>NC_059349.1:22736243-25473743 GCF_019703515.2 Myxocyprinus asiaticus | reverse complement strand
TGAAGATCCAGCTCGTGTCGACACCTCGCCCGCTAGTCGCGAAAAGTGCCACGCGCAGAGAGGGATTTCATTCATCCGAGCCTGCTCACTAAACATGGCCTCTGCAGCCAGCAGCCTTGCTGCATCCATCGCCAGCAAAACCAAAACCAAGAAGAAACACTTCGTGTCTCAGAAGGTCAAGTTGTTTCGTGCCAGCGACCCGCTCCTCAGCGTGTTGATGTGGGGAGTGAACCACTCGGTAAGGGTTACATTTTGTTATAGCGAGGTTTATGACAACAGTGATGCATGCCAGCGGATTTAAGGCACATGTGACAGTTTTTTCCCGCTGCCTCTTGGTCCCTCGAAAACAGTTGCTTTGACGACGTCATTGTACGATATTGGAGGTTTTCTTCCATGAGCTGATGCGTTAAAATGATCGTGCCAGCAAGCAAAGCAAGTGTTTGATCGGATGTGAGATGCTTTGGCACACAGTCGTAGTGTTCCATTACTCTGAATGACTGCTTATAGACAGTATTTAAGTTATCATTCCTCGTCATTTGACAGTGCTAAACGCTGCAAGAAAACTACATATATTTATCGTTTTTAGTATTTACCAGATGATGCGCTATTTGCTATTCCTAGATCTTAAACAACAAGGTATGTTTAAAGCATGCTCCCCCATTGGGAATGGTAGATTTCCAGGTATCAGACAAGTCCTAATTGAACTCCAGGGAATCTCAACACCAGTGTCTGGGAGCCTTATTTTGGTCCCATAATGTTCATGCATATGGAGATGTACAAAGCTATGATTTGTTACCTCTTTGTTCTGTGGAGGTGTAAACCATACAGTCTTAGTTTCCACTTAGTAGTCAAGAAGTCAAAAGTGTCAGATGTGTTGATTTTGTACATTGTTGAATGCTGTCAAAGAGCCTCTTAGTTACCATTTAAGAAGCTTCTACATTTCCTCTATGTCTCCCTTTATCTGAAGTTAAGTTGGGGTAAAGAATATGAGTAGCTATTTTTACAGTATCATGGAATCATACGGCAATGTTTTGTTATCCCCAAAGGCAATTTCCTTTGAAAATGCTGTTTAAAAAAATAACAACACACACACACACACACATATATATATAAACAGTTGAAGTCAGAAGTTTAAATACACCTTAGCCGAACACATTTACACTCAGTTTTTCACAATTCCTGACATTTAATCGTAGAAAACATTCCCTGTCTTAGGTCATTTAGGATCACTACTTTATTTTAAGAATGTGAAATGTCAGAATAATAGTAGAGAGAATAATTTATTTCAGCTTTTATTTCTTTCATCACATTCCCAGTGGGTCAGAAGTTTACATACATTTTGTAAGTATTTGGTAGCATTGCCTTTAAACTGTTTAACTTGGGTCAAAAGTTTTGGGTAGCCTTCCACAAGCTTCTCACAATAAGTTGCTGGAATTTTGGCCCATTCCTCCAGACAGAACTGGTGTATCTGAGTCAGGTTTGTAGGCCTCCTTGCTCACACACGCTTTTTCAGTTCTGCCCACACATTTTCTATCAGATTGAGGTCAGGGCTTTGTGATGGCCACTCCAATACCTTGACTTTGTTGTTTTAAGCCTTTTTGCCACAACTTTAAAGCTATGATTGGGGTCATTGACCATTTGGAAGACCCATTTGCGACCGAGCTTTAACTTCCTGGCTGATGTTTTAAGATGTTGCTTCAATATATCCACATAATTTTCCTTTCTCAAGATGCCATCTATTTTGTGAAGTGCACCAGTCCCTCCTGCAGCAAAGCACCCCCACGTCATGATGCTGCCACCCCCATGCTTCACGGTTGGGATGGTGTTTTTCGGCTTGCAAGCCTCACCCTTTTTCCTCCAAACATAACGATGGTCATTATGGCCAAACAATTACATTTTTGTTTCATTAGACCAGAGGACATTTCTCCAAAAAGTAAAATCTTTGTCCCCATGTGCACTTGCAAACTGTAGTCTGGCTTTTTTTATGGCAGTTTTGGAGTAGAGACATCTTCCTTGCTGAGCAGCCTTTCAGGTTATGTCGATATAGGACTCGTTTTACTGTGGATGTAGATTCTTGTCTACCTGATTCCTCCAGCATCTTCATAAGGTCCTTTGCTGTTGTTCTGGGATTGATTTGCACTTTTCGCACCAAACTACATTCATCTCTAGGAGACAGAATGTGTCTCCTTCCTGAGCAGTATGATGGCTGCGTGGTCTCATGGTGTTTATATTTGCGTACTATTGTTTGTACAGATGAACGTGGTACCTTCAGGTGTTTGGAAATTGCTCCCAAGGATGAACCAGACTTGTGGAGGTCCAAGACTTGGCTGATTTCTTTTGATTTTCCCATGATGTCAAGCAAAGAGTCACTGAGTTTGAAGGTAGGCCTTAAAATACATCCACAGGTACACCTCCAATTCAGTACACCTCCTATCAGAAGCTAATTGGCTAATTGTCTAAAGGCTTGACATCATTTTCTGGAATTTTCCAAGCTGCTTAAAGGCACAGTTAACTTAGTGTATGTAAACTTCTGACCCACTGGAATTGTGATATAGTCAATTAAAAGTGAAACAATCTGTCTGTAAACAATTATTGGAAAAATGACTTGTGTCATGCACAAAGTAGATGTCCAAAACGACTTGCCAAAACTATAGTTTGCTAATATGAATTCTGTGGAGTGGTTAAAAAATGAGTATCAATGACTTCAACCTAAGTGTATGTAAACTTCTGACTTCAACTGTATATATATATATATATATATATATATATACACCGATCAGCCACCAACATTAAAACCACCTGCCTAATATTGTGTAGTTCCCCCTTATGCTGCCAAAACAGCACCAACCCGCATCTCAGAATAGCATTCTGAGATGCTATTCTTCTCACCACAATTGTACAGAGCGGTTATATGAGTTACCATAGACTTTGTCAGTTTGAACCAGTCTGGCCATTCTCTGTTGACCTCTCTCATCAGCAAGGCATTTCCATCCACAGAACTGCCGCTCATTGGATGTTTTTTGTTTTTGCACCATTCTGAGTAAATTCTAGGGACTGTTGTGCGTGAAAATCCCAGGAGATCAGCAGTTACAGAAATACTCAAACCAGCCCATCTGGCATCAGTAATCATGCCATGGTCCAAATCACTGAGATCACATTTTTCCCCCATTCTGATGGTTGATGTGAACATTAACTGAAGCTCCTGACCCGTATCTGAATGATTTTATGCACTGCACTGCTGCCACACGATTGGCTGATTAGATAATCGCATGGATGATCGTTTGTACCAGATGGGCTGGTTTGAGTATTTCTGTAACTGCTGATCTCCTGGGATTTTCATGCAGAACAGTCTCTAGAATTTACTCCGAGTGGTGCCAAAAACAAAAAAACATCCAGTGAGTGGCAGTTCTGTGGATGGAAATGCCTTGTTGATGAAAGAGGTCAACAGAGAATGGCCAGACTGGTTCAAACTGACAAAGTCTACGGTAACTCAGATAACCGTGCTCTACAATTGTTCTGAGAAGAATAGCATCTCAAAATGCTATTCTGAGATGCGGGTTGGCGCTGTTTTGGCAGTATGACCTACACAATTTTAGGCGGGTGGTTTTAATGTTGCGGCTGATCGGAGTGTATATATACAGTGGTGTGAAAAAGTGTTTGCCCCCTTCCTGATTTCTTATTTTTTTGCATGTTTGTCACACTTAAATGTTTCAGATCATCAAACAAGTTTAAATATTAGTCAAAGATAACACAAGTAAACACAAAATGCAGTTTTTAAATGAAGGTTGTTATTATTAAGGGAAAATAAAATCCAAACCTACATGGCCCTGTGTGAAAAAGTGTTTGCCCCACCTGTTAAAACATAACTTAACTGTGGTTTATCACACCTGAGTTCAATTTCTCTAGCCACACCCAGGCCTGATTACTGCCACACCTGTTCTCAATTAAGAAATCACTTAAATAGGACCTGCCTGACAAAGTGAAGTAGACCAAAAGATCTTCAAAAGCTAGACATCATGCCGAGATCCAAAGAAATTCAGGAACAAATGAGAAAGAAAGTAATTGAGAAGCCATTTCTAAAGTTTGGGACTCCGGAGAACCACAGTGAGAGCCATTATCCACAAATGGCGAAAACATGGAACAGTGGTGAACCTTCCCAGGAGTGGCCGGCCGACCAAAATTACCCCAAGAGCGCAGCGACGACTCATACAAGAGGTCACAAAAGACCCCACAACAACATCCAAAGAACTGCAGGCCTCACTTGCCTCAGTTAAGGTCAGTGTTCATGACTCCACCATAAGAAAGAGACTGGGCAAAAATGGCCTGCCTGGCAGAGTTCCAAGACGAAAACCACTGCTGAGCAAAAAGAACATTAAGGCTCGTCTCATTTTTGCCAAAAAACATCTTGATGATCCCCAAGACGTTTGGGAAAATACTCTGTGGACTGACGAGACAAAAGTTGAACTTTTTGGAAGGTGTGTGTCCCATTACATCTGGCGTAAAAGTAACACCGCATTTCAGAAAAAGAACATCATACCAACAGTAAAATATGGTGGTGGTAGTGTGATGGTCTGGGGCTGTTTTGCTGCTTCAGTACCTGGAAGACTTGCTGTGATAAGTGGAACCATGAATTCTGCTGTTTACCAAAAAATCCTGAAGGAGAATGTCCAGCCATCTGTTCGTGACCTCAAGCTGAAGCGAACTTGGGTTCTGCAGCAGGACAATGATCCAAAACACACCAGCAAGTCCACCTCTGAATGGCTGAAGAAAAACAAAATGAAGACTTTGGAGTGGCCTAGTCAAAGTCCTGACCTGAATCCTATTGAGATGCTGTGGCATGACCTTAAAAAGGCAGTTCATGCTCGAAAACCCTCCAATGTGGCTGAATTACAACAATTCTGCAAAGATGAGTGGGCCAAAATTCTTCCACAGCGCTGTAAAAGACTCATTGCAAGTTATTGCAAACGCTTGATTGCAGTTGTTGCTGCTAAGGGTGGCCCAACCAGTTATTAGGTTTAGGGGGCAATCACTTTTTCACACAGGGCCATGTAGGTTTGGATTTTGTTTTCCCTTAATAATAACAACCTTCATTTAAAAACTGCATTTTGTGTTTACTTGTGTTATCTTTGACTAATATTTAAACTTGTTTGATAATCTGAAACATTTAAGTGTGACAAACATGCAAAAAAATAAGAAATCAGGAAGGGGGCAAACACTTTTTCACACCACTGTATATATATATCATTTTATTTATTTATTTATTTTTTATACAGTATTTTATGGTGGCATCTAATGCCAACAGTTTGATATACTTTGTAGGTCATATAACCCTAAACATGACATATGGCTGTTTCAATTTGTAGAAAGTAATGTGTGATATTTAATTTTTTTTAAGCCATATGGCTGAATAATTTATTCTTGTTTATTTCTTTATCCTGAACAAAAATGACATCTGTTTGGGGCTGTATTTTGATTGTCCAACTCTACTCTATTTCTAGTAACTAGGCTTGGGATCGATGCCTTTTTTACTCATTGTTATGCAGAAGCTTTTCCCTATGATTATCAATATTTTTTTCTGATATAAATAGGGCTGCTTATTGCACAATAGTCTTTTGTCTTTTCAAACATATTTCTCAACACAACTTTGGTTAAGCGTGAGCAGCAGGGTAATTAAAGGGGGTCGCACACTGGATGTCTCTGGCGAACGAAATGGCGCATTTTTTAAATTTGAAACAATTATTTTCTATGAAGGTACATACACTGTGCGGCTCAAAAATCTGCAGTGCTACGGAGCGTAACTCGCATAGTTTTCCATTAAATTTGACTCAAATCATTATCAAATGAAAAACATTATTTTCTCTAGCCATCAGTAGATGATATATTGTGTATTTGCATCTTTCAAATAGCCTACAGAATGTATTTTCAGTTACAAGTATGTATTTTGTGGTTTTACAGCTTAAACGAAACCTCTTCATAGCTACATATAGAGAAATTGCATAATTCGTTCAGTCTGCGCAGTTAAACCAGTTTCATACACTAACCTGCAAACTCATCAGTGTTGCTTTGTTCATTCTTGAAGAAGTACAAAAACCTTTGTAACTTTTGAGTGAATGCATCCTGTGCAAGGATCTCTAAAATACCCATCCTAGTTGTGATACTTGTGCCTTACGACCTGCTTCAGTAAATGTTATATCACCCCCTTGTGGTCTCCCAACGTTATTACCCCAGACATTAAACAGAAGCCCAACTGAGTGAGTTGGAAATCACACAAAGTAGGCTTCTTCTTTAAATATCGGCTAATGCTAATATATCGATTATATACCGTGCCAATCAATATATCGATATTTTATACATGACTAATAATAACCTATATGAGTCTCTTTTGCTTTTGTGTCTAAGTGTAACATAGAAGTTACTCTCAAACACTAATAGGCAACCACTGTATGCCAGTACACCACTTCTGGTAAAAGAGGTGCATCGGCTGTTAAAACATTTTGATACATCCAATAGGAAGATGTGCATATGATATGAACAATACTATGCAATAGTCATAGGCACATGAGACGGTTAATTTATATCTTCTGCTTTAGAGCGAATAGGAAATATAAATTTTACATTTCCAAATTTTAGAATTTCCAAACATTCCTTTTGCAAATAAAATAGAATTGAAGTAGAAAAAGGAGCCCTGCAACAGATGGTATGGCCCTCACAGAGCATGGATCTCAACATCATTGAGTCAGTCTGGGATCACATGAAGAGACTGAAGCAATTGAGACTCTAATTACATAGAACTGTGGCAGGTTCTCCAAGATGCTTGGAACAATCTACCTGCTAACAACCTTGAAAAACTGTGCGCAAGTGTACATAGGAGAATTGGTGTTGTTTCAAAGGCATAGGGTGTTCAAACCAAATATTGATTTAGCTTTTTTAAATATTTACTGCACAGGTAAAGTGATAATAAAAATTATTCATGCTAATATTTTGGAAACATCCTCACTATACAAAATTTTTTTTACAACTGCCTATAACTTTGCACAGTACTGTAGATTTTCAGATATGCTTTTGAGAGAACATTACACTGTCCATCAGAGTATCCTTCTAGGTAACAGAGAAAAAGCCAGGCCAACATGAATTCCTGTTTTTTTTTTCTTTTTTTTTTTTCTTTTCAAGAAGGAAATCAAAAGGTTGTTAGAATGACTCATTTGCTCATTAGTCATGGATACAAAAATACATGGAACAATATCTACAACACTTAAGTATGTTCTTACCATCTTGGCTTCAACTCCATCTTAAAAATGTTTTACTTTTCTTTCATCAGTCATTGGGTGTAGGTGTAAATCATTATATATTACATCACTAACTTGGCCTCAAAATAAATCAGTGTTGCCTACAAGGTTATGCTTTCAAACTTAATTAGCGCAATCTTCCCTGTCCATCCTTTATGTTTGACATTATTGGCAAATGGGAACTTTTTACCTCATAAACACAGTGTTCAGGCATATTGCCTCTGGGTTTCGCCTATTTTTGTAATTGAGGCCAATTAATCCCCTCCCTTGACTACTTATAGCCCACACCCTCTTACTTTGTACACCAAGTCTATCCTTGATAGTCCTTTTTTCAGTATTCATCCCAACTACTTACTTCATCACTGTATCTCTTCTCTCTCATCTAATCCCCACCCCCTCTTCCCATTCTCTCCTTTTATTATCCCTCACTTAGATTTTTCATCCTCATCCTCCATTCAGCACTGACTCAGATAAGCTTTTTCAAGTTGCTTACATAACAGTCTCTGAGGTATAACTGAAGTCTGAGGTGAAGGGGATAAAGAAGGCCCCTTTCATTGTGGCAGGAATGAAAAAATTGCTTTAACTAGGGCTGTAATGAAATGCACTCTTTTCCCAGCACATAAGGAGCTATATGCTGTCAGTTGCCCTTGATGTAAATTTGTAGTAGCACTGTGTTATGTAAACCGGGTGATGAGCCTTATGTTCTGACAGATATTAATCTGCTGAATAAACAGGCCCCAGTGATTGCTATTATTGCAAATCTGATTTGAAATACAATAAAAGGAAGTATAAAATTGCATGTAATGATTCTGTATCCCAGTACACATGTTCCAGAGTGGCTTTCCTGTTCCCCAGGAAAAGCCTCTGGTCTCTTGCTGGATTAATCTCAATGGCTTTATCCAAATGAAATTGTATGTTGATTATGCAACCAAGTGTAAAGTGGGGGATGGGGTTACAGAGCCACTACACCACATACCCTCTATATCTGAATATAATTACATAGACACTCCACTACTAGAGGATAAACAGGTTAGCGTACATTTTTCTGAACATGGTTGTTAGTGTATTAAAGGGATACTTGACCCAAAAATGAAAATTTTGTCATCAATTACTCACCCTCATGTTGTTCCAAACCTGAATTACTTTACTAAGTGCAACACAAAAGTAGATGTTAGGCAGAATGGTAGTTTCAGTCATTTCCATTGCATCTCTTTTCCATATAATGAAAGTGAATGGTGACTGAGAAGCCTAACATTTCCTTTTGTGTTCCACTGAAGATAGAAAGTCATACGGGTTTGGAACAAAATGCTGGTGAGTAAATGATGACAATTTTTGGGTGAACTATCCCTTTTACTTTTAATTTTAGATTTTCATTGTGATTTTATCAGGATTAGCTCATAGTCGTTTAATTATAATGTGTATTTGTCAAGCTATGTGCTGAAATTGGACCATTGTGACATGAAAATATATTCCAGCATTGCATTAATTTCATGAGTAGAAAAAAATTAGAATATTTTGAACATTGGATATACTACACTCACTGAGCGCTTTATTAGGAACACCTGTATACCTACTTATTCATGCGATTATCTAATCAGTCAATCGTGGACACCAGTGCAGTGCATAAAATCATGCAGATATGGGTCAGGATATTCAGTTTATGTTCACATCAACCATCAGAATGGGGAAAAAACTTTCATCTTAGTGATTTTGACCGTGGCATGATTGTTGGTGCCAGACGGGCTGGTTTGAGTATTTCTGTAACTGCTGATCTCCTGGGATTTTCACACACAATAGTCTCTAGAGTTTACAACAACAAAACACATCCAGTGAGCGGCAGTTCTGTAGACAGAAACACCTTGCTGATGAGAGAGGTCAACGGAGAATGGCCAGACTGGTTTGAGCTGACAGAAAGGCTACGGTAACTCAGATAACCACTCTGTACAATTGTAGTGAGCAGAATAGCATCTCAGAATGCACAACATGTCGAACCTTGAGGCGGATGGGCTACAAAAGCAAAGACCACATCGGGCACTTTATTAGGACCAGGTGTTCCTAATAAAGTGCTCAGTGAGTGTATATAAAGAGTAGATGGTGTATGTGTGTGTGTTTATGCTAAAAAGCTTGGGCTAGTTGACCGTGGCTTGTCCTTTCCCATTTTTAGCTGCTGCTGCTGCTGCTACAGTGCTGCTCTCAGTGAACCTGCTTCCCTCTCCCCCATCATTTTCTCTTTCTCATCTCTTTCTTTCTGTTTCCTCTTTCTCTTTTTTGATTTTTAGACTATGGTTTACCTTTGCATCTCCTCTTTGATAATATATTATCATGCAGAACAAGACATTGGAAGATGGTGGTTAGTAAAACAGGGTTTCCAAATTACCCTGTTGATCAACACATTATCTTATACGTAAATCATACAAGGACATATTTGGTTTCAGAAACTAATACCTATTACTAGTACTAATTAGTCATGTCTTTCAAATTACAAAACACAGTCTTCTTTATTAAGTGAACCGCTTCTTAATAGACTGGACGACACCCCCTGATGCGGCAGGGACAGATGGAGGCACAGAAAGATGCACAGAAATAGCTCTTCACATACACACAACAATTAATAGTGTGTTTTTTATATGATGGAAAAGGAGCATCAAATAAACAGGTTGGATTCCACCATGTAGGACAGACAAGCATTTTTGAACACTAACAAAAATATATGTTTACACCGTACCTTATTCAGTTCATGTCACTGTCAAAAACTGACTTGCTTGCATGAATGTGTAGGGGTGCCTGTGTTATTGCCCCTAAAAGACTACTTGTATTCAATTAGGTAGTCCAGCCAAATAAGTAATATTACACTGTTGGTGCAGACAGCACTGTTTTTCATTGCTGCTGTTGTTAGTGAAAGGAAGTTGTTTCTTGGCAGTAGTCCAGCAGTGCACATTTTGAGAAATGGCCCCTGTAATGCAGATAGTGCTCTGTAAATTAGAAAGGATTTGATTTATTTAATTGGAGTCATTCCAGAGGCCTTTCTATTCTATTGTAGAGCAGATATGAAGCTATTTTTTGATGTACTTAAGCTGTAATATAATTGTATAAGTTGGTATGATTTTAATGAATTGCTCTTTCCTTTTTGTATTCAACATGTTGACATTCTTTTGTTTTCTTGCAGATAAATGAACTCAGTCACATCCAAATTCCTGTTATGCTAATGCCTGATGACTTCAAAGCCAACTCTAAGATCAAGGTGGACAACCACCTCTTCAACAAGTAAGAGAGCCTGACTTGAGATAATGTTGTTAAAATTAGAATGATCATTTTGCTATATGTTCATTGCTTTGCTTTTGTTAGTTAATGGCTTTTGTACCTTTTTTCTACTTACAAAGAGAGAACATGCCAAGCCATTTCAAGTTTAAGGAGTACTGTCCCCTAGTCTTCCGCAATCTGAGGGAGAGGTTCTCCATTGATGATCAGGAATATCAGGTACCTAAGTACTTAAAGGGATAGTTAAATCAAAAAGGGAAATTCTCTTAATCATTTACTCACCCTCATGTCATCCCAGATGTGTATGACTTTCTTTCTTCTGCTGAACACTAACTAAGAAATTCTCAGCTCTGTAGGCCCATACAATGCAAGTGAATGGTGACCAGACCTTTTTTGAATCTCCAAAAATCACATAAAGGCAGCATAAAAGTAATCCACAAGACTCAAAGCGATATGATAGGTGTGGGTGAGAAACCAATATTTAAGTAAATGTTTACTATACATCTCCACTTTCACTTTCAATATGTGAAAGAATGTGAAAGTGAAAATGGAGATTTGCTTCTATGACACTTTGCGTATTGTGTACTTTGGGACTCTTACCGCGGTCCTTTGCATCGCTAGTGCAACACATTTATCAGTTGAGCTACCATGCAACTTGATAGTGTTTAAATTAGCTTGTAAATGTAGTTGGTAATGTTGTAATGCAAACATTAAAATGTATCGAATTCTGTGTATGTCATGCACTATAGTAAAAGTGTACTGATGTTATAAAACAGTATTGTGTGAGCAACAGGGTGAAAAGTGTTCATGAACTGATAATCTGCCAGTTTTCTTGGTAATTTGTAAGTGAATAAAAGTCATTGTTGTAGTAACGGCTCTAGCGTTCATTCACCAGAAAACTGCCGTGATACGTACAACAAGCCACATAAAAATCATTGTGCAAAAATGTAGGTGTTACGTGATTTTATGAAATCAGGTTGGACCTAATCAGAGATCTTGTTTAAACAAACTGCAGGAACTTGTTGATAACATTGTGATTCTTCAGAAAGATATACAGAGTGGCAGGTGCTACAAACAGCCAGGAAAAGCGCAGTGCTTCTGATCACCAAAAGGCATAATTAAAATGTAAATGTAGATACTCGTGTTGATACATTTACACTCACTGAGGACACCTTTACACCTACTTATTCAGAATGAGCTTTATCAGAATCAGAATGAGATTTATTGCCAAGTGTTCTCACGTACACAAGGAATTTTTTTTAGTGATAGGAGAAACAAGTGCACACAGAAAATTAGAGTGAGACACAGAATATAAAACAAGGTAAGCGTATAAATAGACATACAAATAATAGGACATATAACATAGAATGGCGTATGTACATGTGCAAGTGATAGGGGTATGTATGTACAGTTATTTAATTAAATATGAGTGAATTTACATATGTACATGAGATATTTATTGACATTATTGCACTATGGGGGTGTCCTGAAGGCAGTCTAATTGTTCATGTGGAAAATGGCCTGAAGGTAAAAACTGTTCTTGTGCCTGGATGTCCTGGCGCTCAGTGCTCTGTAGCGCTGGCCAGAGGGCAACAGTTCAAAGAGGGTGTGGGCAAGGTGTGTGGGATCCAGAGTGATTCTACCTGCACGTTTCCTCACTCTGGAGACCAACAGATCTTGGAGGGTGGGCGGGGGGAACCAATAATCCTCTCAGCAGTCCTGACTGTCCATTGTAGTTTCCTTCTGTCTGATTTGGTGGCTGGACCAAACCAGACAGTTATAGATGTACACAGGACAGACTCAATGATGGCCGAGTAGAACGGTGTCAGCAGCTTCTGTGGCAGGTTGAACTTTCTCAGCTGGCGAAGGAAGTACAACCTCTGCTGAGCCGCCTTCACAATGGAGTCTATGTGGTCCAGTCCTGAGAGATGGTAGAGCCCAGGAACCTGAATGACTCCACTGCTGCCACAGTGCTGTTCAGGATGTGGGGGGGAGGGGTATTTCTCCTGAAGTCCGCTATCATCTCCACTGTTTTGAGCATGTTCAGCTCAAGGTTGTTGTGACCGCAACAGACAGCCAGCTGTTCAACCTCCTGTCTGTATGCAGACTCGTCACCATCGTGGATGAGGCCAATGACTGTGGTGTCATCTGCAAACTTCAGGAGCTTGACAGGGGTCCTTTGCAGTGCAGTCATTGGTGTACAGGCAGAAGAGCAGTGGAGAGAGAATGCATCCCTTCGGAGCACCAATGCTAATAGTGAGGGTCCCGAATGTGAGTTTCCCGAGTCTTACTAGCTGCTGCCTATTTGTCAGAAAGCTGGTGATCCATCAACAGATTGGGGTGGGCACGGAGAGGTTGGTCAGTTTGGTTGAGAGAAGATCAGGCGTGATGGTATTGAAGGCTGAAATGAATCCACAAATAGGATCCTTGCATAAGTCCCAGGTCTGTCGAGGTGTTGCAGGATATAATGCAGTCCCATGTTGACAGCATTATCCACAGACCTGTTTGCTTGGTAAGCAAATTGAAGGGGGTCTAGCAGGGGTCCAGTGATGTCCTTCAGGTAGGTCAAAACCAGTCTCTCAAATGACTTCATGACCACAGACGTGAGAGTGACAGGTCTGTTGTCATTAAGTCCTGTGATTTTGGTTTTTTTGGGGACCAGAATGATGGTGGAGCATTTGAAACAGCAGGGAACTGCACACTGCTCCAGTGATCTATGGAAGATCTGTGTGAACATGGGTGCCAGTTGGTCAGCGCAGACTTTCAGACAGGCAGGTGAAACACCATCTGGGCCTGAAGCTTTCCTAGTCTTCTGTTTCTTGAAAGCCCAGCACACATCCTCCTCACAGACCATAGGTGCAGGTTGAGTAGCAGGAGGGGGGGTTGCAGGAGGTGTAAGTGTGTGTGTGAAGTGAAGATCAGAGCGGGGGAGGCGTGTGAGACTGGGCTTTTCAAACCTGCAGTAAAACACATTCAGGTCATCAGCCAATTGTTGATTCTCTACAGAGCGAGAAGGTAGTGTCTTGTAGTGGGTGATGTCCTTCAGGCCTCTCCACACAGATGCAGGATCAGTTTTTCAGCTTTTCAGAGTAGCTTCTTTTAGCCACTCTAATCTCCTTAGTGTGTTTCTGGCCTGGTTGTACAAGATTTTATCCCCACTTCTGTAAGCATCCTCTTTGGCATGACGAAGCTGTCTGAGTTTTGCTGAAAACCATGGTTTATTGTTATTGAATTTCATTGAATGAAAAGTTCTTGTAGAGATGCATATATCCTCACAGAAACTGATGTCACAGTATCTGTGAGCTTGTCCAGGTCTGTGTCTGCAGCTTTAAAAACACTCCAATCAGTGCATTCAAAGCAGGTTTGTAGTTCCAGCTCTGCTTCATTGGTCCATCTCATTACAGTCCTTACTACAGGCTTAGCTGATTTTAGTTTCTGGTTGTAGGTCAGGAGAAGATGAACCAGAAAGTGATCAGAGAGTCCTAAAGTTGCACATGGGACAGAGCGATATGCATCCTTTACAGTGGTGTAGCAGTGGTCCAGTATATTTCTGTAGCTGGTGAGGCATGTGATGTGTTGTTTGTATTTTGACAGTTCACGGGTGAGGTTAACTTTTTTTTAAATCTCTCAGAATAATGATAAGAGAGTCCGGGTGTTGTTGCTCCGTGTCTGTGATGTGATCAGCCAGCTGTTGCAGTGCTGCGTTCACGCATGCTTGTGGTGGGATGTAAACACTCACCAGAATGAATGAGGAAAACTCCTGCAGCAAGTAGAAAGGCTTACAGTTGAGGAAGAGCGCTTTTAAATTAGGACAGCACATCTTCAATGCTGTTACATCTGTACACCAACTTTCATTGATGTAAAAGCATGTCTCGCCGCCTCTCATTTTCTACAATGATTCCGCAACGCGATCCGCTCTGAACAACTGGAAGCCCGGCGGATGTAATGCGCTGTCCGGGATGGCTTCATTCAGCCAGGTTTCTGTGAAACACAGAGCAGCGGAGTTAGAAAAGTCCTTACTTGTTTGCGTGAGCAGAAGCAGTTAGTCCGTTTTGTTGGCGAGGGAGCGGACATTCGCCAGATGAATACTCGGCAGTGGAGTCCTAAAGCCACATCGACGGAGCTTCACAAGCGTGCCGGCATGTTTCCCTCGCTTGCGTCTCTTGGATTGCTTGTAGAGCTCCACTGCAACTCCAACTAAGATGTCTAACAAAATGTCTGAATAATCAAACACTGGCAAAAAATGATCGGGTATGCTCTGCCGAATATTCAGCAGTACTTTCCTGGTGAAACTGATCGATTATGTGATTATTCATGCAACTATCGAATCAGCCAATCGTGTGGCAGCAGTGCATAAAATTATGCGGATTCGGGTCAGGAGCGTCAGTTAATGTTCACATCAACCATCTAAATGGGGAGAAAATGTGATCTCAGTGCTTTTGACTGTGGCATGATGGTGCCAGACCGGCTGGTTTGAGTATTTCTGTAACTGCTGATCTCCTGGGAGTTTCACGCACAACAGTTCCTAGAGTTTACTCCGAATGGTGCCAAAAACAAAAAACATCCAGTGAGCGGCAGCTTTGAGGATGGAAACACCCTGTTGATGAGAGAGGTCAATGGAGAATGGCCAGACTGACAGAAAGTCTACAGTAACTCAGACAACCACTCTGTACAATTGTAGTGAGCAGAATAGCATCTCAGAATGCACAAGACATCGAACCTTGAGGCTACAACAGCAGAAGACCACATCGGGCACATAAAGTGCTCAGTGAGTGTATATGTGTGCTACTTTGTGATGTCAAAGTTTCGCAGAGGTATGGAACAAATCATTTTTGCAGCTCAGTTTCAAAAAATATTATTTTTGGACTGAGATGGAAGTTTTGATTTCTGAATGTTACAGTGTGTTTTTATTGTACTGTACATCAAGTATCTCAAAAGATCAAGGACATTTTCATTCCTCATCATCTGACTCCTTTTATTAAAAAATTAGGCTTTCTTTGGTTTCTCAGTTTATATGTACCAGTTTTATCCTAAACTAAGGAAACTTTTTTCTACAGCAATTATCAAATTATCAGATCTTCCAGGCTCAGAAGACCTTGCTAGAAATGCTATATGTAGAAAATTGTTTATTGAATTTGGCCCATCTCCCAGAAAGCCTCAATACTTCACTTAGACTACTGTTGACTCAGCACTGTGATTTTAGGAATCATTATTACCTTTTCATTGAAGTGAAAGCACAGTTTTAGTACCATATTGCATTTGTCTCTAACTGTCTCCAGGTGACTTCCATAAAACCTCCCCAAATCAATGCACGCATCCAATATACAGTAAATATCTACAAAATCAATTTTACATTGCATACCTGCGAAGATACTTGGAACAGCTTTGAACATCAGTAAAATGATTAATATCAAACAGTACAACAGCTACAAAGAGAGTGTGGTTATAGCAGCAATAGCTCATATTTTTGGCAACTATGCTAAAGCACGGACAGTAAAATGGCTATACTTTAGCTCTTTGCAAACTATCAGCACAATACAGTAATCTGTTAACATTTCCTCTCACATTTTCTGTTGCTATAGAAAGACTAGGCAGGGAGCTTTGCCATCCAAATGAGCAAAATCTGTCACCATATTTCAGTGTGTGGTGAGGTTCAATAAAAGAAGTGGCCAGACTGACTGTAGACTGCAGTCTAGGAGAAGTGCCAGCATTGGTTTCGCACCATTTTACTGGAGCAGAATATAATGCAAGCTTGTCTGGTGTTGGCAGTGTGTAGTCCTTCACCATTCTCTCCTCCTGTGGCAGAACTCTCTGACACGCAGGGCCCCAATTCCCAGTGACGCTCAGGGCCGCAGTGGAGCTCGTTTCCACACCTCATTCAACAAGAGATATGTCATCAAGATCATCACCAGCGAGGATGTAGCCGAGATGCACAACATTCTGAAGAAGTACCACCAGGTAGAAGGAAAAACAATTCCTAGCCTATAGTGATCTTTGCAAGCTATGATCTGAAATACATTTGTATTTTCCCCCTAGTATATAGTTGAGTGCCATGGCAACACGCTTCTCCCTCAGTTTCTGGGCATGTATCGCCTCACAGTGGATGGAGATGAGACCTACATGATCGTCACTCGCAATGTTTTCAGCCACCGGCTGCCTGTTTACAAAAAATATGATCTGAAGGTGAGTGATGACAGGCATTATTTTTTATTTTTAGATTATGTATGTATTATGGACCTAGACCTTTGAGCTTAAAGGGATAGTTCACCCTCATGTTATTCCAAACCCATTTTACTTTCTTCTATGGAACTCAAAAGGAGATTTTAGGCAAAATATTAGCCTCAGTAACATTCTGCCTAACTTATTTTTTGATGTTCCATGAAAGAAAGTAAGTCATTTAAGTTTGGAACAACATGAGGGTGAGTAAATGACACAAGAACTTAAATTTGTTGGCCACTTTAATAATGACTTTATGTTCTTTTATTCTGTGAACTACTTTTTTAGGGATCCACAGTCGCCAGAGAGGCTAGCGACAAAGAAAAGGTAAACTTACATTTCAAACTTTCATTAACTTTTATTATGTGTTGAAAGTATAGTACTTTTGATGAGGGGATGAACTTTCGAAGGAAGTTCATATGTAAAAAAAAAAAAAAAAGTCAAGAAGGGCCAGTGTATGATTTCTTGTGCATATTAGATTGGTGTTCAGAGAATGAGCTCACACTTGCATGTTGAACGTACCGCATGAGTTTGGAAATAATGTAAAACATTCTAAAACATTTTTTTTCTGATCACATTTTAACTTCCCATCCATGTGTCTTGTGTATTAATAAACTACCAAAATAAAACTCTCCTGCGTGAAAGATCCCATTTTTTACTTTCTCCATTCCTTTCCAAAAAAAAAAACAAAAAAAAAAAAACTCTTTGTGCTCCTTTTCAATTCAGGGTTTGCTCTATTTCTTTTGCTTCGAAGTGTGGGGAAACTGCACTTTATAGTCCAGTGATCTGAGGAGAATGAAAATGATCATTAAATATTGGAGTAATTTAAACCTAAGAACCTTAGTATCCCTTATATCCTATTGTTTTACACTGTAATTGATGTGCTCTGATCTCTGCATGTAAAGAGTTTAGTGGTTACAGGAACCATTGACGGATGATAATGGAATCAGAATGTAAATGTGATTGGCCAGACTGAAATGTGCCAGTGACAATTATATTCTTCAACCTACTTGGTTTCAGGGAAAACAAAAACTGCTGACAGAAAATGTTTGATGGTTGGATTACACTTTGAACTAAATTTCTTGAATATATTTATTGATTTAATGTGTGAAAACTGTATACAAATACATACAAAAACATTTTGCACAATAAAAAAGTGCAAATGACGAAGTGCTTGCAGTCTACATTTGTGAACAGTATTCTCTCTCACAAGGCAAACCTGATCTTGTGTTTTTCTCATGAAGGGCATGTGAATCTTTTGCATGTATATTCTTTTTTTTTTTAAATATATGCATGTTATTCTTGCTGGCATGATGGATTATTTCATTACTGATTTCTCCTCCATTAAGATTGAGATCTATTCTAATGCTGTATATGATACTCTCTGGCAAATATTAACAGCTGTATATTTGTAAATATGTGTCATATACACACTAGATTTTAATGTCATTCTCTGTATTTTATGCAATGTTTCTAAACTGTGATTTTCTTAACATTCTCCTGTGATTTTTCGTGTCTACACTTTTTTTTTTTACTGTGTAGCAGCCATGCTATCAATCAGTTTTAGATCACTCTGTACTTTTGGTGTGTTCTTTTTGATGCATGTATGTAGGATACTTCCATCACTTTGTAAAAATTGTCACCACATTCTGAAGGCTTTACATGTTGAACATATTTCTGTATGAAATGGAGTGTTCTCACCCTTTTGAATAACTAAGTACAAAACTATTTTATCAAAGTTATCTTGAAAACTTTTCAGCTCATCACCTCCACAAACTTAATTAGTGGGTGCATGCATCTTACCTCCCTTCTCTTGGCAGCCACGCACACCTGAGGATGGGGCTCCATCCAAATCTCGCATGAGCCAAAAGCTACAAACCATCCGGATTGCCACACGCTTTTACTGCGCCATAAGACACGTAAGGACACATCAGCAAAGAACTGTCCCATATTGCTCTGTTCTTCTTCAACATGCATCATCCTACATTTTGCCTCAGGAAAGCAAAGTTCCCTCTGGAATCCTCAAGGGAACGTAAAACCCGAGACCAGAGACAGTGCTTTATGATGTTCTGTTTCAGAAATAACATCTTTGACAATCTCTACTGGAATTCCAAAAAGAACTGGATGAGTAGTGTCATCATTTTATTAAAGTGTTTTCTGCTGAGCCAGAGTTTTTTTTTTTTTTAAATATATATATATATAGCTTCATCTGACCATCTGAATTTTCTTTTAGTTTGGATCAACATAACTCATCCTATGCCTCAGTAATCATTTCAAATTTCATTAAATGTTAACTAGGTCATAAAATGTTAAAATATGGTTTGGTGTTTCTTGAGGGAGCTGTCTATTTTCTTGTTCAGTTATCCATATAGAACAAAGTTTTAAATATTGTGGTATTTATTTGACGTTTTCTAAAAATATTACCTACTATGCAGAAGTACATGTAGACAAATATTTTTTAAACAAATCTAATGCATGAAAATCAAATCCAAGAATTAAGCTTGATCCTTACTGTACACTTTAGGTTGGAATCACTGATCTTTGTGTAAGAGGGCATTTAGGTTTAATCACTGTAATTATTATAAATGTGGTAATTGTTTGTTCACTCTAATCATGAAATCTAAATCACACCCTGCTACAATGAGTGTCCACAGGAGGCAACACTGCTTTGTATTACAGTAGAGAGCATCTGTAATGTTCTATTTTTAAGCTCACTTAGTTCATTCTCATATGTTCTTTTGTTCTGTGTGGGCAGAACATAATAGCAGTAGACCATCACTGACCAGACTGTATTTATTTTTAAACACTGAAATTATTTTAGAATAATATAATAGAAAGGTGATGAAAAAAAGAATAAACATATTGTTTTTAATTATTGCTAAACTTTGTCATAACGTGTCATGACAAGTTACTTTTGAAATGTTAATGGCATTGATGTGACAGCATAATTGTATTCATGTTAACAATATAATCATGTTAACAAATAAAAATGACAAACTCAGAAGTTATTATATGGTACGTTAAAGGAATATTTCACCCATGTCTCATCATTTACTCACCCTCATGCCATCCTAGATGTGTATGACTTTCTTTCTTCTGCAGGGCACAAACGATGGTTTTTAGTAAAAAAAAACAAAAAAACAACTCATTTCTGTAGGTCCATAAAATGCAAGTGAATGGTGGCCAGAACTTTGAATGTCCAAAAAGCACATAAGCGCAGCATAAAAGTAATCCATATGACCCTTTTTTACAACGAGTTTTTTATGAGTCCTTTTTACTACAAATCTTTTAACTTTCACATTCTTCTTCTTGTTTTTGGCAATTCACATTCTTTGTGCATATCGCCACCTACTGGGCAGGGAGAATTTATAGTAAAAAAGGAATTAAATATTGATCTGTTTCTCACCCACACCTATCATATCACTTCTGTAGACATAGATTAAACCGCTGGAGTCTTATGGATTACCTTTATGTTGCCTTAATGTTCAAAGTTTTGGTCACCATTTACTTGCACTGAAAGGATCTACAGAGCTGAAATATTACTCTAAAAATCTTTGTTTGTTTTCAGCAGAAGAAAGTAAGTTATATACATCTGGAATGGCATAAGGGTAAGTAAATGATGAAAGAATTTCATTTTTGGGTGAACTATCCCTTTAATGGAACAATTGCATTGTCCATTTTAAGTAAAAAAAACAAAAACAAAAAAGAATATACAAATTAAATGCACATACTCTTTATGTACTTTAACACTTTTTTCCAATGTGAACAGACCAAGGAGCTTCCAACTTACAAAGATAATGACTTCATCAATGATGGCCAAAAGATCCAAATAGATGAGGAGAATAAGAAAATTTTCCTGGAGAAGCTGAAGAATGACGTAGAGGTCTGTATGTATTATATCTAGATGTTTTTGTACTCATCCATTGAGAATTCTCTCCTGATCAAGCTTATTCCCCATTTTTAGTTGTCTTGTCAGTCATTTGCATTGTTTAATCTAATTAGATAATTAAACTTCAAACTAAATGTGATTTTTTTTTTTTAAATCCCCCATCTGTGCCATTCAACTGTGTCTAATTAAAAAGAGAATGATTTAGCACTTGATCACTTGAAAAGGATGAAAAATATGTTGACAGTTCCTGGCCCAGCTGAAGCTGATGGACTACAGTCTGCTGGTAGGGATCCATGATGTGGAGCGAGGGGAGCAGGAACAGCCCGAGGAGGAGAGTGAGGACAATGATGCTGGGGAGGAAGAGGGGACAGAGAGTGATGGAGGGGCCACCGGCTCCCCACCAGACAGCCCCAGTAACACACTAGACAGCAACAGGCCTCTGGGTCCAGGAGAGTTTGACCCCACCATTGATGTGTATGCTATCAAGAGCCATGAAAGTGAGTAACTTTACAGCTAGAACTAAATTAATTCTTTTAATTTGGTCACTCATCTGCAGAAGCTCGCTTTTAATTTGACAGAACTAATGACTGAGATATACTTTTTCCTAACATATAATTAACTAGTTTGCTAGTTTCTGAAGAAAATGTAAGGGGTTCTTGCACATGCAAAACTCACTGCCACATCGCTAGGGAGTTGTGTGTGGTCGCTAAGGTGTTTGGAGGGATTTTTAGTGTATTGCTATGCAGTTGCAAGGGTGTTCTGGGTGGTTGCTTACTGGCCCATGCCAAAAAATCCCAAGCCCCTCTTCTGGGGCAGATATTTTGGTTCCTATATATGGCTCGGGTCCCACCTTCAATGTGTATATATATATTTCGCCCATTTTATTGTCTACCAGGCAAAACAGTAGTCTTATTGCTTAGAAAAGTAATATCACATGTCTCCTCAACAAGCTGTGTGGTTTGAGGTATCATGCATGTCCATAGTACAAACCGTATACTCCAGAGAAGTTACGTAAAAAGGTAATAGTAATAGTACTAGTGATGCTTGCCTTAGCAAGCACCACTTATTGTATACATAGAAAAATCTTTATCATAGGTAATATTGCATTTTGGAGATGTGTGAGTTTTGCTGTAAAACTGTCACTTCATTCTAGTTCTAGCTTGTGCTAAAACAATTCCTTATTCTCAACTACAGCCGCTTCTAAAAAAGAGATCTACTTCATGGCAGTGATTGACATCCTCACTCCATATGATGCCAAGAAGAAAGCAGCCCATGCAGCAAAGACAGTCAAACACGGGGTAAGAAACACAATTGCAGTACTTTTGAATTTCCATTCGAAAGTGAGCGTCCTTGTGCCCTACTCACTCTGAAGGAAAGAGCCCTTGAAGTGAGTTGCCACTTCATTTTGAATCTGAAAGTTACCACTTCATTTTGAATCTGAAAGTTACTTGTAATTCCTGCAAAATGTATGCTTATAGCTGTTAAGATTATGGTGGCAAATATAACCTCAAATACTGCCTCTTTATGTCTTTAAATTTATATCAAACCTGCATACAATCTTAAACACCTCATTTAACTTATTTAACTATTTTAAATAACTAAACCTGGTTCCCGCCATGAATATAGCCATAGAAGCTGGCATGGCGTAAAAAATGAAAGAAACAAACAAACAAATCAAACCTGCATACTGTAGCTGTGTCTCAAATGGTGCACTATATGCTATGCACTTACGTATGAATGTTTAAAGTGTAGTAACGTCCCAAATGGAACACTTAACGTTTTTTAAACATGGAGGCATTTGCCGTTTAACAGCTGACAGAAGGGATGTTACAAACGCATGCGATGTGTTGCCACTTACCTCAGTTTAACACTTATATCTGATACAACGTACATATTCACACAGCGTTGGGTTGATGATAAAGCATTCAACTCACATTTGTAACTGAAGTTGTGCTAGTTGCTACATTCTCTATTATTTACAATTGTTTTTCAGACCAGCATTGCAGCCAGGTAACTCCGCCCCTTCCACTATCTTCAGGAAGCTGCGAGCGCTAAGTGCATAAAGTGTCAAACATTCCACACTCTGTTTTGACAGTTAAAGAAATGCATCATCCGGGTACTCATAGTACACTTTTTGTTGCATTTTCAGTGTAAATATACTACTCGCACTACTTACACTACAAAATAATGTAGAATAGTGCAGAAGTGTGCGGCTTGGGACGCACCTTGCGTCTCTGTGTGGCGTTTGGTAAGAATAAACAAACATGTAAGGAATATTTTTCATCGATAGTCCATGGGTGTACGAGAGGAACTGAGGGTTTTAAAATCCCGAGGCGCACCAGTCAGAAAAATTACTATAGCAAAAAATATACAGTACTGTACAAAAGTCTTAGGCACATAAGATGTTTCACAAAAGCATTTGTCTTAAGATGGTTATTTATGTCTTCAGCTTTAGTGTGTCAATAGGAAATATACATTTTAGACTCTCAAACATTACTTTTGCAAATAGAAAAGATTAGAATAGAAGAACAGGGAGCCCTGCAACAGATGTCATGGCCCCCACAAAGCCCACTCCTGAACATCGTGTCAGTCTGAGATTACATAAAGAGACAGAAGCAGTTGAGACAGCCGAAATAGTTAGAAGAACTGTGGCGAATTCTCCAAGAAGCTTGGAACATCCTATCTGCCAACAACCAAGAAAAACTGTGTCCAGGTGTACCTAGGAGAATTGGTGCTGTTTGAAAGGCAAAGGTGGTCACACTGAATATTGATTCAGCTTTTTTATGTTTACTGGACTTTGTATGACATTAAGTGATAAATGAAAACTATTTATGTCATTAATTTTGAAGACATCCTCACTAAGCAACATTATTCACAAGTGCCTAAAACTTTTGCACAGTACTATATTACAGCAAAGTTACTTCCTCAAAGTGACCATTGCATGTTCACTTCGCTTATGGCCTTGTGGAAGGGCCCTTCGTTAAGGGATTCAGGTGCTCACATTTGTTTGGAATGAGCCTTCGATTAGTATCCCCTTCCCGCAGCAGACTGATCACACTGTGAATTCGGCAACGAAAGTCAAAAGTTTTGTTTGCTGAAATCGGCCTGTGCTTGGTGAAATTCGAACCACAAGTGGCTGAAGCTGGAAGTGTTGAACATATGGGCATGTGTGAGCTCAAGTTTCCATGTGAAATGTCCACAGAGTTGTATTTTTAGTGTCGATGTAATACAGTCAACAGGAATGCATATTTAGTTAACTCTACCCCCTAACCCAAACCTAAACCTAACCGTCAGTGGGGTGAAAAAATTAATTTTAGAGCAAAATTTCAACCATTGTTTATGTGAACATGATTACTTCCTGGTTTCTTCAGAACCCATGTCTTAGGGGTGCTCGCCCAACACGCTATAAGTAGAGCTAGAGGGAAATATATTCACTCTTGCATTGATGCAAAAATTTCTGATGGGGGATGGTGCTTGCCAGTAATTTGACTGAATGGGGTTGATTTCAGGTCACATGAAATTTAGGAAGCAACATGTCGATTTCCTATGTGATCATATTGCCCGCAGTGCCAAAAATGCTGTTTAATTCGCCCATAATCTTAATTTACAACACTTAATTCCCCTTAGTGCTAGTGATTAATTAAGTTTACTCAGAATCTGCACATGTTTGAAGGTGTACAACCATTTTTGCTATTTTCCTTAACTATCATCTGTTTCCTTAGGCAGGGGCAGAGATCTCAACAGTTAACCCCGAGCAATATTCAAAGCGGTTTTATGATTTCATCACCACCATCCTGTCCTAACTGCTGCTTGAGGTGGGAGTGAGGCGGTGGGTGCGGTGTAAATGAAGAGTAACTGGTGGTGACAAGAGTTTTCATATCCTGGGAGAAGTTTCTCTCCCACTTGTCATGAGGATCACGCTTGAGATCCATCAAGATCTTTTTTGTTTACAATCTTTTTCTCCGCTGTTATTTATTTTTTTTCAGTAGGTTTATGGCTCTGTCATTGATAAGGGATACATGTGATATAGTCATATGTCATATATACCATTCTGTACCTTGTGTTAGATATTGTTGAGAAATTGAGTGATGTTGTTTGTGCCCAGATATGTCGTATAATTATTATACTGGAATTCTCAAAGCTGCTTAATTTGTTTGTTTTGTTTGTTTGTTTTTTTTTGCAAAGAAAAATTTTCAGTTTAAAACAATATAATTAAAATAAATAAATTGTATAAAATAAATTAGCCCTAAAAATATATGATCAGAATATGCATAAAAATGAATTGGAGCACAGTTGTTTGAAAGTGTAGCACTATTGCTATAGCTGCAGGCAGTACCTTTAAATCAGATTAATTTTTCTATCTGTTTAATAAGCATATGTAACAGTGGGGTTTAAAGGATGCAACTTCAGGTTCAACTGCAGAATTCATAGTTAAGTTCCAATTAGCAAATTGGATTTAGATTAGCTGCCTGCTGTGCAGTATAATGTCTTGCACAGGAGCTCAATATTTGAAATTGACTCCGATAAGACTCTGTTTTTGCACATGATCTAAAGCACCAAAATGTTTATGGAAACGATTCCAGTTTTACCACTGACTCGCAAAGGGTCATGCAATAGTAGTGATTCATAGAATGTGTTAAGCACCTGATGGGTTACATGTGCATTGCCACTTTTGTATCCCTAGTGAAAGGTTAAAATGTTGCCTGTTTTGTGTTGTTTGGCTATTGAATAGAGAACATGTTATGAAAATGAAGCATATTTTGTACCTCCCTTTTTTACAGAAATTAGCAAGTTTACAATGAGCCATTCTCTTAGTGAGAATGTAGTTGTGCTGGCGCTAATTTGATGCTTGAATCTGTTTACAGTGTTTTAGCTGCACTGTAAAGAGGGAGAGAATGCTGCCTAACTCTAGGTCTTACTGTTGATATTTCTCTCACTCTCTCTCATCATTGTTGAAACTATGCGTGATCCCAGAGACCTTTAGTATTATAAAAATATAGAGATATTGTGACGTTGTCTTCTGGAATATTGTTTGCAAAGTAATCCTAAATATTCTACTGTTTCTGTTGAAATGTTGACACATATACACTGTGCGAGGGTGTGCCTTTTTTACATTGAATTATTTAATTTTGTATTTTAGTCATTTTTTTAAATAGAAAAGTTTGAAAATTTTTATTTTCTAAAAAGGAGAGGTGAATAGGATGAATCCTTACTAAGGTGGTTTTGCTGTTCCTGTAAATATGCAAGTGTATTGATTGAATGTTGCTGTCTTAAAGGTACAAAAACTCTCTTTTTTTCCTACTAACTGTTGCATTAATTGATCTGAAATTATCAAGTTTGCTACCGATCAGTTTGATTCTCTGTTGTGTCATAAATAAAGTATATTTTGTTTTTTTCTTTACTTTTAAAACTGATGCTGATATGAGATATTTGTTGCTATATTAACATTTCTGCCCTATCAATTACAATTAAGCAAAAATGAATATGCAATGTAAGTTTTAGGACAACTTTCAGTGGATTTGCGTATAACTCAGCACAACAAGAGGCTTTATGAACACATACTCCTGTCTTGTTCCGCCTTGGTCTTTGATAAACTTTGATAAAAATCTTAAAGAAGCCACAGTGGAGATGAAGGCTATAATTTCTGTGGGCCTTGATCCAAAAATGACTTTTCGCTTTGTCTCAAATTGTAAATGAAGTTATGATCACGTGTTGTAATTTGTAAAACATAAACATCCTTTCATGTGGATGGTGCAGTGTGAGTTTGACACTTGGATAAATATTTGAGGAAGAGAAAAAAAAAGTGGAAACAGAAAATGTGATCCCTTTTAAATATGCTGTCAAAGGAAGATATAATCAGTTGTCAGTCTACTTGTCATAACTGTTGTTAACTACGTCATGAAAGTGTGTAGCTCTTGTGTATGTGGTGTAGCCTAAAGATATTTAAGAGCACTCTGTACAATAAGCACTGCTCAATAAAACGATGCTTTGCTGAGCTTGGTTAATGTTTGTAATATTCATGTATTATTGTATAATATTATGTTCACAAGACAAACCATTAAAATAAAAATGGATTCCCCTAAAATGTGTTATTGGTTTTGTTTTATAAACCCATGGACATACAAAACAATAATTTATGTGTCTCATTAAACGCAAATGGAACTGATTTTACTTGGATTTCATAATAGTATAAAGACTAATAAAAAAACAACACTTCAAAATACATTAATATTATACACCATATTTCACAGTGGGTGCGAGACACTGTGGTTTGAAGGTCTCTCCAGGACTCCGTCTAACCATTAGATGACCAGGTGGAGGATCAGTGATGATCTGGGGGTGCTTCTGCAAGGCTGGAATCGGGCAGATTCATCTTTGTGAATGAATGACGCATGAATCAAGCCACATACAAGGTTATACTGGAAGAAAACTTGCTTCCTTCTGCTCTGACAATGTTCTCCAACTCTGAGGATTGGTTTTTCCAGCAGGACAATGCTCCATGCCACACAGCCAGATCAATCAAGGTGTGGATGGAGGAGCACCAGATCAAGACCCTGTAATGGCCAGCCCAATCTCCAGACCTGAACCCCATTGAAAACATCTAGCATGTGATCAAAAGGAAGATGGATGGTCACAAGCCATAAAACAAAGCAGAGTTGCTTGAATTTTTGTGCCAGGAGTGGCATAAAGTCACCAAACAGCAATGTGAAAAACTGGTAGAGAGCATGCCAAGACGCATGAAAGCTGTGATTGAACATCAGGGTTATTCCACCAAATATTGATTTCTGAACTCTTCCTAAGTTAAAACATTAGTATTGTGTTGTTTAAAAATGAATATGAACTTGTTTTCTTTACATTATTCGAGGTCTGAAAACACTGCATCTTTTTTATTTTCACTAGTTGTCATTTTCTGCAAATAAATGCTCTAAATGACAATATATTGTATTTGGAATTTGGTAGAAATGTTGTCAGTACTTTATAGAATAAAACAAATAATTTCATTTTACTCAAACACATACCTATAAATAGTAAATCCAGAGAAACTGATCATTTTGCAGTGGTCTCTTAATTTTTTCCAAAGCTGTATATTAGTTAGTAAAAAGGGGCTAAACTTTTGCTTTTGATTTTATTTTCACCCAAAACACTAAACAGCAACAAAAACCACCACAGTACTTCCCTTAACACCTGTTTGTCACTATACACTGCAAAATGTTCCTGATACATTAGATCATTGTGTGCAATGTCTAAAGTTTGATTTTTAAGTCATTTGATATCATATTTAATCATTTTTTAATTGTTGAAAATTTAGCTAACCCTGATATTATCACATATATTTTGAGACTAAATATTTATGTCATTTTCAGTTTTGTTCAAGGTGATTAAATCAAAAGTTTTTAATAACTGTCCGATAAGTGAACGGATAGTATTTGGGGTAAAAATCCCCCCTGTTATAGGGGCTAAAGATCTGATAGATCTGAATCTGAATATATCAGATATTAAACATTTTCAAAATGGGCTCGCATTGACTGATCCAATCACAATGGAGATTCAGTTGTTTATAGAGCACTTGAGATGGTATGATTGAAATTAACAGAAAATGGTTAACGTTTCTCTGAAGTGGTCATTGTGAATAAGCATTATCTTAAAGTCTCAAAATTATTTGCATTAGCTGACAAATTTTGACCTATAACCATTATCCCTATATTTACACGATATCACTGTAACCCCTTGGTTATTATTTATTTATTTTATTATTATCGTTCTAATCAAAACAACCCTTCCTTTATTATTTCTTTTCACACAAATTGTGTTTCTCCATCATTTAAAAAAAAAAAAAAAAACTGGGCTGCGTGACATGCCTACAACCAGACGAGGGCGCATCGCTCTCCTGCAGTGTTTCGTGAAAAGCATTGCGGCCCTGCTGCTTCTGCAAAACGGATATCTTCTGGGGCGATGCTATTTTAAGTTATCCTTTTTATATCAATATGGAAAGCTGTACAGAATAATCAGTATGTTTTGACTCTGGGCGTGTAATTTCTGTTTGTCAAAACTGTACGAAAGTGCCGTCAACCAAGAAGCTTTATTACTGCTGTGCCTAAAGATTACACTTTCATATGACATTAATAGTACTTACATCTGGTAATTCACTTTCATGCTAAATCTTTTTTTCTTCTTCACTATCCACAGTGTTGTTAATCAACAAGACACTCCAAAAGGTTCACATAGCCTACTGTAAGCACAACTACGCTAAAATAAATGGGACCATTCCATTTCAAATGAGAGACTATCGAGGCTTTGTGTTTCAGAGACATTGTCCCCACAGGTCCAGATTACAGCATGCCGCCTATTAGCAATGAAAGTTTGCGCTTCGTGCCGGTGTGATGCCAACTTCAAAGCATTTTTAATTTTTAATTTTCAAATTTTTTTTTGACAAAGCCACTGAACTTATTCTGTGTTTCCTTTTAAATAAATACATTGCCCTAATATTTTAAACTAACAGATTTTTTTATTTATTTAATACATTTCGTTAAACAGCTACCAAATCCACATATTTTTGGTAAGCCGCTAATTGTGATAGGGACACTACGCCTATTCGAGCATGCGCCTAGTCCAGTGGATAATTAATCAACAGACAATAGCTTATTAATGCAGTTAATACAAGTAAAAAAAATAAAATCAAATAAAAATCAGCGGTATTTTGGTCAATTTTTCCTGTTGAAATAATTTCGTTTAATAATTAGGAAATGTTTTTTCCTATGTCTAAAATGTACGATTTTTTACTGTGAGAACGAAATAGGCTCAGCTGTCCACTGCGTTAGCTACTTAATATTTATGTAAACTTTCAGAGTCGATTTTTGTCATGTGCAGTGGTGGTCGGACATGAAAAGGGCGCTTTAGTCCAGATCTGTACATGTGCGAGTGCTTGTGTGAGGCCAGTGAGATCACTAGACATGACAGAGAACTTCATTAACTGTGCACAAGGTCCTTTTTATATATATTTGTTTTCGTTGACTTAATGAGTAGCCTAACGTAGACCTATTGCTTTCCATTTTCATTGTGCCTTTTGTCGAATCGTTTTTTGTCCGTCTCATTAGCATATTTTTTGGAGTTTGAAATGTATTTATTTGTTAATTTAACACTGTGTATGAAGAAATATCTATTGCTTACAGACTGACAGAAGGGTCAGTGCACAAAGATGTCCTTGCTCTTTTGGAGCTGTGCATTTTCCCTGAGAATCAAGCGACCCCACAAGTTCACGAACACATATCAGTCATACGGCTTTACCAAGCCATTCATTAATAAATAAATATCATGTCGCAGTTTTCTTACCTTTAATTATCACACATTTAATTTTGACCCGAGGACCCGACTTGTGCGGACTCGTTCATGGCCGCAGTCGACTGAGCACTGCACAGAGCAATTGCGGTTTTGTTTTATGAAGGCCAAACAATGTATAGTAATAAAAAGTAAAATGTTTATTTAGACAAAGGTTTCATATTGTACAACAGTAAAAGATACATTGACATTAACAAATAACCGCTTGAACACAGAAATGTAGAGCAAGAAAGAACATGTGAACTTAAGGCTATGAGTGCACGGAATCTTCTAGCAACTATCTACATCCTCGCGTGATAAGATAAATATTGAGGGGAAAAGAAGACTAAATTTCTCAACTTATGTGACGAGCACGTGGCAGATAAAAATATTAATAATAATAATATTCCTGGGTTTCTCCAAACAATATAGCTGACGCAGCATTTCCGCCCTTTATAAATGCAACATTCCAAATATTACATTAATGCAAACTTTCACATTTGCACTTCAAGGATATACTTCGGTTATCAAAAATGTTGTTTGGGTTTACACATTTCCACCAAATAAAACCCATGCCCTTTATGATATGATGAACAATTCCGGGATGATCAAAACATTGTGCGTGCCCCGTTGAGTTTTATTGTTGACTTTATGGACAAGAAAAATTTTTTTTACATTGTTGTTCTAATCTTAAAAAAAAAAAAAAAAAAAGACAAAGATTATAAAAACACCTAGATACATTCAGCTCCTAGCTGAGTACTCAAGTACTCTTCACAACATTAGTTAAGCCATAGTAATTAATACAAAATATGACACAAGCAATGCTGTGTTACAAAGTTTGCACACTGTGACAAAACAAATATATTTAAAAATGATATCAAAATTTTTAGAGGTGGTTCATAAAGAAAGCATCTACATCACAGCTCTTTTTGCATGGGGTTGATGGCTTTGGCATCTATAGCAAGTCACTCGAGTGAGCCATTAAATGAAACATTGCAGACTTTGCTGCTAAAAGGAGCTTGGCCATTTGGGCCAACTTTGGCAGAGACTCCATTAACCGTGGAGATATGAGGGAAGTTGGGATGTGAAGACTGGGCAGGAGTGTTTGGGCTGGGCAGAGAGGAGGATGTGGAGGGGGCGGCAGCAGCTGGGCTGTTTGGTTTGTCACTGCTGGAGTCACTTTCTGTATCAGGCCTTCTGCCACCAGTAATAGCATCCCTAGGGCTGCTTAACTTCATCTTTTTGCAGCCAGGCCGAACTCTATACTTCAATGGTAAGGGCCCATTCTGTAAAATATCAACACCTGTTATTACATTAACTTTAAAAGCAACCAAACTTAAATGTAAAAAAAAAAAATAAAAACATAAGGACACTTTCAAAATTTCAAAGTATGGGTCATATGTTTTAAATTATGTTTTAATGTTTTGAATTTATACTCTTACCCTTCTCCATGTGTAGATATAAGCAATATCCATAAGAGTATAGTAATCTTTCAAGGGCTCATCTTCATACATAACCTCAATCTGAAAGAAGAAAACAATCTTGCTAAACAAGTTAATATTTAGTAATCCTTTAAACACTAAGAGTGCAGCATATTAAGTGTTTGAAAGCAGATATTTGTGCTTAAAATGTAGAAACATGTCAGGAAGAAAAATATGTTTAGAGAGGAGATGAAACCGAATCATTTAGAAAGTGAATGTAAACAAGATTACCTGAAAGGTGCATGGTATATCCATTTTACTTCTGAGAAATTTTCTGAGATGCATCACTGTCATAGCAGCAGGGCATTGTAAGTACCGTTTTACATTAGCCTATGAAAATTACAAGATTACACAAATTTAGGTTGTCCAATATAAATCTTACAATGGACTCATTGAGACATGTTGAAAAAATATTTAATTTATTATAAAACTCATTACCTCTTTTGTGGTTTCTTCCCCATCTTTACTATCACGCCTGAAAATATTAAAGAGAAAAACATGATTGCAATGTTTAACTACAATATCATAAATTTTACAGGTCTGGTTTACAACTTGGCATGATTATGTCATTAACACCTTCAAAAGCAACACTGGATTTTAATGATAATGGCACAGCTTAAATTTAGACACCACAAGGAGCTAATGTTGAACAGAACCTACTTGTTCTGATCAAAAAACTCAATGGACAAGCTGATGATCTCATCATCAGCAATGATTCTCTTGTCTTCATCGGCCACTTCTCCTCGGTCCTCATTCGAACCATTTGTTGCTAAAGTTCAGAGAAAGAATTTCTCAAATGATACGGATGCAATACTCACCAGTGAAAATATAATTTTATAATAATTTTTAATTTTAGAATTAAGTCTCTTCACATTTTACCATCAACTGAAGGATGATCTGCATAAAAATCCCGCCTTCGTTTCATTTCATCTGAATAACACACACACACACACACACACACACACACATATATATATATATATATTATATATTTTTTTATTATTTTTTTTAAAATAATTATTAAAATATTAATAGCCCTTAAAAGGTCACATCATGATATTTTGAGGAAAGTTATTTGTTTTCCAGTCGTCTAGCAGAAAATACATTAATAAATATAGGCCTAATTAAATTAACACTTCAAAAAATGTTTTAAACACTTACTTTTGAATAGACCAGGCACCAACTTGTATACAATATCCTGAAGGGTCTTATCTGACCTGGAATATACCAACGTTGTTTTGAGGGGTTACTCTGAGCAAATATTCTGGATAGTCACGTTTATGTACTACAGGTGTACCAAAGAAGCTGTGGCTTCTGTAATAATGTAAGCCTATACAGAATTTCAAAACTTTACTCTGTTTTCGGGATACACTAGCAACATGTATGCTCATTAAAATAAAAATAATGCAAAAATGTTTCCGTATTCCAAATTAAAATATTTAATCAAAATACATAGCCGTTACCTGATATTCAGAAGAGGTTTTGTTTTATGGACTTGAACATCACAAATAGGGCAATATTTGCTGGTCTCCAGATACCTCACAATGCACATTTTGCAGACTGTGAAAACAATAGCCTAATCGAATTAAAAACAGTTTGTAGTAAAAAGACAAACCTATTTGAATAATCAACAAAGCAGCATTTAAAAAAAAAAATAATTACAAAAAAAAAATGAATGCAGATTATGATCGATTTAGGACTTACATGAATGCAAACATTCAACAATGGTGGTCGCGTCAATGAAGTATCCTCCACATAAAACGCACATCAAATGAGGATTTAGCTCCGTTATCTTGATTCTCGTTGTTCTGTGCATTGTCATGTGAGTTCGCGAACCTGATGACCAAACAAGAGACTCATTAATGTCCACAGCCATTATTAAAACAGCCTATAGAAAAAAAATTTGAGACAGGTTATTAAGGCTATAGACAAATCAGATTCACTTGCACGTGACGGACCAAATATACAACAATAGAAAAATTAATCTAGATTGTTTTAACATGTAACCCGACAATTATAACCGACCAGCCGACTCAAATCTCTTTTGGCAAAACTCATTGTGAATTGCACACACAAGTAGCCTAGTGAAATGGGGTTCATTCATTCATTGCAGTTGATGCGTACAGGTGAGAACGAAAACCAAAATGCCCACACTTTGTTGCTATGACGACGGGTTGTAATTGGCATTGTGCCAGTCAAACGGAGCCGCACTCTTCGAAGGATTCACGGATTGCCCGGATCAATACGATCATAAATTCAACCAATTAACGGTAAAGCACTGGTCGTTCCTCTCTGCTCATGTGTTTCTCGCTAAAAAAAGCATGCAGCTCCTTGAACGTGGCTGCCATTTTGCACAGTCCCGAGTCCACGCGAGTTTGCTCTCGTGAGGCTACGACCTATGCGCCACACTATTGTTTAAAAAGCAGTGCTCACCATCACCTATTAAACACGTCGTACAACCATAATATCAGCACATACAGCTTTGAAGCTGTAAAATCAATTGTGTTCTGCCTTGACGATGTCTTCTTAAATGAGGAAACACATCGAAGCGCGAATCCTCGCTGCTGTGATCCCGCTATCTCGACTGCGATGTCTATGTGAGAGCAGCCCTACATGCGAAATGTTCATGAAAATATCAATAGCCCGTAAATGCGATTTTTAAATAGTAAACTCTGCTAGTGCAAAGTGACACGAATCCAACGCACTAAATGACCGTCAAATAAAACTATGACTCTTTTGTCAAAACCAAGTTTGTCTGAAGTCTCTTATGACACAGACCAACCATGCCTGAGCAAATATGCTTACTATATTAAAGGAAAAACATCACAATGTAAGAACTGAATAGCATATAGCCTAGTCCACAACAGGTGAAACAGAAAATCAATTCGAAAGACTACAGAACGACAGCTAGTAATTTACGGTAGTCAGTTGGCTATAAAAACAAATCCCAAGAAACCCAAGAGAAGATGTGGTACAACTGTTCTTCATTAAGAATCGACTGTGGTTATGGATTAAGATTGAATTATAATAGCTTTTGCATAAGGGAATCTGTAGATCGGACGGTGGATTTAAATAAACAAGGTGGCCAAGTTTCAAAGGCAAAACGAGGTAACCAGGCCCATAAAACCTTCTCACAAGTTTGGGCTTAATAATAATATAAAAAATACAGTAGATGATTAGTGTCACATTTATGCATTAGAAAACAACTCGTGTTGAGAAGAAAGAAGAACTGGTTGTACGTGCGGATTTATAACTTGATATTCTGCACTTTCAGGCTATATGCATTTATGGCTGATTGATGGACATCGAAACGTCCCCTTTCTTGTGGCCATGAAATAGCCTACATATAACTTGCAGTGTGGCAAAAATGTATGGCTGTTTATATGCAATGTATGATTTAGATAACTGAAAGTCAGTAATACACGGCAAGGTGGAAAGGCCAGACAGTGGCAACACAGCACGTAATTTCCAATGACAGCTTAATCATTTACATTTTGCCAGAAGGATGATTTGGCAAGTGGACACGAAATGGAACAATCCATTTCGAGTTATAAACAAACTTTAGATTGTGTTAACATTCTTTCATTTCTTAGATGGAGTTATCAACAACATTTGCAGCCTATGAACTTGACACGTTTAGTCGCTTGACATGTTTTACATGTTGACATGTTTAGTCAACAACTGACTGATAAATAATCATATATTATATAGTTATATCAGAATAACGAAAAAAGGGCTTTTAAAAACAGGTCTTGGAATTAAGACTTATTCCACCTCCCCCCCCAAAAAAAATAAAATAAATCTAGCCCGCCTGACTTGCCCTGGTCATATAGATATACAATGATTTAGTATTATTTAAAAAGAATACAAAACACGCAAGCGAAGTTACATTCGGTGACAAATAAAAAATAATAAGCACACCCCAAAATACATTTACTCTAAAGTTAACCGACTCATAATAATGGTATGTTAGTGGTTTCTCGTGTTGCCGCTTTGGAGATAGTAGCCTACCCAGCAAATCAGCTTATGGATTTAAGTTAAAAAAAATAATCGACGACATTAAAACGTGGCAAGTCTAATTTTGCCTAAATCTACATTCTCCAAGCTAAACATTTCTATAACATAAGGCAATTAATCTTTGATTTTCGAGCGTGAAGAAATTGATGAAAGTGGTCACCCGTTAACACCTGACCTAACTCGCCTGTTATTTTCCAGTGCGCGCCGACTTTTTAGGTTAAAAACAGGACTTGGGGAGAACAATATACTTCAGTTTCACAAAGATTAAATACTCACTGACGTGCATATTGTGTTAACATATGCCACAGAATCCTTTTCCAAAACATTTAGCAACATTTTAAATGAAATTCGTACGTAGTACTGACAACATTCATACATGCAAGAGGCAACATTGTTCCTCTCTTGTCTCCGGAGAAGAGAAAATAAAACAAAGGCAGAAAAGCTCTTAACTCCTAATTTTTTTGTACATCCAAACGTACATACCCGGATTATTCTCCAATGGCTTCTTAGCTTTGTTATGGTAGACAATACAAATTGAGAGTCGATCAGCAAAAAATGAATGCAACCGAAGCGGCCATCTTGGAATGAGCTGCAGACGCTGTCAATGGCTCTAATGTACCACCGCCGTGCTCATTGTGGCCTTCTTTCTTCTTTCCGATTTGATTCACAGATTAGTCCACAGATTCCGGACGTAGATGGTAAATTCCAGAGGAGTAGTTTTTCAGCACAGTGATTTGATTTGAAAAACACAGTGTCTGATGGTTCAGTGCAAACTGACACAGTCCCCAAAATGGCTTAGTTCGACCGCCCCACTCCATCACGTGATCTCATTCCTTGCGGGTAGCCTGGGAATTAGTAGTGGGGTATATCATCAATAGAGTACCCCTCTGATGGATGTCTTTGTCAGACCTCACCACCCACATCACCACTTCTCAACAGGGAAAACCCTAGCCAAGCCACGTCGTTTGGTAGACACGATTCTCAGGATAAGCATTGAAGACACTTTTAGAGGAGCTGCGCTGCTCTTTTTTTGCACACAAATTGCGCGTAAAATTTTAATTTTATTGCAGAACAAGCAGAAGGGTTCTTTCAAATATTAGGCATCATTTTTTAAAATCGCATAATGTTGTAAAGTAGGCTAATCATTTAGTCAAGAGAAATACTACCTTATTTTTTATACTAAACAGTCTTATTTTTCCGCCTATAACCTACGCTGATTTCTTTTATTTTGCCACGAAAACTCTCATTTTAAACAACTGTCTGTACACAACGTGTTAACTTTCTAACCTGTGTAGTGGTTATATTATAGCCGTTCGTACAAACAAAGGACAAGTGTGACCAATTCGAAATAACGCGTTGAAGACAGCTGATAATGATGTGCCCCCATACATTCAAGACATATATCCTATATGACCCCACCTAAGCAAAAGTCTCATTTAAAGATCGTTGTGCCAGTAGCTCACATTTACAAGATTCTGTGAACTCCAGCCGATGCATGATGCAGTTCTTGGGTTTCCCAATATACGTCTGCACACCTCAGATGTCAGCTATATGCAGTTGCTTTTATTCAGCTTCACGCAGGTCACAGTAAAGTCTCTCAAAAAGAAAAGTCGAGTGTGTCATTAAACAATTGTGCTCCTGAAACGTGGATACAAACAGAAGCTGTGTTGTCATGTCATGCGCAACATCTAATCTGTAAACTTATAGAAGACAGTTCTTATGAAGTGCATAAGTCCACTCATTCGCCTTAAATGAACATATACAATGAAGGCAAATGGCAGCCGTTTATAAGCAATAGCATGCATTAGTAAATTACAATTTATAGGTTAGCCTCTATTTTCTAATCCTGAATTTATTTGTGGGTTAAATCACAAATGTAACTCAAATTAGCACATACTGTATATTCAAAAAAGATTTATTTAGCTGTACTACAGGCTTTTATGTTTGGATATTTCACAGACAGTTCACAAACGTTTACATTTACCTTGATAACCGTTCTCAGCGCGTAGTGTAACAGTACGGTAAGTTACACATGATTTTTCTTTTTTCCAATGGCTGGATAATCAATAAGAGTGTGAACGCGCGCTGCGGTGCGTGTACTCGCGCGCGCGCGCGAGTGTGTGGTAGGTCTGTGTTGGTTTTTTCTCTGTAGTGCTGGACAGTACTCGTTTAGGGTGCTGTGTTCAGCTGCAAACCACACGCGCAGTCTGCCTGCCATGACGTCAGCTGCTTTAATACAGGCACTTCAGCGAAAACAAAGAAGCTCAGCATGCTGACGGAAACGCGAGGCGCAAGCGTTAACCGTAGGCTACCAGGTTCTGCAAAACGTTGGCGCTCTTTCAATTAACATGAACCATACCAGTTTTCAACAAAAGCTATCGCTAATCCATAAACCAGGCCATTTAGCTACTCTGTGTATTATTAGTCGAGTTGGTCAGACAACACGTTTAATTTCAATGATTAGTGTCATTCTCTACAATCTCAAGAATACCGATTATTTCTTTATTCAGACCACAGATGTGACTCGTCAAAATGGTTGTATGGCCAAGCGGGTGTTACAGCTACTTTTGAAAAAAATAGAGAAACATCGTCTAAAGTTCCTGATAACAGGGCAACATTTTCCACAGTGAAAATGTTCAATATGAGAGGTGATTTCTCTTTTATTTTCATTTGGCCGATTATTCATTCTTTCATCTTCGTCCATAAAGACAATTAAAAGCGAATTATTTTTACATCTAGCCGATAAACTAACAAGGATACCGTGCAGATCTCTTAAAAAACTGTAGGTTAATGTTCAGTGACTGCGTTTTAAGGAGACGTGTTTCCTCTCCTGTATTTCCTATAGGCTATTGGCTTAAACCTTAATGACTTTATTGATTGTATATGATCCCACAAGATTGATTAGTGAACTAAATGAGATATGGAGGTCAGGACTTGGCCTAGTTAAGATACAGCCGACTTGAGTTTGCATTTCTACGTTTGATGATCTAAATCTATTTATGACAATTTTACGAATGAACATGAATATTGTCCCACTATGATATTTTCTATACCAATGAAACAAACTGTGCAGACAAAATGCGGTCAGGTAGCATATTGGTATGCGTTAGATAATTTTACAGTATTTAATAGAATTTCAAATCCATACATTTATCAACCTGATCAGTCATGCGCAATGAGTTTGTTCGCCTCTTCTTGCATATATTTTCCCTTATATATAAATGCATACCGACGTTACCCCTTATAGCCTATACGTTTAACATTCTCTGGTCAATCTACAGTTGTAAGGGATTTCTAATATGTAGCCTACAGATTTTTATTTATTTATTTATTTTTAGCAGAATTACGTTTGCCACATTTTATCAGATCAAGGCTACATATCAAAGAAAATTGAATTTCTTCCTTGCATTTCGATAATCCCATACTGTTTATAAAGAAGCAAAGAAAATAAATCAAACAGCTATTGATTTTTGTTACATGAGATTGACTTGCTGTAGTGGAAATGTCGCATATCATGGCTATTGTCTTTTATATAAAATAGCTATACAAGTGAATTATAAAAGTGTTGAAAAAAATACGATGCGATAAGGCAAATGGTTTTATTAATTAATTTATTAAAATAAATACATGAAATAATGATACAAAAATAAAATGGAAATCGGACAAATTGTAGGCTTGACGGTGATCAATTCAACAAAAAAAAAAAATTATTATTAATACTCCACTGAAAATGTACTATTTTAAATATGGAGCCGGTTGGGATACCGTGTTTTTGCCTATTCCGCTTTATTGATTAATACATAGCATGCGTAGTAGGCCTGCAACTGTTGTACCATTTCAGTTTATTTTATAAGGCGGTGGCAATCCTGATATATGCTTTATTATTTAAATCAATGAAGCCAAATTTGTTTAGGCCTATACTTTAAGGAAGAACCAGTAATACATCTCTACTTAAAATGAACTGTAAGGGGTTAAACCTCAAGCTGTTACTGTAACTGGGTGTTTTAATCAATGAACATTCAGTTAAAAGAATAAAAGCCCATTAGAGGAAAAAAATATTATTTGGTGTATTATGCTCTTAGTTTGCCATCACTGTTTGGCGCCGAATAAAGAACTTATAGGCTACCAAACCAATAAAAAAATGACCGACTAACTATTAAATAAAACAAAAAAGAAAAACCCTTATATTTTGTTTCAGATTTACGTTGTATACTATTCGTAACCTCTGTTTGAACAGACTGGATTTCTTCTATATCGCTAACCAAGCAAAACGACGCCCACGAGTTTCTCAATTCCAGAAGATGAAAATTAAAAAGGGATGGTTCATTTAAAAATGAAAATTCTTCCATACTGTACTTACCTGTTGTCCCAAAGCCGGACCGTTTCTTTCTTCCATAGAACACAAAATAAGATGTTAGGCAGAATGACATCATCAGTCACCATTCACTTTTATTGTATGGAAAAAAAGATGCAATGAAAGTGAATGGCGACTGAGTCTAACATTTTGCCTAACATCTCCTTTTGTGTTCTATGGAAGAAGGAAAGTCAAACGGAAGTAACATGAGGGTGAGTAAATTATGACATTTTTATTTTTGCGTGAACTAGCCAATCTAAAAAGATTCTCAAAAGTATGTCACAGACTTAAACATGTGAGCAGTTCATAAAATGTTACTTTGGCCCTAAAACGACCAAATCCAAAGATTTAAGCTTGAAAACAATGAAATATCACCTTTCATTTGAAAAAAAAAAAAAAAAAAAAAAAAGAAAGAAAAAAACAGGCCAAGCAAATAAATTATAGAAAATAACTGAAAATAAGTCCATAATTGGCTGCTGGCTGATACGATGGCAAATCTATTTCAAACAATTCAGTCTATTTAGATATTGCGTTTTCTTCTTTTTTAATTTAAAAAAATGTAGGCCTATGTTTCAGCAAAAGATTTTCTTCAGCTATAATTTTACTCGCTGAATGTTCTGTTGCTTTCAAATGCATGCGGTGCATTTACAGCTTTCTCATCTCCTAACTTACTGAAGACGTTTCAAATGTTTTCTCTGTCTGATCTGTCAGTAGATACTCACTCAAATATTTTTTTTTTCCAGTAGCCCAACAAGAACATCGAGGAAAAACATCAGCAGCTAAATATGCGCAGGCAATGAGTCATCCTTGATGTTAAGAAAAAACTAGATGGCCGATTATTGGTGCCAACAAGTTTTAATAAAAAAATCAAGCTGACTCTCATGTGGACTTTAGGACACCTGCTGTGCTGGATATGTAGCCTTTGTCTGTGGCCCTCTCTTTAGGCTGAGGTTAGAGATAGGATTAACTGTCCAAATGTTGATAGCCTATAGAATGTCAATGCCCCTTAAATTGACCTACTAATAGTATGATAGTAGCCTAATAGCGCTACATCTGAAGAAACGTACAACATTTGTCACCCCTCCCTAGAAGTAATAGGAAACATTCTACTAAAGGAGAGCGGAAAAGCGAGATCATGTTCCATGCTTGGGCTTTCAGTTAAAGAGAACAGTGATCTTGCTGGGGCACAAACTTTTGGTTTCTTTCCTCTCTGTTTGACATTTAAAAAAAAAAAAGAAATTGCTCCAGGTCTACATAACTGTACAGATCTACAGAGAAACCTATGTCTGTTGATCTTTAGTGCTTAAGATATAATAGGCAACGGTTATATTATGAAATATTCAACACAGCTAAAGTTCATTTGCCAGTGGTAACTCTCATGGTAACAGTGGATTTGATGCACCAAGTAACTACTGAAGCTTTCATGCTTATTGGTTCCTGCTGTGGCGGCTGCATGTGAAACGTGTGTGTGTGTGTGGATTTAGAGCAGACTGAGGCCGAGCTGTTTCAATGGCCGTGATGTTATGCTAAAGTAATCTCAAAACCAAGGTTTCCCGAATGGATAGTTAATGGTAGGCCTTCGCAGATATATAAAAACAACCAACAATGACTTTGCCAGAGGTCTTTACGTTGGTGTTATTCTCCGGGATGTTGGTTATACGGCCGTTACCAACATTAGCATGGGACGCAGACTTGGAGCTTTTCGACCTAGTGGAGGAAATCCCACAAACCTTCTACGAATTCCTGTCTGTGAATCACGTAAGACTGGTTTTTATCTCTACCGTTTGTGTTTTGTCACACTTTGTACATCTGCAATTCGAACTGTGTCAGTAAAGTAAAAATAAGAAGATAGACAGCATACCGGCGTAGTAAATATCGCAGTTCTAACTCCTGCGCGTGTATGGAGATGCATTCCTATCAAATAGCAACCCAAACCTTTTTTTTTGTTTTTTAACTTAATATCTCTCAACAGCCTGACTTTATATCCACCGAACGAGGGCTGCGGAAAACTGGCCCTGCCTCCTGCACAATGTGAATGGCGGTGGCCATTGACCAAGAAATCTCCGGGCTGTGGGCCTAGACAGCACGACATGACGTGTCATTTTTTCGCTCTGTTGTAAATTTACAATTTGGTGGCTAAGTGATATTTAATGCGTTGATGATCTAAGAGCCCGTATTTTTTTTTGTGTGTGTATCTAACCGTTGCTTGTGAAAAACTAGCGTGGGTTTCAATTTATCTTTCCCAAACGTATGGCGGATAAAAACTACAATAACAGTGCCGCTGCTACACATTTACCATGATAATTCGCTTTTAATACCTTTTAAATAAAGCTATGCTCATATTGTTGTCAGCACAGCAGCGTGTAACGTTTAGTCTCTATGTAGTAAACAAATTGATGAAAGAAATATGTTGCTGCACAATGCTAACAGTTATCTCACTTTTCCTCTCCTGAAACACCACAGGCAGTCCAATCACTTGTCAATCACATTCCTTTTAATTTTGAAGGGATAGTTCACCCAAAAATGAAAATTATCTTATCATTTACTTACCCTCATGCCATCCCAGATGGGTGACTTTTTATTTCTTTTTGCAGAACACATAGATTTTTAGAAGAATATCTCGGCTCTGTAGGTCCATACAATGCAAGTGAATGGTGATCAACACTTTGAAGCTCAAAAATCACATTAAGGCAGCATACAAGTAATCCATAAGACTCCAGTGGTTGAATCCTTGTCTTCTGAAGCGATCCAATCAGTTCTTGGTGAAAACAGACCAAAATATAACACCTTTTTCACTATAAATCTTGACATCAGCAGTCCCCTTGGTGATCATGATTTCAAACTCGATTACACTTCATGGGGCCATCTAGCATTCTACACACGCCTCAAGCACTAAGAAGTATGTATAATCAAGCTCGATATCATGATCATGCCTATAGAGACTGCAATGGCAAAATGTACAGTAAAATTTGTTTTGCATTTTGGTCTGTTCTCACCCAAAACTGATTGGATTTCTACAAAAAAAATGGATTAAACCACTGGAGACTTATGGATTACTATTATGCTGACTTTATGTGCTTTTTGGAGCTTCAAAGTTTTGGTCACCATTCACTTGCATTGTATGGACCAACAGAGCTGAGATATTCTTCTAAAAATCTTCATTTTGTGTTTGGCAGAAGAAAAAGTAATATACATCTGGAATGAAAAAATGAGACTATTTTCATTTTGGGGTGAACTATTTTTTTAAAAAAGTCTCGGAGGATATGTAATTGAAAAGCCAATGATTTTAATGTTGATGCTTCTGCTTCTCACAGGATGTATCTTCCTCTGAGATTAGGAAGGCATATAGAAAACTCTCTCTTACATTACATCCAGATAAAAACAAAGATGAAAATGCAGAAACCCAGTTCCGACAGGTAGGTGTTTCTTTAAGGCTGAACAAAAGTTGTCTTTGGTATGATATTTTATGTCATTATATGTAAATTATTTTATTTGCTTGTTTCTCTGTACACTTTTTGGAATTCAGCATATCTTCTTTGTCATCTCTTACTAGTTAGTTGCCATCTATGAGGTTCTTAAAGATGAAGAAAGAAGACAAAGGTGAGCAACTGTGCAAACGTCATGTTCTCATGACTAGCCTCTGGTGGTTTGTGTTCTTTCATTGAAAGTCAAAAGTCATTGTAGGATGTCTAACAGAAGTTAATTCTAAAGCAGCTATACTTTGGTTTTCAAATTAAGCTATTTTTCCACTTACTCATTTCACTACTCAATATTGGTATTATGCCTTATTTTGATTACATTTTTACCAGACGTTTTCATAACTTGTGGCAGTCTTTACCTTTTGCAAAGAGCTTGTGATAGCCTAAAAGATGAAGAAACCGACTGCTAACTCATTAATTTAGTGATTTAGTGCTATTGAGCAACCCTCTACGATCATGTTGGAGAAAGAATCGTCATTGGCTAGTACATTTTTGTTTTTACTCGCCAGACTTTGACGACATGTAAGCATAATGTAACTAAAATATATATTAAGCAAACTGAGAGAGGGGGCCTCTTCATATATATTCATGCAATATAGTATATTGTAATTTTTTTTTTAGATTTTGCTTTATGATTTTAATCACATTTTAGCTTTTTAAAAATTTCACATTCTATCAATTTATATGATGTCATGAAATCGCATTTTTAATAATGATACAAGTTGTTGTCACTGTTTGAAATTTTGTACACATTTTTAACAAAACAATTCACAAGGTAGGAACCTAATAATGAAAATTAGGGGTCACCATTGTGAAATTTGGCTGACAATTAATTGTCAAACAAATAATTGCGATTATGATGATTAATTGCCTGTTTTAGGGCTATGATGATTAATTGTCTGTTTTAGGTGTTTCACGAATATGACTATTAATTACCATATAAACTCACTATGTGTGCTTCATGCACACAACAAAGTCATTTATAAAAATTTAGCTTTGGTCATATAATAAAATAAGGGTATATGATTTCCTTTTCAGGCTTCAAAACGTATGAATGACAGTCAAATATAAAAGTATAAAATTTAAAATAATTAAAATAATATTTAAATGATCAATATGTCTAAATAACTAAAATATATCTCTCTTATTTGTCCGATTTACTTTTGATCCTTTAGACTTTTTCAGTGTTTTGTTTTCTTTTGCTTCTTTTGTAACCCAGCCAACCTGTATAGCTATTATATTATATTATATTATGCAATAGTAAAATCTTTCTCCCTTAAATTCTTCACTTTCACACATTTTAAGGCTCTCTGATTAACTCACAAGCCCTTATTTCTCATGAAGGAAGACTTTGAGATTCTGTTTCTTGCATTTGATCATCTCCACAGAAATAGAGCAGGGCAAGTGCTTTTTCCTGCGTGCTCATGAGACAGCATGCAGGGAAAGACGAGGCTGAATCCAGCTTCTTAATCAACTGCTTTTTATTCAGTAAAAGGGCCTCAGTGCTTCGACACCACACAACTCTATCACTGGCGAGTGAAATGTTAATATATACTTGCCAGTGGCTAATAACAGACAAGCGCAAAATTGACTCACATATGCGAGTGATTTACTTGCAATGTAGAGGGATGTTGAGTAAGATACCCAAACCCTGGTTGCACCATTGGGACAGTGACTAGAGTCTGCGAACTGTTTGTGGAGGCGAGGGTGTGGTCGAGCATTTGTCTGGGTAGAGAGGAAGCGGTAAGGGTTTTCACCTGAGATGAATTGTTGATAATTGCAAAGTTCTTTTAAGAAAATATTTTGCATAGAACCTTCTCACAGGTAACTGCACTACATCTACAGATATGATGACATCCTGGTTAATGGGCTGCCAGATTGGAGACAGCCTGTCTTCTACTATAGACGTGTTAGGAAGATGAGTAATGGAGAGCTGGGCTTCCTCCTCTTCCTCATTCTGACAGTGGGCCACTACGCAGTTATATGGTCCATCTACCTTGAGAAGCAGTTGGTAAGTAGCAAAACATGTTATTGCGCAGGAGTTGTCGTGCAGTGTTGGCTTCTAAGATGCTACATTTACTTCAGCATACAAAGTGATGGAAGCTTTGTCTTAATTTTATTCTCAGGATGAACTTCTGACTAGGAAAAAGAGAGAGAAGAAGAAAAAACAAAGCAGTAAGATAACAGAGGAGATTAAGTCCTTGGCACAGGAAAAAAGTGAAAGGTAAAATAAACTAGATTTTTTTAAGAAATGTTGACTGGTTCTCAAACAAGGAAATCTTAGTGTATTCTTTGCTTCTGTTTCCATAGATCTGACAAGCCACACTGGCATGACATTTTGCCTCTGAAATTAAGCATTTGGTTATACTATTCTGTGAAGTCTCTCCCTCATATAATACAGGTACTGTTCCACCAGATTAAAGGCACCATGACTTACTTGATATTTTATCTTTGTTTTCAAGCATATAACTGTAAAAATCATGGCATATGTTGTATTTTCAGGATGTAAAGCAGTATTACAAAGATTATAAGGAAATGAAAGTAAAAGAAAAGGAGGAGGCAGAAGCTCTGGCAGAGCAGGAAATGCAGCAGAGTAAGGCCTTGATAACCTATATAACCATGCATGTGCATGTGGTTAAATTGTGACAACGTGACATTTAATATCTGTGATGGTGGTTAATTTTGCTCTGCAGAAGAAAAACGGCCCAAGGTGAAGAAACCTAAAGTAGAGTTTCCAGCCTATGAACCCAACACAGATCCAGCTTTTGTGCCTGCATATGATCAGGGAACATCTATTGAAGATATTGAAGATCAAATGGGTGACTGGTTAGAGGACAGAAAGCAGCAGCAGAAGAAGAATGTAAGTCTTCAAAGAACATTGGTTAAAATAAAAGTATTTTTATTTACCAAAGGCTGGTAATGATTGTAGGCTAATGAGTGGACAGAGGAGGATCTCAGCCAGCTCTCTCGCTGCATGGCCAAGTTTCCTGGTGGAACACCGGGACGGTGGGAGAAGATTGCTCATGAATTAGGCAGATCAGTGACTGAGGTGAGTCTCTAACCATGTATACAGTTATGGCATGCAAGGACTTAGCAGTTTAAATGGGATTTTTAAGTGCTTTGATTTAATAAAATGTGTGTGTGTTTGTGTCTGTATGTGTGAGCGCCAATATGGTTTGTACAATAAATGTACAAAAAAAAGTGACTAATTCTGTACAGGTCACAGGAAAAGTGAAGCAAGTCAAAGACTGTGTCACCAATACATCAGGTAGGTTCTTTTTCAGTGTAGTATAAAAGGATTTTTAACATGGGAGAAAGGATTTTAATAATCATGAACCTTTTCACCTACTGTGATACACCTTGGTAAATATGAACAGTGAAGGCTGTGAAAAATATGTCTTTATTGTTTATCCCTTTGATCTTTCATTCCAAATATTCACAAAAATCTAACATTTAATGGATATCAAACAATTGCTAATATAACACAAGTTTATCAAAAACAAATATATTTGTCAAATATATGTGTGGCACAATTATTGGCTCCCTTTTATTCAGTACTTTGTGCAGCCTCCCTTTGCCAAGATAACAGCTCTGGGTCTTCTCATATACTGCCTAATGAGGTTGGAGGATACATGGCAAGGGATCTGAGACCATTCCTCCATACAGAATCGATCCAGATCCTTCAAATTCTGAGGTCCATGCTGGTGGACTCTCCTCTTCAGTTCACCTCACAGGTTTTCTATGAGGTTCAGGTCAAGGGACTGGGATGGCCATGACAGAACCTTGATTTTGTGGTCAGTGAACCATTTTTGTTTTGATTTTGATATTTGTTTTGGATCATTGTTCTGCTGGAAGATCCAACTAGTGCCCATTTTAAGCTTTCTGGCAGAGGCAGCCAGGTTTGGATTTTTTTATATGTTGGTATTTGATAGAGTTCATGATGCCATGTGTCCGAGCAAGATGTCCAGGACCTCTGGCATAAAAACAGCCCCACAATGTTAAAGATCCACCAACATATTTAACTGTGGGCATGAGGTAATTTTCCATATGGCTATCTCTGTGTGTGCCAAACCCATCTCTGGTGTTTGCTGCCAAAAAGCTCTATTTTTGTTTCATCTGACCATAGAACCTGGTCCCATTTGAAGTTCCAGTAGTGTCTGACAAACTGAAGATGCTTGAGTTTGTTGTTGGATGAGAACAGAGGCTTTTTTCTTGAAACCCTCCCAAACAACTTGTGGTGATGTAGGGGATGTCTGATTGTAGTTTTGGAGACTTTCTGACCCCAAGACCCAACTAATTTCTGCAGTTCTCCAGCTGTGATTCTTGGAGAAGTTTTGGCCAATCGAACCATCCTCCTCACCGTGCGTGGAGACAGTATAGACACACGTCCTCTTCCAGGCCGATTCTTAACATTTCCAGTTGATTTGAACTTCTTAATTATTGCCCTGATGGTGGAAATGTGTATTTTCAATGCTTTAGGAATTTTATTATAGCTACTTTCCATTTTGTGAAGCTCAACAACCTTTTGCCACACATCATAACTTCATTCTTTGGTCTTACACATTGTTATGGATGACTACGGGAATTTTACCTGTGTGTTACCTCATATTTATAACCATGTGAAACAAGAAGTTATGGTTGAATTTCGTGTTCCTAGTCACCCAGGTGTACTAAAAAGTGTAAAATATGAATGGGAACATACTTCAGATATATTTTACTCATAAGAATTTCTAGGGTTTCCAATAATTTTGGCAAATGTTTTTTGTAGAAAAATATGTATTTAATTATGAGATTTTTCCCACCTTTCAATTAGTTTACTTCAATTAAAGGTTAGATTTTTATTAATATTTTGAATAAAAGATCAAAAGGATAAACAATAAAGACATATTTTTCACATCCTTCTTTGCTCATTTACCAAGGGTGCCAATATTTTTGTGCCACAACTGTAGGTGGCATCGACGTGACTTATTTATTTTTACTATTTTTCATTTATTTATTTTATTTATTTATCATGGACAATGCACATTAATCAGACATCTTACTGATGTAAATGTGTCAGATTTCACCAATGGCTAATTTTTTTCTGCTGTCCCTGGCAGGTTGATGTCAGAGGTCAAAATTACACTCAAAATGCATAATTTTAAATGCAAAAAATACACACTATGCAAAATGTAAAAATGAACATAACAAACAAAACCAGTTAATAAATCTTAACCATGAAATTCAAAAACACTATATATATATATATATATATATATATATATATATATATATATATATATATATATATATATATATACACACACACATACACATACATACATACACACACACAGTGGTGGCCAAAAATATTGGCATCCTTAGTAAATATGAGCAAAGAAAGCTGTGAAAAAAAAATCTGTATTGTTTATCCTTTTGATCATTCTTTTTTTTTTTTTTTTTTTTTTTTATCACAAAAATCTAACCTTTAGTTGAAGTAAAACATTTATATTTCATTTTTAAATAAATATTTTTCTCCTAAATGCATTGGCCATAATTATTGGCACCCTTTTATTCAATACTTTTTGCAACCTCCCTTTGCCAAGATAACAGCTCTGGGTCTTCTCATATACTGCCTAATGAGGTTGGAGAACACCTGGCAAGGGATCTGAGAACATTCCTCCATACAGAATGTCTCCAGATCTTTCAAGTTCAGAGGTCTATGTTGGTGGACTCCTCTTCAGTTCACCCCACAAATTTTCTATGGGGTTCAGGTCAGGGGACTGGGATGGCCATGGCAGAACCTTGATTTTGTGGTCAGTGAACCATTTTTGTTTTGATTTTGATATTTGTTTTGGATCATTGTTCTGCTGGAAGATCCAACTAGTGCCCATTTTAAGCTTTCTGGCAGAGGCTGTCAGGTTTAGATTTTTTTATATGTTGGTATTTGATAGAGTCCGTGATGCCATGTATCCGAACAAGATGTCCAGGACCTCTGGCATAAAAACAGCCCCATAACATTAAAGATGCAGCACCACATTTAACCGCAGGCATTTGGTACTACTTCATCTCTGTGTGCGCCAAAACCATCTCTGGTATTTGCTGCCAAAAAGCTCTTTTTTGTTGTTGTTTTTGTTTCATCTGACCATAGAACCTGGTCGAATTTGAAGTTCCAGTAGTGTCTAGCAAACTGAAGATGCTTGAGTTTGTTGCTGGATGAGAGCAGAGGCTTTTTTTCTTGAAACCCTCCCAAACAACTTGTAGGTGATGTTCGATATATTTTTTTTTAGACTTTCTGACCCCAAGACCCAACTAATTTCTGCAGTTCTCCAGCTGTGATCCTTGGAGATTCTTTGGCTACTTGAACCATCCTCACTGTGCGTGGAGACAATATAGATACACGTCCTTTTCCAGGCTGATTCTCAAGATCTCCAGTTGATTGGAACATCTTAATTATTGCCCTGATGGGCGTTTTCAATGCTTCGGCTGTTTTCTTATAGCCACTTCCCATTTTGTGAAGCTCAACAACCTTTTGTTGCACATCAGAACTATATTATTTAGTCTAACCCACTGTGATTGATGATTAAGGGAATTTGGCCTGTGTGTTACCTCATATTTATATTACTGTGAAACAGGAAGTCATGGCTGAACAATTTTATGTTCCTAGTCACCCAGGTGCACTCAAATTTTTTAAATATGAATGGGAATATACTTCAGATATATTTGACTCTTCTATTTGAATTTCTAGGGGTGCCAATAATTGTGGCCAATGTATTTTGGATAAAAATATTTATTTAATAATGAGATATTTCCCCTCTTTCAATTGATTTACTTCAAATAAAGGTTAGATTTTTGTGAATTTTTTGAATGAAAGATCAAAAGGACAATGTAGATTTTTTTATTTTTTGTTTCACAGCCTTATATGTTCATATTTACCAAGGGTGCCAATATTGATTTCTGAACTCTTCCTAGGTTAAAACATTACTATTGTGATGTTAAAAAATGAATATGAACTTGTTTTCTTTGCATTATTCGAGGTCTGAAAACACTGCATATTTTTTGTTATTTTGACCATTTGTCATTTTCTGCAAATAAATGCTCTAAATCAGGGGTACTCAATTGGCGGACTCCGGTCCGGATCCAGACCGAAGGACAATTAAATCCGGTCCGAACTCTGAAGCTTTGTGCTAGTTATCTGACACCTGGCTAAGTGATTATGTAAGCATACGTGTATTCAACCGCGGAGCGCGAATAAATAGCGTTCAGCGCGGGAATAAAGCACGTTCAGCCTTACTCACTTTATTCCCGCTCCGCGTGCGTTGCCTCTCTCCCCGCTATAGACATGAGGCGCCGCATAAAGCCTAATTTATTGTACGAACGAGTTGCAGGTGCAGTTATTTTAACAACAGTAGCGGAGACACCGCTACAGATACTGGCATTTTTCGCTTAAACACACTGCAGAAAACAAAAATTAAGTAAAGTGAAACTATCTTCATCTGTATATGTGATTCAGCTAAGCCAGGTTTGTGTCAGGACAAGTTAACCATCTAGATATAGCTTAATTAATCAGCATGTCACGAGCCTTTCATAATAAACAGATTTTTGTTCACATTTTGTGAAAATTAAGCTGAGATGTCATCATGGCAAGGAAAGCCTATTTATCCTTAAATTAATCAAACAGATATTTAATACTTCACTGTTATGTAAATTGTTTTTTTGTTGTTAGTAGATTCTCACTTTAAAGAAAATATAAAAATGGTCCATTTAGGCTTTTACATTTTTATACATTTTCTCTCAGGGGACATCCCTGAACCCACAGTATTATTTCATCTGTCAAAAGGCCTCCTATGTCCCATGAACATTGTATAGATTCTGAATGTAAAAATATTTAAACAAAACTGGACTGCTGTCATTCAGCTTCAAAACAAACTGTTGATCTTATCTTTTAATATTCATATGCAAGTGCGCTCCACTGATGAAGTCTTGATGAAATATTTTAATCTTTTGGTAGAAAAGATCTCTCAGACCCCACTAGCTGTCTCTGGGCCCCCAATATCCTCATCAGGATTTTTTTCATCTTTTTTTACAAAGTACTATTGCTGTCAACATGGCAAGTTATAAAAACTATAAAAAAAAAAATAAAAAAAAAAGATACATAAATTCCTAGCCATATAACTACTGACAACATGTAAGCTACATACTATCTGGACCTTTGCTGGGAAGGAAATGTAGAGACTGGACCTCTTGTAACTTTAATAGAGTACCCCTGCTCTAAATTAATCTAAATGAAAATGAATTTGGGAGAAATGTTGTCAGTACTTTATAGTATAAAACAAAATTTTTCATTTTTCTCAAATGCATAACCTATAAATAGTAAATCCAGAGAAACTTATAATTTTGCAGTGGTCACTTAATTTTTTCCAGAGCTGTGTATACTGTATATACACTGATCAGCCACAACATTAAAACCACCTGCCTAATATCGTGTAGGTCCCCCTCATGCCGCCAAAACAGCTTTGACCTGTGGAGACGTGGACTCCACGAGACCTCTGAAGGTGTCCTGTGGTATTTGGCACCAAGACGTTAGCAGCAGATACTTCAAGTCCTATAAGTTGCGAGGCTGGGCCTCCATGGATCGGACTTGGTGGTCCAGCACGTTCCGTAGATGCTCAATCAGATTGAGATGCGGGGAATTTGGAGGCCAAGTCAACACCTTGAACTCTTTGTCATGTTCCTCAAACCATTCCTGAACAATTTTTGCAGTGTGGCAGGGCGCATTATCCTGCTGAAAGAGGCCACTGCCATCAGGGAATACCGTTGCCATGAAAGGGTGTATGTGGTCTGCAACAATCTTTAGGTAGGTGGTACGGCCATCCACATGATCTAAAAGAAAACGTAATTCAGCAGACCAGGCCACCTTCTTCCATCGCTCCATGGTCCAGTTCTGATGCTCACGTGCCCATTGTAGGCGCTTTCGGTGGTGGACAGGGGTCAGCATGGGCACTCTGACCGGTCTGCGGCTATGCAGCCCTGTACGCAGCAAGCTGCGATGCACTGTGTTCTGAAACCCTTCTGTCATGGCCAGCATTACGTTTTTCAGCAATCTGTGTTATTGTGAGATCGGACCAGGCTAGCCTTCGCTCCCCAAGCGCATCAATGAGCCTTGGGCACCCATGATCCTGTTGCCGGTTCACCGGTTGTCCTTCCTTGGACCACTTTTGGTAGGTACTAATGACTGCATACCGGGAACACCCCACAAGACCTGCTATTTTGGAGATGCTCTGACCCAGTCGTCTAGCCATCACAATTTGGCCCTTGTCAAAGTCACTCAGATCCTCACGCTTGCCCATATTTCCTGCTTCCAACACATGAAATTCAAGAACTGACTGTTCACTTGCTGCCTAGTATATATCACACCCCTTGACTGTGCCATTGTAATGAGAAAATTGATGTTATTCACTTCACCTGTCAGTGGTTTTAATGTTGTGGCTGATCTGTGTGTGTGTGTAATATATATAAATATTAAAGTTGTGCTCAAAAGAGATTGTGCTCCCCGAGTTTTTTTGCATGGTAAGTCATATTTTCAAAATCAATGCCAAAATTTCACAATTTCTGCCAGGGTATGCAAACGTTTGAGCACAACTGTATATATATCTCCCTAAGACAGTACTACTAACGCTGAGTACCATGTTGGCAATTCTGGTATGACAGTAACCAGACTTTTAATTTTCAGAGAAATCACCATGACTTGTTAGATCTTTCAAATCAGCTGGAAGTCAAATCCAGTAATGGGTTGCTCTAAAAGCAAAAGTTAACTGTTACGTTATTCTAAAAAATAAATGAAAAGGGCAATTCACACAAAACAATTACTTAAATACAACTCTTCTATGATGGACATGTTTTTCAATCACCAAGATGGAAGTCATTTTGATATTTGTTCTGTGACTTAAAGGAAAAATTGTCATGTGGTGTAACCATCCAGAAACTGTAAAAAAAAAAATCTCATTAAAAGCTGAAATCCTTGAAAAAAATAAATGTTGGCGTTAGCAGTGTAGGGTAATATTTTGTAATTGCTTTAAAAAAATAAGCAATGAAAAAATTTGTTTTTAAAATGTTAATATTTGAAAAATGTTTGTCCACCAACTCAGTCAGGTGATGTAACCAACATGTAGGTTGCCATTTTGTTGTCATATGACAAAAAAAAAAAAAAAAACTGATGACATTAGATTTTCAAGACTGTGTTTGAAGTTTAAATAAAATATCTGATATTTTGACATTTTTATGAACAGGCACATTTTGTTCAGGTCCAATGGAATAACCCTGAGAAAACTTCTTGATATTATTTACTCATTCATGATAATTGTAAAAAACAAAATCCTTGAAAAATGTGTCTGAAAAAGTTCTTGAAGTTAATGATAAAGTTGTGTACAGTCCCATGTATTCAAGGAACAACCTTTTAATTGATGGTTACACCACATGACATTTGTAAAGTTATCAAATAAATTTTTGTTTGTAGAAAATGGTCAATGGTTTTTTCAAAGATATATGAAACCAACATGGACTCCAAGATTACATTTTGCAGAACTTGACAACTACATTTTTAAAAGATTTCTCATTTTTATCACCCGGACACCCTTATTTGTTAGTGACCCATAAGCATCTCCGTCAGAGTAATTTGCCACCTCTTTGTCCCTTTTTCCAGGGTTGGTGAAGCTTTCAGAGCTAAAGAGCGGTACTGTGATAGCAAAGAGTTCCAGAGCCATCACATTGGCAGACAGTCTGATGACCCAGAGAGAGGAACCCTTAGAGCAGCAGCTGGATGATTTAGAAGAGCCTGTTGGGGGAGAGGACTCAGAAAGCAAAACCCTGAGAAGGCGACAAAGAAAGTCTGTAGCTGGAAGTGCTGGAGCAGTGGAGGAGAGAGTGAAAGGGCGCAGACAGAGGGATTTTGACCCCACAGCTGTAGATGAAGACAGTGAAGATGAGAAAAAAACATCAGCCCCTAAAGAAAAACCCAGTGCTGTGTCTGATGACGTATGGACACAGAACCAGCAAAAGCTCTTGGAGCTGGCATTGCAGCAATACCCACGTGGCACCACTGAACGCTGGGACAGGGTTGCTAAAGTGGTGCCTGGAAAAACCAAGGTGAGCATCACGTACAGCCAGCCTACAATTAAAGCAGATGTGTGGGATTTTTTTTCGATTTTAAAATGCTTTCTCGTATCCCATCTGTTTGTTTGACCAATGGCAGAGGGAGTGAGTATTCGGAAAAGCTGTTTGAAACTATGTATATTTTTTTCCATTCGGTGATGCTGGGGGAGAAGAAATTACACAATTATGTTTTCATTTATAGTTTAAACAGATTCAGAAAAATAGCAGAAGTTGGACCAATGTTTAACTGTGTGTGAAAGAATGAATTTTGTTGTGGTCTCATGTTCTAATTGATTTATTTCTCTTTGACTTGTTCAGGAGGAGTGCATGTCCCGATACAAACTGTTGGCAGAGCTGATTCTGAAAAAGAAACAAGCCAAGAGCTGACTCCAGGTCCTCAGTATTTCACCTCTCACCTGCTTATAATGTGCCTTAATTATGCAACCTGAAGTCCTGTTGTCAATGTGCCATATTCAGCAAAGCCTGAAACTTCAGCATTACTCATTGGAGAAATTCATATTTGAATTATCATATGAAACTGCCCATTTAAAGAAAACATTTTTATTTATTTTAGAATCTTTTTGAGGTTGTAGATTTTTTTGTTTCTCTATGCAACCAGACAGTTTGAGGAGCAAAGAGTCACTTTTAATGTTTGTTTTTCTTTCCTATTTTGTCTTCTTGAAACATTGTTTTTCAGAAGCACAGTGTGTTGTGCTGGAATCTTTTAGGTCATGTTACAACATAAAGTATTTGCATACTGCATTTAAGTTGTCATGGTCTCTCATGTGGTCATTGTTATGCTGAAGCACATTGGCTGATATATTTTGAAAAACAAGCTTGTTCCCTTAAGATGCAGTGTTTGCACATTGCATATACTATGAACATGTTATTTCCCTGTCAGCAATATGTCAAACAACATATGTTGCTCTTGCACAGATTTACCAGTTTTATACAAATAGCAGAAAACTTTAATTTCAAGTGAAGTGGGGCCTAGGTAGCTCAGTGAGTACTTACGCTGACTACCACCCCAGGGTAGGGTTGCACCAGCTGTGCGTAAGGTCTCACTTAAATTGAGACATAAAGTTCACACAAAGGGCTTAGTAACTACTAGTTAGTTTGTAACTAAGTCAGTGCTTAATTTGGTTGCACCACCTGTTCTTATGGCAAGACTTAACTAGTAGGTTGTAATTACTCTTTGTAAAGTATCGCGTAGTCGCATATTATGACGTTTACCTGTATTTATCCAATAAGCAGCCTTCAAATTTGTACACAGTGTTAAAAAGCCGTGAATTTCAGTTTGATCTTGTTATGGTTGATGTTCAAACCTTGTTGGCTCACGTAACTGTCAGCTGTAATAAATTATATCCCCATTAAAATATGATACGTAATAAAAAGATTTCATTAATGATATAGGCTATTTAGCTTATGTATATAACAATATTCAATAACTGTATCTAAAACGAATAAGGGACAATAAATAAATAAATACTAATACAACAGGCTGGAAAAACCAACATTTATTCATTTTAATATTTTATATATGTTGAAACTTGACAGCAGGCAGAGTACACAGGAAAGTGCACCGTTAGATCGGTTTCATACTGAATAAGTTTTTTACATACTTTTTCTCCAGTAAATGTAAACAAGTGTAATGCAACATCATATATGTTGAAAGGACTTAAGCTGTCAACCAAAACATGATCTCATTGATGTCATTAAGTGAGTCTGCTTTTTTTATTCCATCCGTTACTCCTGGTCGGAGGCTGCCGTAAATATTTAGTTTATACGTAAGGTTATGTCCTACATAAGGTTAATGGTGCAACGCTCAAATATTTAGTAGTGCATAAATTGTGACTTAGTGCCCATTTACGCCACAACTAGGCTAAGCTGTAACGTACCTATAGCTGGTGCAACCGGCCCCTGGAGTCACGAGTTCAAATCCAGGGCGTGCTGAGTGACTCCAGCCAGGTCTCCTAAGCAACCAAATTGGCCCTGTTGCTAGGGAGGGTACAGTCACATGGGGTAACCTCCTCTGGTCACTATAATGTGGTCCTTGCTCTCAATGGGGTGTGTGGTGAGTTGTGCATGGATGCCAGAGAATAGCGTGAAGCCTCCACACGTGCTACGTCTCCGTGGTAACATGCGCAGATTGATGGTCTCAGACCGGAGGCAACTGAGATTCGTCCTCTGCCACCTGGATTGAGGCGAGTCACTACGCCACCACAAGGACTTAGAGCGCATTGGGAATTTGGGAGAAAAGTGGATTTCAAGTGAAGTATGATTTTGTTTTTTTTCAAGAATTAAAGGGATAGTTCAACCAAAAGTGAAAATTTCACTTTTATGCCATCCCAAATGTGTATGACTTTCTTCTGTACAAAGATTTTTAGAGGAAACTCTCAGCTCTGTTGATCCTTTCAATGCAAGCGAATGGTGACCAGACCTTTGAAGCTCCAAAAATCACATAAAGGCCATATAAAAGTAATCCATGACTCCAGTGGTTTGGTTTAATATGTCTTTTGAATGGATGCAATCACTTTGGGTGAGAAACAGATCAATATTTCAATCCTTTTTAACTATACATTTCCACTTTCACTTTAACTCAGCATGTGAAAGTTAAAGTGGAGATTTATAGTAAAAAAAAAAAAAAAAAAAAAAGGACTTAGGTAATCAACACACTTATGTAGGTATCAAATTATTGTATACATGCAAACATAATTGCTAGATCTTGCTTCTCTGGAGCTCAGAAATGTGTCAAGAACAAAACAGTTGCATACTGTCAACTGAACTAATTTTACATTGATTTATTACTTTCAATGTCCATTTCAGCACAGTACAGGAAATGTGTCAGGGAGATATGACCACTCCTGCTAGATGGACATTCTCTGTATGGGCCCTTATCTATCCCTGGCTCTTTCTGATGAACATATATACCCTGACTTGGCTCTGCAGAGGGTATACTAGAAACTACACACACTCATGTCAACACTGTCTATTCAGTGGAGGACATGTCCCCCTCAATATTCATAATAGTGGTCTACTGATACGGGTTTTTACCATGGTTGTTTAGTAAATTATTACATTTGGTACCCCCTTAATCCTGAATATGTGATTACATCCTTGCTCAAAAATGAAAATTATCTCATTATCTACTAACAGGGTTTGTACAAGGTGATTGAAGTACTTGAATTTGGCTTTTTCAAATTTAAGACCTGGAAAACCCTTGAAAATAGCCATGTTTAGGGTACCAATAGGTTCTTAAAAGTGCTTGTATTATAGAAAATCGTTAAATACGTTGTTTAAATCATTTAATAAATTAAATGTATTTATTTATTTTCGGAAAAACACGACGACACGCCTACAGCCAAACAACAGACCCCCCTCTTCCCGCTTCTTGCTCTCACACACGGCTCGTGTCATGAATCATGCAGAATAAAGGATTTCTTTGAATTTTTTTAATTTAATTTAATTTTTTTTTTTTTTTTTTTTTTTTTTTGCATACTTCTCTCTGTGTGCTGTATGCTTCTTATTCAGAACCGCTTACCACCGGATGATTTTCATGACTGTCGGTTCCGTTAACGGTTCAAAAACATACTGTACATTCTTCTGCTGGTGCAGACGAAACACCGTAATAACACACTGTGACAGTGTTTCGAGACGCGCTATTCAGTTGCGTGTGTAGCAAGAAACGCGACCAATAGAGTCAAATTGACGAACAAATCACTCTTATGAGCCGGTTCTTTTTAACCATATGGCAGAGGTCCAGGGTAGGGTTGCACCAGCTGTGCGTAAAGTCTCACGTAAATTGGGACGTAAAGTTCACACGAAGGGCTTAGTAACTAGTAGTTAGTTTGTAAGTGCTTAATTTGGTTGCACCACCTGTTCTTAACTGCGGTCAAGCCAGACTCCACTTAGAAAAACACTGTCAAGCTAGCCCAACGTTGTTTTGTAGTACGCGTATATACTAGGCATTACGGTAAGAGCGTGTAAGAACTGATTTCAAAATAAAAGCGGTCTTCCGGTGAACGTGATTTCAAATTCATTCAGTCTGTCAATAATGATGAATGAAAAAAATAAATAAATGAATAAATAAAAATATACATAAATAACTACATAAAACAAAATGATTACATTTAAAAAATAAATAACAAAAAAAAAATAAATAAAAAAAATAAATAACACCTGCAAACTTATTAATAAAGAATACATCTGACTTTTAAGCACCAAAATGCCAGACTGTTATTGAGAAACTCCCTGTTTCCACAGACCAGTTTCACTTCAGAATGATAGTACACCACCTCAGAGTGTCACACACACAATATCAGGGCATTCTGGTGTTGAATTTCAAAATTAAAGTCCTCTAAAATGTCATAGATACATGCTGCGTTTTCTATAAATTCAGATAGATATTCAAAGGAAACTCCCTGTTTCCACATAAAAATATCACTTCAGAATGATAGTACACCTCCTCAGAGTGTCACACACAATGTCAGGGCATGCTGATGTTGAATTTCAAATGAAAGCCCTATAAAATCTGTAATGGCATTGTCATTTACAGTTCGATTATTTTCATGCCTTGCCCCATGTTGTTTGTTATACTCTAACAATATTCTTTATCATTACAGGGACACAGATAGGAGGTGGAGTATGTCAATGTGATGTGTTACATGTGTCACATGTCGGAGTGATAGAAATCACTATAGAGTGAGCTGTATTGCCAACTGTTTGCCCAAAAGGAACAATGAGGAAACCTGCAAAGTCCAACTGGCAAGAAAGAGTGATTATTTTTGTACTGCTATCTTGCATTCTTGAAATTTAGATTTTTGTGTTTTCAGCAGACACTATTGAATCACACTGAACTAGGCACTGAATGCATTTTTATGAAATTATATTTATAATAAATAATTACCAATTTCTATATACATACCTCTTTCCAAAGAGATGTTACAAAGAGTTTTGCAAGACAATAAAAACAAGATAAATAAAATCATTAAAAAAATAACTATTAAAACTGAGCATCCTAAAAAATATCAATGACAATATGGTAGTAAAATAGTAAAAAAAATAAAAGTAGGTAATAAAAACAAATACATATGTATATACATGAAGGCACATAAATATATATATATATATATATATATATATATATATATATATATATATATATATATAACCATGCTTCAGCACAGAGGGATTTAAGGGCACAAGCTGCAGTTCCAGCTGTCTGCCCTGACCTGTTCCAGGTCCTCGGCGTTCATGAAACCACCTCTCAAATGTGTCACACTGGATATATAAAATGACAAGGTGGAAATATCAGGGTACTCTCACAAATTTAGACCTCTCAGTATTTTGAGATTACCTGTCTTCATATAAATTTTAATGAATATTAACATGCTGGTGTATCTAAATACTCAGCATCACAGTTTTCAGTTTCTACTGCTTTTTCATCTCCAAATTCTGCTTTCACAACACCAGCATAAGCTACTACAAATGCTACTATCTCAGAGTTTAAAGGCAATAAAACTAAAATGATATTCGGCCTTTATCACAGTTTAATACAAGCCTGTTTGTCCACCTCTGAACACCTCAAAGCAGCTTGTCTTTTGATTATTTTGGGATTAAAATTGCTGGTGCTTTACTGCATATGTTGCATTTCACTGCTGTAGATTTTTAAGGTTGAGCAACTTTATATACTGTTGGATAGTTTAATCTATACCAATGCATCATATTCTATAACATCATCATGTTTGTAGCATCCCTGTCCTGTGAGAACCATGTATCTCTAAATAGTTTATTTAGCTTAAGAAGGAGGAGAATTTCCTAAACCCATAAAGGAACACGTAATCCTTCAGTTTCTCAGAAAACTTCAAATTCAAAATCAACACATTTGGAGATACATGGTTTTCACTGGACAGAAAGGGTATGAAAAGTTGTAATCTGAAAAGTAACTAGTAACTATAGCTCTCAGACAAATGAAATTGAGCAAAAAGTACAATATTTGGCTCTGAGATGTAGTGGAGTAAAAGTATAAAGTTGCATAAAATGGAAATACTTAAGAAAAGTACAAGTACCTTGAATTTGTACTTAAGCATATTAATTGAGTAAATGTTCTTAGTTACATTCCACCACTGATTGTAGATACATTTACATTTATGCATTTGGCAGACGCTTTTATCCAAAGCGACTTACAGTGCACTTATTACAGGGACAATCCCCCTGGAGCAATGTGCCTTGCTCAAGGACACAATGGTGGTGGCTGTGGGGATTGAACCAGCAACCTGATTACCAGTTATGTGCTTTAGCCCACTACGCCACCACCACTCCAGGTAATAGAAGATAAAGACACAAAACAAGTTGATGGTTGATTGGACCAGATATTTGATAGATAAAACTATTTAATTTCTTAGTGTAAGCTAATATGATTATTAATGTGTGGAAATTTTGTATAGGGCCATTTGGCTGACTGTGGCTAGTTATAAGAGAATTTAAAACACAATCTGTCTTTCTCTCTCTCAGACAAATTACAAAAACAAAACAAAAAAGAAAAAATGCAGACTGCATCGCTCCCACCCACTGGGATCAGTCAAAGAGAGAAGACAGCTTTCTATGATGGGAAGTAGGATTGATGGTTGATAAGCAAGAAACATTTAAACAGCAGTTACACCAACCTGCGACAGGCACACGGGCCTTGAGGCAACATGGGCAATTACCACACACAGTTTTATTGATCAGTGATACAGAAGTTGTAAATGTATTTACAAGTGTTCCATATCTCAGCTATATTTGTATTGCATAACTAAGATATTTAAGAATAGTGTCCACCACAGATCAGAGATTTGTGTCCCCAAAACTATCTGTAATAGCAAGACATAAGGGCAAGGAGCATAGGAACAGTCTCTTCTGGGCCTTCTTCACAACGGAGTCGATGTAAGTTTCCCACTTCAGGTCATGAGAGGTAGTTCTTCCTGGTGCGTCCTCTGTCATCTCCACTGTCTTGAGCGTGTTCAGCTCCAAGTTGTTGTGACTGCACCAGACTACTAGCTGCTCAGACTCTATATCATTTTTAAGTTAAATTGATCTGTGGAAACAGGGAATTTCCTTTTAATATCCATCAGAATTTAGAGGGAACACAGCATATATATGACATTTTAGAGGACTTTCATTTTGAAATTCAACATCAGTGATATTGTTTGAGTGATGCTCTGAGGTGGTGTAAAATCATTATGAAGTGAAATTAATCTGTGGAAACAGGGAGTTTTCTTTTCATATCTATCTGAATTTATAGAAAACACTGCATATGACATTTTAAAGGGCTTTAATTTTGAAATTCAACATCAGCATGCCCTGACATTGTGTGAGTGACACTCTGAGGAGGTGTACTATCATTCTGAAGTGAAATTGTTCTGTGGAAACAGGGAGTTTCCTTTTAAAATCTATTCGAATTTATAGAAAACAGCATATATATGATATTTTATTCATTTTAATATCATATACTGTATATTTTGAATGTGTTGAAACTTGACACTGGGTGACACACCCTGAAAACTGCACCGTTAGAACGTTTACATGCTGAAGAGCCGCTTAAAAGTAAAAAAAAAAGTAAAAAAGCCTATTATGCAAAACATGAGCTCATTGATGTAATAAAATATCAGTCTGCTTTTTTTATTCCATCCGTTAATCTTGGTCGGAGGTTTCTTTAAATATTTAGTTTATATGTAGGGTTACGTCCTACCTAAGTTTAATGGTGCAACGCTCACATATTTAGTAGTGCGTAAATTCCAACTTAGTGCCCATATATGCCACTACTAGGCTAAGTTGAATCTTACGTATAGCTAGTGCAACCGGCCCCAAACCACAGCTGAAGCCGCACATAGATGGCGCAGTCACATGGCACCTGTTACTTTTGGCCACGCTGTTCAGAATGGCCCAATCTGAATCAATTGTTACTGGAGGATTTAAAATATTTATATATATATATATATATATATATATATATTATAGATACTGCTGTGGTGGATTTAACAAGTATGAATTTTAATTACAAATTACTATCCAGAGCAGGGCCGGCATTGGCATAGGCGACATAGGTGGTTACCTAGGGCGCAAAATGCCAGAGAGGCACCGCATTTTTTGTTGTTGTCGGAAATGCGCCCTATCGTGATGACTGTGTGCCCCTCTACCCATATATTGAGCACTAGTGCTACGCGATTATTAGGGGGCCAAGCAGCGAAGCTGCTGGAACCCAATTGTAATTGTACTGATTTTCTTCTTTTTCTTCGTATTTTGTTTTCTGCCCTAAAAGTGTCTGGGTGTCAGAGGCCGTAAGTCGTGGAGACACCAAACTAGGCAGGATGATCCCAAATCCCTCTCACTACTCAGGCGCACAAACGCACACCAATCTGACCCTAGGAGGCGCTATAATAAACACTTTTAAGTTTTGGCTCATATCTCTGCAACCATAAGGGCTAGAATTGAAATTTTTCCTTTGATTCTTTGAGTCAAGCCCTACAAAATGTATATAGCCGATTTCATTTCCTATATAATTTTATATACAGTATTCTATAAATTTTTCCGCCATTTTAAATTTCTTGAAAAAACTACTTTTTCAAACTCCTCCTAGACTGTTAGTCCGCAAGCAATTTGGTATACATCATCTACAGACCCTCCTGACAAAAGTTATCAAAAGAATTTCGATACGTGAATTCGTTCCGAAGATGTTAACGATGCAATTCCTTTGGTTAAATGCAATTTGAGTAACTGATCAATATCTACTCAACGCAAACTCCAAAAGTAACCAAACTCGGTGCACATAGTCAACAGGACGTTTAGAAGACGTCAGCAAAGTTTCATACAATTTCACCCCTAGGGGGGCACTACAACAATAAAACTGGCATAACCTTACAGCCGTTTGAGCAAAAAAGTTCAAATTAAATATGAATATTCTTTGGTTCAAATGCTGACATATTCTTAAAAAATCTATTCGACAAATTAACAAAAATGACTGCCAATGGCCAATCAAATTTCAGCATCTTATAACTCGTGTTAGGAATGGCCGAGGGTTATGGAAATTACTATACACAAGTAAGGTGTCAACTCAAAGCCGCATATCAAATTTTGTGATTTTGTGACAATCACAGTGGCGGTATAGTTAGCTAATTTGTGTTTTTGCTCATAACTCCGGAACAATATAGGCTACAATACAAATTTGTAGCTTCTCTGAATCCACCAGAAACTTTTTTTACAATTTCAATTTATTCGAAAAACATACTTTTTCGTACTTGTCCTAGGCCGTTTGTCCGATTCTCATGAAACTTGGTATCTATCATCTACCCTCCTGACCAAAATTTATCAAAAGAGTTTTGATGCGTCGAATTGTTCCAAAGATATGAGCAAATATGTTTTGGCCAGCCTAAAATGACTAATTAGCCTGTATCTTGTGAGTGCAATTTTCAAACTTCACAAAATTTTTACACATGGACAAGAGAAACACTCTTGAGGTAACATAACGCGTTTCGATCATTTTTTATGCTAGGGGGCGCTATAAATTAAGACAATCCGATTTTTGCAACTGTGCTCAAAGCAGGTAAAATGTCACACCAAATAGCTGTCCACAGCTTCCACAGGATCTTTTCTGTCAAATTTGTTTGTTTTGGTCATCTTGCCATATGTGCTTGGCCCCCGACAATAGTCACTTGCGGCTATATTATTATATCATATGTAGACAAAATGAGTGAAAAAATAACCAAATTATCAGAAGCGGCAAAGAAGAGGAGCATAATAAACTTTTAATTTAAAGCAAAATAAAAAATAAACTTAAGCTTCTATAATGTTGTTTTAATTTCAGTTATATTGCTGCTTGCTTTCACTTCACCAAAAAACTCCTGTGTCTTCTTTTAAAAGAGACCATGATTAGGACTGTAGTCTAAAGCATTCATGCTAAGCACCCTCAAACGAACCATAGAGCACCCTCAATTGCAGACCAGAGCAAACTACTGTCCGTGGGTCGATTTATCATGAATGTTTTTTATTTAATCTTTCATTTATCTGGCTTTGGGACCTATCGCGCATCCACAAGCTTTTAATATGCTCAGGGTTGCCAGATAATAGATGCAACACCCCAATCAGAGATTTATACTTGCACAAATAGGAAATATTTCGCCTTATGTCAATTTATGCAATCTGGCAACCATGTATGAGAGTGTGAATGCTCTCTCTCTCTCCTCTTCGAAAAAATAAATAAATAAATAAATAAAAACGTAGCGCTCAGGAGTGTAATATTATGCTAAAAGAAAAGTGTGATGCAGCCACTCCGTGTCCATTCGTGATGCTGCGTGTGCTGTTTAGTGCCAAGTCTGCGAGCAAACATTTTCAGTGATGAACTTTAATAAAATCCCAATAGATATTCCCATCATTTGCACATGGAGGGGACACGTGAGCAAAACCAAGCGAGTTCACCAAGTCCCTTACAACTGTATGCGAATGGTAATGATATTTGGTAATGTTTTCAGAATAAAACAACTTTATCCACTTTGCGGCAAACATTAAAATAAGCTTTTAGAAGCAATCATTTCCGAATATTTTATTTTAGGGGAGAGCAGGGCACAAACTAACACTTTATGGTTTTCTTAAGTTTGTGTTTTTCGCAATATACCTCGAAAAAAATAAGAAAAATAGGCGGGGCACGTTGTAACAGGTGAGGGGCACATTGTAACAAGACCATATAACAGCTTAAAATCCCCCTCGAACAACTGTATCTGATCTATTTAAAAAGCCTAGAAGATAAACTACATTTTCATGTCAATAAAAGCCATTTATTAACTTTGTCATATATAATCAGGGTTTGGAGGGTTACTTTTGAAATGTATTCCACTACAGATTACAGAATACATGCTGTAAAATGTAATTTGTAACGTATTCCATTAGATTACTCAAGGTCAGTAACGTATTCTAAATACTTTGGATTACTTCTTCAGCACTGGTAGATTTTTTCACTTGTTTTGACTATAAAAACTCTAAACTCGAAACACCTAAATATCTTATGCAGTGTTGATTCTAAAACAAGATAAATCAAATTGATCTTGTTTTGATGATTTTTAGGTATTTTTTACAGGAAAACAATACAGAAATTAATATCAAGAATATGATTTTTGCCCTATTATCAAAGGTCTTACTAGAAAAAAGAAATTATGATCCAATGTGAATTTTCTTGATAAGAAAATAAGATTGTACCTGGTAAGGTGTGCATGTAAAATGGCTAGAAATAGCATTTTAGCTTAGCTTAAAACTGACAATTTACACAAGGTTTATTTCTATTTCTTCTGCTCCAAACTTACTTCAAACTTACTTCTCTGTCTGCTCGTATGAATGTAACACATCATAAGAAAGTGTTTCACCGCTGTTCAAATGCACTTTGGATCGCATCATTTATATGTATAAATGTTTTCCATCTGAAAGGACTAAATATTAAATGAAACAAATGACAATAAAATGCAAAGTAATCTCTTCAGTAATCAAAATACTTTTTGAATGTAACTGTATTCTAATTATCAATGATTTAAATTGTAACTGTAGTGGAACACAGTTACTTATAGTTTGTATTTTAAATACGTAATCCTGTTACATGTATTCCGTTACTCCCCAACACTGAATATAATATAGCAATAATTTTGACATTTGACAATAAATACACAACAAAGCCACAGCATTGACCGAAATAATGCATGGTTTGATGACAAAACACGCATTAAGGGGAATTATGTATTACATATATGACTGCATGAAATTGCATATAGTTTTTTTGTAATTGGGGCACATTGTAAGGCAGTGTGGGGCAACTGGGATTTAAACCTGGCTGGTCACTTCTGATGCATGGCTATCTGAGAATTAAAAGACTATATAAGATGCAAGCTAAAAGATTGGAGATTAAATTGCTACCAAGTTTACCTAATTTTAAATAAACAGTAAAAACAGAGATGAAAATGTACGGGTTTTTTTTTTTTTTTTATCTACACAGTGTTGATATGGCAACAAGTAAACAAATGAAGTTTCATCTTACCAGCGTGTGTGGAAATGTTTAAACCACGTGTGTGACAACTAACCCCGGGTTAGTTTGTGCCCCGCACTCCCCTACTAAACCAGACTCCTGATGTAGAGTGTTAAACTGAATACTAAATTACCATTGAACTGAAGTATGGTAAAATAAACAATTAATAATTTTATTCAGCCTTTATTCAGTTTTACTAACACATGATAGAAAAGTAGCAGCAAAACTTCAAGCAGTCGCAGAATGGTCCCATCAGTCTGTATACACTTCAGAAAATTGTGTCATTCATTGAGCGCATGAGTGCACTTCTACTTCTGGGATTAAAAGATAGAACTATGCAGAACCTTTTATCTTCTCTCTTCCATGTTCTACTTAACGGCTGATGTGGCCCCTGTACCAAAATAATTGCAAACCTCTGCTCAATTGAATATGTAAGACTAATAGGCTACTGTAAATACTGCAGATTTCCTTGAATCCCAGCAATCACAAAAATCCCTGTAGTTTGTGAACACACAAAATGCTGCATCAATGGATGTCCTAATCTGCAGGAAAACTCCGAAGCAATAAATGTTTTGTACATGAAAAACTGTTCTTTACGTTGTTTTAGTAGCATTTAAATAGGATTTAATCTATTAAAAAATATGTAATTACGATACATCTCCACTTTATACAGAGCACCCCCACTATTTTTCAGAAGCACACTCTTTGATCTGGAACAGGGCTTGTAGCTGGCTAACATCTACAGATACATTCAGTTATATAGCCTATATTTTGTATTCTATTTTCCATTGTTTTATTAACTACTCATGCAACCATAGGCACAGTTGTCTATGTGTGTGTGTGTGTGTGTGTGTGTGTATGTGCGTGTGCTTGCATTTCTTTATTTGGGTTTGAGTAAAGCTCCTGTCTTGGTCTCTTCCATATTCAAACTTTGTTTGTTACTCAAAATAAGTGATGAGATGTAAAACGTTCTGAGATTTGAATGCAGATCAATGGAGGATTCAGTTTTGTGAGCCATCTAGCGCCCCCTTGTTTAAAGAAGACTTTGTGTCCCACAAAATAGGTTATTTCTGACAACATTTGAGTCAATATGAAAATATGTTGAAAACAGGTCCCTTGACTTTTTTTAGTCATGAAAAAGCTTTTAAATAGCAAATAAATAAATAAATAATAATAATAAAATAAAATAAATTTATAGGTATCATTCTATAACCAAACCTTTAATGATATGAAATGCCTTGACTCTTGTTTTTGATATTTCTTGTAAAATATATTTGAAATTGTCAGTTGCCTGGGACAAATCCTTGTCCCCTTCATCTGGTACACTGCTTCTATGACATTTAAAGTTATTTTTGTGTTTATTTTGTACTTATTTTTAATACAAGCATTAGTGCAAGACCGAACAAGTGTGCAAAAAAGCTAAACAAATTATTATAAATGTTTGTGTCTTGATTTCATGGCATTGGTGTTATCAATGTTAAAACATTTTTTTTTTTTTTTTTTTTTTAAATACAAAAAGTTGTGGAAAATAATTTTTAAGGCCAAAGTTCAGAGGCTGCTTAAATATGCAGTGTAACAGTATAAGGACGAGCAAGGAGGAGGCGGGAACCGGCTGAACAGTAAACTTAAAGTTTAATCAGAAACTCAACATAAATAAACAAACACAAGGACACACATGCAACGCGGCCGCGTGCGTCTCTCTCGAACTGGCGTCTCCGGCTCCCCTTTATCCCGCTGATTCTGCTGATCAGCTAATCCCCCCATCTCTGGAGGGGAGGTGCTGCCCTTCCGGCCATTCTGTCTGCCAGTGATCCACCCCGCCTCCTGTGAACCTGGGGGAGAGACGAGGGGAGGCATGGGGAGAGGGAAAGGGCAAGCGGAGACACAAAGAGAGAGAGAGAGAGAAGAACTTGCTCGCCGGCTCCCGGATGCACTGTCACCCAGTCCTCAACAGCTCTGGCGGACGCCAGCTCGCTCCTCCCCCGGTGGATGGCAGCGAGTCCTCTGGCCCCTGGCGGACGGAACCGCTCCTCCCCTTCTTCGGCGGATGGCAGTGGTTCCTCCGGCTCTCGGCAGCCTGCAGCGACCCCTCCGTCTCCAGGCAGACGGCCGCGGCTGCTCCCCTGGCGGATGGCGAGGACTCCGCAACAGCGAATTGCTCCTCCCTCCTGGGTTACGGCACCAGTGTGACACCACGTCTGGGTTTGTGTGGAGAAAGGAGACAGGGAGCAGTGACACGCTTCAGGTAAGGCTTTTATTTTCTTTGCCTTCGTGTGCAGCGTATGCACTTTTTTCAATGTTTTCACTCAGTTCAATAATCCACACTTTCAAAATAACCATAAACTTTTTTACAAATACTCAGTAGATCAACACTCAACGTAAACAGCTGGCAACACTGCACACTCATTCTCTCTCTCTCTTCTCTGACATGTTCAGCTGTTTTTAAGGGCTCTCTCTGCTATCACTATAATGAGAAACAGCTGTTAGAAATCATGTCAACCAGCTTGAGGAGCCACATCACTCCCTCTCTCCCGCAAACAGATGCACGACCACGCCCCCATCACCACATGCATATAGTGATTTTTCCCAGCATGTTAAAAAGTTATTAACTCACATTTTAACTGTAAATTTTCACACACAAAAAATTGGTGTTGTAACCCATTTAACCCTCAAAATGTGGTGTTGTAACCCATTTAACCCTCATTAGTGTTAACTTTGTTAACTTGCTTCGTTCATGAAACAGAATTAAATAATAAAAGACAGAACAACAGCCAAGTTGTCCTTTATAAATTCAAATTAATGTCAACATGTTACAAAAGGTTTATCCTCAGCGTTTATGGGCAAAAACTAAACTGAACGGAAAATTTCAATATTTTGTAAGTTGGAAAGTCAAAATTTTTTGAGAATGACCCATTTGCAATTTCGTTCAGTTCCTCACATAAATCTGCTGTGTGACTTTAGAAAACATGAAACACAGCACATGAGTCATATGGACTACTGTTTACAGACCCGGTTATTCACTTTTGTGGGAAAGCGAAGTGCGTTTTAAGGGAGCACACTAGAATTGCACATCAATTTCATCATGAATGAACCAACAATTGTTACTGTGAGAATGTGTAGTTAAAGATGCAAATTAAGATATGTTGTACTTGTAATAAGTGGTGTTTTATAAAAATACATTAACTAAATGTATAAAATATTTGTATTCAAAATGAACAAATAAAGAATGTTTTAATGTCATCTCAAGCATAGTCCTTGAAACAACAAAAAATGTGCTTGAAAAGTCCTTGAAAATCCTCGAATTTAACTTTGAAGCATCTGTACGAACCCTGTACTAATGCCTTCCCAGATGTTTATTACTTTCTGTCTTCTGCAGAACTCAAACAAAAAGATTTTTAGAAGGATATGTCAGCTCTGTAGGTCCATACATTGCAAGTGAATGGTGACCAGACTTTTGAAGCTCCAAAAAGCACATAAAGGCAGCAAAGTAATCCATATGACTCCAGTGGTTAAATCAATATCTTCAAAAGTGATATGATAGGTGTTGGTGAGAAACAGATCAATATATATTAAAAAAAATGTGTTTGTTTTTTTACTATAAATCTCCACTTTCACTTTCAAAATGTGAAAAAAAATTTGAAGGTTAACGTGAACATGGAGATTTATAGTATAAAAGACTTAAATATCGTTCCAGGCTTACAGTACATATATGGAGTTGTATGGATTACTTTTCTGTGGTCTTTATCTGATTTTTGGAGCTTCAAAGTTCTGATCACCATTCATTTGCATTGTATGGACCTACAGAGCTGAAATATTCTTCTAAAAATCTTTGCTTGTGTTCTGCAGAAGAAAGTCATACACATCTGGGATGGCATGGAGGGTGAGTAACTGATGAGACAATCTTCATTTTTGGGTGAACTATCCCTTTAATAGGGTCATTCCTACAAATCGGTGGCACTTTTAAAAGTATCTTTATGTTTCATCATCAAAGGGACATGTTAAAGATTTTATTAGTCATACTGGTAAAGCTAAATGATCAAAAAAATTTCAGATGTCTATCCAGTTAAATGGGCAGGGTCAGGGTGGACAATAACGGGGTGGACATTCAGTGGATAAATTAGTCTGTTAATGATATCTAGCAAACATATCTGTAAACTTATATTGATGATTTTATTTCTGTAAACAGAAATATATTGAAAGTTTAAAACTACATTAATTTCCCATATATCTTCCTATAACAGGGTGGACATGTTGACCACATATGACTAACACCACAAAATAAAGGAAAACACAAATAAAACAAAAGTTATGAACTTCAAATAACTCAATAAATGCATCAAGGGACAAACAAAAAACCTCCACTATCAATGTTAAAATGACACATTTACCACTACTGAATGCATGTTAGTGAGAGTATGTAACACTAAACTCTTAATTGTATGTGGAAACAAATAGAAATCCAATGATTTTGCACTTATTTTTGTCAAAGATGTTTGACATGCACATCTGGGGACATGAGAAAATGACACACTGCAAAAGTTATTTCAAATGTAACTTTTAGGCCCATAGCAGTGTGTAAAATTATAAATTGTCTTAATTCTTTTTACCAAGCCTATTAAAATTGTAATTGGGTGAAATTAAACAATATAAAAACCACAACTTGTACTGGGGACTTGAATTGTAGGAATAACCCAATAATGTTTGCCCTGAGTTATGCTCATGAAGCTTATAAAAATAGTTAAATGAGTAATTAAATATTTACTGTCAGGTTGTACTCAAGCCCAGGAATCCTGCCCCCTGAATTCTTTCTCTCGTGGATCAGCATGATTCTAAACAGCACTTGGCTTGTCTTGTGGGACAGCCAACATATTTTTTGGCAAAATCAGAAGAGATTTATGCAATACCACAAATTATTAAAATACTTTGTCAGTTGTTTCTCATAATGTCGGTCTAGGGAGTCATGACTGGGGAAACGTGTTTGTTTTCTTGCCCTGATTACTTTTAATAACTACCTGCTGATCCTCTTCTCTTGTATTGGTCTTCGGGATCATGGATCTAACAGAACCACCCAAAAGACCTTCTCTGCATTTGTTGGTATGCATTGAACATCATACTCTGCTGGATCCACCTTGACCAGTAGAAGCAGAGCACTCATCATTCTTTGAAAGTTTTCTTTAAATTGGGCATGTCTCATAAATAAGTTACTTAAATGTATGGTGTCAAATAAAAAACAAAATCCATTGAGTCTTACACCTGTGATTTTCAGATTCATAGGACTATAGCAGGTAGATGAAGAGCATTACAGCTTCACTTGCTGTTTGAACTGACCATGTCAAATTTGTATTTCAGGTTCAAAATGGTATTGCCACTTATGCAACCTGAACAACAGTTGCCACACTGCCCAACTTGATGGTTGTGTTGAATTTGGCATCAGTTTCTGCAACAAATGTGGCTACAGCTTCTTTATGCATTCTTCTGTTGGAAGTACTTATATGGTAATCATAATTAAATTACATCATAAAGGCATTCAATCTACAAAATCAGTCTAATCAGAGATATACAACACAGTTTTTATGTATTCTTCTACAGGTTTGCTGTTGAAAACTTTGTAACAGAGAAGCATGTCTGCTACGTCCTTACCACCCTGTCATTATCTATGCTCTAATTGGAAACTTAACAAAGCATTATGATGCATCAACTCCTGGCTGAAATGCAATCATTTCAGGTGAGCCAATGAAAAACACGTTGTTTTAGTTAACCTTTACTCATGTAAATATAGTATATCATTAAATCATAAACTCATAAAACTGTAAAACCCCTCTTAAAGGAATGTTCCATGTTAATCTCAATCTTTATCATATGTGACAGTGTTGATAACCACAAAAAATTATTTTGACTATTTTGACTATTAAAAAAAGCATAAATTGAGGTTATAGTAAGGCACTTACAATAAAAGTGAATGGGGCCAGTCCAAAAACATAAAAAAAACTCACTGTTTCTAAAGTGTAGCCACAAGATATTATATTTATATAATATGTGTTAACATGATTTTAGCATGATAAAATTATGGATTTACAGGCGTTACAGTGTTAGCAGGGTTAGCTTGCGATCCGTCGTCATGACAACAAAGTTGTAATATTAGATATTTCTTTAAGGCTATTAAGTGATTTTATCACTCTAAAATCACACTAACCCATATAATGTTTTCGTCTTGTGGATATACTTTTGAAAATGTGTATTTTAATGTTGATGGACTGGCTCCATTCACTTCCATTGTAAGTGCCTCACTGGAACCCAGATTATTTTATTATTATTTTTCTATTTTTTTAAACAAACGAAAGACAAGGCAAAATTATATTTTGTGGTAATCAACGTTATGCCACAAATGCTGCCGATTAAGCTTAACTTGTACTGAACCTGGAATATTACTTTAAAGATTAAAGAGTAAGATAGCATTGTGTGAAATGTGGGTAGGCACAAAGCTTACAGTGTTGTCATGCTTATATTTGCTATAGTGGTGCTCCTTGTGATGACCTGTATTGTGTTAGGAGTTCGGGTGGGGCTGGTGGTTTGGAGACACAGGGCTCAGCCTCTCATCCATGAAGTCAACTCTGATTTTACCAAATAACGGCACTGATAAGTAACAATGTGTGCGCCCGTAAATGCTCAAGTACTTCTCACGGAACATCAGAGATAGCATGTGCTGAACAATAACCCCTGCAGGTGTGCAATACTGGGATGAATGTTTTTTAGCCTTAACAAAAGCTTTAGAAATGCATGTTACTGGATCTGTGGTTGCTTATACATAAAAGTTTAGTATCTATTTTGAGCTTGAACCGTGCCAAATCTAGAATCATAATTGTGCCTTTTGTGGTAATGTGGTATTCTATACTGTATTGTGTATTTGCAGTAACTAATACTGAACACTAACCTGTGTGTGTGACCACAAAATATCAGTATTATACTTGACTGTATTTTTATTGATAATTAACATACATTACAAAGTTTAAATATTGTGTATTTATTTGAAATTGTATGTGATTTTCATTAACTCTTTTATAAAGATATAAAAAGTGTATTCATGAATCTTTAAAGGAATATTCCGGGTTCAATACATGTTAAGCTCAATCAACAGCATTTGTGGCATAATGCTGATTACCACAAAAAGATTATTTTGACTCAGACTGTATTCAAGCAAGATGCTGAATCCGTGGCAGAAGAAAGTAGTTCCACTCACAAGAGCGTTTTAGAGATGAAAACCAGAAAATGTCTTGAAATAAAACCCTGAACAATGTCTTAAGGTGTGGTAACCATGGTATAAGCAGAATAATGGACTCCGGCCCGTTAAATTGTTTAAAAATAATGCACACCCGAGGTGTAACTCTGCTGCGCATCGTGACCACATTACCACCACGGGTGTGCATTATTTTTAAACAATTTAACGGTTTGTTGTCAATTATTCCTTATATATTCTTGTTGCACTCTAATTTGTCTTGGATACTACTATTCTGATGCTAGTGAAAATTTGTAATGCAGCACTTTTCTTACTGCTGTCTCCATAAGATGAATCACTTATGATGTATTATTCCTCTTTTGTAAGTCGCTTTGGATAAAAGCGTTTGCTAAATGAATAAATGTAAATGTAATATTATCTTTGTAAAGTTATATCCAATACCAGGATTTCAAGTTTTCATTGTCATGACAATGAAGTTGGAATACTGAATATAAATTTACACAGATAAGGTTAGTAAGCGATTTTATCACACTGAAATCTTGTAGTGTCTATGGACTGGCCCCATTCCTTACATTGTAAGTACCTTACTGTAACTATGATTTTTGCGTATTTTATTTATTTATTTATTTATTTTTAAAGAGCAATGAGTTAAAATTATTTTTATAGTATACAGATTCATGCAACAAATGCTGTTGATTGAGCTTAACTTGTATTAAATGTACCAAAAATGCATCTGATGTAAGAATGCTCTTATTATTAATTACAGCTAGAAATTTTAATAGAGATCAGAGAAAGAGAGAGACTGACACAACTTGCCAGTGTTGCATGATACACACTAAGACGAATGACTCATGACAAACACGTTTGGCAACACTTTGTGTTAGTTCAGTGTAAGTACCTGGGAATCCACCGTGGTGTGGCTCATAAGCTGCTGAAATCTCTGGGCTTTCTACAGTGATTAAAAAGACATTCAGCTTTGCCACAAAACATCTGCCTTGTAAGAATACACACTTTGATTATGACTCTTCTTTTACATTTACTTTGGTGTGGATGTGAACTGAAGCATCTTGTCATGCATGTTGTTGCCCTTTGGAATGTGTGCTTCTCCTGGCAACAGCTGGAGCAAACTTGACACTGTGTACTTTGGTGTGTTCGTTACAGGATGAATTACTCATGAGAAACTAAAAGACCTTAAATAAAGGAACTTTTTTCCTCCCAAGAGATTAGCATCCCCTCCATTTCTAATGTGCTAATATTAATGTAGTATGACAGGAATGTTTTCTTCTGTGATGTTTTAATCTCAGTATTTAAATGATGGTGATTATGTAACATTTTTGAGTACTTACACTAAATGATGTATTAAATATTGAATTTATAAAGGTTTGCATCAGAGATCTGACTGACTACCTTAACAACTCTGCATCTCTTTTCTAAAAACAAAATCTAGCTTACTTATTAGCCCTGTGCTATTAAATCATTGATAGTGTTAACAGAAAGTCTTCTTTTTAGAAAAGGCCTTGAACATACTGTAATTTATATGCAAAGATATAGCATACTGAGTCTTTTTCATTGTCTCTTGCAGGGACTAAAAAGTAAATGTTTTTTATTTCGGTTTGTTTTGAGCAAAAACTGTTTTTTTTTCATTCCAATTCAGAAGTTCCGCAGCCTCCCTTCCAAATGGTCACTGGTTAGAACATAAAAGAATGGTTAATAACGTTCTTTTTAAAATGACAGTACTCTGTGCTAAGGGGTGGTTGAAATACCAATTGCAGTGTTACCAGATCTCGCAAGAGATACAAGCAACCTGGTCTGGAAAAACAAGGCCAAAATAAGCCACTTGCCTCACCAAAATAAGCTATTATTTTTTTCCTGTGTGGTGGATTTATCATCACAAAAATCATAACAAGCATACAGTTAATTAACAGTTAAGCATAATTTTAATCACAGATTGTAACAAAGCTGGCAATGAGATAAATGAAGAGACGATGGAGTGAAGAACCCAAATGCAATTTTATTAATAAACATGATATCCAAAAACCCTAACTATAAACGTGAACTAAACAAAACAAACATGAACAACTAACGTGAACATAAACTTGACTTGACTTAGATTTAGCATGACACGTTACCAAACCTGACAAACCACAATGGAAAACATGAGGGCTTAAATACTTAGAGATGGGAGAACACATGACAAAGATAACCAATAAACAAACAGAACTCTAAACAAGATAATCAAACAATGAACCAATGAAAACAAGACACATGAACATGGAGGGAAAACAGTACATCACATGACCAGGAACACATGACATGAAACAGGAACTAAACTTATAAAAATAAAAGACATGAAAAACATGAATCAACAAAATACACATGACATATCCCCCCCACTAAGGGGCGGCTCCTGATGCCCCAAGACCTGAACAAACACATAAAACATGAACTAACCTAAAGTTCTGTAGGGAGCTGGGGGGGTCTTGTCTTGAAGCATGGCTATGAATGGCATGTCGTGGGCCGTGGCCTGGCGAGACAGGGCATGGGGCATGGGACCAGGGCAGAGTCAATGGAAGGTGGGGCCCTGAAAGGTTCGAGGGGCGGAGCCATGGAAGGTGGGGCTGAGAGAGACTTGAGGGGCGGAGCCATGGACGGCGGAGCTGTGAGAGACTTGAAGGGTGAAACCAGGGAACTTGGTACTCGAAGGGCCAGGGTGGAGCCAATGGCAGGGAGGACCAAGGCTGCGCTGGAGGCTGAGAGAAGCAAGGTAGAGCTGGGGACCGGAAGACTGAGGCGGAGCCGGTGGGAATGAGGACCAAGGTGGAGCCGTAGGGAAGGAGGTCCCCTGTGGAGCTGACAGATCGGGAGGGACAAGGCGCAGCCAGAGGATCAGAGAGCCAAGGCGGAGCCAGGTGACCAACAGACCAATGAGGAGCCGGAGGGACGAGGGAGCCCGTCAAAGCTGACAGACTGAAGGACCGCAGTGGAGCCGAGGGAACGCAGAGCCGTGGCGATGTCGAGGGACCGACAGGCCAAGGCAGAGTCCAGGGCTCGGAGGGTCCAGGTGGGGTCGGAGGGTTGAAAGTTCACCTTGCCTGCTCAGGGTACAAGGGTGGGAACCATCTCCAGGTCTAATAGCTCAGATATGGCTATGAAAAGGCGTGGAGCAGACTTAGGCGTGGCTGTGACATGGCATGGAGCAGGCTGAGGCGTTGCTGGGACATGGCATGGAGCAGGCTGAGGCGTTGCTGGGACATGGCATGGAGCAGGCTGAGGCGTTGCTGGGACATGGCATGGAGCAGGCTGAGGCGTTGCTGGGACATGGCATGGAGCAGGCTGAGGCGTTGCTGGGACATGGCATGGAGCAGGCTGAGGCGTTGCTGGGACATGGCATGGAGCAGGCTGAGGCGTTGCTGGGACATGGCATGGAGCAGGCTGAGGCGTTGCTGGGACATGGCATGGAGCAGGCTGAGGCGTTGCTGGGACATGGCATGGAGCAGGCTGAGGCGTTGCTGGGACATGGCATGGAGCAGGCAGAGGCGTTGCTGGGACATGGCATGGAGCAGGCAGAGGCGTTGCTGGGACATGGCATGGAGCAGGCAGAGGCGTTGCTGGGACATGGCATGGAGCAGGCAGAGGCGTTGCTGGGACATGGCATGGAGCAGGCTGAGGCGTTGCTGGGACATGGCATGGAGCAGACTCAGGATCCGGAGCAAAAGATGGCACTAGCACAGCGACCATAACGAGGGACTCTGGCTCGGCGGCCATGACGTGGGACTCTGGCTCGGCGGCCATGACGTGGGACTCCGGCTCGGCATCCGCCTCCCCCACAGTGAACGCAGAACCAGTAATCTGCAGGGCAAGGTCGATATACTGAGCCAGGCTGAGGGAACTGCGACCGCCAGGCATCAAAGTGGTGGTTCACTCAATCCAAAACGGAAACAGTCTTTGAGGGCGACCTCATTAAAGTCCACCCGGCAGGCCAGATTGCAGAAGTCCTCTACATAATCCTCCAGGGGACGATTCCCCTGACGTAGGCGTATGAGTTGGATTGCTTGAATTCTGTAATGAAGCTGGCAATGAGGTAAACAAAGAGACGATGGAGTGAAGAACCCAAGTGCAATTTAATTAACAAATGTGATTTCCAAAAACCTTAACTATAAACATGAACAACTAACATGAACATAAACTTGACTTAGACTTAGACTTAGACTTAATATGACAAAACACAATACCTGACAAACCACAATGAAAAACATGAGGGCTTAAATGCTTGGACATGGGAGAAGGCATGACAAAGATAACCAATAAACAAACAGAACTTTAAACAAGATAATCAAACAATGAACCAATGAAAACAAGACACATGAACATGGAGGGAAAACAGTACATCACATGGCCAGGAACACATGACATGAAACAGGACCTAAACTTTTCAAAATAAAAGACATGAAAAACATGAATCAACAAAATACACGACACAGATCTGCTTCTCAGTCAAAATCCAGCAGCATCTAATCTGTATTAAAGCTATAGTTTACCCAAAATGAAAATTCTCTACTCATCCTCATGCCATCCCAGATGTGTATGACTTTCTTCTGCTGAACACAAATAAAGATTTTAAGAAGAATATCTCAGCTCTGTAGGTCCATACAATGCAAGTGAATGGTGATCAGATATTTGTAGCTCCAAAAATTACATAAATGAAACATAAAAGTAATCCATATGACTTCATTGTTTAAATCCATATATTCAGAAGCGCTATGATAGGTGTGGGTGAGTAACAGAACAATATATAAGTCTAAAATAATTAAATACCCACTTTAACTTTCACTTTCAGATATGAAAGTGAAACTAAACAGGCACCACATGTGACTATAAATCCACTTTCACTTTTACATCTGTAAGAGTAAAAAAATATGCTTAAATTTTGATCTGTATAAAATATAAAACATAACACATCCCAGCTATACATATTCTTCAAGTCTGATTGCTTATTGGAGCACAAAATGTTGCTGTTACATGGACTGAACAAAATTAATTTTAAGAAGCAGGTCTGTATTAACACATCCATTACAATGAAGCAAATCATTTTGCGTGAGAGACATTTTATATTAATTATCTAGTTACTGCTTCAACTGCTTAAATTTATAGCCATATGTGCCAACTTTTTTTCTTTTTTTCTTTCAAAAGTGTTTCCAAGTGAGAAACAACAAATATCATAACAATATCGATGACCGACACACAGAACAAGGTAGCGCCATTTACCAACATAATCTTGAAGATGCATGGAAAATGAAAATCACAAAGAATATAACAAAGGTGAATAATGAAAATGTTTACAAGACATTGATATGTTCAGTGACTTTATATAATAATAATAATAATAATAATAATAATAATAATAATTCACAAAGTGAAAAACAAATTATGGATACCCGTAATTATATATGTATAATAACCAAAGATATATAGAGTATTGACATATTTAAGGCATAAATTTGAATATAACATGATATTACAACACTTACAAAAAATGGAAATATATTTCTTACCAAATTTCCATTTGTTTTTCATGTCTTCTCAAAGTAAAATTGTAAAATTAAAATAGGTCTGCATATAAAGTTAATTTAAATATGTTACATACAGTATTAAAAAATGTTGTGAGTATACAAGCCTATTTACAGACTGTGCTAAATGCATGCCTTAGCACAAGAAGATCGTACTAACCAGCGACAGTCAGCAGCAACAGTGAAGTGTCTTTCAACTTCCTCTTAGAGAAATCTGTTCTTCCTGAAATTTCAGGGTGAGATGTCGAATCACATTATCTGGTTTTAAAAATGTTTTGTAAATTCTTGTTTTGGATTGGAATAGACAATATATTCTGTTGGTCAAGTCAAATCTTTTTGCAGAAATGTGCTGATTGACTCATGAGTGGATTGTGCTTTGCTCAAATCAGGAAAAGGAAATACCATCAATATAGTTAGGTGTCTGTTTTCACACTACTGTTGGAAATAAACTGAATAACAACAATACACATGCATAACACAATGATTGTCAGTCAGTCTGCCCTTAGAGATGTGGAGATTAGATTCTGCAAAGAGATCATTTTGGTGAAAACCTCTGTTTCGGCTTGGAAGCAAATCATTTACATCTTCCACTTAGACAACCTGCTGCTGCTCCATCATTGTGGTGGCTCAGCGGTTAAGGTTCTGGATTACTGGTTAGAAGGTTGGGGGTTCAAGCCCCAGCACTGCCAAGATGCCACTGTTGGGCCCTTGGGCAAGGCCCTTGACCCTGTCTGCTCCAGGGGTATTGTATCATGGCTGACCCTGCACTCTGACCCCAGTTTAGCTGGGATATGTGAAAAAAAAAAATAATAATAATTTCACTATAAATGTGTAATAAATAAATTTAATATTACATCATGGACAAATAGTCTCTGATGACAATCAGCACCAAAGCAAAAGAGCATTTCAGTTTTATTATGTATAGTTGAAGTCAGAATTTTACATACACCTTAGCCAAATACATTTAAACTCGTTTTTTTACAATTCCTGACATTTAATCGTAGAAAACATTCCATGTCTTAGGTCAATTAGGATCACTACTTTATTTTAAGAATGTGAAATGTCAGAATAATAGTAGAGAATTATTTATTTCAGCTTTTATTTCTTTCATTACATTCCCAGTGGGTCAGAAGTTTACATACACTTTGTAAGTATTTGGTAGCATTGCTTTAAATTGTTTAACTTGGTCAAATGTTTTGGGTAGCCTTCCACATGCTTCCCACAAAAAGTTGCTGGAATTTTGGCCCATTCCTCCAGACAGAACTGGTGTAACAGAGTCAAGTTTGTAGGCCTCCTTGCTCACACATGCCTTTTCAGTTCTGACCACAAATTTTCTATCAGATTGAGGTCAGGGCTTTGTGATGGCCACTCCAATACCTTGACTTTATTGTCCTTAAGCTATTTTGCCACAACTTTGGAGGTATGCTTGGGGTCATTGTCCATTTGGAAGACCCATTTGTGACCGAGCATTAACTTCCTGGCTGATGTCTTGAGATTTTGCTACAATATAGCCATATAATTTTCATTCCTCATGATTCCATCTATTTTGTGAAGTGCACCAGTCCTTCCTGACGTTGCCACCCCCATGCTTCATGGTTGGGATGGTGTTCTTCGGCTTGCAAGACTCACCCTTTTTCCTCCAAACATAACAATGGTCATTATGGCCAAACAGTTCAATTTTTGTTTCATTAGACCAGAGGACATTTCTCCAAAAAGTAAGATCTTTGTCCCCATTGTTTATAGTGCTCTTACAAACTGTAGTCTGGCTTTTTTTATGGCTGTTTTGGAGCAGTGACTTCTTCCTTGCTGAGCAGCCTATCAGGTTATGTCGATATAAGACTCGTTTGACTGTGGATATAGATACTTGACTACCTGTTTCCTCCAGCATCTTCATAAGGTCCTTTGCTGTTGTTCTGGGATTGATTTACACTTTTCGCACCAAACTACGTTCATCTCTAGGAGACAGAATGCGTCTCCATCCCATGGTGTTTATACTTGCATACAGTTGTTTGTACAGATGAACGTGGTACCTTCAGGCATTTGGAAATTGCTCCCAAGGATGAACCAGACTTGTGGGAGTCCACAATTATTTTTCTAAGGTCTTGGCTGATTTCTTTTGATTTCCCATGATGTCAAGCAAAGAGGAACTGAGTTTGAAGGTAGGCCTTAAAATACATCCACAATTCAGTACACCTCCTATCAGAAATGAATTGGCTAATTGTCTAAAGGCTTGACATCATTTTCTGGAATTTTCCAAGCTGCTTAAAGGCACAGTTAACTTAGTGTATGTAAACTTCTGATCCACTGGAATTTTGATATAGTCATTTAAAAGTGAAACAATCTGTCTGTAAACAATTGTTGGAAAAATTACTCGTGTCAAGCACAAAATAGATGTCCTAAATGATTTGCCAAAAATAAAGTTTGCTAATATGAAATCTGTGGAGTGGTTAAAATGTTTTCAACTTAAGTGTATGTAAACTTCTGACTACAACTGTATCACCAGGTCCTCTTTTTCATTTCCAATGATGAGATAGCAAATGTTTCAAGACTACAACCTTTTGATTGAGGATAGAGTTACAATAAGCTCTAACAACACATTGTCACGTAGGTATTCTGCAATTGTTACCAGATGTTTTGATTAAATGGATCTTGTGTCTAGATTAGAGATAGAGTGGCTCAGCAACCAAGGCAGAGAAACTACACCGGTATAATTGCATTAGGCTACTGCACATTTTGCCATGAGAAACATGACCATAAAATACCAACACTCTTCCTACATGCCACAACACTTTACTAAATACAAATATACTCAATAGTTTTACATGAAATGTTTCAAGCTTCTATACAAAAAAAAAAAAAAAAAAACAAACACCAGAGTTCCTAGTCTGTGAAGAACAGCAGGGAAATAACACCTATCACTACATGTCAACCATTAGAGGTTTTGTAATCCATACTAAGAAATTATTTGTTTTCATGTTCAGCATCAGCAGCAATGTCAAGAAAATAAAAGCAATTATTTAAATGCAGTGACAGTGCTGAAAGAATCCAGACCACATTGCATCATTGTATTTTCCATTCATTTAAAAAGTGTCCACACCCATAAAAGGCCATCAAGCATGATTCTGCTTTAATCAATACAATCAATTTCCCCAATTCTCAATGTATTCAACACTTAGGCACTTCACTTGTTTATGCACATAATAAGAAACATCTGCATTATCTTGCATCTGTTGCCTGCAAATTCAAATGTCTAGCAAACAGCGGTGAAAACACCAACCAATAAATAATTTTAATGTGTTAGATTTGCAAAAGTTGGATGCACGTACTCTTTTGAGACAGTTTGTGATTTCTCTCAAAATGCACAGGTGCACCATTCCTCCATTGAACAGGCCACAACTTGTGCAGATTCTTATTCTAACAGCAAGTTTGAAGTTTGATATTTTTTTGTTTAATAAATCCTGAGCCAAACAAATCTTTGCCTTTCTATTTTTTCAATAAAAATGTCCAGGCTTGGTTTATCATTCATGCAGAAACTGGACCAACAACATGAGCAAATAGAATCTTCAGAATTTCCTGTATAATAATACTTTAGTGGTATACCAGTGATGCACAGCTGGCTTGTTTTGTGTTTGTTTTTGTCTCAAGGACAAAAAAGCCATAGACCTCTTCTGTTCTCTCCTAGATAAGGAGGTTTAATGTGCAAACCGATTCCTAACTAGATTTCATGCTGACTTTCTGGAGGGTAAATTGAGTCAACAGCTCTGCCTTTCTGTCTGTGTCCTTATTACATTATACTGAATTGATCTGACCAAACACCTATGAATCATTACCCCCTTTCAAAATCACACACCTCTATGATTTAATTAGCGGTCACTCCTGAACTTCTGCCTTGTGGCTGTTTCTAAGGGAGGCACATCCTTAAGATTAATAAAATATATGGTAAAAGTATGCATTTTAAAAAAGGACTATTGATCTGTTTCTCACCCACACCTATCATATCACTTCTAAAGACAAGGATTTAACCACTGTAGTCATATGGATAATTATTATGCTGCCTTTACATGCTTTTTGGACCTTCAAAGTTCTGTTCACCATTTACTTGAATTGTATGGACCTACAGAGCTGAGATATTCTTAAAAAAAATCTTCATTTGTGTTCAGCAAAAGAAAGAAAGTCATACACATCTGGGATGGCATGAGGGTTAGTAAATGATGAGAGAATTTTCATTCTTGGGTGAACTATCCCCTAAAGCATTTTGTAGCTGACAGACTGCCATGAGAAAAAACAATAATCGTGTTGTCTAAAAGGCTACAAAGGGAGCAGAGATGAGATTTTTTAGAGTTGACTGATGAAAATGACCTTTGGTGACAAAATCACCTTTTAGTGGATAAATGTATGATACATTTGAGATATCTTAATGTGCATATATTTATAACAGCATTACAAATCTCATTTTTACATCCACAAAACTGCACCATGGTGTCGTTTTTACCACAATATGTGATATAGACTCACCCACTACCATCAACACATGATGAGTAATGCTCAAAGTTTAAACTCATTGTCACTCAGGGATCTACTTCTGTTATGCAAGTGTATGATTTATGACATTTCTTATTGATAGTGTGGGCTTGCTGTAATCCAGGCAGGCCTTGAGAGGGCGTTGCAGGGCTCCTCAGTTTTGAACAGGATGTGGGCTGTAGGAGTATAGAGTGGAGAAGATAGTGATAGATGAAACATGAGATAAGAAATGTTATAGTCCTTTTTCATCACAGAACGGCGGCCAGAACAAAAGATAAAAGTTTCAACTCATCCTTTCCATGTCTGAAGCCATATTTCCACTTTAGACTGGCAGCACTATCCTAACAAAGACTGAAGGACTACTGAAAATATATTACAAAATACATTTTATGAAAAGATTTTGAAGGATCCTTTCATAAATGTCCTTGATTTTAAAGGACAGAGCCTTAATGGGAAAGCATTTGGTTCGTTTATGACACATTGTCAATTAGGGAAAGTGATAACACATAAGACTTCACAAATAGCCAGTCTTTAAAATTATTACTGGGACGTCAATTAAGTTAGGTCTAAATTAGGTTAGGAAAATAAGCAGATACCAAATACCTTTGAGGTAGTCTAAATAGCACTGTTGTACATTTAAGCTCTTCTATTCCATGGTTAATGGCATTCCACAGACCAGTGAGCTTAGTGACTCATCCTGGCTATTCAACAAAATACCAGAATACCATTTCACAAGACTAAAAAGCTTCAAATATTTATTTTTTTTTGCTTGCTTTATGCCTGCATATTTTAAATGCACAAATCTTTTGGAGTGTAGACTGTCAAGGATGTGAGCTGTGTATTACATGCTGTTTTTTATTATTAATTAACTAAATATTATCAGCTAAATAACACATGGAGCACACATGTTTGTTAAATGTATTTTTTCATTTCACAAATTCTTTGCTTGCAATATTATTGCTTGTAACGATGAAGGGTGCAATTTATTGTGCTGAGGCAGCACATCGTCAATACATCTCTTTACTAAATGGCTTGATCAGTAAATCTACAAAAGAATGTAGTATGTATATAGCTTTTGGAAAGATGAAAAAGGGAGCTCATAGAACGTGACTCCTGATAAGGGAAGAAAAATATAATTTCCTGAGGACATGTACAGCATTCAACCTCGACATCCTTGGAATTTTTGTCTATAGGCTGTACCAAATATGCACACTTTTCTTTTTTGGCAGGTCTTTTTGAAAATGAGCCAAATTGCGGATTGTTTTGCAAATAAAAGAGAACTTGTGTTCCTCTGAATATTAGACTGAGCACTAAGTCCAGTATGCTTTCTACACCAGTATAGTTAACAGTTTCACATGCTGCATGCAAGGGTGTAGATTTGTCTTGAACATTTTTTACAAAAAATTACTTCTAATATGTCAGACCAATACCAGAAAGGGCATATAATGCTCAAACACTGGGTCCACAAGAGCAGAGTGTGGGAAAATTTTCCTGAGCCACTGTCAACGGTCAGTTACGGGAACTTGGGATGGCAAGGGCTTCGATGTTTGCATTGGTGTGTCAGTTTACATTATTATCTTGCATATGTCATGTCAAAATATTACACGGCCATTTAATGGCATACACATGGGTTCTGGCCATCTTCGGGAAAATCTTCTGTCAACAGTCAGCAGAAGCTATGCTACAGATAAATAGAGTTGAAAGCAAATTAGAAATGAAGATCATTTAAGAGATTAGAAAGCAGAAGAAGCCGTGCCATAGAGAGCAGAAGCTGTGCTATGATAGTTTAAATGAATAGAGAGAAATAGCTGTGTTAGTAGGCTACAATAGAACAGAGAGCAAAAGCTGTGCCATAGATGATAGTTGAAGGGAACAAGAGCAAAGGCTGTGTTATGCGGACAGGTTAAGACAGAGAATGAGTCATTAAACGATGTCTTTTTCTCTTCTCAGGGTTGTGCTTCCACAATAGGCTCCACACACCTACTTTGCAAGTGAGAGTAGAAGACGTTGGGTGACAGCCTGGCAAGTACAAGCCACCTCGTTTGTGTCATGCGTATACATGGTTCATGCAAACGCTCAAATGTGAATGTCCAAATCTTAGTAGCAATCAAGAGGCGTTCATGAATGAAGTGTTTTTTGAATTGCGGAGAAACATGGACAGCTCGCGCGGCGTTGTGCAGCTTGTGAGCCCACACGCACCGGAGCGCCCACGCGCACAGTTAGTTGGCTGACGCTTCGGATTCTCAGTCAGTCACTTTTCGGTCGTCAACTTGTCCCTGTATATCTGTACTTTTGGGAAGCGCTCAGAGACCAAGGAAAAAGAGGAACAGAAACAACTGCTGAATTTGCTGTTCAATTTGCTTGAAGAGGCTCAAGATGGATATGCATAAACGAATGCTAGTTCTATGTCTAACCTGTTCGCTCGGACCTGTAAGTACCAACACTTCTTATTTTTATTACCCCGTTTCCCCGTGTAGACTAATTACTCATTGATTTGAATGAAAAGCACTAAAGTGTCATCTAGTCCTCAAGCAAGCAAGGACGTAAAGTCAAGAAACACGTCGAATGCGAATGCTTTTCCATTTTTCTTGATGATATCCAAATCTGTTTCACCCTAAGTTATGCTGACAAAAATAAGAAACTTCAATAGAATTGGTCTTAGTGAACTGACTTTAACATTTCTAATCTAACATCTGTTGCACTTTTGTGAGCAGCGTAGTGTCTCTCCTAATAGTTAAGCAGATGATCGAAGAAGTGACAAGAAAATGCAGCCTACACCTTTTTCAATAAAAACTATTTTATGCAATAAAAACACAGTCCTTTGAAACTTTTCTGCATTATCCGTCAGAGATTAATTGAATTGTTGCCTAATACATGTTTCTCATTTGAGGTACATTTCATGTCAACAAAAAAGTACAAAAACAAAGTACTTTCTTAATAAAACAACTATTGGTTTAAGTTCATATATTTCTTTAATGTAACATATCTACTAGTTGCAAAGCTTAAGCATTAAACACCTTTTTGATATGATAAGGGAAAGGATGTTTTCCCTAGTGAGTTTGTCAACTATGTTACAGACAAACTGCATGCCATTACAGACACTGATTAAATGCTACACTTCAAGTAACACGCATAATTAAGAGTTCTTTTGTCTATTCTGCCATATTTGCAGTAATTCTTTTAAAATAATTTTAAGAATTTTAATTTGTGCAGATATTCATGTGATATTTTCAGCATAGTGACAGTAAAACAAAATTAATCATAAATCTGCCTTAAATATAATTTTGGTAGTTTTAAGAGATATTTAGCAAAACTCTAACCCTTGTGGATGTAAATATACCTAGAAGGATATCAGGAGAAGCATTCTTGTTAAGTGTAACATAATTGACAGTGAAAGTAAAATAGTTGAAAAAGCAATATCCTTCTTTTTTCACAAAATACAATGACACAATTTACATAAGAATATCTCTGTTTTAACTTGCAAAGGACAATATCTAGTTAAGTTTGTAAAATCAACTAAATGTCTCTTAATCCCTAATCATCATGCTTCACACGCAAGCACGCACACAAATGCAGGAGGGCCAGGGGCAGACTGGGAAGAGAAATCGGCCCGGGATTTTACATAGAAACTGGCCCAAATGTTGTTTTGGCCCAAACGTTTTTCTGCATATCGCTGCCCCCTTCGGTATATCGTGGCGCCGTTTTAAGCTGATCGCGGCCCATTCAGCCCATTTCGCGTCCGACCTATCGGGAAAAGTCCCGGTTCTCCCAATGGCCACTCCGCCCCTGTCGAGGGCACACACACACTCAGTGTCCTCTGACACATACAGGCTTAAATTATGAAACATATTATCTATGGACAATAATTCATTATCATCAGTGGACACAGTTGGGTCATGTCAACTATGTTACCCAAGAATTGGCCCTAGAGGGTAACATGGTTGAAAATCCCCCCATTTTGACTCATAATTTAATAATAATAATAATTTAACATATTCATAAATGTCACCTATTGGATTCGTTTGTTTGTTTTAAAGAAACGTGGAGATATCTTGTTTTCAACTTTATCTTCAACTTAAATAAATAATTTAAGAAATAGATAATTGACAAATATTTTAATGCATCTATCATGTTTATTTGTTGACTATAGGGGAGATAGGGCTACCGGGGTTATAATAAAGTGCTGTCACAGACCCACACTGACTGATCAATGATGACGATTAAATAAATGTTAATTACTGTAATAAAGATACACTCTGTGATAATGTATGCCTCCTGGCTATCATTATTTAAGAAAAGAGTGCATGATGTTTGGCATATTGGATTTGTGGTTGGTTGGCACATGGAGAGTTATATAAAAATAACTAATAATTCCAAGCATAATCTGAACATTTAACTGTAATACATACAGACACACACAACCATACACACATATCACACACACATACACTTACTGAGCACTTTATTAGAAACGCTATGATCCTAATAAAGTGCCCGACGAGGTCTTTTGTTGTTGTAGCCCATCCGCCTCAATACATAAATAAACCTGCTAGTTTTTTTATGTGAAAAAAGCATTATAGAAGATTGTAAAAACAGTTACAATTAGTCAAATAAAATAAAATATTTATGTTAATCATATAGTAATAATATTGTTTAATAAAATATGTTTTCAGTGATTTTAGTCTGGTTTAAAATAAATATTTGTATATTTTCTGCTTGTTGTTTCTCTCTTAAAACTGTAGTCTTTAAACACTTTAGTCATGAATTAACAATATTTAGTCAAATTTTTACAGAAGAACTTAAAGGAATAGTTCACCCAAAAATGAAAATTCTCAGATCATTTACTCACCCTCATGTCATCTCAGAAGTGTATAACTTTCTTTTTTTCTGTAGAACACAAACTAAGGTTTTTAGAAGAATATCTCAGCTCTGTAGGTCCATACAATTTAAGTGAATGGTGACTTGAAGTTTGAAGATCCAAAAAAGATATAAAGGCAGCATAAAAGTATGATTTCAAGCTCAATTACACTTCCTAGTGCCATCTAGAGCTCTGCGCATGCATCACGCACTGAGAAGTGTAATTGAGCTTGAAATCATGACCGTGCCTAGAGACTGCAATGGCAAGATTTATAGTAAAAAAAAATTGACACATTTTGGTCTGTTCTCACCCAATATTGATTAGATTGTTTCTGAAGACATGGATTAAACCACTAGAGTCTCATTGATTACTTTTATGCAGCCTTTATTTGCTTTTTGGAGCTTCAACATTTTGGTTACCATTCACTTGCATTGTATGGAAAGTCCTACACATCTGGGATGGCATAAGCGTGAGTAAATTATGAGAGAATTTTCATTTTTGGGGGAACTATTCCTTTAAGCTTTCATTTGCCTCTAGTTGGGTTATCTTAATGTTTGTTCCACTAGAGATATTCAACAAAGAATCAAATTTGTGCCAACTATCCCTGGTCTCCCCTACACATACAGTAAAAAAAAATGACATTCAGTATAATTAATTATAACTATTCTTAGCGTGTGTTTGTATGAGAAATATCACTGCTGGCAATGGCTTTTGGCAAGATCACTCTCTTTTCGAGTCTGCTCTTGAGCACCTGTGGCCTCTCTAGTCACTTGATGTGACTATGAATATGGTGATTTTGTTGATGCTGATACAAGACCTGTGGAGTGAAGAGATCTTTTGTCAGCTCTTTGAGGAGCAGCTGTCATGTATTGGCATGAGAGTGCTGGGCAATAAAGTGTCTGTAAACATTAGGGTTGCCACAACAAGGAGGTTGTAAAATGGCCATCCCTTTGTTCTCCCTCTAGATATGGAATAATTATGTGGATAAAGGAGCTTTACCTACAATGAACTTTTCTATCACATTTTGATAAAACATAGAGATCAAAGAGATTATTAATAAAGCTTATAACTTGAATGATAACCATTCAGATTTTGTGCATTTTTGAAACCTTATCTTTTATAAAAGTAAAAAAGTTTTCTTTGTTTCAGTGATTTGTGGATTGTGTCTGAATCAGTTTCACTACCTTTTGAATTGCCATTTAAGGCCTATAGGTTTTCAGTAATGCTATAACTTCCATATACTGTAGTTTACGCTTAACTTCCATGTAGTCAACCCTCCAGCATTTTTATTGTCAGGGTATATTTACATTGCTAGTAGATAATAGATTTCCATCAATATGTAGGGTGGCTTACTGACTAAATCCTAGGACAAATTTACTCAGATCTGGTAGCTGAACCTAAAATGTACTCATCTGGGGCCGGATTCACGAAAATGTTCTTAAGAAGAAATAAAAAATAAGAAAGTTCTTAGGATAAATCATAAGAATGTGCAATTCATGAAAAATTCTAAAGAAGTTCTCAAATATTTTCTAAAGAATATCTTGATATTTTTTTCTTAAGAATAAAATGACAGGCTTTGACATTGTCTGATTATACTAGCCTGATCATGAAGTTTCCTTGTCTAATACTCACTGGTAACCATTTGACAACTTTTAATTTGACATGGAGTAAAAGAAAAACCTTCAGTAGACAAGAGGTTCTCCTTGAGGAAATTACTGCAAGAAAATAAGTTCTTCTTGGGAATCTTGATAATTATATCGCCTCAAAAAGTATGAGACGGGTATGGGAAATGGTGGCAGAGGCTGTTTCCACTGTGGCCAACTCCATTAGGGATGTAGATGGGGTGAAAATGAAATGGGCGGACTTATAGGGGTCATGTAGGGCATTTATTTTTTACTTTTTTATTTTCCATGAGGTTCACTTATAATGGTAGTAAAGGTTTTTGCACAAAAAAACAGTCATAATATAGTATTAAATTACCTTTTCCCACCCTGTCTCTTGCCTTCTGTCTGAAACACTCGGTTTTATGTGCTGTACCCTTTAAGACTTCAATATCCATGCCCACTGTGTTATGATTGACTAACAACTTTGAAGTGCAAACATGAAGTGCTGTGCAGGTAATCATTAATAGTTACAGTATATGTCCCAATTATATTTGAAACACGCAATCAAACTACTACAGTTGTTCTGACTGAAATAACAATTGAAAACTGAACAAAGTCATCATGCTGTTACTCCCGAATACTTATATTATTAGGCAGATATGGCGAAACAATAATGCTATTTAAATCTGAGAACAATGAAAACTGTCCAGACTAACACAAGCAGCAAATGTGAAAGGCTGTATCAAGCTGTAATGGACGGTCGACCCTGGTGTTCTCCTCTGTAGTGTGGCCGCTTAAATATGCATCATTTGTAATGAGAAATACGGGATGTTCGCTGGCTGACCAGTGGAAGGGTTCGCTTAAGGGGATACATAAATACGGGATAATGAGCAACCAGTTGCGTTCATTTTGGCCATAATACGTGACGTTCTGGCTAGTACAAGACAGATGAGATAGCAACTACTAGCTTGTATTACAACTTCCTTACATAATAAAATAATTCAATCTTACATCAGTATTTTGTGAGCAATTATGTATTTCATGGTAGGTAACTGTGTAATAAATACTATCCGCTCCCCTTTGGAGTCCTGATCATGGTTTATTTTGCAATAAAAATGGCTGACTATAAAATTCCTTACATATCAAACAAACACAGATAGAAACAGTAGTATTAAATGTGTTACTCACTGGCATTACTGTCATGTCCAGTATAGTTGGCACTGCTCCATCTTTCAATATATGTTTCTTTGCGAAGTCTGAATCATAATAGTTCTCAAAATGAACCTTAGAGAAATGTGCCAAACAAAACATAATCTCACAATGATGCGTTCAGGAAGCCACTCATTTCTAATGTTGGGATCTTCAGAAGGCTGTGCACCAGGAACTTCTATCTTCTATAACCAGGAACAGAACAACATCTGGGGACCTTACTTATTTTTTTGTTGGTTAAATGCAAAGTACAGTAATAATCAGTTCACTGCAATGATTACGTATGTTGTGGAGGCTAGGATATTGAAATGACACTGCACTGTGACGTCACAAAATAGCCCATTTCAAAAAGAGTCTTTTTTGCAAAGTAGAAACAATAAATGTTCTTTTCGGACCAGAGAAGAAGTTTTGAGTTTTGAAACTTACAGAATGTTTTTATAGTATAATGTCAAAATATCAAATAAAATTTGATTCCTCATGACATGACCTCTTTAAAGTCAAAATAAAAGCAGCAGTTTCTGTCAATAGTCTTACAATAGAGATACAGTGGTGATAGGAAGTCTGGAGTGGATACAGAGGAGAGAGAGCACCATGCAGTGCTTCCGTTTAAATTGACTAGCATGACTGGTCACCACATTAAAAAGCTTCAAAACAACATTTATTGTCTGAATTTTTAGATAACATTTACATGGTTTGAAAGCTGAAAACAACAATAACATAAAACATAAAACAGTCAAAAACTGGTTTTGGTCTAAAATCACATTTCTACATAAACAGCACATTGCAACTTCCGACTCAATGTAACAGAATGCGTCATATTTGAAACAACCCAGTAAATTCATTAAACACCTTACCTTTTGGGATTTAAGACAACTGTGAGGTTATCCTAACCTTAACGTGTTATTTATTATGATTTTTAAGATGTTTTTTTTTTTTCAAGAATTTGAATTCTTCTTATGTTTTTTCTTAAGAACAATCTTGAGAAAAAGATTTAAACTTCAACATTTTCTTTTTTCTTTTTTTCTTTTTTTTTTCGGGAATACAAAATATTCGTAATTTTTTTCTTAAGTTGGAAATGAAGAAAATGGTAGTTAAGAAGAATTTCCTTCTTAAAAATATTTTGTGAATCCGGCCCCTGATTTCACATCATGCTCTAAGCTATAACCGAACCAACCAGCACCGAGGTATATCATAAAACTACAAACTTTGATTTGAAGCAAAAAAGTATTTGAAAATATGACAAAAAGACAAAGGTACTAGATGGTAATTTTGAATCCCATGAAGCACTATGGATGACTTAATCAAATTAAAAACAATGGAAATATATAAAACTATTTATTTAAAAATATTACTAAATGTAGAATTGAAATGTTTAAAGTATATTGAAAAATATTTCAGATTTCAGCTAGTTTGAAAGCAACATATAAAACATGCTAAAGAAAACACAAATTTGTGTAACTGGACATTTGACTCAAAACCGTTACTAGCTGTGGTCTCCCCAAATACTCTACATTTTTATGCTAACAAATCTTTTCCAATATTATATTAATGGTATAATGTTATTGTAACAGTATGGTAACAATCCTCTATAATTTCTTTGTTCATTCATGTGGCCATGTCATCACTGTCCTTGATCATATTTCTTTCCTCACTGCTGACAGCAATGAATCATGTCTCAGTACAGTACAGCTCAGCTCATCAAGCTGGCTTCCAAATTTGATATATGAGTGGCAACATTTGCTATGGACACATATATGAAATATTGTAAAACCTATGCTTTTCAGCTGTTCTTTTATTTACAACAGCATTGATCTATCAAGCTAAAATACACAGATTGAATAGCACATACAAGATTATTCAGGATTGGTCCTGTTACACATAGGCTTACTGAACGCTCAGGTACTGGAGTAAGCTTTGACCCAGATAAACATACTTTAGGTAACCATATGGGCTGGTTTGGGAGTAAGCAGCTCTGTAGTAACATTTTGATTGATGTCACCTCTCACTGGCCTCATCTGTCAGAGTACCTGCTATAAATTTATGACTTTTAGTGCTCTATATAGAGGAATCTAAGAGAGCATATTCTCATATCGTGAAGCTTACACTTTAAGGAAAATTGGATACAGCTGCAGAGAGATGGTTGTTAGGAAAAATAATTTATGTTGTGATTTTTTCCACCATATAGATATCCAACATTTAGTTATTTAGGGATCAACAGAGGTGAAAGATGACATGATAAAGATCTCAGCTGAAGCACAGAGCTAGTACTTGTGTTACACTTGTGTTGAAATGAAGGAACAACATGAATAGTCTGAACCTTCACAAAATCTCCATGACACTCAGGAAAAGGGAGAGGCAATGTCACATGTGTAGCCAGTTCACTTTGTTCTTTTCAAACAGTATTTAGTATGTCCAGCCTTTAATGTGATCAAAGGGCAATTGCTATTAATATAGTGTTCTTTCTAACTTTCAAAATTTAGCTCATGTCAGATTCTTATAATTGCCTTATTGATTTAAACAGATGCTGTCTGTCCAGATGTGTGAGGTCATGTGGGAGCTGGAGGCAGAGAAAATGGAGTGTTTGTCTAAGCTGGAAAACATCACATCAGGTATATATGTTGCATATAAGTAACTGTATGACAATTGTATGCATGTAAAAGCAATACTTCTACTGTGATTTCTTTATACAGGTAAGTCCGAGTGATTCTGTAATGCTTGGTCTGGGCTTTCAATACGATCGCTTCCATTCATAAAAAAGTCTAAGTGAATACAGAATCACTGTAAACATAAAAAAGCATAGAAGTGAATAGTAAGAGGTTGGCCTTAAAGTATTAGTTCACCCAAAAATGAAAATCCTATCATCATTTACTCACCCTCATGCCATCCCAGATGTGAATGACTTTCTTTTTTTCTGCTGAACGCAAATGAAGATTTTTAGAAAAATATCTCAGTTCTGTAGGTCCATAAAATGCAAGTGAATGGTGGTCAGAACTTTGAAGTTCCAAAAAAGAATATAAAGGCAGCATAAAAGTAATCCATTAGACCCCAGTTGTTTAATCCATGTCTTCTGAAGAAATATGATTGGTGTGGTTGAGAAACAGATCAATATTTAAGTACTTTATTTTACTATAAATCTCCACTTTCACTTTCACTTTCAAATTATTTTGTTTTTGGCTATTCGCTTTCTTTGTGTATTTCGCCACCTACTGGGCAGAGAGGAGAATTTATAGTAAAAAAGGATTTAAATATTGAACTACTTCTCACACACACTTATTATATCGCTTCTGAAGACAGATTTAACCACTTGAGTCATGTGGATTACTTATATGCTGCCTTTTTGTGCTTTTTGGAGCTTAAAAATTTTGGTACCCATTCACTTGTATTGTATGGACCTACAGAGTCAAAACGTTCATCTAAAACCTTCATTTGTGGTCAGCAGAAGAAAGAAAGTCATAAACATCTGGAATGGCATGAGGGTGAGTAAATGATGAGAGAATTTTCATTTTTGGGTGAACTATCCCTTTAATGCAAGAACAACATTTTATAAGTGTTGGAAGATTTGATGATAAATCTGAGGTATAAAGAACTATGCTGTTTTATTTATTTTTAAATTTTTTTATTTACAAATTTTTCCCAATTTGGAATGCCCAATTCCCTCTACTTACTAAGTCCTCATGGTGGTGCGTACTCACCTCAGTCCGGGTGGCGGAGGACAAGTCTCAGTTGCCTCCGCTTCTGAGACCATCAATCCATGCATCTTATCACGTGGCTTGTTGTGCATGACACCTCAGAGACTCTACTCTCCGCGATCCACGCACAACTTACCATGTGCCCTATTGAGAGCGAGAACCCCTAATTGCGACCACAAGGAGGTTTCCCCACGTGACTCTACCCTCCCTAGCAACCGGGCCAATTTGGTTGCTTAGGAGACCTGGCTGGAGTCACTCAGCATGCCCTGGATTTGAACTCGCGACTCCAGGGGTGGTAGTCAGCGTCAATACTCGCTGAGCTACCCAGGTCCCAAAGAACTATGATGTTTAACAATATATGCAAAATTTGATGATCAGCGTTAACATTTTTTTCTTATTTCTTTACTCAGACTGCAGTAGTCAGCTCAAATGCCTCTTATTATTCTTGTGGATACTGTGGATTGGACAGATTTGTTGAATTGTTGATTTGTGTTTGATGGTGTGAGTTATCAGGTCCTATTCCTCAGGGAATAGGATGCAAAGGCATGCTTGTTAATTAGGGAGAGTTGTATGCCATTTGTACACAGGAAATGTCACTCTGGGCAGTGCTTGGAAGAACATGTTATTTTCACATTTCATCATCATTTTTTTTTTTTTTTTTACAGTCATTATCTGTATGATTTTGTCAGGGGTTGTTTCAGTGCTATGGCCTCGTGAACTTCAACAAGTTAGTTTTTTTCACATTATCTTCTCACATAATTAGATCTGCTTATGCAAAAGATGATAACTGGAGATGGTCTGAATGCACAATCTCCAGTTATGCACTACTGTTGTCACATATATTATACTGTTGACATTATCCTTTAATTATTTTGTAGAGCCTCCTCCAACTAATGAAAATATTAAGTAATCTGGTAGAAATATAGATTAAATTCAATTGCTTTTATTAGTAGGCCTATTGTTTCACTTTAATATTAAAGTCTTGTTCTGCTTCGATAAAAAAAAAGAAAAAAAAATCCATTAAAGGGAGATCACCATAGATCTCAATTTCCTCCTGACTGTTCACTACTGACAAAGCAGACAAAAACTAGAGCTGAGTGGACAGAGCCATGATACATCTTTAATTGCAAATTTGAAGAACGTATACAATGTGTGCACCTTAATTACTTATCATAGACAGGGATTTGCATGCACGCATGTATGCGCGTGTGTGTGTGTATGTGTGAAAACAGCTGGAATGAGTGAATTATTAGTAACTGAGTTTGTTTACATTACTAAGAGCTGCAATGCCTGACCATTGGGCATGCACCTCATCAAACTGAAGCACAGTCAATTCCCTTGCTCTTTTGAAACGAATCTTATATTGATTTTGTTCTTAATGAACAAAGCAAGTACAAAGCCTGGCTGTGTAAAGCTGAAGTCTAATTACCTATGGTAAAGTGAGTGAAGTTTCTGCATTGTCATCTGTGTGTCCTGTGATTTAAATTCCCACTAGATACCTCCCTTGAGTAATATATGTTAGACCAATATGCAAATTGATTTCTCAGACAGAGATGAACTGTGATAAAGCAGTATCCCTTGTGGTTCTGTGTTTGATTGGATTTTCTTTGTCATGATCACGCTTGTACCACATACTCAGGGTTGGGGAGTAACGGAATACATGTAACGGGATTACGTATTTCAAATACAAAATATAAGTAACTGTATTCCACTACAGTTACAATTTAAATCATTAGAATACAGTTACATTCAAAAAGTATTTTAATTACTGAAGAGATTACTTTGCATTTTATTGTCATTTGTTTCATTTAATATTTAGTCCTTTCAGATGGAAAACATTTATACATATAAATAATGCGATCCAAAGTGCATTTGAACAGAGGCGAAACACTTTCTTATGATGTGTTACATTCACACGAGCAGACAGAGAAGTAAGTTTGAAGTAAGTTTGGAGCAGAAGAAATAGAAATAAACCTTGTGTAAATTGTCAGCTTTACGCTAAGCTAAAATGCTATTTCTAGCCATTTTACATGCACACGTTACCAGGTACAATCATATTTTTTTATCAAGAAAATTCACGTTAGATAATTTCTTTTTTTCTAGTAAGTCCTTTGATATTAGGGCAAAAATCGTATTCTTGATAATAATTTTTGTATTGTTTTCCTGTAAAAATATCTAAAAATCCTTAAGATAATATCAGTTTGATTTATCTTGTTTTAGAAACAACACTGCATAAGATATTTAGGTTTTTCAGAGAATGTATTTTTAACATGTATTTTGTCTTACTGTACTGGCAGAGTTTTTATAGTCAAAACAAGTGATAAAAATCTACCAGTGCTGAAGAAGTAATCCAAAGTATTTAGAATACGTTACTGGTTACTGACCTTGAGTAATCTAACAGAATACATTACAAATTACATTTTACAGCATGTATTCTGTAATCTGTAGTGGAATACATTTCAAAAGTAACCCTCCCAACCCTGCACATACTTTAGAAAACAATGACATTAGGAAATGGAAAAAGGTCATTGTTTCCTAATGTCATTGTTTTCCAAAGTATCAAGTAAAGGAAAGCGTTTTCTAAAGTTTTTGGTGGCAGAAAAATCAGTTCTAGTGTGGATGAGAGGTGAAAACGTAACAAAATCAATGCATTTTCAAATGAAAACATTAGTGTGGACGTTGCCTTAAGGGGGTCGCACACCGGACACGTCTTAAGGACGACATGACATGTTCTAAAATTCGAAACAATGGTTTTCTATGAATGTACACACACTGCTGCTCGTAGTCTGTCAGTGGCACCCAACTACGACTCTGGAGGCTGCTCAAATCTCTGCCGCACCACGGACCGCAACTCGCATAGATTTCCATTAAATTCGACCCAAATCATTACCAGCTACAGGTATGTCTTTTTGTGGTTTGACAGCTTGAATGAAGCCCATTCAATGCCACAGATATAGAAATTGCATAATTAACATAGCCTTTCTAAATGTACAGTTTGCGCAGTTACACCAGTTTCATACACTAACCTGCAACTCATCACTTTGTTAATTTTTGAAGAAGGGAAAAACCTTAGTAACTTTTGTATGTACTGTCTGACATCTGAACCTCATCGACATGCCCTGTGTTTGATACCTATGCCGTGTCCTACCCGCAACACGGCGCGACGCTTCTCGTTCGGTGTGCAGCCGCCTTAAGTTTACCCACTTAAAATTCCAAAACGTGGGTAGCTCAGCGAGAATTGATGCTGACTACAACCCCTGGAGTCACGAGTTCGAATCCAGGGCGTGCTGAGTGACTCCAGCCAGGTCTCCTATGCAACCAAATTGGCCCGGTTGCAAGGGAGGGTAGAGTCACATGGGGTAACCTCCTCGTGGTTGCAATTAGTGGTTCTCGCTCTCAATGGGGCGCGTGGTAAGTTGCGCATGGATTGTGGAGAGTAGTATGAGTTTCCACATGCTGGGAGTCTACGCGGTGTCATGCACAGCGAGCCATGTGATAAGATGCGTGGATTGACGGTCTCAGAAGCGGAGGCAACTGAGACTTGTCCTCCGCCACCCGGATTGAGGTGAGTAACCACACCACCACGAGGACCTACTAAGTAGTGGGAATTGGGCATTCCAAATTGGATTATTCAAAACTCTGAGGGGAATTTATGGAAGTTTGCTCTTATGAGACCTTTACAGAAGCAAAACAATTAGACAGTAATAGTCTTTAGGCCAATAAAAGAGACAATGTATAAAATGCTTTATCTCATTACCAATTAAGACATTATTAGGTGGCAATATCTGCCAATCTTCTAACCAGCTTTTCTTTTCTTCCTAGGTTGCACAGGTGAATGGGACCTAGCATGCTGGCCATCAGCCAGGATTGGAGAGTTGGTCACCATCCCCTGTCCAAATTACTTCAGCCATGTCAGTGATCAGAGAGGTATGACAATATTGTTTCCAATACATGTGAAAATGCAATACATCTGCAACAAACCTTACAGTCTGGCTTCGTGTTTTTTCCTCATAAGCTAGAATGGAATTACAATGTTGTATAAAGTATCCATTTGTTATACTTGAGTAAAAGTAAAGATACCTTCATGGAAATTGACTCAAGTAAAAGTTAAAGTAGCTCATGGGAAAACGACTTAAGTAAAAGTATTAAGTAACTGATATTAAATTTACTTAAGTATCAAAAGTACAAGTAAACAGTTCATTAAACCCATGGCAACTTATTTGATTGGTGGTGCTCATCTTTTACTCACCCTCATGCCATCCCAGATGTGTATGACTTTCTTTCATCTGCAGAATACATACAAAGATTTTTAGAAGAATATTTCAGCTCTATAGGTCAATTCAATTCAAGTGAATGGTGGCCAGACATTTCAAGCTACAGAAAGCACATTAAGGGAGCATAAAGTTATCCATACTAAAATCCATGTCCTCTGAAGCGATTCAGTTGGTTTTGGGTGAGAACAAACCAAATTGTAACTCATTTTCACTGTATATCTTGCCATTGCAATCTCTAGGCACAATCATGATTTCAAGCTTGATTTCATTTTCTAGTGCTTTATGCATGCGCAGAGCCCTAGATAGCGCTATAGGAAGTGTAATCAAGCTTGAAATTCTGATCAACCAAGGAGACTGCTAATGTCAATTTTTATAGTTGAAAAAGGAGTTATATTTTGGTCTATTCTCACCCCAAACCAATTGGAACCATTCAGAAGATATTGATGAAGCAACTGGAGTCTTATGAATTACTCTTATGCTGAATTTATTGCTTTTTGGAGCTTCAAAGGTCTGGCCACCATTCACTTATATTGAATTGACCTACATAACAGCGATATTCTTCTGAAAATATTTTTTGTTTGTGTTCTGAAGAAAAATCATACACATCTTGGATCGAATGAGGATGAGAAAATTATGAGAGAATTTTCCATTTTAAATGAACTATACTTTTAATGGCAATTAGGGTTTATGGGATGAGTGTAAATGAACACCACAGTCCATAAAAACTGGAACATGAAGGAGGGAGTTAGTGACCTGAACAGAGACTTGTGGGGGTGGGCTCTTTTCATTTGGGCCAATAAGCAACCACCCAGCAACCACCCAGAACACCCTGGCAACTGCATAGCAATGTGCTGAAACACAGTTAAAACAACTTAACAACAGCATAGAAACAACCTGGCAACCACATACTGTAGCAATGCACCAAAACAGCAGAGATCACCTTGACAACTGCATAGCATGCCCTAGCAACCATCCAGAAAACTCTAGTTACCACATACTGTAGCATAAATATGCTACAAAGCAAATATAACACTTTAGCAACCACCAGAAAACTAGTTTTGCTTAGGCAAAGACCATTCACATCTTCATAAAATATCAAAATAAATATTGTTGGACATTTTCATGAGCAATTGTAAATATTCATACACTTCGTACCTTGTTTGAATGTAAAATGTAAACGCATGTGATTGACTTTTATATGAACAGGTCTCCTGCAAAGGCAGGAAACTGATCGCACATAACTTCATTATTTAACAGCTTTCATAATGTTTAAGCCTAAACTTATCAAATTAATTAGTCAAAATAAATAAATAAAATAAAATAAAATTCACATGAGCAGTTTCTTGTCTTCCCCAGTGGAGACAGAATACGTAATCTGGCGTGCACTTCGCATGTGATTTTGATTCGGATTCGTGATTCGCAAAACGAAAAAAATGACCGCTTTTTGAATCTTTTTGTTTAGTTCAAAGGAATCAAATTTAAAAGATTCAACTCAAATTATTCTTTCAACAAATCACACATCACTATCGCTGATCTGCATGCATTTTTGCACGTACAGCTGTTATTTTTTTGTGGTGTTAAGTTGCAAAAGTAACGAAAGGGTCTGGAGAAATTTATCGGAGTAAAAGTGTCAATTTTCTCTTTAAAATGTAGTGAAGTGAAAGTAAAAGTCCAAAGAAATATTTATACTCAAATAAAGTACAAATGATAAAAAACTGTACTTACAGTTGAAGTCAGAATTTTACATACACTTAGGTTGAAGTAATTAAAACTCATTTTTTAATCACTCCACAGATTTAATATTAGTAAACTATAGTTTTGGCAAGTCGTTTAGGACAAGTCGTAATTTTTCCAACAATTGTTTACAGACAGATTGTTTCACTTTTAATTGACTATATCACAATTCCAGTGGGTCAGAAGTTCACATACACTAAGTTAACTGTGCCATTAAGCAGATTGGAAAATTCTAGAAAATAATGTCAAGTCTTTAGACAATTAGCCAATTAGCTTCTGATAGGAGGTGTACTGAATTGGAGGTGTACCTGTGGATGTATTTTAAGACTTACCTTCAAACTCAGTTCCTCTTTGCTTGACATCATGGGAAATCAAAAGAAATCAGCCAAGACCTTAGAAAAATAATTGTGGACTCCCACAAGTCTGGTTCATCCTTGGGAGCAATTTCCAAATGCCTGAAGGTACTACGTTCATCTGTACAAACAATAGTATGCAAGTATAAACACCATTGGACCATACAGCCATCATACCGCTCAGGAAGGAGACGCATTCTGTCTCCTTGAGATGAACGTAGTTTGGTGCGAAAAGTGAAAATCAATCCCAGAACAACAGCAAAGGACATTGTGAAGATGCTGGAGAAAAGAGGTAGACAAGTATCTATATCCACAGTAAAACGAGTCCTATATTGACATAACCTAAAAGGCTGCTCGGGAAGGAAGAAGCCATTGCTCCAAAACCACCATAAAAAAAGCCAGACTACAGTTTGCAAGTGGGAACAAAGATCTTACTTTTTTTAGAAATGTCCTCTGGTCTAATGAAACAAAAATGTAATTGTTTGGCCATAATAACCAACCTTATGTTTGGAGGTTAAAGGGTGAGTCTTGCAAGCAAAAGAACACCATCCCAACCGTGAAGCATGGGGGTGGCAGCATCATGTTGTGGGGGTGCTTTGCTGCAGGAGGGACTGGTGCACTTCACAAAATAGATGGCATCATGAGGGAGGAAAATTATGTGGATATATTGAAGCAAAATCTCAAGACATCAGCCAGAAAGTTAAAGCTCGGTTGCAAATGGGTCTTCCAAATGGACAATGACCCCAAGCATACCTCCAAAGTTGTGGCAAAATGGCTTAAGGACAACAAAGTCAAGGTATTGAAGTGGCCATCACAAAAGCCCTGACCTCAATCTGATAGAAAATTTGTAGGCAGAACTGAAAAAGCATGTGCGAGCAAGGAGGCCTACAAACCCGACTCATTTACACCAGTTCTGTCTGGAGGAATGGGCCAAAATTCCATCAAATTTTTGTGAAAAGCTTGTGTAAAGCTACCCAAAATGTTTGACCCAAGTTAAACAATTTAAAGGCAATTCTACCAAATACTAACAAAGTGTATGTAAACTTCTGACCCACTGGGAATATGATGAAAGAAATAAAAGCTGAAATAAATTATTCTCTCTACTATTATTCTGACATTTCACATTCTTAAAATAAAGTAGTGATCCTAACTGACCAAACTTCGTTTGTACTTCGTTACTATACACCTCTGGAATTATCCCAGTGACAAGTATTCTGACAACTTCTGTGGAGACTTGTTCTTAGAAAAAACAAACATGTACATGCACAGACCACCTGTATTTTCATGTAGACGTGTAATGTTATTTCAGTAATGGGAGACATGACTTAATTAGTGTCATAACCAATGTACTTAAAAGAGTCACTACAGTAGCATTGTGTACAAATTAGGTCAAAGCCTTTTTCTGACTTGTCTTTGATAAATTGGCAAAGAGACAAATTGTCTTTGCTATTGGAACGCGGTTCTTTGATTTTGCACAGACAAAGACTATAATCGTAAAGCTTTCTCTAGAGAGACCCTGGTGGGCAAATTACTTGCTGGGAATTGATATCTGGGTGGTGCAATTAATTTAAATGAAGAAAGCACTGGATAACATTTAATTATGTTTAGTAAGCCTTCTGTGGTTATTTAATGCTATTCAGGATTAGTTATGTATTTAGTAATTGCATATGATAACAAGATTTTTGTTATAGATACCAACTAGCAGACATGAAATTGTCCATTTCCGTTCAGTAATTTACATTTGTTTTTTGTTTTTTTATCCATGCAAGGGGTTAAACAATATTTTGTGAGGTGAAAACAAATTAGTGATTGTTTTCTCTTTCTAGTTGCAAACTGTTCATATAATTAAAAGGCAATATGACACATTCTAAACCCGTTACTGATTTATATTGTTGATTCAGTCATATATAGAATGTTCCTGTATAAGGGAATGTCAATTAGACTTCTACAATGCATTCCTTGCCTTTCGTATTTGGCTAACTGGCTAGTAAATGTAATGTTTTGTGCACAGTGCTGGGCAGATTACATGTGAATTGTAATTAGTTACTGATTCCACTCTTTATTTCTAACAAAAAGAGTCTCACAAAAAGAGCTTGTTATGACATTTTTAAAAAGTGCATTAAACATTATTACATTAATGAAATAAACATTAAATCTAACAAAGTTTATAATTCAAAACACTGAGACATCAAGTTCATTTTAAGTGCATAAAACAATAGCAGCATTGTGAACATTAATGACCATAAAATCAACATAGAATTATCATAAAATGAATGAAAATTAATGACCATAAAATCAACAGCAACGACATTGCCTAGGTCAAAGCTTTCATCTAAAAACACTGAAACACTTTTAACCCTTACTTGATAGTCCAAGAGATGCAAGAGATTATCTTTTCAACAGCAAGAATATTCTAAAAGAGAAGAGTATTTTAAAACAGCAGAGTTTCACCGAGTCACAAAAGGAACAATTGTGTCAAGTTTTAAGTCAAGTTTCATGCAGTGGAATTTTTATATTGCTGCACATTTTGTAGTTTGACTATTGTGTACCCAGCAGGCAGGACCCTTAGAGATGGCATCCACTAGATCCTTTGAAGCAATTAATTTCAGTGTGTGAACTGCACACCATTGGTGAGGTAGTAAGAAATAATATATATATTTTAAAACATATCTAGTTGATTTTAAGTGCATAAAACAACAGAAAATTTAAATGAACAAACAGTAATGAACCTGAAATCCACAGCAATGACATTGCTATGTCAAAGCTAAAAAAGCTCAAAACTCTTATTATAACACTTATTTTTAGCCCTTACAAGTAATATCATTCCTTTGCTGAGGTGCATATTTTACTGTTGTAATGTAAAAGGAGCACATGCTCAAAATGTTCATCTGTGAGACTAATGCGCTTCGGGGTAAGAATATGATGATATTGATATGAAAATGATCAATTATAACAATTTACTGCTGTTGCCTTGTTAATATGTAATCATGTAATCTATAAAAAAAGTAACTGTAGTCCAATTATGAGTATTTTAAAATGTAATTAAATCCAATTTCAAGTACTTGATTTTTGTAATCTGATTATATAACACAGATTACATGTAAGCTGTTACTACCCAGCACTGTTTGTGCATAGTATTACTAGTTTGCAGTGGTGTGAATTTAGCTGTTGACGTCTCTGTTCTACTTGAGTGTTTGGTGCACCTGTCAGTCTTGCAGTCTTTTGATGGAACCATGACTGGCAGCTTTTTTCATAAACATTTACAACATGTCAGTAATAAATTATATGAAACTTGATTGTGTAGCCATCTGGGGAATTTAAAAACTGGCTTTTTGTCATAAAGTTAATGGATCACAGCCTTAATTTCTTCTACTCTGCAATAATTTTCACAGGAAATACGCTTGACTGTTCTTTTCTTTTTTTCCCCCCTCAAGTACACAGAGGAGTAAAAGAGTGTGCTGTAATTTTGACCTTTGAAATCATTACAGTTGCAATGTAATGAAAGAAATGTCATTTGGAGCTGAGGCAGTTAAATTTGCCTTAAAGGAAAATTCTGGGTTCAATACAAGTTAAGCTTAATTGACAGCATTTGTGGCATAATGTTGATAACCACAAAAATGTATTTTGACTCATCTCTCCTTTTCTTTAAAAAAAAAAAGAAAAAGAAAAAATTAAGGTTACAGTTACAGTGAGGCTCTTACAATAGAAGTGAATGGGACCAGTTTTTGGAGGGTTTAAAGGCAGAAATGTGAAGCTTATAATTTCATAAAAGCACTTACATTAATTCTTCTGTTAAAACTTATGTATTATTTGAGCTGTAAAGTTGTTTAAATTGTAATTTGTATGGTCATTACATTGTCATAGTAAAATTGGATATAACTTTACACAGAAAAGTTTAGTAAGTGATTTTATCACAATAAAATCATGTTAACACGCATATTGTTCATGTCTTGTGGCTATACTTTTGAAACAGAGTATTTTAATGTTTTTGGATTGGCCCCATCACTTCCATTGTAAGTGCCTCACTGTAACCCAGATTTGTCCTTTTTTTAAAGATTAGGAGGGACAAGTCAAAGTTCATTTTTGTGGAAATCAACATTATGCCACAAATGATTGAACCCAGAATATTCCTTTAAGAGCGACAATGAATGTATTTCTTAAGGCTGTGTTGCACAATAATAATAAAGTTGCAAGGGGAAATGATAGTGCAACTATATGTTACTCAATATGGATTTTCAGAGTGATTCTAATTTAAAAGTAGCTGCAACATCCATGTAATTCTCATGAATGGGTACATTTTTATTTGATGACACATTATTGTGGAAAGTACAGCACTTAGGTTAGAACCCTTGTAAAGACTTGTTGTATGTAGAAAATGTAGCCGTGGCACCTTGTCTTTGATCTATAAAGAGTGCCTACATTTTTTATATTTTCATCGGACGACCATATGGAATATACACATTTTGTATTGTAATCTATTTCTTTTCAAGTTCATTTATGTGCAGATACTCTTTTTTCATTACATTCCCTGACAGAATTTCAGCTTTGATTTATGAACCTGATTTTCACCCTATGAACTATGTTTAGATACATCTAATGTCTTCCAGGTCATTTCTCCATCTTGATGAAAAGGGTATGCCTTTCCTGTAAAACTCTGAGCTCTTGAGAGAGTGCTCTTTGGAGGAAATCCAAAACATGCATTGAGGGATTTAGATGGTACAGGGTGAAATACAGTGGATTTATCTCCCTAATGTGGTTGTGGAGTTCATGCATCAGATAGCCTTTGGTGAGTAGTGATACAGGCCAGATTGGAGTTTGGAGGTAGGCTGATTGACTATCATGTGCACTTCTGAAGCTCCAATGGGAACAAACAGAACTAACTGGGAATGTTGAGTTGCATTTTAGGGGAAAAAGTGACATACATTATATTATTAACATGGTGATGAAACACTTTATGAACCAGAGTGAAGAACAAAGGATATTCATCCATATCCTTGGACATGAAAATCCTCATTAATTTAGAGACTCTCTGGTCCAATCAAAGGAAAATGACAGTTAATGGTTTTGACCTAATAGTGTTGATGCTCTATACACAGTATGTAATCAAGCTTGAAGATCCTAAATCCCATTCCAGCTGTTCCTATATTGTCCACCAGGTGTAAAATTCCTTCCCTGAGGCTTAATCTCTACAGTTTTAGTATAAGATTACAAATACAAAAGAATCTACTGGGGCTAGCGTTCTGCTAAAATCAAGAGGCAATTCATTTTAAAGGAGCATGGAAAAGGAAAACAAGCGTTACGAAACTTGACGGCACACAGATCCAGGGACATGTCATAAATTTATGGTGGGTGGAGCTTCTAGTGTCCTAACACATTTGAACTTTTCACCCAGGAGCTTTAGAGCAAACATAGTCATTTATCATCTCAACTGTCCAGAGTAATTTATTTGGTGATAATTCAGACGGAGTAATATAAAGAACACTTACATGCAATGTAAAATAAATCAATCAATCAATAAATCTACTGAAATGGAAAAATCTTAAATTGTAAACTTTAGTTTTAAAAGTAAAATCAAAACAGTGCCAAAGTTCCAACCTTTTGGAACCTTTTTTTCAGCTCTTTTTTGACCACTTTGTATATAATGCCACATCCACAGTAATCCGTTTTTGTTTGAAAACAACATTTTTAGTTTCCTAATTACATAATTTCCAAAATGGTGCATCCGAAATCACACACTTCTGCACTATTCTATGCCATTTTTTTGTGTAACTAGTGGGAGTAGTATGTTAATATTGAAATTGCGGATTGTGGAATGTTTGGAACTTCATGCACTCGTCACTTGTCAGTCATTTTGCGTATTCTCATAATGTTGTAGTTGCAGGGAATTATTGAGGCTTACTGACATTTTTAAGCCATTTTTTCATAACAGTTATCAGTTGAGGGTGCTATTTTGCTGCTGTTGTTTTAAACAACCATTTCTGCTCATGTAGGTCTTAATAAAGCTCATCATTTGTTATCTTTGGAGTGCAGGGTTGTGGAAAGAGGGGGTGTGGCTAATTCAACGGTCAGTCTCGTGGAAGTAGAAGGGCTGAAATAACTTACAGCACCTTTAAGCAAGAATTAGAAATTATTGTGACAAGTGAAATGGAAGGAAACAAAGATGCTTTTATAACATACTGAAAATATGTTTTACAATGTGCTACATTCAAAAAGATTGTCACTAATAATCTCAAGATCAAACCTCATATAAAAGTAAATGGTTTGTTAGAACCTGAAGTCTTCTCCTACATTGCTTTGCATGCTTAGTGTTTTGTGTGAGTTTTTTTTTGCAGCTGTTGTCATAATACGACAAGCATCTTGAATTTGAAATACACAAAAGACACGCCCACACACCCACCTTCACTGCAGAAATCTGCTGTAATAACACCTTGTTCAAAAGGCTTAATCAGAGGCCCACTGTGATTCATGTTTATACAAGCCATGCCACTATCAACACTTGTCCACCGACCAAACCTTTAGCACAACCAGAAGCCCCAACCTCTCCCTTTAGTCCCTTCTCACAGGGGCAAGCTTATACCTGAAGCCTAATTTGAGGCCCTGCATGTACCTCTGCAGCATGCTTAGAGAGAGAGAAGACCTCTTCATAGGCATGCTCTGAAACAACATAACAGCAGGTTGAATAGCCCCCATGTTCAGTGCACATCTTCATACATTGCACTGAAAATCCCCATTCCCTTATTTTTCGGGATGATGAAAGCATTCTTCTAACAATCCCTCATTCAAAACAAATCCCAACTCTAGCAGCGGTAGCTTATCTGCCTCAGTCTAGTTCCCCTGCTTGAGATTACACAGACAATGTCTTGTGCATTAGTAATGCACATATATTTTGATGAGGAGATTGTTGTCAGCTTTCCTTCACACAATAACAGTGGAAATATTGCTGGATATGGTAAACTTATATGATTCAAAATTCGAGTCACTGAAGGATTTTGCAGTTTGTGGATGCTGTTATGAGTTGAGTGTGAGCAGTTTGTCTTCTTTTGTCTTCATCGTTTTTTCACTATAATCTGTGTATTTGGATAAAAAAACCTCAGATTTGATGTTTTGCAGGAGCTGCATTCTGAATGTCCTCAATTCTCACTTTATCTAAATGGAAGTTTTCACCCTCTACAGATAAGGCAAAACATCATCAGTTACACATACTGCTGGTATGCACGGTGAACATGAGGTTTTTCCAAATGATTCCATGTGAGGGAAATCATCATGGCCACAACTGGCAAGCAGCCAACTGCGAATCGAACGTTCCAAAATTCTGTCTACGTTTTGCAGTGAGCTTTTTCTCTTGCTACCCACAGAGCAATTTTAACAGGATGTGGAGCTGGTTTTTAACTTGAGAAATAAGGAAAGCTTCTCTGCTCATGTTAACATGTGTTTAATGCTAGTGGTGAACGGGTGGCTTGAAGCATGGGTTCAGTACTAAACTAGCATTTACTAAGAACAGCTTTTTGTCTGTGTAAATACAGTATATTAATACCTTCTATTCAAATTCTCCTTTAAAGCCTTTCAAGGAATTTTGAATGCTATGCATGATAAAAGTACTTGTGAGAAACAAATTCAGCCTGATTTTGGTGACATTTGGTGACATTTTTGCAAAATGTTATGCGGTGTTTCATTACATGTACCGCTGCATTTCCGAAGTGAAATGTGCACTGTGTGGCACTGAAAGCAGGTTAAAAATGTTCACACAAACAGATGCCAATAGTATCCAGCTGTAAGTTTTAAATCAACAAAACCTACGACCAACCCTAAACCTTAAACCTAACCGATAGTGTCCTAAAAAATAAATGTGAGATGAAAAACAAATGAGGTTTTTAAGGTTAAAGGTGCACTCAGTAATTTTTTGAATATGTACACTGACACCTAGTGGTGTGGATGCAGCATAATTTAAAATCAGTAGTTTTCAGTTGTTGATGCCATTGTAGAAATTCACAATTCACAGTCAGCCAGGATTAATTTAATTCCTGAATGAAAGTGTCTAATAACAGGATGGTTACTGAGATTAAGCGAGTAGTATTCGGCTGGTCATGTGATTCTAAAATGGCAGCCACTATGCGTGGACTCTCTCCATGTAGAATAAAACAGCTTTTATAAGGTTACTGATATGACGGAGTCTTTATATCATTTGAGTACTTGTGATTTTATACATACCTTTCAAAATTACAAATAATTTCTTTAGAAGAAAAACTTTTTAAATGAGGAAAAAAGAGTGCACCTTTAATACTCTAAGTTTTAAATCAACAAAACCAACCTATCTACCTAAACCTTAAACATGTCCGGAGATATCTCACTCTGTGACAGCTCTAGACTCTGTAAACAGCAAACAAAAATGTGTCCGCGAGCCACGGACAATGACACCTTCTGCCTGTCAATCACTTTGCACATTGTCATGGTACTGAAGTTGCAGTGAATTATTGAAGCATAATGCAATTTTTGTGCCATGCTGCTCATAATAGTTGTCAGTTGAGAGTGCTATTTTGCTGCAGTTGTTTTTAACAACCAATTCTGCTCGTGTCGGTCTCAATAAAGCTCATATGGTATCTTTGCAGTGCGGGTTTTTGGGAAAAGGGGGCGTGACTAATCCAATGCCTCACCTTAAGGACATTCTAGAATGGCTAAAATTATGTACAGCACCTTTAAACAATCAAATCATTTTGTGGTACTTCTATGACACTTGTCAACACATGTCAACTTTCATGCTCCCCAGGATTGGTACCCTGTCCTTTGCCTTACAAGCGCAACGATCTATCATTTGAGCTACTGCACAATTTGACTGTATCTGAACAAGCTTGTAAATGTAGTTGGCTATGTGATACAAATGTTAAAATGTCAGTAATGTGTTATTTTAAAAGTGTTTAGATGTCATAACATTGTTTAGCATTGTGTGAGGAACAGGATGAAAAGTAAGTTTATGAACTGTTAATCTGCCATTTTACTCGTGATTAGTGTGTAAATCAATAAAAGTCATTGTTGTTGTTGCACTTCTAGTGTCCATTTCACCAAGATACTGCCACATAAAAATAATTTTGTAAAAATGTAGGTAAGTAATGTGATTTTATGAGACCAGTTTGCAAAAATAATAACTGATGTGAAAATACACTGGACAGGAAACAAGCATGACAAAACAAAGAGCCTTTTGTCCATTTATTTTCCTACAAAACTTTTCAAATATTGTTATTCTGGTCCCCTGTCCATGTGGAAATTTGGATGTGTGAAGTGCTACTTCATTGACACATTTGTTTTTAGTTGCTGGCTGATATTTTGTGACATTTCATTACCAACATTCTGTTATAATTTGTATATAGTAGGTTTACATGAAACCCTATATACAGTACTGTTGTGTATTTTGGTCTACAAGTGTAGCCTGATGTGTTCTTCAGAGGTTTATGCCTACCTTCTTTGATGCCAGAACATTCCCTAAGGATGCCAAGTTTCCTATAAATTAGAGTATATATCATTTTCAGGGGTAAAGATGCTTGTTTTTATTCATGAATCATCTCTTTAATTGTTAGGAGCAGGCAAAGCGTCCACAAAAAAATGTATTACAGAAGAATACAACTAGTGACAAACAAACCATAAAAAAATAAATAAATAAATAAATAAAAAAAGGGAGTAAAACATATGTATGACATTTTCATGCTCAGTGAAGTTAAAGGCAAACTTACTATCCTTTCCTCTTAATACAACAAATACTTTGGGAGGTTCTGTTTTTCAAAATTCCATTCCTTTCTATTCATCTTCTGTTGTGTCAGAGAGGTCATAATTTGAATTCCATGATGTGTCCAGTCAGTAAAATGATTTTGCAGTAGGTATTCAGGCAGTGATAAGACATTCAGGACAGAGCTACAGCTGTTAGTTTTCCTCTTCCACTTGGCATGATTACCTGATGACGAGCTACACTACTTTCTGTTTCACAAAAACAGACCTGGTGCGAAAATCAGCACAATTCAATCTAAAGTCCTCCAGGCCTGAGAGGATTCTCGAGCCAATGAACATTTAGCACAATCTAATCAGGTGCTGAAATCTGCTTCTCCAAATTGCAAGGAAGACTGTTCCAAAAATCTCTTCCAAAGTTAGATTTTGCTCAAAATAAATCAAATCGTGAAATTTTGTGTTGCAACATAGGAAAAAAGGTGTTCCAAGTTTGTCATTTTATGCAAGTAATTTCCTGTTGATTAATTCATCGGAGTCTTGGGTTTTGTGAGTTATCCATGAAGTGCTCATTTCCTTTGCTTATTTTGCAGTAATCGGTGGCCTCATCTTTGGCTGTGTGCACTAAGTGTGTCTGAGTAGCAGTGATTACTGGAGTAACGAAGCCGTGATTGTAACCTCTGGTTTGACACTCTACATTTCTCTCTCAGTTTTTGACATATTCTCTGCCTTTTTGCCCTGTGCAGGAAATATATCGAAGAGCTGTACTGCCAATGGCTGGACTGAAATAAACCCAGTTGTCGTTGCGTTTAATTGTGGCTATGACCCCAATATCACAGAGGATGGAAATGTGGTGCGTATGATGCTGTGCAGCATTTAAGCATTCATTTTTCAGTTTTTTTTTTTGTTGATAAAGTTCATAGGTAGTTCACAAGTTTTGAGCAAGTTAGTAGTCAAATATTCAATTACAGAATCAGAATATGAAATTACTGTGTTTTAAAATAATAATGTGTTAGATTGCTTTAAAGGGAATTGCTTGCTGCTAAATGGCAGCTAACTAAACAAACATTTAAGGCAATCATTAGCTGGCATGTAGTTCTTATTCCAGTGCTGTTTAATCATCATCAGTGTGTTTCTGAGTTTATTCAGCAATTGTTCACTGTGTTTTTTTCTCTTAGGGTGAATTTCTGGGCTCTGTGAGAATTGGATACACCATTGGTCATACTTTGTCTCTTATATCCCTCATCATTGCCATCATCATACTGTGCTTTTTCAGGTAAATCCTCCAAACACATCACTTGACACGTGTTACGGGATCATAAACGCTCTTTATGGCATTTCCTGGATTCAAGAAACTCCCAAAAATCTCCCATTTGTTGTTTTGCTGTTCTCAGTGGATGCCCACATTTTATGTCCAGCTGTGAATCAGTGTTCTGCTAAATCATACTGCTGTCAGACCAGATGACCTTGCTCAAAATGCCCTGTTTTATATCACATTTAATACAATGAGAAAGGCCACAGATTCAGGCATTTGATGGGGTTATACACAGTTCTCATTATTGCTCAACCTCCCAAACACTCAGAGGGCTTAGAGGTTTGTAAACTCTAACTTGTAGTTTCTCAATGATAAATAAGATCCACAAAACATTCCCCTCTTGTGATCTTAGATGAAGAGTTAAAGCAAGATCTCAAGAGTATTTAAAGCTTCCTCTTTTGGTTTTTGAAGTCCTGCTGAAAAAAAAAAAACAAAAAAAAAAACAAAAAAAAAACTATAGAAATTCTAATAGTTACAAGTTTGTTTGTTTTTTGGGGTCATGTTCCATTAGGATTTAATAGTATGTATTTGTTTCCATTATAGATACGTAATGGTCTCTAATGGTATCCACTAGACATAACATGCCACCAACAGAAGCCAACATATTACCAGAACAGACCATTATAGTTTCCATTAAAACCAGTACAATTAGCATTATAACCATTAAAACCATTAAACCATTAAAACCAGGAACATAGTTCTTGGGTGTCTGTGTACAGTATGTAAGCGGTGAACGTAAGGTTCATGAATATATGACTTGCCTACTCTTCATTGAAGGGTGGACAATGAGCCCAATGTGTTTGAATAGAATGAGTGGCTCTCCCCTTAATGTGAACAGAGGAAAACAACTTGTCCTGAACATTGAATTGTTCTCCTGAATTTAGATAACTATATCTGTATGAAGTACAGTATATATGTTGGACGAAAGTACTTTTGTGTTTGTAGATGTATTTCAAATACATAGTCTATTATTTAGCCCTACGCAAAGACTTTTAATTGTTTTCTTGCCTGTCATTCATTGTGCTGAGACAACCCATTCTCTTTCTCTCATTGTCCTTTGGCTCCCAGAAAACTCCACTGCACAAGGAACTACATCCATATTCACCTGTTCATGTCCTTTATACTGAAAGCTTTTGCTGTGATTATGAAAGATGTAGTCTTGTATGAGGTGGAGGAACCTGACGACTGCCACTATGGATCTGTAAGTGTTTTTTAAATTGTAGTAATAACCAGCACAATAGTCCCTTCAGATATTTCTAAATCCAATTTTGCCATGTAAAAGCTAAATGTAGTTTCCAATGTTAATTTTATATTTCCATGGTCTACTATCTTTCTATGCTTTCATAGTTTAAAGGAATAGTTCACCCATAAATGAAAATTCTGTCATCATTAACTCATCTTGTTTCAAACTGCATGACTTTCTCTATTCTGAAGAATACAAAGGTGATATGTTAAAGAACATCCCTGATTTTCATACAATGGCAGTTGATAATGACTCACTTAAAAGCCTAAGGTAGTCCAAGTGCACCATATTCAAAGTCTTCTGAAGGTGTATAATAGATTTTAGAGAGAAACAAATTGTTTTTTTTCAGTGAATATGTTCCGCCATTTTCTTTGTGCGTTCATAAACGCAAGAGTGAAGCTCATTCACCATATCTCTGTGTTCACACGGCCGGTTTATACTTTTGCGTCGAACCTACGACATAGGCTCTGGGTAGAGGCCAATGCGTTGGTTTGCATTTATAGTTCTGCGTTGGTGTGTCTGCTTCGTTTTCTAAGTTCACAGCCAAAATGCTATTGTTTTGAGAGAAAATGCCTTAATTTCTGAAATAACTGTTCATTTCATAAAGAAGACAATGCAATTCATGGATTCAAAAGTATTTATTAAATTATGAAACCATTAAAAACTAGTTCATCAAAGTATGTTGTATTTAGGTACATATTATTTATTATACATGTTGCCTGCCATGATGAGAGAGAATAAATCAGGCATACACTGTATGCTTGCTTTTGAGTCGCTTAAATAATAATTAATAAATATTATGGCATACTTTGATGCTCCGTGCTGAATTTTTTTTATAAATAACTGCTTGCTTGATTAACACAAAAGGGGTGTCTCTGGTAACACAATGGACCAATCACAGCTGTTGTGGTCTACGTCGTAGGTTCAACACAGAAGTATAAATCGGCCTTAAGAGCATGCCATTGTGAACAAGCTTCTCCTGCATTCATGAACGCACAAAGGAGACATTTTCACTGTAAAGTAACTTACATTTCGGTTTGTTTCTCACCAAATCCTATCGTATGCCTGCAGAAGACTTAGAATATGACGCATAGACAACTTCTATGACACTTTGGGTGCTTTTTTAAGCTTTAAAGTGAGTCACTATCAACTGCAACTGTATGGAAATCAGCGATCGCAACATTCTTTGAAATATTTCCTTTTACGATCTTTCTAAAGAAAGAGAGTCAGATGGGTTTGGAATGACATGAGGGTGAGTAAATGATTACATAATTTTTGGGTGAACTATTCTTTTAATGTTAGTGTATCAGGTTATTGTAATTGACTGCTCTTCCTCACCAGAAATAAACAGCACAGCACAAACCCCAACATTAATACACTGTCAGCATTAAATTCGCTCTGAAGTATTGTTATAAGGTTTGCTCTTGAATGCTGGTTGTCAAAGTGCTCTTTATACTCATTTTGTGACGAGGCGTAGCTGTGTTTGAAAAATGTCCTTCAAGATCTTTGAAGAGTGCGCTAATGACCTCCTCTATCCGGATATGGACAACGCTGTATTTACCCAACATCATAGTCATGTTTGGTTTGTTTAGTTCCATTTGCGTAGTTATGAATAGCATATGCTGTGCTCGGATTTTCTGAATAATTGTGTAGCTGTGAAATGTCCTTAATAACAGTGAGTCTTTTTGGTAATTAGAAAAGTTTTCTGAAGGCCTCTGTGTGTGTTAGTGTGTGTATTAGTGTTTAGTTGTACTGTTCTCTTGTATTCTGTGTGTGTTTGTCCCTGTATAAACACTCTTCATCTGGGTCTGGCTGAGTGTTCTGAGCGGTCTATATGCAGCTGCTGGCCAACACAATAAATAACATCTGTCACAACAGGGTGCTCAAACATTCATGATGGTATGGTGTCCCCACTGTAAACACCGGTGCAAGGTCACATAGTACTGTAACATGTCTAACATTTGAACGGTCCATAGATTAATCAGTCTTAGTTTGATATTGTCATAAATTAAAATAGAGTCTGTATTTGTTGGGGATCATTTCTTTGAAATCATTCAAAGGCAGTGACACTATAAGGACTACTTGTAGAAAAATTAATGGAAGAAATGTATCTCTCAAAATGGCTGTTGTAGGATTGGCTTTTTTCATCATGTTTGTTTACTCTGTAAATGTAATAACCTGCAATTGTTACTTTAAGGAGCTACTTCTACTTGATCTAACCCTTGAAACCTAATGTATTCAGGTTGATTCAGTGATGTTAAATAATATTTGTGACTATTATAAACTATTTCATTTAGATGTTACCACATGAAGCAAATTTTTGGTTAAAATGTTTTCAGTGTAGAACATGTATGCACATTAAATGGACCAGCCTGAGAAATATGACATAATATGACTATAACATAAAAATGATATAGTTCCGACTAGGTTAGGGATCGATACCTTTTTCACACATCGATAATCGGAAGATTTTCCCGATGACTATCGCTATATATCAGGATTTGTTTTAGATATAAATAAGGCTGCTTGTTGCACAGTAGTCTTTGTCTTTAAAAAAAAATAAAAATATTAAACACAACTTTGGTAAAGTATGAGCGGCAGGGTAAATTAAAATGGTAAGCACACCGGACATGTCTGGTGAATGACATGGTGCGCTTTAAAATTCAAAATAATTATGTTTTATTACAGTATGCGCACCGCCACTGAAAGACGACGAGCTATGACTCTGGAGGCTGCAAATTCTGCAGTGCTACTTAACGCAACTCGTTTAGCTTTCCATTAAATTCGACCCAAATTATTATCAAAGGACAAAGATTATTTACTCCTGCCACCAATGTGTACACATTGTGTACATGTATCTTTCATATAGCCTATACAATGTATTTTCAGTTACAAGTATGTCTTTTTGTGGTTTGACAGCTTGAATGAAACTTATTAAGTGCTACACACAGATACATTTGATCAAAAACGTCATCATTTCTAATCGATAATTTGCCCAGTTACACCAGTTACATACACTTACCTGAAAACTCATTATCGTCACTTTGTTAATTTAGTACAAAAACCTTTGTAACTTTTGTGAGTATAGTGATCCACCACAACCTAGTTTGGACTGCAACTGTGCCTCTTCTACCGGCAACCAGCATTCAGTAAATGTTATATCTCCCCCTTGTGGTTTCCAAAACTATTACGCCATTGGAAAGCACACAAATTAGGCTTCTAATTTAAATGTTGGCTAATGTTAATATCGATGCCTCAAAAATATATCGATAAAATAACGTGACGATCAATAATCGATATATCGATATTTTATGACATCCCTAGTTCCGACTCTGAATTCTGATTGGATGAGCCGCATTCTAAGCCATTGTATAATGACTGTAAAAGCAAAAAGCCACCCTAACCCATGTCAAAATCACTGTAATGCAAAGCCTCTCATGGCTTATTTGAGTTAAAGGAGCAAATTTATTACACCATTAATGTCAGATTTTATTGCTTGTTTTAAATATATTATTGAAACTTTATCTTAAAAGTTTAGAGATTTCGGTCTGCTTTTTGGGTGTTACCAAGGACAGTGAGTGAACTGACTTGCCTTTATGGGACTTTGGTCAAAAGTTGTTGTGCCTGTGTGATTTCATTATCATTATGTTATTATTGGTTATTGCGATGTCATTATTCCAATAATTATGAAATGCTTCTACGTGATCATTATGCAGTGCAGGTGCGGTGTATACTATTATCAGCACACTAGAAATAATACAAGCGTCAAACATTAACAGAACAGCATACAGCAATTCTTTATATGTGTTTACACTTCATTTAATGCCTCTCTTTAGAAGTGTTACACAATGTTTTCTTGTGTCTAGCACATGCTACAAACTAGCACAGTAAACAGCAAAGGCATTCCCTTTGTTTAAATACACGGTAAACATGCAAGACCGCAGTTCCTGCTATAATATACACAAGTGCATAATATTTCTAAACAAAACTCTCTCTGCATTTCACAGGTGGGCTGCAAAGCTGCAGTGGTGTTCTTCCAGTATGGCGTCATGGCCAGTTTCTTCTGGTTACTGGTGGAGGGTCTTTATCTCCATGCCCTCCTGACTGTATCCTTCTTCTCTGAGAGGAAGTACTTTTGGTGGTACATTCTCATTGGCTGGGGTGAGTACGTGCTCGTAATTCTCAGTATCAGTGAAATAATGAGAAATTGCCCCTAGGTCTTGTAAATCTTCACAACATAAGAGCAACACCTGTCAAATGTGAAAGACAAATTGATCACTAAAGTCAATAGGACTTTGTGCATGTACACACTCTCTATTTGGTAATTAGCCTCTCCTTGATGTCATAACTGTACAGTACTACAGTAGTGTTGGCAAATGTTTCACATTTCTATACATTTAAAACAGGATCAGATCTATATTTAAGGCTCAATTAAGGTTTATAAGATTAATTGGCATTCCCACTTGTTTTGTTGAATTCCTAATTACCTTGTAGACCAATTAAAGAAGAAAATCTGTGTAAACATGCCTTCAAACAGATACTTAAAAATGTATCAAAACTGTATATATTTAAAAAAATTACAATATTGATTTTTTTAACCAAATGTTGTAAGTTAGTGTGTTTTCTGTGTGTGATAGGAGTTCCAGGTGTCTTCATAACAATCTGGAGCATCACAAAAGCTTATTTACATGATATTGGGTAAGTAAATACTACTTGTTCACAGAACAGCACTCCTCTGCTGAAATAAAAATTTCCTTTGCTTCTTCATTACATTTTTAGATACACATTCATGGGAGAGAGATACATCTTATCTGCTTCAACTTTCTGTAAAGTTACTTTAGTGTAACATTGAAAAGCATGTTAGTCGAGAAAAGGATGTGCTTGACTTTATGATTTTTTTTAGCTCAATTGAATTTCTGCCTCCTGCTCTTCTTCTTCCGATAGCTACAATACAGCTGACAGTGTAAATCCTTTCAACAAACTTCACTCAAGGCTGTTCCTTGTGGCGATAAATGACATACCTTAAAAGAAGTCAATATACTATATTCGGATAATTTTATTGATTGATTTATTGACTGACTGACTGACTGACTGATTAAGCCTGATCTCATGAAATTTACGTGACAATGGCTAAATTTTAGTAAACCAAAATGTCATGCTTCATTACACGTTTGGCTGCAGTTTCCCATTGAAATGTCCAGTGGGGGCACCAGAAACAAGTGAAATGATGTTGTAATTAGACAAGGTTTTTAAGGTGAATATTAGAGGGATGTTTTAATTAATAAAACGTACCTCCCTAACCTAAAATTTTAACCTAAACCTAACCAATCGTGTCTTTAAAAATAAATGAGAGATGAACAAAATAAACATCCTTACCCAACTCCTAAACCTAACCGACAGTGCTTTAAAAGCAAATTTGACATGGAAAACACATTTACTGAAGCAACCACATTATTTCATGTTACTTCTAAGGCATTTTCGCTTCACTTTCACTTTCGTGTCATGCGTCAAGGCTCGATATCCAAGTCCCAAGTCCAACACTCTAACAGGTGAGCTACAGCGCAAGCTAATTATGTTTGAATAAGTGTGTAAATGTAAGTGGGTCTGTAATACAAGCATTAATATGTGTCTTTTTTCGAATGATGCATCAGAGTAGGTGTTTTGATATCATAACATAGCAGGGTGTGAGTAATAGAGCTTAACATTATAGTTTTTTAAAGTCATAAACAGCTATAGTACACGTGATTTGTGTGAAGGTTAATAAAACGCAAAGTTGTTGTATAGCGCCTCTAGTGTTGATTTCACCAGGAAACTGCAGCAAGAAAGAAAACTTTTAACAGTTTTTCAGCCGATTGGTAGACCATAGTTTGGTTGTAGATAAAAAATGTTAAACCACTGTGAATCAGACCCAGATCTGATTTTCTAAGTTTCTGGCCCAGGATAATCAGATCCCCACCCTCAGTGCAATTTAGCAGGAAACCATCTTGTTGGTTGGTTTAGAGACAGTTTAGCAGAGACGGACCACTGGTATTAAAATTAATTGGAGAAATTGGAATAGCCAGCAGGTAAAGCAAAGGAAGTCTGACCTTAAAGGTAAAAGAGCCAATCACTTTTTAGATACAGATATCGCTTGTCAATCAACTCGAGAATGCGCATTAGCTGAATCAGCCTGAAAATAGCCTTTTTTAGCGTGATTGAGCTAAAGATGCACAGTTTATGATACCGTTGTTGTCAGATTTTACTGCTGATTTTTTATATGTTCTTTGATCGTAATCTTTCCCCATTCAAGTAGATAGTAGCTGCTCTTTTATGTCGCTTGTTTACATTGAAAATATCTGCCTCCAAAGATGGCCGCCAAGTGGACTGACTTACCTTGAAAGGGACTTTGGGTCTTTTGAACATGATAACATTGATGGGAAAGTAGAAGCTAAAAAGAATCCTCTCAATTTTAAATAAAACCCAAAATATTTCAACCAGTTGGTTGAGGACAATATTTTTTCCATTAATGGTCAAAATGGAAAAACAAATCTGCAAGAATTTTTCATTTATTATATCTTTGTTTTTTCTTCCTTGTAGTGACTGTTAAATGGGTATTGTTTTCTTTTGACAGATGCTGGGATTTTATTGATGATGATCTGTGGTGGATTATAAAAACCCCTACTTTGATAACAATACTGGTGAGTGACATTTTTGCTGAACTTCAATGAGAATTTCATCGTAATGTGCAGGGGTGTAAAGAGTACTGAAAAATAATACTCAAGTAAAAGTACTGATACTTCTTAAAAAATGTAGTTTGAGTAAAATTACCTGTCCTAAAAACTACTCAAGTAAGAGTAAAAGAGTAGCTCATTTAAAAGTACTCATGAGTATTGAGTACTGAGTTGTGAAAGCTATGCCCCTTTATAAAAAAAAACTCTATGCTGCAATTTAAAAATGTAGCACACATACCGTAATTTACATTCCCTTTAATGGCTGTTTGCCAGAAAGAATAAAAATATAGGTATATTATAGGCGTTTGTGATTGACAACTTTTAAAATACATCACTTATCTATGATACTGTACACACTACATGAATCTGATGGAAAAAATAAAAGGGCGACATGATTACAGAAATGAAAAGATGAAAAAGTTATTTTCAATACAATGATCCCCATTTTATATCGTAACGTATGAAACAATTACATTAAAATCAGTTTATGTGTAATGTCTAAATTTCCCTTAATGTCGACAGAGAGTTACTGTTGTGCATAAAACATGTTCAAAACAATGCAAGGAATGCAAAACAAAAAAGGGTCACTTGGCACGTCATGTGTTTTTGGTGATTCACATTCTTCATGCACATCGCCATCTACTGGGCAGGGAGAAGAATTTCTAGCAAAAATTGACTTAAATATTGATCTGTTTCTCACCCACACCTATCATATCTCTTCTGAAGACATGGATTAAACCACTGGAGTCATATGGATTACTTTTGTGCTGCCTTTATCTGCTTTTTGGAGTGTCAAAATTTTGGTATCCATTCACTTGTATTGTATGGACCTACAGAGCTGAAATATTCTTCTAAAAATCTTAATTTGTGTTCTGCTGAAGAAATAAAGTCATAGACATCTGGGATGGCATGAGGGTGAGTAAATGATGAGAGAATTTTCATTTTTGAGTGAACTATTTCTTTAAGTAGCACATGGGGGGCCACATTGTACTCCTTTTGAGATACAATGTTCCACATTGATTTAGTTCTTGTATCTTTTAAGCCCAGAAATAGTTGTGTTCTCATTCTAATGCATGATGCACAATTTTCTGAAGTTTGTGACTGGTGGAATTGAAGTATTGCTCTACAAAGGTTGATACTTTTTTTTATCAGGCATTAGAAAAAACATGAAAAAGGCTAAGCATAATTATAAATTATTTTATCATCTCTACTTTCCTGGTAATTTATTATACAAATTAACACACTCTACATCAGGGGTCAGTATTATTTAAAAAACTAACAATAATTTTAAAAAATATTGTTATTAAAAATGTCACTGTTTTATTCTATTACATTAATACTTTTAAAGCTACTCAAGTTATTCAGCCAAACGTAGTGAGTGGTTTTCTTGTTTCCTTGTTATTGTTTGATTAATAGCATTTTTATGACATAGCCTACTAGACAGTGCTCAATTCGGTTACATGTACACTTCAAGTCCAACATTTTGATACAAATATGCTTTTTGACCCACTGCTTACGTTAACTTTAGACCAAATTGACTGTGTTTACATTAATGCCTCACCAAGACAGGCATTGGCGGAATTATAAAGTGTATTTGACCATTTAGGCGAGTACCCGCTTAAGCGCACAAACATTAGCTGTCTGTCAATCAAACAGCACGCAGCTACAGACGTCAGGAAATAAAAAGTCAATCTTTTATATTTTATCTAGATCAACCAACCAGTGGTTGTCTTGCTATCGCAATCGATGTAATGAACACACCTGGTCTAGATGTAGAACATAGGCTAAGTATAGAAAAATACTCAAATTTTATCATCGATATCAAGGACATCTCTCTTTTCTTTTTTCAGATAAACATCAAGATTGTTTTATTGCCAAGCTCTATTGATAACATTGCCTTAATCTCACATCAGCCTAATAATCTCAGTGATAGAAAGCTAATTTACAGGCTACATTATAGACACACAGAATCTAGTAAGCAGAAATATGAAATTTACCTCGATATGTTTCTTCAAATTAGAGGCAGGATTAAAGCTGATTTAAAGCTGATTAAAGTTAAACTCACATGACACAATCATGCAATTGGCCTTTTTCACTGCGAAAAGCCCTTTCAGGTGCGGCCGTGATGTTCAGGTGTCGAAAATGTGTTTGAGGCATCCTCCACATCCATAACAGTTGGTGCCAAATCTACAGCTGCCGTTCCAGTTTTTTACGTGTGATTTGATTTGACGGGAGTCACGAGACTCTCCCTAGCCCATCATGTTGATAGATAAAAATAAAATCAGGACAGGGAAGTAGCGAACACAGACGGTGGAAAAATAGTGCATTAAAAGAACAGTTACAGCACTTAAAATGTACTCAAGTAAAAGTATACAATTTTTAAACTACTTAAAGTACAATTCCTGGGAAAAACTACTTAATTACAGTAACGTGAGTATTTGTAATTCGTTACTTTACACCCCAGGTAATGTGGCAGGTGGTGAATAAAGTAATTCAAATAGGACCCCATCTGTTTATGCTGTTTTTCTAGATGAACTTTATTCTCTTCATTTGTATCATCCGGATACTTCGGCAGAAAATCAGTTGTCGAGATATTGGGAGAAATGATTCACACCAGTACTCGTGAGTTTATTTTGAAGTTCATAAATGCAAAGATCTTACATGTACAGTATTAACTTTTGTTTTTCAACCTGTGCCCTTTCATTTGATTTGCAGGAGACTGGCAAAATCAACTCTACTTCTGATTCCTCTGTTTGGAATAAACTACATAATCTTTGCCTTTATGCCTCATCACATAGAGTCTAATGTGCGTCTGGTGTTTGACTTGATCCTGGGGTCCTTTCAGGTAGGCAGCAGGGGACTGAAAAACACACACAAACAGTTTTGCTTTGCCATAAGCAATGCTTATCTAGTCTTGATTCTCCAAATGGCAATAGAATACTAAAAATGGCCACAGTGACAGACTCACCGTGGGATCTGCCAGTTTGCCTTAACCCCAGACATACCCAGTGGTATTTATTCACTCTGTGTTTGTTATTCAGCCAGATGAAAATGTTGGATATGGATAGATAAAATGGGCTTGGATACTTTATGACTGACCATGCATCATTTCTACCAGAAAGACTCTGAATAAATGAGAATAATCATGATATGGGGATAGAATTGTTTCCTTTGGCATAAGCTGCGTCCTACGGTTCAGCGCTCAGATTCTTGCTCGAACCATCAGATCCTGCCAAAAGACGATGATGGCAGGGAAGAGGAACTTACCTCTACAGCAGGAGGGGACCTAAACTGGTGGCGAAGGGGTGGATGGTGGGTGAAACCAATTCGCATAATGAGTGATGAACGACAGCTGCAAGGCTTGTAAAGCAGATGCTTGATTATGATTGGATGAGATGCCTAAATTGAATAAATGGTTGTGACGAACAGTCAACTTTCGTTAAACCAACATAAACAAACATGCAACGCTGCCGCGTGTGTCTCGCTCTCTCGAACCGGCGTTTCCAGCTGTCCCTTATCTCACTGTCCCGCTGATCAGCTGATTCAGCGCCGGCCGTGTTCCATCACGGACCGGCTACTCCCTCCTCCTCGTCACATTGGTGTAATGCTATTACAAGTCTTCCTGACAGAACTACCGCTACACTTCCACTTATTCCAAGTCAAATTAGTTGAAATTTAAAGGTGTACTCTATAATTTTTTCCTCATTTAAAAAAGTGTTTATTCCTAAAGAAATAAATGTATGAAATCTTGAACACACATTTTGGACACTTTCACTCATAATCTTACATTAACTATGTGACTTTAATCTGCCCTGCAGCAGCTCATATTAATTGCCCTCTCTGTTTTCCTTCAGGGATTTTGTGTCGCTGTCCTGTACTGTTTTCTGAATGGAGAGGTAATATTATCAGCATGCAATATTTGTTTGTGGATTATTTTATGAAAAAAACACTTAAAATGGCCCCAAGCAGTATTTGGACACGTAAGTCACACATAAAAGTGTTGGAATGCCATTGCATTAGATAACAAAATATGTAAGCATCTGCAGACAAAAAGCTTTTTCAGTTCCCCTCAATTTCACATAGATGGCTCAGCAGTTGTTCATCACCAGTGTTGAGTAAATTACGCAAAAAAGTCATCTTTTACAGATTCCTAATTACATACTTCCCTAAATTTGTAATCGGATTAATTTGCTGATCAATTCATTGGAAAAGAAATCACATTACTAATTACTTTACTTTTAAGGTACTTTCTAAAACACTTTTCACAGTTTTAATTTTCCACTTAATGAATTCATAAAAATGTCTATATTATAATGTCCGTACAGCCCTTCAACTCACAAAAACGCACAGACGTACATACATGTATAAGCATAATTCATATTTTAAATGTATTCTGCATAAATAATATTATTTAGAAATATGTGTAATCCAGGTAATGATCCTAAAAGTAATTCACTTAATTCAAAGTCGCAAGAATTTAAGAATTTAAAATTTAATGCATGACACTACTTTTGAATTTACAAAGGTAATCAGATTAAAGTTACTAATTACTTTTGACAAGTTCTCTGACATTTGACAACCAAATACTTTTTGTCTTCATTTTAGAATACTAGACTCACTGAGTACTTTATTAGGAACACCTGTACACCTACTTATTCATGCGATTATCTAATCAGCCAGTCGTGTGGTAGCATGCAATGTGTAAAACCATGCAGATATGGGTCAGGAGCTTCAGTTAATGTTCACATTCACCATCAAAATGGGGGAAAAATATGATCTCAGTGAATTCATGCGTGGCATGATTGTTGGTGCCAGACGGGCTGGTTTGACTATTCTGTAACTGCTGATCTCCTGGGATTTTCAAGCATAATAGTCTTTAGAGTTTACTCAGAATGGTGCCAAAAACCAAAAGCATCCATTGAGCGGCAGTTCTGCGGACGAAAACGCCTTGTTGATGAGAGAGGTCAATGGAGAATGGCCAAACTGGTTTGAGCTGACAGAAAGGCTTCGGTAACTCAGATAACCACTCTGTACAAATGTAGTGAGCAGAATAGCATCTCAGAATGCACAACATGTCGAACCTTGAGGCGGATGAGTTTAAACAGCAGAAGACCACGTCAGGCACTTTTTCATATCTTCCAAATAAAGTGCTCAGTAAGTGTAGATCTCTTGTTTTATCATTCAAAACTTCTTTTTGTGAAAAGTTTTGCTTGTGTTATCTTTCTTTTAAATAAAAGCCACTTGCTTTGATAATTTGTTGTCTAATGCAATCACATTCAAACATTTTTAAGTGTATTCTACAGTAAGTGTCCAAATAAATTTTAGGACCCCTACATATAATTTGGGTGCTTTGTTGGAAGTCATTTTGGTATGTGTGCTCATCTGCTAAGAACATGTTGAAGTCACATTCCTCTATCTATTCTCTCCAGGTTCAGTCTGAGATAAAACGAAAATGGAGGCGGTGGCACATGCAGAGATTTCTTGGAGCTGACACCAAGTACCAGCAGCCCTCGATGGCAAGCAACGGTGTAAACTTCAGCTCCCAAATCACCACGATGACTAAATGCAGCCCCACCACACGCAGGGTGTCCACCTGCCAAGATGACTTCTCTACAGTCTGAGCGCTGAGTGATGCTCCATCTATGATAAGAGACAGAGACCAATAAATCTGTGCTCTACAAGCACTTGCACCACCATCAATCATCTCCAAGGATGCAGCTCAACTCTATCCAGTTGTAACTTTGCATCTCATTGCTCAGTAGCAATGTGTGGGAAACAGCACACAGCAGTGCTCATTGTTGTTAGTTTGGCACGAGACATACATGAACTATTCAATCATAATGATGTATCCTCATAGCCATCCCATCATACACATACATATGTGAAATGTACGTGTACTGATGTAGACACTACACTTCTGACGTTTGAATGTTTTTAAGAAAACTACTGACTCTGAACAGCAAGGGACACTGTCTTTAGTAAAAGGATGCAATTAAAGCTCATGTTCTTAAAGAGACAGTTCACCCAAAAATGAAAACTGTGCCATCTTTTACTCACCCTCATGTTGTTTCACACATGTATGAACTTTCCTTTCCTTCTTTGGTGGAACTCAAAAGATGTTAGGCTGTATGAGAAATGAAAGAGAATAGTGACTGATATAATCATTCTGTCGAACATATCCTTTTGTTAGTTTTTGGGTGAACTATCCCGTTAACCTCAAACTTACAGACCCATGAGACTGTTGGTGAATAATACTGTGGACAATTCTATGCATAGTGAGAGTGATTTACATTTGAATTATGATTTCCTTCCATAGGCACCCTCCTGTACACAACAAAACACGCATTAATCCTCAGTGTTGGTGTTCGGAGTCTATCTGTGGTAGCATACTGTTCTGTTATTCTGCTTTCCCCTGCCCTTATTATAATGCTCAAGATTTTATTTCTTAAAATTGTAATAACCTGTAGTAAACTGAATGGTGACCTTTTCGGTCTCTAGAGACCTAGTTGTATTTTTATCTCCTTCCTTATTCAAGGAAAAATTAATGTGACTGACTTAGACAATCTGACATTCTGCTAAAATCCTATTCTATATGGTTCCTTGATGTGTTATATGATTGTGATTTTTGGATCAATGTAATTGTATAGCTACTGTATATACAAAAATATGCATGGGTTGTGTAACTGTGCACTTGTTGCATATAAAGACAATAGTGTAAATTGTTTTCTTTTTTATAAGAATAGTCTTTGTAAAAAATGATTGTCTTTCAAAAATACTATGTGTAGCGTTTATCATAGCTGTTGTTGCTGGCATGTAAGTGGTCCTGCATGTTTGCATGCACAGTTCTTATACCTCAGTGTGAATATGTAGTCAAGAGGACATGTCTTTAAAAGTGTTGTTGCTATTTTATGAAAGTGTCTTGTAGATGTTGTCATAGCAAAAAAACAGAACATGTTTATTACATTAAATATGTTATGACACACTTCTCTGATTACCTGTGTCATATTTTCTCTTTCAAAGTATTTATACACTGAAAAAAGCGGGAACCTGCAATTAATACCTCAATGATCTATTTCTACTTGATCTAACCCATAAAATGACTAACCTTTTAAAATTTTTGACTTGAATAAAACCATTTAGATCTTACTATATAAAGTACATTTTGTTAGGTTACCTGACAAGTGCTGGGGAAGTTACTTAAAAAGTATTCCACTATAAATTACTCATTACTTCTCTAAAATTGTAATTAGATTACTGATTATTCATCGAAAAGCAGTCACGTTACTAATTACTTCTAAGTTTCTTTCTTACACACTTTTCACAGAAATTTTTTTTTTCTGCTCAACGAATTCAAAATAATGTCTATTTCCTACTTGTTCACTGTTGCACACAAGTCATTCACTCAGCATCACGTTTCTCTCTTACAATGATTTGTTAGGGGTGCATACCTTTCAGCTATCACAGAAATGCAAACAGACATACATATGAACATATTTCATGTTTTAATGTATTCTACATAAATAACTGTGGCAGCGGGGGCATGGTCAAGCATCTCTCCGCGCTTACACCTGAGCTAAATTAGAGTTATATAATATAATTTATAATATTATAATTATATATATATATTATAATTTAGCTCAGGTGTAAGCGCCCTTACCGCTTTCTCTCTCTCCGGAGAGATGCTTGACCATGCCCCCGCTGCCACAATAACATTAGTAGTATAATTTTTTGAAATGTGTAACCCAAATAGTTAACTGAACGTCAGTAACTGTAATCTGATTACTAGAATTTAAATATAATCCATTACATTACTTTTTATGTTGGCATGACAAAGCCAACATACTGATCTACTATTTAAGCTTCTTCTTCTTCTTCTGAGCCAAAATTTAAACAGTATCTCCTCCTAGAGCTTTCAAGCTACAAACACCAAACTCGCCACAGATTTTCAGACTGGTCTGACTCGGGTTGCTATCTCTTTTCTAACTGATCGGACTTCCGGTATTCCTGTATCAGACTTCCGAACAGGACTGATTTTAAATTGACCCTACCACTCATACTTTCTATCTATCACTCTCTTTTCTATCTTTCCATCACTCTTTTTATTCTTTCTTTCACTCTGTCACTTTAACACCCTAGCAACTGCATACAACCTAGCAACCATTTAGTGCACCCTAGCAACCAAAACCCATTGACTGCCATTCAAAATGGCTTAGATGGATATCTCCTGATCAGAATGTCTTACAGACATGAGAGTTGGTTGTTTGAATTGGGTGAGCAATCAGTCTTCAAGTATCATCATGGAAACTGCTTAGCCACGCCCTAGCAACCATTAGAGCACCCTAGAAACCAAACACCACTGACTTCCATTTAAAATCGCTTATATGGGTATCTCAGGATCAGAATGTCGTAGAGACTTCATTGTTGGCTTGCATGACTCAGAACAGCAAGCAGCCTTCTTGGTATCACACTGGCAACTGTCTAGCAACCACATGGGCTTACCCTAGCAACCAAGTAGCAAATCACATATCTCTGCACCAGAATATCATAGAGACTTCCGAGTTGACTTATTTCACTTACGATGGCAAGGAGCCTTGATAATTATCACTCTGGTAACTGCTTAGAACCCAGATGGGGTTATCCTAGCAGCCAAGTAACAAATCACATATCTCTGCACCAGAACATTGTAGAGATTTCCGGGTTGATTTATTTCACTCAGGATGGCAAGGAGCCTTGATAAGTATCACCCTGGTAACTGCTTAGCAACCAGATGGGGTTATCCTAACAACCAAGTAACAAATCACATATCTCTGCACCAGAACATCGTAGAGACTTCCGGGTTGACTTATTTCTCTCAGGATAGCAAGGAGCCATGTTAAGTATCACCTTGGTAACTGCCTAGCAACCAGATGGGGTTATCCTAGCAACCCAGTAACAAATAACATATCTCTGCACCAGAACAATGTAGAGACTTCCGGGTTGATTTATTTCACTCAGGATGGCAAGGAGCCTTGATAAGTATCACCCTAGTACATGCTTATCAACCAGATGGGGTTACCCTAGCAACCAAGTAACAAATCACATATCTCTGAACCAGAACATCATAGAGACTTCGGGTTGACTTATTTCACTCAGTATGGAAAGGAGGCTTGATAAGTATCACCTTGGTAACTGCCTAGCAACCAGATGAGGTTACCCTAGCTACCAAGTAACAAATCATATATCTCTGCACCAGAACATTGTAGAGACTTCCGGGTTGACTTATTTCACTCAGGATGGCAAGGAGCCTTGATAAGTATCACCCTGGTAACTGCTTAGCAACCAGATGGGGTTACCCTAGCAACCATGTAACAAATCACATATCTCTGCACCAGAACATCGAAAGATATTTCTGGTTTCATTCATTTGACTCAGGGTAGCAAGGAGCCCTTTCAGTATCACCTTGGTAACTGCTTAGCAACCAAATGGGGTTACCCTAGCAACCAATTTGCCATTCAGAAAAACAAGCAAGGGGTAGGGTTGCATTGGACTTCTTGCAGCTGGTTGTCTATCTGTATGATGTTCCTTGTGTCTGTCTGACTGAAACTTCCAACTCTTCAAACTATTTTAAACTTTCAGACATTGCTTTGTCAAGCCAATATAAAGTTTGTCTTCAAACTTTACTATCTAGTTATTACTTTGTAATCAAATTACACCCAACACTGTCTGATAAATGTGCTTCATTTAGTAACATCTAAATGAACTGGTTTGATTCAAGTCAAAAATATTTTTAACATATCTAAATAAACCTGGCAACATTAGGTTGCAACAAAATTAATTTTTAAAAATGTTCTCATCATTTACTTACCGTTATGCCATCCCAGATGTGTATGACTTTCCTTATTCTGCAGCACACAAACAAAGATTTTTAGCAGAATATCTCAGCTCTGTAGGTCCATTTAATAGAAGTGAATGGTGGCCAGAACTTTGATAGCCTAAAAATCACATAAAGGCAGCACAAAACTAATCTATAAATCTCAGTGGTTACATCCATATCTTCAGAAGCGATATGAAGGGTGTGAGAGAGAACCAGTTCAATATTTAAGCCCTTTTTTACTATCAATTTTCCTACAGCCCTGTAGGTGGCAATATTCACAAAGAATGTGAATCACCAAAAACAAAAGAAGAACGTGAAAGCGAAAGTGGAGATTCCTAGTAAAAAAGGACTTAAATATGTATCTGTTTCACACACTCACCTATAAAATTGCTTCTGAAAATATGGGTTTAACCACTGGAGTCTTATGGATTTATTTTATGCTGCCTCTATGTGATTTTTAGAGCTTGAAATGTCTGGTCACCATTCATTTAAATTGTTTGGACCTACAGAGCTGACATATTCTTCTAAAAATCTTTGTTTGTATTCTGCAGAAGAAAGAAAGTCATTCACATCTGGGATGGCATGAGAGTGAGTAAATGATGAAAGAATTTACATTTTGGGGTGAACTATCCCTGTAAGGGTCAGATCAAGTAGAAACAGCTTAAGGTAACAATTACAGGTTATCACTTTTGGTGATAACCTGGTGGGAGGAAACCTTGAATAGTTCTTGTATCATTATCAACATGCCAATAAGCACTTCCATTTACAATGACAACAGAATTTTTCAAAATGAAGGATTTGTTTTATTAATTTGTTGCTGGTAGGTATTTATATACAAAGCACTTAAAACAGACACAATGTACTGTATGAATTCTATCATTAAGTCAACAAAATAGCAACCATTTTGTTTTCTAATACTGTGGATAAATGTTTAAAAAAAACAATGTAAATCATGCATCACTGTTATGACATTCAAATCTTGTGCAAGAGTGATGAAGGGAGAGAAACAGGACTGTAACTGAAAGACAAAGTGGAAAGTGTGGGTAAGAGACGTATATCATCTTTTTGACCTCCCTCTGACAAAATCCCAAATTATTCTTGTAACTCTCTCTCTTAGCCTATCTCTCCTTATACCTATTTAGAATCATGAAAACCAGTGAGTGCATTAATTATCCCACCAGACAGATTACCCAAACTCAGCATGGTCAAGCTTGGTTTAAAATTACATAACATATATCTTCAACAGATAAACAACATTTTGTTTTTTGAACTGAGCAGAGGAGCCAACTGGAGGCAGCCTTACCAAAGATTATTATTTTTATTTTTTTTAATGAATGGACTCCCATGGGTGGAGGGCTGGAAACAAAGCTTAGAAGCACATCATGTTAATTAGTTAGTTGTTATATTACTGAAAGTCATGATCTGCACAATATCTGACACTCTTTTCAATGGATGAATTCATTCTTTTAACAGGCAGCCTCAAAAGGTCAAAAATGGACGTAACGATAAAGCCCATATGACATTTTATACATAAACTGGCATAACTCAGTAATGCAAACATAAACATCTTTGTTTGCAAGGTTCATTAATTAAAGTCCTTTACCAACATGGGTTTCTATAGATTGCTTGGTAACACTTACAATAAGGTTACGCTTGTTAACATTAGTTAGCTTAGCTTGTTAACATTAGTTAACAACAATAGTTAACATAAACTAACAATGTACAATACTTTTACAGCATTTTTTAAGCTTGGTTAATGTTAATTTCAACAAATACTAATACATTATATCAAATGTCTAATACATTTAAATCAAAAATTGTATGTTAACATTAGTTAATGCACTAAATGTGTTAGTGTAATAAAAAATGCAACACACTTTCTAATCTTATGCATATTAATAACAACAGCAAACACATTCAATTAATTTTTTTCAACAATATACCTTAACAATAGAATGCAGAATGCATTACATTGAGCAAATTAAACATCATTCTGCATTTAATGATTATGTGAATGTTTTTTATATAGGACTGATTTAATTTTTCAACTTGTGTGTCACAGATATGCAGTCTCATATATAGGCCAAGGCAATGAGTTGATTTAGTAGGCTTTTGACAGGACGGATGAAAGTCCAGTAACCTTAATAAACTCATACCTTCGCAGATTTTTTTGTGTTGGCAAGAAATCAGACTTTGATATTCTCAGCCTATCAACAGATCCATTGGCAGCAAACTTGAGACCATAAGAAAGAGATCTATGGCTGTTTTAATTCACAGACCAATTGTGCATGGGTAACACACACACACACACAAAAATAATTTAGCATTAGTTAACTATATTAGTTGACATGAACAAATAATGAACAATACTTTTTCAGCAATTATTAATCCAAATGTTAAACAGTAATCTGAAAACATGAAGAATAACATTTCTTTTCAATGTAATAAAATCTAGATGAATAAAAAACTGCGAAATGATGGCTTTTATATAGTAGGCTAGTTTTAGCAATGAAATCCATTAAATGTATCAGGCACAGTTGTGAGATCAATTACACATTATGTTCTAGCGACACCCTGTGGCCATAAAGATCAACTACAGCTTTATACTGTGCATTGAACCGGTTAACACCGCTATGGACTCGTTGACCCTGACTGTCATAGGCTTTGCTGATATGACTGCGCAGCAGGCTTCAGGTGCGCAGGAAGATCATTTTATGATATACAAAAAAAAGCAAAAAAACAAAAAAACAAAAACAAAAATCTAATGGTTTTTCTGCCATTTATAGACAAAATTGTACTTAGAAAGCAGTCGATTATGGAATTCTCCCTCATTTAATCATGTCCCTGTCGCTTTAACTCAACAGACAAAACGCCCCATATGATTTTGGACCTCCAATAGTAATCACTCCCCTCGGTGAGAATGCGAACCGTTCTGCACGCGGACATGGCGAAAAAGGACCGATTTATAAACAGAAGAACAAAGTGTGGATATAAACGATAGCTATTTTCATGAAAAGGAATCATTTAAATGCTAAGGAGGGGAACTGGTACTCCTTCGAGGCAGAGACCACTGAATCACCATGGTAGTAAGCCCCCATCTCTGACTGCTTATTTCCTGATGTCTTACATATTTGGAAATATGTATTAGGCCTGTGGAATCTGACTGTCGACTGTCACATTATAATGATAGAACGGAGATGTGCTGCTTGAGCGACTTTTTTTTTTTTCAACTTTTGTTTTGTTTTGATCAGGTGGTGATGACATTTTATAATTATTGAATGTTATAATTGAAATATCTGTTCAAATTTTAATACATGCCATGCCAAAATAAACTACCTGAGCCATGGCAGGTAGTTTATTTTGGCATGGCATGTATTAAAAGAATTTTGAAGAATCAAGTAAATTAATGGAGCAATGTTGAATGTTGCCTGTTTGTAATAGTGGTGGTAAATCTAGTACAACTTTTTTTTTTTTTTTTTTTTTTAAATAAGATTTTAAAGTAATTTGGGGGGGGGGCAACAGTTCCAAAAATGTATAAAAGATATAAAATAACAGTGTTAGAATAAAAGGGTTGGAAAAGTGATCATACCCCTGAATTTAAAGGGATAGTTCACCCAAAAATGAAAATTCTCTAATCATTTACTCACCCTCATGCCATCCCAGATGTGTATGACTTCCTTTCTTCAGCAGGACACATTTGAAGAAAAATAGAAAAATGTCTCAGCTCAGTAGGTCCTTATAATGGAAGTGGATGGTAACGTGATTTTTGATGCTCCAGAAAGCACAGACAATCAGCATTAAAATCATCCATATAACTCCAGTGGTTAAATGAATGTCTTATAAAGCGATACGATTGCTTTTGGTGCAAAAAAGATAGATATTTAAGTACTTTTTAACTATAAATAATCGCTTCTGTTAAGCAGCTGTATGCACGTTCACGAGAGTGCGTAGGTGACGTGGTCTCTTGTGTGACGTATTGGCGTTGGCATGTTCACACAAGAAGTGACGCTTGCGCGAAACACCCAGAAGAGCAGTGCTGTTTACAGCTGAGTAGGAGGACCGCTGTTCAGACTGAACGCCGTAAACAAATGAAAGCAAATTTGAACGAAGATGTCAGAAGATTTTGATTTAAGAGGAGAAGAGGAGATACAAGTTTTTGCACAGCCATATTTATTTGAACCTGAGTACTCTGACCAGGAGCACAGGGAGATGGAGGAGGCTGAACCAACAGCAGCACAACAAAAAGCCTCAGAGAGACAGAGAGCTCAGAAGACGTGGTGGTGCACATGTAGGCAATGCCTGGCAATGCCAACAGAGGTAGAGAGCGTCTGCTGCAACGAATAGAACGTTGCTATACCATGAAAGACCATGTGACCTCAGCACTCTCGTGAACGCGCATACTGCTGCTTTCGGGACACAATGATTTATAGTTAAAAAGTCCTTAAATATTGATCTTTTTCACACCAAAAGTGATCGTATCGCTTTATAAGACATTCATTTAACCACTGGAGTTATATGGATGACGTTAATGCTGATTGTCTGTGCTTTTTGGAGCATCAAAAATCATGTTACCATCCACTTCCATTATAAGGACCTACTTACCTGAGATATATTTCTATTTTACTTCAGATGTGTTCTGAAGTCAAATACATCTGGGATAGCATGAGGGTGAGTAAATGATGAGAGAATTTTCATGTTTGGGTGAACTATCCCTTTAGTATTTATTAGAGCTATCTTTTGCTTTAATGACAGCCATCCGTCTGTTTGGATATGTCTCTACTAGCTTCACGCACCTAGATTGGGGAATATGTGCCCATTCTTCCTTGCAGAATTGTTTGAGCTCATTCAAATTGATGAGTGAGCAGTGACGGACTGCTCCCTTCGAGTTCATCCACAGGTTTTCTATTGGATTTAGGTCAGGGTTCTGACTTGGCCACTCAAGAACTTTGGCCTTCCTATCCATAAGCCATAGCATTGTTTTTTTGGCGGTGTGTTTAGGGTCATTGTCATGCTGAAAGTTGAACCAACTGCCCATCTTCAGTTGTTGAGCAAAGGGCCAGAGATTTATCTCAAGAATTTGGGTGTACATGGCAGCATCCATTTGCCCTTCAATCCTGACCAATTGCCCAGTCCCCGCTGAAGAGAAACACCACCACAACATAATGTTGCTGCCACCATGCTTCACAGTAGGTATGGTATGTTCTGGGTGGTGTGCTATGTTTGGTTTTCTCTAAATATAGTGCTTGGAGTTCAATCCAAAAAATTTAATTTTTGTCTCATCTGACCATAAAACCTTTTGCCACATGGCATCAGAATCCTCCAAGTGTTTTTTTTTCCTCCCCCCAAATTGCAAACGAGACTTAGTGTGGCACTTTTTCAGAAGAGGCTTCTTTCTTGCCACCCTGCCATACAGGCCTGCTTTGTGTGAAGCTTGGGAGATTGTTGTCACATGCACAGACCGATCAATCTCAGCCAAAAGGGCTTGTAAATCTTTCAAAGTTACCTTTGGCCTCTTGATAGCTTCCCTGATCAATATCCTTCTAGCTTGATCATCCAGTTTGGAGGGAATGCCCGATCTAGGCAAGGTTTTGGTGGTGCCATGCACTTTCCACTTCTTAATAATGCTCTGAACGGTACTCAGAGGGATAGTTAAAGACTTTGATATCTTTTGTACCCTTCTGCTAACCTGTGCCTTTCCACAATTTTATCCCAGAGCCCTTTTGAAAGCACCTTTCCAACCATGGTGAATTCTTGAATTCATTAATATGCTCTACTAGTAATGGAATCCTCATGGAACGTGGCATGGAACATGGTTTTATTCAGAAATAAATAAAAACCACCACAATTGATGTCAGGTGGGCTGCACCTGAGCAAGTTTGTAATGGTTGCTCTTGGGGGGCTGATTGACTTATCCAGACCAGGTATTTTACTAATTAATTTGTACTAATTGTTTAGAATTTGTTTTACATGTTATTTTCACTATGATTTTGATGGTTATAATGTGTAAATACAGCTGGAAAAGGTTAGATTGAATTTTTAAAAATTTCTAGGGTGTAATGGGACAAATGATTTTGACAAGGTATGATGACTTTCTATAGGCATTGTATGTTTCAGACAAAAATTGGCCTGTTAGTTCTTGTATTTCTTCTCTGCCAGCAAAAGTAGGCTAGTTCCAAAAAAAAGGCAAAACATCAAGCACAACTCCACTCTGCGCTGCTCTCTGTTTTGAACCACTGGTGTTTCGCTCATATACAAATCAGTGTTTTATAACAAATCTTTTAAGTGAATGAATTCTCGTTCACTTCCATTGTTTCGGTGGTGAATGACTTTTTTTTTTTAATTAATCAGTTGAGTCAGTGATTGAAAGACTCAGTCATACATAAAAGAGACTCATTTGTCTCCACCTACTGGAGTAAATATGCAATCTCAAGAAATAATAACTATTCAAAGTGAATTAAATCAAAATGAAAGATGATTTAAAATCCCCACCACTGTTTGGCAAGCCACGAACAGTGATACAAATAGTAAAGCGTCCCAGTGATATTATACTAAATATCAGCACTCTTGAAACGCAGCCTGTACAATTACATTTCAGGACCAGAAATACTTTATATTATATTTAGGTCTTGGAAATTTTACGCGTTAATTTCTGGGATTAATAGTTGACTGTTTAACGCAATTAATGCAGTGTCTTTTTTTTTTTCACTTTCTGAAACTTCACTAATGTTTTTCCCCACTTCTTGTGACTTAAATTGGCATACTGTATATAAATTTCCAGGAGGTACATGCTTGACTCGACTGCACATCCTAGGCTAGCACAGAAACTGATTGTGTTGAGCAGTGCTTGTTTATTCATTACGTGTGACGCATGGGGCATAATAAACACGGGAGCTGATTAACTGTACAGAGAATGGAGACTTCACCCACAAGTGGTGAGCCAGGTGTGGGAGAAATACGGACAAGCTGCCGTATCTCTTTGCATCGCCCTAAAACAGTCACTAACTGTCATCTGAACCAGTGTCAGTAACGAAACTGCGTGAGAGAGACCCAGCATGTGCGTGATAGAGACTGAACGGCAGCCAGAAAAAAATAATAGTTTTGAGATTTTAAACTTAAAAGCAAATTAAACTTCAGCATTCAATATGTTTTATATCTGTATGTATAGTGTCTTATAATGCATTGACTATGTACACTTAAGTTTATCTTGCCAACAATGCTTGATATGAATTGAATCTGCACGTTTGATCCTATTATTAAAAAGCCCACTGCAAAACGGCAAAAGATTTTGCCCAACTTTTAATTACAGCGTGTCCTTTAATTTAATTACAGCTTTTTTGGCATGTAGGCATATACTATTATTGTATATTAGCTGCTCTTGTCTGGATAGTCAAAACATTATGTCTCAAGCCACATGTTGACAGCTGGCCAGCCAGTTTAATATTTAGACACTCTTAGGTGTGAAATATCTTTTAAAATTTTCATAGATCATTTAATTTTAAACTAAGAGTCAAGAGTCGGTCTTCCTTGCAGAAGTATCTTTGTCCTGGACTAATGTTTCTAATTTTCTAGAATTAGAATTTGCTTAATAGTTGCCTTTCACATTATAATTCAACAGCATGCTGTGTTTACTTTCTTACATTGTCCTGCTTGATTACAAAATAGCTAAAGCAAAATGTAATATTTATACTAATTTAATAAATGTGAATCTCTTTCATAATCTCAATCCTATCCAATGTTCTGTTGTAGCTCATAGTGGAGAAGACTGCTGATCACCCATCTGCAGAGTTCTCCCTGGTTGAGGATGTGGCCCTTCACTGTATGTTTTTGATGGACAGGCTAAACAAGCAACGTCTGTTCCAACCAGACCTATGTGATGTGGACATCATCCTCCTGCACCATCAGACCTCTTTTCAGGCCCATAAGGGTGTACTAGCAGCCTACAGCCCCTTCTTCCACTCGCTCTTTGCCTGTAGTAAGGAGTTGCAGCGAGTGGAGCTCTCTCTGGAGGCTCTCACGCCACAAGGCCTGAAGCAAATCCTGAACTTCATCTACACTTCCAAACTCCTGGTAACCAGCTGCAATGCCCAGGATGTGTTCAAGGCTGCCACTGTGCTACAAATGAGCAACATTGCCACTTCCTGTAGCGAGCTCATTACCAGAGACTCGCTGGGAATCAGTCCTAGTGTGGACCAAGCCAAACAGGAAACCAGTTCTCATATCTGTAGCAATAGCAACAGCAACTCAGTGATCTCTAACTTTCTCATGGAGATCAAGCAAGAGAAGGACCCTACCTGTGCCAAGATCTATGTAGGGAAAACTGAAGGAAGCCCATTTGCTGGTCAGGTTGGTGATGGGTGTCCAGTAAGTGTACAATTAAGTGCTTGTAAAGTAGAAGGCAAAACCGAAGGATCAAAGGAATCTGAGGATCTTGCTTCATTTAATAGAAAGCAAATTATTGTCGAGCTGAATTTGAACAATCAGACCCTTAATGTATCCAAAGGTTTAGAGTGCAGTTCTTCCAACACAGCAGCTCAATCTCCCTCAGGGCAGCAGGTTCCTGGAAAAGCAAGGATGAATGATCGGACTGTTGAGGAATGTAGAGATAATGTGGCCATGGAGGAGGAAGAAGAGGAGGGTGAGCAAAGTGAAGAAGATGATGTGGGACTTGGAGACACCAGTGAGGAGGAAGGCAACACATTACCTGTATTCATGTCTGAAAGACCCCTACCACAAACTCGTGTCTCCGTTAATGCAATAGCAATGGTCTCCAAAAGAACCGGTGTGAATGTGAGGCAAGAGAAAGGTCATGGTGGGAGCGGTGAGGAGCAGAATGATAGGTTGGAGATTCAGAGCTTTCATTGTGTGAGGTGCCCCAAGATCTTCAACAACCGCGGGTACTTGGAGAAACACATGAACATGACACATAACCACATGCAGATCTGTTACAAGTGTGGCAAACGCTTCCTCCTGGAAAGTGAACTACTGTTACATCAGCAGACAGACTGTGAGAAGAGCATACAGGTACAAACAACACTGTAAAAAGTTACCATAATGATCCCCTTTAAATTACTTTTGTTGGTGTAACCTCATGTAATCAGTTTGGTTCAGTGATGTTAAATAATATTTCTGACGAATACAGCCAGTTAATTTAGATGTTACCACATGAAGCACATTTGTTGGGTTAATATTGCTTTCATGGTACAGCAATTTTTTCAGTGTAAAATTGTGTATTCTAAGTGTGATTATTGTAAATATACTGTATAGTCTGCATTTGTTGTGTGCTTCAAAGTCAACTACAAATATCTGAACTAGGAGACACAAGGCTGTTTTGTTTGAATGGAAGTCAAAGCAGTAGATGTTTCCAAGACACTGAGAACACTTCCGGAAAATATGAAATGAAATGAATGAAAAGCGGACTGAAACTCAATCATAACTAAAGTCAGCCGAAAAGAGATCTTGAGTGCACTTGCAAGTTCAGGTGCAATGTCAATGCAAAGAGATCTAGGTTCACAGTTCTCTTTTGAATCAACTAAAAGAGATGTGAGTAAATTTGGAGACAAAAGACATCACTTGCTATTTTGTAGTTTTCGCACACACTGTTCAACCTGAGATTTTATGCCTTTAGTTATTGTTTTTAGCCTTGATATCTAAGCAGCAGCAATATGAGTTGATTAATCATATTAATCATAGTTTATCATACCACTGTTCAAATTGCAATCACAATATTTAAAAAAACAATTGCAATAGTTCAGTCAGGACAACTTCCGTCAAATGATACTTGACTTGAATACTGAATACTTGAATGAATACTTTTATTCACTTATAGACAATTGAAGCAATCTGTTGGTGTTGGCATCATGGTTCTGTTCTGGGCAAACTCTCTGCCCATCCATGCAGCCAAACATGGACAAAGCAGGGAATGCAGCAAATAAAACCCCCCAAATACAATTTTTGTAACATTCTGACAGTGCAACATGGTACAATCCTTCATTGCATAACAGATTAAATGAACACTTAATAGAACTTCAAATGCTCTGTATCAAGTTGCTAAATCAAGATCAAGGTGCAGTAACAAATTGAAGATAGGAATAGTAGTCTGAGAGCACAGAACAAGGCATGTGTAGAGACAAACTATAAGGCAAAGCAGCTATACAAGTGTGGAGCTGGGAAAGGAGTAGGGTATTAAGTGCAGTTTGCATCCATGCCGTGGAAAGGCAGCTAAGGCAATGAATAAATGGAGGACTTAAATAGAACCACTCTGATAAGCATCTGAATTGTATTGGTAGACGACATGATCAGCTGAGCATCAGCTTGACTAACATGACCTGCCTTTTCAATTTCAAATAACATTTCGCCATTGCCACATACCTTAAAGTCTTGGTTACAAAAAAGCTATTTAAATTTAAAGCTGTTGCCTAGGAAAAAGATACAGTTCATTGAAAACATGTTGACCTTTTGTGACAACATTATATGGGGTTAGTTGTCACAGTTGATCCTGTCATTTAACCTGTGGTGTAGGTTTTAAGTGAACAAAGCCCCAACCAACACAACCACAAAAACAAAATCTATGCCTTTAAATCTACATCTGCATTAAACAGCCTATTATTGGCTTTAAAAGGATAGTTCACCCAAAAATGAAAATTCTACTTAATACGACTTCAGTGGTTAAATCCATATCTTCAGAAGCGATAAGATAGGTGTGGGTGAGAAACAGATCAATATTTAAATCCTTTTTAACTATAAATCTCCACTTTCACTTCCACATTCTTCTTCGTTTTTGGCAATTCGCATTCTTTGTGCATATCGCCACCTACTGGACGGGCGGAGAGGTGAATTTATAGTAAAAAAAGGACTTAAATATGGATCTGTTTCTCACCTACACCTATCATATCACTTCTGAAGATATGGATTTAACCACTGGAGTAGTATAGAATACTTTTATGCTGCCTTTATGTGAGCTAATATATTCTTCTAAAAATCTTTGTTTGTGTTCTGCAGAAGAAAGAATGTCATACACATCTGGAATGGGTGAGATGAGATCATATTCATTTTGGTGAACTATCCCTTTAAAGCAAACCTCTAAAAATAAAATTATTACACTTATTAATTTATAAATTATTACAATTATTAAGCACAAAACGATTCATGAAACTACAAAAATGGAAAAAGTAACATAAACATATCACAACATTGTTTTGGCCAAAAATATTGTGATTTATAAATTGTACCAATTTATGACATTTTAATACATGTGTTGTGTGACAACATGCCTGACTTTATGAAAGATACATTTTTCCTAAGAACATGTTTAAACTTTTTGGTACAAATCTCCCTTGATAATATAGTTAACCCTTGCCTTAATGCATGCCAGTGTGGTTTGATTATGTTCACTTGTTTACCCGAGAGCTATAACAAAATATTATGATAGTGAAAATTTACTTTTGACTCCAAATCTTATAGTTACTGAAATACAGCTCTTGTGAAAACTAACCAATGTGACAACTAGCCCAGTCTCCCCTACACATAAAAACATACTCAAGTAAATGTAAAGCACAGCACATAGTGCATGATTGTATTTGAAAGATTGAGTAGAATTTTTATTGGTGTGTCTTTAATTTGTAGTGTCTAATATGTGGAAAAGTCTTCAGGAAGCTCTGGTCCCTACATGAGCACAATAAGATTGTTCACGGCTATGCTGAGAAGAAGTACACTTGTGAGATTTGTGAGAAGAAATTCTACACAATGGCTCATGTACGCAAACACATGGTTGGTGAGTTGTGTTAGTGGCTTTTTCACTTTCAAAGCTTTACTTACAATCTCTCCCATATTTTTAACACTAAACGTTTATGCTTTGAATAATCTTTTATTCTACTTATCTAATATTCCTTCAGCCCACAACAAGGAGATGCCATTTATCTGTGAGACATGTGGCAAGTCCTTTAAAAGGAGCATGTCACTGAAAGTCCACTCTCTTCAACACTCAGGAGAGAAGCCATTCCATTGTGAGGTATGATATTTTAAACTGTGGTTTTGACATTTATTAGAGGCATTGCTGGCAGTGTTTGTAATGTGTCCACTGTATATACTTTAGGTCTGCAGTGAGCGTTTTCAGTACAAGTACCAGCTGCGTTCTCACATGAGCATCCACATTGGACATAAGCAGTTTATGTGTCAGTGGTGTGGGAAGGACTTCAATATGAAACAGTATTTTGATGAACACATGAAGACACACACAGGTGAGATCCAAACACTGATACTCTTACACAAACAGAGACAGACAGTTGACAAACAACATGTAAAAAATTGTTCTGATGGTTCTTTTTAGGAGAGAAACCATATATATGTGAGATCTGTGGGAAGAGCTTCACAAGCCGACCCAATATGAAGCGGCACCGCCGTACACACACCGGAGAGAAGCCGTACCCTTGTGAAGTGTGCGGCCTGCGATTTCGCTTCTCCAACATGTTGAAAGCTCACAGAGAGAAGTGTTCCCAGGTAAGGAACCCTTCCATCTCTGAGGCCATTCATCCAGAATATGACTCGTCCACTGTAACCAATCAAATGGAAGCTGCTGCAAACCACTGAGAGATATTGGCCCACATCTGCATGGTATAGTCTCTTTTCCATCAGCTGTGCTGCACTCAGTTGATGTGGCTCCATCACATTTTCACCTGCGTTCCCTTACACCACTCTTCACTTCTGGAAGGACAGACTCTAGAAACCTGTAACTACTGCACTGTATTATAATACTGCATTATAATATTTCTGATACAGAGGTACTTTTTATGTAGCAAAAGTGTCCAAATAACCCAGTGTTCTTTGTCTTATCATCTGTCTAATACTATTATGATTTCCCTTCCATTCCCATATGAAACATTGATTCAGTATGCAAAACGTTCTCAGTCAACTGTGCTATGATAAACCTTAGTTAGGCAAAAAATATTGTAACTAAAATAGTGAAACTATTACTTAGATACAGTATATGCTTATTGCAATACATATACACTTTTATGTACAGTATATTTACAGAATAATAAACATACAGAAGCATACAGAGCTGTAATAATAAGTGTTTGGAGTAATGACCTGTTGTTTGTTGAAATTTGTTGTCAGTAGTTTGTATTTCTGGCACTTGTTAGTGTTTGAGTGAAGGGTTTCTTACTTTTTGTGTGTTTAATACACACTGTGTTTTATACTATCCTGATTGCCCGTTTGATTTTTTTTTATTTTATTTTTTTACTGTTATTGTTTCTGTTCTTTTTTTCATATACATGTGTGTTTTGAAGCACCTTAAAGGGATAGTTCACCCAAAAATGAAAATTATTTTATCATTTACTCACCCTCATGCCATCCCAGATGTGAATGACTTTCTTTCTTCTGCTGAACACAAACAAAGATTTTTAGAAGAATATTTCAGCACTGTTGGTCCTCATGATGCAAGTGAATGGGTACTAAAATTGTAAAACTCCTAAATCACATAAAGGCACCATAAAAGTAATCTATAAGACTCCAGTGGTTAAATCCATAACTTCAGAAGCAACATGATAGGTTTGGGTGAAAAAGATCCATATTTAAGTCCTTTTTTTTAACCTATAAATCTCCACTTTTTTTTTTTTTTTTATTTCTTTTTTTTTTCACATTCTTCATGCATATCGCCATCTGCAGGGAGGAGAATTTATAATGAAAAAGAACTGAAAAATGTATCTGTTTCTCACCCACACCTATCATAACGGTTCTGAAGATGTAGATTTAAGCACTGTCTTATGGATTATTTTTATGGTGTCTTTATATGCTTTTTGGAGCTTCAAAATGTTCATACCCATTCACTTGCATTGTATGGACCTAAAGAGCTGAAATATTCTTCTGAAATATTCTTCTAAAAATCTTTGTTTGTGTTCAGCAGAAGAAAGAAAGTCATACAGATCTGGAATGGCATGATAGTCAGTAAATTATGAGACAATTTTCCATTTTGGGTGAACTATCCCTCTAATAATAGAATTCAATTAACTCTCCATTTTTTATTGTCCAAAATTGTGAATGACTATACATTGTTCATTGTCAACAGTTGATAAAGCTGGTAAATTTATGAGTCAATAAATGTATGACTCGATTGTTTTGTTGCTTTAAAAAACTTGAGGATTTGTGTTGTTGATGTTGCCCAAATCATGAATGTGTTTAGGCTGAAATTGCTTATATTTTAGGGCACCAAAACATCTATAAGTGGACTCCTTTAACAGATAAATCATAAGAGATATATTGTGTCATTTTATTTAAAAAAAAGCAGTTATGTTTTACTAGTAAATATACATCCCTGTCGCACAGTCTCTAATGCAGACTCTAATATTTATCTTCTGAATTAAAAGTCTATTTTTATTGTCATCATAAACTGGTCATTTTTCCACTTTTTAGACCGGGAACTTACAACCTCTGATGTTTAAGGTAGAAATATTTTTACACAGCAATATGTTTTGTATTTTTTGATAAATTAGGTGTTTTGATCCCAATTTCATTTTCTTTCACATTTCAGAATCAGAATCAGAATGAGCTTTATTGCCAAGTATGCTTCCACATACAAGGAGTTTTTCTTGGCGACAGAAGCTTCCAGTGCACAAACAATACAACAACAAGACAGAGATAATAAAAAAAAATTTAATAAAATAAAAAATAAATAAAGAGCGAATTGAAATATAAGTATATATAGAAATACACAATAAGACAAAAATATACATATAGTATGTAAAAATACAAATCTGTTATATACAGTGCAAGGGAATGTAATGCAGAAGAGGTAGGATATGTTAAATAATATAATTGACTAGGCTGTGTATTGCACGTAATTATAGTACAGTTTTAACTGTTCATGAGATGGACAGCCTGAGGGAAAAAACTGTTTTTGTTTTGTAATTAACATTTTATTGAGTCATATACACATGACAGAGGAAAAACTCAACACATATACAAAGAATCAACATTTTACATTTAAACCCCACTAATACAATCCCACCCTGACCCACAACGAACACCCCTGTGGTCCCACATAACACATACACACACAATCCCAAAAAAATAAATAATAATAATCATACATAAACTAAACTACACTCTCCACATCCCCTCCCTGAGAGTTCCCCCCCAAAACTAAATATTTGCCACATTTTTTAACAAATAAATCCCTAAACCCCAGGCTTCTACTTACCACTTCCTCAAATGCAGCTACCCTCCCCATTTCCACACACCACTCCGAAAAAGAGAGTGTGCTCCACTTGACTTCCAACCCCTTAAAATTACTTGCCTACCGATCATGAGACTGGTCAGAACCTAATTTTTAATGTGATTATCCTCCAAATTCATGACCGGCCCATCACCCAAAACACAGAGTCTGGGACAAAGCAAAATTTGAATGTTCAAAACATCACACAAATAATTCTGAACCTTTAACCAAAAATCTTGGATCTTAACGCACTCCCAAAAGACATGGGTAGTGTCTCCAAATTCTACTGGCATCGCCAGCAGGTGGGTGTGTCTTTAAGACCATGCCTATATACAGGTGCATCTCAATAAATTAGAATGTCATGGAAAAGTTCATTTATTTCAGTAATTCAACTCAAATTGTGAAACTCGTGTATTAAATAAATTCAATGCACACAGACTGAAGTAGTTTAAGTCTTTGGTTCTTTTAATTGTGATGATTTTGGCTCACATTTAACAAAAACCCACCAATTCACTATCTCAAAAAATTAGAATATGGTGACAGGCCAATCAGCTAATCAACTCAAAACACCTGCAAAGGTTTCCTGAGCCTTCAAAATGGTCTCTCAGTTTGGTTCACTAGGCTACACAATGCTGATCTGACAGTTGTCCAGAAGACAATCATTGACACCCTTCACAAGGAGGGTAAGCCACAAACATTCATTTGCAACTGGCTGTTCACAGAGTGCTGTATCCAAGCATGTTAACAGGAAGTTGAGTGGAAGGAAAAAGTGTGGAAGAAAAAGATGCACAACCAACCGAGAGAACCACAGCCTTATGAGGATTGTCAAGCAAAATCGATTCAAGAATTTGGGTGAACTTCACAAGGAATGGACTGAGGCTGGGGTCAAGGCATTAAGAGCCACCACACACAGACATGTCAAGGAATTTGGCTACAGTTGTCGTATTCCTCTTGTTAAGCCACTCCTGAACCACAGACAACGTCAGAGGCGTCTTACCTGGGATAAGGAGAAGAAGAACTGGACTGTTGCCCAGTGGTCCAAAGTCCTCCTTTCAGATGAGAGCAAGTTTTGTATTTCATTTGGAAACCAAGGTCCTAGAGTCTGGAGGAAGGGTGGAGAAGCTCATAGCCCAAGTTGCTTGAAGTCCAGTGTTAAGTTTCCACAGTCTGTGATGATTTGGGGTGCAATGTCATCTGCTGGTGTTGGTCCATTGTGTTTTTTGAAAACCAAAGTCACTGCGCCCGTTTACCAAGAAATTTTGGAGCACTTCATGCTTCCTTCTGCTGACCAGCTTTTTAAAGATGCTGATTTCATTTTCCAGCAAGATTTGGCACCTGCCCACACTGCCAAAAGCACCAAAAGTTGGTTAAATGACCATGGTGTTGGTGTGCTTGACTGGCCAGCAAACTCACCAGACCTGAACCCCATAGAGAATCTATGGGGTATTGTCAAGAGGAAAATGAGAAACAAGAGACCAAAAAATGCAGATGAGCTGAAGGCCACTGTCAAAGAAACCTGGGCTTCCATACCACCTCAGCGGTGCCACAAACTGATCACCTCCATGCCACGCTGAATTGAGGCAGTAATTAAAGCAAAAGGAGCCCCTACAAAGTATTGAGTACATATACAGTACATGAACATACTTTCCAGAAGGCCAACAATTCACTAAAAATGTTTTTTTTATTGGTCTTATGATGTATTCTAATTTTTTGAGATAGTGAATTGGTGGGTTTTTGTTAAATGTGAGCCAAAATCATCACAATTAAAAGAACCAAAGACTTAAACTACTTCAGTCTGTGTGCATTGAATTTATTTAATACACAAGTTTCACAATTTGAGTTGAATTACTGAAATAAATGAACTTTTCCACGACATTCTAATTTATTGAGATGCACCTGTAATCTAGAGGGGGTCCAATAAAATCTATGTAAAATCTTAAATTGCATAAGGCAAACCTTTGCATCTCAAGATACAGACTTGACATTTTTCAGAATCTTAGTTCACACTCAACACTCCAGTACCAAATTGGAGCTTTTCCAAAAGCAGCAATCACCTCTCCCAAAGCACCTGTTGCCTTAGGGGGGTGTGTGCTACTCCCATAAACAGTACAGAGCATGTGGCGCAGCTGTAAATACTTATAAAACTGAGATCTGGGAATCCCAAAATGATGTCCCAAATTCTCAAAAGATCTCAACACTCCACCCTCAAACAGGTCGCAGAGTGTAGTAATCCTCCTCACAATCCACTCTGACCAGCAGAAAGGGGAATTGTTGATACATAATTTGGGGTTCAGCCATATGCTTGAGGCAACATTTAAATAAATGTCCAAATCAAATACTCCAGCCACTCTTGTCCAAATCATGTGCAAATGTGAAAAAATGGGGTGTGACTTAATTTCTGTTAGTTTGATAGAAGGGCTTTGCAGTGGCAAAATAGGGGCAAGGACTTCCTGTTCAGTAGAAAACCAGGGAGGGGCTCTTTCAGGTGGAAGAGACCAATGAGCCAAATGCCTGAGACCAAATGCATAATAATAAAACAAAATCTTGGGTAGGCCTAGCCCACCTTTGTCAATCGGCCTATGTAGTTTGTTGAAATGTAATCTGGGACGCTTACCATTCCAAATAAAGGACTTCGCTATGCTATCAAATTGCTTGAAATAAGAGAGGGGGACATCTAAAGGGAGTGACTGTAGCAGGTAGTTGAATTTTGGAATACAATTCATTTTAATAACATTAACCTTCCCAATCATCGATAAATATAATGAAGCCCACCTGTCCACATCGCTCGAAAACCTTTTTTTAATGGGTCAAAATTAACTCTAACTAAATCAGACAGATTTGCTGGGAATAAAATACCCAAATACTTAATGCCCTGTTTGGGCCACTGGAAGGTGCCTGGCTGAAAAGCCGTTACCGGGCAATATGCTGTCAGAGCCAAAGCTTCAGATTTAGACCAACTGACTTTGTGTCCTGAGAGCTTGGTGAAGGAATTAATAATTCTGTGGAGGCAAGGCATAGATCTAGTGGGGTCAGAGACAAATAATAAAACATCATCTGCGTAAAGCAGAAGCTTATGCGCCACACTTCCCGCCATCACTCATGGAAAATCATCCTCCTTTCTTATCAAGGCTGCTAATGGTTTCAGGGCAAGACAGAACAATAATGGGGAAAGAGGGCAACCCTGCCGAGTGCCCCTATTCAGAGTAAAATAATCTGAAATTAATCCATTTGTTTGTACCGCTGCTACCGGGTGTCTATAAAGTAACTTAATCCAACCAATAAATGTACTCCTGAACCCATACATTTCCAAAATTTTAAAAAGATAATCCCACCCCTGGAGTTTGCTAGTTCACTAGTTCGAATCCCAGGGCATGCTGAGTGACTCCAGCCAGGTCTCCTAAGCAACCAAATTGGCCTGGTTGCTAGGGAGGGTAGAGTCACATGGGGTAACCTCCTCGTGATCGCTATAATGTGGTTCGTTCTCGGTGGGATGCGTGGTGAGTTGTGCGTGGTTGCTGCAGTGGATGGCGTGAAGCCTCCACACGCTCTATGTCTCCGTGGCAACGCACTCAACAAGCCATGTGATAAAATGCGCAGATTGACAATCTCAGATGCTGAGGCAACTGGGATTTGTCCTCCGCCACCCGGACTGAGGCGAATCACTACGCGACCATGAGGACTTAAAAAGCACATTGGGAATTGGGCATTCCAAATTTGGAGAAAAAGGGGAAAAATAAAAAAAATAAAGATAGTCCCATTCTACTATATCAATCGCCTTTTCGGCATCAAGTGAGATGGCAGTGACTGGAGACTGATCATTCGCTACTGACCACATGATATTGATGAAACGCCTAATGTTATCAGAAGAGCTGCAGCCCCGAATAAACCCCACCTGATCTATATGTATAAGAGATGTCATAACTTTATTAACCGGTTAGCCAAAATTTTTGACAAAATTTTTACATCTAGCTGAATTCGGGAAATTGGACAGTAACTTTTACACTCACTTGGATCTTTGTCCTTCTTAAGAATCAGACTGATCCGGGCTTGTGTCATGGTTGGTAGAAGCTTTCCATTCTTTAATGATTCAGTATAAAATTCTAACAAAAGTGGAGCCAATTCTGTAGCATAAGATCTAAAAAAATCAGCGGCAAAACCATCTGGTACCGGAGCCTTGCCTGTACGTAAGGCCTTAATTACCTCTTCAAGTTCCTCCAAGATTATCTCAGAATCAAGATCATTTTTTTGCTCAGTCGTCAATTTAGAGAGTTCTAATGGTTCCACAAATTTTAGAATATCTTCATCAGTAGACGAAGACGTGGAACTATAGAGATCAAGAATTCTTTAAAAACATTATTAATATCAATGGCCGAAGTAAAAATTTCACCCCCAGCAGATTTCACTGAGGGAATAGTAGAAAAAGACTCTCTCTCCTTTATATATCTAGCCAAAACTTCCCGGCTTTGTACACTGACTCAAAGTACGACTGTCTTGCTCTAAACAACAAAAACTCCACTTTCCGCGACAAAATTGCATTATATCTGTATTTTAATCGAGTCAATTCTCTGAGGCCATCAGATGACATTCTGCGCTTCAGCTCTGCTTCGGCACTTTTAATGTTCTCTTCCAACTCCAGGAGTTCTTGGGCTTTGGATTTTTAAATGAAGCATATTGTATGATCTGACCCCTAAGAACCGCTTTAAGTGCCTCCCAAGCCATGCCCACAGAAGATACTGAGGACCAGTTGGTCTCCATATAAACATTGATTTCAGTCTTTAACATTTTTTGGAAATCAGTATTTTGCAAAAGGGATATGTTAAAGTGCCAGCTATATGATTTCTTTTTCTCAGTATGTGGCAACACCTCTAAACTCACCAGGGCGTGATCTGAGACTAAGATATTTCCAATTGAGCAATCAGATGAAATGAGGGACTTAGATATAAAAAAAAATCTATTCTAGAATAAATCTTGTGGACTGATGAAAAAAATGTATAGTCCTTACCAGATGGGTTCAGAAGTCTCCAAATATCTGTAAGACCAAGATTTTTACACATCCTGTGAAGCGTCAATGTTGCTCTAGGGGGCTTACACACTTTGTGATCAAGGACTGATTACATCAAAAGATTAAAGTCTCCTCCCAATATTATATCATGAGGGGTGCCAGCAGCTTGCAACATCCCCTTAAGATCTATAAAAAAGCCCTGATCATCAGCGTTAGGTGTGTAAATATTAGCCAAAATCAACCTTTGCCCCTGAATTTCTCCTAAAACAATAATGACTCTTCCTAATTGATCTTTACTCTGTTTAAGACATTTGAATTGTAGATGTTTATTTATCAGTATAATGACTCCCCTGCTTTTACTTGAGCCAGCACTAAAGAAAACATGTCCACCCATATCTTCCCAAATTTTTCAGCTTCCTGCGGGGAAAGATGCGTTTCTTGAAGAAACACTATATCATATTTCTTATGTTTAAGAAAATAAATAACCTTCCTTCTTTTTATGGGGTGCCCCAACCCATTCACATTCCATGTGGAGAGGGATAACCTACTCATATTAACATTTGACATATTGATATAATTTAAAAAAATAAACATTGTGTGTCAAAAACAAGATTATACAGACCACATTCCCCATTAGTGCAACAATAAAACCCCGAACTTCCCCCTGAACAAAACAAACAGAAAAAAGAAAAATGTGCGCATTAACCCCACGCACGACAGCGCCAATCGCAGTCAATCCCTCTAAATTCAAAAGGTCCAAGTACACCATGAGAGTCCCCGCGACAACTTTGCCAATAGATTGCTCAAGTCCGGTGCTTCTATACAAATTTTGTGAGGCAAAATTACATATCAGAAAATACTTTGTAAAACGGACCCCAGCTAACAGGCAGAATAAACACAAAGAACATGTAGATTCATTCACAGAACTGTCTCGAAGGTGTGTTCCTCCACAAAACAAACTCCAGCTGATATAAAGCTGTTCAGTTTCCTCGGACAGACAAACAATTGTTCAGTGAGCCAGCTGTTTATGAGTACGGCAGATGACGTAATCATTCTAATGTCCCTTAAAGATATTCCACAAAAACAAACTCCAGCCAACAGGAGGCATAAGCACAAAGAACGAACAGATTCACCCACAACTGTCCCGAAGCAGTGTTATTCCACAAGTCAAACTCCAGCCGCTAGGCGGAACCAGCACAAAAAGAAACAAAACAGGCATCCAATACAGGCATCGGATGATCAAGAGCCAAACTCACTCTGAGATTGCACAAAAAAAATTAAAAATACACCATGACTTACTCAGCCCATCAACTTTAAAAAAGATGTCCTTTATGTGAGCATGTGGATATTTTGCGGTTATCCATGGTGACCATTCTCAATCTGGCCGGGAACTTCAGTGTAAAAACGATCTTCTGTCAATGCAAAAGTTTCTTGAAGGAAGTGTCATTCCACAAAACAAACTCCAGCCACTAGGTGGAACCAACACAAAAAGAAACAAAAAATGGCACCCAGCTTCCTCAGACAATCGAGTATATGTTCAGCGCGTCAAACCACTAATATAAGAAACATCAAATGGCTTACTCACGCCAATGTATTTATGAAGGAGAGTGCCTGTTTTGGACATGTAAATACTTTGTGACCATCCTTAGTTTCTATTCTCAGTTTGGCCGGAAACATCAATGCAAAAGCGAACTTCCATTGATGTAAAAGTTTCTTACGTTCCTTGAATCGATCGTGTTTCTCTCTTGTCAAATTCGCAAAATCCAGGAACAAGAAAATATTGTGATTCTTCCAAGAAAGCTTTCCTTTGCTCCTTGCCTGGTGCAACACAAGATCTTTATCGGATGATCTCAGAAATTTGGCCAGGATTGATCGGGGCCTTTCTCCCTCAGCAGATCCACGAGCAGGGACTCTGTGAGCTCGCTCGATTTCCAGTTTATGGCCTGTTATGTCGAGCAGACTTGGGAAGAGCTCGTCCAGGAATTTCACCATATCTCTGCCCTCTTCATGCTCAGGAATTCCAACAATCCGTATATTGTTCCTTCGGCTCATATTTTCAAGATATTCCAGTTTTTCCAAAATGTGTTCCAAGTCTGTTTTGGACGCGGGCAGATTAGCGGATAGTTCCCTCTCCGATGACTCCAGATAATCGATCCATTTCTCAACATCTGCCACTCTTGTGACCAACTCAGAGAATTTTATTTCCATCGCCATAATCGATCAACGTATTACAGCGAGATCCTCCAAGTCAGCAACAACCTTCGTCAGCATCACCGAGATGTTGGACAGTTGACGCTGAATTTCTTCTCCCGACGTGCCTTCCAACTCGAGTCCCCGGCTCTCAGGGCCGCCAGAGGTTTTAGCTAGAGCACATAAGTGTCTTTTAATGTCTCTAGAGTCTGAGGATTTTGACTTCTTTGCCATGTTTACCTCAAAGAGCAAATATGTAACTGGGTGTATCGAATCTCACCAGATTATAACATGAAAATAATTAAAAACTAGCAAAGTGCGCAGAGCTAGTCGCTCACACGTCTGCTTCTCGCATGGCGTCACGTGACCCCTGGAAAAATCTGTTTTTGTGCCTGACGGTTCTGGTACCCAGAGCTCTGTAGTGCCAGCCAGAAGGCAACAGTTCAAAAAGGTAATGGGCTGGGTGATTGGGGTCCAGAGTGATTTTACCAGCCCTTTTCCTCACTCTGTAAGTGAACAGTTCTTGAAGGGAGGACAAGGGGCAACAATTAATCCACTCAGCAGTCCTTTGTAGTCTTCTGATGTCCGATTTCATAGCTGAACCAAACCAGACAGTTATAAGTGTAGAGGACAGACTCAATGACTGCTGAGTAGAACTGTATCAGCAGCACCTGTGGCAGGTTGAACTTCCTCAACTTGCGAAGGATGTACAACCTCTGCTGGGCCTTTCTCACAATGGAGTCAATGTGGGTCTCCCACTTCAGGTCCTGTGAGATGGTAGTGCCCAGGAACCTGAATGACTCCACTGCTGCCACAGTGCTGTTTAGAATGGTGAGCGGGGTCAATGTTAGGATGTTCCTTCTAAAGTCCACTATCATCTCCACTGTTTTGAGCATGTTGAGCTCCAGGTTATTATGACTGCACCAGTGAGTCAGCTGTTCAACCTCCCTTCTGTATGCAGACTCATCATCATCTTGGATGAGGCCGATGACAGTAGTGTCATCTGCAAACTTCAGGAGCTTGACAGAGGGCCCCTTGGCGGTGCAGTCATTGGTATACAGGGAGAAGAGAAGTGGGGAGAGCACATATCCCTAAAGGGCACCAGTACTGATCGTACATGTGCTGGAAGTGAATTTCCCCAGTCTCACTAGCTGCTGCCTGTCCATCAGAAAACTGGTGATCCACTGACAGATAGACATGGGAGCAGAGAGCTGGGTTAATTTATTCCATAGGAAAACTTGGATGATGGTGTTGAAAGCTGAACTGAAGTCCACAAAAAGGATCCTTGCATATGTCCCTGGTCTGTCCAGATGTTGCAGGATATGGTGCAATCCCATGTTGACTGCATCGTCCACAGACCTGTTTGCTCTGTAAGCAAATTGAAGGGGATCTAGAAAGGGTCCAGTGATGTCCTTCAGCTGGGCCAACACCAGTCTCTCAAATGACTTCATGACCACAGACGTCAGAGCGACGGGTCTGTAGTCATTAAGTCCTTTGATCTTGGGTTTATTTGGGACAGGGATGATAGTGGAGCATTTGAAGCAGCAGGGAACTTCACACTGCTCCAGTGATCTGTTGAAGATCTGTGTGAAGATGGGGGCCAGCTGGTCAGCACAGGATTTGAGACAAGTGGGTCCAGTATATTTCTGTCCCTTGTGGGGCATGTAATGTGCTGTCTGTATTTTGGCAGTTCACGGGTGAGAATGGCTTTGTTGAAATCGCAGAGAATAATAATAAGTGAGTCTGGGTGTTGTTGCTCCGTGTCTGTGATCTGATCAGCCAGCTGTTGCAGCGCTGCATTCACTCACGCATGTGGAGAAATATAAACACTCACCAGAATAAACGAGGAAAACACCCACGGCGAGAAGAAAGGCTACAGTTGATAAAGCGTGCTTCCAAATTAGGACAGCACATCTTCATTAACGTTGTTACATCTGTACACCAACTTTCATTGATGTAAAAGCATGTTCCACCGCCTCTCGTTTTCCCCATTAACTCCGCAATGCGATCCGCTCTGAAGAGCTGAAAGCCCAGCAGATGTAACGCGCTGTCTGGAATGGCTTCAATCAGCCAGGTGTCTTTGAAGCACAAGGCAGCAGAGTTTGAACGGGTGAGGAGATGTAGTTCATCCGTTTTGTTAGGGAGAGAGCGGAGATTTGCTAGATTAATACTTGGCAGTGCTGTTCAAAAGCTCGCTTCCCTCGCCTGTGTCTCAAAGCGCGCTTAAACAACACAGCTGTGCCTCCGACTAAAATGTCCAGCAAAACTTCCGAATAGTCGAAAACTTTTGGGGTGAAAAGATTGTCTGGTATGTGCTGCCGAATGTTCAGCAGTTCGTCCCTGGTAAAACTGATAGGAAAAAAAATTACTAAACGCAGGACATTGGAGGTGGCCATCTGCGGTGCCATCCACCATTTGTTGATATTTTGTTCTAGAATATTTTGTTCTAAGCAAAATTTTTCAAAACAAGAGAGGTATCAGATCTATCGGGTCCAGAGGTGTGAGTGTGTGTTTGTGCTTGCAACAGACCTTATTCACAGTAGCACCATCTTTGATTTTCAATGGGAATGAAAATGAGGCTGTGAGGGATAGACGTACTGTCACTTCAATAGCATTCACTGCATAAAGATTCTAGATCACATCTGATTTTCCACAACTCATGCTTTCTGGAGTTTTATGTCTACTGAATGTTCTTGGGAAGATATTTTTTCAATGGTTTGTCCACGGAGCCATCCAAAAACGCATAAATTGCAGTACAGCCCATTGAAGAGACTGTACGTCTATCCCTCACAGCCTTGTTGTCATTCTCGTCAAAAATCAAAGATGGTGCTGCTGTCAATAAGGTCGACTTTAGGCTACTGCTTGTTTTCCATCCGCAATTTATTTTTATGTCTTTCCTGATCGTGATAAAAAAATAGTCTTTGATTCTCCACCCAGGACTCCATCATGAAATTCAAGAAATTGCAACAGCAGCACAAAAGGTATTTTTAACACTATACATATACAAAGTATTACTTATTTTCAAAGTGTTATGACTGACTGAGCTGAAACTTAACACGAAAACAAATTTGTCTTCAGATTTTAATTGTATGGATCTGCATTGCCTGTGCTGTGAATAGTGTACTTGTGGACAACCTTATGAGATTCCTTATAGTTGCAGTATGACAGATAATTATTCCACAATTAATAATTTCTTTTTATTTCTTCGTTATGTTCAGGTGGCTTTGGAAAATGTATGTGTGTACTGACATTTAACAATTGAAAATGTATGATGTAAGTGTTTTCCTTTTAGTTTGGTATCTGTCTATATTAAGTTTTTTTTTTTTTATTGTTTCCTTTTATTTAACTAATTTTCACATTGTACTTGGTCATAATTTTAAAATATTAACTTATAGTGATATGAAATATAACATATAATAGAATGATAGACATCAATGTACATGGATATTTAAATTAGGTCAAATGATCCTGCAGTTAATTACCAAAAATGACTAACAAAGCAATCCTATGAAAAACGAATGGTCTTGTCTTTGTTTCCATCTGCTGAGTGTTCTTGGAAACAGCAGCATCTTTTTTTTAGAGGATTTGCTGTAGACAGACCAACTCAGTTTCATAATAACTTGCAACATTTACAACACATATTACCTTCAGATCTTTCACAAACTAACTATATCAACATTAAGCAAGCTATGTCTGTAAAATTCATTAGTAAAGATACAATGGAATTTGGAGATACTTTTAGCTCATTCATAAAGAGGAGGACAGTGTTCATTGTTTTGCAGTGTTGCTCTTGTAGTACATCTGATATATTTTGTCTATAGATGACAGCTGTAGATCACATCTTTGTGAGTCGCAATGTGTTCAGACGCACTCCAAGCACTGTGGCCCCTGCAGCATAACAAATCTCTCTCAGGATCCCATTCCAACAGTTCTGCTCCTCATCAAACCTGTCAAGCAAATCATTAGTTTTTCAATGTCGATTTGTTCACTGAGACAGTTGGACATAACTTTATTCTCAAATGTATGACTAGGTTTCCTAAGCTCAATAAATCTAATTGAACCAATCTGAGTTATCAAGTAACCTCAGACAGGTTTGGAACAACATGAAGGTGAGTAAATGACGACAGAATTTTCATTTTTGAATGAACTATCCCTTTAATTAAAAAACTCACCTCCATATGTCATTCATCTCAGTGGGCTCCATTTTGTCTGTGGTCTCATTGGGCATCATGGCAAAACCCCCCACAGCATACAAGCAGCCACCCAGTTCGGTCAGGTTAAGAGAGCTCCTCTCCTGAGGGAACTCTACAAACTCTGACCAGCTAAGCAGAAGACAAACAAAATACCAATTTCCCTTATATATTCAAATGTCTTATGTATGTATATACACTGAATGTGATAAATAAATGTTTCACTCACGAGTTGAGGGCAATGTCATAGACCTCCACACTGCTAGTAAGACCGTTATCAGTGACTCCAGTCACTACATAGATTTTGTCTTTGTGAACAGCAGTGCCAAACAGTGAGCGGGCTGTTTTCATAGGTGCCAGATCCTTCCATTCAAACTTGGTGGGGTCATAGACACACACTCTCCTTAGGCACTTCCTATATCAAAACATTTCATTTGAAACATTTGACGTCAAAATGTAACAACATGAGTTTGTATATTAGGCAAGAATTAGCCTCTAAGAAAGTCCTTTAAAGCAATAGTATACCTAAAAAATGAACATTCTGTCATTATTTACTCAACCTCATATTGTTCCAAACCTGTATGACTTTCTTTTTTCTGTGGAACACAAAAGGCAAATTGTTCATGAATATCCTGGCCACTCTTGGTAAATTTTGGTCTATTCCTCTAGCACATCTATTATGACTTCAGAAAACTTGGAATGTATCACACTAGTCATATAGGGGTCATTGACGAATAAGACTGTCCGAGGTGATACAAATGAGAAATTGTTTAATTGGTAATCTAGTTTAAAACACATTCGTCAAGTTCATATAAATTCCTATATAATGTTTTTTTAAGTTCATATAACTCTTTGAGTACATGTTGGTTTCACAATTTTTTAAAAAAAACATTTATAGCATATTTGACCAAAAATTGATTTAATTACTTTATTCATTTAAATTTAAAATCATTCATTTAAAAAAAGTTTTTTTTTTCTTTTTACGAATATCATGATTTTTTTTTAAATAATATAAAACAATTTTCTCAGGGTTATACCAAATGACCAGAACAAAATGTGCCTTTTCATAAAAAAAATAAAGAAAAAAAGATTAATATTTAATGGTAGCATAAATAGCTTTTTTTTTTTCTTTTTTTTTTAACAAAATGGCTACCTTCATGTTGGTTATGACTTTAATTTGGTGGAAAAAGGTTTTTCAAATATTAATCATGTTTTAAAATTGTTTCACTGCTTTTTTTTTTTTTTTAAGAAATCATAATAAAATATTATTCTGCACTATCCACATTAACTGCACTATTTCTTTTTTTAAGAATATAAGCTTTTAATGAGACTTTGTTTCTTTTTTTACTGTCTCCAGGCGGTTACACCACATAACATTTTTACTTTATGCCCCAGAAAAAATAACAAAATGACTTTGAACATAGTAATTGAAAACATGTTCATCAAAGTAGAGGTGTATTCAAGTAATTGTTTTGTGTGCATTGCATATGTAATTTCTGAATTATTATTTGATAGATCTGGACAAAAGAAATGTGTGTCACGTCATTTACCAACCATTTTTATGATACTTTTATTGTTTTGCTTTTTGTTTTTATTTTGTCATTTTGGAGCTTGACAGTCCTAATTTACTTACATTATGTGGAATAGTGTGAAGAATCAGTTATCAACTTTGTGTTCCACAGAAGAAAGAAAATCATATGGGTTTGGAACAACATGAGGTGATTAAATAATGACAGAATTTTCATTTTGGGGTGAACTATCCCTTGAAATCTTATTCACCCACTTGCTCTCAGTTTTTCCACCTATCGTATAGACCAGCCCTTTGTGTGAGATGGTTCCATGTCCATAAACTGCATACGGAAGAGGGTCAGACTCTCCCCATTTGAATGACCTGTGTAAATAAATAGGGAATTATCAATGAAAGCAAATCAGCATTAACTTCATCCATGTCAATTACAGCATCCTATTGACTGTGAACACATTTTCTTTGTCACATCTCGTGAATGTACTCACTGTCTGTCGTAGATCATAACAGAATCAAGTGCATGTTCTCCCTCCTTCAGTTCTTTTCCTCCAACCACATAGATGGAGTTCTCAGCCTCTGCCAGGCCAAACAGGCAGCGAGGGTTCGGTAGTGAAGGCATCCCCAACCATTCTGAACTCATAGGATCAAACTGCGGGATAAAGTACAGTTCACATAAATTCAACAAGAGTTGTTTGCTTGGTTCCCTTCAGCATAATATCAAATTCAAGCAGTTTTCAAAGGCTTCATTGAAATGAATGTGGAAAGTTTGTCATGTTAGCATATTGAAAACATGACTCAGCTGCTCAGTTTGTGGGGATTCGCACAAACGTATTTTTGGATTCAGATCCATTGTGCTGTGAGTCATTGATTTGTAATACAGACATACTTAGCAGCATTAGTAAGACACTAAAAAGAACATAAACATATGTTTACCTGCAGAAAGTATGAACTCAAAGGCACATCTTTATTTTCCTCACTGTACAGGAGACCTCCAGCAACAAAGATCTGATTCTCCTTTGTGACAATACTGCAGTGATTCTTTGGGATCTCTGTGGATGATGATGCCATATAGCACTCATTTGAGACAGGCTCGTAGGCTACCGTTCCTGCATTGCTAATCATTAATATAAGGTCTGTTTGAAACATCCCAAAACGTGGGTTGTCGTTTAGGATCCCTGGCAGCAAACCCTCTTCATCCTCATCATCACAATATGCCGTTGCTCCTTCCTTCCCATGCGATGACCTCTTGACCCTATGTAGCAGTCCTCTCTGTGCATCCTTGATAAGCTGGAGCTCCTTCTTGAGCTCCTGGTTCATCTTGATTAATCGATGACCCTCTACTTTCTCATTAAAGTAACTTGTTGGCATAAGACGGAAGCGTACACAGTGGAGAAGTTTTGGCAAGTCCTTTAGCCTTTCCACCGTGTCATACTGAACCCAGTCCATTAAAGACTCAAACACCAGCTCTTCTCGCTCAACATTCAGGGAGTCACATGTGATGATAGCAGCCAACTCACTGGGGCCGAGTTGATGGAAGTCCTGGTCCCGGATGATGAGTTGATACCGTTCGCAGATGAAGTCTCGCGCCTCCATAGCCAAGCGTGGACAGTCCAGTAACAGCCCCAGTCTGAAGATGGCCAGACAGTTACTGAGAACCAGTTTCTGTTGCAGATAGGACACACACACACTGAAGATTGAAGGTATCTGGTACATGTTGGCTGCCATGAAAATGTCTTGGACATTCTGCTCAGTAAGATTGATGTCCGAGGTGTATATGTATCTCAGGATCATTCCCATGACTCCAGGCTCTATGTCTTTTAGAACAATCTCCTGTTTTTTGCTCTCCTCCAGATCTGAGAGGAACATGGCTTTGAAGTAAGGGCTGCTGGCAGCTAGCACCAGCCGATGACAAGGAAACTCTCTGTCTTTGATCTTCAGAATACAGTCCACAAACTTGTTAGTCTCCAGAAGATCACACAGCCCATCTTGTAGTAGCGTTTGCTGATACATCCGAGGCTCTGTCACTGGGTCCACAGACATGGAGGCCATCTTGTTATGGTTTGACGTGATATTTCAGTAAGAGGGAGGGGGGTCCTGGTCTTCTACTGCAAAATTGGACTGATTGTATTAACAGCGTTACTCTAAAAGAGATGTGGTGGAGGATGATTCCATGGTGTGTTGGTTTGGTGTGGCCCCTTTCCTCAGCTGTCACAAGATATCAGCAAATGTCTATCCATCTATATATAGAAATGCACAAACGAACCTCACTAAATTTAAGAGGGCCTGAAATTCAAGCTGTAACCCCCCACCCCCACTACCACCCCCACCCCACCAGACGGAGCATGTCAACAGCTGTCATGTTGCTCAAAGAAACTATCAAGTTGTAGAACCTATGAAAAAGAACAGTAGAGCACCACAACAGGGTTGCACAGGAATGTCAACAAATTGGAAAGGATGTAAGAAAAAGACCAGTCCCATGTCAGAACATTCAAAAGCAACAAAAAGAAGCAGAAATGTCTTAGTTTGTGGGGTTACGGAGGACAGTATACTGTCCTTTTATTAACTCTCTCTAGTGAGGACCTCTAGTGGAGCTGCTCGATCCCATGGGCTCTTACCACAACTGGCACCAAAGTGGCACCAAATGGAATTGCAATAAGGGTTGTCATAATCCTCTAGGGCTAGTTTATTTCCTAATATCAAACGTCATTTAAATATAACATATATTACACATGAGAAAAACACTGTCCATAATTTGTCCATAAGTCTTTATTTAATATGAAACTATTACAATTTTTGTCAAAATATCAGTTACTGTTACTATTGTGAAATCGTGATACATTTTAGTAAGAGTGATGATGTGATTTGAAAAAACTTTATTTTGGCGCATAACACACTTTTGCTCTTTTCTTCCTCAGTGCTGTGTATAATGTCAGGACTTTAGCTGTTTGAGAGGTTTGACTTCCTCCATAGTGCTTTAAACTAGAAAATTGTCACTTAAATTCAGATGAGTCGCATCAGTTTTGTGGTCTGCGTCGCGATATCAAGGGAAGCCGGTTAACGTGCACGCGCTCCAAAGATACAGTAGGTTAGTCAGAGCAGCTGGTTTTGTCATGGCTTGCGCAACCCTCACATGAAAATTATCCTATTGCAGACGAGAAGCATATTTAGTGTGTATAAAGCACTGAATATGAGATCAGGGGCGTAGATTTCAGAGGAAATGGGGGGAGGTGAAACATTTTCAATGAAGAGATAACTGTGGCATTGTTCTTTTCCTGCCATCAGCGACACTATCCGAACAGACCTGCGACCCACTTTTGGGTTGTGATCCACCAGTTGAGAAACACTGTTATAGACAGTTCCAATTTAAAGTTATAATAATCCTTCAAGGTGTGTAAATATAAGGAAAAGACTAATTTGTGCTCATAATCCCATGTAAATGACGAAAAATCCACAGGAGGACAGAAAACTAGGAGATACTGTATGTAATTTTTCCACAGTGTATATTTTAGGCCTTTTAATCAACCCAAATCTCCAGTGTGCCTCTCAAAGCTTAATGTAGGACAAAGCCTAATAGGGGAATGTGTCCACACCATATTATCTAATGGAGTGTGACATGAGCAACATTTAAAAAATGTGGCTGTTAATCTTGACAAGGAGGTAAGCATGGTTAAATGTGGACAAGTGACTAAGCTCTTTGCACTTAAAATAGTGGCATGTGGTAACTTATAAACATGCATTTGAATTTAAACAGGGACAAAATGGAAAATAAAACCAAAAATATGTCTTTATGGAATGTTCCGTAGGCCTAACTTTTGTGTCATAAAATAAAGGTTATAAACTGAAGAATATAAAAATCGACACCAAACCAAATACCAAACATTTCACATTTTCTCTTTATTTTTCAATATTATTTATTTTTCAATATATTATTTATTCATAAAATATTTGGCAAGCCCATCCTTTAAATATCCATTTCCATTTAAAATACAAATAAAAAATGCACTTGTTGATTTGTCTGTATATTTGCAAGTTTATGTCAGAGGAAAGGTTGCATTTGGCTACAGCAAGTGCACTTCAGAACTATTCACAGTTAAAAATGTCTTGTTTTTTAAAACAGACTTGTGCAAAGCAGTGACCATAGTGATTGGACTGCGTCAGTCTGGCATGGAAGCTCAGTGGCAGAATTAACAAGAGGGACCTCAAGAGCTGGATCGGATTCAATGACCTCCTTGTCCTTTACTCTGCCTTCTGTTTGCCCAGCTCTGGAGGTGCCACTGGTTCCGGATCATCCAGCAAAGCCTGCTTTCGCTCTCTCTCCTTTATCAGCTGCACGCCACAGTAAGTCACAAACAGTACTGAGAGAGTGGACAGGGGGAAGCCTGAGGGAATCACAAGGGAGCTATTATTCTCCATGTACAAGCTATGTTTTTGCATTCCTCTGGAGTTGTTGTGCTGATACAACTTTATATTTAGCAACATTTTTGATGTAGGCTATATATATATATATATATATATATATATATATATATATATATATATATATATATATATATATATATATATATATCAGACATATAAAAACAGCACATGATATACAAGTAATTTACATACCTATGTATTGAATGTTTAATACATTCTACACAATATTCTAGTTAAATTTTTTTCAGTTTTCATTATCATTATACTGCACATTAAAACAAACAACTTACCTTTAAAAAGCAGTCTCTTAGCAACCAGCTGAGCAAAATCCAGACTGTTCAATGCCAGGACATTGTACAGGACAATTTGCCAGAAGTTAACAGCGTTGAACAAGCCTCTGATTCGGCGTGACATTGCCTCAGACATAAGACCCCGCTGGAAAAATATTCAAATTACATTATGGCTGTACTTCAACACTTAACCATGTAGCGTGTGAAACATATCTGTGGGATGCAGGCTATTCAAGGATTATATAATATTCAAAAGTCATTCAAAGAGAATTACTTGGTAGAGGGATGATACTATTGAAAGCCAAATGCTCAAATTCAAGACACTGAATTAAACTCAGTGGATGCGTCTCTGGAATCTTACCTCAATGGTGGAGAATGGTGGGAGTGAGAAGAACTTGGCCACCCACAGTTCAAAATTTAGGCCAAAGCAGTTAAAGAAAGACCAAATGTAGACCAGTTCACAGGGTCCAAGCCACAGGGTTGTGACAGCAAAGGTGCAAATGGTTGCAACAAGCTCCTTGAAGATAGCATCATGGTTTTCTCCAATATAGTCATAGACATATCTTTAACAAAGAATAGGATAATTGATTCTGTATATACACTCAAGGATTTTTGACCAACTCATATGGAAATATATGTTAAAACAATACAGATGAACATATTATTTGCTCACTTGCACAGCCAGTCATTGATTCCTCTGTCAAAGTGCCTGAAATAGTCAATTTCAGAAGAAACTCATGTTTAATTATCTGCTTGCACCATATGTCAACTTCTACCAAAAACATACTCTCTTTATTTTCTCACACTTCTCTTCTGTTCAAAGGAATACTTACGTTTCAGCGAAGACATAGAGCATTGTGATGCATTTAGGGGGCTGGGGAGGGTCCAGATGGTCCAGTCTGGATACCGTGTTAATGACACCAAACATAACGGCTGCTTTCACCCAGTCATACACCAGATTGGAGTATGCCAACCCAGCTGAAATGCAATACAAGTAGTATTGTTGTGATAGTGAAACAAAAATGAAATGGCACAAAATAGCACTTGAACTTAAATAGTTCAAAACTAACTTTATTTAAAATAATAAGCTATTTCTTAGCTTCCACCCTTCATCTCCAACTATTTACTAACAATAATGAATTTGATAAAACTGACCCAAAGACCAATCAGACAGTTGCTTCACAAGCTTCAAATCGCTTGGGATGGTCAAAATGTACAAGAAATGGAAGAAGACATCCACCACCAAAATAGCACCAAGGTGAACCAAAGCATGAATGGTGATGTTCCACATCTCTCTCTCCTTACGAGTCAAGTTAGAGTTGTTAGCCTAAGAATATCAAAGGGATCAGTGCATTTACTTAACCAGAGTGGCACAATCAAGAACCAAGATTCAGAAGACTGGGCCTTTAAAATTTGCTTGAGTAATTAAAATGTTTTCTTTAGAATAATTAACTTCTGGATATACAAGACTCACCTGCTCATGGAATCGATCAAAGGTCATGACAGGTCCAAAGAAGAAGAAGGGGAGGTAGAAGTTGTACTTGATCAGATCCATGAAACTGTAGTTGCCGTCTTTCTTCTCACAATTCTCTAAGGCAAAGCTCATACAGCGCATAATGGAGAACCCACAACCTCCATAGAACAGGACGTCTTGCAGATCAAAGGAGCCTGTTACAATGCCTTCCTGCATTAAAACACAGAGAGATAATCAGAACATCGAAATTACAAAGCTATCTGTATTTTTCACATGCTTTCATGGACACTTGGGTCTCACTTTATATTAGGTGTCTTTAACTATTATGTACTAACATTAAAATACATACAAAACAATGTATTTATTGTGTAACTACATGTTGTTGTGAAAAATTCTATCAAGATTCATGCTTTCTACTACTGAGGTTGGGGAATAATTAGGTTTAGAAGTAGGGGTAGGGTTAGGGGTTAGGGTTTAGGGGTAAGGTTAACAGTGTTACTACAGATGTTATTACATGCAGGCACTTTAAATGTAAGTACACTGCAACAACACGTATGTACATAATAAGTACATTGCAGGTGCGGCTCATCTATATGGGCAGGTAGGGCAGAGCTCCACCTAAATATCCATCCCCTTGAAAACTGATATTACTTTTGCTGGTGATTGAACCCATGCCTGTCTGTATTACTATGTTTATTATTATTAAAGCTGCGCATGGATCTCAACTCTGTTGACTCATCATTACAGAAGACTTCGCCACAAACCGATCCAGCGGCTTTTCTGCAGCTCACCACCAAGGTCTCAGCGCAAGCGGATGTATTGGCCGTACACCACCAACAACTTGACTGGCTGACATCATTAACAGAGGAGCTTGTTAAGACCTTGCAAAGCCTCCGTTTACCAACACCAAACCCTTCAGCCTCTTCATCTAATCCAGCGGCTTACCCGGCCTCACCTAGCACATTCACCACTAACCCACACCTTGCCTTTCCTGAGAAATTAAATGGGTCACCAACTAAAGGTAAGGGATTTCTGTTCCAATGTTCTCGGTTTCTTAATCAACAACCCACACTATACCCCACTGATGAGAGCCACATTTCATTTGTTTGTTCGCTGCTTACCGGTAAGGCGTTAGACTGAATTACAGCGGTGTGGAACGGTGACAGAACAACATTCCCTTCTTTCAGTTACTTCCTCCAACGATTTCATGCTGCTTTTGAACATCCAGTAGGAGGCAAAGACACCGGAGATCAACTGCTTTCTGTTCATCAAGATAATGCTCCACGCCATGTCACAGCCAAGCCTGAGTCTGCTCCATGCCATATCACAGTCACGCCTCAGCCTGCTCCATGCCATGTCACAGCCACGCCTCAGCCTGCTCCATGCCATGTCTCAGCAACGCCTCAGCCTGCTCCAAGCCATGTTACAGCCAAGCCTGAGTCTGCTCCATGCCAAATCACAGCCACGCTTCTGCCTGCTCCATGCCATGTCTCAGCAATGCCTCAGCCTGCTCCAAGCCATGTCACAGCCAAGCCTGAGTCTACTCCATGCCAAATCACAGCCACGCTTCAGCCTGCTCCATGCCATGTCACAGCCACACCTCAGCCTGCTCCACACTATGTTCCAGGCAAGTCTGAGTTGGTTCCATGCCATGACATATCCTTGCCTTCCGCGGCCCCAGTCTTGAGGTCCTTCATGGCCCTTGTCTCCAAGTTGAATTATCCGCTACTTATATCGGTGCGTAGGGCCACAAAAACCCTTTCCCACAAATCAGTGCCCTTGCCTGCCACGGTCACTGAGCCGACGCCCATGCCTGCCATGGCCAACGAGCCAATGCCCATGCTTGCCACGGCCAACGAGCCAATGGCCACGCCTGCCACAGCCAACGAGTCAATGCCCATGCCTGCCACGGCCAATTAGCTGGAAGCTTCGTCCTTCCCAAAGCCAGCGTTGCCAGCCTCGTCCATCCCAGAGCCAGCGTTGCCAGCCTCATCCATACCAGAGCCTGCATTGCCAGCCTCGTCCATCCCAGAGCCTGAGTTGCCAGCCTCATCTGTCCCAGAGCCTGCACCGCCAACTTCGGCCTCCCGGAGGAGGAGGAGGAGGAGGAGAAAGGCTTCCGTTTCTCTGCCCATGTTCATGACCACAGAGGTTATCTCTGAGTCTCAGCCTATGTTCATGACCACAGAGGTCGTTTCCAAGTCTCAGCCCATGTTCACGACCACAGAGGTCGTCTCCGAGTCTCAGCCTATGTTCACGACCACAGAGGTCATTTCCAAGTCTCAGCCTATGTTCACGACCACAGAGGTCGTTTCCAAGTCTCTGCCTATGTTCGCGACCACAGAGGTTGTCTCCAAGTCTCTGCCCATGATCACGATCACAGAAGTCGTTCCCGAGTCTCTGTCCATGCTCACGACCATGGAGGTTGTTCCCGAGTCTCTGTCCATAACCATGACCATGGAGGTCGTTCCCGAGTCTCTGTCCATGCCCATGACCACAGAGGTCATTCCCGAGTCTCTGTCCATGCCCACGACCACAGGGGTCACTCCCGAGACTCTGCTCATGTTCGCGACCACTGAGGTCATTTCCCAGTCATCCTGGACTCTTAGTCTCGAGCCTACCACGGCTCCGCCTTCTACGGCTTCGCACCTTGAGCCTGCCACGGCTCCGCCCTCTACGGCTTCGCCCCTCGAGCCTGCCACGGCTTCACCTTCTACGGCTTCACCCCTCGAGCCTGCCACGGCTCTGCCTTCTACGGCTTCGCCCCTTGAGCCTGCCATGGCTCCGCCTTCTACGGCTTTGCCCCTCGAGCCTGCCACGGCTCCACCTTCTATGGCTTCACCCCTCGAGACTGCCACGGCTTCGCCTACTACAGTTTCGCCCCTCGAGCCTGCCACGGCTCCGCCTTTCATGGCTTCGCCCCTCGAGCCTCCTACGGCTCTGCCTTCCACGGCTCAGCATTCCATGGCTGCACCCTTTGAGCCTCCTACAGCTCCGCCTACCACGGCTCCGCCCTCAGAGTCTTCCATGGCTCCAGTCAAATGGACTCCATTTTCCATAATCCCCGTACCTAGCACTGATTACCTGCTCACCTGTTTCTCATTAATTCAGCTATTTAAGACTCACTCTCACTCTCTCTCATTGCGAAGACTTGTTTTGCCCTGGCTGACATTTCTGAGTGTTCCCTGAGTTTATTGCATTTCCTGTGTTTGATCCTGGACTGTTTATCCTGTTTTCACCCATTGCTGCCTGCCTACTATTACTGTCTTGATTTTCTGGATATAACCTGTGATTGTCTGCCGCCTGCCCTAACCTCTTTCCTGTTTATTGACCACCTCTCTGGATGACCTTGAATATTACTGTTGCTGGTGATTGAACCCATGCCTGTCTGTATTACTACGTTTATTATTATTAAAGCTGAACATGGATCTCAACTCCGTTGACTCATCATTACAAAAACATAGAGCTATACTATAAACTGCTATCAATGTAATTTTTTTTTGCCTGTAAATGTTTTCAAAATGATGACATACGTATTTAAAAGCAGGCCTAGTAAAAGTTTTTATCCTATTTTTAAGTCGTAAAGTAGCTGAAAGCTCCGTTAAGCACCGTTCACACCACCACCGGCATACATAGTGACACAACCAGATTAATTTTCAATGAGAGCACAGCGACTTCCGGTGACATGAGCTGCTACAACCGTTGGCAACAGAGATTGAAGTTTCAAGCAACAAGACAAGTTGAGAAAACTTCAACTTTATGCAAATGACGAGCAACATTCCCAAGCGACTATCAATGAGAATGAAGACAATGGAGCTCACATCACCTGTCTGCTGTGAGTGAAGATAATGGAGACAAATGCAGGCAAGATGGAGGAGAAGTTAAAAGTTTCTGTGAGCAATTTTACTGTTCTATATCATTTGTCTGTAACCACATGCATGAATATGGGCTAATAAAATTATGCGTGGAAAACCGAGTCATTTAAGTTTGATTTGTATATTGATATAATGTTCATCTTGTTTAATAATATGGTGCATTTAGCACTGCTGCAGATTATATAAAATGCTCTCCCCTGGAGAATGTTCATTTTTAGAGGCAAGAGAACTGATTCCTTGTCAAAATAGAATAACATCTTTGTTTTATCAGCAGTATCATCTGTAATCAGCATTTCAAAATCTACTATGGCCAGTTGTGCTGTCCACCAATAACATTACAGCAGCTGTAGGAACGCCCACTAGTGACACCAAGCGACAATGCTGCCAGCGGTGTGAACTGGGCTTTACACAATGTTTGACATAGATATACAAGCTTGTAGGACAGAGAGTCTGCTGCCCTCCCGAACTCCACAGTGCCCCTCAGTTTTTCCAATGGAAATTTGTGGTCAGATATGGTACTGCAATGAGCCCTCATTAGCCATGTTTCCACTATTGGGCCAAATAAGGGTGTGCTAGTGCGTGCCAGGGCAATTTGCATTCCCACTGTCACTTCCGGGGCTTCATCGTACCTCCTCGTACCTCCAATGGCCTTTGGCCTGCCGGGGTGTGTGACGTGGTCACCAGGGTGGTACATTAAGGGAGGGTTTCAGGGCAAAACTGTAGGGCTATTGGCTCGATGGTGGGAACGCAGATCAATTTTGGGCTCGTGGCTCCAGGTCCAAGGCTATTGTCCCCCGCTGGCCAGTTGATAGCCCTGGCTCGTACTGGCCCAACAGTGGAAAATTGGCTATTGAGATGCACTGGGGCAGAAATTAATCTGCCCATATGTAGTGCCAAACCAAAGGTAACGTTAGTATTAGTGCATGCCAGCAGAATAACAGACTGCGAACATGGTGAGCGCTATCGATGAACGTATGTAACAGCGTGTCATTTCAGTTGCAAGTTCAAGACAAATTTGCCATCAAACAACTTGGTCCTGACAAGCCAGACATAAAAAAAATTGTTTGGCAATCAAAAGAAAAGGGTAGGTGATAAGACACTGTATATTTTGTATGACAACAAATTGTATGTCAAAAAGCCTTGGCTCTTGAAACTTTCTGTTTTAAATTTACTGTGATTTAAAACATTAATATCATTATAAAGCATTTCGTTTTTTAGAAATGTGGAAACATGTAAATGGAATTTAGATAGTTCTTTTTCTCTCCCTCTCCTCCCTGGGGTTCTTCAACAACACTTAACATTATAAAATAACATCTGATTTAGATTTTGATAGATAAAGCATTCTTATTTAGAATATTAGTATCAACATTATGTTCTAAGAGAGCCGCCTTGTGGTGGAATATTACAAGTATCCCATATATTGTGTCAGCGCATTTTTGTTTAAATAATGGATTGAATGAGTTAAATAATATTAAAAAAGAAAAAGAAAAAGAAAAAAAAAGGAGCAAAATCTGCCCCACCTATAACTGTGGTCACTAGCATCTACTGATACATTGTATCAAATACTTAGTAATATATGTTACATAGTAGTTGAAGACACCTAATATAAAGTGGGTCAAATAAATATATAGGGAGAGATGTGTAATATAATGTTGGATTTGGTCAATTTGTTGGGTTTAACTTTATTTTTTGGTAAGACTATAGGGGAAACGTTTTATAACAGGCATATATACTTTATGTGTTGATTGTAACAGTAGTTTGTATACTGTTATTACCATATTACAGTATACATATATGTATCTATGAGTAACATCTATGAGTTTTCTCACCTGCCAACTGTTAAAGGGCTCCATCTTGAAAGTTGCCAGGCTGGTAAGACCAGCAACAAAGCAGAGCCACTTCCTCTTGATGAGTGCCACGCTGTAGAGGACGATGCAGTGAGACAGGATGAGAGAGATGTACGTCCATCCCATAGTAATCAGGACAGCTAGAGATCCATACATCATATAGATCAATGATCTGTGCTGTGGGTTAGGAAGAAAAGCAGTATTTTATGTGAAAAGACAAATTTCTATCATCCAACTGGCACATGCAACAATAATAAATAAAGGAAGGGCTTTTAAACATTAGATATTTACAGAGATGTGGAAACAGGAGTTGAGTTAGAAAGAATAGTATAGATGAGTATTAGCTGTTGTAGTAGCAGCTGTATTAATCTATCAAATAGTATCAAAGCAAATTAGTCACAAGAACTTTCAGTTACCTTGTATCCATCTATACCAATCTTCATTTTCAGCAGACAAAAAACAAGAACGCATGTAACATTTCATACAACATTTGGATTAGATCATTTCACAGATGCACTAAATATCAAAAGGCATTTATTTTATTACTGTTGGAACATCAATTCATGCAACACCCACGAACATTCATTAAAAATATCACAACATATATTTTCACTCTTAAATCCCTTTACATAATGCAATGACATACCCTTGGTGACACCATCGAGCAGATTTTAGCAAAGATCACATGACCAGAGAGGGCAAACAAGATGTGATTGCGAAAAGTAGTAAACCACATAACCCATTCGAAATCTGATGCATCCTGTAGAAACAGAGGATATCAGTAATGGAAAGCACTAATATGGTTGTGTTTGGATAATAGGGATATCTGCATTTTAGTGATGTAAATGTATGGTTGTAATATACTTGCCATTTTTCTGCCAAAGTAGTGCCATCCTGGTTTCACACTCTCCCGAAATGCCCGTCTGCTTACATTCCCTAGATAAAAAAGGGAAAAGGTTTCAGGATCAGTGTAAATTGGTATTTCCAAAGATGTAATGATAAAACTTGCCCACATGATCATGTTTTTTTTCTATTTGATATAAAAAAGGAGTCAGACTTTTTTTTTTGTAACATTACAGTATGTATTACATATGCCATCTCTGCAGACATCTTACCCTTGTTTTACATGTGCTGTTATGGGGGGGGGGGGGGGGGTGTATAAGAATTAAAAATATAATATACCTTTTGCATAAATTATTTGAGAGTCACTGGGAGTTGAAAAAAGTCAATCTAAGACTGGAACATTAAAAATGACGGCCAGTCTGTGCTTCTGTTTATATTCCAAAAAATATACAGACATGATCGATATCTGATCTTTAAAAAGGACAAATCAGGACATGGCTGGCTTGCTCCAGTACCAGCACGAAAGTCGATCAGCAAAACAGTTTGCCCACACAAAACAATTTATACTTGCATAGTGTAAAGTGCTCCAGTTCACAGTTAGGACAAGAACAATTGCACCTTTACTCTGTGTGGATGGCACTTTTGGATGGTGTTCTAGGACATTCCTGATGGACACGAACTTTATTCTGAAATATTTGATTAATGTGATGAAAAAAAAATAATAATAATAAGGCAAGGGGTAAAAAATAAAATTTACCACTGGAGGCCTCAAAGATCCAACTGCCTGCCCATAAGAGTGCGAGAAAGAGGACAACAGTGTAGCAGTACAGCTCATACCTGGGAAGGGCTGCCTTGATCCCCATAGTTAACCTGGAAAAAAAAAATAAAAAAATTAAAAAATAAAAAAAATATGAATAGCATTCAGACCCTTAACATTACAAGCTTGTTACATTCATAATCAAATGATCCACGTGACCCATCAGTAGATGATCAGACAAATAAAACAAAAATGTACAGACATCACAAATTTAAAGGAAAATTCCAGGTTCAATAAAAGTTAAGGTCAGTCGACAGCATTTGTGGCATAATGTTGATTCCCACAAAAATTAATTTAGACTCATCCTTCCTTTTCTTTAAAAAAAAAAAAAAAAGCAAAATTGAAGTTACAGTGAGGCACTTACAATGGAAGTGAATGGGGCCAGTCCCTGAGGGTTTTATAAGATTTTAGGGTTTGTTTACATTGCATCATCATGGCAACAAAGTTGTAAATTGGATATAACTTTACACAAAAATAATTAGTAAGCAATTTTATCACACTAAAATCATGTTAACAGGCATATTGTTTATATCTTATTGCTTTATTTTTGAAATAGTGATTATTTTAAAGTTTACGCATTGGCCACCATTCACTTTCACTGTAACCCAGATTATTTTTATTTTTTCTGTCGATTGAGCTTAATATTCCTTCAACTATCCACTAAGAAAGTCAGAGCCAACGGCCTACTCTCAATCAATTGACTGTTTTCAGTCTATTTTTAGTCATGTAAAATGTGGATAAACTAAAGATCTGCTGTCAGGGCCGTTACAGTTCAAACGTCAGTCACACTTAAACTCCTCAGATATCCATGGAACCTTCTGTCTTTTCAACAACTCTACAACAGGGTCGAATGTCCGGTATAATAATACTTTCGGGTTTTGATTATATATATTTGCGTTTAGAGCTAAATCTTAGCCCTACAAATGTAGGCAAAGAAAACACGACGGTTATACAGTTATTTCTATAAAACAGCAGCTGATTCTGACAGTAGACGGGGTAAAATTTCATCCAATGATATCTGAGGACAAACAAAATCTGTCCAATCACAGAGGAATTTTGAGACGTTGATATTAATATTAATGACGTTACAAAGTCGATACACTTTTGGTGAGGTGGAATATAATAAGGTTAGATTTTTATATAAGGAAGTTTCATATATATATATATATATATATATATATATATATATATATATATATATATATATATATATATATATATATGACGTTGATCACTACAACTGCTATGTTCTTCAGAGACTTTAATTAAGAGATATGACCAGTTTTTTTTTCAGGGTTTGACACGCAGAACTACTTGTTTTAGCCTATACTTGCAGAACTGGTTTGCAAAATGCAATTATAACCTGTGAAGAGTGATCTTTTTTAATGCTTCAAAATAGTGTAAAGAGAAGCATACAATAATATATTATAAATATATAAATACAACATTGTAATTTTTTTTTAATGTTTTAAAATGGTCTTAACAGGGCATTTAGGCTATTTAGCCACTGAAAATGCACGCTTTTTCCAAGGATTTATTTTATTTCACTTTTTCATAGCCCAGAAGTTTACTTGGTAAGTTCACATATAACCATGATCATATTATTTTCGTTAACATCGCGTGCAGGCTCAGTCTCAGCAATCAATATAATAACAAGAGAAATATGTCAAAACAAAAGACAAGCAAAACAAAACGAACATTCCAACAGGGCTGACACCCAAATCTAATACTGAGAAGACAGTGACTTAAATGGGAGTGCCTCTTTTCACGGCTCCTCAGAAAACAGCACAGTCAGCTGCGCCTTACAACCTCTTCCTATTTTAGCCCGAGCAGTTGCTCATGGTACAGTGCGGCAGCTGCAGCGCAATGCGATCTCCCACACATCAGGAGATCCTTCAGGAATATGAAAGACCACGGGGTGAACTCCCATATAAACGCACTGTGCAATCACTTAGTTTCATTAAACCATTTAATCACCTAAGAAAACGCCTAAATTAAATGTAGTCATTAGTATTAAGTAATGTAGACGCACATCTAATCTCTTTTTAAATGTAAATGATGCTGCTCAGCTCTAAGCGCCCACACATCGCCTCAGAAGTGGTCCGTGGATGTCTGTTTACAACACAGTGCACATTAAGTACATTAATTCAAAACAAGGTGCACTTGCTCAGTACTAACCTTGTATCTGCCTTTCACAGCCGTTTAGATGTTTGAAGACAGATGTTAACCCCCACAAAATTGAAAGAAAAAAGAAAAGAAAAGAAAAGAAAAGGGGGGTGAGTATGGGCTTCTTCTCTCAATACATCCGTCCCGTTTCCTCAGTGCCGATGGTGCACTCGGTGAGAGGCAACAGTCGCTGGTGTGGATGTGGCGGGAGGGGGTGTAGAGTGTATTTATAATACGGACTGGAACAGCAGAAGGGGTGGCACCAGCACTGTCCATCAAAGACGCGCACAAATTCAAGATCCAGCGCTAAATGGTACAGGTGTATTTTATTGTTATAGAATGTCCGGTAAAATAAATGGTTTCGTAGTTTGTGGTCAGGGGCATGATGTAGACAGAACTGTGTCCAAGAAGTCGAGTGGGGTGAACCATCCTTTAGCATAACTTTAACATTGTATGTATTCTAATTGTACACTGCATTAAAAGAACCTAAAACAAGAAGGCAGGTGATTGACAGTAAACAAATAGGGATATGTGCCCTTCAGGATTCAGGATTCAGATCAATATGGGTGTTTTTACATTTCATCCCCCTAATCTTAATATTTGGTTACTTTCTTGTTTTAAAGCATCTCTGAAGCAACTATCAAACATTTTTAATGTTCTCTGAATGAAATCAGCGAATCATCATTTACTACCTCAAAATATGTCTTTTTCATTCTTGGTTCTTTCACACAGAACTCAGTTATTTTTATTAATGGAATGAATTACATTAGTAGATAATCAAATGTCAATCCATTGATTCATCACAGTCTACAAACATACAACATTAAAATTGCGATTCTATTGAAGAAAATGTTAACCTAATTAACTGGTTTTGTGCAAGCCAAAAATATTATTTAACATCACTGAATCAACTTGAACACATTAGGTTACACCAACAAAACTCATTTCAAGGGTTAGATCAGGTAGAAATAGCTCCTTAAGGTAACAACTGCAGGTTCATTGTAAAAAAAAAAATAAAAAAAATATTTTGACTTTTAGTTATCATAACTTAAAACGTAGAGTTAGAAGTCCCGCCCTGGATTGATCTTGCTGAGATAACTCAATTATCCAAGTTTTTCTTGGATGAACTTGTGATAAGATATTGAACTTGAAAACTATTCAGCTGAAATAAAAAAAAATACAAGTCAAGAGAACTACGCACATCATGCTCACATATTCGGATTCACAACACGCACTACAGTATGAATAAATTATGCAAATTGTAGTTTCACCGCCTTTTACTTCTTTATTTTTTTTTTAACTTTTAGCAGCTTTTATTTATGCTGTTGGTTTTTGTGTTTGTTGTCACTTTCAGTTATTTGTCATGTAGTAATATTTCAAAACGAATCTTTTTACTCAATGATGTGTTTGATTATTGACACCATTATTGTGATTTGTGTGTAAAGAGTTGAGACCCATGTGTGTCGCCTTGAAGTCGGAATAAAATTAAGAGATCACATATTCGTCTCTGATCATCAACTAATCCAGTTACCATCAATTGTCAGTTTATTTTACCTCTGACGATGGGATAGCCTTTACTTTCTCACTGGTTCTCAGTAATAATAAATGATAATAAAAGTATTGATCTTCAAAATTCAAATTGAATTGGATTGGAATTGAGTTGACTGAACTAATAAAGTCAAGTTTACTTAAAAAGACATGAAGCTCATTTAACATGTTATATTGATCAACTTTTTGTTCTGTTTAAACAACTTTCCCTCTTTAAGTTGACACAACTTAAAATGTTAAGGCAGCATGAACACTTTCTTTTTAAGATGTATTTATTGATTTATTTATTTTACAGAGTTGCCAGTATTTACAATGTTTTGCAATTTGCTCTGATTAAATTATTGATACAGCCCTACAATTTGATACAGATAAGGTATAATGGACCACTCATAAATATAAATAGCCTTCTTTGAATGAATATGCAGCTGAAAAAAGTCTGGGATCGATAGCTGCAGTGTGTGTGTGTTGGTCAGGTATTGCGAACATTCTGTGGACCAAATGTCAACACAACAAGGATGGTTAAACCTGAGATCACCCACATGGGGACCAGCTGGTCTTAATAAACATACTAAATAATGTCTTTAATGAAAATCTAAAAAGGCTAAAAGGTTTGAGTGAGGGTTACATTTAGGTCTAGGGTTTAGGGATATATAATTAGCACAGTATCAAAACAATAGGAAAGCTCCCATAAAATAACAAACGTGTGTGTATCCTACAAGTTTATCAATGTACACTTAAATATTATTTAAAAAATGTTTACTCAGAGTTTTTTTTTTTTTAAGTCTTTTTGATGTCACAATTTAAATTTCTAGAAATTTTGTTTTGATAGTTGCTAGTTTATTTGTTTTAACATGAAACGAGTAACAGTAAGAAATTCTGTAAGAAAAAACGAAGCAATGAAATAAGATGTCAGCGAAATTTAATGAAAGTGCAACAAAATATTTGAACAGCAGATGGAGACATGCTATGGAAATCCCTTAAAGGAATATTCCGGGCTCAATAAAAGTTAAGCTCAATCGACAGCATTTGTGACATAACATTGATCACCACAAAAAATCATTTTAACTTGTCCCTCCCTTTTTTTTTTTTTTTTTTTTTTTTTTTTTAAAGGAAAAATCTGGGTTAGTAAAGCATTTACAATGGAAGTGAATGGGGCCAGCCAGTAAATGTTAAAATACTCACTGTTTCAAAAGTATAGTCACAAGACATAAACAATATGCCTGTTAACGTGATTTTAGTGTGATAAAATCGCTTACTAACCTTTTCTATGTAAAGGTATAGCAAGGATTAACGCCACGAATCCTAAAACGACCGTAAAAACAACGATTTAAATGACTTTACAGCTCAAATAATACATGAGTTTTAACAGACTAATTAATGTAAAATTATCAGCTTCACATTTCTGCCTTTAAACCCTCTAAAATTGGGCCCCATTCACTTCCATTGTAAGTGCCTCACTGAAGCCTCAATTTGTGCTTTTTTAAAGAAAAGGTCGGATGAGTTGAAATTAGCCTGTTTATTGTGGAAATCAACAGTATGCCACAAATGCTTTCGATTGACCTTATCTTGTATTAAACCCAGAATATTCCTTTAACCATGTAACATATTTTGTGTTTGAAACCCTTGTGAAAGGCTACTCAAGACACACACTGGCAAATTAGCCTTTTACGGGATTTTACAGTGTGATGCCCAAAGTCTTCAAAGAAAATAACACAATTTATTCGCATCTATAGGCTATGGAAGCAGATCAATCCACTGTTTTACAGATTCAACAACAGCAAAGCAGTTCATGAAGAATCAGTATTGTGAGCTTTATCCATTAATCTGCAAATACATAAAAGGTTTACCCCTCACACTAGGGTGTTTTTGCGTTGCTTTCTTTTCAATAGGCCTACGACGAGGCAAAAGTGGAAACGATTAACTAAACCAAAAGAGCATTTTATTTGGACTTGTCACTCGTTTAAATACCGCAACTCCAACAGTCATTTGCCTAAACTGCTGATGACTCAGTCAGCTTCGTGCGGACTCCTGTCATTGGTGTACTGCGTGTGTCTCTGCCGTGCTTTCATTTTTAATACGAGGGAGGGGGTTCCCAGAAAATACCTCCTCTTGCTGTTCCTCATCTCGATCTCGTGAATATCAAACACTCGCCGTCTCCATATTGCAAGCAGAGATCAGAAAACACGGGGAAAAAATGAAGAGGCTATTTTTAACGGTCGGTTAAGCGTGCCGATGTCGGGTTTCTCCTTGCTAGCTTCGGGAGTTTAAACGCAAGCGTTGAGACATTGCGAGGGCTATTTATTAAGGCCACATTTGCAGGTTTCATGGTCAGCTCGCTAAAGCTATCTGATTTGAGCAATCCAGACTCCATTTACTTGTTAGCCGTTCGGCGCAGGCGAAATTTATTTTTGTTATGCGCATCACTGTGGGCTAATTGATCAAATGTGCATCCGCGACGCGTATTTTAATGCAACAAAACGCAAAGATTAGTGTTCGGGTGCAGTCCGTTCACCCACGCTAGCCCGATCGACAGCAGTCTGCCTGGAGATCTGCCATTAACTCGACTTGACTAGCTGTTAGCACAATCTCAAACACGGACACGGCCAAAACTCGCTGGGAAAAGGAGCTAACATTTCGTTTCCATGGACAACACGTCCATAATAACGCAGGTTACGAACCCCAAGGAGGAGGAGATACTGTCGTCAAATGCTGAGAAAGGTGAGAGGTGTTTTTGGTGTTGAAGTTGCTCGCTGTAGCGCGTATTGTTAGCCTGAGCTTTACCCACCATTTTAAACGAGCGGGCTGCGAGCCTGCGGACGAGAAACATTTCTGGAATTGTATCAACAAAAGTAAGGATAAGGACGGGTTTGTCGTTTGTTTTATGCTTTTATATCACCGTGTGTCTTTTGTAAATGCAAGAGAGACTTTGAGAGTGCGTATTTTTTTGAAAACGCAACCGTCTTAAATTCGGAATGTGAACTAGTAGAGGCTGAAAGTTTGGGCTTCTTTAGTGCTTGTGTCACTCAGAATTCGGACGGAGACCAACATAAATATGTTTCTTTTTCTGTCAGAATTGCAGCAGTGCTCTGAACAAGACATAATCACAATTCTTTAAAATGTACCCATTTAATTTTTGCTCTTTTTGGATAGCTTTTAGAAGCAGTGGGGGTGAAATAGCTAGTGGTCGACCGATATAATAATAATTTAATAATAATTTTCTTTATTTATCACACATTATACATTTGCACATATATGGTGAAATTCTTCTTTTTCACATATCCCAGCTAGGCTGGGGTCAGAGTGCAGGGTCAGCCATGATACGGCGCCCCTGGAGCAGATAGGGTTAAGGGCTTTTGCTCAAGGGCCCAACAGTGGCATCTTGGCAGTGCTGGGGCTTGAACCCCCGACCTTCTGATCAGTAACCCAGAGCCTTAACCGCTGAGCTACCACTGCCCTAAAAAAAATATATCGTCGAGGCCGATTGATCCGCCGATATTCTAACATTATCGGCATCGGCCGATAAATTTTTCCGTTTGGCCGATTTTTTTCTTTCTTTCTTGAGGGCGCCGGAAATCGCCTGCTTGCATGTGAAGCCACTGAGACTTGTAAACGCCCAGTCACAGTTCATTTTTTTGTTATGTGCCATCGTGTTACTACAATAATAGACCGGTGTGCAACACAGTGTAATTTAAACGGTTCGTATATCAGAGTACGGAAACGTAGAGCTCATAATGTTAAAGTGCTCGCCTGTTTCATTCTCTATCTCTCTCCTCAACAGTTCCCTGTAACTTTTAACTGCCTTGTCTAATGATAAAATTGCAAATATCAATAAAACTAATATCATATTTACTGTCTGCTAATATGCACATATCTCGTTTAAACAGATGCAATAAACCAACCTCACACAACTTCAGCATATCCAGCATCATGTGGAGCGCTCATTTATTTTCCTCCAAAGCATGTATTCTAACAGTCTCACCTCAGCAGTTCCCTGTCACTTTTAACTTTATTTTCTAATGATAAAAAGGCAAATATCAATAAAACTTCTATTATATACCATTTGCAAATATGCAGATATCTCGTTTAAACAGATGTAATTCACGAACCTCATGAAAATCCAGCATTTTCTTTCTGTCGAGCGCTCATCTAATATCTTCATCTGAAACGCGTATTCTATCAGCCAGAATCAAAATTTCAGGATCAAAAGTTCCTCTGATTCACAAATCATGATGGTCAGTGGTTACAATCCAAGCAGGTGATCCAGGCTGTTTAAACTTTCAGGAGATTGCTGCTGCTCGCTGTATCTGCATGAGCACGTGAGTGCAACCAAAGTCTTTCTAGCAAGTCAGTCCACTGTCGGCCATGTTTGGAACGCTCTTGGGAGGCTATTTCCAGTCATGACAGTGCAACTCCTATCTACTTGAATGGGGAAAGACCGAAATCTCCAAAACAGTTGGTCAAGATTACGATCAAAGAACATATTCAAATCAGCAGTAAAATTTGACAACACTGGTATCATAAATGGTGCTTCTTTACCTCAGATTATTCTAAAAAACTAAATTTTCCCAACTTTTGTAGCTAATGCGCATGCGCATTCTCGAGTTGATTGACAGGCGATGTCTGTATCTAAAAGGTAACTGGCTCTTTTACCTGTAAGGCGGGACTTCCTATCTACATCCGTTGACCATTGGCTGCAGTTGGGCGTTCAAATTTCTCCCATTCATTTTAATAGAAATGGCCCATCTCTGCTAAATAGTCTCTGGTGCAACTTCAAAGTAAAAGCACTTCACGTGTGCTATGAGTAAATGTCTTATTCACTGTGCACTGTATGTACAACTGGTTTGATTCAGTATTTTTTTAGAAAATACGATTGCTAACATGGACGTGCTATCCATGGTTGCTGGACTACTGTGTGTACTGTTATTTCTTTCTTCCTAATATATTAATCATTTCTTCGTGCAAATAAAGTGCAAAAATTTGATGACTAAACAGAAATCTGAAGAAACTGCTATCTACCATTTAAAATACAATATTTATTTCATTTTGTGTGAAATTGAGTAAATATAGTGCTAAATAAGAGTTTAATTTTTTTAGCAATTTTATATTTGTTATTTACTATATTAAATTGTGTGATATATCGGCCACCCTGCACTCTGGATATCGGCATCGGCCACAAAAAAAACCCCATATCGGTCAACCATTAGAAATTGCAGTGGATTTTGATTTGTTCTACTACTTTCAGTCAAGTCAGCAGCAGCAGCAGCAGCAGTAGTTAGGTTGGTGTGGTATTAAGTTGCTTACATTCTTTACTAAGCAGTCAGGTCAAATGTGGCTTTACATTATCATGTGGTTGATTAATTATTTTCTGCACACATTTTTTTTTTTTTTTTTTTTTTTTTTTTTGTGAGGCATTTAACTTAATGTTACATCCAGCAATGGTGGCTCAGAGTGCATATCCCTGCTGCAGAAATATACAATTATGATGCAGTTTTTCCAGAATGGCCTCTGGCTACTCGGTTGAGGATGTCCGGCTCAGTGACAGCATGTATTTGGATGGAGCACTTCCAGGGCTTAAACTTTGACCTCAGGGTGGCTGAGTTGAGAAGGTTAAAAGAAATAGTTCAACCAAAAATGAAAACTCATCATTTACTCACCCCATGCCATCCCAGATGTGTATGATTTTTTTCTTCTGCTGAACACAAACAAAGATTTTCAGAAGAGTATGTTGGCTCTGTAGGTCTATACATTTTAAGTGAATGGTGAAAAAAAAACCTGAAGCTTGAAGAGGCACATGAAGGCAGCATAAAAGTAATCTATAAGACTGATGACGCATGCCCAGAGCGTTAGATGGTGGTAGAAAGTGTAATCGGGCTTGAAATCATGATTGTTTAGGAGACTGCTGATGTCAAGATTAATTGTGAAAAAGGAGTTTTATTTTGGTCAGTTCTCCCCCAGAACCTATTGGATCACTTCAGAAGAAAGGGATTGAAACACTGGAGTCACATTGATTACATTTATGCTGCCTTTATGTGCTTTTAGGAGCTTCAAAGTTTTGGTCACCATTCACTTGCATTGTAGGGACCTACAGAGCTAAGATATTCTTATAAAAATGTTTGTGTTCTGTAGAAGAAAGTCATACACATCTGGGATGGCATGAGGGTGAGTGAATGATGAGAGAATTTTCATTTTTGGGCGAACTATCCTTTTAAACCGCTGCCCTCTCAGAAAAGCACAGAATAAAGTTAGTCCTAAACCCTCTAAAATGGTCATTTTGCTGTTGATGGCCTATTAGGCAACATTTTAAATGCCTTTGTGCCCCACAACTACTAGAGCTTATCCTGATCTCATCCATCACTAGTCCAGGGTTCCTTCTTCAGTAGTCACGTTTCCACTGTCGGGCCAAATGAGGCCGTGCTAGTGCATGCCAGGGCCAGTTGCGTTCCCACTGTCACTTCCAGGGCTTCATTATGCCAGTGGCCTTTGGCCCGCCAGTTACCTTTGGGCTAAACAAGGCCAGCTGGGGATTGAGGCGGGGACCACGTCAAAGGAAGAGTTTCGCCGAACTTGCCAGGTTAACAAATGTTTTGAGATCATGGACTGTGTGCTGGGACATCGTCCCGCTGTTAGTGGGAGACCACTCGGGACACCATGTCAGTTACAGTCGGTGAGTTGTCAACGCTAACTTATCTTACTAGCTAGCTAATGTTTACAAATTATATACAGATGTGCTCAAAAGTTTGCATACCCTGGCAGAAATTGTGAAATTTTGGCATTGATTTTGAAAATATGACTGATCATGCAAAAAAACTGTCTTTTATTTAAGGATAGTGATCATATGAAGCCATTTATTATCACATAGTTGTTTGGCTCTTTTTTAAATCATAATGATAACAGAAATCACCCAAATGGCCCTGATCAAAAGTTTACATATCCTTGAATGTTTGGCCTTGTTACAGACACACAAGGTGACACACACAGGTTTAAATGTCAATTAAAGGTTAATTTCTTTATAAATTGCAATTAGGGTCTGTGTATAAATAGTCAATGAGTTTGTTAGCTCTCACGTGGATGCACTGAGCAGGCTAGATACTGAGCCATGGGGAGCAGAAAAGAACTGTCAAAAGACCTGCGTAACAAGGTAATGGAACTTTATAAAAGATGGAAAAGGATATAAAAAGATATCCAAAGCCTTGAAAATGCCAGTCAGTACTGTTTAATCACTTATTAAGAAGAAAATTCGGGGATCTCTTGATACCAAGCCAAGGTCAGGTAGACCAAGAAAGATTTCAGCCACAACTGCCAGAAGAATTGTTAGGGATACAAAGAAAAACCCACAGGTAACCTCTGGAGAAATACAGGTTGCTCTGGAAAAGGACGGTGTGGTTGTTTCAAGGAGCACAATACTTGTTGACCCCTCTCCAAACATAGCGCTTATGGTTGTGACCATAAAGCTCTATTTTGGTCTCGTCACTCCAAATTACAGTGTGCCAGAAGCTGTGAGGCATGTTAAGGTGTTGTCTGGCATATTGTAACCGGGCTTTTTTGTGGCATTGGTTTCTATCTGGCAACTCGACCATGCAGCTCATTTTTGGTCAAGTATCGTTGTATTGTGCTCCTTGAAACAACCACACCGTCTTTTTCCAGAACAGCCTGTATTTCTCATGAGGTTACCTGTGGGTTTTTCTTCGTATCCCAAACAATTCTTCTGGCAGTTGTGGCTGAAATCTTTCTTGGTCTACCTGACCTTGGCTTGGTATCTTTCTTGGTCCACTTCTTAATAAGTGATTGAACAGTACTGACTGGCATTTTCTAGGCTTTGGATATATTTTTATATCCTTTTCCATCTTTATAAATTTCCATTACCTTGTTACGCAGGTCTTTTGACAGTTCTTTTCTGCTCCCCATAGCTCAGTATCTAGAATGCTCAGTGCATCCACGTGAGAGCTAACAAACTCTTTTTTTCATGATCAGTCATATTTTCAAAATCAATGCCAAAATTTCACAATTTCTGCCAGGTTATGCAAACTTTTGAGCACAACTATAAACTCAATATTCAAGATAACTAGATAACATGAGACCTCAGCTTGAGCTTCCCTCTTGCTTATGAAATGGGCGGGGTGAGTGATGTTGGCACCATTGTGGTGTATTAAGGGCAGGTTTTAAGGCAACGCTGTGGGGCAGTTGGTCCGATGGTGGGAACGCAAATCGATTTTGGTCTTGCAGCTCAAGTCCGAGGCTATTGGCCCTGGCTGGCCAGTTGGTAGCCCTGGCTCGCAGTGTCCCGATTGTGGAAAAGTGACTAATGCCTTTCCAAGATGCAGCATTTCAATAAGTAATATTAAGCCAGTTTGGATTAATTGGATTAATAGTAGCAGAAGATTTTTAAAGGCAGCTAAAACTTGAGCTGTAGCTTGTGACTTGAGCTCAGATTGTATCTGATAATCCACCAAAATGATAAATCTCTCGGGCCCGTTGCCTGTCAGGGTTCTTTCTTTCCATTCTGTCCACAATGTGAAAGTCTCTTTACTTCACTGTGTTTTAAAGGGGTCATGACATACTCAATAAAAAAATATTTTTATTTATTTTATTATTATTATTTATTCCACTTATAACATTAAATATTATTTTTCACCAAAACAACATATATGATAATTTCCAACCCTGTCTCTGGCCCTATGTCTGAAACGCTCTGTTTAGGCCTCAGTGTCTCCTTTAAACTTTAAAGTAAACACCCACTGTTCTGATTGGCTAACAGTGTATAACCATATACTGTATATTTTAAACTCAGTCAGAAGGGAATGAACCAGCTCCACATAAAGAAAAACTAAATTTCAGGGTTTACACACAACACACCCCCAGTACCTTGCGAATATATCAAACTATTTACTCAAGCACAGCAGCACCATAAACTTTAAATATCAAACAGTCATGACATATGAAACATTCATTAATGGAATTGTTTATTTACGATATTGTGGTTGGGTCCAATCAGAGTCTTTCTACCAAGTCAGTCCACTGGCTGCCATCTTTGGAATGCTCTTAGGAAGGAATTTCCAGTCATGAAAGTGCAGCTCCTATCTGCTTGAATGGGGAAACACCGAAATCTCCTAAACGGTTGGTCAAGATTACGATCAAAGAACATATTTCAAATCAGCAGTAAAATCTGACAATACTGGAATCATAAACTGTGCTTCTTTCCCTCAGATTAGGCTAAAACAACTTATCTTTGGCTTGTATAGCTAATGCGCATGCATGTTCTCAATTTGATTGACAGGTGAGGTCTGTATTTAAAAGGTGATTGGCTCTTTTAACTTTTAGGCAGGATTTCCTTTCTACATCCGTTGACCGTTGGGTGTTTCAGTTTCTTCTATTCATTTTAATAGTATTGGCCCATCTCTTTTAAATAGTCTCTGGTCCAGTAGTGTTTTTAATTGCCACATGTTTCAGTCACTGTTCCTTTGAAAAGCTTGACTCATATTGTGACTGGTTCACACGCAATCTGCACTGATATGTGCCAAAAGCACATATAATATAGGCTGAAGTGAGCCGAACACACAAAAATTCACGCTGAATGTGCTGAACACACACAAAACAATCCACGGTTAAATGTGACACACAAACATAATCCAATGCACTGTGAAAGATGATGCACACACATATCATCACTTTCGTAGCCCGCCCAGTTGCGTTGAGCAGTGAGATGGCAAACAGAGAGAGCAGATCAATCATGACCCCTTTAAAAGCAGCGTGATATGCATGATAACAGTCATGACAGTTCTTCTATTTGCATGTTTATGGAAAAAAGCTTTAAAAATACTCCAGATGGGCACAAAAATGTGTCCTGTGTGCAGGAATAGTAGACCAGTCTGTCTTGTTCTCTCCTGTTCACCTTTCTGGGTGCGATGATTTAAAAACTTGTGCTGATGTATTCATCCATGTGACATCGCAAAGTAGGGAAAATCCAAACGAGCTGTTTTTGCAGCTTTAAATAAATGCTTTCTTTGTACTGAGGACGTTTTGAGTTCTGTAAAATGAACTCTTACATGTCAAAAAGATCAAGGAAACTTTTATTCCTTATGTCATAAACCCTTGAATAAGATGAGGCCAATCTGACCAAGAGTGTCTGGACATATTAAATGATGTGTTGCTAAACTGAATGCTAAACAGTCAAATTGATATGATGCACAGAAATTCCCATGGAAATAGATTATATTACAACTTACTGCAAATTGGTTGCTTTTGTTTTAATTTTGGGTGCTTATATTTGTCCATAAACAGATGGAAAAAGACACAAGCAAAGATCAGCATACCCGTAAACATAAATGGATTAAGTCTTGTTTTGTGTGCAGTTCTCTATTTTGGCATTGCAAAGGGACTCTCATTTTGACAGGCTACTCTAGTAGACCTTGTCATCAAGATCAGTGTTGAATATGGATGCCAAGTTTTTTATAAACCCCAAACCATGATGCTGAACATGGTTCCTGACACCTCATCTCCCCCATATTCTTGACCGAAGCCAAGCTGCTGTACTCCGTTAAAGTTCTACTGTGTAAATAAAAAATCATGCTTTAAAAATGATTTGTCTTAAGGCCCCCAGTGAGCAAGCAAAGGTGACTGTGGGAACTGGCTAGGAACCCAAAACTCCATATGATGTTAGATAATGGGGAAACATTTAAGCTGCTATCTACATCATAACTATACAAAGCCTTAGTGTTTTTCCAAGTAAAAGACCCGATTTATTTGCAATTATTACTGTGGCTGGATATTGATACAGATTTCCCGATTTGATTCAATTAGATTCATAAGCTTTTGATTCAGTATCGATTAGGGATGGGCATTACTCGTCGAGTACTCGAGGGGCAATGACATGTACATAGCTGTATATATAACAACATGTCTGACAAACGTCTTTGGCTGCTGCATTGCATCTTGTTGTTCCAGTGTATCGTCTATTCATTATTATAGGCTGTTATAAAATAATCTGTTACAAATGTACAAAAGATTGCATAATCAAAATATAATGCATCATATTGTGTCATTATGTGAAGATTCGCAGCCCAACTCAATGAAAGAATGTGCACAACGCGCATCTGTCTGTTCTTCCTTCAGGGTACTGTAGTAATCTTAGTAAGCACGCACCAGTTTTTTTGAGTGACTGTCTGAACCGTCTATTTTCAAATCGCTTTTGGCTTAACAGGAGATGCCATAACCATCGCGTTTTTAATATGCGTATTAAGTTGAAGTTCAGTTTTGAAGACGCTGCATTCTGTTATATTTACCTGTGCTCTGTCTAGCTGTTTGAAACACTCGCAGCACGTTGAGTCCACTGCCACACGCCTGGTGGGTGTGTGTTTCCCCAAGTGTTCGCTCCTGTGTGGAAATCCGCGATGCTCTGTATTGTTGTTGCTGTGATGATTCATGAAGCGTTCCATTCAACTCAGAGTCTGAATTTCCACCTTTCAACTGGGGAAAGTGCAAAGGAATGACACATTGTCGGACTTCTAACTTGGAAACTCATGCGGAAATCTTCAACTCCCATTTCGTCGAGATGCAGGTGTGTAGGCACCCAGGGCATGGAGGATTACAGTCAGTGACAAACATTCACTTTTATTTAATAATATCCATTACCGATATAGTCAAAGTTCTTACATTAAATGATAATAAAATGACAATCAATGAACTCCTCAAAATCACAACGTAATCAATCTCAATATTAAAAATAAGCTCCCTCTTTGACATGTTTGTGTTTAGTTGTCAGGTAAGTGTCACTGAATTTCGAGTTAAATGAGAAGTCACATCATACATGATCACCATTGATCATTGTTTTCACGATCATTCATTGCTGCCACGTCTGAGTACTCATACCATCCCTAATATCGATTCATATGGGTGTTTCAGTTATAATGTCCCTTTTGCTTATATATGAAAGAAATTCTCTCCCAGCTAATGCTGTTAAGTACAGGGGACATTCTAACTAGGTACATTACGAAAATGTATTAATTAATTTTAATAATTATATTTGATAAATTTTTCGTTATTTTGGTCACATTTCGGCTTTTTAAAAATGAACAAATCCATGTATTCAGTCAATAAATAAGATATTATATTTCAGATATTATTTGTTACATATTTATTGTTTAATTGCATAATTTGTACTATTTACACGTATTTACATTGATTTGTTGAAAATGTGCTAAAAGTGGTATTGTCTCTAACAGAACCGGCATTTCTTTAAAGAACGTCTGTAGATGATCGCATGTTAACGAGAAAGGATTCGAATGGCTTTATCTCATCTGTGCCATGTTGATTAGAATTAAATGTTCATTTTTTGTTGTTTTTTATCAACAACTGACTGAAGAGAACAGAAAGGGTGTTAAAAGAGACATTATTAAATGACAAACGGGTCTCGTGGATCTCGTCTTTGGACACACATTGCACAGAACAACTTTTACTCTCAACACGCAGTGAAAGGATCTCGCTGCTGAATACTTCACCACTATACTACACAATTACTGGTGAGTGAAATGTAAACGTTTACCAGCCAGTTGCCAATATACATTATAGCGAAATTAGGTAAGTGATTTCCTCCCATTGTAGTGGAGTGGTTGCGCATAGAATAAAAGCTCGATCTTGGGATTTAAGAATCGCTATCGAGATCATTCAAATGAAGATTGCGATGCATCAGAAAATCTATATTTCTACCCACCCCTAATTATTACTGCCTGACTGTACACATCCCAAGATTTATGTGGGAAGAAAGCGACATTGGAAATATATAGAAAATTGGCTGCTTGGGACAGCAGTCAATTAGATAGTTTATCAGTCAGCTGAATGCAATGATTGACCAGTTAGACTCAAGTATTCCATAAAGCTGTGTAATAAAGCATTAGATTTTATTCTAAATGTTTTTGAAAAATGTTGCACCCATAGTTTCTTATTATTTGAAGTGCAAGGCATGAGATGTTCAACTGTGGACTACATGAGGAACATTAGAGGGGTGGGAGAGGAATGCAGGGCTCTCATAGGTTGTTTGTTTTGTAAGCGCCGCCTCATCTTCTAGTGCCCCTCCTCTCCTCTCTTCCCTCTCTCCCTCAAACATTCCCCCACTCCTACTCGCCTCCGTACTTGTCACTGAAGCTTCAGGAACGAGGGAAAATAGACTCTGTCCCTTAAAATGGAGCAAGAGACGGCAGCCAATGAGTATAGGGACTAGGGTTTAGGAGCCTAAAGAGGAAAGGGTGTGGTCTGTAAGTGAGTGGGGTCTAGTTTCATTATTTTTCCCTTCTTGTCACTATTTTTAAAGGGCCTTCTCTTGCTGTTGACCTCAGTGTTAACGTTAAGAGCCTTTGCCGTGGCACTGGAATGAAGACAGATTATAATTAGTGTCTGTGTGAATGAGGAACATTATTATTAGTGTCTGTGTGAATGAGGAGAGGAGAACTGCGTGGGGCTTCGATGTTCCGTCATTATGTGCAGTGCAGGTTTAGAGTACCCCAGATCGTTATGTAGCCTGGCCATAATAAATCATAATAGTTCAGATAGTTCAGACCTTTAATTAAACATGCCATTTTGACATTTACGTCCTGAATTTGGAGAAAGGCATTTCCCGAAAGGGCGTTTGGACATTACCACTACCACCGAGTGTTGTAATGAGTCTTATAGAACCTTATTACCAAATATAAGAAATTTTAATAAGAAATTTGTCTAGCGAGCCTCATGTTATTTAGAAGTTCATTCCAGCTTCACTGACTGAAGCTGGATTGTAACCATTACAACACACCTACAGCATTCCTTATTTAACTTCTACAGTTTACAGTTTATTACTATGCTATAAAAGTATGTCAATTAAAGGGACGCAACACTATTAAAAACTGATACAGATAACTGGTAATTATTTTTATGTTACAGCAGATTACCAATGTATAATGTGTTTGTAATTTATTTATTTATTTATTTTTTTGTCTCTTTTGCACAGATTTTCAACAGCCAGTTTACGCTAAAATTCCAGTACAACATTTAGCATGCTTCAAGTGGATTTAGGCATCAAAACATTATAATCAGGGTTTCCATAGTCATTGAAAACCTGGAAATTAGTGGTCAACCGATATATCGCAGCAATATCGATATTCTGACTTCAGCATAGGCCGATACATTTTCCTGTTTGGCTGATTTTTTTTTTTCTTGAGGGTGCAGAAAATCACCTGCAAAGTGATTGAGACATGTAAGCGACCAGTCACGGTTCGTTTTGTTGTTACGTGCATCGTGCTACTACAATAATAGATTGGTGTGCAACACAGTGTTATTTAAACAGTCCGCATATCAAAGCAGCGGCAGATGCGTTTGAGCTCGTAATGTTAGGGTGGTTTCACATATGGTACGTTTTAAGTGAACCCAACCCAGTTCTGTTAAAGGGAACCAGGCACAAATGACCTCAGTGCTTTTGGTGTTCACAATGTAAGTGGACTTAAAAGAGGACCCAGTTTCTTTTTTGGTTTCTTTTTTGGTCCTCTTCACATTATTGTGGTCTCAGACCCCTTGTTGTTCACACAATAGCTCCTTAAGAACTCAGACCCCATTGCAGCTAGGGCTGTCATGATTATGAAATTTGGCTGACAGTAATTTTGCATAAATAATTGCAATTATTATAAGCAATTGTCATACAAATTGTCATACTTCTTAAGGTGTACATATGCTGGGGGAGCCTGGGTAGCTCAGCGAGTAAAGACGCTGACTACCACCCCTGGAGTCGCGAGTTCAAATCCAGGACGTGTTGAGTGACTCCAGCCAGGTCTCCTAAGCAACCAAATTGGCCCGGTTGCTAGGGAGGGTAGAGTCACATGGGGTAACCTCCTCATGGTCACTAGAATGTGGTTCTTGCTCTCGGTGGGGCGCGTGGTGAGTTGTGCGTTGACGCCGCGGAGAATAGTGTGAAGCTTTCACACGCGCTATGTCTCTGTGGTAACGCGCTCAACAAGCCATGTGATAAGATGCATGGATTGTCTCAGACGTGGAGGCAACTGAGATTCGTCCTCTGCCACCCAGATTGAGGCGAGTCACTTTGCCACCACAAGGACTTACAGCGCATTGGGAATTTTGCATTCCAAATTGGGGAGAAAATCACCCCCCCCCCCCAAAAAAAGGTGTACATATGCTTATGACAGTTAGGCCTACACCTTAAGTAGTAAATTATTTATATTTAACTTGCAATCATATAATCAAATGGGGCTATATGATTACATTTAAGGCTTTAAAAATATTGAGTTTTTAATTTAAAATTATTGCACAGTGATATAAAATATTACTTATGTAAATCTATGTATTACATTATTACAACACCACCAATTATATTACATTATGCAATAGTAATAATGTATACTGTATTTCTGTCCTAAATTCTTCACTCTCATGTTATGTTAAGGCTCTCCGATAAAACCTGCAAGCCCTTATTTCGCATGAAGGAAAACATTTGAAATTCTATTTGCATTTGAAAATATATTTCTTTACCTATCATCTCGAGAGTAATGGAACAAGCAAGAGTCTCCTCCTGTGTGTCATTTACACTGTGTGTAAATAAAATTAAAGTGAAACTATAAAAACCCTCACTTGTATTTTCGTGGGAGTTTGACGCGAACAGAGCATTTTAAAGCGGTTCATCTTAACGCGCTGCTCTGCTCTGAATGCGGTCGGTCCGTTCATTTTTGGTGCTCAAATAATACAAGAATGGAATATGAGACACAAAAACACCTCATGGTAATCATGGTATATCTATATTCGCTTAAAATTCCCATATGTGGACAGTAAATTGTGACTGGAATATGATGTAATGCAGCCATGTATGGCAAGCCACGAGGTACTTATGTCATAAAATGCAAAGCGGACTGGTACCTCTTCGCTTTCACATCGCACAAATCAATCAAACCACAAAATGACCCACGAGGTCGTCTCAGTATGGTTCACTTTTAGGACCTTTTAGGGGGGTCTGAGACCACTTGGGTTGTTCACAAATACACGTTGTACTGCTCTGAGAGCACTTGGAGTGCACAAACAAACTAGGTGTGAAAACACCCGTAAAGTGCTCATATGTTTCATTCTCCATCTCTCTCAACAGTTCCCTGTAACTTTTTTACAGTCTTGTCTAATGATAAAAAGGCAAATATCAATAAAACTAATATCATATATACTGTCTGCTAATATGCACATATCTCGTTTAAACAGATGTAATAAACCAACCTCACACAACTTCAGCAGATCCAGCATCCTGTGGAGTGCTCATTTATTTTCCTCTAAAGCACGTATTCTATCAGCCTTTCCTCAGCAGTTCCCTGTCACTTTTAACTTTATTTTCTAATGATGAAAATGCAAATATCAATAAAACTAATATCATATATACTGTCTGCTAATATGCACATATCTCCTTTAAACAGATGTAATAAACCAACCTCACACAACTTCAGCAGATCCAGCATCCTGTGGAGTGCTCATTTATTTTCCTCTAAAGCACGTATTCTATCAGCCTTTCCTCAGCAGTTCCCTGTCACTTTTAACTTTATTTTCTAATGATGAAAATGCAAATATCAATAAAACTTCTATTATATACCATTTGCAAATATGCAGATATCACGTTTAAACGGATGTAATTCACGAACCTCACAAAAATCCAGCATTTTCTTTCCGTTGAGTGCTCATCTAATATCTTCCTCTGAAGCGCATATTCTATCAGCCAGAATCAAAAACTTCAGGATCAGGATCAAAAGTTCCTCTGATTCACAAATCATGATGGTCAGTGGTTACAATCCAAGCAGGCAATCCAGGCTGTTTAAACTGTCAGGAGATTGCTGCTGCTTGCTGGATCCACACGAGCGCATGAGTGCAACCAAAGTCTTTCTATGCAAGAAACTCCAATCTACTTGAATGGGGAAATACCGAAATCTCCAAAACGGAACATATTTCAAATCAGCAGTAAAATCTGACAGTACTGGTATGAGTAAATGTCTTATTCACTATGCACTGTAAGTGCAATTGGTTTGATTCAGTGTTTTTTGAGTAAATGCGATTGATAACATGGACATGTTATCCATGGTTGCTGGACTACTGTGTGTACTGTTATTTCCTTCTTCCTAATATATTAACAATTTCTTTATGTACAAATAAATGACTAAAATTTGATGACTAAACAGAAATCTGAAGAAACTGCTATCTACCATTTAAAATACAATATTTTTTTAGAAGATTTTTTACAAATTGTGTAAATTAGAGTAAATATAGTGCTAAATAAGAGTTTATTATTTTTTAAGCAATTTTTTGTTTGTTATTTACTGTATTAAATTGTGTGATAAATCGGCATTGTATTGGCCTATCGGCCACCCTGCTCTCTGGATATCGGCATTGGCCATTAAAAAACCCATATCAGTCGACCACTACTGGAAATGTATTATTTTAAAATGAGATCCCCAAACCTGGAATAATCATTGAAGTTTCTATAGCGACTATCTGTTCTTCTAGTTACAATAAGCTTTAAAATATTAAATTGGCTCTCTGTGAGTGCAATCTTTTTAAAATGATTTTTAAAAATCCCTAATTGTGAATAACTAGAAAAGTCATGGAAATTAATTGATCAAAACATGTGAGAACTGAGAACCCTGTATAATGCACAGTAGGAATATGCCTGGAGGTTTAATGCAAGTTACGCTCAATTGAAAGCATTTGTGGCATAATATTGATTACCACAAAAAATTTGACTTGTCCCTCCTTTAAAATTTTTTTTTTTTAGTGTGATAAAATTGCTTACTAACCTTTTTTGTGTAAAGTTAAATCCAATTTTACAACTTCATTGCCATGATGATTTAACACTGCAAACTCTGTAATCGTGGTGAACGACTCTTAAAAACTATGATTTTAACAACCTTACAGCTCAAATAATACCTGAGTTTTAACTTGCGATGGAAACCCATGGAATTAGCCCCATTCACTTCCATTGTAAGTGCCTCGCTGTAACCTCAATTTTTTTTCTTTTTTTTAAAGAAAAGTAGGGATGAGTCAAAATTATTATTTGTGGTAATCAACATTATGCCACAAATGCTGTCAGCTTAAATTAACTTGTATTGAACTGGAATATTCCTCCATTACTTTTGTAACAAGGTATGAAAGAGTAGGAACTGTCAAATGTGAATTAGATAAAGGGGGAATTTTCACTCGGTCACTTCATCTACCTTGTTTGACATGTTCTCTGTTCTCTTTTTAGTTTCGCTGTCCAACTGCAGTCTGAAGAAGAAGAGGACTCGCAGCATCTTCAGCTCATTGTTCTGCTGTCTGAGGAGTTACGATGCCGAGCCACCCACCACCCCCAACAACAACAGCAGCCCTCTTCCCCCACCTGTGGAGGAAAACGGAGCTCCACCAAAGGTGAGACATCCCCAAACATGTCCCCTAACAGCACTCATCTTCTATCAGGAAAGCGATTACAGCAGGATCAGCTGTTTATTGATCAAGAGTCTTTGGTCTCTGTTTGCTACCACTGCTTTAGCATCTAGTTGAAATCAAGCTCTCTGAAGGGATAGTTCACCCAAAAATGAAATTTCTGTCATCATTTACTCTTATGTTGTTTCAAACCTGTATGACTGACTGACTTCCGTTAAACACAAAAAGAGATGTTAGGCGGAATGACAATCTCAGTCACCATTCACTTTTATTGCATCTTTTTTCCATAGAATGAAAGTGAATAGTGACTGAGATTGTCATTCTGCCTAACATCACCCTTTGTGTCTCATGGAATAAAGTAGGTCATATGGGTTTGGAACAAAGTGAGGCTCAGTAAATTACAGAATTGTCATTTCTGGACGAAGTATTCCTTTGAATGTAATTCATCACAACACACTCTTTCTTTGTGTAGACTGTATCACATTTGTCTGAATTAATGTCCATTTGCCTTGTGTTCAGCACCTCATTTATTCTGTTTGTTTCCTCTTTGTCTTCATCACTTATGTCCCAGTGTGACCAGGTTGAGGTCATCCCTATCCCCGGTGTATGTATGACTCCTCTTCGCTCCCTCTGTTTGTGTGCTCTCGCATGCCACATGGAACATCCCTTCATTGTACTGTACACTCATATCTTTTGAAGCAGCTCTTTGGACAGTCAGTACGTTCACATGCACTTGAAAAATTTGATTTCAGTCGAACTAAAACAGAATTAGTCTTTTTAAAATGTCATGTAAATGCTTTTGTCCATCTGAAATTGTACCAGTACGAATTTTACGGGGTCGGACCAAATTACCTAGGTAATGCGATTGTAGCTCTATTTTGTCCAGCATGCATTCCGTTTTATTTTTTCCCAAATTCTGTGTTTTCCCTTTTATTTTCTCTGAATTCCAGGTTTTAAAGTTTAATGACATTTTATCATTAAAAAACTGTCTAATCAGATTAATTCATAGAATTTTAATAAAATGAAAACAGAACAGTTACTTTTTAACATACCATTGCATTATTTTTTTATTAAATTAAGAGTGTCTACTGATCTTCACAGCACAATCTAAAACCCAAAATTTGAGTTTTGTTTTTTGTTTATTATTAATATTATTATTATTATTGTAAAATACAGTGCTGCACAGTAGAGCATCACAGTATTAATGAAAGCAGTGATGATATTGCTTAAATATAATGTAATTATTATTGAAATATTATTATTATTATCATCATGATTATTGCTACTACAACTACATTGAATATTACATTTTACTAAACAGAAAATATTTCTGTTGCATTTTATAATTTCACATGTCTAGTTAAATGAATCTTTTATTTTGGTGGAAAACCGGATGTTTTTGATGGCTTCACTTCTCACCTCCGGAAAGCTAAATGGGCTAATGTGCTTATTAAACTGCAAAAGGCTATGATTTAATTATCTAAATATATATAGTCTATATGTGCTGCGCTTCACATCGAACGAAATGATATGCTCTGTCATTAATACACACATGGAGCACACGTGATATTAAAGCTGCACTACGTAACTTTGTGCCCTCTAGCGACATCTGTGGTTGAAACTTAAAATTGCAAGCAATTTGCGGAAGAATACGTTACATCAGTCGTGTTTTGGCACTTCTTTTCTGGCAGATGAATCTCCCAATTTGAGCCACCTGGACATCGACTGTGCGTGATCATGACTGGAGCCGGAGTCATAACATGCTATTCATGTTGATATTACGTTATACGATTAAACATTTGAAATGGAAATATTACTTGCTTTGATGAAGATAAACAACACTCTTATTTACGTAATTGAATGAATTTTACACTTAAATCGCTTTTTTGACACTACACTCAAAGCACTTTTAAATAAAGAACAGGGGACTCTCCTCAGCCACCACCAATAGCTCTTAATATGATTATTCAAGTGTTTTATCTACTATTAATGTTTGAATTGTACTACAATTTTAAATTTAAGTGGTTAAACTTGTGATATGGCTGATACGAGATCAATAGAAGACTTTATTATTTTTTTACTATATTGTCCAGCCCTAGTTACTACAATAGCATGTCTATGCAATGCACACAATAACACCGTGAACTAAAAACATAAAATGAGGATTCAATACTGATGGGGATAAAATATACTTTATTAAATGTAAAAATAATATGCTTAAATATACAATATAACAATTACAAGAAGTTAATTTCAGAAGTCATACATATTAAACATGTCACATTAACTTTACTGGACAACGTAGATACATTGCGATTGGTTAACACACGAGTATTGTTTGATTCATACAAGCATGACAAGCAATCTAAGCTTCAACAACCCTACCAGAAAACATATCCAAGCATTATAGCAGGTAAACAACTTCACCAAATCGATAACAGATAAACATCCATCTAGACTGCAATGATGCTGTCCTGAACTGTGTGATTGTTACTGAACTGAGTTACAGCATAGTTAGTTTCTCCAACCGGAACATGAGACAGCCGGTACTACTTTCCTGTGTGCGGACATGACGTAATGACACAATGATGAACGCCATAAGCCAGCGATTTCGCACCAAATCGAACCCAACAGCTCAAAGTACAAATAATTTTTATAGGCTAACCGTAGTGAATCGGGGTTAGGTAAGGACATTGTTTTGAACTTTGTTTATGTACTCAATCAATAATGGCAATTTGTTCATTTTAAACCAAAAAATCTTACATAGTGCAGCTTTAATCTTGCGGTTAGTATATAAGCAGTGGCTTCTCACATTCACTTACTCTTGAAGCTTATGCAGACCATATACGCCATTTGTTGAATTAAATCTCAGCCTTTTGTGGTTTAATCATCACACTAGGACATATCATGATTTTAATTGAATTAATTGTGCATTTGTACATTAATTTCATCCCAAATATGTCAAATTCTGTGACATTCCGTGTTTTATAGTTAATTCCGTTTTTATCAATGGATTCTGTGATTCCGTCGAAATGCGGAAATCATAGGGCCCTACATACATAAGTTAATCCGACCACAACTGGGTTTGTGTTCTCAAAAAATCAGTTGATGCACAACGTGTATTTATCACAGAAGTTGAATGCAAAATAAGCGAGGTAGAGGTATCATGGCGAATGCAAAGAACAAAACATTTTGGACGTATGAGAAGATCACCTTCATGTAGTTGCAGCTGAAGTTGCTGAACATTCTTAAATACATGGACAGATGAAAAACAAGAAATGGCGAAAAAAACATTAAAAAAAATTTGATTAAGGATTGTTTCATGCATTCTTGAAAAGACAGATTAAGACTGTAGCTTGATTACACAAAAACCTGCTTTAGCTCGATTATAGCTGCGCATGTTAACGTACTGAGTGATGCACTTGGCAGATCCCTCTCGGATGCTTGCATGCACTGTGTATTATTCTTCTGAGACGTCTGGAAAGCCCCATGTTTTTTTTCACACAGTAAGGGTTAAGACATTTAGCAACACATGTTAGCTGTACCCACCCCTTGTGATTTAACTATTGAGAGATTATGTAATACGATAAGAACATGTGTTAAACAATTATGACTTGTTCTGGTTTGATAATGCAAGAGCTATATTCTATTTATTACTGTTTTGTTACTGTTCTTTTTAGAAAGATTTATGAATAGGTTAGGGCATTGCCTGCAAATCTTTAACTGATGAGGGTTTAGCTTGTCTATTCTGTTGTTAATCTCACCGCTAGGCTTTTTCAGATCTCATAATCAATCCTTTAATGATTTTAGGTCAATCAGGTCCCTAAGCCTGTCTCTGATTGTAGAGGTTGTTTTTTATTTTTAAATACCGGCGGATAAAGGTTTTGCTGTAACCCCCATTGTTGTTTGTGTACGGAACAGGAATTTACCTGCAGATAAACCGTAAGTGTTTTGGCTGTCTTTCTGCGTTCATTCAGCAGTTCAGACCAGGATCATGATTGCGCTCCAGTAGTCATTCCTAAGCTTGAGTCATCCCATTAAAAAGACAGGGATTTAGATAGACTCGACAGCATACTGCCTCCCTCTATAACAAGATTGCCTCTGCTTGAACTGAGACAGTGCAGTGAGGATTAGAGAGTCGGATGAACGGAGGGGCCCATTCACTGACAGTTTATGAAATTACGGGATTTCATACAGGCTGTCAATGCTAAAGTCACTCTCTAAAGCCAGTGCCACACTAGCTGAATTTTCCATTGATTTTCAGTTGTGAGCTTCATTTATATAATAACTGGCCAGGTGGAGGGAGACGGGAGTATGCATTTGCATCTGCCAGTGGGAGGTCGTGAATCCCTTGACCGTCGGAACTCCCTGCTGAGATAATCACTTCACAAACTCCTTTTGTTCTTCTGCTTGTTTGAAATTATTGCTGGCAGTTGGTGGGATGGTTACACAGGACCAATGATGTTTTCTTCAAGTGGACCTGGGAAGATCGTACCTCTGAGCTTTAAAAATACGGAACAAGCCAATCTTAAGCAAATACACAATGAATGACGGCAAAAGCTCTTTATCTGTTGTACCGGTGAATAAACCCACATAACTTATACTTCACTTATATAATTCATTAATAAATGGTATCTAACAAATTATTAATTAATTTGCTTAAACCGTGAAGGGTGAGTCATTAGTTGACTGTCATCTACACTCTCTGAACACCTGTACACCTACTTATTCATGCGATTATTTAATCAGCCAATTGTGTGGGAGCAGTGCAATGCATAATATCATGCAGATACGGGTCAGAAGCTTCAGTTTATGTTCACATCAACCTTCAGAATGGGGAAAAAATGTGATCTCAGTGATTTCGACCATGGCATAATTTTTGGTGCCAGATGGGCTGGTTTGAGTATTTCTGTAACTGCTGATCTCCTGGGATTCCCATCATCTTTCATGTCGACGCGCTCTTTCCAATGTCCCGACTCAGCAACTGGGGTATCATCTAGAATTCCAACTTTCCCACTCGTTTATATGACTTCGCTTGGTCATACAAAAAAAAAAATCAAAATCAAAATCAAATCACTTTGTCACACAGCCATATACACAAGTGCAATGGTGTGTGAAATTCTTGGGTGCAGTTTCGATCAACATAGCAGTCGTGACAGTGATGAGACCGATTACAATAACATCAAATTAACACAGCCCAATTTAAACATCTGATATACACATAATTACACTCAACAATATACAAATAATAACATACACTGTACAGTATACAATATGCACTATATTGATACACATTATTCAATAACAATAAAAAACAAAAATATATAAAAGAGTATATATAGAATGTACAGTATTGTACTGTATTGACATTCAGGCTGTCGGTTGATAGTCAGTTGTTAAGAGAGAATATAATATAATAATAATATAATTTATGACAGTCCGGTGTGAGATATAAGAGTAAGGGTAATAAAGTGCGGTGCTGATGTATTTTGATCGTGGGAGATCAAGAGTTCAGAAGTCTGATTGCCTGGGGGAAGAAGCTGTCATGAAGTCGGCTGGTGCGGGTCCTGATGCTGCGATACCACCTGCCTGATGGTAGCAGTGAGAACAGCACTTGGCTCGGGTGGCGGGAGTCTCTGATGATCCTCTGAGCTTTTTTCACACACTGCCTTGTATATATTTCTTGGAGGGAGGGAAGCTCACCTCCGATGATGTGTTTGGCAGTTCGCACCACCCTTTGCAGTGCTTTGCGTTTGTGGGCGGTGCTATTGCCGTACCAGGCGGAGATGCAGCCAGTTAGGTTGCTCTCTACAGTGCAGGTGTAGAACTGTGTGTGGATGTGGCGGTTCATTCCAAACTTCCTCAGCTGTCTCAGGAAGAATAGGCGCTGATGAGCCTTTTTCACAACGACTTCAGTGTGGAGACATACATCGTATGTAACCACAAATGATAAGGCACAAATTGCAACTGCTGCCGCGAAACACTAATTGTTCTTCGTGATTATTGTTTATGCTCTTGTCTTGCTCTTATTTTGGCGAGCTTCAAGTTGATTGGCTGAGAAAATGGGGTGTAACAGTGAAGTGTTGAGAAAAGCCTAAGACAGTTGTTTAGTGTGACACCTGTCCTTCATTCGTAATTGGTGAGTATGGAAGGCCCTCTGACTGAGGAGAGCAAGATCAGCAAACAACAGTTGCCAAGTGTGACGACTTCCAGTCAAATAGAGTTATTTAGAGTCTGCTAGTGTGACGCCAGATTAAGGGTGCTTTCACACTAGTACTTTTGGTGCGTCCCTGAGTTCGAATGACATCAAAGTTCAATTCGTTTGGGTGGTGTGAGTGCTGTTTTACGAACTCAGGTGTGCAACCGGGAACCGCACCTGAATCCGCTTGAAAAGGTGGTCTGGGGTACGATTCATGTGAACTCCAATGCGGTTTGCTGTTAATATGAACGCAAAAAACGTACCAAAGCGCGAAGTGGATCGCTATCGGTAACGTGTAATTCGCGTCTTTGCAGTTATTCCCGATCGTAATTTCTCATACCAGCTTGTGTCCAAATAAATCACCTTCAGAGAGCAGCTCACATTCCTCACAACTCTTGCAACGCATCTGTAGGTTCGCAGCAGACAAACCCTAATATTCTTCACATCATTGCACATTCAATGCATTCGTTGCAGACAAACATAATTTTGTGAATGTAAAGTTTTGGTGGTAAATCCAAAATGAATAATTTAATAAAACAGCAAAGCTGATGTCTTCTTGAGTTGTTGCCTAGTTACAGTAGTAAACAGCTGCCGCTTGAACTCACGTTGATGACATAATCGGACTGTGGTTCAGACCCCAAAAATATGATGTGAACAGAGACCAGCAGTGGCAGGGGGAGGAAATGAAATAAGGTTTGGTCCAAGCAATCTAACCAAGTGTAAAAGTACCCTAATTTTACTCATTCAGCATCTCTTGATTAATGTGTGAAAAACCTTTAATCCACATGCACGGCCATAATCCTTTCCACTTCCTGTTGGATGAATCTGTGAGGAAGAGCTGGGTTGTTACAGCATGATTCTGTGCAACAGCACAGGAAACACGCTTCCAAAAATGGCAGAAGCTATCTTTTAAATTTCCGGAGGAAATGTGTAGATTGTTGGTAACTGCTGCTTTTCACCATCTCTCTGCTCATTTGGCTTTATAACGGTCTCCCTCTTAACACATTGCAGCTTAATCTCCTGTGCCTAATTTCTTGCACATTACGGTAAAACTGCTCTCTCTGTCTCTGTTCATCACATTAATCCTCTCTGTTTTGCATTTCCTCAGCCTCCAGAGAAGTACCTCCTCCCAGAGGTTAACATAAACGACTATGGAAAGAAGTGTGTGGTAATAGACCTGGATGAGACTCTGGTGCACAGCTCGTTTAAGGTAATTAAATGACCACAGATCCTCCTCTGGTAATTGCCAAACGTAAGCAACCGGGAATAAGCTACAGATTTGTCCTTATTGAGATGTTATGAAATTGTCACTTCTATCTGTAACTGCCTTAGTGACTTTGACCCACTGTGACCTATTTACATCAGGCCTATATATGCATGTAGGCAGTGCTTCTTGTGATGCTAAGTGACTGCTTAGTCAGGGCACATTTATCTCTCCTGATAGTATAGGAGTAGAACAGCAACACTGATTAATATTAAGCATTTCAAGCTCTTGATAATGTAGTTTGCTTTAGTTTGGTGCAAGGGAGGGTTTGGATGTTTTCAGAAGAAGTGAGAATAGCTGGGGTTGATCAAATTAAATTCATCTTGGGTTCTCCTAATTCCACTCAGTTCTCTGTTTCGGTCAAAATTGTGTCTTAAGTTATAATCAGCTTGTCTTCAATTTTCATTTCTGTTTAAAATGTTTTGGATCATTCCGCTGATAAAACCTTGAAAAAAAAAAAAAAACATCTTTACAAGAACTTTAAGTTGACAAAAACCTCCAGAAAACATGAGTTGTGGAAAATGAGATTTGATCTAGGAGCTTTTTGTGATAGCTTTATACAGTGGATGCTCTTGAAGAGACTGTAAGACTATCCCTCACTGCCTCGTTTTCATTCACATCAAAAATCAAATATGCCACTGCTGTTAATAAGGACTATTGGCTCCTTAACTGAAACATTAAAGCCAGCAACACATTAGCTGACTCTAAACAACTCTGTTTTGGCTGAGGGTGTCACAGTTGCAGACTGTTTTTCTTGGTTTCCGATGGAGGGGAGCACTGTATGAACATAAACAGTTTTAATAGAGAAATTTAGGATGCAAATCATGGAGTAACTTTACCTTGTGAATTGGGATATGATGTCATGCACTACTGGTTTTAGTAAATAAGTCAGTTAGCAAAAATATTATATTCAAAATTTTAGAATATTCTGTCTACTCACTTTCCAGGAACAATATAAACATGCAGCTTTGAACTATGTAATGATATAAATGACTAAATATGTAATTTAGCCAAGATGTCAGTGTGTGACGTTTCTATCTTTTATTGGTCACATGTCTTCTCGTCATCCAGATTTGCAGGTCAGAGTTCTTTGAACTTTTTTTCAGAGACACTTGAACTTTTCTTCTGCAGCGTAGTGCAAAATGTATTTTAAAGTCTCCTGTGTTTGGATGCATTTGATTGGGAGCGAAGGGAGCATGATGTGTAGTGTGACCACCCCTTTATGAGTCGGTTCTTTTGAATCTAAACCGCAGAACATAGCAAATTACTTTTATCAGCCGTTTTTTTTTTAGTGAATGATAAACTGATTGAACCACAAGTCATTTATTTCATCATGTCTGACGTGAACCAAGAACTGTTGCTGTGTTATGTGTACTTAAAACTCATGAGACTTAAATTCAAGTAATTACTGGATGGCTGTTGATATGAAAATGCGATTTCCATTCCTAACGGCTGTTTTACATTGCACGCCGAAGCAGTGCGTCACGACAATTTTGCAGCAAACAACGTGTGTGCTTTTACACCTGCAGCATTTCTGCTGCAGAAACTGCTGCGCTCTAAACAGAAAATAAAGTTATAAAATGGCTTTCAGGAGTGAATTATTGGTAAGTGTTACAAGCATGATCATCATGAAATCGTATTGACATGATGCTGGTGTAATCTAATGCAGTCTTGTAGAATTATTTCATGTAGTGACAGCCAACACAATAAGCTCTGCTCATTTTTAAACATCACTATTTAGTGGAGAGGGAGGACGATGAGCCTGAATGTTGTTTTGCACAACAGAGGACGGTTTGGTCACTCGGTTTGGCTCGATCACACTTAAAAATATAGTTAGAAAAGGTAATTATGCACAACCATTGAATAGCGATATCTCTTTGTTCAAGCACCAGCCAAAACTTTTAAGTGTTAAATACTTTCCTCAAAAAAAGGACGCACTTCCAATGTGTTAACTCTTCTTCACTACCAACAGCCAGATACAGCATCCCATGTTTTTTCCTTTGTAAAGTAATCCTTATTAAAAGTTGAGGGCAACAGAGCAGTTTAATACAAGTGTCTTTCAGTACAAACTGAGGTTAGTTTTGAATTTACCGACTACACGTGCTGTCGCATGCATTTGTTTACATTTGGTAACACACTCGGCTGTATATAGGTATTACAGTCAACCCTTTAGACCTGCTCTCAGTGTAATAGTATAAAAAAGGACAGTTTTATTTTGTTTGTTTAAGGCTATGACTTGTAGTAAACTAGTTTTAAATTATAAAACTGAATGTCTGCTTAAGCTAAATAATTAAAATAATTACATTTGTGTTTGTGTCATTCCCTATGAGATGTTATTAAAATAAAAACACACTAGACTACAAATATATGCTTAATCTGGGCAATATAATTTTTTTTTGGTCAACTCATCTTCATGATATCCATCAATAATGCACTTTCACTTTAATTCAGCTTGAGCAGCACAGCAAAAATAGACTTGGCGCCGAAACTCCCGCTTATGATGTAAATACACTCTTTTGGAAAAAAATATCCACTGCTTTTGTCCTGTTTCGGTGTGCGGTGTAAAACAGGCATAATAGTTGCTGTGCCCCTGATCCCTCAGGCTTGACTAGTAATTTTAGTAGCAAGAGGTTTTGTATGACAAGAACACAGACGCCCTCTGCTGTTTTATTGCATGAATGCAACTTATAAGTAAACAAACTTTATCACACATTGATAACCCTCTGATCGCTGACATCATGCGGATCTGCTGTGGGTTTTTCATTGTGTAATGTTTTGAGATATGTTATCTCCTAGTTGGGGCTGAGTTATAACTTCTTGATACATTTTTTTCTTTCTCGCAGCCCATTAGCAATGCTGATTTCATTGTCCCAGTGGAGATAGACGGCACAGTGCATCAGGTACAGTACTGATGAAAACTATGAATAAAACATGATTCATATTTGATGAATTACATTTGATAATAAAAATGTTGAATTGTTTGAAGTTGTAAAGTAGTCATTATAAATGCCCTGGAGTGCTTTATAGTCATTATAAAACCGTTATAAGTCTTTCATGTAAGTGTATACTGGACATTTGAACTTTACTAGATGGAGTGGCGAAAAAACAGCACAACTAATTGGCTGTTACCTTGTTCAAGTAATCCAGGATAGGCTGTCTGTCCTGGTTGGCCTATTCATGATTACTTGCACTAGGTGGCAGCTGTCTGTCTTCAAGGAGCTGATATGTACTGTAAGTTGTGCTTGATTTATGTTCCTCAGTGCTTTGTCCTTCTGTCTTTCAAGGTTCAAAAGATCAAGAGAATGATAAGAATGTGATAAGTCAGTGATAACATCAGTGATAAGAATGATTTATATACTTCATTATGACCAATCTGAATATTCTGCATTCAGATCTTTTTCTAGAATGCCCCCTAAACTTTATAATAGACCATCATCCCAGTCAACCGATTTCCTATATAGCTGCACTGGATTCATGTCCCTCAAATCACTCCACACTCTCTTAAATCAATATTTCATGTCCAGTTATTTGATATATTTGAGATCTTGCTACGCAATAAGCAGAATAGTGTACAGTCAATCGTTTATTACAAAATAAGAAATGAATTATGTGTCCACTTTGCTTCGGGACTGTGATCAGCATGTTGTTGTTGATTTTGTGATGACTGGCAGACTGTACTTTATACCTTGCATAGCTTCTCGTTGTTTTGTCTGCCTACAGTTCTGGCTCATGTAACTTGAATTGTTCTGTGTATCACATTATCTCCTTTTGTAGGTGTATGTGCTCAAAAGACCTCATGTGGATGAGTTCCTGCAGAAAATGGGCGAGCTGTTTGAATGTGTGCTTTTCACGGCCAGTCTAGCAAAGGTTTGTCCTCACCTAGGCACCACACTCATTTAATGTCAACAAATAATCGGGATATGTCAAAAAATACAAGTACACCACTACATTCAGCCAGCCCCTCTTAACTCCATACACAAAAGCAGCGCCACCTCATACTGTGATGATACTGAAAATATATCTGCCAGAGCTCTTTATGTGCTGCTGGATGATTTAAGGTGTGTTGGGTGGGTGTTGATTCATATGCTGCTCTTCTAATATCTGACCCCCTCTCTGTCTCTGTGTGGCCTGCATTTGTTTTAGCTGCTAATGCATGGGTAAGTGTCCCTATGACAACCGTGGCTCTTACAGAATGCGTGCCATGTACCAGTAGCCATGCCCTATAGTTGCAGTTGCTGCTACCTTATATTGTTTTAGTTTGGCAGCTTTTATGGTACGCTGTGAAGTTTCATTTGTATCTGTAGCTGATGTCCCTGACATGTTTTTTCTCATACCTGTTAATGACACATTAGCTGTTGAGAATGTTTGCAGCCTTCAGTAGTTTAGATCACGTGTCTTGGTTGCTTTTGTCTCAGTTATATCAAGGACATAATGGCTCATTTGCTTAAGAGGCACATTTCTGACTATGATTTAATAGTGTTTTGTAGGTTTCCTTAGTCCTTTTTGTAGACGTTGTCAATTGCATAGAAATGGAACTAGTGTTACATTGCCCTAGCAGCTTGCCTGTTCTATGTTTTGGTGTTTTATATTCATATTTGTTGCAGGGAGCAGCTGGAAGATTCCACAGTCCAGACTCTGGATTAAGACAGATTTAAGACTAAATGTCTTTTCTATCTGTTTGTGCTTCAGTATGCTGACCCAGTGGCTGACCTTCTGGACCAGTGGGGTGTGTTTCGGGCACGACTCTTCCGGGAATCCTGTGTTTTCCACAGAGGGAACTATGTCAAAGACCTTAGTCGGCTAGGGAGAGAGCTCAGGAATGTAATCATTGTGGACAACTCCCCTGCTTCCTACATTTTCCATCCTGAAAATGCTGTGAGTTTTGATTGCCAATGCAACTCTAATACAATGTTGGTTACTCTTTGGTAATTCTACCTCTAATGAAGTACTTCTTCAATTGTAGAAACAATTTATGATGCCATTACACTTGTTCTAACCAGACAGTTTCCAGCAAACAGTCATTTTACTGCCCACACTGAAAGCAAAAAAGCTGCGCAGTGTAACAAAACCACAGCCAATCAGCACATATTTGATGTTTAATATACAGTTATGTGGAGCGAGACTTCAAGTTTGGTGTGAAAAGGCCTTAACCTCGTGCGACCCTGCATCCATGCGTGGACGTTGTATTTTGGCTATGCTATACACAATGCATAATTTAAATAATTAAAAATGACTGAATACTGTTCACAAGACTCAAGATTCTAGACAGACATTTAAGGGTTAATATTATGCCGCACCGAGTAATGTGACTCAACAGCATGCCGTCGATTTCCTTGAAGCATTTCCTACGGACACAGCGCTAACAAATGTGCCTTTGGTAAGAAAGCTTTACGTTTTTTTTCTTTGAAACCTGTTTGGTTGTAAAAAGTAGAGTCTTTAGTTTCGTTTGATATGCCGCTTTTAAAAAATCCATTCATTTTTCACACGTCAGTGCCCTGATAAACATGATGTCCACATATGTGGAAACTGGCACTGCATTTCCTCAAAAGTAGAAAAAACATGTTAGTTATTTTAAATAACTTTCAACTCTAACACATCTGTGGTCATTTCGCTTCATTTTAATATACATTTTGTTATTTTATTTTGTTATCACTGTGCAATATGATTCTATTCATTAACATTAGTATTTAGTAAATGTATTCCTATATATTTACTGTGCATTTTCACATTGAGAATAAATGGGTTCATTCAAAAGCTGAAAAATGTTGCTTTCAGAGGCTTTATATGGAGTTGAAAATGGAGGATGAAAATAAGGTGCATTTCAAACTAGTGTTATTTAAAATTTCACAATGTAATCTCGCTGTTCACATATGTGGACATACATTTTTATGAAAACTATTTGCTCTAGAATGTTTTTTTTTTTTTTTTCTTGTTTATTAGGTGCTACTAGTTACAAATCAAAAAGGGAAATGAAAAATGCAATCAGCAGTCACGCGGGGGTCTCAGGAGGTTAATTTAAGCATTTGATTCGCCATTGCGGTTTTATTGCTTTACGGACATGTATGGGTTAAGTTAGAATACTAAACCGAAGCAAAAACATGTTGCAAATAAAAAACATTTCACGAAACACAAGACTTAATGGAATGCTTAGTTAATCGCGACTGCCGTAATCGTAATCTCACTTTTTTGATTCATTGATTCCCTAGGTCATACTAGTCAATGTTTGGAGCCTTGGATAACTGTGTGTGTGTGTATTGTGCAGGTGCCGGTGCAGTCATGGTTTGATGACATGAATGACACAGAGCTCCTGGACCTGCTGCCTTTCTTTGAGGGACTGAGCAAAGAGGAAGACGTGTATGGAGTGCTGCAGAACCTTAGGGGCAGGTAGCAGGCTGAGCTGCACCACCTGATGAGGGGCCATTGGAGTCCTCCGGTGGAGATCAGAGGAGCAGCTCGTCTCCTCCATCCTGCAGCTACCACCAGTCCTCACCTCACAGTACAGGAGAATGACACCACCAGGACACACAGTGAAATAAACAGACATTTTTAACATTTTAAAGGACTCTGAAATATTTCTCTTTTGAAAAGTGCTTATGAGAAACCAAAAAGAAATATTACCTTTATTCCCTTTTTCAAATGAAAATATTCTAGTCAGAACCATTCTTTGAGGTGTTGCTATGCAGGTAGAAATATGTAGGGTTAAAGGACTGTGGGGTTTCCTCTCCAACCCAACAAAGTGCCTTTTTTGAATGTCATTTTTACAGGGGGAAAACTAACATTTTGTACACAACTTATTTCCAGAGAACCTAATCTTTACAAGAATGATATGCTTTAAAATAGAGGCTGGTCAGACTCTTTTTATAAAAGCACTGTTAAAAGAGGCCAGAGATTTTTAATTATGTAAAGCTGGGTAAATGTCTCCATCTTTATTCTTGTTGTGCTTTTTTTCCCTTTTCATTTTGCTTTAGCTTGTGCCATTATATAGATCGATTATCTAGACTTGTATATGTTTACTTTTTGTTTTCTAAGAGCAAAGGAATGCATTTGCACTTGATAGGTTACTCTTCTTGTACACTATGGCCTCTCTTGCTATACAGACTAGTAGTAAACAATCTTAAGTGGAAGATTGTATTGTGCCAATCATTATTAGTTATTGTTTTTGTTCTCAGCAAACAGGCCCAACTGAATTGACTGTTAAATTATACAGCAAATATTGGTACTTTTAATTGATGTGCAGACAAATATTTAGACATTTCAAAATTAATCCAGAGAAGTTGCCAAGTGACTCTACAAGATAGAATTTTAGTCATTAGTATTTCTTTAAACTTGGTCTGAATGCCTTTGGTGAAATAGCATAGACACTGCAGTTGTTCCCCCTTTTGTAGTATTCCTAAAGGGAAGTGTCCTTTTATAGGCGTCAGGATGCACAATTGCAAATGTATCCCTTTTATTATTTTTTTTTTTCTCATTGTTTGATTTGTGTAGTATTGAAAATTGGTACAGGTCCAACATCTTTATAAGACTGATCTTATTTTTAATTAGTTTCAGCTTGTTTTAGACCATACCCTGCTGCTGCTACCACTGTACACTACACTACAAAAGACCTCCCTGTAGGGTACAAACAGTACCAGCCCAGGGACAAGAGACTGTGCAGCTTGTGCTAGAGCATAATCCACGGCACTACGGAACTAACATGGCTCAGAATCGACAAGTTTAAAGGGATAGTTCACCCAAAAATGTCACAAAAAAAAAAGAGAAAAAAAGAGAAAAAAAACAAAGTCATCATTTACTCACCCTCGTGTTGTTCCAAACTTGCATGACTTCCGTTTTTCTGTGGAACACAAAAAGATGATGTTAGGCAGAATGTTAGCCTCAGTCACCATTTGCTTTCATTGTATGCAAACAAGATGCAATGAAAATGAATAGTTACTGATACATACATTCTGCCTAACATCTACTTTTGCATTCCATGTAGGAAAGAACGTCATCCAGGTTTTGGAACAACATGAATGAGCGAGTGAATGATGACAATGTTCTATTCCTTTGAGTTTGTATGGCCTTCATCAAAATGGGTTGATTTTTGGTGAGACCCACAAAACTGATATTGTGCTTGCAGCATTGCCCTTATGTAGAGCTGTCCCTTGTGATTGTGGGTCTGATTGTTGTTGAAGTAGTGTGCAAGCTGTGCAGACTCTCCATCACCACAGTGCCTAAGATGAGAGGAGCAGCACCTGCATTTCCCGATCTGCTGCTGAGCAGGCAATAGCCTCTCACTGCCCAGAGTCCGCCACTTCATAGTTAATTTCACTACGAGTTGTCATTTATTTTTCTTTTGTCCACTTTTTTCAGTCTTTCATCGTCTACCTCTCTCCATCTCTCTTTATCCTGCTCCACAGCAGGCAACAGAGAGCAATTCATTCTTAACTTTATGGTCTTCTGTCAGTATTTGAGATATATGTATTCGTATGTTATCCCGCAGCTGCTGTTTTCTGCTTGTTTGAGTGCTGCAGAGCCTCTCCTTCTATTGACTATTTGCTGAAGTTTACACCTTAAAGCAACCCAGATATTTGGCTTCGAAGTACTTGATTTCTAGTGTTGGAAAATATGCTTGGATTTTTTAAACACAATGCGTTTCACATTTCATTGTTTTATGACACATTTGACTGCAGGTGATCTGACAGTTGAAACACTGTTGGTTTTGGTCACGGTTGTGGTATTTTCCATTTGATCTCCATGTGTTTTCACTTCTAAACTGTCTGGTTCTTTGTTTCAATACACATTGTCTATTTGAGAATTTGCCTTATTTTCTTTTTTTAATATTTTTGCAGTAAGCCATATAGAAACTTTAAAGTAATTGGATTTACTCGGGTTTGAAATCAGTTCGGAGAGGCTGTACAGTGCTAATGTTTGGATTATATTTCAAGTTGAATTCATTCATGGTTATCGCAAGTTTTCTTCCGGACTCTGACGTGTTATATTAAAGCACCTTTTTAAAAAAGAAAATGACTTTTATTTGATTTGCTGCTATGTACTAAGTTTTCTTTAACCCTTATATGTGTTCCGGTCAAAGCAAACAGATATACTTTATGAAAATTTTAGTTAATTTTACCAGTTAGAATAAAATTCCATGACTTTGTTCACACAGGGCATCTGAACACCATTTTTTTTTTTTTTTTAGATAATTTTCATAAAATATTCTGTTATTCTAGTTTTATTTCACTTTGTTACACCTGTGGTGTTCCTGTTCTGAAATGACTGGCCATTGGAAATGAATGGATTAGACTACAAATTACAGAAATATTAAGTGTTCAGGAGCATCCCAGTCCTTTAGATGAGCACATATGTTTATATGTGTTTGCACACACAAAATCCTCAGACATGTACACACACACACAAATACAACTTGTTTTGAGGGCCCTTTTGTGTATTGTCTTTTTATATACACTCTATAAGGAATATTTCAAGATCTACTTATAAAGTTGTGTTTGGGCTTGTTTGAATCGGGATAGTCTGTTGTAAGTTGCAATATGTTATTTTCTATGTCATATGTATGTTTCAGGTATTATTAAGGAAAAACGTGACAAAAAGACACTCCTGTTTATTGTATTTATGCATGTCAGTGGGACTTTCATACAATAATACTTACTGCAGTTTGGCCTCTGAGTGAAACAAATCTGCTCATTGCATTTTTGAGACCTTTCCAACAAAATATAACATGGCTATATCATCTTTTTTTAAGAGTTTACCAACTGTTCTTACTAATTTGTAAGAAAATTAAAGTATTATTTAAGAATTGGTAGGAACAGATTTATGAATTGTAAAGTCCAGATTCTAAGCTTTAAAATGACACCTGCTTTGTTTAGATCAAGCAAGTGGTTATTCATTTATTACATAATTATTATTTAAAAAAAAACATTCTGAGGGGAGTGACCACCACTAGCCCAGTATAGTGAAAATATGTATTTAATAATAATAATAATAATAATAGAACTATTAAACTTATATAATTACTAAAGTTGTCAAAAAGATCTAAAGCAATATATTGGGATAATATATGAAATATGAGATTTATTAACAACCTTAGTGGGCTGGTCATTTTTGAAGGGGAACTGAAAAGGTGTTAGCACAAACGAACGCAACACAAGGGTTAATTTCACCTTTTTTATCAACATGATTTTACGTAAAATATTTAATGAATGTATAAGAGAAACTGTATGTCTTAGGTCTGGTAACTGGTCATCAGGTATTTCCCAAAATGTTTAATTACATTTTTGACAACATTTAAAATGGTCGTGCATTGTGAGAAAGTACAGAACATTCTATGTAGTCTCTATGAGTTAAAAAAGGGAGCAAAATATGTTTGATATAGTTTTAAATGGAGTATAGTGTCACACCAGGACATGTCAACAAAGTATTTTATGTCAACTACCCATTTCCTGAGCGATAGGGAGATTTTAGGTAAGTTTTATATTTGAGAAATAGGTAAATAATTATGATAACCTTATTTGGGTGCAATAATTATAACAAAGTTTGACACCTTTATAAGAAACTCCCAAACATCTTTCTTACATCAGTATACTTTTATAAATTCGGATACCAAAAAACTTTTACAACCATTTCATTCATTCATGTGTGTGCAGTGATATGCCTGTAAATATTTGTCTCTTTTCATTTACAATCCAATTGTTAAAACAGCTGCAGTTAATAAGATAACTTGGTGCCATTCCCCCAAAATTTCTTTCTTGTTATGTTCCTTTCCTTGGATTGGAAGTCCACACAAATAGAGCCTCCTGTTTGTGTTATCAGTAACTCATTAATGGTTTCTAATATAGTGCTTTGACCGATGTTTCTGACCAGTTGGCATTATTTGACGTAGGGTGACCATACGTCCTCTTTTTCCCGGACATGTCCTCTTTTTCGGACCTTAAAAAAGCATCCGGCCGGGATTTCTAAATTTGCGAAAATGTCCGGGATTCGGCTTGTTGCATTATAATGTGCATCTGGTCTAATACTTCATTGTGTGTGCGCGCATATTTGCATTGCTCCTTTTAGTAAGTCCCGTCTTCTGGCACACCATTTGGTCAATTATAAGAGGACTGCAGCAACTATTGGCCAAATTCCTGCCTGTCAATCTCTCCGTGAACACGCGAAGCGCTGTTGTGTTTGGCATCAAACAGTTTGACAGTAGCAGCAAATGACAGCTGAGTGGAAACAATGCCCAAACGAAAGTGCAAATTTACGGAAGATTTGCAAAAAAATTCCCATGCTTTCGTCCAGGTCGAGATCTGTGGGAAGCAGAATGTATGACATGTAAAGCTGGCACTTATGTGTCAGTTGCTAATAAAGGTGCAAGTGATTTAGAGGCACACATTAGCTCTGTGAAGCATAAAGGGTCAGCAAAAGGTGAAAGTTCATCAGGTAAATTAACTGACTACTTTTTGTGACCAGGTAAAATTATCACATTGCTTCATTTTCCATGGCCATTCAAAATAATAGTAATAGTAAATGAAGGTACACGCATGGCATCAAATATTTTATTTTAGTACATGGACATTTAATAGAATGTTGGAAATGTTTACTTATTTATATATATTTATGTTATGCTAACAGAGTGTCTTTTTCACTGTATTAAAGTTTGCATTCATAGTAACACTGTTTTGCTCTGGTTGAAGCAATTATAGAATAAGTAGAAGCACTCCAATAGAAAAGTTTTGAATAACTTACATTTATTGTCCTTTACATGGCAGTATACAGTTGGCAATGTGTTTCAGTAGAATCACTCAGTTTGCATGCAGTCCGACAGAGTGTATCAAATGTTCCAAATATATACATGACAGTTAAAGTAACTTATTTAATAGAACAGAAGTCAGATATGTTAATATAACTACATAAAAGACAAGCATAAAGACAGCTAAATTAAATGAAAAACACATTTAAAATACAATCTCTAGCATCTACAGATACTACCCAGAGGATGGAACACATTTCAATTCCACCATCAAATTGTTCCTTTGCTGATATCTAAAAACAGAGCTCTTTGAAACTGACTGAAAGCTGACACTCCTGAACAATGTTCAGCATACATATTTGTAATGTGTTCACTCGGCATACTGAAATGTTATAATGTATTTTATAAAAATGGTAAAAAAGAAAAAAAATAATGATTTGAAATGTGAAATCAACTGTTGTATAGTTGCTGTATTCCCACTATTTCTATTGTTTGCCCATTAGAATCCCACTCTTAAGAGCTGCCTTTGTATTTGTTGCTGGCTAGTTAAACCATTTAACCTTTGGGATGCTGGCATTGTTGAATACAGTATAAACTCTGTGATGTTTGGATTATTCAGCATCCACAACCAAGATGTGAACGAAAAGCCTAGCTGAGGACAGGAGGTCTCCGTTCTTGGTGAGCAGTGGGACATGGCGATATCCTGTGGTAAAACAAAAACAATCAATGATTAAACCTCATTAGCACTGAACAGAAATACAACCAACTTGTAATATGTAAAAGTCTAATCTGACTGCCACTGGCATGAGCAACAACTAATAGTATTGATACTGTTAAAGGAATAGTTCACACAAAAATGAAAACTCTCATATATTCACCCTCTTGCCATCCCAGATATGCATGAATTTCTTCTGCAGAACACAAAGATTTTTAGAACAATATCTCAGCTTTGTAAGTCCATTCAATGCAAGTGAATAATGACCAAAATTTGAAGCTCCAAAAAGTACACAAAGGCAACATAGAAGTTATCCATACGACTCCAGTGGTTCAATCCCTGTCTTCCGAAGTGATCTAATAGATTTTGGGTGAGAACAGACCAAAATATAACTCCTTTTTTTTATTATAAATCTTGACATCAGCAGTCTCCTTGGCAATCATCTAGTGCTCTGTGCATGTGTCGAGCACTAGGAAGTGTAATCAAGCTTGAAATCATGATCGTGCCTAGAGACTGCAATAGCAAGGTGTACAGTGAAATAGGAGTTATATTTTGGTCTGTTCTCACCCAAAATTGATTAGATTGCTTCAGAAGGCATGAATTAAACCACTGGAGTCATATGGATTACTTTTATGCTGCCTTTATGTGCTTTTTGGAGCTTCAAAGTGTTGGTCACCATTCACTTGCATTGTATGAACCTACAGAGCTGAGATAAAAATCTTTTTTTGTGTTCTGCAGAAGAAATTCATACACATATGGGACAGCATGAGGGTAAATGATGAAAGAATTTTCATTTTTGGGTGAACTATTCCTTTAAACTCTGGTGCATTTTTGGCTGCCGTCTGTCATTTTTCACGCTCAAATTTAAAAGCTCACCATTCACATATACTGTGGACTAATTGCAAATAATTGGTCTCATTTTTCAGAGAACCCCCCAAATGAAATAAAAAACAAATGAAATAATATTGTATCTGTTTATAATCTTATGATAAACAGAAATAAAATAAAAATAATCTTTTGTTGTCCTAACTTTGTAAACATGTAATTCTGGTTCTGTTCACTCTACCTCATTTTGAAAAGTCTAATTTTATTCCACTAGATACATTTTTCTCTATCACATTCCATCACAATATACAGATCTGAAATGTAGGTGGCCCTCAAAGATGTGCTCATGCACCACCCTCATTATTTCATTGAATATCTTAGCCTCTGAGTGGACTAGAAGATCAATCTAGGTGTTATTAGAAAGCTGAGATCATCCCCTTTGGGGTGTTATAAAACATGTTATAATCAATAGTCGATAACATATATTTTCGATGATTTGTTAGCATGCTTTTCCTGCTAGATGGCATATTTTGTTCTGGACATCTAAAATATAACATTGGATTATTCTGACAAACAAGCTCACAGACAATAAAAAAAATGCCAAATTTTTTACAACACTGCCTAAGGTAAAAGCAGATCAGTAGCCGATCCTGGCATAGGCGATATAGGCAGGCAACTAGGGTGGCAACATTCTCTGGAGTGGCACGACAGGGTACCTGCCAGGCCACCCCCGCACAGAGCTCACAAATTCGCGATGGGAGAAAGGCTTGCGAGATTGCGATGGGAGAAAGGTGCCCCAAATTGAGCAACCCCGCCCCCACACAGAGCTCGCAAGATCACGATGGGAGATAGGTGTCCCAAATCGTGCCACCCTGACCCCCGCACAGCTTGCAAGATCACAATGGGTGAAAGGTGCCCCGACAGGCTACTCAGCCTTAAAGGCTCTATATGGTTAGGATTATGGATGTTCATAATGTATTCTTACATTATGAACAAACATAAGATAAACATGATAAACAGTTGGCCTATAGGTAGGCTACACCATGACACTGGATCTTCTTAGTGGTCTTGCAATAATTAGTATCAACCATGTGATTGCTGGGCAGATATGACGCATTCATTGATGATTTTGCATCAAGAAAACTAGGAGGGCCAGAACCACCACTGAAGCAGATATAACATTTTTGGCTACTTGGGGCTTACAGTAGCAGTTATCGGAGCATAAAAGAGATGTTTGTATGTGATGACTTAAAGAAATTCACTTTGTGATTCTTTTGAAAATATTTTGAACTGTGGTATTACAGCAACAAAATAAACTGTACATGCATATTCCTGAGAATGAGAGCTTTCATTTTATATATGACTTGTCCATTTAAGTGCTTAGTGAAAAACTTTTATTTGCATATAAATATTTCTACCCCATTACCTCAAGGGGGCGCTAATTCGTGACACAAAATTTTTGAGGCCTTATTTTGTTGTTTTATGTAACATAGATGCAGAAGTGATTTCTAAAAAGTCCAGATTATAAGCTTTCAAATGATACCTCATATGCCTGACAAGAGGACTTGAAAGTTTTAACGTAAACCTTTCGGCATATCGGCCTCCTTTTGGACCTCAGAGTTTAAGGGGTTAAAGCAGATTTACAATAATACTATTTCACATGCATACATAAATACTATACATATTCTTCTCTTTCTTAGGCATTTAATTAAGGAATTTGTCCCTTCAAATTAAAAATAAAGATGACAAACTAGATTTGCATTGAGTTTTACACTTTGGCTCTGTGGGAAAAAGCAGCTCTGAGTTTGTGTCTTGTTTTCAATAGGAGGCACACAAGAATCAAATGTCACTGTGAACAGTAAAGGGTTAAATATATGCAAGGAAGACAACCAATCGCAATTCAGTATGCAAATATTACAATGACATTAATGGTTACATTTTTAATGATGAACATTATAACAATGAAGGTCAATGGGGTTTTTAAAACTTTAATCTTAAATTTCTTTCTTAATCTTACGTTTTCAAAAATAAATAAAACAATAGATAGCACATCACTGCTTTGGATGAATTATCTGCTGCCTTGCAAGCACTGTAATTTTTTAGCCCTTTTTAAAGATTGATATATTACATGATACCAGTTTGAATGATTTAGAAAGTCATTAGCACACAAACCATTCTTTAGGCTGTTGAAGGGAAGAGTGTACTGGCCAATAAATTCATTGTCTGATGTGAAGTCATAATCCTCAACCAAAAAGCGGACCAGGGCTAGATCTGGCACAAACACATCAAACTGGAAACTTTCATTCCACATGGGGTTGAACCCTTGAGAGAGGACAAAGAGCACAGATTAGACAACATTGGGTGATGCTGCATTTTTGTACATGCTGACTGTGGTGTTAAAGAGGGTGCTGGTAGAGCAGATTTACAGGGGTTGTCATACCATTATTCTCAATGTATGGTGTCTCTTTCACAGTCGTATCAGCTGGCACACCATAGATCTGCACTTGCACTAGAGGATCCACAATAGAGGACTTCTTTTCATTTAGTTTGGGCAACTGCTGGGCTGAGATCACCTATTAGGCAAACATTAATAGCCTTTAAAAAACTTGCATTTTAGACACAATATTAGCAGTTATTTGGTCTATTTCTGCTCTGGAGACGAAAATATTTCCAAATGAAGCCAAAACAGGATCCAACCTCGCATGTCGCAGAGCAACGCACATACTGAAATCCTGTTTGGAACGCACTAATGCAGACAGGCGGAGTAATATAAACTGAGGTGTCCCAATGCTGTTATACTAAACATCACCACTCTTGGAATGCCGCTGTCCAATCAGATGAAAAGGTGGGGACTAACTGGTATCATTAAATATAGTCCAAATGCTAAAATAAAAAAAGTGTTGCAAATCTACTTGCCATCACATGAAGTGTCTTTTGTTTTAGCCATGGACCCTTGGTGAGAGAAATGGGGTCAAACTCAGTCGCTCTGTCTCGTAGGTAAGAAGGCTTTAGAATGTAACCGCTCTGCCCATTTTGGAGAAAGAGCCCCTGATTCAGATCCATCTCTAAGCAGGGAGTCTGGAAGTTAAGGGCCACTGGAACAAGTTGAAGGGAAATAATAAATACAGTTGTAACAATCAGATTTCAGAGAAGAGGCCCCAAAAAATATTTGGATACTTAAGGGGAAGTTAACTCAAAAATAAATTCATCATTTACTCACCCTCATGTTGTTCCAAACCTGTATGACTTACCTTCTTTGGTGGAACACAAAAGTAGATGGTAGGCAGAATGTTAGCTTCAGTCACCATTCACTTTCAATGTATGGAAAAAAGATGCAATAAAAGTGAATGGTGACTGATGCCAACATCTTTTGTGTTCCACAGAAAAAAATAATGTGTTGAGTAAATTATGGCAGAATTCCCATTTTTGAGTGAACAAACCCTTTAAGTCACACTTAAAAATGTCTGAATGTCAGTCTCATCCACAAATAAATGATGCTAGATCTCTTCTCAGATGTAACTTCACTTCTCAGAGCCCTTTTTGCAAACATGTCTCACTTAGTTTGACAACCAATAAGTGTCCAAATACTTCTGGTCTTTAAACATTTTTATTAACCTCCTGAGACCAGAGCATGACTGCTGTGTGCATTTTCCATTCCTCTTTTTGATTTGTAACTAGTAGCCCCTAATAAACATGCAATAAAAAAATAATTCTAGAGCAAATAGTTTTCCTAAAAATTAATGTCCACATATGTTGACAGTGGGACCAAGTTGTGATATTTTAAAGAATACCAAGCTACAGAAAGTCAGATTTGCTATAGAAAGTCAGATTTTTTTTAATCAAATTGTTTGTGTTTCCAGGAGTGGTTATTCATGTTTTTGAGCTGTTACAGACATTATATTCAAAATTAGCATAAATAATTCTGATTTAAAATAATGGCATCATCCAATCACTACCAACCATGTTAAAATAAAAATTTACATGACAAATTCTGAATCTATGCACTGATTATTATTGTCTCATGTCTGCCAAACATGTTGAGTGGTCCAAACATCATCTGCAGCCTGAAACTGAACTTTTGACCGGATTTTAGGAGTAAATGCACTTGGTTGCATAGGAAATTTATAGGATGCTCCCTTGCTCCCTAATTAGGGAATTACTTAACCTCCAGTGTGCTGTCTGTCTGCACTGGTCTCAGGACAGTTTGAAATGCACCTCATTTTCTTCCTATTTACTCTGTATACAGCCTCTGAAAGCAACATTTACCAGCTTTTGGATAAATCACAGTGAATATAGGATATTTTAAGGAAAATGAGCTTATAGTACACATACGTGGTTATTAGGTTTAACATCATGTTGTTTTGCGATAACATTTTTAAAATGGCATATTTATGGATGAAACTAGAGGCTGTACCCTTTTGACTAAAACAGGTTTTATTGTAAAAACATAATGAGGTTTCTTACTAGATGTTGACGTTTCTCCCAAAGATCAGTGGCATGTTGTTTTGTCACATTGTTTGATGCATCAAAAGTTGAACCCTTTAATGACAGCCTGGATGTTTCCTTTACTGAGACCAGTCAGTTTAAAATAAAATAAAAATTATGCATAGCCTATAGCGAAGCCAAAATGTAATGTCCACGCAGGAAGACGCAGGGTCTCAGGAGGTTAAATCAATTAAACATGCTTCAGTATTTTTTTATCTAATGCAATGACATTTAATACATTAAGTGTGAGTCCAAATACTTTTTTGCAGCCACTGTACATGTGTGTTCCTCTGTTTGGTGGACATTAAAATCATTTTCCTAACTGAAAAACAAAGTCAAAGTCAGATTTACCTATCTGACAGCCTGCGTTCCACAGAGGCACTGGGTTAAAGTTTGAGGAGTCTGTCCTCAGTCCACCTGGGTAAATTCTGCTCAGTTTGTCCGTATTGTGGCGGATATACTCATTTGCTGTAACAGAGAAAATAGAAATTGATCATTGCTGGAACATGCTTGTTTGCTTGTCTTTCCTAACATTTTTATGACTAAGTGGCTTTATTTGTTGTCAAATGTGTGTTTTCATGTTCAAAGTTCTCTGTGTTAGAAGCAGATTCCATCATCTGTGACCGACTGTGCATTTTGCTATGTAAATCAATCTGTGCAGCTGGGCAAGAGTCATGACATCACACCTGATTCCTCTGCCAGATTCACAGCTTGTCCCTCTTTAAAAGAGGCCATCTCATAAAAGGACTGCTTGTCTCGGGAATCCTGAAACCCATGGAATTTGACACTTTTGCAGTAGATCACGATATCAGACAGCTCCTTTGCCAGCTTCAGCGACTTCTATGTAGAGGGTGTGGTTGCAAGTTATTTGTTTGCAGCTACGAATTATCTTTTATACAAATATTTCCACAGCAAGTAAGATTATGCAGAGTGTAAGCAGCACTCATCTTACTTTAGAGTTCTTTTCCTTCTCGTCTTCATCACCTTCATCATCTTCTTCCTCTGTTACACTCTCATCACCTGCTGCTTTGGGCTCATCTGAAAATGTGTCCTCAAGTTTGTCTAGTCTCTTCCCTTTGACTATGAACCGGCCTTTCAGTTCCTAAAAGAAATACCGCCATTAAATTAAAGCTAAAGGAGCATCTTTAAATTCGGCTGAGCCATTGCACTACTACTCAGCTAACATTAAAACATACTTTTTTACAGTTACTACAACGTTAAGGTTTAAGGTTTTATGGTCAGCATTCAAGCCAATCAGCTTTCAGTATCACGTTAGTGTGGTTAAGGCGACAGGTGTGAAGAAAGTGACATTTAGCTTAATATCAATGAAATCCAATTATTGAAGGATCTCAAAAGTAAGGAAAGTCTGAAGGAAATATATTCTGTTCAATGAAGGAGGATGACGTTGCTCTTCACATGGAGTTGATGTTAATGGGGCTCTCAATTCATTTATAAAGTGGTCAGTCTGTAGATGGCACTGCGTGATTGATTTAATCTATTCTGCTTTATCTATTGACAAGTGTTGGGTTGGTGATCGGAAAGATAAAAAAAATAAAAATAATCATTGATGTCTTTGGTGTTAAATTAAAGCCGCAAATTTTCCAGCTATTATTGCAGATTAAAAACCTTAATCTTTTATTTTTTTGTAAATTGTTTCTTATTTTGGTAAAGAAAATGTAACATTAAATTAAAAATATAATATATTTTGAAACAGTTAAATGTAATATGTTTATATATATCTTTTTTTTTTTTTTTTTTTTTGTGGTGTGAAAATTTTGGTAGGGGAAGCATAACTTTGAACTACTGGTCCAACCAGGCCTGCCGAGAAAATCCTCATTGTTGAGCCCTTGTATAAATTAGCAACTATTGTGTTTTTTCTGTTTTTGTTGCTTCCTCATTTAACAGTTAACAGCAAACATGACATGTAGCAGGCTGTTTTCTGACTCGGTATCACTTGCAAAATAAAAATGCACATACAGTGCACAGTTTATTGAATTAATTGTATATTTACAGTAGTAAGAGCAGTTGGAAAGCAAGCTGTTTCTAACACAGTAGTTTTAGAAATCCCTTTTTGTAAATGATACCCTAGAGAAAAGTAGTGGCTCTTTTGTTGACTGTGACCAAGGCAGGCCACACCTTGACTGAAGGGAATGGAAAACAAATGTTATGTAAGCTATGATAATCACCCATCCCCTGCAGGCAAAGCAGCGCTATAGTCATCAAAGCAATTCAATGCATTATCGTTTCAATCAGGTCACAATGAAAGCACCATAACAGAACTCCGACTTTGCCATTTCCTAATATCTTATACAGTTTGTGATGTTTGTGTAAAATTTATGAGCTGAAGACATCAGTGTTGTGCTCTTGAAGAAATTACTTTTGTAAAATTCTGAAAAGCTGAAAGAGAATTTGAGATACGGAGGTGATTTAATATAGAGACCAGATGCATGCATTCCACACATTCCACACAGAATTCCAACTTGAAAGCAATCCCCTGCTCAGACAGTTCAGGACAATTCCCCTCCAGGGTCTCACTGTCTAAATCCAGAGCAATTGGATAAAACACTTTGATCTTTCAAACATCTCTAAACAAATGTTAATACTCAATTTGCAATAAAAATTGTCACAATAAAATAGCACAAAAAAACAGTGTGTGCAATGAGGTATTATTCATTTTAGACTAGGACTGAATATGAGAAAAAAAAAGAAAAAAAATTGCGATATGACCTAGTGCGATTATCAAACAAGAAGGCTGCAATTTAATTAAACAAACAGTCTGAACATGCTGCCCGCTGAGCTGTGCTTATGTGCACAGCTCTGTTCTGTCTGTAGTGTGTAATCTTTTCTAAGTGCATGTAAACTGGGTCAGTGTGTATTACACATACTCTGAACAAGCATGAGGCTCATTATACAGTGTTTTCAGTGGTTTCAGAATAGTTCTGGTGCACTGCATGACAGATGTACCCTGAGTTTTGTTCAGCATGCTAATGTGCACTGAGCGCATTATATTTACAGCACTCCAAATTCACTTTTATTGCACATTTGTGTAATTCCACATAAATACAGGTTTCTGTCAAAATAAAAGCTTGAGGTTTAACCAGACTGCATAGGAATGCCACGTGCAAATTAAGAAATTATTACAGAAATACATTACTATTATATTTATATATTATTATACAATAATAATATATTTCTGTAATACTTTAACTTTTATTTATATTATTACTATAAATAAAATAAGTTAATAATTATATTTGCATTTTATAATACTAATAATAATTATTCTTATTGTTATTATTATTATTCAATATCATATATTGCAATAATATAATATTCAAGTTGACTCTGTTCTAAAAAACAATGATGAAAAGTAGGATGACACCCTTTCACAAACTGGACAAAAAAAAAGCTACACAGAAGACAGGTGCAATGTGAATGCAAAGATGATGTTTTTGTGAGTTTTACCGTTTTATTTATTTATTTTGGTTCTTTTTAAGTGGACTCAAGTGAAAACACCCTTTCTAGAGCAGTATTTCCATCAGCAGCAGAGCATGGGCAAAACATTATTTAGTTTTGATAAAAAGCAAACACATGTCTCAGACGCGGAGGCAACTGAGATTCATCCTCCGCCACCCGGATTGAGGCGAGTCACTATGCCACCACAAGGACTTAGAGCGCATTGGGAATTGGGCATTCCAAATTGGGGAGAAAAAAAAACATAAATAAATGCAATTAGTTTTTTTTTTTTTTTTGTCCAATTCGTTCAGCCCTATTTTAGACTTTTTTCCCCCCATTTGCTCCAAACAGACATCCTTTATTTTTTTTAGTCTTGCCATTTCAAAATATGTCTGGAAATTATCTTTTGTATCACATGACGTATGGATACAATGAATGATGGATTATTGTCCCTTTAAAGGGATAGTTCACCCAAAAATAAAAATTCTGCCATCATTCAACCATTTTCATATTGCTCCAAACCTTTCTGAATTTCTTCTGGAGATGTTAGGCAGAATGTTAATATTAGATCTAACAATGAAAGTGAATGATGACTGAGGCCAACATGTTCCATGGAACAAAGTTAGTCATACGGGTTTGAACAACATAAGGGTGAATGAATGAGGACAGTGCAGTGACTAACCTCAGGGGAAGGGAAGCATTTGGGCATCTTATCTCCAAGTAGTTTGGTGACCAGAGCGCTACCTAGAATGGAGATCATGTGCCGAGCCATAGTCTTCTGCTGCTCCAAACTGCAGTGGTTCTCCAAAGACAGAATCACAGGGTACTCAGACGTCTGATGAAGGGAACCATTAAATTGTTAACTGTCAGATACACATGGACAGAAGACCAGAAGAACAAGCTCTACAAGTCCTAAAACAAATATTATCCCTCACTATACATACTGATCAGCCACAACATTAAAACCACTGACAGGTGAAGTGAATAACATTGATTATCTCATTACAATGGCATCCATCAAGGTGCGTGATATATAGTAGGCAGCAAGTGAACAGTCACTTCTTGAATTTCATGTGTTGGAAGCAGGAAATATGGGCAAGTGTGAGGATCTGAGTGACTGTGACAAGGGCCAAATTGTGCTAGACGACTGGGTCAGAGCATCTCCAAAACAGCAGGTCTTGTGGGGTGTTCTCGGTATGCAGTGGTTAGCACCTACCAAAAGTGGTCCAAGGAAGGACAACCGGTGAACCAGCGACAGGATCATGGGCACATGTATTTATCCATTTCAAACTATTCAATTATCTATTCAAAATCTACAGAATAAAAATATGTTTTTAAAGAAGATTTAAAAATGGCTAATGATGAAGCTGACCTCACATGGAAAGGGAGACTATTCCATAGATTAGAACCCATCACAGAAAAGGGACGGTCACACTTAGATCTATAGCGGCAACGAGGAACCCTCAATAGAAGTTGATCAGAAGACCTGAGTGCTGGTGGGGGAGTAAGGGTCAGAGTGCCCATGCTGACCCAGGTCCACCACCGAAAACGCCTACAATGGGCACATGAGCATCAGAGCTGGACCATGGAGCAATGGAAGAAGGTGACCTGGTCTGATGAATCACGTTTTCTTTTAGATCATGTGGACGGCCGTGTGCGTGTGCGTCATTTACTTGGGGAAGAGATGGCAGCAGGATGCACTATGGGAAGAAGGCAGGCCGGCAGAGGCAGTGTGATGCTCTGAACAATGTTCTGCTGGGAAACCTTGGGTCCTGGAATCCATGTGGATGTTACTTTGACATATACAAACTACCTAAAGATTGTTGCAGACCACGTACACCCCTTCATGGCAACGGTATTCCCTAATGGCAGTGGCCTCTTTCAGCAGGATAATGCGCCCTGCCACACTGCAAAAATTGTTCAGGAATGGTTTCTGGTGTTGAACTTTCCACCATTCAAGGTGTTGAATTGGCCTCAAAATTCCCCGGATCTCAATCCGATTGAGCATCTATGGGATGTGCTTGACCAACAAGTCCGATCCATGGCGGCTCCACCTCGCAACTTACAGGACTTAAAGGATCTGCTGCTAACGTCTTGGTGCCAGATACCACAGGACACCTTCAGGGTCAGAGCTGTTTTGGCGGCACGAGGGGGACCTACACGATATTAGGCAGGTGGTTTTAATGTTGTTGCTGATCATTGTATATCTTTAACAGTGAAATAAATGACAGCTATCTGAATCCTATATATTATTAAAGGGACGGTTCACCCAACAATTACAATTCTGTCATCATTTACTCACCCTCATTTTGTCAAAACCTGTATAACTTTCTTTCCTCCGTGGAACACAAAAGATGTTAGGCGGTGTCTAAGTCTCAGTCACCATTCACTTCCATTGCACCTTTTTTCCATACAATAAGTGAATGGTGACTGAGGCATTATTCATTCCACAAAAGATAAAGACATACAGGTTTGGAACAACATGAGGGAGAGTAAATGATGACAGAATTTTCATTTTTGGGTGAACTATCCGTTTAATTTTTGTACCTTAAAGGCATAGTCCTTAATGGCTTGAATCACATCTTTGAAAAGGATCTTTGAGGTGAGAGTGTAACCATGGTAAATGACCGGCTCCCCATCAGATCCATCCCAACAGTCCAGCTCAACACAGTGGCAGCCCTTGACAAACGCTCTGTACAGGGACACTGTAATTGGTATCCTGAAACTAAGCCTTAAATTCATGCTTAAAGCTGAATTGTGCAACTCTTACAATGCTATTTGCTTGAAAAAAAAATCTTGTTTTATTTTTTGTTAAATATGTAAATGTTTTTTCCAATCCCAGCATAATATGCAGCTATAAGTAAGCCATATAAAGGCTGATTTCCCCAAAATGTGTAAGCACTGTGGCTCTGTCAAAATTACATTTAATTCAGAACCTTTCCTTGCGAATGATACATAGAGTGCATTTGGTCTTTGTATCAAGCTGCTGACAGTTCATATTTACCATAAGCAAATGACAATACTTTAATGGTTTTCTGAATACTTTAGATGTAATTAAATTTGAAACTAATATTGAATTCTATTGTTTGTTACAAGATTGTATGAAATTATAGAATGATTACTTTATGTAAGCCTCAGTGCTGCTGGGTCCTTTAAGCTGGTCCTCCAGCAGGTATGTGTTGTGAGAGGAGGAGATGAAGTAATGGTTGAGAGGCTGGTTCATGTCCTGGTAAACACTTTTATGAGCCGGGTTAAAGATCAGGCCCTCCGGCTGGTGCAAGTACAATAGGAAGCCATCTTTTGTCATTTGCTGTTTTCGTTTGGCTACAGAAGTCCAAAATACAGACATATAATTACAAGGACATACTCATAGTTACAGATAACAGCCCCAAAAGCCCAAATGCCTTTGCATTAGAAGACAAAATATCAGAGTGTTGTTTATTTTAAAGAAATATAGCACAAAAACTATAATAAAAAAGATTTCATAAAAACAGGTTTCTTAGGTTTGAAATTATAAAAATAACGATATAATGACAAAAAGTAGTGGTTGTCAAAACTAACGGATCATGTCCATAGTTAATGTGATGAACTACACCTGTGGTTACTCTGCTACACCTGCATGACCTTGAGGGCGCTTGACTTCATATATCCTTTAAAATCACTTAAAAGTAATTGCAAAATGTTATTGTTTAAAAGAATAGTTCACCCAAAAATTAAAAATCTATCATCGTTTACTCAACCTCATGTCATCCCAGATGTGTGACCTTCCTGTGACTTTCTTTCTTCTGCTGAACACAAATGAAGATTTTTAGAAGAATAGTTTAGCTCTGTAGGTCCATAAAGTGCAAATGAATGGTGACTGGAAATCTGAAGGTCCAAAAGCATATAAAGGCAGCATAAATGTAATCCATATTTTCAAAAGCAATATGATAGGTGTGGGTAAGAAACAGATCAATATTTAAGTCCTTTTTTCCAACAAATTTTACTTTCACATCTGAAAGTCACATGTGGCACCTGTTTAGTTACACTTTCACATCTGAAAGTGCAAGTGGAGATTTATTGCAAAAAATACTTAAATATTGATCTGTTTCTTACCCACACCTATCAGATCACTTTTGAAGACATAGATTAAACCACTGGAGTCTTCCTTTTATGCTGCTTTTATCTGATTTTTGGAGCTTCAGATTTCTGGTCATTCACTTGCATTGAAATGACCAACAGAGCGGAGATATTTTTCTAAAAATCTTTGTGTTCAGCAGAAAGTCATACACATCTGGGATTTCATGAGGGCAGGTAAATAATGAGAGAAGTTTCATTTTTGGGTGAACTATTCCTTTAAACTAATTGCAAAAGCAAAATGGCTCAGAAAAGTTAGTTCTGTGAAAAGCTCCAGAATCATTTGCTTGCACATGACACTTGTTTTACTACTTTGTTATCAAATGCAATGACATTCAGACATTTTTAAGTGTGATTAAAGTTTTCACAAACTTTTTTTAGGGCTACTGTATTTGTTTCCTTGATGTTATTTTTCCAACTCCTCTGAGACTACTCAGAAACTAATTTGAGGTTGCTTGAGATATTTTTTACCATTTTCATCTAGCTCATATTTCTCAATAAGTTGAAGAGCATCACTCTGAGATGCATCCTCTATCTGCTCATTCCTCAGGAAGTTCAGCAGATCATCAGCACTCATGAGACCGTCTGTCTTTGCATACTCTCCATAGATAACATCAATCTCCTCTCTTTGTGTCAAGATTTTATAGAAATGCTCAATCTGCTTTCCCTCCAGGAATCCAGACTTTGATGCATCACATTTCTGAAAGATACCAAAAAGTGGCATTCATAATTTCATTGTATATTACCTGTGCTAATTTAAAGCTGAAGTGTGTAATTTCTGAACCACTAGCATTACATACAGAAATGTAAAAATAATGATTACACACCATTGGTTGACCTAATGTTGCTGTTTCGGGCTGGCTGGATGCTCAAACAAACACAGTGTTTACACTTTTAAGGGAAATCAACCAACAAAAGGCATACTTGCATAATATGCTGGGAAAGGAGAAAGTACTTTAACATCGAAAAAGTACACACTTCAGCTTTAAAGTGTTACCTTGTGAGATGTGGCAATGTGAAAAGTAATTTAAAGACAAGTAAACTCGGTAGCATTCAGGCTTGACATAGATATTACCTCAAAGAGCATCTCAGCATAGTCATCATCCACCTCAATGTTGATGTCTTGTAAAAAGCTCTTCAGCTCTTTCAGACTCATTTTTTGGTCATAGTTTGTATCTGCTTTATGCATACAACTGTAGATCCAGCTAGAGCTCTGATGTAAGGACAATACAGAAAACATTTTGAAAGAATTGTGTTTGAATTCTGACTGCAGGAGTTTGAAAAGGATACTGTTCTGTCTTCTTTTGTGGACTGAGGTTGTTCATGTTTGAGATGACCTTCTCTAAACCACTGACCCACTTCTTGGCCTCTTCCTCAGATCTGGCGATCAGGTCCAGCCTTTTGTGTCGACCCTTAAACAAGATTGAGAATGCTCGGTCCTCCACTGCCTCCTCTGTGTATTTTCTCAGACCCTCCGTATGCCGGCCTGTCCGTACCGCTGCAATGTCCTCAACAGAGACTGACAGAGAGAAGGTACACATAACACATTTTGGCCAGTTTGGTCCTTGGTCCTAGTTTGGGTGGGGGTGGGGGACACATGTCTGCAGTGTGGATGTGCCTCACCGTGACCAAAAAGGATGCTAAAGCAGCAATATATAAAATTTGTTCGGCTGAAATATCGAGAGGCAGTTCATTGCCGACGAACATTAGTGCGACCAGTTTGATTTATCACCTAAGAACACAACACTCTGAACAGCATACCGAGTTCACCAAAACAACAATGGCAAAGAAAAATCTCCCCGGTGAAACATACACTATTGGAGGCTGTCAGCAGGCGATTTAATCAGATGGAATCCGAACCCTTGTGCTGCATCGCTACTGTACTTGATCCGCGATACAAAGATCATTATTTGGTATAAAGCAGCGGGCACGCAAAATGATCAAAACTGAAATTGATTTGATGGAGACCAAAGATATGGGACTCAGTGGACTGCCGGTTGAGGAAAATGGATACGGTGCACACAATACAGAGACTTTTCCGATGTTCAAAAAGGCCCGTACAACTGATGAGGTGCACACACCACCAACGCTGTATGACAAGTTCGACGAGATCATAAAAGAGAGCAACCCAAATACAAGACTGACTCCGAGTGCGACCGCGTAATAATTTAATTGTTATATTGCGGAACCCCCCATCCCCAGAAGTGATAGCGCTCTCTCGTATTGAAGCGCAAATCAAGGCCGCTTCCCACACTTGGCACAGATGGCACACAGATATTTGTCTGCCCCCAACAGAAGCGTAGACAGTGAGAGACTGTTTAGTGCAGCATCTCATGTCATTGGTGAGAAAAGGAACCGCCTCTCCTGTGAGAAAGCAGAGAAGTTACTGTTTCTGAAGAAGAACCTGCCACTTTTCCTGAAGAAGTAGACATTGAGTTATTAGGCTACCTAAAAGGCCAGTGATACTTATGAGTTTACCCAACAGAGTTTTTTGTTTTGCTTTGTAAGGCCTTCAAATAGGCTATTATCGATGTATTCTTTTTTCACAAGGCAGTGGAAAGACATTCATAGAACATAAATAGAAGGTCAAATTCATTTTATTAAATTAAATATTTTTTTAAATAGGTAGGCCTAAATATATCTATTTTATATGTATTGAGTTTTATTTGATATTTGAGGCCTAAATAATTAAAACTGTTATGAAGTGCACAGTGTTCAGAAATAAAATCAATTTTTCATTGTTGTACTGTATTTTTTTAGTAATTTTCTCATTGATAAGCTCAGAAGCAAAATTCATTGTCTAAATTAATTTAAACACATTGCCACAATTATCAATCAGTAATTACCCAAACTTTATTTTCGGTTTTCGGCTAAATGAAAACTTGTATTTTGGTTTCGGTAAAAAATACATTTCGGTGGATCACTAATCGTTACGCTTACTATTTACCAGAAGAACCATCCAACCTCATGTGCTGGATCCCCTGCACACCCAGCTGTTGTTCATTCCAGTAATGTTATCAGACGTCCCAATTTCTGTTATAGTGGTCTTGTTTAATACGTTAAACATTTATCACCTTTTATTTAGTATGGCCTGTTTGTTCAAAGGGAATCAGAGAGTGCGAAAAGGCGCGATGAGTCTAAGGGGTGTTGGCAAAGCTTGTTTGAAAACATACTTTATTTTTCTAATTCTGTTTGGTGCCACTAGTAGCACAGAAATTACATACTTCACCTTTTAACTACACATTGTCATGTAAACAACCAGTTAGTAACTGCACTACCTGATTGAAATCTCACAGGTCTAAAGTACAACATTAAATAAACACAGTAACGGTTCTAGAGACTGTTAAGACACTGGATGTAGTGATATGTAGCCTAATATTGTAATTTATGCTTGTGAGACTTCAGCAGTTCTTACTTCATTTTGAGTTGGACATTAATAACTTGCGCATCAGTACAAGATTAATTCTGTAACTGCTCTGACTGATGTATAAGTGTTTTTGATTCACTAAAAAGAGCCAGCTCTTAAGAGTAATTTGTTCGGCAATCAGACTACACTGTAAGTGCTGGATATTTAGCGCTGTATGTTCAAACGAACCAGCTAATAAGTGTCCTTAGTTCAGGAATCAGGCAACACTGTGCGTGCTGTAAGTTTCATGCTGCAGATTCAAAAGAACCAGCTCATAAGAGTCATTCATTCAGGAATCAGAATACACTGAACGTGCTGCAATGCTGTAGATTCAGTAGTGAGTAGTGCTGTCGCTGAAATGTGCTGCAGGAAACACTGTCAGAGTATTTTAGTACAGTGTTTGGCCTGCCTGGCGGAAAGTTGCACATGCAAAAACCACTAACGAAACCAAAAGTTGTGATAATCAAACGATTCCTTTATTATTATTTTTATGGAACCGGTTCTAAACAACAACCAGTTCTCGGTTCCCAACCCTAATGGTGACTGAGACTAACATTCTGTCTCCTTTTGTGTTCCATCGACGAGAGAAAATCATATGGGTTTGGAACAACATGAGAATGAATCCAATTACAGCACTCAATCTTCATTCAGAAGTATAGTTGAAGTCAGAAGTTTACATACACCTTAGCCAAATACATTTAAACTGATATTTAATTGTAGAAAACATTCCCTGTCTTAGATCAGTTAGGATCACTACTTTATTTTAAGAATGTGAAATGTCAGAATAATAGTAGAGAGAATAATTTATTTCAGCTTTTATTTCTTTTATCACATTCCCAGTGAGTCAGAAATTTACATACACTTTGTTAGTATTTGGTAGCATTGCCTTTAAACTGTTTAACTTGGGTCAAATGTTTTGGGTAGCCTTCCACAAGCTTCTCACAATAAGTTGCTGGAATTTTGGCCCATTCCTCCAGACAGAACTGGTGTAACTGAGTCAGGTTTGTAGGCCTCCTTGCTTGCACATGCTTTTTCAGTTCTGCCCACAAATTTTCTATCGGATTGAGGTCAGGGCTTTGTGATGGCCACTCCAATACCTTTGTTGTCCTTAAGCCATTTTGCCACAACTTTGGAGGTATGCTTGGGGTCACTGTCCATTTGGAAGACCCATTTGCAACCGAGCTTTAACTTCCTGGCTGATTTCTTGAGATGTTGCTTCAGTATAGCCACATAATTTTCCTTCCTCATGATTCCATCTATTTTGTGAAGTGCACGAGTCCCTCCTGCAGCAAAGCATCCCCACAACATGATGCTGCCAACCCCATGCTTCACGGTTGGGATGGTGTACTTCAGCTTGCAAGCCTCACCCTTCTTCCTCTAAACATAACGATGGTCATTATGGCCAAACAGTTACATTTTTCGAGAGGACATCGAGAGGATATTTCTCCAAAAAGACCTTTGTCCCTATGTGCACTTGCAAACTGTAGTCTGTTTTTTTTGTTTTTTTTATGGTGATTTTGGAGCAGTGGCTTCTTCCTTGCTGAACAGCCTTTCAGGTTATGTCGATATAGGACTCGTTTTACTGTGGATATAGATATTTGTCAACCTGTTTCCTCCAGCATCTTCACAAGGTCCTTTGCTGTTATTCTGGGATTGATTTGAACTTTTCGCACCAAACTACATTCATCTCTAGGAGACAGAATGCATCTCCTTCCTGAGCGGTATGATGGCTGCATTGTCCCATGGTGTTTATACATGCGTAGTAGTGATGAAAATGGTACCTTCAGGCGTTTGGAAATTGCTCCCAAGGATGAACCAGACTTGTGGAGGTCCACAATGTTTTTTCTGAGGTCTTGGCTGATTTCTTTTGATAGTTCTTTTGAAAAATTACTCATGTCATGCACAAAGTAGATGTCCTAAACAACTTGCCAAAACTATAGTTTGCTGATATGAAATCTGTGGAGTGGTTAAAAAATTAGGTTTAATGACTTCAACCTAAGTGTATGTAAACTTCTGACTTCAACTGTAATAACTTCATATTGATTTAACTAATTGAAATGGGGTTAAATATAAACTATAAAAAGGAAAGGATGGTAATAGATGAAATACACATAAGTCAGGAAAACATTTTTTTACACACACACACACACACACACAAAAAAAAAAGGATACATTCTCTTAAAACAAGTCTTTTACCCTATTTTGTAGTAGGGCCTTCAGTTCAGTGCAGAAGTATTGTGTGTCTGGGTGGCAATATGCATATGGAAATTCTATGTAGAAGAGGTCATGCATAATAACAGCGTTGTAAGCTCAGGTTGTTATTTCATTATTTTACAGATTGTTATTTTACTGCACCAGTTGCAATATGACAATATAACTTAAATAAAACATAAATATATCTATAAAGAACTGCAGATTTAACATTCGTATTCATTATTCAGCCAATGAATACTGGCCTCAACCCAGACCACGCTACTCTGTCATAAATCTAAATGTCTGATATATAAATGAGGTAACCATTATGGATAAATCGCTTTAATATCAAACGATGCAAGAGAATTGCATTGTAAAGATAAGGCTAAGACAATAGATCTGTCAGCACATTTTATGCAATACACATTGCACAACATTATTTTACCCTGATGAAGCAGGAAAAAAAAAAAGGATTAGAGAAGGGAAGTGGTATAGAACTTCTGTGAATGACATTCATCACCACTCACACATACAGATGCTCATCCTCGCAAACAAAACACAATGCTGGTCAAGCTAGGACAGGGTTGGGAAATACACCACCATACACATGCAAAACAAGGGTAGATGTTGACACACCCTGAGGGCATCTTTTTGGGATGGGTGCCTGGAGCGATACTCACAGGTCTGTTTGGACTTCAAGGTCTTTTTGGATTCATGCCAAATGGTCTTGCAGTCCTCCTGCAACTTGTAGTAGCGCATCTTTTTCCATGAGCCCGAACGGACTTTCAAAAGGTCCCCACCATCCAGCAAGAACTTCAGCTCCGGATCTCCTTCCAAACCTATGGGGAGGTAAATGATGCGAGCAAGACTGATCATGTAGTCTTTATTAAACCTTTTGAAAGCCATATTTGTGGGTCATTTGCCACATCACCACATCCTTGTTTTTGTATGAAAGCAGAACAAACAAAGGGACTGTATTGTCCCTCTTGTGGTCCCAAATAACGAAAGAACCCTCCCTTTCATGAGTGGACAACCGAAAATAATAATAAAGCTTAGAACTTTTATGTAACCACAAAAAAGACTAAATTACTTGAAAAACTATGGACACTTGACACCACACCAGGGCTAGCTAAGGGATCAACAGCAAAACTGCATTATTTACAGAGGTGTGACCTGTATTTATGAGTAATTTACACACGCGCGTGAATCAACAGGTGTGACTTGGTCTTGTTTTTTTTTTTGTTTTTTGTTTTTTTTTTTTTTTATGAAAAAGGCTTTGAGATAATGAACTGCCTATCTACAAATGCAATCTGTTTAGACAAGAGTTATTGAAACAGAACCAAGACATTCTAAGATATTTCCTGTAAGATAAACTGGTCAATTTCCATGAACGGTGTATATCATAAAATAACCAAAAGACTACAACAGCAAAGGCAAAACCGGAAGGTGACATGTTTATATGCCACATCCATAAGAGATGCGACAATCCCTGTTTATTATGCTATTCATCGTCTTACCTAGAAGTCTCATGTTGTCCTGTGCGACTGCCTTGATCCGTGTACTGTATAATAAATCTTGGGACTTGGTCCTTACAGATTGTCTCCGTACACACAGCATCTTGTGAATTTTCCACACAGAAATGAAAACAGCTTCCGAAAAAGAGTCGAAAACATATCCCAGTGACTTGGAGTGTCGCTTACTCACTTATCTGCGGATTAGGGGCGTGTACTATCCAAAGTTCATCTCTAGAGACATACTGTGGTGAGACCGTCCGTCCGATCCGAATAAGTGTCTTTATTGGTTGATGAACTCCAAGCCACGCGTTAAGTATGTATATTTAAATAAAAATATCGCTAAAACGATAACTAAACCTTAAAAGTGCCAATCGCGAATACTACAAAATGCAGGTAAAATACCTCTGTTGGGTTTTGAATGTATTTTTCAGGAGAAACAATGGCGTCATCTAGTGGCATCATTCGACAATCTACTGCCGATTTCTAGATTTCTCATATTCCCATATTCTCAAACCGTGAAATTATGTTAAGACTTGGTGTAAAATAAAATGCAGATAATGTTGTATTTTGTATTTTCAATATCTCGTGGTCCCTTGTGATTTTTCCTGACTGTTTTCCCTGAGAGTTACACAACCTCTTTAATCTGTTGTCTATATGCAGACTGGTGTTTAACTCAAATATTAGCATATATTTGAAATAAAGGTAGAGCTACTCCATAAAAATCTGAGACCATTCCTCATACTCTCTCTGCCATTAGTTTAGCATCATAATGTTTCAGTAGTTCAACTGGAAGGAAACATTGTCAAGGTCATGGGTTTGAATCCCAGGAAACACAAAAACTTTGGATAAAAGTGTCTTAAATCTAAAGCAAAGGCTTTAATCTGCTCTGCACATAGTCTGTCTGTTCTGAATGTCAGCACATACATTTAAGGTTACAGTAACTCTCTGCTAGTATACAGACAAAAACTGATTTAAAGGGATAGTTCAACCAAAAATTTAAATTCTCATTTCATTTACTCGGCCTCATGCCATCCCAGATGTGTAAGACTTTTTTTCTTCTGCTGAACACAAACGAAGATTTCTAGAAGAATATCTCAGCTCTGTTTTTCCATTCATTGCAAGTGAACAGTGGCCAGGACTTTGAAGCTCCAAAAAGCACAGCATAAAAAGTAATCCATACAGCTCCAGTGGTTTAATCTATGTCATCTGAAGTGATATGATAGGTGTGGGTGAGACACAGATCAATATTTAAGTCTCTTTTTACCCTAAATTCTCTTTCCTGCCCAGTAGGTGGCGATATGCACAAAGAATGCAAATTGCCAAAAACAAAACAAGAATGTGAAAGTAATGATTTATAGTAAAAAAGGACTTAAATATTGGTCTGTTTCTCACCCCTATCATATCACTTCTGAAGACAAGGATTAAACCACTGGATGGGATATGGATTACTTTTATGGTGCCTTTTTATGCTTTTTAGACTTTCAAAGTTCTGACCACCATTTCCTTGCACTGAATGCACCTACAGAGCTAAGATATTCTTCTAAAACTCTTTGTGTTCTGCAGAAGAAAGTCATACACATCTAGGATGGCATGAGGGTGAGTAAATAACGAGGGAATTTTTATTTTTGGGGTGAACTATCACTTTAAGATCCCTTTAAAGAACATAATGTACACAACAACACCGTGCAGCTGGATGCAACTACAGTAACGCCTTCCAAATTGGTCAGAAATCTAGGGGTAACCATCGACAACAGAATAAATTTCACAGACCACATCTCAAAGACCGCAAGATCATGTAGATTTACACTCTATAATATCAGGAAGATAAGACCCTTCCTCTCTGAACATGCCACACAACTGCTTGTCCAGTCACTTGTCATAACTAGACTGGACTACTGTAACACTCATTGCAGGCCTCCCTGCATGTGCAACTAGACCCCTCCAAATGATCCAGAATGCAGCAGCACGTCTGGTCTTTAATGAACCAAAGAGAGCACGTTACACCACTCCTTGTCTCTCTCCACTGGCTGCCGGTTGATGCACGTATCAAATTCAAGGCTCTGATGCTGGCATACAGAACAGTCACTGGGTCTGCTCCAGCATACCTAAAATCATTTATGCAGAGCTACGCGCCCACTAGAAGTCTGCGGTTGGCTAAGGAACGTCGCCTTGTTGTACCAACACAAAGAGGCACCAAAACACTTTCCTGGACTTTCAGCTTCATCGTACCACGTTGGTGGAACGACCTTCCCAACTCCATCCGTGAAGCTGACTCACTCTGTCTTCAAAAAACGACTAAAAACCATATCTTTTCCATGAGCACTTAACCAGTCATTAAAAAAAAAAAAAAAAAATTCTGTTGCACTTTATTCTGTATTGAATACTATTATGATGCTAGTGATACTTTGTAATACAGCACTTTTCATACCACTGCCTCCTAAGATGATTTCGCTTATATTTTCCTCTTTTGTAAATCGCTTTGGATAAAAGCGTCTTCCAAATGAATAAATGTAAATGTAATGTAGTAATGCACTGAGGGACAACAGTCTGGAAAATAGTGAGACGGGAGATACTGCAGTCTTAAATGCTTTTGGGCTTTTTGAGAACCCACGTGTGGGTCACATTCACTGTAACATCTTTGTGGAAAGCCCTGTGCACAAATTGGTAAACAAGTTGGTTGGAGGTCAAATATGTTATTAGCTTGTTTAAACTGGTCTCCCAACCTGAGCAGCTAAAAAGGGCCCAAACCCCCTCTAAAACCAGTCACCTGACAAGCTTGGGTGACAAGCTAAGGCTAGGTTTGGTTTTAGGCTGGTTTTAGCTGTTTTTTGTTGTTGTTGTTTTATTTTATTTTTTTCCAGCAGGGTACCTAAAAAATGTGTTCTCTTCTCTCTTTAAGAATGTTTTGTCACAGTGTTTGTTCTAAGATGATCTGCTTTAAAACACTGAAAAGTGCCAAGCATTGATTTGAAGATAAAGTAAACCCCATAATTTGACAGAAGGTTCAGGCAGAGGAACTAGAGTAATGAAAGGGATATGTTATGCGAGACAGTCAACGGAATGTTGCTCCAGGCTACTGACACCTCTCCTGTGGCCCATCCTCAAAACAAAGAGTAGGATGCATTGCTGCGAAATTGGAGCACTGTAGTGAGATGGACAAATACACCAAATGGCAATACAAAGTTGCTGAGGGCGTGGCAAACATATTACGTCCTCTCAATTTACACTACACCAGCCATTCATATCTTATCATAACCATCCAAAATGAAATAGCAGACCGAAAAACAAATATGCGCTTTGCTTGCTAAATGCATCCACTGCAATTATTTGAAAATAAATCAATATAATGTATTTAACTATCTCAGAACATGATATGACAACTATAAGGTTATCTTGCATTACTTCGTATTTTTTCCCCACCATTTTTTGTTTGCAACGTTGTTAAATAACATGTTACATGGATCTGTGCGTGGAGAATCATGTTTGGCATTGGCAATGGAACAACAAGTTGTTGCGCGTGGCTGGAACTCAAGAGCGCGTGCCGGTTTACTGAACTGCTCAAAAATAACCTGTCAGATGTTTGTCGAATGACTTGTGTAGCGCACAAGCGTTGCTCTACAATTTTATTTCAACTGCAACCCATTGTTATTCACCAGTTACCTTGTTTATCATCAATGCCACTGGAATCCATTTCTTGTAAATACAGCAGACTGCTATATATCCTCCTCGTCGCACAAAGTATGTCCAATGTTCTCAACTTCAGGAGTTCACTCGTCAAAAGAACAACTTCTAACTTCGCATAGTAGTATATCTCTCTTCAAGAGAGAAAAAACAGCCGGAACTGATATAAAATGAGTAATTCCTCCAATCTTTTCGACACTGGTACACATTACCTGCCTCTGGGTACTATTGTCTCAGTAATAAGTATCTCATGATGGGCCACTCCCACTCACATAGCGACTCGCCACTCATCAGTTTAGCATCTTATAACTGCATGCTGTGCCTCAAGCTCCCAATAGGGGGATATTGGTTATTATGCTTATGGTAAATCATGCAAATACTCACAATGCAAATCCAGACTGTGATTGATTGTTTGGTTTGTTTTTTATTCTATTGGATAAACAGTTTAACCGTATCTTAATCTTAATCGTATCAATTGCTGCCCCTGTAGCTGCTGTAAACAACTTTATACAACTCACCGTCTGTGGCAGTAAAATGAATTTGCGAGGCAGCACTTATCACTCAGGCTGAAAAGATATGGGCTAGTCATGTGTTGTAAATAAACATTTTAGCCACCTTTGTCATATAAAAATTCTGCTTAAATATAGACACAAGGTAGAAGAGACCTACCAAAGTGTAGGGGGCTGCAGTTATCCTCTCTCCATTGAATGTTCATTTATATTCAGTTTTTGTATCATCCTTGACCCCTGTTATTGAAACTTCCTATATGGGAACAATTTTTGTGTGAGCATTATTTTAATAATAAGCCCCCTGAATAGCCCACCTGGGGACACTCCAGGAATATTCTAGTGTAAATGCTATCTTTAAAGCAACGCATCCATGAATTCTACTTTAAACTTTGAAGTGAAGTGCATTTCCATTGCGGGCCAGTCAGATTAGTCACAATTAAGTAAGGAATGCCTTTGTGCAAGCATTCTCATTGCGATTACACAAGAGCTCACAAATCTTTTATGTTAAGGACACCTTCAGAAGAATACATATTTGATCCCTTTCCAGTCATTTATTCGTAAATGATGCATACTTTTTGGTAAATTTAGAAGATTGATGTTTTGATCTAGGCTTATAATCATTAGTAGTGTAGTCTAGGGCAGTGGTTCTCAACCAGGGGGCCGGGACCCACTAGGGGGCCTCAGCACACTTCCAAGGGGGCCTCAAGATGACTTAAAATTAATTTAAAATAAGAAATATTAAAATAATACATCTTAATTAAAATGCTAAATATATACTTTAAGATGTATGCCTACAAATTATAAACAGTCTCCTTCTGATACTTCTAGAATCAAAAATTATCCATGATTAATCATTTTAATCAGACACGTCTAGTTTTGGGTGAGGGGGCCTTCAAATATTGTCTTGGACAGTGGGGGGACTTGGCCAGGTTGAGAACCACTGGTCAAGAGCAGACGCAGGCATACGCTGTATGCCCACCTATTTTTCTTAAGATTTTGCATATGCCCACCCAGGGGCGGACTGGCCATCGGGAGCACTGTGTGTTTTCCCAGAGGGCCGCTGGGTAATTTGGGCCTGCCCATTGCTGCGCAAGTAATGTAACCGGCCCATCCTGCAGGCTATATTGTCAGCCGCCCTGGAATCCATCATGCCCATGCGGATCCCATTTCAGAGTGAACATCCTAAATACTCTATAATGTAAAGGTAATATGGCTTTTATTTTGAAAAGATGAAATGATTTTTACTTTGAAAACATTTACACATCATTACACATATCTATATATGCACATTTACCCTGCATGGACCTGATTATTTGACATACAAATCACAATAATGGTGACAACGAAAGACAACATATTAAGAATAAGATGAGCTCTGAATAATTACAAAATGAAAAAATAACTGCAAGTTAGAACAAATACAATAACAGCAGCATATATCAAATCTGCAAACAGTAAAGCTGTAACCAGTACATAGTCATTTGCATAATTTATTCATACCGCAGGGAACTGAAGTGTGGCTTGCTGAATGATGTTCACGCCTGATACAAATGCAGAAAATAAGTCATGAAAAATATTACTTTGTGGCTATTTGAGTCTTTGAGGCTGACTTTGTTTAAAGGATAGCAGAAACAGTGCCTGTCAAAGCAAAGGGCTTTTCACTTTTTCTCAAGAATAATCTGGGGAAGGAATTAAAACACTGCAGATATAAAGATGCAACAAATTGTCACAGAGTGAAAATATGAGCAATTAATCTGCAATTATCTGCAAAGATCTACACTTTAAGAGGTATGTTTTGTTTTACATATATTTATATTTGTTAATATTGATATATGTACATATTCTGGCCAACTGTATTTTCATTGATTTATATATATATATATATATATATATATATATATATATATATATATATATATATATATATACATATATATAATCGTTTACACATAGTAAATGTGTAATTGGTGCACATAGTGTGTAATTGGCATGAAATTTTAAGCATTGTCATCAGTGTCCTGCTGTGTGAGACTTTCTTCATCTAACTATTTGAAACAACATTTTATGATCTTGTATAGCTATATATACATACATAATATATTATTATTATACTTCATTTTTTCCTCATATTAACTAAGACAATAGTTTATTTGCACTTCTAGAAAAAAGTTGAAAGTTGATTAAAATCTTTAAAAACTCTGAAGAAATGCTGACTTGTCACAGCACCTAAAATACAAACTTTCCCTTGTACTTTCATGTACATTTTTAAAATAACATCCGTATGTTGGGAAACAATTTCAGACATGTTATTTTTCTGAGCTATAAAGTGCTTATTTTAGTGCTTTCTCTAAAAAATCCACTCATCACATTAGTGGTTTTATATGTTTTAAAGTTATGACAATTTTTGCACTAACAGTCAATTTAATTGTCTTTTCTTTTTCTTTTTTTCAACACAAAAATTTGAAATTGAGCCAGAAAATGAAATTAATGAGCCGGTTTGTTATGGTGTGGTGCGTTGCGGGCCGGGTTTGGTGGACCGCTCTGGGCCAGAAAGTCCAGGGCTACTTTTTAGTCCCAGTCCACCCCTGTGCCTACCTAATATAAGTGATGATAGGTATGGCCGCCAGAACAATGAGTAGGCTTTTGACATGGAATATTTTCAATCTACTAACACGATGCTGCAGCACCATTGAGTGAATTGTGTGTTGTTGTTTTTTTTTTAAGTGTACAGAGTTTCTCTCTAAATGCGTATGGAGCTGCGGGAGGAGGGAGCACAACTGATGCCACTGGCAAGACAGAAAGTCTGACTAAGCTGATCCACCAATCAGAACCTTCATTTTAGATGCGATTGAATATTTGTTAACCAATCATATTTTCCGTTTCAGTAAGGGGTGGGACATTTCCAGCATCTAATGCTGATGCACAAGCATCCCTGGAGTAACCATAATTTGCACTGTAAATTTATTTCCCTGCTAAACATAAATATATATATATATATATATATACATTTAAATTTAACTTATGTCATTAAACTTTTTGAAAATTCTCACAGATGCCGGACATGTCCCGTAATTATTACATCAAATATCTTTTTCTATTCTATTCTTTTTTTTTTTTTTTTTTGCCTTTTACTGCTGTCGGTGGTGCCTTTTTCTCATGATATCAAATAATTTTAATTTATATTTCTAAGTAGGAAAACAATTTGCACATGGGGGGCCAGGCTTCTGTCAGGGGGGCACTTACAATGGAAGTGAATGTGGCCTATAAATGCTCTTCTTTTAAAACTTGTGTATTATTTGAGCCGTAAAGTTGTTTAAATGGTCATTTTTACAGCCTTTTTAGGGTTTTAGGGTTTGTTGACATTACATCATCATTAGTAATGAGGTTAGTAAGAGATTTTATCACACTATCACTATTAAAAATTATTTTTAAACATATGTCCTTTATGTCTTGTGGTTATACTTTTGAAAAAGTAGGTATTTTAACATAAAAACAAAAACTGGCCCCCATTCACTTCCATTGTAAGTGGCTCACTGTAACCTCGATTTTTACTTTTTTTTAAAGAAAAGGAGGAACAAGTCAAAATAAATTTTTGTGATAATCAACATTATGCCATAAATGCTTTCGAATGAGCTTAACTTGTACTGAACCCGGAACATTCCTTTAATGCAGCTGTCAAAACTTCATGTGACTATGAGTATGATGCAAAAATGCCACAAGTTTGTCCAATATATATCAGAAGCTTCCTGAACAGACAGAGTTTACAAGTTTATCCCAACATAACTCTTAATTGAGGTATTATTAGCCTTTAAATGTTTCACTATAAGACTTAGCCCTTTTATTACTGTTGTCAAACAAAATGATATCTTTGGTTGTCCTTTCAGGTGCTTGCCAACTGACTTCTCTCATAGTCCATCCACCTGCTGATTAGTCTGTGCCTGATACCCACAGACCATCTCATGCATATTGAACACAAAAATGGAAAGAGCTTTGCACGTTCCAGTCTGATTGGCTGTTTTTTGTTTTTGTTTTTTTTTCAGTGGAAAAAAACAAAGTCGTGTTTACAAGGTACCCAGTTGTTACAATAAGCACTTCAGAGAAAGAACTAGTTGCTGGATTTTCCAAAGTTTTGCTAAGGTTTGTGGCATCACATTTTTAAAAGATATTCAGAGTTTAGATTTAGCCACATAGTAGCAAATAAATGAAATACCTTTATATTGTGTTTCACTTGTTTTCAGAGTTATTCTGAAATAATTGGTAGGCTATGTGTTACTTTTGGCTGGGAAGAAATTATGATCACAAAGCCTGCACAATTGTTTGACTAAATCTAAATTCATAATTGTTATCTGTACAAATGCTTTATATATTGGTCAGACAGCTCCTTAACTGGGCAGTCCTTAGTCAAAACAAGCTTGAATATGGACCAGACATACTGATAGTCAAAAGTCTGCTTCTGCGAGATCACCTATTGATGGCAAAAAACATGATCATTCACCTTGATAGTTATCTCTTTGGGAGTAATACTACAACTATGTAGACCATGAATTTTACGACAGTTTACGATTTAATAGTGTCGATTCAAAGCAGGATTCAAAATGGGGATTGGCAGAAGAGAAAATTGTTTAGTCTTGCTAATATTTCCTAAGGGGAGCAAGAAGTGTCATTGGGACATAGTGACTACTCGTCTGGGATCATGTAATCCCAGAGGCCACCGTTCTCTGTAAAGCATGAATTTATATTTAGGTGAATATTACTTGTTGCTTGTATTTCACAGATGATGGGTCAAGACATTATCTCCAGTTGTTGTGAAACTCTATGCAATTCATGTCATGTAAGTAAATGTATACACAGAGATATCAAAGACAGTATACCTGCCTAGACAAATCCTGAAGAATCTCTGTAGAAACTCTTCAGTGTTTTTGGGAAGTGGAAGTCTTGTCATCTCTGTGTATCATTTTGCTTGGCCCTGATACAACAATAAGCATGAAGTAGTGAGTAGCTGTGTGCAGTTGTGCCAATCAGCAGTCCCATTCATGACTGGCTTACCCTCGTAGCAGCGTCAGCTTTGGGATGAGTGCATTTTAACATTAGCTCAATCTGCAGCCTCAGGAAGAGACCATATTCTCCAAATCCATCTCTATGTTGAAGAGGCCCAGGATAAGAATGCAGACAGAATTTTGTGCCTCATTTACAATAGCCTGATTTGTTTGATTTAAATAATATCTATGTACATCTATGTATTTAGGTGCTGTTTGTGAATTTATAGGAGCTGGAACTTTTAATGTGTGTTACTGACACTGTAAAAAACAGAGATACATATGGGCTGGTGGGATTAGGGCATGCATGAAATGCTTGCAAAATATTCATCTTTCTTGTCAGTACCCGTCTTTTAGAGCTCCTTGTTCATTACCCACCTGACAATCTCTACTATTCTACTATTAATATTTTAATAGTAGAAGATTTCATAATAGTAGAATAGTAGAATATTTTATAAGTCAGCAGCAACTTTCTTGTTCATATTTCAATCTACCCAACCAGTTGCATGTTTATGTTAGAGAGAAAAGTAACTGACTGTTTTAAGTTAATTTGTATTCTTGTACATATTCATTGTTAATTATAAACAAATTATCATCAGCCTATACTGTATGCTAGGAGGCAAATTAAGAAAACATATTTTTTAATGATCATCATAGAGCCCCTGAAAAGGGGACAACCTAACATTGTAGGAAGAATGTGATCATTCCAGTTGGACAAGATGCAGTGGCAAATCAGGGTCACAGGGAAACATGTTGCTTCATGCTACAGTATATATTATTGTCTGTGTCTCGCTCTTTCCTTTGCTATGACCCTGCAAAGGCCTTTCTGACAAAATACTAGGGCAATGTTTAAGATTGACCACACAATCTTTACAGATCATAAATGGATTAGAAACAAAAAAACAAAAAAAAAAACAAAACAAAAACAAAAAAATTATTATTTTAAGGAAAAAGTATCCATCTTTCGGTAATAGTACCTTAGGGATATGCTAATGCTGCAAACCATTCCCTACATTATTCACTTTTGGTACAAATGTTTTGGTCACATTTTTAGACATTTTTTGCCCATTTGGAGTCTAATAAGCTTGATTTCATGACTATATCAAGCCTTTTTGTCTTATTTTCATCATTTATTTACTTTACTTTGTAGCATTCATACTGCCTGTACTTCTTTCTTTCTTCACATTTTCATCACTTTTTAACTGGTAAGTTATATCACTAATATTAAAAAAAATAAAATAAAATAAAATAAAAAATAAATACAAAGCCATTACAGCAGCCCTATATGTTCTTGTTATTTAAGAAAAACAAGTATGTTGACCATTTACAGTGGTACAAAGCTGGCAACTTTTTTTTTTTTTTATGTAAACAAATTTCATTTGAAATACACTGTGTTCCATAATGGTTAGAATAAATATTATTTGTCAAGTTATTTGTTTATTTATGTGATTGTTTAAACATTTTTTATTAAACAATTAAAGAAACATCCATTTATTTTCTGATTAAAGTATTGTTCCCATTTGAGATATTGAAATAAAAGCCTAGCATATACTCACTGTTATTATATGGAAGAACTTATTCTGAACCCTTTCTACTAAACATAGCCTAACTATGTTTATTTATTTCTGAAGAGAAGAAATATACAGTGCCATCCATTAGTTTTTGGACAGTGAGACACTTTTCATAATTTTGGCTCTGCACGCCACCTCAATGGATTTGAAATGAAGCAATCAATATGTCCGTCAGCTTTAATCTGAAGGGATATACATCTAAATTGTGAAAATGGTTAAGGAATTACAGCATTTTTTTTGATTTATACATAGACCCCACATTTTCAGGGGCTCAAAAATAATTAGACAATCGACTAAGAAGGTTCATGGCCAGGTGTGGACTGTTCTCAGGTTATTTCATTAAAAATAAAGCAGTTAAAAGATGGAATTTGCATTTGGAAGCTGCTGCTGTAAACACTCAATATGAGGTCCAAAGAGCTGTCAATGCAAGTAAAGATGGCCATCATTAGGCTGAAAAAACATATCCATCATAGAGATAGCAGAAACATTAGGAGTGGCCAAATCAACAATTTGGTACATTTTTAAAAAGAATGAACACACTACATGAGCTCAGCAACACCTAAAGGCATGAATCAAAATTGTGCTATACGCATAAATACAGTTATATTCCTTTAAACATTTAATAAGTCACTGCAATCATATCATTGGCAACTTACTGACTAATAATTGCAACTATCTCTTAAAATAACTAATGAGTAAGTGCATTAATATTATTGTTTTCCCCCCAGTTTGCTGTAAATCTATGTTAGGTGAAGTTGATTTGTAAACAACTATTTATCAATAATGAGATGGAGCAAAAATATGTTGAAGAAATGTACAGAAACCCTTTTTGGTAGTGCAATATTTAAAAAAAAATGTGTACATGTGTCTCACATGTACAGTAGACAACGAGGAAAAGAGAGAGTTCAAAGGTTATGTGGCTGGAAAACAGCACATTATTAGTTATTTCAAAAACTGCCCTTTTAATTTCAATAATGCAAATGTTGTAGTTCTCACTGAATAGCGACGAAATGACAAAAAATAATATGCTGCCAGCCTGTCACAGAGAAACAACAGAGGGCAACACCACACCACAGAGGGTTAGAGGGATAGTTATACCCAAAAATGAAAATGGTCTCATCATTTATGTACCCTCATGCCATTGCAGATGTGTTTTACTTTCTTCTGCAGAACACAAAATAAGATTTTTAGAAATAAATGGTGGCCAGAAATCTAAATATCCAAAATCACATTAAGCCAGCATAGAAGTATAATCCATAAAACTCCAGTCATTAAATCCATATCATCTGAAGCAATATGATAAGTGTGGGTGAGAAACAGATCAATATTTCAGCCACTTCCACATTCTTCTTCTTTTGTTTTTTGGTGATTCACATTCTTCTTGCAAATCGCCACCTACTGGTCAGGGCTGGTCATAGGTGGAGATTCATACTAAAAAGGACTTAAATATTGTTCTGTTTCTCAGCCACACATATCTTATCACTTTAGAAGACATGGATTAAACCACTGGAGTCATGTGGATTACTTTTATGCAGACTTTATGTGCTTTTTGGAGATTCAAAGTTCTGGTCACAATTCACTTGCATTGGAAGGACCTACAGAGCTAAGATATTTTTCTAAAAATCTTTATTTGTGTTCAGCCGAATAAATAAAGTCATACACATCTGAGATGGCATGAGGGTGAGTAAATTATGAGAGAATTTTCATTTTCGGGTGAACTATTCCTTTAACAGCGCGCGCGTCACCAGCGTGCACCGGAAGCGGATTGTCTAGAATGAAACGCAGTACATTTCAAGTTCATGTTGTCAAAAGTTTTCATCCGATGCTTTGTTTTCTGTATTGATCCACATCACATGCGCACAGTGCCATAATGGCACACCGATATCTGCATCTGTCAAGAAGCTGCAGGAACCTTCTCCGCGCTCTGCTGCCAAATGTCAGATCAACAAACCGTGTGCAAGCGGTAAATGTGCAGCTTTTTAGTCGCAGTTCTCTGGATCCTGCATCGGTCATGAACGCGTTACCCTCGTCATCAAACCAAAATTAATCAAAAATACGTCTGATCACGTGTGTCTTCTGTTTGACTTTCTCTGGTGTATATTACATTGTGATAAACAGGGGAGTTTGGTAGTAAACAAGGTTCGGCTTGTGTGACATTGCATTGGGTAACGCGGTTAGCTCTTGTTATGATACAGTGCTTCACATTAAACCTGTTACACAGTCAAATACAAACAAAGACAGCGTTTAAAAGATAATGTGCTGTTGCTGGATCGAAATGGCTTGTCTAATGTTTCACTTTTGTTGAATAATTATGTTTGCTAACGATAAGAAACTAAGTTAATGTGTCTTAAGGCTGCTTACTCTGCCTTGTTGACGCATACCCTATATACAAATACAGTTATAATTGTTATTCTTGGGATAAAGACCATTTGGGTCCTTACTGGCACTTCACTACTTTGTTTACTTAGAATCTCTTGAAATCAGGAGTTGCATAATTCCTTCTTGTCTAAAATCGACCAATGATGTAACAGCCATCTGAACAGCTCAGACACTTTATCATGTCTGTTTTTTCAGCTGTACTGATTAGCTCTTTTGATCAGCTTTATTTATTTGCTTTTGAAGGTTCAGGGAGTTGGACAAATTGTCCTAGACAGAAGATCTTTGCTCTCCCAGGTCTTGGGCGCCTACAGAAGATTAAGCTCCAAACCTCCCAAAGGTGTGAAAATCACAGAAATTCAAATATCCTTTTTAGTTTGTTGTTCTAGTCATTCCTTGGCTCTTCTGCTAATTCCATAAATGCTTGTATTGAAGGATTTGAAAAATACTTCCCAAATAGCAAGAATGGTGTTCCAAAAAACAGTGAGCCTAAGCCATCCAACGCAGAAGTCAAAGGTAATGTCTCTCATAAGTTCATTAATCACTTAGCTGAGCCATGTTTTATTCAGCATTGGCCTTATACATGGTTCCATTTTACATGGGATGCAAATCAGGCTGTTTTCTGTATCTGTTTTATCTCAGAGGCCAAACCAACCAATGCTCAGAAGTCCACTGGTGGTGGTGGTGGAGGAGGAAAAAGAGGGGGGAGGAAGGATGAATCCACCTGGTACAGCCGTCTCCAAAAGGTTAAACTCTAATTATTCTAAGTACTATAGATTATTATTGATTCTTAATTATTATTGAGGTTGCCCAGTAAGCACACATACGTCTCCGAGATGTCTTGTTTTAGATCTTTTCATCAGGAAAACATCACATTCTAAGCATCTTAAAAAGATCATATTTATAAACTTTCTAAATCATAAACATCTCAAAGACATCTGCTGAATGTTTTATTGACATCTGAGAGCAAACGTCTTATAGAGGTATTGCAGATGGGCAAACAATCTTAAAAATACATCTTCCAGATGTAAACACACAGATCAAATAGAAGTTTGGCTGATGTACATGTGCTCTCAGGGTGGTTACTACTGTTTTTACTGAACATGTGTATGATATTTACTTTAATTACTACTTCAAAATACTGTATAACTTTTTCTGTTAATCTTCTCCAATCCCAGCTTAATAAACAGCTACAACTAAAAGTAAGCCATTCACAGGTTAATTTTTTCAAAAACTGTAAGCACTGTATCTCTGTGGTGCTTTGAAAATTCCTCTGTTTGTTTAGAGTGACACGCTTAGACGCTTTGAATGCTAGCCTCAGTCACCGTTCGCTTTGATTGCATTTTTTCCATACATTGAAAGTGAAAATGTAACTGCAATTGAACATTCTACCTAACATGTCCTATAGTGTTCCACAAAAGAAAAAGGTCATACGAATCTGGAATGACATGAGGGTAAATAAAAGTAAATAATGGGAGAAATTTCATTTTTGGGTGAACTATCCCTTTAAATAGTTTCAAAAAGAGAGCTTAAAAACCAATTTGGCTTATCTGATTACCTTTCCTTCTTAATTGCATGTAATTTTTTCAGAATCAGAATGAGCTTTACTGCCAAGTATGCTTACACATACAAAGAATTTGTCTTGGTGACAGAAGCATCCAGTGCACAACAATACAAAAACAAGACAGAGATAATAAAAAAATAGAATAAAAATAAAAAGCTAATAGAAAATATAAGTACATATAGAAATACACAATAAGACAAAAAAAATAAATTATATATATATATATATATATATATATATATATATATATATACACACGTATGTACAAATACAAATCTGTTATATACAGATAGTGCAAGGGAATGTAATGGCTGAAGAGGTAGTATATGTTGGATAAATATAAATAGACTAAGCTGTGTATTGCACATAATGTTAAATATGGAGCGTAATATGCAGAGACAGCCATAAGTAAGCCATTCATAGGTTCATTTTCTCGAAAACTGTAAACACTGTTTCGGTTGCGCTATGAAAATTGCTCTGCTTGTTTTGAGAGACCCGCTTAGACCCACCCCAACAATGTTACTCAAACAGTGGTGTGAGTTGGGGGTAAAAAGCGGTTTTGAAAACAGTTTATTTTTGCAATTCCATTTGGTGGTGCTAGTTTCGCAGAAATTACATACTTAAGCTTTAAAGTTGTCTTTGCATATTAAGCTGGGATAGAAGAAAGTATTTTAACACTGAAAATGTTACATACTTCAGCTTTAATATTTTAAATATAAAAGTAAGAATATAGAAATATGAAGTTACACTTTTAAATATAAAACAAAATTATGAAATATATGCTCCATCATGACAACAAAGAAGTTTAAGGCTGCTCTGATGCTGCATTTCATTTACACAGAACCAAAGCAGCATCAGAACTGCCTTTGATAATCGGGGCTGAGGTGGGTCAGAGCAGGCATAATTTAGTCTGGCTTTTATATGGCTTTGCGTCTTTACACAGAATTTTGAGCAGGCACAGAGCAGCCTCAACTCGGCTGTGTAAAGACGCCTTTAATAACAACAATTCAAAGAGTGTGAGGTCTAGATATTAACATCATAAAAATGTGCCTCATTTGAACACTTATCCAAATTATTTTATGTGCTTCTGAATCACTGTTTCTCTGTCAATCTCATGCAGGGTGATGTTCCATGGGATGATAAAGAGTTTCGTATGTATTTCCTGTTTGGAGCGGCCTTCTGGACAGCTGTCACATATTATTTCTTCTTCCGAGATGGAGGAAGAGAGGTGACCTGGAAAGACTTTGTAAATGGTTACCTAACTAAAGGAGTGGTATGTATTTAGTTGGGGAAAAAAAATCAATATTTAATCAGTTTTCAGATCAGCAATTAATCAATGTTGTTTGATTTATTTTTTTTATCAGCAGCACTTAAACTTTGACCCATTAAGTCATATTTTATATCTTTTGTAGGTTGATAGATTGGAGGTTGTAAACAAGCGATATGTAAAAGTCATCTTTACTCCTGGTAAAACTCCAGTTGGCGGGGTGAGTTCTTGTGTCGTGTTTATTCTCATTATGCAGTCATTAGACAGCAATGATCATATAATCCAGATATTGGTAATATACACGCACTGAGCATTTTATTAGGAACACTATGGTCCTAATAAAGTGCCCAACATGGTCTTCTGCTGTTGTAGCTCATCAGCCTCAAGGTTCGACATGTTATGCATTCTGAGATGCTATTCTGCTCACTACAATTGTACAGAGCGGTTATCTGAGTTACCGTATCCTTTCTGTCAGCTCCAACCAGTATGGCCATTCTCCGTTGATCTTTCTCATCAACAAGGCATTTCCATCCGTAGAACTGCCGCTCACTGGATGTTATTTGTTTTTGGCACCATTCTGAGTAAACAGTAGAGACTGTTGTGCGTGAAAATACCAGAAGATCAGCAGTTACAGAAATACTCATACCAGCCCATCTGGCACCAACAATCATGCCACAGTCAAAATCACTGAGATCACATTTTCCCCCACTCTGATGGTTGATGTGAACATTAACTGAAGCTCCTGACCCGTATGTGCATAATTTTATGCATTGTACTGCTGCCAAACAATTGGCTGATTAGATAATCGCATGAATAATTAGGTGTACAGGTGTTCCTAGTAAAGTGCTAAGTGAGTTTCTGTAAACCATATAATTATATAACATTAACCAGCACAAACAGTCATCCTGACATATGGACCCCGTTTACACCTGGTATTTAGATACATTTCCGATCACATGTGGTCAGGCGAGACGCATCGCTGTTTCCACCTGGTATTACCGTAAATCTCAAATGCTGCATCTGTGACCATTGTGTTTGGATTTCGAGGAGAGGTTCTCTGATTTCATGATGGCATACATCAATCACTATGTCAGTGTGTTACTGCATGATAATAAACCACATAAAAGAAAGCATGAATAAAACTGGTGATGTTTCTCTCATAAAATTAAAATTAAATTAAGCACAAATGCAACATTTCGAGCAGAATTATCTGTTGTTTTAATGGAGTACCTGTATTAACATGAGCTTCAGGTGTGTATGCTAGTCATCTGTGTCTCTGCATGTTGATATCAGACACTCTGAAGAAGATCAGTGCAGTTCTTGTGCTATTATATGTATTCGCTTTTTCAGATTTTCAGATCGGACAGTTACTTCCTTTTAAGGCAGCATGTAAATGGCAAAGTTTAAACTCTTAAATTAGCATAGTGGTTGATTTACAGGTGAGAGGTGGAGCTTCGCTGCAATTAGGATGGGACACATTAGGACGGATTAGTGTTTACACCTGAAATGCGATGTGGTCACATGCATTTTTGACTATCTCCATATGTGTGATCTGATCACAAAACGTTTGGATTCCGTTTACACCTGTATTTAGCATCACCCAAAATGCATCTTAATACCAGGTATAAACGGGATCATGGATATATTTATCTTCTTTCTAAAGGCTGCACACAATAAAGACACACGGTGAACTGGAAACTTAGATCTTGCATAGATTCATGAATGTAATGTAAAATCTTCTCTTCAAACAGCAATATGTGTGGTTCAACATTGGCAGCGTGGACACATTTGAGCGGAACCTGGAGACTGCCCAGTTAGAACTTGGTATTGAAGGAGAGAATAGACTGCCAGTTGTCTATGCCACAGAGAGTGATGGGTGAGATATGGAGTTAAAATTGCAATTATACATCTAGTTTAAAAGTGAAGTGTGTTATTTTTTCCTATGTTAAAATACTTACTCTTCTCCCATTTTAATATGCAGAGACAAGTATAAGTAATATATTCGTAGGTTGATTGTAAACACTTGCTGGCTCTGTTGCACTTTCAAAACATTGCTCCGTTTTTGAATATCCTGAGCAGCCCGACTTAGGCCGGGCATACACGATGCGAGTTCTGGGAGGTCTTGAGCTCCTGCACACGTTACAAATCAGTTTACCTAATAATCGTGCAGACGCAGTGACAATCACATTTGAAAACAAATAGCTTGCGATGAAGAAATAAAAAAAGCCGGTTTTGGCGAAGGATTTGGTTGAAGAGTAGGGAACAGTATGGCTTTTCTTTTCTTCAGAAACAACTCAAGGTGAGTGTATTTCTTTCTGTTCATGCTAAAGGGCTTCCCGGTAACCTAGTGTAGAATGAATGACATAGGAAAAGCAGAGCGCACAATCGTAACACGGCTATTTTCTCCAAATGTGGTGCAGAAATTACCCACTTCACCTTTAATTTTGGTTTAGGTATCATAGATTAAATTTGAACCAGAGTTTTAAATGCTGTCCAATTTCTCCTTTCATTATCAGGTCGTTCCTCCTTAGCATGTTTCCCACCGTACTGATCATTGGGTTCTTGCTGTTCATGCTGAGAAGAGGGCCAGCTGGGGCAGGGAGACCAGGGAGGGGCATGGGTGGACTCTTCAGTGTCAGTGAAACCACCGCCAAAGTGCTACGAGATGAGATTGACGTCAAGTTCAAGGATGTGGCAGGCTGTGAGGAGGCGAAGTTGGAGATCATGGAGTTTGTTAACTTTCTTAAGAACCCAAAGCAGTACCAGGATTTGGGTGCCAAGATTCCAAAGGTATTACATGGCTTTACTGCTCTTGCATAAAATTGCATAAGCTGGCTGGTAATGTGTGAAAATAGCAGTAGTGAATGTTAACTCGAACTTAAACAAAATATTTTTGGTTTTTTAGGGGGCTATTCTGACAGGACCCCCAGGCACAGGAAAGACTTTACTAGCCAAGGCCACTGCAGGGGAGGCCAATGTCCCCTTCATCACTGTCAATGGTTCAGAATTCTTAGAGATGTTTGTCGGGGTCGGGCCAGCCAGGGTAGGTACACTGTCGGCAGCATAATGGTAGCTAAATAATCTTTACATCACAGTCTGACTAAAATGCTCCCTTTTTTGGTAGGTTCGGGATCTCTTTGTTTTAGCCCGGAAGAATGCCCCATGCATTCTCTTCATAGATGAGATTGATGCAGTAGGGCGAAAGAGAGGCAGGGGCAACTTTGGTGGGCAGAGTGAACAAGAGAACACACTCAACCAGTTACTAGTCGAGATGGATGGTTTGTATCTTACAAAGTATACATGATAAAGTGACACTTTAATTTAAAAAGTTCTTGTATGTTGTATTTTCTTAGGGTTATAATACTGGAATGTTTTCTGTGAGCATTTTTATTGGTTCCAAACCAAACAGTCTAGACCTTTGTGTTAGAATCATAGCAATGTTTGTTATGTTAGTTAATAACAGATCATTGAAACTGATGTGGTGTAATTAGATATGCAACTTATAGTGTCATTTTTTTCCTCCCTTGTAGGATTTAACACTGCTACTAATGTTGTGGTGCTAGCAGGCACCAACAGACCAGACATTCTAGATCCAGCTTTGATGAGGCCCGGTCGGTTTGATAGACAGATATACATTGGTAAGTGTTCTATATCATACATTTTATCATTTTGGATTTGAAAATGTTTCAGTAGTTTATTATAGATTTCACATGTTTGTCCTTTAATTACTCTAAAAATGTATTAAAAGCCATTTTTCCTCATTAGGAGGAAAACATTACCCTCAAACAAAAAGAATCCCTTTTATTAAGTATTTTGTTGTACAATGCTCAACAATTTCAGGGCCACCAGATATCAAAGGTAGAGCCTCTATATTTAAAGTACATTTGAGACCACTGAAGCTGGATGAAGATTTGGACAAAGAAGCTCTGGCAAGGAAAATGGCTGCCTTAACACCTGGTTTTACAGGCAAGCAAAGCCTTTTTTTATGAACTAAGGCTTAAAAAGTGGTAAACGAGATGTAAACTGAATGTCACTACTTACTGATTTTTCACTAACAGGTGCGGACATTGCTAACGTGTGCAACGAGGCTGCGCTAATTGCAGCCCGCCACCTTTCTGATGCCATCAACCAAAAACATTTTGAGCAAGCTATCGAAAGAGTAATTGGAGGTAATTGAAGAATATGTCATTTCAAAATCTCACTTAAAGGGCTGGTTCCATGGAACACAAAAGGAGATGTAAGTCACCATTCACTGCCATTGTATGGAAAAAAATGCAATGAAAGTGAATGGCGACTTAGTCTAACATTCTGCATAAAGGTGCGGTCACAATTACCTTTGCACGGTGAAATTGCGTGGATGAAGAAGGCGTGGACGGATGTTAAGCGCTTGTGAAACCAGCAAAAAACTAATTGTCAAACAGCCTCTTTTTAATGCTGCACTTTATACTCTGGGAGATTGAAGTTAAAAAGAAACTCACTGCAAAATGTTATCCTTGTCCATTGTGAATATTCAGTGTAGCTGTGTATGAAGCATAGCCCACACAGAGGTCACTGCCAAACCAAGCAACTTCCTATTGGTCAGTGCGTCGAATTCGCCTGTCGAAGTTCACCAAACTTGAACTCCATGCGAAATCTGCGAGGGGAAATTCTCCGCCACTGGAAGTCCATCACGGCAAATTCACTTTCGTGAGGATTCCCATTGAGAGCAATGTATTTCGCCCGCGGAATTTCTCTGTGTGAAGGTAAATGTGACTGCGCCTTAACATCTCCTTTTGTTTTCCATGGAAGCAATCACTTTTGATTCGTTCATTTTTGGGTGAACTATCCCTTTGAGGTTTTTGTTTTAAACATTTTCAAAGTAAATTGTGTCATTTATACAGTATATTTTAGCACATGCAAAATATTAGTGTGAAAGCATAGATATTTACAAGTTCCCTGCATGTCTAGGTCTTGAGAAGAAGACTCAGGTGCTGCAGCCAGAGGAGAAAAAGACGGTGGCTTACCATGAGGCTGGTCACGCTGTAGCTGGCTGGTTCCTTGAGCATGCTGACCCCCTGCTTAAAGTAAAACTCTCACTCATCTTGACTTTTAATACATTCTATTACCTTTCTGCACTAGTGCTCAGTGTAAATTGCTGTTTTTTCTGCCTCTCAGTGTACTCAGCCATTCATTGGTCATTTCAGGTGTCCATCATCCCGCGTGGGAAGGGATTAGGCTATGCCCAGTATTTGCCTAAAGAGCAGTATCTATACACCAAGGAGCAGCTGTTGGACAGGATGTGTATGATGCTGGGTGGGCGTGTCTCAGAGGAGATCTTTTTTGGCCGCATTACCACTGGGGCTCAGGATGACTTGAAGAAGGTGACACAGAGTGCCTATGCACAGGTGGGTCACACATTATTCTGACCTGATTTGTTGCCAGTTTGGAAAGTATTATTGGTTGCACATGCGTAGAAACATAGATTTCTGACTCTTTGATTGCCGATTGTGATGATTTGTTAGTGTAAGATCACTTTAAGGCAGGGGTTGCCAACCTTTTTTGAACTATGGATCCCACACCCAGACTCTCAGCCAACCCAGGGAATCCCGACAGTACCTTCTAGGAAGCTAAGAAGGCCATGGACCCCCTGTTGAAAACTCTTGCCTCATGGTAATAATTTGTTACTATTCTGTATACAGATTGTGCAGTTTGGCATGAATGAAAAGGTGGGGCAGGTGTCATTTGACCTGCCGCGGCAAGGAGAGATGGTTCTAGAGAAGCCTTACAGTGAGGCCACAGCATGCCTCATTGACTCAGAGGTCCGGAATCTCATCACCACAGCTTATGAACGTACAAAGCAACTCCTGTCTGAGAAGAAGGCTGATGTGGAGAAGGTATGGCAGGGCAGTGAATTATTTACCAAGCAGGATCAATGGCTGAAGACTGCACTAACTTGAGCCAGCATGCCCACAAGAGCAGTTTTACACACATTATACATTGATTTGTTCAACACCAGGGAAGGGAATTGTAAGGAGTTCAACGCTTCTGTTTCTGATTCCTCATAAGGAATAGATTCCTAACTATGTGTTATATAAAAATTTTTATTGGCAATATATTTTGATGTTTTTATGTTTCAGTTCAAGTATCATTTACAAATAATATTTTAAAAAAAACTCTGCTCCGAATGTGCAGATCTTTAACTACACATTGTTACTGATTTAAAGGGATGGTTCACCCAAAAATAAAAATTCTCTCATCATTTACTCACCCTCATGCCATCCCAGATGTGTATGGCTAAACACAAAGTTTTTTAGAAGAATATCTCAGCTCTGTTGATCCTTACAATGCAAGTGAATGGTGACCAGACCTTTGAAGCCCCAAAACTCGCATATAGGTCAAATAAAATTAATCCATAAAACTCCAGTGGTTCAATCCATATAGTCAGAAGCAATATGATAGGTTTGGGTTAGAAACAGATCAATATTTAAGTCCTTTTATTACCATAAATCTCCACTTTCACTTGTACTATAAAACCCCAATTTCACTTCAAAGTGAAAGTGGAGATTTATGGTAAAAAAGGACTTAAATATTGTTCTGTTTCTCAACCACACCTGTCATATCGATTCTGAAGACATAGATTCTTATGGATTACTTTTCTGCTGCCTTTATGGGATCTTTGGAGCTTCAAAGGTCTGGTCACCATTCACTTGCATTGTATGGACCAACAGAGCCGAGATATTCTTCTAAAAAATCTTTGTGTTCTGCAGAAAAATGAAAGTCACACACATCTGGGATGGCATGGGGGTGAGTAAATGATGAAAGAATTTTTATTTTTGGGTGAACTATCCCTTTAAGTCTCACGAGCCTCCAGTACACACAACACAGAAACAGTTCTCGGTTCATTTTGAGTTGGAGATGACGAATGGTATGACTTCAGTGTAAGTCAAGAAACCCTCTGACCGATTCAGTCAATCAGGAGAGTGAGTGTGTTTTTGACCGATTCAGACCGATAAGGCTGAGATACAAGGCTAATTTTTTAATCCGAAAAATAAAAAGCACCACTAATCATTCTATTATAAATCAGACTACACTGTTGCACTGTGCGTTTCTTGTGGCATGCGACCAGCAAGGACAATGCAATTGCAAGATGTGCTATCAAATTATTGCCTTATTTTGTATTACTTCACATCGCCCGATCTTTCGTTATCATTGCATTCAATTGAAGGGATGGTTCTTTCTTCTGTTGAACACAAACAATTACTTTTATGCTACCTATGTGAGTTTTGGAGCTTCAGAAATTTGGCACCCATTCACTTGAATTGTATGGACCTATAGAGCTGAAATATTCTTCTAAAAATCTTCAATTGTGTTCAGCTGAAGAAAGAAAGTCAAGCACATCTGGGATGGTATGAGGGTGAGTAAATGATGAGACAATTTTAATTTTTGGGTAAACTATCCCTTTAAGGCAGCAGGTTCACAATACTTGCTTAGCTGTGAGACACGGTCAGAGTATTTTAGAACCGTTAAAGGAACCAAACATCATGAAAAACACTCGGTTCCAGTATTTTTTAAGCTTCCATTTTTTTCTCAATCATTTTAATTAATTATGTAAAGTAAACAAGGCTGAAATATGTCTTTTCAGTAACTGCTCTCTGTTCTCCACTAGGTGGCACTACGTCTACTGGAGAAGGAGGTGCTGGATAAGAACGATATGGTTGAGCTCCTGGGCCGAAGGCCATTTGCTGAGAAGTCTACTTATGAAGAGTTTGTGGAGGGAACGGGGAGCATGGAAGAGGACACCTCACTGCCGGAGGGCCTGAAGGACTGGAACAAGGAGCGCAGCAACGAGAAGGAGGAGAGCACAGAGGAACAGGTGGCTCGACAAATCACTGGTGGTATGCCCTTCTAAGGACACCCTTTTCACCATGACCCCTTAGGGCCCTGGAGGGTCAGAGCACTTATTTATGAGATGGGAAATATTGTTAATGATGCTGCCCCAGTCAGCCGCACACTGAGACAAGTACATAGTTTTTCAGGAGAGGTCTGATTGGAGGGCTCTTACTCAGCAGTAAGCATTGGACTTATATTGTGAAATTACAAGGTTCTCCATTGATTGTATAGTAGGGTGTTTATCAAATATAAACAGTCTAAAATCTTGTATTTGCAAAAGTGTATTGTTTTTCAGCAAAGCTGAAAGTATAAAATCTAGTTTTTGAAAAGGATCCAAAAATCTTCAGTTGAAGGTGAAGTGTTTTTATGTTACACATCAGTGCTTTGCTTTAAATCAGTTATAAATCAAGGCAAAAGCACTGAGCTTTCTAGTCATTTCAATTTAACCTATCAATGACCAAGAAGACGTACAAATCCTGTAAATTTGATTCCTATTTCAAAAGATTGAAATTTCACAAAGACAGTTGTGTGACCTTTTGCAAGGCGCCTGTTTGCAGTGCTGCTTGCTCACTGGCTATCTGAAAGACTGAAATGTACCATCATGAATGTTATGGATTGTGCACAAAGTCTCCCATGTTAACTGACATATTCTCTTCTCTCACACATTTGCACTGCTTTGGTTTTTGATCACATGCCCTCCGAGTGAAGGGCCAAGCAGTTTTTGATGCATTTCTCTCAATGTGGATCATTTATGGCCCAGGCAACTGCTGGCCACTGTCCACTGACCAGCTCTTAACCTGACTGATTAAACTATAGCTTGATTAAAAATAGTAATTTGCAGACTACACAAATCACTTGGTAATGAAATGAGATGTTCACAAATCCAGCAGCAGGCAGTAGTTCATGATGATAATGCTAATGGAGATGTGTGATTTTGAAGGTATGTGAATTCAATATTTACTCTACAATACAAATGCTTTTATTGTGTCATACTGCAAGCTTTGGGGTTAAAAACAGAGCACATCGATATAAAATGCTTGTCCTTTTGTGACTTAAGCAGATTTTGCTTGATATCACATGTAAATATGTATTTTGTTCTGTGAAGGTTTTGAATGCATGATAAAACCTAAATAAATGTACAGAAACTTTGAATTAATTCTCTATAGTTATTGATACTTGTATTGGAGATACACAAAAAAGTGCACCCAAAAATGAACTTTTGGTTATTTACTCACCCTCATGTCGTTCCAAACCCATATAACACAAAAGTCAGAATGTCACCATTCATTTTCATTGTATGGGATTAAATGAAAATGAATTGGTGACTGACACTAACATTTGACCTTACATCTCCTTGTGTGTTCCACAGAAGAAAAAATACAGACCTGGAACAACAAGAGGGTGAGTAAAGTATTATAGAGTTTTTATTTTTTGAAAGAACTATCCCTTTAAAAATATATAATTATCTTTGTTTTCATCTGTTGCTGGCAACAAATATGGATGTTTTTCTGTAGCAGTGTCCTCGTGGGAATTTCATAACTTGCTAAAAGAAAATCACAGACCTAAAATTGTATTCACGCGAGTGTTCGTGATGGATTTGTGATGATCGCTGACAAATACACTGCAACCCACTTTAATGGCGTAATGTTTGCTGTGGCGCTCTGATTAAACAGCAGTATGAATCAGCCGCTCGCCTGATGGGGAGGATGTCCACATTTAGACTAGGCAAACATGAAGAGGCTTCCCTCACTGTCTCCTCTGATTCAGCACTAAATACAAGTGATTCCCACACTGTGACATCACATGCATAGATTACTAGCTCACTTTGGGAAAGTGGATATTGTTGGTGAAAGTGATAGCTTGAAAAGTTCAGCCTATAAAAGTCAAAGAAGCATTATTGTTTTAGACAATGTTCTTTGTCCGTAGGTGAGGGGCTAGCTGGATGATACCAGAATATTTCCACTATTTGCAATGGAATAAATAGACCCCACTTGTGCCATTTCCTGTTCAAGTAGGATCAGCTTCCTTAAAGGTGTTTAATTTTTTTGATGTTAACATACCTTCAGAGAGACCATAAGTAAGCCATTTGTAGACTGATTCCCCCCAAAAGTGTAATTCGGTAGCTCAGTGGCACTATCTGTTTGTTTGGGCATCCTGACCAGTCCAACATCGCAACATTGTTTCAACAAATGGCGTGAGTTTGGGGTGGGACAGCCCTTTTTGCACGACCAATGGAAGACAGGGGGAGTGTTCAGAAAACCTTTTTGAAAGCAATAATTATTTTCTTAGATTCTGTTTGGTTTTGCTAGTGGCACGGAAATTAAATACTTCAAATTTAAGCTTACTGGGATGCATTGTTGTGGGTGTTTTTGTCCAAGGTCATTGGTGCTTAGCTGTATGTGCTAACTACCCTGTACAGTTAATGATATCAAAGGCAGTTTGTTTTTTGTAATAAGTTTCCAAGGACTTAAGGAAGTTTGAGGAAAATTTACTGTTACTCATTTTGTACTTGGCATAGAAGATCTCGGGGCACATGTTAGAACTTGATTGCTTGAAGACATGCAGAGGCAGTTGGCAGTAAAAGTTGCAAGCATGACTTCAGATGATTCATTGGCGATGATCTGTGTCTGGTGGAGCAGGTAGAGTGATGAAGAGAAATAGCGAGGGATCCCGCCTACCTACCATAGTGTCACTCCGAAGGGCCTGATTCATAGAGAAGTGTACTCTAGTAGTGGGTGAGGACTATCCTGCCAAAACTCACAACAACTCCTTACAACCTCTTACATCATCACACTCACAGCTATGACACTGTACCATAACATGAGCAAAAAATAAATACTATCACAATACTAAAAGAATGTAGATCTTGCACAGAGACTTGAAACCAAGCCATTTTTAGCAAATTCCAGAGAATACTTCCCATACATTTTGTTCTTCATTGCAGATGTGGAATTTGAGCTCAGAGGAAAAACAAAAATGGCATTTGGGTTTAATTAAAAGGATCGGGAGCCATGTATACCAGAGAGAATGAGATAAAATGAAAGAATCATTTATATTTAAGAGATTGTAAAGGTTGTATTTGTTAAAATTAGTTAACTACATTAGTTAATATGAACTAACAATGTGTAATACTTTTACAGCTCTTATTAATCTTGGTTAATGTTTATTCAATATATTAATACATGTTAACAATGAAATTAGTTAATGCATTATGACAGTTATTGTTGATTGTTAGACATGAACTAACAATGAACAACTGTAAATTTATAAATTAACATTAACCACAAATGAGGAATAGAGTTTAATTAACAGCTTCAGTATTACTGCTAATCACAGCTGAGAGTCTCGACAGATGAATTTATCAAACATGCTCAGGGCACCTGCCCGATAAAAGTTTCCAAATTGGGAGATGATGTAAACCTTCAGCATGGCAGAGGAGAGAATGCTTTCTGTGTTTTTGGTGTCAAAATAAGAGTTCCACAAGAAATAAACAAGAATGAAACTGGTGTCCTCCATGTTTTCTCTCAAACAACAAAACATTTGAACGTGAGTGAAATACTCGTAGGTTAATTCCGGTAGCACATATGGCAGCATCACTCCATGATTGGAGCGGATTACTATCACACTATAGCTGAGGAATAGAGTTAAACTATCAGCTCCAGCATGTTCATCACTGCAAGGTAATCACACACTCAGAGTCTCTCTCTCTCTCTCACACAAACACACACACACACACACACACACACACACGCACGCGCACACACACACACATACTTGCTTTTCCAGTAACTTGTTAGAAACAGCCCAAGCTGTCATTACTAGCTCTAAAGTGTGGTTTTCATATTAGTAACGGAGGCTTGTGTGCATCTTTCGAACTAGCAACGGCAGATCTTGTGACGTAAGAAATAGGGTTGGGAACCGAGAACTGGCTCTTGTACAGAACCGGTTCCACGCTTTACAAAATAGCAAAATCGTATGATCTGCATGATGATTCCCCTGCGTGAATTTTCCGCCAATGCAGATGAAACACTGTACTAAAATACTCTGATGGTGTTTCTAGCAGCGCATTTCAGCAGCAGTGCTGCCCTCTACTGACTTTACAATGTAAAACACACGAATGAATGACTCTTATGAGCCGGTCCTGTTGAATCTACAGCGTGAAACATAAGGCACTTACGGTCTAGTCCAGTATTGTACACTGATGTGCAAGTTATAAATGTCCAACTCGAACTTAAATAAGAACTGAAGAAGTCTTACAAGCTTGAAGTACAATGTTAGACAGCAGAACACTTGTCTAAACTGTTTCTGGAACTGTTACTATTATGTCATGTTACTTTAGACCTGTGCGGTGCAGTTACTGACTAGTTGTTCATATGACAATGTTTAATTAAAGATACACAAGTTTTGTAATGAATTAAAAATGAATTAATTCAATATGCCATCACATTTCTTGTTTGTTTATTTTTTATTTTATTTTACATACAGCTTAGGATCAATTATTGGATTGGATTTATGTCTCTAAAAAGTCAGCAAACACACCTTTTACAAGAATTGTATGAAATGTATTTCTGATTTGTTATATCTGCTCTAGAAATCCTAAAGGATCTTATCATTTGGCAACAGACAGCAGAGGACAGTAAATCCAATATCAATGGCATTTCTCATTTTAAAATAATTCTTCCTCAAAAGTAGTAAAAGAATAACTGGAATCATTACTGGAACCGATAAGGAACTGGAATCGTTAAGAGGAATCTGAATCGGAACTGGAATCGTTAAATTCCTTACTATTCCCATCCCTAGTAAGAAAGTAGTTCCACACACTTTTTTGGGACAGTCCTTAGTTTTTCCCTACTTATTTATTTATTTGTTCATTGGACAGTTGTAAAAAAGCAACATCACACTCACAATCGTGCTGTATTGTCCATCTATCAGCACGGCTGTGATTACCTGCAATGCAGAACTCTTGCTCATGTGATATTGCTTAAATAGAACCTTATTCGAATAAAATCTTTTTTTAAATCTTTCATCGTTCCTTTCATATAGACTTTTTAAAAATTAATTTCCATACTTTTCCAAGCCTGGAAATCAAATTTTTTAATTTCTTGATATTTCTAGGTTTTCCATGACCATAGGATACCTGAAAATTGTCTGAGAACATTTATGCCTGAGAAGTTTTCTCTGAAACGAATGAATTAAAAACACGTGAGAATGTGCGGCAATGATGAAGCATGTCTTACTCATTCCCAGAGTCTCTCCATGTGTCCTCTATAGAGAGAGGAGGCGTGGCAGGCAGTAGGATGTGTGATGACACCACCTTATGGGCACCTTTCAGAAATAGCAAACTCACCACACGCTTACACACACTGCCCCGGCGAATGTGTGGCAATGCTAAGAATAAGTGTTTTAACAGTTCAGAATGACCAATTAGAGTGTTGTGTTCCTTTCTAAGTGTTAACAAGTCCAGAATAGCTTCAATGATGAGAGTGGGTGCAAGAAGGTTGGCCCATATGATAAGCACATTTGGGATAGTTCATCACATAGGTTTTATCTACTAAGGAGTGTCAAATAGAAGTCTGCAAGTATTATATCAAATTAAATCTTAATAAAAAAATATTGGAATCAATAAACTGTTATGTTTACAATTGTTCACGTTTAATAGTTTAATACCCAAAAATGAAAAATATGTCACTATTCACTCACCCTCATGTCATTGAAAACCCATATGACTTTCTTCTACTGATGAGGTTTGATGTTATTGATGTTAAAGTATAGTGTGGCTATATTTGATCTGGGCTCTGTATACCAATTATTTAATTTGATTTGAGATTGATTCAGTCTCATAATACAAAGTGATCATATGCCTTCAGAAGACTTTCTTTAAGGTGACTATCAACTGCTATTGTATGGAAATCAGCAATCGATTTTTGTGTTCTATAGAAGAAAGAAAGTCACATGGGTTTGGAATGACATGAGGGTGAGTAAATAATGAAATTATTTAAATTTTTGTTTGAAGTATTCCTTTAAGAGTTCCATACTGTAGTGATTTTATTGAGCGCAACAATAAAGTACAAGGAGAAAAGTATGAAGACACTCCCTTGTAATTTAATGGTTTAGCTAGGCCTCTTAATTCCAGTGAAGACAAATCTTAATTCTTAAAGCTCTGTTTTCACCACCAGTGACATTGCATGAGAAAGCGACACAATCCCATTCATTTTCAATGATATAATAAAATGATGCCTGGAAAAGCATGTCAGAAACAGTTTGCTTTCAGAGTGAGTTTTATTCATTTATGATAGATCTTGTTAATGATATATTGATAGACTGATCGTTTTGTTAATGATTTAATGCACTGAACACTGCTGCACATTTTATAAAACACTACACTGCAGAATGTATGTTTTTAGAGACAAGAGAACTGATTCCTTGTCAAATTATAATGATATCTTAATTTTACCGGTATTAGGTCTCATCTGTGATCAAATTTTCAAAAGCTTTGGCCAGACGTACATTCGTCCAATAATGTTACAGGGACAAACAGTAGGAACGCCCACTAGCGACACAGATCGCAGAGTCTAGCGACACAGATCGCAGAGTCTAGCGACACCAAGTCGCTGGCAGTGTGAATGGGGCTTAAGTATGGATGAACTTGACTGGCCTACAGAAAGTCCAGACCTGAACCTCATTTAATATTTGTGGGATGAATTGGAACACCAACCATGAGCCAGGCCCCATCGCCCAACATCAGTGCCTGGCCTCACTGATGCTCTTGTGTTTGAATGGAAGCAGATCCCCACAGCTATTTTCTAACATCTAGTGCAAAGGCTTTTCAGAAGAGCAGAAATTTGTAGGGAGGATCAACTCTTATTATAAGCCAATCGTTTTGAAATAAAATATTCAACAAACACATATGGATTTGGTGTTGGGGTGTCCACGCACTTTTGGCCTTTTAGTGTATCAGGCACAATAGTATTGCTTTTATTGCTTCTATTATTTCTACTAAGAACTTGTTAATTTATTTAGGTTTACTTGATTACAAATGCCTTTAAAGTGGATTATGAGTGCAAAATGAGTGTTAACATGCACAATCTTACACCGATTATATGCCGACAATGTGTAAGGTCATGTAAACGGCACTCACTGAGCGTGTTTACATTCACATAAATTCACCGATGACTACCAAAAATCTGCGTATAAAATGACAACATACATTGGATAAGCCAGTAAAAATGTTTTCATGCAACGCTAAATCATGTTGATTAGTTTTTGCTAAAGCCGTTTATGACCTTACCCCAATAAAGAGAAACATTTGAGGCATTTACACTGATCAGCCACAACATTAAAACCACCTGCTTAATATTGTGTAGGTCCCCTTGTGCCGCCAAAACGGCGCCAACCCGCATCTCAGAATAGCAAACCAGCCCATCTGGCACCAACAATCATGCCACACTCCAAATCACTGAGATCACATTTTTCCCCCATTCTGATGGTTGATGTGAACATTAACTGAAGCTCCTGACCCGTATCTGAATTATTTTATGTACTGCACTGCTGCCACATGTTTGGCTGATTAGATAATCACATGGATGATTGTTGGTGCCAGATGGGCTGGTTTGAGTATTTCTGTAACTGCTGATCTCCAGGGATTTTCACACAAAACAGTCTCTAGAATTTACTCCGAATGGTGCCAAAAACAAAAACATCCAGTGAGCGGCAGTTTTGTGGATGGAAATGCCTTGTTGATGAGAGGTCAACAGAGAATGGCCAGACTGGTTCAAACTGACAAAGTCTATGGTAACTCAGATAACCCCTCTGTACAATTGTGGTGAGAAGAATATAATCTCAGAATGCTATTTTGAGATGCCGGTTGGCGCTGTTTTGGCGGCACGAGGGGGACCTACACAATATTAGGCAGGTGGTTTTAATGTTGTGGCTGATCGGTGTACATGACCACACATTGTCGGCTTATAAGCATAATCGGTGTAAGATAGTGCATGTAAGCGTACTGTAGTATGCAATGGTATTGTAAATCAAATCAAAACAAAACTAAATCTTGATCTGATAATATACTGTTTAGGCAAGATATGCAGGTTTTTATGATGAGGAAAAGATTTCAGGTCTTTTCAGATCTAGTAAACATAGGCTACACGTGTGTGAGTAATATGGTTTATATTAACCATTAAAATGTAAAACATTTGCTCTGCCTTGACTCTTAACTACAGCCATCATGATTGAGAAAATTTAAATTCAAGAGAACAGAGTTGGGCTGTGAACAGTGCTTGTTGTGGAGCAAAGGAATAAACTGTTAGATCCTATCCAGGTCACACAGACACACGCATGGACCAGTGTGCATCTGTCTGACATACGCATACATAGGCTGTGGCCAGCTTACAGTCCTCTTTGTATTCTGGAGGCCACAAACATCTGGAGTATCACTGCAGTGCATGCTGTTTTGCACATTTCTGTGTTTGGTTGATTCACCTATGCTTTTGTTTATCTTAATTGTGCACCTAATTTTGTTTTCTTTTTAAAGTCTCATTATTTACTGCTTGTGGGAGGAGAGTTTAAAATAATAGATAATGTACGTTTTATAACCACAAGAGGGAGTAGAGTGATGTCACTGTCATGCATCACTATGATGTAAGAACTGTAATGTTAGATATAGACTTAATCAAAGTCTTTCTAGCAAGTCAGTCCACTGTCAGCCATCTTTGTAATGCTCCCCGGAGACTATTTCCAGTCATGTCAGTACAGCTCCTATCTACTTGAATGGGGAAAGACCGAAATCTGCAAAATGGTTGATCAAGATTACGATCAAAGAACATATTTAAAATCAGCAGTAAAATCTGACAACGTTGGTATCATAAATTGTGCTTCTTTACCTCATATTACGCAAAAAAAACACAATTCTCCCGGCTTGTATAGCTAATGCGCATGCGTGTTCTCAAGATGACTGACAGGTGATGTCTGTATCTAAAAGGTGATTGGCTCTTTTAACTGTAAGGTGGGATTTCCTTTCTACATTCGTTGACAGTTGGGCTTCCAATTTCCCCAATTCATTTTAATAGAAGTGGCCAGTCTCTGCTAAATAGTCCCTGACTTAATATAAATGAATTGTATTTTAGTTTAAATGACTATACTTTGGCCCCAAAATCTATTTAACCACTTAAGCAACACTTGAAGTCCTAAAAAATGTATGATGTCTTTGCATTAAATAACATAATACCAAGGGGCATTTATTTTCAAGAAACATAGCACAAATGCACTTTTCAAGGGAAATGTTCCAAGTTTTTGGATTCCAAATTCTAAAATAATATACACCGATCAGCCACAACATTAAAACCACCTGCCTAAAATTGTGCAGGTCCCCCTCTTTCCGGCAAAACAGTGCCAACCCGCATCTCAGAATAGCATTCTGAGATTATATTCTTCTCACCACAATTGTACAGAGCGGTTATCTGAGTTACCATAGACTTTGTCAGTTTGAACCAGTCTGGCCATTATTTGTTGACCTCTCTCATCAACAAGGCATTTCCATCTACAGAACTGCTGCTCAGTGGATGTTTTTTGTTTTTGGCACCATTCAGCAGTAAATTCTAGAGACTATTGTGCGTGAAAATCCCATGAGATATGCAGTTACAGAAATACTCAAAACAGACCATCTGGCACCAACAATCATGCCACGGTCGAAATCACTGAGATCACATTTTTTCCTCATTCTGATTTGAACATTAACTGAAGATCCTGATGATGTTATGCTCTGCACTGCTGCCACATGATTGGCTGATTAGATAATCGCATGGATGATTGTTGGTGCCAGACGGGCTGGTTTGAGTATTTCTGTAACTGCTGATCTCCTGGGATTTTCACACACAACCCAAGAGCAGAGGAACAGTTCAAAGGATTTATTAACAATAAATTATAACTTCAGCAGATCCAGGTGAAGTGTGGAGATCCCGGCACTGACTGCAGTAGTGAGCAGATCCATAAGGAATCCTTCGTGAAGAGTGTGTTCATAGGCAAGTGTATGCGTTGTGGTAGTCAGGAGCAGATTCGTGAGGAATCCTCCATTGAAGAGATGTGGATGAAGAGAACAAGCGTACAGCAAACTGGAAGGCAACCACACTCCCAACACATGGGCAGAGACGGGCAACCAAAACAGATACACGAGACAGGACCAACTAGGCAGAGAGAGCGAGATGAGTTACTTCAACACCAAACAACAGTCTAGCAAAGAACATGACACAATGAAGGGCTTAAATGGGCAGTGAATTAGTGGAGAGACAGGTGCTGCTAGCATGCTAATTAGTGGCGTGATCAGCGTTCCCATGGGAATAATCAGTGTTCCCATGGAAACACTGATCACGCATGCTGACAGCGCCAGAGACACATGAGGGACAGAAATAACAAAATAAACAGAACTGACCGACGAACTCACCAGAACCATGACAACAACAGTCTCTAAAATTTACTCAGAATGGTGCCAAAAACAAAAAACATCCAGTGAGCGCGAGTTCTGCGGACGGAAACGCCTTGTTGATGAGAGAGGTCAACAGAGAATGGCCAGACTGGTTCAAACTGACAAAGTCTACGGTAACTCGGATAACCACACTTTACAATTGTGGTGAGAAGGATAGCATCTCAGAATGATATTCTGAGGTGCGGGTTGGTGCTGTTTTGGCGGCATGAGGGGGACCTACATATTAAGCAGGTGGTTTTAATGTTGTGGCTGATTGGTGTATATACAGTACTGTGCAAACGTCTTAGGCACATAAGGGACAGGAACAGGGAGCCCTGCAACAGATGGCATGGCCCCCACAGAGCCCCCCCCACTGAACATCAAGTCAGTCTGGGATTACATAAAGAGACAGAAGCAGTTGAGACAGCCTAAATAGACAGAAGAACTGTGGCGAATTCTCCAAGAAGCTTGGAACATCCTATCTGCCGACAACCAAGAAAAACAGTGTCCAGGTGTACCTAGGGGAATTGGTGCTGTTTTGAAGGCAAATGTGTTCACACCAAATATTGATTTAAACATTTTTATGTTTACATGAATTTGTATTACGTTAAATGATAAATGAAAACTATTTATGGCTTTATTTTTGAAGAAATGTTCACTATGCAACATTTTTCACAAGTGGCAAAAACTTTTACACAGTACTATATATTTCAAATTTTAGACAAAAAGTATTTTAGACATTTTCTGGCAGTCATTCTTTGTGGAACATGTCTGTACTTAATGTAATGGACTACACTGTGGTTACTCTGAAATGACACCTGTGTGAACCAACTTACATACATTCTCAAAAAAATCACCTGGTGACCAGTTGGTTAAAAGTAATTGAAATAATGGCTCAGAAAAGTGGTTCAAATTAATTTGTTTGCAGTTGCCAACTGGTTTGATATTTTAAGTGTGTATGCATTTCTATGGAGAAATACATTTATTCATAATCATTATATAAGCTGTGTTATTGTACAGTATGACCTAAATTTGAGTCCATTCAATAAACATTATTAAGCAGAAACAACTTTAAGTACCAAATCTTGGTCAAGTCTACTTGCATCTTATTACCTAAACTTAAATAGTTAAGTTCATTCTATATGATCACCAAGTTAAGTGAACTTAATTACACAAGTTTTGGAGATGCCATTACTCATTTCAATTGAGGGAACGAGTTTACTCAATCAATTGAGTAAAGCCAACTTATTGGGGTTTTCAGTGCAACGGTTTTGTTGTGTGGTATATTTGTAGTATATGTATGTAATGTGCCTTACTCTCTTACTTACATACTTTCTTTTTCAAGGAAAAGTGTGTTCATATGTATGTGTGCCTAAGAAAGCGTTAATGAGTCGCTGTGTGTTTACACGTGTAATGCACACAGATAGCTATGATAATCATGTTGACCCATCGGCTTTTCCTCCCCAGGAGGTTATTCCACCACACAGTCAGCCAGCCTGCACAACAGGTGCTGATGAAGTGATGGCAGGAGAGAGTGAAAAGAGAAAGAGAGCACATAAGAGCAACTTACATTCTCTGGAGAAAAATCGGTACACCCGTTACTGGATGAGTCACTGAGGAGAGAGATAGAGGGAGGCAGATGAAAAAGTCAGTGAGTCAGTAGTGAGAAAGATAGTAATAAAGTGAGAGGGAGGGATGAAGAGGAGGAAGGTATAATTACAGGGAGAGAAGGAGAGAGGGTACACACAATGAGAAGCCAGAAAAGAGATTGCGAGTCAGAGGACTAACCCTGCCCACTTTCCACTAAACCATTCAACTCCAGCACAGTGTGCTTTGCTCTGCTCTGCTCTGTCAGGTTTCTCCAGAGCTCTGCTGCACAGCACACAGCAGCCCAGACGAGCACCAGGAGCTACACGCTGCGCAGGAGTTGCCTACAGCTGATAAACTGCAGCTCAACTGCAGGAGCAGATATATATTTATATATACCTGCAGGGGAACCATCAGCTCTTCATTCAGCTCTTGAACTTTATCAACATGACTGCTCCATTCAGATAAGGATTATTTTGGACTGGCCCCTCGTATTGATTTGACCAGTAAGCCAGAGCGCTGACTGTGATCTGTTGGCAGTGGAGCAGGACAGATTGCGTGAAGCCGAGACTGAGGTGTGAGTTTGCCGTCACTCAGGATGTCCTCTTTCACGCTGATGACAGGGGTGCTTATCCTCTCCGGCTGTTTATCAGGTGGCTGCTCACCCACGCTGGCCGAGACACTTGTGCCGGGCACAGAGGGGCAGCACCTGCAGCAGCAGGAAGTTGGGTCTCTGGAGGGTGATCCCGTGACCTCCTGTCCCTCCTGTGCTCTAGCCCAGAGACAGAGAGACTCGGTGGGCTCGGAAGAGCAGACTGACATGGTGGAGGCGGTCAAGAGGCACATCCTCAATATGCTGCATCTAAATGCCCGTCCCAACATCACACACCCGGTGCCCCGCGCCGCCCTGCTCAATGCCATCCGTAAGCTGCATGTAGGACGGGTGGGGGAGGATGGCACGGTGGAGATGGAGGAAGAAGGAGGGGCACTCGGACAGCACAGAGAGCTACCTGAGGAACAGCCCTTTGAGATCATCACCTTTGCAGAGCCAGGTGAGTTGCCATTCAGTGCCAGTGTACTAATAAAGGCTTATTAGTCTTTGCTTGAGAGGAAATTATCTAACATGACATATTAATAGTCTGCTCATGGTGCTAAGTAATGAGCTGCCACACCTGTTGATCGAGACAGTGGAGAAATGGTTAAGTACAATAAATGTTAATTATTATGACTTTTAACATCTTTTGTTGGTAACACTATAATAAATTTCATTAATACATTAACAAACATTGTTATATGGTATAATGCTTAACAGATCATTAATGCACTGTAGGTAACTTAAATGTGCTACATGTGGTAACATCTAAATTGACTGGTTTTATTCAAGTCAAAAATATTATTTAAAATGACAATCAACTTAACTACATGAGGTTACACCAACAAAATTCATTTTTAAGGTTTAGATCAAGTATAAATAACTCCTTAAAGTAACAGTTGTGCATATCCACTTTTTCCAGTGTGTGCGTACATGTGGAAATGTTATTACAATTTGATTCATATATTTTCACACATTCACATTCATGACTGAACATTAACTGTTCTCTGATCTGATCTGTTAAGCATTATATAATGCTTGTTTATGGTGCATTAATGAAGACTATTATAAGGGTTTTATCTAAACTTATGCCTCTGTTTCTGAGTTAAATGGGGAAAAGGTAATTGTTTTTTGTTTGTAAACTGTTTGAGCTGACACATATTTCGCCTTGTTAGTTGAAGACCTCTGTGCATGGTTTCCTTGTTAAGATATGCACAGAAAATGCTTGCAGTATATATAATGTACAGTGGATGTCACCTTAAATGGCTCCACTCAGACTACCGTTTCCAAGGAGTGCTTTTAAAAAGCACTCAGGTAGGTGTTAGCGGAGGTCTGTGAGAGATACAGGGAGTCAATGTAAGGGGAACACATGCTCTGCAGCTGTGGAATATTAACACTCTGACTGTACACTGCTGTGGGAGGCTCTCAGTGCTGCGCTACTGAGGTCAAATAAGGAAATGATGCTGCTATTGAATGATGCCACTTAAACATCTTTGGTCCTGCCAAATAATAGCAAACTGACACTTTTGTTTACCAAAGTTAATTTACCAAATCAGTTTCAAAATGAGTTGAAAACAGAAACGGTTCAAAGTTGTAACACGCAAAGTTGTAACAATCTGTACATGGTATGCTTCCAATTAATGCCAACTATTCGCAAAAAGGCATCAGTCATTGTTTTTTACTGTCATACAGACCAACTGCTCATGTTATTGTGCCCTGTCACTCATCTAATAATCTGCCACTACTGTGCTATTTTATGGAGGATCAGAAAAACTACAATCATGTAAACAATGCTCTATCTTATTGAATTATTCTTTGGCATTACAAGTAACAAAGACTATATCCTGCTTGGTACAATGGACTAAATCTGGGATGGGAAGATCCACAAGTACATTCCATTTTTAATTGGTTCCTCATGACTTATTTATAACAGTGTCACTGATCCACAAATCAGCATGACACTGCTGTAAAAAAGCTAACGACATTTATCTGAATGGGGTACAGTGTGCCACAGAAGCGGATGGATGAAACGGCACACCAATCTCATGGCATTCTTGCACAAACAATAAAGCAGTGTTTCTAAACATAACAAGGCTGACCTATCTTTAGAACACCATTGTAGTCCATGATGGCAGTCACATGTGATTCTTATACACAGATTGACCACCAACAGTCCCGCTGTGTTCCATACATGCTTAATGGGACAAGTTCTGTGGCATTTTATTTGCCGCTATCATCGAGTGCAAAAAGGAGCCCGAAAACATGTGACCGCACTGCCTTTTGTGCCTGTTTGCTTACATAAATGTGCATAATGCCTCTGATGCTATAAATAGATCTTTTGAATGAACCTTAGATTAAAAAAGGCCCCTCTAAGCCTTTGTGAGATTGCAGGGGTGTTAATGATGCACCAGGGCCTAAAAAGAGGATGGGGTGGTTTGATCCCATACAAAACCCACAGGGCTGTTAGCTGGCCATAATTGCTCCATTCATCAAAATATGGGGCCCAGTAAATTACTCTGGGCTGCTCTGTTGGTGTGTGGAATGGTCAGGGTTTCTTTGAAAGTATCTTAGTTCAACAGTGAGACTGGATGAGTTGGTCGGAGTGGACGTGAGACTCATCAAAAGTTTGAAAAAAGGAAAAAACATCAGTAGTGGCATTCCATTGCCAGTTTTTGTCTTCTGAGAGAGAGAGGGAAAGATGCTTCATTTACAGATGTTCTCTCAGGCTTGCAAAGGCCTTCAAACTCTTCTATTGATGCTGTCAGGAGGTTCAGTGTGAGAGTGAGAGAGCTTCTCGTAGATGACACAGGAAATTAAGGTTAATCGTACCATCCCTTCTCTCGCATGCAGTGGCGTATTTCGGCATGGGCGACATGGGCAGCCGGCCAGAGTGGCATCTTGCCGGTGGTGGCATGAGGCGCCCACACAGACAAGTGCGCGCCCTGAACTCCACCAGCCATCTCATTTACAATCAGACCCCTTTGTAACCCCTTTTCCACTATAAATCTTGACATCTGCAGGCTCACTGCCGCGATCATGAGAGAAGCTTGATTACACTACCTTGTCCTTGGCACATGCAAAGAGCACTGGATTTAAACATTGGAGTCGTTTGGGTTACTTTTATGCTGACTTTATGTACTTTTTGGAGCTTGAAAGTTTTGGACTCTACTGACTTACATTGTCTGTAGAAAAACAGATTATAGATCCTTCAAAATATCTTCATTTGTGTTCTGCAGAAGAAAGAAATTCATACAAGTTTGAGATGGCAAAATGGGTGAGTAAATGTGAGAAAATTTTCATTTTTGGGTTAACTATTCCTTTAAGTGCTCGTGCAGCCCCTGCTTGCCGCAATTGTGAGATATAATATAGTGAGATATGTGATAATTGTGAGATATAGCAATAGTCACTGTCAAGTGCTGTTTATCTATCAACATCAATTTTACCTGCAGTGGCTTATTTCCAGGTGTTTCTCACCTGGAGGGCCTTGACAGTCAGAGGCCCCAGGGCAATGGCCCCATTGGCCAAATCCATAATCCATCCTTCGATTTATTTATAAATAGAAGACTGTTTATTTCAACTTTTGACCCCTGTGGCATTTCACACCTGAGGCTTTATTTTTAGGGAAAGGATAGATGATAGCTTTTGTGTATTGTATGAAACAAAACAGTGCAAGATTGTATTATAGGTAAATGCAAGATAAAACTAGATTATGTTTGGAATATCTTTTGTGCTGTGGTCATCTGATAATTGTCACTTCTATTGTGGCAGTGATCAGGGATTGTAATATCACTTTTACATCCTGGTACAACAGTACATCTGACTACAGTGAGACATCTTGTTAAGACTAGTTTTGGGTGGATTTTCTTTTAACGGACACAAAAGCGATCAATGATATGACATCAAATTGTGAATTCCCTTAGTGTGTAGTGTCTAGACGAGATCTCAGTAAGGGGTTACAGAGTGATCTCAAGTCTCATCTCTCGTTAGATCTCTCGAGTGTTTTGTCTGTTCAAAGTCAAGGTCAGGTTTATAGTCATTTTTACACATTGTAGAGTAATAGACAAAAATGGTCCTTCAGGAAACTACAGTGCAGAATTTAACATACATCCAAGCATATGATACACAGTGTCGATATGTAGCAAATCTGTCTACTCTATATTTAACATACAGTATAAGTACAAACATTATGAAGTATGCACATTATTAACTATATAAAGTATAAAAAGTGCTGGTAGATTACTTCAATTGCAATCTGGTACTGATTACAAATTACATGACTAAAAGTGCAAACAGTAATGTAATTTCTTGGATTATATTGTTTAGGTAATATAATCTGATTATTTTTGGATTACCTCTGACTTAATTTAACCTTGATAATCTATACTATTTTGATATAATGTTGCTTAAATGCACTTAATAGATCAAAATATGAGAAATGATATGATTGTTTGTTTTTTTTTGTTTCACTCCCTATTTTGGCAAAAATGGCTGAAAAAGATGAATTATTCTTATTTAGAAAAGGAGTTTTTAAAACAATTGTCTTACAGGTTTAACATTTTTAGTATCAATAATTAGTGAAGGTCACTGGATATGATGTAGACATAATAGTTCGCAGCTATTCATCAGCAGCGGTAGCCTCATATGGAATGAAAAATGTAAAAGATTTAAAAAAAGAATTAGGGAAATTAATAAATTATGTACAATTTACTGCCATTGCCTGATTAATATGTAATCAAATAATCCATAAAAAAAAGTAACTGTTATCTGATTGAGTATTTTAAAATGTAATTTAACCTAATTAAAAGTACTTGATTTTTGTCATCTGATTACATAATCCACATTATACAGTATGTAATCCGTTACTACCCAGCACTGAGTATAAACATTATTAAGACTCACTGCATTGCACATAAAACTAAGCAAACAATTCTCTGATACTCCATGTGGTCAAGTAGCCATGCTCATTTGAGCACAAGGCAAATTATTGACAACTGATTTTATTGCAAATGTGTTATTTCCAATCTTGTCCTTTCTCTGTTGTTAAGATTGATGTTGCATTGCAGAGACACAACTATAGCAAACTTTTAACAGATAATACAGACACAGAATAGTGACAATATGATAAGCATGTCCAAATAAGAGGAATAAGTCAGTGTGGAGAGGCATATGCCCATGAGTTTACATGACAGTGACTTAAAAATACAGTACCACTTAAGAGCTTCCAAATAGTCGTCCTCACTCAGAGCTGTCACCTCAGAGGAGAGACACGTGGCATGCATTTAAACCTACAAGAAAGACAACAAAACCACAGTGAACTGACTCAGGAACCAAATGGCAGTGCCAGAAGAGCAGATGCCTTTTAATATGGAAAGAAAGGCCAACTCTTTATACATCGTCACACACAGCAGCTCTTGTTCAAGTTAAGAGGTGTTCTGATAAGAGATCAGGTTGGATAACGACTCAGTGAGATAGAGACAGCATTCAGCTTCAAATACAATGTAGAAACCAGTGCTGCAGTGTTTCTTCCACAAAAAAGACTGGTCATCTGTAGTTTGATAAAATATTTCAGACATACAGTATATTTATGGTAAAACATTGTTCTTTCCCATTCACCTGCATTTTACTGAGCAGTGTTCTTAAAATTCATTACCGTCCAGAATTTCTAGTGTCTTCTCTCAACACTAGAGATTGACTGATATTATTTTTTTACCAATACCATACTGATTATTTTTATGTTTAAGTGTCTGATAACTCATAAGCAATTTTAATTAATTGTTTTATTTTTTTACACAATAAATCAGCATTGGACTACAAGAATAAAAACGTATTCATCGTTAATTTTATTTAATTATTAAAGTTAAAAGTAAATTGTATTTAATATAATTAGTATTATTGTTGTTATTATTTATACCAAGGGGTTTTGCGATCTGGTGACAAATAAATATTTTATCTGTTATGGACTGTTTCTTTATATTTCCATCTGTTTTGGAATATGTGTAATGGTTAAGCGTAAAGCACTGTGTTTCTCACTTAAGAACGAATGGACACTTCAAACAGAGGGAAGACAATTCACATTAGTGTGGTGGCAGTCCATTGCACACTAAGCTGTTTGTTTGACAATTTAATCCACAGTGTAAGGGAATATTGGCTTGAAACATTTCATTTTAACTTAAAGGATTATTTCACCCAAAAATGAACATTCTCTCATCATTTACTCACCCTCATTCCATCCCAGATGTCTTCTGCTGAACACAAATGAAGATTTTTGCAAGAATATCTTAACTCTGTAGGTCCTTTCAATTTAATTGAATGTTGGCCAGAATTTTGAAGCTCCAGAAATCACATATTGGAAACATAAAAGTAATCCATATGTCTCCAGTGATTAAATCCATGCCTTCAGAAGCGATATGATAGGTGTGTGTAAGAAACAGATCAATATTTTTTTTACTATAATTCTCCATAAATTTCGCTTATCATATATTCACCATTCACTTGCATTGAAAGGGCCAAAAGAGTTGAGACACCTATCATGGAGTCACATGGATTACTTTTTTGTTTCCTTTGTGATTTTTGGAGCTTCAAAGTTCTGGCCAACATTCACTTAAATTGAAAGGACATACAGAGTTAAGATATTCTTGTAAAAATCTTCATTTGTGTTCAGCAGAAAAAAAGAAAGTCATACACATCTGGGATGGCATGAGGGTGAGTAAATGATGAGAGAATTTTCATATACACTACCCCATTAAAAATAGTGTGAAGTCCATTCAGGGATTTGTGGGAGTTTTCTGACAATGCCAGATTCATTGAAGAGAACTGAGTGTCCAGTAAAGTTGCAGGCATTTATCAGCAGACATATTGTCTTTAGGCAGTGGTAAAGTTTGAATGGACATTGTCATTAATGGCATGACAATCGAGGCACATATGAATAAGATTGCACTGAACCTTCTTCAGATTCATAGTGCTTTATTATTCAGTATCATATGAGATGAGTCAGTATAGGGAAACCTGTATATGTGACATTCAATGAAACATAAGATAAAGTAATAAAAAAAGAGACTTGTCCTTAAATGTTGAAAGCACGATGACATCATTATGAAGATTTTTTTTATTTATTTATGGAATTTGCAATATATGATGTATGCACCTGTTTTTCGTAGAATGACCCATTTTTCTGAGATATCCCTGTGCTACTTTGAAGACCACAAAAGATACGGTTCTTTAAAAAACAGAAGGTGTTTTCACGGCTACGCTGGCTATCTCAGCTCTATCATCTATATCAGATATCAGGATTTATGTTGACTAAACAGTTGAATTAATAGCTGTTCTGCCTAAGAGGGGTTGGCAGAGAGTAATTTAAGAGAGTTGATATCTTAGATCTGTAAATCAGCAGTGGTTACTGATGCTGAGCTGGCTTATAGCAGACAGTCATGTGCAAGTTATAGGGAAGGCCCTTGTCATAACATAACAGGTTTTATGTACACAAATGGAGTGCCAGGATTTTAGGTGCAGGAAATGTTCTTATGGACTGAGGCTAGGTGTTGACAAAGGACTGCAGATGGGTGAACTAGACAGCAAAATGTACATATTCTCTTGCACTGTAAGAGAGAGAGAGAGGGCTGGAAAAGAGAGCTTTGCAGAAAAAGTTTTGTATAACAAGTGTTCCTGATTCTGCTGAGTTGTTTATCATTGGTCTCAATTTAATTGCAGTATGCTAAGGATAGAGAATTCATTTTCTGCTTCTTGTTTTTAACTTTTTGTTGTTTTTTGATTTTCAACTGTTATAAAGTTTAAAGCTGAAGTGTGTACACTGAAAAAAAGGGAAAGCAGCTCTATTGAAAATACTAAACCAGTACATTTGAAATCAACTTAATACATTTATGTTTGAGATGAGAACATAATTATATTGCATAAAGTCCAAGTGATATTCAACACAGTCAATTAATGCAACACAATTCTTTAGCATTTGTTTTCACTTTAATTTCATTGTGTACAATCCATCTATGTTCACTTAATCCACTTGTGTTGGGACTATGTGGATAATATTTGTTGCATCAATGTATTGATGAAATGCTTTGCATTGGATTGGATTGGGAGAGTAAATGTTAAAATTAAGTGTTATTTTAATGTATTTCTACACAAATTGAAACAAGTAGGAGACTTGTTAGTGTTTATCCTTACAAAAATGTAAACTAGCTGCAAATTTGCAGTTCGTTATTTTCAAATGCAAATTAGCTTTTGATTCACTGCAAATGTTTGCCAGAAGTTTGCAGCTATTCTCCGGCAAACCTTTGGCAACAATGGACAATTTGCTGCAAGTTTGTCGCAAACCTCATCTGCATGTGAAAATGATCAGTGGCGAATTTGCGGCAAGTTTGCAGAAAAAATTGCCATGAACTCTCGATTTTCATAAGGGTAATGTTCTGTTATGTTGGGATTTAGAGGAGTTTCTGTCATGTTGAATTTTTTATGAAGGTTACCATTGTGGAGCTAATGGTTAGGCTGAGGTTGGGACATTACTGCTGCAAAATCAGTATGTATTGCTTTTCTTATGAAGAAAATACTGAGAGATAATCAGTTTAATGACTGATTGAGGATCTGTAAGTTCTCAGCAACACCATTCTTGTTATACAGTAGAAAAGTATATTTATATTATGTGAGTAGAGCCTACATTTTAATTTCATATCAGAGAAACTCATTTTCATTGTGTGAAACCAATGTCCACAGTTAAATTAAGTTAAACCAACAATAAAAACAAAAAAAAATCTGTGTAATGTTTTTCAATGTGTTGATACTTTCTCCTATCCCATCTTAATATGCACAGACAACCATAAGGGGTCGTTCACCTAGAACACATTTTTCAATACATCTGTGCTGTTTTTCAATTGTTTTCCAGTAGACCGTTGCTGTGTCTTGCTGTTTGTAAGCATCTCGTGTAGGAGTGCCATTTTTTTTGGAAGCATTGTCAAGTTAAAAAGAACTTCAACTGTTAAAAATGTGTCTTGAGACAGAAGTTCTACTCTAATCGTGGCGCTGCATGTACTGTAGCTAACGCGTTTGCGCTATCAAAACATTACTCTGTTTGTTTGATCATCAGGACCAGCCCGACACAGCAACTACAAATAGCGTGATTTTGAGATGGGTCTATGTCTGTTTTTTGATCTATGACAGATGGGGCTAAAGTTTGGGAAAACTGTTTAAAAACATTTTAAATTTATAATTTTTAAATTGGATAGCTCAGCGAGTACTGACGCTGACTACCACCCCTGGAGTCGCGAGTTCGAATCCAGGGCGTGCTGAGTTACTCCAGCCAGGTCTCCTAAGCAACCAAATTGGCCCGGTTATTAGGGATGGTAGAGTCACATGGGGTAACCTCCTCGTGGTTGTTATAATGTGGTTTGCTCTCGGTGGGGCGCATGGTGAGATGTGCGTGGACGCTGCGGAGAATAGCGTGAAGCCTCCACACGCGCTACGTCTCCGTGGTAATTCGCTCAACAAGCCATGTGATAAGATGCGCAGATTGACAGTCTCAGACGCAGAGGCAACTGAGATTCGTCCTCCACCACCTGGATTGTCACTACGCCACCACGAGGTCTTAGAGCGCATTGGGAATTGGGCATTCAAAATTGGGGAGAAAAGGGGAGAGAATTTTTTTTGCAGTTCAGTTTGGTGATGCTATTGGCATAGAACTTACACTTCAGCTTCAAATCGCATGAAGTTAACAATGCAATACCAGTCTTAACATAAAGATAACCAATTGCTTCATGTCTTTGCCACAGGTGATGTCCCTGATGTTGTGAAATTTGACATTTCCAAGGAAGGCAGCACTCTGACTGTGGTGGAGCAGGCCAATGTGTGGCTGTTTCTTAAGGTAGCCAAGGGCAACCGAGGGAAGGGCAAGGTGTCCATCCAGCTACTGACACAAGGGAAGGCTGACCCAAGCTCTGCTAACGGGCCTCCGGAGGTGGTTGTGTCTGAGAAGACAGTGGATACACGGCGCAGCGGCTGGCATACACTACCAGTTCCCCGCACAGTGCAGGCCCTGCTGGGCGGGGACAGAAGCTTGCTCAGTCTGCGCATTTCCTGTCCAATGTGTGCTGAAGCCTGTGCCACGCCCGTCATGGTGCCTGTGGAGGGCAACAAGGGCAGGGAGAGAGAGCAGTCTCACCGACCTTTCCTCATGGTCATCCTCAAGCCTTCTGAAGAGCACCAGCACCGGCGCAGCAAGCGTGGCCTTGATTGTGATGGCAAAATCCGAGTCTGCTGTAAACGACAGTTCTACGTCAACTTTAAAGACATTGGATGGAGTGACTGGATCATTGCTCCATCTGGATATCATGCAAACTACTGCGAGGGGGACTGTCCCAGCCATGTGGCCAGCATCACAGGCTCCGCCCTCTCCTTCCATTCCACCGTCATAAATCATTATCGAATGCGTGGTTACAGCCCCTTTAACAACATCAAGTCATGCTGCGTGCCCACACGCCTACGGGCCATGTCCATGCTCTACTACAACGAGGAGCAGAAGATCATTAAGAAAGACATTCAGAACATGATAGTGGAGGAGTGCGGCTGCTCATAAGACTCCTGATAAACAGTTCTGAACTATCTTGAATGTTGGTACAAAGCACATATCTCAGAGGACTGGCAATCTGTGTTCACCCACAAACTTTTGAACTGCAAAATTGGGCAACTTGTTTGTTTATAGGTCATTTCAATAGGACTCTAAGTATTGGAATGGTCTTGTGGCACTTTCATATATAAATGAAGGATGAGAATAAAGCATAATATATTTTTTAATGAAGGGAGACAGAGACTGAGAGGGAACTGGTGCATGGGTTAATGTGTCAGTCCTGATTCTCTACACTGCAATAAAGAGACAATTATTCGGAATTGTGGAATTCTATATTCTGAACAAAAGAACAATGCGACTCTATGCAAGTCAAGTATTATTACTGGATTTTGATCATTTTTTATTATTTGTCTTTTAGCTTTTGGTTTTATGTTGTTTTTATTGTCAACCCTTTCTTACAAAAAGTCATTGTTTTAGTACATCTTAAAAAAAGTAGTTTGTTGTTGTTGTTTTTTCGTTTCTGTTGTTTGTTTGTTTTTTTGTTTTGTTTTTTAATACTGGAACAAAAATTAGTTTGACCAGCTGCTGGTGCCAAACTACATTATTGTTATTTTTATTATTATATTATGAATTACCTATTATTATTTTCCTCCTAAACATTATGAATGTTGATGAAAAGAAATATGAATTTGCACTACGCCAATATTTCTACAATCTTAGCCCAGAGCAGGACAGGCTGCATTCCAGTTGCCATTTCAGAGAGTAGAACTATATGCATTTGGAACTTACACATAGTAAACCAAAGACCATACACATCCCATTCTCAGAGCAAATCCCCAAAATGCCCAGGTCTGTGAATTTATTGAAATTAGCAACAAGAGTGTATAGACAACATAATGCACCATTAACACAATATAGCACATAATATAACTTTTTGTTTGTTTGTTTATTTGTTTTTTTCTGAAACAGCCTCTTTATGTTTAATTTTTACTCTTTATGTTTCAGCAGTGTTTGTCTCAACCAATGTATAACAAAGGTCTTAGAATCTGAACTGAAAACCTAGACCTCAAACGTTATTTCAACAGAAACTTTCAGTAAAGAGGGTGGCAAAAAATGACCTGGCAATGGAAGGTTTGCTTCCATCAGGGGCAAAGTTCAAGACACTAAAGGAAGCTTTCAGATATAAAAAGAAACTTGCTCTGTTTTATGTAGAGTTATACAACATATGGTGATATGTTGCTATGTTGTACAAATCAGAATATGTGCTTATGTTTTATATCTAATTTATTTTGCAGCATATTCTTTGCTTCACTATTAAAGCTAAATTGTACAAATACACCATTTGGTTTAAGTCAACAATGTGTATTTACTAGACCAGATGATAAGCTGTCTGCCATATTTTCAACACTAAATTCAAAATAGTTTGGCTTTCTTGTTTTCACTGAATGTAGTCTAATTATAATTTTACAGATTGATTGACCAATCAAAGCAGATGCTGTGCGAACTTGTGAAAACTCCTAAAGACCCTTGTTTGCTCTCATTTTAGCCACACAGCAGCTGTCTAAAGGGTGATTTTAACTGTAAGGAATCAGAAAAACAGCTTTTGTCATCTGAGATCACCTCACATGATCAGAAAATGCTTAATGTTTACTCTGTTGCACACGCCCAGTGCAAGGAACTGTGCTATTTGGGCTGGAATATTACAGGTAAAAATGCATTAATTATTCATTTGAAAGACAACCAATATGGCATTTAGCAATGGCTGATTCTGAAAATTTTACCCACAAAAAGCTGTAGCTGTACTGTAGTAACAGTAATTATCGTTACTAACCCTAACACTAACTCTAAAGTGGCACATTATTTCAACCCTTTCAGTGGAAGTCTGAAAGTCATAAACTTTCTAAGTATATAAACGAACTAAGTATATTTTGTTTTAAGTAAAGTCTGGTTGCATCACTTAGTTTTGGTGTACCTTGAAATAAATCACACATTATTGAAATCTCTTTTGAAACGTGTTTTCATAGTGACCATTCAACCCTGTTACATTCAAAAAATTTCGAGGTTAAAGGTTAGTGCAAAATGGGTAATAATGGCCTTAAGGCGCAGTCACACATACCTTTGCACGGCAAAATTCCTCAGGCGAAATACAATCATTTTAATGGGAATCTGAGCAATCGTGAATTTTGCGCAAAGGACTTCCGGTGGCGAAGAATTTCCCCTCACGGATTTCAAGTTTGGTGAACTTTGTGGCGAACTTTCGTCGCATTGACTAGTATGAAATTTCTTGGTTTGGCAGTGACCTCTGTGTGAGCGGTGCTTCGTACACATCTAAACTGAATATTCACAATGGACAAGGATATAATTTTAGTGGTGAGTTTGTTTTCAACTTGACTCGTATGAAGTGCAGCATTAAAAATAGGCTGCTTGGCAGTTATTTTTGGCTGAATTCACACACGCACAACATTCGCCCATGCCATCTTCGCCTATGGAATTTCGCCATGCAAAGGGTATGTGTGACCGTGTCTTTAAAGGAATATTCCAGGTTCAATACAAGTTAAGCTCAATCGACAGCATTTGAGGCATAATGTTGATTACCACAGAAATACATTTTGACTCATCCCTCCCTCATTTTTATTTTTTTTTTTTGTAACAGTGAGGCACTTACAATGGAAGTGAATGAGGCCAATTTTTGGACATTAAACAACTTACTGTTTCAAAAGTTTAGCCACAAGACGTAAACAATATGTGTGTTAACATGATTTTAGTGTGATAAAATCGTTTAACCTTTTCTGTGTGAAGTTATAGCCAATTATGCAACTTCATTGCCATGAAGATGTAATGTCAACAACCCCTAAACCCTTTACAGCTCAAATGAATACATGAAGTATTACAATTTTAACAGAAGAATTAATGTAAGTGCTTTTATAAAATTATAAGCTTCACATTTCTGGCTTTAAACATTTCCCCCCTCCAAAAATGGATTCAGCATCTTGAATGAGGGTGTTTCCCACAGATATTTCAGATAATATAGAAACTGTTGTATTGATCATGTGTATCTAGCTTTGATACAGCTCAAGCCTTCGTTGCTAGTTCGAAAACGTCACTTTAGAACTAGCAACGGAGGATGCACTGCTTTTTGGCACAGGAGTAAAAAGGATGTGTGTGAGTGTGTGCGAGCATGTGTGTGCAAGCGTGTGTAAGTGCAGGGGAGACGAGGGAGCGCGAGGGCTCTTTTTAGCCAAAATTGAAATAAATGTAGGATATTTTAGATATTGGTTTGACGTTCTTAACTGATTTACTTTAACCAATGACTTTTAATTTGTTATTTTGTTGTGGTAGCCTTTAGGCCTCTTTGAAATAACTGCAATAATTTGGCGAAGTGATATGGAACCGTTATGCGGTCAAGACCTGGAACTACTTTATAGCCGTTCGTTTCCTTGAAAAATAATTGCTCAGTCAACCAATCAGAATCAAGCATTAAACAGACCCGTGGTATAAATTTATATACAGCACATATGTAAAATGTGTAAGAAATATATTTTAAAAAAAAAATGTTTTCCTACTTAGAAATATACATTGAAATGATTTGTTATCACAAGAAAAAGGCTTCTGCGAAGAGCATCAAAAACTAGCAGGGGTGCGATAACATGGCGTATTTTCACAAAGTTTAATTGCATAAGTTAAATTTAAATGTATATATATATTTATGTTTAGCAGGGAAATAAATTTACAGCTCAAATTATGGTTACTCCAGGGATGCTTGTGCATCAGCATTAGATGCTGGAAATGTCCCACCCCTTACTGAAATGGAAAATATGATTGGTTAGCAAATATCCAATCGCATCTAAAATGAAGGTTCTGATTGGTGGATCAGCTTAGTCTTGCCAGTGGCATCAGTTGTGCTCCCTCCTCCCACAGCTCCATACGCATTTAGAGAGAAACTCTGTACACTTAAAAAAAAAACAACAACACACAATTCACTCAATGGTGCTGCAGCATCGTGTTAGCAGACTGAAAAAGTTCCAAGTCAAAAGCCTACTCGTTGTTGTGGCAGCCATACGTATCATCACTTATTTTAGGTGGGCATACGCAAAATCCTAAGAAAGATAGGTGGGCATATACCCTAGACTACACTACTGCTTTAAACCCTCAAAAAAATGGCCCCATTCACTTCCATTGTAAGTGCCTCACTGTAACCTTTTTACTTTTTTTAATGAAATGGAGGGACGAGTCAAAATTATCTTTTGTGGTAACAGCTTTATGCACCAAATGCTGTCGATTGAGCTCAACTTGTAATGAACCCGGAATATTCCTTTAACTAGCAATCTCCATATATCCAAATATCATCACTCCATACCATACCACACCACACCACATTAAATTATTTTCAACACTTTTATACTTGAGCTTGATAAGCCCAATTTAATGAAAATAGTGTTTAATAACTTACCAGTAACTTAATAACTTCTGCTTGAACCATGTGATCAGCAATACTTTGATTAAATAATTCCCTCAAATATGATGTCTGAAATAAATAAACATTGTTTTTAAAGGGGTGAGTGTCACTAACATTGAGATGAGTTTAAAAGTGAGACAAAGACTTTTTTAGTAAAAAAAAAAAAAAAAAAAAAACTAAGACAGAAAAAACAGCAATTAGGTAGAATAGTGATGAACGGAGTCATGCAAACTGGTTGATATTCAAATGAAAAAAACAAAAATAATCTTTGTACTAGACACTAAACAAAGTTAAGTCTGTCAAATAATGTGACAAAGTCCACTATCTGTGATATTTCCTGTTAATTATTTCTGTAGTAGTCATAGGGACTCCTGCGTTTCCTGAGAATGGGCCAAAACAATCAAAGACAGGTGACAGCTGAAATTATCCAACCTGGTCAGCAGGACTGCTCACCATTATAAGCTACTTTAGGACTGAATTGGTTTCTTTGACTGATTTGTGTAGTATTTTATTGTAAATTAGTTAATATCAGCAAGCAACTACTGCAAATCTTAGGGAAAAATTCAATTTAAATCAAGCATTTAAAATACTATTTCTATTCGTAGTTAATATGTGTATTAACAGTATGTGCATTCTATTTAACATAGTCAAAGCATAAAAGCCCTTAAATCAGAGATCTGTGCACTTCATAGAGGGACCTTGTCAGCAATCTGGCTTGCTGTGTCAGGACATGAGATGTGACCCAGGAGTAGAAAGGTAATTACCGCTATCATCACTCAGCAAATAAAACCCCCACAGGTCCTGTGATAAAGAGCCTCTCTAGGAGGACATAATCTCTTCCCCATAAGCCCTTCATGCCATTTAGAGCGCAGCAATAGAACACATAGCTGCCTCGGCTGATTCATTACTAATCATGATTTGAAATCAATCTCTCGCCATGGTGCGCAAAGAAATGTTCATAGATCATATGCATATCAACCTACATGGAAATAGCCAACCAATCATATTACTTTTCCTGTCCTATTGCTGTCTTCCATATAATTACTGTGAGGAGGACCTTAATATGACTTCTATTTTTAAAGGTCAATGAGAATTTTAAACATATTCAAGGTCAACTCTTCAAGTAAAAATGTACAGAGATGTTCTCTCAGCTTTAATTATCAGCCTGTATACACAAACAAAGGCTTTGATCCTACTACTGCTTATGTAATGTTGCTGGTGACTATTATCTAATGTGTCATGCATGCATTCAAGCCTTTATAATACCATAAATGGCACAGTTGCAAATTCTCTAAACATAGTATTTCAGTGCAAAAACCTGCATCTTATTCACTAACCACCAGCAAACCAATTTTACCAGCTGCTAAATGCACTAAAATAGCGCTGTGCCGGGAGTTTTTAAACTAAGTCTTTGTCATTCTTTTCAGCACAAACTCACGTCCCATGGAATTATATTAACGACAAATGTCTTTGAAGCAAAAAAGCATGCTAAAGTGCACTAACTGAAAAATAAAAGCATTGCAATAACAGTGCTTGCATTTTTGGGGGGATGCAATTTCATATGGTTGTATATTTAAGCTGTGATTAAATGTTTTCAATTGAAAACATTTCGTACAAAATGTAATCATTAAAAATTCAATAATAAATATTCAGCTTCCAAAATTCAGTTATAAAAAATTCTTTTTTTTTTTTTTTTGATTTGATCGTTATTATTCAACAGGTAATATTCGGGCCATTATATTTCACTTTGCTAATTCGCCTCTAAAATTTCAGTGGTTAAAATTTGGTTGGAAATTCAACCTTGTACCAGCTAGTGGTAAAAAGTGATAAAAGTGATTTGATTTGATTTGATTTGGTAAAGCCTATATATACAGTATATATATAATGGACCGAATATTACCTGTTGAATAATAAAGATAAAAAAATAAATAATAAATAATAATAATTTTTGGAACTGAATTTTGGAAGGTGAATATTTATTATTGAATTTTTAATTATGAAATTTTGCACGAAATGTTTTCATTTGAAATATTTATAGCTTAAATATGAAATTGCACGCACAAAAATGTAAGCACTGTTAATGCAATGCGTTTATTTTAAATTAGTGCAGTTCAGTGTGCTTTTTATTTCAAAGACATTTGTCATTAAAATATTCCATACACGTCTTTTCTTTGTAAATTAAGCTTATTATAGATTTATTCGCAAAACTCTGCACAATCTGCCTGGTGCAGTTAACATCACACTATTACATTTACTAATTTGTCAAATGATCAAATGATAAAGAAAAGTGTTATAAACAGGAATATATATAGATATGCTGTGTAGTCAAGCGCACTTTCGGCATTTTAAAGAGATGATTCGTGAGGATAACAGTGATGGATGCTATGCAGTCCCAGTAAGGTACGCCAGATCGCAGTAGTCTACTACAACTCAGACAGAAAATGTAAATAAACAACACTATCAGCGAGCATAATTCATTCATAATTAATTCCCCCCACAGTGTTTGTTGGGTCTACTTGTGTTTATAACTCTACATCCTCTGGTAACTTTCACCAAGATTCACAAATGTGATGAACCAAAATAAACATGGAGTTCAAGTTCCTTTCCTGGTGATGAATGTAATAGCTTCCACACAAATACAAATGCTCCAGAAATATTTAATGTAATCTTCCTTGCAGGAACAAACTCACAGATAGTATTGCTCCTCAATGAGGCTGCCTTCCAAGAGTGACATTGAATATCATCAGTAGACCTTGTGAAATATAAACAACACATGCATTCCTGCCCTTCAAGGACAAAAGTTTGGAGAACACAAGATACCCCCAACAAGAGAATAAATGCTGAGTGGAGGGTGCTGTATGTAAAGAATTTGTGTGGCTGTTAAACATGATCAGTCCTCCTAGAATAAATGTGTTTGGAATGGTGTTTGTATACGTTACAAGGGCTGAAGTGTTTATGTAACACCTCATCTGTCAAAATAAAGACAGGGGCTATGTTCTTCATGCCTTTTACAACTTGAACTCTGTATATAACATCTTTCTGACAGTGTGACACAATTTAGCCCCATGAATGGCACACGGCGGCCTTGAATCAGGCCAGCGCCCTCCCATTCATATTTACAGAGACTGTCAATGGTGACCGTTTAAGTTAGAGTCAATATTGGCCCAAGTTCCCTGTTCAAGAGTTGTAAAAATTAGTAGCCTCTGTTCAGAAAGTATGCAAATATACAGTGAGCTTAAAAAGCATTTGGACACTTAAGCCAAAAAATGTATCTATGCCTTATACAGTATAACACCATTTCACACCAATGGAATTTATTTTCAAGAAAATTAGCACAAACAGTTTTCAAGGTGTCAATTATCCAAATACTTTTTGGGGGCACTTTGCATGTATTTTAGTTGCCAAAAACCTTTTTTTTTTTTTTTTTAATACAATCTGGCTAACAGATTGTATTAAAACATGAAATGCAGTGGTTTTATGGCCTGCGCTTTGATCCAACTCTGATTTTCTTTTAACAAAGGTTGGTCAAACTTTATCTCAGCGTCCCCAAAGATTAATTTAAGGATACATGGTCAAAATCCTTAAACAACAGCTATGAACAGTCAGTAGCAGTTTTAACCACCACACAAACCATGCAATTGCGTGGGGCCCCAGACATCAGGGGGGCCCCCCGCCCCAGTAGGAAAGCTCCGAAAAAAACACTTGAGGGGTGACATGTCACATGTTGTTCTGTGTATACGTGCGAATTCACTGTTGTCACCGCTCTCAGAGCAGTTCACGTTAGAGGTCCACTGGGTTGGGTCAGTTTTTCAAGTAGGACTTTAAGTTCAGGTTTGTAATTTATGAAAAAAATATACAGGCCTTCCAAACTTGTTTCGCCCACACACTCTTACTCACAGATACGCACAAACGGGTGAATTAGGGGCCGTTCATACTGAAGGTTTTTTTTGCCCGCGTCTGCTGTTTTTCCATTGTTTTCCTGAAACATGCACTGGACTAACGTCCATACCTGCTGCATCGCGTCTCGCTGTTTCTTCAGTGTTTCAGAGGACCGGCACATTTTTAGACACAGTGTTAAGTTAAAAAGAATTTTAGGTCTCAGAAACGTATGTCCAGACATATGCTTTCTGTTTCAGTAGTGTGCTGTGTCTAGATTGTTTTAGCGCAGGTGTCACAAAGATTTAACATTTTGAACAAGTTCAGGTTGCAAAGAGGTGATTGTTACCATGTTTAACATTATTCCAGATATTTCTGCACCAAGCAAAGTTTCAGCGCATGACAAACGGCAATGATTTTTTTTTTTCTGCTTCTGCTCTAATGTGCCGAGGGACCGCCGTGCCTTGCATATCTGCTGTTAAAATACTGTAACGAATGTTGCCTACGATGCTAACATAAAATACAACCTTTTGTAACATGGTGAACAATACATTGCAGTGTCAGAATATAAGCTCCAGGTGAAAGTAATAAATAAGACAGAAATATATTATTATTGTATACAACAAATCCTCAAAGTAATAATAATAATACTGTATCAAATTATAATGACAAACTGGACAACAATATGTAATTGTTGGGCTATAATAATAATAAATAAAAACTGAATTCCAAAATGTTAGTGATTGTAGTAGGTTTTGAACACCCTGTTCATAAAAAAAAAATTATGTTTTGTAAAATTATATGTAGGTACATTTTTTTTATTTTTTTTATCACTGTATTGTGGAAAACTAGAAAACATGCATTAATTATCTTTAACTAGATTTTTATATTTCAGTAAACATTTTGAATGTACTTGGCTACAACAGCTGATAGGATGAATTTAAAATTATAATTTAAAATCATTTCTATGTTATTTTTTTAAGGAAAATCTTTCAAAATGGGGCCTGGGATGGTTGGTTGCTTGGGGCCTCAGAAATCAAAATCCCGCCCCTGTGAACAGTTAACAGTTATTATCATGGGGGCCTGGGTAGCTCAGTGAGTATTGACGCTGTCTCCCACCCCTGGAGTCACAAGTTCAAATCCAGGGTGTGCTGAGTGACTCCAGCCAGGTCTCAGATAGTGGTTGCGATTAGTGGTTCTCGGTCTCAGTGGGGTGCGTGGTAAGTTGTGCGTGGATCACGGAGAGTAGCATGAGCCTCCACATGCTGGGAGTCTCCACGGTGTCATGCACAATGAGCCACGTGATAAGATACGTGGATTGACTGTCTCAGAAGCAGAGGCAACTGAGACTTGTCCTCCACCACCCAGACTGAGGTGAGTAAACGTGCCACTACAAGGACCTACTAAGTAGTGGGAACTGGGCATTCCAAATTGGGGAGAAAAATAATTTAAATAAAAACATTTGATCACAACCGGCCATGTGTTAATGCGATACTTTTGAGGTGCAGCTGTCTCTTTCAGACAGCCCAAGCTTCCTATTCGAGACTCAAAAGCGACAATGGTACCATGGCCCTGACAATGGCTACCTCCTGGGAATGGCTGTGAATGAAAAGTTATCTCAAGGTTGTCAAGAGCTTAATCTCATGCCAAACTTCAGAGGGGTCGCTCAAATCTTGACACTCTTTTCAGGGCGATAAAAAAGTCTGAAAGATAGAAAAGGGGGTAAAAAAAAAAGGTCTTGCTGCCTTGGCCTACAGTCGAAGTCCACACAAGGTGGTCTGTTGTTTTCAAGGCTGAGAACAACGTATCATGTCTGCTAGTCTGGTCAGCTTTCTCACTTTGACAATAGCAGTGAGAGTGACTAGGAAATCTAACACTCATCTCTTTGTCTGCACAGAAAAATTAGAACGGCAGCCTACAGACTGCACGGCTCCTGTGTTATCACTACAAACCTACTTTTTCCTTTTTTTTCCCACCCCTGACTCCTCTTCTCTCCACTGAGACATAAACTCCTTTATAGTTCATAGTATGTGGACTTGAACATGGACAGTGGTAAAGTAATACCTGCTGAGGGCACAGAATGTGCATTCAGGACCAGAGAAAGGGCAGATAAGACTTCGGTTGGCAATGGAGAGCATGGCCCAACACGGTTCTGTCCATTTGTGCACTGACCCAAAACCTCATCATGGATTTGTGAAGTGATTAACAGGAAAACAAAAGGGTTTTTAGGGTGCCTTGCTGATTCCAATTAGTAAAAGTGCCATTTTTTAAATCAGACAATGCTGACATCTAAAAAGTGTTGCAAACATTTAATCCTTGTCTTTTAATTTAGATGGTTTTCGCTATAGGCTACAGTGCAATACTTGCTTAATCAAACAATAAATGCTCTCACATCAAATGCAATTTGTGTAATAAGGTACTTTCAGCTTGACACTTTTTGTTCCTTCTATGTGCTCTTTTTTACATCATTGCATCAAAAAAGACATAAACTATAAATATCTAATGGCAATTAGCATCTGATGTCATAAGCAATACCCTTGCTGCCTTATAAACACAGATGTTTTTGGAGAAAGCCCAATGCGTGAAAGCCATTTAGTCGTGATATATATATATATATATATATTAGGTAATTAAATGAAGTCCAGATGGGGTTATAAAACATCATTTTGTCTTCTGAGAGAAAATAGTTACTAGATATTTTGTGTTTTATCCTTGAATGCACCTTGCTTCCATCTAATAAACTTCACCAAGAACACCAGCAAACAACTTTGAATTAATGACAGTTTAAAAAAAAAAAACTCATCCTCTCCAGAACACATTGCATTTCTGTTTCCCTTGTGTGCTGAAAGTACACAAACACAATGGAGTCACTTTAGGTAAAGGAGAAGGTGCATGCATATCAGTATGATGAATCTGGATTCCTAACACTTTTAGTTTGTATAAATGCACTATAGTAAACTCTCATTCCATTTCACAAATTGGTAAAGTTTATTCAAGCAGTCCTCTATGTGCAACATGGATTTAGCTGAAATTATTTTTTACTGGTGCAAAGGGGGAGTGGAGAGCCAGTACACTGAGTGAAAAGAAGGTAAATAAGGAAAAATTCTGCAAACAGACAAAGTGCAGCGACCCTGTTGATAGGTTGGCCAGCACTTTTTATCTAAAACACTAGTATGCATTCCGCTCAGGGTAAGGCAACTCAGCACGTGGTGCAAAATTTACCAATCAAAATGCCATGAGAGACATCGATCAGCACTTATGTAATTATTTATGATTTCATAAAAGCACAACATGACATCAGAAGTTGAGACAATGAGACAATGAGAAACACACGGTTTGAAGGATCTTTATGGATAAAGATACACTGTGTAAAAAAAAAGTATTATTGCTAACAGTGTTTGGTAAGTTAATTAAAAAAGTAATCCACTACAGTACAGATTAACTGTCTAATTACTGCTCTAAAATAGTTATTAGATTACACTACTCATGATTGAAATTTTAATGGAAAAGTTGTCACATTACTAATTACTTTACTTCCCAGTACTTTCTAAAATACAGTAAAACCCAAACAAACACTTTCAAACTAGAGGGCAAATAGCTTTAATAGTAAAACCACCAATATAATGCATTACACTACTGTTTTGTTTTTACTAAAAAAGTAATTTGATTACAGTAACTAGAGACATAAAAACATAGCGCTCGTGCATGAGACACTGAAAAAACAGCGAGACATGGTGTAACCGTAAGAGATATCCATCTAGCGCATGTTTATATAACAAACAGTGCAGATGTACGCAAAAAACGTGTTTGGTGTTTGGTGAAAAAACACTGATTGCCAGGAACCTCATTTAACAAAAAACGGCATCGGTCTCCGTTACATTTCAAATACCTTTTGCCATGTTTGATACATTTATGTTGTGATGAGTTAAATAATTTCTTTAAATGTTTGTCGAAGACAAACATTTTTTATATATCAATGAGTATAAAGCTGAAAAAAGAAAAGGGGGTGGGCACAGCTTTGAGTTTGCCAAGAGATGAGAATAAATGAGAAAATGCCTGCCTTTAAAGACTAGACCTTTCATGCTTGAGTTGGCCTGTTGGGATAGTGGCCAGGTTTGAGGACAGCCTCTGATGTGAGTCTCATTCACTGAGGGCCAGTGTTGTCTTCATGTTATTCTAGGCAAATGGAAGTGACGTGGATGAAATAGGCAGCCATTGTCTCCTGATGTGTTGACCTCATGCTCCCTCTGGGACTGTCTAAATATTATTTCTTGCAAAAATGTTGAGCGCTGTTGATAGGACCTTTTTCACAGAGCCTCCACTCTACCATGCAGTAGGATGGCTTTGTGTGGTGCTTCTATCTGTAAAGCAGCTTCTTTTTTGTGTACGTCAAGTCTTCATTTTGTGTACAATAAGGTTCTCCAGGGTCACATGTGGTCTGAATGTTGGAATACTTATGATTTGTTGCTGGTATTGTGCTGTGTGCCAGCAACGGATGGCAACAAATTACAATACAGCAAAGCTATAATGGAGTATTAATATTCACCAGTGCTACTGACTCTTGGCTCAAAGGATGTTTATCACATGAATTTCAGCCTTGTAAATTATAATTTATTTACAGTTTGCTTCTCAATTGCTTTAAGAGTATTGACAGGCATTTGTGATGGGTAGCCTTTGTTCTTATTAATTTTATATGACTTTGGCAAGCACACTTGTTTCAAGTGAATTGGTTTTTTGTTTCCACTGTCTTGTGACCACTTGTAGTCAGACCAAGTTAGTTTTGTGTTAGTTTTTGCCCATGTCTATTAAGCCATATCGTTTTGTAGTTCTAAACCCTGAAAATAACCTCTAGCAGATATATACATTTAAAAGTCTTAATCTTCCAGGAGAACAGACAAAACATATTGCAGACTTAACCTGCACTACACAGATGTTTGTCCAATCAAATGCTCTCTAGATTGAGAATGTCCCACCCCCTAATATCACCTGCAAATGACTAGCAAGTAGCAAATCATAGTTCATGACTGTGACGTAAAGCTAATTGTATATTTATTTTAAAGCAAGTCTTTGATATGAAAACTTCCCTTTTTAGAAATAAAGTATAGCGGATTAAACTTCAATAGTCGTGAAACCACTGCAAATATTATTGTTGCGTTCCCATTTGTTCATTCAGCAATTTGCTCCAACAGACTTTCCATGTATTTGGAACTACCCCGTGTATTTTGGCTTCGCTATATGCATGCATCATTTAAATTCATTTAAACCAACTGATCTCAGTTCAGGAAACTCTGGGCTGTCAGTAAAGTGTTACATTTTTGACGTACGGAGTCATGTGACAAAACAACATGGCAGCGAAATGCCAACAAAACTACATCTGGTAAGAAACCTAATTTTTTACATTAAAACCTGTTTGAGTCAAAAGATTAGAGTCTCTAGTTTCATCCGATAAAATCTGAGCAATTTATCATGAAACTCCACACTGCTAAACACAATGTACACTAATGTGTACTTTAGCACATTTTTCTGAGACCAGTGCAGACCGACAGCACACTGGAGGTTAAGTCATTCACTAAATGGAGAACAAGGGAGCATCCTATGCAGCTAAGTGTGGTGATGGTTGAGGAGAATCCCCTGTTCACTGTGTAAAGCGCTTTGAGTGTAGTGTCAGAAAAGCGCTTTATAACTGTAACGTTCATTCATTCAAGTGCATTCACTCCTAAAATCCAACCAAAAGTTCAGTTTCAGGCTGTACATGATGTTTGGATCACTCAACATGTTTGGCAGACATGGGACAATGGTAATCAGTACATAGATTCAGAATTTATAATGTATAATATTACTTTAACATCGTTGGCAGTAATTGGATGATGCAGGCCATTACTTTGAATCAAAATGAATTATGCTAATTTCTGATGTAATGTCTGTAACGTCTCAAAAACATGAATAACCAACACTCCTGGAAACATAATAAACAATTTGATAAAAAGAAATCTGACTGTCTATAGCTTGGTATTATTTAATATTTCACAACTGAGTCCCAATGTCCATATATGTGGACATACATTTTTATGAAAACTATTTGTTCTAGATTATTATTATTATTTATTTATTTATTTATTTTTTGGTATATTTATTAGGTGCTACTAGTTACAAATCAAAAAAGGAAATGGAAAATGCACAAAGCAGTCATGCTCAGGTCTCAGGTTTAAAAAATCTAATACAAAAAGGTTGCTAGATTTCCGATAAGGCAGAAATGCATCTTTACCCTCTGCGAAAAAGGTCCATTGGAAATACACTAACACAGGTAAGAATTTTTGTTGTTGTTGTTGTTTTGGTCTGTGAATATTGACACTCAGAGATTGGTTTCCTAAGTAGCAGAACAGTGTGTACTGAGTACTAACTGGAGCTGAAAGGAAATGCAGTAAATGGTTATGGAGTTGTGTATGGTAGAGTGTCAGCTGCTCTCAGGATGCATCCTTCCTCTGATGAGACTGGAGATGCTGACTCACTCCTACAGCTATAGTGGGTGATTAAAGTGTAATGCCATGTGTGCCACCTCCACATACTGCACATGCACACACACATACAGCCTGACTGGTCATGCAAAAGAAACAAATCACATACTCAAACTGTACATGTACAAAACAAAGTTTTGCAGTGAAATGTTACTGGTTTGTCAGTGTTTGCTAGAGTGTGTGCAATGTTAGCTCAAACCACAACAGCAACTTTTCTGAAGGCCACACTTCTCTTTATGGTGTGTAACACATATTGGTTAAGGACATGGCACACTGTGTGGGGGCTAGTGAAGGATGTAGGCTGTTGGATGAAGGACTAAGACAGGGAGGCTATATATTATTGTTTATATGTCTTCAATAGGGTTTTTCACTCCTAAACACATGTAGAACAATCTAACAATTATTAAGAAAGAACATGTTCTAACCTCACTAATTACTACAGATTACACACGCACTGTACTAAAATATTTGCCAAAATGTCAAACAGGCCATAACTGAGAGTTTATCACATACCGCAAGCTTTTGTAAAGATGCCGTACTGGGGGAAAGTCTATAATTAAAAAGGCAAACATGTTGTGTTGAACTATAAACAGGGATCTCAATGTTCACACCAAATTTGGAGAGGTACATTTAATACCGTGCTCTTTGTTACTGAGTTTTTCAAGTTTGTCAAATGCTCATTGGATCTCAAAGGCTGAAGTACACAGCATGCACAAGTTTCAAGCTGAAATTACCCTAAATCTCTGAGTATTTAAGAGTAGTACTAACTCTGGAAAAGATTTATGGTTTAGGCTTGTTTGTAAGGTCTGTAAGTGCAACATTCTGGATGTATTTGCATCAAACAATAAAGCTTAACGTGCTAACATATCACAATGTAACACTTCAATAAATCTTAACATCTAAACTTAACTCAATGAAATAAGAAAATAAGAGTGCTTGAAGAAGATGGATACAGACTGTTACAAATAACAATACTCCAGGGAAAGATGACGGTATCGCGGTGAGAGAGAAAAGAGTTCGGAGCTGCAGAAAAAATGCTGGCGGGACTGTCAACCCCTTTGAACTAAGCAGACGCACATATGATCCTCCAAGAATCCCAACCAAAAATTCACAGAATAATTTGACATATCGATTAAAATGAGTCATTGTGATATTTTAATGGGCTGTAAGACAAGAGTAAGATGTTAGGCTCAATAATAGACTCATTTATAGAATTTAAATGGTGGTCACCATGCATAGTACACTGCTGAGATGCATAGTGTAAGGTAGAGCTATAAATAAGACGTAGCTCAAACGTACAATTTATTATATGTCTTAAGTAATTGTTATCTTTGTTTTCACTATCGTTTATCAGCATGGCTTGTGTATTTAAAGATATTGAGAGAGGGCCGCTCATGGTCACAGCATAATAAATGAACAAAGATATGGCAGCAGCTATTTGTGTAAGTGTAAATAGCAACAAAAAGCATCTTCTTTGCACTAAGTGCAAATAGTGTACTAAAATACAGTATAGGGCTATCACTGCAGTGTGTTTATTGTATTTATTTAGAGTCCCACAGACACCCTACACCAGCCCCTACCCTTAAACCTAACCTTCCCTTTCAAAATTCAACCATGGTTTTACTACAGTACCATAGTCTCGCTATGATATTTTGTAGAAAATTAATAGTAACCAAAAAGTTAAACATGATTACTATATTAACACCACATTACAGTACGGAGTGGTGGTGGCGTAGCGGGCTAAAGCAGTTAACTGGTAATCAGGTTGCTGGTTCGATCCCCACAACCACCACCATTGTGTCCTTGAGCATGGCACTTAACTCCAGGTTGCTCCGGGGGTATTGTCCCTGTAATAAGTACACTGTAAGTCGCTTTGGATAAAAGTGTCTGCCAAATGCATAAAAAAAAAAAAAAAGAATTACAGTAGTAACACCGTATGGGGAATTGCATTAAAACTATGGCTTCTGCCTAAAAACATGGTTAATACAACATTATCATGGTAATATTAAAATCTAACCTTTATCTCAACTCCCTGAACTTCACTGTGTCCTAATCACTGCAAGGAAACCCCCCTCAATTTGAACACTGATTTCAACTTAAATCAATATTTTATGTCCATTTATCTATTTATTTGGAAAGTAGTCTTGTGATAAGTGGGATAATGAGCAGTCAGACCGTTGCAAACCGGAAGTGAAATTCAGCTGTTTCTAGAGACTTTGTGATTTCTATATTCTTACATAATAACATAATTTTAATGCAAATCAACATTTCATTTCATTTTCATGCAGGTACTTGTGTAAGAAGCAGGATAATGTACAGTCAGCCAGTCAGTATTGCAAAATAAACTAGGGGGTCCATGGAAAATTGTAAAGAAGTGTAAAATATATATATATATATATTTAAAAAGTAATAAAGTTAAAAAATTTCCAAATTTGACATTAATGGTGCTGCTTAACATACTGTATTCATTCTGATTTCTAAAGACTAATCATGAGATTAACCGCAATAATTTTTTATATTGACAGTGTTTTCCTTTATATTGCCTTTATAAGTTAGAAAGGGGGTCCTTCACAAAGGGATCATCATATTTAGGGGGTCACTGACATAAAAAAGTTTGAAAACCCCCAAACCCACTGAAAGACCTTTTCAGATCGATTCAGTGAGTTAGAGAATGTCCTACTACAGTGGCCACCTGGTGCACAACACAACATAAAGTAAACTAAATGAATTAAGCGACAGCACAAGCTAAATACTCTTGATATTGTTTATGAGTAGAATGTATGTGGATTTGACATATGATAGTCTTGTAATGTTATGACTGCTCAATAAAAAACAGCTGAAAGATTTCACAACACAACAGAACATTAAAAGAGGGACCCGACTTGGGCCAGTAACCACCTGGCAACCACCCAGAACACCCTAGCAACTGCATAGCAATGCGCTAAAAACAAAAACACAGAGCACATTGGCAAGTGCGTAACAATGCCCCGGGAAACCACCCTGAACACCCTAGCAACCACATATCAATGTGCTAAAAAGTACTGAGAATAGATTAGCAACTGCATAGCAACATTCTACCACCCAGAAAAACCCTTGTTTTAACCAGTATTTGGTTATGTCTAGAAGGTAAACTGGTTGCCTAAAGTCTCACAAGAGTCGCATGCAACGTTCAAACACTATGTTTTTTTGTGTTTATTTGGAGTCCCACAGAAACCCTACACATACCTCTACCCATAAACCGAACCCTTATCTTAACCCTACCATTAAAACTAACCCTAAACCTAATCTTATTAACAGCAAATGAGACTCGGAGGATTACCATTTTGACACAGCCCCAGTATTTGACAATGCTCAAAATGTTTAAAACAAAAATGTATCGATAGCCAAAATTAGATTAAAACTTACAAGAACAGTCTCTGCTCTTTAGATTCTGAAGTAGAGGCACAACGCTGTTCGGGTCCCCCCTCGTGATTTTGATTCAGATTTGCAAATCTATTTGCTAAACGAATCTATCCTTCTGCTTTTTTAACTGATTTGACCAATTCAAAAGAATCAAACTGATCAAAAGATTCTACTCAAACAATTATTTCTAGAATCGTACATCACTATCATTGAGATGCAGGCATGTTTACTTCATTTTGGTGAGAAAATTAATACTTTGATACATTTCTCCAGACCCTTTAATTACAGTTGCATCAGAGTGAAATCGGAAAACAGTAGGTTGACTTTTCTTAGCTAAAATCCTCTGTTCTTACCGAAATTCGAAACACTGCCCCCAGTGGCCAAAGCGGTAAGTGTCGTTGTGAAGCGATTTGTTAACCATTAGTGGAGTTAAAATGTAATGATATTTTAGGGTGAAAAATGCAACCTCTGAATCGTGCTCGCCACTGATTATGTGAATGCGAAAACTTGTTTCAACGTGGGATCCGAACCTGTGTCTCCCATGCTGCTGACGCAAGGTGCCTCCGGTATTGCCACAAGCAGGGGTGTAAAAAGTACTCAGAAATTATACTTAAGTAAATGCATGGATAATGAGTGAAGATTTTACTCCATTAAAAGTCCAAGTATCTAGTCAAAAACATACTTGAGTGAAAGTAAAAAAGTATTCACATTAAATTGTACTTAAGTATTAAAAAAGTAACTGTTTTTCTAGCTAGAATGAAATAAAGAGAGGAGATTGTGTGAGAGAGGATGTTGTTAAATTCGATTGGTTTTTTAAGTTGCCTTTTTACTGTCTCTGACGTCATATTTTTTTACCCCAGTGGTATTTGCAACCTGGTCATAGAATCATGTTAAAAAACCTACATTTTTGCAAAATGATTTTTATGTGGCCTGTTGTACGTAACATGGCGATTTCCTGGTGAAATGAACACTAGAGGCACTAAAACAACAATTACTTTTATCCCCTTTCATTCAAATCACAAGTTAATCGGTAGATTAACAGTTCATAAACACTTTTCGCTCTGTTCCTCACACAATGCAATCATATGACATATAAACACATTTACTATAGCACATGACTCATTTTAACGTTTGCATTACATAACCAACTACATTTACAAGGTTGTTTAAGTGTGATCAAATTGCACGGTAGGTCAGCTGATAGCGTGTTGCATATGCGATAGAAAGGACCGGGGTACAAGTCCTGAAGTGCACGCGAGTCGACACGTGAGCCGAAAGTGTCATAGAAGCACCACAAAATAATGCAATTGTGTTTTTCATCTCACATTTGCTTTTTCTGACACTATCGGTTAGGTTTAGGTTTAAGGTTTAGTATAGGGTGGTAGGTTTTGTTGATTTAAATCTTGATAGAACATTAACCTTAAATACCTCATCTGTTTGAGAGAACATTTCACTCGCTTTTAGCGCCACACAGTGGACATTTCACTTCGGAACTGCCCTGAGACATTTAATGAACCACATAATTTTATTTTGCAAAAGCATTGCCAGAGTCACGCAGTGTAAGTTGCATGGGAGAAGGCACTCATGAATTGCAATAAACCCAGCCCCTTGAGACATAGATTGAGAAAGATTTTAAAAAATTCAAATGAAGTTAAGAAAGTTAGTAATGTTGTTGGTTTTGTGAATTGTTTTCTGAGTTTTGCTACCAAACCTTGCTGTTGAGCAGATGGATGAATTCCATTAAATTCATAATTAATATTTATTCAGATTCCATTCTTTTTATTATCATTATTACCATCATTATCATTGCTGGTTTTATAGTTATTATTATAATGAATAATGAACAACAATATTAATTCAGCAAATAGGAAGTAGAAATTCAGAGATATGGTTTAAATATGAAGGCAAGTGTAGAAATAAATGGCATGTAAACATTTAATTACAAAAGCCTTTTGTTCTTAAATACATTATATATTTGCAACATGAATGATCATTTTTGACTTCTTAACTGTATAATCTGTACCAGTAGCAGGCGTTCAGAATAAAGTTTAGGACAAAAACCATCAGTGTTTCTCACTTCGTGCTCATAGTTTTGAATGAATGCATCACATTCAGTCAGTCGGTCACATATGGTATAGTCGCACAAATATTTCAGCGTATCCGCATATTCAAGCGTACTCCTCAGTGAGTGACAAACCATTTGAAATGACTAACCTCTGGTCTGTCATCTGTCTGATGCAGTGAAAAGGCTGCATCAGTCCAGTAAGATGAAAGAAAATTATCTGCAAAAATGTAATGAGTACTTTTCAAGTTGAATTAAAATTGTAAGGAGTAAAAAGTACTATATTTTCTTTGGAAATGTAATTAAGTAAAAGTACAAGTATTCCGTTTAAATGGCCACAAGGGAAGGTAAACACACAGGAGCCAATGCAAAAATATCTGATAGGAGATGCCGCTTGTCAGTGAGTCGGCATAATGTGGCCAATCCTAGGTTATTGGAACTTTTTGAAAGAACATGCAGACTTCCCTTGTGATTATGTTGTTGCAACTGTTTTATTTTTTGCAGTGTTAAGTCGCGAAAGTAATGAAGGGGTCTGGAGATATGTATCGAAGTAAAAGTATTCTCTTCATATTGAAGTAAAGAAAAAATGAAAGTTATCAGAAAAATTTATACTCAAGTAAAGTAGAAATATTCAAAAACTGTACTCAAGTACTTTGTACACCTCTGGTCACGAGGACACCACAGCCAATGACAGGCCTGTCTTTTAGTCATTAAAAGAATTGGTCAGCAAACATGTCTGAGTGAGAATACTCCCTCTGGAATAAACTTCTTTTAGTTCCAAATTTCTAAATCCTATTGTTTGAAAGAGGTTAGTGAACATGAAGCCAACCACTTCCTTTAAAGGTACAGTCCACCCGAAAATGAATCAGGCAATATGTTAGTCTCAGTCAACATTCATTGTCATTGCATTTTTTTTCCATAAAATAAAAGTAAATGGTGAATTAGGCAAACATTCTGCCAACTCCTTTTGTGTTCCTCGGAAGAAAACAAAATCATACGGGTTCGGAACAACATGAGGGTAAATGCTGAAAAATAAATAAATAAATATAATAAAAATATTATATATATATATATATATACTACCAGTCAAAACTTTTGAAACACTTGACTGAAATGTTTCTCATGATCTTAAAAATCTTTTGATCTGAAGGCGTATGCTTAAATGTTTGAAATTAGTTTTGTAGACAAAAATATAATTGTGCCACCATATTAATTTATTTCATTATAAAACTAAAATGTAAAAAAAAAAATTTAAATAAAAAAAGTTTTTGAAATTGATGACTTGGACCAAATAATAAAGAAAAGCAGCCAATAAGTGCCCAACACAGATAGGAACTCCTTCAATACTGTTTAAAAAGCATCCCAGGGTGATATCTCAAGAAGTTGGTTGAGAAAATGTCAAGAGTACATGTCTGCAAATTCTAGGCAAAGGGTGACTTTGATTTTCAAAGGGGAGGGGGGGGGGGTTGTTTAGTCACAACATAATTCCCATAGTTCCATTTATGTTATTCCATAGTTTTGATGACTTTACTATTATTCTAAAATGTGAAGAAAAAAATTATAATAAAGAATGAGTGTGTTTCAAAACTTTTGACCGGTAGTGTATATATATATATATATATATATATATATATATATATATATATATATATATATATATATATATATATTATTATTATTATTTTTTTATTTTTTTTTTTTTGGTGAACTATTCTTTTAACGTCTAAAATCCAGGCCTGTCATTGGCCACATCTGTCATGAGGCAGCACCATGCTTCTGCGACCTCCCCGTCCTTGTGGTGGTGACCTAACCCCTACATACCCACCCTCAAATGCAACCCACTTAGAGCCAGGCCTCTATTTCACACAACGGTTCTGCCCACTTCACTACATATCGAGAAGGAAAATAATAACTTCATTATAGAGATGCCTCAACAGGTTACACTACAACTCACCTACACCTATTCCATCTCCCACACTATCAGCTGAGCTTATCATCTGATAATGCCTCTCGCATACAGTTGAACACGAGCTGCGCTGTATTTGCAGTAAATTTGTCTTGTTGCAACTAAATAAATATCCTCAGTGATCTGAATCCATCATTGACCTCTCTTATAATGAAGTGTGTGGTTGGCACAACACAACAACACAATTCCATAAATCCAATCAAATTTGTGGTATTTTGAAAAGGCTGTATTCAAATGAAAGTGGCAATAAAGGTGTTTTGTTATATATGCTAAAGGAACAACAGCAGTAAACATGTCCATATGGGGAAACATGTCCATATAAGGGAGTCTGTGGATATTTCTCAGGATAGGGTTCTTTTTGAAAATCAATTATCTTGAAGTCTTGACTAAAAAAAAAAGAGAGAGAATATTTACTATGTTACCGCAGATGGAAAAAAAAATACACTTAATGCCCCCAATAGCAGGGTCATGTTGTCACTAGTACCATCATACTATAATGAAACCTGTTTCCTTGCTGTAATGTATCCCATGTGGTTTTATTGAGTTCACTTGTTTATTCGACAGTTATTAAAAAAAATGACAATAATGAAATTTCATAGAATTTATAAAATAATTGAAGTGTTTAAAACTAACATAGATGGCCACTGCTATAGAAAACAAGCATCTGTGCAGCTTGAATCAAAATTAAAGTTACTGAGAGATAGTCCTTGTTACAACTTTTCCATGTGACAACTAGCCCCAGTCTCCCTTATGTGCAGCACAAATAGCTTGTATGGTACCAGGAATAAAAAGGAGCTTTATGGGATAACTTTGTGTGAAGAACATACCGAAATTTAAAGCGTTATTCACTAAAAATCACACTGACAAACTAATTTCATTATAGTACATAGATATAAACCAATACGTGGCAGGTTTCGGATATAATTCAGGAGGACAGGTAATACACAGTTCACAAATAGTCATAAAACCGATGCCACAAAACAAGTGTTGGTTTCCATGGTAGTGGTAGCGTTGCCCTGAAAAATATCTGTAAGTGATTTGCATAATAGATTATACAGTTTTGCTGATAAATATTTAGAGCAGTAACCTTGAACGGTTACCAGACATATGTTTTCCTTGAGAATGACAATGTGCCTTCAAAAAAGTTTTTCTTGTAATAGAGAGATTAAGGACAGCCCTTAGAGGCCACCCTGAGAGAATGGCCAGTTTCATTACATTTTCCTGAGAAGGTTTAAGACTACCTTAATCTCAACTCCCTCTGGTCATACAGTCATTCACAGATATCCTTGCCAATTGTACACTAAAGCAATACAGGGATTTAAAGAACAATGCTCAATATGGACAGCAATATGGTGGAACAGGCAAGCATATGTTGGTGAAACAAGCTGCCGTTGGTTTCCTTTACCTTAACAAAACAAGTTGTATCAAATTTATTACTAATTCTGATTTAGGAAACAAAGACTGTGCCATGCAACAGCAGAAATGTGTCAACCGTTAAAGATTTTTCCATACCATTCATACCGTGTTAGACATATCCATGCTACAATACATACATTAAGCAGGACTGAATTATTTTATTTGCATGTGGAGGGAAGGAAGAAATATGGATAAATGCAATTAAATTCAAGCAGAGTAAGAACTTGTTATTAAGGGGTTTTGTTAGACACAATGCAAAGCAGAGTTTACATTGTTTATGGTTGCAATCCAACTTATGTACAGTCAGAGGTCTGCATATATCGGCTATTTTATGATGACTTCAGACATGGCTCATCCAATCAGATATTATATCTGGATTTTTTATTATTTGTTTAATTTACATTAATTTTACTATTTGAGTGTCTTTGTTTTTACCTCAAGTGTTACATGTGAACCAGCTGTTTTGGCACTAATTCCAGACTTATTGATTTGTTATTAATAATATAATTAATAATATTATTAATCTAATAATTTTTTTTAAACTGTTGTCTCCATTAAGTTCCAAATTAAAAGAGTCTTTTTTTTTTTTTTACCTCAAGTGTTATACATGCATGTGAACCAGCTATTTTGTCTCTGATTCCAGACTTATTAATTTGTTATTAAATAATATTATTCATGTAATTAATTTTTGTGTATGTCCATCAAGTTTCAAATAAAAAGAGAAAATAATCAAATGAGATTTAGTAACTTTCTTTTTTAAAAAGTATTTAATTCACTGGATTATCCAAAAATAGATTTTACTACATGGTTACGTAATTTATAAACCATTTTTAATGTATAAATATGTATTTAATATCGATGATCAGTTGAACTTCACAGACCACATTACAAAGACAGCCTGATCTTGCAGATTAGCATTGTACAACATTAGAAAGATCCGACCTTTCTTGTTTGAGCAGGCTACACAAATTCTTGTCCAGGCTTTTGTTTTATCTAGACTAGACTACTGCAATGCTCTTTTGGCAGGACCTCCTGCATGTACAATCAAACCTTTGGAACTGATCAAGAACGCGGCGGCACGTTTGGTCTTCAACGAGCCCAAGAGAGCGTACATCACTGTACTGGCTGGCAATGATTGCACACTTCAAGTTAAAGGCATTGTTGCTTGCATAAAGAACAGCCTCTGGCATTGCACCCCACTATCTACATTCACTTCTCCAACTCTATGTGTCCTCCAGAAGCCTGCGATCAGCGGGTAAGCGACGCCTCATGGTACCATCTCATAGAGGCACAAAATCCTTCACTCTCAAAATCACTCCCTCTCCCGGACCTTCACTTCAACTGTTCCTGACTGGTAGAGTAGCATAACCTTTTGCCACTTTCAAGAAACATCTTAAGACACATCTCTTCCGTGAGCACTTGACCCAGTCCTACTAATGCACTAACTGTCTTCTCTCTATATACAAAAACAAATACTTACAAATCTCAATTCATTTTTTTACCAGTGTCTTTTACTTTCCTCTCTGCTTGAACTTTTCTGAGAAAAATTTAAACGTTATATTGCAGCACTTTGTCATGATCCGGCGGGTCTGCCTGTCTTTTCCTGTGTGTCTGTGTGAGGTTGTTTTCCCTCGTGTGTTTCCTTTTGCCGCATGAACGGCGCGATTAGCATTTCCATGGGAACTAATTCACTTGCCGTTCACAAGCTGAATATCGCCACCTGTATCTTGTTAACCCTGTCTATTCATACCCTCTCGTTTCTCATGTCTAGTGCCAGATAGTTTGTATGTGTTAGCGTCTCAGTCTCGCCAGTCTGTCGGTCTTGTCCTGTTTGCTCTTTGTTTTTGTCTTCTGCCAGTTTGTTCCTGTTCTGCTGCTCTCTGTTTAATTATCGCTCTGAGGACTGTCTGTTGAATTTACTCACCTTTGGAATATTTACCCTGTCATCACTGTCATCCATTCTCCGCCCGGTGTCCCAAGTTGGTCATCACTGTCACCATCCTCATCTCTGCCATATTGTCTCCAGTTGCCTGCAACCTGAGCCAGAACTCTTTATTGTTTACATTGTTATATCAATAAACTTTTATTTTTTTCTCTGCATCCCTGGGTCCTCCACTCATTTCCACTCAATCTGGCACCTCTCTCCGTACCACCATCAACCATCAGGGGGCGCTCCTCGATCATCAGCAGGACCAGCTCAACTCCACTAGTCATGCCATCAATGCTTTAACATCTACAGATATCTCCCAGCGCCGGTCCCACCCCCAACATTGCTGCCACTTCTCCCACTACTGTCTCTTCCATCAGATCCTCCAAGCTCCGGCTGAATCTGCCAGCACCATACACCGGTGAGCCCAAAACTTGTTGATAATTCCTGTCACAATGATCTCTGGTTTTTGCTCTCCAACCAATGTCTTTTCCCACTGAGAATGCCAAGGTAGCTTATGTGATCACACTTCTCTCTAGCCAGGCTCATGAGTGGGGAACAGCAGTTTGTGATAATGGACATCAGTGCTGCTCATCCTTCCACACCTTCTCGGATTAACTGTGCAAGGTGTTTGACCATGCTGCCACAGGCATGGAGGCAGAGAGAGTGCTTTCAGAACTTCGTCAAGGCGACAGGTCAGTGTCAGACTATTCTATTGAATTTTGTACTCACGTTGCATCTTGTGGATGGAACGAGCAGGCACAGTGGGACCGGTTCCTGAATGGGCTTTCCGACTAGGTTAAAGACGATATTTATGCCCTGGACTTCCCTAAATGCCTCGATGATCTAGTTGGTTTTGGCCATCAGGGTGGATAATCGCCTCTCTGTTCGGCGAAGATATCGCAGAGCTTCTCTGTCTAGAGAGGTTCCTGTCTCATCTGCCTTTTTTCCATCACCGGCCAATCCATCAGAACCCGTGTCGGAGGAGGGACCCATGCAGGTTGGGAGAGTTCAGCTATTCTCCAAGGAACGTTACAGATGTTTAGTCAATGGTTTGTATTTGTACTGCGGACACCTGGGTCACACTGCTGCTTTCTGTCTGGTAAAAGATCCAGCTCACCAGTAGATAAGGGGTTATGAGTGAGCATCACCCCTCTGCACAAATTCCCCAGAAGACGTTCCTCCCGGCCAGGTTGCAATTTGAGGAATCCATCCACTCCATCTTCGCTCTTGTCGAATCTGGAGCTAAGGGTAATTTTCTGGACTCTGAACTGGACACTAAATGGTCTATTCCACTATCATCACTCAAGGACCCCATCTCTGCCAGAATTATATGCGGCACACCGCTCACCAATGTAACACATGTAACGGCACCCCTCACCCTTACTATCTCTGGGAATCATATTGAAGAAATATGCTTTTTGGTCATCCGGTCACCCTCACTCCAGTGGTCTTGGGACATCCGTGGCTGGTAACTCCCAACCCTCATTTAAACTGAACTGATAATTCTGTGAAGTCTTGAAGCTCTTTTTGCTTGTCTCAGTGTTTTGTCTCTGCTCTCTCCCCAGTTTCATCTTGTTCTGTTTCTCAGGAGGAGCCAGCAGATCTTACTGGGATACCCAAGGTCTACCGCAATCTGAGGGTGATGTTCAGCAAGTCCCGGGCTGCTTCTCTACCTCTGCACCGTCCATACAACTGTGCGATTGATCAATTTCCTGGCACTTCTCTGCCTCGTGGTCGTCTCTATTCACTCTGTGCTCCGGAGAGGGAGGCCATGGAAAATTACATCAGCAATTCTCTGGCAGCAGGTATTATTCGTCCCTCTTCCTCTCTGGCTGGGGTTGGGTTCTTCTTCATTGGTAAGAAGGATGGCTCCTTAAGACCCTGCATAGATTATTGGGGGCTGAACAACATAACTCCTTTACTGTTGATGTTGTCATCCTTCGATCTCTTGCAGGGGGTCACCGTCTTTACAAAGTTGGACTTACGCAGTGCTTAACACTTGGTCCGGATAAGAGAGAGGGACATATGAAAGACTGCCTTTAACACACCCACTGGGCACTTCGGATTTCTCATTAGACTTTTCGGCCTTTCCAACGCCCCAGCTGTCTTCCAAGCACTCGTCAATGACGTGCCTCGGGACATGGTCAAACAATCCGTTTTTGTTTATCTTGACAACATATAGATTTTTTCTCGTGATCACAGTGACCATGTCCAGAACGTGAGTGCTTCAGCGACTGCTGTAGAAGCGTTTGTTCATCAAGGTGGAGAAGTGTGAGTTTCACGCACAGTCAGTTTCGTTCCTGGGGCTCATCCTCTCTCCTGACGGAATCCGAATGGACCCCACCAAGGTTAAAGCTGTTGTCGATTGTCCAACTCCAGATTCTCGCAAGGCAGTACAACGGTTTCTGAGGTTTGCCAATTTCTACTGGCGGTTCATTCGGAACTTCAGTCAAGTCGCTGCACCTTTGATGAGTTTAACCTCCACCAAAACGTGTTTAATTTAGTCTTCACATGCTCAGGCTGCGTTTCAAAGACTTGAAAGCTGCTTCATTTCAGCTCCCATTCTTATTAACCTTGATCTGTCTCGCCAGTTTGTGGTGGAGGTTGATGCGTTAGAGGTCGTGTTGGGGCTATTTTGTCCCAGAAGTCTCTGTCGAAAGAGAGGCTGCATCCTTGCATGTTCTTTTCTCACCGCTTGACTCCAGCGGAACGGAATTATGACATCGGCCACAGACAATTGCTGACTGTCAGGTTGGCCTTGGTTGAGTGGCGTCACTTGTTGGAAAGGTTGGGGGTCCCTTTTTTAGTCTGGACTGATTGCAAGAACTTAGAATACATTTGTCCGCCAAATACCTAAATTATCGACAAGCACGATGGGCGCTCTTTTTTGGAAGATTAGATTTTTCCATTTATTGCCCCGGTTCTAAGATCGGCAAGTCCGATGCGTTGTCCTGCTCTTTTGAAACCGAGAGCAACTTGATTTCTCCAGAAAACATTCTTCCACCTATTGTGGTGGTAGAGGCTTGCACTCAGGCATTAGTTAAGCAGAGGTTCTGGTGGCCCACAATAGTGCAGGATGTTCGTCAGTTTGTTGCGGCCTGTCCGGTGTGTGCTTGTGGTAAGACTTCCAGTCGGCCCCCCTTTGTCCGCTGGCAGTCCCTTCGAGACACTGGTTCCAGATTGCCTTGGATGTTTTACCGGTTTACCCCAGTCCAATGACATTAGAGTCATTTTGACTGTGGTGGACCGGTTCTCGAAGGTGGCCCATTTTATTCCCCTCCCCAAATTACCTTCAGCGGGGGAGACAGCAGCTACTGTCATTAATCACTTCTTTCAGATTCATGGCCTCCCGATGGACATGGTTTCTGACAGGGGACCCCAGTTTGTCTCAAAGTTTTGGACAGAATTCTGTCGACAACTGGGTGTGACACTAAGTTTGTCCTCTGGGTTTCATGATCATGATCCGGTGGGTCTGCCAGTCTTTTCCTGTGTGTCTGCGTGAGGTTGTTTTCCCTCGTGTGTTTCCTTTTGCCACGAGAACGGCGCGATTAGCGTTTCTATGGGTACGCTCATTCGTGCCTTTCACGAGCTGATTATCACCACCTACATCTTGTTAACCCTGTCTATTTATACCCTCTCATTTCTCGCATCTAGTGCCAGATTGTTCGTTTGTGTTAGCGTCTCAGTCTCGCCAGTCAGTCAGTCTTGTCCTGTTTGCTCTTTGTTTTTGTCTTCTGCCAGTTTGTTTCTGTTTTGCTGCTTTCTGTTGAATTATCGCTCTGAGGACTGTCTATTGGATTTACTTCTGAAATACATACCCTGTCATCGCTGTCATCCATTCTCCGCCTGGGTGTTCCAAGATGGTCATCACTGTCATCATCCTCATCTCTGCCATATTGCCTCCAGTCACCTGCAACCTGAGCTGGAACTCTTTACAGTTTCAATTAAAAAAAAAAATTCTACTGTGTTTTTTCAATAAACTGTTATTTATTTCTCTGCATCCCTGGGTCCTCCACTCATTTCGTGACACACTTCTCATAATATTACCTCCTTAGGATGATTTGCTTTTTCTGTATTTCTCATTTGTAAGTCGCTTTGTATAAAAGTGTTTGCTAAATGGACAAATATAATAAATGTAAATGTACATTTTTAATTGAATTTCCAGCAAAAAATAGCAAATTGTAATATATACAGTTACCATGGCATAAAATTGGTCATACCATGATAAAAGATTTTGGTCATTCTACCCACCCCTAGTGTGAATAAGAGTTTTTAGGTACACTGTTTAGATGTGGTTGATCCAGGAACTAAGGTTTCTTCTACAATTGATAGCATTATGAGCCCAGGGCAAGGACTGTATGCCATTGTCTTGCCTGCCTAAACAACCCTTCACTCGCAAATATGGGAATATGGGATGTTTTCCCCACTTTTAATGACTGTGCAGCGATAAACAATCAAACATCCCACTCCAACCTTTGATAATTAAGGACGGCCATGCATGCCTGACCACATGGTGTGTTTTCTGTTTTACTCTCTTTGTTCAGGATGTTGATGTGTAATCAGCCACATCAGAGAACACTATGGCCCAACTACAGGGGGTTCCTCACCAGTCACTCTCCAGGTTTCTCAGTAAGTCAAAAACTGCACCACACATTTCCCTCCACCGTTTTGTTTTACTGTATGATTTTGTACATTCATCAGCGCTCTCCAGGAGCAAGAGCAAGAGCAAACTCATACTGTAATTGAGCTTGTCAACTGCATTGTTGGAGATCATTTGACTATAATTCTTATTACTATTCATTTATTTATGTCCAGTGCCACGCTGATGTGCAATTTATTCTAAAATAGCTTGTAGACACATCATCTTTATTTTGACAAGAACAGATATATTGACTATTTAATAATCAACACTAAGCTCTATGTTACTTGTTACAACTGCAACCAGGTGTAAACTAAAGCATTTTTTTATTATATTGTGTAAAAGAGCACTGTTTCCAGAAGTAAACATCTAATTCTCAATCACATTTTTCTGTAAGGAAACTGATTTTTAACACTAACTTATAAACCTTTAAAAGACAGACCTATCATGAGGTCTGATGTTGTTAATCAACTTAAAATATATTGTTTCTATTCTTAGAAACAACTATTTAAAATGATTTGTTTTATATATTTCCATCAATTTAATTTGATTACCTCATTCGCAATGCTTCATGGAACTGTAGTTCATGCCCTCATTGAAGATCAAGAAGTACACACTCGAAAAAAAAAGATGGCTAAAAAAGTGGATGTTGCGCTGTCTTAAAGCCAACATGCTGTTCAGAACCCATTTTACATAATCTTACATATTTCAGATGGAGATAGGATATTCAATAAAAAAGACATGCATTTGTTTTATTAGAAATTGCACCAATGAATCATGTAAAATTAGACCAGGAATGTGCAGTGGTAGTCGAAGTAAATACAGTAAATTTAGATTTCATGTTGATTTGTACACCTATGCAGAATTGTTCATATTGTACAGTGATTTGCCTCGAACTCATTCATACACCTGAACCATCTATACCACACTAGACAGTCGCACTCACAATCACAGTTGTGATGGTTATAACAGGTGCTCCTGATGCTCTGTCAGACTCTTGTATGTCAATGTGACAAAACACACCAGGAGAATTTGAAGCATAAGAAGGGTACACATGTACACCGTCATCCTCAGTTTGCATGAAGCACTCAAGATGACTTTGTGAAACATGCACACTTGTATCCTCTGACAATAGGTGAGACAAAATGAGGTGTTCCCAGGTGTGGGTTTGTGTTTGTGGTCAGAGACACAGCTGCAGAACCTGGCAGGCTGTGACTGTATGTGTTGTGATAATATACCCAGGTGTAAAATTCTAATGTTCTATGGCAGCAGTTTGTGTGTTGTGGTTGTTTGGAGAGTGTCTGAGTCAGCAGTGTGGTTTTATGTGAGTTCTCCCTCAGGAAAACCAAAAACATTTTTCCCCTTCAGACATCCTCCATCCTGTAGTTCCTGGCAGGGTGGGCACATATGCTTGTCTCACAAATGCACAGAAGGGAATGGGTAAATTTATCCTACTTTGATCCTCCAAACCTGTACTGCAGTGAGGTCTACAGCACCACATGGTTTCTTGATCACAACTTCATTTTGGCAATGTATTCTTTAATTTTTCATTCAAAAGTCTTCCCATTAAGAAAAATAACAACAGAGATTTTTTTTAATATTGCAGTTGTTTCTCCTAGACATCAATTAGATTAAATGGAGAGCAAATGGAGACTTTTGTATTGTGCCTTGATCCTGCCATAGAGGAAAATATACATTATATCTCATAACTGTGACTTTATTTCTCGCAGCTGCGAATACTTCTCTCAGTTGAGACTTTACATCTCGCAGTTGCGACTAAGTTCAAGTTCGAGTTTGCTTTATTGTCATTCAACCATGTGTGTACACAGGGAGAACAAAATTGTGTTTCTCTTATGGGTCTTGGAGCTAATTTAACATTTAACATAAAAAACTGGACTATCCAACAGAGAAATACTATACATACTGTATATAATATGCAATTTACAATATACGCCATATACAGTTGAAGTCAGAAGTTTAAATACACTTAGGTTGAAGTCATTAAAACTAATTTTTTAACCACTCCACAGATTTAAATTAGCAAGTTGTTTAGGACATCTACTTTGTGCATGACACGAGTAACAACAATTGTTTACAGACAGATTGTTTCACTTTTAATTGACTATATCACAATTCCAGTGGGTCAGAAGTTTACATACACTAAGTTAACTGTGCCTTTAAGCAGCTTGGAAAATTCCAGAAAATGATATCAGGCCTTTAGACAATTAGCTTCTGATAGGAGGTGTACTGAATTGGAGGTGTACCTGTGGATGTATTTTAAGGCCTACCTTCAAACTCAGTGCCTCTTTGCTTGACATCATGAGAAAATCAAAATAAATCAGCCAAGACCTCAGAATAAAAATTGTGGACCTCCACAAGTCTGGTTCATCCTTGGGAGCAATTTCCAAACACCTGAATGTGCCACGTTCATCTGTACAAACAATAGTACGCAAGTATAAACACCATGGGACCATGCAGCCATCATACCGCTCAGGAACAAGATGCATTCTGTCTCCTAGAGATGAACATAGTTTGGTACGAAAAGTGCAAATCAATCCCAGAACAACAGCAAAGGACCTTGTGAAGATGCCGGAGGAAACAGGTAGACAAGTATCTATATCCACAGTATAACGAGTCTTATAGCGACATAACCTGAAAGGCTGCTCAGCAAGGAAGAAGCCACTGCTCCAAAACCACCATAAAAAAGCCAGACTACAGTTTGCAAGTGCACATGGGGACAAAGATCTTACTTTTTGGAGAAATGTGCTTTGGTCTGATGAAACAAAAATTGAACTGTTTGGCCATAATGACCATTGTTATGTTTGGAGGAAAAAGGGTGAGGCTTGCAAGCCGAAGAACACCATCCCAACCGTGAAGCATGCGGGTGGCAGCATCATGTTGTGGGGGTGCTTTGCTGCAGGAGGGACTGGTGCACTTCACAAAATAGATGGCATCATGAGGAAGGAAAATTATGTGGATATATTGAAGCAACATCTCAAGACATCAGCCAGGAAGTTAAAGCTCTGTCGCAAATGGGTCTTCCAAATGGACAATGACCGCAAGCATACCTCCAAAGTTGTGGCAAAATGGCTTAAGGACAACAAAGTCAAGGTATTGGAGTGGCCATCACAAAGCCCTGACCTCAATCTGATAGAAATTTTGTGGGCAGAACTGTAAAAGCCTACAAACCTGACTCAGTGACACCAGTTCTGTCTGGAGGAATGGGCCAAAATTCCAAAAACTTATTGTGAGAAGCTTGTGGAAGGCTACTCAAAGCGTCTGACCCAAGTTAAACAATTTAAGGGCAATGCTACCAAATACTAATAAAGTATATGTAAACATCTGACCCACGGGGAATATGTTGAAAGAAATAAAAGCTGAAATAAATCATTCTCTCTACTATTATTTTGACATTTCACATTCTTAAAATAAAGTAGTGATCCTAACTGATCTAAGACAGGGAATGTTTTCTACGATTAAATGTCAGGAATTGTGAAAAAATGAGATTAAATGTATTTGGCTTAGGTATATGTAAATTTCTGACTTCAACTGTACATAGTATACACATAACAATAATTCCAAACAATGTGGGACACAATACAGAAAATATACACAGTATACACAAGACCTTTGTAGGACATTAGAATATCAGCACAACACTTTAAGCATGATGATTGTTGGCATCAGTATGATAATGCAAACATTATATGTTCATTGGGAAGTAGTGTCTCTCGGTAGGGGCAGAATGTGTATATTCTAGGTTTGAAGGTACATATGAATTGCTGAGTGCATGATGGTACGAGAATAAATAGATAAGCAGTTTTTCTAAAAAAAAAAAAAATTACTTAAAAAAAAGTACTATGTATAAAAAGTTTTGGGATATGCTGGATACATCTCGCAGTTGCGACTTTACATCACGCAGTTGCAACTTTACTGACTTATAGCAGTTGTGACTTCTCGCAGTTGCGACTTTATATCTAGCAGTTGTGACTTTGCTTCTCACAATTGCGACTTTACATCTCGCAGTTGTGACTTTACTTCTCGCAGTTGCGACTTTACTTCTCGCAGTTGCAACTTTACATCTGGCAGTTGTGACTTTACATCTGGCAGTTGCAACTTTCCTGATTTTTTTACTTCTCGCAGTTGCGACTTTACTTCTCGCAGTTGCGACTTTATATCTCGCAGTTGTGACTTAACATCTCACAGTTGTGACTTAACATCTCACAGTTGTGACTTAACATCTCGCATTACAACTTTACTGACTTTACTTCTTGGAGTTGTGACTTTACATCTCACAGTTGCGACTTCTGGCAGTTGTTACTTTCCATCTCGCAGTTGCAACTTTACATCTGGCAGTTGCAACTTTCCTGATTTTTTACTTTTTGCAGTTGCGACTTAGCATCTCACAGTTGTGATTTTCCATCTCGCAGTACAACTTTACTGACTTTACTTCTTGCAGTTGCGACTTAACATCTCGCAGTTGTGATTTTCCATCTCGCAGTACAACTTTACTGACTTTACTTCTTGCAGTTGCGACTTTACTTCTCGCAGTTGCGACTTTATATCTCGCAGTTGTGACTTAACATCTCACAGTTGTGACTTTACATCTCGCATTACAACTTTACTGACTTTACTTCTTGGAGTTGTGACTTTACATCTCACAGTTGCGACTTCTGGCAGTTGTTACTTTACATCTCGCAGTTGCAACTTTACATCTGGCAGTTGCAACTTTCCTGATTTTTTACTTTTTGCAGTTGCGACTTAGCATCTCGCAGTTGTGATTTTCCATCTCGCAGTACAACTTTACTGACTTTACTTCTTGCAGTTGCAACTTTACTTCTTGCAGTTGCGACTTTACTTCTTGCAGTTGCGACTTAACATCTCGCAGTTGTGATTTTCCATCTCGCAGTACAACTTTACTGACTTTACTTCTTGCAGTTGCGACTTTACTTCTTGCAGTTGCGACTTTATTTCTTGCAGTTGCGACTTAACATCTCGCAGTTGTGATTTTCCATCTCGCAGCACAACTTTACTGACTTCTTGCAGTTGTGACTTTACATCTCGCAGTTGCAACTTTATATCTCACAGTTGCGACTAACATCTCACAGTTGTGACTACTTCTTGCAGTTGCGACTTTACATCTTGCAGTTGCGACTTTATATCTTGCAGTTGCGAGTTAACATCTTGCAGTTGTGACTACATCTTGCAGTTGCGACTTTACATCTGGCAGTTGTGACTTTACATCTGGCAGTTGTGACTTTACATCTCACAGTGGCAACTTTACTGACTGATCGCAGTTCCGACTTCTTGCAGTTGTGACTTTATTTCTTGCAGTTGCGACTTTACATCTCACAGTTGTAACTTTACATCTTGCATTTGACTTTTTGCAACTTTAGATTTTATTTTTCACAATTATGACTTTACATCTCTTAAGTCACAACTGCAAGATGTAGTCACAATTCTGAGATATAAAGTTGCAACTGCAAAAGTCACAATTATGAGAAATTAAGTCACAATTGTGAGATATAAAGCCAGAATTATCCCTGGCAGGATTCAAACTTTTTCTTAAGTTTTCTTCTTCTCAGACTTTTCTACTGAGAAAAAGACACCAATATCCTACATGCACCTCTTGAGTTTCAGAAGCGATCTCCACAATGTCACAAATTGTGCTTAGATTTGCCAAGATACCTGTGATGAGGAGGAGGGTGTGGCCGGGCCGAGAGGATGCATGCCCGGCACTGAGTTGCCCAGTCAGCTGGAGAGGGATAAAGGAGGAGCCGGGGACACCAGAGAGAGAGACAGCGAGAGAGAGAGATGCACGCGGCCGCTCTGTGTGTGTTTTTCGATGTGTCATTGTGTTTCGGTTCTAAGTTTTATGTCGATTGAAGTCTTGTTTTTGTTACTCCATCCTCCTTTCCCAAACTGTTACAATACTGAAGTCAGATTTCAAAATGAACTCCAACACTTTTCATCAAATACTTCTAAGACCAAATTATTCAAACTATATGCTATCAACATTATTTTATAGCCCTACACTAACAATTGTCTTTTGAGTCTATCTATATCTCTCCTTAGGAATTTTAGGGAAAATATCTGAGGACAAATTGATACTTAAACAAAACATAATTGAGAACTCCATTAAGTTTCCTGAGCTATCAAAGAGGAACCTCTGAGCGATAAAAATTTCCTCTACGTTTAGAACAACAGAACAGTGTTAAATTGGGAGCTATGTATAATAATGACTATACAACCACCATGCTTTAATAATGATTGAACAGAAATACACTGAATATAACAGTTTAATCCCTTTTCATAATTTACCTTATGCATTTCAGCATACCTGATATTATGAAGCTTACTTTGCTTCAGCGTTAAAAAAATAAAAGAAAAAAATAAATAAATTTGCCTGAGCCATATTGTTTCCCACATTAAAGAACACATGAAGCTATCCACACACAAACACACTTGAAAGTTAATAGTATTGTGTTGTGCATGAAGTGCTGTTAGGATGACTCAGACTTGTAAGAGCATTACTATGCTTGGATTTGGCTGCCAATTAAAATGCCCATGTGTGTGAGCAGTGTGTGGGTTGGTGGGGCTGCGCTCTTTCACACAAGAAAAGCCTCAGGGGGTCATTAATATAAAGCTAATAAGAGACCTGGTAATTGGGCATGTGGATCTCTGTGTGTGTGTTATGGGAGTGGGTATAATAATTTTTCTGAAATAGAGGCTTTATCACCGAAATGGACTATTTGGACTTGGGTAGCCTGTCTTCTGCATGTTGATTTCTAAAAATTGTATGCATTACATGTGATCTATTTCTGTATACGTGTACTGATGACACAGGTCATTTTATTTTCACATATGACCAATCTGCCCCATGTGACGTGTGAAAACGGTGGTGTTCTCCATCAACACCTTTATTACTTAGCCTGCGTGATACGGCCGCCCACCCTGCATGCCTCTGTGAGTGACTCTGATTGGTGAGGAACAGGCCATGTGTGGGCAGAGAGGTGTCATTCTCATTTTAGTGGCCCTCACACTGTGTGTACCTACACCCTGCCGTCCATTCCATATCTCAGGGATAATGATGCTGATGGTGCCCAGTCTGCCCACATAGTGTGGTCAAGGAATGTTTCATCCGTTACATCTAGCCACAGATAGAAGTGAGATGTGCATGCACGCTCATACACATTTGAACACGGGGACGTTATGGACGCAAAACAGTATAAACACACTTATGCAAGCACCCACATATGCAGACATCCACTAACTGAACTGCCCACACATCTATCTCACTGTGTCAATAACTATTCATCTGAGAGAAAGAGATGTAGTGAGGTAAGAGGGGATTCCTTCTGCGTAGTCTCTTTCACAACTTTCACAACTAACAGCTGTAAATAAGCAAGCAGTAGGAGGTGTTACTGTTCTCTGAGCTATGCTGTCACAATGAACATTCATAATGACATAAAGATTAGAAATGACATCAACATTTATTCAAGTCAGAGAGACTGTAGGTTGACTTTCTAGAAGTACCTCAGCGGGATATTTTGTTTAAACTCAAGCATTTCTTGGTGGGTGATTTTTCAATTAGGGGCACTTGACCACTATTTTTTTTTAAAAAATAGGTAGAAAAAAAACCCGTCATGGTTACTGGTGTAACCTCCGTTCCCTGATGGAGGGAACGAGACGTTGTGTCGATGTAGTGACACTAGGGGTCACTCTTGGGAGCCCGAGACACCTCTGGTCTTTGATAAAAGGCCAATGAAAATTGGCGAGTGGTATTTGCATGCCACTCCCCCTGACATACGGGTATAAAAGGAGCTGGTATGCAACCACTCATTCAGGTTTTATGCTGAGGAGCCGATATAAGGTCCAGCCATTTCAGCGGGTAGTTCAGCGTTGTGGCAGGAGGGACACAACGTCTCGTTCCCTCCATCAGGGAACAGAGGTTACACCAGTAACCATGACGTTCCCTATCTGTCACTTACTCAACGTTGTGTCGATGTAGTGACACTAGGGGTCCCTATACGAAACGCCACAACTGGTTGAACTGTGTTACGTGAACTGGCAGTGTGTGGTGGACAGACTTGCTGTGTGCCTCATAGCCAGCACACCAGGTCGACACGTAACCTCCCCCAACATAGTTATGAGTGTCGAACGGCCCTTTTTGGGGACAAGTCGACTACCCAAAGATAGAGACAGGTTTAACCCAGTCGTGGCCTCTTTTCCCCTTCTCTTTTTCCACTCCCTAAAAAAGAAGGGGGATTATCCGACTGGGCCACCAGGTCTAGTCGGGGGGTGTCCCTCCCAAGGGGAAGACACCGTGGAGACCACACCTCTCCCAAAGAGAGGGGGGGGTATTTAAGTGGAAGAATACATCACATGGTCTTTCCAACCATGTGGAGAGCCTTCAAGGTAGATCCTGCCCAATGGGGGAGGAGTTACAACAAACATGGAGACTGGGGCAGAGGGGCTCTGCCCAAGGAAGACACAGTTTGCCAGCAGGGAAACGAACTAGCAGAAGATATATATCGCATGGGGTTAGCCTTACAGGGAACCGCCACATGCGGAGCACCTACCCCAGAACAGGGCTCTTAGTTAGCGCGTGTACTGGGCCGGCAGCGAGTCTCTCCGAAAACTCGACTGCCACAGGGCTCGGAGGAAGTCAACCAGGGAACAAAGTTTGTGAACACTACTGGGAATTAACGGCGCACGTCTTCAGCTCCAAGGGAGGTGGAAGGTGCTATGTGCAAGTGATACACCCCGCCAGCTATCCCGGGCTTATCTGCTTGTGTTGCATGCCACTACCTGGGACAAATCCGGTTCCACCCGGAGGTTGTAGAACCTTGCAAAGGTGTTGGGTGTTCCCCAGCCCGCTGCTCTGCAAATGTCTGTTAGAGAGGCACCTCTGGCCAGGGCCCAGGAAGCCGCTACACCTCGGGTAGAATGGGCTTGTAGCCCTACCGGGGGCGGCATGTTCTGGGCGAGATATGCCATAGTTATGGTGTCAACGAGCCAGTGGGCGATCCTCTGCTTGGAGACAGCGCTTCCTTTCCGCTGTGCACCAAAGCAGACAAAGAGCTGCTCAGAGATTCTAAAGCTCTGCGTGCGATCCAAATAGATGCGTAAAGCGCGCACCGGACACAGCAACGACAGGGCTGGGTCTGCCTCCTCCTGGGGCAGTGCTTGCAGGTTCACCACCTGGTCCCAAAAAGGGGTGGTGGGAACCTTGGGCACATAGCCTGGTCGGGGTCTCAGGATCAAGTGAGAGTAACCCGGACCAAATTCCAGGCACGTTTCGCTGACAGAGAACGCTTGCAGGTCACCTACCCTCTTGATGGAAGTGAGCGCAGTCAGGAGGGCAGTCTTCAAGGAGAGTGCCTTAAGCTCGGCTGACTGCAAAGGCTCAAAGGGTGCTCTCTGTAGACCCTGAAGAACTACGGAAAGATCCCATGAGGGAACGAGGTGCGGTCTGGAGGGATTCAGCCTCCTGGTGCCTCTTAGGAACCTGATGATCAGGTCGTGCTTCCCTAAGGACTTACCGTCAACTGCGTCGTGGTGTGCTGCTATGGCGGCAACGTACACCTTCAAGGTGGAGGGGGACAGCCTCCCTTCCAACCTCTCCTGCAGGAAGGAGAGCATTGATCCAACTGCGCATCTCAGGGGGTCTTCGCGTCAGGAAGAACACCACTTAGCAAACAGATGCCACTTAAAGATATACAGGCGCCTCGTAGAGGGGGCCCTAGCCTGAGTGATCGTGTCTACCACCGCGGGTGGTAGACCGCTTAGGTCTTCCGCGTCCCGTCCAGGGACAAGACATGGAGATTCCAGAGGTCTGGGCACGGGTGCCAGAGGGTGCCCCATCCCTGAGAAAGAAGGTCCTTCCTCAGGGGAATTCACCAGGGGAGCTGTTGTGAGGAGCGTGAGGTCCGAGAACCACATCTGGGTGGGCCAGTAGGGTGCTACCAGGACGACCTGCTCCTCGTCCTCCCTGACCTTGCACAGAGTCCGTGCAAGCAGGCTCACTGGGGGAAACGCATATTTGCGTAGGCCAGGGGGCCAGCCGTGTGCCAGTGTGTCTATGCCAAGGGGAGCCTCGGTGAGGGCGTACCAGAGCGGGCAGTGGGAGGATTCTTGGGAGGCGAACAGGTCCACCTGTGCCCGTCCGAATCGATTCCAAATCAGCTGGACCACCTGAGGGTGGAGTATCCACTCTCCCCTGAGGGAAACCTGCCGTGACAGCGCGTTCGCTGTAGTGTTGAGGTTGCCCGGGATGTGAGTGGCTTGCAGCAACTTGAAGTGCTGCTGACTCTGGAGGAGGAGATGGCGGGCGAGTTGTGACATACAGTGAGAGCGCAGACCGCCTTGGCAGTTGACATATGCTACCGCTGCTGTGCTGTCCATCCGAACTAACACGTGCTTGCCCTGGATCAACGGCCGGAACCGCCGCAGGACGAGCAGAATTGCCAATAACTCGAAGCAGTTGATGTGCCAATGCAGTCGCGGGCCCGTCCAGAGGCCAACGGCTGCGTGCCCGTTGCAAACAGCGCCCCAGCCCATTTTGGAGGCGTCTGTCATGACCACGACGCGCTTGGAGACCAGTTCTAGAGGAACACCTGCTCGTAGAAACGAGAGGTCAGTCCAAGGGCTGAAAAGATGGTGACAGACTGACGTAATGGCCATGCAGTGTGTCCCGTGGCACCATGCCCGTCTCGGGACTCAAGTCTGGAGCCAGTGCTGAAGCGGCCTCATATGCATCAACCCGAGCGGGGTGGCCACCACCGAGGACGCCATATGCCCCAGGAGCCTCTGAAAAAGTTTCAGTGGAACCGCTGTTCCCTGTTTGAACGCCTTCAAACAGGCCAGCACCGACTGGGTGCGCTCGTTTGTAAGGCGCGCCGTCAAGGAGACTGAGTCCAACTCCAAACCGAGAAAAGAGATGCTCTGAACCGGGAGGAGCTTGCTTTTTTCCCAGTTGACCCGAAGCCCTAGTCAGTTGAGGTGTGAGAGCACCAGGTCCCTGTGTGCGCACAACACGTCTCGAGAGTGAGCTAGGATTAGCCAGTCATCGAGATAGTTGAGAATGCGAATGCCCACCACCCTTAGCGGGGCAAGGGCAGCCTCTGCGATCCTCGTAAAGACGCGAGGAGACAGGGACAGGCCGAAAGGGATGACTTTGTACTGATACGCCTGACCCTCGAACGCGAACCGCAGGAAGGGTCTGTGTCGAGGAAGGATTGAGACGTGGAAGTACGCATCCTTCAGGTCTACCGCCATGAACCAATCTTGATGCCGGACGCTTGCCAGAATGTGTCTTTGCGTCAGCATCTTGAACGGGAGTCTGTGTAAAGCCCGGTTCAGTACTCGCAGGTCCAAGATTGGCAGCAACCCACCGCCTTTTTTCGGTACGATGAATTAGGGGCTGTAAAACCCTTTCTTCATCTCAGCTGGAGGGACAGGTTCTGTTGCGTCCTTCCGTAGGAGGGTAGCGATCTCCGCGCGCAGGGTGGTGGCGTTTTCGCCCTTGACCAAGGTGAAGTGAATACTGCTGAACCTGGGCGGGCGCCTGGCGAACTGAATCGCGTAGCCGAGTTGGACGGTCCGGATCAGACACCGCGACGGATTGGAAAGCGCAAGCCACGCGTCCAAATTCTGCGCGAGGGGGACCAAGGGGACAACGTCGTCGGACGTACCGGCAGGGCGGAGCGTGAGGTGCCACAGCACGTCGTGGCCGTGCTGAGTCTAGGGACATCGAAGCACTTACCTGGCTCCTTGTGACCACCCCCGGAACAGCCTGGGACAGGGGAGGAAGAGGCCTGTCCTCGTAACCCATGGAGGCTGCCACATCGGGGGCAGCTGTGTGCCACAGCTGGGCGCTCAGGGGCGGAAAGGGCACTGCTGAGGAATGGGAGGTCCGTGGGGGGATACCCGGTGGAGACGATCCCACTGGGGTCCCCAAATCACCCCCAGTGCTAGCCGCACTGGCCTCATACCCGTAGGTAGAAGGACCGAGGCGGGGAGCCGCTGGGGTGGCTTGCTTTTCTTACGAAAGCAAGCCGCGACCACTACGTTGCCATGGTCATATTCTCGCAGTGAGAACATGAACCATTCACAAACTCTGCTTCCGTGTGGGTTGCGCCCAGACACGAAAGACAGCGATCATGACCATCCGAAATTGAGAGATAACGACCGCAACCAGGAATAACATACAATCGGAAAGGCATCTTTAAAAAGACGCGTCTTTAAAAAGATGTTCCGTGTGAGCGCTCTTTTAGAGAAATATATACTCTTTTAGAGAGGAAAAATGCTCTTTCAGAAAATATACTCTCTTTGTTTTCTGCCGAAGCACCCAGGGGCGTTCTCTGCAGTGCACCAGTGCAGAGGAGGGAGAAGCTGCTGAAATGCGCCGTCAGATCCAGCAGAGGTGAATGAACAGTGATATTCAGCTCAATGAGCATGACCGTTTGGCTCCGAAGAGAAAATCTGAATGAGTGGTTGCATACCAGCTCCTTTTATATCCATATGTCCTGGGGAGTGGCATGCAAATACCACTCACCAATTTTCATTGGCCTTTTATCAAAGACCAGAGGTGTCTCGGGCTCCCAAGAGTGACCCCTAGTGTCACTACATCGACACAACGTCGAGTGAGTGACAGATAGGGAACTATGTTTCATCTACAGTATGTTATAACTTTTATCACATGTCCTGAAATAAAGGTCTGATCATGGCCTAGATCAACTTTCAAGTAAATTTTGTTAAAATGTAATGGATTTTTAATATTGTGTGTTATGGAAATTACATTTTCTATTTTTTGGAGAAAACGTTGGATAAGCCACTTGTTGTGGACATGCTAACACAACAATTAAGCTAGCACGCTGTTAACTTTTAATTTAGATTTGAATTTAGAAAAAATTCTTAATATACAATAACCTGTTTGATAATGACACCTAAAAGCTACTTTCAGATCATGATTTAAAAATCTTGAAATTAATTACATTTCGGTTCTTCATAATGTCACTCTGCTGCCCTGGCAGAGATGTGCTCCTCTGTCAATTATCATTTCTACAACAAACACTTATAAACTTTTTTGCCGAAATCTCATTGTTTTCTAAAATAATTGCCGTGTATTGGGGACAGTGACTCTTTGCTAAATAAAATAAAATAAAATACAAAATTATTTGTAAACATGTTGCTTTAAGTTCTTGGGGAAAAATGCAAAGTAGAATTTAATTGATTTTAACACTTTTTATGAATTTATTAGAGAGGGAAAGTTGAAAAGCCCCAGAGAGAAATTATGGCAAATTAACATGAACATTTCTACATTAAAAAATCGGGAAAACATTTTTTATTTAAGAAACGCAATAAAATGTTATAAAATGGTAAAAAAATATATATATATAAAAATAAAATAAATAATTAAAAAGAAATCTCCCAACTGAAGAATCACCTCGTTACTTGAAGTAAGCAGTTTTGTAATCCATCAATACCCTCCTTCAAAACAATTTCAAAGACCAGCAATCATGACTTAAAGTTGTACTAAGAGCATTATTACAGATTCAGCATGGACATAGTCATATAGTCATTTATGTGGCCAGAGTAACAATCTATTCAGCCCTCTCTTTTTGTGACTTGTACACAAATAAACAACAAAGCTGTGTTAAATATGCAGGAAGGGATACCGACACCATAACTGATGTAAATGAAGAAGGTTTTACTAGGAGCTCATGTGTATAGATTTCTTGGATGTTTTTGCTCACACAATGGAACACAGCTGAGACAGAGCACTAACACTGCCGAACTAATTTAATGTCCACCTGTTTTCTATCAACTTTTCATTACCTCTGTATAAAACGTGTCTCACCAAAGTCTCTATGGCCACAGCTGACAAGAAGAGAGGTGAGGAGTCTTCACCTTAAAAGCGAGTATTGCCAGACTGTACAGCTCCCTCTGGAGTCTGGAAACTTGTTCCAGATATATGTGAGGTTACATGCTTGCAACAATCCAGCCCACTAGTCAATCTCATCACTGGTGTATCCAAGAATGCAACTGTCTGATCTGGGAAAAAGTGCATACTCTGTTTGGAGGGGGGAATGCAGCCTTTCAGAGAAAATGTGCAGGCCACATGCACTAAACAATATAAATGTAAGTCATAAACAAGCTCATTTCCTTAGCGGTTCCAGAGCAATAGGCTATGTCAGCAAAACGTTAGGATAAAGTGAATCTAATGTGACAATCGTTTTAGAAGCTTGAATGTGATAACTATACAAACTTTCACATGATGCTCTTGGCTATACTGTCCCACAAAGCAGTACAAAACTCTATCATTATGCCAAAACAGAAACTGAGACAAAACGGCTTTGACGTTTTTTTGGTTTTCTAATGGATTTTGTAGTTACTGAGATTTTCACACACAGGTGTTCTCTGAGTCTATGCATAGTTGTGCCAAACTTGTCTGTCACAGGACAGATCATAGTAATGTAAGTTTTTCAAACTTTTTATTGCCAAGGATCCCCAGATATGATGATTTCCTTGCGATCCCCTAAAATATAAAGGCAGCTATATATTTTCACGTATAAAGACCCATTTAGACTGTGCAAAATAGTAAGTGAAATATTATTAGGCAACAGAAGAAACACCCAAGAAAAATGCTAGGGACAACATTTGTGAAATAATGTTGATTACCACAAAAAATTATTTCAAATCATCCCTCGTTTTCTTTGAAAAAAAGAAGCAAAAATCGAGGTTACAGTAAGGCACTTACAATGGAGGTGAATGGGGCCAATTTTTGGAGGGTTTAAAGGCAGAAATGTGAAGCTTATAATTTTACAAAAGCACTTACGTTCATTCTACTGTTAAAACTTTTCTATTATTTTAGCTGTAAAATGTTTTATGGTAATTTTAAGGTTTTCATTTTATCACACAAAATAATGTTAACACGCATATTGTTAACGTCTTGTGACTACACTCTTGAAACAGTATTTTAACGTTTATGCATTGGCCCCATTCACTTCCATTGCAAGTGTGTCACTGTAACCCAGATTTATGCTTTTTTTTTTTTTTTTTAAAGGAATATTCCTTAATTAAATATATGCCTTCCTGTTGACTGTATTACACCCTCTAACCCAAACCATAACCCTTAACCGTATAATGTATAATGGGCAGTATAATGGGTAAACCGTTAGAGCAACATAAAATAAAACTAAATAAAATGTGAAAAACTCTAAGTTTAATGCTGTGTTTGTATTCTCCTTGATCTTCTATGGTGCCTATTGCTACTTTACTAACCTATATGAGTCATAGAGGCATCAGAGGTAGCTTCTTCAATCAATAGGCTTTTTCATGTGGTGGGATGTTGACGTCCACCAACCTCCTACAGACCTCTAGATAAAGGTGACCTCTGGGGCACAAACAGCTGCTCCCTGGTGTTTAGTTCGTCATTATGGCCAGAACAGTGCACCTCTGTTTCCTCTGGGACATCACAGATGTCCCAGAGGAAGCATGTTGCCTTTATGGCAATGTTAAGAATACAAACTAAAATGATTCCTTTAATGCTCCCCTAATGTCTGAACAGAATGCCCAGGGCAATGAAAGCAATGTTTTTCATTCAACATTTCTTAACAAGTTTCCTAGAGTAACTTTTAAAAAAATCCACATGTAACGTTTTAACCATACATTTAGAGGAAGAAAATGTAATAAAATATTTAAACATTTAAAATATGCCTAGCTTTAAGACATGTTTAATTTTAGAATTAGGGATTGAGTTTCTCACAGGCATTGCTGTTATACATCTATTACACTGACTGAAAATCAGCTAGATACTAATTCATTTTCACAGGATTTTTCCAAGCAGCAGATGTGAAAACATTTCAGTTTGATCGAGCTTCAGACATGTGGTTTCAGTCAAGTCTGAAGTATGCACATTGTCCACTCTTTAAAAGTTTTCACTTCTTTGTAGTGCAACAAATAATTCCCAGCCCAAATCTTTCTACCATTCCTCTTGCAGTTAACAATCAATTTCTATTATGATTTAGCCATGATAGCCAATTTGTAACAAATACTGTAATAAAATTTTCTTGTATTGTAATGTTCCTTTTTGTTTTTTATCATATTGTTCTAGGCTTATTGACGTTAGAGGAAACAAAGTCGTTAGAATAGTGCATGATGCCTGACTTCCACATACTTATTTGGCAATGATAAGCATTGAGGAATGTGAAAAATTCAAGGGCGATACAAGAGATAAATCCTGTGAGGAATTTGCGAATGCCATCTTGTGGTTAAAAGGAATAACTATGTCAAGTGTTGTAAACTTCATGACAGAAACCAGTTTACTAGCATGACTGAACATTTGTTGATTGTGACATATGGGGATTTTTATGATCAGTGACATCTGATTGGGCCTGAAGTTCTGCTGAAAGTTCTAAACTTTGTATGGGAGAGCAGAGTAACGGGTTGTAATTTGAACATGTTGTTTATTGCCTTCTTATCTTGCTAAAATTGTGTGTTGATGCATCTGTTAAAAACAGAATAAACATGACCCTGAATCCATTACTTACATTGCTACTGCTAAAGCTGCCACATAGATTTGCATCTTAATAACTTACACACTGAGACTTTAATACATTCAAATGCATAAGATTCATCTTTTGATGAAATAGAAGGATATTATTTCAGCTTTAGAGCAATGTGAATTGACATAATGAAATGGGAACTATATTTAATCTTCTAAATCTAATCAACTGCAAACTACTCTCATTTCTGTCATTTCCTCAAGATTCTGTAAATTGCCAAAGCCATGTGCCTTGCTCCTCTAACTGGATGCACTGTGTTTTCCATATAAAGCAGAATTTCTTGCCAGTTACAAGCCCTAACCACTCAAAATAGGCTGCATGTTGTAATTAACATAAACATGTCCAACTCATTTGTGAAATGTTCAGCAGATTCCCCATAATGCAGTTTTTAACTAAAGTCTCATAATATTCTCTACTGTTGACAGGACAGGATTTAGAACGGTTACATAAAGGGGGCAATAACACATAACGAAGATTGTTTACCTGCAATTACATCTATCACTTCTTCGTGACAGCAACGGCTCAAATGTGAATTTTGCAACCTTGTGGAACCACCAATTAGTGCAAGTAATTCCAGGCGCATGCGCATTCTGTGCTTTCAAAGACACACGGTTAGGAAAAATGGGCTGCGCGCGTTCAGAGTTCATGCACTCTGTTGCCATTCGCTTCTGACTGAAGTATACTTTAAGTTTTAGGTTTAGCACCATTACAATTTGTGCTTGGGGGGAGGGGGGCAAAGCCCACCCCAGCATCCCCCTTGATCTGACCCTGACTGTTAAATTAAAAATACAAACTCTCTAACCTTTCAGAGCGTGACAAACACTTTGGTCGCTGTAAGGTTAGAAGGAGAGAAGTCAAGGATCAGAGGATATGACTGTATGTAAGAGGGGATTTCTCCAGTTTTAAAGCAGCCAATCTCAGAGCCCTGGAAAACCACTCAAATCCACAGGGAGAGCAAATTGAAAAAACTAAATCCTTATAGGAAGTTTCAACAGCTGACAGAAAATGGTTAAACTCTTTTCCTGTGCCAAGGATCTCTGCAGAAACACTTCCCAGTTTCAGGTCTTTTCATTCTTAAACAAAAGTTGAAATGTTGAAGGATGTGAGGTGTGAAAACATCTTTGAAACATAGTGCACAGCTGGCCATAATTCATCCCAGGATATTCTCTCTCACTCTCACTTTGTTTTGGTTAAGCAATCATGATCAGGTAAATAATGAGTGCCTGCAAATTAAGGCTTTTACAATGCCAGAATGAATTGTGTGGGTTTCATGGAAGAAGCGCGGCCATCTTTGCACAGATACAGCACATTCTGGAAAATACATGGGTAAGTACAAAGCAAATCCCACATGCTCAGGGCCAAACCATAAATCTCTTCCCTCTGGTTCTCTTCCAGTTTTCCAATTCATGACTGCAGGTATTGCAGTTTGGAGACTTTTTAATGTGGTTTTCTGTTAGGTTATGTGTCTTACAAAATGTTTATTGTTTTGACATTATTTCTGCCCTAGGACCACTATAACACAGCATACCATATTCCCTGATGCTGTGGATGACTTGCCACTTCAATCTTGATTAGTATGAATCCTTCCACTCGAATGATGAATATGAATGAATGAGGCCTACAATGACAAAACAATAAATGAGACACACTAATTAAATGCTCATTACAATGACATTTCGCCTGAAAGGTGTATGGTGGTGGTTATTATCTTTCTAAAAAGATCAGAACGGTCAAGCATAACTTGTGATATGATGAAAGGTAAACATTGCAAGTAATATTTGATTTTATGAATGTAACAAATTAGACTGGAGTGGTTTTGATGTTTTAGTTAGGTGACAATTTGAATTTCCTCACATCAGATCTCTTCGCAACCTATAAATGAAAACATGCACAATATTGGGTTAATCACCTCAGAATAATTGCAACTATACAACTGTACATGTATACAGTGGCCCCCAAAAGTTTTTGGACTCTTTTGGACACTTAAGTCACAGTTTAAAAATGTCTGAATGTCATTGCATTAGACAAAAAAAGGATTGATGAGAGAGGTCAATGGAGAATGGCCAGACAGGTTTGAGCTGACAGAAAGGCTACGGTAACTCAGATAACCACTCTGTACAATTGTAGTGAGCAGAATATCATTTCAGAATGCACAACATGTCGAACCTTGAGTCGGATGGGCTATAACAGCAAAAGACCACGTCAGGCACTTTATAAGGACCATAGTGTTCTTAATAAAGTGCTCAGTGAGTGTATATATACAGTACACTAGATGCACTGTCTACAGTACATATGTAGTTAAATATGGTAACTATGTACAGCAGCTGAGGGAGACAATAACATGTGGCTTTTCTGAAGATGCCTTTGAAGAAGAGCAGAGAACTGGGGCAGGCTGGAGTTTAGCTAAGGACTAGAGTGATACTGGAGAGAAGGTGTGTTCTGACAGGCTGGTTTAAAAAGAAATGATATACCAGTGCAAATCAGTGCTCAGGACAAGAAGGGTGAATGCTGCAGATAAAATGGTAGCAATAATGCTCAAATGAATGGAGGTGAAAAAGACAATATTTAAAATTCCACACCTGATATTTAAAGAGATGTTGTCATGTTTTACTCACTCTTGTGTTGTTCCAAAGCAGTATGACTTTCGATTTTCCATGGAACACAAAATGGAGATCTTGGGCATAATGTTAGTCTTAGTTACCATTCATTTTGAATGGTGACTGAGTGTGGAGGGGGACACGGTCGTGTCTGTCAGTGGGGAGAGAGGAAGCGGTAAGAGCCATCATCTGGTGATTATTGACTCTAAACACCTGTGTCTTGGTTCAGTGATGGCGGAGACGGGATTTAAAAGGTCGTCGGAATGTCAGACCGGGAGAGAGAGTCCAAGATGCACACATACACGCCCAGACCGAAGCTGTACGCTGAAAAGCCATTTGAATAATATAATTATTGAGTTTATGTTGACTGTTATCATTGAAGCTCTGTGTGAAAATTGAAATTCTTGCTGGAAAGCCTACGTTGAGTTAAGCCTTGAGAATAAAAGAATACACACGTGGACTGTGACACCGGCTCCCATTTTTTTTTTTGAGAACTCTTACACTGAAACTAAAGGCATTTCCAGACCTGTAGCTCATCTGATTTGATCCCAAAACATAGCCTAAAATTTTACAATGTTGCATTTTCTTCTTGGTTCCATTCGCTTTCACAAGGCAACATTTCAAAACGGACAAAAAGTGTGTTAATAAAAGTCAAACCGTGTCCTCATTGGTCAGAATGTTTGTGCGCTATTCCAGGATTTAGCTCATAAATGACATACTGGTTATAATTGTATACCTGTAACAATGTTTCGACTGGTAAACATTTTTTAAGTTGTTTATGTCACGGTTATGCAAAACGCTGTCACATGAAACAGAATTCCCATTCCAATTAGAGGTTGCGCTACAAATAAACATTATCTGTCACTCGGATGGATATGAGTTGTAAAATGTCCAATATTCCACTGCATTTCATACAAAACTTACTTTAGGAATTATGACTGTCAGATGTTCACAGTTATCATAGGGACATTGATTGGTTCGTTGGTCCGTTGGGTCAGATTGCATTTTCACCATAAGCGAACCACACCAGTGTTCATTTGGAATCTAACCAAGACTACCTCGTCCAGGTTGTTTCGGACCGATACTTTTGGTGTGGATCCGGGTGCGATTGCCATGTTCATATATGCCAAAACAAACTGAAATCAGGGAGAAAACGCACCAGGTTCGAATTTCTAAACAAATGCTCCAAATGAGCCAGGTTTGAAAAATGCCTAACATTCTGCATAATATGTCCTTTTGTGTTTTATAGAAAAAAAGAAAGTCATATGGGTTTGGAACAACATGAGGGTGATTAAATGATGACAGAATTTTCCTTTTTGGGGTGAACTATTCCTGTAAGGTCATTTATTACATTGCACCCGCTTTTGATCAATTATACCTGTCCTACTTTTCTCGGTATGCACTTGATGGACTTGTAAATGGTTCATTACTTCATTTATCAAGTCATAGTAAAGCTCCATGTTGTAAATAAGTGAATAAGTAAGTGGAGCCATATTTAGCACCGACCCATTAATGTCACTGGCTTGTTGCACATGTGCTGTAAATGGGCAGGACAAATGTGTGCATAAAAGGCATTCAGACAGCAGTGAATAAGCGACAGGGCTCTGAATTTTGGGGCAGTTGAAGAAACAAGAAAGCTATAAGAAAACCTTTCATTCCCAACAGATCATTGTGTGCATCAGCCACAAGTCTCTTTTTTAATAGGATTTTTTGTTACAAAAAAGTTTCCCACATTGATTGCAGAGACAAAGGACCTGCTGGTGGAGAAAATATGGGGTCACACGTGCTGACCCAAGTGCAAGGGTTGACAGGTCTGTGGTAACACAGTTCAGCCACAGTAGAATTGGGACATTTCAATTTGTTTAATTAGTGTCCCTGGACATTCCCCAAAGGGGCTCAGATGCCAATATGGTGCTTTGAATGCTTCCAGTAATTGATTTATGTGTGTATGTATGAGTCTATAGATTTGTCTGTGTATTTATAGGGATTTCTGTACTTGACATGCCAACATTTTAGGGAAATACAGACATTTATGATACCTCATATATTAAAATGTTCTTCAAACATTGGACTGCTTGCCTTAAGTGAGTCTCAGAAATGCAATAAAGCAATGAAAGGTTTTGGTGTATAGTACACATTCATGTCATGCTGTCAAGGTAGGGTTAAGTTTTAAAATACATTTTGATCTGCAATATCTGTAAGTGAAATTGTATGACAATATTTGAAAGGAATACTACCCCCAAAAACTACTTGGACTACTTTTATGACACTTTATAGTGTTTTTATTTATTTATTTATTTTGCCGCTTGGCATTTAAAATCACCATCCACTTTCACTGTATGGAAAATAGCTGGTCAAACATTCTGACAAAGGTCTACTTTTGCATATCATGGAATAAACAAAAGCATACCGGGTTGGAATGACAAGGGGGCAAGTAAATTATTTTCAACATTTTCAGTTTTGGGTGAGCTATTCCTTGAATTGACAGAAACTTGATAAGCACAACAAATAGTGCTTTACACATACATGTCCTTATTAAAACTCATTTATCATACACTAATAAAAATACTTTATGTACATGAACATCAACTGGACATGATTCTGTACATTATCTACAGGGACCTTTTATAATAATTATAATATTATTGCATTATACTGTATGTTTGGCTTGACAACTCATCCATGTTCCTGTAGTCTCATAAGCTCTGGAGTATCACTCAGCTGTAAGTTGAAGTCACGGACTAGAGAAAGTTAATGTAAGGGAGTGTCTGGAGAACCTAATTACAAATTCATTACAAAGATTTTTAGACATTTGGGAAGACCTGTGCTGCGTGACAGAAGTTGTACAGGATACATTAATCAACAATTGTTGTCTCTGTGGTGTCATTCTCCCAGCTGTACTCATACCTGGAGGGCAGGTTCTCTTAGGTCAGTTGGAAAGTATTAAAAAACCACATCGACACTCATTATTCACTAAGGCAAAGGTATTTACAATTGGAACAATACTATGTTCAGTCTAATCACATGACATCTAACCATTGTTTAAACTGTTTAAAAACCCCAGCAACTGATAGATGCTGTAACTATGCCATTAAGCTTTCAAAAAGCATGTTTTTACATTGACATCTATTCAAAGTAGCCATGTTTTCTGATAAAAAAGCACCATAAATCCCTAAAATTGCATTATATTGTAGTAGATATTTCACCAGTGACATAGTGAAACGGACTTATGCTTTTCTTTTTCTGCTGCAAGGAGTTCTAATATAGAGCAGGTATATACTTTATACTGAATAATTTTCTTGAATTGAGTGCCCATGAGGTAAAAATGGCAGCATTCAGGTTGCATACTTCCAGGGTTGCATGTGACAGTAGGTCAACTGCCATTGAGATAAATGGAAATGCTAATGGTTATCTTTCTCCAGGTATATCAGACATCCTAGCCATTGAAATCATCTGTGAATCCACCATGTGGCTTATCAGAAATTTGGAAATTTTACTAGTTTTTATTTTAACATTTATGTTTATTTTTCAGTTTTGTTTTAGTTTTAATTGGCGCATAACTAGTTTTTGATTCGTTTGTATTTTTTGAAAATTTCTATTTTCAGTTTATATTAAGTTTGAGTAGTTTGTTTTTTATTTATCCGTTACACCACTAAATATTATCTGTAACACTTAACAATAACATTGTATTTGAACAAACACTTACAGCACTTATTAATATTGGTTAATGTTAATTCCAACATACACTAGTAGATTTTAAACATTAAAAGTTATGTTAATATAAATGTAGTAAATCTTAACATTAGTTAATAAACAATTGTAGATTTACACATTTACATTGACCAAGATTAATAAATGCAATAAAATATACTGTTCTTCATTAGTTCGTGATGCATAATGTTAATGTGTACAACTTTATTGTAAAGTGTTTGCATATCATATTATCGTCCTGGTTACTTTTGTAACCTCCGTTCCCTGATGGAGGGAATGAGACGTTGTGTCGATGTAGTGACACTAGGGGTCACTCTTGGGAGCCCCAAACACCTCTGCTTTTTTGAAAAAAGGCCAATGAGAATTGGCGAGTGGAATTTGCATGCCACTACCCCGGACATACGGGTATAAAAGGAGCTGGTATGCAACCACTCATTCAGGTTTTGTGCTGAGGAGCCGAGACCAGGTCCCGGCCATTTCAGCGGGTAGTTCAGCGTTGTGGCAGAAGGGACACAACGTCTCATTCCCTCCATCAGGGAACGGAGGTTACGAAAGTAACCAGGATGTTCCGAAAGTAACCAGGACGTTCCCTATCTGTCACTCACAACTAGCTGAACTGTGTTGCGTGAACTGGCGGCGTGTGATGGGCAGACTGCTGTGTGCCTCGTAGCCAGCGCACCAGGCCATCACGTAACCTCCCCCAACGCTCTTATGAGCGTCGAACGGTCCATCAGGAACAAGTCGACTGCCCAACTATAGGGACAGACTAGCCCAGCCAAGGCCTCTTTTCCCTCTCTTTTCTCCCCAAAAAGAGTGGAATTTGATAACTTGTGCTAATAACATAAGCCATAAGTGTCTGCGTCGGGGGGTGTCCTTCCCAAGGGGAAGACACCGTGGAGACCACACCCCGCCCAAAGGGGGGGGGGGGTTTGGAGTGGAATACATCAAGGCGGTCTACGCTCCCGTTGCATGTCACAACTCGCCACCGTCTGCTCCTCTGGAGTCAGCAGCGCCTCAAGTCGCTATGAGCCACTCACATCCTGGGCGATCTCAACACCGCAGTGGACACGCTGTCACGTCAGGTTACCTCAGGGGAGAGTGGAGACTCCACCCTCAGGTGGTCCAGCTGATTTGGAGTCGATTCGGTCGAGCACAGGTTGACCTGTTTGCTTCCCAGGAATCCTCCCACTGCCCGCTTTGGTAGACCCTGACCGAGGCACCCCTCGGTATAGATGCGCTGGCACACAGCTGGCCCCCTGGACTATGCAAATACGCGCTTCCACCAGTGAGCCTACTTGCACAGACCTTGTGCAAGGTCAGGGAGGACGAGGAGCAGGTCATCCTAGTAGCACCCTACTGGCCCACCCAGACGTGGTTCTCGGATCTCACGCTCCTCGCGACAGCCCCCCACGGCGAATTCCCCTGAGGAAGGACCTTCTTTCTCAGGGACGGGGCACCACCTGGCACCCGTGAACAGACCTCTGGAATCTCCACGTCTGGCCCCTTGGCAGGACGAGGAAGACCTAAGTGGCGGTGGTAGACACGATCACTAAGGCTAGGGCTCCCTCTATGAGGCGCCTGTATGTCTTGAAATAGCGTCTGTTCACTAAGTGGTGATTTCCCGACGCGAAGACCCCCAGAGATGCTTTCTTTCCTGCAGGAGAGGCTGGAGGGGTGGCTGTCCCCCTCCACCCTGAAGGTGTATGTAGCCGCTATTTCAGCTCATCACGATGCAGTAGATGGTAAGTACTTGGGGAAGCACGACTTGATCATCAAATTCCTGAGAGGCGCTAGGAGGTTGATTCCCTCCGGACCACGCCTCATCCCCTCGTGGGACCTCTCTGTAGTCCATCGGGGTCTACAGGGAGCTCCCTTTGAGCCCCTGGAGTCAGCTGAGCTTAAGGCACTCTCTTTGAAGACTGCCCTCCTGACTGTGTTCACTTCCATCAAAAGGGTAGGGGACCTTCAGGCGTTCTCTGTCAGCGAATCGTGCCTGGAGTTTGGTCCGGGTTACTCTCACGTGATCCTGAGACCCCGACAGGGCTATGTGCCCAAGGTTCCCATGACCCCTTTTAGGGATCAGGTGGTGAACCTGCAAGCGCTGCCCCAGGAGGAGGCAGACCCAGCCTTGGCGTTGCTGTGTCCGGTGCGAGCTTTACGCATCTATTTGGATCGCACACAGAGCTTTAGAAGCTCCGAGCAGCTCTTTGTCTGCTTTGGTGGACAGCGGAAAGGAAGCGCTGTCTCCAAACAGAGGATCGCCCACTGGGTCATTGACGCCATCGCGATGGCATATAAGGCTCAGGACGTGCCACCCCTTGCGGGGTTATGAGCCCACTCTACCAGGAGTGTGGTGGCCTCCTGGGCCCTGGCCAGTGGCGCCTCTTTGGCAGACATCTGCAGAGCAACGGGCTGGGCAACACCCAACACCTTTGCGAGGTTCTACAATCTCCGGGTTGAGCTGGTCTCGTCCCGTGTATTGGCAGGCACGAGCAGGTAAGTTCCAAGACAGTTGGCCGGGTGTACCGCTTGCGCATAGCGCCTTTCCCCTCCCTTGAGTTGAAGATGTGCGCTCTTGACTCCCAGTCGTGTTCACAGACTGTGATCCCTGGATGACTTTCCTCCTTAGCCCTCTGGCAGTTGAGTTTGCGGAGAAACTCGCTGTACTGAGGTAGGTGCTCCACATGTGCTGGTACCCCGAAGGCGACCCCATATGAAATCTTCCACAAAATTGTTTCCCTGTCGGTAAACTGGATCTTCCTTGGGCAGAGGCCCCTCTGCCCCTGGTTGCCATGCTTTGTAGAAACTCCTCCCCCCTCGGGTAGGACCTACCATGGGACCTCTCCATATGACATATTTCCGACAAGACTCTGTAAGACCATCTGACGTATTCTACTCAAAATACCCCCCCCCCCCCTTTTGGGCAGGGTGTGGTCTCTGCAGTGTCTTCCCCCTTGGGAGGGACACCCCCCGATGCAGACACTTATGGCTCCCAGTCAGTTAACAAATTCCACTCTTTCTGGGGAGAAAAGAGAGGAAAAGAGGTCTCGGCTGGGCTAGCCTGTCCCTATCGTTGGGCAGTCAACTTGTTCCTGAAGGACCGTTCGACGCTCATAAGAGTGTTGGGGGAGGTTACGTGACGGCCTGGTGTGCTGGCTACGAAGCACACAGCAGTCTGCCCGTCACACACCGCCAGTTCACGTAACACAGGTCAGATAGTTGTGGCATTTTGTCTAGGGACCCCTATCGTCATTACATCGACACAATGTCGAGTGAGTGACAGATAGGGAACGTCATGGTTACTTTCATAACCTCCGTTCCCTGATGGAGGGAATGAGACGCTGTGTCCCTCTTGCCACAACGCTGAACTATCCGCTGAAATGGCCAGGACCTGGTCTTGGCTCCTCAGCACAAAACCTGAATGAGTGGTTGCATACTAGCTCCTTTTATACCCGTATGTCTGGGGGAGTGGCATGCAAATTCCACTCGCCACTTCTCATTGGCCTTTTTTCAAAAAAGCAGAGGTGTTTGGGGCTCCCAAGAGTGACCCCTAGTGTCACTACATCGACACAACGTCTCATTCCCTCCATCAGGGAATGGAGGTTACAAAAGTAACCATGATGTTTTGGTGGCAATGTCTGCTCTGCTCTAAATTCATTCTTAAAAGTTTGTACAAAATATCTGAATCTATGATTTGCAAACTGTTACTGTATATAATTTCCAAACTTCTCACATTCATACTTTTGTCCCATGATTGGTATAAAGTAAAGAGGCCCAAAACTCTTTTGCTTTTGTTTCCTCTCATGTTTTGATATTCAGGTGAATTGTTGTGCTTGACAACCACCCCACCCCGACACCTTTTCACACCCATTTAATGACCCTTTTTTGTAAACAACTGGTGCTGAACTAGGGGGGTTTCATGACACTTTTAAATGCCTTTATTCCTTAACATTTACTTTTGTGATTTGTATTAGATTTGTCTCTTGAAGTAGTGGGCTAAAGTGCAGAATTGGTAAGCAGAATGTTGCCGGTTCGATCCCCACAGCCACCACCATTGTGTCCTTGAGCAAGGCAATTAACTCCAGGTTGCTCCAGAGGGATTGTCCCTGTAATAAGTGCACTTTAAGTCGCTTTGGATAAAAGCATCTGCCAAATGCATAAAATGTAAAAAAAAATAATAATAATTTCTCGCCATCTGTCTGAACATCCATCACTACCTTCTGGATCAAATTAAGTGTTTTTATTGACCTCCTCATATTTCATTGACTAAACTCATAAATAGGCAGCTAAAATCCCTTTGTTCCATCTGTGGCCATTACAAAAAGCTATAAACAGGAGTTATTATTTTATGAAGAAAAAGGTTTTCAAATGTTTTCATGTATGTAGTCAAGTCCAGTCAAGTTTATTTATCATTTGCAGAGTTTACTCAGGGTTTACCGTGCATTGAAATGCATCAGACGAGGCTCAGATTGCAGAACAATATATCAACATAGACAATTGCACAAAACAAGATACAGACACAGAGTATGTAAAAACAAAGTTAATAATATTAGAAAGTTTGAAGTGGATAAATATCTTCTATATGTACAAAAAGAACAGTAATGGGAGCACTGAGGAACACATGAAACAGTATATGTTGGTATTAGATTGTTGGTAATGCTAAATGAATCGAGATATATAACATCGCCCAAAACAGGACAAAGCCACCAGTCGTCTTATATAACATCAGTGTCATTATACACAATATTGGGCATTTCTATGGCAGCCATATTAAGAACCCCAACTATCTTGTTATGTAATATTTACTAAACTATTATTTGATCCATCTGTGGGTATCCAAATATTTTATTTTGTTTGGAAAACTTCCTGCATGACCCCATCTCTTGTTTTCCACACAGAGGACAACGAATATGTTTTTCGAAGATAGGCACGTTTTCCGCAGCTATTCACATAACCGATTGCTACCTCTGGTCTAGACTTGGCAGGGAGAATGTACCAGCATCTATTTTGGCTCTTGTCCTAATTGGTCTAAAAATACACGTATTGTCATCAATCAATTAATCTGTTAACACATTCTTTCTTTCTTTTCACAGCCGTGTTTATGAAAAAGTAAAGGGATAGCATTTCAAGGGTACAGTTTTTTTACAGTATAGTTTTGTTTTTATATTTTTCACGTGAAATGTGAGAAGAAAGCTACATATCTGAGTCACGAGTTTGGGATTTCATCCCAACCAATGTTAAGGGCAACACAAAGTTGTTCAACAAACTTTTCAGATCGTGTCTCACACACACACCTGCAAAATCAGTCTGGAAGTGTGCAGAGAAAAAATGAGCAAAATATCCATTTAATACCCTAAAGCTCAGACAGGTGTGTTTAGATCTCTTATGCCTGGCATCACAAATATCCATCTGCTGTTTAATGTTGCTAGGGATTAGACAAAGGAAGCGTGTGATCCCACTCTAAGGAATATTCAAGTAATTATCTTAAAGGGATAGTTCACCCAAAAAGGAAAATTCTCTCATTTTTTACTCACCATCATGCCATTCCAGAAGTTAATGCCTTTCTTTCTTCTGCTGAACACAAACGAAGATTTTTAGTAGAATATTTCAGTTCTGTAGGTCCATACAATGCAATTGAACTGTGGACAGAACTTTGAAGGTCCAAAAAGCACATAAAGTCAGCATCAAAGTAATCCATATGACTCCAGTGGTTAAATCCATATCTCCAAAAGTGATATAATAGATGTGGGTGAGAAACAGATCAATATTTAAGTCCTTTTTTTACTTTAAATCTCTACTTTCACTTTCACATTCTTTTGTTTATGGCAATTCAAATTCTTTGTGCATATCGCCACCTACTGGGCAGCGGGGAGAATTTATAGTAAAAAATGACTTAAATATTTATCTGTTTCTCACCCATACACATTGGCATAGAATTGGGGGGATGGAAAGGGGGGAACACGTCACCCCTCAAAGTTGTGAAGAGGTCATGCACCTGTCCTTGTTTATTTTATTTTATTTTCAAGGCTGAAAATAATTTAGTATGTGATACCTTGCAATTGTTTGACTGTGAGTTTGTCATAATCAGACAAAAAACTGAAGTCCCCCCTCCGTTGTACGAGTTGTTATCGCCCATCTAGTGTCGCGCAATTCCCCTCTAGCATAGATGCCGGTATCACATGGTACCTGTTACTTTTCTCAGCACTGGTCAGGATGGGCCAATCACAGCCGTTTATTTTTACTGGATAAGGATTTTTAAAAAGTGCTTTTATAGATAATTCTAAGGGTGGATTTCCATGCACAGGTATGAATCCTTGCAATTATCTGTTTTTATTAAAAATTACTATACATTGTAAAATGTCTCCAAAGGGATATAAAACATTCTAAAATTTTAATGCGGATGCATGGAGGATTCGGTTTTCAGAGCGTCAAGCACCCCATGCAGGAATACAACTTTGTTTCTCAGAAGACACAGTCAGTTGCTGACAGTATGTGCGATTTCGGTATGTAGGTATGTTACCCACACAAAACTTTCATATGAATTTAGAAAACCTGAAAATAAACAGATAGGCATTTCAGATGAGCATGTAAGAACTGTAATTTTCTGAAAGTAATGCAAAGATCAAATTTTCTATTTATCTGTGCGTTAATTTGAACTGTTATTATGCAATGTGGAATGTGTTGTAATGAAACATTACAACCCCCACCCTCATCCAGATCTACATTTGGACCACCCATGTTCAAACCAAATCTACGCCATTGCCCACACCTATCTTATCACTTCAGAAGATATGGATTTAGCCACTGCAGTCGTATGAATTACTTTTATGCTGCCTTTATGTGCTTTTTGGACCACCATTCACTTTCATTGTAAGGATCTACAGTGCTGAGAGATTCTTCTAAAAATCTTTGTTTGTGTTCAGCATAAGAAAGAAAGTCATACACATCTGGGATGGTATGAGGGTGAGTAAATGATTTTTAATTTAAAAAATATTTTTGGGTGAACTATCCCTTTAATCAGACCTCAAGGTCCCACTTAAGAGCTCTGCATTTATGTGACATCAGAAGCATGTTATTTTAAATACATCTCCAGAAGAAAAATAATGTGGTTGGAAATTAAGGTGCAAAAATTTAGAATAAGTCAACATGATGACTGACACCAGCATTACACACATAAGTGAAAGAAACAAGATGATTTTACTGTCTCAAACCATTCTTGACATCTGTGAAAAACAGTTCTCCTGGGTGAAATAAAAAAATTAGAAGCACAACTGCCAAAAAGAAACAGAAAAGTGACGGCAATGCCTCGCAGTGGATTAACTAAAAAATTTCCAATCTGCTAAACTCTTCAAGGACACAGGTGCATTTTGTGGCTTCAATACTGCTCACCTGAGATCTCGCACTGCTCTGAACTCTATAGACCTACAATTCCTGTAATGCATTCCCAGAGCTCCAGAATCCCATTAAGAGACCGCAAACAACAGCACCATTCAACATGATTAACTACTTTCCTCTGAAATGAAGATGAATGAGCACATTACATATGTAGTTACTGCACAAGTAAGGACACTGCACAACTTTCCCATTCATGGAATTCTACAAAAGATGAAATATGATATTACATCAAGGACTATGTTTCCATGAGGAAATTGTCATGAGATGGCTCTTCATTTTCATGCCAATGAGCCCTTCATTGTTTACAGTTTCCCAAACAGTTCAAAAGACAAAGTTTGAAGTGCCATAAAGAATCATAATGAAGCAGCCCGAGAGCAGCGGGTGCGAATAGCAAGTGACCAACTAAGCATGAAGCCAGATGACAAGATTTGATTATTAGAGCATGAGTATACCAAAGTGCCGAGGGATTCTGAACTCTAAATAGTCTCCCTCTGAGATACGGCTCAGCCCTCAGATATAGTGAGACCAAAAGAGTGTCCCAACAAGGAAAAGTCTGTCGCTCTCTTTCTCTAACACATGCACGCCTTCCCAAACTGATTGACCATAAGCTAATGCAAATACATTCCAAAAGGACCATTACCAAACAAAAGGATCGTCGGCCTGCTAAGACTAGCAAACAAGAACATGGAGACAACCCTATGGCAACTCTATGGCTCAACTCACTCTCACAGTGAAATCTTAAGGATTCATATGACTTTTCTAAATTTGGCTAATTCGTATGATATGGTATGACTGCACTCATATGAATTCGTACGACCTTCACTACAGCCAATGGTGTTGCTGGACATCGTTTTCATCTAATACGCAACAAGTACTTGTTTCTGTTACACATAACAGCTTCTTATCATGTTTACATACTCTACTGATTGGTTAGGTTTAGATAAGGGGTTCGGGTAAAGGCATAATATTAATAAGAATGTCCTTGACACCTTGTGCATGGAACTCACACTTACATCCACATTACACATCCGGGCATCATACAAACGAAATCGTATGAAATCATACGAAATAGCCAAATCGTAAAAAATATGTACAAATTTTCATGAGATCAGGTTGGCAGGCCTCTCATCTCATAGGAGACAGTACATGAGAAAATGACTCAGGACATGACCACTAAAATATGTAGGCCTGCCATGTACTCAATAAAACGACGTATAAAAAGCCCAGAGCAAGAATTTCGTAGTTTTAGAAAATCACTGAGAGTCTTACTGCATGTTGGAAAGTATCTCAGCTTAGAGTTGAGTTCTTCCTTTAGTTTAGTTGAAGACACTAACAAAGTCCCCAGAGACAGAAGGAAAATGCATTAGCTTTTTAACAAGTCAGGCAGCTTTTCCTAACCACAACAAAGCAAAGATGACCACATTATTTGTCTTCTCTTTGAGCACTCAGTTGTTTTTCCTCATTAACATTAGACATAAAGCAAAAATGGTAACACTTTACAATAAGGTTCAATTTGTTTACATTAGTTACCAACATTAGTTAACATGAACTGACAATGAACAATAATTATTAAGCATTTATTCATCTTAGTTAATGTTCATTTCAACATATAGCAATACATTTTTTAAATCAAAAGTTGTATTTATTCACATGAGTAAACGCACTATGAACTAACATGAACTTACAATGAACAATTGTATTTTTATTGACTAACTTTAACAAAGATTAATAAATGATGTTCATAATATCTAATGCATTAAAGGGATAGTTTACCCAAACATTTATTCATTTACTCACCCTCATGCCATGCCAAAATGTCTGAAGAACACAAATTAAGATTTTTATAAGAATATCTCAGCTCAGTAAGTCCATTTTTGCTAGAAATTCTTCTCCCTGCCCAGTAAAGGGGCGATATGCATGAAGAATGTGAATCACCAAAAACACAAGAAGAAGAATGTGAAAGTTAAAGTTAAAGTAGAGATTGACTGGGCAAGGAAGAGAATTTATAGTAAGAATTGACTTAAATATTGATCTGTTTCTCACCTACAAATATAATTTAGCTTCTGAAGACATTGATTTAACCACTGGAGTTGTATGGATTACTTTTATGCTTCCTTATGTGATTTTTGGAGCTTCAAAATTTTGGCATCCACTCACTTGCATTGTATGGACCAAAAGAGCTGAGATACTCTTCTAAAAATCGTAATTTGTGTTCTGCTGAAGAAAGAAAGTCATTTATATCCGGAATGGCATAAGAGTGAGTAAATGATGAGAGAATTGTCATTTTTGGGTGACCTATTCCCATAAATAATGTTAACGAATGGAACCTTATAGTAAAGTGTTAGTGAATTAAAAAAATAAGAAAAAATAATGTATACTCATATGAGTTTAAGTCTCCAGTCATATTAGAAACCTGAAAAACACTGTTTTATTCTATGGAACAAATCTTAAAGGGATAGTTCACCCCAAAATGAAAATTCTCCCATTATTCACTCACCTTCATGTTGTTCCAAACCCATATTACTGACTTTCTTCTGTGGAACACAAAAGGAGATGTTCAGTGAAATGCTGGCCTCAGTCACCATTCACTTTCAATGGTGGCTTTCTCAGTCACATTCACACTGAGGCCAACATTTTGCCTAACATCTCTTTTTGTGTTCCATGGAAGAAAGTCAGTCATAAAGGTTTGGAACAACACAAGGGTAAGTTGTTTACAGCATTTGAAGATCAGTAAAATTATCTGAGGACCAGCTTTCAATGAGTAGAAGACAAAGGGGCATTTGAGGTGGTAGAAAGTTGGTCTGGGAACTGTGGACTCATGGGAACTGGAGGGTTAGAGCACCAGTGAAATCTAGGGTGTGAAGAAATAGGTCACTTGCCTCGGAGACTAAAGAAGGACAGAGAACACAGTTCATCTGAGTGGCACATTGTTTGTCAGTTTGATGGACTATGACTTCAGTGACACAGTTTTTTCCCATAAAACATTGTCCCCCTCACAATTTGCAGACAAAAGGATGTCTCATGTGCCCATCTGCAGTTTTTGTGTGCATTTTTTGCTTGTTATCTTTGCTATGTCAGTCAGACTCGTCTGACCTTTAGCCTACTAATGTTCATCATTGTTTTTCTCAGACAGAACAGCTGAATGCTGGAGATGGTTTGCCAACTTAATATCTGAGCACTTAGGTTATGGTATTCCAGCTGCATCTTCTATATTCTCTCATCTATACGCTCCACAGTTTTGTTGGAGGGGTCCTCTATAGTTTAGTGTATTTATGGAGCCTGGGGGAATGGCCCATCCATTCAACTTCTGTCCCAGGCCATGTGAATTTAAGCAATGGCCTTGTTCACTGGTCATATTCCCACTTGGAAAAGGCTATCTTAACATTTTTTGGACATGTCCAATGCCCATTATGTTTTTCTAAGAAGTGTTAGTCTTACAACCAAGTAGCTTTAACATTGTGTGCTCAAAGTAACATGCACAAAATCATCATTCAATTCTGAAGTTTTAATGTATTTTAGCTATGCGTCAGTCTTAAGTTCCTTAAGCTCAGTTAAGGAAATTTACTTTGCACCAACTAACATTATTCCAAATTACTCAGTAGTGACGATTAGAAAAGTATAGGGCCACTGTATTCTCACTGCAACCGTTAGTCCATGGTGTAAATTCCCAAACTTAATTTCTCAAACTTTACATCGCCTTTTAAGGCTACACTTCCCTTGGTATGCTGATCTCCAAATGAAATAATAACAAAACCAAACATTGTTCCACTGATGAAACTGTGACATAAGAGCTTTGAATTAAACAAAATAATGTATTAAAAGAAAACTAGCTTGATGACTTAATCCATCAGCGGCCCTCAATCAGACATCTAGTGCTGTGGGAAAGCATTATTTTTCTTCACTGTAAACCTCTTATGCTCTCAGCAAAAACTTTGTCTACATGAATTATGATGTGGTTATAAGAGCACAGTTAATAACAAACGGATGTGACCTCAACAGAAGACTATTTGCAACAACAGGACCCCCAGCCCCTCCCACCATGCCCTTCATCTAGACAGTCTGGGAGGCATTTAATTATACTTTTATTATGTTAAAACCAACGATGCGTCGCTATTATTCAATTGCACCGATTTGTTTACGCATTAATCAGCTCACTGCTAAATCATTACTTTTAACTGCGCAAAATAATGGTTACACTGACCTCCATTGGTGGCTCATGAGAAAGAAGCATTTACTTTTTAAGTAGGTAGTCACGTTCACAATATCATACAGTAAATAATAGTACGATAAAACACTCTAAAAACTACTTTAATTCAAGGGTTAATTTCGCAACTCTTTAACACCTAAACTAAACTGGATATAAAAATGAGTTCTAATAGATCTTCATTGACAGAAGTAGCATTGGACTGCAAAGAATATACTGAAAGTGCCTTAATTAAAAGTACTTTATTTATTAACTTTTTGTTTATTAAGTACAATTTGTACCCCTGTTGAGTGATATCTATTCTTTCATATATATATATATATATATATATATATATATATATATATATATATATATATATATATATATATATATATATATATATATATATTTTCATCCTACTGGTTGTTTGAGAGCCCCCACATAGAAAACAAACTGATTTGTTAGCTCAACAACCATAACACATAAAAATAGACAGCTTCTACTCAGAAATGTACATATTTATAACTTTTTTAGCTTTACTTAATTTTCATTAATGTGTACAGTGGTTACTGAGATTAAGCGAGTAGTGTTTGACTGGTCATGTGATTCTAACATGGCAGCCCCCATGTACGGATCCTCTCCATGTAGAATAAAACAGCTTTTATAAGGTTACTGATATGACTGGAGTCTTCATTATAATATGAATGGTCATGATTTCCTAAATGTATTACAAAATTACTATTCATGTCTTTAGGAGTTAAACTTTTTTAATGAGGAAAAAATTACTGAATGCACCTTTAAGTAATCCAACACCATTTTTTCCCAGTGTATATAGAAACAACAACTAAAATGTGGTGACAATATGAATTAAAATAACTAACAAAATAAAGTAAAATGCTAAAAACTAAACTAAAATCAAGATTTAGGCCTACAACATGTACGTAAACAGACATTTATTGAGACGTCTGGAATCACAAAATTTGGGCTTCGAATACTGTTGGACAATAGGGGAACAAGTTACTTGATTATTAAAATACATAGTCGATTAAATAATAATGTCGTTTATGAAATGACGTGCCTGCACTACACCGAAACTTCCCTTTGTTAGTAGGCGATATTGCGGATTTACAAGATGATTAAACGCGCGTATGGGTGCTTAACACGCCATGAGAGTAGGCGGCAGCACCGAGTCGGTCATCTACAACGAATTCAAATGTAAATCATAGAAAGACTGTATTACTGGTTCCGGGTCAACACGTGTTTTGTTGTGCTAAAAACCGAAAGTAGGCAGCTTACGAGACTAGTTGTCTGTTGAAGTGTTGGAAGCAAAGTGGTAGAAAAATCTCGAGACAATGCAAACACCACATTTTCGCCATCCACGCCAGGGATCGGGTCCGAGGGCTGGAGGTTTCCGCAGTTCACCTCCCGCTTTCGTCAGGACAGGGAGTATGTTTCCATCGCCTCCGTGGGCATTTTCAACCCCGCCGCCGACGTTTGGACCGAGATTTGGACAGTGTTCGCCAAATACCCCACCGAGAGAATTTGGTGGTAACAGGGGTGGGAAATATTTTAACAGCCATTCGCCGGGTCACACACCGCACAGATCAAACCCCAGTCCCCGCGGCACACCGTACAGACACTCGCCGCATGAGAGTCCCGGACGACACTCCGGACATCAGGTAGACCGAACAGTCAACCACACTTTTAGTGGCTTCTTTAATAAACATACAGGTGTGCTTTAATGTTTCGACATCAGAATGCGTGTAATCGCCATTATCACAATCAACTGTTGTAACCTTTAAGCGAATTGTATTTAGTTGCTTAGGGCAGTACAATACAGCATCTGGTTCATTCATTAATGTCTTTCTGCATGATAATTTTCTCCTTAAGGGTTCACCACGGACATCCACACCGTTTGGGTCAACGCATGGCAGGGGGAGAGGGACAAATGATACGGAAAAGTATTACAAACCATCAATGCTCCAAGATCCCTGGGCTGACCTTCAGCCTATCTCGGTCACAGAAACTCAGTCTAAATGCAACTCCCAACAAACCACAAATACAGGCAGGCAAGGGAGGTACTACAATTAAAACTTGATACATTTCACAGAAATGTAGCCTAACTTCAGTGAAAACACAAAAGTCACTGTAAAGTCCTATTTAGTGCACCAATGTAGCAATTGCTGGTTTATTTCAAGCCTGCACCCAAACGTGTCATTGACTTAAGTCAGGATTCACCAACAATAATTCTGGACATTTGTTTTTTAAATCATGTGTACTTTCTGGTACACAGTCATTCTCTTTTTTTTTTTTTTTTTTTATATCTGTAGTTGAACTACAGGAGAAGAAAGATGGGTGCTATTATAACTGGCAACCTATTCAAAGTAGTTTGTCCTTTCTGGCCCACTCCCATGGAGTTTGCTAATCTTATTCATTGAATTCAGAGGCACCTCTATAGGCTCAAGATACAGTCAAAACAAAAGAGGTCTGACCAACACACCCATCTACCTCTTAACATTGACTATAAACTAGAAAAACAAGTATTTGTAGGTTTGCCTCTTTTCTGCGTTTTTTATGGACTGTTAATATTTTTAACTTTTTATTTTTGGTTACCTCTTGATTTTATAACAAACTGAAAATGTATTTTCTGTATACTGAAAAAAGAAAAGTGGACTTATTTCAGACAATATCATCATAAATAGCCAATTAAGGACTATTGTTGAAGCTTAATTCAATTAAAATTTACAATGCTAAACAGTCGTTATGGAAAATCTGTTACATTTTATGATTTACTAATTGTTAAAGGAATATTTTGGGTTCAATGCAAGTTAAGCTCATTCAACAGCATTTGTAGCATATGGTTGATTACCACAATACATTTCGACTTTCCTTTTAAACAGCAAGAAAGAATCGAGGTTACAGTGAGGCACTTACAAGGGAAGTGAATGGGGTACAATCTGTAAACATTAAAACTCACCATTTCAAAAGTATAGCCACAAGACATAAACAATGTGTGTTAACATGATTTAAGTGTGATAAAATCACTTGCAAACCTTTTCTATGTAAAGTTATAACCAATTTTACAACTTTGTTGCCATGATGACATAATGTTTAACCCTAAAATGACCATAAAAACAACCTTTTAAACCATTTTAAAGCTCAAGTAATAAAGGAGTTTTAACAGAAGAATTAATGTGTGTTTTCACAAAATTACAAGTTTCACATTTCTGCCTTTAAACCCTCCAAAAATTGGCCCCATTCACTTCCATTGTGTCTCATTGTTACCTCGGTTTTTTCTTTAAAGAAAAGGAGGGACGAGGCAAAATATATTTGCGGTTATCAGCATCATGCCATTGATTAAGCTTAACTTGTATTGAATCCGGAATACTCCTTTAAGTTATTCTTAACATTATTTTTATTTATTTTTACTGTTGATACCATAACATTTATACACATCTCTTCCAAGTTTATTTCTCATCTGGGAAAATTATTTGTGGGTATTACACTTTTTTGCTGCATGATATCAATCAAATCTGATCACTGACTCATTATAGATCTACAAAAATAGATTTTTATTAATGTAACAGAAACATAACATTTTACATTTTAAAATCCAGTATACTTTAATGTTTTATTTTTCACTCAACATTCTTATCACCAAAATTACAGACAGCTACTGTTGTATTATTACATCAGTGCTGTCAGTTGCTTTTTAAATCCATTGTTTTCTTTGTCTTCGTTGTCAGCTAGTTCCATATAGAATGTATATAGAAAGCACAGAATGAAATGAAGACATTTCAGCTGAGTGTATTATAGAGACGCAAACAATAGAGGCTTAATATTGAAATCTCTTGAATTGTAAATTTTTTTAAAAAGCTTAAAGTCACTCAAGCAATGAGTTGGGGTCCGAGGCATCAGCTGTTCAAATGATGTCAGCATCATTAACCCCACGGCACATTTACCACACAAGACCAATCAAGAGTAGCTTTGTTGTGGGATTTCAACACACTGTGACAGATTAAACAGAGCAAAAGAAAAACATGCTTATCTCACAGTATTAACATTAAAGGAACAGTGTATTTGTAGCTGCAAATGGCAATTAAAGAAGCAAAAAGAACATGTTTGGTAGATGCCAGAATTAGGTGAAAAGAAACTGTTAACCTCACATTTATTTATGGTACATATGGAACTTCAAGTTAGGATGTGCTTATTTAAAACCTTTTATCGAAGGGTGACCGGTTCTTTTTACTCCAAATCTGCGGAGTAGCCACCAGGGCCAGGTGTACAAAACACTTTATGTATAGCCCTTTTAGAGTTTCTTAGTTTTAGTATCAGTATAATTTCACAATATTAAGTTTACCCTCTTGCCCTCAAAGAACTAAAATTCAGAAATGTTTTAATTTACAATAGAAAATATAATTACACAGGATAAAAGGTGGAATAAAATTTCAAATGCATATGTTATATTAAAATACACAATTCAGTCTGTGTAATAAAACAACATTCCAACCTGTATTTCACAGTAAAGTAGAACTAAGCCAGATGACAGTTTCATTTTTATGTAACAAAATACAATAATGTATTAATTGGGACACCTCCACGCCACTGAACATATCTCCAATTCTGCTGTTGCACACATACATCGGGATGATGAATAGCCCTTTTGACTGCAAGATGGGGTTATGATTAGCCTGTGGGACAGAAATCTGATGCATTTAGGCTTAAGCTATTATTAAAGGGGTCAAGTCATGAGGAACCATATTTCCCTTGATAATTTGACATACAGGTGAGAGGTCATTGTACTATAAAAACTCAAAACTTCCTCTCCAGTCTGAAAAGAGCATTTATTGTTCCCACCCTGCAAAACAACTTGTTTTGAAATCGGTGCCATATTGATGTAGGAAAGGTGTATTTATTTGAATATCCCCGCATCCACAACGCTGTGATCTGATAGACCTGCTACTCTGAAAATGGTACTTTTATTAATGTAGTTTGCTTTAAACCAACAAAAAAAAATTAAGATGTAAAGTAAGGTCCCCAGACGTTGTTTTGTTCCTGATTGTGTAAAAACAGCATCTTTGGATATCCTTCTGAAGATCCAAACATTAGGAATGAGGACTGACCTTTGTTCAGCACTTTTCTTTAAGGATTCTATTGCGATGGTGGCACGAGGGGAACCTACACAATATTAGGTCAGTGGTTTTAATGTTGTGGCTGATCGGTGTATAGCTATCAATGATAAGCTGGACTGAGTGCTTTCAGAGGATTTTGTAAATCGCTTTCTCGTTCTCATTCATTTATTCTCGGGAAAAAAACAGTTCCACAAGCGTTTCCGGAGGGTGTTTGCACTTCAAAGATGTTTGCCAGTCATAACACAGTGGGCGTGTATATTGAAGTCTTGAAGGGGACAGCACAGAAAACTGAGCAAATCAGACAGTGGGCCAAAGACAAGGGTGGAAAAATGTCATTTAACACTTTGTTATTACTGTTTTATTAATGTGCAAAAACCTTTATTGTTAATACTTAAAGTAAAAAAAAAAAAAATAGCATGACATGACCCCTTTAAATGAAATGAAGGACAGTGTCAAAAGTCTTTGCTGAAATGCATGGGCTTTACACTGCGTTTACACAGCAGAAGAAGCCTATCAAGAATAAACTGCTGGGTTTATTACTTCTCTAGCTTGTATTAGTCATTTTAACATTCACTTAAGCAAAAATTAGCAATCTAACCCTTCCTTTAACATGATGTCCTGAAACCATACTTTATAGATTTTATATACTCGTTAGGATTTTATGTTGAGTAAAACAGAACAGGAGTTGTAAGTCACCACGGTCCTGAAAAGCCCCCTAAAACTTGCACATAAATAGCAAATAGTATTTTACTGAAAGTGTTAGTGTTCAGCACTCAATGTTGCCACAGTTTAGTCACATTAAGAACTAAAAGCAACTGGACTAGTCGATGGTTAACTGAGTAATTAATGCACAGTACATAAAATCTTTAACATTGAAATCATTATAGTTGTCTGTAATGGTGTGCTTGAGCTTAGAAATGTTTTGTTTGATGATGACACCATTTAGTTATCTCTGTTTGACATTATTTTGGTAATGCATTTCTGATATTCCCTTTTGTACCCATTAAAAGACACCAACAAAAAGTATCAGGAACACACCATAGCCTGGATGTGTTTTTAAGAGTTGATCTCCAGCAGTTTTGGCTGGAGAGTGATATAACCTGATTAATTGTTTTTTTGGAAGCAGTTGAGGAGTAAAGACATTAGCATAATAGTGCACATTGACACAGTCTTTATAAAATGCAACATCTTTCCCGAATTCTCTTTGCCAAACTTTTCCTCTTCTTTTTTCCATTTTTCTCTTTGCCATCTTCCATTTTTCTGGCTCTGATGTCACGCATAAGATCAAAAAACACCTGGAGAGATCATGCCATTTGAATGAATGTGTAAGTGAATCTGAGCTCCATTGTTTAAAAAACAAAACAAAACTTCAGCTAATACTGACTGATTCATTTTATTCATGAAATAAATAGTTCACCCAAAAATAAAAATTGTCATTATTTACTCTCATGTCGTTCCAAACCTACATGGCTTTCTTTCTAATACGTAGTTACATAGTTGATAGTGACTCACTTTAAAGCTTTTCTACTTTTACGACACGTATGGGTGCTTTTGTTAAGCTTTAAAGTGAGTCACTATCAACTGCTATTTTATGGAAATCAGTGATTGTGACAGTCTTTAAAATATCCTTTTGTGTTCTGCACAATAAAGAAAGTCATACAGGTTTGGAACAATATGAGCGAGCTTGAGTAAATGATGACAGAATTATAATTTTTAGGTAAACATTAAGTATCACATGTAATAGTTGCCGAACCAGTCTTTTGTAAGGCCTACCTTATCTACGTTGGCACGGGTTTTAGCAGAAGTTTCAACATAGCTGACGCCCCACTGCTCTGCTCTGGCCTTTGCCTCCTCCACCCCAACTTGCCGTCGCTCCTCCAAGTCTGACTTATTTCCCACCAGCAGGAAAGGTACGTTCTCCTCCTCCTTCACCCGAAGGATCTGTTCTCTTAAGTTTAGAAAATATAATCTTCAATAATGGAATGCTGCTCATTAGAGGGACATTATGGGCTCAAACTTAGAATAGATTTATTGGCTGCATGCACACTTTGTTATGATAAACAACCAAACTTGTGAAATGTAGTGTAGTGTAATTACCAATTTGAATGAGATTTCTCTACCTGAAGTCAGCAGTAGCAGCAAAGGATTCTGATTCTGTAATGGAGAACACACAGAGAAATCCCTCTCCACTGCGGAAGTAGTTGTCTCGAATGGCAGCGTAGTCCTCCTGTCCAGCTGTGTCAAGGATGTCGATTTGGACCTCCTCTCCATCCAGAACCACCTTTTTTCTGTAGCTATCAGCTTTAGTGGGCTCATAGTCTTCCACAAACTTGAGAGAGATCAGTAACATGATTACATTTGCCAGTTAATGTCAATTTACACAAAATGTGAAATTCTTAAATGTTAAGCCTTACCTCATCATACATAAATTGCAATGTTAGTGCTGACTTGCCCACGCCGCCACTGCCCACCATTATCACTTTGTGAAGGGCTAAAGCATTCCTATTAGCAGCCATGGCTTCAAGCGATGAGAGGCAGGTGGCGGTGCAATGATGGTGACCAAGTATTGAATAGTCTGAGGTAGATGGGTATTAAGGGAACCCTAGAAAGGAGTCTTCGAGAAAAGAAGAGCTGTTAAATTTGTGTCCTTGTTTTTATTATTTATATACCATTGCTGTCTGATGAAAGGAATGCATCTTCAAAAAATTTATTTTTCAAATAAATAGAATTATTTGATTACGCAGCTGTTAGTGAATTATTTGATATTTTAATTGGAATTACATGGATTTGTGTTAGCCAACGTGGACATGCACGGTTTTCTTATCAAGGGTTCCAGTGGCGCATGTTCAGTTACAGAGTCAAGTGTAACTGTTCGTGTTCCCAGAATTCGGTAGGTTATCAATTGCTAGATAATTTTTGGATATACTCCAAGCTTTCACTTACTGTTTTAGACTGAAATCAGTTTTATGACTAGGGTTTCTAGACCGGTTGTTGAGTGGACAGTTCGGTTTTCCGGGTCCAACACATAAACTGCCTGCCAGAATTAGCTTTCACTCGTGGTTTCAAAAAGAAGGAAATCTGGCAACCGTATATGGCTGGTATAGTCTACTTTTTAAAGCCACAACATTGTGTGTGAATTAATGGCTTTGGTTGTCATGGAAACCACGCAGCCAGTGCGATGTAGGCAATCTCTTCACTACACTTCAAACTAAAAAACAAGAGTGTTATTTACACAAATCTATGCTTTTGGACTCCTATCATAGTTGTACATATTTTACCACTGTTTTCAAAGAACAAGTGGAGATAATTTACCATGGTGGTGGTGTTATAAATGAACAGACCGACTCTAGCTTCAAGTGACAGCCAGACAGCTGATGTAAATTAGTTGATGCTCTTCAAAACATAAGGGTGGGACATACTGTTTTGATGGACACTTCTCAAGGCCAAAGGAGATGCTTGTTAAACAGAGAGCCTGATTAAACATATTTTCATTGGCCATTTCGATGCACAATTCAAACAGTAGGAAGAGGTCATTCTGCACATTCCATCAATGGTAAAAAGTGTAAATAGGCAAAAGTGGAGATACTTTTTTTTTCGTCAGACAGCGACGATATGTTCCTTGAGGTTCACTTATAATATTAGTACCGTTTTTTTACAGTCATATATTTGTAAAGCATGACAATTTTCCATCCTCATTCTGACCCTCTGTTTTGGTGCTGTTTCTCCTTTAACACTTGAAAGTACATGCCCACTTTTATGATTGGTTCTCTGCTCTTGATTGACCTGCTCTCCATTTTCACTGCTCACCACAACTCGGCAGGGTACAGAAGTGATTAGCCGTTGTTGTGGAGGTGGTCAGATGCAAATGTCTACCACAGTGTGACATCATAATGTGGTGGAGGTAGAGAACGAGTCATTTTGGCCGCTTGGTTTCAACACTCTTTTTGCAGTGAGGAAACTTTAAGTTCTGAAATTGTCAGTATGTTTTTATAGTACAATGACCTCTTCTATTTCCTGACCCATTTAACTATGTACAGCAGATGTTTGTTTTATCTATACAGCAGCCATAATTTTACTCATACATGAACCATGAACAACATTCTTTATTAATACTGTACATGTACGGTCTAGTTAGTCATATGTTTACCCTACAAATAGGCTAAGCCAAACATATGTTTGGGCTGATACTGATGAATAATTAGCTTTCTCCAATTCCCATATTCATCCTGCTAATAATGATGGTAACATACTTTATTTTTCTTCCCTTGAGAAAATGATGAAACAATGAGGCTTCTCATAAGGGCTAGTGTACAATTAATCTGTTCCCTTCCTAACTGACACCATCGCTCACTGAAAGTGAAACAAACAAAGCCACTCAAACTCCTAATTTCTGTTAACTCACAATAGTAAAGTCTTTATATAAAATGTATGTACATGCCCATGTGGAATCAATAGCTCACACTTAGAAAAGTTCATCCATTTTTAAACTTTACAAACTGTAATTATTAGCTTCAGGATCAGCCAATTGTCCAGATGTATGGTGAGAATATGACTTGTAGGTGCAACATAACTACAGTGTATGTATGTATATATATATATATATATATATATATATATATGACTAGCTATTTATCATGAAACTTAAAATCATATGGGTGGATTCACTGCATATTACTACAGGATTACTGTTGCTGACTCAAGTACAGTCTACCTGAATGTTAACTAAGGAAGTTTTGTGTTATAGATTTACTCAGTTAACAGCTCGCTTTGTAGTGTATACAAATAGGGTGTGGCTAATGGTAAACTGTCAACACTATGCAGTATCCTTGATTTCTTCCATATATGATTGAAGCCACATTAACAAACTAGTTGGCAGAGAAAAAACAATGGAAAATTCAAATGAGCAGTGGACTAATGGGGCGTCACATTTCTCAAAAGCTTTTGTTTGCAGCCGTGGCTCATTTCAGTAACATTACAGATAGGGTTTCAAAGTAAGGAGTGGCATGACAGCTAGTGGTGTATATATATATATATATATATATATATATATATATATATATATATATATATCTTACTAACTTCTGGTAGACAAGCATTTGAGTACAGTGTTGGTACTGAAAGGGCCAGGCACCATGGTCATAGGAAACCACCGATGAGCAGATCATCTTGTCAGAAGATTATAAAGATCTCTGCTCCTTTGCTTTAAAATAACATTCACTTAGTGTGTTTTGTAATGGTTTAAAAACTTTTACACATTAATCTTTTAAATATAGACTAAACTTATTACGTTTCAGTACCTCTCATAAGCGTGTGATATTTGTAAATTTTACTTAAACGAAAGGCAGCATCTGTGTTTGTAATGAGCTATTCCACCATACTGAACTATAAACATCCTGTTGAGTGTTTGAAGATCAAGTCATGCCTGCCCTCATGACCACTTGCATATGATAGGATTCATTTAAAGGAATAGTTCACCCAAAAATGAAAATTCTCTCATCATTTACCCACCCTTGTGCCATCCCAGATGTGTATGACTTACTTTTTTCTGTAGAACACAAACAAAGATTTTTTAAAGAAAAATCTCAGCTCTGTAGGTCCATATAATGCAAGTGAATGGTGACCAAAACTTTGAAGCTCCAAAAACACAAAGGCAGTATAAGGTGTTTTAATTCATGTCTTCTGAAGCGATTCAATCGATTCTGAGTGAAAACAGACCAAAATGGGTCCTCTTTTTTCACTATAAATCTTGACATCAGCAGTCTCCTTGGCAATATGAAATATTTTTGAAATATTCTTCTAAAAATCTTCGTTTGTGTTCTGCAGAAGAAAGTCATAAACATCTAGGATGGCATGAGAGTGAGTAAATAATGAGACAATTTTCACTTTCATCTGGTTAGCTTTAATGTACTACTAGGTTTTCTTATAAAATTACTGCTCAAAAATAGGGTGGAGACCTCTTCCTCTGACATAGAAATAAACAAGTTGTGGCTCGAGATAGTGATGCATTCCTCAACGATTATACCATAGCTTGCATGATATTTGACACCTGTTTCGTTTCAACAGTCATTTACATGAAAACAAAAAAGTGTTAATTTACGGAAAAACGAAACCATATAACACTGATTCAGAAAGTGTTCATTGGTAGTGTGCTAATGACTGCAGTTGAGCTAGCAAGCCAACTCAATTGTTGCGAAATGACACGCACGAGCAAATCTCGAGAGTAAAATAACAGTGTGTTTCTGTTGTATTTTAATACTGATGTCGCGCTAAATCCGCCTTCCGCGTTGGGAATGGGAGGATTTCGATTTTTAGCACTCTACAGCTAACGGGAAAAACCGCTTCCTTTTGACAACTAAGTACATGGCATGTCAAATCGGCTAACAAATACATACAGTACATGGAAATGTCTGATTACAATTAAACTTGTGGCAAAAGTGTGTTCAAATCACATACTTACCAAATAAACAGGCACTCGCGTGCTCGACGTCTTGTTAGCTTTGCAGCTATGGGCAGATTTGTTTTGCCTCAGTGCATGACTCAGAAGGGAGCAGCACTGCTGACAGCATTGGCTTGGGCTTGGGCTTGGTCTTTACAAACAGGCTACCAAGTTCCTTGCAAGTTAACTATTAGAGAAAAACTTTCATACCATAACATCTGAGCGCATTATCTAATGGCACTCAGCTGTCTCCGTCATGGGTTTTACCTCCAAAGTACGAAAACAGCTTTCGATATAGTCTCGTGCGCTTCTTTGGGCTGTTTTGTTTGTTTCTTGTCGTTTGCAACTTTGGTAACTCCGGTGTCCTCTTGTCAATGAGACGTTCAAATAATTTTCTGAACAGTAGAGACGTTACGTTATCTACGACGTCATCGCCACAAGAAAATAGTCCGCCTAGAGGTCGCCTGTGTAACTGCACAGCACTGTCAGAAAAGGAAACAATCAACCAAACGTAGCTATTGGGCACGAGTTTTTAACATGCAAGTTTATTACAAAATGAGTTGCCTCAGGTTATCATACATTTTATGTATTTGAGGAATAGTCCAACTACTAAAAACCATACAAGTTTTCCCTTTTTCTCCCAATTTGGAATGCCCAATTCCCACTATTTAGTAGGTCCTCGTGGTGGCGCGGTTACTCAATCCGGGTGGTGGAGGACAAGTCTCAGGTGCCTCCTTCTGAGACCGCCAATCCTCGCATTTTATCACGTGGCTCGTTGTGCATGACACCAGACTCCGCATGTGGAGGCTCATGCTACTCTCCACAATCCACGCACAACTTACCATGCACCCCATTGATAGCGAGAACCACTAATCGCAACCACGAGGAGTTACCCCATGTGACTCTACCCTCACTAGCAACCGGGCCAATTTGGTTGCTTGGGAGACCTGGCTGGAGTCACTCAGCACACCCTGGATTCGAACTTGCAACTCCAGGGGTGGTAGTCAGTGTCAATACTTGCTGAGCTACCCAGGCACCAGCAACACAAGTTTTGTAATTTAGCAAACAGTTCCCATTCAAATTGCCATAGAGAGCTCTAATAGAACGGATACATTTTCCTGCCACATCTGCCTGTCAATAAATTCATGTTATTTGACACCTGATTCTGAGAACAGTGGAAACACACAGTCAAACATCTGCTTCCCTAGACTGGAAACCAAAAAAATATTATCACGTCACTACCATGCATTACTAGGAGATGTTCCCGATCTATAAGGGAGAACTGGGCTAACTGTCACACTCACACCGGGAAGTTGTTACAAGGGCTATATCTCAGTAACAATAAGTTCCCTTACAACTCAGTACACTTGACATTGTTTTTATTAACACATATGGAGAGTGCCTTCTTACACAACCTAGCTGAAACCTCTCTACACTAACAGCAATATTCTAATATTGTCTATGGTGTTTAAGCCCCAGCTGTTTTGACACGAAGCTGTCTGCTATAAAAACAGGTGAACAAACACCATTTCGTCAGAATTTCTTCCTTCAAGACAGCGATTATCTCTTGTCTAGAAGCCCTCTACCATTCGCCTTCGATATACACGAGCCAGCGGGCAGAATCTTCACGGCTACAAGAAGCCTCTCTGCTCCCCTGCAGTGCTCCAGCGAACATCACTCCGCCACGCCGCTTGATGCTTCACTGGTGAAAGGGCCTCAGCATCCTGATTCCCCGCAGCGCTTCGGCAGGTGTTGTGTATCCTTACAAAGCAATTGCATATTGTGTATTGTATACTGTGTGATATAAATATAAATATATATTTATTCATATATTTATATATCTAAAAGAGTCACTTACGTGTTCGCGTCTTTTAAAAGATGTCGTTCTGTAAGTGTTCATTGTGCGAGAGACACATCCCACCGTCAGATCAGCATGAGAGCTGCATTTACTGTCTGGGCCGCGCCCACGCAGAGTCAACTCTCATGGAGACAGATTGTCCTCACTGCGAGGGCATGGGTCTCAAGACGCTTCGCAAGCGAATCACCCTCATTCCGAGGGACGATTCAGCCTCACGCGACCTCCCACCCGCCTCTTCTGTGATACCCAAGGATTCACTCGTGAGGCATGGCAGGGATGAGAGGTCAAGCAGGATGAATTTGAGGTGGACCTCATGCCAGCACACATCCTGCGAGCCCCTCAATCTCCACGAAGTGCATCTTTTCCAATACACTATGTGTGAGACGAGCTCTGGCCCTCTGAAAGAGTGCGGCCTCGTCTTGTTTGGCGGTTCTGACACTGGGGATGAAAATGGTGATGTCATGTCTCTCGCTGCATCAGGCGAGTGGTCAGTGGATGATGCTGCTGCCCCTCCCCCAGAGAGGACGAGGAACGTGCATGTGCCACTGACAGGGAGATGCTTTGCGTCCTTACAAGAGTGGTCGAAGAGCTCAACCTTGAGTGGTCTCCCCCAGAAGAACCTAAACAGTCTCGCCTCAATGAGGGATTCCTGCAGTCCAGACGCCATCAAGCTGCCGCATCCCGCAAATCCGCCCTATTCTTCCCTGAAGTTCATAACAAACTGTCTAAGTCCTGGCACGCAAACTTCTCAGCATGCTCGTCCTCTCTAATGTGGATCACGGGGAAGAGAAAGGCTATGTCCAACTACCCCCTGTGGAGGAGGCGGTAGCGTCACACCTCTAACCAGCGAGTAACAGGGTGTGGAAATTACGCCCCATACATCTTTCCAAGCCATGTCGACAAACGTCCGCACTGGCTGGAAAAGCTAATGGCAGTGCTCCAGGTATTTCAAGCCAAGCTCCTCAGGCAAATGAATGAGAAAGGCTTCGATCCAGAGACTTTCAAAGAGCTCCGCACTGCTACAGACTTAGCGCTGCGTGCCACGAATGTCACTGCACAGGCCATCGGCAAGTCCATGGGCAACCTGGTTGTTCTGGATCAACATGTATGGATGACCCTCACAGAAATGAGTGACAGGGAAAAAGCCACTCTGTTGGATGCTCCAGTGTCTCCAGCCGGCCTCTTTGGTGGCTCGGTGAATACGTTTGCTGAACGTTACGCAGTGACTCAGCAGCAGTCACAAGCTATGAGACACTTCATGTCCAAATGGAGCACATCACAGTCGGCTCGCCCTCTTTCTGTTTCGAGCCAGTACCCGGCTAAAAGCCCCATGCCTGCTACCTCAACGCCGGCAACTGCCGCCGCCGAGCCACCGGTGAGGCCACGCAAGCCGTGGACCAAACGGAAGCAGCCATATCAGTGCACACCCCGCGCCGACGGGAGAAACACCCCTGCGCAGCAGAAGCGCTCCTGGCGGGTGCAACCCTTTGAAGAGGAAAGCAGAGCACGTGGTTCCCTCAGGGTCTGCTCCAAAGAAGACTCAATTGGAGACACAGAACACTGTTCCCTATCTCCCCACTGCTGTTTGTCAGAAAAGGAATATTGTTGTTCACAATGTTATGCAAAATGTCGTTTTTGTGTCATGCACTCAAATAAATGCAATAAAAAAATGCAATAAAGAATACACCACTCATTGCAAATGCACGAGATGCTCATACATTCTCAATAAAGAGCCCTTTCCTCTTCAAAGCACACACATTATGCGCAAACACTTCCCTATGGTGAGCGACGCATCATATCATACAGTGAGCAAACCAAATTGCCCTCTGTCCCGCTACGTGCATTTTCAGGGTAAAAGCATTGGGGTTAATGGCGTTGGCATCCTGTGCTTTCAAAAGCTACTGTCAGACACAGGAAAACAATGGCAAAACAGAGTAGACGCAGGCAAAAACACGTTCGGTGTGAACAGCCCCTAACTCATCCGTTTGAGCGTATCTGTGAGTGAGAGCATAAATGATTTCAGACGGCCTATATGTTTTTTCATAAATTACAAACCCGAACCCTACTTAAAAAACTCAACCCCAGCGGCTTCTAACATGAACCGCTCCAAGAGCGCTGACAACAATGTAGTTGCGTGTGTACCCAGAACAACTTGTCACCCCTCAAGCATTTTTTGTGGAGCTTTCCTACCGGGGCAGGGGCCCCCCCAACATCCGGGGCCCCACACAATTGCATGGTTTGCATGGTGGTTAAAACCGCTACTGTGGACATCACCAGCCCACTGTCTGATCTCACTAAAAAGGGAGCTCCAGACCTGGTCCAGTGGACAGAGCAGTGTCAGCGGGCATTTACTCAGGTGAAAGCCGCACTTTGTAGTGGGCCGCTTTTACATTCACTCGATTTCTCTCTCTCTTTTATTCTACAGATGGATGCTTCAGACAGGGGGCTGGGGGCGGTGCTCATACAGGTAGTGGAGGGGGAGGAACGCCCGGTGCTGTAGATTAGTCGCAAGCTCTCGCTGAGGGAGACTAAGTACAATACCATTGAAAAGGAGTGTCTTGCCATCAAGTGGGCCTTCCTCACTCTCCGGTACTACCTGTTGGGGCGGGCCTTCACCCTCTGTTCGGATCACACCCCACTCCAATGAAAGATACCAATGCACGGATCACCCGTTGGTATCTGGCTCTTCAGCCGTTTAGGTTGGAGGTGGTCCACAGACCAGGAGTGCAGATGGCTGTCATGGACTTCCTTTCCAGAAATGGGGGGGAGTGGTAGGCAGACCGGATGACTCCCTGGCCTGAATTGCGCAGTGGGGATATGTGGCGGCGGGGGCGTGGTCGAGCATTCGTCCGGAAAGAAAGCGGTAAGAGTGCACACACCTGAGCCTTATAATGTCTGACACCTGTTTCTAATTGCAGTAAGCATTGGGGAGAGCGATATAAAGGGACAATGCCAGAGATGGGGGAGAGAGCTACCCGTCTGAAAGAGACTGTCTAGAATTTAAGCTAAAGAATGTTATGCTGATAAGCCCCTTTAAGCTTGTTTATTAAAGTTATACCTTTAAGTTGAGGAATCCAGTTCCGTGTCCTCCTTTTCCTCCCAACGTCGAGTCTTTACAATGAAAATAGTTCATATATTCATTCTGAGTGCTCCCCTCTTGGCCCAACATGACGGTCACTCACTGCAGCATACTCATGTCGGTCACTGTCCCACGAGACTGCGGCATCATGTTTCCTTTCTGGGAGGTTATGTTGTGTAATGCAGCGTGATGGGATTTTGTTTCCAATATGTGTTAATAAACACAATGTCAAGTGTACTGTGTTGTAAGGGAACGTCTCGGTTATGCACGTAACCTCGGATCCCTGAGACAAAGGGAACGTGACATTGCGAACTCTAGCCGCACTACAAGACTCAAGAGTTCTTGAGGTACAAGCGATGCACTCCAGTCAGAAATTCTGAGGAAATGGTGTTTGTGCACCTGTTTTTTTTTGCTGACAGTGTCGCGCCAAACAGGCGGGGCTTAAACACCATAGCCAATATTAGAATATTGGCGTTATTGTAGAGAGGTTTCAACTAGGACATGTAAGAAGGCACTCCCCAAATGCATTAATAAACACAATGTCTCATTCCCTTCATCTCAGGGAACCGAGGTTACGTATGTAACCGAGACGATTTGGAGTCAAAAATCAACTTGCGCAAATGTGTTTTCTAAAGCAGAGGTTTTCTTTGTTGATTTTAAATACCTACTTTAAACGCCTCTTAAATTGGAATAATGTTTTATCCTCTAAAGTACATTTTTATTATGATCATATTTTTGCTATAGAATACAAATGTCTGGTTCCAGAAGTAAAAATCTTCATTTTTTCCATTAATAAAGGAATTCAAGGATAACTTATAAACCTTTAAAGACAGACCTACAATGAACTATGAGTTTGTTCATCGATGGAACATGCCTTTGTTTAATCTATCAGTATGCATTTTTTTCAACTTCATTGTTTGAATATCATGTTTAATAGCAGAATTCCTGGTGAACAACTACATTACCCATGGCCCAGCAGAGAGAGATCCACCAATCAGAGTACAGTGGCCAACAAAACCCGCCAAAAATAAAGCAATCACTTCCATGATGCACTGTGAGTGAAGCAATCAAGTCAGTCTCTCTACACCCTAAAATACAAATAAACTCAGCAAAAAAAGAAACGTTCTCTCACTTTCAACTGCTATTATTTTCAAAATCAAAAGTAACAGTCAGTATCTGGTGTGGCCACCAGCTGCATTAAGTACTGCAGTGCATCTCCTCCTCATGGACTGCATCAGATTTGCCAGTTCTTGCTGTGAGATGTTACCCCACTCTGCCACCAAGGCACTTGCAATTTCCCAGACATTTCTGGGGGGGAATAACACTAGCCCTCACCCTCCGATCCAACAGGTTCCAGAAGTGCTCAATGGGATTGAGATCTGGGTTCTTCGCTGGCCATGGCAGAACACTGATATTCCTGTCTTGCAGGAAATCTCGCACAGAACGAGCTGTACGGCTGGTGGCATTTTCATGCTGGAGGGTCATGTCAGGATGAGCCTGCAGGAAGGGTACCACATGAGGGAGGAGGATATCTTCCCTGTAACACACAGTGTTGAGATTGCCTGCAATGACAACAAGCTCAGTCTGATGATGCTGTGACACACCGCCCCAGACCATGACGGACCCTCCACCTCCAAATCGATCCCGCTCCAGAGTAAAGGCCTCGGTGTAACGCTCATTCCTTTGAGGATAAACGTGAGTCCGACTATCACCCCTGGTGAGGCAAAACTGCAACTCATCAGTGAAGAGCACTTTTGCCAGGTGACATTGTTGCCAGTAATGTCTGGTAAGGACCTGCCTTACAACAGGCCTACAAGTCCAGCCTCTCTCAGCCTATTGCGAACAGTCTGAGCACTGATGGAGGGATTGTGCATTCCTGGTGTAACTCGGGCAGTTGTTGTTTCCATCCTGTACCTGTCCCGCAGATGTGATATTCGGATGTACCGATCCTGTGCAGGTGTTGTTACACATGGTTTGCCACTGCGAGGACGATCAGCTGTCCTTCCTGTCTCCCTGTAGAGCTGTCTTAGGCATCTCACAGTACGGACATTGCAATTTATTGCCCTGGCCACATCTGCTTTACTCATGCCTCCATGCAGCATGCCTAAGGCACGTTCACGCAGATGAGCAGGGACCCTGGGCATCTTTCTTTTGGTGTTTTTCAGAGTCAGTAAAAAGGTCTCTTTAGTGTCCAAAGTTTTTTAACTGTGATCTTAATTGCCTACCATCTGTAAGCTGTTAGTGTCTTACCGACTGTTCCACAAGTGCATGTTCATTAATTGTTTATGGTTCATTGAACAAGCATGGAAAACATTGTTTAAACCCTATACAATAAAGATCTGTCAAGTTATTTGGATTTTTACAAAATTATCTTTAAAATACAGAGTCCTGAAAAAGGGTTTGTTTCTTTGTTTGCTGAGTTTATGTGTGCATACTGGAATATTTTACAGTAAACTTAAAATATAATTTTTTTAAACTTAGTCAACAACCTAAAATCAATAGTTTTGTATATTTCCGTTTTTTAAATTCAATTTATGTCATTCACAATGCTTCATGGTCAGTGCTGGGTGGATAACTTGTGAATTGTAATCAGGTACTGATTACAAATTACATGACAAAAAAAATGCTTCAGTAATGTAATCTCATAGATTACATTTTTGGTGTAAACTAATCTGATTACTTTTGGATTGCTTTCAACCTAATTCTATTTTATTTTATGTCACATGCATTTAAGTAGGATGTTAACATAAAAGTACAAAGAGTAAGAAAATGTATTTCTTTATTACTAACAAAAAGAGCCTCACAAAAAGAGCTTATGACATTTTTAAAAAGTGCATTAAACATTACATGAATGATATAAACATTAAATCTAAAAACAATGACAGTGCATGGCCAAAGTTTATAATTCAAAACACTGATACATCAAGTTCATTTTAAGTGCATAAAAGAATAGCAGCATTGTGAACATTAATGACCATAAAATCAACATAAAACGATTATAAAATTAATGAAAATTAATGACTAAAAAATCAACAGCAACGACGATACCTAGGTTAAAGCTTTCATCTAAAAATACTGAAACACTTTTAACCCTTACTGCTTACTGATATTCCATCGCCTATTCCAAAGATGAGGTGCAAGATATTATCTTTTGAACAACAAGAATATTCTAAAACAGCACAATAATTTAAAACAGCACAGTTCCACACAAGGAACAGTTGTGTCAAGGTTTATGTCAAGTTTCATGCAGTGGACTGCATCAGCAGCAACAACAGAGCGATGGGTTTTGTTTTTATATTGTGTACCCTGCGGGCAGGACCCTTAGAGATGGCATCCACTAGATCCTTTGAAGCAATTAAGTTCAGTGTGTGAGCTAAACACCATTGGTGAGGTAGTAAGAAATTATATTAAATGCATAAAATAATAGAAACATTACATGAACAAACAGTAATTAACCTTAAATCAATAGCAATGACATTGCTATGTCAAAGCTAACAGCTCAAACTCTGACACACTTACTTTTAACTCTTACTGCTTAGTAATAGTCCATCATCTATTCCTTAGCTGAGGTGCATATCTTACTGTTGTAATGTAAAAGGAGCACATGTTCAAAATGTTCATCTGTGAGACTATTGAGCTTCGGGGTAAGAATATGATGATATTGATATGAAAATTATCAATTATAACAATTTACTACTGTTGCCTTGTTAATATGTAATCATGTAATCTATAAAAAAGTAACTGTAGTCCAATTACAAGTATTTAAAAATGTAATTTAATCCAAGTACAAGTACTTGATTTTTGTAATTTGATTATATAATCTAGATTTCATCTAATCCGTTACTACCCAGCACTGTTCATGGTATTGTAGTTTGTATCCTCGTTAAAGATGGAAATTACACAGTCTTGTACCCTTTTCTTTTTGTCTGATTTTCAAAGTTTGTAATGTTGTGATTCATCTCGGAGCAGGTTGGTTTGGTTCATGGCTTAAAACTCTTTTCTAAAGGATTTTATGAAAAGCCTATGGTAAAAATGAATGGGAAAAATATTTCCAGAACCCAGACGGCTGAAAAGGTGGGCGGGTAATGTTGTGCTCTAAAGCTCTTGAGTAAATAAATAAACAATAAAATCACACTGGCATGCATAAAGGTAAAGATCAACTATTATATGAAGGCAGATTTTTACCAAAAGGTTTTGTGTTGTTTGGAAAAATGTATTTTTTCATGAACACTGAAAAAAAAGGCGTTGAACTTACATAATTTAATCATGTACATCGGTTCCACATGAATCAGTTAAGTTACATCAAGTTTTTTTCCCCCCTCTTGGTTTAGCTAATTAATTCTGTCAGAAAACAGAATTTGTTCACATAATTTCAACATAATGGAATAAAGTTATTTTTAAGTGACCCAATAAAGTAGCCTCAAATTAATTTTTTATATGTGTCCCTAACATGATTAATTTCTTCAGTTTTACATAACAATTTTGTCACATTACTGATTTATGTTATAGCGTTATGCTAGTTAGCTACATTTTAGCTAGCAATAGCTACATTAGCATGCTAAATGCTAAGTAGTAACTGCTCTTTAAGTAAAGGCCCCGATTTACTTTTCATTCTTCATTTGGGGATAAACTTCTAAACAGCCAAGCAATGGTATACTGTTTACGAACATTCAGACAACTGCCACATCGCTTGGGGAGGCGTTTAAATGAGCATTTAAATATGAGGATGCTACATGTATAACCTTAACTAATGTGACATTAAAACATGTCATCAATGACTTTATGTCTCATTCTCTGAGTAGAATTCACATGAGGTCAGTAAAAGAAGCTGTTTTAACCACTCAATGATGATTTAAAGTAATATATATGCAGTAGAAGTGTTTAATTTGTTTTGTTTAGATTCTGAATTCATGACACTAATGTGCCAACACGCTATATGCGGCCATAATACACGCCGATTATACTCTTTTATTGTATTTTATGATGACACTGATACATACAGCTTGTTGTTATTGTACACATCCTCAACCTAAGCAAAAGCTCTACTCTTCACCACAATGGTAACCCAGTGTAACAGAATTGGTTCCAAATCCAAAAATAACAACATTAAACCCAATTAAGTCACCACCTTTTCTCATCTTGCTTTAAAATGCATAAAATAACATTTATTTCAACATTTTTACTCTCCGCATCAAGTCCTATGTAAAGCATGCTGGGAACTTCAAATTCCCTGCCCAATTCCCCTTGCCCATGTTGCTGAACATAGGCAAGGGGAATTGGGTCAAGGGCCCAACAGTAGCACCGCCAAGATGCCACTGTCGGGCCCTTGAGCAAGGCCCTCGACCCTATCTGCTCCAGGGGCGCCATATCATGGCTGACCCTGCGCTCCGACCCCAGCTTAGTTGGGATATGTGAAAAAAAAGAATTTCCAATGTATATATGCAAAAATGTATAATGTGTGACAAAATAAAGGCTTCTTCTTCTTCATTCAGTTGAAGTGAGAAGTTTACATACACTCCACAGATTTCATATTAGCAAACTATTTTTGGCAAGTCGTTTAGGACATCTACTTTGCATGACACAAGTAATTTTTCCAACAATTGTTTACAGACAGATTGTTTCACTTTTGATATTATTATATCACAATTCCAGTGGGTCAGAAGTTTACATTCATCAAGTTAACTGTGCCTTTAAGCATCTTGAACAGTTCCAGAAAATGATGTCAAGCCTTTAAGCAATTGGCCAATTAGCTTCCGATAGGCTAATTGGAGTCAATTGGAGGTGTACCTGTGGAAATATTTTAAGGCCTACCTTCAAACCCGGTGCCTCCTTGCTTGACATCATGGGAAAATCAAAAGAAATCAGCCATTTTTTTTTTCAGAAAAAAAGAATTGTGGACCTCCACAAGTCTGGTTCATCCTTGGCAGCAATTTCCAAACGCCCGAAGGTACCACGTTCATCTTTACAAACAATAGTATGCAAGTATACAGTGCATCCGGAAAGTATTCACAGCGCTTCACTTTTTCCACATTTTGTTATGTTACAGCCTTATTCCAAAATGGATTAAATTGTTCTACAAACAATACCCCATAATGACAATGTGAAAGAAGTTTGTTTGAAATCTTTGCAAATTTATTAAAAATAAAAAACGAAAAAAATCACATGTACATAAGTATTCACAGCCTTTGCTATGACACTCAAAATTGAGCTTAGGTGCATCCTGTTTCCACTGATCATCCTTGAGATGTTTCTACAACTTGATTGGAGTCCACCTGTGGTAAATTCAGCTGATTGGACACTATTTGGAAAGGCACACACCTGTCTATATAAGGTCCCACAGTTAACAGTGCATGTCAGAGCACAAACCAAGCCATGAAGACCAAGAAATTGTCTGTAGACCTCCGAGACAGGATTGTATCGAGGCACAGATCTGGGGAAGGGTACAGAAAAATTTCTGCAGCATTGAAGGTCCCAATGAGCACAGTGGCCTCCATCATCCATAAATGGAAGAACTTTGGAACCACCAGGACTCTTCCTAGAGCTGGCCACCTGGCCAAACTGAGCGATCGGGGGAGAAGGGCCTTTGTCAGGGAGGTGACCAAGAACCCGATGGTCACTCTGACAGAGCTCCAGCATTTCTCTGTGGAGAGAGGAGAACCTTCCAGAAGAACAACCATCTCTGCAGCACTCCATCAATCAGGCCTGTATGGTAGAGTGGCCAGACGGAAGCCACTCCTCAGTAAAAGGCACATGACAGCCCACCTGGAGTTTGCCAAAAGGCACCTGAAGGACTCTCAGACCATGAGAAACAAAGATTGAACTCTTTGGCCTGAATGGCAAGTGTCATGTCTGGAGGAAACCAGGCACCGCTCATCACCTGGCCAATACCATCCCTACAGTGAAGCATGGTGGTGGCAGCATCATGCTGTGGGGATGTTTTTCAGCGGCAGGAACTGGGAGACTAGTCAGGATCGAGGGAAAGATGAATGCAGCAATGTACAGAGACATCCTTGATGAAAACCTGCTCCAGAGCGCTCTGGACCTCAGACTGGGGCGAAGGTTCATCTTCCAACAGGACAATGACCCTAAGCACACAGCCAAGATAACAAAGGAGTGGCTAAGGGACAACTCTGTGAATGTCCTTGAGTGGCCCAGCCAGAGCCCAGACTTGAACCCGATTGAACATCTCTGGAGAGATCTGAAAATGGCTGTGCACCGACGCTCCCCATCCAACCTGATGGAGCTTGAGAGGTCCTGCAAAGAAGAATGGGAGAAACTGCCCAAAAATAGGTGTGCCAAGCTTATAGCATCATACTAAAAAACACTTGAGGCTGTAATTGGTGCCAAAGTTGCTTCAACAAAGTATTGAGCAAAGGCTGTGAATACTTATGTACATGTGATTTCTTTTGTTTTTATTTTTAATAAATTTGCAAAGATTTCAAACAAACTTCTTTCACGTTGTCATTATGGGGTATTGTTTGTAGAATTTTGAGGAAAATAATGAATTTAATCCATTTTGGAATAAGGCTGTAACATAACAAAATGTGGAAAAAGTGAAGCGCTATGAATACTCTCCGGATGCACTGTAAACACCATTAGACCACACAGCCATCATACCGCTCAGGAAGGAGATGCATTCTTTCTCCTAGAGATGAACGTAGTTTAGTGCAAAAAGTGCAAATCAATCCCAAAACAACAGCAAAGGACCTAAGGATGCTGGAGGAAACAGGTAGACAAGTATTTATATCCACAGTGAACGAGTACTATATCGACATAACCTGAAAGGCTGCTCAGCAAGGAAGAAGCAAATGCTCCAAAACCACCATAAAAAAGCCAGACTACAGTTTGCAAGTGCACATGGGGACAAAGATCATACTTTTTGGAGAAATGTCCTCTGGTCTGATGAAACAAAAGTTGAACTGTTTGGCCATAATGACCAAACTTATGTTTGAAGGAAAAAGGGTGAGGCTTGCAAGCCGAAGTACACCATCCCAACCGTGAAGCATGAGGGTGGCAGCATCATGTTGTGGGGGTGCTTTGCTGCAGGAGGGACTGGTGCACTTCACAAAATAGATGGCATCATGAGGAAGGAAAATTATGTGGATATACTGAAGCAACATCTTAAGACATCAGCCATGAAGTTAAAGCTCGGTCGCAAATGGGTCTTCCAAATGGACAATGACCACAAGCATACAAAGCTCCAAAGTTGTGGCAAAATGGCTTAAGAACAACAAAGTCAAGGTATTGGAGTGGCCATCACAAATCCCTGACCTCAGTCTGATAGAAAATTTGTGGGCAGAACTGAAAAAGCATGTGTGAGCAAGGTGGTCTACAAACCTGACTCAGTTACACCAGTTCTGTCTGGAGGAATGGGCCAAAATTCCAGCAACTTATTGTGAGAAGCTTGTGGAAGACGACCCAAAACGTTTGACCCAAGTTAAACAGTTTAAAGGCAATGCTACCAAATACTAACAAAGTGTATGTAAACTTCTGATCCAATGGGAATGTGATAAAAGATATAAATGCTGAAATAAACAATTCTCTCTACTATTATCCTGACATTTCACATTCTTAAAATAGTGATCCTAACTGACCTAAGACAAGGAATGTTTTCTACGTTTAAATTTCAGGACTTGTGAAAAACTGAGTTTAAATGTATTTAGCTAAGGTGTATGTAAACTTCTGATTTCAACTGTACATGACTGGTTTACATTCAGCCTACATACTGAAATCTAGTAAAGTGCATATTTTAGAGAATTACATTAAGGAAAGAAAACAAGTTTAGAAGAGAAACAATTTTGTTGTGTAGATCACAAATGATATGATTTAGTAAATTGGACAATGTGCATTTTTAAAAAAAACAAATTTCAGTGAAAGTCAATTCAGGACTGGTTGTCACGTGTTTTATATGTCATGAATGTATACAATTTTATCAACAACAACATTTGTTGGCCAACACAATGTTTTGATATTTTTTTAATTGTTTTTTGGTTCATAAATATTTTACTTTTTAATTTTAGCTGAAAAGCCAAATTTTAGGCAATGTTCGCACGAAAACGTTGCCACTGGTTAATGGAACTGAAAATGTTTTTGTTTTTTTATTTTTATCCAAGACATCAAGGCTTGTGGCTATACAGAAATTGACCTTCAAAAAGAAACTCTTCAATGGAGTAAAAAATATCTAGCCCCAGTCACCCTGTATGTGTGTGTGTGTGTATTAGGGCAGATGCAGTGTCACATATTTAACTGAAATTTACAAACAGCTTATGTTCAAAGAGGGATACACCAGGCTTCAAAGACAAATTGATGAATAACACAGAGATAATCTTGATGTGATAACATTTGAAGGATTTTTATTTTTGCTTATATTCATTTATTTTGTACTCTTTAACAAAAATGGATGTGAGAATCAAGATTAACTGAAAACATCAATCAGCTAAACTGATGGTTTTGGAAAAGAAACTTAAAAAAACAAAACTGAAGCAGGTAGCCGAAGGCTTTGAAAAGAAAATAGGCTATTTGCTTGTTTAAACGCTGTTTTTGACACTATATTTTTTATATGGTGATACATTTCTTTAATTTGACATCTGTGCTGGCTTTGCATTGAAGTTCAGCAATCGAGGCACTGAGCTTACGGTGTTTATGTAAAGAGTCACAAAAACATTGCTGTGTTTGACTCTGCGACCAGCTGTGCAATTTATTTGCAACTATACAGTACTGCCTCTCATAAGTGTCTGGCTTTAAGCATGAAATTAACAACCCTGTCCATTTCTTATACAGTTCCCTCCCTTAATGGCTCTTTATAACTTTTACAGCTCTTCAGTCATATTTCTCTCATATCGGAGTTGCTCTCCACTCTTTTCCCTCGGTGAGTGCACGGGGTTGGTGGATGAACACACTGTAGCGCACACCCTGGTTAGCAGCAGCACGAATAAAACCGCTATTTGCAGTTATAGTGACAGCCCGCAATGTGTCTCCTGTCCCAAAGATCATCAGTGATCTACGGTTCACCTTTGAGCTAGTAACCAAGCGTTTGGTGCGCTCAGAGGGCTGGTCTGGAACCACCTTAATCCTGACTAGCAGTTCCTCAGCTCTGGCTTTTTCTCCTGGGCCACCTAAAGTATCCAGGATGACGCGGAAGTCCTCAACGGCAGAATGACAAGCAAACAGCTCTTTTCCCTTCATGAACTCCTCCAGCTTGGGTAGGACTTTCTCTTGCCGTTCCTGTGCAGCTTGCTCAGTCAACACCACCTCTTTAAATTTGAAGTGACAGTTTCCATGGCTGAGGGAGGACACATAAGTGATCAGTGTAGTGATGTCAAGGTTAACTCTGTTGCAAACATCTACCTTCACCTCAGTGGGGAAGGCAAGGCTGGCCACAATGGTGTCCCTATCAACTCGAGTGTGCATGAGGTCTGTCTCATCACTATCGTTGTCATCATCATCCTCCTCCTCTTCTACCTCCACAACTTCATTCTCTAGCTCATGATTTTCTTCCTCCAAACCATGTTTGTCTTCACTTTCATCCTCCTCTTCCTCCTCTCCACCTTCAATCATTGTATTAACAGCAACTATGTCACCTCTTACAGATATACCCATTTCTTTAAGCTTGTCAGCCATAGGGCTGGACACACCATTGTAGAAAGCAAATATAATATGAGGATTGCTGTACTGCACAGGCTGCTGCTGACTGGCTTCAAGGAAATCTTCTGCTTGCTGGATCACACTTTTATCCCCATACTGGCCACGGCCTTGCCAGATATTGTGTAACGCCTCAGCCTTGCGCCCAATAGCCTTCACCCATGTGTGTCCGCCATTTGCCACCACATCAACCACCAATGTCTGCTTCTGCCCATCAGGTCCTTCATAAGCAAACACATGCAGGACACTCACCACATTCTCTAGATTTTCAGCTGATTCAACGATGGCCCTCAGGTGAGTAAGGTTGGTGCTTTGCAGGTGAGACTCCTTGATCACGACCTTGCCAGCCTCCACCTTTTGCAGGAACTTGAGCTCAGCCCGGAGCTTACTGCACAATTTAGCACGTCCCTCAACCTCACGGCCTTGCCGACTACAAATCTTGTCCACTTGCTCAAGCAGCTCCTTGGCTACTCTGATTCTGTCCTGCAGCGTGGAGTAAGTGGCCATTGCTGTTGAACATTATTCCTACAGAATGAGAAAGAAAGAACCATAGAGCTGCGAGACAACATTTACAAGTTGTAGCATGTGATTGCATACTGCATTACTACTACTACATACTATATTTATACGTTATAGATTATTGTTAAATATTTACATCATCTAGCCTACAATCAAGATCTCATACCATGTAGTAGCAAGCAACAGGGGCCTTCAATTTGTTTTCTGGAATTTCCCGGATCTTGGACTATTAACGCAGAACAACTTAAGTATTTTTAGAGGGTTTAAAGGCAGAAATGTGAAGCTTATAATTTTTATAAAAAACTCTATTATTTGAGCTGTAAAGTTGTTTAAATCGTTGTTTTTACAGTCATTTTAGGGTTTGTTGACATTACATCGTCATGGCAGTGAAGTTGTAAAACTGGCTTTAACTTTACATAGAAACGGTTAGTAAACGATTTTATTACACTAAAAATCACATATTGTTTATGTCTTGTGGCTACACTTTAGAAACAGAGAGTATTTTAACGTTTACAGATTGGCCCCATTCACTTCCATTGTAGGTGCCTCACCGTAACCCAGATTTTTGCTTCTTTTAAGAAAATACATTTTAGTGGTCATCAATAATGCCACAAATGCTGTCGATTGATCTTAACTTGCATTAAACCCAGAATATTCCTTTTAAATATCACTCAAAGTAAAAGCATAAAACAAGAACATTTGAAGTAACTGCATAAAATCACATATAGACTACTACTTGCAAAGTATGAGCACAAAAGAAGTACAAGTACAATTTATAAATTAGCCATGGCGTGGTTTTAGTCCACTATAGGATAACAAATTCACTAAGATATAACTCTAAAAGTTCTTACGAGTATAGCAAACTCTGTTCAATCTAGTAAACTGTTTAGATCCGAAAACACCCGGCTTATAAATACGTGGACATGTCAGCTAGCTTGGTTACACACAAGGTTTTCTACAAGCCAGACACACTTCTTCTTCCTGTTTGCTTTGAATTAGAGACCAACAGCAACTGAACGTTTGCCTAAATATAAGCGAAATAATTCGGAAACTATCAAGATACTTACAGCATTTACAGGTTCCTGTATCTTGTGTTTTTAGCCGACACTTTTCAACCCCGAAGTCGAAGAAGTTAGCGCTGTCATTGTATCAGTGAGTATGTATATCGCCACCTGGCTTGGAGGTAATAAAGACAGTCACAGTACATTATAATAGCCTTCAAATTATTGTTGTTTCACGCGGAGTGACAAACTTTGTATTTGGCTATAATTAAGAAATATAGCTAGACTTAATACGTCGCACTGTATACAATAGTTCATAGTCTGTATATCACGCGCACTGCCACTTTTCTTAAACATATTTAACATTCTTAGATATTGCATGTCTTATTAATTTCCCATGGTGTTACTATGACGTATTATGAAGCGCCGCGGCTTTAAATGCTTTGCTGTACTGGAAAGAGGGATGATATTAGGTCAAAGTCACTCTCGCTCACTGCAGACTATGGCAGCCAATGCATGGGAACAGTCATATTCTGCAAGAGCAAATGCGTGGTCCTGACGCAACAAGTATCTGGTTTCCAGTCTCTCCGTTGGATGACTACGCGCTGTCTAGAGACGAAGAGGTGTTAACCCAAAGAAAATCCATATGCAACTTTTTATCTGAACTCTCTTACAGTTTTTAAACTGTCGTTTATGGTTGAGTTTAAGCGATTGCGTAATAGTTGCTCCGTTTTTTTTATTTTTTTATTTTTTTTTACCGTTATTGCTACTTTTCTTGATGTATTAAAGGTGTGAGAGGATCGAACTGTCCGTGAAAGGAGTCTTTGGAGGATTTTCCTCACATCTTTTCTTTAGTTGTACGTGGTTTAAGTATATGGATACTTTTACGGAGCGGAGACGGTAGATTATGCATTCCGCAGGATGGGTGCGAACAATGGGAAACAGAGCGGGAGTGAAGGTGAGTGCCAAAATCAAACTCTCAGAGCCAACTACAATGCTGCTTTTCCACTGTTAAATCTCGCCGTACAGCAGCCATAATTGTGTCAACGTCACTATATTTCTTCTGGACTACAGCAGCCATACAGCAACTTTTGTATCAACCATACTTGTCATTTTCTGTATCAGCATGAGGTTTTAGCCCTTTAAACATGGACAGGAAAAGTATTAGACAAGCTGTTTCTGGCATTTGACCCTAATGTATTTTATACATATTAAACACATATACAGTACATATTATAAAATTATCCATCTTTCTCTCATGTCTCCATGAACTGAATTTGGACAATAAGAATTGATGAAACTGAATACACTGGTGCTTGAAGAGTTAGCTCTGCATAGGCCTATTAGAATGGCATCTTTACTTAGAACAAGCTTAAAACATGCCTAAAACAGTATTAAATGCATGTGAAGTTATTAATTGTTCCGTACTTTACTTTATATATATACAATTTTTATTATTTTTATTATTTTACTCATGCTCCTGCAAATCCAGCTATAAATGACCATCCCACTAAGATTGTTAGTGAACATATTGTAAAGAGATATAGCCTATATTTTATTGATAGAAGGATTCATTGAACTGAGCGTATACAAGGCTAGTAAGGGGCATGCTATGGGATGAATATAGTATCAAAATTATTCACAAATGCATAAACATGTATCCATCAATTTGATAACAAATATCTTTCAAATTGTGTCTGTGAAATTCAAAATTAAATGAATGTGCAGCGATTTGTGAATACAAATGTTCCCTTTTGTATAAATGTAACACAATTTGTGTGTCTAACCAAAGGAAGATGTTTCAAATTAAACACAAAATGGCTTTGTGAAGCATTGAATGTGCATTTGTGGATCAACTGACAAAATGTTTTTGTGTCTATTCTGTCAAACAGATATTTCTCATTGCACAGACAGGAATTTCAGTCTAGAAACTTAGTTAAGATTAAAATAGCAGACTCTAATGCTGACCTGGAACAAAGACCTGGTTGGCCAGGTGTTGGAATCATATTAACTAGAAAGCTATTGACATGTCACACAAACGTATTGTCACCAGGACTTACACTGTAAAATGGGCTTTTTTTTTTTTTTGCCTTTTACAATGTGGCAGGACATTGTCCTTGGTTATACATGAGAAAAATTGTGACAAACCTGAATGTACGCATGTCACTTGATCCACAAATGCATTTGGAACATCTTCATTTGATTGCATCCACAACCTGTGATTTATTTGTACAAAAGGGAACATTTATATTCACAAATATGTCTCTATTTGTACAAATAGCTTCACATTAATTTCATAATAAATTTCACAGACACAAGTAAAAAGACATTTGTTTAAGGCTAATAACATGCATTTGCGAAGTTTTCCCAAATAGATGGGTAGATGTGCCCACATTTATGGATGAATTTAGGACTTATTCATTGGTAGTTGTTTGTGTGTGGGTCGGCCATGGTAAAAACAGCGAAACAAAAGTCTCAAAATTAATTAAACAGAATAGACACAAGAACATTTCAATGAATGCACGCATGTCAGTAAATCCACAAATGCACGTTCAATGCTTCACAAGGTGATTTTGTGTTTAATTTGGGGCGTCTTCCTTTGGTTAGACACACAAATTGTGTTACATTTATACAAAAGGGAACATTTGTATTCACAAATATATCTCTATTTGTAAAAATCACTGCACATTCATTTAATTCTGAATTTTACAGACACAAGTTAAAAGGTATTTGTTTGTGGGTAGTAGGGGTGTAACGGTTCTCAGTAAAACACCGAACCGTACGGTTCGCCACCCACGGTTCGGTAAGCATTGGCACCGCGGTTCACTTCAAGTTTATTGACGCATCTGGAGCACAAGGTTTTGCGAAGAAAATAAAGCATCAAATAGACACGCACAGTTACAACCTCCGCTAATGCACCTGAATCGATCTGTAGATGGATACGCTCCGCCTGTGTTTCACGTGGGTCAACTTGATGACATCACTGTTCTGCAAGTGTTGTGTGTAGTTGAAAATGGCATGTGGAGAAAACGAGCCGCGGATAGAGAAGCCCCCTGCATTATTCAGGTCTCCTGTCTGGACACATTTTTTTTTTGCAGTCAATTACAACAGCAATGGTCAAAAACCTTTAACAAAACAAGTACTGTTTGCAGACGTCGCTCGACGCGAGTTCTGTATGCTGGTAATTATGCCAAAATCACTGGGGAAAGAAAGCGTTCAGTGCACACAGAGCCGCAGATGAGCCAAAACTGCATACACTCCCTTTCGTTTTTAAGCAGGCACTCAGTGCTAATTCGGACAGGCATAAAACAATAAATAAAGCTATTGGGGTGTTCATTGCCAACTATATGTTTCCCTACTCCACTTACGAAGAGGTGTGATTTCTGCGTATGATTAAAACACTCAAGTCGTATTACAACATCCCTCATATCCATTTTAATAGCAAAGTTCCTTCTACAGTGATGTACAGCTTCCGAATATTGAATATATGTGCAGTGGAGTTTGAAATGCATTTTATGTAGCACATGTAGCGTAATAGTGCAGATATGAAGTTAAAATGTTGATTTAGTAATTGGAGAAAAGTTTTTAAAAGACTCTAATGAAAATTAACCATGGTTTTACTCTTGTAATATTGTAGTAACCATGACTGCTGACACCATGATTTTCTTTGCAGAAATCATGGTTTTGATACAATTAACCATGGTTTTACAACAGTAATACTGTAGTTTCCATATAGTAACCATGATTATACTATATATTGTAAACATGACAGTAAACATGTTGGTTTTGTGGTTACTAGGTTTTTACTACAAATACCATAGTTAAACTATGGTTACTGTTAGGGCTGCCCCCTGATAGTCAACCAAACGTTAGTGGATTAGAAGAGTCTTGGTCGACCAAGTTTTGATTGGTCGATTGGTCGTAGAAAAAACTCCACAGGAAACCAACGAACGCCGGTATTACCGCCGGTTGGACACTAGGTGGTACTATGGGGTAATTTTCATTAAGCAGGGTTAGGGTTAAACTTACACAATAAAGCAAAACACCTTGATTTCAAACTTAGAACTTTATTTTTTATTTATTTTAAATAAAATTCAAATGAAACTGGAAAAAAATACGTGCAATTAAAATGTGCATTGTTCAACTTCTTGAAAGATGTTTTTACAACAGTTGTCAACATCTCTCTGGCAAAGAACCTACTTCATCTGTGCATTCTCTACCGGTCGGGTATTTCGTTATCCAGGAAAATATGTGTGTTTGAATAAATTAGTTTTGTTCCCTCCTTCACGATATATATATATATATATATATATATATATAGATATATATATATATTGCAATATCCAATTACATCGGCAAATCCTGGGCTGAGGGAATGGTGAATATTCTTGATTTAGTGATTTTGCATTGAAAATTAAATTAATTTATTTAAAAAACGAAAAACTTAAATAAAATACATTTCTAAATTCAAATTGCACTCCAAACGAAACAGAAAAGCAATTAAAATAATGAAGTGATAAAAGAATAATATATATATATATATATATACTTTCCATTTACCGTCAGGCAAGAATCCGTCTTAACATCATAATGGCGGAAAATTACTTACACAAATGAAGACATAAAAACAATTATAAATATATAAAGAATAATTATAATGATGATAATAATCACTGAAATATAAATCATGGTTTGAGGTGAATGTGTTTTTGTATTTTTTTATGTTTTAATATCAGATGTATAGGCAGCAGAGTTGTGGTCACAATGAACTGCTCTGTGGAAATAAAGTGAACTGAACTCAAAGCACCTCCAGAGCTGAGATGTCTGAGGTCATTTGCAGCACTCATAGACCATACTGTTCTTGCAAAATAAATAAATAAATCAGAAGACAGAAACAAAGAAAGAGTGAGAACCTTTTACGTACACGTGTTCCATGAGACTGCACGCCTCCGTATCAGCACGTCATACATGCACATAGATGGCTTTTCTGTCATTTGTTCTTAATAATATAATAAAGTGTTTCTTCAAGCACGTGTCTGTGTGTCTACGGGCAAATTATTTGTAATATTAATTTGATAATAATAGCCTAATAACAATAATAATAATATGAGCCAAATATCGTCTTAACATTGTCAAAGGCATCAGCTATTGGCGATCACTCTGACCATCATCAATCCCCGAGATCATCATCTGTTGGCACAACCCTAATGTGCATTTCTCTATATAAATTAACAAAATGTTCAGACAGTCTCCTTGCTGGTTTTTCCGACACATTCAGGATCATTACAGCTTTTGCCGGTGTCGCTGCGGCTCGCTTTGTGTGCGCTTGTGAAATGTATATTTTAAATTCTCATTATTAAAGTTTACTATTTCTCTGTAATGTAGAACAGTGTTAGCAATGTTACTTATAACATTCTTTCTCAGCCCTGGAACTCAAACCATTTTCTGATGCCCCACAAAAAATATATTCAAGTAATTAAATTAATATCATAAACATGCAACTAGTCGACTAAGGCTTAAATTAACTCCTACTAGTCGACTAGGAAAATCTTTGGTCGGGGGCAGCCCTAGTTACTGTAAAACAATGATTTTTATTAAGGGAAAACCTGTTGAAGTGTTTGTTACCAAATAGAGTATTCTTACTTTGGATTTGGCAGAAAAAAATAAATAAAATTCTGAACATGGCAAATACTGAGCCGTACCAAAACTGTGACCCTAAAACCACGATACAAACCAAACCGTGAGAAATTTAGTGGATAGTAAGATGCATGTATGACATTTATCAAATTGATGGATAAGTGTTTACACATTTGTGAATAATCTTGATTCTATATTCATCCCATACAATCCCTGCAGATTTTTTTTTTTTTTTTAAATAATAATAATTATGTAATAAATTATTAACCACGTGTTTGATCTAAACAAAATAGGTGTCATTTTAAAGCTTAGAATCTGGACTTTACAATGCATTAAGCTGATCCTACCAATTGTTAAATAATGCTTTTTAATTTGCTGACAAATTAGAACTGTTCTCATAATTAGCAATTTTCTTATCACAACAATTATATTCAGAGTTGGTAGAAAAGTTGAGATAGCCATGTGTTATATATCGTTGGAAAGGTCTCAATTAGTTAAATGCAATGAGCACTCAGAGGACAAAACTGCAGTGAGTATTAGTGTATGAAAGTCCCACTGACAACACATAGACATAATAAACAGGAGTATCTTTTTGTTGCATTTTTCCTTATTCCTGAAACATACATATGGCATAGACGATAACATATCATAACTTATAGCAGACTATCCCAGTTCAAACAAGCCTAAACACAACATATGATAAGTAGATCTTGAAATATCCTTGAAATATTCCTCAAAGTGTGTACATGGAAAGATGATGCACAAAAGGGTGCTCAACACACATGTGGATGTGGATGTGTGTTTGTGTGCACGCACATGTCCGAGGACTTTGTGTGTGCAAACACACATCAACATATGTACTCATCTAAAGGACTGGGATGCTCCAGAACACTTAATATTTCTGTAATTTGTAGTCTAATCTAATCTGAGTGGTAGCTCAGCGGTTAAGGCTCTGGGTTACTGATCAGAAGGTCGGGGGTTCAAGCCCCAGCACTGCCAAGATGCCACTGTTGGGCCCTTGAGCAAGGCCCTTGACACTATCTGCTCCAGGGGTGCCGTATCATGGCTGACCCTGCACTCTGACCCCAGCCTAGCTGGGATATGTGAAAAAGAAGAATTTCACTGTATATGTGCAAATGTGTGATGAATAAAGAAAATTAATTAATTAATTTCCAATGGCCGGTCACTTCAGACCGGGAACACCACAGATGAAACAAAGTGAAATAAAACCAATACAATTTTATGAAAATGATCTAATAACAATTTTTGTGTTCAGATGACATGTGTGAACAAAGTCATGGAATATTATTCCAACTGGATGAAATAAACGACAGTTTTCAGAAAATAAATGTTAATCGTCAGTTTTGACTGGAACACAATATAAGGGTTGTGTCTGGAATTTAAATACAAACGTAAGGACTGATATACTTCTCTGTTAACCTTCTGGTTTTGTTACTGTGTTCAAAAAAGAAAAAAGAAAAAAAGAAAGTAGCTGTATGAACTTAAATGTTTTGGGTTTGGAGCTAATAAAAAACAACTGTGTGCCAACATCAGAGTGCACAGTGCAAACTTACTTGTTTTACTGAAGTAACTGTCAATAGAGGGTGTATGCACTTTAATAAACTGGGATTCTAGGCCTAACACATACTATCATCTTAGCTCAAGGGCGAATTTCTGCATTTTTCCCAACATATATTTATGTATAAAGTGATTCATGGCCAGTGCAGAGATTGCCCATTGAAAAAGTGGACGCTAAATGTTGCCACTGATCATATTCTATTAACCATGAGCTCTCATGCAAGAGACTTCAGTTTCACAGAGTGAGTTCTTGGCTGTGTGAGAGACTTGTGGTGTACTAGTACACACTAGACCTTCTCTGGATGGTCAAGGTTTGGCCTGCCCTTAAGACTGGCATTCAGTGAGAAAACCAAGAACTTTCCAAATGCAACTGTGGCATATTTACATATTTCACATATCACCATCTATTGCAGTACATGCTGTTATCTCTTGCCATTGAGGGCCTTACAAGGTTGATTTTGTTTACTGATTGTCTATTTAATCAATTATGTATACTGCTGAGTTTGCATATAGGATCCTACTTGATTTATTTAATTGCATACTGTATTCTTTACCCAGCTCATCTTGGTAAACAGTGATGTCAGCTTTCTAAGATGCACTCAAATGCACCACATAAAAAACAACAAAACTGCAGTTTGAAAGCAAGCCAACACATTTAAAATGTGTACTTTTCTATGTAATGTGGTGTTTCAGTGCCTTAAATACAGTAAAGGACTTAGTAGTGTTTATTCAATTGTTTGACTTAAGAGGTGATTTCACAGAGTACCAGTCTTTCTTCCCTGCATTTGTTTGACAAATAAACAAACCATAAGCTTTTAGTGCATCTTCCATGGATCTACTAAAACAATTGTTTGTTCATGTTTAATTTGGCAACTACATGAAGTGATCACGTATTTTCCCATCTTAAATTTTCTTCCTCAATAGAATCAGGATGTCCTTGATCTGTTCCAGTGCCACTATAACTTTTAGATTCAACTAAGTGAACTTTCCAAAGGGAACCAGTCAAATGACCTCATTTAGAGTAACTTATGACAGAAATAAACTAAAAATGCAAACCCTTAAAATGCTTATTGTGTTGGTTCTATGTAATTTTGACACTATATAGTCTTCTCTCTTAAAACACTAATGGAACTACAAAGTAGGCAATGCACAACTGCGGTATATTCTTTTTCAATCCAACATTTGCATATATATATATATATATATATATATATATATTCTCACCATAATCATAAAAGTCTTAGGCCTAAAATGTTTAGGTCTAATGTAGAACATCTATGTAACTTGCATTGTAGAACTCAACCTATGTAATGTTTGTTTAGCCAATTAATCTCATCAGCAGTAAAGCACATTCTTCAGAGACAATGAACAATAAACAATGCTTGTGATGTAATCAGACGTCCCATTCGAGGTCAGTGTCTTAGCAAATTCCACTCTGGCTCGCTGATTTCAGTGATAATTTCAAAAACTTTGCCTGTAGTGATATCACCGTTAGACTATTTAGTGGAAAACAGGTTTGTTTACAGAGCAAAACACATTTTTTTGCTCAGCATGTGGAAGCTCCCTGTGTCCGACCATTTATGGTAAAATACAGGCTTATGTGAACACTGCTTATGTTTGCTCTTTCATCGAGCCTGTAAACATGCCTCATATGTGACCTGACGATCTGAAGTGCCATTGCAACAGAAGTGTTTAGGAAAATTTCACACCAATGCATGATTTTTATGTTTACTAATATGTCATTCTTAATTTTGAATTTGTAATTTTTCAGTGATTGTAAAGCAGTGTTCTCATGTTGTAGTCCAATCATTTTCACCATTGCTAATGGGCTGTTTTGACATATTTTTCTAGTAGTTATTATATCAACCCTGACTGTATTTCATATTTAGCCTTTTAATATGAATAAGTGTCAGCAGTCTCAAGTGTCTCTAACGTGCACACTCGGTTCAGGTCAGATTGAGCAGGGTTGCTTAAGTTTTCTTTGGGCACTGTTTTTCTGTGGTGTGATTGGTTAAGAGTACTTCCTTGTCCCTGCCATCTGGGAGTATCTGTGAGAGGCATCTGGTTTGTTAGTCGAAGTTTGTGGTGGATAGAAAAAGAATGTTTGGCATTTATTGTAAGATTTTGTGTGTTCTGTTGACAAATCTTTTTTAAACATAATCACACAGCCAATTTTTTAAAATTCATCCATTCTTGACAGATGTAAGTATGAGAGATTTGTGTATTGTGAGCACCATATACACAGGGATGGCAAACTATAAGATTAGTTTTGATGATTGCATGACCCTTTGTATTAATCTATTTATTTTGCTTTCTTTGATTTACTCATTTTGAGGCTAATATATTGATTCTCTGGTTTTGTTTTTTCACTGGGTGTCCTGATGTGTCCTGAGGTATTCTTTGTGATTTTAGGGAAAGGTAGTTCCAGTATTTCCTCCGACCTGAGTTCAAGTACGGATCAGACATCGACCAAAGCTCCAAAGAATGCAGCTACCAGTGAAGGTAGGGCATATGTTCCTCATTAACCATTACTAGCTAACCTTAAATTTTTCTTGTTTTGCTCCTTTTGACTTGTTGATTGTTTCTCAACAATAAAAGCTTACAATAAACTGGCCAACAGAAACACAGCTAATAACATTGTTTCTTTTACATACATTTTCTCTTTTTCACAATCAAGTCTTCTCTCAGAAAAGAAAATGTGGTCCAAATCTATAGTGGTGTTCAGAGTGTGCTTAGGGGGTTAGAAACTGAGTGTGTAACTGAGGGTTTTTTGGGGGTGAATTGTGTGAATGTGAGGGAAAATAAGAAGACAAATGGATCTTGTGATGTAGCTTGGTTTCATTTCAGGCTTATAAACATGGTGGATGCATTTTTCTTTAAGGACTTTCTCAAAGTGTCTAATTAAAAATAGATGGATGCTATTTGCACCCTGGTGTAGTATATTATATATAGTATAATAACATACTATTATAATAGTATAATTATAACATATGCTATTTGTATTTTGTCTAGTAACATATAGGGCCTACTATTACACTGTAGCAAGTGGTAACCTCCAATTGTTACATTCAGGAGCTATTTCTATACTTGATCTAACTCTTAAAATTAGTTATGTTGGTGTAAACTAGTATTCAGGTTTTTTCAATTATTACGAATAAAATTTTTTAATTTACATATTATCACATGAAAGCACATGAAGCACATTTTTTAAGCGCCAGTGTGCAAAATAACGGAGCACCTGCTCTATCCTCAATGATTCCGACAATACTATTTGCATTTTGTTATAGGTTTGTCTGGCACTAGACTATTGGGGTGCAAATAGCTGCACTGTGTGGCCAGTGCTGTATGTACCTTAGTTTAAAATATAGCTTTTTGATTTGTTTACTCTAGGTATGCTTGATCAGAGAAGAGCAAAACCATACCAACCCTCACGATTCCAACAAACTCTTAAATTAGTAAAAAGAGTAAACTGAGTAAAAAGAAATCTCCAAAAACAACAAAGGCTGTCTGCTGTATGTGGACTTGGATGGGAACGTGAGGTAGACATGAAGGGGGTGTATAGCGTGTGTAGTGTAGAGGGTTTCTCTCTAGTGAGTGCATCCTCAGAGCCAACTTGTGGTGTGTGTGCGTGGTTGCGGCCTGCAGTATATCCAGCCCTGCAGCCCTTCTCTCCTCAGCCTGTCCACAGTAATGTCAGAGTGGTGAGCCCAAAAGATAATTTAACGTTGACAACTGACCGACTTCAACTGCCATGGTGTCCCGAGTGGTCTTTCCACTAACAGCAGGACGATGTCCCAGCACACCGCCCATGATCTCAAACCATGGAAAGTTCTTCTTTTGGGCATTGCTTTGTCCATTGTGCATCTTAACGGATTTGTAATGTTTCCGCAATTTTTTTTTGCTGAAATGCAGGTGTGTGACGTCACATATGTCGGTACCCAGAGATGGACAAAGTTAGTGATAAACATTCACTATTATTAAATGATATCGATCAATGAGTCAAAGTTCCTACATTACAAGATATTAAAGCTTGTTTAAAAAATGTTTGCAGAGACTGGTGTACAAAACACAGTAAATTAAACTCTCTTTTGATGATCGTACACCTGTAGCACAAATGCTAACATAGCAGCATTGTTTATCAGTTGAGTTGCTAGGAAATAGTAAAAACCCTGTTATGCTAACGGGAGTGTTGCAGTTTTGATTGATTAAATGTCATTTTCCAAGCATCTGGCAATGGAATTCCTTTAAGGTTGGAGTTCAGAGAATTGAAGTAGGAATATCCCACATCCGACTTAAATGAAATGCAACACGAGTGTCTCGCTAAACTCCGCCTTTGACATTGACCGCGCCTCAATCACCAGTTGGCCTTCTTTGGCCCAAGGTTAATCGGCGGCCCAAAGGCCATTGGCCGTTGTCCCCAAATAAGCCCAGAGGAGGCACGATTAATCCCCAGAAGTGGTACGCACTAGCACGCCTTCAATTGGCCCAACAATGGAAATGCAGCTAATGACTGCCTCTGTGGCTTTGATTTACACCAGCTCCTCCTTAACACAGCAGAGGGGAAGACATTCTTCTTTAAGCTGTTGTCACCACTGCTTAACTGTTGTGAGGTAGAAGCCACTAATTCTATGGCTCTGTAATGAGCAAGAAAATCTGTGATCGGCCATTGTGAGCTCTAGTTTGCAGCAAGAGACTGCTTTGGTGATTTTCCTTGCCTGTTATGACAAAAAGCAAAAAACAAACAGCAAACAACAAATCACCATCTATGCAACAGGTTGGAAAAGCCTACATGGTTCTAGTAACTATTCATGTTTAAATGTCACATTACACATGGCAAATTTACAACATCATAGAAAAAGGTATACTCAAAAAAAAAAATTTTTACCTAAAAATGTGCTTCAAGTTGTAACCTCTAAATTAACTGGTTTAATTCAAGTCACAAATATTATTTTACATCACTGAATCAATCTTAATAGACCTTTTTCACACTCCAGGTTTTTGAACGTGGAAGTAAACGTTTGCAGGGTTCACAGGGAGTGAATGGGAGATAACAGCAAATATTATTTTCACTTACCCAATTGCTCCAAGGCCAAAAGTAAAAATCCACTCTTAAGTTTGAATGACTTTCAAGAAGAGGAAAAAAATGGAGAGCAGTGGATTAAGACAGTAAAATGGGAGAAGATGCTAAATTTACTGTCACTCAGCAGCTTTAATAGAAACCCCCTCACAGCTGCGGTAATTAATTTTTTTAAATGAATCCCAGGGAAATATATCACAAAGCATAAAATTATAAATTTACACTTAATATTTAAAAAATGTATAACATAATTTTTCTTTTAGATTTACGCTGATAAATAAAGCAGAAACGCGTTATCACAGTCTGTGAAAAAGGTCTGTACATTAGGTTACACCAACAAAACTCATTTAAGGGTTAGATCAGGTAGAAATAGCTCCTTAAGTTAAAAATGGGAGGTTACCGCTTTTACAGTGTAAAAATAAATGGTAAGAACCTAATTAGCAAACTTTCAGTTTATTCAAAGCAAGAAGCTAAAACCACATCAGTTGTGGGTGGTCATTTTGTCTCCACATGTTTGCAAGGGCAGCCAATGAAATGTATTGTGGACAAACTTGGAAATCCTTTTTTAGATGAGTGCTAAAAAAGGGGTTTTTGTGTCCTGAGTTATTTCATTTTAATGTGCATGTTTGGCTGCTCATTGTTTGCCACTCCTGGGATGGAAAAGTGCAGCCACTCATTTGCTCCGAGGTGAGTCATCTGTCCTAACCAAGTATAAAACAGAATGCCAAACTTGCCACTGTTGGTTATACAGTACCTGGAGATGTTTGACTGAGCAGAAGTGGGCAGTGTAACATCAGAGCTGTCAGATAGCATTGTTCTGAGAGAGAGGCCTTTCCTACCAGCATTTCCTCACTGATAACCCCAGAGGAGTGTAAGCCTTGTTGCTTAGGCTGTGGTGTGTTTTTATTGCAGAGTTGAAGCATATGTCAGCTTGAAATTTTCAATGTTGTAAAGGCCTGTTGCAGTTTAAAACTATAAACTACCTGACAAAATTCCTCTGATGCACTTTAAATAAGATTTTTGACATCAGCATCTCCTATACTGGTGTTTAGCTTTTGTTTAGCCAATGCCCTTTGCTTTGCTTCCAAGCATGATTAAATGTACAGTGAGCAGTACAATTTTTACAATTACAATTTTTCAAAGCAGATTGGTTTATATAACTGGAATGTAGCAGTTGACCCCAACTGATCTACATTCACAGAGCACTTTATTTGGAACATTATGGTCCTAATAAAGTGCCTTACGTGGTCTTCTGCTGTTGTAGCCCATCCGCCTCAAGGTTTGATGTGTTATGCATTCTGAGATGCTATTTCGCTCACTACAATTTTACAGAGTGGTTATCTGAGTTACCATAGCTTTTCTGACAGTTTGAACCAGTCTGGCAATTCCCGTTGATCTCTCTCATCAACAAGGCATTTCCGTCTGCAGAACTGTAAGTAAACTCTAGAGACTGGACTGTTGTGCTTGAAAATCCCAGAAGATCAGCAGTTACAGAAATACTCAAACCAGCCCGTCTGGCACCAACTGACCTGTATCTGCATGATTTTATGCATTGCACTGCTGCCACACGATTGGCTGATTAGATAATTGCATGAATAAGTACATGTACAGGTGTTCCTAATAAAGTGCTCAGTGAGTGTACACTGAACCAAAAAGGGTTTACATCATGAGTTGCATAATTCTATTTGGTATTAGTATGCAACAAAATGCATATGAAGACTTGCGCAGCTGGCCATTAAACCATCATATCTAATTTAATGTCATAAGTAATACCTCTCTATAGAAAGTTGTCTGTACACTGTTGGGTGTGGAAGAAGGATAACACTTAGATGTTTTTGTAATGGATAGAAACATCGCTTACAAAAGAGTACCCGGTATTACATTGCTTTTTGGATATGTACCATAGTATTACCATGTTTTTTGGACATGCACCATGGTAGTATATTTAACAGCTTTACATGTACCCACGTACTATGGTACAAGAATATGGTAATCATTCAGTATCATAATATACTGTATATTAAAGTACCATGGTATCACAATCTGATACCATCACTGTACCATGCAGTGGCGATTGCTTTAAGACTACATGGGAAATGTGGCAATGAAGAGATAAATATATGTTCAAATTGTCAATAAAAAATATAAATTACTCTATTTCAATATTTTAGCAAATTAAAGTGTAAAATACTGCACATCACAATCGTGCTGTTTGATGAAGTAATGTAATCCATTCTTTCTAAATGTAATATATCTGTGGAAGTCTAAGGAAGTGGGAGTCTAATGAAAATATCTGTACTATTCAAATCAATGGTACAAAAGATCAATGTTGATTGGACAAGAGGCTCCAAAAAAAGTCATTTCGCTTCTGCCCAGATGTTGTGCTTCTCTGAGAGTCTTTGTGAGCTTCGTAAGCGCTATTTGCATTGAAAAAGCATCTCATTGCTTATTGTACATTGGGCTTTTAAACAATGTATTTTTGTCCCGTCTGGAAGCCTGGCTTCTCTATATGATGGTTGGTTGAGCTCTCAAATGGGCGTGACTTAGCTTAGAGCACCTGTTCAGTTTTTTGCAATCTGACATAGCACCTTATTTCAACTTTCATAATAGGATATTTTGCCTATTGCCACTTATAATTGTTTTGAGCTTAGGAATTTTTTATAAATTTGACTGTTTCAGTTGTAGTTTGAGCAGCATTCCGGAGGCAACATTTCAGACACCAAAAACAATAGTCTATGCTTCCCCACTCTTGAAAAGCAAAAGTCACCACTGGTATCATGGTACTGCCACAGCACTTTTTTGTTGGTGATAAATCAAGCTTTACTCACAAATTCAAAAATACCAAAATGTACAATTATTAGAACACTGATAACATCTTTTGTTGAAGGTGTGCTCTCTTATTTGAAAGTTTAAAGCCAGGCCAAGCGAAAGCATGGACAAAAGCAAGGCAAAGCTGGATTGATTTTATCAGATGTAATTAGCCTAGCAGGCTTTGCTAGTCCTGCTGGAAGTAATCATTAGCCCATTGCTAGCAACATCTTTAAGAAACATATGTTCTCTTTTTTTATTCCCTGAGCTGTAAACTACAGCTCTTAAAGATGAACCAAGGAGCTTTTCACAAGGCTGCACAGTTCTTAGTACACTTAGATGATACCCACGATTTGGCAAAGACCACGCTGATTTATCAGGAGTTTGTTTCAAATTATATGTCAAGGTTATTCCAAAGCAGGGCCCACTCAACTGTTTTTAATTATATGAGCTGATGGGAACACTGTTTTCTTGTACATGTGACATTTTTCACCATAGAATTGCCTTATTTATTCAGTTAGTTAAATTATTAGCAAAGACAGATGTTATAAATCATGTCAAATATCTTTCATTCTCCAGTTCGAACCTTGAAATTAGCATTTCAAACAGTAATCCAGGTCTATGAGCCCCTTCCCTTCTTATGCTTTTCTCCTGAGACATTACACTTAGCCTCTTACTAAGCTCAAAATAATATAGAATTTCTGTATAAAAGACTGAGAAAGTAAAAGCGTACGTCAGCGCAGTGGAATTCACTCTCCTTGACTATGGATTTGAAGGGAGTGCAGACTGACTCCCCAAAGGAGGAGCACTCCTTATTTGATTAGAAAAATTGTTCTACAGAAATTTGGGAAATGGACAGTGGGAGACATTTTATTAGCTTCATATTCATATACCAGTCAGGTTCTGTAAACAAGTGAAGAAAGACTTTGTGTTGTGGTTCAACAGGCCCCTATGAATGAGATGTCCATCATTCTATGCGACGCCATAAGGTGACTAGCAAAAAAAAGTATCTCTTCCATGTAAATCAGAGTTTTCGTCCTAACCAGCCACAACTGCAACAACTCACGAATGACAGAATGTTTTGTTTATTGCTTGGTTTCTATTTCTGCGGTGTCGCACTTGGTAGCCCCATGTTAGGGGAAGGTAGAGGTATACAGGCTATCTGTTGTGTGCAAAGGAAGGTCGTTGTAATGGAACACGTGGTGTTTAACAACTATTAAGGCTCACTTGCACCCTACAGGGCCTTTCTTGCTTACAGTGATCTGATAGAGAGGGTTCATATTGCTGGACATAGTGCGGTTCCTCTTAGTCTACTTTTCATGGAGAAATCTGATCTCAGTATCTGGAGCATGCTGGAGAGAGAGGAGTTAGGGTTGAGTTGAAGTTCACTGGAAGAGATACGTTTCCATGCTGTAGAGGTGGCTCGGGGTCACACACACACACACACACACACACCCATACTCGCATGTATATCTATCCATCTCCTAAATGTGGTTGCTTATAGCATCCTCCACAACATGGCACCTAGAACCGGCCTGCCAACATGATCACACTTGCTTCCAAAAGTTCATATACCCTGAAATCAATCCCATTCAGACAAGTTACTGACAAGCAGCATACCCCATCAGACATTTTAGCATTAATTAAAGCGTGAATACATTTTCCTCTAGCGATACTCGGATGAGCAACCTCCGAGACACGGATTCTGAGCCCGTGGGAACCAGAAAATAATCACGTTCATATAAACAATGATGAACGTGTTTCAGAAGTTTTCGCTTTAAAATATATTATTTTATTACATCATTTACAAGTAAAAATACAACTCGTTTTTGGCGCCACTCTGTGGACATTTCCCCTGGAAACTGGAGCTCACACGTGCCCATACTTTCAACACTTCCTTTGGCCACTGGGGGGCAGTGATTAAAATTTCCGTAAGCACAGACCGATTTCAGCAGCAAAACTTTCGACCTACTGCTGTCGAGTTCATAGTATGATCAGTCTAGGCCTGCATGTGTGGGGAATCACTGGATGTAGGACTGTCACGATTATGAGATTTGGTTGACAATTATCAAACAAATAATTGCGATTATGACTATTAATTTGTTTTAGGGCTCTCACGATTTATTGTCTCTTTTAGGGCTTTCAAGATTAATTGTCAAATAAATGTCATATTTCTTAAGGTGCTTGTGTGCTACATATACCTAAGAAGTAATTTTTACATATTTAAAGGTGCTGTAAGCAATTTTTTCATGGAAAGGTATGCAAAAAATGTTTCTACTCCCTGAACGATATTAACAAAATAAGTGTCCTGAGATATCTCACCGGTCTCTGTGACAGCCCTAGACTCTGTAAACAGCCAACAAAAATTTGTCCACGGTTCACAAACAATGACGCTTTCTGCCAGTCAATCATTTTGCGTGTTCTCATAGTATTGTAGTTGCAGCAAATTATTGAGCCATAATGCATTTTTATGCCATGTTGTTCATAACACTTGTCAGTTGAGGGTGCTATTTTACTACAGTTGTTTTTAACAGCCGTTTCTGCATGATGCTCCCTTTCAATTTGCTTATCAAGCAAACAGGTCTGTGGATGATGCAGTCAACATGGGATTGCATCATATCCTGCAACATCTGGAGAGATCAGGGACATATGCAAGGATCCTTTTTGTGGACTTCAGTTCGGCTTTCAACACCATCATCTCAGCTATTCTCCAGACTAAATTACACAAACTCTCTGTTCCCACGTCTATCTGTCAGTGGATCACCAGCTTTTTGATGGACAGGCAGCAGCTAGTGAGACAGGGGAAATTCACTTCCAGGGATGTGTGCTCTCCCCACTACTCTTCTCCCTGTTTACAAATGACTGCACCACCAAGGGCCCCTCAGTCAAGCTCCTGAAGTTTGCAGACGGCACTACTGTCATCGGCCTCATCCAAGATGATGATGAGTCTGTATACAGAAGGGAGGTTGAATGGCTGGCTTACTGGTGTAGTCAAAACAACCTGGGGCTGAACATGCCCAAAATGGTGGAGATGATTATGGACTTCAGGAGGAACACCCCAACATTGACCCCCCTCACCATTCTAAACAGCACTGTGGCAGCAGTGGAGTCATTCAGGTTCCTGGGCACTACCATCTCACAGGACCTGAAGTGGGAGACCCACATTGACTCCTTTGTGAAAAAGGCCCAGCAGAGGTTGTACTTCCTTCACCAGCTGAGGAAGTTCAACCTGTCACAGGTGCTGCTGATACAGTTCTACTCAGCAGTCATTGAGTCTGTCCTCTGCACTTCAGTAACTGTTTGGTTTGGTGCAGCTATGAAATCGGAAATCAGAAGACTACAAAGGACAGTTCGGACTGCTGAGAGGATTATTGGTTGCCCCCTGCCCTCCCTTCAAGAACTGTACACTTCCAGAGTGAGGAAAAGGGCTAGAAAAATCACTCTGGACCCTAATCACCCAGCCCACTAACTTTGCCTTCATGTCGGCGCAACAGAGCACTGAGCATCAGAACCGTCAGGCACAGGAACAGTTTTTTCCCTCAGGCTATCCATCTCATAAACAGTTAAAACTGCCCCATTGGGTCGTGGGTAGCTCAGCAAGTAAAGACGCTGACTACTACACCTGGAGTTGCAAGTTCGAATCCAGGGCGTGCTGAGTGACTCCAGTTAGGCCCGGTTGCTAGGGTGGGTAAAGTCACGTTGGGTTAACCTACTTGTGGTCACTATAATGTGGTTCTCGCTCTCGGTGGGGCACGTGGTGAGTTGTGCATGGATGTTCCGGAGAATAGCATGAAGCCTCCACACATGCTAGGTCTCCGCGGTAATGCGCTCAACAAGCCACGTGATAAGATGTGCAGCTTGACGTCTCAGACGCGGAAGCAACTGAGATTTGTCCTCCACCACCCGGATTGAGGTGAGTCACTACGCTACCATGAAGTCCTAGAGCTCATTGGGAATTGTGCATGAGAAAAGGGGAGAAAGAAAATAAAACTGCCCCATTTTGCAATACACAGCTTAGTCTATTTATATTTATCCAACATACCATACCTTTTCTGCCATTACATTCCCTTGCTTCTGTATATAATAGATTTGTATTTGTATATTGTACATATATATATATATATATATATATATATATATATATATATATATATATATATATATATATGTACAATATACAAATACAAATATATAAATATATATATATATATATATATATCAAATGAAATCACTTTTATTGTCACACAACCATATACACAAGTGCAATAGTGGGTGAAAGTCTTGGGTGCAGTTCCGAGCAACATAGCAGTCATGACAGTGATGAGACATATACCAATTTATAATAAACATCAGATTTACACAACACAATTTACATATCTAATATACACATAATTACACACAACACAATATACAAATAATAATATACAATGTACAGAATACAATACACACAATATAGAATACACATACACACAATATAGAATACACATTATACAATAAATATAGTATATATAGTATATATAAAATATACAGTAGGTTGTATTGTACAGTATTGACATTCAGGCTGTTGGTTGATAGTCAGTTGCCAGTGTGTTGTTAAGAGAGAATATAATTTATGACAGTCCAGTGTGAGATAATAAGATTAATAAAGTGCAGTGCTGATTTATATTGATCGTGAAAGATCAAGAGTTCAGAAGTCTGATTGCTTTGGGGAAGAATCTGTCATGAAGTCGGCTGGTGCGGGTCCTGATGCTGCGATACCACCTGCCTGATGGTAGCAGAATGAGCAGCCCATGGCTCGGGTGGCTGGAGTCTCTGATGATCCTCTGAGCTTTTTTCACACACCGCCTGGTATATATGTCCTGGAGGGAGGGAAGCTCACCTCCGATGATGTGTCTGGCAGTTGGCACCACCCTTTGCAGGGCTTTGCGGTTGTGGGCGGTGCTATTGCTGTACCAGGCAGTGATGCAGCCAGTCAGGATGCTCTCTACAGTGCTGGTGTAGAACCGTGTGAGGATGTGGCGGTTCATTCCAAACTTCCTCAGCCATCTCAGGAAGAAGAGGCACTGATGTGCCTTCTTCACAACGGCCTCAGTGTGGACGGACCATGTGAGTTCCTCAGTGATGTGGACACCGAGGAACTTGAAGCTGCTGGCTCTCTCCACCAGTGCTCCATTGATGGTGATGGGACTGTGTTCTCTGTCTCTTCTCCTGAAGTCCACCACAAGCTCCTTTGTCTTGCTGACGTTGAGGGAGAGGTTGTGCTCCTGACACCAGCGTGTAAGAGTGTGCACCTCCTCTCTGTAGGCTGTTTCATCATTGTCAGTGATCAGACCTACCACCGTCGTATCATCAGCAAACTTAATGATGGAATTGGAGATGTACGTTGCCACACAGTCAAGTGTGTACAGGGAATACAGGAGTGGGCTGAGAACACAGCCCTGTGGGGCTCCAGTGTTGAGGGTCAGTGATGAGGAGATGTTGCTGCCCATTCTAACCACCTGGCGTCTGCTTGACAGGAAGTCCAGGATCCAGCTGCACAGTGAGCTGTTTAAGCCCAGAGCCCGGAGTTTCACATCAAGCTTGGAGGGCACTATGGTGTTGAATGCTGAGCTGTAGTCTACAAAGAGCATTCTCACATAAGTGTTCCTGTAGTGTGTAGTGTAGATGCAATGGCATCATCAGTGGAGCGGTTGTTGCGGTAAGCAGACTGCAGTGGGTCCAGTGAGGGAGGCAGCACAGAGCAGACGTAATCTCTGATTAGTCTCTCAATGCATTTGCTGATGATGGGGGTCAGAGCAACAGGAAGCCAGTCATTTAAGCAAGTGATTTTGGATTTCTTTGGTACAGGCACAATGGTGGACGTTTTGAAGCATGTGGGGACCACAGACAAGGAGAGGGAAAGGTTGAAAATGTCTGTGAAAACACCAGCCAGTTGGTTCGCGCACGCTCTGATGATGCGGCCCGGAATGCCGTCTGGACCCGCAGCTTTACGGATATTCACCCGTCGGAAGGATCGGGTTACATCCGCTACAGAGACAGAGAGTGAACTAACCTCTGTAGCTTCGGCCGCGTGAGCTCTCCCCACGAGGGCGGTGTTATTTCCCTCAAAAAGAGCATAATTTGTATTTAGCTCATCTGGGAGAGAGGCAGCGGTGTTCATGGCGGAGTTTTTATTCCCTTTAAAGTCTTTAATGATATTAATTCCCTGCCACATGCTTCTAGAGTTGGTGGTGTTAAACTGTCCTTCAATCTTGTCCCTGTACTGGCGTTTGGCTACTCTGATAGTTTTGCGGAGTGCATAACTGGCTTGTTTATCCTCCTCCGCGTTCCCGGAATTAAAAGTGGAGGTCCGCGCATCAATTGCCGCACGGACATCAAACCACTCTGACCAGCAGAAAGGGGACTTATTAATACATAATTTAGGGTTCAGCCATATGCTTGAGGCAACATTTAAATAAATGTCTGAATTAAACACCCTGGACAATTTTGTCCATACTGAGTGCAAATGCGAGATAATGGAGTGTAATTTAACTTTTCCGATTAGTATGATAGAAAGGCTTTGCAATGGCAAAATAAGGGCAAGAACTTCCTGTTCAATACAAAACCAGGGAGGGGCTCTCTCAGGTGGAAGTGACCAATGAGCCAAATGTCTGAGACTGAATGCATAATAATAAAACAAAATCTTGGGTAGGCCTAGCCCACCTTTGTCAATTGGTCTATGTAACTTATAAAAATGTAATCTAGGATGCTTACCATTCCAAATGAAGGACTTCGCTATGCTATCCAATTGCTTGAAGTAAAAGAGGGGGACATCTATAGGGAGAGATTGTAACAGGTAGATTTTGATAACATTAACCTTCCCAATCATAGATAAATGTAATGAAGCCCACCTGCCCACATCACTCGAAAACCTTTTTATTAAGGGGTCAAAATTAAATCAGACAAATTTGCTGGGAATAAAATGCCCGAATACTTAATGCCCTGTTTGGGCCACTGGAAGGCGCCCGGCTGGAAAGCCGTTACTGGGCAGTACGCTGTCAGAGACAAAGCTTCAGATTTAGACCAACTGACTCTGTATCCCTAGAACTTAGAAAAGGAATTAATAATTCTGTGGAGGCAAGGCAAAGATCTAGTAGTGTCGGAGACAAATAATAAATTATCATCTGCTTAAAGCAAAAGCTTACGCGCCACACCTCCCGCCACCACCCCTGGAAAATCATCCTCCTTTCTTATTGCGGCTGCTAATGGTTCCAGGTCAAGGCAGAACAATAATGGGGAAAGAGGGCAACCCTGCCAGGTGCCCCTATCCAGAGTAAAATAATCTGAATTTAATACATTTGTTTGTACCACCACTACCGGGTGTCTATAAAGTAACTTGATCCATCCAATAAAAGTATTCCCGAACCCGTATATTTCAAAAATATTAAAAAGATAATCCCATTCTACCATATCAAATGCATTTTCAGCGTCAAGTGAGATGGCAGTGACCGGAATCTGATCATTCGCCACTGACCACATGATATTGATGAAACGATATTGATGTTATCAGAAGAGCTGTGGCCCCAAATAAATCCCACATGATCTCTATGTAGATGTCATAACTTTACTTAATCGGTTAGCCAGAATTTCTGATCTAGTCTAGCTGGATCAGGGAAATTGGATGGTAACTCTTACACTCACTTGGATCTTTGTCCTTTTTAAGAATCAGACTGATCCGGGCTTGTGTCATGGTTGGCAGAAGCTTTCCATTCTTTAGTGATTCTGTATAAACTTCTAACAAAATTGGAGCCAGTTCTGTAGCATAAGATCTAAAAGCGGCAAAACCATCTGGTCCCGGAGCCTTGCCTGTAGGCAGGGACTTAATTACCTCGCCGAGATCCTCCAAGGTTATCTCAGAATCAAGATAATTTTTTTGCTCAGTCATCAGTTTAGGGAGTTCTAATGGTTCCACAAAGTTTCTAATATCTTCATTGGTTGATGAAGATGTGGAACTGTAAAGATCAAGATAGAATTCTTTAAAAGCATTATTAATATCAATGGCTGAGATAAATATTTCACTGCCAGCAGATTTCACTTAATTTTTCCTTAAAATTCTACAAACAATACCTCATAATGACAACATGAAAGAAGTTTGTTTGAAATCTTTGCAAATGTATTAAAAATAAAAAATGAAAAAAATCACATGTACATAAGTATTCACAGCCTTTGCCATGACACTCAAAATTGAGCTTAGGTGCATCCTGTTTCCACTGATCATCCTTGAGATGTTTCTACAACTTGATTGGAGTCCACCTGTGATAAATTCAGTTAATTGGACATGATTTGGAAAGGCACACACCTGTCTATATAAGGTCCCACAGTTAACAGTGCATGTCAGAGCACAAACTAAGCCAGGAAGTCCAAGGAATTGTCTGTAGACCTCCAAGACAGGATTGTATCGAGGCACAGATCTGGGGAAGGGTACAGAAAAATGTCTGCAGCATTGAAGGTCCCAATGAGCACAGTGGCCTCCATCATCCGTAAATGGAAGAAGTTTGGAACCACCAGGACTTTTCCTAGAGCTGGCCGCCCGGCCAAACTGAGCGATCGGGGGAGAAGGGCCTTAGTCAGGGAGGTGACCAACAACCCGATGGTCACTCTGACAGAGCTCCAGCATTTCTCTGTGGAGAGAGGAGAACCTTCCAGAAGAACAACCATCTCTGCAGCACTCTACCGATCAGGCCTGTATGGTAGAGTGGCCAGACGGAAGCCACTCCTCAGTAAAAGGCACATGACAGCCCACCTGGAGGACTCTCAGACCATGAGAAACAAAATTCTCTGGTCTGATGAAACAAAGATTGAACTCTTTGGCCTGAATGGCAAGTGTCATGTCTGGAGGAAACCAGACACCGCTCATCAACTGGCCAATACCATCTCTACAGTGAAGCATGGTGGTGGCAACATCATGCTGTGGGGATGTTTTTCAGCGGCAGGAACTGGGAGACTAGTCAGGATCGAGGGAAAGATGAATGCAGCAATGTACAGAGACATCCTTGATGAAAACCTGCTCCAGGGCGCTCTGGACCTCAGACTGGGGCGAAGGTTCATCTTCCAACAGGACAATGACCCTAAGCACACAGCCAAGATAACAAAGGAGTGGCTAAGGGACAACTCTGTGAATGTCCTTGAGTGGCCCAGCCAGAGCCCAGACTTGAACCCGATTGAACATCTCTGGAGAGATCTGAAAATGGCTGTGCACCGACGCTCCCCATCCAACCTGATGGAGCTTGAGAGGTCCTGCAAAGAAGAATGGGAGAAACCGCCCAAAAATAGGTGTGCCAAGCTTGTAGCATCATACTCAAAAAGACTTGAGGCTGTAATTGGTGCCACAGGTGCTTCAACAAAGTATTGAGCAAAGGCTGTGAATACTTATGTACATGTGATTTTTTTTCGTTTTTATTTTTAATAAATTTGCAAAGATTTCAAACAAACTTCTTTCATGTTGTCATTATGGGGTATTGTTTGTAGAATTTTGAGGAAAATAATGAATTCAATCCATTTTGGAATAAGGCTGTAACATAACAAAATGTGGAAAAAGTGAAGCTCTGTGAATACTTTCCGGATGCACTGTATATCTGTATTTCAATCGGGTCAATTCTCTGAGGCCATCAGACAACATTCGGCGCTTCAGCTCTGCCTTTGCACTTTTAATATTCCCATCCAACTCTACAAGCTCTTGTGCTTTGTATTTTTTGATGAATGAGGCATACTGTATGATCCGACCCCTAAGAACTGCTTTAAGTGCCTCCTAAGCCATGCCCACAGAGGATACTGAGGACCAGTTTGTCTCCATATAAACATTGATTTCAGCCTTTAACATTTGTTGGAATTCAGGATTTTGCAAAAGGGATACATTAAAGTGCCAACTATATGATTTCTTTTTCTCCATATGTGGCAACACCTGTAAACTCACCAGGGAGTGATCTGAGACTAAAATGTTTCCAATTGTGCAACCAACAACAGATGAAATGAGGGACTTAGATATAAAATATATATATATATATATATATTCTAGAATAAATCTTATGGACTGATAAAAAACATTTATAGTACCTACCAGATGGGTTCAAAAGTCTCCAAATATCTGTAAGACCAAGATTTTTAAATATCCTATGATGCATCAATGTTGCTCTAGGGGGTTTACACATTTTTGCTTCACTATGATCAAGAACTGAGTCCATCAAAAGATTAAAGTCTCCTCCCAATCTTATATCACAAGGGGTGCCAGCAGCTTGCAACCTCCCTTCAAGATCTATAAAAAAGCCCTGATCATCAGCGTTAGGTGCGTAAATATTAGCCAAAAGCAACCTCTAAAACAATAATGACTCTTCCTAATTTATATATAATCTGTTTGAGACATTTGAATTGTAGATGTTTATTTATCAATGTAATGACTCCCCTGCTCTTACTTGAGCCAGCACTAAAGAAAACATGTCCACCCCATATCTTCCCAAATGTTTCAGCTTCCCGTGGGGAAAGATGCGTTTCTTGAAGAAATACTATATCATATTTCTTGCGTTTAAGAAAAGAAATAACCTTCCTTCTTTTTATGGGTTGCCCCAACCCATTCACATTCCACGTGGAGAGAGTCAATCCACTCATATTAACATTTGACATTTTGACATGCGATTCCTGCATTCCCTGAATCGATCACGTTTCTCTCTTGTCGAATTCGCAAAGTCTGGGAACAAGAAAATGCTGTGGTTCTTCCAAGAAAGCTTTCCTTTACTCCTCGCCTCGAGTAAAACGAGATCTTTATCGGATGATCTTAGAAATGTAGCCAGAATTGATCGGGGCCTGTCTCCCTCAACCGATCTCCGAGCTGGGACGCTGTGAGCTCGCTCGATTAACAGCTTATGGCCTGTTATGTCAAGCAGACTAAGAAAGAGCTTGTCTAGGAATTTCACTATATCTCAGCCTTCCTCATGCTCAGGAATTCCAACAATTCGGACGTTGTTTCGTCGATTATGATTCTCCAAATCCTCCAGTTTTTCCCAAATGCGTTCCAAATCTATCTTGGTCGCTAGCGGGTTAGCAGCTAATTCCCTCTCTGATGACTCCAGATAATCAATCCTTCTCTTGACATCCAACAATGTTGTAACCAAACTCAGAGAATTTCGTCTCCATGGAAGTGATCGATCGTCGTATTACAGCAAGATCCTCCAAGTCTGCAACAACCTTCGTCAGCATTACAGACACATTCATAAGTTCATGCCAGATTTCTTTCAGTTCACCATCCGAATTGAGTCTCGGGCTCTTGGCCTGCTGCTGAGGGGAATCAGCTTGAGCACGTAAGTGTCTTTTATTATCTCCAGACCCCGAGGATTTTGAATTCTTTGACATATTGTCTTCCTAGAACAGTTAAGAATCAGGGTGTATCGAACCTCACTGGTTTATGACACAAATAGTAATAAAACTAGCAAAGTGTGCAGAGCTCGCCGTTCATACTTCCGACCCACTCATGGCATCACGTGACTCAAGATGTATTACTCTTTTATTTTCAAATAAGCGGCAGGTTGTAAGGCTATTTAAGTAAGGCATAAAACAGATATAAAATGACATGTTTTCTTTCTACATTCCTGGCAGGGCAGCTTTATTACACTGGTAGATGGGATTTATGTCAAACCCTGCACTCCACTGAGACTGGATTTGTGAAGAGCTGCCTGCCCTTCATAACCCGAGAGCAATGCTGTTGGCACTCTTAGAAATGCACAGACAAACATGGTTCTTTTGTCTAATGCTGTAGATATAGCAACAAAATATTGCATTTTAAGAAGTGATGTCCTAAATCATATTGTAATTATAGATCTTAGACTGATAGTCTAACAGACTAAACTGTCTGGAGTGAATGAACAAGTATTTTAATATGCTTCATTTTATTTCATATTTGAGTCTCTGCATGTTTTCTTTTCCTAAGAACAGTGGGTGGGTGTGACCAAGATCAATGAGATCTTTCATCAGAGAAATGAAAAACCATAATCAGATGTCTCAGGTAGCCTGTGGCCAACAGTTACATAGCTGTTGCTTGGATCAGTTCCGTGTAATCCTAATAGTTCAGGTCATGATTGGTTTTTGATATCCTTTCTTTGCTCTAGAGGTACCAAGCACCTGATTTGAATTGAGTGGAGCAGTTTAGTTTGCACTTCCTCTCAAAGTCCAAGTTTTTATTATCTGAGCTCTGGAAGGCCCGGTTTGGACAAATTTTCTTTGGCATGACACAGAGTGGGTGTTGGGGAGCAGTCATTGCTAAGGAGGTATGCAGTGCAACACGATAGGATTTGTGAGGTTCCACCCGGAAGATGGCCTCCAGAAGTGCGTGTTGAATAATACTCCTCATCTAGACTTTTGAGTTGTGGTGGGAAAGAGATATAACAGTCATTTGAACTCATCTGTGGCTCTTCAAGAGAGAAGGCCAGTCAGATTTACGAGTCCAGGGCTGGATTAATGGTATGGATAAAACAAGATCTGAGGGAGATGTTGCATAGTTGCTTGGACTTATTCAAGTTTTTTGGTGTTTCATTATCCTGCAAAACCTATTTGAGTTATGAACATGAGAAAAGTGTCTATTATGAAAGAGTGCAGCCAAAACAAGGCCACATTTAAACTGTCAAACAAGTCATTACAGGTAGTCCTGAATTAGCAAATCAATCCTAAATTATTTTAAAATTATACTACATTTAGTTACGGTCCTCTAATCTGATTGGCTGTCAGTCTGAGCATTTCTCAGCAACACGCAATGGGTGATCCTGCTTTGGATTCCTTTTAAAAACTGTTAGCGGAGCAACGAAAGACAAAATAACTCGATAGTTACCCAGGACCTGAGATTAATTTCTGAAAATGGATTACATGGCTCATATGGGGGGATTTATGCGTATTATACTTTGGGGGGAAATAAAAATCTTAACACTAAAACATCGAACATTTTACAAAGATCCCACAGGGGGCTAGTTTGATCAATTCGTACCTCTAGTTTTATCGTGATTAAATAAATAAGTACATAGCCTACATTATGATCCTTCATGTCAGTCACTTGTTTACCAACAAGTATCAATCATGTGCTGACTTACATTTATTTTGTTGTTGTTATCTTTTTGTTTAACAAATACTTTATCATGAAGTTAAAGGGATAGTCCACCCAAAAATGAAAATTCTATCATCATTATTCATCCTCATGTTGTTGCAATCTTGCATGACTTTCTTTCTTCCATGTAACTCAAAAGGAGATGTTACGCAGAATGTTAGTCTCAGTCACCATTCACTTTTGCTGCATCTTTTTCCATACAAGGAAAATGAATGGTGACTGAGACTAACATTCTTCCAAACATCTCCTTTTGAATTTCACAGAAGAAAAAAAGTCATACATGTTTGCAACAGGATGAGGATGAATAATGATGATAGAATTTTCATGAATAATTCATTTTTGGTTAAACTATATTACAAATTTATAAAGTTTAATTCAGTGTTCACCATTAATTAATTTCTCAATTTGGAAACTTTTCCCACTTTTCCCACTAGTAGGTTTTGCCCAAGTACCAGTGGTGTTGAAAGCTGCTCCGCAGCAAAGGGAAATGATTTTGTTTTTCAAGGGAAATGTCCCACAGGTGCCATGTAATAACCCTTCCCAACACATGGTTTGTCTGTTTTAACAAAATGCCATGTATGGCTTTGTACCACTGTTCTGTTTCAACCTCTGGATGTTTCAGGTGAAAGTGTTTCCCAGAGAATCATCACATATCTCTGTGGCTCCAAAGAGGATACAGGCTGGGAGTGTGTGGCCACAGCAGAGGTGAAAGGAGCCTGTAGAATGAGTGCAAGAAGGTCCAGTTTAGTCCTGGCATGACTTGATCTTTTCCAGATGAATTTCCATGCTGTTCCAAGCTGGTTAGTGTTTCTTTGGTGCTGGTCTAGCTGATAGACCAGCATAACCATGTTGTTCACCATTAAAAAAATGCTGGTCAGTCCACATGTTATTTCTAATGAAGTTGGATGATGAAGGGAGGCTTGCTGGGTAAGCTAGTTAAGAAGCATGGTAGGAACACCAGCATCCAAAACTCAAAATATGCTGGGCTTTTCAACAGGTTATAGTTTCTTTTTCTGCCTGTTCTAGCTGCTGAAGAAGTGACTCAGGAGAAGAAATTTTAGAAGGAAATATCATTTGATGGCTATAGACACTTGGCAGAACACTGAACATAAAGAGTCCCATACTAAACCACACTGTTTTTCTTTCCATAGAGCTCAAGTCTTTGCAAGCCTGTGAGAGGTTTTGTAATGGTACTGCAGCAGGTTTTGAATGTCTAAACCATTCTCCTAGAGCTAATTTTCCCTATATTTATGGTCCATTAAGAATACAAAGGCAAATACACACATGGCATTTCTAAACTTTAGGAACCTGACTTCTTGAAGCACCTTGGGCTTAGATTAAAGGAATAGTTCACCCAAAAATGTAAATTCTCTTATCATTTACTTACCCTCATGCCATCTCAGATATGTAAAAATGTCTTTCTTCTGCAGACCACAAACAAAGATTTTTAGAAGAATATCTCAGCTCTGTAGATCCATACAATGCTTGTGAATGGGATCCAAAACTTTGAAGCTCCAAAAAACACATAAAGGCAGCAAAACATTTATCCATACGACTCCAGTGGTTTAATCCATGTCTTCTGAAGTGATCCAATCATTTTTGGGTGAGAACAGACCAAAATGTAACTAAATTTTCAATATAAATCTTGACATCAGCAGTCTAATTGGCGATCATGATTTCAAACTCAATTACACTTCCTAGATCCATCTAGCGCTCTGCGCATGCATCAAGCACTAGGATGTGTAATCAAGCTTAAAAACATGATTGTGCCTAGAGACTGTAATGGTAAGATGTACAGTGAAAAAGGAGTTACATTTTGGTCTGTTCTCACCCGTACCTATCACATAACTTCAGAAGATGTGGATTAAACCACTGTAGTTTTATGGATTACTTTTATGCTACCGTTATGTGCTTTTTGGAGCTTCAAAGTTCTGGTCACCATTCACTTGCATCGTATGAACCTAGAGAGCTGAGATATTCTAAAAATCTTTGTTTGTGTTCTGCAGAAGAAAGAAACTCATACACAACTGGGATGGCATGAGCGTGAGTAAATGATGAGAGAATTTTCATTTTTGGGTATTACTATTTCTTTAATTGTTTAATGAGTTATTAAATTTTCTTCCTAGCTTACTTGAAGTAGATTAGCTGTGTTTTAGCCTCAGAGTTTCTTGTTTTTTTTGTTTTTTTTGTTTTTTTTGTTTTTTTTATTTTTTTTTTTATTTAACTTAGTGAAGAAGCCAAATTTACAAATTTGTCATTGTTTTACGTGTCAAAAGACCAGTGCAGTCATAGTTATGAACGTGTTGGTGGATTCCAGGCCAGCTACTCTGAAGTCTTATTAGCTCTTCAAAAGACTTGAGCTTTCATGCCAAATGACAGCAAGATTACAACAACCGCAGTGCACTCTTGATTAGTGAGATGTAGTTATGTGAGGGCAGTCTGGAGAGAAGAGAGATGCCTCTCTTATGTGGAGAAACAACTCCTGCTTGACCAGTTGATGGTGTAGTGCTTTAATGTGGCACTTGTGTAGATACCAAGCCTGCTATCTTTCACCTAAAAATTAATATTATGTACATTTAAATGTGTGTCAGCATGACTGGTGGACGCTGGTCTCCAGCATGGGATTATAATGTCCCCCACCAGGCTTCCTAAAGGAATAGTTCACCCCAAAATTAAAATTGTCTTCATTTACCTGTATGAATTTGTTTCTTTTTTGGAACACAAAAAGAGGAATTTTGAAGGATGTTTCATTTTCTGATTTCAATACAATGGCAGTTGATAGTGAATTGCTTTAAAGAATAATGTTATTTCCACAAAAAATTATTTCAGCTTGTCCCTCGTTTATTTAAAAATAATGTGGTTATGGTAAGGCACATACAACTGAATGGGTGAGTCCATAAAAATGTAAATAGATCTGTGGAATCGTGTTAACATGATTTTAGTGTGAGAAAATCACTTACTTTTGTGTAAAGCTATATTCAGTATTACTACTTGGTTGCCATGAAGACGTAATGCCAGTAAACCCTGTAATCAATTTTATCACAATAAATTCATGTTAACATGCATTATGTTTATGTCTTGTGAGTTCACTTTTGAATCTGTGTGTATTTAAATGTTTATGGGCTGGCCCCGTTTACTTTCATTGTAAGTGTCGCACTGGAACCCAGATTTTTGCTTTTTTTTTTTTTGATAATCAAGGGATAAATTACAATTATTTTCTGTGGTAATCAACATTATGCTACAAATGCTGCCGATTAAACTTAACTTGTATTGAACCCAGAACATCCCTTTAAAGTACCCAAAAGTGTCATAAAAGTAGTCTATGTTACTCATGCATCATATTCCAACTTCTGAAGACATACAATTTGGTGAGCCTGTTATTTTACAGTGAAAATCTTGACTTCCGCCATACTGTAGCTCTCCTTTGCATGCTCATGAATACAAGAGAGGTGCAAGTTAGCGAAGTCACAATGGCCTTCGCTAACACCTTGTGGAAGCGAAAACAGCGCAAGTTCCACATAAATACACAAACAAGATTCTCTCGTGCACTTATGAACGCAAAAGAAAAGTTATGTCGGAAATCAAGAAGTCAAGTTTTCTCTGTAAAATAACTTGCATTTCGGGCTGTTTATCAACAAAACATCCCTTCAGGAGACTTGATGCAAGAGACGCATGGACTACTTTCATGACACTTTTGGATCCTTTTTTAAGTGAGTCACTATCATCTGCCATTGTAGTTCCCTTGGGGGAGTTCCCCTGAAGATTTTTCTGTAATTTTCAGTCTCCAATTACAACAGCAAAGAGGAGAATCATCGACATTTGTCATGCTGCATTACTGGAGACAGTGTGTGTTTGTGGAATGCATGGGGCATAGAACACATTCAGACGTCTACAGTTTCTGTTTTTGGAGTACAGAGACCTTTGTCTCTGACAGTTGTTTCCTGTAATGGGAAACAGTAGGGAGAACAGGAAGTCAGTAGGCAGCTATTTCCATTGTGCCCCAACTACCCTGGTGAGGTCATTGCTTCCTTTTGGGAGGCCAGATCTTAGTTGCTTTATAAGAAGCTTATAATCCCTAGTATGAATGTGAAATAAGATTGGGATCCAATTTCTGTGGTCTTTTTCCACAGAGGAAAAAAAGTAATACAGTTTTGGAACCACATGAGAGTTAGTGACAGAATTTTCATTTTTGAGTGAACAACCCCTTTAAGAACTGAGAATAGTTAATGAATAGCATTGACATTATTCAGTAGAAGGACAATATTTGATAAGTGGAAAGTGCTTCCTGACATCTATATGTAAAGAGGGGTGGAAGATATGTAGATTTGTAATATTTCATCCAGGCTATCAAAGGGTACAGGAACTCTGCAGAAGTGCTCCAGTATTTTTCTGGATTAGTGTTTTGTTTCCATTTAGTCATTAAAAGCTTGCCCCAGTCTGCAGATTAGCTATTTTGGTTTTGGAGATTAGATCAACATAGTACTAATAAGAATCTGTGAATAATGAGCTTTGAAGCCAAATGGTTTGGCTGGTTTTCATGTATAGGGAGGAGGGAGATTTCACTTTAAGCCTGGCACCTGACAGCCATACGCTATGACATGCTGTGAGATTTGGTTTCTTAGTTGACTAGCCAATCAAATCTGGGCTGCATTTCCCAAAAGCATCGTAAGCTTATGTTGATCATAGAGGCCATTGGCGCCAACGGTTTCTATGATCTACTTAGGCTTACAATGCTTTTGGGAAATGCAGCCCTGATTGTTATATATTAAATATTAGTTAATCAGTTAATCTTCTGACAAGAGACCTATTTATATGCAGATTTGTTGAGATCCTTCCCATCCCATGATCATATGGAATGACTCAAAAAATGACTGACAAAAAAGAAGCATGTTGTAAAAAGAAAACTAAAACTCTACTCTATTGTCTGTGCCTTACTGTGCAGACAGTTTCTTGTATTTAATTTTCTCTGGATCTCATCTGCTAATGTCGAAATTTGTGTGCAGGGAGAGTGTACATGTGGTTAATTTGTGTAAGGGGGCCCAAGCCAGGACAGAGGGTGATCAGGCTTCAGACTGTTTCTCCAGATCCTCTCTGCTTTATGCATCACCAGCCAGGCTTTCCAAACTGGGGAGGGGAGAGAATGAGAGCAGGGCAAACTGGTTAGGAACATGAAATGCCTTTCCTTTTGCCTCCTTTACTGTGGCAAAGCTCTGGTTTGAATGCCAGATGTTGGAATATTTCCTCTATGATGTTTTTGATTAAATAAGATAAATCCTGTGCCCATAAGGATGAATATTTCTAGAACAATATTTATGGTGACACAGTTACTTCACTTCTTTTTAATATGATAATTAGAGAGAGGAAACATCAAAGAGATGCAGTGGTTTGACTTCTCAGTGTACTTTTATGAATAAATGAAGAGAAGAAAATAAACAAAAATTGTATGCTTATGCCGAAACTGAACATGCTTTTCAGCACCTATTGCTTTGATACCTGATACGGCTTTTGATGGAGAACTTTTAAACCAAATTCTTTTTTGTCGATTCAAAATGTTTAATGCTAGAAGTGTAAAAAATATATACACTGTAAAAAGTGCTAGCCTGCAATTGTTACCTTAAAGAGCTATTTCTACCTGACATGACCAAAACATTAGTTGTGTTGGTGTAGCCTAATATATTCAGGTTGATTCAGTGGTTAAAAACATTATTAATTAATTTAACTGTTACCACAATTTTTTGGTATTTAAATTTTTAGTGTAGTTAAAAATAATCACAGAATGTTTTAAACACATTTTTTCCCTATACTAATAAAAATTATTACATTTACATTTAAGAAACAGCAATATTTTCCTAACTAACTAACTAACTAACTAACTAACTAACATATATATATATATATATATATATATATATATATATATATATATATATATATATATATATATATATATAGTAACTACATTTTAATATATGAAAAAATGCCACGAGACTACCGTAACCTTTATTTGTATGTATAGTGCAAATTCGTAGCTTCATTTTCCACTTTATTCCCATGCTTGTTCTAATATTTCTCTACCATCTTTTCCTAGCAGTTCACTCAGTTCAATGTGCAGGACATTGTAGGACACATTTTGATTTTAATTAATTATAGTTAGTGTCAGACTAAAGAGGAATAGCAGGGTGACTGTGAGTGATTAGTCCATGTGCTTGCTGGTAGTGCATGAGCACAGCTGCTCCTAAACGAATATGTACAAACGGAGCAGAGCTCGACAATCTCGCATGAGAAGCACTGAAGGCATTTTAATCAAAACAAGATGCCCCTCTGGAAGCTGGAAGGGTCACTGCTGAGACATATGCAGGACCTGCGTCTGTCAGGAATTGTGGTTGGAATGACAGATGAGCCCAGCTCTGATAGAGCAGAACTAATCAGATTAAGCATAAAAAAAATAATAAAAAAAAAATCAGTCTACTGTCATAGATCTTAGTGCTTTTAGTGCTTTCGCTGCTTGGCATGACGTATATGTGCTGAAAAAGTTTGACACCCTTAACAAAGAAAGTTTCATTGAATCAAAGTGCTGCAGCTACAGACTTGGGCCTCCTACAATAAAATATTACAAGTTGTGTTGTGAGATCAGATTACTCTCTGCTGCCAGAGGTCAGACTCTGTGTCAAAGTGGAAGGGACATGCCTCAAGACATCACATTTGCTACTCTTAAAGGGATAGTTCACACAAAAATGAAAATACTCTCATCGTTTACTCACCCTCATGCCATCCCAGATGTGTATGACTTTCTTCTGCAGAACACAAAGATTTTTATAATAATTTCTCAGCTCTGTAGGTAATCACAACGCAAATGGATGGTGATCAGCACTTTTAAGCTCCAAAAAACACATATAGGCGGCATAAAAGTAATCCACATGACTCCTTCTTTGTTAGATCCATATCTTCAGAAGCGATATGATAGGTGTGGGTTAGAAACAGATCAATATTTAAGTCCTTTTTTACCAAAAATCTACATTTTCACTTTCAAAATGTAAAAGAATTGTGTGTTGTGAAGTGTGTGTCAGTGTAATGACTCCGGACGGACACATTACAATGGTTCTGCCCTTCCAACAAGTGTTTATGATGGTTTATGTTGTATTGACGGTAAATGCGTTAATCACGATTAAAAGAAAAATTAACATGTAAAATATTTTTATTCTGACAGCTCTAATAAAAATACAGTTGTTCATTGTTAGTTTATGTTAGTTCATAGTGCATTAACTAATGTTAACATATACAACTTTTGATTTTAAAAATGTATTACGATATGCTGAAATTAACATTAACAATGATTAATAAATGCTGTAAAGTATTGTTCATGGTTTGTTCATGTTAACTAATGTTGTTAACTAATGTTAACAAATGGAACCTTGTTTTAAAGTGTTACCAAATGTAATTTTAGAGCGAAAATGCAACCTTCAAATCTCGCTCACAATTGTTAGTGTGAATGTGATTACTTCCTGGTTCCATACTTTTAGGCCATACATAAATAATAAGCCATTTTACATAAATAATAAGATATGAATTTAATGTTGTCAGAACGTTCAAAAATATTGATATTTTAACTTTTTAGCTGTATCACCCTGCCCTACTAGCATGTAGCCTTTTTACTTTTGGAAGAAGAGGATTAGAAAAAAAGAAAGAAAGAAAGGGTTTGAGTTTCAGTGTAATGTGTAATGTGATGGATTATATAACAACATATTTGTAACTTTGACTGATGTTGTGTTTGCAGTTTTTAAATCTGCACTGCGTGTCTAAAGGAATGTTTAAACGACTGCTGAAGCAGAATTTTAGTTTTGGCTAATAGTGATTCCCCTGATAGTGGCCTGTGTGGAACTCCGCAGTCATCGGTGCATGAGTAAACAACGTGAGTGAGTGAGTGAGTGAGTGAGTCTGACCTCCCATTCACCCTCTCTCCAGACCCTTTGGAGTCTGCTCAAAACACGGAAGCTGGCCCCAACTCCAAACATCTCATTTTCATCCTTCAAAAGGCAGAAGATCTTCGGCTGAGATTATAGTTAAAGGGTCCTGTCTTAAGATAAGCACCAATCTGCATTAGGCATATTTGAAAGCAATTACCCTTGGAATACTCTTGAGATGAAACAGGACTTTTGTTAACAAATTTGGTACTGTGACCCCCTCCTTCTGTGCATTTTTCCACTTCTTGTCTTAAAAAAGAATGAGTCCTATCTGAGTGTGCCGTATTCTTGAGATTAGATCTGATAATTCAGAAGTAGAGTATGAAGTATGTATGAATGAAGGAATTTCTCAAAATAAAAATTTGATCATTATTTTCTCACCCTGTCGTTCCAATCTCGTATGCTGTTACTTTTTCATGGAACACAACTGTAGAAATTTTTATAAATTGAATTTGAATGCATCCATGAGTTAATCGTCACCATGGGCTGTAAAGCTTAATGTAGCCAAAACAGTCTTCTGAAACCATTCAATAGCTTTGGGTAATGAACAGACCAAAATTTAAGTCAGTATACACTGATAATCTACACCTGAAGCTCATGTCATTTTGTTTTTTTCATTGATTTATGTGATTGATGCCAAAATGGCATTGGTTCTCACATGTGAAAACATGACATTTTACTTTTGAATTCTGGGCACGATCGTGTGCTAGATGCAAGGGCAAGATTGACAGTGAATAATGGTTTAAATTTCGGCCTGTTCCTCACACAAATCTATCATATATTTTCCGAAGTCTTGGAATATTGTGCACAAGATCTATGGACTACTTTTATGATACTTTATGGTGCTTTTTTGTGGAGTTTTTTTTCCTTTTTTGGAGCTTAACAGCCATAACAGACACTATGACTGTATATCAATATATAATTTTAATATCGTTGTATGACAAGAACTGTGAAAAGATTCTTCAAAATCTCTCTTTTTGTGTTCTACAGCATACGGGTTTAGAATGACATGAAAGTGAGTAAATGATGACATAATTTACAATTTTGGATGAACTATTCCTGTAGTTCAACAGCAGGAAGCTTTTGTAAGAGGAACATCTAATTAATCCCAGAGCTGACAGCTGTGCAGTTAATAATGGCTTTACGTGCAACAAGAGCAGCGTTGTCTCGGGTTATAGAGGTGTGCAAGAAAACACCCACTGCAAAACATTCCTGCTTGGCATTGTTTAGTGGGCACTGAGTGACGGGTTGCTGCACAGCTGGATGAAGGATGAATATATGGTCTGACAGTTCAGAAGCCTTTTCTTAAGTGAGTTATTAGGTGAAATGTCATTTTGTTGAGGATGTGTACATAAAGATTTTTTACCTAGACTTTATCTCAGAGCCAGGCTATGGGAAGACTGAGACTGCTCAATTCAATATTGAGCATTTTAAATAAATGTTTTTATTAAATGAACTGCATACTTGGAATTTTTGGAAATTGTTTGTGTTGTATGTGAATGTCATAGATTAAAATGATTCCTGGTGATTCTGCTTTACAGCAATGAATCTCCATTAGGGCCCATTATAGTAAAGACATCCTAAATGGTACTTTAAGGGCTTAGAAAGACATAAGAGGGCTTAATGATCATTAAAGGATTTGACATTGTAATTACAGAATTACAGTTTCTTTGTTCTGTTTTTCTATCTAGTATGAAATTCAAACAAAATGCTGTTAAACTTGAGACAAAAACATACAAAATTAACCAAAAAGTGCTTTCAAAATTGGTCCATAACAGAGAGAGTAAATCAGATTGATTAGCTATCAAAAACAGTAGCAAACCGATTTTAAAAGCAGAAGGCACATTTCATCCACAGTCTGCTAAGATATAATCTAATTCAGTGATTTGATTACATCTGACTGCACAGCGATGTGCATATTTTATCAAAATCATTAGGTTAAACAAAATTATTTGTGCCATTTCACAAACAACAGCTTAATTATAAATGTATTCCAGATCCTTGCTGTTTTTGATGAGAGAACAAGTATTGTAGTTCCTGGGAAAGTGAACTGTGCTACTTGGGCTGCAAACATAATTTTATAGTTGAACTATCACAAAAGCAGGTCTGTTTAATAGTGGTTTTTCTGTTTTAAAACATTGAAGGCTTTGTTTTTGTCTGTCTTTACTTTTGTAAAAGTGGGCATTTTGTTAGTGGATTAAATGGCTAGTTGGCATATTGCCCAGAGGAGTTTTATGTTTGAGATCCTCATTATACCTGCCTGGAATACCAATCCACAGTCTTTTATCCACCATAGACAGACTTTACCTTCTCCTAAAAAGAGGAAAGAGGCCACCCCCGAATTATTCCAACAAACAGTACTGAGATATTTCACATTTTGTTAAGGCTAGGCTTACTACCAATGATTTGTTAGAAAAACTGTGATACATTGGCATTAATAACATCTTAGTTTAGCTTCAAGTTTCATGTTATTATCTCATTTTCATTAGATTGCAACCAGAACAGGCATGGAACAGTCTTAAAATAAATGCAATAATGAGATACAATTTCTGGCTTGAGGTAATTATGGCTCCTGTGGCGTTATGTGTGGTTTGAGGTTAAATTTGGTGCCTTTTTCCCAAAGTTACACACTTAACCAGAAGATTTAAGTGAAACTTGGAAACTCAATGGGTGAAAAACAAAATAGATTTTTTCCCTAGAATGCAAACACTGCCAATCTTCTTTATTGACATTTAAAGGGACCATAAGAAACTGTCTGAAAATGTAAAGCACCAGAAGCAGGTTTCTGCATGTGGTCAATGGATTGGTACAGAGGCAGCAGACACACTAGATGTTCTACTGATGAACCATTGATTAACACTAATGGAGGATTAGTAGATCCTTTATCCTCTGCTTCTGCTGCTGACACACTTCAGTATCACTGACTGCTCCCTGGCCCTCAGACAGAGGAGGTTTAAGCTGTTGAAATCCCATTGTGTGCTGAAGTAATTTATTTTGAATGTGTGTAACAGACACTGATACATTTATTACAGTTGCTCTGCTGCTTTCTGTCTGTTCAGACTGTCAAAGAGAAAAATCTGAGAATGTCTGAGAAAGCTGTTAACTTTACATTTTTTTTAATCTCCTGTGTGAACCTTATTCAGAGAGGCGCCATATTTATTTTTTGACGGGTATGAAAATGAGGCTGTGAGGGATAGACTTACAGTCTCTTCGATGGATTGTACTGTTTAAATTGGTGTTGATTGTTCAGCTGATGAAACATTGAAAATGTATATTTCCAAAAAAATTCAGTTGACAAAAACGCCATGACAAACTTCACGAGTTGTAAAAATGACATGTGATCTAGACCTTTATGCGGTGTATACCATTGAACAGACTGTGAGTCTATCCCTCTTTTTAGTTTGCATTAAATTCTGTATGGTGCCTATAACCTGACTAAGGACTCGGCTAAATGACTGAGACTAATGCTGAACTGCGGTGGCCAATATAATGCCAATATACTGTATTATAAATCATTTAAAATAATTTAATGATAGGAAATGAGACATAAATAAAATTGCTGAAATTAGATGAACATTTATTTCACACAATATTAACTCAAAATTCACAGATAAAAATGAAACAAGAAAATGTTTTTATTAGAATGTTTATTAAAATGTTGACAAGACTCTCTTTATATTTTGGAACTGAGGCAAGGGATAAATGCCGCTTTTGTAATAATAGGCCAACCATCACTTGATGCAATCTAAAAATGGCCAAATATTGTCAGATTTAACTGTTTGGCCGATATATTCATCCACCACTTCTCCTGAACAGCTCTGAGAAAAAGCTACTTTTTACTTCAGCATTTAGCAAGAAGGTCAAATGGTGCCAGACGGGCTGGTTTGAGTATTTCTGTAACTGCTGATCTCCTGGGATTTTCGCACACAACAGTCTTTAGAGTTTACTCAGAATGGTGCCAAAAACAAAAAACATCCAGCAAGTGGCAGTTCTGTGGATGGAAATGCCTTGTTGATGAGAGAGGTCAACAGAGAATGGCCAGACTGGTTCGAACTGACAAAGTCTACGGTAACTCAGATAATCGTTCTGTACAATTGTGGTGAGAAGAATAGAATCTCAGAATGCTATTCTGAGATGCGGGTTGTTGCTGTTTTGGCGGCACGAGGGGGACCTGCACAATATTAGGCAGGTGGTTTTAATGTTGTGGCTGATCAGTGTATATATAGTTTTATTAATTTAATTTATTTAAAAATTCGATTTGATTGAATTTTTTGTTATTAAATTGTAATGTGTAAATCTTAAAAATAGGCTTAGGCTAGCAGGGTTGTTATTACTTTAATACTTTCAAAGTTACCACCACAAATTCCTCCTGTTTGTCAAATTAGAAGTTGCATTTTGTTTTGTATTAGCCATGCAAGGAAAATCTTTTCTCAGTGTAATTCAGCTAGTAGTGAGAGCAGTAATCGTGTGAGTTAAGTCTGCCAGCTTGCATGGCCACTTCCAATTCTTTGTCTCTAGTGGTGATTTTAAAATGTAATTGGCTTCTGATTCTTCTGCCAACCATAGTGGCTCCCCATAACATTTTGGTTATTTGGCTGCTCTGAGGACTTAACTTTGTGAATGTGGTGGCTGTGGCCATTCAATCCAAGCTAAAAGACTGATCTCCCTATTACCTTCTGGCACTTTGAGTTGTGTGGGGTTTTGTCTGTTCTGCTTTTTATTACTTAGAATATTCTGTATTTACTTTTTCTTTTATTAAATATTATTTCTTGCTTACTTTCCTCTTATTTTAAATTTACTTCTCCATTTATTTTCCAATCATGGACTTGTTGTGTGCATGTTATAGAGATGTGGTCTTAAAAGACTAGTTCACCCAAAAATGAAAAATCTTAAAAAAGGATGCAAAAGCACCATAAAAGTATTATAAAAGTACTTCATATGACTCGTGCACTGTATTCCAAGTCTTTGTGTGATGAACAGACCGATTTTGATTTGATTAGTAAGATTTCCTTGGCATGTTCATGAGAGAAGTAGCAATGTCTGATTCATGAATGAATCATACTTTTGCATCAGAATAAAGCATAGCAGTCATATGGACTACTTTTATTGAGTCCTTTTTGAAAGCTCCACATATTCAGTTGCATGGAAAAGAGCAACCAGTTCATTATTTTAAATCGGCCATTTTGTTCCATGGAAGAAAGAAAGTCATATTGTTTTGGAGTTTTCATTTTCGGGTAAACTATTCCTTTAATAGAACTCATGAAGCCGGTGCTTGAAGACTGATCCATCAATGAGCCAGCCTGCTGGCTCTCAGTTTCTCATCTATGGAAGCTCATCCCACATATATAGGATATGATCAAGCTCTGCTGTTTCCCATTACTCAACACACAGCACAATGTGAAACTTTAGGAGACAGAACCATCTGTCAAAGGGAACAATGGGGTCATCTTGCCCATAAATTAATGGAAATAACAAACTTATGGCTTGAGTTCTGCTGAACAATACATATTGCGGTTAGGCGGCTCTCAGTTGTCATTAACTTAAGTTTAATTAAATAGAACAATAAATGCTTGGTAGCCCTTGATCTTCATCCAGTCATTACTGCCCTGATGGTTGGGGGGAGACTAAATAAGGCCTGATACATTATATCTGGAGTTTCAGTGATAGGTATGGCCAGATCCTATAGCAGAGGACATTTACAGCCTATAATGGGAGAATAGTCTTTGTGAATTTGACTTTGCAGTCTGTGTGTGTCCATGCTAGATCTTAACAACATTGGCCAGGGAATCACATTTCCTAAAGCAATGAAACACTTTAGATCTCAGTCATCATTGTAGAATGGAGCCAAACACACTGTGTGTGCAGAAAGACAATGCATTAACCAAGGAAATGATTTAAAAAGGAAAGACCAAGATTTGTTTGCAATATTTCAACAACTTGTCTATTACATAATGATGTTCTCAGAGTGCTTTGAGTGCAATATCATGATGTGTGTTCTTGCCTTTCTTGGTGTGCTTGAGGAAGCGAATTTTGCAGCAGATATGTTTGTATATTTATTGATTTACAGTCAGTATCAAATAATCATCTCGATATACACTCACTTAGAACTTTATTAGGAACACCTGTACACCTACTTATTCATGCGTTTATCTACTCAGCCAATCATGTGGCAGCAGTGCAATGCATAAAATCATGCAGATACGAGTCAGCTTCAGTTCATGTTCACATCAACCATCAGAATTGGGAAAAAATTTGATCTCTGTTATTTCAACAGTGGCATGATTGTTGGTGCCAGACAGGCTAGTATGAGTATTTCTGTATCTGCTGATCTCCTGGGATTTTCACACACAACAGTCTCTAGAGTTTACTCAGAATGGTGACAAAAACAAAAAACTTCCAGTGAGTGGCAGTTCTGCAGATGGAAACTCCTTGTTGATGAGAGAGGTCAACTGAGAATGGCCAGATTGGTTCGAACTGACAGAAAGGCTACGGTAACTCAGATAACCACTCTGTACAATTGTAGTGAGCAGAATAGCATCTCAGAATGCACAACATGTTGAAACTTGAGGCAGATGGGCCACAACAGCAGACACCACGTCTGGCACTTTATTAGGACCATAGTGTTTCTAATAAAGTGCTCAGTGAGTGTAAACCAAAAAAGAGAAATAAAATCACAAATACAAAATAAATACTGTTAAATTCAACAAATCAAATGTTACACTGTAAAAAGTGGTAACATGCAGTTGTTACCATAATGTGCTATTTCTACCTGATCTAACACTTCAAATGAGTTTTGTTGGTGTAACCTAATGTTTTCAGGTTGATTCAGTTAACATTAACATTACATGTTAAATAATGTGTTTGACCTAAATCAATTTAGATGTTACCACATGAAGCACATTTTTTCAGTGTTGTTTAAAATAAATATGGTGTAAACAGTAAGGTGATTTACTTTCTGAAAGTAAAAGTTTCAGTAATTCAGTATATCAAGTGATATCAATAACATGTCAATTAAATTAAGATAACCCAAAGATATTTACAAGTAGGTTTCACTTTAAAGCAGCGATATGTAATATATTTCCTGTACTGAAGCATAAAATTATCATAATATGTTATCAGAGATTTAGGAATCATGCTAAGTTGAAATACTGGCTTCTCCGAAAACAATGCTACAGCCAGTATATTCTACTTTGAAATGTCCATTCCAGGCCAGAATTTCTGTTTGTGTTTTGGCCTGTGTGATTCCACCCACTGCCCATTTCCCAATAGTATTTCGACACCCCGGGTTACCAGATTTTAAACAAGTTAGTGGGCAAACACAGCATACCGCAGCCTTGGAAGCCAGCAGTACATCTAGCTGACATTGACAGAGTTATACAAAATCCACATGAGCTGGTTTATAATTGGCAAACAATAAAAACATTGCAAACATATACATTAGCTGATCAACTTACAGTGTAAGGCTCGTCACTTGCCATTGTCAGTTTGCTCGTTCGTATTGCGTGTCCTCAACCTGGCAACCCACGTGAGCTTCTAGTCTGGGGAGGAGGGGGCGGGGGAGACAACTCTCTCCAATATTTTGAATTAGGACTGCAGTACCCATTTTAAACGCTTGATGTTAATATTACATATTGCTCCTTTAATGCTTTTGGTCTCATATTGACTAAATGCGCAAAGCAATTTTCTAAACCTAACCTTTGCCTCTCCATCTGTTTCTCTCTGTTTTTCTCTTATGCTCCTTCCAGACTCGGATCTTAGCATGCGAACAGTGAGCACACCAAGCCCAGCTCTGATTTTGCCCTCTTGTTCTTCCCCTGCCATATTCAATGGCTCCTCTACATCCTCATCTGCCTTCAGCACAGAAACTATTGCCATGGTGCACACACCCCCCACCTCCCTCACCCACCCCCAGAGGAGCCTGCGGCAACCAAAGGACCACCAGGGGGCACCCATCGATATGCTCCCGGACCACGCCTTTCTACAGATCTTCACCCACCTGCCCACCAACCAGCTGTGCCGCTGTGCCCGTGTATGCCGTCGCTGGTACAACTTGGCATGGGACCCCCGCTTGTGGAGGACTATTCGTCTGACAGGAGACGTGCTACACGTGGACCGCGCTCTTCGGGTTCTCACTCGAAGACTCTGCCAGGATACCCCCAATGTATGTCTCACCTTGGAGACAGTTGTGGTTAGTGGCTGTCGGAGGCTGACTGACCGTGGACTGTACACAGTGGCACAGTGCTGTCCAGAACTCCGTCGCTTAGAGGTTTCCGGCTGTTACAATGTATCCAATGAGGCTGTGTTTGAAGTAGTGTCACGCTGCCCCAACTTGGAACACCTGGATGTTTCAGGTAATGCATCTTGAGTGATAATGTATGATTGTACTATTATTATTCTTAAATCAGGTGAAGAGTGCAATACTTCATCTTAGAGCATTTTCACATCTTAGAGAGTTTTTGTGCACTACTTTGCTTGAAAAGGTGGTCTGGGGTACGGTACCTGTAAATGCAATTGGTATGAAAGCAATCCATCCTATCTCAGGAAAGTGAACCGCTAATAATGACATATAATTTGCATCTTTGCATGCTCCTGGTCACATTTATTTTAATATAATACATTTCTAATAGTGGCTTGTCTCCTATTAAATTGCCTTTGGAGAGCGGCTCAAGTTCTTTGCATCTCTTGCAATGTATCCAAGGTTTTGGTGGTGAATCCAAAAGGACAAACACTTTAAAAACACAGTGAAATCAGCATCTTCTCCCCCTGAGTTGGTCATAGCAATAATGGGATAGAACTGCCATTAGTACTCACAATGGTACTTACATTGATGATGCACACATGCAGCGGTTCGGACACAAATAGCGCAATGTGAAAACAGACGGAGCCAGGGGGAGGGCGGAGGAATCGAACTTGGACTAATGCTGCCTTCATGTGTATTGGATTTTATCCTACTTCCCACTTCTGAAGTGATAATTACCAGTATGTCACGTTCAAGTGCGTTGTTGGAAAGAACAGGAAACATGGACAACGCCAGGTTCAGTCATACATATTTCTTGAAGAACTTTTATTTTGACACCATAATACATATTACTCAGTTAGCTTGCTGACGATAGTGGAATTTTGGGCAAATACAAGCTATTTTCATGGTGTAAAGATTTACAACATGCATCAAATGGTTGCTGATATACAAAAATGAATATGACCAAAACAGCAAGCGCTAAGAATTAGCTGTATTTAGGTAAATTAATAAAACCTGTCATTCACTACAGAAACCGTAGTCTCCTCTGCTATGTTGAAAGTTTACGACTCCTCCCATCTTGGAAACTCTGGTATCAAAATTATCTCTTAATTTGGGAAACTTGTATTTATGAAAATTCCGATAGCACGTGAAGGCAGCATAAGATCAAGTAATTGAATCAAGTGTGTGAACAGTCTTAAAATGTTTCCTAATTGCCAATAGTAATAATAGTGATAGTAATAGTAATTGTAATAGTCTCCGTTTCCCCATTCTGATGCCTTTGAGACTTGTTTAACCACACATACATTAAGGGGGTATTTAAACTTGGTCACTTCATGCGTTTTACTGATCGGATAGCTATATGATCATGAAAAGACCAAGTGTAAATGCCCTCCAAGATGGATTCGAGACAATATAAAGATGCATTCTATTCGAAACTCGGTCAAGTGTAAATGCATCTGGTTGTTCAAGCTACATATGTTAATTCTACTCCACCCAAACAGCGCTATGTCAGCATAGGGTAAATGTGAAAAATAACAGCTGCTATAGAGTATTTGCACGGGGCTCAGGTCGCACAATAAATAATAACAAGTCAAGAAACAGGTGCACGTTGTAGGAGAGACTGAACTTTTTTCTTCATTGATTTAATGCAGATCGCTGAAGAAACTGAAACACTGACAATGAGCGCAGCTGACACGCATGGACATTTCTGAACTACAACAAGCCTAGAGGGGAAAAATACACAGTGCGCACACAGACACGCGCACTGGGCAAAGTCAGTTGGAATTAAATAATAAATCACATCTTTTAAATTCGCTGCTCAGCATTAGCATTTTCACAGAAGTGAACTATTTTGTATTTGCATATAGCGCGGGAATTGAAGATCAGATTTATCTGTTTGGCAGAGACACATTTATGAGGCCAAGTGTATATGGAATATGCTTATTCAATCGGATAACAACTCAATCAGTAAAAACACATGAAGTGACCAAGTCTTAATACCCACTTACTGACTTCAAGAGCTCATAGCTGTGCTGGCTAAAATGTACATTATTTACTTACTTTAGTAATAATCATAAGATGTGAAATAATGTCAATATTTTCAAAATGGGGCATCATGAGGGCTCAACAATTGTTTTTTTCTCTTACTGACAACCTTAGAGGGACTGTATGTCTGTAGCTAAGGAAAAAAAGAGTATGATATTTTCTAATTCTTATTAATAATTATTGTTATCAATGCCGAACTTAATTATTAGAAGTAAGGACGTGTTGATAATATGCCTTTTTGTCTAATTGCCTTTTTCACACATGGTTACAGATATGGCACAGCAAGATTAAATAATAAAATATTTGAAATGCTTTACTTTTCATGATTAAATTACATTTTAAATCGTCAATGTAACATGTGACTTAGGTCGGCATGTAGCTCTGTCAGTCTACAAACTAACCTCTGAAAATCCAACCTCTGAGAGGGATTTTTATTAAACTGTTTAAATTGCTTCCTGACTCAAAGCCAACAGCCTGAGTGCTTCACCTGCTTTGTTGTCTAGCACAGAAGACAGCTGAGTTTTTTTCACTCACAGAGTATTCTGAATTGTCCAGGACTTCCTCTTGAAAAGCTGGAAAAGGTATTAATAGCTCTGGCATTCTGTCTGTGCTTTCTATACTTCCCAAAAGAAACATAAGCCTAAGCAGAACCAGGACCTCTGACTTTTAAGGTGCTTTGGGAAAGTCTGCTGCGCTAATTTAGAGAATTATAGGTCATTGAATGATCGACAGTATTTTGGGTAAACGTATTGCTGTAAGTAGTACAGGTAGGGTATTCAGTTGCTTTTCAAATGTTTAAACCTTTTAAATTACCCTTAATATTAATATTTTTGTCCTATAGATTTCCAAATAGCAGCGAACAGTTTTGTTGTGACATTTACAAAATGTTGTTTTGTATGGTTGTCTTTGTCTTTAACTGGCAATCTTTTGTCTGGTTTTTGTTTCAATTGTCTTACATTTCACAAAGGACCATACAGGGGTTTACAATTCAGCAAATGTGAATGTCAGAAAATAATAGCCCTTTATGTCCTCAAGCCCCTTCCCTGGTGTTTTATTTCCAACTTCCTGCTCTGCACTTCCTGTTTGAGCACATTGCTGTTTTCCCTGTGTGAATACAAAGGTTCGGCTGCAGTCCCTCTGCTGTCGGACTTGAGCTCTGCATTTTCTGTCTTCTCCTAAAGGAGACATGGTTAGATACCATCCCCCAAACTTCATGAAATAACTCATTTCAGATGTCTCTCGACCCTCTCCTGCCATTTCCATAGTTTTTCAAATATTCTGCAATTACCTTCAGCTGTAGTTTTACTGTTAAATCTTTTCTGTGAGTTTGATGTTAGTTTTTAATATGTTAAAGCAGATGAAAGGGGTGAAGACCAGAGAGCAGAGTACGTATGTTTCTCAGATGGCACATATTACATAAAGGCTTTCTTACAATTGTCTTTTGGGATTTCTGTTCCAAAATTACACATTTGATATTTCTTTTCACATGCATCTACAAACATGAAAATAAATTATGTTAAGAATCAATTGCAACATCACATACAAATGGTTCTGAAGAATTTTTGTAGAGTTTTCTTTTTCTTTTTTTTTTTTTTTTGCATTTTTTCTTTCCATAATATTTAAACAATTACAGAATTAATTTATCTCCACACTCTTAGGGAAAAAAGTACTTTTTTAAGGCACAAGGGCAGTCAATGGGGTAGTACCCTCAAGTGTTTTAACATGTTTGGGTACATAATTGCCATAATGACTTATTGCATACCTTTAAAAAGTACATTTATGTTTTGTTCCTCTGGGAATAAAAATGTAACTGCACAGTACCTTTTTTTTCCTCCTTAACCCTTATATTGTATTCCGGTTAAAACTGACCAATTAACTTTTTGTTTTGTTTTTTCTGAAAACTGTAGTTTATTTTATCCAGTTGGAATGAAATTCCATGACTTTGTTCACTTAGATCATTACAGTTTTGTTGGTTTTATTTCACTTTGTTACACCAATGGTGTTCCCGGTCTAAAGTGACCGGCCATTGGAAATGTGGCGCTAACAAGGTTTATGTTACGTGCAGTGTTAATCTTGTCAATTAAATCACTGATGAAAACATTTGTTGGCGAATAATTTGTATTTTGTTTCGTCAACGATAACAAATACGAGACAAAAAAAAGACCATCCTAAGGGCTGTGCAACCGGTGCGGTCGCCTTTGCTTGGGATGGCCCTGATCATGAGCATAATTAAATGATTTTATTAAAGCATACTTTTGTCGAAAATATGACGAGAAAGAAATAATACTGCAAGTCAAGATATTAACAGTGCAAGATACAGCTAGAGAAACATCTGTTTTTAGAATTCCCCCGCTTGAGCTGCGTACTGAACACTGGCAAAATGAATCGGTTTAAAATGGGTTAATTACCTCACTCAAAAAAATCCTATTTAAACTAATAATAAGAAAACTAATGAAAACAAAAGGGGCTCCTCCCCTTCTGGGCTTGACCCCTTAGAACCACAATATACATCATGACCTCTCGTGAGTTTTTGCTTAAATATTACACATTGGGCACATTGGGTTCTGGCAATGTCCTGGAAAAGTGTGGCTTGAAAAGAGTGGGAACCCTGATTTAAGTTTTCTATATACACTACCGGTCAAAAGCTTTGAAACACTTGACTGAAATGTTTCTCATGATCTTAAAAATCTTTTGATCTGAAGGCGTATGCTTAAATGTTTGAAATTAGTTTTGTAGACAAAAATATAATTGTGCCACCATATTAATTTATTTCATTACAAAACTAAAATTTTATTAAAAAAAAAGTTTTGAAATTGATGACTTGGACCAAATAATAAAGAAAAGCAGCCAATAAGTGCCCAACATAGATGAGAACTCCTTCAATACTGTTTAAAAAGCATCCCAGGGTGATATCTCAAGAAGTTGGTTGAGAACATGTCAAGAGTACATGTCTGCAAATTCTTGGCAAATGGTGACTACTTTGAAGATGCTAAAATATAACATAGTTTTTATTTATTTTGGATTTTGTTTAGTCACAACATAATTCCCATAGTTCCATTTATGTTATTCCATAGTTTTGATGACTTTACTATTATTCTAAAATGTGAAGAAAAAAATTATAATAAAGAATGAGTAAGTGTTTCAAAACTTTTGACCGGTAGTGTATCTCTCGACCTTATGAACTTCACCTGAGCAGCTGATTCTTTTACTACTTTCAAGAAACATCTATAGATGCATCTCTTTCGTGAGCACTTGACCCCCCAAAAAAATAAAAATAAAAATTCTAAATCCATTCTTTCACCACTTTCTTTGTTTTGTAGCACTTCTCATGTTATTGCCTTTTTAGGACGAATTGCTTTTGCTGTATTCCTCATTTGTAAGTTGCTTTGGATAAAAGCGTCTGCTAAATGAAATTTTTTTTCTCTATATAAGTTATAATCTCTTTATACAAGTTATTTATTTAAGTTCTTAGTACACATGTTTGCACTGAACAGTGCAGATGAAGTTGATAATTGTTTTATGCTGTAATATTCTTTCCTCTCATTGTTCTCTGTAGGGTGCTCTAAGGTAACCTGCATAAGTCTAACTCGGGACGTTTCAGTCAAACTCTCCCCTCTTCACGGTCAGCAGATCTCCATCCGCTATCTTGACATGACGGACTGTTTTGCTTTGGAGGACGAAGGCCTGCACACCATTGCCGCCCATTGTACTCAGCTCACTCACCTCTACCTACGCCGCTGTGTGCGCCTGACTGATGAGGGTCTGCGTTTCTTGGTCATCTACTGCCCATCTGTGCGCGAACTCAGTGTCAGCGACTGCCGCTTCGTCAGTGACTTTGGCCTGCGGGAGATTGCAAAACTAGAGGGCCGTCTGCGTTACCTCAGCATAGCGCACTGCGGCCGCATCACTGACGTGGGCGTGCGTTACATAGCAAAATACTGCATCAGACTGCGTTACCTGAATGCTCGTGGCTGTGAGGGACTAACGGACCACGGCATTGAGCACCTTGCCAAAAACTGCCCCAAATTAAAGTCCCTGGACATTGGGAAGTGCCCTTTGGTGTCAGACGCAGGCCTGGAGCAGCTTGCACTAAACTGTTTCAACCTGAAAAGACTCAGTCTGAAGACATGCGAAAGTATTACAGGCCGTGGGCTGCAAGTAGTGGCGGCAAACTGCTTTGACCTTCAGCTGCTGAATGTACAGGACTGTGATGTGCCACTGGAGGCTCTGCACTTTGTCAAACGTCATTGTAAACGCTGTGTTATTGAGCATACCAATCCAGCCTTTTTCTAAGAGCTATAAATATGGGATTGTTGAAGGATTTGGGAAGATAATCTCTTTTGACCAGCGGCAGTGACTTCTCTGCTAAATAAACGTAGAGGAGATTTCCACTGCTGCACCTTTGCATTTAATTTTGCATGGTTGGGAGTAATCTTATCAAAGAATTTTGTTTTTAATCCATTTATTTATGTTTTTATTCACTTATATTTTTGGATTACTCATCTTGCCTATGCCAGATTGTATTACATTTAACGTGTATAGAAGTGTGTTTTTTGGTTTTGTTTTTTTCAAAGGACATTTCAAGCAATGAATTACCAGGAATGCACTTTGTTGATGCTTTGAAATGATGGGACGTTAACCGGAATTCTAACTAGACACATTTTACAGGATATGTGACTACAGTGGTCTACAATTGATTTTTTTTAAAATACATTTTAAATCTCTGTTCTGAATGTTGAGCTTTGTGTTTCATCATGTAAGCCTAATTATTGGTTTCTATCTTGGTTTTATTTCCAAGGAAAATGACCAAACAGTGCCATTTTCACAGTGACGTTTACCTTTGTAATGGTCAATGCTGCGTGTTTCAGGTGTTTAACAAAGGAAGACCACAGTGGAGTAAAGAGGTCTAAGCCATATTAAAGAGAATTGCGATGTTTACTTTTGTGTAGCTAACTTGCAGAGGCAGCACTAGGGAGGGGCTAGCATGTGCTTCAGCCTCCCCAAGAAAGTCTGTAGCACCACCATCAAATGTTTTATAACAGCCAGCAGATTATCCTCTATATTAAGATTGTATGAAGAAACATTTTCCCTGACAATATTTTAGGAATCATATTGTGTGTACTGTATTTCTGTCGCCTGTTTAAAATCAGAACTAGCGATGCCCGATTTACGAATCAATTACACATTTGAGTCGATTCCTTCAAAGAACAAGTCAAACGGTTTAGCAAAATGGTCCGAATCATTCAGACAGCTCACGCACTGTATTGTTTGGAGCGTTTCTCACCCCGTAAAAACAGAAATTAAATAAATAGAACAGAAAACAATCAAGTGGAATATTTACTGTCATGATACACAGAGCAGATGAGGAGGTAATCTTAACTGTTGAAATTGTATTAAGCGCACTCCAACTTCATGTCTAACAACCAGAGCCCTTCTACCAAGTGTGCAGCTTTTGAACAACTCAAGGCCATTTTTCCAACCAAACAGGTATCAAAAAGTATCATTGCATGTTTTTTTTACATGTATACATTGGAGTACTACGTAAACACCATGGTGTACGTCAATGCACCGCAGTATTACCATCTGATATCATAACAACACCATGGTCCTGCCACAGCAGGCTATTTTTTTGTGCAAAGGTACCTGATTTTGAGAAACTTTAACTAGTGCTGGATGTGCTGTGTGAATAAGTCTTTTAGCAATGTTTTGTAGCCCGTAGTTACATTAATTGCTACACAAGATATATACTTGTTAAAAGGTAAAAATGCTGCTCTTAAAGTCACCAGAATTAAATGCTTTAGTGCCATTTTTGCAAAAGGTTTCTCCCAGGGGAGCATGTCCCCAGACCCCCAATAAGGATACACTGTTTTGCTGTACCTGTGCTTCAGACAGTACTGTAAAAAGCTGAAAACACCCCTGAAAGTTTTTGCCTGTTTTATTGAGGCTGCAGCATAGGAATGTCACTTCTGTTGTCACCACGTGCAAACTGATATTAATAAAATCGCTTGGCCATGCCGGGTTTTGCACATATTTAGTGACTGTCAATGATTTAGCACCTCTTCAGCACCAGCAATCAAAATTCGCTGGTGCCACCCCTGCTAACTTGAATTAGTGTCCAAAAGCAACATGATTGTGACCACTGAGAAGGCGTAAAATTGTCTGATGACAGAACATTTAAATTTGGCCTCGTTTCTCGTCCTTTTTTCCTCTTCTCTGCGTGGTGTACGGTAAGACCAGTGGCAGGGTTTGAACACTAGGTGTTGCATCCGCATTAAGGCATTTACAAGGAGGTTAAAATGAAGTGAAAAACAGATCAATATTTATGTCCCTTTTTTTTTTTTTTACCATAAATCTCCAATTTTACTTTAAATTTGAAAGTGAAAGTGGAGATTTATAGTAAGAAACACTTACTGTAAATATTGATCTGTTTCTCACCCACACATATCGCTTCTGAAGACATGAATTTAACCACTGGAGTCTTATGGATTACTTTAATGTGGCTTTTATGTGATTTTTGGAGCTTCAAAAGTCTGATCACCATTCACTTGCATTGTATGGACCAACAGAGCTGAGATATTCTTCTAAAAATCTTTGTTTGTGTTCTCCAGAAGAAATAATAAATAAATAATGAGAGAATTTTCATTATTAATTTTAAAATAAAAATTATCACTTTCAACAAACTTTTTAATTAATACTTCTTTCTTTTCGAGGCCTTTAAAAATATTAAACTTTAATTTATTATTTTAATATTTTATAACTAAGTTTTATATTTACATGTATTCATTTATATTATTAATTGGGGCCTGTTTTTTTTTTTTATTTTATTTTATTGTCATTTATGCTAATGGTTTTATTTCATGTTGTGAATCCCCCTATTTTTGTTTGGTGATGCACAATTATGCATTGTGCAAACTCGCTCACTATCAATTTAAGCCTAAAATATACTTCCAAGGGTTTTATTTCTTTTAATGTACAGTTTATCTGAACTTAAAGTTGATGTTTTTTATAGCTGAATAGCTGTAATGAACGTATATAAAAGAATGGAACTCTTCATTGTGATGTCATAATGACCCATGAGTCTGTGGAATGTTGAATGTACAAGTTGCAGCCTATAAAAGTAGTTGAACCCTTTAGTTTATCATCATTTGATTGACTTGTACACTTCAGCTGCAAGTATAGCTTTTGTTACTGCACTTTTTGAAGAATCTCTGTTTGTATACAGTGGAACAATAGCCACTTCATGCAAACAGGTTTTTGGCAGCAACCAGCCAGGATCTTTGTCCATAGGAGGACTACATCCCAAAATGACCGAAGACTTGCTGATCAAGAACTTCAGTCCATTCAGTCCAATCCGTTCTGTGCGGGTGTGCAAACACGGGGAGACCAACCGTCCTCAGGGAATGGCTAAGTCACCTTTGAGCACTACGCTGACGCTGCTCAAACAATGAGCGGTCTGAGGTTTGGGTGGCTATTGGGCAAGCGCATGAGAACCGTATGGTGCCAGGCCAGCCACAGGCTAAGAAATGGGAGAGAGAAGAGAGACACACAACAAGATCAGTCTCTCTGGAGTGAGTCTGTATGTGCACAGTCTGCCATACAGTGTGAGCAGTGAGGAACTCCACTCTATGTTATCTCCATTTGGGAACATCACAGGTGCGTTAGTAATTATGGAGGGCAAAAAGAGCCAGGGCTGTGGATATGTGGCCTTCTCTTCCCCTGAAGATGCCACCAAGACACAGATGGTGGCAATACTGACTTTACTGGAATACAGGTGCATTATAGCAAGCAACCATTATAACGGCAACTTACCTGAATAACAACACATTCTGTTAAATGGCATAAACATTTAAAGGTAACGATCGCTCCCATTGAGTACTGAGGTTTGTAAAAACTTATTGAAAGATTGCCAGTGTCAGCTATGACAGCAAATCCACAACATGTAACTAAAGTAATGATTGAGTACAATATTCATGTACTATGGTATTTACATTTCAAATTACCATGGTAGGCTACATGTCTAACTCAATATTTTAACTTGGTATTTTAAAAGTTTTTGTGTACTGTTTTAATAATCTTTTGGCTGAAAATGTCCTGCCTCTTGAGGTCCAGGTAAAGCTATAATATCTACTGTAGTTGAGTCTCTATAGAAGTAATTATAAAAGAGACTCAACTCCAGCAGACATAATAGCTTTACCTGGATGCCTACTGGGTGTGCCATGAACCTGTTTTTGCAAGGGGACTTGCAGAGTTCAAGTCCTGACTAAATACTGTTTAGAGTATCTTGAGGACCAAATTGAATTGGGGCATTCTGAGCAGGAATTGTATGAATTCTTGGACATTCTGAATTCTTATCATCTGGTTACTATTATACCAGAGACTAGGGTTGTCACAATACCAACATTTCAGTAGTTGGTTCCACCAGTAAAATTTTATTATTCTCGATACCAATTTCGATACCAAAAAATAAATAGGTAATATGCTATTGAACACACTCCTTTAGCCTATTTAACTAAATTAAATTTATCAATATAAATAATACATGTAAAAAATCTGTTATTTTTCTAAATTCTACATTTTCCATTTCATGTTTTAAAGTTTAATTCAATTTCATTATCAATATGGTGCCTAATCAAATAAATTCATAAACCTTTAATAAAATGAAAATAGAACAATTACTTCAACATATCATTGCATTTTTGTTTTTATCAACTGAGGTGCTTCAGTAAAGATCCTCAAAGCAAAGTCTTAAGCACAACATTGGTCTTATATTTGTCAAATAAAGTGCTGCACAACAGAGCATCACATTATAAATAAAAACACTGATGAAAAATTCCATTCAGTACGTACAGTACAGCACTCTTGCATGAGACATATTACATGAATATAATAATAATAATGATTATTATTATTATTACAGTAAAAATTACATTTTACTATATAGTAGTAATATAATTATGTTACGTCCAGCATTTTTATTTTGATGTGTGTTTCTGATAGTAGTTTCACACCTCCGGATAAGACTTTGGTTATGTGGCCCTGTACGATTATTAAAGAGCAAAATGCAGTGATTTAATTATACACTGAGCAGCCACAACTTTAAAACCACTGACAGGTGAAGTGAATAACACTGATTATCTCATTACAATGGCACCTGTCAAGGGGTGGGATATATTAGGCAGCAAGTGAACAGTCAGTTCTTGAATTTCATGTGTTGGAAGCAGGAAAAATGGGCAGGCGTAAGGATCTGAGCGACTTTGACAAGGGCCAAATTGTGACAGCTAGACGACTGGGTCAGAGCATCTCTAAAACAGCAGGTCTTGTGGGGTGTTCTTGGTATGCAGAGGTTAGTACCTACCAAAAGTGGTCCAAGGAAGGACAACCGGTGAACCGGCGACAGGGTCTTGGGTGCCCAAGGCGCCAAATGCACATGGGGAGCAAAGGCCAGCCCATCTGGTCTGATCTCACAGAAGAGCTACTGTAGCACATATTGTTGAAAAACTTAAATGCTGGCCATGATAGATAGGTGTCAGAACACACAGTGCATTGCAGCTTGCTGTGTATGGGGCTGCGTAGCCGCAGATCGGTCAGAGTGCCCATGCTGACCCCTGTCCACTGCTGAAAGTGCCTACAATGGGCACGTGAGCTTCAGAACTGGACCATAGAGCAATTGAAGAAGGTGGCCTGGTCTGATGAATCACGTTTTCTTTTAGATCATGTGGACGGCCCTGTGCATGTGTCATTTACTTGGGGAAAAGATGGCAGCAGGATGCACTATGGGAAGAAGGCAGGCCGGCAGAGGCAGTGTGATGTTCTGGGCAATGATTTGCTGGGAAACCTTGGGTCCTGGCATTCATGTGGATGTTACTTTGACACATACCACTTACCTAAAAATTGTTGCAGACCACGTACACCCCTTCATGGCAACGGGATTCCCTGATGGCAGTGGCCTCTTTCAGCAGGATAATGCGCCCTGCCACACTGCAAAAATTGTTTAGGAATGGTTTGAGGAATATGACAAGAGTTCAAGGTGTTGACTTGGCCTCCAAATTCTATTTTAAAGTACTTTATTTGCATGTTAACATAAAATATTGCCAAAAAAATTACTACACAAAACAGATAATGACAAGACAAATAATAATAATAAAACAGTAACCAATAACAATAAAAATAGAATTAAAATAAGGTGCCAGGTAATGAATAAAATAAAATAAAAACTATAATAACAATATACACTATACAATATAAAATAAAATAAGCATTTAACAAGACATTATGAACATAAATTTTTTTTTTTTTTTTTTTAAACTGTGAACAAAGTACATTAAGGCAGTAATTGGTTTCTGAGGGTGTGCACTTCAAAAATGAATTTTGCTGCAACTGATGCATGATTGTCCTCCCCCAGTAACACCTGCATTTGATCTGTTTCTGCTGAACTGCAAAATTGTGGCATGAGGTTTGAGAGTTTGTCAAAGTATTTCTCTCTCACCTCTGTAAATTCCCCAGATCTCAGTCCAATTGAGCATCTATGGGATGTGCTGGACTAACAAGTCCGGTCCATGGAGGCCCCACCTCGCAACATACAGGACTTAAAGGATCTGCTGCTAACGTCTTGGTGCCAGATACCACAGGACACCTTCAGAGGTCTTGTGGAGTCCATGTCTCAACAGGTCAGAGCTTTTTTGGTGGCACAATGGGGACCTACATGATATTAGGCTGGTGGTTTTAATGTTGTGGCTGATTGGTATATACATATATATTCTGCAGGCGCAGCGCCCTTCAGCTCTTTTGTAGTATATCATGATGTGTAAAAAAAAAAGTAACAGAGCACATGCTCAAATAAGTGTTTGAGCTTGAAAGCAGTTGTGTGTCAGTCAGACAGCACAGGGGCTGAATTGGCACCAAGTTGGTGCTTGGTGCTACCAGTAATGCAGAAACATTACATCTTTTTTTTCCCCCTTTTTCTCCCAATTTGCCCAATTCCCAATGCACTCTTAAGTCCTCATGGTTGCATAGTGATCTGGTTGCAGACCTCAGTCCAGGTGGACTTGGACCAGTTGCCTCCGTGTCTGAGACAGTCAACCCACGCATCTTATCACATGGCTTGTTGAGCATGTTGCCATGGAGACATAGTGCATGTGGAGGCTTCATGCCATCCACCATGGCAACCATGCTCAATTCACCATGTGCCCCACTGAGAACAAACCACATTATAGCAACCATGAGGAGGTTACCCCATGTGACTCTACCCTCCCTAGCAACTGGGCCAATTTGGTTGCTTAGGAGACCTGGCTGGAGTCACTCAGCACACCCTGGGATTCGAACTAGTGAACTAGCAAACTCAAGGGGTTGTAGCCAGCATATTTTACCACTGAGCTACCCAGGCCCCTGGTATTGTTACATCTTTTTTATTTTAGTATCGACTTGGTACCAAAAAAACGACACTTTTGAAATTCCTATCAGAGACTATTTAGACAGAGCACTTGTATTAAAATGAATGGGAACACAGATGTAGAACAGGAAGTCCTGCCTTACAGGTAAATGAGCCAATCACCTTTCAAATACAGACATCGCCTGTCAGTGCATGTCCATTAACTGGACCAGCCTGAGAAATAGCGTTTTTTTTGTTTGTTTGTTTTTTCGTGATCTGAGCTAAAGAAGCACAATTTATGATACCATTGTTGTCAGATTTTACTGCTGATTTGAAATATCTTCTTTGATCGTAATCTTGACCGACCATTATGGAGATTTCGGTCTTTTGCCATTCAAGAAGTTTGGAGCTGTACTTTCATGCCACTTGTCTCCATAGTGAGAGCAACCACTGGGTGGCGCTATGATGAGTCTAAATGCCTGTTTTGTATTTTTGGTCTCGAGATGCAATGTAAAAACTGCCAAAACGAGCAATCAGCTACAACCATTTAAGTGTTACTTGGTGTAAAAATGAATTTCAGGCTAAACTTGTGCAGTTGTTGGCTGTCATAACATAACTAATTAATGATATCAATGTACAGTTGAAGTCAGAAGTTTACATACACTTAGGTTGAAGTCATTAAAATTCATTTTTTAACCACTCCACAGATTTCATATTAGCAAACTATAGTTTTGGCAAGTCATTTAGGACATCTGCTTTGTGCATGACACAAGTGATTTTTTCCAAAAATTGTTTACAGACAGATTGTTTCACTTTTAATTGACTATATCACAATTCCAGTGGGTCAGAAGTTTAAATACACTAAGTTAACTGTACCTTTAAGCAGCTTGGAGAATTCCAGAATTAGCCAATTAGCTTCTGATAGGAGGTGTACTGAATTGGAGGTGTATCTGTGGATGTATTTTAAGGCCTACCTTCAAACTCAGTGCCTCTTTGCTTGACATCGTGGGAAAATCAAAAGAAATCAGCCAAGACCTCAGAAAAAAATTGTGGACCTCCACAAGTCTGGTTCATCCTTGGGAGCAATTTACAAATGCCTGAAGGTACCACGTTCATCTGTACAAACAATAGTACGCAAATATAAACACCATGAGACCACGCAGCCATTATACAGCTCAGGAAGGATATGCATTCTGTCTCCTAGAGATGAACGTACTTTGGTGCTAAAAGTGCAAATCAATCCCAGAACAATAGCAAAGGACCTTGTGAAGATGCTGGAGGAAACAGGTAAGCAAGTATCTATATCCACAGTAAAACGAGTCCTATATCAATATAACCTGAAAGGCTGCTCAGCAGGGAAGAAGCCACTGCTACAAAACTGCCATAAAAAAGCCAGACTACAGTTTGCAAGTGCACATGGGGGCAAAGATCTTACTTTTTGGAGAAATGTCCTTTGGTCTGATGAAACAAAAATGTAACTGTTTGGCCATAATGACCATTGTTATGTTTGGAGGAAAAAGGGTGAGCCTTGCAAGCTGAAGAACACTATCCCAACCGTGAAGCATGGGGGTGGAAGCATCATGTTGTTGGGGTTCTTTGCTGCAGGAGGGACTGATGCACTTCACAAAATAGATGGCATCATGAGGAAGGAAATATATGTGGATATATTGAAGCAAAATCTCAAGACATCAGCCAGGAAGTTAAAACTCAGTTGCAAATGGGTCTTCCAAATGGACAATGACCCCAAGCATACCTACACAGTTGTGGCAAAACGGCTTAAGGACAACAAAGTCAAGGTATTGGAGTGGTCATCACAAAGCAGTGATCTCAATCCGATAGAAATTTTGTGGGCAGAAATGAAAAAGCATGTGCGAGCAAGGAGGCCTACAAACCTGACTCAGTTACACCAGTTCTGTCTGGAGGAATGGGCCAAAATTTCAGCAGCTTATTGTGAGAAGCTTGTGGGAGGCTACCCAAAACGTTTGACCCAAGTTAAACAATTTAAAGGCAATTCTACCAAATACTAATAAAGTGTATGTAAATTTCTGACCCACTAGGAATGTGATGAAAGAAATAAAAGCTGAAATAAATCATTCTCTCTACTATTATTCTGACATTTCACATTCTTAAAATAAGGTAGTGATCCTAACTGACCTAAGACAGGGAATGTTTTCTACGATTAAATGTCAGCAATTGTGAAAAACTGAGTTTAAATGTATTTGGCTAAGGTGTATGTAAACTTCTGACTTCAACTGTAACTAACCTCTGACCATCATTTCATGTCATCTACACACTCGGGTGAGGCACTGTCTATTAAAAAACTCTGTGAAGTATTGGCATGTTTTTTGACAATTTTTACAAATGTAATACCTTAAACATTACATTACCCTCTAAGAATATACGCAGATGCAATTGAAAACACTGGAGACTGGAAATTGAAAACAGTCAAATCGTGGAACACTTCCGCATTCAGGAAAAAGGTGAATAGCTGCCCAGGAGCATTCCAAAGATGGTTGCTGAGTGGACTGACTTGCCTGGAAAGGAAATTTGTTTATACACAGGTTTGGATGCACAGAAGATTATGAGCCAGGAGTTTCTTAAAGGTGTGTCTGACAGACTTCTATTATTTCATAAATTCACTTCCCTTATGACTCAGTACACTTGACATTGCGTTGATTAATGCATATGGGGAGTGCCCTCTTACACAACCTAGTTGAAACCTCTCTACAATAATGCCAATATTCTAATATTGGTTATGGTGTTTGAGCCCCGCCTGTTTTGGCGCGAAGCTGTCTGCTATAAAAGCATGTGCGCAAACACCATTTCCTCAGAATTTCTTGAAGACAGCGATTCATCTCTTGTCTAGAAGCCCTCGACCCTTCTCCATCGATATACACTGGTGGCCAAAAGTTTGGAATAATGTACAAATTTTGCTCTTATGGAAAGAAATTGGTACTTTTATTCACCAAAGTGGTATTCAACTGATCACAATATACAGTCAGGAGATTAATAACGTGAAAAATTACTATTACAATTTGAAAAACAAATTTAGAACTTAAAGAGTTCTCATCAAAAAATCCTCCATGTGCAGCAATGACAGCTTTGCAGATCATTGGCTTTCTAGCTGTCAGTTTGTCCAGATACTCAGGTGACATTTCACCCCACGCTTCCTGTAGCACTTGCCATAGATTTGGCTGTCTTATTGGGCACTTTTCACGCACCTTACAGTCTAGCTGATCCCACAAAAGCTCAATGGGGTTAAGATCCATAACACTCTTTTCCAATTATCTGTTGTCCAATGTCTGTGTTTTTTTGCCCACACCAACCTTTTCTTTTTGTTTTGTTTTCAAAATTGGCTCTTTCTTTGCAATTCTTCCCATAAGGCCTGCACCCCTGAGTCTTCTCTTTACTGTTGTACATAAAACTGGTGTTGAGCAGGTAGAATTCAATGAAGCTGTCAGCTGAGGACAGGAAAGGTGTCTGTTTCTCAAACTAGAGACTCTGATGTACTTATCCTCTTGTTTAGTTGTACCTCTGGCCTTCCACATCTCTTTCTGTCCTTGTTAGAGTCAGTTGTCCTTTGTCTTTGAAGACTGTGTACAACTTTGTATGAAATCGTAATTTTTTTTTTATTTATTTTTTTTGGCAATTTCAAGCAAGGTATAGCCTTCATTCCTCAAAACAATGATTGACTGATGAGTTTCTAGGGAAAGCTGTTTCTTTTTTGCCATTTTTGACCTAATATTGATCTTAAGACATGCCAGTCTATTGCATACTTTTGCAACTCAAAAACAAACACAAAGACAATGTTAAGCTTCATTTAACGAACCAAATAGCTTTCAACTGTGATGGCAAGTGATTTTCTAGTACCAAATTAGCAATTTAGCATGATTTAGGCTGCTGGAAATGGGGCCTGTCTAGATTTGATCAAAAATGACTTTTTTCAAATAGTGATGGTACTGTTTTTTACATCAGTAATGTCCTGACTATACTTTGTGATCATTTGAATGCCACTTTGGTGAATTAAATTACCAATTTCCTTCCAAAACAGCAAAATCTGTACATTATTCCAAACTTTTGGCTGCCAGTGTACATGAGTCAGTGGGCAGAATCTTCATGGCAACGAGAAGACTCTCTGCTCCCCTGCAGTGCTCTGGCAAACATCACTCTGCCTCACAGCTTGATGCTCCGCTGGTGAACGAGCTGCTTCAGCATCCTGATTCCCCGTAGCGCTTTGGCAGGTGTTGTGTGTACTTACACAGTAATTGCATATTGTATATTGTGTGAAATATATATGTGTGTGTGTATATACATACATATATATATATATATATATATATAAAAGAGCCGCTTATTTGTTCGCGTCTTTTTAAAGATGTCGTTCCGTAAGTGATCCTTCTGCGAGAGACACATCCCACCGTCAGATCAGCGTGAGAGCTGCCTTAACTGTCTCGGCCGCGCCCACACAGAGTCAGCTCTCATGGAGACAGACTGCCCTCACTGCGAGGGCATGAGTCTCAAGACGCTTCGCTCACGAATTGCCCTCGTTCTGATGATGTCAAGCGGCCGTGTTCCACAAATCTGCCCTATTCTTCCCCGAAGTTCATAACACATAACGCAGTGACAACATCCTCTCAAATGTGGATCACGGGGAAGAGAACAGTTATGCCTAACTACCCCCTGTGGAGGAGGCGGTAGTGGCACACCTCTCCCCAGCGAGTAACAGGGAGTGGAAATCATGCCCCATACATCCTTCCAAGCCATGTTGACAAACATCCACACTGGCTGGAAAAGCTTACTCAGTGACAGGACAAACTGGATCAGCACTCCGCGCAATGTATTTCGAGTATTTCAACCCAAGCTCCTCAAGCAAATGGATGAGCAAGGCTTCGATCCAGAGACATTCAAAGAACTCCGCACCGCTACAGACTTAGCGCTGCGTGCCACGAAAGTCACTGCGCAGGTCATCAGCAAGTCCATGGGCAACTTGGTATTTCTGGATTGACATGTATGGCTGACCCTCACAGAAATGAGAGATAAGGAAAAAGTCACTCTGTTGGATGCTCCAGTGTCTCCAGCCAGCCTCTTTGGTGGCTCTGTGAATAAGTTTTCTGAGTGTTACGTCCCGACTCAGCATCAATCACAGGCTATGAAATACTTTATGCCAAAACAGAGTATATCACAGCCAGTTTGCCCTTGCTCTGTTTTGAGCCAGCGGCCGACTAAAAGCCCCATACCTGCTGCCTCAGCGCTGGCACCTGCCGCCACTGAGCCACCGGTGAGGCCACGCAAGCCATGTCTGCTCCGAAGAAGGCTCAACTGGAGACACAAAACACTGTTCCCCTTCTTCCCATTGCTGTTTGTCGGGAAAGGAATATTGCTGTTCATAATATTCTTCAAAATGTTGTTTCTGTGTCTTGCACTCAAATAAATGCAATAAAAAATGCAATAAATGCAAAAAAGAATACAGCACTTGTTGCAAATACACGAGATGCTCATACATTCTCAATAAAGAGCCCTTTTCCTCTTCAAAGCCCACACATTATGCGCAACCGCTTCCCTATGGTGAGCGACGCATTATATCATACGGTGAACAAACCAAATTGCCCTCTGTCCCTTTACAAGGACGCGTGGCGAGCCCTAAAGGGTATTTCAGAATGGGTGCAAAAAAACAAACGAACATGGTTATACGATCCAATTTGCATGCCGGCCACCCCGTTTCAACGGCATTCTGTCTTCCACGGTTTCGTCCGAAGATGCTCCAATGTTATGAGCCGAAATACACAATCTCCTCGGGAAAAGCACGATAGAGGTTGTGCCAAATTGTCAAGCCCAAAAAGGGTTTTACTGAAGTTATTTTCTTGTCCCAAAGAATTCTGGATCTGAGACATTTGAATCATGCACTCACAAAGCGCCCATTCAAAATGATTACTCAGAAAAAGATCTTATTGCATGTATGCCCACACGATTGGTTTGTGTCGATAGATCTGAAGGATGCATACTTTCACATCCAAATCGTACAACATCAAAGGATGTTTTTGAGATTTGCGTTCGAGGGAACATCATATCAATTCAAAGTCCTGCCCTTCGGACAGTCTCTGGCTCCTCGCACATTCACAAAGTGCATCGATGCAGTTCTCGATCCTCTGAAACTGAGTGGCGTGAGCATCTTGAACTACCTCCATGACTGGTTGTTACTGGCACAATCAGAGGCTCTGTTATGCCAGCACGGAGACTTACTGCTTCAATATCTAAACAGCTTGGGCCTCAATGTGAATTGCACGCTCTCCCCCAGCCAACAAATCTCCTTTTTGGGAGTCCGCCTCGACTCTACGTGCGGGCGCGCGCACCTCACAAGCGAGTGCGTTCAGGCCATTCTACAGAGTCTGTCTCAGTTCAAACTGGGGAGAACACTTCAACTGAGGCTGTTTCAAAAAGCTTTGGGGTTTATGGCGGCAGCAGGCCATTAGGTCTCTTACAAATGAGATATGAACGATATGAACGATATGCTTGGCCCCATGGGCTCATGCGCATCACTATATCCTACCACTGTATAGCTGCTTTAGCTCCTTGGACAGCCCCTGCCTTTTACCAGCGAGGTGTCGCGCTGGGGTAGATTGTCAGGCAGAAAGTGGTGACTACAAATGCTTCCAACACAGGTTGGGGGGTGGTGTGCAATGGACGCCCAACTTTCGGCACCTGGACAGGTGCGAAGAAAGTGTGGCACATCAACCACCTAGAGCTATAAGCTGTATTTCTAGCCTTAAAAGCTTTTCAGTCAGAAATAGCGAACTGTCATGTCCTGGTTCACTCAGACAACATGACAATTGTGGCATATATAAACCTCAGAGGCAGAAATCATTCACCGCCTCTGTTGAGACTGACGCGTCACCTCCTCCTATGGAGCGAGTGTCATCTCCTCTCCCTAAGAGCGACATATGTCCCAGGCCACCTGAATTATGGCACTGACCTATTGTCACACCAAGGGGTGATACCGGTTGAATGGAGACTGTATTGAGGATTTGGGAAATATTCTGCAAAGCAGCCTCAGTGGGGAATACCCATTGTCCCATCTGGTACTCGAAGTCCCAAGCCCTGCTGGGAGTGGACACAATGGCCCAAAAATGGCCAGCGAAGCACAAATTTGCGTTTCCACTGGTGTGCCTGATTCACTATATCATATGCAAAGTCCAAGTGGACAAGGAAACGATTCTATTAGTTGCACAGAAATGGCCCAACCAGCCATAGTTTCCAGAAATGATAGAGATGCTGTACAGCTCGCCATGGGAGGGATCTCCTCTCTCAGGCGCAAGGCACAATCTGGCATCCCCAGCCCAAGCTGTGGAACCTGCATGTGTAGCCCCTGAACGGAGCGCGCTAAATCATGAACGCCATTTTACAGGCCAGAGCACCGTCCACAAGACGCCGCTATGTGCTAAAATGGAATGTGTTCTCTGATTGGTGTCACTCACGTGGCTAAGACACAATAAGTTGCCCCATACGTGAAATTCTCATATTTCTTCAAGAGCGATTAGATGCAGGACTCACTCCGTCAACGCTTATAGTGTATGTGACAACTATATCTGCATATCATGCACATGAAGCCGGCGCTACTATAGTCAAGCATGATTTAATCATAAAGTTCCTTAAAGGAGCAAGACGATTAAACCCACCTCGGCCATCTACAGTCCAAACTTGGGACTTTAGTCTTAAAAGCTCTCGCAGGGCCCCCCTTCGAACCTTTGGACTCTGTTGATTTGCGCATGCTCTCCATTAAGACCACACTACTGCTGGCTCTGGCCTCAGTAAAACGGGTCGGTGACCTGCATGCACTATTAGTCGAAAATTCATGTCTGGAGTTTGGCCCTAGTCTTTCAAAAGCCACTGTCAAACCCAGAAAAGGCTATGTGCCTAAGGTTCTAACCACGCCCTTCAGAATTTAGGTGGTTCATCTTCAGGCCTTCTTCCCTCCATTTAATTCAGATGAGGAACAATCATTGCATTTGTTATGCCCTGTGCGGGCGCTACACGCATACATTGAGCATACCTACCAGGTCTGATCAGCTCTTTGTATGCTATGGAGGATGCACAAAAGGAATGTCCATCTCCAAGCAAAGACTTTCTCACTGGATTGTTGATGCAATTGCCCTGGCTTATGAGTCGCAGGGTAAGACTTGCCCAGTTGGTGTTAAAACACACTCAACTAGAGGCATGGCCTTCTCATGGGCATGGACAAATGGTGTGTCCTTCAAGACATATTTTTTGCAGAAGGATGGTCTTCTCAAAACACATTCGCAAGGTTTTACAACCTAGACATAACGTCTCTCTCTTCACAAGTCCTCTTTGTTTAGAGTGCTTGCTATTTCATTGGCCAAATATATACTTATGCTCTTCCCTTTAAGGAGGAGCTCCCCATCTTTTTACACAACCGCCTGCATTCAGTCTGTTGTAATTTACCATAAGTCACAAGCATTACATTATAAATAAACTCCCTTCCGACTGGGTTCGTGAAAGAGTTCATTCATACTATATAACTATAGTTTATATTAATTATGAGTGCTCCCCTCCTGGCCCAACACGAGGGTCACTCACTGTGGCATACTCATGTCGGTCGCCGTCCCACGAGACTGCAGCGTCATGTTTCCTTTCTGGGAGGTTATGTCGTGTAGTGTGACAATCAACGCAATGTCTCGTTCCTTTCGTCTCAAGTAACCGAGGTTACGTACGTAACCGAGACGTTCTCATCGCAGACATGCATTAAAGGGTTTAATCAAATTCTAACTGGTGAGGTTTCACGAGTCGCCCTATGTATGTACACTCTGTATGGCTCTAAGAGCAAGAGGCTTCTCCAAATGTTTTCTGTGAGAGATAAAGGCAGAAGTAAAACGCATTTTGATCTGTGAAATTAGATGCAAACTTAGCTATAGCCTGAATATCAGAGAAACACAAATTACATTACAAAGTAGAAAAATCATACACATTTTTTTTGAGACATATTAGACTACACATGTAGGCTACTAATGTTTGGTTTGGGCGCCATCTGCTGTCGTAATCCACTAATTGTAAGAATAAAATATAAAGTGTGAAAATTCAGTGTACGACGAAGGGGTGTGATGTAATCACCTTTGAGGAAGAAAGTGTTTTTAGAACAGATGTGTTTGTGTGACATTTAAGAAATTAGAACTTTCCTGACGTTATCAGCCCGGCTAGCTCAGTCGGTAGAGCATGAGACTCTTAATCTCAGGGTCGTGGGTTCGAGCCCCACGTTGGGCGACAGTTTGAATTTTTCGGGGGTGATCTACCCATATACCTTACACTAAAAGCCGAAGTACATGCTTGACACGTTTGCCAAATGGTCAAATTTGTTTCGATTCTGAAGCAATCTTCACCATTATACACATCTTTGCCCAATATTATGTTTTGAAAATTGAATGTTGCGTTCCATGGCATACTGGAAAACTTTTTGACTACTAATTATTTAAGTCCTGAGTTTATTCATTAAATCCAATCATTTCTTTTTCTGTTTGACAGTGGCAGAATAAATGCTAGGTTGTCAGACCTAGCAACAGTAAAAGGGCGGGGCTTAGTTGAGCATCTGTTGCATCCAGCATGTTTCTTGGCCAAGAAAATATATAGAATATTTATTTTAAATCAGCAGAAATTAAGAAAAGAATTAACACTACAATATAATCCCTTCATATTAGAAACAAGAAAACACACAGCAATTTTTTTTTATAAAATATTATTTTGTAACTATTTTTGTCTTATTTCCCAGTAAAATATCTAAACATCCTAAAAACAAGAAAAAATGACTTGAAAAGCAGAATGACTGATGTAAAGATATCAAGTCTTGTTTTCAGAGAAAGAAAAGGGTAAGAAAAATAAACTTCATGAGTGTTTTTTTTTCTTTCCCCATTGGCAAAGAGATTTTTCTTGATGTAAGCATTAACGTTACTAAATTTTTTTAGATTTCTCTGAAAATAAGACTTAGCTAGTTTTAAGAATGTTACTATATTTTTACTGGAAACAAGACAAAAATATTTAATCAGAAAATGTGTGATAGATGCAAATGGATACACCCCTAAGTGACTTTTTGGTCTAGCTGGTCCTATACTTTGGTCTAGGCCCTAAGCCATCTGGTGCACAGGCTTGTTTACCTCCAAGGTAACCATAGCTTCTACTCCTACTTAATTTGAAAATGATGATAAAGATAAACGAACCAATGGCATGGAAAACGAGTCAAACTTTGTCTAATTAGATGTTGATAAATAATTAGTTCTGCATGCCTGGACATGGGGAGAGGAGGTTAGTCCAGAGGGTTGTTAAAAAATATGTCTCCGTGAGAAAATACTTTTGTATGTTATTATGCACAACAGAGCAACAGGAAGTTACAAAAGCAGTCACAAATAATTGCGCTTGAAAAGCCACTTCAATGGGTATTGTATAAAAGTGTGCAGGACAGACCTCTTGCTCTTTCAGACCGAGGGTGGTAGAGGGCGTGAACAGGCAGTGCTCCTCAAGGGCTATGAAATAAAACACTGTTTATGAATATGACTGGCAGCCAGCCAACCAGCTGGTAGAAAATTTTCATGGCCATTAAGGGCGGAAGATCTGCAACAAGGAAGCAGTTAGATTCAAAACACCATCTGAAATGATTTTTTTTTTTTTTAAATTTTATTCACTTTAGTCTAAATTATAATATGTTGTGTAATGATCTATACAGCAAATAAATTGGTTTGCTAGGAATTCAGATGCCCCTCACAGATGAGAGACTGCTAGAGGTTACAATTTAACCCCATAAATAAAGTATAATTCTGACCATTCATTTTATAGATAACAATGTTGATGTTCTGATTCAAAAATGAAAACATGTAAACCTTATCCAGTATCAGAACCTTTTCAAATACTTTTCAATAGTAGCAGCATTATTGCATTTGAAGATAATGTGGAAAAATGGCAGTTAGAAATCTGTTGCGCCCCAAAATGTAAATGACAATAGCCAATGAAAACACAGGCAGTTATAACTAGCTTGGACTAGCAGGGAAATTCAAGACGTTTTCTGACATAAAAGCTGATACCTGTAAACTGATGTTAAATGCGGTAATGATGTGACACTCATCATTTGTCACATCTCATAAAAGTCTCATTAAAAGCTGAAATTCTTGAAAAAAATAAATAAATGTTGGCATATCTAGTTTGGAATAATCTTTTATTATTATTGTTTTGTTTTTTTAAATCAGCAGTAAACCAATTTAAAGGGATTGTTCACCCCAAAATGCAAATTATCTTATTTACTCACCCTCATGCCATCCCAGACCTGTATGACTGTCTTCAGCAGAACACAAACAAAGATTTTAAGTGACTGAAATATTGAAGCTCCAAAAAACACATAAAGGCAGCATAAAATAAATCCATCAGACTCCAGTGGTTAAATCCGTGTCTTTTTAAGCAATCTAATCAGTTTTGGGTGAGAACAGACCAAAATGTAACTCATTTTTCCTGGTACATCTTGTCATTGCAGTCTCTAGGCACGATCATGACTTCAAGCTCGATTACACTTTCTAGTGCTTGCCACATGCGCAGAGCACTAGATGGCACTAGGATGTGTAATCGAGCTTGAAATCATGATTGCCAAGGATACAGCAGATGTCAGGATTTAGGGGAAAAAGGAGTTATATTTTGGTCTGCCTTCATCCAAAAACAATTCGATCACTTCAGAAGATATGGATTACTTTTATGCTGCCTTTATGTGCTTTTGGAGCTTCAAACCATTCACTTGCATTGTATGAACCTACAGAGATTAAATATTCTTCTAGAAGTGTTTGTGTGTGTTCTGTAGAAGAAATAAAGTCACATACATCTGGGATGGTATGAGGGTGAGTAAATGATGAGAGAATTTTCATGTTTAGGTGAACTATCCCTTTAATTTCAAAATATTAATATTTAAAAAAACTTTTCTCCATCAAATCCAAGTTGGGTGGTGTAACCAACATGCAGTTAGCCAATTTGTTGTCATGTGACAAATTTTTATTTTATTTTATGAAAATGCACATTTTGTTCAGGTCAAATTTAGTAACACTACGAAAATGTGACTCAAAAATTGTTTGTTTTGTGAAGTCTTTAGTTGGTAGACATAATCTTTGAAATAATTCTCCTGTATGACTTGCTGGATTCAGCCTAAGGGTTGAACTTATGGTATACTTTTTCACACTAGACTCTGGAGCTGTCTTTAGATATATTTACACTGAATATCCAAATGAATGTTTTCAGTAAAAACTGAATGTACTGTGCTCACTGTTTTAAAGAAAAAGACATTTAGTCCATATATGCACTAAATTACATTTCCAGCAGAGGTCCCTCCAATCAAAATTCTTAACCAGAAGAGCGACTGGCCATGGGGTTTGCGTTGCTTCACTGAATAGCCTTTTCCATCTGACTTAAGTGTTATCAGAGACTGCCCATATAGAAAACCCTCAATGGTCTGGTTCCATTCAGTTTTCTAGTTAGCAGGGAGAGAGAGAGAGAGAGAGAGAGAGAGAGAGAGAGACAAAAAACAAAGATACAGCAAACAAATAAAATGCATAATAACGTGTACAGCACAGGCTTACATTAGCTGATTTGGACACTTTATAGCCTTTAATTATATAGTTTTTTGTTACTTAGTTAAATTATGTTTCTGTTTTATCCACCTTTCTCCTACGTCCCATGATGCTTAGCAAGAAATATGGGCGTTACTTCCCTTGTCAAGTAAACACAGCTGTTGTTGCGGTGTACGTTCATTCTTTCGTTGTGGTGTTGGGATTTTGAGGAGAGCATGTATGATTTCATGAGGCCATACATCAATCACTATATCAGTGTGTTACTGAACGATAATAAACAGCAAAAAAGTCATAAAGACAAAGAATGCACGAACAAAACAGGTGCGCTGTTTCCCCAGATGCAGTTGAGATTTAATCTAAGCACAAAATGATTGGCTGTTTTAGTGGAGTTCCTGTGTTAGTTCAGCTTCAGATGTGTGTGCTTGTCATCTTCTTACCCTGCATGTTCAGATCAGACAGACACACTGAGGAACAGCTATTAAGTTCTCATCTTTGGGTATGTAATCACTGTTTCAAGTTTTCTGATCGGACGGTTATTTCCTTTTAAATCCACACTAAGTTTAAACATTTATTCGGCGGGTGATTGACCACTGATGAGAGGTGGCGCTTTGCTGCTGTCCGGGACGCATCAGGACGTCGTTTTAAACCTCAAATGCGATGTGGTTTTTGACTACATCTATGTGGGTTTTTCCAATCACAAAACATTTTGCACCCCATTTACAACTATATTTAGCGCTGATCATTTGTGATCGGATTATCCGAAACGCGTCTTATTACCAGCTGTAAACAGGGTCAAATATGACTGCAGCCAGAGCAAGGGAATACTGTAGAACAATTTACGGCGGAAGTCCCACCCACATTAGTTTCCCCAGTAAGACCCCCAGGAATAAGGTGGATACAATAAGTAAAGGCCAAAGTATACTTCGGGTATCCGCGTTGCGGATCCCTCCGCGCACGGTATGTGTGATGCAAATTGTGTCATCAGCACAGTTGCGGCCTGACCGCAACTGATGCGCCGCTTAGGTTATCTTGACTTGCACGAGCGGTCCTCAAATGTGCGCATCGTCTGCGCATGCGCTGGCCATTGACCGTACAAAAAGAGTCACAAAGCAGTTGTAGTGCGCATGCATCCAATGCATTTCTATAGACCTTTTTCACAGACTGTGATGACGCGTTTCCGCCTAATTTATCAGTGTAAATCTCGCATTTTTTTAAACATTATACATTTTTTAAATATTGAGTGTAAATTTATTACATTATGCTTTGTGTTATATTACCTTGACATTAGTACATTTGAACAGTACATTTGGCATCTTCTCCCATTTTACTGTCTTAATCCACTGCTCTCTATTTTTTTCCTCTTCTTGAAAGTCATTCAAACGTAAGAGTGGATTTTTTCTTTTGGTCTTGGAGCAAATGGGTAAGTGAAAATAATATTTGCAGTGATCTCCCATTCACCGCTGTCGAAGTTTACCCTGCAAACGTTTACTTCCGTGTTCCAAAACCCAGAGTGTGGAAAAGGTCAATTAGTTCGCAGTCAGAAGAGTATACTCAGAAAGGCAATGCAGACGGATCACGGAAAAACGAAGTATAGCCAGGCCTTTAACCTTGCCTTATAACGTTTGCGATCTACTCTCATTGCAAGAGATGACCAAAACCTCTCAACCTGTTCTGAAAGCAGCTAAAGCAATATTTTACCAGTCAGCACAAATAATAATAGTTATGGGTATCAAATTGTCTCTTTGCCAAGAGATAACTGAATGAATTAATTCTCTCACAATGGCCTACAGACTAGAAGGAATGAGATTACACAATCTTATTATGGGAACATACATTAAGCTTTTGCATTTCATATCACTGTCAGCGCATCATTGTAATTTTCTGCGGCATCTTTCAACAAGAGTTTTACCATTTTATGTTAACTTTTATGAAGCGTCACAGATTATTATTATTTTTTTCATTCTCTCTAGCTTATTAAAGAGATCATTTGAACCTGGTCTCATTGAATTGTGTTACTATACCTACATTTCTTAAAAATTATTTTTGTGTGTCTTGTACCTATTGCAACTTTTCCTAGTTTCCTAGTGAAAAAACACTATAGGTGCTACAACGATGACTTTTATGGCCATACAGTTTAACATACATAAACAACTACAATTACAGTTGAACAATACAGTAGACAGTAGAAATTTGCGTGCTCAAAGCCTAGCATGACCACCCCTTTTTCCTTAAAAATGTCATCTGTTTGGGAGAACATTTAACTCATTTTTAGTGCCACACAGTGGAAATTTTACCTCTGAACTGCTGCAATACATGTAATGAACCACAAAATATAATTTTGCAAAACATTTTGCCACAGTCACGTAATTTTCATAGGATCAGGCTAAATAGTTAACAGAAAAAATCACCCATCCTTATATTGCTCCAAACCTGGCATAGGACTTTCTTCAGTGGAACAGGGTGGCCAGTGTGGGGGAGGAGCTCTTTTGTTCTGAGCGGCATTGAGGCTAATCTAAAGACCTGTGATGGACGTCTCTGGTGGCACAGACTGCTAGACTCCACCCCTGAGAGCAAGGGATGGGGGATAGCATGAGAGGGCATGGGGGAGGGGCAGGAGGAGGCAGCAAGGGCTGGGGGAGGGGGAAGGTCATTAGTCAGCATGGCGAAAAGGAGAACAGCAGGACACAGTGCCACACATTACAGCCCCACCACTTCCTGCATTGTCCTCACTCACAGGCCAATTGACTGCTGGAGGATTCACCGAGTTAAGTTTTAATCTCTTAAAGGGGCTGGGACACCTGTTTTGTCATGGTAATCTAGAGCGTTGGGCAGGTAAGGTATGTTACACATGTAAATGAATGACCTGTCCAATGTTTATCTCTCAAAGGAGATAGGAAGGTTTGTTTTTAAGATTAGGCATGTTCCTTTGTGTCTTCCCCCCAATTTTATGTATTCCGAAAGGTTTTCAACTTTTGGTGACCTGCGATTCTGTGTTTGGATTAATATAGGCCATCTCTGCATGTGTAACCGTGTGAAGAGTAAATTTAATATTTTTCTGGCCAGCTCCATCAAAAATGACCTTTACTGCTCACAGCATGGCACCACAGCAACAGACACCTGCTGTTCTATTCCTTAAAGAGCTACGAGGCCATCAAACCACACATCTCTCTCACAGCAGACACCCTAAAGAACTTTATTTGTGCTTAAGAATGTATTTTACGCTCGATCGAGACTCAGTCGATTGAAGAATGGAGTGAGAAGTTAAATGTAAACTGGCATTGATGACAGTATTGGTTAGTGTTTGGGTACTGATACTGAACGTCTCAGTGTGAGAGTGTCTATGTGATGAAAGAACTCAGGGCACAGACATGGTCAAGACTTATGGATGGGTTTGTGTGTCAAACTGATAAAGAGATGCAGCTGGAGGGGAAACCAGCCCCACTTGGGTGCCAGAAGATGACAGGCAGTATAACCCTAAGAGCATAGATGGAAAGGATGAATGAAAAGTACAAAAATGGAATCAAGAAGCTTTACATGGTGGTCAAAAAAACAGACAAAGATGTTTTGTGTAACCCTTTGGATCTTTAGTGAACCGGGACCTCATTCCATCCCCTTTACCTCATCCTTTTTATATTTCTGGAGTTATGCTCCACCTTTTTAGTATTTCTCAACCTTTCTCTTATAAATATTGTAACAATAAAAAAATGCCAAAATTAAAAAATAAAAAAATTATACTTTCTAATCGCTTAGTTACCAAAAGTTTATAGGGTTGTTAGTGACCCAAGATATGTAATAATTTTGTAAACTGTAAATACTGTTATGCATGAAAATGCGTGAAAATCCCCGTCTGGCGCCAACAATCATGCCACGGTCGAAATCACTGAGATACATTTTTTTTCCACATTCTGATCTGTATCTGCATGATTTTATGCATTGCACTGCTGCCACATGATTGGCTGATTAGATAATCGCATGATGTAGGTCAGGGTACCGGGTCCTTAAAAAGCTTTTAATTTACTTTTTAAAATTTAAGGACATAAAAAGTCTTAAATATCTTAAATAAATTACAAGAAGTCTTAAATTTCGTTTGCTGAGGTCTTACATTTTGGGGCGTGAATAGAGGAGACACTTAAAACAGTCAAAATCATCATCTCGCTTTCTCTCTCTTGTGCATCCATCATTTAGCAGCTGATGCTTGAGTTTAGTGTGAGAGTGCGCAGGGAAGCGCATTTTTACTGAACTTACGAAAATGCAAATGGCGTTATTTTGCATCTCTGTAAGCGAGCGTTGCGCTAACACTATCGCTCCTGTTTATAATCGACAAAGCTGTCAACGTTGCAATTTGCAAGCGCACAATGTTGGAGCGTCTTTTGAAGCCTTTCAAATCGTGGCGCATCCTTATTTTACATTACCGTTGATAAGAATTGTAAAGCTAACAGAACTACTCAGCTGCAGAGTTACTCCTATTATATCTCTCATCTCCTCCTCTCTAGATCTGACATATACAGATATTTTCTCTGCCATCTGAATCAGTAAATGTAATTTATTTTTTAATATACAAAGCAATATTATAATTATATACATATTATAATATTAATAATATACATAAAATGAAAATATATGATCCATTTTTAATATTTAGTATATAATCTGTTTTCAATATACATCATAACTAATTATGCAGCAGAGTTCTCTTTCATAATTTAATCTGTTAACATTTTCAATACATCTTGTCAACTTTAAATGGCCATTTTTAAGATAACTGATGAGTTTTGAATTTTACTTGAGATATTTCTCACAAAAATTATAATTATCACTTACCTTCATGCTGTTGCAAACCTGTATGACTTTCTTATTTCAGTGGATATCAAAAGGAGATTTTAGGGAGTTTCAGTCACCAATCACTTTCATTGAATGAAAAACAAGATGCAGTGACAGTGAATGTTGACTGAGACTGAACATTTTGCTTAACATCTTTTTTGTTCCATGGCAGAGAAAAATACATACAGACTCAAGGGTGGGTCTATAGACCAATCTTCTTGTTTACAAAACTGTCAGCGCAGTAAGTGGCAGAAAACCTGCTGACTGTTGTTAGATTTGACAGATTAGATGAATAAACTAAAGTATGACACAAAACCATCATAAATACAAATATATTCTTAGCAATACAATTACTATACTGAACAAAAATATAAACACAACATGCAACAATTTCAAAGATTTTACTGAGTTACAGTTCATATAAGGAAATCAGTCAACTGAAATAAATTCATTAGGCCCTGATCTAATCAATGCGTTATGGAAAATTTCTGGGATCTTTTATTTCAGCTCATGAAACATGGGACCAAAACTTTACATGTTGCGTTTATATTTTTGATCAGTGTATAATTAAATGAGTTAATAACAAACATGTAATCATGTTCGCTATACATTTTTGCTGCAAAGTTGTGAGTTGAAATGATCTCAGTCCAGTCAGCTCTGTTGATGGCTTGAAGCCACAGCAGTCAGTAAGAGCCCTCAGAATCATTTTTCAACAACGTTATTCAATAAAAGTTTACTTTTTACGCATTATTTTTACCACCTTTCATGTTTGACATAAGCGGTGACATTGCCAAAGCATTGGTCTATTGCGTCACGTCTTGCTGGGAAGCAAGTGACTAAAGAGAAGGGTCACAATATAGGCTACATACTTTAGGCTACATGCATTCTTAATGAATTCATTTAGAGTTTTAATGTTGTATTAACTTATTTTAAAAAAGAAAACACATAAATGCACAATAAAATATAAAAAACATTTCCAGAGACATCCAAGTAGCCTCAGTGGTTTTGTATTTACCTGCTAATGAATTATTTAATGTGTGTTTATTATTATTATTATTGTGGAAGTAGTCTTAATTTTTATTTTATTTGGCCTTAAAAGGTATTAAAAACCCTGGTAGGTGTCCAGGTGTTCCTAATAAAGTGCTCAGTGAGTGTGTATACTTTGCTAAAGACCCGAGGTAATAAGCTGCCTCCTAATTTCAGAATATGCACTGGATTTGATGAAGAACATACTTCTCAGCCGTTAATAAAAGTACATTATTTTGGTATACTGGTAAGTAATGTGGATTTCTGGACATATATAATACAGGAACATGGGCACTGTCCCGTGACCACAATAAATGACAGGAACAAGAACCACAGAAATAAAGTACAATTCAACCAAAAGGAACAACTTTCTTGTGGCACTTACACTTGAAAAGAGCCATCCAAATCGTGGTTCTCCTCCATTTTTTAAATTCAACGTTTTGAAAATGATGTCACCTCAGCTCCCGTGGCATTATAGGATAGTGAAGTGTCCAGTGGATGCGCACTGTTGAATCTCACCAGATGTAGTAGATCATTTGGGTATTTCTCGCTGATTCTTTTATTAATACTGAGGATTCTGACGTACTGCTTTTGACATATTGAGCCCTCTTTTAAGAGCACAGTGCTATGCCTTCAGTCATACACACAATCAATGGCCATGGCCATGAAGTTTTGGTATTTTTGTGCAAGTATGTGCTAAGTCTAGGCACAAGTGGGTTTGGCAACATTTTGCCAAGTGCAATTTAATTCAGAGGTTTTTCTCCGGTTATTCCACTGTCTGCATCCTATTATATACTGTAGTCTATTACCAGTCAAGCACCAGTGATATAAACAAAGACAGCACATTCATAAGAATTTGGTAGTGTAAATGGACTGTATGCAATGATTTAGAAGAATAGCAATATTGACATACGTTCTTTTATGCATTAACCTTGTTGAATGTGACGCTCCTTTTATATGCATGGAAAATGTCAGGATTTTCATATATGCTCAGTTAAATGATAGAGAATGTAACTGAGAATAATAATAATAATAAAAATAAAAATTTTTATCTACTGACACAAATAATGGCTAGTATTAAAAGTGATTTTATCGGAATGCACTTCTTACCGGTCGATTTTGATTTACAAACAATTATAAACTAGAAATATTTCTAAATTCAGATAACAATTCAAACTAAACGAAAATATAATCACAATAACGAAGTGGTAAAAAAAACAAATAAATAAATCATACCAAATCTAAACATTTTACTCCAACTTCTTCCACCAACTTCCACTAACTTCTTTTGCAGACATAAAAATTACTCTACGACAATAGGTGAAAAAAATACCAATATAAATGAGATCTTAAATACAATTGTAAATATAAACAATAATAACTGAAAAATAAACTATGACCTATAGATAGTTTAACACAACAGTGATCGTCATGCACATAATTTGATGTTCCACTATATTTTCAGAGTTCTGACGTGAACTTTATAACCACCTGCCGGTGAAATCTCCAATATGCAAATGTAGGAACTGAGTTTAGACTTTGCACTACTTTTGAAATTCTAATCACAATGACCTATTTCTCATGAAAATAGCAAATTGTGCTTTGCGGCACTTCATTAACATACAGTATACCCAAAGTTTGCGTGCATACACCCACAGTAGCGCAAACACTCCCACCCTCGCCCACTTGCGCTGGCACGAAAATTGCATTTAGAATAAGCGCTCTCATGCAAATTGGATAAGACATTGCAGATGGTCGTAGTGTGTAACTCTGCACTTTGTGCACTCATGAAATAGAGCCCACTATTTACTATGCATATTTGGGCGCGAGTGAGTAGTGTTAGACTGGTTATGCAATTTCAACATATCGGCCATAAAGCAACCCACTCTGTAAAAAAATTGCTACTGATTGAACTACTGATATGACTGGAGTCTAAATCTATTGTGTGTACATAATTTTAAACATTTTTCAAAAATATTATTCATTTCCTTGTTTAAAAATTTTTTTTAATGAGGGAAAAATTACTGAGTAATTACAACATAATCATGCTGAGACTTGAGGATTTAACATCATTTAGTTACACAGATGACAAACTGAGATGTGCTAAGTTATGCAGTCCTTTCCCCACCTCCACTGCAACAGAAGTTGAGCAAAATATTCTGCAACAAATCTTTCTGGGTCAACAGGCCATAATGATGGTGCTTGTGCAGCCAAGAGCATTTAATTTCACAATGAAATACAGCCGTTCCCTGGGGCCACACAGCTCACAGACACTGGCTTTAGGCAACATGGCTTCTGATGAGTCATACCTGTGGTGAATAATCTGTCTTCATCTGCACTGGATGACAGGCACAGACCAGCTAGGCCAGAATTCACAGCAGAAACAAGAAATGAAGATTTTTATCAAATTTTTGCATATGCACAGTAAGTTTGGGCCATGAAAAACAATGCAAAGCAAAAGCTTTGTGTAACCTATTTTATTTTTATGTATTTAGTGGAGTCCAAAAGTCTAAAGATGGATTTAAACTTCTGCGTCAAACATACGCTGCAGGCTATGTGTCGCTACTGCAGTTACGTCACATGATGTAGCGTCACATTTTTTCCAAGATAATTTTAAGATCTATGCATCGTATCACATTGTACTTTGACTTGTTTTAATTGGCTGCATTCTACTGTTTTTATATTCCGTTTATGTTTCATTAAGTTACGATTGAAAACGTGACAAAAAAACATCCGTTTACAACTTCTAAAAGCTTGTAATCTTTTTTCTCAGGGCTTTTACTCAATGTATTTGGTCTGTGAGTGAAACAATATTTATTGTATGCTACACAAGACCTTTCCAATTTGTACAATGTTTTGACCATATGTTTGACAGTATAGTGGACAGTAAATAATAATATTTATAAGTTATGAAAGCAGAACACTTCTAATTTTAGCCAATTAAAAGGCAACTGTTAAGAGTTTATTATACTGTCTATATGCTGTATACATTGTATGTATTTTCTTTATACAAGTCCAGCTTCTAAGCTTTAAAACGACACTCATTTTGTGTTGGTCAAGCGAGAAGTTATTCATTCATTTGATGTTTTCTTTATTCCAGTGCAGAGCATCAAAGTATGCCAAAATATTTATTTACATTATTTAAGCGACTCAAGAGCAAGCAAACAGTATATCCATGATTTTTTTTCTCTTTGCATGGCAGACATGTATAATAAGTAATACATATCTAAATCTCAACATGTTCTCATACTTTGAACTTGTTTTTAATACTACAATAATTTAATACACACTTTTTAACCCACGATTACTTTGCTTTTGTTTATTTAAGAAATGTATAATTATTATAGAAAATGTTCTTCAAAAAATGGCTAAAGACACAACTTTTCTGTAAGCACTTGACCATACAAACAATAATGTTACTAAAAAAATAATAATAGATTGTTGTACTCTAATCGCTGTCTTGGCTAATACTTTTCTGATGCAATTGAGACATTTTGTAATGCAGCACTTTTTGAACTACTGCCTCAAGACAAATTGCTTATGTTGTTATCATTCCTCATTTTGTAAGTTGCTTTGGATAAATGCATCTGCTAAATGAATAAATGTAAATGTAAGAATTGCTGACAATTTGTGATGATTTAGAGCTATTTTTAGCTTGATTTCAACAATCAACCAAATTTGTGACACTGACCGTGTTAACTCTTTTGTACAAAAGGTCAAATTTCCTTGCTTCTTTTGAAGCACACAAGATGCTCCTTGGAACATTCAAAATCATACAGGGATAATATGGATCATCAGGTTTTGCACAAACTTGAGTGCATGCCATCAGTAAAGCATTTCTCAATTTCATGTAAACATTTAAATTCAAATAAATTGTTATGCTGATAATATTTGTAATGAAAAATATAAATTGCCAAATAAAAGCATTTTCACTGTATAGTCTACATCTAGGGTTTCCCTAATATATAAGCACATTCCTATTTTTATATCCCTCTTTTCTAAGGGTAACTAGAAGCCATCAGTAGTTAAGTTGGCATCTGTCTGCCCTTCTGTGTGAAAGCGTGTGAGTGAAGTATGAGAAACAGGGCAGCCGAGAAGTCGGCATGACACTCATCACCCAGTCTGCGATTGATGCTCTGCCTCTCGCCCTCAATGTCACGCACGACACATCCGTCTCCGGGGGAAACAGGAGGTGTGAGAGCGTGTGACAGCTTTAAATCCCCTCAGCCGGGGAGAAGGACATCAGCACTGCATCTGATAGAGCCCCGCAAACGTCCCTCCCCCTTCCTGTGTCACCGGCACAGGATAATGTGATCAATCACGTAACCAAGACGGCGAGGCACTAGGTCGTCAAGGCGACCGAAAATCGCTCTATCGGAAAGCTGCAGAAACAGTGGGCTTGGCCGAATCCAGCTGGAAATGACATGTTTATTGGCTCAGAAAATGAATCAGCTGGCCAGAGCCTGACATTTCAAGAAAACAGAAGTTTTTAGGATCATTGGCTGGGTGGGTTAGACGGGTGGCCAGAGATATGGATGCTATATAACTTATAGCTTTTTGTGACTCGTCCCCCAGAATAATGTTAGAGGAGAGATAAAGTCATCGCAGGTCATCGGGATCACATTCCCTTGGATTACTAGAACCCTGAAGGCTCCCCTCTGAATATTAAATCAGTTCTGCTGTTGAACAGAGCAGATAATAAATGTGTTAACAGATAGAAGATCTAGCTCTCCCCATACTTTAGGGATGTTTGCAGCGAGTACACTAAGCCCCGGGCTTGCAGAGACAGATCTGTCACAACAGCTAATGAGCCTTGCTCGTTAAGGGAGTGTCTACCAATTAGATGATTATGTAATACCAATTTTGATTAGTTGCACCTCAGTGCCTCCAGTCATCTCTTCTGAGAGACTGTTCTTACATCCGTGAACCAATTCTGCAGAGTGACCATGATTTTCAGAATCAAAAAACATTTCATTCATACATTGAGTCAAAAATGCGATCAGTCCTGTGGGGTGTTAAAACTTTCAGATGACATATACCACCATCATTGAGGATGAACAGGGGTGGACTGGGAAGAGAAATCAGCCCGGGATTTTACATAGAAAGTGGTCCAAAAGTTGTTGGTGGGGGGGGGGTCTCTTTTCTGCATATCGCTGCCCCCTTAGGCATATAGCAGTGCCGTTTTGTGGCCCATTCTGCATAAAGCGGCGGCTCATTTCAGCTTATCGCGGCCCATTCAGCCCATTTTGCGGCCGGCCCACTGGCCTGCCTGGTTCTCCCGGTGGCCAGTCCGCCCCTGGTCGGCCCCAAAGTGCATCGGCCCACCGGGAAAATGCCCGGTATGCCAGATTACCAATCCAGCCCTGAGGATAACTACAGGTACACTGAACCTATAATAAAAGGAGACAGCGGTTCGTTGTCACTAGAACTACATCTAAGGTTTTGAGACAAAAGTCCAGTTACACTTGGTGTTTTCTCTAGAAATGGTTTTGTATAAAATTAGAATAATGCTTGTGAATTATATCCTCCGCATTGCATCATATTTTTGCTATAGCTGTTGGGTAAACAAGTGAACACAATAAACTCCCTCTATCATACATTAAGGAAAAGCCAGTGATTGATACATGGAATTAAACATGCTTCACAACTGAAAAAGTTTGTTTCAATAAATTTTTAGAATTAATCTGTTCAACGTGTTTCACCTATGTTTAGGTGCAATCTCTTTCTGCTTCCATTTTCTCACAAAATGTGTGTTTTTGCCTTATCTATAACTCACTATGGGTCAACACAGTCAGATAAAATGAACGAATGTGTCAAATGTTTATCCGAAATATAGACAAATCTGGCATTTACTTCATTAAATAAATGGGTGAATTAAGACTACAGGATAGGTAAACTAAATTTTCATCACAGTCAGACAGTAGAACCTACTTAAAATGAAGCAAATCACCTAAAAATCTTAAACAATAGCCCCGTTCACACATGCAACCAGGTAAATTACAGGAAAATCACTGGGTTGCCTTTACTGGTAAATGTACCAAATGTGCTCTTCACACATACCATCAATAAGGAAATTTATAGTTAATGATACAACTTCACATTAAGTAAAATTGCCAGAGCAACATTTACCAGTATTTTCAAAAGGGTTGTGTTCACACATGACATCTAAACTAGAAATTGTAGGTAATTTTCTGGAAAAGGCTGTATGTGTGAACACAACTAATGTCTTACAGTTTGTTGGAGTTGACAGGAAATTAGAAGCACAATTTAGATTTGATTTGTTTTATTTAAAGCTTTTTTTTTCCCTTTTTTTTTTTTTTTAAATGTTTAAGCTTACAGTAACCCTTTCAAGTGATTTTTATAAAGAAAATGTGGAAAATTTTACCAAACAATTTGGGCAAATCAGCTTCATAAAAGGTGAATTTGCTGAAAGGTGAGTAGTTTGCATCCATGTGAAGGAGGACTTTGATTTTGGCTGACTTTTAAATGTTTTCATAAATATCTGACAGTGTTGACAAAAAGTAAGGACACATGATTTAAATAATGAATTCATGTTGCTACTGTTCATATTTTAAAACCTAACTGCAGGTAAAGTTGCAGGACATGTTTTGTCCCATGTCCCAAGAATTAGTGCTTTATTATGGTTGATTTTAACCAAAAAAATGTCCTGTTCTTAGGAGAATATTTTGTCAGCACAGGTGTCAGCTCAAGGCAAGTTGTCACTTGTGTTTTTAATGTCATACATTTATAAAATGTATTAATTATTTGTTAGCCTAAACAATTAGAGATTTTGTACGTTACCTTTAACATCTTTTTCTTTTTTTTTTTTTTGTGCTGAAAATCCTATATACTGAAATAGAATGTTTAATGGCAGGTGACAATTTAGTCCCAAATGGTGCAACAACATACTGTATAGAGGCATGTAGTCACAAAGCGTCAATTTGCATTCAACAAACTGTATCTTTTCCACTGTTTTCACCCAGGAAAAAAAAGAGCTTTTTGCAGCCAAGAAATTTAGGTTACTTATGTGTCTATATATATATACAAATAATTTAAATATAAACCAACCCTGAGATACATTCAGTCAAAAGTGTGACAACTAGCCCCAGTCTCCCCACAGTTTTTTACTTTTTTTATTTTTATTTTTTTATTTAAATGGCAATTGTTTGAAATTATAACAAAATTATAACACAGTATATGAAAAAATAATTTGTTGCGAGTTTTTCCAACCTAAACATTTTAAAGGAATAGTTCACCTAAAACTGAAAATTCTCATCATTTACTAACCCTAATGCCATCCCAGATGTGTATGACTTTCTTGCTTCTGCTGAGCACAAATTAAGATTTTTAGAAGAATATTTCAGCTCTGTAGGTCCATATATGGCAAGTGAATGGTGACCAAAACTTTGAAGCTCCAAAAAACACAAAGTCAGCATAAAAGTAATCCATACGACTCCAGTGGTTTAACCCTTTTGCACATTAGTTTTTCCTGTACTGATGGATTCTCCAGCATGAGTTCTTTAATGTGCGCTGTAATTTAAAGAAATATTACCTTACACTTCACAGCAGATGCACAGGAGAACAGATTATATATTATCAAACATATAATGTGATTTTTAGATATTTACAATGATTTATTAAGATGCGATAGCGAACGCGACTGCCGGCTATGCACAGCGCCATGTTGTTTACATTGCAATGCAGCAAGGGATTCTGAGTTCATGAAGCATAAAAGGTTCTAAAAGCCTAGCCCTTCCACTTTTTTTGCACTGGAAGTGGTGAGAATGAGTGACGGACAGAAAAGAAGGCTCGAGTGGACTCATTTTTGCATCTTTGTTAGACGTCAGAAAACATGGCCTCATCACTGCATAAAAACATTGCACTATGAAGGTAATGGGCTTTAAACTTTTATTTAGTGATTGTTTCAATGTTTTTAACATGAAAATATAAAGATATTGTGATGTTGGAAAGTCTATTTGAGCAGCTGGTTAATTATGACAACTGCTTCAGTCTCTCTCTGCCTCTAGTTTTTTTGTGCAGCTGTGTTGTATTTTCTGTTGTTAATATCGCTGGTGGTCCTGTTAAAGCGAAAAGAAACGAGTTTTTGCTTCAACGCCCCGTCTCGTGAGCAGCAGTGTAACTACTGTTGCTCTCGTGCAAGGAGCTCTAAAGCTCACATGTAGACTCATGAACACGCACAGGAGATCATCAGTCGGTCAAGAGTTTTACTTAATAATACCTTAGATTTTGATTTGTTTTGCACCAAACCTTATCTCATTCCTTCAGAACAAGACATGAGTCGCACACAAAACATTATTAGACTTCTGAATTATACTTAGTGTTCTTTTGAAGCTTGAAGAGTTGGTCACCATACACTGCCATTGTATGACATCACTGAGCACAATTATTTATTTATTTTCTCAATTTTTTCACAATTTCTCCCTTTGAGTACCAAAAAATAATTAAAGTTAAATGGGGTTATAACAACACAGGGGTGGGTAAACAATGACTGAATTTTCATTTTTGGGTGAACTATCCCTTTAACCACTGGAGTCTTCAAAATGTTGGTCACCATTCACTTGCATTGTTAAGACCTACAGAGCTGAAATAATCTTCTAAAAATCTTTGTTTGTGTTCAGCAGAAGAAAGAAAGTCATACACATCTGGGATGGCATGAGAGTGAGTAAATGATTAGAGAATTTTCAGTTTTGGGTGAACTATCCCTTTAATCAGTCAATGTAATTGCTGAAGCACTGAAATATACAATTGAAAGTGTAATCCCAAGAATCGATTTTTCTTAAATATCACCTTGTGTTTTATCTTTTTGTGGTGAAGTACAGCAGCCTTTTGTCCTCTCTTTCGACTACGACAGCAAAGCAGCTGCTAAGGGAAACGTTCAGTTTGGCCTTCGTGAGAAAGGGGGTCTCCCAAGGGTAGCCTGCCAGCTCTAATCCCAGCGACCCAGCGTTAGTGTACTGTGCTGTGTTGCCATGTTTGACGCACAGTGGCTAACCACAACCTGCCTCCTCGCCAATGACAGACTTCACACTCAGCAGTCAGTGGTTTGTGAAGGAGGCACGATGCCTCTGGTGACGAGCCCCTCTGCGAGCGCCTGCACCATGTGACAAGATGGCGCATAAAGACTAGAAACCACGGAATATTTTCACTGCCACAAAAACCACTCAGACAACACGAGAACCTTCTCTTCATTAAAACAGGAAGCAATGAAAAATACTCCACAGCAGCGGTTCATTACTAGCCTAGAAGGGTAATGAGAAAATGCGCACGTCAAAAAACATAGGTTAATGCTCCAAACAATGCAATTATCATACATTAACACCTCACAGGTGCTTCCACGGCAACAATACAAGGCATCATTTTGACAATTCCTTGCGCAAGTACCTCCTGTCCAAATCTCAAACTTCGACTCCTGCCAAAAGCTGCATGCTGGGTGCACACGAGACCTATGGATTTCACGAGCCACTTCATCGGAAAGTGCAATTATGAAAGATGTCTGTCGAGAGGGGGAAAAAAAACCTTGTTCCAAGCGTTAGGCTCATAATGGCTGGCTACTGGAGCGGACAGAGAGCCCCTGCCATGTCCTGTCGGAGCGCGTTATGTCAGTCGCCCCACAGGACTGATGGTGTTTATGATGGCTAGAGTAAACAGGCCTGTCGGAAACTCTCACTTTCTCTCTCCTTGGCAACCAGGACATGCAGCTCTACTGTTTTGTATAATTCCAGGCACTAAATAAAATTTGTAATGTCTTCTAATAAATTCGTTAAGTATTAAAGCAAAATATATTAAATTTGCTGAATATTGCTCTGAGGGATCTAAAAGTCCAGAAAGCAAGTAGTTTGCACTCAAATTCAACATCTTTGTGCTAATGACAGAAGAGTTATAATTAAAGGAATATTCCGGGTTCAATACAAGTTAAACCCAGTCGACAGCATTTGTGGCATAATGTTGATTACCACACACATTGTGACTTGCCTCTCCTTTTCCTTTTCATGCAGTTTCCAGTGAGGCACTTACAGTGAAAGTGAATGGGGCCAATCCATAAACGTGAAAATACTGTTTCAAAAGAATAGCTACAAGACATAACGTGTATTAACATGAGTTTAATGTGATAAAATCGCTTACTACCCTTTTCTGTGTAAAGTTATAGCCAATTTGACAACTTTATTGCCATTAAGACATAATGTCAACAAACCCTAAAATGACCATAAAAATTACAATTTAAACCACTTTACAGCTCAAATAATACACAAGTTTTAGCAGAAGAATTAATGCAAGTGCTTTTATAAAATGATCAGCTTCACATTTCTGCCTTTAAACCCTCCAAAAATTGGCCCCATTCACTTCTATTGTAAATGCCTCATTGTAACCTCGATTTTTCTTTTCAAAAGAGGAATGAGCTGAAATTAATTTGTGTGGTAATCAACATTATGCCACAAATGCTGTCGATTGAGCTTAACTTGTACTGAACCTGGAATATTCCAAGTTCAATACAGGTAAAAGCTCAATCAATAGCATTTGTGGCATAAAGTTGATTAACACAAAAACTATGGAAGTGAACGAGGCCAGTTTTTGGAGGGTTTAAAAGTCAGAAATTTTTAGCTTATAATTTTATAAAAGTGCTTACAGTAATTGTTTGAGATGTAAAGTTTAAACCAACGTGATTAGGGTTGTTTTAGGTTTTTATGGTTTATGGTGTTACGTCATAGTGGCAACAAAGTTGTAAAATTGGATATAATTATTTTAGCACATTGTTTACATCTTGCCTCTATACTTTTTAAAAAGTATTTTAATGTTTACAGATTGGCCCCATTCACTTCCATTGTAAGTGCCATACTGTGTCCCATTTTTCTTTTTTCTTTTGTGGCAAATCAACATTATGCCACAAATGCTGCCGATTAAGCTGAACTTGTATTGAACCCGGAATATTCCTTTAAATACCTCTAATTCCAAACAGATTAAACTGACGTAATTGTGAAGTATTCATTCAGTTAGACAACATACAAAATGACAGTTGTTTTAAGGTCATGACACTAAATGTTGCTTCACATCCCCACAGAGCTACACAAACACGGTTTTGGTTTCCTAGGCGAATATCGGGAGTCACTTTTATTAAAAGCATCATTACTACAGTTGGCAGCAATTTACAGTTCATCATACATGATCAAAAAGAAAGACAAAAAAAAAAAAAAAAAAATTTACAACAGGTCTGTAAACTTCAAGGCTAGTTAGAATTGAGGTAATGCTGTTCAGCTTTGTGGCTAAAGTAACAAAAGTCCATTCAAATAGATAAAGGTACCTGATTTTATTCTTACACCAGTGCATTAACATGGATACAATGAGACAATTTTGACTGCAGTAATTTATTTCATGTCATTTTTCCACACTTTCCGGTGTTTAGTCAAGAGAGTAAAATTCAACATTCAAAAGCTGCCTTCGTTATTGCTGTCTCCACAGGTCGAGAGGTCTCCTCACCCGTTTGGATTGTCAGTGTGAGAGACTGGGAACAGTCTGAGTTTAGGCTATGATATGTGAGAACTTCACCTGCTCCTCTCAGCAGAACAGTACAACGAAAACCATGATCCATTCTCAGCAGTGGAGTGTCTTAATGCTGTTAAATTGTACACCGCTGAATATTACGAGATGCTACTTGTTACATTATCAACAGTAGAGAGAGAGAAATTACAAAAAACAAAACAATAATATTAAAATAAAACAGAGCAGCATAGCACTATTGGAACGATTAATTCCTATAATATTTCAGGAAATTTCCATCTCATCTAGAAGGCACCACACAGTGCCAAAGACAAAGAAGAAAAAAAAATAATAAAAAAAAAAGAAAAAACCCTTTTGACATCCACACAACTCTACTTCTCTTTGCTTCATCCCTGCCTATGCTAATGGTTATAGAGACGGCTAATTTGCTTTTCTCTTACATTACCGGTCAATGAAAACCAAACAACCAAATTCAAAAAGGTGTTTTGGATATTGAGTTGGCATGTAAACTACTGGTCTAACCATTCTGTCAGAGTTACAGACTGCATGTTCACAGCCCTGGGGAAATGTCAGAAGGCCTATTTGACTTTTTAGTCACTTTTGTCCTCATTAGCAGGGTCATCCATATCATCCTCATCATCCTCATCCATTCCACCCTCCATGGAGTCCATTTCATCAACTGGCCCTGCCAGGTCATCATCTAGTACTGACGAATCAGCTGTCTTGTTCTGGCTCTCCTCTGAGTCACTGTCTTCAAGTGTGTTGTCAGCAGTTTCCACATCAGCCGCGGAGGCATTCTGGTCCTGATCTGCGCGGGGCACTTTACTGGACTCCTTGTCCTCACCGGTGGCCCCTAAGGCCCCTGACACGGCGCTCTGGAGGTCAGCTAGAGAAACTTGAGGGAAGCCTGGGAGGCCCAAGCCTCCGAGACTGTGAGGTAAGAACATGGATGGGTAGAAAAGGCCTGGGGCCATTGTGGAAAGCAAGAAAGGGTTGAAGGCCAGTGCGTTGGCAGACATGCCAGCGGCGGCCGCAGCAAGCGCAGCAGCGTCTACTGTAGCCTCAGTAGACTCTGTTTCAGCTGGTTTCTCCGCCTCCTTGTCCTTCTCTTTCTCCTCTCCTTCCTCCTCGGTCTTATCTTTTTTGGGTTTGGATTTCTCCTCAGACTCGGCCTGTTCTGTGCCTCCATTAGTGGCTGTGGCAGCTGCGGCTAGGTTTCCTCCAAACAGCCCACCCAGGCTAAACATGTTGGGTAGGCCGCCCATGCCTGGAAGCATGAGAGGCAGCATAGCTGCAGCATGCTTTGCATCTGCTCCTCCTCCTAGAGCATTGGGAAAGCCCATGAGGCCTGTGGCCAGCTGGAGGCTCTGGAGATTCTGCAGGCCCTGCAGACTAGTCAGGTCCATACCTCCAAACAGTCCGTTCATCAACAAAGGATTAACGCTGGAGGTGGAGGCCACTGCTGCAGCAGCAGCTGCCTGAACTGCTGCTGTTGCTTTGGCAATCTCAGATTTGGGTCGTCGGCCTCTGCGGCGTATACCCTCTTCTCTGACCACTGGCCCAGTCAAGAGACGGTCAAACATGGACTCTGGGAGAAAGCCCTGGAAACGTAAAAAGGATAAAAATATAATATATATATATATATATTAAAAAAAAAAAATTTACACACAAAAACGAACAATTTTGCACTTTAATTATACAATAAATATCACAGTAGACCTTACCGATTGTTTCACAATATCTGTCCAATCTGGGGCGATGGCAAATTCTGGATTTTGAACAAGCCAGCGTGGTAAATCCTTCATTGGAGGGGCCAAGGCTCCTCCCATCTATTGTCAAATAAGTGACAAATATTAGAGGAAAGTGAAAAGACTATTTTTGGGGAAATAACCTCTATCCTTTCATTAACTTATGTAATACTTGCCTTTCTTCCATTCCTAATGTTTACAACAGGAACCCTCTCCTCCCCGGTCAAAGTGTTAATGTCGATTTTGTTGGGATTGCGACAGCGGTGTCTTTTCTGTTTGGGCTTGCCAAACTGGGAGAGTCGGAGGTCCTCATTCTTCTAAATAATAAGAATAGAGAACTCGGTAAGGGAAACGGCACATTTTCGTAGCCAAACAACAACAACAAAAATTTATTTTAAGCCAGGTTGCACTTAAGAGTTTCACTCACTGGTACGTATCCAGGCATATCCAAAGTATAGGTGGGGTGCTGTCTCAGCCATTCCCTTAGGTCCTTTCTGCTGGATCCATCTTCTCTAAGATGGCTTCCCTCTTCTAGGCCATCATCAGGGGCCTTCTGTGCTGGAGATGAAAGGTGTCTGTGTGCCCGTCCTGGCATATGTGCCCTATCCACAAAAGCTTTGGTCCCATCTGAATCTTCCTGTAATTGCAAAGAAAGAGAACATAAGGAAAAGGAATGGTATGATACATTCAAACATTTTGTGTAAATGGATGTGCCACATGAACAGTGTGACACACATCATCTAAAGTAAAAAAAAAAAAAAAAGTATGATACATACAGCACTGAGTTGTGCTCTCTTGTTCCCCATAAAAAGCAGCTCCAAGCCCTCCACATTTTTCCTGCGGCCTCTCTTTCTCCGGTTGGGCAGTTCAGCATCAAGTAAAGAGCCATTGGCCCTTGGTCTGGAGGAAGCACCTGCTTGCAGCAGCTCCATTTGTGCCTTCAGAGCTGTAGAAGAGGTCATGGCTCCAGAGAAGGCAGAGGCAGAAGATGAGGACATACCATGCAGGGCCTTGGTCAGATCCAAGGCCTGGGCCTGGCCTTCAGCAGCGTGCGATTCTCGTAACTGGGCTACCATCTCCATCAGGTTCCTGCGCTTGGCAGCACGCTCTGCCTCAATCTCAACCTTCCTCCTCCTGCGTCTGCGCTGCCGAGGTACCGACAGACTCAACACGTCATCCTGCAGATCAACAAGAAAAATTAGTGGATGCTTCACAAACAGCTCTTTAAATAATAAAACTGATTACTGTTTTTTAGTAAAAAAAAAATATATAAGTCGCACAGCGTCAAAATAATGTTATTGAGAGAGGAAAAACAACAACAGATAAGTAGTGCTGATAGCCTGACAGAGGTTGCTTTCGGCAGGCATTAGGACCCAGGAGCAGCAAACTTCTCTACAGCCGCTTACAAGCATGGCAAGTCACTCTGTAAAGATAACCTCAGGATCCATGCATCGAATTACATTGCATCAGATTTAAGTAATCGTGTGTAACAGTTTTAAATAGTCTGTTTATGTTTCAGGAAAAAATTTGACAAATAAGCCACATCTGTTAATAACTCATGCAACTCTCTGCTGTATACAACTATATCTGTATATGATTGCATAAAACATTTTTATAAAGGCAAAATATTCATTTAAAACGGTCCTACCATCTCTATCACTGATGTTTTCACCTGTTTTTGTGTGCAGTGTGTTTGATCAGTCGACATCTATTACAAATAAAATTATGTAAATAAGTCAGCCGACATCAATTACATATCAATTGTGTAAATAAGTCACTTTGCAGGACCTTTCAGATGATGAAGAAAAAAAAAAGAACAATTATATTCCGGAAAATATGGTACAATATCATTACATTTTATTAGGTATAATATATTAAACAGTGTTTTAAATAGTTTTAATCTGGTACAAAATTTTGTAGGAACCAACTGTGAGTCTAAGGGAACAGCAGTCCGAGTTATGGGTGGGACTTGCCTTGTTGACCTGTGGTGACATGGTGAGGTCCTCACTGCCACTATAGCTGGTCTGACCCACCATTGAGAGATCACCAAGACTCCGCCTCTGCAGGGGGCTGTCCGTTGCCATGGAGCCGTAGCCAGGCAACAGGCCCGGGAAGTCAAAGAACTGCCTCCTGTTGGAAGGCCACTTGCCCTTCATGACCGCTTCACAGATGTTGTCCATACGATTGATCATTACCCTGTCCTGAAGTACAAACACAGAAAGAGGAGCATAAGTGTGTGTGCACACATGTATGCATACATAATGAACTAGAGGGTATACAAAGGGTCTCTCATTTTCTCTGTATCTCAACACAGGTTTCTACTTTCAAAGAAGCTTATAATACAATTTTGCTGTTAATAGAGAAAAAAGCTCTAAATCTTCAGTACTGCACATAACTATGCAATGAGACTTTTCCCCCCTTCAAAGCTTTGCGTTTGCCTTTACTTCATGCAAATTCAATAGTGATGTTAAATGACTGTAAAAGGTAAATATATATTCTTATTTTAGAAAGGAAAAATAAATTACATTAATCTTTTGTTGCAATGTTATAGAATAAAAACCTTTTTCCGTTACCAAAATATCATAACTTCTACAAATTCTTGCATGATTGGTGTCTTAGGCTGTAACCATTTCTTTGTAATTGTTTTCTTAGAAGCAGCTAACATTATTCTAAATAGATAGATGATCCGTTGCCACAATATCTGGGGGTATTAAGCCCAAATAACGTAACTCAAACGTCAATGGAATTTTAAGGTCCAATACTCTTTCTACAATTTTATGAACATTCAGCCAAAATGATCAAATTGTATTACAACTCCTAAAAATATGATAGTAATTAGCATTTGTATACCCACATAATAAATCCTCTGAAAAATGTATTTATTTTTTTCTGGGCTGGTGAAATAAAATATATTACATTTTTACATTTAACTGTACAATAAGCAGAAAACCCCTTAGTAACCCACATTTTAAATCTATTATCTAATATATTCGGAATAAAATCAGAGTCATTTGAACACCATTTTAACCTTTTCTCTACTTGCAGACCATATGTTTTAAACACATCATCCCACACTTTAATAGATAGAGCCAAGGGTTATATTTATCTAACAAACTTTTTATCAGCTATCATTGCTTGAATTGGTATATATTCAGTTAACGAAACCTTGATATCTTTCCATCGTGCCATGTACTTAGTATTCAACCTAGGAGAGGTCTTATCTGTGCAGCATTAAAATAATCTTTAAGACAAGGCAGGGCCATTCCTCCTTTATTCTTTTGCAGTTGAAGTGTTTTGTATCTGATCCTAGGATTTCTACCTTGCCACAAATAAAGCAAAAAAAGTTTATCCCATTCTGCAAATTGCTTATTAGAAATCTCAACAGGTAAGGTCTGAAACAGATACAAAAGTCTCTGTAATATATTCATTTTTGCTGAATTAACTCCAACCAAAACTTAAAAAAGGAACCAAATTCCATCTGGCTATATCTAACTTTAATTTAGAGATCAAGGCATCATAACTGACAGACTTAAGGTTTTGTAAATCTTTATATAGATGATTTTACATAATTGTTTCTTTCTGCCAATCAAAACTATATGTCTTTAATATTTAATTTATAAAAAGAATACAATTTAATGGAGGATTATAATTTTTGTATATTTTTTTTGTATATTTAAATTAGAACCTGAATAAGCCCCAAAGGTGTGTAGGAGTCTCATTAATACAGGAAGGGTGTTTGGTTAAGGATCTCTTAAATAAATTAGAATATTGTTAGCAAAGAGGGCAATTTTATGTTCTGACTTGACTATATCAATTCCTTTTATAACAGTATTTTGAATAATCGATTAACTAAGTGGTTCTATATACAATGCAAAGAGGCAGCATGAAAGAGGACACCCTTGTCTGGTTCCTCGCTCAAGAACAAAAGCATTTGATACACTCCCATTTATCTTTAGTCTTGCATGTCGCTTATTATATAGGCATTTGATTGCAGTTAGAGCCTCCTCATGAAACCCCAATTTTTCAAGAATCTTAAATAAATATGCCCAATTTACTGCGTCAAATGCCTTTTGGGCATCTAAACTCAATATTACCCCCTCAATATTATATTTCTGGATGTGCTTCATGATATGTAGTGTCCGTTGTACATTATCCTGAGTCTGCCTTTCTCTAATAAACCCAGTTTGATCATAAGAAATAAGTTTAGGCAATAAAACTTCTATTCTTCATGCTATAGCTGCATATAATTTAGAATCGACATTGAGCACGGATATAGGTCTATATGAGGCACATTCAGATTTATCTTTACCCTCTTTTTGAATTATTGAAATAATAGCCTCTTGCCATGTATGTGGATTCTCGCCTTTTTTTAGAACCCAGTTACATACTGAAAGCAGAACTGGTGTTAGTTGTTTTTTTATATATCTTGTACGGTTCTGCAGTAAAACCGTCTATACCTGAGGACTTGTTAGTTTTAGACTAGATATAGCTGTATGTAGCTCCTTCATAGTTATTTCAGACTTAAGCATATTGTTTTAATCTATGGTAACAGACGGCATAAATAATAATAATAAAAAGACAATCAAAAAAAAAAAAAAAAAAATTTATTTAACCAACCTTAGGCCAGAAAGAGAAGAGAGAGTGTTCACTGAACATCTGAGGCGCTGACAGCTCCACTTCATCGATGCTAAAGCAGTCTCTGGTCTCATCACGAGCAGTGCTCAAGGAGGCATTACTCTCCTCATCGAAATTCTTCCTCTCAGATGCAGCTCCAGCTGCAAATAATAATAATGTTTTTTAAATACAAATATGCAACAAGCCTATCTCATGATTTCTTCTTAAATTCCTAGTAAAATGTCCCATATAATGAAGTACTCTTGCAAAGTAAATTTAAGGGCACGTGGTGACTTCAAAAACATTTAGTTTCATCCTAAATTAAGTAATATTTTCCATAGAGAAAACAAAGGTAGCATGGTCTTCAACTGGTTTGATCTATATCTGGAAACATGCCAAAAGCTTTTTTGCATGTTCCAAAAACAGATGTTATTTACAGAATAACCCTAATATTTACCTTCAGCTTGTAAAGACTTTTCTGATTTGTCATCATCGTCCATTTTTTCATCCTCATCATCTTCAGAGGTTTTGTCATTAGATAATTTAGCGTCCTCCCCCAGATAGTTTTTGGCCTCAGGGGTAGGGAGTCTGTCTGTGGGGTCTTGATCCATGGGCTTCACCTCCTCAGCCATGCCAGCCTCAGGACTACTCTGCTCATCCTTGGTGGTCTTCACTTCTGTTTTATCTTCTTTCTCCTCCACTTCCATCTTCTCCTCTTTGGGCTCCTGCTTAAAACCTATATCATTAGCCTCCTCTTCTTTCTTTACTTCCTCTTTTGGAGACATGACTTCAGCTTTCTCTTCTTTGACCTCCTCAGTATTGTTACCGTTCTCCACCTTGGGCACCACCACATCTCCCTGCTCTTCCTTCACCTCCTCATCTTTGACCACAGCCAGAGGGGTGAGGAATTCCAAGGCTACGGGCAGTTCTGTGTTTTTGCCTTGTGTGAACTTCCGATGGGCCTCCAAGAAGCTCAGCTCGGGGTCGTTGAGGATGTGGTAGTCTGTGCGGCTAACACCGTGCTTTGCAGCACCCTGCAGGAGGTCTCGGTCATGACGTCCAGGCTCCCACCAGGTCGGGAGGTCAGGGCTGGGTTGGCACAGAGTCAACCTCTCCTCCAGCAGTGGGTGTGGCAACACCTGCTCCCTGATCCGCCGCAGCAGCTCAATGCGATAGAGTGTCCGTGAGGCCCGCTCCTCTGTAATGGGGTCAATGATAAGGGTGGGGTCTGGCAGCTCTATAAGCATACAGGACAAGATATTTAATGTATAAAATGTTTTTTAAACAAAGCAACAGCAACATATACAAATATCCCAGCAGTGCAAGATGGTTACAATAAAGTTATAATGTAAATGCAAAAAAATCAGAGCTAAAGAAAAACTATTAGCATTGTTTTTACTCCTGACTGGATTTTTTATTATTATTATTATTATTTTTTATTATATATATTTTTTACTTTTTTAGATGTTATAAGAAAAATTAATACATAAAAGGGATATGCATCTATTAAATGGTAGAGGAAGTAGACATCGCCATGGGCACACTGAGGAAAAAAAACATTGGGACTAGAGAACTAAGACAATAAAAAACAGGAAACCACAAGAGAGAAAAAAAATTTGTTCAGAGAATCAAGATGAAAAAAAATAAATAAAAAAAATCTAATTTGATTGTGATTTTCATTCTTCAAATACTTCTATTGTGTCTTAAAAGATCTACTCCTAGGACACATTATTTTGCTAGTTTCAAAGGGAGGTTATTTACCGGTCTCTGCTTTGACATGCATCCGGCACACCCGCTTGCACATGGCCACAAAGGAGTAGTAGTATTTTTCCAGGCTCTCATCAGTCTTCTTTTCTAGACGGGCAATAGCACGGAACTGTGACCAGTCAAAGCACTGTTTGTGGATGTCATAAACCACACCGAATGTTGACACCACACGGTAGAAATCGGCCTCTTCACGTCTTGTCCATCTGGAAAACAGATAGTGATAGAGCAGAGAAAATACAGATGAGGTGTTGCATGACCAGAAGTATGGAAGAACTTTCCCTGTCATATAAATAGATCTTAAGATCTAATGAATAACATTCTCAATTTCACAGCACCCTTTCAAGGGTTGTTAGTAGCATTTAAAAAAAAAAAAAAAAAAAAAAAAAAAAAATGTAGGTTCTCTCATGGACAAACAGAAGCACTTTTAGACAGTGACATACAAAAAAAAAGACAGTGACATACAAAAAAAAAGATAAGGGGCTTCATCTAGAGTAGGCTCACCTCTGTCGTCGTTCTTTGAAGTAGGCAGCTCCATCAGCCAGCAGGGCGGCACTGTCAGGCATGAAAGATGCCTGACCCTTAACCATGAATGGCCCTCCTTCAGCCAGAAAAGCCACTGCCCCATCCGGAGCATAAGCTCCTCCCTCTGTTACCATGGAGAGGATGTCATCACGTGGGCGGCGACGGCGGCGGTCAGGTTTGGTCATAGCTCCTTGCCTTAACTGCTCGCGTTTATGTGTGCGCTGATAGGCCGTGATGAGGCGCCGCAATCGGGCAGTCAGTGCTGAGGCTGGTGGCCAGTACAGATTGCCTGCCTTCCCATTTTCACCAGGCTTAGGAGCGGAGGCTGAACAAACAGAAGGCAATAAGCACAGATGAGTAAATATTAAAAGTATAATTCGATGATAATTTTCCGCAATGGAAATGGTGTAATACCTTCTCCACTCTCGCCATCAATGCCATCATCTTTATCATCCAGAGGAGAGTTTGTAAAATCCTGCAGATTTGGCAAAACAATGTTAGACAATCCATCTATTCACAATATTGATTCTAGATATTGTGTAAACTAACATATTTCTAAACTCACATCCAGATCGTCTTTGAAAGTTGTTCGAAGAGGCTTGTACTCAGGGTCTTCCTCCTCTCTATTGTGTAGAAAAAAAAAATAGAGGCCTTTTGAGTGGAACATAAAACAAAGAAAGAACTGGAAAGAGGGGTGAGGGATAAAGAAAGAGGGAAAGAGCCAGAGAGAGAAAGAGCTAGAGTCCCTCTTGCTGGGGCTGTGATTTTGGGCCAAACGTACCCCTCGCCACCATCTGCCATCATGTCCGCTCCCCTCTGCTCGGCAGCGATGGCCTTGGCATCAGGCATGCCCACCCTCTCCAGGAAACACAGGGTGGGGTCAGCACGCATAGAGTTATACTTCTCATAGCCTAGAGAAAGAAAAGAGCAGCGGCGAACATAAAATATGCATAATTACAGGCTGGGCTGTGGGGCTATTATTTTCCTGGTATGTTAAAAACACAAGAAAAGTTGTAATTTTGGTGTAATAAACATTGTATGAGGTCCTATGAGCTCAAATCAAGCTTAAAATATGTGATAAGTGCTGCAATAACCTCTTATAATACAAAGACAAATTCCTTTAAAAACAACCAAACAATCAAATCATAACTAAAGAAAAAAATAAAGAAAAAGGAGAAACAAAAGACAGAGCCAAAGGAAAATGCCTGTTGAAACTGTCCAAGCAGAACAGATTTGAGCCTGCGGATCCCGATAGAGCACAACAGGAGAGGCAATTGGCAGGCTGGACCCACTTCAGCTGAGCGCTGATCAGACAGGGCTCAAGCACAACACCCCACCCCCAACCCCTCTCCCACTAGAACATCACATTTCAATTAGGATTTATGCGGTGACACATTGTTCCTAACTGCCGCCATGCCCCGAGCCAAACTGTAATCATGAGGGGGTTTATAGGCCATCACTCTTTCCTCTGCAGTCCAGGCCTGCCACCTCTCCTCTCCCTGCTTCCTCCCCAGCCCTCCCTACTGAATTGGGATTATGATTAAGAACAGGCTGCCTGTGTTATTCACACGCTCCTGTGTGTGTGCGCGCAAGTGTGTGGAGGCCAGCTGAGTTAACGAGGTAGCACAGCGCACCGGGAGAGACCAGAGAGAAGGTCCCAGTACATACATTCAGGAAAAAAAAGACCATTCAGAGATATCTAAAAGCTTCTCGCTAAGATTAATTTATTATTAAAAAGTGGCTATTACTAAATACAACTAAAGTCAGCATCTGAGAGATCCCTCTCTTTATACAGCATTATGAAAGAAAACACAATCATGTCCCAAACTGGGAATTTAGCAGGTTCTCCCAGAACACTTCTTAACACTGCAGGTCAATGTTAATAAAATGTGCTGAGAGATGCCTGTTGCCTCTGATGGATTATATAGCCACGTGGCTCATCCCTGCTCTTTCCCCCATCCATTTTCCCTGACATCCCCCATCTAGTGCAGGATCAGCCATTTGGAAAATATCACCAATCAATCTCTAGGCAACATTATCAGGTCAACATGAACAATTATAGTCACCTGTCACCACGAGAGCACCAATCAGAGAGCAGCAGCTGTGGGAGGATGTGAAAATAGAACAGAGGCGGAGTTTACCGTGCTTGAAAACACCGATGAGGAGGGACTTGTCCGCTTCAAGGTCCCACCAATCAGTAGGGACATCGGCGTGGAAAGGTTGTGGGATCCAGATATCCAGCTCACTGTAAGCGCAAGACAAATAAACACAGGAAATTGATTAAAACCAGGAGATGGCTGCAGCGGCGCTTAATCTAATGAGTGCAGCATTAATGTCTATCTGTAGACATCTGGTAGGAAACGCAACCATTAGCAAGCCACATCTCATTTAGGGCCATTTCTCATCTTGTTTATTCAGGGGCAACCCGATTATGGCCAGAGATCTGAGCTACTTGCTTATCTCACCCTGCGCACTCGCATGCACACACAAACCCCTCACAGTCATTAGAACTTCAGTCAAGTCCTTGAGAGCATCAATATGAGGAGCACGTTTGCACATTATAAATGCATGCACATCTGGGTGGGGGGTAGTGTGGGTTGTCAGAAGGGGGAGGAGAAGAAGGTGATGGAGGGAGAGGAAAGATAACAGCAGGCAAGATTCTGTGGAAGGGATGGAGAGAGATGCCAACCTTGAATCGGTTCCCTCCAGTATTCTGTCTGCCTGGTCTCTGATGACTTCTTGTCGCAGATAGTACAGCATCCGGACCCGCAGCAGCACTCTGTCAGAGATAGAGCAAGGGAGAGGATAAAAAGGGCAAGAGAGAAAGAGAGATGAAAGTTAATGAAGTGACACACAGAGGGAGACAGATTGAAAGAAAGGGAGGAAAATAGGGACAAAGGCACAAAACAAAAGCGTAAGATTGGCCAGCTCAGAGCTGTGCCAGCAGCAGTAGCAGCAGCAGCAGCAACTCTTTGGCATGTGCCACAGCTCATCCATCATGCTGCCAGAGCTGATTAGCCACGCTGTGCGGCAGCCTCCATGCCTGACAGATGGCTGCACATAATCACCTCTGTGTGTGCCGCCTTTCACTCGCTTCCAACAGGTCTGCCTGGCACCTGGCCTGGCACTGCTGCGCTTGGGGAGCTGCCCGTACCCACCCTCGCACACACACCCCACCACCTTCACCCTCCCATTTTCATTTCCTTCCTAATGCTGTTAGGGAACTTGGGGAGGTGCTAACGGGACACCTCCAAAGTACAGAGGCAGAAGTTTGCAGTGTGGCGAGCAGATGGTTGGCGGTCTAAGCACCTCACATTTATCGTCTCGTAACGTTTCCTCAGCTGTTGCTCTGTTCCCCTTCTTTGGATGCACATCAGAGGCAGCAGTGTAAACCTTGATTTCTTCCCCCCACCCCCCGGACACAACAAAGCTGGCCTGGCAACAGAAATTATTTATCAAATGAAACCAGAGAGGCCTCGAAAAAACAAAAGCAGCAAGCCGACAGCAAACGGGGCATAATGGACATGTGGGGCAAGAGACAAAATCATCATGTGTGGCCTGATGAGTAAAATGAATTATTGAGAGATCTTAACATTTTTAATTTCAGCGATGAAAAAGATTCCTCACTGCCTGTCATTCATTATTTCATTCACTTGGCAGAAGCTTTGCCAGAGAGAGGGGACTTTTTTTAACTGACAATCATTAGTCACATCTAAACTACTGGGTAGGTTTGCACCAGCTGTGCGTAAGGTCTCACGCAAGTTGGGACGTAAAGTTCACACTAAGGGCTTAGTAGCTACTAGTTAGTTTGTAACTAAGTCAGTGCTTAATTTGGTTACGTCATCTGTTCATAAGGCAAGACTTAACTAGTAGGTCATAATTACTCTGTAAAGTAATGCGTAGACGCATAATGATGTTTACCTGTACTGATCCAATAAGCAGCCTTCAAATTTGTACACAGAAGTGTTAAAAAGCCGTGAATTTCAGTTTGATCTTGTTACGGTTGATGTTCAAACCTTGTTTGCTCACGTAAGTGTCAGCTGTAATAAATTATATCCCCATTAAAATCTGATATGTAATAAAAGTAGATTTGATAAATAGTACATTTGCCCTGTGTAAATAACAATATATAGGAACTGTATCTAAAATTAATAAGGGGTGATAAACAGAGGTGGGCAGTAATGCACTACATTTACTCCATTACATTTACTTGAGTAACTTTCTGGAAAAAATTTACTTATGAGTATGTTTTATGGTGGGTACTTTTCACTCTTAGGTAAATTTCTGATGAATTTTTTTTACTTTTACTTCATAACAATGGGTAGCGTTCCTGTCGTTATATTACTGGTATTGAGATTTTTTGAATGGGACTCTTACTACAGTGGAACTTCACAGCTGCTGCACAGTCACTCGAGTCACGTTCAACACTACAGCAGCAAGCGCACAAAACAATTATTTCTTCACTCCACACAATGCCAAGACAAGTATATATTTCAAGATTAAAACTGCAGCTCCAACTTAAGAAAACAGTGAGGTAAGTTTTAGAGATTGTGATAATGTGGACTTGTCTGTGTCATGGTGATACTCATTCATTTTCAGTGTGAATCTGTAACTATGGGCTCTTATGACCTCAGTTTGCATTTTTATATCAGCGCTGCAACATATCAGTGCCTACTGTATAAATGAGAGCTGTGGAATAAAATCGTTTTTACAACGCATCGCGATGCTGACGTGAACGATTCTGCATCAATGCATAAAAACAAATTAAAATATACAGTACATGCCGTACTGTTTTTAAATATAGTAGTCTTATTAAATATTAATATAAAAGTTGCCTATGTCCTCTGGAAGCAAAGCACTTGCGTCTGATGTTCGTAGATAGGAGACATGGCAGAGGGAGAGCAGCAGCCTGTGCTTAAAAATGCACTTAACTTATTGAAAGCAGATATTTGGGCACATTTCAGTTTTTACTAAGTAGAAAAATAAGCTTGATAAAAAATATGCTGTGTGCAAGACATGTCGAACCAAGATCAAATACTTCGGCAACACAACAAATGAGGAATAACATCTCCCTTTTTCACCCAGAGCTAAAGTTAGCAGCAACGCCGCAAAATGCAACTAATCAGCCAACAATACAAGCAATGGTATCAAATTTACCTCAGAACTCCGAAAGGGCAAAGATCACACAGAGCATTGCCACATTTATTGCAAAGGATCTCCGCCCTTACTCGGTCGTGGAAAACACCTGCTTTCGCTTCCTCCTCCATACCCTGGAGCTGAGATACAGAATCCCTTCTTGGAGATTTTTCACAGACACCACTATACCTGTTCTGTACAGTGACACAAAGTCTACAGTGATGGAGTCGATGCATAACACCAGCCGAGTGGCCATCACCTGCGATTCCTGGACATCCATCGCCACAGATTCATATGTAACGGTAACTGCTCATTATTAATAAAAGAATTGGAGGACTAGATGCATCGTGATGCATCGAGAATCGTTTTATAATCGAATCATTACCCTCTGAATCGTAATCGAATCGTGAGGCAAGTAAAGATTCACACCTCTAGTATAAATCCTTGTAAACATCCACGTTGTGCAAATGTTTTGCCCTGCCTATCGCGATTGTGAGCATTTCTGCACGTGTAAGGTTAGCGTGTGCACAACGTTTGACAGATGCAGACGGCTTTGTCTTATGGACAAGCTTCCAAACACAGAGATAAGATGCAATTTACCCTTAGTGTACAGAACCAATTATGTCAATTAATTTGACTCTGACAATGCTGGAATTACATTGAACTAAATTCACGCAGGACGTACAAAGCTGTGAAATAATGACAGAAGGCATGAATAAAGAATGATCTTCAGTGTATAATTAAACTTTATATACAATTTGGGACTGTGAGACATTGTTCACATTTTTCACCGTAATAATTACTAGAAACAGGTTTCCAAACTTTTCTAATTGACATTCGTCCAAATCTGGGAAGCATCCTTAAAGTGATAGTTCAGCCTTTAATTAATATTATATCATAATGTCCCCGCCCTCATGTTCTTCCAACCCCGTGAAACTTTGTGTTCTGTGGAACCCAAAAGATGTTAGACACAATGTTAGGGACTGACATTCTCAGTCACCACTCCCTTTCAAAATAGGGAGGGGGAAAGAAAACATGCAGTGAAAGTAAATGATGATTAAGGCTAGCATTCTGTCTAACATCTCCTTAAAAGAATAATTACATTAGAAAATTCTCACATTATTTACTCACCCTCATGCCATCCCAGATGTGTTTTTCTTCTTCTGCTGAACACAAAGATTTTTAGAAGAATATCTCAGCTCTGTTGGTTCATAGAATGCAAGTGAATGGGTACCAAAACTTTGAAGCTCAGAAAGCACATAAAGGCAGCATTAAAGGAATTCAAATGACACTGGTTCAATCTGTCTTCAGAAGGGACATAAGTGTGGGTGAGAAAAGAGGTCACGTGACGCCATGCAAGGAGCGGACATGTGAGCGACGAGCTCTGCGCACTTTGCTGAATTTTTGATTATTCTCATTTTATATTCTGGTGAAATTTGATACACCCAGTTACACATTTGCCCTTTGTTGCAAAACATGGCAAAGAAGTCAAAATCCTCAGGCTCTGGAGACATTAAAAGACACTTACGTGTTCAGGATGAAAGCCCCGACAGGCCTACAGACCGGGGACTCGATCTGGATGGTGCGGCGGGAGAAGGAATCCAGTGTCAGTTGTCCAACATGTCGGTGATGTTGACGAAGATTCTTGCTGACTTGGAGGTTCTCGCTGTAATACGTCGATCGATTATGGCGATGGAAACAAAATTCTCCGAGTTAGCTACAAGAGTGACTGATGTTGAAAAACGAATCGATTTTGTGGAATCTTCGGAGAGGAATTAACCGCTAATCCGCCCGTGACCAAAGTTGATTTGGAACATCTCCTTGAAAAGCTTGAAGATCTTGAGAATAGAAACCACAGGAATAACGTTCAAATTGTTGGAATTCCTGAGCATGAGGAGGGCAGAGATATGGTGAAATTCCTAGATGAGTTTTTCCCGAGTCTGCTCGATATAACAGGCCACAAACTGGAAATAGAGCTAGCTCACAGAGTGCCGGCTCGGAGATCTGCTGAGGGAGATAGGCCCAGATCGATTCTGGCCAGATTTCTGAGATCATCCGATAAAGATCTTGTGTTGCGCCAGGCGAGGAGCAAAGGGAAGCTTACTTGGAAGAACCATAATATTTTCTTGTTTCCGGACTTTGCGAGCTCGACGAGAGAAACGTGATCAGTTCAAGGAATGCAAGAAACTCTTACATCAGAAAAAGATCTCGTTTGCTCTAATGTTTCCTGCCAAACTGAGAACAGAAACGAAGGTCGGTCGCAAAGTATTCACATGTCCAAATCTGGCAATGTCTTTTATAGAATCAATGGCTGAGTAAACCATTGGATGTTTCTCATGTGAGTGGGCCTGACTCGCTGTACTTTTGAGGAAGCTGGGCGACATTTTAGGTTTTTTGCGTTGGCTCCGCTGTGCGGCTGGAGCTTGTTTTGTGCATAACAATTTTCCTTAAAGAAACTTTTGCAATGAAGTTCCCGGACAGATTGAGAGTGGACACTATGGATGACCGCAAAATATTTACATGCTCACACAAAGGATGTCTTTTATAAAGCTGACGGATTGTGTAAGTCATGGTATATACTTTTATGCAGCCTCTGAGTGAATTGACTCGATCATCCGGGGGAACTGGGATGCCGGTTTTGTTTCTTTTTGTATTGGTTCCGCCTAGCAGCTGGAGCTTGTTCTGTTGAATAACACTCCTTTGGAACAACTGTGGATTAATCTGTTTGTTCTTCATGCTTATTCCTCCTGCTGGCTGTAGTTTGTTTTGAGTTTTTTTTTTACGAGACATTGGAATGATTACGTCATCCGCTGAACTCATAACAGCTGGCTCACTGAATTTTCGTTTGTCTGTCCGAGGAATCTGAACGGTTTAATCAGCTGGAATTTGTTTTGTGGAAGATCACACCTTTGAGACAGTTCTGTGAATGAATCTACACATTCTGTGTGTTCATTCTTCCTATTGACTGGGTTTATTTCACAAAGTATTTTCCGTTATGTAAATAAATTGAGCAATCCGATGGCAAAATTGTCGTGGGGACTCGAGGGCGTTCATGGACCTTTTGAGTTTAGAGTGATTGTCGCCGGTTGGCGCTGTCATGCGCGGGGTTAATGCACACGTTTTTCTTTTTTCTGTTTGCTTTGTTCGGGGGTTGATTGTTTCACTAATGGGGAATGTGGTCTTCATAATTTTGTTTTTGGCACACAATTTATTTTTTCCTATTATATCAATATGTCAGTTGTTAATATAAGTGTACTATCTCTCTCCACATGGAATGTAAATGGGTTGGGGCACCCCATAAAAAGAAGGTTATTTCTTTTCTTAAACGTAAGAAATATGATATAGTGTTTCTTCAAGAAACAAATCTCTCCCCGCAGGAAGCTGAAAAATTTGGGAAGATATGGGGTGGACATGTTTTTTTTTAGTGCTGGCACAAGTAAGAGCAAGGGAGTCATTATATTGATTAATAAACATTTACAATTCAAATGTCTCAAACAGATTAAAGATAAATTAGGAAGAGTAATTATTGTTTTAGCTGAAATTCAAGGGCAAAGGTTGATTTTGGCTAATATTTACGCACCTAACGCTGATGATCAGGGCTTTTTTATAGATCTTGAAGGGATGTTGCAAACAGCCGGCACCCCTCATGATATAATATTGGGAGGAGACTTTAATCTTTTGATGGACTCAGTCCTTGATAATAGTGAAACAAAAGTGTGTAAGCCCCCTAGAGCAACACTGACGCTTCACAGGATGTGTAAAAATCTTGATCTTTCGGATATTTGGAGACTTTTGAACCCATCTGGTAGGGACTATAATTTTTTTTCATCAGCCCATAAGATTTATTCTAGAATAGATTTTTTTTTTTATATCCAAATCCCTAATTTCATTTGTTGTTGATTGCCCAATTGGAAACATTTTAGTCTCAGATCATGCCCTAGTGAGTTTAAAGGTGATGCCACATATAGAGAAAAATAAATCATATAGTTAGCACTTTAATGTATCCCTTCTGCAAAATCCTGATTTCCAACAAATGTTAAAGACTGAAATCAATGTTTATATGGAGACCAACTGGTCCTCAGTATCCTCTGTGGGTGTGGCTTGGGAGGCACTTAAAGAAGTTCTTAGGGGCCGGATCATACAGTTTGCCTCATTCATCAAAAAATCCAAAGTACAAGAACTTGTGGAGTTGGAAGGAAATATTAAAAGTGCAGAGGCAGAGCTAAAGCGCCGTATGTCAGCTGATGGCCTCAGAGAATTGACCCGATTGAAATATAGATATAATACTATTTTGTCACGGAAAGTGGAGTTTTGGTTATTCAGGGCAAGACAGTCATACTTTGAGTCGGGGGACAAAGCAGGGAAGCTTTTGGCTAGATATATAAAGCAGAGAGGGTCTTTTTCTAGCATTCCCTCAGTGAAATCTGCTGGTGGTGAAATATTTACCTCAGCCATTGATATTAATAATGCCTTTAAAGAGTTCTATATTGATCTTTATAGTTCCACGTCTTCGTCTATTGATGAAGATATTAGAAACTTTGTGGAACCATTACATCTTCCTAAACTGACGATTGAGCAAAAAAACTCTTGATTCTGAGATAACCTTGGAGGAACTTGACGAGGTAATTAAGTCCCTACCTACAGGCAAGGCTCCGGGGCCAGATTGTTTTGCCGCAGAATTTTTTAGATCCTATGCTACAGAACTGGCTCCACTTTTGTTAGAAGTTTATACTGAATCATTAAAGAATGGAAAGCTTCCTCCAACCACAACGCATGCCCGGATCAGTCTAATTCTTAAAAAGGACAAAGATCCAAGTGAGTGTAAAAGTTACCGTCCAATTTCCTTGATCCAACTAGATGTAAAAATATTGTCAAACATTTTGGCTAATCGATTAAGTTATGACATCTCTTATACATATAGATCAGGTGGGGTTTATTCGGGGCCGCAGCTCTTCTGATAACATCAGGCGTCTTATCAATATCGTGTGGTCAGTAGCGAATGATCAATCTCCAATCGCTGCCATCTCACTTGATGCCGAAAAGGCCTTTGATATGGTAGAATGGGATTATCTTTAAGATTTTGGAAATGTACGGGTTCCGGAGTACATTTATTGGTTGGATTAAGTTACTTTATAGACACCCTGTAGCAGCGGTACAAACAAATGGATTAATCTCAGATTATTTTACTTTGAATAGGGGCACCCAGCAGGGTTGCCCTCTTTCCCCATTATTGTTCTGTCTTGCCCTGGAACCATTAGCAGCTGCGATAAGAAAGGAGAATGTTTTTCCAGGGGTGGTGGCGGGAGGTGTGCCGCATAAGCTTCTGCTTTACGCAGATGATAGTTTATTATTTGTCTCTGAACCTACTAGATCTTTGCCTTGCCTCCACAGAATTATTAATTCCTTTTCCAAGTTCTCAGGATACAAAGTTAATTGGTCTAAATCCGAAGCTTTGGCTTTGACAGCGTACTGCCCAGTAACGGCTTTTCAGCCGGGCGCCATCCAGTGGCCCAAACAGGGCATTAAGTATTTGGGGATTTTATTCCCAGCAAATTTGTCTGATTTAGTTAGTGTTAATTTTGACCCTTTAATAAAAAGGTTTGAGCAATGTCAGCAGGTGGGCTTCATTACATTTATCGATGATTGGGAAGGTTAAATGATCAATTTAAAATGAATTGTATTCCAAAATTTAACTACCTGCTACAATCTCTCCCTGTAGATGTCCCCCTCTCTTATTTCAAGGAATTTGATAGCATAGCGAAGTCCTTCATTTGGAATGGTAAACGTCCCAGATTGCATTTTAATAAGTTACATAGGCCGACAGACAAAGGAGGGCTACGCCTACCCAAGATTTTGTTTTATTACTATGCATTCAGTCTAAGACATTTGGCTCATTGGTCACTTCCACCTGAGAGAGCCCCTTCCTGGTTTGTTATTGAACAGGCAGTTCTTGCCCCTATTTCGCCATTACAAAGCATCTCTATCAAACTAATCGGAAAAGTTAAGTTACACCCCGTTATTTCGCATTTACACTCGGTATGGACTAAAGTGTCCAGATTGTTTAAAAATTGGACACTTATTTAAATGCTGCCTCGAGCATATGGCAGAACCCAAGACTATGTATTGGCAAGTCTCCTTTCTGCTGGCCGGAGTGGACTGTGAGGGGGGTTGCTACATTCGGTGACATATATGAAGGTGGTGTGTTGAGATCATTTGAAAACTTGGTCCAACATTTTGGGATCCCCAGACCTCAGTTTTATAGGTATTTACAACTGTGCCACCTGCTTTGCACTATTTTTGGGAGTAGCACACACCCCCCTAAGGAGGCAGATGCTTTGGGAGAGGTGATTGCGGCTTTTGGAAAAGGTCATGAGGCATCAGTGTACTACTCCCTGTTAATTCAGAGTATGGGGGACGGAGCCTTAACTTCTCTCAAGAGAGTATGGGAGAAAGACTTCAACTTGGCATTGGAGGAAGGAGTGTGGGCTAAGATTCTTAAAAACGTTAAGTCTGCATCTAGTGATGCAAGGGTGCGTCTTATACAATTCAAAATTTTGCATAGATTTTATTGGACCCCCTCTAGACTGTATAGGCTTGGTCTTAAAGACACACCCACCTGCTGGAGATGCCAATCGGAGGATGGAGACATGGCCCATGTTTTTTGGCGGTGTGTCGAGATCCAAAAATTCTGGTCGAAGGTTCAGAATTTTGTGTGCGACGTGGTGGGCACTCAGGTTTCATTTTGCCCCAGACTTTGTGTTCTGGGCGATGGGGCGGCCATCGATGTGGGGGATGGCCATATAGGGAACTGGGTTCCGACATGTGTGATGATTGCCAGGCAGGTTATTTTGAGGGGTTGGAGGTCAGCTGGTGCGCCCCCATATCCGGAGTGGTGCATGGAGGTGGGAAGGGTGGCAGCTTATGAGGAGGTGTCATCTGGAAGACGGGGTGGCTTGGATAAGTTTGTTTGGAAATGGGGCAGGTATTTGGAGTTTTTGGAGGGCTCTCGGGTGGGGTGTGGAGAGAGTAGTGTATTATAGTTTGTATGATTATTATGTGTGTGTTTGTATGTATGTGTATATATATTTATGTTTGTATATGTAGGTATGTATATTGACCACAGGGTTGTTTTTTTGGGGGGCGGAGAGGGGGGTTGTGGGGTTTAAATGTTGATTATATATATATATATATATATATATATATATATATATATATATATATATATATATATATATAAAAAATGTGGGTAAACCGAACTCTGTTCTCAATCACTCGTGTATTAAACTTTGTTAAAAAAAAAAAAAAAAAGTGTGGGTGAGAAACAGATCAATATTTAAATCCTTTTTTACAAATAAATCTCCACTTTCACATTCTCCTTGTGTTTTTAGTGATTCAATTATTTGTGCATATCGCCATCTACTGGGCAGGGAGGAAAATTAATAGTAAAAAAAAGGACTTTATATATTAAGTTATAGATATTTATCTGTTTCTCACCCACACCTATCATAGTGCTTCTGAAAATCATTAGTCGTATGAATTACTTTTATGCTGCCTTTATGTGCTTTTTGGTGCTTCAAAGTTCTGGTCACCATTCACTTGCATTGTATGGACCAACAGAGCTGAGATATTCTTCTAAATATCTTTGTGTTCTGCAGAAGAAAGTCATATACATCTGGGATGGTATGAGAATGAGAAAATGAGAGCATTTAAATTTTTTGGTGAACTTTCCCTTTAATTTGATGCACGGAAGAAAGAAGTCATATGGGTTTGGAACAACATGGTGGTGAATGATGACAATTTCCATTAATAACAATGATATAATAGTATTATTATTATTAATAATCATTCTGTAATGCATGTAAATGTGTATCATGTATTACGTTATATGTGGAAGTAACTAGTTACTCACAACTTGAGTATACTTTTTATTGGATACTTTGAGTAAAGTTTTTGGCTACTCTACCCACCTCTGGTGATAAATACTAATACAACAGGCAGGAACAGTAGACACTTATTCATTTTAATATCCTATATACTGTATATTTTTAATGTGTTGAAACTTGACACTGGGCGATGCACCCTGAAAACTTCACCATTAGAACGGATTCATGCTGAAGAGCCACTTAAGTTTTTTTCTCTTTCTCGTAAATGTAAATGAGTGTAAATGTCAACAACATCATATGTCAAAATGATTGAAGCCTGTCATGCAAAACATGAGCTCATTGATGTCATAAAATATCTGCTTTTTTTATTCCAACCATAACTCCTGGTCGGAGGCTTCCGTAAATATTTAGTTTATACGTAGGGTTATGCTCAACCTAAGTTTAATGGTGCAATGCTCAAATATTTAGTAGTGTAAATTGTGACTTGGTGCCCATTTACGCCACAACATAGCTGGTGCAACTTAATTAAACATCTGCACCACAAGGTAAAAGCATTAGTGCACAGTTGCACATGTTCATTTAAATTCAAAAGTTTGCTTCAATTACTTTTAGGTTAAAAAACATAAGTACAAAATTCCTTAAAATCACCTGCTTCTCATGATATCAAACTTGGAAGAGGAGTCAAAAAGGACACTTTAAAAAAAAAGACATCAGAAGGACAACTGTACTGTCAGTGTTGGTTTTTAAACCAGGGTTCCCACAATGTTTGACCAATAAATTTCCATGTCCTTTTCAATTAGGTAAATCTTTTAAATTAATAAATGAACTTTGTAAAAAGACCCTAAACTGACAGACTTAATCTTAAAAATTCATTATAGAAATGTACTTCCCGGCCTGGAAATCATAGTTCTAAAGTCCCCTGATTTTTCCATGACCTATTTTGATGGAACTTTTTATAAAAGTGTCAATGGCAGTTTTGTGAAATTTTACATACTTGTTGCAGTGGTGTTTCAGGTGTCTCTTGTAACTGTCCTCTTGAAGGAGGATGTCAGGATTATAGTCAGCAAGCCAGTCAGCCTGTGGCATGTGGGGCTGAGGAGCCTGAGGCTTCCCCTTCTTCCCTTTACGGCCTCTGGGCACTGGCGCAGACAGTCCTGAAACCAGAGAAAAGCCATTTGTTTCGCCCATGAAGAGGTTGCTCCAAAATAGAAGGGCACATAATTAGGCCACAGAGGTAAGATGAATGACGCAAACTCGACATGACCGAGTGTTATTTAAAACTCATTGTGTCCTACCAGAGTGGTTGGTCAGCGTGCGGCTCTGTCCGGCCTCAGTAGGAGTGATGAGGTCCCAGATGAAGCTCTTGATGTTCTCATCTCCACGGTAGTGGAGCAGGCAGTACGCCAGGAGAGCGCGGCAGATGGTCTCTATGTCTCGCTCCCTCAGCGGGCGTTTAAAGCGTCCGTGGGACAGGATGTCACCCCAGCGGCCCCAGCTATGCACAGCAGAGTAGAGAAGTTAGCCAGGGTTCCATGCAAAACATGCAACAACCTTGGTCTTTCTGTTCCCTCAAGTTATTTCAAGAATTTAAGGTCTTTTGATCCTGGATTTGATATTCAGTTCTGTTAGATTGTGTAAAGAAGCAGGGTAAAAGTCACTAGCATTACATTGAGATAAACCAATTCAAAAAATGAATGTGCTGTCAGAAAAAAAAAAGAAAAAAAAAAGCGTCAGGATCATTTAATCACAGCGCTACTCTATCACTGCTATTTTTCACAAACTGGAGGAGGAGGGGTGGCACTACTGCCTTGCTGGCATGGAGCATGACCACAAGGAGACCCCAATACCCTTGTTATTTGATGGGAGCACTCAAGCTCTCTCTGAACCACAGGCCTGCGGGGCTTTTTGGGAAGAGAGGGGGAGGTCTGCTCTGATTTCAGAGCCCTACACTGCTTTTCAAAAAAAAAAAAAAAAAAAAAACTTTAGAGACAAAGCCCACAGACTTGATGGATCTAATTTGCAGTTTAGCCCAGGGGTCTAGACGTGTCTGACTGAAGAGTGAGAGAAAAAAAAATAAATACTGGTCAGACATCGTGCACGCAGCCAGCCATGATTACTGCCGAGTGCACTGAGGCCTGCCGCTTAATTAACTGTGCGTTAGATAGCGCTGTGTCTGTTACTGCCTCAGGACAAAGCAAGCGCGACAAACTCGGCCACTGCACTGGTGGGCTGTGAGCTACCAGATATGCTCATTCCAAATGGAAAACAAGACAAGACAAGGGGTATTTGGTTAGCAATGAAACAAAGCAGGAAGCTGAATATCCTGTCTCATGGCACTGGGATGGACTTCCAGCCAAGGCTGGTTTCCATTGTGAGCGACGATTGAGAAAATGGAGAAGCTTCCTCTATGGTTTTGAAAGATATGACCTGAAGAAATCTGATGGTTGGATGTGAAAAAAACATGTGGAAGTGATACAGAATTCATGTTCTGGACATTTTTCTCAGCTGTGGCAACACATTGCCCTATAGGGTCAGGGTATAATTAGTTGCCGTTTAGCAGATGCTTTTTCCTCAAAAGCAGCCTGGAGACCACAAATTGTAGCCCTCAAGGACTGCTTAAATGTGCAATGGTGATATAGTACAATTGTGATCTTTATTTTTAATGGGCTGAGATTTTTACTAGCCTGAAATTTTACTACGCTATGTAAACAACATTTGAATATGCCCATGTGATCTTTCCAGACTGCACTCACCCATACACCAGAAGGTTCTTCTCCACTCTGAAGCACTCACTGCGGGGGTACCCCTGGGTTCGGTCCTGGGGCCTTCTTGGTTTCTGAATGGGCTTGTCCTCTGAGTCACTCTCTAGCTCAGAGTACTCCATCAATTCGTCCTCCTTCATAGAGCTGTAGTGACGTGTCTGCTTCCTGACCCGTGGAGTGTCAATCACCAGATTATTCTGAAAAGAGATATGATCTGGGGTTTGAATGCTATCCAAAGAGCTTAAGACAGTAGAGAGGGGTTCTGCATTTTCAAAACTTATTTCTATATCATGATAATAATGATATATGAATTTACTACACCACAAGATAAAGACCTCTGCTTAAGGGCATTTGCAGAAAAAAATACTGTGATAGAGCATTTTAGTTACATATACATAACATGAAGTTTCTCTCAAAGCTGATTCTCCCGAGAACAAAGAACAGTGGTAATTACAGAAAATGCTTCACATAACCAAGTTTAAACAATTTTGTCTTTCCTCAATTACGGCAACATTTTGTGCACTGTTAGTCTGGGGAAATAAGCCTCATTAATTATGCTCAGATAGCATGTTTATGAGGAGTGACACAGTGTGGTGGAAACTACCCAGACCTGGATTCTCATCATCTTCAATCAATTCTCAGACAGAATTACGAATATGATGCCAGACAAGAGCTGCTAATGCATAACCGACATTAATGAAACAATGGATAATCATCAGCTATAAGTCCTCCACACATCACTAAACAAGAGCGTCTTGCTACAGATTAGTGCCTTCACTTCAAACTACATCTCCTGTGAGAGCTCCTTTCCTCTATTAAGTTGCTGCTTACCCTACAATTGATCACATCCAGGTCCAGCTCTGCTTTCTTTGCCCATTTCTGCCAGAAATCTGGGTCCTCCAGAGAAATGTCTGTTCTATTCCCAGAGGACACAAAACTTGCCTGGTAAAATAAATAAAATAAAGGGTGAGATCAGAGCTATTTTACCCTTTAGTTATCCCTATTTTAAAAGCAAGAAGAAAAAAGATAAGCCCATATACAGATAATTATGTAATATTGATGTAGTGGTTTCAGGAAATACAATGTTAAATATCTACAGTGCATTCATAAAGTATTCAGACCCCTTCATTTTTTCATTCTTCCTTTGTTGCAGCCTTATGCTAAAATGCTTTAAATTATTTATTTTTTCACATCAATCTACACTCCATACCCCATAATGACAAAGCAATTTATTAGAAAGAAAAAAACTGAAATATCACATTGACATAAGAATTCAGACCCTTAACTCAGTACTTAGTTGAAGCACCTTTAGCAGCGATTACAGCCTCAAGTCTTTTTGGGTATGATACGACAAGCTTTGCACACCTGGATTTGGGGATTTTCTGCCATTCTTCTCTGCAGATCCTCTCAAGCACTGTCATGTTGGATGGGAACTGTTGGTGGACAGCCATTTTCAGGTCTCTCCAGAGATGTTCGACTGGGTTCAAGTTTGGGCTCTGGCTGGGCCACTCAATGACATTCACAGAGCCACTCTTGCGTTGTCTTGGCTGTGTGCTTAGGGTCATTGTCCTGTTGGAAGGCAAACCTTCAGCCCAGTCTGAGGTCCTGAGTGCTCTGGACCAGATTTTCACTAAGGATCTCTCTATTTTGCTGCGTTCAGCTTTCCTTCAACCCTGACCAACCCCTGCTGCTGAAAAACACCCCCACAGCATGATGCTACCACCACCATGCTTCACTGCTGGGATAGTATTGCGCAGGTGATGAGCAGTGCCTGGTTTCCTCCAGACGTGATGCTTGGAATTGAGGCCAACCAGTTCAATCTTCATTTCATCAGACCAGAGAATCTTGTTTCTCACAAAATCTTTTTTTTGGCAAATTCCAAGCGGGCTTTCATGTGTCTTGCTCTGAGAAGAGGCTTCCGTCTGACCACTCTGCCATAAAGCCCAGATTGGTGGAGTATTGCAGTGATGGTCCTTCTGGATCTCAACCAGAGTGACCATCAAATTCAACTTCTTGGTCACCTCTCTTACCAAGGCCCTTCTCCACCGAATGCTGTTTGGCTGGGCGGCCAGCCCTAGGAAGAGTCCTGGTTGTTCCAAACTTCTTCCATTTAAGAATTATGGAGGCCACTGTGCTCTTGGGAACCTTCAATGCAGCTGAAATTTTTTTGTAGCCTTCCCCAGATCTATGCCTTGACACAATCCTGTCTCTGAGCTCTGCAGGCAGTCCCTTTGACCTCATGGCTTGGTTTTTGCTTTGATAAACATTTTCAGCTGTGAGACCTTATACAGACAGGTGTGTGTCTTTCCAAATCATGTCCAATCAATTGAATTTTCCACAGGTGAACTCCAATCAAAGTGTAGAAACATCTCAAAGATGATCCAGAGAAATGGGATGCACCTGAGCTAAATTTCAAGTGTTATAGCAAAGGGTCAGAATACTTTTTAATACATTTGCAAAGTTATCAAAAATCTGTTTTTTGCTTTGTCATTATGGGGTATGGAGTGTAGAATGTGAAAAAAATGAAGGGGTCTGAAAATTTTATTAATGCACTGTATATGCAACCCATAGCCACCCCCCCCAAAAAAAGACTTGTTAGTGAAATGTTATCACCTTTGCAAACGTTGAGCCTTTTCCCTCTGATTCAATAGTAATGGTCTGTGTTCGTCTTTGCAAAATCTGGTCAATGTCTTCTTCACAGAACTTGGAGCCCTCATCCTCCTCATCCATTAGAGCTCCATACGCTCCTTTCCGCAGGAGGTCCTCAATTTCCTTTTTAGAGAGCTGCTGAACCTGAAAAAGCAGTAATAAATTAGCTTTCCTAAAACAGATTTCAATAAATTTACTCTTTTCATCTTGGGTAGTTTATGGAGTGGACAAATTTAGGCAGATGGTAGAAAGGAAAATAAGTTTCAGTGCACAGGAATTAGAGGTCCATCCACTGACTGCCAACATGTGGAAAGTATGTTTGATTAATGAACCATCTGGAATGCTGTTTCAGTGGAACTCTACAAAATGGTGATGCTGTGTGTAGTTCATACCCCATTGGCAGCGTTCTCCCTCCCGCTCATGGACTGAAGCACGGCCTTGTCCAGTCCCAGCTTCAGACTGGCCTTGTCAAACATCTCCCTTTCGTAGGAGTTTCTGGTGATCAGGCGGTAAATCTTCACAGCCTTGCTCTGTCCGATCCTGTGGCATCGAGCTTGTGCCTAAAGGAAACACAGCAAAACAGTCTCACACACTGCCTTTGAGGACTCGCAAAAACACACATCCTAGAAAACTGCTACGGTGCATAATGTGATGGCTGCATTCCAACCAGTAACTCAGCTGGAAGTACTCCATTATAAGAAGCTTTGTAAAATAAAATGGCTTCCCACAAAGGTCCAGAACATTTCACTCTTAGTGTCCAACGTGGTGCAGAATCAATGCTTACCTGCAAGTCATTCTGAGGATTCCAGTCAGAGTCAAATATGATGCAGGTATCAGCTGCAGTCAAGTTAATACCCAGTCCTCCAGCCCTGGTGCACAGCAAGAACACAAAACGGTCCGAGTCTGGTCGTGAGAAGCGGTCAATAGCTGCCTGGCGGAGGTTTCCTCTAACTCTGCCATCTATACGTTCATATGGATACCTAGAGTGCAGAACATGGAGAACACATTAAATTCTTTGTTAGCTTTTATTAAAAGTGATAGTTCACCGAAATATGAAAAATCTATCATTTACTCAGCCACATTCCAAACTAGTATGACATCCATTCTTCTGTGGAACACAAAAGTAGATGTCAGTAGGGCTGCACAATTAATCAAAAAAATAATTACGATTATCGATTACAGCCTCCACGATTATATATTTGTGAAAACTGACAATTACAACCTTTAATTTACGTTGTCTGCTGTTGCGTCAGTGGTTTCTAATTACAAACTGTTTTTGCAGCGTTTGAGTATTCTAACCAATCACAGACATGTCCATTGAGCAATGAAGTGGCAATGACAACTGATCCTAATGCGCAAGTTTTAAACTCGTTTAAAAAGTCTGATGCCCAGATGCTTGCTTTATGCTTCAATTAATACTGAAGAAACATATCCTGACACTCAAAGAAGCTGTAGAACAGCTAAAGTGCTTTAATTCTAAAGCACGTAAGAATTATTTTGGATTTGTTGCAAGTTGCACCGCTCGATTGCAATGGAGATGGTAAGCACACTGCAAATGAGCAACGCGACAACATAAAACGCTCCCGTTCTAATCCAGGCACAGACGCGTTGTAAATAATTTATTTACTTATGCTCATTAGACAGCTTGATTTTTATTGAGCATTAGCGAGAGTGCAGAATTCTGTTTGGAGCGTAAGTAAGCTCGCACTGAACTGTCTGTGGCTCAAACAGTATAAACCTGCAGTGAGTAAAAGCTTCACTGTAATGGGAGACTTCGTCTCGTTGCTCGATTTCTGTGTACAAATGTTTATTTTTTTCAATTTGATAAGTTAAATACTAACATTTTAAGTAGGCCAATGTGAATTTGAATTCAGCTTAACTGTTCCAAACTTGTTTTGGAAGTGTAGCCAACAAAGAAAATGGCATGAATGGCTTATTTCACTAATCACCTTCATTATCATCAGGTCTGCTCTAATAAGACTCATTTGCACCCCCCCCCCCGCAGTTGCTATTGGTAGATTTACAATTTTCACATATCGCACAAACTCTGTTTCAAATTTTTGGTTGTTTTTAATTCTCAAAGTGCAACTGCTGAGGCCAAATGTGTTCCAATGATGATCTTGCATGAACAAGATCACCATTGAAGATCTAATGGGAATGAATGGGCAGTCTCACCACCACAGCACTTACTGAACGCAAGTAACTTGGTCAATTCAAATCAGCTGTTAATAACTTAGAATATTGAATATGTAATTTACTCTACGTTGACCAATAATTTTAGTAGTAAAGACACATTGCATGTCTGATGGTAGCTTTTGTTTTTATGCCACCTTTCTTAGGCTTTAGAGGTGTATTAAACATGTGAGGATGTGTATTTATCAACCAGTTATGTCACAAAGACATTGAATCAATTAAAAACTGGTTTTGTCAATAGTTCAGAAAAAACCTACATTTATTTCTCCTATACCATATATATCCCTTTAGAATAACTTTTATTAGGCCTAATATTAACAAACATTATTAAAATAATTTAATACCTAAAAGATGCTTAAAAAACTGGAGTGAAGCTTGTATCCATCATTAAAATCTGCCATCTAGAAACTCTGAAGAACCACACGGTTGCCTACATTGTGACATCACTGTAATTTAATCTTTTAGTCATCATCAATAATTGCGATTACAATACACTGTGTAACAATTTTTATTAGATTTTTTTTTTGTTCCTGGGTAGTAAGTGTTTTTGCCTCAAAAGTATAGAAAATGGCTATTATTACCCACAGACTTTACTTTTGTGACCAGGACAGTGATATTTTGAAATGTACCTATTTCCAATGAGAAAACGGGCGAATGTGTGTCTTTTCATTCACAAAGTCAGAAAAAACAACATATGAATCCAAATTAACATGTATTTATCCTAAAGTAATATTCAAAGCCGTGCTGGTCCATAATGGTAACAAGTACCCGTCTCTTCCCCTGGCTCACTCGGTGCACCTCAAAGAGGATTACAACAGCATCAAGACCTTGTTGGACACCTTGATGTTTGAGTACAGCTGGGAGGTCATAGGACACTTCAAAATGGTGGCATTCCTGATGGGTCTCCAAGGCGGTTTTACCAAGTTTCCCTGCTATCTTTGCCTTTGGGACAGCAGGGACACCAAGGCGCACTACCACAGGCAGAACCAGCAACAGCGGACCGAGTTCTCTGTGGGGAGGAACAACGTCAAGTGGGAGCCACTGGTGGATCCCCAGAAGGTGCTGCACCACTGCACATCAAATTGGGCCTTATGAAACAATTTGTCATATCTCTAGATAATGAGTCGGAAGCCTTCAAGTACCCTCAAGACTTCTTCCCTAAGCTGTCTGAGGCAAAGGTCAAAGCCGGTGTCTTCGTTGGACCACAGATAAAGAAGGATTTTGGATTCATATGTTGTTTTTCATTCACAAAGTCAGAAAAGACACAAATTCACCCATTTTCTAATTGGAAATAGGTAAATTTCAAAATATCACTGTCTACACTATTATGGGTAATAATAGCCATTTTCTATAATTTTGAGGCATAAGCAATTAGGAAATAACATTTACTACCCAGGAACAAAAATTTTGTTACATAGTGATATCAATGGCAACAATCAACTATTATGATTTATTGTCATAATCGTGCAGCCCTAGATGTTAGGCAGAATGAAAGTTAATAGCCTCATTCACTATTAACTTTCACTATACAATAACAGTCAATGGTAACTGAAGCTAACATTCTGCATAACATCCACGGTGTTCCACGCAAGTCATTCAGTTTGGAACAACATGACTGCAAGTACATGATAGAAATTTCAGCTTCGTTTGAACCATCCCTTCAAGTACTTTTCCATTGACAAATTACTCCGTTAATTTTACGATTTCTACACCAACATATGAGTGTTTTTATATATTTGTTGGCAGTGCTGTGGGATTAGACATCCTACCGTCTCTGAATAAGGTAGTCCTCCAGGATGTCCAGACAGCGCACCATCTGGGAAAAGATGAGCACACGGTGACCCCCAGCCTTCAGTTTGGGGAGCAGCTTGTCGATCAGCACCAGTTTTCCTGCAGCATGGATCATGGCCTGGAGGTGGAATTCTGGGTGGTCTGTGGGGTGGCTCTCCCTAAACTCCTCCATAATCTTCTCTTCAGCACCTACAGATACAATAAAATTTCAGTTTGGCTGTGGCTTAAGAAACAGTTGCATACATTAAGCTTATACTTTTCAAATTAAACAAATACAGTCAAAACAGGTTATCAAAACAGCCCTCTCACCTCGCTAACTAATAAAATATTTTACATTGTACACACCTTATCTTACGTTCCCTAAGGATTGATTAGTTTTACTTTCTCACCATTGATGAGGTAGGGGTGATTACAGCACTTTCTCAGCTCCATCATGGTATTCAGCAGGTTGGGAACACTGGATCCTCCACCACCTCCGCCTCCACCACCACCACCTCCACTCTTGGATAAGAAGGCAAAGTTCTTCTCCAAGATAGCACGGTAGTATTTCTTCTGCACATTGGTCAGCTCCACCTCGATGATGGTCTCCTCTTTTGGTGCAAGATTCTTCTCCACATCCTCCTTTAGTCGCCGTAGCATCATGGGTTTCAGAATGCCCTGAAGCTTTTGCACCTGAAAATAGCATGTGAGGTACATTAGAAAGCATCTACCCAGGGATCTCTGAAAAGCTTAACATAGAGTGTGTTGACTTATGAAAACGTTTGATATTTTATACCTGTTCCTCTGTCTTAAGATCTCCAAACTCCTGCATGAAGGTGGCCTCTGAGGGAAACCTATCTGGCTCCAGAAAGTGGAGGAGACTGAAGAGCTCCTCCACTGTGTTCTGCAGTGGGGTCCCAGTGAGCAGGACTTTGTGTTCCTATGGGAGATAAAGAAGTCTTATTAAATAACATTTTAACAAGTGTGTAAGAGCCTATCTACAACAGTGTTTCTCAACCAGTGGGTCGCAGGGTGCAAGCCATCACAGAACCACACACGCCAATGATCTCTGGAGTGCGTGCGCACGTCAACCGAGATTCCCTCCATATCGCAGCACAGACCACAACACTGATGTGCCCCATCTGAATCCTTGTGATTACTTTCTAGTTTAAAGCACTATGGAGGAAGTCAAACCTCTCAAACAGCTAGACAGCCCTGACATTATAAACAGCACAGACAAGGACAAGAGAGACAACACTGTGCATGTACCAAAATAAAGGTTTTTCAAAGTACACAATCACCCTTACTAAAATTAATCACTATTTTACAATAGTAACAGATGGTATTTTGACAAAATTTTTTATACTTAATATATTAGGTGGAATCTATTGGACTTTTTTATTTTTTTATAACTGTGGCAGTTGTAGTTAAAGTTTCTAAATGTGTTTAGGCTACAATTTTTTCATTAACAAAATACTATTTTTTTTTTTTGAAAGACTAACTACATTGACCCAACACAGCAATGAGGTGCCACCTATGATCTTACCTCTGCTTCTATGGCACTGTAAATATAAGGGTAAGTACATGAAGTATGGTCATCCGAGACAACAAATTATGGATAAAGTTTTCCTACAGTGTAATTAAAGTTCTGTTTGAATGATGTTTGATATTAGGAAATGAACTGGAAAATACATATAACAGGCTCATAAATAAATAGGCTCATCAACTTTGAAAAAATCTATGCAAGATAAAAGAAAATGCGACCCAGGCTACATTAAATCCAGGTTAAATTTTTTGCTGTGTTGGGTCGCCACTTGATGTACAATGAAAATCTGGGTCTGGAAGCAAAACCAGTTGAGAACCACTCATCTACAGGTTTCCCAGATTTTTGGCCAATGAATTTCCATGACCTTTTCAGTCATTTGTGATTAGTGGATAAGGTTTTTAAAACAAAAATTTAGACAGTTTCACAAATGAATAATTTAGACCAATTGTTGAATCGGTTCAACCAATAAAGTAATAAAGTTCAGTAAAGCTCTTAGTAGTACTTCGAGTATTTTATGCATTTACATCAACACAAAAGTAATGGGTAAGTAGCCAAAAGATCAGAGCACAGACAGGTAATTTTCAGTAAATGTTTCCTTAGGTGGAAGCCGAGGCACCAACCATGTCCATCATCTTTAGGCCCTCAAGCAGCTTGCAGTTCCTATTCTTGAGCCTATGAGCCTCATCAATGATCACACAGCGCCAAGGCACACCCCGTAGCTCGGGGCAATCCGTCAAGATCATCTCAAATGTGGTGATGATTGCATGGAATTTGTAGGCTCCCTTTATTACACGGTTCTGCAGGAAGAGATATTTCGGTTATGATGAAGGGCCCTTGAGAACACAGCTTTATTCACACAGTCCTGCAGAAATTGGAAGTCTTGTGAAACATGACCTCTAACTCACTGAAATATGAGTAATATGATCTATGTATATGCAGTAATAAAGAAATGTGTACCTGTGAGTCTCTGTAATACATCTCGTAAGCCTGAATGGTCTTTCGGCTTGCCTGGCTACCGTGATAGACCACTACGTTGAGTTCGGTCCATGTCCTGAATTCCCTCTCCCAGTTTGGAATGGTGGAAAGAGGCGCAATCACCAGGAAAGGACCAGTAATTCCCTTCAGGCATATCTCATACAGGAATGTGATCGACTGGATTGTTTTGCCAAGACCCATTTCATCGGCTAAAATGCAGTTTCGTCTGAGAGCAGAATAAAAGAGTGCAAGTTTATAGTGAGTATAAGTCCACTGCTAAACAACACATGGATTTTCAAGTAGAGACTGCAATATTTAATGAACTCTGTGCATTCAAATGGCATTAAAAATGTGCCAGCGTCATTGCAATTTCAGCCTGTGTATGAGTGAGCAGTGCAGCTGGCCGGCTGAGTAATTGCATACATACGTGTTGTACCAGTTGAAGAGCAGCCAGTTGACTCCCTCCAGCTGGTATTCCCTGAGAGCATTGCTGTTTTTATATTCTCTGGAACTCTCGGATTTCTGCCAGTCGCTAGCGGGAGGTCGTTCCTGTTTCAAATAAAACAATTCCCGTTAGTGGTTTCCGTGCAACCACAAGAACGTGGCCCTCTCCCCTCACTCACTCAGCACTCAAAAGAAAAAATGAAGACCTAGAGGAGTGCCAGATCTTACCACGCGCTTTAGCTCTGGCTCACGCAACATCACTCTCTCAAACTCCTCAATTTTTCCTTGGTCGATGTCGGCTTTTAGTTCCCATGTGCTGTCCTCATAGGCCAAGGAGCACCACTTCACCAGGTACAAAGTTACAGGCTGCAGGAACATACGCCAACAGAAAGGAGTTATTCAAAAGAGGGTTCTCACATTTTTCTGGGGTGGTCTGACTGGCAACTTTACAGCAGTACCCATCTTCTGAGAGCTTTAATCAAGGTAATCCATGTTTTAAGAGACAGATGGTTTGAGAATGAGTGAAGTGGAGGGATGAGAGAGAAAGCCATACCTCTCCATTTTCATCAGTGCTTTCAGACACATCCAGAACCCTGTCCACCTCCACATAATCTGGGTTGAAGGGCTCATCATCCATCTGACAATGAGAGTGTGATTGATTAGTTAGATGGAACACTGCAGAATGGTGGTTTCACTACCGATTGAGCCACAACTACTACAAGCCTCTAAATCAGAATCTACCTGGTGGAACATTGAGCTTTTCTGATGTGGGTGGCATAAATCTATCTGGGAAAACCCCACATGGGGTCCCCAGAAGCCCTTTTGAATGTGGTATGGAGCTGCACACCAGAAATGAAAGTCTTCAATACAACTGCTTGAATTACTTAAACTTGTAAACTGAACTGGGCGTGCAGTGTCGTGCTGGGAGATTGCATGCAACAGAGATAAGGGCTTTAAGTGAGGCTTTTTTTTTTTTATTGCCTTAGCATGGATAAGACTGTTCAAAAAGCCACCATAATACCAGCACAACACGCCACTGTTGAGCATACATACTGCCACCATTATCAGTGAGGGCCATAAAATGAGAGGGGAAAAAACGGAGTGGAAAATAAAACAAAATGGTGGATGACAAGGAAAATGGAGGGTTGATGCTAACCTCAGTTAGGAAGTTACTGAGGGCCTGCTTGGCTTTGAACCTCTTGACTTTCTGCTGTATTCTCTTATCCTTCTCCAGCTCTTCAATATCTGCCCAGCGACAGTGCAGGTAGGAACTGAGGAAAACAAAATCCCTCTGTGACCTCACAGAGAAACTATCATGCACAAATTAGCACTTACAAAACGATCTACGTATCATATCATGCAGTATTTGGCCTCGTTTTAATTGGGAGTATTTGCTTTAAGTAATCGTGTGTAACAGTTTCTTATTCTGTTTACAATTCATAACAAAAACATAAGCCACATCTGCAGCCAAATAGCAACATATATATGCTAACTCTGTGCTGTATACAAATAAACAGCTTTTAGTCAGAGTAAAACAATTTGCCTGTTGTATTCTATTCATTCATTAACGTTAGTGACTGTCTATCAATGGATATTTCTGATATTTGTAACCCTCTTTGCTATGCACTAATTGTCTGGTTCATTGAATGAATGTTTTCACTACGAGTGTGATGAAACAACATTGTTTTAAAAACTCAAGTCCACTGTGAATAGCAACTACTCACATGCCAAAACAAATATATGATGGGACAGAATATTTAAACTGGTTTTATATAGTACTTGTAAAGCAAAATACTCTGAATAGGCTGCTTTAAACCACTTCTACCATCTCTATGACTGATGTTTTCATCTGTAAGCATACGCGTTTTGGTGTGCAGTGTGTTTGACACGCTGACATCAATTACGTATAAATTATGTAAAGTCACTTCGGACTGCAAGTCGCAGGAATTTTCAGATGAAGAAAAAAAACCTTGACTTATATTTTGTAAATTATGGTAGTCAAAATTACTGCGATGGGGTTTACAAAAACAGCTACTTTAGTGACAGTAAATTTGGCACACTCTGACTACCATTATCCATTTTTTGGAAAATCGTGGAAACATCAGAGTGGATTTTCTCCTTTGCTGTTAAAGCAAATGGGAATGAAAAAAATGTTTGCTAGGTTCTCCCATGTACCTCCACAGAAGTTTACCCTACTATAGTTTACTTCCAAAACCCAGAATTGTGAGAAGGGCCCATGCATTTTTTGTGAATTAACAGGTGTATTTACAGATTCATGTGTATGATTAGTTTAAAAATGTCCTTTATATTTAAGTAAAGGCTTATAACATTATCATTTAATAGGTGCACAGTACACGAACAGTTGCTTGTTTGCACTATTTTGGCATCAAGTTCTTTTAATGTTTAACTTAATACATGATTGCACACACGATGCAAAAGAGCTAAAAAAACAGAGCATAAAGTGAGTTTGTCTGAAAGGACAAAATGAAAATCAATTACTCTGTAATTCCCAACATTACGCAAGAATCAAATTATGCAGGCATTGTAGAGTGGATACTCACAAGCCTTTGAATTTGACATAAAACTCATCAACTTCCACCTCTTCACCCGACTCCAGCTGTAAAACAAAAACAAACCAGGAACATTACTTGGTGTTCGAAACTGAAATCCTTGTAACATGTTTGGAGCCTACAAATCACTAGTGTGTGAAAATTCCACCCAGCCTTCACAAGTATAACCCATTTCCTGTGGCAAACAAGTTGAGAAGTTCTGCATTTTGGCATTGATATCTGCTTTGTAAATGTAATGCCCCAGGACAAAAGACCAATCCTCTTCTTTTTCTCCAGCAAGTAGTACTCTGCACGGCTGAGTCATGAATCACTTCAGCTCCTCTGCCACACACAGCCCCATTCACAGGGAGCTGACCCAGGGCCTGGCTTCCTGCCAAAACCACAGCACTACGGCAGACGCTAAACCTACCATTTCCTCGGGTGGGAGCCCATTTGCAGCTGCGCTACTAAGAGCCATGTACAGTGTATTATTTTTGGCTGGCATGCTTGGGGAGCTTTGTTTTGAGGAGCTGTTTCAAAGGAGTAACGTTGCACGCTGCCACTGGCTGTGTCTAAAGGGGCTGAGATTAATCACGCTGAGAGACGGTTTATTCTTACATGGCTTCATTTCAAGACCTTGCACCGGCTTTGCTGTGAACCGGTCAGGGCTCGACAGCATTGTTGGTCTTTACCGGATTAATACTACTGTTACCCAAAAACAATATCAGCCCACTCAGCTATCTCCTTGGTAATCACATTGTCTGGGACAGGATTTTAGACAGCTGTTAGGTGTAATCTGTCCTGATCCAGTAGAGAGCAGCAGTTAAAGCCCACTCAGGTTTTGACATGAATGCTTAGCGTCTGCATTCATTCGAATGCAAGCCTGCCAAAGTATACTTCATTTGACTTTGTGCATACACAGGCAGTTGGCATAGGTGCTACTGGACTATTTCTCCTCAGGAGTTTAGATATAAAGATGTCTTTATACTCCTTCAGACTCATGTTATACAAATGCAGGGCTCTCCTGAACTCCTCACACACGCGTTCTTGACATGAATATCTACTGTTGTTGTATCCATATTAGTCTCCAGGCGCATACGCATTCAAAGATGTGTGGTTAGAAAAATCGGGCTGCGTACATTCAGTGCTCGAGCACTCTGCTGATGACGAAATTTGCATCACGCACGTGGACACTCAGCGTTCGCATCTGACCGAAGAATACTTTGGGCTTAAAGCACATGTGAGTACCTTTGGGCTGCTCACCTCTTTCTTTCCCACGCGCATCCCCATAATCTTCTCCACCACAGGGCCCTCCGCTTCCGGCAACTCCTACAACACACGGGAATGAAGGAAACAGTTGATGTGAGAACATCCATCAGCAGTTTTGCAACTCTGCCACAGTGACTCTTAATTACCTAAGCCATCAACATAATCATATAAATGCAAAATTCAACAAACAAACACACATCTATAAGCCTGGATGGCACCAACCTGCTGGTCAGAAGTGGTTGGAGACTTTGGTCCTGGGGAGTCATCATCTACATCAGAAATTCTGAACTCCAGGTCCTCAGTATAGCGTTTCCTCTTCACTTGCCTGCTAGATCGTCTCTTCTACAGTCAGCAAGACAAGTCATCTTTATTTGTATAGCGTTTTTCAAAACACACATAATTTCAAAGCAGCTTTACAGAAAATTATGCTTTAACAGAAAAAGCTGTAATATAGTAATATCTTCGAGTCATTATAGTGCGTTTAAATAAATAATAGAAAATAATTATATTTAGACCCCCAGTGAGCAAGCTTAAGGTGACTGTGGCAAGGAACACACTTTAAGGAATAGTTCACCCAAAAATGAAAATTTGCTGATAATTTACTCACCCTCAGGCCATCCAAGATGTATCTGAGTTTTTTTCTTCATCAAAACAGAATTTAAGACTTTTAGGATTTTATTTCAGGCCTCCTCCTCTAAACAATGCAAGCGAATGTATTTTTAGAAGGTCCAAAATACATATTTAGGGTGCATCAAAATAATCGTTGAACCCAAACGATTAATGATTTTGAGAAACAAAACAATACTTATATACTTTTTAACTGCAAATGTTCGCTTCCGTACATCTGTGACAAGCGCTCATGAGAGGGATGACGTAAGCTTGTTGGTAATGTCACGTGTCACGTGGAGGAGGAGTCAGGAAGGAGTCATTGTTTTTTTTATTATTATTATTTGGAAATTATTTTTTATTTTATATTGTTTTGAAATTGTTTTGGACTGTTTTGGTTTGTGAATGGCACTTGGTCTGTGGTCTGTGCAAGTTTCTCTTGTAAACAACGCGCTTCCTGCCTCCACGTGACGCATGATCTTACCAACAAGCTTACGTCATCCCTCTCATGAGCACACGTCACAGAGATGTACGGAAGCGAACATTTGTAGTTAAAAAGTATACAATTATTGTTTTGTTTCTCAAAATAATCAATTGTTTGCATTCAGAAGAACTTTATTTGTCAACTGGAGTCGTGTGGATTATTTTGATGCACCCTAAATATGCATTTTGGACAGTCAAAAAATGGAGTACATTCACTTGCATTGTTTAGAGGAGGAGGCCTGAAATGAAATCCTAAAAGTCTTAAATTATGTTTTGATGAAGAAAGAAACTCAGATGCATCTTACTGAGGGTGAGTAAATTATCAGCAAATTTTCATTTTTGGGTGAACTATTCCTTTAACAAAAAAGCTAGAATATAAATGGTACAAAACACTACACAAAGATAAACAGCATCTCTGACTAATATATATATATATATATATATATATATATATATATATATATATATATATATATATATATATATATATATTTTTTTTTTTACCTCACCAAATCCCTTATCTGATACAGATTAAAATCAGACCAATGTTTACCTGAACACCATCCTCCTCCTCCTCTTCCTCTGGTGAACGTGGCGGCGTTTTCTCCACATCTGAGGTGACTGAGGGCTCTCTCTTGCGCTTTGCCTCATTCTTGATGTCACTGGACTCAGAATCAGATTTCTTAGCACTGTGGGTGAGCAGGGAGATTTGGTTAGTAACTAGTGGTCGATCGAGTGGCCGATGCCAAAATCCAGAGAGCAGTGTGGCCGATACATTGCTGATATATCACACAATTTAATATAGTAAATAACGCAAAATTGCTAAAAAATAATAATCTCTTATTTAGCACTATATTTACTCAATTTCACACAAAATTCTTCAGATTTCTGTTTAGTCATCAAATTTTAGTAATTTATTTACACATGAAGAAATTTTTAATATATTATGAAGGAAATAACAGTACACACAGTAGTACAGCAACCATGGATGGCATGTCCACGTTAGCAATCGCATTCTCTCAAAAAATACAGAATCAAACCGTATGTACATACAGTGCATAGTGAATAAGACTTTTCTTAATCATAGCACTTTTACCTTGGGCTGCATCCGAAAACGTAGGCAGCTGACTTGCTACCTAATCAGTTAATGGCTTAACTGACAGCTGTTTTGAATGAATGGAACTCTTAAACTGGTCTCTGAACAGTTTGAAAAGCACCTTATTTTTATCGTACCTCCATAAACAGCCTCCGGAGGTAGCATTTTCCTGGTTTCAGATGCAGCCTTGAAGTTGCACTCACATGCTCATGCGGATCCAGCGCGAGCCTCAATCTCCTGACAGTTTAAACAGCTTGGATCGCCTGCTTGGATTGACACGGAATGACCGTCATAATTTGTGTATCAGAGGAACTTTTGATCCTGAAGTTTTTGATTCTTACTGATAGAATACATGCTTCAGAGAATGATATTAGATGAGCGCTCGACGGGACGAAAACGCTGGATTTTGTGAGGTCCGTGAATGACATCTGTTTAAACGAGAAATATGCATATTTGCAGACGGTATATAATTCAAGTTTTATTGATATTTACCTTTTATCATTAGAAAAGTTACAGGGAACTGTTGAGGAGAGACTGTTAGAATACGTGCTTTAGAGGAAAATAAATGAGCGCTCCACAGGATGCTGGATCTGCTCAAGTTGTGTGAGGTTGGTTTATTACATCTGTTTAAATGAGATATGCGCATATTTGCAGACAGTATATGATATTAGTTTTATTGATATTATTGATGCCTTTTTGTCATTAGACAAGGCAGTTAAATGTTACAGGGAACTGTTGAGGAGAGAGATAGAGAATGAAACAGGCGAGCACTTTAACATTGAGCTCAAACGTGTCTCCCATGGCTCTGATATGGGCCGTATAAATGGAGTGTGTTGCACACCGGTCTATTACTGTAGTAACACGATGGCACATAAAATTAACCATGACTGGTCATTTACAAGTCTCAGTTGCTTCACATGCAAGCAGGCGATTTTCGGCACCCTCAAGAGAAAAAAAATAAAATAAAAAAAAAAAAGTCAAACGGGAAAATGTATCGCCCGATGCTGATAATTTAAGTCAGAATATCAGCCGATTTAGCGGTCGACCACTATTAGTATCTATTTCACCCAATAAACCACAGATTTCTCTGGTCTAAATGTCACACCATTACACTGATTAGCTTGGTTTTTGAACCTTTTATTTATTTGGATATATAAGAGTGTGTATTTTAGGTGCCATGTTATGAATCTGGTCACAATTTCTTGTTTTTCACAATAAATCTAAATTCTTCTGTACAGTGACAAATCATTTTAAAAAGACTTAATGAGGTCATAAAGATATTGTTTAATTACACAAATTACAAAAATGCTGTCTACAGTAGTTTTTGATGGAGTGTAGTATCACACTGCAGTAACTGCTTGACATGTAAACTCGTATAGAGACCGATAATGCAAGTCCGGTACACATGAAAAATGAAGGCCAGAGACAATGATTTGATGTGCAACTCTACAAGCATAAAACAGTGAACAGTTTCCTGTAGTCATTGTGTGCACAAGGACAAAGGAGATTAAAAATTTTCTTTTTAATTTTTTATTAATTTCCCACTTACGTTCAGTTTCAGACACAAAAGCAGAGGGAATGAAACCAGTTAACTCCACTTCCACTTAAGTCGTGCTCTCTCCCTGCCACAGATTACACAATGCCCGGGAGGCTCTCGCGCTAAGGGGCCCCCCCTCTCCTTTTCATTCGCATGCCAAGAGCAATCAAATCGCCCTGGTAACCGGCGGTCAAGTGACCCGCACCTGTTCCTCTGGCTGGACGCCACTGGCCAAAGCCATCTGCTTGCCTCAGTCAGAGTCTCTCTCTCCAACACTCTACAAGCACCTGCAGCCGCACTGCTCTGTGGCTTTGGGTTTCATACTGTCACTGCTAAGCAAACAGTCAGAAATAAGGGGAAAAAAAAGGAAGGCATATATTAAAAGGAAGGAAAAAAAAAAAGCTATGGAGGGCAAGAACAACACTCGGTTGAGGAGGGAAGGGGGGGCTCTCTTTCGATGGCTGACCTTTATGAATCATAGAAAGCAGAGATCTACAGGACCCAGGTATCACACTGAAGATACAGCTGTATAGTCTAGTGGGTAGGGCTTGAGAGAGGGGCTAATTGGCATTAGTAGTGGAAGGACGCAGGCCCTGCTGCATTTTTGTGTGAGCCACACCGCTCCAGTGCTGACACTCAGGAGAAAGGGCCGGGGGTTAATGGAAAACCTGCCATCATCAGTGAAATGACTCATCTTCAGCTGGAAATCTGTGTTACAGTGAGGCACTTACTATATGTATGTGTGTGTATACATATATTATTTTTCTTTTAAAGAACCGGAAATCCAACAGAAAGACCGGAACACACCCTTTTACAAACAGAGTGCAATCGAGGGCATTAAAGGTGGTGTGGAATTTAAAAAAAAAAAAAAAAAAAAAAAAAAAGATAAATTTGAGGAGAAATGCCTGCCTCACCGAGAGTCCTGGACTGTGAGGGAGAACGTGTGGAAAGAGGATGTGTGTGGGTGAGTTGAGATAAGAGAATGAACAGAATCCATGCTGTAAAATGAAAGAGGGAGGGCTAGAAAGAGAGATTCAGCAAAAGTATGGAGTGTGTGAAAATGGGTGGAAAAGGACATTGTAGGCATGCAAGAGCATGTGAAAGTGCTAGGGCTCCAATTAAAGAGAAACCCACCGTGTGCGTGTTCGCGTGTGCGCAAGAGTCAGAAGGGAAGAAATGCATTCGCACCTTGGGCTCCTAGAGCAAGGTCACCCATGCTGTGGAGCCACTCAATTACTTGCCTTCACTAACAAGGCAGCTTTATTCATTATACCTCTACCCAGAGCTGTAGATACATGCATGCCTCAACCACAGGCAAAGACAAACATGTTTCATGTACCTCAGACACCCATGTTTTTCCCGTTGATCTTCTCCAAAAACAAAGAAACAGATCTGAAGGTGGCTAAATTCTCCAGTGACTATTTAACCAACTTTTTTCAAAGCAGAGGGTCTTTTATTTGTATAGTGTGGGGGGGTGGCTCTGTTTTAAGTGCGAGGCTTTGATGGAAGTGGGTAGCACCAGTGATGTGCATCTTCACTTTTGCTTGTCCCCAAGTGGCTGCACATTTAGCGCACTGCACAGTCTCATTCTCTCTCTCTGAGGCGGTGGCCTGTCTGATCACCAAAGCAGCAAACACAAGGCTTCACAGGAACTGAAACCTCCCAAACCCTGGTGGGACAAGCCTGCCAGTCCTAAAAGGATAAAATAAACAGGGAGGATAAAGTTGGATGTTTAGCCCTTTCTTTCTGTTGTGTCATCCACCTTTCTGAACTTTTCTTTGAGATTCAATGTCACACAGAATGCAACTTTATTTTTCTGCACCGAAGCCTGGAGGGGTGACAAGACAAAGTGCTTGTTTGAGGACAAATAAGCAAGCAGTCTGGTGTAAAGGTGCTGAAGTCAGACCAAGGGTCCCGCAAGGGAAGAGCTTTAAGCATACACACATTGCAGCAATTTCCTATGCAACCATGACTGTTGTGGTTTTCATATCTGAGTGCACAGGATGTAGCTAAGATGATCTGAGAGGGAGAGAGAGAGAGAGAGACCGACTCTGCTTCAACATGAGAAATGAAAATCAAAAAGGCAGGGAGAACTGCCCACCCAGGTTAGGTGGTTATGCAGTTAGAAAGCAACCCCACCAACGAAAATGGGGGCTTTGCTAGAGTTGCTTGGGAACCTGTCAATAAATTGAAGAGGTATTTGCAATGCAAAACAGTCTTCTTGTGGGGGAAAGAGTCACATGTGATACACCACAGAGGGGGGATCTTAAGTGTTGGATGGTGGTGTGTATATGGAAAACAAACCTGGGCACACAGACACTCACATTTTACTCAGTGTGTGGCCAAAGAAAGACTATTTATAGATGCACTTTCTTTGTCAGATAAGAACTCACACACAAGGCGAGGACCAAGAGGTTGGACTTTTTAAAGTCCAACCTCATTTCCTCCATTCCATTTTCTCGATTGAAATGAGTAACTAAACAAGAAAATTAGTAACTTAAAAGAGAGCTGATAAGACAGGTAACAAAGTAGCTAAAAATGCAGAAGGGGAATGAATGATAAACTTATCAAATATGTAATGTGCTATGTGGATTCAGCTCTGTAGCCCACTTTGTGTAATGGGGCCACACTGTTAAAAACTATCCACAGGGGCTCACCAACACTACACATCCAGCACTGTAGCAGATTTGGTCAAATTCAGGCCGGCATGATTAATGAGACAACGTTGTGAACTAACCAGCATTAGGTGCCATTTTGAATAGTCATCCCCTCCCCTTCTCCTCTAATGCACACACACACTTCCCTTTCCCTCCCCCTTCTGATGACCTACTGCTCTGGCACTGTGCTGCAGATGCGCTGCTGAAAGCTTGCTTAGGCCCGGCCCTTTTCCTCTATGAAAGGGATGGGACAGTGGAGTGATGGGACTTCGGATGGGTGGGGGGAGGAAGTTAAGGGGGAAGGCTGACACATTCCTCAGCCAGCTCATGTTACTACCTAAGCCAGAGAAAAAATGGCCAAGCTATATTGCTGCTTTGCATAATCAAGCTGAACATAAGTTTTCTTTTTCAGGGGATGGAGGGGGTGGGATGGAGGGAGTGGATGAGGAAGAGGGCATCATTCAAACGTGATAAGTCAGCACAATAATTATGATGTATCTCCAGAGGAGAGATATACTGAGGAACTATGACATTGTACTGTTGTTTCAGGCAGTGGCTGTAGACACATGAACTGACTCCTGACTGATTCCTTTCACAGTACATAAGACCAGCATAGGTGAGAAAGCACATTGTAACTTCAATGTTCATAATAATGAGTTAAGCCCAAAGTATACTTTGGTCAGACGTGAATGCTAAGCCTCCGCGTGCGTACAGGACGTGTGACGCAAATCTCATCGTCAGCAAATTGTGCATGCGCCTGGAGTTTTTTGCACTAATTTAGTTGGTCCACAAGGTGGCATCACTTACATTTTGAGCCTCTGCGGTCACGAATAAGCGCTAAATGTAATCGCCGCTAAACATCAGGAGATAGTTGAAAACAACAGTGAATGAGCAAGTCAAGAACACGTGTGAGGAGGTCTGGAGATATCTGCATTTGTATAACTCGAGTCTGAAGGAATATAAAGACATCTTTATGGGTCTAAACTCCTGAAGAGAAAGTCTGGTGTGTCTCACAGCAGTCATAGCACGTATGTGTTAACTGCCTGTGTATGGAGTATACTTTGATAGGCTTGTGTTCGAATGTATGCAGACGCTGAGCGTTCGCGTCAAAATGGAAGTGTACCTAGGGCTTTACTCCTCACAAGCCTCCATTATTAATAAAAAGTAACTGGGTGAGGCTTTATTTGTGCGACTGAAGTCTGGTTTAGTGCCAGTAGTTCAAAGCAAAAAGCTGTGGCAAGTACACAGACTTTGTAAAACATCAAAGCCCTTAGGTTCACTTAAAGATTCGAAGCAATAAAGCAGAACAACCCAAACACTTTTGAACTGACTGAATGGAGATATGGTAACATCAGCACTAGATGGGACTAGATCTAGAAAACAACTACTAAACGCATCTAAAGTTGCATACAAGACACATACAAAAAGATGGTGATATCACGTGATCATAAAGGGTTATGCATTAGAAAGGTGATGTGAATAAAGGGGTTCATTTACATAGTTTAGATACTATAGACACCCAGAATAAAGTTTAGAACTGAAGATATGATTTAATGGGAAAGTAAATACTAAAAATGCTCATTCTACTGTACTGTGATTTAGGTCAACCCAAATTAACTGTACCTGGGCTTTTTGGATGTCTTAGGCTTCGGGGTGGTGGCCTTCACTTTTTTCTCCTTAGGTTCCTTGGGTGTCTTGGGAGTCTTCTGAGTTCTGGGAGTCTTAGGCTCTTTCGATTCCTTGGGCTCCTTCTCCTTTGGTTTTTTCTTGCTCTTTTTTTCAACGGCAGACTGATCCAAGAGAGTCACAAGAGAGTCTCCCTCGTTCACCAGAGCCGCCGCTCCTCCGGCCTCACTGCTGATGTCACTAGCCTCCAGGCCTTTCCTCACCTTGGCTTTCTTCTTTTTCGGCTTGAGCTTGCTCTCTGCCTGCTGTATGTCACAGTTGGCTGGTTGCAGGTTTGAGCCTGAGACAGGTATCTTACTGGATGATATAATCTCCAGGGAAGGGTCTGATGGGGAATGCTGATGACAGGGGAGAAAGAGTTTAGTACCAAGAATGAACAAACAACAAGAAATGACTACACAATCAAAATCACACAAGGTCTCCTTCCAAAAGGAAACCTCTCTCATTCACAGTGACAAAAGAAACTAACCAATGCTTGTGGCATCACTGCTTCATAAATTTGATCCACTCCACACATTCAAAATAGTAAAAAAAAAAAAAAATAAATAATAAAAATTTTTTTTAAATATATATATATATATATATATATATATATAATTTCCCCAGACAAGCTAGCCTAAGTGGGGGGAAAAAAATTAATAAAAGCCTCTGTACACTTCAATGTAATCAAACTGCTGCCTCTGCTGCTGCTGTTTGCCATTGAGGCATGCTATGTTACTTGGTCTGATTCCCTTTGCTCCCATTAGTGCCAGTGCTAGTTGTAGCTCAGCAGAATTGCTGCAATGGTTCTCTCCTTGCAGTTGTAGTGGTATCTCTCCACTCCCCTCTCCATTCATGGCAAAGACAGACTGACAGAAAACATGCTGGCAAGCTGTGCTAAGCCCAGATTCCCAGCAGCAGATGGGACAGAGGAATTATGACACTAATAAATTATATCTATACTTCATAAATGCCGATGCCTCAGATAGACAACAGCAAATTTGATGCAATATGCCACAAAAGGCATATACAAAAAAGGACTGGATCAATGAAAAGCCTTTTCCATCTTGGTAAATAAGGAAGAATTTTGTGTATTCTCTGTGAACCATGTGTTGATTTTACTACAGCGTTTTAGTGCATACTATACACTTTGCTTTTGTTTTAAAGACTTTTGTAAACCACATCATTGTGGTGATGAAATGCTTATTTCCTGTAAACAGACTGAGAAAAATGGGTGCACCATGCATCCCAAACAGCGGCAAGGTCACAGAAAATAACCAACACCCAGTCCAATGGTGGTCAGAGCAGCTGGAACAGCGAGTGTTCTGCTGCCACTTTAATGGATAAATGTCTCTCCTCTTGCCAAGTCTCCACAATAATCAATTGCATGAATGACAACAGGCCTACCGCACGTGCTTTCTGCATTTCTAGTTTGACAGCAGCAGCCCAGAATACAATGTTCAATATAGGATTTAATCTCTCAGAAGGGGGAGACTGATGTGTCAGTTAATCTAGAAGGCAAAGTGCTCACTCTGTGAGCTAAATACTCCCTGAAGGAGCACTGTGCCTCAGTTCAGCAAGCAGGCTTTTGCAGGCCCAACCCATGAGGTAACACCCAATTCATCTGATGTAAAGCTGGCTCCCAGACACAGAGCATAACACTAACTAAACTTCATCTTCAAGATTCATTGCTCATTGCTCTTGAACTTCAGACTGCTTCTGGCTGAGAGCAAATCTAAATGAGCTACAAATTTATGTTGCCGAAACACCTAGGCTTGCTAGTAGCTAACTACCCCATAAAATCCTTCAGCAGAATGGAAATGCTTCAACTAAGAATGTCTGAATTTAGTCAAATGAGTTTATAGGCCTAATACTTTGAGGCTGTAATAACCTTTAATAGGGGAGTAACGATCTATCGATATAGATTAATGCATAAATCAAATAACCAATGATGCGATGTCATCAATACAACACGTAAACCTCGATGTATATTTTTTAAGATGCACCTTTATTTGGACACTCTAATGCCAACCACATCATTATGCATTTATGTCAGGTGATGCAGCAACCTTATGATATTCATCTCACTTTATTAGCACTAAATATGCTATTCATGTGGAACACTGATGTGTGTGGGAGTGATTGAAGCCTAAATGTTGAGCTCTGCTCTATCCGTGTTTCATGATTTGTGGGTATGCAAGTATTATGGATTGAAAGACTTGCTTGACTGATGTAGAGATGACAAATAGTCACTGTAGTGTTTACCTCATTCCACAAGGCAATGAGCTGTCATCAAACGATGTTACTACATTTTTTATATTTATTTTTCTGTATTATTTTTTTTCAACAACTGAAGTATCTTATTTTGTAGATGCTGGATTTGCACTTTTCAGAGAGCACAATAAAATATTTATATTAAAATATGGTTGCATTTGTGAGATAATAAATATAATTGTGTAAAATAGGCATATAATATAATATTGATTGCAGCCCCTAAATCTGAAAGAAATCACATTGTGGCAGACTTTGAGATAACAAACATCGGATCACTGGCTAAGAGAATCATAAGATCGTATTGTCACGAAACTTGCGATTTACACCCCTAATCTATAACAAGTTAGTAATCAGCACAATGAAAAACTTTAGCCCAAATGGCAAAAAAGAGAGATAAGAACGTTAAGTTCGGTATTTTAAACATTAGCCTAGTTTCCATCCACTTTTCTCGCTATTTTGTTAGACAAAGTGAAAATGCGTAAAAAAAAATGTGCGAAATTTGCCGTCTTCTGCCCGTTTCCATTCAAATGGCCTTTTATCGATAAAAATGGTGTGCGTGATGATGTTATGCCTAAAGAAAAAAAAACAGTTGCATAAGTTTTGGTTTAACACAAAAGAAATCTGCCCGTAAGCCATTTCCATTCAGAAATGTGCGTTTATCGCTAATTCGCCTCCCAGATGTCCCTAATTTTTTTCCTCCGAAGTTTTGGTAAAATGGGGAGAGTATTGAGACAATTCATTGAAATTAACCAGATAACTGTCATTTTAATTTCACAAATAAAAGCAATCAGAAGAGGAGGAACTGCAATCAAAAGGGAGCTGTTGCCCTTCTGATAGGACTGTAATATTGGTACTGATGTTGCACCTAATCGCAGGTTGCCACCAGTTCCGACCCGAAAGTGAATCGTCATTGCCCTGTTCAAGCTGGCAACCTGTATCAAGTAGTGGGGAAATCTTCGGTCTTAGGATAAGGACCATCCATCGATGTCTATATGCTGCGTGCACAACTATAAAGAAAAATTGATGCGGTGTAATATCAGGGTTTACATATGATACATTCCTGATATTCAATAGGCTATTTTGAACAATCATCTAAAGCATTGCCATCACAATTACATTATGTCCCGTATATTTGTCCCACAACTTTTAATGACCAACTGAACTTGATTATCATCTAAAATTAATTTGTGTCATAATGCAATTTACATTTTCTGAAGAAGCTCAGCAAATGCGATCCGAGGTAGAGAGGCTTAGATTTAAAATATTTAAACGTTTTAAAATGCTCAAAAAGCTTGTTTTCTGAAAGTGAACTCCACATTGGACAAATAGTTCTGATAGTTCATAGTCTTGAAGCGTAGTCATTCAGCCGACTTTATTCGTCTACAGAACAGGGTACAGCTAATTTAAGTTTGTGTAAAGAAAAGGCATATATAGGTCTAAAAATTAAAAAATTATGTTTGGTAATTTATTTTTTTAATTTAATGCGTTTTTCGTTTAATAATTAATTTAATACAGGGAATTTTGCCAGTATTTTTCAAAAGTAAACTAAACAATAATTTAATAGAATTGGGCTATATTTTAAGTGTTCAAAAAAGCACATTGAAGCTTTTCTTCTAGTATTGTGCATATATGTTTAATTTAAAACAGCTTTGTGCACAGAAATGATATGTTTGTTTTGGGGTTTTTTTGTATTGTGGGCTAATTCCATGACTGGTGTCTATTATTTTGGATGGTACATAAAAGCAACTTTACCAAATAAATGGATGTCTACCATGATTAAATTAATCACAAACAGTGGCCATTCATTTGTTCTCCGTGCACTTGTCAATGTGCATGATACGAGATATTTGTGTTGGCACTCCTGGAAGTGTCATGTTTGCAGTGATCGGATCTTTATGCCGTTAAGATCGATCCATAATCACGTACAATAAACTGGCTTTCAAGGATCCTATACCTTGTCGTCATGATTAACACAGGCTAACGATTGGGGTAAATTCTGTCATGAGACACTACATTTTGCGTTAATGCCAATTTTCTCGACAAAAAGTGTTTCCAAACCAGTTTTTCATGACATCTGATGTATCGACAAAGTTTATGCGCTAGAGTTAAATGGAAAAATATTATGTCGACACTTGTGAAATTTTTGCGATAATTTCCATCAGCTTTATTTTGATGTGCTAAAACTTTTTTTCCGCAAAAAATCCTTGGATGGAAACGTAGTTATTGTGTTGCAACTCCCTTCAACATTTTATTTGCACAAAACATACAGCTGTACTACCTGGCCATACTCTGAATATTCAGTAGTGCACTGTTTGTGTCTATCAGACCCAGAGAGAGAGAGACAGAGAGATGCCGCTGCCAAGATGGCAAGCAGGCGCTGTCAGCAGAGAGTCTCAGGAGGCTAACAGCTTGCACCAACTGATAAATGGGAAATAAAAAGGAATCAAACATGGCTGTCCATTCTTCACGCACAGTCAACTGGATTTAAGCCTTGACCAAACATCTCATGCATTCTTATATGCAAGTCTTTTATAGTTCTCATAGGCTAGTGTGATTCTGTGAACACTTGCACTTGGTATTTAAATACAGCAGCTGGAGCCATGATGAAGAGTCTGTTCCCTCAGAAGCATTGCTCTACTTAAAGGTCACAATCATTTATTTGTCATCAAACCTTACTATTCTATAACTGATACCACTCTGTTATTTAATAGTTAGAGGCAACACAAGAAGTGAATGCTGTAAGTTCTGCAAATCCTCTGAGAAGTGCAAAGGAAGGCCATCTCTGATGCTATTCTTAATCTCCCGACTACATGAAGAAAACTAATTTGCCTCTCTTCATGCCAACTTTAAGTGTAGGGGGCTGTTATCACCCTTGTTATGTGTCAGAGAAAAGAGCACTTTCTGTCATGAATGTTTTATATGTAAATATTAAACAAAACATTTAATATGTAAATATTTAACAACAGCTACTGCAGGTTTCAGCAATAAGATAAGAACCCAATATCAAGAATTAAATGCTGCCTTAGTTGGTCTGAAAGCGAGTGTTAAATCACACCACATGAGAAAGAAAAAAATATACTAGGATCAATTGTCTTAGGCAACTTACAATCCACACAAAGACATGATGACTTATTAGCTTACAGTGACAAGACAGAGATGTACTCAAGCGGTGCACACCACTTAAAACACGTTTCATCTAGGTCACAATTGAGGTGGATCAATTAATACTGACATCTTAAATGTCAACTACAAACCTTTGTTAACAGGACACAATAAAATAGATGCAATCACTGACATGCACTATGGTTGTGAATGGTGGTTTAAGAGATAAAGAGAAACAAACACCACCAAAAAAGCTATGTGCTGTATATGCATGCAGGAATAACAGCAGCCATTGTGTGTGAATGGGTCACAAGAGAAAGAGGCTTTCAGAGCAAAACAAGCTAATGGCATCAGAATCACGTGACACAGGCAGCTATTGAGAGCTGCTAACCTCCCTTCCCCACTGGCTCCCTCTTCCACCCTCCCAACAGGACACATCCTGCTGTACGCCATTAACTCACGCATGAGTCCACCGAGACAGGCAAAGCAAACAGAGTAGAGAGAGAGACAGAAAAGATGCAGACAGACACAGATAGAGAGGGGAACGGAAGGAGGGCAGACGGGGGAGGAGAGTGATGCTTAGTGCGAGCAGGAAGGGAGCATTTCCCCTTCAAAATGGGAAGGGGGGAGGGGTGGGGGTTAGGAGATTAGCACTATGGCGCCTGTGTCTTGGGGAGGCCAGGATATGCAGTGAGGAGTAAACAAACAGCTGTAAAAATCCATTTCCCACACTCTTGTGCACCAACAGGGGCAGAGGCAGCTCCACAGTCGGCAAGAGAAACCCTCAAACATGCCTTTGCCACCCACAAGCACAAAACAGACTTTCCAAAAGCAAGGTAAACATATATAAATGACAATGGAAGGCATGCTCTATTTCCACAACTCACCTGCATGTAAGGCACTTTCTGCATGATTGAAGGTGACTGGTGAGGAGGTGCCCATGCCTGCTGAGATGGAGGGGAGCTCTGACGGTGTGCAGCCAGGTGTGTCTGTGATGGAGGAATCATGGGAGGGGTATGCACTTGCTGCAGCTGTTGCTGCTGGAAAGGCAATGGGGGTGTCTGCAGTTGGTGTTGCTGCGCTTGTTGGGAAAGCAGCCTCTGGTCCTGTGGGCCTGGTGGTTCTACGTGTTTTGCATCTGGTCCTGCAGTAGGTCTTCCTTGTACACTAGTGGCCCTGTGATTGGGTGACAAAGCAGCATACATCTGGGTGGGTGGCGGATGTGGGTGTGGGTGTGAGGGATGTGATGGCAGCTGCTGGTGGTGGGGATGCTGCTGTGCTGCATTCACTGGGCCAGCTCCTCTCTGGGGGTGAGCCATTGGGCCAGGGTAGACACCCACATCAGTTCCCAAGCCGGCAATTGGTGGGCAGCCCTGCTGGGGTGGAGGGGTACCTGCAGGGGTAGCTAGGTTCCTCATAGGTGACATGGAAGGAGGGGAGCCATATGATCCCTGAGGTGGAGGTGCTAGATGCTGTTGCGTCTGCTGGGCTGTAGCTTGGCTCTGGGCTGGGTGCATAGGCTGGGTGTTGATTTGGTTCACATGAATGGGCTGCTGGTGCATTGGTCCCTGTTGAGCCCCAGGAGCTTGATAGCGCTGGGGCCCTGTTGGAGCAGGGTAGCGCTGCACCTGGGTCACGGGCGCATTAGGGTTACTGTTGCTGCTGGTGGTAAGGCTCAAGTTGGGACTCATCCCTGAAGTGTTGGCTAATCCCTGATTAAGGTTGCCGTACGGAGGATAGGGAGGGTACTGCCCTGAGCTGTTTACAGTGTTGGAAGAGACTGGCTGGTTGTGCATGATAAATCCCAAGTTTTGGTGGGGTCTCCCGCCCATGACTTGTTGCTGCTGCTGCTGCTGCTGTCGTGAAGGGCTTTGCGGGAACTGAGAGTTGTGGCTAGCCACAGACTCTGGATGGACCAGGGCCTGGACAGGCCTGTGGAGAAACTGCTGATTAGGTTGCTGATGCTGCTGAGGAGTTTGAGCTGGGTGGCACATGGAGGGTCCCGACATGCCGGGATTTTGCGTCATACCCACGTGACCCATGAAATTGGCTTCCTGGGGGAGGCCTTGTGGAAAGTGGTTCATTCTCGGAGGCGTTTTGGTCTGGTTGTGGCCCTGCATGGCATACTCGCCACGACCGATATAAGGGCCCATTTGGTGGGCAGCTGGGCCATGCTGATGAGGAGAGGGTTGTGGAGGTTGCTGTTGGAAAGGGGGTCTCACTTGTTCAGGCACCTGCATTGCTTGAGGGACCCATGCATTTCCACTATCTGAGAATGACTGGCTACGTCCATCTCCTTGTGCACCTGGGTAGACGTGATGCCCTCCAGCCCCTCCTGCACCTGGTGGAGCACTATGAAAGCGGGAGTGAGGGGAGGGCATGCCATTTACTGGTCCATTCCCCATCATCCGGCCCCCCTGCTGGTCCATTGGATGCATCTTGGGCTGCTCATACTGACTGAAATGGTCAAAATGGTGGCCGTGCTTGGCCTGTCCAGGAACAGCAGGTGAGGAGAGGTTAAGAGAAGACAGCTGCCCATAGCCTTGGTGCTCATGGGGCATCTGTTGACTCATAGGATTTGCCTGACCTTGGGGGTAGCCACAGTCCCCCAGGACCTCCAGCTCATCAGAGAACAGATTCCCATCGTCACCGAAGAGGCTCATCATGCCTGGGTCAGCCATGGCCGCAGTGCTCCTGTTGTGCAGCCAAGCTTCAGAAGCAGGACAGGGAATGTGTGCTCACACAGAGGTGGATGTCCTCAAAGCCGCTAATCCGCTAACTAATCTGCAGCATGTCACTCCATATTTCCTTAATTCTCTCAGAGAACGCAGCGTCAGGCACCTGGAAAGGAACGGAGAGGGAGAGAGAGAGAGCATTAACACAAATAGCTCCATTTTGTTCACTTTAGCCATGCTTTATAAAATTTTCAGCCAGTGAGTCACAGCTGTTAAAAGATACAACAGCAGTTGAGGGGTGGTGAGACAGAGGGGTTTTCGCAGTTAAATCAGTTGTAACTGACTCTTTGCCAACCTTTGATCCCAGCCCCCACCCTCCGTTCCTTCTGCTTTCAAACAAAAGGGCCAACACACACACACACACACACACACACACACACACACACACACACACACACACACACACACACACACAAAGCCTAAATTAATTCATTCTTTACAATTCGTTGATGGTGGGGAAAGAACAAAGGGTTTTAGAGGCAGCAGCAGAAGTAGTGGAGTTAAACAACAGCAGCAGCCAGACCAGGCAGGCAGATGTAGGAACACAAGCAGGCAGCCCACCTGCTGAAGCAAAGTCTTAAAACCTGCCCTGTTGCTGTCTGTGTTCATCTTTCTGTATTTTTGTGTTGCCTGAGTATTCTGGGGGAGTGCGAGTGTATTTTCATGTGTGTTTGCGTCCTTAACCTGCTCATCCCCTGTTCAGGGTAATCAGATGAGCAGGGGGAATTATGTAGATGTGAGATGAACCAAGCAGGGGTGGGGGAAAAAGGCAGCCTGTTACAGAACCGGATGTCCTACTCAACCACAACTACCTGCGTGTGTGTGAGGTGGGCATGTATGAGTGGGGGGTGGGTAAGGAATGCGTTGCCTCAACTTCAACAACCCCACAAGAAAATTTCCCTCCCCTTGCCAATGCTCCTCCCATTCTGTTCCATGTTCAGTCTCATTCACCCAACCCCCAATTTTCCTCTCTTTTTCGGCCTCTGCAAATGGCAGCTAAAATTATCCAGGTGAACATCTACATTGACCAGCCTAAACTAAGGATCAAAAAGCCACAATGAAAATCAAGCTTGAGCATGCAGTCTTTTAAATAACTTTAAAAAGTTGCTGTCTCAAAAAGTTGTGCTTGATACAGAGTACATGAAGTACATATTTGGCTCTATGGAAACAAATAACAATAGAAAAAACTTTCTTGCCATAAACTAAGCATACAAAAGGACAAAATCAAAACTAGATAACTTCACATTCGTAATGAACTAGTGGTCATGCAGGAGGTGTCATGACTTCCTGTAATCACAGTCTACAGTCACCATGCTACAAACCACAAATAACAAATACATGTTTCAGACTTACACAACTTCACCGAAACCAGTAGACCTACACAGAGGTCTTTTTCACTGACTGCCCTATATCAGAGTGATATGGTCGTGCTCCAAGTAGAAATCCCATGCATTTTCTCCATAGACAAATCGATTTTTAACAATGAATGCAAACCTTTAACAACCTTGGATCTCACATAAGGTCAGTATTTATTCAATGTATGCTTCGGCTGAAGCCTGTGTTACTTCAACTTAAAACAAAAAAAATTTAAAATATGTTTAATAGCGAAATGTCTGGTGAAAAACTACACTATCCCTGAATCCCAAAGGAAAACAATCCACCAATCAGAGAGTTGCAGCAATCAAAGTGCACCAAAAGAGCCCTGCAGTGACTGCTCACTCATATGATGCACAAGGGCTGGGCGAAATGCAGGAAATGTTCACTATATTTTTATGAACTTTTTTTTATTTTTATCTAAAGACAATTATAAATGTAAACATGATGATGATAATAATAATAGAAATATAAATAAATTTTTGGTTCAAGGTGAACTTGTTTTGGTTGTATACACATGTATATGCTATAAAGTGAACCTGCAGAGTTGCCATCACAATGCATGTTAAGCACAAACTGCTCCATGGAAATTAAGTGAACTAAACTTCGAGCAAGATCATTTGCTGCATTCTCATAGGACAATTCTTGCTAACTCTTTTCAGACGTCTGAATTAAAGAGAGAGAAATCTTTACATGCTTGTGTTCTATGAGACATCGTCCTATCACTGAAGCAAAGTCTTAAAACCTGCCCTGTTGCTGTCTGTTGTGCTCTATAGGAAAAATGCTAACAAGATCCTGTAGTGGTGGACTTGCATTGAAGCAAATTCTACTAAACTTTTAACCTCAGCCCAGGTCCTGAAGCCCTGAAGGTGGTTACACAGGGTGACATTACAACCACAACTAATCTCAATGGAAGGAATTAATAGGAGGAAGGAGAGATGCCTGCCTTTGGATGACAGGACCACAGCTTTAATCTCCTCACAGCTCTAGTTAAAAGCAAGAAGATGAGTCACAACACCACAGCCATAAATCAGTCCCTATTCACCAGAGGCAGCACTAGAACTACGCCGCTCTAGCTGCACCATTTCAGTGGTGGGGGAGGGAGTTCCTACAGAGCCATGCCAAAAGCAGCCAATTTGAATCCCTATGATCAGATTTGACATCTAAGCCGGCGGGCTGACTGTTCACCCAATTCTCTTTGGAGAGTGACAGATGTGGCAGAGTGCCAAAGCAGCTCCTTCTGGAGGGCCACACCCCTGAGGAGCAGCACAAGCCCAAGTGCGCAGTGACGTACACACTTACTCGCATAACCACAGAGAGTGGGTGGCCAGGCTTGCCCCTGACCAGACCGCAGAACACAGTGAAGAATAGTGGGGACAGCAGCCAATTAGAACCAGGGACATATAAAACCTCACTAATAAGGCTAATTTCCTTGCCACACTAAAACAAACATATTTAAGCGGTCTATAACAGACATGGGCAATTTACAGCCATCCACATGGCTTAATCTGGCCTGCGGATCATTTATCCTAGAAGTGTTTTTTCAATGGATATTTGAGTTATCTTGCATTGGGACCTAACTTGCCTCCACAAGTGTTTAACATGCTCAGGGTTGCAAGATGAGATGCAACCCCCCAAATAGAGATTTACACTTGCGCAAATTGGAAATATTCCACCTAATGTTACTTATTTTGTGAAATCTGGCAACCATGCATGGGAGCGCGCTCATTCTAGCTCTCACTTTCCCCTTTGAAAAAACTTAGCATCTCTAGTGTGATATTCTACTCAAGGAAAAGTGTTACACAGCCACTCCGTGTCCATTCTTGAGGCTGCTTGTGCTGTTTGGTGCTACTAAGTTCGCGAGCAAACCTTCTCAGTGATGAACATTAATAAAATATAAACAGATCTCGGCATCGACACGCGGAGGGGTAATCATTGACACGTGAGCAAGAGACAAACATGTGTTTTTTATTTGTGTACCTTTGCATAGTGCAAAATCGGTGAAAAATTCACAGAAAAAGGTCTTTTCATTCCAGCTCAAATTAAATATATCGGCCACCATATCGTAATTGGTGAATTTTCCCTCTCTAAAATCGGTATTGGTCTCAAAAATCCCATATCAGTCGGGCTCTAGTTAAAATATAATTTGTAAAAAATCATATTTTCAAATTCGACCTAGAAGGGTTGCATAGATGGTTCTTTTATAATTAAAAGCTGAAAGAGTATTTATTTTATATGCAAGCAAAATGGATACTGTAACAGAACTGTCCCATATGAATCGATATCGAATTGAGAGCTTGTGAAACGGAATCGAAAAATTTGTATCAGTACCCAGCCCTATTTATAATAGTAATACAGTTGAAGTCAGAAGTTTACATACACTTAGGCTGAAGCCATAAAAACTCTTTTTTAACCACTTCACAGATTTAATATTAGCAAACTATAGTTTTGGCAAGTCGTTTAGGACATATACTTTGTGCATGACAAGTAATTTTTCCAACAATTGTTTACAGACAGGTTGTTTCACTTTTATTGGACTATATCACAATTTCAGTGGGTCAGAAGTTTACATACACTAAGTTAACTGTGCCTTTAAGCAGCTTGGAAAATTCCAGAAAATGAGGTCAAGCCTTTAGACAATTAGCTTCTGATAGGAGGTGTACTGAATTGGAGGTATACCTGTAGATGTATTTTAAGGCCTACCTTCAAACTCAGTGCCTCTGCTTGACATCATGTGAAAATCAAAAGAAATCAGCCAAGACCTTGTGGACCTCCACAAGTCTGGTTCATCCTTGGGAGCAATTTCCAAATGCCCGAAGGTACCATGTTCATCTGTACAAACAATAGTACGTAAGTATAAATACCATGGGACCACACAGCCATCATACCGCTCAGGAAGGAGACGCATTCTGTCTCCTAGAGATTAACGTAGTTTGGTGCGAAATGTGCAAATCATTCCCAGAACAGCAGCAAAGGACCTTGTGAACATGCTGGAGGAAACAGGTAGTCAAGTATCTATATCCATAGTAAAGCGAGTCCTATATCAACATAACCTGAAAGTCTGCTCAGTAAGGAAGAAGCCACTGCTCCAAAACCACCATAAAAAAGCCAGACTACAGTTTGCAAGTGCACAAAGATCTTACTTTTTGGAGAAATTTCCTCTGGTCTGATGAAACAAAAATTTAACTGTTTGGCCATAATGATCATTGTTATGATTGGAGGAAAAAGGGTGAGGCTTGCAAGCCGAAGAACACCATCCCAACCGTGAAGCACTGGGGTGGCAGCATGATGTTGTGGGGGTGCTTTGCTGCAGGAGGGACTGGTGCACTTCACAAAATAGATGGCATCATGAGGAAGGGAAATTGTGGATATATTGAAGCAACATCTCAAGACATCAGCCAGGAAATTAAACCTCGCTTGCAAATGGGTCTTCCAAATAGACAATGACCCCAAGCCTACCTCCAAAGTTGTGGCAAAATGGCTTAAGGATAAAGTCAAGGTATTGGAGTGGCCATCACAAAGCCCTGACCTCAATCTGATAGAAAATTTGTGGGAGAACTGAATCGTGTGCTAACAATGAGGCCTACAAACCTGACTCAGTTACACCAGTTCTGTTTGGAGGAATGGGCCAAAATTCCAGCAACTTACCGTGAGAAGCTTGTGGAAGACTACCCAAAATATTTGACCAAGTTAAACGATTTAAAGGCAATGCTACCAAATACTATAAGTGTGTGTAAACTTCTGACCAACTGGGAATGTGATGAAAGAAATAAAGGAAATAATCTCTACTATTATTTCTCTACTCTCTACTATTCTGACATTTCACATTCTTAAAATAGTGAACCCAACTGACCTAAGACAGGTAATGTTTTCTCTGATTAAATGTATTTGGCTAAGGTGTATGTAAACTTCTGAATTCAACTGTATATTTCTGTAATAATTTAGCACACGGCATTGCTATTTGGTCTAAAGCCTTTATTTTGGCAGAAAACGATGTGTGGTTGTTTCTGTTGACAACAGCTTTGTGCTCCTTCCAAACGAGGTGAAATGCTCTCATTTCCTCGGTCCACACAAAACGGGGCCATGGGGCTACTTGAGATTTGTTTAGAAACTTCTAATGGCCAAACATATTTGGAATTACGTAAATGTGCAACTGAAGTTTAAATCTGGAGCTCTTTAAATAAAATGCGGTCAACGCACATTAGCAACGAGCATGAATAGACCTCAGAGCACCTCGGTTCTGTGTATGGAATTCATGTGTATCGAGTACAGAACCGCTCCGAGACAACTGAAACACTGTATCATCATTACCCTTGTGTGTGTTACGAGTATGTGTATTACACTACAGATCAGAGTGATGCACATACAAGACATCCAGTACTCGTAAACATATTTTAGAGCATGCTTAAAAGTGATTGGTCAGTGGGGAACTTCTGAAGAGAGCGAAGGGTGAGTTAAGTGGAAAACAGACTTCGAAAGAGTTTGTGGTTTGGTCCGCCATTCATAGACACAGCCTATAATGAAATTGAGCAACAATTTGAACTTTACCTGGCCTATAATTTCCGTTTGCTTGCCAATTGTGCAGACGGTTTTGCTTAATTAACCGTGAGAGGCAGAAACAGTAATCACAGTTAAAATACGAATAAATTGTGCAGCCCTAATTCCACATCTAATTTTGCAGCCTTAATTCCACATCTGTAAACAACTCTTCCACCAGTCTTTACTTTGTACTTTCATTCAAGGATGCCTAGTTATGGAGGAATGGGCATAAAGCTAATATGGTTAAGCCAGACTGGATGTTGGGATGCTGCTTTTTCACACTCAAATTTAAAAGCTCACCATTTACACACACTAAGGACCAATTGCCAAAAATGTGCCAAATTTTTTCAGAAACCTCAAATTATTCATAAATAATATTGTATAGGTTTACAATCTTATGATGAACAGAATTAAAAAAATATATATATATATTTTTGTTGTCCTAAATTTGTAAACATGTAATTCTGATTCTGTTCACCCTGTCTCCCTCCAAATAGTCTTATTTTATTCCACAAGATGGCAGTAAGAACTAGATACATATAACTTTTCCTCCATCACCTTCCACCACAAAATGCATATCTGAAATGTAGATGCTGTTCCAATGAATTTTAGCCCTCGCAGATGTGCTCGTCCATAGACATACAGACAAATTTTCAGTTCATGCACCACCCCCATTGTTTCATCGAATATCTTGGCCTCTGAGTGGACTAGAAGCTCAATCTAGATGTCACTAGAAAGGTAAGTTCCTTCCCTTTGCGAGTACAAAAGCAAGTAAAAAATGTAATGTTTTCAGGCCTTATTTTTTTTATGTAACAAAATGCAGAATTGACTTATCTATGAAAAGTTATGATTCTAAGCTTTCAAACTAATACCCCATATGTATGACTTATGTATTTGGAGACATTAACATTTTAAGAGTATACTTTATTCACGACAAAGCGCAGCCTTTTGGACCAGACAGTGGGTCCACATATTTGAAGGGGTTCAGGGGTCATGAAACCCCAAAACACATTTGAGATGTAAACATATAAGTTTGCTCATCATTGAAAACAATTATAGCACTCATTATGTTTATTGTTAAGGGTAAAGTGTTTTTTCGTTTGAGCAATTTCCATGTTAAAAGCTAAACTTGAAGCAATAAAAATATGAGGTTTGAGTAAATTCTGAGTTGTGATTTGTAGTGGAATACACAAATAAATCATTTGATTGAGCTTTTCTCCATATTATTAATAAGCACTTCCATCCAATCACTGCAGTGCCTCATGCATGAGCTTGCATTACAGCTGAGAAATCAAAATCACACGTAGACATGACGGTGGTTCCTGGCTGGTGCAAGTTCAACAGCACTCATGAAACAAAGGAACAGAAAGGGCCTCCGTGCAGGGTTCATACAGATGGTTCAAAATGAAATTCAATGACTTAAGGATTTTTCATGCACATTTATTTGCAAGGACCATGCACGAGATGACATTCAAACAAACTGTCCATTTTAAACAAACATTTTTTTTTTTTTTAATAAAATACCACTTACCACAACAACTCAATGTGCATCTAACTACAAATTCTCACAGTAACAACACTTAGATCTGCACAATTGACAAAGTCACTGACATTTTTTTTCTTCAAGACTGTGATTTGAACTGTTAAATGATAAATAATAATTACTTTTAACCAAAATGTGGTAATTATTTATCCCATGTTCTACTGTAATTGAAAATGTGGGTGGGTATTGAGGGCAGGAAGAGGGAAAACAGAAGGGGGTCAAGAGCTACTTCCAAAAACACACACACAGAGTTGGCTGCTGAACAATAACATTGAGTGAAGATGAAAACAAGAGCTTTGGGCAGTATATAAACCATGGGACAAAAGTGTGAAGAGTGAAGACGATAGAACAGTTTGCATATCTGCAGAAAGATTTGGATGCTTTGTTCAAACTTTTGAGGATAAAGTGAGAACAGCACTCCGAGCAGACAATACCATCAAAACCAGCACTTCTTTGAGACTTTAATTCATAGATATTTATTACAAGGAGAGCTTCGGTTTTAATACAAAAATTCTATTGACAGCATTTGTGGCATAATGTTGATTGCCACAACAAACAATTAAAAAAAAAAAAAAAAAAAGAAAACACAAACTACGTGCAGTAAGGCACATACAATGAAATTGAACGTGTCTGATACACAAAACATTAAACACACCCCGTTTTTCAGGGCTCCAGGCTGCAAAAAAAAAAAAAAAAGTGATTGCAATGACCAAAAATAATTGACAATTTAAAATCAAGCCACCATTGTCTCGTGCAGCTTTTCACCCATTCTGTTTCTGACGAGCTACATTACCAGTCAAAACTTTTGAAACACTTGAAATGTTTTTCATGATCTTAAAAATCTTTTGATCTGATGGCGTATGCTTAAATGTTTGAAATTAGTTTTGTAGACACAAATATAATTGTGCAACCATATACATTTATTTCATTATAAAACGAATATTTAATTTTAAAAAATCATTTTTTTTTGGAATTGATGACTTGGACCAAGTAAAGAAAAGCAGCCAATAAGTGCCCAACATAGATGGGAACTCCTTCAATACTGTTTAAAAAGCATCCCAGGGTGATACCTCAAGAAGCTGGTTGAGAAAATGTCAAGAGTACATGTCTGCAAATTCTAGGCAAAGGGTGACTACTTTGAAGATGCTCAAATATAACACAGTTTTTATTTATTTTGGATTTTGTTTAGTCACAATATAATTCCCATAGTTCCATTTATGTTATTCCATAGTTTTGATGACTTTACTATTATTCTAAAATGTGAAAAAAGAAAAAGAAAAATGATAATAAGGAATGAGTACTTTCATCACTGAGGAACTCACATGGTCCATCCACACTGAAGTCGTTGTGAAGAAGGCTCATCAGCGCCTCTTCTTCCTGAGACAGCTGAGGAAGTTTAGAATGAACCGCCACATCCACACACAGCTCTACACCTGCACTGTAGAGAGCATCCTGACTGACTGCATCTCCGCCTGGTACGGCAATAACACCGCCCACAACCGCAAAGCACTGCAACGGGTGGTGCGAACTGCCAGACAAATCATCGGAGGTGAGCTTCCCTCCCTCCAGGAAATATATACAAGGCGGTGTGTGAAAAAAGCTCGGAGGATCAGAGACTCCAGCCACCCGAGCCATGGACTGTTCTCACTACTACCATCAGGCAGGTGGTATCGCAGCATCAGGACCCGCACCAGCCGACTTAATGACAGATTCTTCCCCCAAGCAATCAGACTTCTGAACTCTTGATCTCTCACGATCAAAATACATCAGCACTGCACTTTATTACCCTTACTCTTATATCTCGCACCGGACTGTCATAAATTATATTAATATTATATTATATTCTCTCTTAACAACTGACTATCAACCGACAGCCTGAATGTCAATACAGTACAATACTGTACATTCTATATATACTCTTTTATATATTTTTGTTTTTTATTTTTATTGAATAATGTGTATCAATATAGTGCATATTGTATACTGTACAGTGTATGTTATTATTTGTATATTGTTGAGTGTAATTGTGTATATCAGATGTTTAAATTGTGCTGTGTTAATTTGATGTTATTGTAAATTGGTATATGTCTCATCACTGTCACGACTGCTATGTTGATTGGAACTGCACCCAAGAATTTCACACACATTGCACTTGTGTATATGGCTGTGTGACAATAAAGTGATTTGATTTGAGTAAGTGTTTCAAAACTTTTGACCGGTAGTGTAGCTGCACCACACGCAACAACAAAACAAGTGCGAGAGAGTCGTGAACAAATAACACTCTTGAACCGGGTCTTTTTCATGAATCACCCAAAAAGAACTGAGGGTTTGAACTCAAGAGCTCAGGTTAGCAGTTTGAATCAGATTCACTTTCTAAGCGAATCAGCCATCAGTGAGCTCACAACTGGGAGCGCAGACTTTTCAAAAATAAAGAGTCCCATGTGTATTTCAGGCTTTTCAAATTAAAGTCCTGTATTGTGTACCACTTTATTTTCTTCTGGTAATTATTATTGATTGGGTTTGGAGTAGCACAATAAACTGCATCTGGGATTTCATTCAATTTGCACTCCTGTAGTCTGTAATCCGGTAACAGTAAAGACTAAGGCAATATTTAATATTTAATACACACACACAGCAAATTCTAGAAACTGTTGTGTGAAAATCCCAGGAGATCATCAGATACAGAAATACTCAAACCAGCCCATCTAGCACCAACATGCATGCCATGGTCCAAATCACTGAGATCACATTTCCCCCCCTTCTGATGGTTGATGTGAACATTAACTTAAGCTCCTGACCCATATCTGCAGATTTTATGCACTGCTGCCACACGACTGGCTGATTAGATAATCGCATGGATGATTGTTGGTGCCAGACGGGCTGGTTTGAGTATTTCTGTAACTGCTGATCTCCTGGGATTTTCACACAACAGTTTTAGATTCTAGAATTTACTCATAATGGTGCCAAAAACAAAAAACATCTAGTGAGTGGCAGTTCTGCAGATGGAAATGCCTTGTTGATGAAAGGTCAACAGAGAATGGCCAGACTGGCTTGAACTGACAAAGTCTACGGTAACTCAGATAATCGTTCTGTACAATTGTGGTGAGAAGAATATCATCTCAGAATGCTATTCTGAGATGCGGGTTGGTGCTGATTTGGCGGCACGAGGGGGACCTACACAATATTAGGAAGGTGTTTTTAATGTTGTGGCTGATCGGTGTGTGTGTCTAATATATATATATATATATAAATAAATAAATAAATATTGTCTTAGTCTTTCTTTACTGTTACCGGATGGCCCAGACACAGAGACTACAAGAGTGCAAATTGAATGAAATCCCAGATGCAGTTTATTGTGCTACTCCAATCACAATCAATAATTAACAGAAGAAAATAAAGTGGTACACAATACGGAACTTTTAATTACAAAGAAGCCCGAAATACACATGCTACTCTTATTTTTAAATGTCTGCACTCCCAGTTAGGGCTGTCAAATTAAAATACAAAATTCTAATATTCATTGAATTTAAGAAAAATACGTACATTCGAATGCTAAAACTGCGCATTCGAATTTCGTATGTGTGCCAAGCACTGGCGATTGCATTCTTGCGCTAAAAGGCTAAATGAAGTGCAACAAAATACAGTTTAACATAAATTAGTTTTAAAGCTCTTTTTAACTTGACACGGCATCTAAAAACAGTGCTCCTGCACATGACGCTGAATAAACAAAAACAAAGCTAAACAAAGATGTTCGTCTAGCACGTTTACATAGAAAAACAAAGGGTAAACTGGATGGTTGCAAAAGCGTTCGGTGTGAACAGCCCCTTAAAGTAGGTGGAGGTCTTGGGCCGATGTGTCTTGCTCTCTTATCAGCATTTCTCACATTAAGCAATGGGTTTGTCTGTAAAGGAGTTCAAGTTGGAAATGTGTGTCTCGAGATCCTCCTGTTCTGTTCCTTTCTGTTGTGTTCCGTCTGTTTGAACAGCCACTGACCAGGGATCATGAGCTGCTTTACCACCAAGTTCAGCTGAATACCACTGCTTTCTGAGAATAAGTCTACCTAAGATACAGCTGTAATTAATGAAATTTTTTTATGACCTTTGAGTCTGTGGTAGTATATACTGTGGCACCAGTGCAAGTGTAACACCATGTTAACACAGAACTGCCTATTGAAGCATTTCCCCCCTTGTTTTACTTTTGACTTAATTTGAGAATATGAACTGACTAAAACTTTTTTTTATTTTATGCACTTTAGTTTAAAATGGAATGTTTTTTTTTAACTGCCAGGAATGATCTTTGTAATAATATAACAGTGCTGTATGGTTATATTTATTCAATGCGCCCTCTTGTGGACCAAGGAGATAACGTACATTTAAAAAAATCAGCTGACTTTAAAATTCGAAATTAATTTTAATTTAGAATTTCTGCCCAATTGACAGCTCTACTCCCAGTTGTGAGCTCACTGATGGCTGATTTGCTGAGAAAGTGAATCAGATTCAAACTGCTAACCTGAGCTCCTGAGTTCAAACCCTCTGTTCTTTTTGGGTGATTCATGAAAGACACAGTTCAAAAGAGTCATTTGTTCACGACTCTCTCGTGCTGGGTTTGTTGTTGCATGTGGTGCAGTGAGCTCATCAGAAACTGAATGGGTGAAAAGCGGTGCGAGGCACACTAGTGCGCGCTCTAAAGATGTATTCAATAACTCACAAGATGATATCTGACAAAACCGCATATGACTGCACACAACCCGACTGTTGCCAATGGCAACTAATTTTAAATTGTCGCAATCAATTTTTGGTCATATCTGCGACCATTTTAGTCGCAGTCTGGAGCGCTGCTGTCTGATCGTTTGCATAGAGAAGTGTTTCCCAAACTAGGGTATGTTTTGTATGTACCTTGTGTGTTAATGTTATCTACACGTAAAAGAGGTGGTACAAAAAGGGATGTTGAATGTTTGGAGGGGAACGCTACTGTAAAAAGTCTGGTAACCACTGGTGTAGACATTTTCCAGGACCATGTCATGCAAATTTTTTCAGTTTAATTGGTCTACAAAAAGGAATCAAATCTATTTAAATACTCTCAAGTGCCCATTCACTCATGTGCCATCTGCAGCGAAAGCCATTCACATATCTGCCAAAGTAAAATTTGCCTGCCATCATTCTATTGTCTGTACTTTACACATTAACACTCTTTTATACACCAGTCTTTGCAGTAGATTTGGTGACATCAAAATCACAATAACAGTGTAATCAGCGCATATTATGGGCGCATATAGCATGTTATCTCAACAGCTCCGTGAATTCAGAATGTAAACAATACAAATTATTTGATTATAACATTTTCTACTGCATATATATTAAGTTAAATCATCAAGTGGTTACAAAAGCTTCTTTTACTGACCTCATGGGAATTAAAAATAAAGTCATTGATAACACATTGCCACATTAGTGTTCCTATGTAAATGCACCTGTAAACACCTCCCACCGCAGTGTGACTACATTTCCTTTCCTCTGTACATGTCTGCCATGGATGTTCATATTCTCCCGGCTGAACAGCTTACTACAAGTAGCCACGCCCCAAACTCACGCTATAGGTTGAGCTAGAAAGGGATGGGTGGGGTTGAGCGAGCTGCTTAATATATAAACAATGTTTTGATAGTGCCTGTGAGGATCAGTGTTTATACTTTAGGGGGAGGTAAACCAATGAATGGCTTACTTGTATTTGTCAATGAGCAAACAGGGATTGTAGAGCATATTTTGACAAAAAAAAAAAAAAAAAAAAAAGTTACATAACTTTTAAGCACCTTTAGGTAAAAAAAATTGCTATTCCAGTCCTTAAAGAAATAAAAATAATAATTAAAATTTAAGAAATTTCACTCTCTGTTTGGTGTCCTTTGCATTGTGACATTTGCAGAAGTTAACAGGATTTAGGTCCACGGGGCTTACCAGTACTCTTGTCAAGGCAAAGTTAATACAGGATAACTTTACAGACAAGGTTAGTAAGCAATCGTATCACACTAGAGTCACGTTAGTACGTCTTATGTTTAAACTTTTCACACGAGAGTACCTCCTGTACTGACGGGTCCCCTAGCACGAGTTCTTTAATTAGGGCTGAAATAAAAAAAAATTTAAAAAATCACCTTACATTCACAGCAGATGCACTGGTGGACAGATTATATCACAGCAGGTGCACTGAAGGTCAGATTATATATTATTAAACATATAAAGTGGTTTTTAGATGTTTATAATGGCTATAAGATGCGATCGCGAATGCGCTTCTTGGCTATGCTTGCCGCCATATTGTTTAAATGCAATTAGTGTTGTCAAAAGTACCGGTATTTCGGTACCAAGTCGATACTAAAATAAAAAAAGATGTAATGATACCAGTGTTTCTGTAGTACTGGTAGTACAGAGCACCAACTCAATCCGGTACCAGCACGCAGTATGACTGACACGACTGCTTTAAAAGGCTCATTTTGAGCATGTGCTCTGTAACTCTTTACACTGAAATTAAATTAAAATCGTGAGGTCCTAGTGTGATTTATTAAACCGCTAAAGGCTGTAATCTTAGTGTGGAAGAGATGCATACTTTGAATTAATGCTCAAGTCTGACCGCTCATACACCGGAAACTCCACAGATATTGAGAACAATTTACAACATGTATCAGATGACAGAGCAGAGCACTAATCTACTGTGAACCACGCAGCACATGTAAACTATATATTTATATAATTAAATCATAGCATTTGCACTTTAATCTCTCAACTCAACTTTATTTATATAGCACTTAAAACAGAGTTGACCAAAGTGCTTCACAGTAATAAAATGTAATTCCATTTAAAAATTACAATATACACAAACACCAGCAATCTAAAACACAAAATACTAACACTCCAAAACTATGTCCTACATTTCATTTGTCTGACTCAAAAGGCCAGTGTAAAGAAATGAGATTTCAGACTTGACTCAAGTCTCTGTAAGTAACTTTATCTGGAAAGTGAAGATTCAGGCAAAAAATAGACGTCATAATAAAAGCACATTTCAAAATATAAGCTAGACCCCTGAAATTCAAGAAATTGACAAAAATATATTACAACTGTATAGTACAATGCAATAATCACTGTAATGACAATAATAATAAAGCAATTTATTACAAGCAGGATTGCTACTGCATAAAAGTTTAGCAAAAAAATGAAATGACATGAAAAGATCTATTTTCACTTGTTAAAAAGGTTAAGAATGAATTAGACACCATTTTGAAAATTAAATTAAATTCTAAAACATGGAGTTCTGGAAAATGATAAAAAGGAAAACATGATTTGGTAAAGAATAAAACAGATTTCAGTAGGGTGCTACTTAAAAGCACGAAGGAAACATGCATTTCTTTTAAAGTGCACCTATTATGATTTTTAAACGTGCCTAATTTTGTTTTAAAGGTCTCATACAATAGATTTACATGCATCCAAGGTCAAAAAACACTTTAATTTACTCAATTTAAATTGCAGCATTAACTTATTTTCCCCAGTGTCAAAAACGACTCCAATGATCCGTTCTAAAGGATTCATTCTAAAATCCTCCTTTCAGAAAGCCAACTCTGCTCTGATTGGTCAGATGTCCCAGTCTGTTGCGATTGGTCTACCGCTTACAGAGCTTATCGGAAAGGAAATGCCCACTACCATATCAGAGTTTCAGCTCTGTCTGAAAAAATGTCTGTTTTACCTGACCAATTTGAGCCCGAGTCCGACAGTGATACATCGGAAGATCAACCGAACCACCATCGCAAGCACGACAAGAACAGGACGTTTCTCAGTGACAAGTTTATATGTAGTTTGACAATAACGTGAGTTAGCCAGTTAGCAGAGGCTAACAGCGTGCACTAGCTGTACATGTAAACAGACCAGAGGCAGGTTTTTTTGTTACCAAATTACGTAGGTTAGTACAGGAAGTCTGGAATTACTAAAGACTCGTTTCAGGTATTCAGAATCGGTTCTTTCTTTTGGGTGTCAATAACTCCATATTTCGTGCACTTTGATTTTTTTAAACTTTGCAGACTTTTTTTACATTCACAAACAGCTATATAACACACTACATGAAAGGTAATATTTGAAAACCCATAATAGGTGCTCTTTAATGTATTATTTACATTGAAATGTAACTTTTAAATAGGCTAAACAGGTGTGTTCAATAGCAGTCATATTAGCATTTTTATGCTGTGGTACCAAAATTGGTATTGAGAACCGTGAAATTTCACTGGTATTGGTACCGACTACTGAAATTTTAGTACCGTGACACAACACTACATGCAATTCAGCATGGGACTCCGAGTTCATCATAGGCTCTAAAAACCATGCCCTTCCACTTTCACTTTCCCAGCACCAGAAGTGGTTAGAATGAGTGACGGAATGGAAGAAGACTCAAATGTACTGACTAGTTTGTATATTCTTTGTTTGACATAAAACATTAGGGTTGGGAATCATAAGGAATTTTACGATTCTGGTTCTGATTCCTCTTAATGATTCCGGTTCCTTAACAGGTCCAGTAACGATTCCAGTAATTTTTTTAGTACTTTTTTTTTTTTTTAAAGAATTATTTGGAAATGAGAAATGCAATTCTTATAATGATTCCGGTATTTTTTAAAGAACAGAACCAGTTCTGAACAAGTTCTTGGTTCCCAACCCTAGAAAACATGGCCGCATCGCTGCATCAAAACAGTGCGCTCCGAGTAACGGTTTTAAACTTTTATTTAGTGATTGTTTGAATGTTTGTAACATATAAAAATAAAGATATTGTGATGTTGAAAAGACTATGAGCTGCTGGTTCATCATGGCAGTCGCTTCAGTCCCTCTTTGCTGGTAAACAGCAGCATGAACAGATCACCCTGGTTTGATCGTACGCATCTGAGCCCAACATTGCGTGATCATACCAGTTTGATCGTACTTGCGAAAGGGTCAAGTGTTTGAAACTGTGTAGTTAATGCACTGTGTATTGGCTCAGTTTACTTTGTGCCTTACTGTATAAAATGTATCTTTAGAAAAATAGGGACGAGTCAATTATTTTCTGTGGTAATCAACATTATGCCACAAACACTGTCAATAGAGTTTAACTTGTATTAAACCTGAAACATTCCTTGTTAGAATAAATATCTATGACATTCTCAAAAAAAAAAAAAAAAAAAAAAAAAGTAACTGCTAATTTCATTATTCCTCTTCACACAATCATAATTTGGTTCCATGATTGATATTTAGGGCTGGGTATCGCCAGCTACCTCACGATACAATATGTATTACGATACATGTAATTCGATATATCACGATATCTTGATTCGATTCCACATAGCAGATGAAAGCACATAGCAGAATATAAATATCGATACATAGATCTAAAAGTAGTGATCGACCGATATTATTTTTTTAAATGGCCGATGCCGATATCCAGATGGCAGGGTGGCCGATAGGCTGATACATCACAATTTAATATTAGGGGTGCACAGATCAATCGGCCACCAATCTAAATCAGCCGATCTTTGTCTCAAGTCTGTGATCAGCAATCAGCCGATCGTGCCTAGAATCAGGGCCGATCTTTTTTGCAGCACGCAGGAATCACACATACACTGCTACTCTAAGTGAGCGCATTCTCAGCCCTTGCTGCATGACAGTGTGGCCTCTGGAGGGTGAATTGTTAATTCTAGGAAATTCACAAATTGAAACTTTCAGACATGCTGTTATTCAGATGAATTTGCAAGTTTTCTTTAAATGTGTAAGAATTACACATGTATGAATATTAAGATACCCATTTTCTAGAGTCATTACGGCATTCATTTTGACTCACTGCACTGAGCACAGAGAGGATAAAGAGACAGCAAACGGGTATAAAAACAAATTAAACAAATAAACATTGATACAAATCTGAGTATACGTGATGTAATGCAAGTCGTGACAATCAGACGTTTTGTTGGGCGAGAGTGTCTGTTTGAGCGAACATGGGCACTTTCAGCTTCACTCCCTTCAATATGCTCACTCACGGTGTCAATCGAACATGAGCGCTCTCAATATCTCAGTCACTCATCTCTGCACTATTCTGTGAGGATCACAGGATCATTACCTCTATTCACAGCAATTACATTTTAACCATAACCGCACCACATCTTCACGCATTTGCTTAATTATTGGTTTGTGTTACAGCAAAATGCCTAAGACTAAACAAATCACAGATATTAATGATTTCTCACTGGAGCAGTTTTAGAGCTTGTAATGGATATATTTTTCTTATTTTTGAACATATCTCTACTGTGTGTGAGGCTCTCTTGGTTTATAATGCTTACCAGAATATCACCTTTTGATATTGACAACAGAACTATTCATAAACCTTTCAAAACAAATAAATGTTAGCAAATCACAATTAATGTAATTTTGGTAACTTTATAAAAGGTTCCATTTGTTAACATTAGTTAATGCATTAGGTATCATGAACAAACAACAAACAATATATTTTTACAGCCTTTATCAATTATAATATTAGTTAATAAAAATCACAATTGTTCATTTTTAGTTAATGTTAGTTCATAGTGCATTAACTAATGTTAACTAATAAAACTTTAGATTTTAAAAATAGTACATGTTGTAACTAACATTAAGTTCATTAATTCATGTTAACTACAGTAATGTTGTTAAATAATGTTAACTAATGGAACCTTTTTGTAAAGTGTTACCATACTTTTACTGTGTGGGGCATAAACATAACATGCAAAAGTGTAGCAAAGAGCACTTAAAATTAAAAATCGGTATCGGACACAAATTTCCTGATCGATGCACCATTATTTAATATAGTAAATAACATAAAATTGCTAAAAAATGAATAAACTCTTTAGCACTTTATTTACTCAATTTCACACTAAACTTTAACTTTGTAAAAAAGAATCTAAAAGAAATGTATTTTAAAATGGTAGATAATAGAAATCAGAAGATACTGCTAAGTCATCAAATTGTAGTAATTTATTTGTACATGAAGAAATTGATAATATATTAGGTAGAAGGAAATAACAGTACACACAGTAGTCCAGCAACCATGGATAACATGTCCATGTTAGCAATCGCATTCTCTCAAAAAAATCAAACGAACTGCACTTACAGTGCATAGTGAATAAGACATTTACTCATAGCACACGTGAAGTGCTTTTATCTTGAAGTTTCACTCACGCACTCATGCGGATCCAGCGTGAGCAGCAATCTCCTGACAGTTTAAACGGCCTGGATTACCTGCTTGGACTGTCACGGACTGACTGTCATGATTTGTGAATCAGAGGAACTTTTGATCCTGAAGTTTAATTCTGGCTGATGGAATACACGCTTCAAAATTAAGATATTAGATGAGCGCTCGACGGGAAGAGAACGCTGGATTTTCGTGAGGTTCGTGAATTACATCTTTTTAAACGAGATATTTGCATATTTGCAGACCGTATATAATACAAGTTTTATTGATATTTGCCTTTTATCATTAGAAAAGTTACAGGGAACTGTTAGCATACATGCTTCAGAGGAAGATTTGAGCGTTCCACAGGATACTGGATCTGCTGAAGTTGAGTGAAGTTGGTTTATTACATCCGTTTAAACGAGATATGCACATTTCTGCAGACGGTATATGATATTACTTGTACTGATATTTGCCTTTTTATCATTAGACAAGAAAATTAAAAGTTAAAGGGAACTGTTGAGGAGAGAGGGAGAATGAAACAGGCGAGCACTTTAACATTGAGCTCAAACGCGTCTGCTGTGGCTCTGATATGCAGACCGTTTAAATGACGCTGTATCTAAGTAAATACTTGCAAATAGTACAAATTAACCATGTAAACAACAAACATGTAACAATATACAGTATATATACACAATATAATACAGTTGAAGTCAGAAGTTTACATACACTTAGGTTGAAGTCATTAAACTAATTTTTAACCAATCCACAGATTTAATATTAGCAAACTATAGTTTTGGCAAGTCGTTTAGGTCATATACTTTGTGCATGACACGAGTAATTTTTCCAACAATTGTTTACAGACAGATTGTTTCACTTTTAATTGACTACATCACAATTCCAGTGGGTCATAAGTTTACATACACTAAGTTAACTGTGCCTTTAAGCAGCTTGGAAAATTTCAGAAAATGATGTCATGCCTTTAGACAATTATCTTCTGATAGGAGGTGTACTGAATTGGAGGTGTACCTGTGGATGTATTTTAAAGCCTACCTTCAAACGCAGTGCCTCTTTGTTTGACATCAATGGAAAATCTAAAGAAATCAGCCAAGACCTCAAAAAAAAAAAAAAGAAAAAAAAAAAAATGGACCTCCACAAGTCTGGTTCATACAACAAGGGTACACAAGTATAAACACCACGGGACCACGCAGCCATCATACCGCTCAGGATGGAGACGCATTCTGTCTCCTAGAGATGAACGTAGTTTGATGTGAAAAGTGCGAATCAATCCCAGAACAACAGCAAAGGACCTTGTGAAGATGCTGGAGGAAACAGGTAGACAAGTATCTATATCCACAATAAAACGAGTCCCATATCAACATAACCTGAAAGGCTGCTCAGCAAGGAAGAAGCCACTGCTCCAAACCCACCATAAAAAAGCCAGACTACAGTTTGCAAGTGCACATGGGCACAAAGATCTTACTTTTTGGAGAAACTGTTAACTGTTTGGCCATAATGGCCATCATTATGTTTGGAGGAAAAAGGGTGAGGCTTGCAAGCTGAAGAACACCATTCCAACCGTGAAGCATGGGGGTGGCAGCAGCATTTTGTGGGGGTGCTTTGCTGCAGGAGGGACTGGTACACTTCACAAAACAGATGGCATCATGTGGAAGGAAAATTATGTGGATATATTGAAGCAACATCTCAAAACATCAGCCAGGAAGTTAAAGCTCGGTCACAAATGGGTCTTCCAAATGGACAATGACCAAGCATACTTCCAAAGTTGTGGCAAAATGGCTTAAGAACAACAAAGTCAAGGTATTGGAGTGGCCATCACAAAGCCCTGACCTCAATCTGAGAGAATATTTGTGGGCAGAGCTGATAAAGCGTGTGCAAGCAAGGAGGCCTACAAACCTGACTCAGTTACACCAGTTCTGTCTGGAGGAATGGGCCAAAATTCCAGCAACTTATTGTGAGAAGCTTGTGGAAGGCTACCCAAAACAACTGACCCAAGTTAAACAATTTAAAGGCAATGCTACCAAATACTAGCAAAATGTATGTAAACTTCTAACCCACTGGGAATGAGATAAAAGAAATAAAGCTGAAATAAATAATTCTCTACTATTATTCTGACATTTCACATAAAGCAGTGATCCTAACTGACCTAAGACAGGGAATGTTTTCTACGATTAAATGTCAGGAATTGTGGAAAAACTTAGTTTACATCTATTTGGCTAAGGTGTATGTAAACTTGACTTTAACTGTATATGCAATTTCAATACACCAAATTTATTGATGTAGGGGAAGTGACCCAATTAAGCCCACCCAAATCTAAGTTTTATATGTTTTCTAATATAAATGTTAACAGCCTTCCAATAAAATGAGTATTAAATCAAAGATTAAATCACCCATCTAAACACTCATGTTATGTTTTGTGATAAAATGACAAAATTAATATACTTCATTTAACTGCAAATTTGAAAAGTCTGGAGTGGGCTTATAAGGAACATGTATACCATTTAAGCCCAAGTGTTCTTAATAAGCCCACTATGCTTTTAAAAATGTTAATGCTTCACATTTTACTAAACACCTCAATTTCACTATGTAACAAAATTTTTGTTCCTGGTAAATTCAAGGAGAACAAGGAAGCGTACTGAGGAGCAAGGCGAGCGCTTCCATCAGGATATACTGGACTTTGAATGCCGCTAGCAAGGACAGTATAACGAGAACATGATGGGAGACTACATTTGGGGGCTGATTCGTGAAAGTGATTTACAGTATAATCATAAGTCTCGAAAAACTACTCACTTCTAAATCTTTTGTAGTCATTTTTGTATTACTTTAGTATAAATACATGTTAATTTGGATTCATATGTTGTTGTTTTTCTGACTTTGTGAACGAAAAGACACAAATTCGCCTGTTTTCTCATTGGATATAGGTACATTTCAAAATATCACTGTCCTGATCACAAAAGCAACGTTTGTGGGTAATAATAGCCATTTTCTATACTTTTGAAGAATAAGCAATTAGGAAATAACACCTACTACCCAGGAACCAAAAAAAAAAAAAAAAAACATTTGTTAGTGTTATTCATGTAGATTTAGACCTCATCCATCATAACCAGTAAATAGAATCTTTAATTTCTGAATCTTACAGTCCTTATAATTTTGTTCACTGTATTTTCATTTTTCTCTCTGCAATGAAAACAGATTCAGTATGTAGCACTGACAAGGAGTTCAGTTTAATATGTGGTTCAATGGGTTATTTGTTCAGTGGGCTTATTAGGAACAATAGGGGTCAGTGGAAAATAAACCTAAATAGTCAATGTAAACAAATTTTCTTCATTAATAAAAAAAACCTTTACATCAGAGCATGTTTGTTGTTGTTTAAACAAGTAAAATAATTATTCTGCTTTTAAGCTTTGAGGAAACATACTTTTCAAAGGCACTGTTCCTTATAAGCCCACATGAAAACAAAGTTATACTTCTGGATTATAAATTACAGAGCACTAAATCTTGTTTGAGCTCAAGAAGCTTCTTAAATATTTTAATTTACTCTGTTTAATCATTTTCTTTTACTGCATCCGTCTTTGTGAGCATCACTCAGGCAGTGTCCTGCACTAGCTCCAGAAACTCATGAAATCCATCTTCTCAAACACAAGGTATTGCTGTTAAATAAAGTGATGTACCATTTGGTTTATTAATATCGAAATTTTTACTTTAAAAAGGTAAATAAAAAAAATAAAAAAATTGGCCTCATCAAATGGCTGTCATCCTTATGTCAAATACTTTCATTTGAACCATTTAATTTAAAATGGTATGTTTCAATAATTACAAAATTGCATGACTCCTGCATTGCATAATGTACATGGTTACGGAAACCTTTTTTTCTCATTCACATATTTCCAAATATTCTGCCTATTAAATTAACAGCCTACAAAACGAATGCACCAACACACAGGAGTAGATGACAGCATTTCTCCAGATTTGGAATGAACAGCTTAAAAAAAAAAAACTTAGCAACTTCATGCCAATTTAATAAAACAATGCAAAAATAAACATTTAACAATGAACATTAGTTAGCGATATGATTCATACAATGGTAAATGTTCTGTAAATAATTTTTGTATCATTAATAACGTTTTATTTACCATCAAGGCTATTTAACACATCCAGATATTATTTTAGTTAATATTATTAATTACATTGTAGCATTTGGTTATTTTAGCGTGAGAGCACAACACCGAACTGATGTGGATCGTGAGAAGCAGAGTGCCTGTCTGTGTGTGTTTATGGTGAGACCATCCATCACTGACTAGGCAACATCTGCACAATGGATGACACGAAACAAATGTTCAGCGAAAATTCAAATGAAGATCGCAATGGATATATTTGAAACTATATCAGATTGCAGTTTTTTTTTTTTTTAGATTTTTTTTTTTTTTTTGCCCAGAGCCCCCTTTAACTTCCGACCCTCGATGGAACTAGATACGGAGATGAGAAATGTAACAGGTGTTTAAGGGCATTTTCAGACTTGTAACTCGTTTAAATTGATCTGAAACTGAGGCTAAATTGTTACAATGTTGCATTTTCTTCTTGGTTCGGGTCACTTTCACAAGGCAACATATCAAAACGGACCAAAACTGTGTTAATAAATGCCACGTGAGCAAACTGTCCTCTAATTGGTCAAAGTTTGTGTGCTGTTCAAGTATTTAGCGCTTACAGCCGAAAACGGATAAAATTATATACCTGCATAAATTTGTCAACTGTTACAAATTGTCGACTACTGTGTGGCACAAAATGTGCGTTCTAGTCAGAGGTTGCACTGCAAATAATATCAGTCACTCGGATGGATACGAGTTGTTTCATCACTGTTATTTTTAATCTGTCAATAGCTACTTTTGCATTATTTCTATACTGAAAAGTTCCTTTTCTCATGGACACAGAGCTCTCTCTCTCTTCTGTGGACACACAAAAACACATCAGAATGAGTGAAGCTACGTACAGTAAAGATGATTTACATCTGTCATAAAGTTGCTAACGTCATCCTACCTGTGTTTGTTTTGCCGCCAACCAAAAAAAAGAAGCGATTGTACTATTTACCTCAAGAATTATAAAGTAACTGCTATTTTAAACGTGCAATTATGTCTAATATAGTCACCAAAAGGCTCTATCCACGTTTTGATTATGAATTACAGCGACGTGCTGACCTATAGATGGACCTGTGGAGAAGAAATCAGGTGCATTCATGGTTTTTATAGGGATATTATTTGGTGCGTTGGTCCGATGGGTCAGTTTGCATTCTCACCACAAGCAAACTGCTCCAGAGTTCCTTTGCAATCGGTTCGAGACCACCTCTTTCAGGAGGTCTTGGATTGATTATTTTGGTGCAGATCCGAGTGCGATTGCCATTTTCACATATGCCTAAATGAACCAAACCAAGGGAGAAAATGCGCCAAGTTCCGAATCAAATGCTCCAAATGAGCCAGGTGTGAAAACGCCCTTAGTGTCTCTTAACCATGCAGCTGGTACATTACACAAAGCATTTTTGCTATTTCAGCCTCTCTTGCAAATGTACCTCATTATTTATGACTAATGGAGCGCCAAGATATGAAAGGTGGGAAAAACTACAGATCGCTCCTACGTCACGCACTTGCCATGTTAACAGCTTTGTTGATTATAAACAGAAACTATAGAGTTATCGCGTCGCCTGCTTACGGAGACATGGTATAACGCCATTTGCATGTCAAATTAACAGGTTTAGAAAGGTTTAGACATCTGAAACATCTTAAGTTCAGTAACTACATGACAAAGCGCTTCTTCACTGTGCATGCTTACACTTCTGATGACTTTGAGGAGGAATACTTGTACTACCAGAAAGCCGCCGCTATTACAGTCAATTCTAACCATGATTGTTAAGGACATGAGACCACTTTCCATGGTGGAAGGACAAGGCTTTCGTGAAATGGTTTATGCATTCAACTAGGGATATATCCTGCAATAAACACTTTACAAGTTTAATGGAACAGAAATATGAAAAAAACCTTTCAAAAGGTATACATACACCTATACCTGATGACACAATACATGTTTTAGGAACATATTAGATTTTAAACACAATAAAGATGACTGAACAACAATTTAACCACTGAAAGAGGTTAAATTGATCATCTTAAAGTAAAATTCAAAACTTAGAGCTTTTAAAGCATTCAAGATGCAAGAAGCTTCTTTGCATTGACGGCTGACATTTGGACTAGCCTTGCTACAGAAGCATAACTTGGTGTCACATGTCACTTTATCACTGAAGACTGGCAAATGAAGACTCACCCTTGCAACAATGCCTCTTGAAGAAAGACATACTGTTGCCAACACAGCAACATGGCTGGAAGAGGTTGTTGCAAAATTTAACATTTCACCAACTAACATAAAAGCAGTCGTTCATGACAATGGATCCAATGTTGTTGCCACAATGAAATTCCTGGCAGACAAAAATAATTTGGTCTCTGTCCACTGTACTGGACACACACACTTCAGCTTTTTGTGACCAGTTCTCTTAAAGAGCCCAGCATCTGCAAAGCTTTGGGAGCTACAAAGCAGCTTGGTTGAACATTTTAGGAGAAGTGAACTGGCCAATACCAAGCTTAAGGAAAAGCAGCAGCAGATGAACATGCCAGAGCATAAGCTGATCCAAGATGTCAGTATCCGGTGGAACAGCACCTATTATATGATGGAGAGACTACTGGAGCAGTGCTGGCCAGTTACTGCCACGCTTTCTGATCCTGAGGACACCAAGGGGCAAACATTACTTTGACTTGAAGCCTGATCAGTGGTCACTGCTTGAAGAGCTGACACAGGGCCTGCAATCTTTTCAGTGTGCCACTGTTTTCCTTAGTGGTCGAGAGTATGCAACATTGGCATGCCTTCCTCAACTTGTTAAAGGGCTACAGAGGTCTGTGCAACAAACCCTAAGTTTTGAAACAACACCAGGAAAAGCTTTTTTAGCCAAAGCTGCCAAAGAGTTGAATGAATGTTGCATTTATATAGTGCTTTTTCGGACACTACACTCAAAAGCGCTTTACACAGTAAACAGGGGACTCCCCTCGACCACCACCAGTGTGCAGCATCCACCTGGATGATGCGACGGCAGCCATAGCGCGCCAGTACACTCACCACACACCAGCTATTGGTGGTGAGGAGAGCGTTATAGAGCCAATTTATGGATGGGGATTATTAGGAGGCCATGACTGAGAAGGGCCATTTGGCCAGTACACCGTGGTTACGCCCCTACTCTTTTACGAGAAGTGCCCAGGATTTTTAATGACCACAGACAGTCAGGACCTCGGTTTAAAGTCTCATCCAAAGGACAGTGCCTATTTACATTATAGTGTCCCACTTCTGGCCTCCCTAACACCTCTTCCAGGGTGTTCCGGAGTAAAGAGTTAACAGAGAGGTGGGGCAATGTCAACACTTTCTTTGAGGACAAAGACAATACAGTTGTTCTGTCAGCAGCCCTAGACCCAAGGTTTAGAAAGCTTAAGTTTATGACTGCTGAACAGGGGATAAGGGTACAAAGCACTGTCAAAGTCCTTGCTATTCAAGCAGCAAAATAATCCTGGAAATGTGCACAGGAAGAGCAGAGTGTCATTGCTCCCAGGAGAGAGGAAAAGTCAGTGCTAGACAGCCTCAGTGAAGAAGAGTCCCAGAATGACCAAAAGATTCAGTTGGTGAGAAATGAAGTACAGATGTACTTTTCAGAATCACAAATAAAAAAAATCCCCTCAGTTGGTGGAAGGAAAATGAGGGACGTTACCCTACACTATAAAAGCTTGCAAGATCCTTTCTTTGCATTCCCGCCATATCCATTCCAGCAGAACGGATCTTCTCTGCTGCAAGAAACATTTGCTCACAAAAAGAGCAAGTCTATCACGTGTTGATATGCTGACCTTTCTTCATTTTAATTCGGTGCTTGTGACAATCCAAAAATAAAAAAATAAATGCTGATCCAAAAATGACATTGCTACTTAATGTTTTTCATTAACAGGACCTTTTGTCTTTACAAATGAAGCCCTTAATGCTGCTGCCTTATTTAAAGTTTATTTTTTTTACATTCAAACATGTACATTGTTTTTGTCTGTAATCAAAGACCAAATCAAAGGTCATCACGGACCAACTTTGACCCTGGTTTGGGCATCTCTGGATTAGAGGTTTGAATCTGGCCTGATTTGATTACGATTCAAAGTTTAATGATTCGATTATAAAACTATTCTCGATGCATCTTGTCCAAATAAACTGCTAAGCGAGTGATCAGCAATAAGCAGAAGGCAATGAAATGGAGAGCATGCAAGAGGAGAGAAAGGCATTGGGAAAAACCCGAACTGCTGACTCATTTTCTGCTGTTTTTGCCCCCGTTCTGAGCAAATTAATGCAATAACGGGCACAAGCTTGTCTTTCAAGTTGTTTGTTGGCATGTTATCACGAATAGACTCTCCAGTTGCCATGTGCATGGGTTTGTGAAAATTTTCTGGGATTGTAGTTTCATTCGGGCATGAATGGTCATGTGTTTGATACACTTAGTTTACAAACAGTCACGTTTGTGCCCTTGACATTAGTGTATGCACTTAACACGCTTTCTTTCAATATCTATCTTTGGCGTGCACTGTGGTTTAAACTGAACTCAGAATCGATTCAGATTTTTTTGAGGATTGATTCAGAATCGTTTGATAAAGAATCGTGATGCATCGCTGAATCGACCCCCCCCCCCAAATATATTTTATTTTATTCAAAAATATTTCTAAGAATGATTTCAAAATAAGCCAACTTCAACAAACTATGCTTTTCTTTTAGGAAAAAAAATGAAATTAATATGCATTAATAAATAATAAAGAAAACTTTTCCACTCACCTGGAGACTTTATAGAAACCATACTGATGCCATTAGGGTAATGCATATAATATAAACCCTGAGTCTAGAAAAACAACTTGCTATATTAGTGTTTTTAATAGTCAACTAGCTGGTGCAGAATAAGTACTCGATTAGTCATGCACATCCCTCCTGAATTTATTCAGATTGACGAAAATGAGTGCATGTAAAGATGCACATTGAGTAACTCATGCTGACAAAGCAAGAGCCACTATGCAGATCGCAAGACCCATTGATCAGTTTTGATTTCTCAATCCAGTCCTAAGAGACTGGTGAGACTACTGTTGCGCCTTAATAGAAGTCTCAAAAACATCCTCTGCAAGATGTAGACAAATAGGCCTAATACACAAATAAATTTAATTTAGCCATGGTCATCTGTTGTCAGACTTGTGTGAACTGAAGGGACAACTGCAACAGTCCTGCAACTCTATATAATCCTTTTCTAAATCAGTTTCATAAGTTAAGTTACACAAAATGTGAGAAAGCCAAGCAGTTGAAATGCTAACTAATTATGCGCTGTCACATGGACTACTCGAATAACTTGACACTGAGGTTGTATATCACAGAGGTGCATGTGCGATATTCATAGGATAAACAAAACAGCCATTAATGTTTGATAGTCATATAAATATGAATACATATTTAATGAACATTATAGGTCACAGACATCATTTCCATCTTGTGAGAATATCACATTGAAGGTCACGGGAGTCTTAATATGCAATCTTTACTTAATGGAAATGTCCTCAACCGAAATTAACAGAAACTATCCCTCAAACTATCAATTTCTGAGATGACGACCTTTATCAATTTGAGCTCCCTATTTATAAAGGTGACCAAGTAGATTTTATCCTTCATTCGAGCAGTCATATTTTCACAAAACAAGCGGTAAACATGGAAGCAGTCCGAGCTGTTTTTCAGCTATTTGTGTCAGAGAACCAACCCGCAATGTTTTCTCCTGAAACCAAATCAACCAACGTGGACATGCAGGGCCTACTATTGCGTTTTAGTACCATCAGCTTAAAAACTCCCTAATGCATATTACATTAGATAAAAAATTAGGGCTGTCATAATTACTCAAATTCTTGATTACCAAATTGCCAAAACGACAAATCAAAAATATAGCGGAAGTGACGCAGTCCACAGACAAGGGTCCAAACACATAAGAGGTGACAGCTGTGTGAGAGTACTTCACTTTAGATTTGAAAAACAATGCAGGAACTAAAAAAAAAAAAAAAAAAAAAAAAAACACACACACAAAACATTACTTCAGCAATGCAACAGAACTCCAAGATAACATCCAGTTTTCACAGACCTGTGTAAGTGCTGCGCATCCAGATGCGAGACAGAAGTTGAGGTGCTCATTGCAGCATAGCATATCACAGTATTCCATGAATACTGGACACAGCAAAATACACATTGCAATGCACTCTAAACCTATTTATCCACACAATCTTTTGCAATATAGGCTTTTATGGAGCAACATAAAATAATGTAAAGACATCCATCGGACTTGTTGAACAAACACTTTCTGCTCTGAAAATCTGACTGAATCCAGACAAATCTAAGGTTATTTTCTGCAGATTGTGATTTGGGTTACATTCTGTGAAAATTAATGGTCATTTGAATGTAAATGCGATCTTCCCGATTAAGTTTGTAATAGTTCGCAATGCCCCACTTCCGAAAAATATTTTATAGATTATGGCCATTATCACAGGTAAAACTCAATGTGGGAACAAGGGGTGTGATTCTTTGGGTTGAAAGCGATTCGATTCAAAAGATTTTGACAAGATTCTTAAAATACTCCCCCTAATGAAAGACAAAATCCTTAAGAGTTTACTGCATCAAAAGCAGCTTGAAAGAAAACACATTAAATACAAGTATATACAGGTTTCTTGGAATAAAACAGAGTGCAATGTGCCACTAAAATATTTTAGAGCCAAACGTAAATACAAAAGTATTCCATATTTTACTACAACAAATTCCATGATTTCACCGCAATGACAGCATTTTATTTCAGTAGTGGCCACGTAAAGGCTGCACTTTAAAACGTAGACAGCCGACTTGCTACCTAATCAGTTAATGGCTTATGCCCAAAGTATACTTCGGTCAGTACAGGACGCAAATCTAGTCATCAGCAGAGAGCTCGAGCACTGAACGCGTGCAGCCCGATTTTTCTAACCACATGTCTTGAACGCACAGACTGTGCATGCGCCTGGAATTATCTGCACGAATTAGAGGATCCACAAGGTGGCAATAATCACATTTGAGCCGTTGCTGTCACGAAGAAACGCTAGAAGACAATCGCGGGTAAATAACAGGAGATGAAGGTAAAAACAACAACAGTAGATATGCATATCAAGAGCACACGTGTGAGGAGGTCAGGAGATACCTGCATTTGTAAAACTCAAGTCTGAAGGAAAATAAAGACATCTTTATGGGTCTAAACTCCTGAAGAGAAATTGTCCGGCATCTCATAGCAGTCGTAGTGCGCATATGCCAAACGCCTGTATATGCGCGCACCGTCAAATGGAGTATACTTTGACAGGCTCACATTCGACTGTACGCAGATGCTGAGCATTCGCATCAAAATCGAAGTATTCTTTAGGCTTTAACCGACATCATTTTTGGATGAATGGAACTCTTAAGGAAACTAGTCTCAGCACAGTTTGAAAAGCACCATATTTTCAACCTACCTCCGTATACAGCATTTTCCGTTTTCAGACACAGCCAATGAGTTCCCAATGAGCCAATACAACGCATTTCACTCAAGACAAGAGCGCGAACTGTCAATTGCTTATGTGATTCTCAGTGGCTGTCCTGAGGAGAGATCAGACATGAGGTGCTCGAAAGCTGCTCCGAAAAAGTTTCAATGAGAGTTATGGATGGAAGTGAGAGCGGGATCCCATGAAGGGCGAAAGAGTGCAGCGCACACCTGTGAGGGGAGAGCTGAGGTCGCGTGCCTAGAGAACGCCGCCACAAATGTCACCATTAAAACTCACTTGTAACGTATTCAATATTTATATATTTTAAAATATTGTACACCGTTTTGTCGAATCACGATTCATCCAATTTTTAGCATTTTAAATCGATTATTGACCAACACTAATGATTCTCGATTCAAAAATCATATTTCAAGATCAATGCATATAGATCGGCAGGATAAGTAATCAATACATCGAGTAAGCGAGTGAATCATTACATCCCTAGTGGTAACCCATAGAATTTATTTACTGAATAAAGCCACAGGTCTGTATGCTGTCAGTCAAAGCACAACGTGACCCTGCCGTTAAAGCCACACAGCTGCACGTCTCATGCCCCGCAGACACAATATGAGGCTGACCTGAGAGAGTAATGGCTATTCTTTGAATGTGAAATTATAAACATTGTTTACTCAAGAAGCAACTGAATGGATAGGTCACGTGGCGCCGTGCGAGAAGCGGACGTGAGCGGCGAGCTCTGCACACTTTGCTTGTTTTAATGCTATTTGTGTCAAACCAGTGAGATTCGATACACCCTGATTCTTAACTGTTCTAGGAAGACAATGTCAAAAAATTCAAAATCCTCGGGCTCTGGAGACATTAAGACACTTACATGCTCAAGCGGATTCCCCGCAGCGGCAGGCTGGAAGCCCCGGACTCAATTTGGACGATGAGCTGAAAGAAATCCGGTGTGAATTGATGAACGTGTCGGCAATGCTGACGAAGGCTGTTGCAGACTTGGAGGATTTGGTTGTAATACGATCGATTGATTACTTCCATGGAGACAAATTTCTCGGAGTTGGTTACAAGATTGTCGATTATCTGTAGTCATCAGAGAGGGAATTAGCTGCTAATCCTCTAGCGACCACGACAGACTTGCAACACGTTTGGGAAAAACTGGAGAATTTGGAGAATCGTAATCGATGATAAAGTCTGAATTGTTGGAATTCCTAAGCATGAGGAAGGCAGAGAAATGGTAAAATTCCTAGACAAGTTCTTCCTGAGTCTGCTTGACATAAGCCATAAGGTGGAAATCGAGTGAGCTCATAGAGTTCCGGCATGGAGATCGGCTGAGGGAGACAGGCCCCAATCAATTCTGGCCAAATTTCTGAGATCATCTGATAAAGCTCTTGTATTGCATGAGGCGAGGAGTAAAGGAAAGCTTTCTTGGAAGAACCACAGCATTTTCTTGTTCCCAGACTTTGCGAATTCAAAAGAAATGTGAACAATTCAAGGAATGCAAGAAACTCTTACATCAGTGGAAGATCGCTTTTGCTCTGATGTTTCCGGCCAAACTGAGAAAAGATACTAAGGATGGGCGTAAAGTATTTACATACCCACAGCAAGCACTGTCCTTCAAAACACTGGAGTAAGCCATTTGGTGATTTTCACGTTGCCGCCTAGTGGACCGACTCATTAAACATACTTGACAGTTCGAGGAAACTGGCCACCGTTTTCGTTTTTTTTTGTGCTGGTTCCGTCTAGCGGCTGGAGTTTGTTTTGTGTAGAATCATTTCTTCGGTACCGCTTGTGGATAAATCTGCTTGTTTTGGGTGCTTATGCCTCCTGTTGGTTGGAGTTGGTTTTGTTGAATATTTCTTGCAGGACATTGGAGTGAGTTTGACTGCCCGATAGGGCTGCACAATTAATTGAAAAACGAATCGCGATTACGATTATGGCTGCCACAATTATGTAATCGTGAAAACTGACGATTACAGCGTTCAATTTATGTCTGCTCCTGCTGAGACAATGGTTTCTATTTACAATGTGTTTTTGCAGCAGTTGAGTATTCTAACCAATCACTAACATGTCCGTTGAGCAATGAAACGGCAATGGCCAATCAGAGCCGCTTAAATTAGTCTTCCGTCCTATCAGTAATGACAACTGATCCTAATGCGCAAGTTTTATACCGTCTGAATGCCCAGATGCTTGCTTTGTTCCACCTCTGTTCGCGGTTACACACTAAAATTAATACTGAAGAAACATCACCTGACACTCGAAAAGAAGCTGTAGAACAAGAGCGAAAAGCACTTTGGAATTATTTTGGATTCATTCCATATTGCACCGCTCGCTTTGAACGTAGATGTTAAATACACTGCAAATGAGCAACACGACAAAACTAAAATGCTCCCGTTCTAATCAAGGCATAGATGCGGTGTAAATAATTGATTTATTATGCTGATTAGACAGCTTTGTTTTCGAGCATTTGCGGAGTGCAGAACTTTGTGTGGAGCGTCACTGAGCTTGCGTCGAAATGCAGGTCTCAAACAGTGTAAACCTGCAGTGAGTGACAGTAGTCATTGTAATGGGAGAGATTTTTGCGTTGCTCGATTTCTGTGTACAAGTTATTGAAAATTTTATATGTTTTGTTTTGTCATGTTAATGAGTAGGCCAATGTGAATTTGATTTGTACAAAATAGCAATAAATTCAGCTCAACTGTTCCAAGTTTGTTTTGGAGGTGTAGCCAACATAAAGAATATGGCATGAATAGCATATTTCAGGAATCACTGTCATTGTTATCGCGTCTGCTCTAATAAGACACATTTGCCATGCAGCTGGCATTAGTAGATTTAACATGTTCACAAATCACACAAACTCTGATCGCAAATGACTGTTTTTAATTTCCAAAGTGCAACCACTGAGGGCAAAAATGATCTACGATGATCTTACATGAACAAGATCGCCATTGAAGATCTAACGGGATGGGTCCCCTGTCTCGCCACTCAATAACGCATTTACTGTATATATACACACACACACACACATATTATATATATATATATATATATATATATATATATATATATATATATACACACACACACACACACACACACACCCGGTCAAAAGTTCTTAAACACTTATTCTTTATTATCTTTTTTTTCTTCACATTTTAGAATAATAGTAAAGTCATCAAAACTATGGAATAACATAAATGGAACTATGGGAATTATGTTGTGACTAAACAAAATCCAAAATAAATCAAAACTGTGTTATATTTTAGCATCTTCAAAGCAGTCACCATTTGCCTACAATTTGCAGACATGTACTCTTGACATTTTCTCAACCAACTTCTTGAGATATCACCCTGGGATGCTTTTTAAACAGTATTGAAGGAGTTCCCATCTATGTTGGGCACTTATTGGCTGCTTTTCTTTATTATTTGGTCCAAGCCATCAATTTCAAAAACTTTTTTTTTTAATACAATTTTAGTTTTGTAATGAAATAAATTAATATGGTGGCACAATTACATTTGTCTACAAAACTCATTTCAAACATTTAAGCATACGCCTTCAGATCAGAAGATTTTTAAGATTATGAGAAACATTTCAGTCAAGCGTTTCAAAACTTTTGACCGGTAGAGTGTGTGTGTGTGTGTGTGTGTGTGTGTATATACATATATAAAAAAAAAAAAAAAAAAAAATTATATATATATATATATATATATATATATATATATATATATATATATATATATACACACACACACACACACACACTTTTTATTTTATTTATTTATTTATTTGTGTACTCGGACTTTGGCCACAGGGATGTTTGTTGGGGTTCAGGGTGGGGTTGGGGATTGGGAGGGGGGGCAAGGGAAACAATGGGGTTTAATGGTTGACTCTGCATATGAATGTTTTTCTTTGTTATGTGTTGAGAAGCAACCAATAAAAATGTTAATCTGAAAAAAAGAAGCAACTGAATGTCCAGATGATTAAGGGCATTTTACACGGTACGTGGCAAGAGACAAGCTTATGCAATCCGGGCAGCATTTAGCACAAGCGCAACAATCCCTGCAACTGCAGCTCAACACAAGAGTGGAAACACGCGTCTCTCAATAACGCATTTACTGTTAATATTTTATCCCGTGTTGAAAAACAAAAAACAAATAGAATAGCTTTTTTTTGGTTTTCCCATATTTGAGTTCCAAAATTAAATGGGGAGATTACATTGAACTAGTTAAAGAACTAATTGAACTAGTTAAAGGCTTAAATGCCAGATTAAATCTGGCTTCCCTCGATATCGTTGTGCATACAACATTTTAATTCTACATGAGAATTTTCTATTTTAAAAGCGCTATGGAGCAATTCAACCAATTCAAACGGCTGAACAGCCACGGCATTCTGAACAGCGCTGAGGGAAAGAGAAAACACCTTTCCTGCCCCAACATCAGTTACAAGACTTTTCCCATCTACACAAACACACTTACTAATATTTATCACAGTAAGCTGTAACAGAATTTTTAAATACAACCATGGAAGTTGTAGCCAAGAAAAAACACTGATAGCACACACTCTCCTGTCGTGGGTATGCAAGTATTTTGGATTGAAAGACTTCCTTGATTGTTGTAGAGATGACCAATTGTCACTGAAGTGTTTACCTCATTCAACAAGGCAATGAGCAGTCATCAAACGATTTATGATTACATGTGTGACTTTATTTTTTGTATTTATTTTTCTGTATTTTTTTTTTTTCCAACAACTGAAGTACTTTATTTTGTTGGGATGTCCCAATCTGGATACTGGATTTGCACTTTTCAGAGAGCTCAATCAAATATTCAAATTATTGTACTATATTTTCATATTCTACTCCAAATTCTGAAAAAGTTGGGATAGTATAAAATATGCTAATAAAAACAAAAAGGAGTGATTTGTAAATTATAAATCACCCTTTGCTATATTGAAAGCACTACAACTACACATTATATGATGTTTTACCTTGTGAATTTCATATTTTTATTTTTATTCTTTTTAAATGTACATTAATTTCAAATCAGATGATTGCAACACGCTCTAAAAAAGTTGAGACAGGGGCAATTTAAGACTAATAATTTGACGAGTTGAAATAAGGCAATTTGAAACAGAAGATGTTAAACAGGTGAGGCAACTGTGTCATAGTATATAAGGAGTCTCCAAAAACAGCCTAGTCCAATTTGCCAACTTTGAGAACAATGTTCCCCAAAGACAAATTGGAAGGATTTGGGGCATTTCACCCTCTACAGTGCACAATACAGTTAAAAGATTCAAGGAATCTGGTCAAATTTTGGTGTGTAAAGGGCAAGATGAAAACCACTTCTTAATGTGCGTGATCTCTGATCCCTCAGACGTCACTGTCTTAAAAAACGTCATTCATTTGTAATGGATATCATGAACATGGGTTTGGGATTACTTTAGTAACCTTTGTTAGTCAACACTGCATCCACAGATGGAAGTTAAGACTTTGCTATGCAAAGCAGAAGCCATACATCAACACTGTCCAGAAGCGCTGCCGACTTCTCTGGGCTCGTTGTCATCTTATATGGAAAGTAAAACAGTGGAACAGTTTTTTGTAGTGGTTGACCGATATGGAGTTTTTACTGGCCAATACGATATCCAGAGAGCAGGGTGGCCGATACAATGCCGATATATTACACAATTTAACATAGTAAATAAACATAAAATTGCTTAAAAAAAAAAAAAAAAAAAAACTCTTAGCACTATATTTACTCAATTTCACACACACACAAAAAATAATTGTATTTTAAAATGGTAGATAGCAGTTTCTTCAGATTTCTGTTTAGTTATCAAATTTTAGTAATTTATTTGCACATGAAGAAATTAATATATTAGGAAGATGGAAATAACAGTAAACACAGTAGTCCAGCAATCATGGATGGCATGTCCACGTTAGCAATCGCATTTTCTCAAAAAAAAACCCCCAAAAAAAACAACAACAAAAAAAACCCAGAACTCTTAAACTCGTCTCCAAACAGTTTGAAAAGCACCTTATTTTCATCGTACCTCCATATACAGCCTCCGGAGCCAAAATTTCCCTGGTTTCGGACGCAGCCTTAAAGTTGCACTCAGTCGCTTGTGCGGACCCAGAGCGGGCCTCAATCTCCTGACAGTTTAAACAGCCTGGATCGCCTGCTTGGATTAAGGAGTAAACGTCACGATTTGTGAATTAGAGGAACTTTTGATCCTAATCCTGAAGTTTTCGATTCTGGACAACAGAACATGCGCTTCAGAGGAAGATTTTAGATGAATGCTTGATGGGAAGAAAACGCTGGATTTTCGTGTATGACATCTGTTTAAACGAGATATCTGCATATATATAAACAGTATATAATACAAGTTTTATTGATATTTGCCTTTTATCATTAGAAAAGTTACAGGGAACTGCTGAGGAGAGGTTGTTACAATACGTGCTTTAGAGGTAAATAAATGAGCGTTCCACAGGATGCTGGATCTGCTGAAGTTGTGTGAGGTTGGTTTATTACATCCGTTTAAACAAGATATGTGCACATTTGCAGACAGTATATGATATTACTTGTACTGATATTTGCCTTTTTATCATTAGACAAGAAAAATAAAAAGTTACAGGGACTGTTGAGGAGAGAAAGGGAGAATGAAACAAGCGAGCGCTTTAACATTATGAGCTCAAACGCATCTGTCGCAGCTCATATATGCGGACTGTTTAAATGACACTGTGTTGCACACCGGTCTATTACTATAGTAACACGATGGCACATAACAAAATTAACCGTGACTGGTCGTTTACAAGTCTCAGTCACTTCACATGCAAGCATGCGAATACTGGCCAAACAGGAAGATTCATTGGCCAATGCCGATAATTAAAAAAAGTCATAATAATCGGCCAATTTATCTGCCTCGGGATATATAGTTTTTTGGTCCGACGAGTCCACATTTCAAAACGTTTTAGAAAAACACAGTCGTCATGTTCTCCGGGCCAAAGAGGAAAAGGACCATTCAAGCTGTTATCAGCATCAGGTCCCAAAAGCCAGTGTCTGTATGGGCCAGGGGTGTGTCAGTGCCCATGGCATGGGTAACTCGCACATCTGTGAGGGCACCATTAATGCAGACAGATATATACAAATTTTGGAGCAACATATTCCACTATCCAGCACGTCTTTTCCAGGGATATCCCTGCATTTTCCAGCAGGACCACTTCAAACCACATACTGCCCAGATTACAAGTGCATGGCTGTGTAAGCAGAGAGTGTGGGTGCTAGATTGGCCTGCCTACAGTTCTGACCATTCTCCAATTGAGAATGTGTGGTGCATTATGAAGTACATTAGATGGCAACGAAAACTCCGTACAATTGTGCAGTAGACCTGCATAATGGATGAATGGTGGAAAATTCCACTTTCTAATCTACAGTGCATCCGGAAAGTATTACATTTTGTTATGTTATAGCCTTATTCCAAAATGGATTAAATTCATTATTTTCCTCAAAATTCTACAAACAATACCCCATAATGACAACGTGAAAGAAGTTTGTTTGAAATCTTTGCAAATTTATTATAAATAAGAAACGAAGAAAAAAAAACGTACATAAGTATTCACAGCCTTTGCCCAGTACTCTGTTGAAGCACCTGTGGCACTAATTACAGCCTCAAGTCTTTTTGAGTATGATGCTACAAGCTTGGCACACCTATTTTTGGGCAATTTCTCCCATTCTTCTTTGCAGGACCTCTCAAGCTCCATCAGGTTGGATGGGGAGCGTCGGTGCACAGCCACTTTCAGATCTCTCCAGAGATGTTCAATCGGGTTCAAGTCTGGGCTCTGGCTGGGCCACTCAAGGACATTCACAGAGTTGTCCCGGAGCCACTCCTTTGTTATCTTGGCTGTGTGCTTAGGGTCGTTGTCCTGTTGGAAGATGAACCTTCGCCCCAGTCTGAGGTCCAGAGCGCTCTGGAGCAGGTTTTCATCAAGGATGTCTCTGTACATTGCTGCATTCATCTTTCCTTCGATCCTGACTAGTCTCCCAGTTCCTGCCACTGAAAAACATCCCCACAGCATGATGCTGCCACCACCATGCTTCACTGTAGGGATGGTATTGGCCAGGTGATGAGCAGTGCCTGGTTTCTTCCAGACATGACGCTTGCCATTCAGGCGAAAGAGTTCAATCTTTGTTTCATCAGACCAGAGAATTTCGTTTCTCATGGTCTGAGAGTCCTTCAGGTGCCTTTTGGCAAACTCCAGGTGGGCTGTCATGTGCCTTTTACTGAGGAGTAGCTTCCGTCTGGCCACTCTACCATATAGGCCTGATTGGTGGAGTGCTGCAGAGATGGTTGTTCTTCTGGAAGGTTCTCCTCTCTCCACAGAGAAATGCTGGAGCTCTGTCAGAGTGAACATCGGGTTCTTGGTCACCTCCCTGACTAAGGCCCTTCTCCCCCGATCGCTCAGTTTGGCCGGGCAGCCAGCTCTAGGAAGAGTCCTGGTGGTTCCAAACTTCTTCCATTTACGGATGATGGAGGCCACTGTGCTCATTGGGACCTTCAATGCTGCAGAAATGTTTCTGTACCCTTCCCCAGATCTGTGCCTCGATACAATCCTGTCTCAGAGGTCTACAGACAATTCCTTGGACTTCATGGCTTGGTTTGTGCTCTGACATGCACTGTTAACTGTGGGACCTTTTATAGACAGGTGTGTGCCTTTCCAAATCATGTGCAATCAACTGAATTTACCACAGGTGGACTCCAATCAAGTTGTAGAAACATCTCAAGGATGATCAGTGGAAACAGGATGCACTGGATCTCAATTTTGAGTGTCATGGCAAAGGCTTTGAATACTTATGTACATGTGATTCTTTTCCGTTTTTTATTTTTAATAAATTTGCAAAGATTTCAAACAAACTTCTTTCACATTGTCATTATGGGGTATTGTTTGTATTGATTGTAGAATTTTGAGGACAATAATGAATTTAATCTATTTTGGAATAAGGCTGTAACATAACAAAATGTGGAAAAAGTGAAGCGCTGTGAATACTTTCCGGATGCACTGTATACAATCCTGTGTCTTCAGTGTCTAAATGCTTAAGTGTTATTAGAAGAAATGCTGATGTTTCACAGTGGTAAACACTCGACTGTCCCACCTTTTTTGGAGCGTGTTGCAATCATCTGATTGGAAATTACTGTACATTTTCAAAAAAACAATGAAATTCACAAGGTAAAACAATGTGTAGTTGTAGTGCTTTCAATATAGCAAAGGGTGAATATAATTCACAAATCACTCCTTTTTGTTTTTATTAGCATTTTCATACTGTCCCAACTTTTTCGGAATTGGGGTTGTGTTATTTTAATGTTTATGAACTACTATGTTAAGAAGAATATATTTTTATTTACAAGATGTTCATAAAGGTTATCGGTTCAGACTGATGTTGTTGGTTAACTGAAAAAAAGAAAGAAAAAGTTTATCAGGTGTCTAATATCCTTCCTGTATCAAGTATAGCCTTTGTTTCTGAATTCTCTAGAAGTTTTTAATGCCTGCATGTGCATATGTATGTGTGTGACATAAACGGATAACAGTCTTTGGGGAAAAAAATTAAATAAAATTCTCAGACTGCGCGCCTTGAAATTCTCTCTTAGGTGCAAAAGTGCTCCAAAACTAAAATGTTAGCATAGCGCCCTGCCTTGCCAAAAGAGCAATGCACGGTAGTAGAAGAAAAATAAATAAATGAAAAAGTGGGGGAGGACAGGCCCACCAAGTGCGTGTGATTGCAGTCATTAACACCGACAGACTCTTTAATGCCATCTGCAAGCAAGTCATTGATTAACCAATCCTACCTCACAATTTTCCCATTTCATAAGGAGCTTTAAAACCCTGTTTAGGGATGGCATGTCTATTGCCACCTGTGGTTTGTCTCTTGGGTTCGGCTTACGATACATAAGGTGTACATCATGGCAAAAAGGATGGGTCCCACTCAAAACAAGCTCCTTGCACAAATGCTCACCAGTAGCATTCCTTTCATTTCGTTCCCCTCTTTAACAACCCCCACAAGAAGCTCTGACTGCAGCTGGGCATAATTTATATCGGTGCTCCTCTGTGAGTGAGCACACATTATATGCATGGGTGGGGGTTTGGAGGGGGTGTATCTGTGGTGAGAAACTCCGAGTACAAAGACAGTGTGAGGGTGACACAGGATGCGAAGGGTGGTTAGTTGGAGAGAGCGGGGGTTAGGGCTGTAGAGCTGCTCCATTTGTTCATACTGGTTCTTTTAAAGAATGCTGCTGTAATTAAATGGATGAGACTTTTTGTCTTCTCATTTTATTATGCAAGCTTGCCTACATGGGTTCTGTTGCTTGAGGAGAGTTGTAAGCTCTTCACTTGTGATTTGAAGAAATTGAACACCAATTTCACTCCAAATATACAGTGTTTCCTGCCAATTTCTATTCTTAAAAGTTAGAAGGGCAGCATTTCAGTCACATGAATGAAAACAAGGGCTTGCGTGCATTAGATAATACAGATAGCGGGAGAGGACAGATAAGGAACTTTAACCTTCACTTCCAGACCTGCTGTCACCCAGCCTGCCCCGGCACTTGTCTGCTTACCAGCTGAGTACTTGCAACAGGGTCATCTGGGACAAGAAGCCATCAAGTCCCCCTTTTCCTCTAGCAGTTGAAGGCTATAAAGCACAACCATCACAAGCCACAGGGGCATAACACTGGAATACTATGGAAGATGTTTTTTACCAGATCTATATTCTTGTAGCGATTACTGAGTATCAGGAGAGATGTATTAAAAAGGGAGGTGATTGACATTGAGAACACACATACACTAAAAAAATTATATTGCTGTATTCAGAATTGACAATATGTCCTATAGAGAAACTTTAAGTACTACAACAGATTCATGTTGCTCTCCTTGAGCTCTTTCACACAGCTGCCAACCAGAATCAAACCAATGTCTATTCTGCCATTTAACCTAAATGCCACAGGCTGCTTTTATATTACTAAATTTGCCTGCCAGCTACTTTATCATAAACATTTTTAGACTTGATCACATCACAATAATTCCAGACCCCAGAGCACAGTGTAAGTGGGTAACCACTACGGTTGCAGCGGTATTACCGGTTTCACGGTATACCACGTTATGAAAATTGACGGTTTTCATACCATGTACATTTGCTTATCTACGGTATTGAGAAAAAAAAAATGCAACCGGATGGAGAAATCTCACCTGTGTGTGCGCATCTCCTTTCCTCCTCAACTGCCTGTCAGACTTGCGCCACACACGTGGAGAAAATGTCAGAAGCGAAGCGAGGTGAGGGGGTCTGACATATGCGAGTGTGTGTGTGAGTTAAAGCAGTGTTTCTCAGCTGGTGGGTCGCAGGTCTATTCGGACTGGGTCGTGGACAGCAAGGAAAGAACAATGCCATGGTTCTCCCATTGAAGATATTTCGGCGGCCGCACAAATGATAGCCTATTTAGGAATGCCGAGGCAGATTTAATGATAATCTCGCAATCAGCTAAGGGCTTCTCATCTGCACTTTCGCATGAGTGTAACGGAACCAGCACGCGATCATGATCTACTCTTCTCTCTGGCGCGTGCGTGCAAGAACCGGGCTTCCCTTGATATTGCAGTGCACAGACCTCAAAACTGATGTGACCAATTTCAATTCTAGTGAGACTTTTCTAGTTTAAAGCGTTATGGAGAAAGTCAAGTCGAACCTCTCAAACAGTAGGCAGCCCTGACATGCCAAACAGCACTGAGGAGGAAAAGAGCAACACTGTGCTATGAGCTATTTTTCTTATTATTATTATTATACATTATCACCTTTACAAAATTGTTCCACGATTTTACATGAGTTATATTGAGACAATGTTATAGTTTCATATGAAATAATCTAAAGGTAGAATCTATTAAACGTCATTTTACATCAACAGTGGCAGTTGTAGTTAGTTTCAAGATGTGATTCAGCTAGTATTTATTTTTCATAAATACTATAATTTGTTATTTTTATTACTATTATTTAAGACTAGCTACACTGACCTAACCATGGTAATGAGGAGCCTTTCCTCCTGTGTAATGTGTGTGTTCTGTTTGAATTATTTTTGAAATTAGGAAACAAACGGGATAATAATGGGCTCATAAGTAAATATGCTCTTCAATTTTTAAAAGGGGGGAGTGAAAACTTCCTGTTGCTTTTGTTGTTGACATCAACGACAAAAATAATGTCACTTGATGCATGTCCTTGTACTTGAAAACCAAGAACAAAACTATGCAAAAGGAAATGCGACCCAGGATACATTAAATACAGGTTACATTTTTACTATGGTGGGTTGCCACTTGATTTCCAATGTTCAATCTGGGTCCTGAAGCAAAACCAGTTGAGAACCACTGAGTTAAAGGTACAGACAGGAGCAGTCTGGCTGTGCTGTCGCGCACCTACAGTATACGTTAATTGTTAATAATCATAGGACATTACTTTAAAAGCTCACACAGCTGATGTTATATTTCATTTAGTAGTTAATTTAACATGTAACTAACATATAACTATGTTATAGTTACAAGCTATTTTTTTCATCTTGTTTATAATTCGGTTTATTATAATTCTGTAAGCTTTCTTATTTATTTTCAAAAGTCTTACACATACTTCCATTAAAAAAAAAAAAAGAGTTTCAAGTTTCAATTATAATAAAGTGTTTGTTCAACCAAAAAAAAAAAAACCTTGTTTTCACTCCTTTATGGGTCATTGTAACTGATCATAATAATTGTGTAATACAGTATACCGTGATAGTTTGAGACTGTTATCGTACCATGAAAATCTCATACCGTTGTAACCCTAGTAACCACTGATTTTGACATTTCCTTTCACAGATATATCTGTATGGCGTATATGTTTTCCGATATGTGCAGATATGAAAACTTTTTTCAGAACATATAAAGCAGAAAAAGAGGTGATATAGAGTTGGTGTCATAACGTAGTTTGTCCAGCAGAGCGCGCACCGACTCCACTGTTTACAGAGCTGAGCTGACGGTGGTACTGCAGACAGTGCGGAGTTAAGCAGTGTCTTCACGGTAAGTTGTTAACTAGTTTGAAATACAAACAGGAAAGTTCTTAAACAATGACCCCATCATTTTCCCTTTTTAATATAACAAGTTAATTCTGTCACTCATGTTTATCATATCTGTTTGCTATGTTAGCCAACTATAATTTGTCAGTGCAGTCAGTAATGTAGCAGATTGAAAGGTAAACATCAGAGCATCTTTTTGCAGCTCAGCAGACCACAGTGCAGTGGTGGATTGTGTCTGTTCAGTGTTGATTTCACGCTACATTGTTACCTAGCTGGTGAGACGCAATGCTGGAAAGTAAATAAAGTTCATCTTTTACTCTCCGGGACAACATGCTTATAGCTAACCACGTAGCTACTTTCATACCTTGTCAGCTGAGTGGAAGCTAATGTGTAAACATGTATTCACCAAACTGTTTTATTCAGGGTTCGCAGTTTAGTACCCCTTCAACCGAACAATTCCAGTCGCTGCATTTACAAAATTTAATATTTACAAGTCTGGTTTTCCAACGTTGAAAGTTTACCCTGAACATGTATAGAAGAATACGGTGTAACACAACTGCCGCTGTTTATCTCTTGACTCAGCAGGTGTAAATGCTTCTTGTTTTACAACTTGCCAATAATTGACTGGCAGTATTAAACTAGTCAACATTTGACTGATACTAAACAGTACTACTGATGTTTATTTAGCTATTTATTTTATTTATTCTTTATTTTAATGGTCAGCATTTGACTGATACTAAACAGTACTGATGTTTATTAAGCTATTTATTGTGTTTTTACTTATTCATTATTTTCTCAGTGTTCATTTCTAGAATTGGTTGACAATGTATAATAATAATGTCAAATATTCTTTGATAAAAATATTTAAGAAATCACCTTCTGAATACCTTTGCATAGTCATATTGGTGCAAAAGAATTAACTATATCAGCCACCATATCGGTAATCTGTGAATTTTCCCCCTCTAAAATCGGTATCGGTCTAAAATCCCATATCGGTTGGGCTCTAGCACTGTTATGTGATTTCACTCTGCATTGCTCAAACCTGAACTGTTTAATGGCCACTGCAGTCTGTGTGGATATTTCAAAGGTTGGGTTTCAATTAATGTATTATCCCATGAAATCATTCCTGTCAGTCTCAGTTCAGCATGGACTGACAAGCACGTTAAACCAAAGCAGAAAGTGAATGTCTGTGGCAAGCACTTCTGGACATTATTTTCAAAATAAGACCCACACTGAAACTAATTTTGAAATTAACAAGAACATGAATTACAGTGTAAAAATAAAATCAACTATTTTACAACAGATTCTATTAGAATATCCCACAATATGGTGGAATTAACTTTATATTCATATACTTTATAATAAAAAATAAAAATAATTAAAGATTAATTTAAATATCTGCTACATAGCTAATGGTAAAATAAAATTATACGCAGTTTATATCCAATTTGTAACAAAAGACAACTATGTTTGTGATCCCTGGGATAGATTTTCATTTTTTATTCCAATAAACTTTATTTGGGTGGTGGGGTTCCGATATTCCACACATTTTGATGACATTATCATAGGATTATCGTATCACGTATAACATTCTCCAACACCTATCGCATATCGCATTTTTCCTCCATATCGTGCAGCCCTAATCCAGAGCATGTGTAACTCCTTAAATGATGACAATTTGTAGAAAGTTGCTGTGTGAGTGGAAAATGCCTGCCCAGTTTAACAAAAATGGGGAAATGGCACATGACAACAAAGACTGAACCACATGCAAGACAAACAGCGGATATGCATACAATTATGCAAGATAAAGGTTTGAAATAGACTAATATAAATCTAGACACACGCATAAGACATCTTCAAGAGCAAAAGGACTGTACTCTGTATGATTAATGTCAATTAATAGAAATGACATAGGTTGTGGGTTCTGTAGTAGTGCCAAATGGCACTGCTTAGAATTAGGTAGCCTACACATTTTTAAACTGCTTTGCTTGCTGTGAATAGAAAACTAGATTTTATATAAACTTTATGAAAAGGCTAAGTCCGTACTTACAGAAGAGCAGTAAGGGGACATTCACTTGTGTGAATTTTTCCCCAAGTTTTCCAAACTTACTCTGACTGAGAGACAGCCTCAGCCATTAAAAGCCAGCAGTTCTCACTTGAATACTAGATTCATCCATTACTAGCTTTTTATCTGAAACTGTTCCTCCATCTGCTGTGTGGCAAAAGAGAGGGGGATGGTCAGTGAGAAGGGAAAAAAGCCTGCTTGTTTTGCAGCACAACAGGCCACTGCAGCCCTCCTGCTAACCCATGGCTAGAGAGGAGGGGTTGGAGAGAAAGGGCCTGTACACAGCAGAGCTGTTCCTGGCGTAGATTGAAAGCATGTTGTCAGATAACTGAAATACCAGCTTTGAAAACACCGTCCAATATCAGTGTTTGTGTGCACATGTCAATGGGGGGGGGGGGGGGGGTCCCTGACCCACATTCACTGCAGTTCTCCAGATTCATCATTGCCAGTTCCTGTCTAGTAGATACCAGGATTGTTTATATCCAATGAGCATTGCTCAAAGTAAAAAAAAAACAAAAAACAAAAAAAACAAAGATAGCTAATCACATGTGTCCTATCTAGGGATGGGCCATTTTGGTCATTTTGTCTACTCGAGTCCTCAGACTAAGTACTCAATTACTCGAGGGGCAATGGCATGTACATAACTGTATATATAACAACATGTCTGACAAACGTCTATGGCTGCTGCATTGTGTCTTATTGTTCCAGTGTATCGTTTATTCATTATTATAGGCTGTTATAAAATAATCTGTTACAAATGTACAAAAGATTGGATAATCAAAATATAATGCATCATGTTTTGTCATTATGAGAAGATTCGCTGCACAACTCAGTGAAAGAATGTGCACAACGTGCATCTGTCTGTTCGAAGCATAGGTCTCTGCAGAACAGCAATGGGTGTTTTCAAATCTGTGGGCATTTTCAAACTGGGATGGGCATTTCTAAACTATCCAATGAAAGTAGGGAATCTCAGGGTAGAAATCAATGGGTGTTTCCAAACCAGGATGGGCGTTTCTAAACTAACCAAATTAGGGAATCTCAATGGTTTGAAAATGCCCACTGATTGGGAAAAGCCCATTTTTGTTATGCAGATATACAAGTTTCATCTGTTCTTCCTTCAGGTTACCGTAGTAATCTTAGTAAGCATGCACCAGTTTTTTTAGTGACTGTCTGAACCGTCTATTTTCAAATCGCGGTTTAATATGCGTGTTAAGCTGAAGTTCAGTTTTGAAGACGCTGCATTCTGTTCCATTTAGCTGCACTCTGTCTAGCTGTTTGAAACACTCGCCTGCTGTTTATGTGCTGCTTCAGCACATCGAGTCCACTACCACATGCCTGGGGTGTGTGTGTGCATGCCCAAGTGTTCGCTCCTGTGGGGAAATCCGCGATGCTCCGTATTGTTGTTGCTGTGATGATTCATGAAGGGTTCCATTCAACTCAGAGTCTGAATTTCCACCTTGCAACAGGGGAAAGTGCAACGGAATGACACTTTGTTGGACTTCTAACTTAGAAACTTGTGCGGAAATCTACAACTCCCATTTTGTCGAGATGCACGTGTTACATCAGGCATACATGTCGGCACCAGCAGCAGGGAGGTTTACAGTCAGGGACAACTATACACTTATTAAATTATATCCATTATCCAAAGTTCTTACATTAAATGGTAATAAAATGTGTTTAGCAAACGTTTGCAGAGACAGGTGTTCAAAACAGTTAATTACACTCTCTTTAGATTGTCGTAACAATAGCATTGCAGCATCATTTATCGGTTTGGTTGCTAGGATTAGTCTCTGACAATCAATGTACCCCTCAAAATCACAACGTTATCAATCTCAATATTAAAAATAAGCTCCCTCTTTGACACGTTTGTGTTTAGTTGTCAGGTAAGTGTCACTGAATTTCGAATTAAGTGAAAAGTCACATTATGCATGAGCACCACTGATCATCGTTTTCATGATATATCATTGCTGCCACGTCCAAGTACCCATGCCCATCCCTAGTCCTACCTATAAATTCAGAAATTGAAGGGAACAGAACACCATCTACAGCGGTTGCAACCTCGCTGTAATAGAGAAGTACACGCATTTTCTTTGCTCATTTTAGGTCTTTCTAGTACCCTAGACATTTCCATGATCATTGTATCAAAGTCCACAGAAGACTGTTTTTCCCATATCACAGTTTCAGAAACGTACTAAAGATTTGGATTCATATACATTTCAATAGGCTTAAAACTGTAGCGTGTAGGTCTGTGAAGGCCAAGGTAAAGCATTTGTTTACCAAAAAAAATGCTAAGAATGATCACTCCACGTTAGTGAGCACAACTGACAAGATTTAATATTTATGTACGTAATGCACCCAAAAGATTTTCATATAACATAATTCAGCAATGGATGCATCAATTAAGCCAAACTTAAGTTTGCTCGACAAGTCAAATTGGCTGACAATTTAACTGCACGAACCATTACTCATCAGACCTTTAATCTCAAACGCTGGTCTTAAACTTATTTAGGTTATTATTACTTTTTATGTCTCGGTAAATGAAGCATACCAACTAGCCTAATCTGAACGAGAAAAGTTTTGAAATCTTGACGTCAAAAAAATAAGATCCAAGTGTCTACTTAAAAGTTTGTTTAAAATGCTACATTTTTCGTTTACAAAGTCTTGTTGCTATCGAAAATTCAATAAGTTGTGAGAAACTTCCGCACGTGAACTTCAATTGTGAATCTTGTGCAACCAACACAATTCACGTGTTTTCTCTTTCTCCCAAACCACTCCAACATTTTGATATGGGCGAAGTTGAATATATCGATGTATTTCACTGGAGAGCAACGAATGCACTAGATACTAATGTGTACTGGAACAACAATACGTCGCAATCAAACTTTGCTCTGATGAGAAAAGAGGAACCGGCACTTGACTTTTCGATTTGATTCAACTAGAGAACAAGCCCCAGCAACCACAAGAAAAGGCAAGCGAGATAAAAAGCCTAAAGCGACTACAAAGCAGTCTCGCATCTGCTCCGCCATCCCGGCTTCATGTCTACTCATTGAGTGGACCGACACAAATTAAAATCTGCCATCTTAGGTTAAAGACTTGAGGCAGACGACGACACTTTGTCTTAAAATGCGTCTATTATAATTTTTAAAGTTAAAAAAATAAACTTTTAATATTTAACAAATTAAAAAGTACATTTTAACGACAAATCGGACGATACGCGCTACTAAGGCATCAACAAAATACAAGGCAAATTATAAATGTGAGCTTTTTTCTCTTCGTGGCTCTACAACCCTGTAAACGAAGCAGGTGTTTATCAAGTTCCCTGTATGGCTTAAACGTGGAGTTTTGCTAGTAAAACCTCTTCGACTTTATATACAGTACGACAGAAACACTATCTTAAACTTTTGAAAAGGCGGAATATCGTTCAATAATCGCCAGGTACATATTTTGCAGTACCCCGCAATAAAGTGCCGTATGATCTCTCCCCCTTTAAAACCCCGTCTACCTGTTGAGGGGTAAAAGGAACAAAAGAAATGTGAGATGACTTCAGTCTAGCTAGTTAGTTAGTTTGTTGTGAGACAATGAAGTCGACGCTGACCGTCTCTTCCAGCAGATCGGCCACTTCCAACCAGCTAATTACCTCGGCGCACGCCAGCCTCTTAAACGCACTTCTCTCAGTCACGACACAAACATAACATTTCCCAAAACACACAAAAAGCACTTATGAGTCTTGCTGAATAACATACGTCAAGATTGTAACTTTTAGAAACAAATCATTAAGAAAAATTAACGACTGACCATCTGGCCTCAAGCAACCTTCTCCGGTGTTTACATTGTCCTTCGGACTAGCACACTTTCCGACTCGTTTTACGGTTTCCACGAAATATTTCGATCCTCCTCGTAAGTTATAAACTAAAAGTACAAATCTAATAACTTTACCGAGATTCTTACAGGCAGTTGTGGCGTGCGAGGAAACTATTTTTGTGAAATTGTTTATACTAGGGGTCGGGGATCTCCCTCATTCACTCACCTCTACACTCAAATCACCTCGTGTCTCAACACACAATTAGCTTGCTAACGAACGCTTACTTTTTAAGGATTTGAAAATATATATTTTACATATTCGCAAAAAACATAAGATGTGCTGGCTGTAGTGGTTGTCATATGTACGTCGAGGAGGATAAATGGCGTTTATGTCATTTAACATTCACATTTCTCGCTTCTACTCCTATAGGGACCCGTGCGGCTCTATACAATGCAGTGCGCGTGAGCTAAACGAGCTAATGTTAGCATGTGCGCGAGCTAGTTTGATAATCTTCTGAGAGTTAAAATGCAACAAAAAAAACGACTAAAACTAACGTGCGGCTTCTGTTGTAATAGTGAAACATTTGGTTAAAACAACTTTTCGTGCTTTTAACCCACCATTTAAGCCGGTGGATACCGCCATGGTTGGAAACAAGTTAAGAGTACAATTAAAAACTGTTTTCTTACAGTGAAAGTAATGTGGTGGATGTGTACAAAAATACTAAAAACACGTGGGGCATACAAATAAGTTTGAGTGCAACTCATAACCAAGTTGGTGGATTCATAATGTATCATCAGAAAGAAATTCTTACCCTGATCAGCGCGGGTCAGTTTAGGGCTTTCACCAATCAAATCCCTTAAATTTTGTGAATAACTGTCGAAATTCAAATTCTGTCGGTAAAGTCGGCGTCTCAGTGTCCCGTCCTCGCCGACTCTGCCTCTCTCCTTTGTGTTAATTTCTCTCAATACGAGTTTAATCCAATCGATCCAGGCAGTCGCGTTCTCGTGTCCTCTCCTTTAGATACTAACGCTCACCTTCCACAGGCAGGGGGCGCGTGCATGACTTACTGGGTAAACATGCGTGCGCGTGAGTGACCTCGCTGGGCTGTGACGCAAGTGCATTTTTTTTTCATTTACCTTCTAACTCTTTATTAACATGGTTGGTTCGAGACTGCTATTATTGCTGGATAAAACTTACTGTCCTTTCAGTAACAGAACATTTAGCATATGTTTGAACACAGAAAAGTGTGTGTGTGTGATTTATATATATATATATATATATATATATATATATATATATATATATATACACACACACACACACACACACGGCGTATATATTAAGTGATATTTGATTTTCTTAAATGTGTTTATGAAGTTCTACGTGAACAACTAGCATGTCTGCACGAAACATTTATATTGTTCTTTTACGGGAATGTTGTAGTAGAGTATTTGATTTCAAAACGCGATGCATATCTCTTCAGATGGAATTAAAATTAAACACGATGACATGCTTTCATTACATTCTTAAATCTGAGCTAATTAGCAATTTATATCACCACGGAACAACTATCGCTATAATTATAAGCGACCAAAAAATAGCTATACATTTAAATACCCAAACTGAATTTACCTGAATCGTAAACCAGCCAATCGCTGCAGGCGTTGGTACCCCGGATGTTCAGGCCTGCCCTTGATCTTTACGTCGATTCTGTATGCCTGCTTCACGTAAACACATTCGTGTTTATACAGTACATTCATCAGGCGCCATCACATAGAATGTTTTGTCATTAGTTGTTAAATGTTGAGTTTTTCATCAAATGTATGATGATTTCACTTCCATTAGTTTTCACTAAAATATGACCAAGGAAAGGCATGAAAACGGTGAAGATGAATCAAGTTTTGTCCTTGAGGAGTATTAAGGAATATTATTTATTTATTACAGAAAAACAGGTATGCAAAGCCACACAAATCCAGCCATTGGGTGCTATACAACACGGATTATTTTAGGATATCCCACAAAAGGTGATTCTTTATTTTTTTTAAAAAATACAAATAATTGAAGATGAATTTAAATATCTGCTACATAGCTAATGGTAAAAAAATATATATTACATGCAGTCTGTATGCGATTTGGAACAAAAGACAACTATGTTTGTGATCTCTGGGAATAGAAGGTAATTTACAAACTGCACAAGCAAACTGAGTTTAGAAGGTTTTATTATATTTTTTCGTGATAGCATTTAATTTTGAGAACACAGCAAATAAATTTGAGGGTAACAAAGTTATTCCAGGTTTGGCTTTATCACACCCCTTTCACAACAGACAAGATGTTCACCATATATCTATTAACAACATAGTGCCAAGAGAAAGCAAGTCTTTACACAATCACTCAGACACCTAAATTAAAGTGGATCTGCACCGACATTACACAGCGGACTGCACTGAGAAAAATAACTTTGAAGAGAGGGGAAAATATATATAATTATATGCATACATATGCATGCATATGTGATGACTTGAAGGAATATATAGGTATAGGCATGTATGTGTGAGCGTCTTTCTAGTGGATAAGTGAGTCTAGCATTATCATATGCAATATATGATTGGATGTAATTACTGAAATGATCCTGTATAGCATGATTATGTTATTGTTTTGATGTCCCAAAATCTTTAAGGCAAACAGCAGATCTAGTTCTGGAGAGGTGATCCACATCTGGAGCCGTGATTTTAGAAAAAAGGTAAACACAAATTTGGCATTAAAACAGGTATATAGAGCCAGAGTTTCTATACAGAGAAAAGTATCGGGGCATGGATACGAGGGTCAAGGCAGATGGCAGGACCAAACTAAAATAAACAAAGTAAAAGATTACCTTAAAACGGTGTCAAAGCAGGTTTGGAAATATCACAATACTGTTGCAGTTTCAAGCTCTATTCATACAGTATAGAATTTAAGCAAATCCATTACAGAATTCTAGCTCAGTCAATGTACACCAAAGCAAGAAATGATAACTATATATACAGAATGTGAATGATAAATACATTTTAAAACAGTCCTGCTTTTTTCTTCTTTTAACTTCCTCACTTTGATAATAGCTGTTCCTTTCAGTACAGCTCAACATTTCGTTTTGACTTCAGGGTTCACCACAGTTTTCATAGAATTTACCCAAATAAACTGATTAAAATATTATAGATGACTTTGTAGCATTTAATACAGTTCAGCTTGAAGTCAAAAGGGCAAAAAAACAAACAAACAAAAAAACATGAATATATTTACCATAATAATTCCAAAGCTCCTGCCTTTTTCCTTACTAGTAACCATTATAATGTCTGCTGTAGCCCAAACAGGCTTCAGGAGTTTGACAGGAGGTTTGTAGAGGACCTGGACTTTATATTTTTTTGGACAGCCATCTAATATACGATTTGAATCCGGGGTCTGGGCTTTGGGAGGTTAAGAAAATGTTAGTGAGCCCGACCAGTCCAGTAGAAACGCAAGGGGTGGAGGAGCCTGGAAGGTAAAGGGTAGTGCTCAGCAACAGCCCCCTCCAGCTTGCTGTCCTCCCTGGCTGCCACCCATCGTGGAGTTAGTGGCAGCATGCTGGGGTCCAATCTTAATGCCGTTAGCCTGCACACACAAATAAGACATGAAAGCACTCGTTTCCAATCAGGCTGCATCGTCAGATGACAAAAGACTTCATAATTTGAATTCCCGCTCCCAAAAAGTTAAAGAAACCCATGTAAAATTGCAGTGATTTTGTACTGTCCCATAATGCTGTATTAAGCATAAAACATCAGCCCCAAAAGGCCTGAATTAGCGCCCAGCTTTTGTCAGCACCAAGGCGGGAGAACCTCAGGAGTGTTATTCCAGCGGTAACACAGAAAGGCAGGGAAACCTGCCAGGGCTTAAAAACACACAAACACACACACAAGCTGGTAGCACTTTCATTCATCACACAAACATATACACCTTGCCAACTTTCCCTTAAGTGTGCTCCCGTTCAAAACCATAACTCCAAAGAGAGGCTGCGCTTCTGTAACATTCTTAGGAAACTCCACATTGCGTCAAAATTGATTTATAGTAATGTGGGATGAGAGGGGGAGCTCACATTGAGGTTCCTGGCCAGGATCTCTATCAGCTGATGTGGTTTGGACCGTGCTTTGACTTTTCTTTTTTAACTTTTCCTACTACAATAAAATAGCTGCAGTGGGCTTACCTCCATCAAACCGACTGTAATTTACAAGATGTGAGGAATTTACATGTTGGCTACCAGCCAGTAGAGAGAAACAGAGGCGCTTGTGTGGAGCTTTTCCTGGAGAAGATTTGTGTTCCTAGGTAAGTGGTCTTGCTCTCTTCTTTCACTTTAGTAATACATGCATTTATATCATTGTACAGGCATGCACCATTACATTCCTAAACATTTTGTTGGATATTACAATGTTTAAATCACATGCAAACTAGTACAATTACATCTGTTATGGCCCACTGGTTATTACATTTGAATTTGCATATATTTGAGAACTACAATGTAGCTATTGTGAGTAAATATCACCATAGTCCAATGGTTATCAACCATCCAACATTTATGTAAACTGAGAATCTACAACAATGTGATTTTGTTTTCTTCATATCATATTTTATTAAACCTCTTTATTGGTGAAACAGAATGCAAGTTTTCATCCTATTTGTGGCAGCACCTTTCACTAATATTGAGGAGAAGTTCTGAAAGTTTATCTAAAACCTAATCAACACTTGTGCTGACAGTTTCTGAATATACCCACCAGAACATCCGCAGAGGTTGTGCTAGAAAAAAAAATCTTTATTCATCACTGACGGACTGAGTTGTAAAATTTCCATCAAGGTAAAGTCAAAACTGATGGCACTAGGTCAAAATGGTTTTTTTGTTCTTTTTTTACTGTCAAAATGACAGACAGCATTTGGAATAATCCGTCAATGTTTAAAAAAAACTAAACAAAAAATGGTAAATGACAGAGAATTTAGGGTTAATGCAACCCCAAACCATATGTAATGGATTTCAGTGCTAAAGGAAGTTCTCTTGACACAGTTATTTTAAACTCGTAATACAAACAAAGAGTGTGCTTCCTCTTTATATGGGTTACCTCATTGTTTATATCAAAGACTCCCTCTTGGATCTTTTCATAAATCTCCTTGGCCGTGTTGATAAATGCCTGAAACACAAACATAAGGCCACATTTTAAAAGAATCTAGGCAAAAATGCAATCCTCTTAACTGCTTGACCTATCATATGTGTTTTATGTGTAACACTACATCACTAACCAAACCCTTGAGTAATAGTTGTGTACAGGTCCCTCAATTGTCCTAAGTGTCAAAAGCTTGATTTTGTGTGTGTGTTTTTTTTATATATATATATTATATATATAAAATTTTAATTGTTTTACAGTATTGCCTTAGTCTTTCTTTATTGTGACTAGATGGCCCAGACACAGAGACTGCAAGAGTGCAAATCGAATGAAATCCCAGATGCAGTTTATTGTGCTACTCCAATCACAATCAATAATTACTAGAAAAAAAAAGAAAAGAAAAAAAAACTGGTATACAATACGTGACTTTTAATTACAAAGAAGCCCGAAATACACATGGGACTCTTATTTTGAAATGTCTGCACTCCCAGATGTGAGCTCACTGACGGCTGATTCGCTAATAAAGTGAATCTGATTCAAACTGCTAACCTGAGCTCTTGAGCTCAAACCCGCCGTTCTTTTCGGGTGATTCATGAAAAAGACCCGGTTCAAAAGAGTCATTTGTTCACGACTCTCTCGCGCTGGTTTTGTTGTAACGTGTGGTGCAGCGAGATCGTCAGAAAGAGAACAGGCATGAGACACACTGGTGCGCACTTTAAAGATGTATTCAATAACTCACAAGATGATATATGATGAAATCGCACATGACCGCACACAACCCGACTGTCGCCAGTTGCGACTAGATTTTAAATAATTGTCGCAATCAATTATTTTTGTTTGCATATGCGACAATTTTAGTCGCAGTCTGTAGCCCTGCAATGGGTAATCAATATAATTTATAAATAACTGAGTCAGATTAAACAGAATCATCTTGACATGTTCAAAAGCAAAAACAAGCACAGTATTTACAGTTGAAGGCTGGTGCCCCCATCTGGCTGTAAGTGATCATGTCTTATTACTCAAGATGAGCACACATTGGTCACCAAGAGAAAATAAACATGGCAGAGGCTCTGGCTCATGCTTAGTCTTAAGACCTGCCATAGGCACTTTGTAGTCTAATTAAAAGAGATGGTTTGCTTTTTGGTGGAACTACCCCTCAGCTCTCCAGAGCAATCAGTCCTCTGTGGCTAAATTACACAGAGAGAGAAAGAGATGGCTGAACAAGTGCCGCAGATGTGTGTGCTTGTATCTGTGCGTGTGGCAGGGAATCTATGAATATGCATGACCCTTAAATAGGAGATTGAAATGTCATAAAGGGGTGGGGGAAGGGTCAGGAGAATTCACACGACACTAATGAGACAAATTAATCATTGAGGAGGCTTAGGGTGGGAGGATGGGGGAGGCACAATTTAACACCCCCACTCAGGCCAGCTCTAAGCCCTGCTTTAGCTTCTTGGCTCCCACTGCAGAGAACTGAATGTTTTCTCCCTAGTTTGTGTCCCTAGGGCATTATCTGTATGCATGTATGTGCACATGTTTTCACACAAGGACCCAAACATAAATCATCTCACAAGCACTTAAGACCTCTGAGACGAAGTGCTATTTTACCTCTTCTACATTTGATGCAGTCTTTGCAGAAGTCTCCATAAAGATCAGACCATGTTCTCTGGCAAAGGCCTCTCCCTCCTCTTTCTTCACCTCTCTCCGTGATTCCAAATCACTGCCATGACAAACCAAGTCAGATTTTGCTTGATCAAACTAATCTGGATTGCAAACATTAACTTAAAATACTATACTGAATTAAACCGCATTTCCTGCATATTAAGGGTTACCTCCCCACTGAGTCAATTCCAAATTGTACCGATTGTGTTGACAATAGATAATGAATCATTTTCAGCATACCTTTTTTTAAATTATTATTGTGAAGCATAAACAATGTGTCCATTTTACAGAAATTTTATGCAAATCTAATTTAAATTATGGCTTTCGGACACCCTGCTCTCTAGATTTCAGAAAGGGTTATTAAACATCGTTCGACTACTGCTGTTAAACTGATGCTAGGTGTACTAAATACTTTGTAAGGTATCCTAAATAAAAATGTTGCACTAACCTTTTATTTCCAATGAGCATGATGACCATGTTAGAGTTGGAATGTTGACGAGCATCTTCTAACCAAGTTGTCAAGTGATTAAAGGTGTCCCTTCTGCACAAACAACGAACATTTACACAACAATTTAAATCTCAGTAATAATTGCATTGCACCCTGCCACTAGAGTAGCAAAGACAATTAAAGCAGAAAAGCTACAAAAATATGACAACCAAATGTGTTTGGTCTCACCTTGTGATGTCATAAACTAGGAGTGCCCCAGCCGCACCTCTATAGTAAGACCTGGTGATTGAACGGAAGGACTCCTGTCCGGCCTGGAATACATACACACACACACAATCACTGCATCATCAGTACTAGCCAGTTAATAAGGAACAATCAGATGCCAACAAATGTCTATAATTTATGTTGTTTCTCAAGTCTGTGCACTACAGTCCCTTCAGGCTGGTGGTGTACTGGGTCCTCCAGCTCTAAAAGACCACAGTGCAAGCCAAATTTCCATTTTTGAGCCTTCCGTCTGCTAATGCTGAGAGCCTCTGGATTTTGGGGTAGAGCGACTTCACATGCACGGAGACACTGTCGACTCCCCATTCTTACAATGCTTCTCTAGAGCACGGCGTCTGTCCAATCAGCCAGCTCCGAGCACATGGCCACCGTTCAACAGAGTGTCATGGCATAAGATGGCCCCTGGTCAACCCACCCCCTTTGACAGCACGCAAATAAGCCAGGAGCACGTATTTGAATTCAATAACCCATTCCCTGGGGCAGCTGTTAACATTAGAGTTAATGGAGCCCATTGTGAATAAATGATGAATGACACCGTTATGCATGCCATCTGCTGGAGTGGAAGGTTACAGGAAGGCCAGACATGCGGATTTCTCCTATTACTTCATCCAACACTCCCCCATTTTCTCTAGTTTTATCTCCGAACGCTTGTTGAAATAACCTTGAAAAAAGTATTTATGCTGCATTTAAAGACATGGTACAATCTTGATGACATCATCGTAGCATGGCTACAAGAAACCACACCAAAACAACTACCACATGATTACCCCTAATTATCCTGACATAAGATGTTTCATAAGATAGCCTCACCCATGCCAATAGCCTATGAACATGAAAACATTTCAATTAACTTGACTTTATTTAACTTACAAAATTGACACCACTATTACATAAACAACTGGTATGAGTCTCTTAATCTTAACTACTCTCTAAAAATGTATTAAACAAAATAAGTCACATATAACACAAGCTATGAGGGTTTGGTAAATGCTATGTTAGTGTGTGAGTCCATAGTAACATGGCAAATACTTTGTCTCCCTCTGCTGGCCAAAATGTTCATACACAGCAGGAACATTTTCATTGTTCAACCTCTTTTCATGACTACATTTCTTATGCAAGGATAATTAAAATGAATGTTCCAGGTTGATTTAAAGTTAAGCTCAATTGAAAGCATTTGTGGCAAAATGCTGATTACCACAAAAAATTATTTAGACTTGACCCTCGTTAAATTTTAAAGTCAAAATTGTTGTTATTGTAAGGCACTTAATAATGGAAGTGAATGGGGCCAGTCCATAAACATTCAAATAAATACTTTTTAAAGCGACTTACCAGTGTTCACAAGATTACAGTTTACTGCCGTTATGTCATAATGTAATATCAGATTCAATTGTACAAAAATAGGGTAAGGAAGTGATTTTATCACAGTAAAATCATGTTTACATACTATGTTTACGTCTTGGGACTACTTTTAAAACTGTGTATTGTAATATTAATGGACTAGCCCATTTTACTTCTATTGTAACTGCCTGGCTGTAACCGCAAGTCTTGTTTAGATAAACAAAGGATGAGTCCAAATTATTTTTAATGTGTTTAGCTTGTATTATACCCGGAACATCCCTTTAAGCAGGTCTGGTCATGATTATCTCAAAATATTTACTGCTTTATTGCAACAACATATATACATGCTGGCATAGCATTCAAGTCAATTTAGACAATGGCTTTGTCATTTAAATAGACATACACCCAGTTACATGTAATTTTTATGAAAAATAAAGAATTATTTAAGCTGGCACATTTTGAAAGACACAAATTGAAGTCTACATAAACCAGCAAACTATTTTTGCTTACTCAGGTCCTTCTCTATAAAACTGAAATCATTGTTTACAGCCAATGAACAAAAGAAAAAATATATATTACTACTAGGGCTGTCATTTTAACGCGTTAATTCAGTGTGAATAACTATATAAAAAATAAAGTGTTAAAAAAAATGCAAGTATGCAATTAATCATGTCCCCAGACCGTAATAAGGAATATTCCTTCCAAATGAGCAGTTCAAGCATGGAGTAGCACCTGTTTTCTCCAGGGGGCAGTAAGCAAAACCTGCTGTATAGGCAATGCACAGCTTATAAAGACAGAGAACAAACCACACTTACCGACAGCAGACAACACAAGATGAGAACATGTTCTTGTGTAAAAACAATTTGATGGAGCGCAAATCCAAAGGCAGGGATCTCAAGACGTGTTTTCTAAGTTTTAAACTTCGTTTAACTTGACACAGCAATCTAAAACCGCCTGTTTATGATGCAAGTTGCAACACAACCGAGACGGTCCAAAAGCATGTGTCTGATGCAGGTGTACATTGACGGATCCTTAAACAAGCCCTTATAATAAATCTCGGACTGATTGACGAATTCAATTGCAAAATGGTTTGCTGTGAAATGATAGGCTTATGTACAATTATATGGAAATAAACAATATATTGCATTCTAAAGCCACTTTTTGTATTGTCTTTTTTAATACTTCACTTGAGTGCCAAAATAATGTAATGCAATTTAATAATCTGTATTATTATTTTTTAATAATAATATTATATATATACACACACACACACACACACACACACACTACCGGTCAAAGGTTTTGAAACACACTCATTCTTTATTATAATTTTTTTTTTCACATTTAGAATAATAGTAAAGTCATTAAAACTATGGAATAATAAATGGAACAATGGGAATTATGTTGTGACTTAACAAAATCCAAAATAAATCAAAACTGTGTTATATTTGAGCATCTTCAAAGTAGTCACCCTTTGCCTAGAATTTGCAGACATGTACTCTTGACATTTTCTCAACCAACTTCTTGAGGTATCACCCTGGGATGCTTTTTAAACAGTATTGAAGGAGTTCCCATCTATGTTGGGCACTTACTGGCTGCTTTTCTTTATTATTTGGTCCAAGTCATCAATTTCAAAAACTTTTTTTTATTTTTACTAAATTTTAGTTTTAAAATGAAATAAATGAATATGGTGGAACAATTATATTTTTGTCAACAAAACTAATTTCAAACATTTAAGCATATGCCTTCAGATCAAAAGATTTTTAAGATCATGAGAAACATTTCAGTCAAGTGTTTCAAAAGTTGACCGGTAGTGTATATTATTTATAATTATTTAAATATAACTATTCATAATTATATATTGAATTATTGTTATTTGAGGGGCTTTCTCAGCAAATATTTATGTATGCGATTAATTAATCGGCATTCCATGTAATTAATTAGATTAAAAATTGTATCGATTGACAGCCATAATTGCTAGATAAAGTTAACATATTTGAAGGAGTGTTTCAGTATGGTTTAAAGCAGTGCAACTAGCTCCCTGAAAAGTACATTTTCCCCAGGTTTTATGGTGTATGTTCCATTCTGTATTGAAGTTTAAGGTGCTGTACCTAAATGTCCTGTCTACCAGACAGATATCACTAAAATAGGTGTCCTAAAAAAATCATACCTATATTTGTGACAGCTCTAGGCTCTGTAAACTGAAAAAATAAATAAATGTGTCATGGGAGCAGCCCATGCTTTTTACTCAATCAGAAAACTAGCCAAGCAGAAAAATTATCTGTCTGTCAATCATTCTGCACGTTTAGATTCGCTGACACGCTTTTGGAAGTGTGGGTTTTGGAGGGCATGTGGTTGAATTAAGCAACATGGCAACTGTTGGCAAACCGGTTGAAAATCGCTTACAGGCTTTTTTAAATTAGCTTTAATGCGAATGGAAAACAGTCACGCTTCTTTTTTGTATGGCCAAGACTGTTTAATGAGGAAACACGTTTTCTCATCATTGTCTCTACTATATCAGAGTCATATATCACCATCTATCAGACTATCTACAACTTCTGGTGTGGTTCCATTCATATTATTTTCTAAAGGCTTTGAAACCAACCTAAGGTACTGTATAAATGAACAAACTAAAATTAAAAGAAACTAAAATAGATGTATCAAGTTGCTTTTCTGCACAATTAAGGTGCATGATAAATTTGCAGTGTGCATCAGACGAAACAGTGAATGTAATCTTACCGTATCCCAGATCTGAAGTTTTATCTGTTTGCCATCTATAGTGATCATTCGCGCTCCAAATTCAACACCTGTCAAAATAAATAAAGGCAGAGCTTGATTCATAACTCACACGACAGCACAGGGAATTGAACACATCAACTCTGATTTACATCAACACTACTAACTATAAAACATTCCTGATAGAAAACTGGACATTCTGGCCAATTTTATGTATTTATCTAGGCCAACTGCTCATCTGGAATTGATTTATGAAGCCTGCCCATCCTCACAAAAATCTAGTTTATAAAAGGTTCCTTAAAAACCTTTTGAAAGCAGACTGGCACCAACCTGTTTCCTGTGCGGATTAGAACGGTTTCCTGCTGTTTTAATTAATGAAGGAATATAATGAGCCTTACCGATAGTGAGATCGTGCACTGGCTGGAAGCGCTTATCTGTAAACTGTAATAATAGGCATGACTTCCCCACACCTGCAAAGCAAACACAGAGGGTCACATATGAATGGCCACAATTATATTATCTGTATCCCACTGCATTGAATTCATTTGTCTTTATGTCATGAGTCTTTATTTGAGAAACTTCAAAAAGGTGATGAGGTTTAAATGTAGTGATGCTAAATTGCCCTTCCCCTTTCACATCACACATAATAGTCCAATACAACACAAACATATATGTTCATACAATGTTTTTAATTTAACCATCTCATACTACTGCTGAGAAAATAGGAGGATAAAATTGAATGTTCACACCTGAGATCTATAGGCCAGACAACAGCATGTAACACCAATTACCAGATGGATTGATAGCATAGACAAAGATATGTTATATACAACCCTTTTGCTTATCCATTTCTGTATTTCAATATTCACTTTGTAATGATTATTAAAAAAATTATATGGTTTAAACACACACAAAAAATCCATACATCTAGAAAACAAAAGCACAAAATCTGTAATGCAAAATCTCTGGCACACAAATGACCTCTATGACCTCTATCATCTGCAGTGTTTTCGCTTTGCTTTGTTTCGTAATTTGTAGTTTGAACTAGACATTTGGCCTTTTACAAAATTTCACTTATTAAATTACTTGGATTTTGATTATTCTATAAACTAGGCTAATTGAGCAAAATCTTCAAACCAAGACAGTTTACATAATTGGCAAAACCAAATAAACCCATCCCCCCAAATTAGATTAGAGGATCTGCCAAGATACACAAACAGGTTAAATGCTTAGGAGTAGGCGTTACAATTAGCAACACTCATTGCTAAGCAAGTAAGCTGCATTCAAAGAGTGCTCACAAGAGAGATGTATGGAGACAACATAATGATTAAATTAGACAATGTGTAATGTGCAGATTCACCTGCAGCAAACACTATAAAGTTATACATCTGCAGAACAATATGGTTTCTAACTAGGAATATGAACAAACAAACAAAAACAGGCTTTAAAGCTTTGTTATGGCCCGTCTGTCTTCTGAAAATAATGGCTGACAACATATATAATCTAAAAACAGCTGGTTAATATTGCTTTAATCTAACTCTGTACCATACTGTCCAGTTGAGTTGTGGCATACAGCTGAAAGAAAAAAAAAAAAAAAAAAAAAAAAGATTTTGAACCAAAGGGTTAATCTAACCTTTAAGGGTGAGGATATTACTATCGTAATAACCCACAACTCTCAAACACTTACAAATGTGGGTTAAAAAAAAGTGTTTGAAATAAATCTCTGCTGTTCTCTGCACTTAAGTAGACACACTAGCTTGTACTATACAATAACTCGACTGAAATTTGGTAAGGTAGCTCTGCTTGTTGGGCTGCACAATTAATCGAATAAATAATAAAGATTGCAATTCCAGCTTTCACATTTATCAGTAACTAATCATGAAGTGTAAATGATAGCAGTCCACGTAGGTCTACTCATGTTGCATCAAAATTGTAATAAATATTCTATTTAACTAGTGTTTGTGCAGCGGTTAAGCATTGTAACATATATTAGTCAAATACGTTGCTCGCTTCTGTGTATAATTTATTAAAAATAAAAAATAACAGCTTAGTTTTTTATGCTACCAAGAGGGCCAATATCCAGTTGACCAACTAGTTTTGATTTTGATGTATATATCGTTTATCATTTGTAAAAGGGCCGTCACACTACACTTTGAGCACACTATTTTTTTTTTATCCAGACAATGCAACAGATCAGGATATGATGTCACGCGAGAAGGCTTCTGGTTTTAGTAAACAATACATCACAAATAACAAATAATACTATCAAGGATGCAAAATCATGAGCGATGTACAAAAAATGATAAAATTTAAAGAAAGTCATAGCAGGTGTTCCAGATGTATCATTTCTGTTCATTTGTTTGTTTTATTTTAAGATTTTGTTGTATTTAAAGCTCTCTTTTTTTTAAGCTTAAAGTAACCCTTTTAAGTGATTTTATGGAAAATGTAGAAACTTTTACCAAACAATTTGGGCAAATTAGCTTCAGAAAGGACGACTTTAGTAGAAAGGCGAGCAGTTTGCATCCCTGATTACATTTAAAATGTTCAAATATATTGTCTATTCACTTTCCAGCAACAATAAAACACGCAGCTTTGAAATATGTATTCTTCGTATTGAGCCAAGAGGTCAGCGTTAGGGATGCACCGGTCGGATATGCGATTATGCCTAAATTTAGGGCCAATCTTTTTTAATTGCAGCACGCATGAAATCACACATAACACTTAGGCCACATCCACACTAAATACTGTTTTCAAATGTATCCTGATTAATGTGGACGTAGCCTAAGTGGCCTGCACAGACCTCAGCAGGGGCTGAATGATAAAAAGGGCACCATTGCATTTTCTTTTTTTATATAGATATTCAAAAAAAATATATATTTTTTTATTTAAATCACAAATAGCCTATTCTGTTATTTTTCTCACAAAACTACCATCGTATTACAATGTTTTTTAGACATGGTCCGTGGTAACACCATGTTTTTGACCTTGGAGGGCTCTAATTCTTTTTCTGGTCATCACTTTTCTCATCACTTTCATCTCTCCTGCCTCACTTGATCCTGTTATCTCTGTAGCTTTCACTCTGACCTCATCATTCTCTTTATAGAACTGGCACTTTCTATTAGGGATGCACCGATACCAAAATCGGGCCGATACCACACTCATGTATTTGTACTCGTAAAAATGCTCCGATACCAAAAACCGATCAGACGTAAGAATGTCATTATGTAAACATTCAGCGCACAGATTGAAATCACGTCATGTCCTAGTGAGATTATTTTACAGCAAAAGCTGCCATAATGAGAGAAATAGATTGTTTGCATGTGCAGTGTTTTAAATGTGAGTGCTTGTGAATGTGTGGAGCTGGTGTTGTGCTGACATAGAGACACAAACTGCTCATACCTTTAGAGATCCTTGGCTCATACACAGAAAACAATATTATGAGCATCACATGCTCTCTTTGTAGCAGATGACAGCAGGCAGAGCGCTAATTAACTTTTTAGCATGAGTCATATACAGACTACCTATTTATTTATTTATACAGTAGCCTTTTGCGGTTTAATAATTACTGTGATTCACGTAGAGACCTGCTTTTCCAGATTGGGAATCTGCCATCATTACGTCAGAGCTCCTTGGTCTAACAACACAGAAACACTTCAAAATAAAAGCTCTGCCAAAATAAAAGCTGCCATGAAAAAGTATGATAGAAATAGATCACTGCTGTATAGTTATGTAATATTCACTGTTATACTATTACTAATATATAATAATAAATCAATAGTAACTGTTATACTTGAGCAATATCTCACATCTGTGATGCTCTATTATGCAGCACTTTATTTCACAAAAATAACTAATGTTGTATTTAGGATAGTGCTGTGAGGTTTTGTATAAAATCACTTCATTTGATAAAAAAATAATACAACTTCATGTTGAAAATTAATTGTTATACTTTCATTTGATTAAAGTTTTCATTTATTTAAACACAATTTTGATGATAAAATTTAAATAAACTGCTGATATTGAGTTCAGAAAAAAACAGGTATCGGACTCGGTATCGACGAGTACTAAAAGAAAATATAAATAAAAAAAATAAAAAATATTGGTACTCGTACTCAAAAGAAATGGTATCGGAACATCCCTACTTTCTATACTACTTTCACTTCATTTTTTAACTATAAATATAATGTTATTTTAGTATCATCTGGAATTAACATTTAGGACCTTAAAGCAATAATGTGGCAGAATCATTGTACAATAACGGTATCGAGATAATACCTGGTAATACCACGGTACTTTTAAAAAATTGTTTAGTCCAATGGCTTATTAGTGCAAACAAAACGTAAACTGGCTTTGGCTGATTTGGACAGCTCCTTCAGTTTATGATAATATTGTATACAAGACGTATTGAATTTCTATCTAGACTTAAAGCGACGCAAACGCTCATATTATAATTAGTACAACAGAGCACAACAGTCAGGTTCCAGAATTAAAAATCCTATAAATTTTTTCCATAGCCGAATTGATTTTAACAATAATTTATAAATCTTTAAGCTCCAAGTATGCTTCGGTTTTGTACAGTCGAAATGCGAGCCTTTAAAAGTATACTTTATTTTGACCGCTTGCATATACAGGCAGTAGGCACATATGCGCTACGAGAGATACTGGATTATTTCTGCTCAGGAGTTTAGACACATAAAGATGCCTTTATAGTCCTTCAGACTCAAGTTATACAAATGCAGGTATCTCCAGACCTCCTCACACGCGCTCTTGATGTGCATATTCACTATTTTTGTTTCCACATTTGTCTTGTGTATTTTAGCAGCGATTAGATCTTTTTCTAGCACTTCTTAGTGACAGCAACGGCTCAAATGCAAGTGTTGCCACCTTGTAGACCCACTAATTAGTGCAAATAATTTCAGGCGCACTCGCATACAAAGACGCAGTTTGAAAAATCGGGCTGCGCACATTGAGTACTAGAGCGCTCTGCTGATGATGAAATTTGTGTCACGCATCCTGTACGTGGACGCTCAGCAACTACACTACCTGTTGTACAGCAGTGAAAGATCCACCAATCAGAGAACTGTGGTCAAGCAAGCCCACAAAAAAGGCCCTGAAGAGACTGCCCATTTTCATGACGCAATCTGAGTGACGAATCAGAGTCGGTCTTCCTTCACCCTCAAACTACTTATTTGTGTGTATAATATATATATATATATATATATATATATATATATATATATATATATATATATCAATCATTATAATCGTGCAATGTTGAAATGAAGTAGAAATCAAGTATTATTTTTTGATAATCTGTGTTTATGGCACCTCTGCCTAATTTTACTAAATGCTTCAGCAATTTACAAGGAAATTTCATATTGATACATTACTATTATTGTAAGATTATTAAAATATTAAAATTTTATTTAAATTATTAGATTTTCCCCCTTTTTCTGGATAACCAGAAGAACACAAAAGAACAGGTTCTTACCCTCCTTCTGTGCACGCCACAGCATACAGTGCTACTCTGATGAATGAGCACTTGCTCAGCCCTCGAAGCATGACACTGGGGCCAATGGAGGGTAAGTTATTGGCAATTCTAAGTATTCATGAATATTCACTTTCAGACAAGATGTAATTCAAATGAATATGCTGGTTTATTTTAAAAATGTTGAATTTCTGTTAGTTACCATGTTGAAGTGCTGCGTTTATCGACCGTTTATCCCTCTGAAAAGTGTCTGTTCAGCGGGGTCACAGGAACATAGCTGAGCCAAATTAAACATTATTATCCTTAATAAATATTATTTGACTAGTCGTTCAAACAAATGACCGACTAGTCGAATATGAACATTTTTAAGTTTTGCACATAGCAAATTAAGGTGCATAGAGACATTATGGATGTAAAAATGAATTGAACAACAAATAATCATGCAAACAGAAGTCGGAGTATACATGATGTAGCGCGAGTTGTGGCAGACAGTGTGTGGAACGAGAGACAGTTTGAGCAATTATGCACGCTCTTAGTTTTAGCCTACTCCCTCCAACACGCACGCTCTCGATGACAATCAAACACGCGGGTGCTCTCTCAATCTCTCATCAGTCACTCATCCCAACTAGGGATGCACCAATCCGATACCTGGATCGGAATCGGCTCCGATACTGAAGCTTTTAGATCGATCGGGTATTGGTCCGATGAGCCCGATCCAAATCCGATACTATGTGTTAGTCATGTTAGTTATTGTCAAGCTCAAAATGACATAAAAGAACCATAAAAACACAAATAAAGTAGTTCATATGACTCGTGCATTTTATTCAAAGCCACTTGAAGACGTGGGATAGCTCTGTGAATCACAAAGGGCTGTTTAATAAGTAAATATATAAAATGCACGCGCAGCGCCAATACGTTATTGAATGGCGCTGCTCTGTTTACACACACACTCGCGGCTATTTTTAGCCTTCACGTGGTGCGCAATATTTAAGCACGAACAACATCTCAGATGTAGATGCTCAATAGTTTGGTTCACTTATAATATGCATTTAGAACGGCACCGGAGGTGCATTTTTACCAGAATTTGAATAAGAAATTAATTAAACTACTGTGAACTTTCCTACAAACAGACACATACACAACTTCCTGGAGAGTTTAGAATGTCAAAATAAAAGTGTGAGGGTTTAAAAGTTAAATTTTAAATTACTATATATTACTATTATAATGTATTATTATAATTTGTTTACAACTAAATTTAACAAAAATAGATCTGAATCATTTAAAGTCCAGAAGCAAGTTGAAGAAAAAAAAAAAATAAATAAAAATAAACTGCTTTTCTACTGAAGACTTGAAGACTGGAATTACTGTTAATTTTGCTGCTACATTATCCAGTATACTAGTTACAATAATGTTTTTCTTAATAAGCTATACATTTATATTGAAATAATGTGTAGTTAGAGGTTTGTGTTTCTTTACATATTAAAGAGCACACCCAATTAGTTCCACACAATAATGTAAAGATATTCTAAATCGATTATGCAAAGAAACAACATTGGTATCGAATCGGGATTGGCCGATACTGAGATTTCCAATATCGGAATTGGAAGAGAAAAAGTGGTATCGGTGCATCCCTAATCCCAACTATATTGTGAGAACCCCAATTTAAATCAGATATATATGTTTGTCACAATACCACTAATAACAGCACCACGTCTTCACACAGTTGATTAATAATTAGTGATTTGCATTACAACAAAACGTCAAAGACAGTAAACAAATCATAGATACTAATTAGCTCTCTTTTTGGAGTGGTTTTGGAGCTTGTAATGAATACATCTCTCTTATTTTTGAATGTATCTCTGCTGTGAGTGAAGCTATAATGGTTTGTACTGGTTGCCAGTGTGTCACAATTATCTTAGATAGTGACAACAGAACAATTCTTAACTGTTTCACATTCAAATAAATGTTAACATTTCACAATAAATGCAAATTGAATGTAATTTAATAGTGTAGGGCATTAACATATTTCAGCATATATCTTGCGAAAGTGTGGTAAACGGTACTTTTAAAAGAAATATCGGTGATCGGAATCAGGCCCAACAATGTTAAAATATCGTGATTGGTATTGGCCTCAAATCCCCTGAATGGTGCACTTTTTGATCTTCTATTGATCACGAGTTTGCTTGTCATACAGATTTGCAGGTCAGAGTTCACCAAACTTGAACTTCCGTCCATGGAGGAACGTGATATTTCTTTGCATCAGCTTGCGTTTCTGGTCTCCTGCATTCAGATGCGTTTGAATGGGTGCAAAGTGTAGTGTGACCGCAGCTTAAGTCACCTTAAATAAAAGCATCTGCTACATGAACAAATGCAAATGTAGTTTGCCTAGGAAATCAAGCAAAAGTTAGGTCTTTTATTATCAGTTTATGCCTTCAAGTATGAACACAGACTAGGCCGGATACAATCTCACCATGCAATGACTAGCCACATTGGGTTTCAAATGAGCATCATCTGACCTCAATTGAGCAACATGCAAAGAGACAACATAAAAACACATAACAGCACTACTGCCAGAAAGTATTTACTACAATAATTCAAACACAAGGTTTTGACTACTGTTTGATCATCATGAAATGCAGTAGAATAAGTTTTTGACCAAGCACTTTGACCAAGTAATGGTTGCTTAGATGCCGAAAAACACTTATACTGATTATAGAATGTTACAATACAGGTTAGGCTAATTCCTAATCATGAGGATTAGCTCATATATTTTAGAAGTTCAGTAAAGATGCTTAAATCTAAAGAAAAAACATTATTTGTGTAGGTTCGATCTCCCATTTAAAAAATGCTGATCACCACTCCATCTCCACAAGACACAGAAAAGTAGCTTCCCTGGCAATGAGGAAAACTATTTCATTCTGTTGATGAAAAGCTTGTTAAAAGGTCTTGTGCATTAAACATTTGGACAGTCTTACTTTTTTAGTGCAGTTCTGTATTGATATTACTGATGTAACATACTGAGGAAAACTCAGCTGTGAAAAATACACTATCCTCTGAGCAAAGCTAGTTATGAGACATAACCCAGTTTAAAGGTAGAAATGCATCGTGTCGAGTTGACGCATCGCTGTCTTGGGGAAAGGCCTACAGTGAAAAATCAAATCCAAGAAGCTAATATATGGGGTTACCATTAGCGAAACATATTATATGACTCTGACTGATCAATATGAGGCTTAGTGACAAAAACATGAGGCATATATACAATGCTCCTTGATTATTGAGGGTTTTACTCGTCTGAAAAAAAAGCAATTCAGTGAACGCCATTTTCAGATAGGGTAAATAACTGCTAGCGGTGTTGGCTAACCAGCTAGGATGTTGTGGCCTTTAGCTGGGGTTTGAAAAAAAACATTTCAGTAAAACAGCTGGAGCCAGATGCACTGACATGCACACAGCATGTTGGTAGACATTCAACACGTCATGCTTCTGAAAAGTACAGATGGTGCTGTTGTTGTTGTTATTGAGGGAGACTGCTCATATGAAGCAATATTTAGCTTGCCTGCTAGCTCCCCCCATCCAGTCTGAGTGAAGCAGCGGAAAACAAAAGACAGTGACAGCCTTATAACGGCACACTGATGCTATGACATGCAGCACACGCTTAGGATGTGATTTTATAGGCGGGATAAATGTTAGTCTAAGAGCTACTGAGGTAGATGGAAAGGCAGAGGAAAAAAACAGCCTGTTAGTTCTCCCAACCCCTCGCGTCTCTGCTTGAACCACGTCATTGACTCCAACACTGCGGAAATAACAGACTCACTCGCGCTGCTTACCCGTGTCTCCGATTATGATGTATTTGAAGAGGTACGCGTACGCCATGGCCAACTGGTCCTGTATCAACCTGTTTTGGCCTTTTAAAATGGCTCCTTGAACCTAAAACCGCAGTGAAAGTGTATGAGATATATGCCTCCGCTAAGCCCAGTCCTTTTCTCTCTTCGACGGGAGGAACAGTAAACACCTCGAGCCGGCCTACGTCACACGTCCCGCCTTTGCCACGCAAGCAGAACAGAAGGAGCTCCCGTCTGGACCTCACCGGAAGTTTACTCACCTAAACCTGATGGGACAGGCCAGTTAGGGCAGAGGGACATCCCTAGACCGATTTTATTTTTTACATGTGGCCACTTTTACAAGGGAATAATTATAATTCTAAAGCCTTAAAGCAGCAATATGTAATATACTTACAGTACTAAAGCATACAATTATCATAATATGTTATCAGAGATTTAGGAAACATGCTAAGTTTATATACTGGCTTCTCCTAAAACAATGCTACAGCCAGTATATTTCTACTTTGAAATATCCGCTCGGGCCGGAATTTCTGTTTGTGTTTTGGCCTGTGTGATCCCGCCCACTCCCCGTTTCCCAATAGTATTTCGACACCCCGTGTTGCCAGATTTAGCGGAAAACACAGCAAGCTGCAGCCATAGAAGCCACAAATACATTTATCTAACATTGACAAAGTTACACAAAATCCACATGAGCTGGTTCATAATTGGCAAACAATGAAAACATTGCAAACATATACATTAGCTGATCAACTTACAGTGTAAGGCTCGTCACTTGCCGTTGTCAGTTTGCTCGTTCCTGTTACGTGTCCTCAACCTGGCAACCCACGTGAGCTTCGACTCTGGGGAGGAGGGGGCGGGGAAGACAACTCTCTCCAATATTTTGAATTTGGACTGCAGTTCCCATTTTAAACGCTTAATGTCAACATTACATATTTATCCTTTAAGTAAAAGTGATGGTAAATTAACCCATAAACTCCTGAGTGTCAATTGAATACATGATGGAATGAGCATCTCTAACAATGAAGCCTATTTACAATCCAAAAAACGTTGTGTCTTAAAGGAATAGTTCACCCAAAAATGACAATTCTCTCATCATTTACTTGCACTTATGTTATGTCATCTCAAACGCGTATTACTTTCTTCCTTCCATGGAACACAAACGAAGATATTAGTCTCGTCTTAGACGCCAAACGCCTCGCCTTGAAAGTAGTCGAGAGTTATGAAGGTAATTGTGCCTAAATGATTTGCATGCACAAAGTAAGATTTGTGATAGTATAAATCAAATTGCAAGCATAAAAATAAATTGCATGCTCACAGAATGTTTTGTAAAGGTGTAAATCAAGTTGCAAGCGTAAGAAAAAATATTAGCAATACTTAAAAGGTGCAATATGTAAACATTTTCATGTAATATTCACCTTTTTTTTTTTTTTTTTTTTTTTTTGCCAATGTGTGAACGGCTTGTAACGCAACTTAAAAAATGAGCCCTTCCTGGACTTCCTAGGTTGCCTATTAAAGCCTGTAGACTGATTTTCATGCGAAGGGAGCGGGTCGCTTTTGCCCGGAAAATCCAAAGGATGTGACGTTTATGCACACTCCCGAGAGCCTTGCCTCAGTGCTTCTCTTCCGCTATTCAACAGCGACAACAAACTGCAACACTAGGTAATGTTATCTTAGAGATGGAATCCAGAAAACGTCCGGCTCCCAGCACAACACCAACTCCTACACAAACTCTGAGCAAGCCAAAAAAAAAGAAAAAAAAAAACATTTATCTACTGAATCCTGTCTGGTTTAGCGGGAACGTGATCGTGGTCAAGCGAAAACTAGAGTTAACATCGGCAGGGCATTTGATTCCTGGAGGGACATTCGTTCGGTTTTGGGGATCAAAACTGACCCTGAATTGGCGTTCTTCTTATTGGACAGGTAAGCTTACATAACTGCAAAGCATGTGAAATATAGTGCCATAAGGATTGATCTGTGTAATTTTAGCTAACTTGATCTTGCCTGCACAGTGACTGTCATAAACAACGTTAATCTGTAATTATTCAGCAAGGTAAACTACAATAACACGTGAAATGAATGATAGACAATGTTCAAGATAATGCAAAAAGCTCCATTCATTCGTGTAACGTAGCTTGGTTATACAGAAAATATATACATTTTATTATTATAAAACAATAGCGTATCGATATATCAAAATGACAGTTGTGATGGAATCACATCAATACTGAATTGTCAACATATTTATAATGTGCAGTCTATTTTATAAACAGCTACTGTCTTCATCCACCAAATTTAGCTAACAGCTATTGATAAATCTGGCTAGCTAGCTAACACCAACATGGGCTATCATGTAAATGCAGTCAATGTATCATGCAAAGAAAAGTGATTACTTCAAACTACAGTCTCGCATAATCAGACCTATATCCACACTTTGTTTTAGCCCTGTTCCAGCCCTGGAGAGTCAAATATAATATACAGTCTCAAAGTTTTTATTAAAACAATCATTACAGTGTAATTTTAATTATGCTACCTCATCTGTCAGCATGATGCCGGTGAATCACGTTGTCTCTTTGTACGTTACATCATTGTTTTGGCCGATGCTCGCGTCCCAATGGAATGTGCGCACGAGCACGAGCAACAGGTAGCTGGCTGCAGTTCACTTAATGGCCACAGGTGTCATTAATAACAAGGGTTTCTGAATCTTACATACTGCACGTTTAATGCTTTGCATAAGTGTAATTCATGTGTTGTGAATCTGTAATTGCATATTAACACAAAATAAATTTGGTGTGTATTCTTCTGACTTTCTTTTTTCTCACTAAAAATAGTTTTGCAAGTGCAAGGGGGAAGGCGGATCTACCTGCTTCTAGTAACCTATCAAATGAGGTTTTCGTTGACCAGTTTACTCTGATCTGATTGGTTTAATAACATGACATACCCAGAGAAACGATGCTGAGTCTTATGAAGAAGCGGTCTGTCACGTTATTAAACCAATCAGGTCAGAGTAAACTGGTCAACGAAAACCTCATTTGATTGGTTACTAGAAGCAGGAAGACCCGCCTTCCCCCTTGCACTTGCAAAACTTTATTCAGTGAGAAATTCATGTCAAAAGTGTGAGCGCAACAAAGGGAAAACTGAACAGTGTATATCGGATTATTTCTGGAAAATATTTATGCCACAAACACAAGTCATTTACACATTTGCAGTAGTTTATTTTACACATACAGACTGATTCTATGCGGTCAATCTGTTTTGCTGTTCATGACACACTTGCTTCGCTTGCATATCGCTGATAGCAGGTTTGCAATGTTTTTGGCCATGTTTAGGCACTAAAACAGTGCCAAAAGTGTAAGCGGGAAAAAAAGGATGTCTGAAGAATACACACCAAATTTACTTTGTGTTAATACAAAATTACAGATTTACACTTATGCAAAGCATTAAAGTATTGCTAATATTTTTTTTTTCACGCTTGCAACTTGATTTATACCTTTACAAAACATTCTGTGCACATGCAATATATTTATGCTTGCAATTTGATTTAAGATTTCACAAATTTTACTCTGTGCATACACATTTTTCTGTCACGCTTGTAACTTCATTTACACTTTTACAAATCTTACTCTGCGCATGCAAATCATTTAGGCACTATTTTACCTTCATAGAGAGTAGGCAGCTGCACTCAGGGGACGAGTGAAATAAGTGCTGTCAAGTCGGACAGTTCTCACTTCTCATAGTGGATCAGACACCTACGAGATCAAAGGCAGATATCGCGTGATTCACATTCAAGTGCTTTGTTGTTAATAAAGTGGATGCAATTTAAATTCTGTTGCTTTTAAATGACAATAAATTTGGATGAACAAGACACTCAGTGTACCTGTTGTGTAATTCCCCCCATAAGACGTGTCTTTCCATCCATTTTTAGTTGAATAAAGACACGTAGTTTAGATATATCAGAAATATGATACCAATCACATATCCCATACAGAATTCGCACTGTCAGAATGTTGGGAATATTCACATATAATGTATACACATAAAAACATAATATTAGAGATAAAAAAAATTAAACACTTTAGAAGAGAACGAAACATCATGGTTGTTTAAGCCAATGAGCATTAAGCTGTGTCTTCAGCAAGTCATTTCCCATCGTGCCTGCACTTCTCGCAGCTCGTAAAAAGCAACTGCGCCGCCTGCCTGCTACAACTGCGGCCATCTCGCTCTAGCGGGAGTATTTTTGACATACGTCGTCATGACATCACAGCGAGCCTGTTTGTTCATTCAATGCAAGTGAATGCTGACCAAAACTTTCAAGCTCCAAAAATGACATAAATTCAGCAGAAAGGTAATTCATATGACTCCAGTCATTTAATCCATGTCTTCTGAAGTGATCCAATTGGTTTTGGGTGAGAACCGACCAAAATGTTACTCTTTTTTACTGTACATCTTGCCATCGCTGTCTCTTGGTATGATCATGATTTCAAGCTCGATTACACTTCCTAAAGCTTGACACATGTACAGAGCCCTTTTACCAAGGAAGCCTACAAGATTAGCAACACAATGCATTCTATGGGCGGTACACTGGCGAGGAGACAAGAGGCCATTTTTTTTTATGGATGTTTATGGAGGAGATGCTTCAGTGTGCTGAATAAACTGCTTTTGTGTGAAAACAGCTCATTACTTAATGCCTGTCCGCTACTCTTCAACATGTTTTACTCTAAACAATTTTTTTGGAATGAACTATTTGTGGAGTTAAAATTGTTGTTTTATAAGAGAAGACACGGACAATTTTGCGACAGGTAGGTGTCAGTTTACGGCTCTCCTCATTCATTTATAGTATCCACAAATGGTGACTTACTGTCGTAACACGCTAGTTAACCGTTACGCGGTGTTGTTACCACGGTATTGAGGATCTCTGGAGTGCTAGATGGCGCTAGGGAGTGTACTCGAGCTTGAAATCATGATTGCTAAGAAGACTGCTAATGTCAAGATTTATAATGAATAAGTTACCTGAAACTAACTACGTTTCCATCCAAAGATTTTTTCTGAAAAACGTTTTAGCGCATCAAAATAAAGCTGATGGAAACGCAAATTATTGCTAAAATGTCACGAGTGTCGACATAATATTTTTTCCGTTTAACTCTAGCGCATCAACTATGTGTCGATACTTCAAATGTCGTGAAAAACTGGTTTGGAAACACTTTTTGTCGAGAAAATTGGCATTAACGCAAAAATGTAGTGTCACATTGACAGAATTGACCCCAATTGTTAGTCTGTTAATCACGATGACGGTATACATCCTTGAAAGTCAATTTATTGTATGTGATTATGGATTGATCTTAATGGCATAGCACAGATCTGATGCTGCAAACGTGACACGTCCAGGAGTGCCAAAACAAATATCACATATCATGCACATGGACAAGTACATGGAGAACAAATTAATGGCCACTGTTTGTGATTAATTTAATAGCGGTAGTCATCTGTTTATTTATTAAAGTTACTTTTCCACACCATTCAAAATAATAGATGGCAGTCATGGAATTAGCCCAAAATACAAAAAAAAAAAACATATAATTTCTGTGCACAAAGATTAAATTAAAAATAAATACACAATACTAGGAGAAAAGCATCAGTGTGCACTATAAACTGGTTAGCTAAAACGAAGACTGTCATATGAGTTTGAGACTATATAAAGGTCAGTAAATGATGAGAGGATTATTCCTTTAAATGTAGATAAATACAAAGATTATTTATGTGCCTTATTTCTTGGTTTTTATTAGTCATTTAGAAGCTTATTATTATTATTATTTATCAAAACCTGTTTTGTGTATTCAGTGCAATCCCCATGAAGCAACCTGTCCTGGGGTTAAATTCAGAAAATTTGTATCATTTGGTTTTACCAGCTCAGAGTCATTACAGGCTACTCGCAATAACTACTTACCGCTTGTTATGCTACTTTTGTTTCAGGTATTTGTACGAAATTCCAAATTAAGTTAATTGGCCAGGTCTATACTTACAAGGAATGTGACATGGTGAGTTGCTTTTTGGGTTGATTATCACAATAAATGTACAACACACACACACACACACACACACACACACACACACACACACAGGTAGAAAAGAATGAACACAGAGTGGAATATATAAATGAAACAAGTTTTATAGGAATTAATTTAATTATTCTGCATTTTTTGGTGAAGTTCAGACAAAAAAAATTAGATACAAAGGGATGTATTTACTCATATATTTAAATGCACATGATATAGTTATACCATCCCATAAAAACATGAGAAATTATGTACAACCAATGTTGTCCTTTCAACAAATAATTTGCATTTCTTCTTAGACTTAATCATTTGGATTTGTAAACAGACAATGTTCTTCTTCAGAAAGGTACAAACACACTAACTTCTAATAAAACAAAAAATATCTCCTCAAAAATCATTGAATTTAAATAAACTAAAAATATTTTTTAATACTTAAAATTAACATAACCCTGAGATCCCCCCCCCACCATATTCTTATTCATATTTGTTCATATTTCTGTATATGAATTCAAACAAGTAAACTGTACTCCCAATAGATAAATGTAAATTAACTTATGTGGTAGGGAAGCTGTTGTCTTTTCAGCAATAAAGAAATAGCAATTTTATTTTCTTTCGTCTGCACACAGTTTGTTCTGACAAACTGTATTTTTTTAGCATAGCCTATCCATCAAACTGAAAAGACATGGTTATCGTTGTTCAGTCAGACATAAGAGTCAAAGTGCAGGGTCAGTTATACTCCAGTGCCAATAGTGTAATTTAGGGTTAAGTGCTTTTATGGGCACAGTGGTGGTGTAGATGTAGATGGTCCTGGAGAGACTCAAAGCCATGTCATGGGTGAAGGGACAGCCAGCTTATGTCTGCAAACCTTCCGCTACCATGAACTAAAATAGTTTCTATTTATTATGAATTATTATTATTATCCATTTATTATTATTATTTATTAGACTAATGCAAGATTTGTAATGTATATGTAGAGTTCAATGCCATATGCGCTTTGCCCTTAAAGTTAAAGACAAATTGTCAAGATTCTCAGAGATGGAAATTAGAGATTGAATTTGCCCTTATTTATCATATTTATGTTTTTATATATTTATTTCCAAATTTCTGTTAAGACTTGTGTACTATGTCTCTAATCCCATTGTCTGAAAAGTGCTCTGTTATGTTAAATGTGTAATTACAGAATTGCACTTTTAGTGCACAATTTCAGTTTTTTCCAATTTTTTGAAAGAAAATGGCTATATTCTATACTTTTTATTTTAAATTCAGTATATGATCATGATACAGTCACCACCCACATTCTTAAAAAGTAGTCCCTAAATTCAATTATTTACTCAGAATGCAAGTTTGTTCATATCGTGGTTCTCAAATCAAATATTTCCCTCCAAATATTTAACAAAACGCATTGCCTTTTAAACAACCTAACATGTTCCACATCTGATAAACTCATACCTTACATTAGATATTTTCTTGTTGCAGCAATAGTGCATCCTACTACCTGAAATCATGCAATGTACTTTATATATCATCAGAGGTTAAGAAGTTTACATTTTTTAATTAATATTTTCTTTCTAGCTAACCCCACCTTTATCTCAGTCATATTCATCAAATTACACAACAGTTAGTTCTGGTCCTCTAATCTGATTGGACAAGCAGCGTTTCAAGAGTGCTGAACAACACTGGGATGCTTCACTGTTTGGTTGTGTTACTCTGATTGTCTGTGTTTATGCCGTTCCAGACAGGTTGCCAGTCTGAGGCTCAGCAACACGCAATGATTTACACTGCTGTTGAATGGCTGACATTTTAATTAACATAGAATAAATTGACAAAATAACTGGTCATATTGTGTCATATTAGACATTAAATTCTTGTTAATACAACCACTTCTTTTCCTATAGTTTCTGAGGTGCTTGTAATGTCCACTAGAGGACAGTGCTGTAACCTTTGACAGAGAACCTGAGCTCATTCAAGAGCTGAATTATTCAATTAAATAATTCTTGAGAGTATTAAAAATTCAAAAACTCAACACAATACCTCCCACACCCTCCTGAGAAAATAATTATGTTTTGATACTCAATCCAGTTTTTCAGGTGTACAGTATATGATCATCAAGTATAAATGTAATATAAAGGTTGTTGAGGTCACGTGACATCACTGTTTAAGTCCCTAAGCTTTTGGGAGTTAAACGGCCTACTTATAATTAATTAGTTAGTGATTGCACTTTTTGTGTAATGTGCTGCCTTTAATTTTAGAAAATTAGGGTCAAAGTAATTCTTAGTATAGAATTCAAGTCAATGAGCCTTACTGTTCACCTCTTCCAGTTGTTACATTTGTTATCTGGGGCAACCATGCATTCAGGAGCCCGTGCAAGTACAGATAGTTCTTAGTAACATAAGATACTGTTGCTTTATTTTCAACTACAAATGATACAATTATTGTTAGCATTGTTGAACAGAATATTATGATAAGATTTCACTGTGCTGACATTCAATAAGGTACTTTGCAATCTTCTTATGTGATTACATTTGTTAGAGAAGTATTGGGGCATTTGGTTTGCTGGACACCCACACTCTCTACAACTCATGTTGTACACATACTGTAGGGGCCCCACTTAAACTCCTCACTTTGAAAACACCATCAGTAATGTGTAAAGCAAACAGTAATACTGACAGACCTTCCCACTTTCTCTCTTCAGTCTCTCCTTTTTTACCCTCCCCATGGATTATTTTATAACCACACCTATTTCCTCCATTGTGGGAGGAACTCTCCAAGAGAAACATCACTCCAGCATTCCTGCCAGTGTGCACTGTGCTTCCCGTGGCCTGACTGCAAACCAGGCCGTACTGCTGAGCTGTTTCTATGGTGCTACATCAGAGGCTCAAGAGGCATTGCACTCAGCCAATCAGATGGCTTGTGGCTTGTGGGGGCTCAGTGTGGGCTGTTGCAGCTAAGAGAGAGAGTTTTTGAAGTTACTTTTGCCATGCTCTGATGTTAGTTCAAGGTGGACAACTTTCCTGGAAAAGAATAGGAGACAGAGAAAGGAACTGGGGAAACTCACAATTTTCAATGGAATAAGGACTGGTTCTGTTGGTTGCAGTCTCTTCTAGGAGTTTTTGTCTCTTTGACAATGTGTCTTTGAAGCCACAGTTTTATTGTAAACCACTTTCTTCATGTTTTATGGGTGGACCGTGAGCAAACGAAGAGGGAGAATTCTATCTAAAAAAAAAAAAAACAGGGCCAAAAAGGACTCTTCCTTTTTGACATCTGATTGGGGTCAGAACTTTCAGTAGTTTTCAATTCAATAGTTCTGAAAGGCGCTGAGAGAAAATCGTGTTGCCATGGCAGACAATGTTATTGAGGAATCTGAAAACTACCCAGGCAAAGATGAGCTTGAATGGGGCTATGAAGAAGGTAAGGCTTCAATGAGATAATCATTAGCTAATTCCACTCTTTGTGAAACATGAAACTGTATTGTCACACCCTTGATCAAGGATTACTCGGTAAACACTCATGTTTCTGTTTGCTAGAATGTCATTCAATTAAGAATTTTGTGTTTTGTAATTACTTGCCAAAAACTGACATCTAGTTGGTTTTCTCTTAAAACACCTGTGTTAAAAGTCATAAATTAGTTAAATTACCAATAAGTTATTTGTCAAAAATACTTGGTAGGCATGTGTATTGTACACGGTTGTACCGCCACAGTCTTTAATTGATTATTTTACATCTATTCTTTTCTTCTAATTTGAATACTTTACATTAAAATGTACAGCACTTTTGCTTTAAATCAGAACAACAGTTTTATTATCTTAATGGAGATAGAGTTAGGGGTCATGCCACATAATTTCCTTTTTTTGTTCTGAAGGCAGAGAACTGAGATTGTGCCTGAGATGATCTGTAAGACTTTCTTATTTACTCTCAGAACCACATAAATATTTAAAACCTTATATCATAGTAAATGCTTTTTATGTGTTAATAGCTGTGGAATAAGAAATGTCTAAACTAAATTATTGAAACTAAAATTGTTACATCCATTTTTCACAGCTTCAGTTCTGTTATTTCTTTAATAGTGCTAGTCTGCAATAGTGCTATCACTCTTTACATAGGAGGATTTTAGACAAGCCACTTCAAATTCAAGATTAAAAGAAGACAGGAGTTAGAAATTGAGACAGGGAGAGAGGAGAAGCAGCTGAAAAAAAAATTAGGGCATCCTGTATCCCCTTGTGTCTACTATTCCTGTGTGACCCCTTGGTAATGACTATGAGGCACTCAAGTTCTGACAGCCCTTATTTAGTTTATACATAGGACCAGTAGGATCTCTGTCTTATCTGCAGCAACACCAAATATTTCATGCCTACATTTACTGTCTACTGCAGTTGCATTGACACAAAGTATCATGGTGCGAATAGTTTATTTCAAGGTAAAAAATACACCAAGGATGAACAGTAAGCTGTGTATCATGGGTCACGAACAAGTCACGAGTCAGCATTCCCTCAAAGCAAAATAAGCATTGATAACTGCATCAAAATAAAATGCTATCACCACTGAAGAGTTGATTGTTTCACAATTTTTTGTCTTTTATGAATGAATCCAGGTGTTGAGTGGGGTCTTCTGTTTCCTGAGGCAAATGGAGAGTACCAGTCCCCCATAAACCTGAACTCTAGAGAAGCACGATATGACCCCCGGCTCCTGGAGGTGGGGCTTAACCCTAACTATGTAGTTTGCAGGGACTGTGAGGTCATCAACGACGGTCACACTGTGAGGATCATGCTCAAGTCCAAATCAGGTATAACATCAAAATCTCTTTGAAGCAAGACTGACCTTTTAGGCCATCTTGGTAATGACCACGGGCAGCTATTTTCTATGTGGGGAGTAGGCAAATGAAACTCCTCTAACTTTTTGAAGATAGGTAAAGACTGAAATCACTGAAAAAGTGTTTGTTAAGATTACATTTCAGTGGAGTGCAACGTATAGGGATAAAACAGAAGGGGTGTGCAGCGAAGCCATTATCTGTATCTGTATTTGTTTATATGACAAAATTATTTGTCTCTGTATTCGGATAGAACCGGCATGGGCAGGGTTTAAAAAGGAAGTGCATCAAAACTAAATGAAATGCCCATTTTTAAATGTTACTCTAACATTTATAGTTTCTATTAATAGAATATACCTTGTATATGCCTTTTCATAATAATAGTTTAATAATAATAATAACAATAATTATTATTATTATTATTATACAATTATTATTTAATAAAATTATTTAATTCTTTTTTTTTTTTCTTACCAGATGAAGCTGAATTTGTAGGCCACATTAACTGTGGCATATGTTGTTAACTGTGGTTTCTCCTGGTATTTCTGATATTAATATCTGCATGAAACAGAATTTTCGTTTGTCTGTGCATGTATAACTACATTATTCTAAAGGCAGGAGGTGTCAAGCAAAATGTGAAATGTCAAGCATACATGTTGCAGTGAATAATAAATACAAATTCAAACACTAAAACAACTGAAAATAAATTCATATAGCCTACAAACAGGTGAAAGTCCTACAAGTCTATCAGGATTTTTTACAATAGGACACCATTATTTAGTTAAATAATCATAATAATAATACATTTATATAGCACATTTCCGGATCTCAAGAACACTTAACATTCTCAAATTTAGCACAGTTTAAAGAAGAAGAAGAAGAAGAAGAAAAAGACGGAGCATGTTTCAGTTTCTTTGTTTTGCATAAACAGGAATATTCCGAATAGATTAATACTCTATGGAGTATTTAAACCTTTATGGAGCATTTTAACTTTTTTCAGAATAAAGTCTTAACCAGAAAATGTATTTAATTGCTGAGGGGTATATAATTGTGGTCAACTTTAAGAGGCGGATCACGAGCTCCAACTTGAAATCATCACTTCAGGTCAGCAATTTAACATCGTGCTCAGGTTTAGGCTATAAATAAATACATGGGAATTGTGTGATACATTAACATAAACATTTCAAGAATTGGAAAGTGTATATGATGTCGTATGTTAGTTAATGTTACACTTGACAAGCTCTAGATGCGAACAATTAACAGAGACCGCAAACTGAGAGACCACAGCCATTCGATCTGAAATCATAGCGTGCGCATGTTCATTCATAAGGTTTAAACTTTAGAAATATTGGCTGCACAGATTCATAAATTCTTTGTAATTTTGGATATGTTTATTTGAAATGTCGCTTTATCCTTGTGCTTCTTGGATAATCAGTCAAACGAATATTTTTTTATATTATTTGGATGAATCCGTTGTTCGTTTTAAAGTCATTATTCGTGCCTTTCCGAATAGGGTATTCGGCTTTGGGCCCATCCCTATGAAACAGTATCACAACATCTAAAAAATGCACACAACAATCCACAAATGCATAAATCAACATGCTCGCTATACCCACAATTGCACCCAATAGATCTACACACACACACACACACACACACACACACACACACACACACACACACACACACACACACACACACACACACACACGCACACACACACACAAACAAACAAACACAAAAACAACAATTCACAAATACACTTAAGAGATCCAGTCATCTGATCAATTCACAAAGGTATGCAGCAGATCCACACACACACACAACAATCCACAAATGCACACAACGGATACACATCTCGTCATAGCTATACAAGCTATACAATGATTTCTTTGCTCACAGTATAGTTCACAAATGCACAAATGTTGAGACTTGTTATAACTCACTATGTGGGAAGCCGGTACTCGCAAAGAATATTATGACTTCAGTTAAATGTTTTTAAAGTGATTGGCTTGTTTATTTGTTCTTGGTGTTGGATTCTCTTACTGACAGTAATTAAATACGTAAATGCTTTTCATTTTAAATCTTTGAAGAAATATTTCCACATACATCAAAATAGATTTTTAAAAAAAGCTTTATTAGGAATGTTTTCATTAATAAACAACATTATGGCAGATCCCTTAAAGCACATGGTAATGCATTTTGTGCAAAATCATCAGTGACTGATGTCTCTTAGAAGTGACACTTGCGTGGGCTAATATATAAAATTTTCCATACTGTATGTACTGATTTGATTTCTTTCTTTGATTCTGCACTTACATAACATTCTTGCATACTTTCCCTGCGTTTTATGAGGGAAGAGTTTAGAAAAAGACAAAGAAAAAATAAGGATACACAATTATTAAATAACAAATTAATTATTAATGAATGAATAAATCATAAATTCAATAATTATCGCCAATATTCATCATGAGTGTAAAAATTCATGTTGTCTGGGTAAGTAATAATAATTTCCTTGGACAAAATACTGCAGGTTACACTGTTCTACCGACACTGCTGTTGCATATCCAGCAAACACAAAAAGAAATCATACAAGGTGAAACTTTGGTTGTTTGTTCTATTCTAATAATTATTCACTAGTTAATTGTTTTGACCGCTGCTGAAGCTGCTGAGTTGTCACATGGGACCTGTTACTTTTCTCAGCGCTGGTCAGGTTGTACCAATCACAGTCTTTTGTGATTACTGGATAAGGATATTTAAATTATGATTTCATAGAGGTTACAGGGGCAGATTTCTATTTGTATCTCTAGTACAAATCTTTTGAATTAAAAGATTTCAACAGAAATATTGTCTAGAGTACAACTGTCTTCAGTAAGTTCAAAAACTTCCTTAGAATTGAATGCAGCCAATGGAGGATTCCGCTTCTAAAACCAGTAAACATCACCTGGAATGCATGTTACGTCATCATTTAGCATAAAAGCAGTGTTGAAGACAATCAAGATTAACTTGCTCATATTTGTGAATCAAGGCCGCTGATAAAGAGTGTCAGAACTATCCAAAAATGCAAAAGCACATTCATGGACATCCTCGAGGCAGAAAACCAATGGAAAAAGTCTCAGCATTTATGTGTGCATTTGCAGACTGTACTGTGAGCAAAGAAATCATTGTATATCTTATATTTGTGCATTCTGACACGTGCATTTGTAAAATGAGCAGATGTATGGATCTGTTGTGTACAATTGTGAATTGAGCTGATGAGTGGATCTGTTGCATGCATTTATGGAGTGCTGTGTGCATTTGTGAATCTGTTAAGTGCATTTGTGGATTGCCTTGTGCGTGTGTGGGGACCTGTTAAGTACATTTGTAGATTGCAGAGTCTGTGTATGTATCTGTTGCGTGGATTGTGGATTTGTGGATTGTCATGTGCATTTGTAGATTGGTGTGTGCATTTGTGATATGTTTTGATACTGTTTTATCTCCATAGAAATGGTCTTGTTCTGGAAGTAAAAATCCCATACATTTTTTCCATAGGGGAATTGATTTTTAACAATAACTTATAAACGTTTAAAGACAGACCTATACCTTAAGCTCTGATGTTTGTAATCAATGGTATATGCTTCTGTTGAAGCCATTAGTCTGCATTATTTCAACTTGATGGTTGAGATTTCCCCAATAATATTTTAAGTGCTTTGAGTGCCTAGAAAAGTGCTATTTAAATGTAAGGAATTATTATTATTATTTATTATTATTATTATTATTACATTTATTTAAAAAAATCCCATTTAGTAGCACTGACCATGATTCAGCAGAGAAAGATCCACCAATTAAAGAATTCCCAGCCGAAAGATTGAGCTAAAACACCTATGCAGCAAGCACCTATTTCCATGACACACTGTGAATGACGCAATTGAGTCGTTTTCCCTACACTCTCAAATACTAACTAATGAATATCTTTCAATACACTTAGCAAGACATTGTTTGTATACATATTATCTTCGACTTTAAATCAATAATATATTATTTTTACATCATTTTTCATTTAATTGTTTTACGTCATTCGCATTGCTTCATGGGATTGTAGTTCATGCCCTCCTGAAAAACTTGTACGCAGTCTTGTACCTTTGTTCTTTTTTTCCAATTTTCAAATACCTTTTAGCTTTAAATCAAAGATGGTAATGTTGTTATTCAACTCTGAGCTGGTTAGTTTTGCTCAGAGCTTTGAAAGCTTTTATATAGAATTTTAGGAAATCCCTTTTGAAAAAAATGAATGGTGAACAGGCAGGCACTGTTGCGCTCTATAACATACTTAATAAAATATATATATATTTATAACCAATTAAATCTGTGTAACATCCGAGGTTGTTACCCCTCCTACCAACCACCAGAGGGAGCCCTCTCCTGAATATGTGGGACATTTAATATGTACCGTTTCTTCTGTGGTGACTTCCTGTTTAAACTATATAAATACCATGCTGTTCCATTTTGACATTGTGAAGTATTGCCAGTTTACACCTGTCTTACTAAGCGGTTTTCCATTGCCTTTTGCTGATTGTTTTCATGTTATGACCATTGCCTGTTTTCCTGGATTTACTGACTTTTGGATACCCCTTAGTTATGTTCGCCTTGTTGGATTGTCTTTTTGGTTTATTGGATTATACCGCTTGTTTTACAACTACCTCTATTTCCCTGCCGATTTGGATTGTTTGTTTGTGTTCATAATAAACTTCCAGCACATGGATCCTAACACCGTCTCCATGGCCAGTTCATTACAGAATACTTCGCCTAACATGGATCCAGTGGAAGTTTCACAGCTCCAGGCCACATTTGCGCAGTGTGAGGTATTAAGGTGTTACCGAGACCAGCTGAACAACCTACGAGCTGCCAATGAATGTTTGACACAATACATTCACTCACTGCCAGCTCCCCATGCTAAACTGGTAAGCTTTGCTCTACCTGATAAGTTTGATGGTTCTGCTGAAAAATGCCGGGGTTATTTAAAACAATGCAAAGTGTTTTTCTCAAATCAGCCTGAATCATTTAATCAAGATGCCAGGAAATGTTCTTTTTTTGATGTCACTGCTTACCAGCAAAGCTCTCGATTGGGCTGCCGCTGTTTGGGATAAAGATACTCAAATCCAGGTTTCATTTGATTACTTCGTTCAACAAATCCACAAAACCTTAGAGTATCCAGCGGGCGGCCAAGATATCTCTGTTCAACTACTTCATCTACGCCAGAGTTATCGATCAGCAGCGGATTATGCAGTTCTGTTCAGGACACTAGCGGCTCAGAGTGGGTGGAATGATGTCGCTCCGAAGACTGTTTTCCATGAAGGGCTTAACCTGAAATTCAGGGCGGAACTGACCTGCAAGGGTGAAGGAACGAATCTTTCTGAATACATAACTGTGGCCATCAAGATTGATAACCTGCTTCAGAATGTTTCGCGGCCTCCGTTTCGCTTCACCTCGAATTCTACAGTCTCAGTTCAGGCCCAGGCATCCACTGTATCACCCGAACCCATGCAAGTTGCTTACACTCGCGTTTCCATGGAGGAACACTGACGTTGACGCAACAAAACCTTTGCTTTTATTGTGGCTCACCAGGTCATCTCAACCCTGCATGCCCATACAAGAAATCAAGTTCTCCTGAGTCAAGGCAAAATGTGAGTACAAGGAACACTATCACACGTTTCACATAATGTTCTGTTACCTGTAGAGGTCTCCATTGGTGATCATGTAAAGTGTTTTACAGCTTTAGTGGATTCTGGTGCTGCTGTTAATCTCATTAATCAGGAGATTGTACAAGAACTCAATGCTCCCCAACGATTAACATCACCACTGTTGACAACACTCCTATTGGTACTGGCATAACCCAACAGACTCACCCAAGCATGCTCTTATCCTGGGTCATCCCTGGCTGGCCATTCATGACCCATTGATATCTTGGAACCAAGGTGAGCTCACGCAATGGTCAAGTTTTTGTCACAAACATTGTCTCCATGTTGCTGTTTCCACGCCTTGTCTTATCACCAGTATTGAGAGCCCAGAATCACAGAAGGAGCCCATGATCCCCAAGGAGTATGCAGAGTTCAGTGAGGTGTTTAGCAAAATCAAAGCTACACAACTTCCTCCTCCTCGTCCATGGGACTGTGCCATTGAACTTCTGTCCAATACAGCCCCACCGAGAAGCAAGGCATATGCATTGTCATGCCCCGAGACCCTTGCCATGGAGAATTACATTGAGGAAGCCCTTGCCTCCGGTTACATTCATCCCTCTACCTCCCCAGCTGCTGCAGGGTGGTTCTTTTGTAGAGAAGGATGGAGGTCTACGTCCCTGTATCGACTATCGAGGCCTGAACTGTCACCATAAAGTACCATTACCCATTACCGCTTATCCCCTCAGCCCTTAAACAACTCCGTGAGGCTAAGATCTATACCAAATTGATCTGGGAAGTGCTTATAACCTTGTCAGAATCCGAGAAGGGGATGAGTGGAAAACTGCTGTCATCACCACCAGGGGGCACTATGAATATTTGGTCATGCTGTATGGACTTGCTAACACCCCCTCGGTTTTCCAGTCTTTTATCAATGAGATATTCAGAGACTTACTGAATCATTGTGTGGTGGCTTACATTGACGACTTCCTCATCTACTCACAAGACATGGAACAACATAGAACTGTCTTGACATGCTGGATATCACGTCTCCAGGAACACCAACCATTTGTCAAGTGAGTTCCATACCTCCCATACCACTTTCCTAGGCTACAATATCAAGGTGTAGAAATGGATGTCTCTAAGATAACAGCAGTCACTTAATGGCCTCGACCTTAAAATCAAGGAACTACAGTGGTTTCTGGGCTTCGCCAACTTCTATCGCCGTTTTATCAGGAATTGCAGCATCATTGCAGCCCCACTCACGTCGTTGCTCAAGGGAAAGCCCAACAAATTGCCTTGGAACAATGCTGCATACCAGGCCTTCATTTCCCTCAAGTCAAGCTTCACGACCACTCCAATACTGAAACATCCTGACCCCAATCTTCCTTTCGTCGTTGAGGTAGATGCTTCAGATTGCGGGATTGGACCCTTGTGCCTTTTTCTACAGAACATTGAACTCTGCAGAACGTAACTGATGTGGGAAATAAGGAATTACTTTCCATGAAACCAGCCCTCGAAGAATGGCATCACTGGTGAAAGGGGGAAGTCCACCCTTTCCAGGTTATCACCGATCACAAAAATCTTGAATATATCAAGGCAGCCAAGAGATTGAACCCACATCAAGCCCGATGGTCATTGTTTTTCACCAGATTAAATTTTACAGTCACTTACCGCCCTGGCAGCAAGAACAGCAAGGCAGATGCACTTTCACACAGACTTGATCCACCCTACCTCCAACCTCACCCTGGGTCCATTCTGCCACCATCTGTCATCATAGCACAGATTAGTTGGGACATCATGGAGGAGATGCAACAAGCACAACAGCATGAACCGTCACCTCCTAACTGCTCCCCGACCAAGCACAATGAACCCCAAGCTCTACGTCAGAGGACTATCCAATGGGTCCACACTTCCTTGAGCACTGGACATCCTGGCATCCAAAGAACTGTTACCCAGGTGCATAATTCCTTCTGGTGGCCATCTCTGATTCATGATGTAACTATGTAAAGTCATGTCAGGTATGTGCCCAATCCAAGACCCCCAGAGAACTACCCACGGGGTTGCTTCAACCACTGCCAATACCACAAAGACCATGGTCTCACTTGTTCATCGACTTCGTCACAGACCTACCAAACTCCCATGGTAACACTACCATTCTGGTAATAAGATCGATTTTTCTAAATCATGTAGACTTGTCCCTCTCAAGGGTTTACCCACTGCCATGGAAACCGCTAATGCTTTGTTCCACCAAGTCTTTAGGGTCTATGGAATACCAGAGGACATCGTGTCTGACAGAGGTCCACAGTTCATGTCCTGAGTTTGGCAGGCTTTCTGCAAACAACTGGATATCAATGTGAGTCTCACCTCTGGTTATCACCCTCAGACCAACGGACAGGTGGAATGCCTAAACCAAGAGATAGGCAGATATCTTCAGAGTTATTGTAGCCATGAACAGGAGAAGTGGAGCAATTTCCTGCCCTGGGCCGAATATGCACAGAATTCCCTCACTCATACCTCTACGGGTCTAACACCCTTCCAATGCGTGCTGGGCTACCAACCCCCAATGTTTCCTTGGTCAGGAGAACCTTCTACGGTGCCAGCGATGGATGATCGGTTTAAGCGAAGCGAGAGGGTGTGGGACAGCGCACATATCCGGCTACAGCGAGTGGTCAGAGCACAACGCTTCCAGGCTGACCAACAGAGATGCCCCCATCCCAACTATCAGCCGGGGGCTCCCCGGCTTGAGGCAACGCAGGGAGGAGTGTAGCGTGGAGGAGGGCGGGGCCGGGCGGAATGACGGACACCCAGACCCCAATCAGCCTGATGAGGCGAGCAAGGGATAAAGGCGACCGAAGACAGCAGCTCGAGAGAGAGAATTATGGGCAGCTGCCCTGTATGTGTTTGTGTCTTTTTATTTAATTAAATATTATTTATATTGTTAAGCCGGTTCTTGTCTCCTCCTTTCCCTTGAACCCTCTTTACACATGCCCATCCTAATTGTCCAGCACCACGACCAAGGGGACGTCCCAGTAGAAGAACACCAAGAGTTGTTCGTAGAGGGGGGTTCTGTAACATCCGAGGTTGTTTGCCTTGTTGGACTGTCTTTTTGGTTTATTGGATTATACAGCTTGCTTTACAACTACCTCTATTTGCCTGCCGATTTGGATTGTTTGCTTTTATTCATAATAAACTTCCAGCACATGGATCCTAACACCGTCTTCATGGCCAGTTCATTACAATCTGACAACATTGGTATCATAAATTCTGCTGCTTAAGCTAAAAAAAAACTGTTTGTCAGGCTAGTCCTGCTTATGCAGATTTAAGAGTAAATAAACAGCTGATGCTTCTAACAAAAAGGCAATTGGCTCTCTAAACCTCAAGGCAGGACTTCCATTCCTACTGCCACCATATTGAGCGTTACATTTTCTCCCATTCATTTTTCTATGAGTGGTCAGTTTTCATTTTTAATGTCTCGGATAACATGTTGCTGTAAAAATGCTAAAACACTGAGTGACTTTTTTTTTTTCTTTTTTTTTTTTTAAACCTATAACAAAGTCCACAAAAATGCCATCACAAGATTGTCTTTACTCCTGCTACATTGCCAGGTCAAGGAGAGGTAAAATCACATAAATCTACTGTCTATGAAAAACCTGTATGTACTGCCTGTGTAGTCTTGTTTACAGTCTTGTAACCCTGTTTTCCTTCCCTTTCCTGTCCCCTTTGTAATGCTGTCTCAGTTGTTACCGGAGGCCCTCTCCCCAGTGATCATGAGTATGAACTGAGCGAGGTGCGCTTCCACTGGGGAAAAGAGAACCAGAGGGGTTCTGAACACACTGTCAACTTCAAGGCCTTTCCTATGGAGGTCAGTGTCACTATACCAATTCTGTCCATCTTGTGTATTTGTTCTTGTGGGTCTTTCCTGATGTCAAATTTAAGAGTTAGGGGTCCCGCATCTTCTGACCCATGAATTTCCATGACCTTTCTAGTCGTTTGTAATTATACAGATAAATAATGAATCATTCATAAAATTATTTTATAGATATTGCACTCGCAGGGAGCAATTTCTTGCTGGTGAGAGAGTTGAACATAACTAGACTATATTTTCACTAGAAATTGCCATGACATTTAAGATTGTAGTAGTTTATCTGACTTTACCAGGCCTAGAAATCACAATTTTAAAATTCCCTGATATTTCCAGGTTGATACTCAATAAGCCTACATGCTGAATGAAAAATGAAAATTCTCATTTACTCACCATCATGCAGATGTGTAAGACTTTCTTTCTTCTGCTGAACACAAGTATATATTTTTAGAAGAATATCTCAGCTCTGCAGGTCCATACAATGCAAGTAAATGTGATCAGGCAAGTAATCCAAAAGACACCAGTGGTTTAATCAATGTCTTTTGAAGCGATCGTTTTGGTTGAGAACAGACCAAAATATAACTCATTTTTCACTGTACATCTTGCCATTGCAATCTCTAGGCACGATCATGATTTCAAGCTTGTTTACACTTCCTAGCACTTGACACATGCGCAGGCTGCATCTGAAACCAAAGGTAGCTGCCTTGTTGCCTTGCTGATCTATCAGTCAATGACTTAACAATGTTTGCGTATGAAGGTACCTGTGGAAACTGGTTTTGGACAGGCTTCCTAGGCAGCGCTATGTCACATCATTGCTAGGATACCAGCATTCATTCAGTCCAACTGAACCACATGGGTCTAATAATCTAGAATAAAATCAAGAAAGTTTTGGCAATAACCAAGCATATTTAATAACTACAGTACTACTTTCTTGCTAGAAATGGAATCAAAAGTGGGGAAAAAAACGTACATTTTTGCACAAACTGGCCGTCAACTGCCTCTTCGGCCGCCATTTTCTTTCTTCAGCTCAACCGCCATGGATCCGCACACATAGGATTTTGGGATATGATACGCAGCGAAGGATACATCTATACTGCCTTCAAATCAATCAGATGAAGGTATCTCAGTAGACAGGATGTGATGTGAACATTGGATTCAGACATGCCTTGGTCCCTTCCTACCTCCATATACAGCCTCTGGAGGCAGCATTTTCCTGGTTTCTGACACAGCAGGTAGCGCTATAGGAAGTGTAAGCGAGCCTGAAATCATGTCAAGATGTATTGTGAAAAAGGAGTTACATTTTGGTCTGTTCTCACCCAAAACCAATGGTATCACTTCAGAAGGCATTGATTAAACCACTGGAGTCTGATGGATTACTTTTATGCTGCCTTTATGTGCTTTTTGGAGCTTCAAAGGCCTGATCACCATTCACTTGTATGGACCTACAAAGCTGAGATATTCTTCTAAAAATCTTTGTGTTCAGCAGCAGAAAGTCAAACACATCTTAGATGGCATGAGGTGAAGTAAATGAGAGAATTTAAATGTGTAAACTGTTCCTTTAACAAACTTTCACAATGTCAGCTGCTTTGCCTATTTGATGTATAATGAGGGCATCATTTTTTAGCTACTGACGCTGGAAACTCCTTCCATGCTCAAATGAGGCACTTGCTGTGGGATTTATCATGAAGTTATCTATTCAAATCACCTGTCCCTGGCAGCTGCTCTTATACTCACTCTTACCGTTGTCTTCTGTACACAAGGAAAAAGATAAGGGCCTGTTCTCAGTGTGTTACCATGTTTGTCAACCTGTTACCATGACACAGTGGTTCCTCAAGTTGTCGCCACATGTCGTTATTTACGGACCCTCATGACTTTCCTTCCATAGAACACAAAAAGAATACCTTGGCTACTTTTTTTTCCATATAATGGCATTGAAAGACTGGGGCTGTCAATCTCTAAAGTTAAAATAATAAAAAAAACACAACAAAGGAATCATAAAAGTAGTCCATACAACTTGTACACTATCACATCATTCAGACCGGTTTTGTGATCTGAACTTCCAATTCATTTTAAAAGATCCAACTCAAAAGAATGAGTTGTTAATGAATTGGACATCACTGCTGTTTTCATGAGCTCTCTTGAACTTGCCAAGGAGAGCTTCAGTGGGTTTTTTTTTTTTTTTTTTTTTTTTTTTTTGATCAGTTGGACAGAACCAGTTCTAATTCACTTCCGTTATATAGAAAATAGTGGCCGGGATAGTCTTTAAAAATTCACCTGTTGTATTCCTTGGAAGAAAGAAAGCCAAACAGTGAGTAAATAATGGCAGAATTTAAATTTTTGGTTAAACTATTCCTTTGAGAGCCAAACCTGTCTTTTGACAGGAGATAGACGGTGGCATAAACATCAATTATAATTTTGTGTTTTGATTCTTGCAATCAACAACAGACTTGGTACTTTGATTTCAGAGTTCAGCTTTTCACAGATCCCTCAGTTAGTAATGAATATCTCTCACAGCTTCATCTAATCCACTGGAACTCTACATTGTTCAACAGCGTGGAGGAGGCTATGGGCAAGAAAAACGGCATTCTCATCATTGCCCTATTTGTGCAGGTATCACTTACCTACATATCGAAGGTCATCACAGATACAAAAATACCTAATATTGTTTACATAAACGTGCCATTAATATAGTAGAATGTGTACGGTGAATATAGAATGCCGTGGTCTCTTCAGGTTTTCTTTGTTTTGTTTTAAATTAGCTAAATACACATGCAGTATATATTTAGGGTGAATTTTGTCCCTGGTGGTTTTCCTGTTCCTGCAGCATTTCATGATCATTTGACATTGATACTGTGTTATCTGTGCAGATAGGGAAGGAGCATCTTGGGCTGAAGGCCATCACAGACATCCTGCAGGACCTGCAGTATAAGGTGAGCACATGAGATGACTCAGAGAAATAAGACATTCTGTAAGATTGTGGAGTTATCTAACCTAAAAAAAAAAAACATTGTTTTTGTCTGTACAGGGAAAGACAAAAATAATTCCATGTTTTAACCCGAACACATTATTACCCGGTAAGTTAAAATTTAAAGTTAAATTGTGTAATTATTTTTAAAGTTTAAAATACTTTCTCCTATCCTTGCGTAAAATGCATAGACAGCTATAAGTAAGCCATTGATAGCTTAATTTTCCCTAAAAGTGTAAACTGTTGTTTGGTGGTGTTTTAAAAACATTGACCAATGCCAGACAGGGGGGCATGTTTGGGAAAACTTTTTGAAAGCAATCATTATTTTTGCAATTCCATTTGGTGACGTTAGAGTCACAGAAATTGCACGCATCACCTTTAATCTGAATTATTCTTTAATGCATCATACTGGTATTTGTGTCTTATTTGCATACTCTGATATTTGATATTTTGTCAACATTACCATAAGATATCCTAGCTGAAGTTATCAGTTCCTCTCTGATTGCACTCATTGGTTTGTTAACCTCCTCAGATCCTCTCCTAAGAGATTATTGGGTGTATGAGGGCTCTTTAACCACACCGCCCTGTAGTGAGAATGTCATCTGGATTCTCTACCGTTACCCTTTAACCATCTCTCAAATGCAGGTAAAGCCTCTGCAACCATGACAAATTATGTATGGATAAACCATAGCCTTTAGCTTTAACTTAGAATAATAAACATGGAAGCTTCACGAAGCATAAAAACTTAAGTACATAAATACCTTTACATGCACTTTTTTCAGCACATTCTTTTATAAGAAAAAGCATTTAATGTAACAAGACTGAGTCATGACGTCCTGTTTTAGAACATATTGAAAACACAAGAGGGGAACTCTAAAATGACTTCTATCTCATAACAGATGGGGGGTTTACCACAATGAAATGCACAGTCAAAAGATGCGGAACAATATGCTATTGGTCTGCAACTTAGATTATCTTTGATCTTAATAACTGGCAGGGCAGAATTCTTTCAAGTAAAGGCTTAAGTCATATATTAAGTATGATGCATGAAAGCAGGTCAGGGTCTTACCTCTGTTTCATGATTATAACAACATTTTAATATATAATTTGTTTCTTTCTGGATGAAGTAAAAATGCAACACTAATGCGTTATGTCCATTTTGTACTTTTCACCATTGTACTGATATGACCCTGTTGATGTTATAACTTTAAATCAGACTGGTATATATGCGAATGTGCATCACCACAGCTATATATATATATATTAGTTCTGTCAGTAGATATTTTTTTTTTAATCGCATTTTTCCGCAGGTAATCGGGATTAATTGCAGATTTTGAAAGTGCTGAAATGTCACTTTAAATATACTTATTTCCTGTCAAAATGCATTTGTTTCCTTTTAGAATTTTTTTTTTTTTTAAATGTAACTATAAAATGCTTTAACATTTTCCAAACAAAGCGTTCCACAGTATATAGATAGAAATGCACTAAAATAGCATCGATTCAAGTAACATAAAATGTTTCATATTCATTACAATGGTCATTAAATCTCTTAAACTCTCACCCACCACAATATTAATCTGCCGGTAGACTGTGGCTATCCACTTGTTACCGCAATTGCCATGTTCATGATTCGCACCTGCGTCCAGCACCACTTTGAACTCCACATGAAAAGCGCTTGCAGACAAAAACGTTACATTCTGTGTTTTGGTGATAGTTAAGACTTGGCATGCTTCTGTGGTAATTAAAATGCACCTTAGGCTGAAAAATACTTGATTTCTGTCACAAGTTCTGTCTAGGCTTGTTTTGTACGCAAACAGAATTATAGAGTTTTGTTGTAATACATTTTATTTTAATGGAAACATGTTAAACAAAAGAAATGTCAAATAGTAAGGACAAAATAGTTTTGGTTATTGTTTTGCATGTTTGATCTAGTTTCTTGAAGGGGGCCTTGGTGCCCCCCATTGCAAAAACAAAATTGTGTAGGAAAGACTGATGCAGTGTAAGAAGTCTGATGTGTGAATGTAAAGCAGGTAAATTCTGGCCCCTTTTTCAACTAACCCGAACTTTTCTTTTCTTTTTTTTTTTTTTTTTTTTTCTGCCCCAGATTGAGGAGTTCCGTCGGCTCAGGTCCCACATTAAAGGAGCTGAGCTTCTGGAAGGGAATGATGGTATGCTGGGAGACAACTTCAGACCCACCCAGCCCCTGAGTGACAGAGTGGTTAGGGCAGCTTTCCAGTAGAACCTCCACAGCAGGATACATTTTAATCCAGCAGGGGTAAATTTAGAGGAGATTGTATTCTTTTCACTGTTTATTCAAATGGAGTGCCCTCATTTGAGGTTAATGCAGTGGCTTATGTATGGCTTTGGCTGCTCTGTGTAAAGGAGAAGTTAGATTAGTCTCCTCACATTAGCTAAAGGGTTCTTTGAGCCAGGTGAAAGAGGTTCAGTATAGAACCTTTTAGGGGTTCCCAACATGGAATCATAACATTTGATTTTTTTAGTTTTTAAATTTAGTTTGTTTTATTACCAGAAGAACTTTAATGGATATGTGGATTAAATAGTTCATATAGATCTTATATCACGAAGAAAGTTAAATAACCATATAAAACACATTTAAGTAATATTTAGTAAAGCATTTTTAATATTTTATTTATTTATTTTTTTTAACACAATTCATAATGCGATTAGTTATAACAATTGACTTAATAAATCCACAGGTTTGTAATAAGCTAAAAGTCTAAAAGTAGTAGTAATAATATATACACTGGCAACCAAAAGTTTGGAATAATGTACAGATGTTGCTTTTATGGAAAGAAATTGGTACTTTTATTCACCAGAGTGGCATTCAACTGATCACAAAATATAGTCAGGACATTAATAACATGAAAAATTACTATTACAATTTCAAAAAAATTTCAGAACTTCTTAAACTACTTCAAAGAGTTCTCATCAAACAAATCCCCCACATGCAATGACAGCTTTGCAGATCCTTGGCATTCTAGCTGTCAATTTGTCCAAGCAGTGACATTTCACCCCACACTTCCTGTAGCACTTGCCATGGATGTGGCTGTCTTGTTGGGCACTTCTCACGCACCTTACAGTCAAGCTGATCCCACAAAAGCTCAATGGGGTTAAGATCCATAACACTCTTTTCCAATTATCTGTTGTCCAATGTCTGTTTCTTTACCCACTCTAACCTTTTCTTTTTGTTTTTGTTACAAAATTGGCTCTTTCTTTGCAATTCTTCCCATAAGGCCTGCACCCCTGAGTCTTCTCTTTACTGTTGTACATGAAACTGGTGTTGAGCAGGTAGAATTCAATGAAGCTGTCAGCTGAGGACATGTGAGGAGTCTATTTCTCAAACTAGAGACTCTGATGTACTTCTCTTGTTTAGTTGTACATCTGGCCTTCCACATCTCTTTCTGTCCTTGTTAGAGCCAGTTGTCCTTTGTCTTTGAAGAATGTAGTGTACATCTTTATATGAAAAGTTTCAGGTTTCTTTTGGCAATTTCAAGCACTGTATAGCCTTCATTCCTCAAAACAATGATTGGCTGACGAGTTTCTAGAGAAAGCTGTTTCTTTTTTGCCATTTTTGACCTAATATTGACCTTAAGACATGCCAGTCTATTGCATACTGTGGCAACCCAAAAACAAACACAAAGACAATGTTAAGCGTCATTTAACAAACCAAATAGCTTTCAGCTGTGTTTGATATAATGGCGAGTGATTTTTCTAGTACCAAAACTAGCAATTTAGCATGATTACTCAAGGATAAGGTGTTGGAGTGATGGCTGCTGGAAATGGGGCCTGTCTAGATTTGATCAAAAATGACTTTCAAATAGTGATGGAGCTGTTTTTTTTACATCAGTAATATCCTGACCATACATTGTGATCAGTTGAATGCCAATTTGGTGAATTGAAATACCAATTTCCTTCCGAAACAGCAAAATCTGTACATTATTCCAAACTTTTGGCTGCCAGTGTATCTCATCTAACATTAACCATAACTTAAAATGATAACCGTAAGATTCATAAATAAGTACAAAACTAAGTGGGGTGGAAAAAAAAAAATCTGCTAAACAATTTTAGCATTGGGGCAGATACAGAATAATTGTTGCCACTGGGGGGGGGGGGGGAGGTCTTCATACAGCATGATTATAATAAAACACACTGAGTGAGGTCTTTTGGATACAACCATATGAACGATCAGGCTGAGGATGGATGTGCTGATCCCTGTAAGTAAGAGAAACATGAAATAGACCTGCTGTCAGTATGCAGAGTAATTAAAATTTAAAAATAAAAACATAAATTGGCAAAACTTCCATGAATAGGAGTGTTGTGCTTTATCTGCATGAAGATGGTCAAACTAGTAATGCTGCACTCCAGAGCCACTGCAAACAGAAATTAACCATTATTTAGTATTATAAAAACCTTGATGCAATGCAAAATGAGAACAAATGAGAAAAGATGTCCCAAATTTCCCCTTTGACTTCCACTTGTCATGGCTGTGATGTTGATGTCCAGAACTTCAGAAGTGCTCCGAGTTAGTTGAAGGTCTTTGCTAAAAACCCATGTTCAATTAATATGGCATCTTCAATTAATAAATATATAATTATTATATTTTTGTAAATAACAACAAAACTACAAACACCAAATACTCACAAGTTGAGAAACTGAAACATCTCCATCACTTCCTCTCTTTGACTTTGGACATTTGACATATTCACAATCTTGAATAGAGCTTGATTAATCTCTTTATATCAGTTCAATAATAGAGCTTGATTAATCTCTTTATATCAGTGCAGTTGGCTTAATTCAATGCTGTGATTTGCTCCTGGAAACTTGTTTAATTTTTTCCCATGTTTTCTAGGTGTAAAGTAAATTATGTAACCTGTCATTAGGATTACTAAAGAGATTTTAGTGATTCAAGTGTGAAATTACTTACCTCCTTGTGGAGAATATTGCAGGCCTGAATGAAACAGTTTTTTCGACATTTGTTTGTGCTTGCTAAAATAAATGTAAGTCATAAATTACAAGGAGTTAGGTCAAAATAAATAAAAATAACAATTAATCAACAAATTAATTTCTCTCACTTACCAGGGTAATATCGGCCTCTCAGGATTCAGACAGAAGCCTTAACCCCCCCCCCCCCCCCCCACAGATAACGCGCATAAGCTATACAAGCCAAGTATAGTTTGTGTTTTTAAGCGTAATCTGAGGAAAAGAAGCACAATTTATGATACCAGTGTTGTCAAATTTTACTGCTGATTTGAAATAGGATCGTAATCTTGACCAACCATTTAGGAGATTTCTGTCTTTTCCCCTTCAAGTAGATAGGTGTTGCACTGTCATGACTGGTAATAGCCTCCTGAGAATGTTCCAAAGATGGCAGAGAGTGGACTGACTTGCTAGAAAGACTTTCACTGTTAGGAATAACAGACTTAAACAGAACTGGATCTTCATTTCCATATGATCATAATTCTGTACAAAGTGTTTTGCTCAGTGCGTAGTGCCTGGAAAAAGGAAATAGGCCATGTTATCTTAACAATATTAGCGTTACTATACAATAGAGTGCTGCAAGAGTTAGAGTAATAGAGTAACCCAATTCCTTCTGATCTAGGACTAGCTGCAGCATTGTGTAAAGATCTATCTATTTCAGGGCTCTCAAGGGGACACCTGGGTCTGCTTGGATATTACTCATTTTGAAATGAGATTTTGAGCAGGCTCAATTTAGGCCATGATGATGCAGTACTTCCAAAAGAGTCCAATGCTGTAACCAGAGTTATCCGAAGAACTGCTTTGCCACTACTACACTGTAAAGTGTGTTGTTAAAAACAGAAGGTTTGAGTGCTTTAAAGCTGAAATGTGTAATCATTCCTGATGCTAAAATAATTAAATACCAGAAACAGCAACAATGGCTTAACCAGCTGTGTGAGTTTGGGGTGGGACTATCTGTTTGTGGGAGACCTAGTGGAATAATCATTATTTTTGCAGTTCCATTTGGTGATGCGAATGCCATAGACACTGGAGTTTCTAGCAGAGCAACTCAAGCACTCTTTTTGTTTCAGCAAATATGAGCAGTATCTAGTTCTCTCTGTCACTGAGAAAAACTCCTTAAAGATTCAGGTATTCTCCAAGGTTGTAGAGGATATAGATTCAATTGTTATTCACTTTAAATTTGGTTCATATTAGTGGAAGCCATGAGCTGTAAATACCACAATAAACAACCCTCAAACACATAAGTAACATCACATCCCCACCTTTTTTATATATATATATAAATACTTAACTAGGTCAGGTATGTTGCAATCATGTCTGAACATGGTTTATAACTACCAGTAAATCTGACTAATGTCAGGAGGTAAATTTGCTGAATCAGCCAATACTAACCAATGAAACTTGATGTCAGTTGACAGATTAGCCAAAAAGTCAGATCACTAATTGTGTTATCAGATCACCAGTGACCTTTTCTGTATTATTTGGCAAATGGCTAAAACTAAAATAGCAAATTATTCAGTGAAGTTAAACCTGCTTTCACTTCAGCTACATGCATTTTGGACTGAAACACAAAATATATTCTCATATTACCACACACACACTGTATTGCTCAGCTATCTAAATGGGTACATACAGTAGACTTCTATTGTTTTTATATAAAGCTAACTATAATTAAACTAACCCTAACAGAAACTCTTTTGCATCTTTAGAATTTAAATAATTATTTAGTTTAGGTATGAATAATTTTTCAAAATGAGGACGTCCCAAAATGTCCCCATAGGAAGGTTTTGTCCGGTTTGGCTCACTTTTGGGTACACACACACACACACACACTTTCTCTCTCTCTCTTACACACACTCACAAACACAGGTTGAACACACTACTTCCTCTGTGCTAAGCATCAGAAAGCACATGCATGACAGGCTGATGCATGGAGGCACAGTGAGATATTGTTCATGTGTAATTGATATCTAAGGGTCACATGACTGGCTCACAGATCAGCAACATGTGGGCTGCATGTGAATTTGGGGAACACAGATCCTTATTCTCTGCCTGTATTTCCTCCTGCTGTTCACTGGTTCAAAAACTCTCAGTCTGAATGCATCTCTTAATAAAGAATCTGCTAAACACAGTCTAACTTAAGTGTTTCCCAAACATTTAAGTTATATTGGGCCACAGTAGATTTTAATGCTCTACAAATGGCTTATAAATAAGAAAACTTCTTTGCAATATGAATGGTTATATTCTGTGCAAAAGATTTATGCACTTGTGAAAAATGTTGCATAGTGAGGATGTCTTTAAAAATAATGCCATAAATAGTTTTCATTTATCAATTAACATAATACAAAGTCCAGTAAACATAAAAAGCTAAATCAATATTTGGTGTGACCAACTTTGCCTTTAAAACAGCCCCAATTCTCCTAGGTATACCTGGACACAGTTTTTCTTGGTTGTTGGCAGATAAGATGTTCCAAGATTCTTGGAGAATTCACCACAGTTCTTCTATCTATTAGGCTGTCTCAATTGCTTCTGTCTATGTAATGTAAGACACAATATTCAGGGGTGGGCTTGGTGGGGGACATGACATCTGTTGCAGGGCTCCCTGTTCTTCTATTCTAATCTTTTTTTATTTGCAAAAGTAATGTTTGGCAGTCTAAAATGTATATTTCCTATTGACACACTAAAGCTGAGGATATAAATAACCATCTTAAGACAAATGCTTTTGTGAAACATATTATGTGCCTAAAACTTTTACACAGTACTGTATTTAAAATCACCAAAATTCTGGGGTTAATTATGTGTGACGGTGTTTAAATATCAACCATAATGGATGATTAGAAAGTTAAGAGGTATAAAGGTATATGAATAAGATGGTTTGTTTTTTTTATTTCTGCTTTAGATTTTAGATTTTGTTTACTGTATCATATGTAATATCATTGTTATCGTTACACAGAATTCTCTACCTATTCTTCAGCTCTCATTGAGGTCACACTGCTAAAGTATTATATAAAGCCTTCAGTGAGGTTCAGTGGCCAAACCACAAACAAAGCTCAGTGCATTTGGCAACATATGATAATGATAAAGGCTACATTATAGTATGTAAATTATACTATTTTATATACAATATATAAATATACTATTAACATACATACATTTATTTCATACTTGTATTTTCATTCTTTTTATCTTCCAGAGACAAAAAATGAAGACATTGAAAGGAAGACCCCAACACATCCTGGCTTAAGTTAAAGTGCACCACTTCCGGTAGAGTTTCTTGGACCCCATTGTGTAGTTAAATGTCCTGAATATGCGCTGACTGTGTGCAGATTTAAGTAGTTTTATCTTTCAATTGAAACTGGCATATTGGATTCCATGTGAACAAGAGGAAACCAATCAGCATGAAGAGACACCTGGTGATAAGCATTTATATGGAAGAGAGGATGTGCATATTAATGCTTGAATATTGACAGAATGTAGTTTATAAGGAGTTAAGCAACCCTGTATGTAGTCCTATAAATGTGGCTTTATATGAATATCACATTACACAGAATGATATACGTGACTGACCAACATGGACCAACATCATTTCATGAGTTCACATGTTCATTCTTGAGAGTGGTAAACAGATAGTAATATATATATAAGGTACAACGGGGCTAAAGGCACACCTTAGGGAAAATATGCTTTTTTTCTGGTCACAAAGTGATTCAAAATTTCATTTCATTGAATATATTGAATTTAAATTGTCAACTTAAGCAGATATTTTTGAGACATTAAAATAACTAAGATAACTATTGAGACGTTAAGATTTTTTGAATAAACAAATTAAGATAATTCTTATTCAAAATAACCACTTTAGCCCCTTTGTACCCTAGATATATTACAAATAAAGGTGGAGTTGGTGTGGTGGAGGCACTGATGTGCACAGAACAGGGGCCCCTGCCCCTTTCGTTCACAAATGTAAAGGTGTCCTTTTAAGTGGAGGTGCCTTTAAGAGCGCGGAGATTTAAGTGGAGGTGTCTTTACTACAGCTTCTTACATATCATTGTGTTGTGATTGACAAGACTTAACTAGCTCCTCCCAAGCTTTTATTTAAAACTCCTTTTCATACAGTTTTTCATTTTACATAATTTTGTATATGCTGATAGAGGATCTTTTTACATGAGAGAATCTATTACATGAAAAAAAAACAAACAAAAAAAAAAAAAACAGCCACGTATGTCAATTAAGGCTTTCTTACACTTTTGTTCTAATATTGAATGAATGGACAGAACTGCAACTGATCACATCTCCAATGATTGGTTACATGGATGTATTTTTCTTTATCAACTTCATTATAAATGAAAATGAAGGACTGTAGGTATATTAGCCTCTGTTTAAATATAATGTTTGTTTTAGATTTGTGTTGGTAGTCTGCAGCCTGTGTGGAGATATCTGTTATCACTCACATCTGCAGGTTTAGTGGCTGCTTCCAGCAAAACAGGTGGCATCTAGAGCCACAATTTAATAGATAATTGGTCTTTTGTTCTTTCATTATCTTGCTTTTTGCAGAACTCTTTAGCAAGGCCGTAGACCTCTTTTGCTCCACTTTAAAAGGAAACATGAACCTTTGACAGATGTGTGTGTCTGTATCTTGCACTCTATTTTTTAAAGCTGGCCACAAATTTCTCATGGGAAACAACATTCAAGTGAGAAGTATTCTTTTTACATACCTTGAAAACCCCCTTGTCATTGTAATAATTTTCATATAAGGAGTAATACTGGTATTTAAGTTAGATATTTGTGTCATTTCAAATAGTTTGTCACGGTTTGATGTCTTACATGACTGTATGGGTGTTATATGTGATTATGTACTAATTAGTTCTTATGTCAAATATCAAATAAAGTTAATTCTTAATGCAAATTATATTACATATGATCTTGCTTATAAAAGGTCATGTGTAAAGTACAGCTGAATCATTAAAGTTATAGGGCACTTGTATGTAATACCAATACCAAAGTATTTAATACCACTGGGGATAATGGTGAATACCATACCTCAGTCTACACACAACACTTCATCAAGAATATGACTGTGTATCTGCCATCAGGGCATTGACATCAAGTAAACTGACTTAACTGCCTGTATAATAATTTTAGTACATATTTTACTGGTCCAGAAGGAAATGCTAACATCCCCCATAGCAACTGGCAAATACAAGTCCAATAGCTTTGCAGGCTCAGCTAAAATAGTGTTTAGAGTGGTTTACCTTTTTTTACTCTCTCTCTCTGAGGAACTATGCCTACTTTAGAATTAATTTCAGTTACTGGCAGAACTGGTCTATCCTAAGGCCATAATCTTGTCTATTTGCTGTGAAAATATTTTAACATATCCTTTTTTTGTGATCTATACCATGCTTTTTGTACATGTACCATGGAAATATCATGGTATTCTTTGAAGTAGCTTGGAGTAGGGTACAACGGGGCTAAATCTTTAGGAAAATTTGCCTTTTTTATGGTCACAGAGTGTAACAAGATTGAAAAAATACATTTATTTTTATTGAATATTGATGGAGCAACATAATTTGTGTGAAAATAAATAAAAATGGAAGATTGTTTTGATTAAAATTAATAAAAAATAAAATAAAATAAAAAAGGTGGCGAGGGAGCCTTAAAGGCCTGATATACTTCATATGAAATCAAAGAACGAGTGGGGATGACGCAATTTAGAACAAAACGCATTTTTGCATTTGTTTTGGTGGTTCGTAACAGCTCACCTGGGCAAACTTTTAGGAAAACTTCTAACCGGCTGCTAAACATCTTACTGCCTTTGGTGCACATCATCGGTTCCACCTACTACTTTGTTTACATTGTTCAGTCAGTATTCAACATGTACACACCGGCGTGCATGAGTTATTAGTGAGCTGGTGCAAATTTACCTACATCTGTACGATTGTTCGCATAGAGACATTTTCCAAGAACTTGTCATGCAGTTTTTTGTTTTGTTTAATTATTCTACAAAAGGAATCAAATCTACTCAAATACTCTCAAGTGTCCATTCATTCATGTGCCATCTTCAGCAAAAGGCATTCACATATCTGCCCAAAGATATGCCTCTTATCATCATACTTTTGTCTGTATTCTGAACATGAACACTCTTTTATACATCCATCTTTGCAGTAGTATCCATTTTAATGTCACATTTATTTAGGTTTTACATGTGGCGTCCTCATATTTAAAAGGGACTGAGTCAGACTCAAGACCGAGTCCATAACAGGCAGAGTTCGTGTCCAAATTAATCTGTTCATGAATCTAAATTAGAATTGTAACCGTAAACTCAACATCAATATTTTAAGCTTATTTTAACTTTGACAACTAAGAAAAAATATTGTCAATATAAATGTTAAAAAAACACCTCTGTTACATTTCATATATACATTTTATGATTAGTTTCCTGCTGAACAAACTTCAAAGTGGTTTCAGAATGAAAGCATATGCTTTAGGTGTATGAAGACAAAACTGTCCTTCAACACACTTCTTATTGCGTTCTGTTGACATTTCAATTATTTGTTGCTTTTTCCCCTCCACTCAAACATAGACTAAAGAAAGTGAAAGCTGCGTTAGTCATTAAAACCAGAATTATTATTGTTTCAAATTGTAATTTTGTTTTTTTACTTTATTTTCAATTTGTCCTTTCAATTTAGTTTAGTTTGATCTAAAATGATCCCTATCTAAAGAAGTAAAAAAAATCAGTGACCCTACCAAAAACCGGGACTGTCCTGTGTAATAAGGGATGTCTGGTCACCCAATATATAATTAAATTATAAACAAAACATTTCGCTGCCCCAAAATAACTTCATATTTCATTGTGCATTTTATTGTGGAATAAACTGTAAAATAACAATTTTAAGCAGCTCCTCAATGCTTGTAAAATAGAAAAACAATAAATAAGTGCTGTTTATCTGTTTTTCAGAGTTGCAGTCTGCTTTAGCAAAAACAATTTTTCCCTGACTATTTAAAAAGTTACAGTTAATTTATCAAGGACCAGTTTAAGTTGACAACACTGCATGGACCACAAGAGACTACAGATGCCTACATGTGTGGATACATTATGCCTTAAAAGACTTAATAGCCCAATGTTAATAATATTTTTCTGAATTCTTATTTTGATATGTTGTTTTAGTAAACATGACGTGGGTGACTTGACTTAATGAAGTTCTTGATTTTAAGTTCTTTTTTTTTTCTTCTTTTTTTTCTTATCCCCTTTTCTCCGAATTTGGAATGCCCAATTCCCACTACTTAGTAGGTCCTCGTGATGGCGCGGTTACTCACCTCAATCTGGGTGGTGGAGGACAAGTCTCAGTTGCCTCTGCTTCTGAGACAGTCAATCCACACGTTTTATCACGTGGCTCGTTGTGCATGACACTGCAGAGACTCCGCATGTGGAGGCTCATGCTACTCTCCACGATCCACACACAACTTACCACACGCCCCATTGAGAGTGCGAACCACTAATCACGACCACGAGGAGGTTACCCCATGTGACTCTACCCTCCCTAGCAACTGGGCCAATTTGGTTGCTTAGGAGACCTGGCTGGAGTCACTCAGCACACCCTGGATTCGAACTCTTGAAAACGATTTTAAGTTCTTAACCACGACGAACCCGCGATGCGAGCACCGTCTTAACTGCACAAACGCTGCATGCGATTTTACCAGCTGTCAGGTCCCGTGCCGTGTGGTTTCTAGAACATTGTCTACATACCTGTCTTTGTGTTCGTCGTGCCAGCCACCTCGGTAATCTATGTTATACAGCAATCTCCGTAGTAACATTTGAGCGTATTGGTTGACTGAGTGTGCCACTCTGCAGGTGTGTTTGCTCAACATGGTGAAACAAACTCTGGCTACGTCTACCACATCAGGGGGTGCTACAACTGCTTGCTGACAGTGTCCATTTATTTCTGTTTCGTTATTTGTATTTATTTATTTTGTTCATTGCATCACAAATCAAATGCCATGGACTCGGCTGGACTCAGAAAAAAATACAGAGTCCCAAAGGCTCGAGTCCGAGTCAGGTCCAAGTAAAAATGTATCCGAGTCCGTTACAAGTCCAAGTCCATTAAAATTGGACTCGTGACTTGGACTCGAATCCGAGTCCGAACTCGAGCACCCCAACTCTAGTGTAAATATAAGGACAATAGTTAGGAGGCAAAATTTTCAACTTTTGCAAATAATTTTGAGACAGAAGGATGCTTTTTTTGAGTAACAAATTAAGATTCAAAATAACTTATGGCATTTCATAACATCTCAAGTATTCTATAAAATATGTAACTCCATTGTGACTGGATCAGTCAATGTGAGTCCACTTTGATTTTTTTTAAATAAAAAATATATATTTGCCCCACTTCAGAAAACAATGTGTTTTATGGGGTCCTTTAGCCTCTGCAACAGGGGGGCTTTTTACCCCAAACTATCCTTTCACTTATTGAACAGTTATTAAAAACTTTTGATTTATTCACTTTGAACAAAACTGAAAATTACAAATAGGTATTTTGTCTCAAAATAAATGTGATAATTACAGGAATTCTTATTAGGGGTGTGTGAAGCATTTATATGTTTTCATTGATAATGGTATAAATACCCCGCGGAATCTACGCTGTTGCCTACTTTTTGTAAAAGGCATCTGGACGATTCCTTGCAGCCTTCAGTTGTTTGCGTACAGTGAAATACTAATATTACATGTAGCTGTGAATGCTTCCAATTACAGTATGAGCTGTATTTCGTCAATATACGAAAGGGATCACATTAGTTTTCAAACCACATTATGGCTTGTAGAAGCATTTGAACAAATCTCGTTGGTTAATAAAAACAGCTGAAGTGAGTGACGGCTGTAGTTGAATTAAAAGGCGCTACAGCGCCCTCAGATGTCTAAGAAATAAATGACAGCACACTGATTCCTCATCAGATGCATTACAACTTCAGAAATGAGCGCAATTTAAAGGCGCACGAGATTCGTACGACCGACACTTAATAAAAGATAACAAAGGGAGGCCCATATAAAATTATTATTATTATTATTTCTAAATCACTATCGCTTATGAAACGCTGATGGTAGTGTCACATCATATAGACGAATCATCTAAATTTTAATGAGGATGAAAACATTTGTCTTGGATCATACTTTAAAGCTCCGTGCCCTCACTCCAAGTACATGACATGCAATGAGCAAACCGTCATGCTCTGACATCATGGTGAATGGTTAATTGAAGTAGTCAACCTAGTGTGTCACGCTAAATGAAGTGTTTCACTCCGGTAATCAGCAGGAAGATGCGCACAATGCTCATCAGACAGCTAATTCCTCAATCCTCTTGTCGTTATTAAGTCTTGATTAGAGGGAAATTATGGCATGACAAATAAACAGATACAGATGTTAATATGTTAATAGCTCTCCCTTGGGGCTGAAAAAGGCAGATTATGGCAGTCATTCATAAATCCTATCACAATCAAATGGAACAAAAAACATGTGCAACAAGCGTGCATTCATGCTCGCGCGCGCGCACACGTACTTACAGTAGCTATCTAAATGGGGGCACAGGTTTCTATTATAAACCCAATAATAATAATAATAATAATGATAATTAAATTATATATATATATATATATATATATATATATATATATATATATATATATATATATATATATATATATATATATATTAGAAAAAACAACAACAACATAATGAATCAATTTTCCAATTCAGAATGTTCCCAAATGTCTCTAAAGGTAGGCTTTGTCAGATTTTGCCCACTTTTGGGTACACCCCCAACACACATTCATGGCATCCAAGATATGTATGACTTTCTTTATTCTGCTAAACACAAACTCAGATTTTTAGGAGAATATCTCAGCTCTGTAGGTCCATACAATCCAAGTGAATGGTGACCAGAACTTCAAATGATTTATAAAGGAGATATAGTCAGCATTAAAGTAATCTATAAGACTTCAATGGTTTAATCAATGTCTTCTGAAGTAATCCAGTTGGTTTTGCATGAGAACAGACCAAGGCACAGTCTCTAGGCACGATCATGATGTCAAGTTCCATTACACCATTAATGCTTGAGGCATTCGTAGAGCGCTAGATGGCGCTATAGGAAGCATAGTCTCAGCCTCAGACGGCACATCCACAGTCTATGTACTAACAGTCTGATGCTTATCCACCTTATTTTTCAATGCGGAAGTAAGCAGCGGCTGCATTTCCGGTGAACGTGTAAAAGTTCCGCTGTTATTGACTCCAGTGTAAATAAATAGATGGATAATAATACCAGAATTTAGTGATATAGGTTTATAAACTATCACACAACCACAGGATGTACAGCAGAATGATTGCCTAATGTCGGATAATTTTCTAACATCAGTATTTATAGTAAAAGAGTAAGTAAATCATTCACTTGTTGTTGTGTGTTGTTGTATTGAAGAGACAGTAATAAAATCTGCTTCTTACTTTACCGATATCGTGACGATGCAGTGTTTCTTGTCTCCATGTAAACCTCCATTTATATGAACCTGCATAACCTCCAATGATGCCTTTATTTGTTTATTTCCAAAGGCGATGTTTCATAAGCCATGCTGAATGCGAGATCTGCGTGTCTGTTTACTATACACTGCTGTGAAAGAGAGAATGCTCTCTGACAAGAACAGAGAGTAAAATGCATTTATTAATTTGCGAAGATGAAACAAGATGCAGTTTTGGTGCAAAGAAAGTTAAGGCAGCATTTGCCCAGCAGCTTGGTTGTTTAAAGTTTGTGAAGGTGTCCTGTCAGCGCCTGATCTCTCATTCATTCTGCCTGTGCAACAGTTTGATAAAACGATGGCAAAATGCAATATAAAGTAAAACTATATACCTTCAAAACCAATGAGTTTATGAAAATCATAATTAATGATAATAATATGATGACATATATTGCCAGCCAGTAATATAAAGCAGCATTATGTAGTATTTCTGCATAGCTAAAATAGCTGGAAGTGGCTGATACCGGAAGTGGTCCACATTCAAGGTTGATAATGGCGGCGCCCTAGTTTAGCTGAAAAATAAGGTGGATAGCACACAAAATTGGAAATGCTTTCTCAGTCCAGTCAGACCAAATCTGATTGGCTGACTTCTACAGGATTTCTGGGAGCTTAGTTTGGGGTGGAAGCACGAGTTGAGTTCACAAGGTTACATGTTGATACAATGAGCACTTTTGAGGACTAAAAGAATTTGCCCAAGTTTGCCAGGTTAGTCACATCAACTCTTTTAAAGTCGGCATGAAACGGAAGTTGCGACCGACTTTACTTCCGTATTGTGACGAATTTCCGAGTGAAACAGCTTATCGAACAAGAAAAAAATTTAGGGTGGGGATTTGAGTTTATCCACTGGTTGTTGATTGGATTTTGAAAACTTGGGCATTGTATAGCGGAACTTGAGGCAGATCTGAATGCGAGTTTGCAGTGGACACACACACCCCTACTACCGTGGTGCTCGAGTCAGAGTCGGTTATCTGTGAAATTAAGCAGCGATCTCAACACATTTATAATCAAAATGACAACATAAACGCACAAGCACATCACGGCCTTTGCTTACAAATAGGCTGTAGCCACTGAAAAATGAGTGAGTAAAAGATAACCATATTTTAACATTTTGAATCACAACACACTAAATATAAATAATAAAAAAAAAGCACTTACTTTGCTGTGCATCCCAAGATAACTGCACTCAAAAATATAAATAAACTCCAGAGGCATCCGAAGCATTGTATTCATTAGTGATCACCAAGGAATTCAGGTGTGAAACATCTTAACACAACCATGAATTCGCCCTTATTCCTCCTCATTCGAAATGTAAATTCAAGCCAGCTGACCCGGCTGTAACCAAGGAAGTTTGGGTTAAGGAACGATAGTTTTGAAGGAAAACAGATGAAAATACACTTTGCCATCTTCACCAACATGTGAATGGGGTTTAGTTCAACTCTACTGAAGGTTGTGGTATTTATAAGAAAGGGGCAGGGTTTAATCAGACTAAAAAAATTGGAGAAATCCTGCATACGTCACCAGAGAGAAGTCTGTCGTTTCTCCAGGAGATCGAGTTATTACATTCTGATTAAAGATTATGAGGTCAAAATTAAAAAAAAACAAATAAAACATATGCATGGATGAATCGTTCACAATAAGATCAATAACATCCATTTAGAAAATAGATAGGGTGAATGTGACTGATTGCTTTACATGTCAGTTAGATGGCTTTTCCTGCCTAAGTGGGCAGTTATTTGCCTATGTTAGCTGCGATTGACCCCAGACCTTTGCTGTTTAAGTCAAAGGTCTGGCTACGTGAGACTATAGGACATGTAATCAAGCTTAAAAAGGAGTTATATTTTAGGCTGTTCTCACCCAAAACCAACTGGATCACTTAAGAAGACATTGATTAAACCACTGGAGTCTTATTGGTTACTTTTATGCTACCTTTATCTCCTTTTTGGAGCATTTGGAGTTCTGGTCAGCATTCACTTGCATTGAATGGACCTACAGAGCTGAGATATTCTTCTAAAAATCTTCATTTGTGCTCTGCAGCAATTAAATACCTCAAATTTATTCTGAATTCATAATACGTACACCGTTTAAAGATTACTTAATTCAGTTTGATGGAAATTTGTCAAACCATTAAAATATGTTAACCTTAAAAACAGTCTGAAATATACTTTTTGAGTGTACACACACGTTCTAATGTCCACAAACACTCTCCATTGTTCTCTTTGACAAACCTAATGTTCATACAATCTTCATTCACTTTAGTTGCTTTACAAAGATGTGCCTTAAATAAATAAATGGATCCTCAATACCCTGCTGTACAGTTGCCATGCCATAGTTTTGTCTGAATACTCCAGAGCTTTTTATGTGATGATGTTTACCTGTAAGTAAACAGACTGATTGTGAACACAGATGAGGATGCATGAGTGGGGATCAGACAGTCAAATACGTCCCTTTTGCCCTGAATGTCACTGTCCCGAATCTGCCCAAACATGTTTTGATCAGACATTGTGCTGCTACATGGGAACAGAAAATCTGAAGTGAGTAACCTGGAATAATTCTATCAGCATGGAACAAAGTAGACAGGAATCTAAAGTCAGGACTGAAAAATATAGAGTGACTGCTTGTTTTACTTTTTTGCCTTTTCTTTGTATGGTGAGGGAAAACGTGCAAAAGTAACCTTCCAAGTGTAACATGGCACATACACTTGCAGGATGATCAGGGAAATAAGAGAATTTCTGATAAATGCTGTTATTCTTTAGTCTGACATGATTAAGGCACATGAGGGCTGGATGCACGCTTGTATCTGCTTTAATAAAACAGCAGGGGGAGCTCTGAGCACGCAATTATTTATGCGTGAATGGCGGAAATAAACGTTCCAGGCCACAAATTAAGTGATCTATCATGACCTTTCACGGTCAAGGGGGAAATATCAACGACAAGTGATTATTCCATTTGACATTTCTATCATTTCCCTACTAATATTCACATGGATAGTTTATTTTTTGTTGTTTTGTTTTTTGTTTGTTTGTTTTTTTGCTGAAAAAGACTAGGGCTTTCATTTAAGACATGGATGTTGAAGTTTCTATTTTGTGAATTTTGAACTGGAAACGTGTGAAGACTTGTCTTTCAGATTATTACAGTGAACCATACTATGAGGCAGTGAAACTGGACACTACATGGACATTCAAAGCTGTTTTCATCATAGGCTACAGGACAACATGCATTAAAAATGGCTATATAAAATTCACATAAGACATTATTGTGGTAGCTCTAATTGATTTGTTTCCATAGCTGAAGATTAGGTGGACCCAGATGTAACCTGGAGCACAGAGGTATCGCTTCCCCCTTTTGTTCTGCATTAATTCACAAGTTTATTGATGTCGTTCCCAGAATGACCTTTTGCTATTACAGCTTTACAAAAGAGCTTAAAGCCAGAACAGATGGTTGCTTCATGGGTTGAGGGACAACTCAACGCCCTTGTAAAGCTGGTGCATTTCCAGTTCACATTGCTACTCATTTTAGCAACAAAAATATTGGATCTGCCACGATGGAGAAAGAGGGGTCCCTTTATATTCCCTCTGCACTGATATCAAGTCACTAGTTTCTCTCTTACTTGCATGTGAATAGTGAAGGACCATAATGAGAGAGAGAGAGAGAGAGAGAGAGAGAGAGAGAGAGAGAGAGAGAGAGAGAGAGAGAGAGAGAGAGAAATTCCTTGGATGGAGTAAATCCCAAGGGTCCCCAATGCCCCAGGCTACTACACCTCCACAGACACTCAGATGGAGCAGTATTATGGAAAAATGAATTTAATGATAAGGTGGTCTAATGAGAAAGAAAGAGAAAATGAAAGAAGAGAGAGATTGAGAGAAATCAGTAAACCACTATAGTACATGTAGTATATCCCTGTTTGTAGACAGTTTTCTGCATATCAGAAAAATTTCATATGCAATGCAGATCAGCATTTCACTGGAATGGGATTCTGAAAGGGACATAATAACAACAGATATAAATCAAACAACAAAATCTAATCCATTTCACCATGACCTTTGTGCCTAAAAGAGAGATTGTGTGCAGGGAAAGAGAGAGAGTGCAACGAGAGAGAGAGAGAGAGAGAGAGAGAGAGAGAGAGAGAGAGAGAGAGAGGAATGACTATTGTTCCATTAAGCTGCTCTAAAAATAACTACCATTTCTAACCAATGAGCTGTGGGTTGCTATAACATCCATATCTTTATGCCAATGAGGGAGATATAAATGTGCAGTTTGGAAGAAGAGAGGGGGAAGGTGGGGAGAGAGAAAAAAGATATTGATCACTGACTGCCAAATGGAATTGAGTGTGCATGATAACACAGGGCTGGAGGTACGCACAAGAACATGGCCTTGTAATTCTGCCTATAGGCTCCAAAGAGAACAACATTCCATTTGAGAATATTCAAATTTTGCTCAACAATTAGAATGTGAGGGCTGTATTCACAGTTGTCAGAGTCTAGCAGTGGCAAAACAACATCAAAGTGGCTTTATGTTTTCAGACAATATTTTTCTGTTGCATTGTAATAGTTGCGGGCTCTTTCAGACGGGTTAGCAAATTAGGCTGTTAAGAACTCAAGTGAGAGTTTTAAAAGAAAGATCCACTGCCTGGCCAAAAAAAAAAAAAAAAAAAAAAAGTCGCTAATTTGATTTAAATAAGCAGATACTTAAGAGCCTATGATTGGATCATTATTGCATTGATTAATATGTTTCAGCTGGAAACAATTCTTTTAACCCTACCTGATGCATTGTATAGCTTCTCATTTCTTAAAAAACAGATTGGACTGTGGGGCAACGGAAAAAGTTCATGTGGTCTGATGAGTCCAGATTTACCATATTCCAAAGCGATGGGCGCATCAGGGTAAGAAGGGAAGTGCATGAAGTGATGCACCCATCATGCATAGTGCCCACTGTACAAGCCTCTGGAGGCAGTGTTATGATCTGGGGTTGCTTCAGTTGGTCAGGTCTTGGCTCAGCAACGTTATGCGGCAATAAAATGAAGTCAGCTGACTACCTGAATGTACTGAATGACCAGGTTATCCCATCAATGGATTTTTTTCTTCCCTGACGACACAGGCATATTCCAGGACGACAATGTTCAGGGAGCATGAGGAATCATTTTCACACATGAATGGGCCACCACAGAGTCCTGACCTTAACACCACTGAAAGTCTTTGGGATGTGATGGAGAAGACTTTACAGAGTGGTTCGACTCTCCCGCCATCAATACAAGATTGCGGCCAAAAATGAATGCAGCTCTGTATGGAAATAAATATCATGACATTGCATAAGGTTGTTGAAACAATGCCACGACGAATGCATGCCATAATCAAAGCTAAACGGGCTCCAACAAAATATTAGAGTATGCAACTCTTTTTTTTTTTTTTTTTTTTGGCCAGGCAGTGTAATTTCTGTTTGTTCCAGTTCTATTTGAAAGTAAACTTCTTTCACAGGGAATGTGAGACCTTTTTAAATAATTAGCTGCAGATCATATTTCGTTCTTCTTGATATTCCCCTCAAATCTACTATCAATCTTTAAATCTAAAGTTAAAAAAGAAATCTCATTGTCATGTTAACTATTGTGTCTAGAGGGTCAGGCCTTTAAAGTACATAACTGTCATTAAAGGAATTTTCTTGGTCAATAGAAGTTAACCCTTTGAGCTCGGAAGGGCCCGCTGACAAAAAAAATTATTATCAAAATATTAATAACTATAGTCTTGACCAACACAAAATAGCCATTGTTTTTAAGCTTAGAAGCTGTTGTTTACAATGCATGTAGGCATTATGACCTTGTGCTTTGAAATTTGCACACAAATCAGATGTGTTCCGTTTTGATAATTTATTAATATTTTTGCACAGTACATATTGTTGTAATCGGTAAAAACACCAAACTTATTAAATAGCCATGTGTCATATGTTGTTGGAAAGCTCTCAAAGAGTAGAATACAACCAGCCTTTGACACACGTTACATATAAACAGGTGTTGCTTATAAGCCGTGTTTTCGCTTATAACTATGATAAAAATATCATATCAGAAATTAATTTTCTTTATTTATCACACGTTATACATTTGCACATATACAGTGAAATTCTTCTTTTTCACATATCCCAGCTAGGCTGCGGTCAGAGTGCAGGGTCAGCCATGATATGGCACCCCTGGAGCAGATAGGGTCAAGGGCCTTGCTCAAGGGCCCAACAGTGGCACCTTGGCAGTGCTGGGGCTTGAACCCCTAACCTTCTGATCAGTAACCCAGAGCCTTAACCACTGAGCTACCACTGTCCCTTAGAAGGGATTCCTGTTAAAACGAGCCCACACACAATGTAATCGGATGCATACTGTAGATCATTAGATAATCCACACGAAGTACAATGTGCACACAGCATATAATGTGCTATCTGGCTAAAAACACGTTGGCTTTACTGGATCAGATGACTTCATCGGAAGTGATGTAGTATGTTGTCGAGCATCATGGAAAGCTAAACTAATCGTATTTGGATTAAGATCGCTGCAACCAGAGGTGGAAGTCATCTAAATCTGGGTAGAGAGGATCGTTCACTCTAATTACATATGGTCACCAGGAGATGGTGCCAAGTACATGACACAGACTCAATGATGCTCAGATGACACAGAATGGAACTGAATGAGATCTTGTTATTCATGCCTGCATACTTTGGAGAGAGATACCTTTAATCATTGGTGTATTTGCATGTGTAATTAGTTCTTATGGACACTTGGATAAATAATTTTTGTAATGCTATAACTTTTGATTGCTTTGTCATGTCAACACAACATTTTACTTAGTTACAGGTGACATGATTGGGAACAAAACAAAAGCAGTTTTTCTGACCTACCTTATTTACACTCTGATATATATAATGTCAAATAAGAAAAATAAGAAAAAAAGTAAATTTTTGGCTAAAGTTTATATATATATATATATACATATATATATATATATTCAGCAGTTTCTTATGCCAAGAGTCATAATCTATATCACTAAACATTTTTCTTTAAAAATTATACCAAACAATTGACCCTCTTTGTTTTTTTGGTAGAGTTATAAGCCTTTAATTTTAGGCAAACCACTGAAACAGGAAATCTTTAAAAACACAGAGCTGAAAGGGTTAATTAACAGTATTTGCAGCATAATGTTTGTTTCCACAAAAATGTATTTGGAATAGTCCCTCCTTTATTTAAAAATAAATAAAATAAAAATTGCGGTGACAGTAAGACACTTACAATGGAAGTAAATGGGGCCAGTCCATAAACATTAAAATACACACTGTTTCAAAAGAACAATAATACATATTAACATGATTTTAGTGTGATAAATTCTCTTACCTTATCTGTGTAGATTTATATCCAATATTACAACTTTGTTGTCATGACAATGGAACCCTGTAATCCCAGAATTGGATATAACTTTACACAGATAAAGTCAGTAAGAGGACACTAAAATCATGTTAACACATATAATGTTTATGTCTTGTGGCTATACTTTTGAAACAGTGTGTATTTTAATGTTTATTGACAGGCCCCATTTGCTTTCATTGTAAGTGTCTTACTGTCACTGTGATTTTTTTATTTTTTTATTTTTTATTTTTTTAATAAAGGAGTGACAAGTCCAAATTATTTTTTGAGAAAAATAAACATTATGTCACAAATGCTGTTGAATGAGCTTAACTTGTATTGAACCCAGAATATTCCTTTAAGAGGAATATTAATATTTTGCTGAGTTGCAAATAGGGACTCAAACAAGGGTGGCTGACTTTTCAAACACTTGATCAGGAAAATCACATTTGATTAGAAAAAGATCATAACTGTTATAAACATTACTTAGATATCAAGTTTACACAAACATTCTTCAGTGTACAGTTTGTCCCATTGTACTGCACTGGAAGATGCAATTTATAGAAATGGATCTTTGGGAGCTAAAGGTCTGCCTTCTTAAAAGACAAAAAAATAAATAAAAAATAAAATAAAAATAAAAATAAAAATAAAAAGTTTAATAAAGGTTATGTTACAAGAACCTTGTTTTGAAATTCTGCAGGTACAAGTTTCTCCAGGTGACAAAATCTATCAAACCCACACCTTCACGGGGGGTGTTTATTATAGCATGGAATCACACACTGGCAAAAAGCAGTGGATGCATATGAAGTGGTACTAGGGTTTAGCAGCCATTCCAGGCAGGCAGCAGAGCATTATGTAGACAGATTGGAGTTGATACGTGATTGTGTGAGGGCAGGGACCCAGAAAATGAGCAGTTATTGAGACTGGGCTCTGAGGGGAGGACAATGTCCTATTCAATTGGTGAATGTGACACAAGTGTTGATGATGAAATGTGAAAAGGACTGACTCGAAACGATGGAATTTGCTCCATGGAGCCTCCCAAGTTTGGAATTTCATCACAAATCTAAACTTGCATATAGGCACAGCTTTTGTTATAATGCTTTATGTTAACGAGATATTGTCACTTCTGATGTTCCCATTCGGATTAGAGTCCTTTGTAGATAAATGCCACAAGATAGCAATCACAACTTACTCTTCATTATGTTGAAAACATACCTCATTAAAAACAAGCATTTAAAAGAGAGTCAGGCATAATTAAAGCCAATGAGTGGTAATTTAAGTACAACTAGAGGATAATCAATACAGATTTTTCAACTGTTTTGGAAGTGCATTGATTAAATGTCACTCAAGAATAATTGATGTTTCTAGACATATGTTACATTAAAAATTAAAATGAAGTTCAAACCCAAATGTCTGAACACTTAGAGCTGATAAGTGATGGGCTTCTGACAGGTCTCTGCTAAAGGGGGTCACTGTGAGCCATACTCTAACAGAGGCAATGACCCAGTGGAAAGCGATCATCAGAGCAAACTAGGTCTCTTGCCCCTCAAGTAGGCTGTGACAGTGGAATCAAAGGACCATTAGGGTGGTATAAGACCCACTGTCCCTGAACCCTGTGTCCCTCCTCCTGGAGCAGAGCTTCCAGAACTTACCGAGCATCGCTGAATCCACTGATTAGCTCATAACAACCTCTGATCAGAAGGCCATTGTCAGACCACCAAGACTCACAAAACAGAGTAATAAACCCAAATGCTGCACCTTAACACACTGATGTGTCCAAAACAATCCATCCATCCTCAGAAACCACAGTATAACTGTTATTATAAAATGGATAGATAACGCTATGGTCAATACAGCTGTGCTAAAATCCACAATATAGTAACAACTATGACGCGAAACACTCGTTCACCATATTACTGCGCAACACCCATTGCGGATTGTCATTTTTGCTATAATATAATATACAGTAATATAATATAATATAATAAATATAATATAACATAATGGGTGCATCCCAAACCGCACACCTCTGCAATATTCTACGCCATTTTGTAGTAAAAGTAGTGCAAGTGGTATGTTTGGACACTGCACTTCTTTAACCATCAAAACAGATTGTGGAATGTTGGACACTTCATGCTCTCAGCGCTCATGGCTTGCCATATGTAGCGGAAGGGGCGGAGTTACCTGGCTGCGTTGCTGGTCTCAAAACAATTATAAACAGTGGAGAATGTGGCAACTAGCGAAACTTCAGTGAAGACAGCACCTTACAAATGTGAGTTGTGTTTTAGCATCATCCATGCTGTGTGAATACATTTATTATTTGTATTAGTGGATAAACTGAGTGGCAACACATCACATGCATTTGAAACGTCACTTCCATCAGCTGTTAAATGGTGAATTAAAAAAACTTTAAGTGTTCCATTTGGGACGATACTACACTTTGAAATTATATACACTACATGGCTGAATGCATAGTGTATATTGTAAGTGCATAGTATATAGTGCGTCATTTGGGACACAGCTAATATAATATAATATAATATGATATAATATTCAAGCTTCAAACTCATGTAGAGGTTTACCTCAAAAACAATTAAATCTTATCAACTGGTTGTATAAAATTTTCTTTTGATAATACTGAGATTATGATCTTGAGAGAATGCTCATAATAGGACATCAGAATATTTGACGGTATTTAAAATATTGCCGTTCAAGATTATTTCCTTTCCAATTCAACAAAGTCTTTTGTAATTTGCATTATAGTTGGTGGACACATGAATGTTAGTTATATCAAGTCCTTCACTGAGCTCTTTGCCTCTTGAAAAAGTCAGTGTTGTGAAATGTTCATGTTTATTTACATGGCTTTGCAGTAACAGACTCGCCTTTCATTTCTAGAAGTCAGCACAAGCCTTTTGGACACGGGAGAGCCAGACTATGAAACTCCACCAGCATTATGTATATTTTCATTGGTGAGGTTTGTACCTTCATGGAGTTTCACACCTCCTGTAAGTTCTGAAAGTTATGCTTGGGCTGTATTTTGTTTCACATTCATAATGAGATGGAATGAGAGAGAGAGGAATGTAATCACAGCTGCCACTTATAAAACCCTCCTTGTGTTTTGCAAACCACATGCCACACCAGACTAGCTGTGCCAAGTCAAATAACATGCATTGTATAGTAACATTTACTGCGAGACAACAGCTTGATTGAAGATATTCACTTTAGACACAATCTTCCATTAGTGTTCGAGGCTCTGGTGGCTTGCATCAATGTATTGATCAGCAATTTGTCATTCTTTGGATTTAGTCTAGGCTCTCAGTTCGCTAGTAAATAACGATCATTAAAAACGGTTACGTATGACGTTCCTCATTCATCAAAAATTATATTGTTTGCTTGTTCTCCACTCTCTCAGTCTATGAATGTCAATGGTATTTCAGTAACAATAACATAAAGCTATTGAAAATTAATTGATATGCGAGGATGTCGTTTTCATTGAATACACAAGCTGGTTTCACTGAGTGTGGATAAATATTTGAGCTAGAAATAAGATTTGGAAAATCTAGGTCATGAAGTTCATAAAAACAAGGAATGTTTATATTGTGTGGTCAAACTACTGTGTACACAATGATGTACCTTCTTAGTCTATGTGGTTTATGAAATACCACATGAAAAACATTATTAGATATTCTCTTAAAAAGTATGCTTATTATTTTTTTCCAGGTTTGAATTACACCAACACAAGACTAATTTGAAAAAGATTAAATACGTTTCATGTAATAGCATTGAAATATGCTTTTTCACAACATCTGGTCTGAAGATATCCCAGTAAATAATTTCTTTAACAAATTTCACACAGATATGTTCTCATTTTCTATTATACAACTGCTCCGCATACCAGCTCCACCCCACCCCCTCTATTACAACAGCGACACACAGAATGAAGAGAGGGGAAAAAACAAAGTAAAAATTGAAATCCAAAAACTCATCTTACATTGTTTGCTCTATAACATTCTGAACAAAGGATATCAGATGCACGGCCAGAGTGAGCCCAGGTGGAGTGCAGTGCAATCACTCCAGAAGCAATAAAGAGCTGAAGAGATTGGGGTCTACACTGATCAAATCACACTGTTTCTTCTCATCAAAACGAGCACACTAATATTGATCTTGAACGTAAAAAAGCGTGCGCACCTGAACTCTTTTTCTGAAGTCGTCACAGGCTATTACCACATTCACTTCTCCCCCCCGCCCCCTCACCATTTCCCTTTAATTATTATCAAATTGAATTTCTAGTGGTGCCCTAACAACTTGACAAATCAAATCAAAGATTTTCTGGCTTGATAATACAATACATCCACGTCTCGGAGCCTGCGATATTTCTTTCTGTTGTGTGGAAGTAATCATTACGCTGCTGCTGTCAACAGCATAATCAGATCAAATTATACACGAGACTGTGTTTTGCTGGTTGTAATTGATTTACATTGTTGTTTACAGATTTACAGTGCCGTCAGCTCAACACCCTCCCAACTCAATTTTTAGAGCAGATTCCAGTGCAGGTGCTGTGTACACAACAGCTCTAATAAGGTGAGGTACACTTGCTGTAGGTCTCCCCCTCCCCCAGATCTTAAAGATGATGGATGTGAGCCAAATGAGTGTGCTATAAACTACGGCAGCAACACAAAATAGGTAATTTAGCACACAGACCCCATCACATGGCATGCATGGCTGCCATCATTATTAATATGGATTTACAGAAAATATATCCAGTGGGTCCAAATGTATTAGACCAAATGTAAAATCTGGGATTCTTTTTCCTTGTCATCCAGGGAATGAACAGAGAGCATGTGGATTTTGAAAAATATAAACAAAGAAATTACAGCACCCTATATAGTAATATTTAGGATTTTGCTCTATTTAGGTCACTAATCAAATGTAAGCAAATTAGTGACACTATGTTAACTCCATTGTACAAAAGGTCAGATTTCCCTGCATGTATTGACACACACTAGTTCTTTGGAACATTCTCAAATCATGCTTTGATTACACAGATCGTAGGGTTTTGCATAATCCTGTGGAGTCCACGCTGGTTTACCGAATACTAAAAAATTCTGAAATGCATGCAAATGTTTAAATTCAACTTTTCACTCATATTTTTATGCTGATTATATATTTGTTATATAATCTAACAAATAAGGTAATTATGCTAAACATGGATTGCACAAAAAAAAGTGATAACGTGAAACTGAACCTGCAAATGTCCAGATTATATTTGGTTATATACAGCTGTGAGTCTGCCCTCTCAATCATGAACAGAATCAACTCAGTTTGTTCTTCTTTTGCCAGTGATTATCTGCACAAAAATCTGGCTCCTGGACTGGCTATTGTGTGCAAATTCACAACAAATTTTTCTTCACTGAAAAGGATGATACTTTATAAAGAAAATGGAAGAATAGACATTTTATCTTTTTTTTTTTAAAAGAATTTTTTTTTTTTTAAATTTAAATACATTCTTAATTAAACATGACATTTCTATATGTCTATTGTTTTCATATGAGGGTTGATATTTTGAGAGGGCTTTACAGATCTAAATGTTTCTCCTCAGTTTTCATAATTTGTAAACAATAGCCCTAACATGTTAAAATGATTGTTGTTGTTTTTTATTTCAAATTAAAGTGGATCAAAAATGATTTGTTATTTAAGAGTATTAGTCATGTTTGTACTTCAGCCAGATCTTATGAAGGAATTTATGGCCAGACCTTAAACAATTGTAATTCAATATAAGTATAGCCTGTGACTATTTTAATATAAATAAAGGCACAGTATTAAGGGTGTTTGTAAGTAACGTTACTTGCGATGAAAGTGCTAGCTAAGATGAATACGGGAAATGTTTTGCCCCCGCCAAGTTTACATCAGAATAATCTGGCCCCCGCAAGAAAGTAGTTGAAGAGCCCTGCTTTAAAGGAATTGTTTACCAAAAAATGAAAATTCTCTCATTATTTACTCACCCTCATGCCATCCCAGATGTGCATGACTTTCTTTCTTCTGCAGAACACAAATTACGATTTTTAGAAGAATATTTCAACTCTGTAGGTCCATACAATGCAAGTGAGTGCAAAAATGCTGATGCTCCAAAAAGCACATAGAGGAAACATAAAAGTAATCCATATAACTCCAGTAGTTAAATCCATATCTTCAGAAGTGATATGATAGGTGTGGGTGAAAAACAGATCAATATTTAGGTCAATTTTTCATAGAAATTCTTCTCCCTGTCCAGTAGGGGGTGTGTGCATGAAGAATGTGAATCACAAAAAACACAAGGAGAAGAATGTGAAAGTGAAAGTTAAAGTGGAGATTGACTGAGCAGGGAGGAGAATGTATAGTAAAAATTGACTAAAATATTGATCTGTTTCTCACCCACACCTATCAAATCGCTTCTGAAGACATGGCTTTAACCACTGGAGTCATATGGATTACTTTTATGCTGACCTATGTGATTTTTGGAGCTTCAAAATTTTGGCTCCCATTCACTTGAATTGTATGGCACTACAGAGCTGAAATATTCTTCTAAAAATCTTCGTTTGTGTTCTGCTGAAGAAAGAAAGTCATATACATCCGGGGTGGCATAAGGGTGAGTAAATGATGAGAGAATTTTCATTTTTGGGTGAACTATTCCTTTAAAGCCCCGATAAACTTCCAGAGAATTTCTTCTTCGTTCTTCGTTTAGAAGTAAAAATAAGTTCTAAACAACGGTATACTTTCTGCGAACTTTCAGACACCCGCCACACCACTGGGGGAGGTGTTTATAAGTACATTTAAATATGAGGATGCTCAGTAAAATCTTAACTAATGTGACATTAAAATGTGTTATCAATGACTTTATGCCTCATTCTATGAGTAGAATTCATATGAGGTCAGTGAAATATGCTTTTTTAACCAGTCAATGATAAAATTTATGGAGTCAAAATTGAGTAATTTGTCTTGTTTATATTCTGAATTCATGAAGCTAATGCATTAACATGCTAATCGCATAACATGTACATATACCATAATATTATATATACCATAATATGTGTCGATTATACTCTGTTATTGTAACTTATGATGACACTGATATTACTGCAAAGATGGGTGTTAATGGGAGAAATACAGACAAAATAGGCATACTTTACTATGGGCAGATGTGTGAATGCCTTTACAAAAAATCTAAACTTGCCACAAATTTGCTGCTCGTTATTTTCACATGAAAATTAGCTTTTGATTCACTGCAAATCTTTGCCAAAAGTTTGCTGCTCTTCGCCGGTAGTGGTGATGCTCCGGCAAACCTTTGGACAATTTGCCGCAGATTTACCGCAAACCTCATTTGCCTGTGAAAATTATCAGTGGCTAGATTCTTTTTGGACAGATTTTGTTCTAAATAACGTCACACCCGTTCAGTCTTCGATTCCATAAGAAGTACATCAGGCTGCCTTTCTGTCAGATCTATTCCTGAAAATTTTGTTTTACTGGTATAACCTAATGTATACAGGTTGATTTAGACATGTCACATAATATTTATGACTTGAATTAAACCAGGTAATTTGAAGCACATTTTTTAGGTTTCAGTAATGGGAGCATTCTGCACTTCAGAGGTCCAGCAACACCTGGATTTTACAAGACTACAGCAAGAGATAAGTACCTTACTGACAGACAAAAGCCTGAAGTGTTGAAATCATCACACTGTTTACTTTTGTCCATATGCTCAGGTTCCTGTACCTTGCAAGTCACGTGCAAGCTTATAATGCCTTTAAGACACTGTCTAGCTGCCATCCTTTATCAAAATGGATGATATTTCACTCTTTGCTGACTTGTTGTATGGATTTGGTCCTATTAAGGTTTAAGTCCTATTCCACATTTTCTACAGTATATATGTATATGTTTTGAAGCCATATGTAAGATAACAAAAGATTTTTATATGTATTAAATAAGAATTGCATTTGAAAGCTTACACATACCAAATATGTGTTTCTGAATCTCAGAACGATTGTCTTACAAAGATAGCCACATTTCTATTTCAAAGTTATGCAGTCTATTAGGAAAAGCCACAGTGTTCCCTGAACATATTATTGTTCTTTATATCGCTCTTTAGTGATATTCAAAAACTTTTGGCATAAAACAGCTTCCTACACAATGCTGACTCGTTTATTTCCATTTCTGACTAAACCTATTCAAACATTGTTGCAATCTATTTGTGCATATTTGAGTGATAGAGAGAGACAGAGATAGAGAGAATTTAAGAGAGGGGAGAAGGAAAGGAAGACCTTTGACAGCAAAAAATAACAGCTGTCTGATGCTGGGTTTTATGCTGTTCTGAATTTTTTATTGTAATGGTAAAAATATTTTTTAGTTCAGCCTGAACCCATTAATGTTTCACTGAACAACAAACAGAAGCCTGAGTCATAGTCTGACTACACTAACCATGTGCTGTTAAATAAAACCACAAATGACTCTATAAATGCAATCAGCAAACATTGGATTGGCTTGTCATAACAAAGCAATGTACCATTTTTTTTTTTTTTAAATGAGAAGTTCTCATCAATTTAGATAATTCCATATATGAGCACAGTTAATAAAGGACTATTCTGCCATATAAGAGCTGCCAAATAAATCTAGACATTAAGAAAATTAATTAATGACATATGCACATGACCTTTCAGTCTCTCCGCCTTATTCAAAAACTGCTTTACTATAAATTCTGTCCTTTCCAAGCTAAGCGGCCATTATGAAATGAGCCTATACAGAGAGCCGTTTATACTTGTCCTATATGGAGTTAATTTTGCCCCACAGGATTCTGTTCAATGACAGAAAGTCCCAGCTTTCCTCCACAGACGCTTGAACAGAATTAGTCTCTCCGATTTTTCGCAGATGTTATGAAGTGTGGATGGAATAAAACCACAAATAAACCACAAATCAGACTGATTTGTTTCACTGTACCGTTTGATCATAGATTCCATTTTAATTAAAGGGATAGTTCACCAAAAATTACAATTCTGTCTGTTCCATACACTGAAATTGAATGGTCATTCTGTCATTTCAGAAAGTCGTATGGGTTTGGAAACACATGAGAGTGAGTAAATTATGACAGAATTCTCATTTTTGGATGAACTATTCCTTTAAAGATTGGGTTGCCACTCAACCCTACCATGGTAGTTATAGTTTCTGCCAACATACCATTGTTACTAAAATGGTGGTATCAACCACCACTGACATGAAAAAAGAGAGAAATAAAATAAAATAAATATTCTGACAGCCTCTTACACTGTTTGAAAGAGATCTTGAGGATTTGGAGGAAACTATGGTTACCATAGTAATTTTCTGTTTATAGTTTTTCAGTTTAATTTTGTAGCATTTTAGAAAATTAGCTAGTGTTAATGCTAACATCACTTTGTCTCACACTTTTGCGTATGCAAACTATTGTGTAAATATGTATTCTAATTAAATATAACACATGGTAGTACCAACATGGTAGTATCATGAGAATTTGTCACTATACTACAAGTTGGCAAATTCAAACCAATTCATACAACTTCATTCGTACTAAAAAATAAGACTTATACATCAAACAATCACATACGCTTCACAAACATGAGTTCGGAAACCGGAAGTGTTCCTTTCTTCCGTATAACCCATCAGGGCTTTTAACATTAATACCATGGTTATGTTTACACTCTGGGTACGTTTAGGTGTTATGCTATATGGTTAGGTTTAGGGATGGGGTTTCAGTTAGGGGTTAAAGTTACGGAAACACAGTTTTGGATTAACATGGAACACGCCAAATCGGGAACTACACAGGACACGAGGGAAGCGTCTCTCATTGGTGGATGTGTAACTCGTACGATTACGCATGAATGAACTCTTACAAATTGGTACGAATTCACCACCTTGTACTACTGTGACGAATTCTCGTGAGATTGGGTTGGTAATACTTGTAGGTATACAATTATCATTGGCTTCTTCTGCAAAACTGTAACCATTTTACATGCGCCCAATTATTTTCTAAACGTTGTGGTGAATTCAGTAGTCAGGGACTTTCTCTGTCTCACTGGTTGCAAATGTGTCACCTTTAGTTGTCTGCTTTGATTCTGCCTAATGCAAAGTAAGCTTGTGTTACAAACACACCCTGCCATGTACAATTACAGGTCTCCATGGTCATAATGTTTCTGTCTACTGTAGTAATATCATGTGCGTGGCTACTGTAAATGACCATGAGACAAAGCCCTCAAAGCACCACAGCAAACCAAAAGCAAATTAAGGGCAATTTCACCTGCCTACAAAATTTCCTCCAAAATAATCCTGACTGACCTTCAAATCAACTGTGGATTATTGTTGTATTTATCTTCATAAAAATTCCCTCATGAATGTGATTACATTCAAATGATAGATAGAGGCAATTTTCTATTAATTATGTTAGAGAGCAGGAAAAAAAATGCAGAGAGATGGCTGCTTTGAGAAGGTTTTTTCCCCTTATAAAACAAGTGTAAACAGAGACTGAATGATGTCTTTGAGTAAAGAGGAAACTATCCCAGAATTACTGAAAAAGAAAAGAGAAAAATGAAGTCATATATTAATCTTTGGTAATTGCAGGATACAGTGATGTATATAGGACAGCCTTTGGACATCATTTGAGCTGAACCCAATGGCATGTAAGTAGAGCACCACTTTTGGTTTTGGCAGTGCACTATACTATTAGAAGTCCTGGAGGAATGTTATACCACACAGTTTCTCTTTCTGTCCATTTAAAAGAGAGAGAGAATCAGGATTCTCTTATAGGGAAGGGTGCAAGGTGTTAAAAAATGATGAAGGCCCATCAACATAAATACAGACTTTTAGATATATAATCATGATCCACAGAACATTCCAAAAGTGTTTGGACATCAAATTCTTTAATTCTTTGCCTTTCTTCAGAGACCCCATTACACCTGGTGGTATTAAGACAGGGGTGGACTAGGAGGAGAAATTGGCTAAAAGTTGTTGGGGGGGAGTACCCTCCCTATGGCCAGTCCGCCCCTGTATTAATATGCCTCTTAGGTGATCCGATGTTGTCAAACAAAACACATTTATACCTGGTCGCTTAAAGTCCTTGTGAAGTGCCTTGTTCAGCTCAGTTCAGTTTGGTGTTTTGATGTATTTCCTACTTAAAAAGGAAGTATGGGCGGGACATGTAGAATGACATGTCCCATTTTTTAAAATAGCCTATAGGCTGTAGTTTACAACCACACACACATACCCCTTTACACCATGCTGCTCATGTCAGAGCCGCTTACTGGGGAAACTTGAGAAGCAATCTCAATACTGGCCAGCTTTTCTGAACAATGATCTAACTGATAACATTAATCCATAACCAGCCCACAAAATGCACATAGCACATTAGTATCCAATGTAGATGAATGAGAAACAAGTGAGTCAAGATAATATATCCATGGTTTGAATAACAATGCACTAAGCATAAAGAATAAAGAACACATACTTGAGCCGTACATCCCAAGAAACCTCTGGCTGCACAAAAAATACAAATAAACTCCAGCAACATTCCTCGTGTCCAGCTCACGCATTGGTGTCCCATTCAGAAGTGATCATCCCTATACCCTATTCCCTTTGAAGACAATTACCCTCCATGGTGAGAGCTTCAGATAGATGGAAGGTGATTACAGTCAGTCAAACCCTGCAAAGGCATGATCAGCACCAATTAGAACACAGTGTTGTGTGCTGAACAGTTGTAGGGGGATGGTGTGTTCTCATTCTAGAAAGCATTTGATTGGACAAGGTTTCTCAACCTTTATGTGCCATCATAGATGTTCCTGAGTCTTTTTAGCCGGAAGAGAGAGACTGCAGATTTTTAATGCTTATATATTCTTAGAGCTAATAGATATGGACAAAAAGCAGCAAAACTTTCATTTGGATTTCACGTGGTCTTTAAATGCGTTTCCTGTGACCACTTCTGTTCGGATTTCAAGGGGAGGGTTTCTGTTTTCATGACAACATTAATCACCATGTCAGCATGTTACTGCATGATAATAAACTGTAAAAAAAGTCCTAAGGCAAAGAAAGCACATTTGTGCATTTGAAATTCAATCTAAGCAAAAACGTAACATTTCAAGCTGTATTAGCTGTTGTTTTAGTGGAGTACCTGTATTAGCATGAGCTTCAGATATGTATGCTTGTCATCTGTGTCCCTTCATGTTGATATTATACACAGAAAAAGGTCAGTGAAGTTCTTGTGCTTGTGTATGTATTTTCTTTTTAAAAATTTTCGATCTGACGGTTATTTCCTTTTAAAGCCACTCGTAAAGGGCAGTTTAAACTCTTGTTTTTGCTAAGTGGTTGATTGACAGGTGAGGGATGGCACTTCACTGCTTTCCAGGATGCATTCAGGATGGATTAGTGTTTACACCTCAAATGCGATGTGGTCACATGCATTTTTACAACCTTCGTATGTAGTTCACTTTCAAGTAAGTTACTCCAATGCTGCGTCAGTTGCTATGGGAAATTCCTCCCAGAAGTGACGATCTCTGCAGCCCTTTAAAATCATGCCAATTCATTGGCATATGGCGCTTGACAATCCGCCCCCGGTGCGCACATCATTGCGAGCATATAAACTGGAGCACAGCACCATTTTATCAGAATTTTTTGCTTCAGGGTTGCAATTTTTTCTCCCGTGCTCTGGACGCTTGAATCTTTGCTCTGTCATTTAAACTTTTGCGGATGCACAAGGACCACCAGCTCTAATTGCACAGGGCAACTGCCTCCGGGGGTAGTGTGGTGTGCCTGCATTGATAGTCAAAGAAGAACCCCTGTGCCCAATGGCAGGGGTTTACAGCTGGGTACAGAGCACAATCGAGCGGTTTTGTGCTTCAGTTCATGAGGCAGCCACCTCACTTCAAAGGTGTTTGGTCCTCCTCCTTGCAACAAGTTGGTCAAAAAATATGGGTCAATGGTGAGTCATGAATCAAAAGGCTCTTTTCCTTTTAGATACCCTTTGTGGCGGGGTGAGAAAATTACACAGTGGGCATGGCATCAGGCCTCGGAGAGACATTTATTGGAAATAATATTAAACATACAGTAAATAGTCCAAAAAGGGGAATAAAGTGTCCATGGGGGAATTAGTGTCAAAAATAAAGGGGAATCTGGAATCCTTGATGTGAAGGGGGGCTTTTTGAAGCAAGGGGTAGTGTCGACAGGAATGGTCCAGGATGTGGGCAAGGTCCGATGGCTGCACGCGCTGCCCTCTGTGGTCTATGCCGCAGGGAGTGGTGGCTTCTGTGGTGGCCTGACTTCCCAGGGGCCGCGGCAAGTGTAAGGGGAAGGCGGCCCGGCATCCATGCCCCTCGGCTGTAACGTGTGCTCCAATCCCCCAGTGTCACATCTAAATCATGCTGGGTGGCCAAGGGTGTGGGTCTGGCGATGCATCTAACTCATTGCCGGTACCCTTCCTGCTCTGCTCCTGGATCTGCGAGGGCACCAGTATGTGCACACAAGGAGATAGATGCTCTGGAGAGGAGAGGCACGCTCTGGCAGCGTTGATGAGGCTCCACTCACATCAGGTGTGCCTCATCATCCGCTGCCCAAACAAGGCTCATAAAGCTGCGCCTTGTCCTCTCTCCAGCCCACTCCCATCGTGAGCCTGGATGAAGGAAGGCCCTGAGAGGTGGGGTAATGATGACGAGAGGGAGAGGCGGATCATTCCGCCACACCTTGAAGCTCAGTTCCTCTGGCTTAGTCACATGACTCCAAACAATCCCTGCGATGTCATCATTAGACAGAACAAAACAGAGGGACTATCTTTCCATTAAGGTTGAGGCAGACCTCACTGTAACACAGGCCTTTTTCAGCTGAAACAAACATGACTATAGAACAATACATCCAAACACAACAGAGCAAAGTTAGGCTGAAATCTACCCGATATGCTTGTGTCGCTGTTAAATTATTTTCCTTCCTATTTGTCAATATGAAGGGGACTACTGGCTAGTATGAACTGTTTTGTGCGTGTGGTGTATGGTATACAATTTCCATAGCGTCAGCCACTGACATGCGTCAAAGTGACAGACTTGAAAGGGAACGGTCTGGTCACAACTGTAAACTTGGTTTCCTGAAAGGAGGGAACTAGACGCTGCATGTGCTTGTCGCACTACTGATTTCTAGCTGCTAAGGGACAGAGACGGGCTCTCTTCCTTTCAGTCAAAAAATCCTGATAAAATGTCACTGTGCTCTGATTTATATCGAGGGGCAGAGCGTCAAGTGCCATTTGCCAATAAATTGGCGTGATTTTAGAGGGCTTCACAGATCGTCACTCCTAATAGTGGGGGTTAAGTATTGATTCTGTTTGTATATGTTTTGCTTTTCTTTGATTAATATATGAATCAATAAAAAAAAATGTTAATCACAAAAAAAAAAAAAAAAAAAAAAAGATACGGTTGTAGTATATGTTAACATTAGGTAGTGCAATAGTTAACAATGAACAATATATTTACAGCATTTATTAATTTTGGTAAATGATATTTTCTACATATACTCCATTTATAACTTTAAAATGTATATATGTTAACATAAGCTAATGAACTTTATCTTTATATCTATGTACTGTATATCTATTTATTAACATTAACCAAGATTAATAAATGCTGTAAACTAAATATTATTTATAGTTCATGATACCTAATGCATTAACTAATCTTATTGTAAATCTTTGAATCTTTTTGTAAAGTATTGTAAGTAAGTAAATTTTCTTTCATTTTTAAAAGATAATCATAACATAACCATATATAAAGAGAAGTTTGGATATTGCAGTTGGATCATTCATCACTGAAATCACCAACAGATGTTGCTAAAAATGGCTTTCACAACATTCATGTTTAGCTGTGTTTTTATGTGCTGAAAGAGCTAATCTGCAAGATTACTGGCACTACGAAATAGAAGTTTAATGTTCTGGCTGGATTAACCCTTCAAATGAAGAGTCATACCACAGAAAAGAAAAATGAGAAGTGAGCATGCATCCTCATTACCTCTAAATGCAATTAACAATTTATCAATGCAAATTCCAGCTTCACATGGTTCTTCCTTTACGAGAGAAAAAAATGGGAATTTTTATCATATTGAGAGGGCTGTATTAATAAAACATCAACTCTTTGCAATGTAGTCATCTTTATTGCTTACATCTTCCACCAGACTCAGAATATTCTCTTTTAGTGCCACAATGCACTCTAATGAAAAAGAGTGACAGGGAGGATTGCTTTTTATTCAGAGAACCGTGGTGAAATGCACCTCATTTGAACACACCTGGAGGCTGCAGAGCGAGGTTATCGTCATTGATCAAAGAACAAACCGATTCGTGAATGTAAAATCTCTGACACTCTGTAGAGCCAGTGTATCCTATTTCAGGGACAAGGACTGCATTACAGCCGTTCCTCTCCAAAAAACACAACACAACAAACTGAGGAGCCCATCTTAACCCAAGACTCAGCAAACAATATATATGCACTGATGAAGGTGGATCATTCAAATAACATTCCCGTCTGGGGTTCAAACGCAATGAACCCCTGCACAGGAAACATCTATCTCAATTTTTTTTTAAATCTAAATGCATTTCTGAGAGGAGAGAGAAAAAAGAGAATAAGAAACCCAAATTATCCTGTCGAAAACAGGTCGTTTTGATACACATATCCACTCATCCTGATGCATTGCTCTTTCTTTTATTGTACTCCATCTCTCTGAATCAAAGCAACAATCAGTATGAAATCTCAGTGTTGTAGAATCTCACTTAATTCTTTGATGATTTACTGTAGTGAATTGTATAGGTTGAAAGAGGTAACTTCAGGAAATGAGGGTTAATACGCTAGTTTTAACAGCCATGAAATTTTGCCCAGGGCATTCAACATTCAACATTTCAGCTCTCTGTAATGACATGACTGCTGCCAACATGAAGATTCAAACTTCAATTCATTGGTACTAACAGATGGAATAGACTGAGAGGAGGATGAGTTTAACAGTTCAGGGTAGCTTCTCTGTGCTTCAGTTCGTTCTCATCTTTTACACTGTGGATGATCCAGAATAAAGCAAAAAAGAGAACATAAGTAAACTGGAGCAGCATTTATAAGCTACTGTGAGGTGTTTCATTAACCTGCAAGTTAAACCACAATCATAAAGTCAAAGGTCATTTTGGTACAGAATGGTAGCATGATTGTAGCATTGTTGATAGTTGCAAGGAAAACTGCCGCTTTGTGACAGTAGATGTTAAAGCAAGTACTGTGGTAGTCACACTTTTGCCTGTTTTTGTCTAAATTAAGTAAATAGCATACAAACAAAATTATGAATGATGCTATCAAGGCCAGGTTCCATGCAACATTCATAACTGTGAAATAAGCAGTAGCCCAGGACCACCAGATATCGTAAACACGTCCTGTGGCATTTTCAAGAGTTCACAAAGTTGAAAATAGGTTGTTGCTGTTTACCGAAAGAATTTCAATCAAGAAAAGACCATTTCATGGTTATGCACATTATACTGTCAAGACAGAAATGAATTAAAAAGCAAAATACATTGCAAACAATAAATCCTGTTGAAATAATGACCCCGACCATTTGTGAATTTCTTAAATCCGATTTTGTGGTTGAGTTTTTGAAGGGGGAATGTGAAAGATTGCCAGTTTGGATTATGGAGAAGCTCCATTCATGTGATGTGTGATTATACTGGTGATTTTTTTTTTCCTCTTTAAACATATTAAATTCACATGAAGTCACCATTTTTGACCCCACCCCTTTTATGTGTTTCTTTTTACACTGCCAGTAATTTATGGAAATAATACTGGCAGAGTAAATATCCCAACTGAAAACTGGGTTGTGTTGAAGTCATGAGGTCCAAAACTCCGAGACCACATTTAAAGTCTAGATTCAATCTCTAATTTAAACCTGGAAATAAACCGAAAGTTTTATTTAAAGGATTTTGAGAAATGTAAAAGAATATTTTTTTTTAACGATGTAATAACAAAGAACAAATAACTATATAAGATTCTGCACTACTTTTAGGTCACTAATCAAATAATAACATTTGTGACATTGGGCATGTCAATTCCATTGTACCAACTTGATCACATGGGAAATCAACATCCTGCTTCCACATTTTCCTGTATCCTGAAATCGAACCCATAGTGACGAATTACTAAGTACCATCCCTGCCAGGCATTTTTGCATTAATTCAGATGTGATAACCTTCCCTGTGGTGCTACTGATAGTGTGTTGCATGCACAATCTCCATGAGACGAGTTGTGATCCCATGGAAACCAGGAAGTAATTGAATTCACTCTGAGAAATGGGCAAATTCAGTTCAAATGAGTTCAAAATGTTATACTACCATACTACTCTTACTGCTGTTGCCATATCAGTCTATGGTAGAAATAGCAAGAGTAAAATGGTATTAGGAGGGCTAAAGCCCCGTTGGGTAAAAGGCACTTTTGATTTTATTTTCTCCCAAAACACTAAATAGCAACAAAAGCTACCACAGTACGTTCCTAACAACTGTTTGTAAATTTGTAAAACAACTGTAAAATTTCCCTGATCCATGAGATCATTGTGTGCAATGTCTAAAGTTTGATTTTGAGGTAATTTGATCTAATATTTAATAATGTTTTTAAAATTTAGCAAATTAATGAGAATCTCTTATTTATTGACAAAATATTATTATTATATTTTTTATTTATCATTTTCACTTTTGTTTAAGGTGATAAAAAAAAAAAAAAAAAAAAATGAATAACTGTCCAAGAAGTGAAAAGATAGTATTTGGGGTAAAAAGTCCCCCTGTTGCAAGGGCTAAAATAAATAAATAAATAAATAAAAACCATTGTTTTTCTTAAGTGGGGTGAACAGATTTGTTCTGAAGAATGTTCAAAAGTGGGCTCAACTTGACTGATCCAATCACAATGGAGATTAATATGTTTATAGAATACTTGAGATGTTATGAAATGCCAAATGTGACCGAAAGAAACAGAAAATTGTTAACCCTTTTCTGAAGTGACTATTTCAAATAAGCATTATCTTAATTTGTTACTCAAAAAAGTATCTTGCTGTCTCAAACGCATTTGCATAAATTGAAAAATTTTGCCCTATAACTGTCGTCCTTAGATTAACACAATATCACTTTAACCCCCCTGTGGGCCTTTTACTGACTTAATGCAAACCTAATTTTAAAAAATGGATTTTAATCAAAACAACCTTCCATTTTTATTTCTATTCACACAAATTATGTTGCTCCATCAATTTTCAATAAAATGATAAGTAATTTTAAAATCTTGATACACTTTGTGACCAGAAAAAAAAAGCTAATTTAGTGTGCCTTTAGTCCCGTTTGACCATATGCCATTCCAAACTTGACTATGGGTTCGGATCCCATGGAAACCACGAAGTAATCTCGTTCACTTCGAGACACAGGTTCTGATCCCATAGAAACCAGGAAGTAATCTCATTCACTTCTAAACATTGGGTGCATCTCAGTCAGCTCCCTTGTACAGTAGTCAGGGCACTGATCAGGGAGTCAGCCATTTCTAGGTCTGTCTCAATCGCAAAATCATTCCAGTGCACTGAAACATTCTCTCCCTAAAAAATCCCACAAACTGTAAAAACCAGGGAGCATCGTTGATCACTATGTTCCCTTACCGGAAACGTCGTCATGTCTTCTGAAGTCTCTCAAGTTGTTAGATGACAAGCACAAGTGTAAAACTATGAAGTCCAAGCCTTATTTTCTCTTTAAAAGAGATGTTGTTTGTAATCTCTTTCATCCATAATAACAATGAAAGTGAAACAATCTTTTAAATATTAGAGTTGTTAAAAGTAGGTTTAAAATACACTCCTTTTATATTTTAATTTCTTTATTTAATGTTATTTATCTTTCATAATAACACTGTGTTTGAATATCTTCAACGAAAATGAACAATAGTATAATTTATACAGCGATGGTGCTGATTAATAACAGCTGCGCTTGAATGCACAAGCTCGTTATCATGTAGCAGGCAATTGAGTCATCCCAATGTTCAGTGGATGAACAACACCCCTGCCAGTGCCTGAATTCCTGTTCACGATATACTGATTCACGACAAAGTAAGCTAGGGATCTAGTTGAGTCACACCCATTGGTTCTAATTTCATGGAAACCAGGAAGTAATTGCACTCACTCTGAGACAAGGGTTCTGGTTCCATGTGTCACTGGTCCTACTCAACCCACCCCGAGCGGGATTCGAACCTTCGACCCCTGGCATGGGAGTTGGACGTGCTAGCAAGGAGACTATAAAAGACATGGCCTCTAGCCTTGGTGACTAGTGCGTCTCTTAAGGCCAGGAGAGAGAGGTTTACTCACTGCACAGCTATCATGTACCAGCTGGCTACTGTTACACATGGAAACCAGGAAGTAATCTTGTTCACTCTGAGACATGGGTTTTAATCCCATGGAAACCAGAGAGTAATCAGGTTCACTCTGATATATGGGTTCTGGTCCCATTTGAAGCCAGAAAGTAATTGTGTTCACATAAACAATGGTGAGTTCGATTCAGAGGTTGCATTTTTGCTCTAAAATGACATTTTACTCCAGTGATGGTTAGGTTTAAGGTTAGGGTTTGGGTTTCAGAGTAGGGTTAATAAAATGTGCATTCCTGTTGACTATATTACGCAACTTACAACTAAATATACAACTCACTTTTGGCGCCATCCTGTGGCCATTTCACCTCAACAACACTTCCAGTTTTGGCCACTGGAGGCAGTGGTTGGAATTTCAGTGAGCACAGATCGATTTCAGAAGCAAAACTTTCGACCTCCTGTCGCCGAATTCACAGTGTGATCAGTCTGTTTGTACTTAAGGTCAGATTGCTTCCGTTGAAATGTAAAACATGGTCTTTGGAACATTATCAAATCATGTTGTGATTACAGTACATGGATCATCAGGTTTTGCACAAACTTATGAAGTTCATGCCAGCTCAAGTGCAAGTTGTCATTAAAGCAAAAGGGGGACATACCAAATGCTTAGATATTCTGAAATTCATATTAATTTTAAAAACAGTGTTTCTCAGACTTTTATACCCCTCTATAGTACAATATCCTGTTTTCCATAAAAATATTTGATATTATTGTTGAAACCAATGTGTTTGTTTGACTGTTCTGTCACAATGGAGACTTTAGAGGGGGATGATATTGTGAACTCATCTAATTTCAAATGCATTTCGCAAAGTAAACACAAAGCAAAACAACCATCATTTCAACTATTGCATACATTGAGGGGAACATTTTTCACTAAATCTGTAAATGAAAAATAGTTTCTGAACTTATTCAAATGCCTTGTGTTTCTCTCTTTACACTTCTTAAAGGAATAGTTCACCCAAAAATTAAAATTCTCTCGTTATTCACTTACCCTGATGACATTCCAGATGTGTATGACTGTCTTTTTTTAGCATAACACAAATTAAGATTTTTAGAAGATAGAGCTCTGTCAGGTCCATATAATAGAAGTACACAGGTGTTTTAAAAAGTTTTAATTATCGACTTCTTACATAAACCGATTCATTTTAGAAGACATTCATTGATCGACTGGAGTCACATGGATTACTTTTATGCTGCCTAAATGTGACTTTTGGACCTTCAAAATGCTGGCACCTGTGTACTTCCATTATAAGGACCTGACAGAGCTCTATCCTCTTCTAAAAACCTTAATTTGTGCTCTGCTGAAGAAAGACAGTCATACACATCTGGGATGGCATCAGGGTAAGTGAATAATAAGAGAATTTTCATTTTTGGATGAACTATTCCTTTAATGAAAAAGTGATATGGTAATTTTAGGGATTCTGTGGCTCAGTAATGACTTATTCTTAATGCTCTGTATAGTTGGAGAACTCTCGCACTATAGACAGAATTCCTGGCTTATGGTGACATTCATGCCCTTCACACTTTGTGGCTGTCATAATGAATAGAAGAAAATGAATGTCGTCTTTTCTTCTCTTCTCTTCTCTAAAATAGTATTGACATCGCTCAATAATAACAAAGTGCATTACATGAACCAATGTGTTTGTTTAGACTGTCAATAAAAGTGATACCATTTGGCTGCCCTTTTGATGAGAAAATAGTTTTAATCACACCTGTAGTGCAGTTCATCATACTGGCTATTAATGTTTAGCTGTTCCTGTAACCAACAATGACTATGGCTGCTGCTCCTTGCATGTATTGACATTTGTTAAAGCTTGGTTTTTCCATTAATTTTCCACCCATGTATTTATTTTTTACAGTTTAGTTAGTAGTAGTCTAGTGGAACATGATAATATGCGACCTTGATTAAAGTTATGCATTAGCAACACATAGATAAACCATTAATAAACATAAAGAACCATAATAAAAATGAATAGTCAGGAGATGTAGAACAGTAATAAAATAGAAGCTTCCCTTTAGTGTATTTGCTGTCTCCAGGACAGAAGGAATAATTTTGCAAGATAGTAAAGAAGATAACCATTTCACAGAAGCATCCTTCACAAGCCATTACGGCTGACAGCCTATTACATTTCAGATTGAGGAGGTGAAATGATTAAGAACATTGTACTATGTTGCCATGACCGCATGCATTTTTCATCCTAAGAGTGTAATCACTATAGTTTCAATGATGTACAATCAAACGAGATGATAATAAGCAGTGGAGACATGGAGAAATTGGATTTGGAGGGATGTTTCCATGGCAACTGAAATAATAATCCCCATGATTGATGTTTTCTTTTGCGTTTTCCCCTTTGTATGGCTGTAAAGCCCATGTTTTTTTCCCCTTTTTTTCTCCTCCATACCAGCTTCATATAGTTTATTAGTCTGTCAGAATAGTTTATGAGATGTTGTTGCAAAGGAAATAGCCAAGTTCTCCTGCTTAATAACATGCCACATTTTCTGTTTGCATACTCTTTGGGTATAAAACAAACATCAATGGATTCATCCTTCTCAAACACATTTTCCAGTTGCATCCTGGGTAAACAATTTTGCTGTCTATTAGCATCCAGGTCACACATAAATGTCAGGCAGATAGGGCTTTTGGGTAGAAATGAAAATAAATGATTCAGAATGAGTTGCCACTATTTGTTCACAAAAGATGTTAAAATTGTGACACCCAATTACTCAAAAAATAATTGTGCAGTCGGTTATTCTTCACAAATAAGAATCTATTCCTCTTCATAATGAAAATGTGATCAACTTGAAATAGGGTTAGATAGTCAATACATAGTAGAATTAGTTATTTGTAAGTGTAGTGCTGTAGCTTTGTAAACAGTACAGCAATTAGATATGTATTTACTGTGTGAAGTGTGGGAGCTGAGATATAAAAGAACAGATGGTTCTTTCAGTATTATACATGATGGTATCTTCTTTGTTTTAAGAGCAAGATTCACCTGACATGGAACAGATGCAGGACCATAGTTATATATTTCTAATGGCCCTCAATCTAAAACACTTTCAGATTAATTCTATCACAAAATATCTGCTTTTTGCACTGTAGTTTATAGAGCAATACTCTCCAATGTTCAGATATTTTTAGTTGAATTAGTAGATGAATTACAAATACGTTAGTGTGAATGCTGTGTACTCAACACAGTACATAATGCAGCATGCAAGTGAGCATTAAGCATGGTTACATTTGTTATACCAATCCACAGCAATATTACAAAGTAACACACAGGGGGGGCCTGGGTAGCTCAGCAAGTATTGACGCTGACTACCACCCCTGGAGTAGTGATTTCAAATCCAGGGTGGGCTGAGTGACCCCAGCCAAGTCTCCTAAGCAAACAAATTGGCCTGGTTGCTAGGGAGGGTAGAGTCTCATGGGGTAACCTCCTCGTGGTCACGATTAGTGGTTCTCGCTCTCAATGGGGCGCATGGTAAGTTGTGCGTGGATCATCGAGTAGCATGAGCCTCCACATGCGGAGTCTCAGCAGTGTCATGCACAACGAGCCACGTGATAAGAAGCACGGATTGACGGTCTCAGAAGCGGAGGCAACTGAGACTTGTCCTCTGCCACCTGGATTGAGGTGAGTAATCGCTCCACCACGAAAACCTACTGAGTAGTGGGAATTGGGCATTCCAAATTGGGGAGAATATAAAAATAAAATAAAAAAGTAACACGCAGATAAACAGGGGTAGTTGAGGAGAGTAGTTGAGTACAGATTTTTTTTTCGGAGCCGAACGCATGTGTATTCGTCCCTATTATCCTTTGCTTACGCTGCTAGATTTTTATGCCGCATATCAGCGGTCACCCTCGCACGGTCGAGTGTTGTGTTTCCCCTGGGTGCTTCGGCGGCTGAGTTCACGGGTGCTAAAAAAGTATATTCAAAAGAGTATATTTCCTTCTAAAAGAGCTCGCACAAATGCTTAACGTCTTTTTAAAGATGTCCTTCTGCATTTGCGCTACAGGATGTGGCCGTTATCTCTCCCCTCCGGACAGCCATGAAATCTGTCTCGAGTGCTTGGGGCACCAGCAAGCCGAGGCAGCTTTCATGGAAGGGTTATGTTCTCATTGAAAGAACATGCCCATCAGAACTTTGCGGTCGCAGCTCACTTCCTTCTTCATGATGCAATGAGCCACCGCGGATGCTCCCCAACCTGGTCCGTCCTGGGCCGATGCTCAGCCGGCTGGGATCTGGATGTGGACATGGGAGCATTTCCGCCGGCTCAGCCCCCACGGACCTCCCATCCCCCAGCACGCTCGTTCTGTCTGGAAGAGCTGTCGAGCAATACAGGCGGTCCGCCACAGGGCAGATTTAATGTGTCGTTCGCGGTTCGCAACGAGGATGAGCTTTCGGTTGTAGCATCGGAGGGTGGGCTTCCCACGGGCGGTAGAGCACAGGATGAGGCGGACGCTGAGATGGCAGCCGTGCTTGCCCGGGCGGCTGCGAACATTGGGCTAAAGTGGAACCCTCCACCCTGCCCTGACCCACAGAGATGTGCCATTGGGTCTGTGCTGTCTTTCCTTCAGGAAGGGCTGAAGAGACGGCTGTCTCCCTCTACCTTGAAAGTGTACGTGGCTGCCATAGCAGCTCACCTTGAGACCCTCACAACAGCGCAACCTGATCAACAGGTTCCTCAAGGGTGTGAGGAGGTTTAATCCTCCTAGATTCCCTCTTGGGATCTCTCTGTGGTCCTACCTGCCCAACAGAGAGCCCCCTTTGAGCCCCTGGAGCAGGCCAAGCTCAGCACTTTGGCCCTCCTGGTGGTGCTCACTTCCATCAAGAGGGTGGGGGACCTGCAGGTGCTCTCTGTTACCAGTGAATGTCTGGAATTTGGGCCGGCACACTCTCACGTGATCTTGAGACCCTGGCCCGGTTACGTGCCCAAAGTTCGCACCACTCCTTTTCGGGATCAGGTGGTGAACCTGCAAGCACTCCCTTCAGAGGAAGACCCGGCCTTGTCATTGCTGTGTCCAGTTCGCGCCCTGCAAATCTATTTTGACCACACGCAGAGCTTTAGATGCTCGGAGCAGCTCTTTGTCTGCTTTGGAGGGCAGCTGAAGGGGAAAGCTGTCTCCAAGCAGAGGCTTGCCCATTGGATTGTGGATGCCATTTTCCTCGCATACCATTCGCAGGACTTGCCGTGCCCCTTGGGAGTCCGGGCACACTCCACTAGAGGTGTTGTGTCCTCCTGGGCAATGGCAAGGGGGGCCTCTCTAGCAGACATATGCAGAGCTGCGGGTTGGGCTACACCCAATACCTTTGCGAGGTTTTACATCCTACGCATAGAGCCGGTTTCGACCCGAGTGTTATGCGGTAACAGCAGGTAGGCTGGATGGCCGGTTGGGTGTACCGCTTGCATTACACCTTTCCCCTTTTTCAAAGGTGATAATGTGCACCTTTTGTTCACAACAGATCCCCATATCCAGTGAACCCAGGACACCTCTTAAATTCTTAAGCACTGTTCGGTGACGAACTTGGCAGAGGAGTTATGGCACCAGGCCCAGTACTCGTGGTATGCCCCTTTTCCGGTGAGCCTGTGTGCTCGGGCTCAGTGCTCCATACATGGTGATTCCCCTTGGTAATCCCGTATGATGAGTTTCCACTGTTCGGTTTCCCTGTAGGTGAACCCTGTGTTTCCCTTCACCAGAGCTTTCTCCACCTCAGCCACTGTTGCTGCGTACCCTCTCTGTAGATAGAGTCCTCTGGTGGTATCATTCCATATGTGAACTTCCCCATTGGTAAGTCCATGTGAGGTATTCTCCACATGTTATCCTTCCTCTGGTAGGATGTGGTCTCCATAGTGCCCTCCCTCCTGGAGAGGGAAGAGCACTTTCAAGTTCTATTCTAGAAAGTGCTCAGTGGAAATTGCTTAACAGCAATCAGGTAAGGCTCCGCCAGTAGCCTCCTTGGGTAAGTGCCTCCTCCCCCCTTAATGGGACTAGGGAGACAACATACCTAACTCGCTGGAAGGTCACAACGTGGTTGAGCGCTCACTGCGAGGCATGCAGCAGCTTGCCTGTGTCCACTCTTCCGTACCTCATGACACGGTTCAGCGCCTGAGGCGTTTCCTATAGGAACCCTAGTGTCACTACATCAACACAACTTCGAGTGAGTGACAGACAGGGAACGTCTTGGTTACTGATGTAACCTCTGTTCCCTGATGGAGGGAACGAGATGTTGTGTCCCTCCTAGTTTGAACCCCTAGTGTCACTACATCGACACAACTTCTCGTTCCCTCCATCAGGGAACAGAGGTTACATCAGTAACCAAGATGTTTTCTATGTTAAGCGCTCAATACACTCACAATAATTATATACAAAATGTTTATAAAAAGCATCATAAAAGTAGTCCTTACAACTCATGCACTTCATTCCAAGTCATCTGATGCCATACGGTAGATTTGTGTGAGGAAAAGAGCAAAATTTTGCATGTGACATCATTGACATCAAACCTACCACGACCACTGATCTCACTATGAATTATACAATAGTAGGTTGAAATTTCTTAAGCTGAAATTGGTCGGTGCTTATCGAAATTCAAAGCACTGCCCCTAGTGGCCAAAGCTGGATGTGTTGTTGAACATTATGTGCATGGATGAGCTCCAGTTTCCAGGTTAAATGTTCACAGAGTGGTGCAAAAAGTGAGTTGTAAAGCAAGTTGTTTTTAGTTGTAAATTATGTAATACAGTGAAGAGGAATGCATATGTTATTAACTATACTCCCTTACCCAAACCCCAACCATAAACCTAACCACCAGTGAAGTAAAAATATAATCTTAGAGGAAAAATATAACTCTGAATCGCGTTCATTATTGAAAATGTGAACGTGATTACTTCCTGGTTTCCGTAGGACCAGAACCCGTATCTCTGTTGCTGCTCGTACAACACGCTATCAATCGCACCACAGGAAAAAATAAACACATTTGAATTGATGCAACAATGTCTGATGGGAGAAAACACTTGTTAGTAATTTGGCCGAATTGGGTTTGATATCAGGGTACTGGAACATTCTGTAGCAACATTTCGAATTCCAGTGTGATTAGGGCTGTCACGATTATGAAATTTGGCTGACAGTTACTTGTCAAGCAAATAATTGCAATTATGATGATTAAAGGTGCTGTAAGCAGTTTTAGCCATTCTAACTTCCACGAGACTGAGCCAATGATTTAGCCACACCCCCTCTTTCCACCGCACCGATACCATTGAAACCGACACAAATCTTGTTCCCCATGTCAAACATAACAATAGTGAAATAGCGTTCTCAACTGACAAATTGTAAATCAGAATATGGCATTAAGCGTCAATAATTTGCTGCAACGACAACACTATGAGAATGCGCAAAATGATTGATAGGCAGCAAGTTGTTTTCAGTTGCAAGTTCTGTAATACATTGAGAGGAATGCATATTTCCATATGCTTTTACCCAAACCCCAACCCTAAACCTAACCATCAGTGGAGTAAAAATGTAATCTTATAGACAAAATGTAACCTCTGAATCGCGTTCATTTTTGAATATGTGAACATAATTAATTCCTGGTATCCGTAGGACCAGAACCCGTGTCTCTGAGGCTGCTCGTGCAACATGCTATGAGTCGCACCACAGGAAAAAGTAAACACGTTTAAACTGATGCAAAGATGTCTGATGGGAGAAGACACTTGTTAGTAACTTGGCCGAATCGGGTTTGATATCAGGGTACTGGAACATTCAAATTCCTGTGTGATTAGGGCTGTCATGATTATGAAACTTGGCTGACAATTACTTGTTGAACAAATAATTGCAATTATAACGATTAATTGTCTGTTTTAGAGCTTTGACAATTATGGCTATTAATTGTCTGTTTAGGGCTTTAACGATAATGACAATATATTAATTGTCATACAAATTGCCATAATTCTTAAGGAGTATGTGTGCTTCATACACCTTAAGAAGTCATTTATTCATATTTAACATGGAATCATATAATAAAATAGGGATATATGATTTCCTTTAAGGCTTTACAAACTTTTAAATGTATCTCTCTTTTTTGGGGGGGGGGATTTTCTCCCCTTTTTCTCCCCAATTTGGTATGCCAATTCCCAATGCGCTCTAGGTCCTCGTGGTGGTGTAGTGACACGCCTCAATGCGGGTGGTGGATGATGAATCTCAGTTGCCTCCGCGTCTGAGACCATCAATCTGTGCATCTTATCATGTGGCTTGTTGAGTGCGTTACAGTGCATTACAGACGGTGCATGCATCAGAGCACTTCAGAAACGATTAATCTTCACACACTCTTCAGGAGCTTCCCTGAGTGCGTGTCGGTCAGAGTTCATTTGGAATGCTCACATGCAATAACATTAGAAAATGAGACACATAAATGCCATTCATGGCATATTCGCTTAAAATTCCCTTATTTGAATCGTAAAATGTGATTTGAAGTGCACAATAATAACCGCAAATAACCACGATCAGACGATTATTAAATAATCGCAACAGGCTTATGTGTGATCATGTTGACACGTCTTGAGGCAGCAGGTTTGAATGTGTGAATGAGCATGAATGAGTTTTGAGAGCGATGGTGGACGGAAAGATTTTCAGGGAATAATGACTTAAATTTCAGTTTTCTCCACACACAAAGCAATTGTATGGCTTCTGAAGACTTAAAATATAACACAAAAGTTATATGGACTACCTTTATGGAACTTGTGTGCATTTTGACATTTCTGAAGATTAAAATCAGTGTCATCAATGTCCATTTTCACTGTATAAAAAAGAGCAGCTCAGATATCCTTTATTTATTTTGTGTTCTACAGAAGACAGAAAGACATAAACATTTAGAACAACATAAAAAAAAATGCAGAATTTGACAAAAATGGCAGAATTTTAATTTTTGGGTGAACTACCACTAAAAGTGTATCCTTGGGTAAACGGAATCCTCCCAAACAAGTTGAAACAGAATAAGAACTATGTTTTGCTGGTGCATGGGTAAAAGTCACTAGACTGACGTTTCCTAATTAGAGTGTGTTGCTTGTAGTGGTGCAGATTATGAGTTCCCTATCTGTCACTCACTCGACGTTGTGTTGATGTAGTGACACTAGGGGTCACTCTTGGGAGCCCGAGACACCTCTGGTCTTTGATAAAAGGCCAATGAAAATTGGCGAGTGGTATTTGCATGCCACTCCCCCGGACATACGGGTATAAAAGGAGCTGGTATGCAACCGTTCAGATTTTCTCTTTGGAGCCGAACGGTCATGCTCACTGAGCTGAATACTACTGTTCATTCACCTCTGCTGGATCTGACGGCGCATTTCAGCGGCTTCTCCCCCCTCTGCACTGGTGCACTGCAGAGAATGCCCCTGGGCGCTTCTGCAGAAATAAAAGAGTATATTTCTCTAAAAGAGCGGCACACACGGAATGTCTTTTTAAAGATGCGTCTTTCTAAAGATGCTTTTCCGATTGTGTGTTATTCCTGGTTGCGCTCATTATCTCTCGCCTTCTGACGGTCACGATCACTGTCTTCGTGTCTGGGCACTGCTCACGCGGAGACAGCGTTTGTGGATGGTCATGTTCTCATTGCGAGGATATGTCCATGGCAACGTTGCGGTCACAGCTAGCCTTCGTAAGAAAACAAGCCACCCCAGAGGCTCCCCGGCTCGGTCCTTTTACCCATGGGTATGAGGCCAGCGTGGCTAGCTCTGGGGGTGATTTGGGGACCCCAATGGGACTGCCTCCGCCGGGTACCCCCCCCGTGGACCTCCCATTCCCCAGCATGCTCGTCTGCCCCGATCGGCTTCCGGATGAGTCCGCCGGCTCGTCTCATGGTGAATTCGACCTCTTATTCGGAGCCCGCGAAAGTGATGAGCTCTCGAGCGCAGCATCGGAGAGCGGGCTCGTCCAGTCGGAAGCCTCAGCTGGGCACCTCCCTTCGGGGACGATTGCCCAGTCACAGGTTGACGCGGAGATGACGACATGCTTTCCCGGGCAGCCATGAGCGTCGGCTAGAGTGGAACTCACTGCTCTTCCCTGAATTGGTTCCTGGGCTCTCAGCGCCGCTCAAAGCCACACCCCGCCCTCGTTCCTTTCTTCCCGGAAGTGCATGAAGAGCTGCATATCCTGCCCCGGCGCGGCTCAAGATCCCACATCCTGTCTACTCATCGCCAAGGGCGTCCCCCTGTGGTGACTGCACCGGCTCCGCCACAGTCCGCTCCTTCGGCCCGGCCCCACCACCCGTCTCGCGGCCACCCAGAACCCGTGAAAGGCTTCAAAGCGCCCTTGAGACGGGCGACCCAGGGACAACGAAACCTGCTGCTCTGGAGCTGGTAAGCAGATCTCTCCATCTTTTTGTTACCTTTTGCATTTAATTGCGCTGCATGCCCAAGTGGCTGCAGTACTCAAGAGCTCAGCAAGAGCAGTTTCCTTGTTCCCTGGGTCACGTGTCCGGTGTGCACGGCCGTCATCACGACCACTGTCCACCACTCTATTTGGTCTCCCGCCCCTGAGCGCCCAGCTGTGGCACAAATCTGCCCCCTATGTGACAGTCTCCACGGGTCACGAGGACAGGCCTCTTCCTCCCCTGTCCCAGGCTGTTCCAGGGGTGTTCACAAGGAGCCAGGTAAGTGCTTCGATGTCCTTAGACTCAGCACGGCCATGACGTGGTGTGGCACCTCGAGCTCCACCCTGCCGCGAGGCCCCACCTGCCGGTACGTCCGATGATGTTGTCCCTTTGGTCCCCCTTGCGCGGAACTTGGACGCATGGCTTGCACTTTCCAATACGTCGCGAGGGCTGGTCCGGACCGTCCGACTCGGCTGCGCGATTCACTTCGCCGGGCATCCGCCCAGGTTCAGCGGGGTCCACTTCACCTTGGTGAAGGACGAAAATGCTGCTACCTTGCACGGAGATCGCTACACTCCTACGGAAGTGCACGATAGAACCTGTCCCTCCAGCTGAGATGAAGAAGGGGTTTTTCAGCCCCTACTTCATCGTACCGAAAAAAGGCGGTGGGTTGCGGCCAATCTTGGACCTGTGAGTTCTGAACCGGGCTTTACACAGACTCCCATTCAAGATGCTGATGCAAAGACGCATTCTGGCGAGCGTCCGGCATCAAGATTGATTCGTGGCAGTAGACCTGAAGGATGCGTACTTCCACGTCTCGATCCTTCCTCGACACAGACCCTTCCTGCGGTTTGCGTCCGAGAGTCAGGCGTATCAGTACAAAGTCCTCCCTTTCGGCCTGTCCCTGTCTCCTTGCATCTTTACGAAGGTCGCAGAGGCTGGCCTTTGCCTGTTAAGGGAGGTGGGCATTAGCATTCTCAACTACCTCGATGACTGGCTAATCCTAGCTCATTATTGAGACATGTTGTGCCCACACAGGGACCTGGTGATCTCACACCTCAGCCGACTAGGGCTGGTTCAGAGCATCTCTTTTCTCGGTTTGGAGTTGGACTCAGTCTCCTTGATGGCGCGCCTTACGAACGAGCGCACCCAGTCGGTGCTGGCCTGTTTGAAGGCGTTCAAACAGAAAACAGCGGTTCCACTGAAACTTTTTCAGAGGCTCCTGGGGCATATGGCATCCTCGGTGGTGGCCACCCCATTCAGGTTGATGCATATGAGGCCGCTTCAGCACTGGCTCCAGACTCGAGTCCCGAGATGGGCATGGCACCACGAGACATGTCGCGTGGTCATCACGCCGGTCTGTCATCGTCTTTTCAGCCCTTGGACTGACCTCTCATTTCTACGGGCAGGTGTTCCTCTAGAACTGGTCTCCAGGCACGTCATGGTCATGACAGATGCCTCCAAAACGGGCTGGGGCGCTATTTGCAATGGGCACACAGCTGCCGGCCTCTGGACGGGTCCATGACTGCATTGGCACATCAACTGCCTCGAGTTGTTGGCAATTCTGCTCGCCCTGCGGAGGTTTCGGCCATTGATCCAGGGCAAGCACATGTTAGTTCAGACAGACAACACGACAACAGTAGCATATGTCAACCGCCAAGGTGGTCTGCGCTCTCGTTGTATATCACAACTCGCCCACCGTCTCCTCCTCTAGAGTCAGCAGCACTTCAAGTCACTGCAAGCCACTCACATCCCGGGCAACCTCAACACTACAGCAGACGCACTGTCACGACAGGTTACCCTCAGGGGAGAGTGGAGACTCCACCCTCAGGTGGTCCAGCTGATTTGGAGTCGATTCGACAGGCACAGGTGCACCTTTTCACCTCCCAAGAGTCCTCCCCACTGCCCGCTCTGGTACGTCCTGACCGAGGCCCCCCTCAGCATAGACACGCTGGCACACAGCTGGCCCCCTGGCATGCACAAATATGCATTTCCCCCAGTGAGCCTGCTTGCACAGACTCTGTGCAAGTTCAGGGAGGATGAGGAGCAGGTCGTCCTGGTAGCACCCTACTGGCCCACCCAGACGTGGTGCTCGAACCTCATGCTCCTTGCGACAGCTCCCCCCTGGCGAATTCCCCTGAGGAAGGACCTTCTTACTCAGGGACAGGGCACCATCTGGCACCCGCGCCCAGACCTGCGGTGGTAGACACAATCAGTCAGGCTAGGGCCCCCTCGAGAAAGGCGCCTGTATGCCTTTAAGTGGTGTCTGTTCGCTAAGTGGTGTTCTTCCCGTCGGGAAGACCCCAGAGATGCGCAGTCGGATCAGTGCTTTCCTTCCTGCAGGAAAGGTTGGAAGGGAGGCTGTCCCCTTCCACCTTGAAGGTGTATGTTGCCGCCATAGCAGCACACCATGACGCAGTCGACGATAAGTCCTTAGGGAAGCACGACTTGATCATCAGGTTCCTAAGAGGCGCCAGGAGGCTGAATCCCTCCAGACCATGCCTCGTTCCCTCATCGGACCTCTCTGTAGTTCTCCAGGGTCTACAGAGAGCCCCCTTTGAACCTTTGCAGTCAGCCGAGCTTAAGGCACTCTCCTTGAAGACTGCCCTCCTGACTGCGCTCACTTCCATCAAGAGGGTAGGTGACCTGCAAGCGTTCTCTGTCAGTGAAACGTGCCTGGAGTTCGGTCCAGGTTACTCTCACGTGATCCTGAGACCCTGACCGGGCTATGTGCCCAAGGTTCCCACCACCCCTTTAGGGACCAGGTGGTGAACCTGCAAGCGCTGCCCCAGGAGGAGGCAGACCCAGCCCTGTCATCACTGTGTCCGGTGCGTGCTTTACGTATCTATTTGGATCGCACGCAGAGCTTTAGAATCTCTGAGCAGCTCTTTGTCTGCTTTGGTACACAGCGGAAAGGAAGCACTGTCTCCAAGTAGAGGATTGCCCACTGGCTCATTGACCCCATAACTATGGCATATGTCATCTAGGACATGCTGCCCCCGGTAGGGCTACAAGCCCATTCTACCAGGAGTGTAACTGCTCCCTGGGCCCTGGCCAGGGGTGCCTCTCTAACAGACATTTGTAGAGCAGTGGGCTGGGCAACACCCAACACCTGTGCAAGGTTCTACAACCTCTGGGTGGAACCGGTTTCATCCCAGGTAGTGGCACGCAACACAAGCGGATAAGCCCGGGATAGCTGGCCGGGTGTATCGCTTGCACATAGCGCCTTCCACCTCCCTTGGATCTGAAGACGTGTGCCATTAATTCCCAGTAGTGTTCACAAACTTTGTTCCCTGGTTGACTTCCTCCGAGCCCTGTGGCAGTCGAGTTTTCGGAGAGACTTGCTGCCGGCCCAGTACACGTGCTAATTAAGAGTCCTTTTCTGGGGTAGGTGCTCCGCATGTGGTGGTTCCCTGTAAGGCTAACCCCATGTGATATATATCTTCTGCTAGTTCGTTTCCCTGTTGGCAAACTGCATCTTCCTTGGGCAGAGCCCCTCTGCCCCAGTCTCCATGTTTGTAGTAACTCCTCCCCCATTGGGCAGGATCTACCTTGAAGACTCTCCACATGGTTGGAAAGACCATGTGATGTATTTTCCACTTAAATATCCCCCCCTCTCTTTGGGCAAGGTGTGGTCTCCTCGGTGTCTTCCCCTTGGGAGGGACACCCCCGACTAGACCTGGCGGCCCAGTCGGATAATCCCCCTTCTTTTTTAGGGAGTGGAAAAAAAGAAGGGGAAAAGAGGCCACGACTGGGTTAAGCCTGTCTCTGTCTTTTGGGTAGTCGACTTGTCCCCAAAAAGGGCCGTTCGACACTCATAACTATGTTGGGGGAGGTTACGTATCGACCTGGTGTGCTGGCTATGAGGCACACAGTAGTCTGCCCACCACACACCGCCAGTTCACGTAACACAGTTCAGAGAGTTGTGGCATTTCGAATAGGGACCCCTAGTGTCACTACATCGACATAACGTCGAGTGAGTGACAGATAGGGAACATCATGGTTACTTGTGTAACCTCCGTTCCCTGATGGAGGGAACGAGACGTTGTGTCCCTCCTGCCGCAACGCTGAACTACCCGCTGAAATGGCCGGACCTTATATCGGCTCCTCAGCATAAAACCTGAATGAGTGGTTGCATACCAGCTCCTTTTATACCCGTATGTCCGGGGGAGTGGCATGCAAATACCACTCGCCAATTTTCATTGGCCTCTTATCAAAGACCAGAGGTGTCTCGGGCTCCCAAGAGTGACCCCTAGTGTCACTACATCGAAACAATGTCTCGTTCCCTCCATCAGGGAACGGAGGTTACACAAGTAACCATGATGTTCTCATGCCCCCTACTCCACTATGTCTACATATCAAAATATCTTCTACTTCAGCAAAACAACACCTATATTTGTTCTATACGTATACTTAATAACGATATGCAGTGCAGATAACACATTGCCTTTGTCAATTAATTCATTGACTAATTTTACATTATTAATTATAACGTTTTTCCATTATTAATTGCTCCTTGCTCATGTATGTTATTTCTGGAATGCTGGGAGGTTCAAGCATACTTTCTTTGCATTGTCAATTGAGCCATAAAGTACACACAGCACATTTCTGCATTCCACTGACATGAGGCAATTGGTTCTTTCAACCCTATTTGGATTGTATGAGAGAAGAGGGGTTGGAGACTTCTTTAAACATTTATGACTAAATGCAAGAAAAAAGTGTTGAAACATGCATCGGAAAATAAGAAGCAAATGGTTTTGTAAGACTATTAAAGAGTCTCCTCATCCCAAAAGACATTATTCAAAACATCATTCATCATTTAAAAGCAAAAGAATATATATTTTTAACTGTAAAGCTTATAATATTTCAAACTCTAAATACAGTATATAATGCTTGAGCTATTGTGAAACTTGCTTGCATAGGCTACTAAAAAGAAAACTGAATTGATCTTGATTATGATTATGATGATTATGATTATGATCATAATGAGTCATGGTAGACATGTTAGAAGAGGGTTTTCTGTTAAAGTGACTTTTTGATATTTAAATATATGAGTGGAAAATATCTAGCAATAGCTAGCATGCTTGACTAAAATTATATTTGTTGGATGTTGACATGATTTTTTTTATATTGGCCACACCTGTTTCTTGTTATGCTTGATTGGTAGCTTATATAGTTCAGTCTCAATGCTCTTTGTCTTGTGCATATTATTATGTGCTTTCTAACACAGGAATAGACTCTGGGGGAGCGGGCGGAGCCGCTGGAGGAATAGTCTCTGGGGGAGCAGGTAGAGCCGCTGGAGCAATAGTCTCTGGGGGAGCAGGCGGAGCCACAGAAGACTCTGTGGGCAGAGCCGGGAGAGGCTTGACGAAGGTGGGCGGAGCCGGGAGAGGCTCGAGGGGCGAAGCCATGGAAGTCAGAGCTGTGGGAGGCTCGAGGGGTGAAGCCAAGGAAGGCGGAGACGTGGGAGGCTCGAGACAAAGAGTCCTGGATGACTGGGAAATGACCTCCATGGTCGTGAACATGGAAAGAGACTCGGGAATGACCTCTGTGGTCGTGGGCACAGGCAGAGACTTGGGAATGACCTCTGTGGTCGTGGGCACAGGCAGAGACTCGGGAACGACCTCTGTGGTCGTGAACACTGGCGGAGACTCAGGAACGACCTCTGTGGTCATGGGCATGGGCAGAGACTCGGGAATGACCTCTGGGGTCGTGGGCATGGTCGGAGACTGGGAAACGACCTCCGTGGTCGTGGGCATGGGCGGAGACTGGGAAACAACCTCCGTGGTCGTGGGCATGGGCGGAGACTGGGAAACAACCTCCGTGGCTGTAGGCATGGGCGGAGACTGGGAAACGACCTCCGTGGTCGTGTACACGGGAAGAGACTTGGGAACAGAAGCCTTTCTTCTCCTCCTCCTCCTCCTCCAGATGGCCAAAGTTGGCACCGCTGGCTCTGGGACGGACGAGGCCGGCAACGCAGGCTCTGGGACAGACGAGGCTGGCAACGCAGGCTCTGGGACGGAGGAGACTGGCAACGCAGGCATGGGAGCTGGCTCATTGGCCATGGCAGGCGTGGGCGCTGGCTCACTGGCCGTGGCAGGCATTGACAATTTGTGAGGTAGGGTCTTCATGGCCCTACGCACCGACATCAGTGGCAGATCATTCAACTTGGAGACAGGGGCCATGGAAGGCTTCGAGACAGGGGCTGCGAGAAGCTTGGAGCAAGGAGTCGTGGAAGGCTTGGCTGTGACATGGCATGGAGCAGACTCAGACGTGGCTGTGACATGGCGTGGAGCAGACTCAGGTGTGGGCGCTGGCTCATTGGCCGTGGCAGGCATGGGCGCTGACTTGGAGCAAGGAGCCGTGGAAGGCTTGGACAAGGGAGCCGAAGATGCAGGTTTTGGCCCGGGGTTCCCGCCATAATCCATTGTGTGAAAGGAACCACAAAGTTCCAGAGCCTTCTCCACATTTTCGTAGAGTGTCCAGTGAGGATCAGCCGGAGGCATTAGTTCCTTCAGTGCACTATTCAGACCAGTTCGGAAGAAAACCACCAGAGAGCGGTCTGGATAGTGCACTAAATTCACTTGCTCTAAAAACTCACAGACGTGATCCTCAACTGGACGGTCCCCTTGCTTAAGGAGCAGAATTCTGACAGCTGCTAGATCCATTTTTGGTCAGTCTTTCTGTAACGAGGCAGGCGAGGATGGAGGATCTAAATGCAGCTTTAAATGTAAACAAATGATGAACAAGGTAACTCAGAATAAAACAAAAACAAAACACAGGGAACCAGGTACAGAACATGACAATACATGTGAAGACTGACAAATTAACCAGGGGGAACAAGGGCTTAAATAGACAAGGGAAAACAAGGAACACCTGGGGAAACAATCAGGGAACGAGGAACACCTGGGGAAACAATCAGGGAGAACCAATCATGAAATAAAACTACAAAGGACTACAAAACTAACACAGGAAACAGGAACGGGGAACTAAACAACAATTTCAACATAAAAGTCTAGAAAAAAACAGGGAATACATGACAAAATGATATAAATATTAAATTGTAAATCGTTAGTTCATGATACCTAATGATTAACGTCTAGGTTACTGTCATAACCCCTGTTCCCTGATGGAGGGAACGAGATGTTGTGTCGATGTAGTGACACTAGGGGTCACTTTTGGAAGCCCCAAACACCGTTTTAAGAAAAGGCCAGTGAAAATTGGCGAGTGGAATTTGCATGCCACTCCCCCGGACATATGGGTATAAAAGGAGCTGGTGTGCAACCACTCATTCAGGTTTGTGCTGAGGAGCCGAGCCATTACAGCGGGTAGTTCAGTTTTGTGGCAGAAGGGACACAACATCTCGTTCCCTCCATCAGGGAACGGGGGTTATGACAGTAACCTAAACATTCCCTATCTGTCACTCACTCGATGTTGTGTCGATGTAGTGACACTAGGGTTCCCTATATGAAACGCCACAACCAGCTGAACTGTGTTACGTGGATTGGCGGTGCAGGTGCAGGCAGGCCATTGTGTGCCAAGTAACAAGTGCACTGGCCTCATCTTAACCTTTCCAATGCCTCGTGCACGTTGTATGGACCCTCGCCCCCCGAAAGCATAAAAGGGGGGTCAGACGTGCCCACAATGGGAACAGGGCGCATCAGCTGGTTCAGCCTTTTCTCTTCTTTCTTCTCCCAGAGAAAGAACTCGCTTGATTCCAGCTGGGGCCAAATGTATTCACATCGGGGTAGGTGTCCTTGGAAAAAGACACCATGGAGACAACACCCTGCCCGAAGGGGAGGTAATTGTGTGGAAATAGGTCACATGGGCTTACCGATTCTTTATTGGCAGTATCGCATGTGGAGGAAGTCCCCATGGTAGGTCCTACCCAGAGAGGACAGAGCTCTACAAACATGGCGACCGGAGGAAGAGGGGACTCTGCCCAAGGGGAGACACGGGTCTACCGTCAGGGAGACCATACTGTGGAAGATTACATAATATGGGGTTACCGACAGGGAACCAATGCATATGGAGCACCTATCCCAGTGCAGGGGCTGACCTAAACAGGGCATACTGACACAAGTACTGGGCCTGGCGTCGAATTCCTCCACCAAATTTGCTTGCCACAGGTGCTGAGGGAGGAATCCAGGGTTCACAGATCCCGGGAATTCACGTGGATGAAAGAGCGCACGTCTTCCCCTGGGGAAGGGGAAAAACGCTTGTGTGCCAGCGGTACACCCGGCTAGCTGCCCGCATCCTTACCTGTTTGTACCTACCAACACACGTGAGGAAACTGGCTCAACCCGGAGATGATAAAATCTCGTAACGGCATTGGGTGTTTCCCAGCCCACTGCTCTACAGATGTCTGTTAGAGAGGTGCTGTTGACCAAGGCCCAGGAGGAGGTTACGCTCCTGGTAGAGTGCGCTCGTAGTCCCAAAGGGGACAGCGCACCCTGGGCCTGGTATGCCAACACGATGGCATCCACAATCCAGTCGGCAATCCTCTGTTTGGAGACAGCGTTCCCCTTCTGCTGTCCCCTGAAACAGACAAAGAGCTGCTCGGAGCATCTAAAGCTCTCCGTGTGGTCCAAGTAGATACGCAAAGCGCATACTGGACTCAGCAATGACAAGGCTGGGTCTGCCTCCTCCCGGAGCAACGCTTGCAGGTTCACCACCTGATCTTTAAAGGGGGTAGTTGGAACCTTGGGCACATAGCCCGGCCGGGGTCTCAGGATCACGTGAGAGTACGCCAGACCAAACTCTAGGCACGTATCGCTGACAGAGAATGCTTGCAGGTCCCCAACCCTCTTGATGGAGGTGAGTGCAGTCAGGAGTGCCGTTTTCAAGCGAGGGCTTTCAGCTAAACTGACTCTAAGGGCTCAAAAGGGGCTCTCTGTAGGCCCAGCAGGACCACAGAGAGGTCCCATGAGGGAACGAGGGCCGTGAATGCTCGGTGCACGGCTGTCGTAACAACGACGGCTGAAGGCATCGAGTGTATGACCCAGAGAGTGAGGAAAGTACTCTTTTTTTTTAAATGTGGGTACCGCAGCCCCTCGGGCATGTGGTGAACTCAACAAAAAAGGAAACCAAGGATTCTCCCTCCGGCCCTCCACTGGGGGATGGAGTGGTCTGTCTACCACCTCCAAATGTGGTGCTAGTCTCCTCACCTCCAGGTCGCCCGTCTCAGGGGCGCTTCGAAGCCTTCCTAGGGTTCTTGGTTGCGGACCATGAGACGGGGGCCGTCAACTTCCTGCGGGGAGCTCTACGCCGGGGCCAAGCTGTTGGCTTGCCTGACTCATCCCGGAACTCAACCGGGGCGCACAAGCATGCTGGGGAATGGGAGGTCCGTGGGGATTCAGCCGGCGGAGTTACTTCCATTGAAGTCCCCGAATTGAAGGCCCGCGGGCAGAAGAGCCGAGGCGGGGAGCGGCTGGAGTGGCTTTCCCTCTTAGGAAGGAAAGCCGCAATTGCAACATGGCCATGGTCACGTTCTCGCAGTGCGGACATGAACCATCCATGAACGCTGTCTCAGCGTGCCTGGAGCCCAGATAACAACCGCAACCAGGAACTGCACATAACTGGAAAGGCATCTTTAAAAAGCTCACCAGCTCCTTTTATAGCTGTATGTCCGGAGGAGTGGCATGCAAATTCCACTCGCCAGTTTCATTGGCTTTTTCTTAAAACATCAGAGGTGTTTGGGGCTCCCAAGAGTGATCTCTAGTGTCACTACATCGACACAACGTCAAGTGAGTGACAGATGGGGAACTAATGTTAACAAATGGAACCTTATTGTAAAGTGTTACCAAAATAACTATACAATAAATTAACATGCATTTTTTATGAATGAATAGAATGTTTGATTATGTCATTTTAATGAGATGACTAGTTGGTTTTAAATGGAAATATTGGATTATATTTAAATGTTGATTCCTAGATAGCACACGTATATCTCCGAGATGTCTGTTTTAAATCTTTTCTTTTTTTATCATTCTAACCTTTCCCTCCCATTACGGCACCCCTGGGATTGTTATAAGTTAGTAGCAATGCTAGGCAAGTTACTCAAAAATAGCAAGCTAAGCTACTATCTACTCTACAAAGCTAGATTTTAGGCTAGATTGAAAGCTATCCTTTAGAGAAAGTAGCTAGTTATGCTCGCTTCAAGTCATGCCACCACAATGTTTAATTAGCAGTGGCAACATACGGTACTTACATCAGTCTCAAATCTAGCTATTACCAAGCATCAAACAGCCAGGGAGAGTCCAGGGATGAGTAGCCTCATAGAAGTCAGACATTTGACTATCAGCATAAAGTCTGGTCCACTTTGCAGCTTATTCTGAAAGATGACCCACTTAGACAAGAGGAGTGCATCTGACCGACAAAAAATAACCAACTGCCTGGTCATTTTACATGACCAACTGGAAAACAAAGTTCCACAGGTTTTTTATGGGACATTTAAGGGCGGTAAATTTGAAATCAGTGATACCACAATAATAGACAAGTGTGCACCAAAGAGATAGCTCATTCAAAAAAAAACAAAAAAAAAAACAAACAAAAAAAAAAAACGGCACAGCAGTCTACGCAAATGGCTGTACAGAAAAGACAAAGAAATAAATGGAAAATGTGTGTTGAATCTGTGGTCAGAATTTTCATATATCCAGAAGTAATAAGTACTGATTATTTTACACACATCTAGATAAAAAAGCAGAATATACAGTGGTCTTCAAGGATATCAAACGTAACTACTACGTGCCTAAAAAAAAAAAAAAAAAAAACACTGAATATCTTTGAAATAATTGATGGCTTGAAAATTTGGCAAAAGCACTAGTTCTCCTTGTAAGTTTATTGTGAAGTAAGACATTGTTTCCCAGCAGACCAACAAAAACCTGTACACTCTGACTCCCTGAAATTGTGTGAACCAGCCAGTGAGATTGGACCTTGTGATTTTTAGAAAGTCTTGCCATTTTTGTGTGTAATGTGAATTTCTGTAGCTCAACATGCTGCTAAAAGTGCCAAGGTCACAGGTTTGGTTCTGGCACTGCAAGTTGCTTTGGAGAGAAGCATCTGCTAAATCAATAAATGTATACGTTTAAAAATAATACATTTACTTTTACGTTAAGACTAAGGGTTGAGTGCACGCCACAGGCGTGTGGTGGACTTTTGAAATGAAGAGTGCCATTTCAGTTTTCATATTCCAGTTCCATTTGACATTTACATAGCTTTCAGGTTAAACTCATACAGATCTGAAATCTGATATATCACAACATTATTTAAAAAAGTTGAAATATGTAAAAATATAAATTATATTAAAAAAAGTCACATACTTGTACATTATGCAACAACATATATTTCTAAATACTAAAAATGGCTGTTTTCATATACACTCACTGAGCCCTTTATTAGGAACACCTGTAAACCTATTTATTCATGTGATTATCTAATCAGCTAATCGTGTGACAGCAGTACAATGCATAAAATCATCCAGATACGGGTCAGGAGCTTCAGTTAATGTTCACATCAACCATCAGAATGGGGAAGAAATTTAATCTCAGTCGTTTCAACGGGCCAGACGGGCTGGTATGAGTATTTATGTCACTGCTGATCTCCTGGGATTTTCACACACAACAGTCTCTAGAGTTTACTCTGTTGCCAAAAAAAAAAAAAAAACATCCAGTGAGCAGCAGTTCTGCAAACAGAAAGCCTTATTAATGAGAGATCAACGGCGAATGGCCAGACAGGTTCAAGCTGACAGAAAGGCTACGGTAACTCAGCCCTAGTTTGGAAATCTCAGCATCAATACCTGCTTGGTATTTTACAGACATTTGTATTTTTATTTTACATGTGTAACATATGGAACATTAGGAGGCCTTGTGGCTGATTACAGCTATTTATTATTATTTGGGGATTCCTGGGATTTACCCTAGAAATTGTTTTACATTTTAAAAATAGAATGAACATTTCAGTGATAGAATGGGCTAATATTAGTAATTTTTATTCCCAGCACAATTTGCTGGCGTGTCTTTGGATGGATAAAAATGATGGATAAAAATGACAGAAATAGGTATTGTCGCTACATCTCCGCTATGGTTTACTGTCATATTCGGAGTTATGCCTGTTTCCCTAAATTGTGATGACATCAGTTTGAAGTCAGTTTGGATTCATGTTTCTGGATTTACCATGCTTCAAGTAATAAACTGCACTTGGGTTCAACACTTCATCATCATTGTCTGCCTGTCATTGCCAGCATTGTTACAACTGGTCAGTGCCATTACAGTGAGACATTCCTCTTATGCCTGGATGGATTTTTGGTCCATCCACAGACAAATTCACATCAAGCTGACCATAGTAGAAAAGCCACAGTCCAGAGGAGTGCTTATGGGGCCCAGATTTTGCCAATCTACAACATTCATGGTTACCACCCAGATAGTCCTTGGCCTAGGGGTAAGTCTTGGTATAAGGATCCAGATTGGTTTCTGGAGCTGCAGTTAGGGGGTGGAGGTGTCCATCACGTTTCCGCTAGTAAAATCACAAGTTCAACACCAGAGGTCATTGTGCCCATGAACTCAAGTGTATGGGATCATGATTTCAGGTACTGGTTACACTGGTACCTTGTTATGGTTAATTAGTTACCTTCTTCAGTCCCTATGTTCTTCATGATTTTTTGTATTTGTGTTATTGCATCTTAAAGATTTTCCTTGTTCTATGTATAATTGCTTCTCCATGTGCTTACTATTTGCTGTTTCACATCCTTGTTACCTGGATTGGGCTTGTGAACATTTTGCTTAGATTTGCTCTACTTTGATAGTAGTTGGACATATTACCCATGTTACAGATTCATGAGATTTTGATTATATATGGGACTGATAATAAGGGGATCCTAATGTCATGGAATTGTAATAGTTAAAAATACCAGATGGAAGTGTGAAAATCAATATACTGTACAAATCACATATTTATTTTTTTCTGCTTACGCATAGTGATATAATCAATTATTACAGCTTGCTCATGGATCCAAGTACAAACTTTACCATATCTCATACCATCTTACCTTCTATAGCAACATCAGAGTAGAACAATAAGTGGAGAATAGAGTTTTGAAAAATTTAATGTATCTTAACAAGTTTGGTCTGTAGGTTGTTTTAACATGTTTTCTCATTGATATCTTACAGTAAATTATTCCTCAAATGGTAGCTTATCTATTAATGTTCTCTAATATCTGGGTAATTCCTGTTGTGCAGTACCTTTTGAGCTCTGTAAATTGAAGAAAAAAGAATATGTCTGCTGTAATTTATGGAAGTATGTAAGGTTAAGTAATCTATGTAAGGTTAAATGTGACATTCAGAAAAATGCTCTGGTCAAGCTCAGGCACTTAAACTTTATTAATTATAACTTGATTATTTAAACAATGGCCAAAAAAAAAAAAAAAAAAAAAAAAAAAAAAAAAAGGCTAAAGTTAACCATTGCTAAAAGTTAGAGGAGGCTGTAAACATGAAGTTAAGTTTGAGCCAGATTTTAGAATCTTCTTCTGGCTGCTCCTGTTATGGGTCACCACAGCAGACCATCTGTGATCCACATATTTGACTTGGCACCAATGCAACCCCCAGTGGCTAGGGGGTGCTCACTCACACCTACAGGGCAATTTAGATTCTCCAATACACTTAACCTGCAAGTTTTGGACTTGCAATCTCCACACAGAAAGGTTCAGTTGAGACAGGACTTGAACCCAGGACCTTCTTGCTATGAAGCCGTAATGCTAACCACTGCCTTGAACCCAGGTCCTTCTTGTTGTAAGGCAGTAATGCTAAACTGTACCACCCCAGATTTTGCAAAAGACTAACAGTAAGGAAACTGAACTTGAGGACACATGAAAAGTATATCAAATGATTACCAATTAAAACAATATTTCCAGGAAAACATATTTTGTTTGAAACATTTTGATGAGAAAAAGAAAAAAATTAAGAAATACACATTTCTTAATAAATTGCTAGTTTTTCATGTTAAATGTTAGTGCATAGTACCCTGGGACATGGCAAAATGATACAAAAAATATCCAAGTAGTGACATTCTCCCCTACAGTATTGTGATAATGTGAGTAGAGAAAAATAACTCAAATGATTTCCATCTTTAAATTTTCCATTCCATCATAAAATTGTAGGTTTAATCATATAAGGAAATATGGGGAATAATGCCCCACGGGTAAGACTGACCATCTTACCTTTTATTCTGTAAAAATCGGATGGTACCTGGGACAATCTTGGGGTGGCTTCTTGCCCCAGGTAGGAGGTAATTTAACCCCAGTAGTGGGGTATGATGGCCCCTTTTAATAATTTTACATTTTGTGCTATGACAAGTAAATTAGCAAATGTTTCTGTTTATTTCCAGAGATAATATATTGAACGATCTATCATCACCCTGTACATGCTTTACTAAATCTAAATAAGTTACAATTTAAAAGTAAATGTACATTGTTTTTAAGGGGGGCATCTTCCCCCACCTTATCCCTATGATGGGGAGATGAAAATGTACTGCACAACAGAATGATCCATCTATCTAATATCTTAGACCTCTGTAGAAGATTTTGTGAAGTGTATTTTTAATATGGTTGAAATGCACTAAATAATTTAGCATTCTTTCTAAATTTGACTTACTGTAACATTACACAGAAATTCAGAGATTTTGTTCTCCACTGAGAAGGTTTTCCAGTTTCAGATGAGGAAGAGCACCCAGAGAGGACTGGAGTGTATTTGGTTTGAGACTGTGAATGATGAAGAGAGGATGCCAGAGAGAATCTATTTTCAATGAGTCCCTGTGACATTATTTAATTTAATGATGATGTGCCCACTTTAAGAGGCTGAATCAATCTCATTGTGTCATTGTGTTAGAGCGCTCAAGCGTTGAGTGTGTGTGTGGTGTTTACCACGTTCATTTGTTTGTGTGTGTGTGTAAAACTGTATAAAGTGCGGTCAGATGTTTGTGTATATGTGGGTTTGTGTGCGGTATGCTCATTTTACTGTGTGTGTATGTATGTGAGTCAGGTCAAATCAGACTGTAGAGGATGGAATGAAACCCAGTGGAACAAACTGCTGATGAGGCCATGACCCACCTCCCCCACCCGGCTCAGTGTAACTCAAACACTGGCTATAATACATCAATACTAAACCCACACCTCATGCATACTTTCATTGTCTGCTCACTGTGAGATATCTTTAGAATAAAAGATAAATCACTTCAAGAATACCAAATTAGCTTAGTTATGTCGACTTATTCAGGGCTTTTATGAATACATCTGAATGAAGACCCACCGTAGAGAGCGATGGCTGATAAAGCGGTCTCTCTAATAAGAACTAATGAACCAATGACAAATTTCATCTCTAGCTAAAAAGCATAGGGTGCTGTGCTGGGCTCTGATTCCAAATTTTGTAAAGCTACAGCTACTGATAATGTACACTGTAAAAAATGGTAACTTGTGATTTTTAACTTAAGGAGCTATTTTTACATGACTTAACTATTAAAAAATACTTTCGTTGGTGGAACGTTAGTAATCACGTTGATTTTGACATGTTAAATCATATTGCAGTGTTTATAAAAATGTATTATTTGTAATGTAATGGTATGTCTTAAATTATGTTTCCACATATATTGCAATGTGTAAAAAAAATAAAAAAAATAAAAATGTGTTAGGTAACTTAAAAATGTGCTGCTGTGCATGTGGTCTAAACTAACTTGTTTTAGTCAAGTCAAACATATTATATCAAATTTCTGAATCAACATGACTTCATTAGGTTTTAACAATAATGTAATTTTAATAATTTTTTAGATCAGGTATAAATAGATTCTTAAGATAACAATGTTGCCACTCAGAAACACATCAGAATATCCATCTGATATGGGAGCAAATGAAATGTATGTGTTTCTTTCTTCTTTATTATATTATATACAGTATCCAGTCACAGTTGTTATTTTTTGATTCAGGAATTGGATGTGAAACAGAGATGGGTTGTAAGGGATATACACGCACACACAAACATACACACGCAGACATACACTTACACAGTGTGGTTTGTGCAGACAGCTGTGCACAAACATAAGCCAGTAACCAGAAACTGTCAGTGACATAATGTCATGACACAAAATAAGTCTCAAGAGTTTTAAAGTGACATTTGAGCAATACAAGTTTAAGGGATAGTTCACCCAAAAATGAAAATTATCTTATCATTTGCTCACCCTAATGCCATTTCAGATGCGTATGACTTTTTTTCTTCTGCTGAACACAAACAAAAGTTTTTAGAAGAAAATTTCAGCTCTGTAGGTCCACACAATGCAAGTGAATGGTAGCCAGAATTTTGAAGGTCCAAAAAGCACATAAAGGCAGTATAAAAGTAATCTACACAACTTCAGTGGTTAAATCCATGTCTTCAGAAGAGATATGATAGGTGTGGGTGAGAAACAGGTCAATATTTAAGTCCGTGATTCGCATTCTTCATGCATTTCACCATCTACTGGGCAGAGAGGAGATTTTAAAGTAAAAAAAGAGACTTCAATATTAATCTGTTTCTCACCCACACCTATCATATAATTCTACGGGTTGATGCATATGAGACCGCTTCAGCACTGGCTTCAGACTCGAGTCCCGAGATGGGCATGGTGCCGTGGGACACATCGTGTGGCCATCACGCCGATCTGTCGCCGCCTCTTCAGTCCTTGGACCGACCTTGCATTTCTATGGGCAGGGGTTCCCTAGGGCAGGTCTCCAGGCGCGTCGTGGTTACAATAGGCGCCTCCAAGATGTATGCAATGGGCACACAGCCGCCGGCTCCTGGACTGGCCCGTGGCTGCGTTGACACATCAACTGTCTAGAGTTGTTGGCAGTACTGCTCGCCCTGCGGAGGTTCTGGCCATTGATCCAGGGCAAGCACGATCACTCAGGCTAGGCCTCCCTCTATGAGGCTCCTGTATGCCTTGAAGTAGCATTTGTTCACTAAGTGGTGTTCTTCCCAATTTGAAGACCCCCAGAGATGCGCAGTCAGATCGGTGCTTTCCTTCCTGCAGGAGCGGCTGGAGGGGCGGCTGTCCCCCTCCACCTTGAAGGTGTATGTAGCCGCTATTTCAGCTCATCATGATGAAGTAGATGGTAAGTACTTGGGGAAGCACGACTTGATCATCAGGTTCCTGAGAGGCCCTAGGAGGTTGAATCCCTCCAGACCGTGCCTCGTCCCCTCGTGGGACCTCTCTGTAGTCCTTCGGGGTTTACAGGGAGCTCCCTTTGAGCCCTTGGAGTCAGCTGAGCTTAAGGCACTCTCTTTGAAGACTGCCCTCCTGACTGCACTTCCATCAAGAGGGTAGGGGACCTGCAGGCGTTCTCTGTCAGTGAATCATGCCTGGAGTTCGGTCCGGGTTACTCTCACGTGATCCTGAGACCCCGACCGGACTATGTGCCCAAGGTTCCCACGACCCCTTTTAGGGATCAGGTGGTGAACCTGCAAACGCTGCTCCGGGAGGAGGCAGACCCAGCCTTGGCGTCGCTGTGTCCGGTGCGAGCAATACGCACCTATTTGGATCGCACGCAGAGCTTTAGAAGCTCCGAGCAGCTCTTTGTCTGTTTTGGTGGACAGCAGAAAGGAAGCACTGTCTACAAACAGAGGATCACCCACTGGGTCATTGACGCCATCGTGATGGCATTTCAGGCTCAGGATGTGCCACCCCCTTCGGGGTTATGAGCCCACTCTACCAGGAGTGTGGCGGCTTCCTGGGCCCTGGCCAGTGGTGCCTCTTTGGCAGACATCTGCAGAGTAGCGGGCTGGGCAGCACCCAACATCTTTGCGAGGTTCTACAATTTCCGGGTTGAGCCGGTCTCATCCCGTGTATTGGCAGGCAGGAGCAGGTAAGTTCCAGGACAGCTGGCTGGGTGTACCACTTGCGCATAGCACCTTTCCCCTCCCTAGAGGTTAAGACGTGCGCTCTTGACTCCCAGTTGTGTCCACAGACTGTGATCCCTGGATGACTTTCCTCCTTAGCCCTCTGGCAGTTGATTTTGCAGAGAAACTCGCTACAGGTCCAGTATGTGCGCTAATGAGGCTCTGTACTGAGGTAGGTGCTGCACATGTGCTGGTTCCCCGAAGGCGACCCCATGTGATATCTTCCGCAAAATAGTTTCCCTGTTGGTAAACTGCATCTTCCTTGGGCAGAGGCCCCTCTGCCCCCGGTCGCCATGCTTTGTAGAAACTCCTCCCCCTTCGGGTAGGACCTACCATGGGACCTCTCCACATGACATATTTCCGACAAGACTCGGTAAGACCATGTGACATATTCCACTCAAAATACCCCCCCCCCTTTTTTGGGCGGGGTGTGGTCTCCACAGTGTCTTCCCCTTGGGAGGGACACCCCCCGACGTAGACACTGTCCCTATTGTTGGGCAGTCGACTTGTTCCTGAAGGACCATTCGATGCTCATAAGAGCATTGGGGGAGGTTACGTGATGGCCTGGTGCGCTGGCTACGAGGCACACAGCGGTCTGCCTGTCACACACCTCCAGTTCACGTAACACAGTTCAGAGAGTTGTGGCGTTTTGTATAGGGACCCCTAGTGTCACTACATCGACACAACGTTGAGTGAGTGACAGATAGGGAACGTCATATTTACTTTCGTAACCTCCGTTCCCTGATGGAGGGAACGAGACGTTGTGTCCCTCTTGCTACAACGCTGAACTACCCACTGAAATGGCCGACACCTGGTCTTGGCTCCTCAGCACAAAACCTGAATGAGTGGTTGCATTCCAGCTCCTTTTATACCCGTATGTCCGGGGGAGTGGCATGCAAATTCCACTCACCAATTCCCATTGGCCTTTTTTCAAAAAAGCAGAGGTGTTTGGGGCTCCCAAGAGTGACCCCTAGTGTCACTACATCGACACAACATCTCGTTCCCTCCATCAGGGAACGGAGGTTACGAAAGTAACCATGATGTTTTTAATACTTTGTGTGTCATAAACAGGTGAGATTCAATACATTCTGTTTCATAACTGTTCTATGAACACAAAATCTAAAAGAATTCAAAATCCTCGGGCTCTGGAGACATTAAAAGACACTTATGTGCTCAAGCTGATACCCCTGACAGGGCCGCAGACCAGGGACTCAATTTGGACTGTGCGGTGGGAGAAATTCAGCGTCAACTGTCGAGCATGTCGGTGATATTGACGAAGGTAGTAGCGGACTTGGAGGATCTTGCTGTAATATGTCGATTGATTATGGCCATGGAGATGAAATTCTCTGAGTTGGTTACAAGAATTGGAGACGTTGAGAAACGGACCGATTACCTGAAGTCATCGGAGAGGGAATTAGCTGCTAACCCATTAGCGACCAAGGCAGATTTGCAGTGTGTCTGGGAAAATTTGGAAGACCTTGAGAATTGTAATCGGAGAAACAACGTCCGAATTGTTGGAATTCATGAAGGCCGAGATATGGTGAAATTCCTAGACGAGGTCTTCCTAAGTCTGCTCGACATAACAGGCCATAAGCTGGAAATCGAGCAAGCTCACAGAGTCCCGGTTCGGGAGACAGGCCCCGATCAATTCTGGCCAAAATTCTGACATCATCTGATAAAGATCTCGTGTTGCACGAGGCGAGGAGTAAAGGAAGTCTTTCTTGGAAGAACCACAACATTTTCTTGTTCCCAGACTTTGCGAATTTGTCAAGAGAGAAATGTGATCGATTCAAGGAATGCAAGAAACTCTTACATCAATGGAAGATTGCTTTTGCACTGATGTTTCTGGCCAAACTGAGAATAGATACTAAGGATGGCCGCAAAGTATTTACATGTCCCCAGCAAGCATTGTCCTTCATAAAGTCATTGGAATGAGTAAGCTGTGGTGTGATTCTCATGTTGCTCCCAAGTGAGTCTGACTCACTGAACATTCACTTGACTGTCCGAGGAAGCTTGGCGCCTTTATTGTTTCTTTTTGTGATGGTTCCGCCTAGCGGCTGGTGTTTGTTTTGTGGAATAACACTCCTTCAAGAAACTTTTGCATCGACGGAGGGTCGCTTTTACACTGAAGTTCCCGGTCAGTTTGAGAATAGATGCTAAGGATTGCCGCAAAGTATTTACTTGTCCCCAACAAACATTGTCCTGTATAAAGTCAAGGGAATGAGTAAGTCATTGTGTGACGCTCGCTTTGCAGCCAAGTGGACCTGACTCACTGAACATTCACTTGACCATCCGAGGAAAAAGGGTGCCTTCTTTGTTTCTTTTTGTGCTGATTCCACCTAACAGCTGGAGTTTGTTTTGTGGAATAACACTCCTTCGGGACAGTTGTGGATGAATCTGTTCGTTCTTTGTGCTTATGCCTCTTATTGGATGGAGTTTGTTTTGTGGAATGTTTTTTTTTTTTTGCAGAACATTGGAAGGATTAGGTCATCTGCATCATTTGACTGCCTGAGGAAACTGAATGTTTTTTGTGTGTGTGTGTGTGTGTGTGTGTGTGTGTGTTGGTTCCGCTAGAGGCTGGAGCTTGTTTTGGGGAGGAACATACCTTTGGGACAGTATGTGGATGAAGCTACACGTTCTTTGTGTTTATTCTGCCTATTGGTTGGAGTTTTTTTTATAGATTTTCTTCTGTTATGTATTTCTGTCTCACAAAATTTGTATAGAAACACTGGACTTGAGCAATACGACGGCAAAGTTGTCGCGGGGCTCTCATAGGCATGGGGGCTCTCATAGGTGTACATGGACTGTTTGAGTGTAGAGGGATGGATGCCAGTTGGCGCTGTCGTGTGTTGGGTTAATGCGCATGTTTTACATTTTTCAGTTTGTTTAGTTCAGGGGGAAGTTCAGGGTTTGAGTGTTAGACTAATGTTGGAATGTGGTCTTTATAATCTTGATTTTTAACACACAATCTATCTAATATCTATTTATGTCAAAATGTCAAATGTTAATATGAGTGGATTGTCTCTCTCCATGTGGAATGTGAATGGGTTGGTGTACCCCATAAAAAGAAGGAAGGTTATTTCTTTTCTTAAGCATAAGAAATAGATATAGTGTTTCTTCAAGAAACGCATCTTTCCCAGCAGGAAGCTGAAAAATTTGGGAAGATATGGGTTGGACATTTTTTCTTTAGTGCTGGCTCAAGTAAGAGCAGGGGAGTTATTACATTGATAAGTAAGCATCTACAGTTCAAATGTCTAAAACAGATTAAAGATACATTAGGAAGAGTCATTATTCAGGGGCAAAGGTTGATTTTGACTAATATTTACTCACCTAACATTGTTGATCAGGGCTTTTTTATAGATCTTGAAGGGAAGTTGCAAGCCACTGGCACCCCTTATGATATAATATTGGGAGGAGACTTTAATCTTTTGATGGACTCGGTCCTTGATCATAGTGAAGCAAAAGTGTGTAAGCCCCCTAGAGCAACACTGACACTTCACAGGATGTGTAAAAATTTTGGTCTGAGACTTTTAAACCCATCTGGTAGGGACTATACATTTTTTCATCAGTCCATAAGATTTATTCTAGAATAGATTTTTTAAATATATCTAAGTCCCTCATTTCATTTGTTGTGGATTGCTCAATTGGAAACATCTTAGTCTCACGCCCTGGTGAGTTTAGAGGTGTTGCCAAATATGGAGAAGAAGAAATCATATAGTTGGCACTTTAATGTATCCCTTTTGCAAAATCCTGAATTCCAACAAATGTTAAAGGCTGAAATCAATGTGTATATGGAGATCAACTGGTCCTCAGTATCCTCTGTGGGCGTGGCTTGGGAGACACTTAAGGCAGTTCTTAGGGGTCGGATCATACAGTATGCCTCATTCATCAAAAAGTCCAAAGCACGAGAACTCGTGGAGTTGGAAGGGAATATTAAAAGTGCTGAGGCAGAGCTGAAGCGCCGAATGTCATCTGATGGCCTCAGAGAATTGACCCGATTGAAATACAGATATAATACTATTTTGTCACGAAAGGTGGAGTTTTGGCTGTTCAGGGCAAGATGGGGGACAAAGCAGAGAAGCTTTTGGCTAGATATATAAAGCAGAGAGAGTCTTTTTCTACCATTACCTCACTGAAATCTGCTGGTGGTGAAATTTTTACCTCAGCCATTGATATTAATAATTATTTTAAAGAATTCTATTTTGACCTTTATAGTTCCACGTCTTCATCTATTGATGAAGATATTAGAAACTTTGTGGAACCATTAGAACTCCCTAAACTGACGACTGAGCAAAAAAATTCTCTTGATTCTGAGATAACTTTGGAGGAGCTTGACGAGGTAATTAAGGCCTTAAGGTAATTAAGGCCTCGGGTATAGTGAGGGTTAAATATTGATTCTGTTTGTATATGTTTTGCTTTTCTTTGTTTAATAGATGAATCAATAAAAAATGTTAATCACAAAAAAAGAAATCCATTAGCTCTGTTTTTATTAAAATAAGCTCAGGTTTTGAAAATAAAAGAGGACCTCAGAAATGAAGTTTCCACTCTAGTGTAAAATAGCTGCCTTGTCATATTCTTAAGTCTCCAGGCAGTATCTCCAGTCTACACCATATGACAGGCAAGAGACTTCCCGATCCAAAATCAAAAGCAAAATTGAATTTGATCTGATAGATTCAAAATAATCTGGTTGTCTTGGTGACGGATGTGAAAATCAGAAGCATAGGAGTCAGAAAGGGTTGATATCAACAGAGAACTGGACAGCCTGTCATTCCTGGCACAGTCCATTTTTATCTGACACACTGAACACACACACACGCACACGCACATGCACAAACATACATGTAGTGTTTGAAAGAACACATGGTCTTCGGTATTCGGTATTTCCCTGCTTTACATGCAAAGATAAGTGACATTGATGTTCATCCTTTTTTCATCCTTTGAACAGAAAAGGAGATGTTAGGCAGAATGTTAGTTTCAATCACTATTAACTTTTTATTGCATCTTGTTTTCATTTAATGAGAGTGAATAGTGACTGATATTGTTATTCTGTCTAACATCTAATTTTGTGATCCATAAAAGATAGTCAGTGGTGGTCTGGAACATCATAAAGTTGAGTAAATGTTGACAGAATTTTCCTTTTATTTTATGGGAATTTACACATATACTAGTGCATTTTTAACATTAAAAGTTGTATACAGTAACAGTAGTTAAAGGATTAGTTCACCTAAAATGAAAATTCAGTCATTGTTTACTCACCCTTGAGTTGTTATAACCCTATATGACTTTCTTTCTTTTTCTTAATACAAAGGGAGAAATTGTGAAAAAAATTTGTGCTCAGTGATGTCATACAATGGCAGTTTATGGTGATCACATCTTCAAGCTTCAAAAGGACAGAAAGTATAATTCAGAAGTCTAATAAATTATTCCATGAGAATCATGATTGTTATGAAAGCATACTATAAGGTTTGGTGAAAAACAAACCAAAATCTAATGTATTATTTAGTGAAAATCTTCACTGACCGTTGATCTCCTGTGCGTGTTCATGATAGGGCACGAGAGCAACAGTTCATTGCAGCACCCTCACGTCATTGGGGTGTTCAAGCGAAATCTCGTATCGTTTATCTAAAAACAGGTCCTCCACATTGATAGCGACAACATAACACAACACAGCTGCATACAAAATAGAGAACAGAACTTACTAAACATGTCTGAAGAGTTTCTAGTCAAATAATTGATGCATTTCTATGCCCAGCCTTATTTTTTTTAACGGGGTACTCGGAAATCAAACAGAAACATAGAGGAGACTACAGGCAGCCACAGTCCCAACGTGTCCTAACCTGATGGCAAACAACACGTGATAAAATGTATAATTTCTATGTTAATCAGAGTTTTTGTCCTAACCAGCCATGACGAGCGAAGGTACATTCTATTGATCTCTTGTTTTCTATTTTCTGGATTTTCTGTAACTCCGTCTGCTGTGAACTGGCACCAGTTCAAAAACTTTCAAATAAATAAGGCTGGGCATAGAAATGTATCTATTCTTTGACTACAAACTTTTCTGACATGTTTAGAAAGTTCTGTTCTCTGGTTTTTGTACAGCTGTGTTGTGTCCTGTTGTCACTATCGCTGTGAAGGACCTGCTTTTAGATAAACAAACATTTTTGCTTGAACGCCCCAATGTCGTGAGGGCGCTGAGTGAACTGTTGTTCTCGTGCCCTTTCATCACTGAACACAGGAGATCAATGGTCAGTGAAGATTTTCACTAAAAACTTTAATATTAGACTTCTGAATTATACTGTTGCATTCTTTTGAAGCTTGAAGATGTGATCACCATAAACTGCCATTGTATAACATCACTGACCACCAACTTTTTTCACAATTTCTCCCTTTGCTTTTAGAAAAAGAAAGAAAGTCATAAAACAACACAGGGGTGAGTAAACAATGATTGAATTTTTATTTTTGGGTGAACAATCCCTTCATAAACTAAGCTGAACTAACAATGAACAATAGTATATAAATAAATTAACATCAACCTAGATGTGTTACCAAGTGTTGGTACCAAAATCAAGCTTAGACCAATATGATGTAAATTTATCACATTTGTGAGAAAATGCGCTGGCAACAAATGCATTAAATAATGATGAGATTTATAGAGAAGGAAAAGGGAAGAAATTCTGAATGCAGAATGGCCCCTGAGCAATGAAACTGCAAATGTATTCAATGTACACTCTGACATTCATATATTGAAAGACAGACAGATCACCATGCAAGTGTGTATGTGTGGGTGGGTGGGTGTTTGAGCAGTGGGGGATGATTACATTTGGTGTTAGATACATTTTTTTTTTTTTTTTTTATGTAACAGAGTGTATCAAAAAGAGAAACAGAAGAAGGAAGGAAGGAAGGAGAGAATAAATTTGAATGTTTGATATGATGTATTATGCCTGATGCGGTGATGATACCTCACCCACAGCCTGCAGGTGAGATGCATACACTGTTTTAACGGATTAAGATGTCATTATGAAAACAGGACCCTACATAATATACTGTATCTGCAGCAGCACACAGGCATTCCATGATTTCAAGGTGAAATTTTGACTGTCAGTGATTGAATGCTAAAATGCTGATCCTGCTAATTCTGCTGAAAGATACTCTGTTTAAAGATCGAGATATCTAATATGTGTCTCTGTATTATGAGTAGGGAAGACCAGGGCTGGTTGTCACATGGTGAAGTTGTCTCCAGGGCTGTGTCTCAGTAACTATAAATGCAGCCAAACGTAATATTACACAAATCTGTGTTTTCTCTCTCAAACTGAAATAAAATAAAATTTTCAATCCTCCAAATAAAAAAGTGTCAATATAATTATTTTTCCTATAGTGGTTGGGTGAATGAAATTTTATTAATATAGCAAAGTGAATATGATAAAGCCACACTAGCATACATATACAGTTTTTACCAAAAGACATTTTAAATGAAGGTTTGAACCATGTTTTCAGGACAAGGTTATTTTTCATGCCAATTTCAGGTTGGGGCAGGTTGTCACTTTTTTATGTCATGAATGAATGAATTACAAAATTTGTTGGCCAAAGCAATTGTCTGATATTTGTATATGTTATCTTTTAAATTCTGTTGCTGTTTCATTAATTGTTTTGTGTTACTTTTTTTTCTTTTTTTCTTTTTTTAAACTGGGCTGTTTAATGGCAGGTTTCAATATGGCAACTTACCTCATTATGACCAGTGTTGGTTGTAATTTAATTACTTAAGTAATTACTGTAATCTTATTACTTTTTAGTACAAAACGTAGTGTAGCACATTACATTTCAAACTCTTGTAATGAGATTACTGTTACTGATTTTTACTTAAGTTAATTTTACCTTTGATTACTTGGGTTACACAAATTTCAAAAAGAATATCCTATATGTATTATGCTATATACTATTTATGTACTATTTGTGTTTTGACAGCTAAAGGGTGTGCATCAATAAACAAGGAAATATTGACATTATTTTGAATTAAAGAAATATTCCTGGTTCAATACAATTTAAGCTCAATCAACAACATCTGTGGCATAATGTTGATTACCACAAACAAATTATTTTGACTCATCCTTCCTGTTCTGTAAAAAGCAAAAATCAAGGTTACAGTGAGGCACTTACAATGGAAGTGAATGGGGACAATTTTTGTAGGATTTAAAAGCAAAAAATGTGAAGCACATAGTTTTATAAATGCACTTACATTAAATCCTCTGTTAATACTTGTGTATTATTTGAGCTGTAAAGTTGTTTATATTGAAATTTTTACTGTCATTTTAGGGTTTTCAGGGTTTGTTGCCCTAAAAGTTGTAAAATTGGCTAGAACTTTACACAGAAAATGTTAGTAAGCGATTTTATCACACTAAAATCATGTTAACACATGTATTGTTTATGTCTTGTGGCTATACTTTTGAAACAGTGAGTATTTTTTTGTGATTAAAATTTTTATTGATTTTTTCAAAGCAAACAAAACAAACAAATCATATATATACAATAAATCAACATTAACTCCCACTACTACCCCTTCCCAATCAAGAACCCCACCCGACCCCAAACGAACATCCCAGTGGTCTTACCTAAGTACACACTTATACAGAGAATAAAATAATAATAACAATAATGAATAAACAAAAAAAATATATATAATAAAACACACACACACACACACACACACACATATATATATATATATATATATATATATATATATATATATATATATATATATATATATATATATATATATATATATATATATATACATACACATACACATACATACCCACATATACATATACACATATATTCCACCACACATTCCCCTTCATTCACTCATCACTACCATCATTATTCTATAATACCCATACACATATATATGTATATACGCATTTACACATACACATTCTCATACACATATATACATACACATATAATAAACATACAACTCTAAACTATATTCCTCTCTCCACAGACCAACTCCAAGAGCCCCCCAAAAACATCAAATATTTACCCCATTTCCCATTAAAAGAATCCCATAACCCCAGCCTTCTACATATTACCTCCTCGAAGGCTGCCACCCTTCCCATCTCCTCGCACTACTTCCGAATTGAGGGTGCTCCCACCGACTTCTAACCCCTTAAAACAATCTGCCTGCTTATCATCACACTGGTGAAGACCCAATCTTTTATGTATTTATTGCCTATGTTGATGAACACCCCATCACCCAAGACACAGAGTCTGGGGCAAAACGAAATCTGAATGCCTAACACATCACATACAAAACTCTGTATCTTCAACCAAAATTCCTGAATCTCAGTGCACCACCAAAAAACATGGGCCATGTCTCCATCCTCCCCTTGGCAACGCCAGCAGGTGGGTGTGTCTTTAAGACCAAGCCTATACAGTCTAGAGGGGGTCCAATAGAATCTATGTAGAATCTTGAATTGTATAAGTTGCACCCTTGCGTCTCTAGATGCAGTCTTGACGTTTTTTAGAATCCCAGCCCACACTCCCTCCTCCAATACCAAATTAAAATCTTTCTCCCATAATCTCTTGATAGAGGTTAAAGCTCCGTCCCCCAGACTCTGAACTAGCAGGGAGTAATACACTGATGCCTCATGACCTTTTCCAAAAGCGGCAATCACCACTCCCAGAGTATCCGCCGCACTAGGGGGGTGCGTGCCACTCCCAAAAACAGTGCAGAGTAGGTGGAGCAGCTGTAAATACTTATAAAATTGAGATCTGGGACTTCCAAAATTTTGAACCAAATTTTCAAAAGGTCTCAATACTCCACTCTCATATAGGTCACCGAATGTATTAACCCCTCTCACAATCCAATCTGACCAACAGAAAGGGGACTTATTAATGCATAGTTTAGGGTTCTGCCATATGCTCGAGGCTACGTTTAAATAAATATCGGAATTAAACACTCTGGACACTTTTGTCCATATCGAGTGTAAATGTAAAATAACGGGGTGTGACTTAACTTCTCTGATTAATTTGATCGAAAGGCTATGCAGAGGCGAGATAGGGGCAAGAGCTTCCTTTTCAATATAAAACCAGGGAGGGGCTCTCTCAGGTGGAAGCGACCAATGAGCCAAATGTCTGAGACTGAATGCATAATAATGAAACAGTGAGTATTGCAACATTTACGGATTGGCCCCGGTCAGGAAAAGAGAATGAGGCTCAGGACCGAAGCACGGAGTTTAAAAAACAAAGGATTTATTAACACAAAATGGGAAAAAACAAACCAAAACTCCCACAAGTGGGAAAAAACAAACATAAACTACCCCGTAGGAGAAAAAGGTAATACAGGGCTGGGGCAGAAGGCAGTGGGGAACAGGACCGACCGGACTGGGATAGGGATGAACAGGACAGGAAACTAGACTGACTGACAGACTGACAGGAATAAACAAACAAACACACAGGACCGACTGGAAAACATGACTGGAAACAAGATGAACTGGCACTGGACAGCAAACAGGAGGAGACTAAAATATGGAGAGAAATCAACAAGTTAACAAGATAGGGCAGGTGTGACTAATAAACTAATAATGGGCAAACAAGGAGGCGGGGTATGACGTAAGACAGAGAGACACGCGGCGATAGAGAAACAAAACAAAGCCACGTGCTCAAAACAACAAAACACCCGAATGGCATGAGCGTGCATTGCCAAGACAATAAGGCAACACACTCCCATGCCAACTGACAAACAAGACAAGAGAATGCGTAGCAACACCAAACAAAGCGGTGCCACGCATTCTCACACTAAACGAAACCTGAATGTACATGAGTCAAACGCCACGTGATGCATGCAACAGGTGACAGAAACAAGGAAGGACACCTGTGCAAGAGTTCGGCCACAACCACACACAACCGACACCATAGATTGAAGTGACCGAACCTCAGCACAACATGAAGACAGCTCGCGACCCGGGTGCACAACGCAATGCGAGCGTGACATGACATGTCTCACTGTAACCTCGATTTTTGCTTTTTTTAAAGAAAAGGAAAGACGAGTTTAAATAAATTTTTGTGGTAATCAACATTATGCCACAAATGCTTTCGACTGAGCTTAACTTGTATTGAACTCAGAATATACCTTTAAGCTGAAAAACAAAGGCTTTTCTATGAAAACTGTTTAAAAAGTAACTTACAGTATAAGTAATTCATAATGTGATTACTTCTTCAATGAAATAATCAGTAAAGTCAGTAATTTAATTAAAATTTTAGAGAAGTAATTAATCATTTGTAATGAATTACTTTTTTGGGGGTAACCCTTAGAGACAAGAGATGCGGGGCTGTAAGATTTTCTAAGATCTTTTTTTCTCAGGCAGCACCAATAATTTTTATACATTCCATTGTATCTCACAGATCATTTTTAAAACTGTTTGATGTTTAAAAAAAAGCATTTGTCTCAAATCAGCAGTTCCTTGAAATCAGATAGAAATGTGCTATATGTGAATGTATGATTTATTGACGAAAAAATGTTTCTGTGAGTTCGTGAGCATAGGTCTGTGAATGTGTCTATGAAACATTATTTAAGACAGCAGGTAGAATATGTATGTGTGTGTGCTTTTGTGTGTGTGTGTGTTCGCGTGCGTTTGTGAGTGTGTGTGTGTGTGTGTGTGTAATACATACTTGTGACTGTATAAATGTTCACGTAGCTCAAACTGCACAGTGTATGGTGAAGGATGTACATTTCTATAGGGGGAAGGGTGTGTGTGCGAGGGGGTTGTTTGAATGTGCTTAATAGGTAATATAGTGGGGGATGGGGAGTTGACATTAAGGAGATGCCAAAGTTATGATTCCAGGTATCCAGTTCTAGCACATGCACATGCTCTCTCAAATACAGAAGAGACAAAACAATAGGCAATCAGAGTAATCATTGCTCATACAATTACAATAAATGCTCCTGACACCCAAAAACCTACCTCTATACCTATTAACTGACTGGATACTCATTTGCTATATAAAAATAATTTGAATCTTTGTTTGGGCTAGTTCAAATCCAAACTCATTTTTTTAAATACTTAATTTAGAGTGCTTTTCGATGAACAACAAAACCCCAAACTCCAGTGAACTTTCAATTAATTTCAGCTGTGTAGAAGTTTGTTTAACAAAGGTGGTTATATTTGATGCTATTAGTCTAGATGTTTCACTCTGTGAAATCCCATAGATTTTTGGTTCTGTGTACATCAGTTGAAATAACATATTGACTACAATGGAACTTTCCCATGGACACAACCTACAACCAATCTAAATACTCTGCCCAAATATAAGCCTCATCTTTTTCCTCCACAAATCGTTTGAGGATCAAATTTAACAAATTCTTAAAATAATATCCTACACTGTAAAAAAACAAACAAACAAAAAAACAGTAATTTTCTGGTTGCCAGAAAATGTCTATTGAAAAACAGAAAAGTACTGTCGGATTAAAAAAATAAATAAACTGTAAAAAAAAACAGTAATTAGCTTTACCACAATTAACATCTATTACTGTAATTCTACAGGAAATCTCCCTATAATTCCATGAAATCTTTTATTTTTACATATATTAATTGTTAGAATGGAGTCATACACCTCTAAAACACAGAATAATTAGCTTTAAAAGAATGATAAAGAAAAGCTTAAGTATACACTGGCGGCCAAAAGTTTGGAATAATGTACAGATTTTGCTCTTATGGAAAGAAATTGGTACTTTTATTCACCAACGTGGTATTCAACTGATCACAATGTATAGTCAGGACATTAATAATGTGAAAAATGACTATTACAATTTGAATTATTTTTTTTCAGAATTTCTTAAACTACTTCAAAGAGTTCTCATCAAAAAATCCTCCATTAGCAGCAATGACAGCTTTGCAGATCCTTGGTATTCTAGCTGTCAGTTTGTCCAGATACTCAGGTGACATTTCACCCCACGCTTCCTGTAGCACTTTATAGATGTGGCTGTCTTGTCGGGCACTTCTCACGCACATTACAGTCTAGCTGATCCCACAAAAGCTCAATGGGTTTAAGATCCATAACACTCTTTTCCAATTATCTGTTGTCCAATGTCTGTGTTTCTTTGCCCACACTAATCTTTTCTTTTTGTTTTTCTGTTACAAAAGTGTCTTTTTCTTTGCAATTTTTCCCTTAAGGCCTGCACCCCTGAGTCTTCTCTTTACTGTTGTACATGAAACTGGTGTTGAGCGGGTAGAATTCAATGAAGCTGTCAGCTGAGGACATGTGAGGAGTCTATTTCTCAAACTAGAGACTCTGATGTACTTATCCTCTTGTTTAGTTGTACATCTGGCCTTCCACATCTCTTTCTGTCCTTGTTAGAGCCAGTTGTCCTTTGTCTTTGAAGACTGTAGTGTACACCTTTGTATGAAATCTTCAGTTTTTTGGTAATTTCAAGCATTGTATAGCCTTCATTCCTCAAAACAATGATTGACTGACGAGTTTCTAGAGAAAGCTGTTTCTTTTTTTGCCATTTTTATCCTAATATTGACCTTAAGACATGCCAGTCTATTGCATACTGTGGCAACTCAAAAACAAACACAAAGACAATGTTAATCTTCATTTAACAAACCAAATAGCTTTCAACTGTGTTTGATATAATGGCAAGTGGTTTTCTAGTACCAAATTACTAATTTACATGGTTACTCAAGGATAAGGTGTTGAAGTAATGGCTGCTGGAAATGTGGCCTGTCTAGATTTGATCAAAAATGACTTTTTCAAATAGTGATGGTACTGTTTTTTTACATCAGTAATGTCCTGACTATACTTTGTGATCAGTTGAATGACACTTTGGTGAATAAAAATACCAATTTCCTTCCGAAACAGCAAAATCTTTACATTATTCCAAACTTTTGGCCACCAGTGTAATTACTATTGTTATTACAAAAAACAAAAAACAAACAAAAAAAAAATACTGTAAGACCATTTATATATAAAACACACACACACACACACACACACACACTCAAATCCAAACATGTAATTTTACTTTGCAAAAGACCAGGTTTAAATTAACTGTCAGAAGTATTGGCAAAAAATAAATAAATAAATAAATAAAACATATATATACATTCATAAACTGTCAAAATAAATGCATTTTCTTTCTCTAAATGCAGGTTAACTGTACTTTTGCATTGTGTCATTCTTCATTTAAAAAATATAAACTGCAAAAAAAAATAATTATCTTATTGAAGCAGGATAAGATTTGTCTGCATAATACTTTAAAATCACTGAAATAGTGAATGTTTTGCAGCAGTTGCCCCCCCCCCCCCAAAAAAATCTTACCTATATAAAGGTTATGCTATAGAATTAAAACTTTATGCCTGTAGCAACATTTTGGAAAATAGTTCACAATACTAATTAAAAAATACACCACCACTCATTGATTTTTATTTTTATTATTATTATTATTATTATTCGCAAAAACAACATACAAAACAACATACAAATATTTTGTTCAGCATATTACAAGAACTCATTAGCAATGGTTTTAAATGCTTAAGCATATTTTTCACACTTAACACTTTTGTTGCTTTTATTCACTGGTTCATCATTTTTTAAAGCTGACAACCCAATCTCTAAAATGTTTTTGCTCTGGGAACAACAGCTTTTGTTTTCCGCCCCTGAAAAAAAAATTAATAATAATAATAAAAAATTGGCTACTATGGCCTTTTTGCCTTAACATAATATGAATTAAAACTAAGGGTGTAACGATTCATCGATCCGGATCGATGCATCGATCCAGTATCCAACGATCCAATGTTATCGATACAATGCGTAAATATCGATATAGACATTTTTTAAGAGGCACCTTTATTTTAATACTCTCATGTCAGCCACGTCCGTACGCATTTCTGTCAGGCGATGAAGCAACCTTATTACATTCATTTCACTTTATGAGCGCTAAATATGCTTTTCATTTTCATTGGGACAAGGATGTGCGCAGGGTCTGTGAAGCCAAATTGCGATATTGCGCTAATTACTGCTATCTGTGCACGCGTGTCAACCGGGCTTTCCGCGGAATGCGCGCGCGTCAACCGGTTTCACCTTAAAATGCGAGCTCTCGTGACAAAGGCAGAGCGGCTCACATGCGCGATTAATTCGGGCTTCCATCGATATCGTTGCGCATGCAACCCATTTGAAATTTACATGAGAATTTGCTATTTAAAAGTACCATGTAGAAGTTCAACCATCGTGTGAAACGCCGACATTCTGAACCGCACTAATGAGGGAAAGAGAAATCACCTGCTCAGCTCCAGCATCAGTTTTAAGACTTTACACATCTACACATCAGCACCCTTACTAACATTTATCACAGTTAGCTGACAGAATTTTTCATAACCGCGAATAGTACGAATGGTTGGAAACAAGTCATGGATATGTAAGTACTTTGAATTGGATTAAACTGAAAAATCAGCTGTAATCAAATGAGTGATGATCACTTGTGTGTGACGTTATTTTTTATATTATAATCTGTATAATTTTTTTCCAAAAAATTTTCACAAGTACCTTATTTTGTTGTGGATGTCCCAGTGTGGATACTAAATTTGCACTTTTCAGAGAGCTCAATAAATATTAAAATTATATTTTGGTTGCATTTGAGGGCAAAAAATAAGTAAATTATTGATTGTGTAAAATAGGCACATAATATCGGAATATCGATCGCAGGGCCCTGAATCGAATCAAATCGAAATCGTATCGTGGCAGACTTTGAAGTATTGGCAAATATCGGATCGCAGGCCAAGAGAATCGATATAAGATCATATCGTGATGAAATGTCCGATTTACACCCCTAATTAAAACATGATATCAAACATACACACAAACACACACACACATTCATACACATATCCACACATTCATACACATATATTAAAAATAATAATAAAAGCAGAATGAACCTGCAATGGAACATTTTAACATTTAAACATTTCAAATTACATTAAAAAAAAATAGCACTTTGGCTGAACATGATTCAATCATGGACAGTGGTTCCACGTGATTGAAACCAGTTCTCTTAACAAAACGGAATCAATTTAAACCCAATAAAACGGACCATGCAAAACTAACTTGAATGAATGGTGTTCGTTTAACTTGAATGAATGGTTTTCATTTAACTTGAATCAGTTATGTTCTCCTACATTTAAGCCTTCTTGTCTTGTTTAGCCTACATGTTTATATCACGTTATATGAAGCTGATTATGTCAAGTTACTAGAACTAGGTATAATGCTAGTTATAAATATCAATTCTATTTTCTCATTCTTCAGTGACTGTCAAACGAGACTACAGAGGCAGAACACAGTATGAAACTAATCCATTTATTGGAAAAAAGTTCTGAAGTCTGTTGTACATACCACATTCAAAGCTTAAGGGAATACAGGTTCAGTAAAAATCGAAAGCATTTGTGTCAGTGTTGATTACCACAAAACTATTCTGACTCATCCTTCCTTTTCTTTAAGTGAGGCACTTACAATGGAAGTAAATAGGGCCCATTTTGGAGGGTTTAAAAACACTGTAAATCCGTATAATTTCTACTAACATAAAAAAATTGAGGCAACTGATTGCCTTTACTTTTACAAGTATCAAAACTAAAATCTCAAGTATGCATAGCTTTGTTTTTCTCAGAAACTATAAATTAAATTAAATGAATTTGGTCCAAACAAAATATGCAATAACTAATGTTTATTTTAATTAACCACAACTCAAAATCTTTCCTTTAAACTTAAATGTGGACATTTTACTACAAGCAAACTGCATGTAGTAAACATATTTAATATAAAAAGACATGGTACAATTATTGACAAAACATGAGGCACAACACTGAAAACAAAAAACACATTTGACAGCAACAGGATAAATTGTCTACAGCTGCATTAGTGTTGCACATCCTTCAACGTTAAAACCTTATAAAGCCATCTGTCTTTAAAACTCTTTTGGGTAACTCAGATCCAATGCATAAATCAGTCCAAATGTAAAAAGAAATCTGAAAAGCCTGGGCAGGTGGGTGATGACTTCACTTTCAAGAACAATGAAATTTCTGACCAGACTGTAGTGAATTGCAGCATCTGTGAGTTCTCTGACCGCTGTTAACAGGGCAACTGGTGAATATCGAACATTTGGCTCTTCTGAATCTTCAGCCCTGAAATGCAAAAAATAGAAAAAAGTGGCAAAATTAAAGAACAATTTATTAAAATCTATTTCAAAATACACACATATATAAAAGAATAATTCACACAAAAATTATGTCATTATTTACTCACTTGTTCCAGACCTGTATGACTTTATTTCTTCCATGGAAGACAAAAGCTTTGTTTTGTTTTTGTTTTTTTTGTTGTTGTTGTTGTTGTTTTATAAATCATCTTCATTAAAAGGATAGTTCCCCCCAAAAAATAAAATTCTCTCTTCATTTACTCCCCCTCATGCCATCCCAGATGTTTATGACTTTCTTTCTTCTGCAGAACATAAATGAAGATTTTAGAAAAATATCTCAGCTCTGTTGGTCCATACAATACAAATTAATGGTGACCAAAACTTTGAAGCTCCAAAAAGCACAAAAAGGCTGAATAAAAGTAATTCATAAGACTCTAGTGGTTAAATCCATATATTCAGATACAATAAACAGATCAATATATCAATATTTAAGTCCTTTTTTATTACAAATCTCCACTTTCACTTTCAGATGTGAAAGTGAAACTAAACAGGCTTTCAGATATAAACGTAAAATGGAGATTTATAGTAATAAAGGACTTAAATATTGATCGGTTTCTCACCCACACTAGTTATATCACTTCAGAAGATATGGATTTAACAACTTGAGTCGTGTGGATTACTTTTATGCTGTTTTTAAATGCTTGAGATATTCTTATAAATATTTGTTTGTGATCTGCAGATGAAAGTCATACACATATGGGATGGCATGAGGGTAAGTAAATGAAAGAATTTTCATTTTTGAGTGAGGTATTCCTTTAAGTTTCAAAAAAGGTTAAATGATTTAGAAATGTGTGAATAAAGTAATTTACACCACATGTTTTGAAGAATCTTGAGGCGTCTTCTCTCAGCAGCACAGGAAGTGCACGAAGCACAGTGGTTCGACTTGTGTGGACACTCACAGACACGCGTGAACAGACGAGTTAGGGGCCATTCACACCGAATGTGTTTTTGCGCGTGTCTGTTCTGTTTTCCCATTGTTTCAACGCATGCTGGACGAATGTTTTTGACATTTGCACCGCATCTCGCTTTTTCTTCAGCCTCTCGTACAGGACCTACACATTTGAAACACCATGTCAAGTTAAAAAGAACTTCAGATTTTCAAAAACGCATGTTGAGATACCTGCGCTCTGTTTCATTCTATGTGCTGCGTCTAGATTATTTTTAGCACAGTTGTCACAAAGATTCAACATTCTAAACAAGTTCAGGCTGCATAGAGGGGACTGTTGCATTGTTTCATATTATTCCAGATTGTTCTGCACCAAGTGAAGTTTCAGCAAATAAATGGCAAGGCAATGCTTTTTTCCCCTTCTGCTCTAGTGTACTAAGGGGTTGCTGTACCTTGTTAAAATTGTGTATGTTTACTGTTTCAATACTGTTACGAATGTTGCCTATATGCTTACATAAAATATAGCCTATTGCAACATACTTGCTAGGAGAAGAACCATGCGAACAACAAAACACATCCACCTTGTTCAATCTAGGGCGGGAAACTAGTCCAAACAAGTCCTTTAAGCTCTCAATATTCTTTAGAATATGGAGAAAAACGAATAGTATATAAGTCTATCAGTTAAATTACACAACAGTAACCTTAAAAAAAAAACTTAATTTAATCTAAAGAATCATAGGCTAGCTCCACTAAACAAAATTTCCTCAATGTTAAAATGCTTGTAAAATGTAGAAACTGTACCTCTGTCGATACACCGATGAGCTGCTTAAGTTAAGCACACACTGCATCATTTAAAATAATATCATGTAGATGGACAAAATGCTCTTTAGATAACTGTTGCTGTTTATTTTGTATTCTACATATCCTAAAATATCATCATTAAACTGAAGTTAAACTAAGAGGGTTACTTCAGTTACCTAAACCAGAAACTCACTGGCACTGTTAGGGATATTTATGTAAATACATCTCAATTTAATATTTGTGTAGTTCCCTTTTAACAAAAATAATAACAGAAGTTATGATTGAACTTGAAATGTCTTACTTTTGAATGTTGATGGAGGAAAAGTGTGCACTTAGAGACAGCATGTGTTTGAACAGAAGTAGGCTATATACCTTCTCCAAAAGAAAACTCCTCTAATTAGAAGCTACATGCATGTAAACCTTAAATACATGCAAACCGATTTTTTCGCATATGGTACAATAAATAAGTAGATATTATGTCCAAAATAATATGCATGACAATAAAAGTGTCTGTTCCAGCTCAGTATTTTACCATTTTTAATGTACTTACTTTGCACATCACATAAAAATGTTAATTGATTCTTTCAATACACAGTAAGTTCATTTTATTCATTCAGGCCAGATCCTTTTTAATTGGCGTTATACGTTGTATTTTGGAATGATAGTGATAGGGGAATGTAGTGATGGGTCATTTATGCTTGATTTACATGTCATATAAATGTAAGGAAGCGTAAAACACAGTTACTAACTTTTTTAATTTAACTCTATGGTTTTACACAGGTTTTTATAACATGAAATGCACTTATTTAACAAAAAATATTTAAATTAATAGAAATTCAGTCAAAATCTGTAGTAAAATGTAGTTTTTAACTGTCTCACAGGATAGTCAATATCTGTGTTTTTTCAGTTTATGTATGTATAGTGGTTAAGTTATGCAAAATGACAAAATATTTCTTTCTTTAGTCATATATTTCCTTGCAATTATGCATTTTTAAATGTATTATTAACAGTATTTTTATGCATTTGACAGTGATATATTGCCATAACAAAAACAATTTTTTGTAAAATTAGAGAAAATGATGCTACTTTTATCAATAAAGAATACTTTATTTTTACAGTTAGTTTAGTTAAAATTGTAATTTAATAGCTGTTAAAAAACAGATATTTAATGTTTTCCATTTATACAGAATTTTTTGTTAAATCATGTGACACATTTCGATAAACAGCTTATTCTTGTAATTTTAATAAAATGTATTGGTAAAAACTGTAAAAAGAAATATATATATATACACACACACACACACACACACACACACTACCGGTCAAAAGTTTTGAAACACTCATTCTTTATTATAATTTTTTTCTTCACATTTTAGAATAATAGTAAAGTCATCAAAACTATGGAATAACATAAATGGAACAATGGGAATTATGTTGTGACTAAACAAAATCCAAAATAAATCAAAACTATGTTATATTTTAGCATCTTCAAAGTAGTCACCCTTTGCCTAGAATTTGCAGACATGTACTCTTGACATTTTCTCAACCAGCTTCTTGAGGTATCACCCTGGGATGATTTTTAAACAGTATTGAAGGAGTTCCCATCTATGTTGGGCACTTATTGGCTGCTTTTCTTTATTATTTGGTCCAAGTCATCAATTTCAAAAACTTTTTTATTTTTTTTAAATTACATTTTAGATTTATAATGAAATAAATTCATATGGTGGCACAATTATATTTTTATCTACAAAACTAATTTCAAACATTTAAGCATACGCCTTCAGATCAAAAGATATTTAAGATCATGAGAAACATTTCGGTCAAGTGTTTCAAAACTTTTGACCGGTAGTGTATATATATATATATACACATTATATTGTTCAACTCTTGTCCTATGTTTGATTAATTGACACTGTGTCAACCAATTGCAAAAAGTCTATTCATGAAATCTCTCATGATGTTATGGCACAGTAACTCTACCAACACAATGCTTTAAATGCCAGCTGATACTCAAAGGTTAATGGAATAGAAAATTCATTGTACATTTAATCACCCAATATGGGCAACAAATTGTTCTTTAACAAAATGTCAGCACAGCTCAAATGTTAATGATTTCCAGAATTTCTTAAACTCTGAAATTGTTTGCCACATTTGTCAGGCTACATTTTCGTAAAGTAGTATGTGTACTCATCAGAACTTCAGTGTTTATGAGACCAAAACATACGTGTTGAAATCACCTACATTATGAGGCCTGTTGATGATCCCCACAAGGAAAACGGCTTATTACTAAACAATGTCTTAATGAAAATCTAAAAATGGAAAAAAGGCTTATGTGAGAATTAGGTTAAGGGTTAGAGGTAGGGTAAGGGGAAATCATAAAGTCAGTATAAAAACCAGTTTAAGTCACTGGATAGCACCCACCATGATCAAACAAAAACATACATATCTTTTGTCTCATGGAAGCAGTTAGGGCATTGTGTATTCCATCTCTTTAATAATAAAAGAATAAACTTAGATTGTATGGCTGACAGTGTCATGAATCCAGGATAGTTTTGTTGGCTGCCAGTCACACATTGCTTAGAGATTAACAGCCTTTGAAAAAAAAAAAAGAAAAAAAAAAAAATGCTGACACGACTTTGACCACAAAAAAGCGAGTTGTTGTGTGCACTAGCATTCAGCGTTCAGAGGGTCCGTATCAAAACAGAACCAGAGCAGACTTTCTTTTGCTATAATGATACATTTGATTTGGTACATTTGTTGTCAAAAACATTATACCGACAAGAACACAGCGTCATCTCTATCATCATCAACTCACCATCATCATCATAATCATCAATAAGAAATTATGAATAATGCCAATTTCTCCAATGTAAATGACAAGAAATAGGACCACCTGCACCCTTCCTCTACCCTCTTCTGCACTCCTTCATTTTTATTTGTCTGAGGAAAATATGCTCATTTCCCTCCCTGAAAGCATTATGCTTTGTCATGGCAATATTTTTGTATTTATCTCAGCTTTTCATTACCTGGAGAAAAGAGAGAGAGAAAATGATAGATAGATAGATAGATAGACAGACAGACAGACAGATAGATAGATAGATAGATAGATAGATACATAGATAGATAGATAGATAGATAGATAGATAGATAGATAGATTGATTTATTTAACATTTTCATGTAGTGCAATTTTATAACATAAATCCAGCTGTTAAAACAGTCAATGTTTATAGAGAGAGCAGTAAGACAGGCATATGAAAACTGCCTCTGAAAGAATGCACATCTTGAATTCTGAGTGCAAAAGTAGAATCCAGAAAAGCTCAAGCCCATCTCCTAAGCCTGTGCACAGAGCAGGTTAATAGACTGTGTGCTGAGGTCCGGGAGTGAGTAGTGAAGCCTGTCAGCTCTCTATTTTAATTCTGTAAAAGCAGCTTTTTCTATAGCTGCCTGTATTATGAAATGCCTTGGTTCATCTTCATTGATTATACATTTTTCTCGATATTGCCTGGCATTTGAGATGTTGCTCTGGACTACATTGGAACAAATGATGTGAGGAACTATTATTGATGTATTTTCTCAAGACACTCACCCTACCTTTATATCTCAAAAACATATTTACAAAGTCAATGAATGGTTTGGCTTGTTTTTTAAGGAACCATCAACTTCTAGAAACAAAGCAAAAAAATAAAAATATTATTTTTGTTTTTATAAAACGCCTGAAACTTTTTGGAATATAGATCATCAGTAACCTACAACCACTGTGAAAAACCATAATGTGCTCATAATTAGGCCTATGTGAGTATATGAAGACTGGAAATTCGGTTGAACAGTACTGTAAAAATTTTTAACCTGCCTTAAGGAGCTATTTCTACCCGATCTACCCTTTTGTTTTTGTTTTTGTTGGTGTAACCTAATGTTTTCAGGTTGACTCAGTAATGTTAAATAATATTAGGTCTTGAATAAAACCACACTGTAAAAAATATCTGTAATTTTAACAGTAAACGACTGTAAAAATGCTACAGAAATAAAACGTCAATTGATCAACGAGTATTGATTGTAAAATATACAGTCAAAAAATTAAATAAAATGTTGTAAAAATGACATTTTTTAGATTGAAAAAGTATGATTTTCCTGTATGGTAAAATGGTAAAAATTTACATTGTTTTACAAGAGAGTACATGTACTTTTTACAGTAAATTATTGTTAAAATTACAGTAAAAAACAGTAATCGGGCATTCCCAGAATTCCCTGCGTGACCCATTACATTTCATTATATTTTATGGGAATAGTCATGTTTCTTCTTATTTTTAATATCACTTATCTACATTGGGGTGTTCTGTTTTATATTTAATGTAGTTTAGTTAATGTTTACTGCAATATTTTAATTTCACATGTGTTACCCTGATGGGGTTTAGTGTTTGTGTGAGTGACACTGAGCACTGTCTCTACATGTTTATTGGTCATTGCTCCTGGAAGAGCCACTGTTTTTGAACTTCATGTCATCATGTGCCCTTCTGTAGTTACTACGGTGATTAATAAATACCTTATGAAGTAAAAAGCAGATTTGTACAGTTTCAGAAGGCTAATATCATGTTTATGACTTTTTTTTTTTACTGTAAATTTAACATAATTATTATTATTTATTTTTTTACAGTGCCATCGTGGTCATGCAAATTACAACAGTTTTAAACTGTAAAATGTACAGTTGTTCTGTAAAGTTGTTTAAATTTTTACTGTATTTTTTACATAATTATTCTGGCAACCACAGCTGCCAGTTGTTGTTGTTTTTTGTTGTAAAAACAACAGGATTTTTTATTTTTTATTTTTTTTTTTTTACAGTGCAGTTAATTTAGATGATACGACATGAAGCATATTTTTAGGTTTAAAAAAATGTCAGTGCATGCAGGGCATATCAATTGTTTAATACTACGTATATGTAACATGCTATTTATAAAGGCTGAGATCCACATAAACATACAAAATTCCAGTACAGTAACTTTATTTAGCATTGCTACACTGTAAAATTGTTCCCTTAAAGCAATATTAAGGGTTCGATACAAGTTATGCTTAATGTTGATTATCACAAAACTATTTCAACTTCTTCCTCCTTGTCTTTAAAAAAAAAGAAGCAAAATTAAAGTTACAGTGAGGCACACAATTAAAGTGAATGGGGACAATATTTTGGAGGTTTTAAAGGCATATATGTAAAGCTTATACTTTTATAAAAGCAATTAAACTTGTGAATTATTAGAGCTGTAAAGTGTTTACGTTTTTAGGGTTGTTTTAGGGTTTACAGCGTTATGTCGTCATGACAATGAAGTTGTAAAATTGGATGTAACTTTAAACCGAAAAGGTTAGTAAGAGATTTTATCACACTAAAATCATGTTAACATGTATAATGTAAAACTTTTGTGGCTATACTTTTGAAACAGTGAGCATTTTAATATTTACAGATTGGCCCCATTCACTTCTATTGTAAGTGCTTCACTGTAACCTTTTTTTCTTTCTTTTGGCTTTTAACTGGGATAGGAAAAGTAGAAAGGTGACAGGAAATGAGAGGAAGAAGAGTGGGAATAGGATTGAGAAAGGACCTCGGTCACCAGCGATTCATCAGCACCACATGTCATGAGCACAGCCCGCTAAGCTACAGGGGGTTGCTGTCCTTTTCTGCATATTGCTGCCCCCTTCCGTATATCGCTGCACCATTTTGTGGTGCGTTCTGCATAACGCGGCGGCCCATGAGACCCCATTTTGCGGTCCCGGTTCTCCCAATGGCCAGTTCGCCACTGATGGTGACCAAAAATCACATAGAGTCTCCAAAAAAGTAATCCACAAGACTCCAGTGGTTAAATCTGTGTTTAGAAGTGATACAATAGGTTTGGGTGAGAAACAGATATTAAGTTCTAATTTTACTTAAGTAATTTTATTTAAGTAATATTTAAGTCCTTTTTTTTACTACAAATCTCCACTTTCACTTTCACTCTAACATTCTAAAAGTGAAAGTGGAGATTTATTGTAAAAATAATAATAATAATAAAAAAAGGACTTAAATGTTGATCTGTTTCTCACCCAAAGCGATTGTATAGCTTCAGAAGGCATATATTAAACCAATGGAGTCGTATGGATTACTTATATGCTGCCTTTATGTGATTTTTGGAGCCCTCACTTGCATTGTATGGGCCCACAGAGCAGATATATTCTCCTATAAATCTTCGCTTGTGTTCAGCAGAAAAAAGAAAGTCATATACATCTGGGATGGCATGTGGATGAGTAAATGATGAGAATATTTTCATTTTTGGGTGAACTATCCCTTTAACTTGTATTTTACCCAGAATATTACTTCAAGGAGATATTTCTACTTGATCTTACACTTATAATTAGTTTTGTTGGTTTAGTCAGGGTTATTTAGTGATGTTAGACAATATTGCTGAGTTGAACCAGCTAATTAATTCGATTTTACCACACGAAGCACAGTTTTAGGTAAACATTTTGTAGGTGTGGCCAGTAGACTCCTTTCGTCAACTTTTTCTGCCATATATAATCCATTATAATGTGGCGAAAGATAACCCTGTGAAAAAGAGGTTTCTATTGACCAGTGACGATCATTGCACAACTAAACGGAATCTTTTCGTCACCATGTTCAGACAGTATCATAAGCAAAGTGATTCAAATCCAGAAGTAGGTGCGCACATTGCAGCGCCTCCTATGTGCCGCTCAGAGGCACAGCCGCGTGTCTTGCGAGTCTATTGTGTGTGAACACAGGCAAAGCGCTCGCTTCTTTCCATACAGCAGTTACACTGAGCTACAGCTGCACCAAGAAGATACACATCTCTACTCTCAGCAGTCAATACAGACTCACATCAACCTCCTCACCACATGCGCTTGTTCTCTTCAAACTTGAGCGCTTTCTTCACCGGTGTCTCACTATTGTTAGAGATAGAGGTTCATATAAAAGTTTTTGTGAAAACCGCGGAACGGATGTGAGGCGCAATAGAGTGCCTCAGTTTTCACCTTCTTTTATTTGCGTTGCGATTTCTGAGTAAAGCGAGGAACACGGTTTCTAGTGGAAAGGCAATAGGGGCCAGTTGATGTTTCTACTGAAATGGACGTGAGATTTTATCCTCAACCACCACCGCCATCAGCAACAGATCCTTCCCGACTGGGACAGTCGCACTATTCGGACTCTCCGTATTGCAATAAGGTAAATTCTCCAATGGTGTGGTTCTTCATAAGCGTGTTTGTTTGAATATAAAGTGTTTGTGTTGTGCTTGGCTGAACATGAATGACGACTACTGTTTAGGACTTGAGCAAAGTTTCTACTTAACTGACTCTGTCACAGTAACTCTGAAAGTAGAAGCGATTGAGCGCGAGACCTAAAATGTTTCCAAACTGGTATCAGTTGGTAACTATATTTATTATATTTTGTTTTTTCATCTTTTGTTAAGTTGGTTCAGAGAACGCATTTTAATTTTAAAATCGTGCCTATTACATCGCAAACTTAAAAGCGCTTTATGAGGTTGTCATAACCAAGCAATGCGCGCGCAGACCGTAATAATATGGTAATAATTAAAGATCACAGTAATAAAGTTTGTAGCTAATAGTGGCGCGCGCTTTCTTATTAAGTACACCTGCTCATCAGCCCCGAACTCAACATGGACATCAGCAAACTGTCTTTTCACGCACATACATTAACATAATCAACAAATAACAAATGGTTGTGTATGTGCAGGAATTGGTGGTACACATCAACCCTCACATTTGGTTTTATTTTATTTTATTTTTTTACCTATGGCATCATTTATTCTCCAATTCCCTGAGGGAAAAAAGAGATATGTGGGTTTGTATTCCTCCATCTTTCCTAATGATGGTGCTGTTACTGTGTGTAGTGCATGTGCAAAGGATAAAGAGAGAGAGAGAGAGAGAGCGAGAGAGAGAGAGAGAGAGAGAGAGTGTGTTTGAATGAGGAGGGGGTAGGGTTACTGTGGGGTGATAGAGTGGGGGTTGGAGTTGTATTATTCCTTTCAGTGCTTCTTGATTCACTGCCATAGGTCTCATATCCATGTCTAAGTGTAGTCATATACACAGCAAATGTTTTATGCATGAATCACACAAATTTTGGGGGCACTATTATGGCAGCCCTAATTTAAGCAAGGAAAACAACAACAACATTGAAAGCCCAATTTTACTGGCATTATTTCAGTGTTTCACATGTTAGCTGTGCAGCAGTATATTGTTAATATCATTGCTGAGTTTATAAAATCTTTTCAGCAGCGAGAAAGAGGGGTAGAAAAAGAGAGAGAAGAGGTCGGTGGGGGTGTGGAGGAAAGGAAGAGGGAGGGGAATGGTTTTCAGATATAATCTATATAGTGTAATTTTACTGCAGAGGCAAGTCAGCTTATATCAACTCCACTCGAGATGTTTCATCTTAGCAATTCAGAAAGAGAGGGAGGAGGGGGAGCTAGAGTTGGGTGAGTGAGAAAAGGGTTGGTGGTGGGGACACAACAGAGCAAACAAGTGAGATTGTGACAGTGGTGTGTGGTATCCCTAGAACAAATAGATAGAAATTGATGGTATGTGGCTAAACGGGGGTCACACTGCCAGTGGGGATGATTCAGTCTGTGCACATAGCCCCCATCTGATTACCTTCCTCCCTACCTGCTGCACTGCTCTCCATAAATCCCTGAAGACCATGGTCTGCACGGTCTCCATTTGATGTGTATAGAAAGAAATAAAAATCAAACAGTGCATATACTGTATCTTTGTTATTCATATGGTATGGATTTGAGTTCTCCCAGTTGATGGCTCTGCCTTGGAGACAGATGCTGGTTTAAAAGTATTCAGTTGCCGCACACTTTGTTGTGGATTTCTGCAGTTCAGCAAAATGTGTAAGTGCAGGAAGGTCTGTGTTTGTGTAGTGTGATGCTTTTTCACGCTATTGCTGCCTGCAAGGAGGAAAAAAAAACAAAACAACAACCCTCAACTTTGAACACACTAGCTATCTAAACTTAATGCTCCATACTTCCTGCACTATATTGTATGATCCTTATCGCTTTGTACATAACATGCTGCCTGCTTGGTAGGAAAGTGTGTGCCAAGCAACTAAATGCAAAAGCAATTAAAATGCGAATTTGAGGATTTCGGACACCATAGAGGTGGCACCACTGATATAAGTTTTAATAAAACATTCAATGCTGTTGAAGAAGTCAAGAGTGTTCTTCAGAAGTGCTTCAGAGGGGTGCTCTGGAGAGAGAGAGAGAGAGAGAGAGAGTGAGAGTGTGGCATTATGGGTAGGGTCGGATTGGATTACAGTCTGTTTAGGATTATGAAAACCAGCAGATATGCAGCCCCTGACCATTAATGGCCAACAAAACGACTCGGCTAAAGCCAACCTATATCAAAGTCAATGATTTATTTCATGCCTAATGACTTTTAGCTGGTGTCCAAGTCGCTGCCTTAATGGTGTTTGCAGGCTTGAAGTTTTTACAGCCAGTGAGATAATGCAAGCAAGCTGTTAACACTACGCATGACTCATTGTCATGTAATCCTGTCGTTGATGTGGTTTTAAGGAATTGTGAGACAAGGTTTGTGCTCATATGTGCCCAAATTTCAAAGTTTTTGCTTATGTATGGTCAAATAGGAGTAAAAGCCGCTCTGTGTGCGCAGTACCTTAACATGCACATTTATAATAGAGGTACAGGGAGTTTTTGCATAGTTTAGCAACAGTCTTCACGTGTCTGTCCGAGTATACACTCAGTAAGTGGTTTTCTGCTGTTGTAGCCCATCTGCCTCAAGGTTCGACGTGTTGTGCATTCTGAGATGCTATTCTGCTCACTACAAATTGTACAGCATGGTTATCTGAGTTATCGTAGCCTTTCTGTCAGCTCGAACCAGTCTGGCCATTCTCTTTTGAAATCTCTTTCATCAACAAGGCATTTCTGTCCACAGAACTGCTGCTCACTGGATGTTTTTTCTTTTTGGCACAATTCTGAGTAAACTCTACAGACTGTTGTGTGTGAAAATCCCAGGAGATCAGCAGTTACAGAAATACTCAAACCAGCCCATCTGGCACCAACAATCATGCTACACTCAATAACATTTTTTTCCCATTGTGATGGTTGATGTGAATATTAACTGACTCCAGACCTGTATCTGCATGATTTTGTGCATTGCACTGCTGCCACACAATTGGCTGATTAGATAACAGGGCTCCAGACTGTGACTAAAATGGTTGCAAATGTGACCAAAAATAAATTATTGCGACAATTTTTTAAAATCTAGTCGCCATTGGCGACAGTCGGGATGTGTGCTTTCATATGCGGTTTTGTCAGATATCATCTTGTGAGTTACTGAATACATCTTTAGACCGCCAGTGTGTCTCGAGCCACTTTTCACCCATTCTGTTGATGATATGAGCTTGCTGGCTGCACGCAATAACAAACACAGTGCAAACCATGATGTCCGATTCATGAACAAATTACTCTTTTGAACTGGGTCTTTATAATGAATCACCCGACAAGAGCTCGTTTGAACTCAGGAGCTCAGGTTAGCAGTTTCAATTTGAGTCACCTTCTCAGCGAATCAGCCGTCAGTGAGTTCACAACTGAATTAGAATCAGAATGAACTTTATTGGCAAGTATGCTTCCACATACAAGGCATTTTTCTTGGTGACATGAAGCTTCCAGTGCACAAACAATACAATACAGCAACAAGACAGAGATAATAATAATAAAAAAAAATAGAATAAAAACATAGAGTGAATATAAATATAAATATATATACAAATTAGAGCCTGACCGATATGGGATTTTTGAGACAGATACCGATTTTAGAGAGGGAAAATTCACAGATTACCGATATGGTGACCGATGTATTTAATTTTTGAGCTGGAATGAAAACAGACCTTTTCTATGTGGATTGTGCACCGATTTTGCACCGATATGACTATGTAAATGTTCTCAGAAGGCTGCTTTCTTAAACAAATATTTTTATCAAAGAATATTTCACATTATTATTATACATTGTCAACAATATCTAGAAATGAACACTGAGAAAATAAAGAATAAATAAAAATACAATAAATATCTTAATAAACATCAGTACTGTTAGTATAAGTCAATTGCTGATCATTTAAATAAAGAATAAATAAAATAAATAAAATAAAATAAAAATCAGTACTGTATGTTTAGTATCAGTCAAATGCTGACCATTAAAATAAAGAATAAATAAAAATAAAACAAATAGCTTAATTAGCATCAATACTGTTTAGTATCAGTCAATGGCTGACCATTAAAATAAAGAATAAATAAAAATAAAATAAAATAAATAGCTAAATAAACATCAGTAGAACTGTTTAGCATGAAACCGTTATAACGGTGCCGTTTTTAGGGTGCGTCGCCCGGTGTCAAGTTTCAACATATTCAAAATATATATATATAAAGGATATTAAAATGAATAAATGTCTATTTTTCCAGCCTGTTGTATTAGTATGTATAACCCCTCATTTATTTTAGATACAGTTCCTATGTATAATTATTTACACAGGGCAAATATACTATTTATTAAATCTACTTTTATTACGTATCCTATTTTAATGTCTGGAAAACCAGACTTTTAAATATTACATTTTATAAATGACTGGAATTGTTCGGTTGAAGGGGGTACCAAACTGTGAATCCTGAACAAAACAGTTTGGTGAATACATGTTTACACATCAGCTTCCACTCAGCTGACAAGCAATGAAAGTAGCTACGTGATTAGCTAGTTAGCTATAAGCTCGTTGCCACGGAGAGTGAAAGATGGACTTTATTTACTTTCCAGCATTGTGTCTCACCAACTAGGCAACAGTGAAGTGTGAAATCAGCACTCACCACACACAATCCACCACCGCACCGTTGTCTGCTGAGCTGCAAAAAGATGCTCTGATGTTTACCTTTCAATCCGCTACATTACTGACTGCACTGACAAACTATAGCTGGCTAACAGCAAACAGACATGAGTGACATGGTTGTCAGGGACAGGGATGACATTATATTAATTATATAAATTGATGGGGTAATTTTTAATTAACTTTCCAGTATGTATTTCACAAACTAGTTAGCAATTTAAGGAGAAGAGATCACTCAAATCCACACGGTTTAACTCCGCCCTGTCTGCAGAGCCACTTTCAGCTCAGAGTCAGCTCTGTAAACAATGGAGTTGGAGTCGGATATGTATATATATAATATACATATCTGTTTTCAATATACATCATAACTGAGCAGCAATATACATCTGTTAACATTTTCAATGCATTTTGTCAGCATTAAATGGCCATTTTTAATGTAACTGGTGAGAACTGACTCTTAAAGGGATAGTTCACCCAAAAATGAAATTCTGTCAACAGTACTTGCCCTCATGTTGTGTCAGACCTGTACGACTTTCTTTCTTCCATGGAACTCAAAAGGAGATATTACAGAGAATGTTAGTTTCAGCTACCAATCACTTTCATTGAATGAAAAAAGATGCAGTGACAGTGAATGGTAACTAACATTCTGCCTAAATTTTCCCTTTTTTTAATGTTAAAGTATTTGGGGGCTTGGGTAGCTCAGCGAGTAAAGGCTGACTACCACCCCTGGAGTCACAAGTTCAAATCCAGGGTGTGCTGAGTGACTCCAGCCAGGTCTCCTAAGCAACCAAATTGGCCCAGTTGCTAGGGAGGGTAGAGTCTCTTGGGGTAACCTCCTCGTGGTTGCTATAATGTGCGTGGATCGCGGAGAGTAGCATGAGCCTCCACATGCGGAGTCTCTGCAGTGTCATGCACAGCGAGCCGCATGATAAAATACGTGGATTGACTGTCTCAGAAGCGGAGGCAACTGAGACTTGTCCTCCGCCACCCAGATTGAGGTGAGTAACTACGCCACCACAATGACCTACTAAGTAGTGGGAATTGGGCATTCCAAATTGGGAGAAATTATTATTATTATTTTCTTTTTTATGTTAAAGTATTTGTTAAAGGTATCTGCCATGAACAACAACATAAATGTAATTCAATACATGATTGCATCACGTCTTTAAGGGAAGTTACTGAAGGCCAAAATGTAGGCTACATACTTTAAAAATCATTGCTTCTAAATAAAACGAGTTAAGAATTGAGAAAAGTAGCCCCCCCATGAGATTTAGGTAAGATTGTTGTAAAATTTCAGATGTTTTTGGATTATAACTATACCTGACAGCCCCCACCCCACATGTGTGTGTTTGTGTGTGTGTGTGTGTGTGTGTGTGTGTGTGTGTGTGTGCTTTAAGTTGTCAGAAATTACTCTTTGTGGAAAAAAAAGTAATACTGTTAATATATTCCAAATGTGATTCCTGGTCTTAAGGAGATTACATTAAAAACAGATGAGAAATTAGATATCTCAAATATGTATTGCTGTCATGGGCCATGCGCCGTAATATTAAGTTTGCTGTGTGCATGTCTAAGACACAGGCATTTTCAATTAAGTAGAAATTACTGAGATCTTTGGTGGTCCTGGATGTCAGAGGGTCTCAGGATGTTGACCCTGACATAATACGCTGCCTTTAGTGTTTGTTAGTCAAGAGCAGTACTCAAACCCCAAATTCAAACTCAGACTCGCTATTCGGGATGCTCAAACAAGCAAAGTAATGATTGATAGCGCCACAGAGATGCTATGTGTCTACATATTAAACCAGGATACAAGAATGCATTTAACAAATTCAACTGTAACACTTCCATGTTTGAATACTTTTGAAAGCATTGTACTGCAACTCCCAAAATGGCTCGGTCTCCTGCTATGGGTTTAAAGAGAGATGCCCTTCCACTGACGGATATCTGGGAGTTTTTCCTGCGTCAACAGCTTATGTCAACATTACACCGTCCGGCCACACATGGGTGGATTGTCATAAATGTGAGATGTTTACCTAGGCTTTGATCTTTGCTCATGTTGTGCACAGGTCAAGATCCAAGCACAACAAGCTCCAGGCTGCACATCATGGATGTGACTTTTTGCATTCCTGATTATTTTCCATATGACATGTCCGGCATCACTGGATATTTATGGAGTGCAGCTATCTTTGTAAAGGATAAGCATTTTCTGTTGTTCATGGATGTGTAAGTTAGAATGGCCAGCAGTAGTCACTGCAGTGTCTTGTGACTACAGATGCACATTTCAGCCCTGTAGAACAGCAGTGTAGTTTACACATGGCCAGTAGCCGTTGTGTCTCTAGAGAAAGCCTGCTGTGGTCATACATTACACTAAAAGCGTATTCAATAACAAAAGTGCATTACCATTTTGATGAGCTCTGAGTGAGTCCATAGCATAGCCATAAGCATGACCAATAATGTTGCATGTTTGAAACATAATGCAAGTATTAGGTAGGTTAGTATTTGCGCAGAATGGGTATAGTATCTAATATTATTTGTATACTTTCCAAATGTTATCTTTGCAGCATGTGCTAAATGAATTGCCAGTTATTAAACTAAAATGTACTCTTGATGAAAGAAGAAACCAACACAGCAAGATCCAATTAATGTGCCATCTGCACAATATCCATATATTTTCATTTAAGTTCAACTATAATTGCATCCAAATTTGGTCTTGCTGGTAACAAAAGCCATTACTGTTTGAGTTCCTGTTCACTGGTTAGCTGGCACGGTCCACTGACTACTGTCAAAAAGTATTTGCTTCTGATTGACAGCCTCACTGGAATGTGAATGGAGTTTTTAATTGCATATCATGTGTGCTTATCTAAAGAGACAGGCTCTGTGGTTCATTACTACTCTACAGGTCAACATACAACTCCGTTCACATCCCAACATAATAATAAACACATTCTCATCATATAAGAGCATTACATAGTAGCTAGTTTCACGTCACGTCCTTTCGTGTTAGTCCATTATGTGGTATAAAATCTGCTCAGTTTGTTTGGTTTGTCTTTTTGGGCATGTCCAAGTATAAATTTCCTCTATATAGATATCATATACAGTACATAATATACTATACAAACACACAGACTGGAAATGTATCACAGCACTAATTATTTGCTAACCATAAATGTTATCACAAAACTCCACCAGCCACATTTCATTTTGTTCTTAAAGGTGTTTTTTTGTTTATGCTGGGCTGGCCAATATGGAAGTTGTCTTGGACTTATGCAGACATCTAGCAGCGTGGATGCAGAATCATGCAAAAGCAAGCTATTATTACGTAATATATTCTGTTAGTGAAAATGTCTGATAATAGGGAGGATATCAAAATAAAGCATTAGGCTGGTTATGTGACCATGGTGGCCACCATGAGGCAACCTGGTCATGTCTAGAAGGTAATAAACCCCCCCCCGCACACTTCGTCACATTATTTTGTTTATTTTGAGTCCCACAGAAACCCTACAACTAACTCTAAACCCTCACCTTAAAGCCCAAAGTATACTTCAGTCAGACGCAAACGCTAAGCATCTGCGTACAGGACACGTGATGCAAATCTCGCCATCAGCAGAGTGCTCGAGCACTGAACGAGCGCAGCACGATTTTTCTAACTGCTCGTCTTTGAAAGTGCAGAATGAGCATGTGCCTGGAATCATTTGCACTAATTAGTGGGTCTACAAGGTGGCAACACTCACATTTGAGCCATTGCTCAAGAGCGAGTGTGTGAGGAGGTCCGGAAATACCTGCATTTGTATGACTCGAGTCTGAAGGAATATAAAGACACCTTTAAGGGTCTAAACTCCTGAAGAGAAATAGTCAGTCTCATAGCAGTCATAGCGCGCATGCTACAACCACGCACAGTCATATGGAGTATATTTTGACAGGCATGCGTTCGACTGTACACAGACGCTGAGCATTCGACTCAAAGTTGAAGAATATTTTGGGCTTTACCCTACCATTTAAACTAACCCTAAACCTAACCTAAGTAACAGCGAATGAGACGATCACGAGACTTTGGCTGTTGGGGGATTACCTTATAACCAACAACAAGCCAACCTGCTCCATGTAAAATAGATACGCTGATATGACCAGAGTTTTCATCTTTTGTGAGTGCACTTGATTTTCAACAAATTTTTTAAAAGTGCCATTCATTTAATTAGAAGTAAATGTAGTAAAGAAAAAAGGAGGGAAAAAATACTAAGTGCATCTTTAAAAATGTTCAGTCTTACCAAGAATGATCTCTAGCCATAATCTCCAAACTCACAAAAATATATTTTCTTCTAGTATTTTTAATTTATGCCAAAAGAATGATTGATTTTGTCATTGCTTGTTTCACAGACCCCAAGGGCAAAAGTTGAAAGACAGATCTGAAGAAAAATAATGTGGTAACTGTAATCAGCCAGTGTGGCTTGGGAAATCTATCAGAGATGCTATTACTTGTGAATGACAAAGAAAGATCTGCATAAGTGGAGTATCTTGTAAAGAAGTGTAAAAAGGCTGCCTTAGTCAGGCAGAAAAGGTATGAGCTGAAGTGCTAGGACACTTTGCAAAATCAAAAAGATGTCAGTTACTATTGTGATGAAAAGATGGAATTTGGCTTGGTTGGTGTGTTCCATTTTTGTCACTGTGGAAAATCTGAGGCCATAAACACGAGTATTCCTGCGAGAAAGACAACATTCAGTTGCATTTTACAGTTTGTGTTTTAGTGACATGTTGTCTGTGTCTGTGTTTACAATGTTGTTCGTCAGCCCCAGTACAGCCATCTCCAATCTTTGTGTCTGCCTTTGCATGTTATTCAAACAAATGTGACATAGCTTTGCAGCCATGATTGTTACAGAATAAGATTATGTTCTCAATATATTCGCTTTCCATCTCTGCCACCATATCAGCCAGTGCAGTGTGATGCAGAAAATGCCAAAAGATCTACTCATTAAGTAGCTGAACATAATGATCATAAAATCTGGACATGTGTTCGCTTTATTTTGGCTGGGGGAATGTTTTTTTTTTTTTCCCGGCCTGCCATGCACATCGAGAAAACTCTGGCACAAATCTGTGATTGCGATTCATTGGAGGCATCTCATTTTTTGGGTCTGCTTTGCCCAATGACAGTCTACATATGAATAGCTGATTAGGCACCCAGTGTGAAGAAACATCCAAACAGATGGCTCTGTGAAAACCAATCCAGAATAGCTTAATTGTTTGGTTTTATCTCACTATGAAACATATTGCAATCATTTTCACATAAAGGCATTTTTTTTTTCTCTCAGAATGTAATGAAAGTTGTGGTGCAGATCCAGGATTTTTGGAGCAGCATGAAAATATTCCAAACCTTTTTTGCCATCAGTCTAATTGCTAATATCTTCAAAGGCCCCTCACCATAATAATTAATTTTCTGCTATTGTTTGTAGTGTTTGAGTGCATCAACATACAAGGCACAACTGTTTTCCACTGTTTATGTATTCACTGTCTTTTTTCACAGCATCCTTTTCCGTTTTTGCTATGTTTTTTGTATGTGTGACAGAGGCCAGCATCTGTTTGATACGTGTTTGTGTTCAAGTGTTTGTTTGCGTGGTCTGTGTTATTTTGGCCACAACAATAGTGCCAGCTTCTCCATTGTGTGGTGCTGTTGCATGGAGTGACTTCGCCCCATTGACTTCCAGCCACACATCAGGACTGAGACACACACTTCAGCTTTGTGAAGGAGCACACCCTGGCCTTTGTGGGCCCATCTGTAGGTGAACTAATGGCCTGTTGCGTTTCCTCTCATTCAGCTCAGGCTTTGGTGTTTAAGTGGCACCTGTCAGCCTTTTGGTGCCTGGCCCGTCCTCCTGTGATCAGGAAGGACACACTGCAAGTTCCTGATCACTGTCTTGTGACAAGTGTAAGATTGCCTTTCAGCAGCCGTAGAACAGGTGGGCACCACACCTTTCTCCTCTGGAACATAATCAGCAAAATGGACTCCACGCTCTGAGGCTTATCATTAGCTGTAATCAAAACCCATTAGTGCAGAGAGTAGGGTGCTCCTCATAACATAAATATTGCACTAAATGTGATGTGGTTTTAACATGATGGAAGAATTTTGATGCCTTGTTTTATATTACTTTTAGTAAATACACTCACTGAGCACGTTATTCTGAGATGCTATTCTGCACACTACAATTGTACAGAGTGGTTATCTGAGTTACTGTAGCCTTTCTGTCAGCTCAAACCAATCTGGCCATTTTCCGTCCAACAAGACTTTCCGTCTGCAGAACTGCCGCTCACTGGATGTTTTTTGTTTTTGGCACCAGTCTGAGTAAACTCTAGAGACTATTGTGTGTGAAAATTCCAGGAGATCAGCAGATACAGAAATACTCAAACCAGCCCATCTGGCACCAACAATCATGCAACAGTCCAAATCACTGAGATCATATTTGTTCCCCATTCTGATGGTTGATATGAACATTAGAATCGGGTTACTAGCTGAAAAAAGAATTCCCAAAGGTTAATACACGTTATTGTTGTTTAGTACACGAAGGGCTTTATTAATTAAATCATAGATACATGTTTTTTTTTTTTTTAAACAAATGGCTGTAAATGCAGAGCAAGAGATGTTTTCAACAAATATCTCATTTATTTTTTTAGCTTTTTTTCCCCTCACTGCGAGCAGCTGTGTTTGAGGTCAAAACTGACTCAAAATAACAGACTTTAAAGTTATAATTGCACGCTTGACTTTCAGAGAAACTCCCCTCAGCACTTGTTCATGGTCTGCTGAAATGCTTTGAAGCAAGTCGTTTGCCCAAGTTATTATTTGAGGGGTTGAGACTGATCGATGTTCCATATTTTGGGTGTTTACACATTCAAGCTTTTAGAGCACACACATTGCCAATAGAACTCAACTCAGGAACCTAAAATTAGGCATGAAAATATGCGTTACTCTGACTGCAGCGCACAAGAGAGCAATTAATTTTAGCACGGCAAGTGTGTACACTGTTCTTAAGGAAAAGAGAAGGTAATTCAAAGAGAGTAAACCCTTATCAGGACAGCTACAACTGAAATGGAAATGAAACGCAGTGGACAGAGAAAACAAGGAGCTCATTTCAACAGGAAAGCAGCAGAAAGTCATACTCAATTTTGTTTTGTATTAGTCATACCTTCTTCGTGGTTTCCAGCTGAAAGGATCGTAAATGGCCTTAAAAAATGGTTCCAAACCAATTTGTTTAAAAGAAACACTAGGAAAAGTTTGTGGTTGGGGCTAATATTAGATTAGTTTGGATATGAGATTGTCTGTCATCAGCATACACAAAACTGCCTTTGATCCAGTCCCATCATTTCAAGCAGTTGACATTTCAATTTGCTTCGAGCTTTAAAGTCATTCATAACATTTTTAGGTCTTTTGGTCCTGATGCTGTAAAAATATGATTTTCACTGTGTAAGAAGAAAGACACAGTATATTAAAATCTGTCTGTTCTGGAGTGCAAATAATTCTGTCATCACAAATATTACACCAGATCTATAAAACAATTCATGAATTTTAGAAGCCTCGGGCCATTCAGTTGTGTGCCTTCCCTGTTCGTGTATATGCAAATCAGTATTACACAGGTGTTATGTTTTGTAAAAGATGGAAATAGGTCCTTTGTCATTTTGATAACATGGAATTTCTTTTATTAACCTTGCAATTGAAACAGTAGAGGTAAGCTGAACCACAAAATTTTTCCTATTTCAGTTCCTCTGAATTTGATAGCGGTGGACACACAATGTTTTACTCTCTGCAAACAAGACCCTGAAGAGGGAGAGAGAGAGATAAAGAGAGAGAAGGAGAGTGATACGCACACACACATACACACATTTAAATATATGACCCCAGTGTAAATGAGGAACAGCTGCACCATTGTAATTAAACATGGGCAAAGAAAACTACACAAACAAATGAAGCTCACAGCCGTAGGTCCTGAGGCACATTAAGGGGATGGGAGGGAGAGAGAGTGTCACACAGCTTCCTACAAGTGGTTAAAACACGAAATTGCTTCTTGGAAGACAAATGAAGCACCCTATAAATTTGTCAGATAGGAAGTTAATGCTTTTAGTGCTGTTAACGGAGATCAGGCAAGCGCACTTGCATTTGACACATTTAGTTTCACTGGGTGGAAACTCGTAGTGCTCAGCTGTAGTGAGATTAATCCAAATATTATTTAAAACATTCTTATCACTCAAATATGCTGTTATAATGAACATCATAACAGGAAAAAATTTAGATGCAACCAACGCAAGCAGATGTTTTCCTCTTCGTAGGGGTTATTTTTTTAATTGACTGATTTTTAGATAAAAAAAATCATGTACGCAAGAAAAACCCATGCTACAAGACAGATGGAAGTGCTCACATGAAATTGCTTTTACCTTTGATATGGTTGTAATACAGCAAGAATGAAAATGTCATCAAGGTTTTTTGTAGCATTACTCTATTTGATTAATATCCTCATCAGTGTTGGGTGTAATCCAGTTACAAAGTAATTAGTTACTGTAAACTAATTACTTTTAGTCAAAAAGTAGTGTAATGCATTACATTTTAAATTCTTATAATCAGGTGATAGTTACTGATTTTTAATTAATTTAATTACTTTTAGGGTTATGCTTATTTCTAATATATATTTTATGTAGAATACAGGAATTATGGCCCCATAACGAGTCATTGTGAAGGAGAAATGTGAGGAGCTGAGTGTATGACTTGTGTGTAACAATGAACAAGAAAGAAATATAGACATTATTTTAAATTTGTTATGCAGAAAAGTGTTTTAGAAAGTAACTTAAAAGTAATTAGTAATATGATTCATTTTCCAATGAAGTAATTGGTAAAGTAATCTGATTACAATTTAGAGAAATAATTAGTAATTTGTGGGGGACTATTATTTTTAGTAGATTACCCAACACTGATCCTCTTACGTCATGTTATTTTTTTTTTTAGGAAACTTCAAAGTAAATTAGCAGGTTCAATTCACCCACAATCAATACTGTAATATGATAGCGATGTTTTTGTCCTCTTAGCAAATACACTGGCTATTTGCAGACTGCAGTTCAAGACATGACTTCCAAGGCACCATTATCCAAGTAAAAGAAGAAAGAGTCAAAAAGGCTGACTTTGTTCTCAGGGTTACTCCTAATCAATAGTTTAATGTACAAAAACATTAAAGTTGGCATAGCTGCAGTTGGCATGGCTAATAGGGATACAGGCCTGTGGATGTCATGGAGACCCATATGATGCTGATCAGATGTCATGGAGACCCGTATGATGAAATCTCATTAGCCAGGCCAGATTTGTGCAATTGTTCAGAATGCTAAAATCTCGCACCAAACGAATCTGGTGGATGCTTGTCATGGCAACAGCATGTATCAATGTAGCAATCTATATTTCCTGACACGGTACGAGACCTGCATTCTAATGGAGGAGATGTTGTTGCGTCGTTGCTCGGGACCACGGCATAAACACTGCAGTCAAACTAGATTTAACCCATGCATTTCTTAGTTAATGCGTGGACTTCGACAACAGGCTTAGATGATTGACACATAATGGGATATTTGTGCCCGGTAGTATCCGAGCTTGTTTTTCCGTGTATGTTTTTAGCGGTGGCTCATTGGTCAGGACGCATTAATTCCTATGTGTTTTCCTAGCAGGGGAGGTAATGAACAGGAAGTGATTGCGGTCATGCGTTCAGAGAGGAGAGCTTGTGTCCCAGCATCTCTGATGCTTATCACTCACCACACCAGGGCGGCAACTGCAGAGGAAGTACATAGCACCATAGCAACAGCCAAAGAGATGAGAATTCACTTTTTTAAGCATCAAAGCTCACAGAAATGTGTTTCAGGTTCAGCTTCACACCGAACAGGGCAGTCAGATCGCTAATTTGAAACATTGGTAACAATTTATCAAAAGGGTGTCGATGTTCACATTAGTTAACACAATAATTAACATTATCTAACAATTAAAAATACTTGAACCCACTTTTTAGTTAGTCTTTTAGAGGTTGACTGATAGTGGGTTTTGCAGATACCGATAACTAATGTGGGAAAACAGGCCGATAGCCGATTATTCGGCCGATAGTTTTTAAAATGTATAATATGAATGAAAACTTTCCACTCAATGTAAAATAGTGCTGAACTTTAGTAAGTATCGCTTTCATTGGCAATACTTTATACATTTCACCCACACTGGTACCTTCTTCAAAGGCTTTGCCATCTGAAATTAATGAAAATATTCATTTAAATATTACAGGCCAAATGTGTTTGTTGTTCAGCAGTAACGTAAAACACTACCTTACAAAGCCAAATAGCGACAGCATGCTTCATCACTACTGACAATATATATATATATATATATATATATATATATATATATATATATATATATATATATATATATATATATATATATATATATATATATTTTTTTTTTTTTTTTTGTCATATTAAATATATGAATGATGTACAAGAAAGGGAGAGAGAAAAAGGGATAGAAATAAAATCAACTCAAGTCTTGTCTTTTTAAAGATAATTTTAGAATGGCTTTGTAAATATTATTTGTGCCCTTACATGAACACATTGTATTATATAACAATGTGCCCTCTCATGAATATCAAATGCATATTTCAGACATGTATTTTACCATGCTCTTACATTTTTGTTTTTTTTGTACATAACTACGTCATAAAATTAGGAAGCTTGGACAGAAGTTCATTTTGTCAGAACGGAAAAAAGTTTGGGAAACTTTATAGTCAAAAAACTATTAAATTGTTACTGTGCGCATCACATTCATGCAACGCAATTTACTAGCACTTGTTCTTCTGAAGAAAGCGAATGGCTGAGCAAAAGCAAACACTCAAGCAGCATATTCATGTAAGGTTGGCATTAATGGTTGTTTACTACTGATGATTAACTTATAAATTCACTTCGGAACGCTCATGTTTATAACCTGACTGGAACAAACAGGACGCCCCTCAACCCCAGAAAAAAAACCCTCAACAGATCTGCATGAATTCATAAGTGACTTTTTTTTTTCATTCAAAACAGTGTATTAAGAACAGTGTAAGAAGGTAAGCAGTTTCCATCCTTGACTTTGTTCTAGCCATTCGAAGAGCTAATGTTAGCATCCTCTCCGGCTTGTCGGCAATGGAATTCTTCAGTGCAGCGAGTAGTTATAAACAAATGAATTATCAAACCAACTTTGGACAATAATAATAACAATGTGTATTGTATACATACCTTGGCTTTTCTCTATTGATGTTTCAAACCCGCTTTTGAAGCATCCGTCTCTATGAATATCCTAGTCATGTTGCAAAACAAACTCCACAGAGTCACTGATTGTTTTTTATTTAACCTCTAGGGGGAGTCGTTATATTGCAGAACCAGGAGTTAAGTCTGTAGAATCTTCCAGTGCTGGCCACAGAGAAATGAAACCATAAAAAACTATTGGAAACTATCAGAGTTTATTTTTTTTGTTAAAAAATGCAACTATCGGCCAGATTAATCGGTAAATATGATATATCGTTCGACCTCTAGTGTCTTTAACTACTAGGTGCTTAGGCATTTTGATAACATGGAATTGTTGATTTTCACATTAGTTAACACAATAATTAACATTACATAACAATTAAAAATACTTGAACCCACTTTATATTAGGTGTCTTTAACTACTATGTACTACTATGTACAATGTACTTTAATTACATCTGTAGTTACTTTGTTAGCCTTAACCCATAACCCTACCCTAAACCTAACCCAACCCCTAATCGTAACCCTAACCCTACCCGTACCTCAAACTCGGTAGCAGCAAATGTGAATCTTGTGAGAATTTTGCTGAACAACACGTAATTACACAATACACCGATCAGCCACAACATTAAAACCACCTGCCCAATATTGTGTAGGTCCCCCTCGTGCCACCAAAACAGCACCAACCCGCATCTCAGAATAGCATTCTGAGATTATATTCTTTTCACCACAATTGTACAGAGCGGTTATCTGAGTTATCGTAGACTTTGTCAGTTCGAACCAGTCTGGCCATTCTGTGTTGACCTCTCTCATCTACAAGGCATTTCCGTCCACAGAACTGCCGCTCACTGGATGTTTTTTGTTTTTTTGCACTGTGTAAACACTAGAGACTGTTGTGTGTGAAAATTCCAGGAGATCAGCAGATACAGAAATACTCAAACCAGCCCAAGTGACACCAACAATCATGCCACAGTCCAAATCACTGAGATCACATTTTTACCCCATTCTGATGGTTGATGTGAACATTAACTGAAGCTCCTGACCCGTATCTGCATGATTTTATGCACAGCACTGCTGCCACACGGTTGGCTGATTAGATAATTGCATGGATGATTGTTGGTGCCAGACGGGCTGGTTTGAGTATTTCTGTAACTGCTGATCTCCTGGGATTTTCACGCACAACAATCTCTAGAATTTACTGGTGGCAAAAACAAAAAACATCCAGTGAGGGGCAGGTCTGTGGTCTTGGTTAATATTGTTTTCTACATATAGTCTACATTTTTATGTTAACTTTAGTTCATATTAGTTGACCCAAAAATAAAAATTCATCAGTCATCATTTACTCACCCTCATGTAATTCCAAACCACTTGTTCTTCTGTGGACCACAACAAGTGATGTTAGGAAGAATGTTAGGGACTGACAGCATCAGTCACTATTCATTTTCATTGTATGGAAAAAAGATGCAAAGAAAGTGACTAGTGATTGATACTAACGTACAGCATCAACATCTCCTTGTTTCACTGAAGAAAGTAAGTCATATGTGTTTGGAATGGGATAAAAATAGTAAATGACAACATCATTTTCATTTTTGGGTGAACTAACTCTTTAATTCGTTGTAAATTTACCTCAACTCAAAATATTCACAATAAGTAACTTTACAATAAGGTTTTATATGTTAACACTAGTTACCATGAACTAACAATGAACAATACTTTTACAGCATTTAATAATCTTGGTTCATATATATATATATATATATATATTTTAAATCAAATGTTGTATATTTTAACATTAGTTAATGTACTATAAACTAATATGAACTAACAATGAAAATTTGTATTTAATTAACTAACATTAAAAAAGATTAATAAATGCTGTAGAAATTAAATTGTAAATTGTTAGTTCATGATACCGAATGCATTAACTAATGTTAATGAATGGTTCCTTATTGTAAAGTGTTACCTATATTTATAAATGAACATTAACGTCTCGGTTACTGTCGTAACCTCCGTTCCCTGATAGAGGGAACGAGACGTTGTGTCGATGAAGTGACATTAGGGGTCACTCCTGGGAGCCCCAGACATCTCTGATCTTTTGAGAAAAGGCCAATGAGAATTGGCAAGTGAAATTTGCATGCCACTCCCCCGGACATATGTGTATAAAAGGAGCTGGAATGCAACCACTCATTCAGGTTTTGCACTTAGGAGCCAAGACAAGGTCCCGGCCCATTCAGCGGGTAGTTCGGTGTTGTGGCAGGAGGGACACAATGTCTCGTTCCCTCCATCAGGGAATGGAGGTTACGACAGTAATTGAGACGTTCCCCATCTGTCACTCACTCGACGTTGTGTTGATGAAGTAACACTAGGGTTCCCTATGCAAAACGCCACGACTTCTGAACTGTGTTACGTGGACTAGCGGGGCGAAATGGGCAGACCTCTGTGTGCCTCGTAGCCAGCACACCCGGCTGTCACGTAACCTCCCCCAATGCTCTTGTGGGTGTCAAACGGTCCCCTGCACCTCAGGGACAAGTCGACTGCACAAAAAAATGAGGACCGGCCAGCCCAGCCGTGGCCTTTTCTCTTTTTTTTCTCCCCAAAAGGAACAAAATTGTTCAGCTGGGGGCCATATAAGGTCCATGTTGGGGGGTGTCTCTCCAAAGAGGAGGACACCACGGAGACCACACCCCACCCAGAGAGGGGGGGGCTTTCAAGTGGAAATACGTCACATGGTCTTACCAAGTCTAGTCGGAAGCACGTCATGCAGAAGGGTCCTGTGGTAGGTCCTACCCGAGGGGGGAGGAGTTTCTACAGACAAGGTGACCCGGGGCAGAGGGGCATCTGCCCAAGGAAGACACGGTTTACCAACGGGGATACCACTTTGCGGAAAATACATCACATGGGGTTACTAATGGGGTAACCAGTGCATGTGGAGCACCTACCCCAGTACAGGGCCTAATTAGCAGAAGTACTGGGCCGGCGGCGAGTTTCTCCGAAAACTCGCCAGCCACAGGGCTAAGGAGGAAGGACATCCAGGGTCCACACTTTTGTGAACGCGACTGGGAGAAAGAGCGCACATCTTCGCCTCAAGGGAGGGGAAAGGTGCTATGCGCATGCAGTACACCCAGCCAGCTGTCCCGAGACTTACCTGTTTGAACCTGACAACAAACGGGACGAAACCGGCTCAACCCGGAGGTTGTAGAACCTCGTAAAGTTAGGTGTTGCCCAGCCCGCTGCTCTACAAATGTCTGCTAGAGAGGCGCCGTTGGTCAGAGCCCAGGAGGACGCTACACCCCTGGTAGAGTGGGCGTGCGGCCCCACAGGGGGGCACGTCCTGGGCGTGAGATGCCATAGCAATGGCGTCAATGACCAAGTGGGCGATCCTCTGCTTGGAGACAGCGCTTCCTTTCCACTGTCCCCCAAAGCAGACAAAGAGCTGCTCAGAGCTTCTAAAGCTCTGCGTGCGATCCAAGTAGATGCTCAAAGCACGCACCGGACACAGCAATGCCAAGGCTGAGTCTGCCTCCTCCTGGGGCAGTGCTTGCAGGTCCACCACCTGATCCCTGAATGGCACATAGCCCAGTCAGGGTCTCAGGATCACGTGAGAGTCACCCGGGCTGAACTCCAGGCACAGTTCGCTGACAGAGAACGCCTGCAGATCCCCTACCCACTTGGAGGTGAGCACCGTCAGGAGGGCAGTCTTCAAAAAGAGCGCCTTTAACTCTACTGACTCTAGGGGCTCAAATGGAGCTCCCCGTAGACCCCGAAGGACCACGGAGAGGTCCCACGAGGGAACGAGACGTGGTCTGGGGGGTTTAACCTCCTCGCGCCTCTCAGGAACCTGACGATCAAGTCGTGTTTCCCCAAATACTTACCGTTGACTGCATCATGATGTGCCGATATAGCGGCTACATACACCTTCAAGGTGGAGGGGGACAGCCGCCCCTCCAGCCTCTCCTGCAGAAAGGAAAGCACTGATCCGACTGCGCATCTCTGGAGGTCTTCGTGTCGGGAAGAACACCACTAAGCGAACAGATGCCACTTCAGATCATACAGGTGCCTTGTCGAGGGAGCCCTGGCCTGAGTGATCGTGTCTACCACTGCCGGTGGTAGGCCACTTAAGTCTTCCACGTCCCATCCAAGGGCCAGACATGGAGATTCCAGAGGTCTGGTCACGGGTGCCAGATGGTGCCCCGTCCCTGAGAAAGAAGGTCCTTCCTTCGCGAGGAGCGTGAGATCCGAGAACCAAGTCCGGGTGGGCCAATAAGATGCCACTAGGATGACCTGCTCCTCGTTCTCCCTGACCTTGCACAACATCTGTGCAAGTAGGCTCACTGGGGGAAATGCATGCTTGCGCAGCCCCAGGGGCCAGCTGTATGCCAACACGTCTGTGCCGAGGGGAGCCTCGGTCATAGAATACCAGAGCAGGCATTGGGAGGATTCCCGGGAAGTGAACAGGTCCACCTGCGCTTGACCGAGTCAACTCCAGATCAGCTGGACCACCTGAGGGTGGAGTCTCGGAGTGTGGGAAGCACCCAAACACGAGATACAGCGATCGTGGCCGTCAGAAGCGGAGAGATTGTGACCACAACCAGGAAGGATACACAAATGAACAGGCATCTTGAAAAAGACACTTTCGTGAGTGCCACTCTAAGGGAAAATATACTCTTTTTTTTCTCACTGTTGAAGCGCCCAGGGATGTACTCTGCACAACGCACTCTACTTCTGCATTAATTCCGGGTCAGAACTACCCTCGTGCAGTTCTTTAAGTGCCTTGGCTTGGTGCACCTGCAGGAGAGCCATGGCGGGAGAACCACTGTAATGTGCTGTAAGACCTGGGGTAGAACCACTGTAATGCGCTGTAAGACCAACAGCTTGTGAGAGCAAGAGAGATGAATGGACCAGTAGTAGTTCAGCTTGAATGAACACAACCACTCGGCTCCGAAGAAGAAATCTGAATGAGTAGTTGCATTCCAGCTCTTTTATACCTGTATGTCCGGGGGAGTGGCATGCAAATTCCACTCGCCAATTCTCATTGGCCTTTTCTCAAAAGATCAGAGATGTCTGGGGCTCCCAGGAGCGACCCCTAGTGTCACTTCATCGACACAGCGTCGAGTGTGGAACCAAGATTAATACATTTTGTAAAATGTTTTTATTGTTAATTCATGATACCTAATGCATTAACTAATGTTTATGTATAGAACCTTATTGTAAATGGTTACCGACCTCCAGTGTTATCTTATTGAGCTATTTCTACATGATCTATCCCTTATAATTAGTTTTGTTGGTGTAACCTAAAGTATTAAGGTTGATTTGGTGATTTTGAATATTACTTTTAACTTGAATAAAACTATTTAATTTACATGTTACCATATGAAGCATGATTTTTATGTTCATTGTAGTTTTGTTTCAGTGGTTTCAGTGTAGTTTTGTAAACGCAGCATAGACGAAACAGAACACAGTGCAATGGTATTAATTCAATGCACGAGCCAAAGATTGAATGGAACAAATGTGGAGGAGACGCTTGTGAATTTTTTTCTAAGTATGTCCACTGCTGATTGCATTGCTGGTCTCTTGTGTCGTGTCGCTGTAATAGGCAGGCCAGCACTGGGGATGTGTACCACTGAAGCTGAGCTGAGAATGAGAGCACAGTGACCCATTGTATTGTGTTCAGATACTGAGCCCGATGTGTGAATCCGGTCAGCTCCTGCTGGGAGCTTTTGTCAAGCGGAGTAGCCCACTCAAGGGTGTTTCTTTCCCCCCCTAAATACTTATATTTCTGTGGGAGATTTGGGCAGGGGTCTTTTGTAATGAACATGCCTCTTTTGATTTGCCATCACTGCCTGGGACGGGTCGTGCGTCGTCCCCTCTGTGAGCATAGTGTCAGGCTAAATGATGAATTAGTGGATTGATTTTTCAATATATTCCACTTAATTGTCTTTCGTGTTTTGCAAATTAGCAGGAAAATCACTGAACATGACTCTCTTTGTGGCTTTTTGTGTTTTCACCAGATGTCAAAAGCTCTGCTATTGATTACAACTGTAAGTTAGACTTAAATTAATTCAAACAGCAGAGTTCATTAAGTTTTTAGTTAGTGGCATGTGCACTTGATAACAATAGCTTTTAAATTGTGCCCAAATGCAATGAGTTACCATCCATGTCAATCAGGTGTGACGAGATCACTTCTAATTCAAAAGCAATGGGCATTCATATTTTAATAAGCCACTGTGCGTGGCATTAAGCCATGAGGTAAGAAAAAAGAAAAAAATCGTGTTGGAGGTTAAATTCAATTTCACGTAATGGGACTTGGCACAGGGCTTTTTTTTTTCCTGCACAATAGCTGAAATTGCAGCCCATTCAGCAGGCTTTTGGCAGCCGTTCACCCAGGTCATCCTGGCTCCTTCCTTCTTGTTGTCTTCTTTTTTTCCCTGTGTATTAAGATACAGGCAGAAAAATTTTTATGTATTGCACCTGTTGACATTTTTTGGGGCTCTATCTGTTTGACGATTAACGTGATTTAGTGTAGCTTACCGCCCTGAAACAAGCAAGGCAAGACAGTTCTGGGAATTTTGTGTCCATTTTCTTGATGCACCAAGACAAAGTCTTGAGTCTGTTGAGAGAAACACTACCTTACATAAATTACACGTGCTCTTTGCTCATGGGCTCAGAGATCGCCTACCAGCAATGAAACACATCAGCTATTTGCCTGTTGTGTGTTCAAAGGTTTGTTGTGGCATATACAATAATACAAAATGATAACTGAAGCTATTCAAAGTAGTAGTAGAATCTTTTATGAGTTAAAGGTGAACTGTGGAATTTGTATGTTAAAATACTTTCTCATATCCCAGCTTAATATGCAGCGAAACAAAGTAATTTGTAACTTTTCCACTAAAAAGTAAATACTGTGGGGCAGATTCACTAAACAGTTGCACCAATTTTGCGCATGGTATTTCAGCACAAATATCTGCGTCTTATTCACTTACCACCTGCAATCACGTTTAGCGGGCACAATCAGCACTGAAATTGCACTGCGTCTTCAATATTTAAATGAAGTTATTATCATTCCTTTCTGCGCAAACACGCCTCCTTTCTATGTAAATTAGGCCCATTAAAGATTGCGCTTAATTCACAAAACTCTGTGCAATTTGCACTGCGCAATTTACATTGCGCTATTACCGGCAAATGAAAGTAGGTGGCAAAATTAATTTAATTTAAAAGAGATGTTTGTGAATATTTCAACTGATCATTTCAGCTGTAGTTAATTAAATACTCATCAAATGATGTTGAAGAGCGTTATAACCTGTCATATATCCAGATGTGCGGTGTCGTCAAGTGCACATTCTGCATTTATAAGAGATGATCCAGGTGTCTGGATCAAAGTGATGCTGTTCAGTTGTGGCAGGGTGGGTCAAATACGGTGGTCTGTGGCATCCTCAGCTGTATTGCGCTCAGAACTGGACCGCAAGATCAGAATTGCGCATGCAAATTGCGTTCAGCAGAGATTTTGTGGGCGTGTTTGCGACGTTGCCTGATCTGCATAATTTCATTAGTGAATCAGGTGTTAAACGAGCGCAGTTTGTGCGTGCAATGGCTTTGTGTTGCTAAAAAAAAATTGCTCTGTTTGTTTGAGCATCACGGCTAGCCCGACACAGCAACATTGGCTCAACCAATAGCATGAGATTGGGGCGGGACTATCAGTTTGTCCAACCAATGGGAGATGAGTGGAGTGTTCTGGAAAAGTCATTTTTGTTATTGTTTAGTGCCACTATTAGCGCAGAAATAAACACTTCACCTTTAAATTATGTTATTGTTCTTTCAAGACGTTGCTTTTATACCTGAACAACACTTTATGACTTGACATTGATGTACTGTACAACACTGTGTATGTGTTGTGTAATGGTCTGTGCTGTATAAAGTGGTCTGGTGTGGTTGTTTGTGAGAGGTCACTATGTCATGAAGAAGGCTTCATGTCTAGCTCTGCTGTAGTTCAAGTGCACTGAGGGACATTGGTGTAGACATATGTCGGACTACATCCCAGACACCATTGCAGCCCTAAAAGTAGTACACAAACACTCATATTCACACAGTTGAGATAAAAATAACGTGACCTACCTTTCAGCTGCAAACATCCTCAAGTGAGCAGATACACTCAAATACTCTCCCACACGAGTTAAACACTGTTGACCTCGCACAGCTGCACCAAAATCTGCGCCATTTATCAAAATATAGAAATGAAACTGACACCGAAGACAAACAAGGAGAATAAATGTTGTCTTTGGGCTTTCGGTGCTTAAAAAAACTTGTTCAAACAGCCTTATCAAACCAAATTTTCCCCTCAACCAATCGTAAAATAAAGCAATTAAGTGGTCATGTCACCATCTATTGGTCTCTAGTAAAATATGCCTTAATTTAGCTCCATCTGGATTCCTGAGGCAGTAAATTATGATACACTGTAATTTTGTCTTACTGTGAAAGGATATTTAACAAGCCACTGGCTGCTCACTCTGAAACTTAATCATTTTTATCCCTTATCCTTTTTTTCAGGTCAGCTCTGTTTTAGATGAGATTCAGTGTTGAAGCATATCTAAAGATCCAGTTAGAGGAAACAGACATTAAAGTTCTCTAATGGTTTAAAAGCTAATTGACTGCCCCTCTTTAATTGTGTTGGCACCAATGAATAAGACCACGATCTGTACAAACTGATAAAGCACTTGCATTTTTTCTTGTCTATTAGATTTTAGGCCATCTTTATGCTAGTGTACTCCAAAACGCTGACAAAACTCACTTTTAGCAGATTTTAACATTTAAAATGTAGTCTTTTTTTCTTTGCATAAAACAGACCAAAAATATTGATGACTCATCTTGCACTGCAGAGTTTAGTCAAATGAAATTCTCTCTAGAATGAAAATGTCCCTCCCCCAATTACCACCTACAATTGCCTAGCAAATCATGGTTCATTCATGGTATTTTTACATTTTATATTGCACCATACTGTATACTTGCATACTCTGTTGCACTATACTGTACTAATATACTGTACCATGGCTTTGATAAATACAATGTTAATTAGTCTTGTAGATGCTTTGTCTATGACCATAAGCTTCTGGTTAAAAAAATAGTGAAGTAGCTATAATGTACATTTACATGTATTAATTTAGCAGACACTTTTATCCAAAGCAACTTATAAAATGAGGAAGGAAACAACATAAGCAATTCATCTTAAGAAGACAGTATCATGAAAAGTGCTGCAATATAAAATTTCAATTGTATTAGAAAAGCACGAGCCAAAACAGAGATAAGAGTGAAAACAATATTTTTTTATTTTTTATGAGTGTAGTGTTAAGTGCTCATGGAAAAGTTGTGTCTAGTCATTTTTTATTTTATTTTTTTTAAGACAGAGAGGGAGGGAGTCTGCTTTATGGATGGTGTTGGGAAGGTTCGCGATTCCACCATCGAGGTACAGTGAAGCCGAAATGTAGCAACTATTTTGGAGTGTAGCTGGTAGTGTAACTTCCAAAAAGTGTAAGTCTCTGAAGTGTAGCTTTCAGCTTAGCTCAACAGATTTTTTTATGTTATGTAGTTGGTAGCTTAGCTAGCAAAATGTTTTTGCCCAACACTGGTGGAGACGTAACTAAAACCTATTGGTTGTTTAAAAAAGGAATTGCCCTTCGATATGTCCTGTCCTACCTTCCTGTTTCAGTAGGAAATACATTCAAACAGAAAAGAAAACGTGTCATGCAATTCCATGGGGTCTTTAAAAATAAGCGTCCATATTAGCAAGCAGAACATCACCTAAATGCATATCAACGGCAGAGGCGGACGAGGAGAAAGGCATTATGTCACTATTCATTAAAACAATGAAATCAAAATGTGTCCCAGATGCTTGGCTGTCGTTTTTAGCAGTCGATGTCTGGAACAAGGGAGCTGCGTCATCATGCCATTCCCCCCTTAAACAAATTACCATTCAAATATAAACTGCCATTCTTCACAGATCTATGTCGGGCCATTGTGAAGATAATTGTAACATAGGAGGGTGGTTACTCTTCAGCATTTGTCTCTCAGTGTGGAGCTTTCACCTATGTTCATTCAGCAATCAACTGATAGAAATGAATACATGCATTACGGCATAATATATTCTAAAATAATCTGCACAACAGCTCGGAGGCAAAGCGCAAGGGAAAAGCCCAACATGGTTTCTCAGCTCGACATTAAATCGCACCAATTCAATAAGAGCTAGGTAGTGATTTATACTTCATCCTCATCTCTGGGCCTAATATCAGAGTGCCTCTATAGGTAGTCATGAAAGTCACTCTAGCTCACTGTAATAAATTACAGTGGTGGAACATGGATGAAGACGCTTTCAGTTCAGCTTCAGGCTCTCAGAAAATTGCCATTTTGAGGAGGGAGGGGTGGGGTGGGGGGGATAAAAATGCCGTAATGCAGTACAGACAAAGGTTATTCATCAGAGGAATTATCTGAAGTCAAAGATGACTGCCACTCTTGATATTGAATGCTAGGGAGCAAAGAGAGAAACATTCGCTCTTCTCTCTTCTCTCTCTCCCCCCTTCTCTTTCTCTGTCTCTCTCTCTCTCTCTCTCTCTCTCTCTCTCTCTCTCTCTTTGCCTCTGTTTCTATCCATGACGACCCTGACCCAGTTTTTTTGGCTGCTTATTATTCAGGCTATGGTTTATCCATGGAAAGAATGTGTGTAATTTGCTTTGACAACAAACCCCTGCATGTTCCTCTCTGAGAAGTGGTTGCTATCGACAGTGTGTCCTGTTGAGTAATTTTTTATTTCTTTATTTTAATATAAAGAAATCATAATGCACTCATATCTCGGGAATAAGGTACCATTTTCAACACAGGAACCATATGAGTATGCGCCTAGCTCAGAAATATTGCTTTTAGTAACTGTGTTTGACCTTTAGATTTCAGCTGAAATGAAACCACAAGGAAACCTTTCCATTTTGGCGATACAGTCGCTCTGCGTGCCATTATGTTCACATTTTTCTTGCCCCCTCTATGTTTTATAAATGTTGACATGTTGGTTGAAAGTGAAGTGCCACCAGTGACTAATACCACCAGAAAAAGCAAAGGTGTACATGTGGATTTTTATATTATTCATCGCACCAGCATCTGCTGATCAGAAATGAAACAGAGAGCATTTCTGGCACATCTCCAAGACAGCATCAGCATCTTGCAAGAAGGGAGAGGAACATTCTTCATTGACTGACATAGTGGGGCTTTTAAGGGTCCGTCTGTGTTGACATGGGGAAGTTGACAGAAGGTGTGAAAGGCCACGTGGGTGCAGATATTTTTGTTTAAGCTGATAATGAGACGACATGATTAATTATTTCCAACAGTCTAATATATAGTACAAGAGTAGGAGTAAGGAATATAACCAGCTTGGAACAAGAGTTTTTTGCATTCACTCTTGGTTTTAGCAGACAAAAAAAATATACACCATGACCATGACTTGTCCCAAAACAAAGTAAAAATAAAGTTTTTGCTGCACATTTGCATTTCTTTCTGACCAGCCAGTAGAGCTGTCAACAGGGCTGAAAAACTTAATTAGAATTTTTAAAGTAATTATTTCAGGTAAAGCCAAGTCAAATATGCGGATCGCGGATGGTCCGCTGTGGCGACCCCTAACGGGAGCAGTCAAAAGTCATTATTTCAGGAAGGGGTAAAAATATATTTTAAATCAACTACATCCAAAAGAGGTTGCAACAAATCAATATAAACCAATCAGCACTGTGTCATTGCTGTTGTTTATCTGGCTGTAAACAAAAGTGCGTAATATGATCAAGTCAAAAGATTTAGCCAGTCCATAAAGTAAAACGAGAAAAGAAACTTCTTCAATAGATGGTTCTTTGTTCATTTAGTATTGCACATTAGTCTATACCATTGCCATAGTACTACCACGGATTCAAGCTTCATAATACTGGTGGATCTACAGTGTTTTTCTTTACAGTTGTATGTACGCACCTAATGCTTTTTTAGTGAGATGCTAATAAGAGCAAGCCAAGGCATAGTCAAGACACAACTGCCACTGATTTGTATGGCACTTGACAGGGAGAGTAAATGTTAAAATTAAGTGTCATGTTATGTGTCTTTGTGCACAATGAATGTAAAGGGGGAGACTTGTTAATGTTTAATGTTTTGTTGTGTTATTTAGAAGAGTTTCTGTTATGTGTTCAAGTTACTGGTGAAAAGTGGAGCTTGAGCTTAGGTTGAGGACCGGTACAATTTAAGATTGTTCTACAGCAGGGGTATTCAATTAAAATTTCAAGAGGTATGGTCTCTACGTTTCCTTCCCAGCAAAGGTCCGGAAAATAATAACTTGCACGGTGTCAGTAGTCAGTATGGCTTTGAAATTAAGTTTTTTTGTTTGTTTGTTTGTTTGTTTGGAATAGTTATTATAACTTTCCATGTTGGCAGCAACAGTACTTTGTAAAAGAAAAACATTTAAATGTCAAAATAGTATCTTCAAAGCAGAGATGAGGATGCTGGCCCAGAGACAAAGCCAAAGCAGTGGGGTGTGAGGGATCTTTTCTACTAAAAGATTAGACTAATATATTTCATAGAGTTCATTAGTTTAGGGCACTTGGAAATTAATATTACAAGATAAGATCAACATTTGTTTTCAAGCTGGGTGACAGCAGTCCAGTTTTTGTGTTCGAATATTTTTACATTCTGAATATTTATTTTTAATTATTTTTATATAAATATTAAAATAACTGCACCTGGAACTTTACGTAGCCTAATCAGGTATATCGCGAGGGAGAGAGGCAACATGCATGGAGCAGGAAATGAAGCGTGTTCGAATCATGAGAAAAAGATGATATAGCGCTGATCGTCCCTGAGTGCTTGTGGTACTTGGTGTTTATAACTCCATTGTTTTGATGCACTGCTCACTAAAACTGTAGAAACGTTAAGATAGGACAACCGTTTTCATTATCTCGTGGTCTGGATGGAACCAAGCTGGGGTCCAGACTTGGACCGTGGTCTGCTAATTGGTGACCGCTGTTCTGCGTTATATTGCTTTACTCGGTGAGCAATTGCTTTGCTAATCAAAGCATAGTTTTTACAATTAGCATGCATTCAGCATGCTATTATTCACAGTACTAGCTAGTTCTAGCTAGTACTAGCTAATCAGGTCCCCTCAACTTAAAGTATTTAAGTAGAGCTTACATGGTAATTTTAAGTTCAGCCAAAGAGTTAAAGGAATAGTTCACCCAAAAATGAAAATTTGCTGATAATTTACTCACCCTCAGGCCATACAAGATGTTTCTTTCTTCATCAAAACAGAATTTAAGACTTTTAGGATTTCATTTCAGGCCTCCTCCTCTAAACAATGCAAGTGAATGTACTCCATTTTTTGACTGTCCAAAATGCATATTTAGGGTGCATCAAAATAATCCACACGACTCCAGTTGACAAATAAAGTTCTTCTGAATGCAAACGATTGATTATTTTGAGAAACAAAACAATACTTATATACTTTTTAACTACAAATGTTCGCTTCTGTGACGTGCGCTCATGAGAGGGATGACATAAGCTCGTTGGTAAGGCCACGTGGAGGAGGAGTCAGGAAGCGCATCATTGTTTACATTGTTTTATTATTATTATTATTTGGAAATTATATTTTATTTTATATTGTTTTGAAATTGTTTTGGACTGTTTTGGTTTGTGAACGGCGCTTGGTCTGTGCAAGTTTCTCTTGTAAACAATGGCGCGCTTCCTGCCTCCTCCTCCACGTGACGCGTGACCTTACCAACGAGCTTACGTCATCCCTGTCATGAGCGCTTGTCACAGAGATGTACGGAAGCGAACATTTGTAGTTAAAAAGTATATAAGTAGTGTTTTGTTTCTAAAAATAATCAATCGTTTGGGTTCAGAAGAACTTAATTTGTCGACTGGAGTCGTGTGGATTATTTTGATGCACCCTAAATATGTATTTTGGACCATCAAAAAATGGAGTACATTCACTTGCATTGTTTAGAGGAGGAGGCCTGAAATGAAATGAAATGAAATGAATAGTCTTAAATTCTGTTTTGATAAAGAAAGAAATTTTTTTGAGTTCTGCTAACTTATTAGGGTTTACAGTGTGCATAAGCATGTGCTAGATGGACGCCTTTGACTTTTGCGCTGTGTCTCGCTGTTTTTTCAGCGTCTCGTGCAGGAACAATGTATTTTTTTAGACGCTTTCTCAATTTAAATGGAAATTCAGCCTTTAAAATGTGTCTCGAGACATGCGTTCTGTTTTATTAGTTGCACTGCGTCCCTTTGAGCACAAGAATGCAGTCGGTCTGAATGGCTCTTTAGTCATCGTAAGGGCTTGGCACTCATCCAAAAATTGCTAAAATGAGCATTCGAATGTGCATTTTTATCTTAAATTAACTGGTTTGATTCAATTAAAAAATATTTTTAAACATCACTGAATCAACCTGAATACTGTACATTAGGTTACACCAAGAAAAAAATCATCGAAAATTACATTATATTAGGTGGAAATAGCTCGTTAAGGTAGCAAATTGCTGGTTACCACTTTTTACAGTTTACGAGGATATTTTAGCTGATTCACTTTTTTTTCTTTTTTTTTTTCTTTTTTTGCACTGTAAGTTTGCTCAAATAAAATTTAACTTCAGTTTTACCACTAACGTTTATGTAATTGGAGCATTTTAGATGTTCCAAAAAATAAAACCTAGATATAAAACACAACCCAGACGTATTTCACATTTTAGAAGCACATTAGCACGTTGAAAAATACATTTTATCCATTTCTGTCAATTCAAGAGGTTTTTATAATAGATATTTTAGGAGACCCATATATTCCAGCAGCTCAGAGTGTAACATAAAAAGCTATGAAAATGAGCATGGTGCTGAGTAGTGAGTGCATTTAAACCACAGGGTGTGGAAAGAATACAAACTCGCAGTTTGATTTTCCCATACCCTGACCTTCCATAAGAAACTGATGAGGAATGAAATTGGTTCCAGTCTCCTGAAAAAAAAGCTCTGATTCACATCTGGACATCTGAGAGAGAGCGAGAAAGACACACAACCACACACATTCAGAATGTCCTAGTTGATGCAGCAAAAATGATTCCTTACTTTCAGACAATGTGCACTTGCGATATGAGAAAAGCTGTCTTACTAACAATCAGGACCTATTCCACGTTCCTGCCAAACAACTGCATTTAATGACTATAAGCTTTTCTGCACTAAAACATTTGCAGGAAAAAAAGATGATGCCATTCACATCTGTGTCACATGGAATGATGAGTACAGCACAGCAATAAAGTCTGAGCACAGGTGCAGCAGCAGAAATAGGATTCGTTCTATTTGATTACAGTATGTATCACTGAGCAGGAGATATGTCACTTCTAGGCATATCATCCAGTGCCAGAGAAGCAAATGCATAAAGCCAATTTGACAAAGGGGTCAATATACGGCATCCAATAAAAAAGAAATCTACAAGACCTGCCAAGAGCTATAAACATCAAAATAATGGCCCCACTGTTCAACAAATATATTCAATTGGCTCCTCTTTTCTTATTTGCTTCTTAAATCATTTTATATTTTTTGCCATTTACAAAGTCGTAGAAGTCAAACATGATACATGACGGTGAAAAGTATGCCACGTCTATGATGAAACATTAGCCGTGTCTGTACAGCAGGCAATCACAGGACATGATGTGGGGCTCATTGATTGCACGCAAGTTGCATGATTATGTTCAGCGCAGAGCGTTGCATTGCACTCCTATCTCATTACCTCTCTTCCTGAATGGCAGCCATTTTGATTGGGCGCCACTAAACCAGATAGAATAGTGTTGAAACAAGAGAGCACTATTGGCCTCCAGTTCCACAGGAAATGTAAGATCACCTTTATAGTTTCACCAAAATGGAAATCATGCAAGGTTTGAATTTAGGGATGAGGGCTGCTTTAAAATGCCTTTTGTTTATTGTGTTGGTTGCGGTCTCATTGCACTAAAAACCTATTCTGTCACCAATATGTCTGCAGCATCATATTTCTCTCCCTGGTTCCCTTCCCCCCTCTTTATGATATCTGTTTATATTGGATCTGTACAATATGAATAATGTAGAGCAACCAATCTCATTACCATGCTCAGATACAGAATACAGATTATTGTATAACATTTGCATAAAATTATGGCTCTCTTGTTGAGGGAGAAAGAGTGTTTCTTTCAGGACTTGATTTATTGGGTTCATTTATGATGAGAAAGATTAGATTTGAGTTACATAAAATTGGCTTGAATGTGAAATTTATGATACTTAAGTTGAAATTCAACACCTTAAAATCTGATTTTAATAGCAGAAAATTTTAGGCACATTTCGGTCAGAATAACTTAATAGGAGAGTAATGCACATAGACTTTCATTAGCACTTCCAAAATGTCGTTGTTTAATAATTTAGCACATGCGTTTATTTTGCACCTTCTTTTGCATAATGCGCTCATTTTAAAAAGCCTACAGAAGATGTATGCTTCTCATATAGCAAATGCAACACTTAATAGCTGTTATAATATTTTACACAATATGAAAACAAATCAGATGGAATTCTACTGGAAATGCAATATTTTGCTGCCTTTATAGGCTTTTCTCTCTCCAATTATGTCGCGTCTGCTTTTCATATTGTAGTCTGCTGTGCATAAATCAATAGCATATCATGTTGATATTACAGCCCATAATTTCGGTTTGGAAAAACAGAGACACACCGTCAAATATATTTCACTGGATGGTTCGGGAGAGTTTTGCTTGAATGCAGGACAATATAATTAGGTGGAGTAGCCATATACTTTACTCAGGGGCATAGACTGGTTATAATGTAAAACATAAGAGTTTAAAATCATCCCAGCTTTACAGATTGTTTTCATCCCTGAGCCTTTCAGAAGTCCTTGCCCAGCTAAGTAGCAAACACTTAAGATTAGAAGAACAGAAGTTCCACATATATTTTAATAGAGAGTTGTGCAGAGCTGGTTGGTGCTTAGTGTTGGCAGGGTGCCCTGATACCTTCCTCTTCAGTAGCTGGTACTCTTATATAATGGTGCATGCAAGTTAAAAGGGTTTGTCAGGGAGTGGGAGAGCTAGGGGGTGGGTGTATGCTCATAGAAGGGTTATATAGGTTTAGCCAGAACGTTTTCATTTTATCTGTATACACAGTGTAATGATGAGGCCCGGCAGAGGGGTTCTGCAGAAATCCTATTGACCTCTAGAGAGCTCATAGAGGAATACACTGATACTAGTTGCTCTCAGACTTCAGGCACTGCAAGATATTACTCTTGAGAGCAGAGCTCTCAAACTACCGGCACCTGGGCCACATTCATACAGTCTCACAAATGTTAATAATTTATCCTTAACTTTCTGCATTTTGGTTTGGTCTTCAGTGTTATATATATATATATATATATATATATATATGTATATATATATATATAATTTTTTTTTTAAATGGTACATTACAGGCCTAAAACATGAATATAAACATGCACTTATAGCCTACAGTAGTTGACAACACCAAATAAGTCTGATTCCCTATCTGTCACTCACTCGACGTTGTGTCGATGTAGTGACACTAGGGGTCACTCTTGGGAGCCCGAGACACCTCTGGTCTTTGATAAAAGGCCAATGAAAATTGGCGAATGGTATTTGCATGCCACTCCCCCGGACATACGGGTATAAAATGAGCTAGTATGCAACCACTCATTCAGATTTTCTCTTCGGAGCCGAATGGTCATGCTCACTAAGCTGAATTCTCACGACTGTTCATTCACCTCTGCTGGATCTGACGGCGCATTTCAGCGGCTTCTCCCTCCTCTGCACTGGTGCACTGCAGAGAACGCCCCTGGGCGCTTCGGCAGAAAAAAGAGAGTATATTTTTCTGAAAGAGTATATTTCTCTAAAAAGAGCGGCACACACGGAACGTCTTTTTAAAGACGCGTCTTTTTAAAGACGCGTCTTTTTAAAGATGCCTTTCCGATTGTGTGTTATTCCTGGTTGCGGTCGTTACCTCTCAACTTCAGACGGTCACGATCGCTGTCTTTCGTGTCTGGGCGTGACCCACACGGAGGCAGCATTCATGGATGGTTCATGTTCTCACTGCGAGAACATGTCCATGGCAACGTTGCGGTCGTGGCTTGCTTTCGTAAGAAAGCAAGCCACCCCAGCGGCTCCCCGCCTTGGTCCTTCTACCTACGGGTTTGAGGCCAGTGCGGCTAGCACTGGGGATGATTTGGGGACCACAATGGGACCGCCTCCGCCGGGTATCTCCCCGCGGACCTCCCATTCCCCAGTACGCTCGTCTGCCCCGATCGGGCTTCCGGATGAGTCCGCCGGCTCGTCCCATGGCGAGTTCGACCTCTTGTTCGGAGCCCACGAAGCTGATGAGCTCTCGAACGCAGCATTGGAGAGCGGGCTTGTCCAGTCGGGCGCAGAAGCCTCAGCTGGGCTCCCCCCTTCGGGGACGATTGCCCAGTCACAGGCTGATGCAGAGATGACGGACATGCTTTCCCGGGTGGCTCAAAGCAGCCGTGCCCCGCTCCAGTGCCTTTCTTCCCGGAAGTGCACGAGGAGCTGACAAAATCGTGGGAGGCACCTTTTACTGCCCGGTCCCGATTTCTCAGTTCCCCCGCCCTCACTACCCTCGATGGCGGGGCGGCCAGGGGCTATATGGCGATTCCCCCGGTGGATAAGGCGCTCGCGGTGCACCTATGCCCGCAGAGCGCCGCCACCTGGTGCGGACGCCCAAAGCTCCCGTCCAAGCCCTGTAGGTTCACGTCGTCCCTGACGGCCAAAGCCTACAGCGCTGCTGGACAAGCCACCTCTGCCCTGCACGCCATGGATCTCCTGCAGGTCCACTAAGCCAAGGTGCTAAAAGAGCACGAGGGTAGTTCCGCCCCAGATCTGATGCAAGAACTGCGCTCGGCGACCGACCTCGCTCGCTGAGCGACGAAGGTCACGGCGCGGTCTCTCAGGCGGACAATGTCCACATTAGTGTTCCAGGAACGCCACCTTTGGCTCAACCTGTTCGAGATGGGTGTGGCCGACAAGACACTGTTCCTTGCTGCCCCCATCTCCCAGGCTGGCCTATTTGGTGACACCGTTGAGGACTTTGCCCAGCAGTTCTAGACGGTGAAGCAGCAGATTGAGGCTATCCGGCATATCCTGCCCCGGCGCGGCTCAAGATCCCACACCCTGTCTGCTCGTCGCCAAGGGCGTCCCCTTGTGGTGACTGCACCGGCTCCACCACAGCCCGCCCCTTCGGCCCGGCCCCGGCGTGGAGACCACCGCAGGAAGCAGACGCCACCCGTCTCACGGCCGGCCGCTAAGAACCCACGAAGGTCGTCAAAGCGCCCCTGAGACGGGCGACCCAGGGTCGACGAAACCCACTGCATTGGAGCTGTTAGTAAGACCACTCCATACCCCGGTGGAGGGCCGGGTGGAGAATCTTTTGTTGCCTTTTCATTTGATTTTGCCGCATGCCCAAGTGGCTGCGGTACCCAACAGTTCAGCAAAAGAGCGGTTTCCTCCTTCCCTGTGTCACATACCCGGTGTGCACGGTCGTCATCATGACCACCGTCCACCTTTTTTCCCTTGCAGGATTGGCGCTCCAGCGGTGGTCTCCCCGTCCCTGCGCGCCCAGCCGTGGCACACATCCGCCCCCGATGTGACAGTCTCCACGGGTTGTGAGGACAGGCCTCATCCTCCCCGTCCCAGGCTGTTCCAGGGGTGGTCACAAGGAGCCAGGTAAGTGCTTCAATGTCCCTAGACTCAGCACGGCCACGACATGGTGTGGCACCTCCAGCTCCGCCCCGCTGTGAGGCCCCACCTGCCGGTACATCCGACGACGTTGTCCCTTTGTTCCCCCTTGTGCGGAACTTGGATGTGTGGCTTGCGCTTTCCAATCCATTGCGATGGCTGGTCCGGACCGTCCGACTCGGCTACGCGATTCAGTTCGCCAGGCGTCCGCCCAGGTTCAGCGGTATCCACTTCACCTTGGTGAAGGACAAAAACGCTGCTACCTTGCGCGCAGAGATCGCCGGAAGGGTGCGATAGAACCTGTCCCTTTGGCCGAGATAAAGAAGGGGTTTTACAGCCCCTACTTCATCGTACCGAAAAAAGGCGGTGGGTTGCGGCCAATCTTGGACCTGCAAGTACTGAACCGGGCCTTACACAGACTCCTGTTCAAGATGCTGACGCAAAAACGCATTCTAGTGAGCGTCCGGCATCAAGATTGGTTCGCGGCGGTAGACCTGAAGGACACGTACTTTCACGTCTCGATTCTACCTCGACACAGACCCTTCCTGCGGTTTGCATTCGAGGGTCAGGCATATCAGTACAAGGTCCTCCCTTTCGGCAGCTCTTGCCCTGTTAAGGGAAGTGGGCATTCGCATTCTCAACTATCTCGACAATTGGCCAATCCTAGCTCACTCTCGGGACATGTTGTGTGCACACAGGGACTTGATGTTCTCGCATCTCAGCCGATTAGGGCTTCGGGTCAACTGGGAAAAGAGCAAGCTCCTCCCGGTTCAGAGCATCTCTTTTCTCGGTTTGGAGTTGGACTCAGTCTCATTGACAGTGCACTTCACGAACAAGCACGCACAGTTGGTGCTGACCTGTTTGAAGGCGTTCAAACAGAAAACAGCTGTTCCACTGAAACTCTTTCAGAGGCTCCTGGGGCATATGGCATCCTCAGCGGTGGCCACCCCGCTCAGGTTGATGCATATGAGACCGATTCAGCACTGGCTTCAGACTCGAGTCCTGAGATGGGCATGGCGCCGTGAGCCCCTCTGCCACAGTCTCCATGTTTGTAGTAACTCCTCCCCCGGTGGGTAGGATCTACCACGAGACTCTCCACATGGTCAGCAAGACCATGTGACGTATTTTTCCACTTAAATATCCCCCCCTCTCTTTGGGCGAGGTGTGGTCTCTGTGGTGTCCTCCCTTTGGGAGGGACAGCCCCCGACTAGACCTGGCGGCCCAGTCGGATAATCCCCCTTCTTTTTTAGGGAGTGGAAAAAAAGGGGAAAAGAGGCCACGACTGGGCTAGCCTGTCTCTATCTTTTGGGTAGTCGACTTGTCCCCAAAGGGCCGTTTGACACTCATAACTATGTTGGGGGAGGTTATGTGTCGGCCTGGTGCGCTGGCTACGAGGCACACAGTTGTCTGCCCGTCACACACCGCCAGTTCACGTAACACAGTTCAGCTAGTTGCGGCGTTTTGTATAGGGACCCCTAGTGTCACTACATCGACACAATGTCGAGTGAGTGACAGATAGGGAACGTCCTGGTTACTTGCGTAACCTCCATTCCCTGATGGAGGGAACGAAACATTGTGTCCCTCCTGCCACAATGCTGAACTACCCGCTGAAATGGCCGGACCTTGTCTCGGCTCCTCAGCATTAAACCGAAATGAGTGGTTGCATACCAGCTCCTTTTATACCCGTATGTCTGGGGGAATGGCATACAAATTCCACTCGCAATTTTCATTGGCCTTTTATCAAAGACCAGAGGTGTCTCGGGCTCCCAAGAGTGACCCCTAGTGTCACTACATCGACACAACGTCTCCTTCCCTCCATCACGGAACGGAGGTTACGCAAGTAACCAGGACGTTTACCACAGCCTTTCTGTCAGCTCAAACCAGTCTGGTGATTCTCTGTTGACCTCTCTCATCAACAAGGCGTTTCTGTCTGCAGAACTGCCGCTCACTGGTTGTTTTTTGTTTTTGGCACAATTTGGAGTAAATTCTAGAGACTGTTGTGTGTGAAAATCCCAGAAGATCAGCATTTACAGAAATACTCAAACCAGACCATCTGGCACCAACAATCATGCCACGGTCGAAATCACTGGGATAACATTTTTCCCCATTCTGATGGTTGATATGAACATTAACTGAATCTCCTGACCCATATCTGCATGTTTTTATGAATTGCACTGCTGCCACATGATTGGCTGATTAGATAATCGCATGAATATGTAGGTGTATAGGTGTTCCTAATAAAGTGCTCAGTGAGTGTATATCTACTTTATAGTCACTTTAGAGTGAAAAAAGTTTCCAGTACATAAATCAGGGGTTCTCGGGGGCGGTACCTCCCCCAAGTGTGCGTTCAAAGGATGCCAGGGTGCGCTGAGAGCATATTAGTAGAGGGGGGGCATTAGGTTACAAATGGGGGGCGTTTATCAGTCATGTTAAATCTATTGTCAAGCTCCTGTTTGCATTAAAATGTTTATCTAGACTCCATTATATGGGTTGGTATGCATTTGTACCATAAATACCACTGCAAAAACTAAATAATATATTAAAAAAATTATATAAAAATAAAGAAAATAAATACATTTACATTACATTTTCATAAGGGCAAATGCAAAATACACTATTTTGTTTAGATGAAATAGAAATGCATAATTCCTAAACAAATAGGCTAAATTATTTTTGTTTGAGTGTAAGATAATACAACTGATTTTGTTTACCTTCAGAAATTCCCAAAGATGACTCATTTGAATCAATAAGAACCTGATGAAAGGAGTTCCAACTCAGTCACACTGTTAGAATAATTTATTCACATAAATTAGGTGTTACCAGTAAATTTACATCTACATCCAACTCCAAATCAAAACTGTAATGTAGAATGAGCATTTCAGTGGGACAAAATATGCAATGTTATTAGTCTTTTCAATACTTTGTGTAATATAATAACAGTACCACTTTTATTATTCGTTTCTGTCTTCACATTTTCATTTTATAGGCCCCAGGGGGCGGCTGGGTTAAGGGAATGAAGTAGGGGGGCGTTCTAAATGAAGGTTAAGTCCAAAACAAATAAATGATAGTGGGGTTTGCTTCAACTTTTGCTTAATTTTTTCAGCAGGGCCAGTGCCAATAACTGTACATAGTAAAAATGCATTGTTGTAAAATCTTTAAAACTGACACTGATCCTGGAACAGCTTATCTCATACAATACTGTACATGACAGGGATGCAGACTACTCACCATTCAGCTAAAGTCACCTTTTCTGAAGCTAATTTGCCCTTATTTTTTGGTAAAATTTTCTAAATGTAGCTTATTAAAATCACGTAAAAGGGTTACTTTAAGCTTAAAGGTGCACTCAGTAACTTTTTTCTTTGTGTCATCTTGGACTTACACTGACACCTAGTGGCTTGGATGCAGCATCATTTAAAATCAATCGTTTTCAGTTTCAGATGCCATTGTAGAAACGTCTCGGTTACTGTCGTAACCTCCATTCCCTGATGGAGGGAACGAGACGTTGTGTCGATGTAGTGACACTAGGGGTCGATCTTGAGAGCCCGAGACACCTTCTGATCTTTGAGAAGAGGCCAATGAGAATTGGCGAGTAGAATTTGCATGCCACTCCCCCTGACATACGGGTATAAAAGGCAGGCTGGAATGCGGATTCATTCAGGGTTTTGCACTGAGGAGCCGAGACAAGGTCCCGGCCATTACAGCGGTGTAGTTCAGCCTGTGGCAAGAAGGACACAACGTCTCGTTCCCTCCATCAGGGAACGGAGGTTACGACAGTAACTGAGACATTCCCCTTCTGTCACTCACTCGACGTTGTGTCGATGTAGTGACACTAGGGGTCCCTATATGAAACGCCACAATGGCTAAACTGTGTTACGTGAACTGCCGATGCAGGTGTAGGCAAGCTACTGTGAGCATAGGAACAGATGCACTCGGACTGCACGTAGCCTCCCCAGATGCCCCAAAACGTCATGTAATTTCCAACAACCATGAGTGGGGGAAGGAGACGTATCTAGTATGGGAGCAGGCCGGGCTAGCCGCGGCCTTTTCTCTCTAAGTTTTTCTCTCCATAGAAAATTAGATTTGGCTGGGGCCTTTAAATGCTCATAAAATGCGCCGGGGAAGGCGTTCTTTTCTGTTCCTATTCTTTCAGTGGGAAAAGACCCCGCGGAGGCCACATCCTGCCCTGAAGGGGAGGGTAAAAAAGTGGCAAATACGTCATATGGTCCTAAGGCCGCACATGGAAGAGGCACGGCGGTAGGTCCTGCCCTTCGTAGGGGAGGAGCTCTACAAACGCAGCAACCGGGGCAGAGAGGGCTTTGCCAAGGGAGACGCGAAAAAGGGAGACCGTACCGCGGAAGATACATCACTGGAGGTTACCAGGGTAACCGAGACCTGTGGAGCACTTACCCCAGTACAGGGCACGTTAGCACACGTACTGGATCCGACTACGCTGAATTTATGAGCCAGAGGGCTAGGAGGAAGGACATCCAGGGTTCACAGGTCGTGAACACACATGGGAGAGAAGAGCGCACGGCTTCACCTCGTGGAGGGGAAAGGCGCTATACACAAGCGGTACACCCGGCCAGCTGTCCCGCGTAACGAAACTTACCTGTTCGTACCTGAAAGAACACGGGATGAAACTGGCTCAACCCGGAGATTGTAAAATCTCGAAGGTATTGGGTGTTGCCCAGCCCGCTGCTCTACAGATGTCTGCTAGAGAGGTGCCATTAGCCAGTGCCCACGAGGATGCCACACTCCTTGTGGAGTGTGCTCAAACCCGCAAGGGGGCGGGCACGGACTGGGTCTGGTAGACCAAAGTGATGGCGTCCACGATCCATTGGGCAAGCCTCTGTTTGGAAACAGCGTTCCCTTTCCGCTGTCCATCGAAGCAGACAAAGAGCTGCACAGAGCGTCTAAAGCTCTGCGTGCGATCCAAGTAGACGGTTACTGAGATTAAGCGAGTAGTATTCGGCTGGTCTTGTAATTCTGACATGGCAGCCCCCATGTGCGGACCCTCTCCATGTAGAATAAAAGAGCGTTTATAAGGTTACTGATATGACTGGAGTCTTCATTATAATATGAATGGTCATCATTTCCTACATATATTGCAAAATTATAATTCATGTCTTTAGGAGTTAAACTTTTTTAATGAGGGAAAAATTACTGAGTGCACCTTTAAATAAAAAAAAAAAGCTGTAGTTTAAAAACAACAAAAAGCTTTAAATACAACAAACAAATCAACTGAAAATATACATCTGGAACACCTGCTTTGATTTTCTCAAATCTTGAAACCACTCTCAGTTCAGAAACAAATACAACTTGTGTCAATACTCAGATACTGCGGTATCACTAATTAGAATAAATTAACAGGAAACCCCTTGTAAAATAAATACGGACATTAGCAAATGAACACATTCCTGGCCACAGTTCAGTCCCCGCACACTCTATGGCCCTTAGGCCTTGTCGCTCTGAACCAGGGTAGTCGTTTAAGGATGAACAGTTTAATTACAGTGCTAATAAATGTTGCCACAGACTTTCTAATATTATTCTGGGAGACCACTAGCATGTCATTACCCTCCTCCCCCAGAAGAGCGCTTCATATTAATCATAATGAGGAATTTGTTAGCTTGTGGTCATGTCAGTTGGGATCAATTTCTTATACCTAAGCTTCCTGTGAAGCTGCCAGACGCTTGGGGCGGAGTGTGGAAGGGATCGATTTACAGTCCCGCAGCCATTAGGCCCTGTTTTGTTTTTGTTGTTTTTGTTATTTGATAGCTCATTTGCATCACCGCGGCAGCTGCTGAACGAACATTGTAGTCGTTGGTTGACCTGTTTGCAGAGATACGTTCTTTCTTTCACACTAAAAGTGTTGTTTATTTTAGGATATAGCTTATACCCAGCTAAATGATAGATCTTGTTTTTCTGCAATAACATAATAATTTGTGCAAGTAGCTTATGCAGTCAAGCTGTCAGATTTTAGAATCAGAATCTGCACTGGGTGTGGTTTTATTGGTCATGTAATGGCACCTCAGGCAATGAACAAAATGCAATAGTGACACAAAAAGGCTCCCAGCTTGCCACAAGATTGAGAGATGCTAGTTCACACAAATCAAAGAAAACCTCAGTCACAATTGTCTGTACAATTCACAAAATGGAGTTCACACATGCCAAGATTTGCTCCGAAAGCACATTCGGTTTGTAGGTGAGGGAGGGTGTTGGCCAACTGTTGCTTGATGGATTTGGTGTCAGTTTGATGGGTTTAGCTCTGAGGTTTCACTTTTTCAGCTAAGGCTGCCTCACACCTTCCACTGGCATTCAAATACAAATAGTGACTGATAGAGGGTGAGAGCTAAGCAGATAGCTGTGTACAGAACAGCATATAGAACAGATAGCAGATAGAACAGCGCGTGTACACGAGACATGTGAAAGGTCACGACAGTGTGAAAATATAAAGAATCTTTATAGAAATGGATATATGGTGTGAAAGAGTCGGGAACATTCTGTTATAAATAACTGGCTGCCATTTGAGTGGGAGACAATGGCATAGAAATGAGGCATGAGGTTTTATTAATCAACATAACCCAACATGTTGTGTGCTTCTGAAATTACTGTGATCGTTTAAAGGAATATTCCGGGTTCAATATAATTTTAAGTAATAGTTCACCCAAAAATTTTAAGTAATAGTTCACCCATTATTCACTTACCCTGATGTCATCCCAGATGTGTATGACTGTCTTTCTTCAGCAGAGCATAAATGAAGGTTTTTAGAAGAAGATAGAGCTCTGTCAGGTCCTTATAATGGAAGTACACAGGTGACGGTCCAAAAGTCACATTTAGGCAGCAATAAAGTAATACACACGACTCCAGTCGATCAGTGAATGTCTTCTGAAGCGAATCAATATGTTTGTATAAAAAATAAATTGATAATTAAAAGGTTTGAACTTTTAAAAAGCACTTCCTGCCAGCAGCTGACGCATAACATAGCTGTCGCGTGACGTAAGCGCGTCTCGTGAGAATTTGGAAGCAGCGCTTATTTACAACAGAAGAACAAACGTCATGCGAGAGTTCGGCCATTTCAAACAGCTTCAGAGCCCTGGATGGAAGCGCCGATTTAAAGTTAAAAACGTTTTAATTATCGACTTGTTTCTTACATAAACCTATCGATTCGCTTCATAAGACATTCATTGATCGACTGGAGTCGCATGGATTACTTTTATGCTGCCTAAATGAGACTTTTGGACCATCAAAGTGCCGAGTACATCCATTATAAGGACCTGACAGAGCTCTATCTTCTAAAAATCTTAAATTGTGCTCTGCTGAAGAAAGACAGTCATACACATCTGGGATGGCATCAAGTGAATAATGAGAGAATTTTCATTTAATGGGTGAACTATTCCTTTAAGCACAATCGACAGCATTTGTTGCATAATGTTGATTACCACAAAAAGTTATTTTGACTTGTTCCTCCTTTTCTTTAAAAGAAAACCCTAAAATGCCCCTAAAACTAAAATTAAGGTTTACAGCTCAAATAACACATGGGTTTTAACAGGATTAATGTAACTGTTTTTATAAAAGTATAAGCTTTACATTTCTGCCTTTAAACCCTCCAAAAATTGGACCCATTCACTTCTATTATAAGTGTCTCACTGTAACCTCGATTTTTGCTTTTTATAAAGAAAAGAACGGAGGAGTCAGAATAGTTTTTTGTAGTAATCAACATTATGCCACAAATGCGATTGATCTTAACTTGTTTTGAACCTGGGATATTCCTTTAATAAAGCAATAAGCCACAAGAAGGTGTACATTACAGTGATTTATCCATTGGTAAGGGGTGAACGACTTGAAACGGAGTGGCAGAAACCCCCTTAACCATTGTAAAATTAACCACAGTAAGTATTGTTTTTATAAAACACTGGAATCGTCAATATGATAAAAAACACAAATGTTCAATAAACAGTTCATTTTATTAATAATAGGGCCTAATAATCAGAATAAACAATTCCTCTGTCAATTAACATAGCTCATTATACTAACTGTTGGCTATTTGTGGTTTTCCAAGCAATAAAGCAACTTGGCACATTAATATCCACAGTTTTTCTGACCAACCACTTGATGGTACAATGATGATTTTGATTAACTGTTGTCTGGTTCCTGTCTCCATAAGAAGCATATCCACCAAAACAAGCAATCCAGATGGAGAACAACAAACATTTTAAGTGTTAGTTGGAGTAAAAATGAGTTCATGCGTAACCTGTGCAGTTATTGGCTGTCATAAGAACTCGAAGTAGTTAATGATATCAGCATAGCTAATCTCAGGCAATCGCTTCAAGTCATCTATCCACCCGTAAAGTCATCGCAGCTCTGTAAAGTATCGGCACTATGGACCCTTATGAATATCGAGAGTTCATGGCAAACTTGCAGCAAATTGTCCATTGTTGTCAAAGGTTTGCCGGAGGTTCACCACTAGCGGCGAAAAGCTAAAAACTACTGGCAAACATTTGTGGTGAATCAAAAGCTAATTTTCATGTGAAAATAAAGAGCGGCAAGTTTGCGGGTAGTTTAGATTTTTTGTAAGGTGAGCCACATGTTTTTTTTTTCCCTTTTTTTTTTTTTTTACAAACTTAACACTTAACCTCACATTATTTGCTAAAAACATACTCAGATGTGAGTGAAAATGCTGTAGACCAGAAAACAAAAACAGACTTCCGTTATGAATTGTGAAACATTTCAGCGTTTAGGAAAAAGGTGCATAGAATGTACCATCACAATGTTTATAGTCATTTTACAGCGGCTTTGAACACAGCTCATCCGATCAGAATTTTAGAGTCGGGACTATCCATTTTATAAGCTACATATACAGTATGCTTATAGGATATTGTCATGGATCTACACCAATGACTGCAGCTTGGTTGAAAAATTATGACACACACTTTCAACCTTTTTGCAGCAAACATTTTTACCCATTCATAAATAGAGTCTGTCACATTCATGCCATAGGTTGTAGTAGTGTTTCAAGAAGCAGCACATTTCATAGTTTAAGAATAGAACACATCTTAGATCAGCCTGATCACATTAATCACAATCAATAAGCTAGCATGAAATTAACTGTCATCCGTGCGCAAAAAAATAAGATTGGCCCATCAACTTGCACACTTAAAAGGTCGCAATGTGATAGGCTTTCATTAGGATTATTGCCATTTCCATAGAATTATATTGAGCCAGCATAATGAAATGAGATGTGCTGCTCGGATGAACAGAAATACAAACATTCAGCCATTGACAGGCATCAGCCATTTGTCCTTGAAGTTTTTGTCTCTCCCTTCATTGTGATGCTCTCTCTCTTTCATAACACTCAAATAATTGTCATGGATATGTATTAAAGTCAGCCCTGTCCAGGAATGTCCAACTTCATTGACACACATACAGTATTTTGCTTCAGCGTAGTGTGTCAAACAAAAATCATACATATAAAACTCCATTGACACGCAATCCTGTTTTTATATTACATATTTAAAAGTACTTACTAAATTCTGTTTTTGTGTATCATTATCACTTTTTAGCAGCTAGTTGGCCAGGAGGTACAGATCTTGCAGATCATAGATCATACAGCTCACTATACATTAAATTATCCCATTTTAATGAACCAAGTAAAGTCTATACACGAGTGGATATATAACTGGAGCAGGGTCTTATTTCATTCCATTTTAGTTAGTGATTTCACTGACTTGATTAACTTGACCTCAAAGCAATGTTGCAATTGGTTGGGGGGGGCGGGGTTCTGTTCTTTTCTGAATTAGACTCGTATGTGAATTCTGAATGAACTCTTATGGGGATCTGACTGGAACCCCTCCAGCCTCCACTCCCACCACCACCAATCGAACACTTTGTCCAGGACCTACAGTATATATAGCTGATCTGAGAATGCCTCTAAAGTATGATAGTCTCATAGCCAACTGAAAACAGATTTCTACTTTTCATATTAATCAGTCATTTTTCATGGGTTTTAAAGACGTTGAGCAGATGTAAATTGGTGGCTATTTGCCAGGCCCTTTTGTCAGGCATGCACGTCAGCAGAATTCGCTCTGTGTGTGTGTTGTGTGTGTGGACTGCAGCATGCAGGCAGTGTAGGCTGCTGTAATTTCCCAGGTGTGCTGCACAGCTGGGTCATGGGCTCATTCTCCTTTATCACACAGTTAACCCACACTGACTCAGCTGAAGCTGTTTTGAGCATCTTCAGCATGTGAATGCACATGCTGCATGTCTACTGTGAAAGACACATGGCCAGCTGTGTATGTGGGGTGAATTAGTTTTGCTGTATGCATGTAGGTTGTTGATTCGTGTCATCAAAATTGTCAATACAGTACACTGAAAAAATTTTAACATAATAAATTACCAAAGTTCAGCCATGCAACTCTATATGACACAAGCTGATTGGTTCTTTGACTTGTTATCTGTTAGCCAATCGGCTCGCTCTCATGTGGTATGTTAAGCCAGTCGGCTTGCATGGCGTAAGCTGATTTGTTCTCTGACTTGTTTTTGGATAGCCAATCATCCTGCGTCTCTCTCCTTGTTTTTATTTAAATGGCTAAATTTTGCAGTTAAGCTGGTTTCTCTGCAGCACACTGAGAGTTTTTCTCTGAAACCCACCTCCACCCCAGCTTCCACCTGCCTAGATCTGCTACACAGTGATTGTTTATGTCTATGTGTGCAGCAGCATGTAACACATGCTCAGTGCAGCATGTCTTGCGTTTTGTCTCATTGTGCAGCAGCATGTCCACATGCTAACTCTGTATGTATATGTGTTTTTCTAGCAGTAGCAAATCTTCGTACTTGCTCTGCAGCAGCAGCGTAGCAAATCTAGTCTGCCAAGACCAATATCCTATCAATATGTCATACCCACATTCACATGCTAAATCCTTCTTAGAGTTGGCCTTACTGAAATGTGCTTAATGTAGTAGCATCTAAATTAACTAGTTTGATTCATGTTTAAAGTATTTTTTAACATCACTTAATCAATTTGAAAACATTAGGGTATGCTAACACTTAATTTTAAGTGTTAGATCAAGTAGAAAATCTTTAGGTAACAACTGCAGGTTACCACTTTTTACAGTTTACATGGATTTACATAAAAACACAAGACAATGCTATGTTTGGTTTTTATCTTTTAAAGCTGAAGTGTGTAATTTTTGCGTCACTAGCATCACCCAAATGAGCTGCTAAAAATAGGCTAAACAGGTTGCCGAACCCTCCACCACGTCTGCCATTGGTCAGAAAAAAGGCAGTCCCGCCATCAAACTCATGGCACTGTTAAGCCAGTGTTGCTGTCGGGATTGTCGAGATATTCAAACAAACAGAGCAATGTTTTGATAGCACCACAGATTCATAGTCTTTAAATTTTTCGGGAAAAGCAGCCCATGAATGGCTAACTTTGTTCCTAATAAAGTGCTCGATGTGGTCTTCTGCTGTTGTATCCCATTCACCTCCAGGTTCGACGTGTTGTGCATTCTGAGATGCCATTCTGCTCACTACATTTGTACAGAGTGGTTATCGGAGTTACCGTAGCCTTTCTGTCAGCTCCAACCAGTCTGGCCATTCTCCTTTGACCTCTCTCATCAACAAGGCATTTCTGTCCGCAGAACTACCGCTTACTGAATGTTTTTTGTTTTTGCCACAATTCTGAGTAAACTCTAGAGACTGTTGTGCGTGAAAATCCCAGGAGATCAGCAGTTACAGAAATACTCAAACCAGTCCATCTGGCACCAACTATCATGCCACGGTCGAAATCACTAAGATCACATTTTTCCCCATTCTGATGGTTGATATGAACATTAACTGAAGCTTCTGACCCGTATCTACATGATTTTATGCATTGCACTGCTGCCACATGATTGGCTGATTTGTTAATCGCATGAATTAGTAGGTGTGCGGGTGTTCCTAATAAATTGCTCAGTGAATGTATAGTTGTCTCAGCATTATAAACTGGGATAGACTGAGAAAGTGTTTTAACATAGAAAACGTACACATTGCAACTTAAAGCTTGTTTAGTTGAAAATTGTATGTAAGGGATAATTGACGACGGACCTTGGAATTATTGAAAAATAATGCACACCCGAGGTGTAACGGTTTTACCACCTCGGGTGTGCATTATTTTTCAATAATTCAGTGGGATGGAGTCAATTATTCTTCTTATACCACGGTTACCACACCTGATGACATCGTTCAGGGTTCAAGACATTTTCTGGTTTTCATCCCTAAATCGATCTTGTGAGTGGAACTACTTTCTTCCACCACGGATTCAGCGTCTTGCTCTGATATAGCTCAAGCCTTCGTTACTAGTTCGAAAACGTCACTTTAGAAATAGCAATGGAGGATAGAGAGGCTTGCGCTGCTTTACTGGAGCACATACTGGAGTAATGAGTTAGTGCGTTTGTGCATGTGTATGAGAGTTTGTGTGTGAGTTTGTTTTTGAGGGATCGAAAGAGAGAAGCTCAGAAACTGAGAGGGATCGCCTGTGGGATTACCCTTATTTGTTGCAGCTCTCCTCAGAAGTTACATCGCTTCAAAATCCCAAGATGTAAGTTTAAGCAATTCTCAGCAGCAGCGAGTGTCGCCATATCTCGCCATTTCTCTCGAGTGAGTGTGTGTGTAATACGTTCCACATGTGTGGGAGTGTGTAAGGGGGGGTGGGGGGGGGGGGGTGTGGGAGTTTTTCCCACAGATATTTCAGATAATATAGAAACTGTTGTATTGATCAAATGTATCTAGCTCGATACAGCTCAAGCCTTCGTTGCTTTGTCACTTTAGAACTAGAAACGGAGGATGCGCTGCTTTTTGGCATTGGAGTAACTAAGTAATGCGTGTGTGTGTGCGTGAGCGAAAGAGCAGGGGAGGGGTAGAGCGGTGCTTTCCATTATAGCTATGTGAGGCTGATTAGGGCGAAATACATTGAAACATAAAAAGTTTCACATATTAAAAGTTATTTCGGATAATAGAAACTGTTGTATTGATCAAGTTGTGGGAGGTGTGGCTCTATTTGTTGGTCGCGACACACACAATGCGTGTGTGTGTGCATGCGCGTGTGTCTGTATGTGTGTGAGCGTGTGTTAGTGCGGGGGAGATGAGGGAGCTTTTCAACCAAAATTGAAATAACATTGTTTGACATTCTTAACTGATTTACTTTAACCAATGTCTTGGGTTATATGGTTATTTTGCTGTGGTAGAATGTATGGTGTGTGTGTGTGTGGGTGGGTGAGACGAGAGTGAGAGAGAGTGAGAGAGAGTGAGAGAGAGAGAGAAAGAGAGGGAGCCCAAGGACGCTTTTCAATCGAAATTGAAATAAATGTAGGATATTATAGACATTGTTTGTCATTCTTACCCAATATACTTAACCAATGCCTTTGTTTTGATTGGTTATTTTGTTGTGGTAGCCTGTAGGGCTCTTTGAAATAACTTAAATAATTTGGCAAAGTGATATGAAACCGTAATGCGGTCAAGACTTGGAACTACTTCATAGCCGTGCGTTTACTGGAAAAATAATTGCACACCTTAGAACGTCAGTCAACCAATCAGAATCAAGCATTCAACAGACCCGTGGTATAAATTGATTTAATGGGCTAATTGTATAATGAGTCAAAAGGTTGATATAACAGGCTTTTGTTGGTTTAGATCCACAGCGAGTGTTAGAGCCACCTGGGCCCATCCTACACTCTCAGGTCTATCCATGTGTGGGCTCATCAAATTCATGCATTTTTCCCTCTTTGTTTTATTCCACTGCTCTCATGAAAGGATTTCATTCATCCCCCTTCAACCAGCCACTTTAATTACCACTGTACCAATTACATCAATTCACTGACATCTCCATCTGATACAGCAGAGACTTCAAAGTCTAATTGTCTTAAAAAAAGAGGTCTGCATTTTGGGGAGAAACCAGTGAAGAGCAACACAAACCACATGTTCTGTTCTTCTATGTCTGGGATTATGTGTTAACTGTATATTTTGACTGTTTATTTATTGTTTTTTCCCTTCTCTTTCTGTCTGTTTGCAGTACGACAGTGACAACATGTTTATGAGTATGCCAGAGCCCAGCCAGGACTTTGTGCCAGGGAACCAGGTGGGTTAATTACTGCTCACTCCTTTTGTTTTAAGTCGTAATTAAACAAATTTAAGCCAGTGGATCGCAAATTAGAGCCGCTATCAGTCGCCACCTTAATCAGGGGCTATTGCAACATGTAAACAAAGCATTTAAAGCTTTGTCTAGGCTTAATGAAATGAAGCTTTAATGCATATTGTTACCGGCTTTCATTTCCTCCATTTACACTTTCATTAAAAACTGCACACGGTATGGGCTGCAAACAAGGCCACAGGTCTATAAAAGGTAGCTTCTGAGCAACACTCCTCTAGTTACTCACCGAGGGAAGTTCATTTCAGGATTTTTGCACTTGTTTCGTATTTGACAAGCAAGATAAAAGGCTGTTTCATCTGTGACTCAAGCTTTGCTTGCTAGATAGTTCAGCACATAGAATTTTAGAGATGTGTCTTGCTATAAAAAGCACAGCTTGTTTAAATATTTAAAGTGAAACATGGAAGTCAGTGCATTAAGTTCAAGGGTGAACATGCATGCTTGAGGAGAGCACGTTGTCTTGGGGGACCTTTTACATGTTTGCTTAATGAATTAAGGCTTCAGATTAATTAGTGTCCCTCAGGACACCTGCTGTGTACTGTGGCATGGAAATGAATGTGGCAGGCAGTCAGATTGGCAGTATACAGACTGATCATGTATGCATGTGTATGTTTAAGCAAAGCAGTACCTGTAATGCATAATAGTAGAACTGTATTTGTTTATAAAGTGTTTTTTTCCTGCAGTATTTTCATATTGGCTCATTCCTGCTATGTCTTGGTAATATGCTTTGGTAAACTTAAACTATTTTAATTATAACTTGATTATTTACACAATGGAAAGAAAAATATCAGGATGCCTAGGGAGGATCCTTAGCCCAGCGAGATTAGGCAAGTGTGGAAATGTAAATTCTTACATGAGGATGTCAACTTGAAGTTAAATTTAATATTTGTTTAATGTTTTGAAATGTTGATAACTTAACACTGATTTCTGTAATTTTATCTAACAGAATGGAAGCCTATAACATGATTACCACTTAAAACAATATTCCCAAGAAAACAAGTTTTGTTTGAAACATTTTTATTAGAGAAAGGGAATAATGAAGAAGCACCTGGAGTATTTTTATAAATATGTTAGAAGTTAGAAACCGGAGGCATGGCAAAAATTGCAACATTCGCTTAAACCAAAGTTGTGAAATTATTTAAAATTCACCCCATATTCACTCAGTTGTGAAACAACTAACTAATGTGAGTTCTATCTTTAAAAATCTGAGTTTAATATTTTATGGAATATATTAAAACACACTGTATATGATTGGGACATAAAAATGTACTCCATAACAGGAATGTCAACTAGTTTTATTAGCTAGCAGCACACTATATAATGTCACAGCTTCATAAAAACATTTTCTTCCTGGTTTTGTCATAGGTTATTTTAGATTTTGCCTGTTTTTATTGACTCATTGATTTGAACTGTGTGCTTGTATACTATTACATTCAACCTAATTTGACATTTCATACTTAGAATTCAGTTCCACACAATTGGATTCTGAAATATATTACCCAGCAACCTTGTCTCCAGTGTGCCTCAACACAATAAACAATTAAATCCCTGAATGTTTTTGTGAGTCACAGAGTTTGGCCTTTAATGTTAACTCCCTCTCCCTCTCATAAATACCCCCCTCCCCCCATGTCTCACTTGTGTTTTTCTCATTACAAGATACAAATGTGCTATGAATAATTATTCCATTTGTAAAAGTACATTTAATGATGAAACACGTTTAAAAAAAAAAACTGCCCATATGGTTTTGCACCTTTTCTAAACATCTCCTATCTTTTGGTTTGACATAAGTAACATTTAACAGGTCTCTGTGCTCCGGAAACGTGCGAAGGTGCAATTTACACCTTTTTACTCATGTCGAAAATTTTATATTTAAACCTAATCAGAACACATTGCAACTCTTTATGAACTGCAGAAGTATAATCAAGCTTATTGAGACCTGGCAATCACATCATCTATCACAAATATTCACTCTGGGTTATGCTTTTAAAAACTCTGTATACTGATCAACACATGACATAATCTTATGTAATTCCCTCTAGTCCAAAAAGCTATAGCATTGTGATATAGAGAATTACTGGGAATTACATTTTAACCTGTAGGCTAAGATAGAGACTAAGCCCAGTGGTGTTATGGCTCTCTAAAGCAAGAGGAAAAATAAATAAATGATATTTAAATCATGTATTATTCAGCATGTTCTAGCAAGTGCATTCAGGAGGAGGTAAGGAAAGAGCACTAAATTACAGGTCACTTGTTTGTTACATGGAGTATAATACTTTAAACAGGAAAGACTGCACACTGTCCTATTCAGCTGTCCAGTACATGGCCAGAAATTAATTTAAAATGTGCATTGTCTGCATTGCATATCTCTGTTCACTTTGTTCATGCTGCATGTTTCCTGTAGCTTTAGTGCCGGTGGATATGAAAGATGCTTCGAGAATCTAAATCAGCGCAGAGCCAAAAGAAAGGATTGTAGAGTGATGAAAGTTGAATGGAGTCTTGCATGTGCTATCGTTTCTTGTTACCCTGCTTGTGTCAGTTGACCCCTTGGCCTTGCATCCCACTGTAGTTCCGCGTGCCTGCCAGTCCCAGCCAGACGCAGCACAGCAACAAACAGGCCGGCGGCCACTGGAAAAGAGAGACCCCTGCACACACTGACGGCCCACGTCTGACATGGGTAAATAACCCTACACCAATGCAGAGCAGACAAGTGTCCATCTATATGTGTCTAATCCATATTGTGCTGCATACAGTTTTTAGATTGTCTCTTTCCTTGCATCACGCTTTTATTTGTCATTGATCGCCACATTGATTTCACATGTATGAATAGGGTTGCTTAAATCTTAGAATGTCTTTAAGTGTAAAACTTATTTTATGTTTCTCTTCGAATATTTAAAGGGATACTTCACCCAAAAAATTATAATTCGGAAATAATTTAGTCACCCTTGTGTTGTTCCAAACCTGTTTGACTTACTTTCCTCTGTGGGACACAAAAGATGATGTTAGGCAGAATGACACCATTCACTCTTATTTTTTTAAGGTAGTGGGTGAACTATCCCTTTAAACTTTTAATCCTAATACTCAGTGGCATGTCCTGTGTGTATGACATGTTACACTTCATCTAAAACTATAAACAACAAGTATACTGTAGATACAGCATTTTGAGATATATATATATATATGTATATATATATATATATATATATATATATATATATACATATATACACACTACCGTTCAAAAGTTTTGAAACACTTACTCATTCTTTATTATAATTGTTTTTCTTCACATTTTAGAATAATAGTAAAGTCATCAAAACTATGGAATAATAAATGGAACTATGGGAATTATGTTGTGACTAAAAAAAATCCTAAATAAATCAAAACTGTGTTATATTTGAGCATCTTCAAAGTAGTCACCCTTTGCCTAGAATTTGCAGACATGTACTCTTGACATTTTCTCAACCAACTTCTTGAGATATCACCCTGGGATGCTTTTTAAACAGTATTGAAGGAGTTCCCATCTATGTTGGGCACTTATTGTCTGCTTTTCTTTATTATTTGGTCCAAGTCATCAATTTCAAAAAAAAAATTTTTTTTTTTATACAATTTTAGTTTTATAATGAAATAAATTCATATGGTGGCACAATTATATTTTTGTCTACAAAACTAATTTCAAACATTTAAGCATACACCTTCAGATCAAAAGAGTTTTAAGATCATGAGAAACATTTCAGTTCATATTCATATACAATATATATATATTAGGGCTGCTCAATTATGGCAAAAATCATAATCACGATTACTTTGGTCAATATTGAGATCACAATTATTTGACACGATTACTCATTGAATTTGGAAACACCATGCATTTACAAAATGTCCTTGAACTTGAAAAGTAAACTGCACTGGTAGGGGAGGAGGCTATTGTCATATGATAATTATTTTATGTTACGTATGGTAGTCAAATAAAGGAAAGCCTCCATCGCCACCATTAACAGCAGGGATGCTCATAGTTCTATTGAACGAGATCTACTTTTTCATCATGTTATTACAGCAAGATCTACCATGTACAATAAAGGCTTTACATTATCACAATACCAAAATTTCAGTAGTCTATAGTGAAATTTGACGATTCTCAATACAAGCTTCAAAACCACAACAAATAAAAACAGACTAATATGTTAATAATTCTTAAGTAATTATTCAAGACCAGTAAAGAGTCAGTAATAATATGACAATAAAAAAACAGCAATAAATAGAAATAGATTGAAAATAATAGAATAAAAATACAAATTAAGAAAATTCTATTCTTTTTGGAACAGCTTTAAAAGTTTTTAAACAGCAGTAGGCTATCAAGTATTCAAGTAAACATTCAGAATGAAATGCAACATAAAACTACTACTAAGCCCTTATTAAATATTGTATTCAGCATTCTCTGATACATTTTTTTTCTTCTGCAGTATAGCTCCTAAAATATATGTATGTTGTTTTAAAGGAGTTTTAGATATTATTTTGGAAAACAAGCCAAAAAAGACTGATCAGCTTATTTTGTTCCAGTGTATAATGGGGCAAAGACTACTCTCTCACCTTTATGTTCACTTCGATCCATCTTTAACTCACAAAAACAAACTCTCTCTTCTTATTAGAGCTGCGTATCACCAATTTTCTTCATGATAAGATACACACAGTGAACGTGACACATATGTTATGATTGACTATGTCGCGAGCCGTCACGTTAAAATCTAGCTGCAGCAAACGCATGCGAGTGGTGAGCGTCACCGCACCAAAGTGCATCGGCCGGGAGAATATTCAATCTCTTCCCCGGTCACTTCACGCAACCCATAGACTCGGTGTTGACCGTACAGAGAAATGCCAGTTTCGGAATTTATTTTCATAACCCATTTCCTTATTATTTGAACTTTAATAAAGGATGCTTTAAAGATATAACAGCGGGGTGTTTCATTAAGAAACGGAATGCAGCACAATAATTGTTTTATCTCGATTATTTTGTTTATAATCATTGGAAGCCTAAATTGTAATTGAAAATAAAATTTGATTAATCGGCCAGCCCTACTGTATATATACATTAGGGCTGCAACTAACGACTATTTTGATAATCGATAAATCTAATGATTATTAGAACAATTATTCGACTATTCTGCGATTATTGCAACGATTAATCATTAGCTCTTAAACGATTATTCAGCTTGTGCCCTGACTTTAAAAGGTTGTATTAAACATGCTTACTAACAATAAAGAGGACAAAATCATAATTTAAAAATACCTGTAAATGACATTCACTGAATTAAAGGGAAAAAAAATACTTTTTATTAAGTTTAATTCAGTAAAAAATTCACTGCAAATCCTACTGTTATCAAGTGTTTTTGTCTTGTTTTCCATTTACAATTGTCTAAAAATCCTTAAAACAAGATACATTTACTTGAGAAGCAACATATAAATATTTAGAATTGCTTTAAGAAAATGTATCTTAAATATAAGTGTATTTTTTATTTAAGTGTATTTTTTTCACTTGTTTATATTTCTGCCAGTGCAGTAAAGACAAAATATACTTATATTCAAGATATATTCTCTAAAAGCAAGTCTAAATATCTTATATGTTTGCTTCTCAGGTGAATTAATCTTTTTTTAATTGATTTTTAGATATTTTTAAATATTTTTATTTTTAATATTATATTCAACATTCTCAGATTACACTTTTTTCTTCTGCAGTATAGCTGCTAAATAAAATGTACATTGTTTTAAAGGAGTTTTAGATATTTATATTGGAAAACAAGCCAAAACAAAAACAAATCAAAAACGTATTTTGTTGCAGTGTATAATGGGCAAAGACTACCTTCTCTCACCGTTTTGTTCACTTCAATCCATCTTTAACTCACAAAAAAACAAACTCTCTCTTATAAATAAAGCTGCATATTGCCAATTTTCTTCATGATATGAAATGCACAGTGACATATATTATGATTCAATAAGTTTCGAGCCATCACGTTATAATCTAGCTGCAGCAAGCGTGCTCGAGGGACGAGCGTCCCCGCGACAGAGTGTACCTCAGCTGGGTGCAGTTTCAATCTCTCCCCCTTAGATCGGGACATTCGCGCAGCTCATAGAAGAGGCGCTGACTGCACAGAGAAATATCAGTTCTGGAGTTTGTAGTTATTTACATGATCTGCTTCTGTATTATTTGAACTTTAATAAAGCTATAATGCATTAAATATAACTGTTCTTAAGATGTTTCCTTTAAAGACGCTCAACATGCATGTTTTGCTCCAGCTCCACTTATTCCACAACGAGAGTGCTTCTGTATTTACTTATTTGATATTTTTGCATTATAATTCCCTCATACTTTGCGATCTTCATCACCTGAATCTGTTTGGAAAGTTTAGAGTGCATCTGGACTGTGAGTTGTGTAATTCTTCCTCTCCTCAGTCAGGCGGAGCTGCAGTGCTGCTCTCGCGCATCAGTTTAATGTAATCTCATGTTACGTTTAATGAGATCAAACGACTGTTCGACAATGAAAAATTTTGAGGACAATTTTTTATTGTTGACGTTGCCGATAACGTCGACTAATCGTTTCAGTCCTAATATACATATATTTATATATACACTGTATTTTATATATAATTACTATGCATAAAACTTAACTGCATATACATTTTGTTGATAAATAAAAAAAGTATTTGGACAAGTTATGTGGCAACTACTCACATATTACTTCCTCTTGCTTCTGTTTTGTGGTCTTTATTTTCTTCTGTTTCTCACTCACTCACTCTTCCATCTTGTTCTATCTCTCACACACACTTTCTCTCTCACTTTCTTGACTTCCCTCTCTCCTCTGTTGGGAACAGGTAATTACTTTTATTGACAGTAACAGTTGAATTCACCTTGACCTCAATGTGTATTGTGCAGCCACAAAGCTTTCTCTTGCTTTTAAACACACATTAACCAAATTAGAGAGAAGCGTACCTCTGTGTCTATTTTAAACTTCACTCTCAGGAAGCCAAAACTGAATCTAAAAACCGTCTGAAAACAGCTCCAGAGCTGAAGGCAAAAAATGAGATGTAACAGTCTGTCCTTTAATCTCCTATATATTACAAACCTACGGACGCCCTGAACCACAAGATAAACTCACTAGGTGAATTTTGTTTTAGGTGTATCAGGCCACGTCCACACTAGTATGTTTTCATTTTGGCCTTCCGTCCACGAGACGGCGTTTTTGACAGCGAAAACTGAGCTTTGCGAAAACTCTCTCCCATGTGGATAAATTTAAATGCCGTCTTGCATTGTAGTGTGGACAGGTATAACAAAAATATCTGAAAACGATGATGTATTTGCTGTCATGTGACGCAGTCATGTGACCCATTCAATCTAAAACAATCAAGATGGCTGCCTATGTTGTTGCGGTGTTGTTGTGCTTGCTATTCACTTTGATAGAATTGTTAAAGATAAATGTTACTTTATATAACCTTCACATTACATTCCTTCAAAGGTGACGGGAAGTTTACTCTGAATTGCTGTCCGGCGACAGAACACAAGGATAATTGCGTTTCAGACCGTACATGGAACGGGGATTTTTTGCATGCGCAGTAAGGGGATTTAAGAGTTTTTAAATGTTTCAGTGTGGACGAGCAACTTTTGGAGAACGCTTGAAAATGGCAGTGTGGATGGAGAGCGTTTCAAAACCTAAAACGCCTTTTTCAAATGTATCTAGATTAATGTGGATGTAGCCTTAGTGCCTTCCTGAGCCTTAAAAAAAAAAAAAATCTCCACACATTTTTTTTCTCTGGCAATTTTTTTCTCTCTCTGATTTTTTTCTCTCTCTCTCTCTCTCTCTCTCTCTGAAATGTTTTTTTTTCTCTGAAATTTTTTTTCTCTCACTCTCTGAATTTTATTTTCTCACCTTGGGCTAATGTACCAAATGCAACCTGGAGATTGACCAAAACCAAGTGTAAGGATCTTGGCTATTATAGTATGACCTGTTAGAGAAGAGTACTATTGGTTTGGTCTGAGAATTAATTTGGTTCTTGCCTGAAATTAAAGATCTAAAACCTTCTAAAGCCTATGGACTGCGCACTGGTATGAATGATGATGTTATTTGAAGGTGATCATCACAGTGATTGGAGAGATCAACAGTGTTATTTATGTGCAGAGATAGACCACAGCTATAACAAAGACTTGCACAAACTAAAAGTGGCCATGCTGCAGATGGCTGCAGTTGCAAAGAGAAAAGCATTGTGGACAGTATTTGCACACCGTACTTTGGGATTTTGGAGGAAGATTTGGTGGTGATCCTGGCACCGCTGGCTAAAGATAACACTTTATATACTGAACTTTAAATCTTGCATGTGCTCACTAAATGGGTTGAAATGTGTATAGTGGATTAAACAAAAACTGGATTGGAGCAAACATATGAAATGAATTAACAAACAAACTGCCTAAATATCAAACAAAATGATTTTTCTCTCTTCTTTGAACATAAGGTAGCGTAAATCTGTTCCGGATCATTCCAGCCCAATATTTAACCCCAAGTATTTATATATATATATATATATATATATATATATATATATATATATATATATATATATATATGATAGATAGATATAGATATAGATATATATTTTTTTATAAAAATATTTAATTAATAAAATACATTTTAACAGATACATTCCAAATAAATATCATTTTGAGGATATTTGGTTTAAATAATGAAAAAGATTTAGTGGTTAAAGATACTGTAAAACTCTAGAATTGCACTTGTTAGTTTCCTTTTTATAAAGGAAACAGATACATGTTAAAATGGTGTTAATCTTTGGGTTAAAATCTGCTTGGCTTTTCTCCATCAGAACATTCCTTCTGACCAACAGTACTTTTTGACAGCTTCATAACTGCTTGAAGTGATGAAATGTGATACTGTTAACCATCAGATCATGTCTGGACATACAGATCCATTCCTCTCTGTGAGACATAACAATAATACCAGAAAAACTCAAATCAGTAAGATACACAGTGCATTAATTTGCCCGGTCGCAGACTCCACCTCAGAGCAGAGCGAGTCTGCTGTCTGTCTGCTCACAGGTTCTCTCCTATCTTACCATCTCCTCTCTTTCCCCCTTCTTCCAACCCAAACCATGTGTTTCTTGGCCATTAAATAAAAGCCACATTTATTAGCCAAAAATGGTGGAGTGCTGAGCGCATGTCAGCCCACAAGCGCTCTGTACCACATTTTATTTATTTTAATGCGGCAGCAAGATGAAGTGGTGTGTGCCAGCGATGCGAGATAAAGCGGACTACAGCATACATTCACCGAACACTAAAAATATACACAGTACTCATATTTCTGGCGTACGCTCAAAGACATTACCAAGAATTGAAAGAGCTCACTTTGACTCATAAAGCAAGCAATGTTCGTTAAACAACTGTTGGTTTATGTTTGAATATGATAAGACTGATGTTTGATATTGCATTGAATGTTATAGAAGATGCAATCAAAGCAACGTACAGGAAGGGTATTTGATGTTAATTCTATCCGTAAACTATGCAGCCTATAAGCACAGCACAGACTTATATGGTATGTTATTTGTTTGTTTCTTGCACAGAATGTATTTGCACAGTGCAATGGTTTGACATGTATATAGACTCCGACGAGGGGGTTGTCAGATCGGTGTGTGGGTTTGTATAGGGGTGCTCGTGGAATCTCCATTCCCCATCCCTCCCCCCAGATGTTGCAGAGCTCTTGAGGGACCAGGAGAAAGTTGTGCATTTTAAACATGCATAAACTAACCTTGTGCTCTCCTGAGACTGAGGAGGCCCATTCTTACATATGTTATTTAGTGTATTTCTGACACAGTAATAAATGTTCTCTTGAGCCAAACTAATATGCATATACTACATATAGTATTCATAGAATGTTATGCCAGGATTAGATCCAGAATGATGAGTTTTAATCGGTCAAATAATCTAGCTGTTTCTTGCATTGTGTGGCCCATAAGATGCATTATTCAGAGATATTCATGAATTGCATATTCATGCATGCATAAGCCTTAAGCCCCTAAAGGCATTGATGCAGTGGACAGGGGAGTGTTCTCTCCTTACTGTTCCTGGACTGCACTAGTACTGCTTTGACCTCTATTGGCAGGTCCAATCAGGTCCGCATTTTTTTGTTCTGATTTTGGGGGGGAAATCTGTGGAATTTTGCAGAATGGATTCATACATCATAAAATGTGTTAAAATGAGCTGAGAGTACTACACTACTATTAGTAGATGAGAACATTTTGAATATTCATTGCATATTCATTGCAATGGGCATTAAATCTCTTAAATTCTCATCCTCCACAATATTAATCAGATGGCAGACTGTGGCAATCTGCTTTGCTATAGCAATCGTGATTCGCGTGAGGGTGTCAATGCCAGCATCAAGTGCCGCTTTAAACTCTGCATGAAAAGCACTGCAGACATGTCTCATTCTGATAGCTAAGAATTTGCCAGCTTCTGTGGTAATTAAATTGCGCCTTCTAGAGGCTAAAAAGTACTTGTTTTCTTTCACAAGTCATATCTGGTCTTGTTTTGGTGGACAAATCGCAAAGGTTCCGCCCTTTTCCCACCAGTGTTTTTGCTGGTTTATGCTCTATTAACGGTAAATGTGTTAATCGCCATTACGAAATTCTATGCGTAAAACTTTAAATTAATTGCATGCATTAACACATTAATTTTGACAGCTCTAATATTGACTAATATTATTATAGCTGTTCATATGATCTCAACATGGCAGAACTCATTAATGTCCAGCCAGCATCATATTGTGATATTGTGCAACAGTTTTTTTTATATGACTTATATCTCATTTGAGTGTATATCATATTAAACATTTATTTTTTCAAAAATACATTTAATTTATTTTATTTCATTTTGGAAGAAGATTAAGTTTAGCAATTAGCTAAATAATAATAATAAATACTGAGTGCCCCTTTACCCTTTCAGACATAACCCACTTTTCTCATGTCTTTTGTCATTTGGTGCAACCCTAATTAGAGGTCGACCGATATATCGTCAGATTTCTGGAACTATCGGTTATCGGCAAAATTCACACTGATATTCATTCGTTAGCCAGCTAAGTTGCATATTTAAAGCTAGTGACGTGAGAAAGCAAATTCATATCATCATACAGTCAAGAGAAACGTATAAACAAATCAGAAACGCATCTGATTTCAATTCAATTTTTTTATCTTCACTGTAGTACGGTGACTTCAGATCGATCACATTCTTGCACTAAAAAAGGCTAGACACAGTGCAACAAATACAGTTTAACAGAAAGCAGGCGTCTTAATATGCTTTTAAAGTTCTTTTTAATTAGACACATCATCTAAAAAAAAGTGCTCCTGCACAAGACACTGAATAAACAAAAACAAAGGGAAACAAAGACGTTCGTCTAGCACGCGTTTACATTGAAAAATAAATGGATGGTTGAAAAAGCGTTTGGTGTGAACAGCCCCTTACAGTTGGTGGAGGTCTTTGGCCGTTGTGTCTTGCTATCTTATAAGCATTTCTCAGATTAAGCAATGAGTTGTTTAAATGCTTTGTCAGGAAAGATGTTCAACTTGGAAATGTGTGTCTCGAGATTCTCGCGTTCGGTTCCAGTCTGTTGTGTTCCGTCTGTTTGAACAGCCCCTGGCCTGTGAAGTGTTTTCCCCCTCATTTTAATTGACTTAACATTTGAGAATATGGACCGACTAAAACTTTTTATTTGTTTATTTAACAGCCAGTATAGGAAAGTTCTGTGCAATAATATAACGGTGCTGGATGGTTTATGTATTTATTGCGCCCTCTTGTGGACTAAGGAAACAACGTCAATTTAGAAATCAACTGAATTTAAAATTTGAATATTAGTTCATATATATATATTTATTTATTTCATTTAAAATATACAATACATTTTCATGGTTCAGTCAGTACTGTTTATTTTTGTAATAAAGTTCAGCACTATTTTACTTTGAGTGCTATTTTTTTCATTCAGTATCAATTTTAAAAATTAACGGTTGATTAATCGTTATAGGCAGGTACTGCCCAACTTAGTTATCGATATCGGTAAAATCCACTATCGGTCGACCTCTAACCCTAATCTTAAACAATTATGAGATTAGATGCCAAACTAATCAGTCAAACTATCAAACACTGTTACTTTTTGAACAAAAAAATCTTCCTTTGAAATAAAGCATGGCAGGATGTGACACATGGCAAAAAAGTGGCATAATTCAGAACCAATGTCCATTGTAATGGACACCAGATATAACTATAAAAAACATTACCATAAACTTAATTTATTGATTGATTATTATTCATGGCTGCATTTAGAGAAGAAACAAAGCATAATTATATTTTTCCTGTCCTTGGAAAATAATTGGGGTCTGAAAGGGTTAACAAATAAAACACAAGGCGATGTGCAGAATATTGTGAATGGCAGGCGCGCGCAGATTCCGTGTAGGCTTTTGGTTTATAAGAGACTTATAGAGACTTGGGGTGTGTGTATTCTCTCTGATGCCATGGCTCAGGTCAGACAAGAAGGCTTCACACAATGTCACCCCCATTAGACATAGTAAAAACCTCCTCCAAAATGCTTGACCTTGATGCTTTCACAAGACAGACAAGCCCTTCTTCATTTAACCAGAAGCCCTCAACAGTAATCGGCAGCTCAGCAGATTCGAGGTTGTTTTGGGGACCCAGCCAAATAAAGTTGCATTCAAATGATCATCGTCCCTTGCTCCCAGAGTTATTCATTACAGGCTGAATTGCTTTTCTCTCACACAGTCTTAGCCTAGATGGCAAATGAAAAGCTGATTAGGAAAAAAATTGGGCGCCTTATTTAGTTTAACTACTGTAGCATTTAACCTGACATCTTCATTATTCAAAATTACATTATGAAAAGACTGCTTCATCCATGGGCGCAGGTTACTGTTGTTTACGCTTCCTTTCTGCTGTTATTTGGCAGCTTAATTGGTGGAAGGGCATGACTACATGTTATAGCGCCCCTCGTACCACATGGAGCTCTGGGTAATGATCCACAACCAATCTTGGAGTGGTCATTTAAAAATCCTTGTGAAAAAGTCTCATAAATTGTATTTCAGCAACAATCAAAACCATTATTTAATGCATTATGACATGATTGTTGTGCATAAAATATTGACAAAGCATGAACACACAAAAAACTGTGACAGAAAAGATAAATAAATAAAATAAATACAAAATAAGGTGCTAGAAATGTAAAATAATATACACTGGTGGCCAAAAGTTTGGAATAATGTACAGATTTTGCTGTTTTGTAAGGGAATTGGTATTAAATTCACCAAAGTGGCATTCAACTGATCACAAAGTATAGTCAGGACATTACTGATGTAAAAAACAGCACCATCACTACTTGAAAAAAGTCATTTTTGATCAAATCTAGACAGGCCACATTTCCAGCAGCCATCACTCCAACACCTTATCCTTGAGTAATCATGCTAGACTGCTAATTTGGAACTAGAAATTCACTTGCCATTATATCAACACAGTTGAAAGCTATTTGGTTCGTTAAATGAAGCTTGACATTGTGTTTGTTTTTAAGCTGCCACAGTATGCAATAGACTGGCATGTCTTAAGGTCAATATTACGTAGGTCAAAAATGGCAAAAAAGAAACAGCTTTCTCTAGAAACTCGTCAGTCAATCATTGTTTGAATGCTATACAATGCTTGAAAAAAACTGAAGATTTCATACAAAGGTGTACACTACAGTCTTCAAAGACAAAGGACAACTGGCTCTAACAAGGACAGAAAGAGATGTGGAAGGCCAGATGTACAACTAAACAAAAAGGATAAGTACATCAGAGTCTCTAGTTTGAGAAATAGATGCCTCACATGTCCTCAGCTGACAGCTTCATTGAATTCTACCCGCTCAACACCAGTTTCATGTACAACAGTAAAGAGAAGACTCAGGGGTGCAGGCCTTATGGGAAGAATTGCAAAGAAAAAGCCACTTTTAAAAGAGAAAAACAAAAAGAAAAGGTTAGAGTGGGCAAAGAAACACAGACATTGGACAACAGATATTTGGAAAAGAGTGTTATGGATCTTAACCCCATTGAGCTTTTGTGGGATCAGCTAGACTGTAAGGTGCGTGAGAAGTGCCCGACAAGACAGCCACATCTATAAAGTGCTACAGGAAGCGTGGGGTGAAATGTCACCTGAGTATCTGGACAAACTGACAGCTAGAATGCCAAGGATCTGCAAAGCTGTCATTGCTGCACGTGGAGGATTTTTTGATGAGAACTCTTTGAAGTAGTTTAAGAAGTTCTTAACATTTTTTTTTTTTAATAGTAATAGTAATTTTTCACGTTATTAATGTCCTGACTATATTTTGTGATCAGTTGAATGCCACTCTGGTGAACAAAAGTACCAATATCTTTCCATAAGAGCAAAATTTGTACATTATTCCAAACCTTTGGCTGCCAGTATATATATATATATATATATATATATATATATATATATATATATATATATACACACAATATACAATTGTATGTTTTATAATAATAAATAAAATATAACAATAAATAACATAATATTTATTATAACAATAATTAATAATATAAAATAAATACAATAAAATAAAATAAACTTTCATCAAGATATAAATGGCCAATAAAACTATGAAGAAAATGAATGAACTAGTGAGTATGGTGTATGGTGTACAGAGCAGTGGTTTCTGGTAATATCTCTTATCTCAAAAATGCACATTTCTCATCCACCTCCTCCAGAGTGTGTGCACTTCTTTTTATAATGACTACCTGATTTATGCCTGTCAAGATGGAAGGCTTATAAACAATCTACATCTCCATTGTGAGACTGCAGTAATTTAATGCATAATTTCTGCTGCTGAAGCATTTCTGCCACTCACTACAACATGCAAAAAAACACAAGGGTTCTTCTCATATCATTCCATTCTGTCTCTCATTTCTTTCCTTATTGTTAGTGTAAACCACATCAGATACACAACTGTTTACCCGCTTCATTCCTTTTTTCCTCCTTTTCACTGTGAAGCTTTGATTGACTGCTGACTGTGAAGTCGCCCATAGACAATGATTCCATACAGCCATCATGACCATCATAAGTAATTGATAGTAGATTTAAATGACTCTTCTGCTCATTTGCCATTCATCTCCCACCAGTTCCCATTACCCTTGTGCAATCTGACAGGCAACCACCTCCCTGCGAGATTTGTTGTCCATTTGAAATTATGTCACTTGAAATGGATGAGAAATGGCACATTGTGTATCTCAAAAGTTTTTTTTTTTTCTCCTTTCCCTTTGCACCTTGCGAATGACGGCAGTTGGGAAACTATGTGTCATCAAAAGTCTGAAGAATCAAAAGCAAACTGATTTGCACAGAAATGGTAGTTTTGTCTTCAGTTGTTTCATTTATTGTTAAATGAAAATCTAGGCTTTTAGAGAAAAAGCGCACAAGGTTTGGTTTTCAGGCTAAATTATGGATGGAAACTATACAAAGCAGTAGATCTGAATGTACAGTAACTTAATTTTAAAACTAGAGTTTACAGACATTGTGTAGGTTATTTTCCAAATTTTTGACTCATTTCATGTAGATCAGTATATTTTATCCAATTCAAATCTGCTCTTTCTGACCCTGAAGGTTTTTTATTCTGTTTTCTAAGATGATACAAAACTATTTCAATTACCACTGCAATTGCTACAGAAAGAAAAATGATGCATGTTTAAGCGTTTCTTTTCAGGTGCAGTTCAGTCCCTGGAATTGGAAAAAATAATAATTGACTCATGGCACAAATCACTTCAATCAGGGAGAACATTTATTTCTTCAGATTAGTTCAAATGTTTTTGCAGTTGGTAGTTAAATAAGTAGATCTGCATCAGATAGCATAATGTTTTGATATGTTTGTACTCAGCTTCATCTAAAGTAATTTGCCTTCGGCCTCTTTTTCATGAAAAAAAAAAAATGCTGGAAATGTTTTCAATGCTCATAATTTTGGTACATTTCACTTTTTCAGAGCCACACACCACAGCGCAGGCTTATTTATTTCCTGTGTTCTCTTTCTTGGCTGCCTGTTTTTGTATCTCAATGTCACCAAAAAAAAAAAAAAAAAAAAAAAAAAAAAAAGGATACAAAAAATAAACTTTAAAGTACATAAACATAATTACACCTTGATTCATGTAGGCAAAACAGCCATCCATTTCTTGCTCTTATTTGTTTTAATTATTTTCACCAGAATACTGTATAATAATTTCTTACAATGTCAATAATTACAAAAATAAGTACATTACTTGCATGGAAGCCACTGCAAACAGTCATCTTGTTTTATGTGATTTATTTATTTTTTAATTTGGCAGTAAAATCATTCCTCTAAGGGCCTTACTGTATGAATTATGCCAGCATATTTCCTACAAAACAAATGCAGACATCTGTGAGGCACAATACAATCAAGTATGCAAATGAGCATGATACATGCTTTTAGAGGCAGAAGTAGGAAGCTCATTAAAACGATTATTGCAATTCTTAAAAGTAACAGTTGGACCGTTATTTGAGTTGAGTTTGAATTTGGAACCAATTTCATATCTAATTGCCTGTAGTTGGCTGTCTGACAGGTTCATTTAGTTTGCAGCAAATAAAAGCAATGTATTAGGGATAATAAAGCACCCAAAATGAAGAGCCCCTTTAAAGGTAAAAAAAGAGAGGAAACATTTGAGTCATTTCAAGCTGAATCAGAGGCAGAGGTATATTTGCTGTTCTGCTCTTTAGACTCGACGGCTATATACTGTGGGGGAAACATGGCTTGATATGTTCTCCGACTACCCTTTGGTAGAGATAATAAACTTACTTCATAGATGCAAGTGCAGCCTGAATCTCTCTCTCTCTCTCTCTCTCTCTCTCTCTCTCTCTCTCTCTCTCTCTCTCTATCTCTGATAACTGTATATATTTTTCTACAGTATTTTACTCCCAGGGAGTGTTTACAGAATAATTTATGATTTTGCTTGGATTTGTACAGCCTTTCATCTCCTTATCTACTTTACATCTTTTTCATCACAGACTAAACTGACAAGGGCCGCAGGAGGCAGTGCGCAGGGCAGGCTGTTTGAAAGCAGGCAATATTCCCAGCCAAAGCAAACTTCACAGCCAAGCGAAAAGGAACTGTTCAGCCTCATAAAAGCAGCCTTTTGTTATAGTCTAATGAGATTGATTGTCTGTTTGCATATAATTTTACTTCCTCAAAGGCTCAAATAGTAGAAATGAATCATTGTAATGTTCAACATATTTGATGTACTTAATTTGCCATTTCATTTACTCTATATATAGTTGTGATAAGTCCTTTTTCTGTTATTGATACTGCGTGAATCATAGCCGTCGCTTCAGTGGCGGAATATAGAACATCAAAGAATGTTGGTTTTCAACAAGAGTGTAGTAGTGATTTTTCTGTTCATGCCATAACCAATTTCATTCTCTTATTTATAAGTATCAAACGGACAGTCTGTCCTTGTTCTAGCCTACGGTTCACCCCCCGTTGTGCTGTATTTCAAACTAACTCTTCAGAGGACCTTTTCATCCTGCCTTTGGAGACACTGACAAGAATGTTCATTGCATTTTTTTCGGTTTCCATTTTAAAGCTGCAATATCATTTTGTTGTGGCAAGATTTACAATGTCAGACAATTTTTATCATGTTATCATGTTTTAACTAATGCATTAACTAATGTTAACGAATGGAACCTTATTGTAAAGCATTACCGAATAAGATTGTGTAGTTTACCCAAAAAATTTAAATTCTGTCATCATTTGCTCACCCTTATGTTGATCCAAACCCGTTTTACTTAGTCTCTTCCTTGGAACACAAATAGAGATGTTAGGCAGAATGACATTCTCAGTCACCATTCACTTTCATAGATTAGAAAAAGATGCAATTGAAAGTGAATTGTGTCTGAGGATGTCAGTCCCTAACATTCTGAATAAATATTTGTGTAACATGGAAGAACAAAAGTATTTTTTTGGATTAGGATCGAAATAATGGTAAATAATGGGCATATCAGTTTTTTGACAAATCACATAATCTTTGTCTTCTCTGTGTCTTCTCCATTTCTCTCAGCAGTCCTATCCAGTGCCCAGTCTTGGGGACGAAGATTTCAACATCCCCCCTATCACTCCACCCACCCTTCCCGAACACATGATGGCACACTTGCCCGAATCTGAGTCCGGAACGTACCATCACCTGTGCCCCCCTGTCTCCCAGAATGGACTGCACCCCTTTCACCTGCAAGGAATGGACCTACCTGGCATGGCAGTCCACAACATTCTGGGCCAAGATGGCGGCCTGCTCACCAACTCCCTTTCAGTGGTGAGTTTTTTGGTCTCTGTCTCTGTTTTGGCCCTTAGGCTGTGGAGAATCATTCTTTAGTATGAAAAATGACCAAGAATACAAAGTTTCTTTGTTTGTTGAAGAACCTTCATTGTAATATTGACATCTTACAGCAAACAAAAAGAGCAGTGTGTATGCTCTCCTTTGAGATGTCGTTAATGCATTCTGCGTGCCGGAATTACGCAACACCATAGTCATTTCAGTGCCCAAACAATTATTTAATTGACACAAATGAAATACCTCAACAGAGATTATAAAATGTTAGAGCGGCATATAGAATGATTGAGATAGCACCCAGCAATTGAGAGCTAATTTGATTTAACGCACAGTGAAACAATGCCAAATTCCCTTTTGGATTAAGTTATTTAAATACAATTTTGCATTAAGGCACTCCTAATGCATTCTCCTTGCCTTGTAGCTGCAGTAGATAGTTGTACAGTACATTTAGAAACCGCAGATAAATAGAAAATATACTTTTGATTTTTTTAACTAATAAATTATTTTAAAAAAATATTAATTAAAACAAATTATCCATTTAATTTATATTTTATATTTAAACTAATCAAATTATTTAGGCACAGATTCTATCAAAATTCTTTGTTCCACATTCTTTTTAAAGCAATTTTTTCACAATATTAAAATAAATTTTATTTTTTTAATTATTTGTATTATGTTTTATTTTTATGTTTTTATTTGTTTTATTTTATTTTTTAAATTAGATATAAAATAATAAAATTATTTAGGCACAAATTCTGTCTCAAAATTCTTTGTTCCACATTCTTTATAAAGCTATTTTTTGTCACAATACTAAAAAAAAAAAATTATTTTTATTTTGTATCACTTTATTTTTATGTTTTTATTAGTTTTCTTTTTATATATATAATTAAATTTAAATCAAAACAATTATTTAGTCTCAGATTTAGTCTCTAAATCCTTTTTTCCACACTTTTTTTAAAGCTATTTTTATTTCAAAATATGAAAATTATTTTTGTAATGAAATTATTATTAAAACTAAATATTAAAAATATATAATATGTGGTATATGACATTTTTTTTTTTTTTTTTTTTTTTATGAAATTAATGAAAAAACAATTCACCTCACACCTCTCTTGTCTTTTAAAAATTGTTTTGATATTGATCACAAATCATCCAAATAATTGCCACTTCTGGAGAAATGAAACCCAAACCTTAAATTTTGGTTAAGTACAAGAAACCACACTAATGTGATTCTGACACTTATCAGGCATTGGTGAGCTGTGACTGACTATAAGGGATTGGATGTGTACTGCTAATCTGCTACTTGAGTCAGATTGAAACTTCTCCTCTTCATCTCTCACATATTGTTTTCCACACACTCCATGTTTGGGGCTAAACCTAAATATTGAACATTATTTTCTTGCATTTTTGGCACGATAAACCACAGAAAAGTCCTGCTTATTTAGCTTTTTTTTTATTTTTTATTATGACCTTTGTTTCACCATCAGAATTATTATATTTGCACAAATGTTTTGTCTTTGAGGGCCCGTTCTTTTTGAATTGGAAATAAGCAAATAAAGTTGAAATGGCAACTGCCACATATTGGCCGCAAGAGAAATAATATTAGGTACAACCGATACTTTTGATTTCCATTGTTGCTCTTGGGTAAAAACACTCTCAGGTTCCTTCGTACTGGCCCTCTTAAACTTTCACGTACATCAAACAGATTTTTAAAGAATAATATACACATGGGTGAATAAAAAAACATAGAGTGACATCCACACTGAAAGATATTGAGATTCACAAAGGCATTTGTTCTTTTCACCTTAATGTTCTCAGTGCTTGGAGAATATCCATTTAGAGCGGCTATGAATTATGGTTGCCAGGCAACGGGACAGAGAGCTTGTAGCTGCAGTGGAGAATGAAAGAGCTAGCTGATGGAATTAATTTTCTCCCAGCATTAGCCTGTTGGAGCTGCCTTCTCTGGTGGAACAGAGAGTGCATTTACGTGTCTCCTACATTTTGCATTCATTTTATAAGTCTCAGAGCTTGCATTGTTTAGCTAGCAGAGAGAGTTGAGTGAAATGTGCTTCACTTTAAAAAGTATTAGACTAAAAGGAAAATTATCTCATATGGTTTCACGGTCCCTCCTCGATGCATTAAAAAAAATTGGAAATAAATGGAACGGAATAGCTAAATGTATCTCCCAGTCCAGATGAACGGGGAAAGGATTTTTCTGTGCTGCATACAATCGAGCAGCTTTTTAAACATATAATGTGAGCGATGAGATCTCACCGTCAATTCTGATGAGCTCGATAATTCACATAAAACGCAACTAATTTATTGGAAATGCTCAGGCCAGGTTTGCTTTCTAGAAAGCCACATGTCTGCTTAAATAAGCACAAGTTGATGTGTGTAAAATGTGCAAATCTAAACAGAGCTGACAGTGGAGGAGAAAGAGAGAGAGAGAGAGAGAGAGAGAGAGAGGGTGAGAGCGGTAAAGAGCAGTCACATCGTCCATCATCAGCTCAAAAAGCCACTAAATCCACATCCAGCACTGGCCTAAATAAAAATAAAAAAGAGACAGTAATGGACATAAATCTCCATTTATTGTAAATTTGCTGTAAAGCCTAAAGTTTGCAGCACTTTGCTGTGTGCTGCAAAACTAGCACATTTGAGACCTTGAAAGTGCAGCTTGACATGAAATAGCAGGATTTACTTCTATTAGATTGCTTACACATTGATCATTTACAGTTACGTTTAATAAGAGACACGTATATGCATGCAGTTACAGTATATAGAACATGTACTTTTGAATAACACAATGTAGTCTAATAGTTACTTCTATCAGACTGATTATGCATAGATCATTTAAGTTTAAGTTTAATAAGAGACTAGTATTTGCAGGCATTGACATAGAACATGGAGAAAAATATATCAGAAGCATTACTAAAACTATGTAGTTAAGATTTATAAAGCCATGCTGTGTAATAGTTACTTCTAATAGACTGCTTATGGATAGATCATTTACAGTGAAGTTTAATAAGAGATAAAAAGAGATATTTGCATGCAGTTATATAAAATTCACCCAAGAGCAATTAAACTCTGGCATGTATAAATGACAGATGGTATGATACGCCTTTTAAGATTTTATATTCCAAATGACCTCACTTCTCATATGTTCTTCTGCTTGTCATAAATATTGGGTGTTTTCCATCATACAGACTTTGACAAGCTATTATTACTAAAACGACACAGCCATTTTGAAATCAAATGAACTCGTGGAGAAAGAATTGAATAACCAAGATTATGCGAGGATAAAATCGTATTTCAAATGAATAATTTACATTCTAATGAGTAAAAGTGTAAACGAAAATGTAGTGTGTATTTTAGCTTATACTACAGATGTACAGTGTAACAGTCTAACAAAATGACATGAAATACAGCCTCATTAATCTGCCTGAAAAAGTCCTTATCATTGGACTGTGGTTTTATTACCCTGAGCAAACAATTGGCTCTGATCTAGTCCAGCACTTAAGCTATTTATACCTTTTTAATGGAAACAGAAGGACATGAAAGTGCCCCTGAAGTGACAGCCAACGTAAAGTAGACATTATTTTCTTCCCTTTAAAATGTCGTTGGAAATGCAAAAGCTGGGATTCTCTTTTCCCTTTCATACATCTCTGTCCCAAACTATAGGAATATAAGCATGCAAATAGTCCCCTACTGTAAGTGTGATTACAATTTGCCCCATAATTTAAAGGAAATTGATATCAAATGTATATGACCTCCTTTGTAGCACGGGTCAGTGGCTCTGATGAAAAAAAAAAGGTAGCCCAGCCAGCCATTTGTTATTTAAAACTTAAAATTTGCAGAACAGGCAATCTTTAGGGCTTTTGTCTGTGACCTCGTCACGTGACCTCTATTCATCCCTGGCAAGCCTTTGTCCTCTGTGTAGTTGAGATTAATGGTGAGCTTGTACCATCATAAGCTCACTCTGACAAACGCAAATCAGTGTTGTCCTGAAGCCATGTTGATCCTCTTGCCGTAAAAAGTTATTTACTTATTTATTTTTTTTACATTTGGGAAATTTGGATTGGATTTAAGAGTCTGACAAGTAGTCTTTGATTCACTGGTTTTGCCTTGATAAAACATGATGTTGTATTCGACTTCACTTAAAAACTCAAAAAGCTTGTCCTGCCTCTAAGTTTTGGTTTACCGAGAAAAAGAAAGGTGACCTTTATGAACATACATGGTTTTTATGTTTGAGTGTTCTCTACCACAAACTGACCACATTATCTTATTACCCTGTTATAACACAAAGGGTGAATTGTCTGGTTAACTAGAGGAAAGAAAAAGCCCCCCAACAATATACAGATGTTTCTCAAGAAACTGAGTGGGAAGAGTTTGAATACTGCAAACAGAGCTAATTAATAAGGTGTCAAATCTCTTTATTGTCACTCAACCATATACACAAGTGCAACAGTGGGTGAAAGTCTAGGGTGTGTATGAATGCGAACGCATTTCATCGAAAAATGAAACTTCCTCCTGTCCATTAACATCGTAATGGAACCCCTGAAATTTTTTCTCTTGAACCGTTTTCCATTGTGAGCTTTTTCCAGCATTTCCTGAGAACTTGACATTTTCACCAGTATCAGTTTATGACTAGTCAGTTAACCTCTAAAACCGCATTGATTGGAAATGTTCCTCTCTATTGCTGCTTAATGTCACATCATTAGCCGTACACATCCAATCAACATGGCATTTGTCTCATCCCATCGCAAATACCAATGTAATCTCATAACACTAACTTTTGCTTTCAGATACATACTGAATTCTTGTAAATTGATGGACAGTCTTTTAGATACCTCATGACATGCCTTTGAAAAAACACTCTGTGTTCAATTGATAAATCAAGTTTAAAACAAGGTAACTGTTTTTTTTAAGTATTAAAGGAATATTCCGGGTTCAATAAAAGTTAAGCACAATCGACAGCATTTGTGGCATAATGTTGATTACCATAATAAATAAGTGAATGAGGCCAAACCGTAAACATTAAAATACTAACAGTTTCAAAAGTATAGCCACAAAATGTAAGCAAGATGCATGTTTACATGGTTTAAGTGTGATAAAATCACTTTCTAACCTTTTCTGTGAAATGTTATTGACGATTTTAGAACTATGTTGCCATGATGACGTAACGCCGTAAACACTAAACCCTAAAACGACTGTAAAAACAATGAATTAAACAACTTTACAGCTCAAATAATACACAAGTTTTAACAGAAGAATTAATGTAAGTGCTTTTATAAAATTATCAGCTTCACATTTCTGTGTTTAAACTCTCCAAAAATTGGCCCCATTCACTTCTATTGTAAATGCCTCACTGCAACCTTGATTTTTTCTTTTTAAGAAAACAAGAAACCAGTCAAAAAAATTTTTTGTGGCAATCAACATTATGCCACAAATGCTGTGGACTGAGCTTAACTTGCATTGAACCCGGAATATTCCTTTAATCAAACTTGAAACTTTGGCATATAAAAGAATATTTTTTCAATCAGACTGAATATTTTCATCTAGTAGACGATCCACCCACAACACCCTAGCATCGTGGCTGCAACTTTTGCATGGGCAACACCACACACATTTCTTTCTGAAATTGAAAAAATATACATTTTCATTTGTAGTGCCATTGATTCCTATATGTAATGGACTTTCAAATATTAGACATTTCCCCATGTTACTGTCAGCTGACTAAGAAATATGTGTCAAATCTTTCCATTTGCATTGCTCTCAAAGGCTTTCTTGAAAAAAAGAGACAGTTCGATTAAATCTATTTTAATAATTTTTTTTTAATGAGTGTCCAGTGGCGAGACAATCACCTGTCCTTCAGGTAAATGCTTGTGGCCTCTAACCCCAAAGCTCCATCTGTTGAGGGCATTGTGCTCGACACAATGGTGGGCGTAAGGTACATTTCAGGTCACCTGTTGCTTCAGACAGTATCAGGTGAAAGACTACAGCTACAGGGCTTGTCCTTGTCAGAAGTGATTTACCTCCAAGATACAGTGTTCAAAAGCAAAGTTTTCTACACCCTACTACAACAGCTGAAAAGTGACATATCAGTTATTCAAATTAGTGCTAGTTAAAAGGATAGTCCTCCCAAAAATGTCTTTCATCATTTACTCACTTTCAAGTTGTTCCAAAACTGTATGACTTTCTGTCATCTGTGGAACACAAAAGTAAATGTTTTGAAGAATATCCTGGCCACTTTGTGCAATATACTTTTCAGTATAATGAAATTGAAGAGGACTGGGGTTGTCAAGCTCCAAAAAGGCAAAAATACACCATAAAAGTAGCATAAAAGTTGTTCATGCGACTTTAATAACTATTTTTGCTATATGCCAAGCCTTCTGAAGGCATAAAATAGTGATTGTGTGAGGAACAGGACGAAGTAATGACATGAGGTAAAAAAAAAAAAAATCTGAATTTAATTTTTTGAGTAAACTATTGCTTTAACATTAGAATTATCTGCATATCTACAGCCTTGCAGAAGATAGATCTTTAGGGAACTTCTTTTGTAAAATCTCAGTGAGAGTAGTGCCAGTTTATCAATTTTTTTTTTTTGAACTTGCAACCAACAAAAATGCCTGAGGTTTGCTTTATTTTGAAAGATTCGGTTAATTTATTTCAAGTCTGGATTTGTTGGTATCTTCCAGATGCAGCAAATGGTCAACTCAGACTCCCGTTATGGCGGCCACCATCAGGTGGACACACACAGACCCAGGGTCCAACCTGGCATGGTTCCGCAAGGTCAGCTGTCCACTATCAACCAATCGCAACTCAATAATCAGTTGGGGCTGAAAAGCAACAATGGTACCCATGGCTCCCCATCTCCACCAGAGAGCAAGTCGGCCACACCCTCCCCCTCCAGCTCAGTGCATGAGGACGATGCAGATGATGCTGCCAAGGTGAGAAAGGGAGCTTTACAGCTCTATTTCATGAATATAAAAGCTTATCTTCCTCTCACATACACGCACATGCACTCTCACATAGACTTTTATGATCTATGGCAAAATGCAGAGTATTAAAAGGAATGAGTCACTGCTGACCTTTCAGCAAGTTGTATTGCCATGTTTCCTTAAACATAGATTTGCTAAGATGCTGATCTGCCTGAAGTCTGTTCTCCACAGCCCAAATACAGCACATTTTCTCAAACTCCACATCGAAACCGAGCCTCTGGAAAGTGTGGCCTTTTTTATATTTTTTATACAGTACTGTGCAAAATTCTTAGACACATAAGATGTTTCACAAAAAAAACATTTGTCTTAAGATGGTTATTTATATCTTCAGCTTTAGTGTGTCAATAGGAAATATACATTTTAGACTCCCAAACATTCATTTTGATAGTAGAATCGATTAGAATAGAATAGAATTGAAGAACAGGTAGCCCTGTAACAGATGGCATGAGCATCAAACATCAGATGTTTTTAAAAGTTGCTGTTCTTTTTAACCTGATATGGCATCTAAAAACGTGGCGATCCTGCACGAGACAACAGTGGGAAAAACAGCGAGCCTGGCGCAACGATCAAAGATGTCAGTCTAGCGCATGTTTACTTGGAAAACGACTGAAAAACAGCACAGACAGAGAAAAACAAAATGCATTCGGTGTAAACAGTCCCGTGCTTATTTTTATTTATTTATTTTTTTGTCTTTTTTTTTTTTTTTTTTTTGGTGGAAAAAATATCTAAGCATCCTTAAAACAAAATTCATTAACTTTGAGAAGCACAATGACATAAGTCTTGTTTTTAGAGAAATCTAACAAGATTAAGTGATGTTAATTCTTAAAACAATAAAAAAACAAATTGCCTACGGATTAAGAACAGTACATTTAAAGAATCTTTTTTTTTCTTAACCTGAGATGGTGTCTAAAAAACATGGCAATCCTCTACACAGTGCTGGGAAAAAAACAGCAAGCTACGGCACAACAGTCAAAGACATCCATCTTACGCATGTTTACATAGAAAAACAGCACAGTTGGATGAAGAACTAATTTGGTGTGAACAGCCCCTTATTCATTTTCTTTTTGTCTTGTTTTCCAGTACAAAAATATAAAAATATCCTTAAAACACGATACAAGAAAATAAAAAATTAAGTCATTTAGTCTTGTTTTTAAAGAAATCTGACCACATTTAGTGAGGTTTATCCTTAAAACAAAAACAAAAAGATTTTTTTGATCAGATGTCATTTTGCTTCTCAAGTAAATGTGTCTTGTTTTAAGTCTGTTTGGATATTTTACTGGAAAACAAGACAAAAATACTGAGCAAGAAAATTATTTTTTGCAGTGCACAGAAGTGGTTCAGCATTAAAAATGTCACGCGCTCTAAACACACACAATTATATCTCAATTATGAGTTGCCCATGCTTATATACAAATAATGCACAGTAGTCATTAAAAGTTGAAACTAGCTCCAGGCACTGGAGACAAGGCTCACTAACTAGCTTTATGAAGATGATTCATTCATAAAGCTGTTATTGTGGCTAATCTAATTCTAAATCTAATTAGATATCTATTGTTTACTATAATAAGCTTTTCTCTTTTCAGATGAATGGGGCAGAAAAGAGAGCAGCCTCAGACATGGCCAAGAAACCCAAAACCCCCAAGAAGAAGAAGAAGAAAGACCCCAACGAGCCACAGAAGCCAGTGTCAGCCTACGCCCTGTTCTTCAGAGACACCCAGGCAGCTATTAAAGGCCAAAATCCTAATGCCACATTCGGAGAGGTTTCCAAAATAGTGGCCTCAATGTGGGACGGTCTAGGGGAGGAACAAAAACAGGTGACTATCTCTCTTTTGAAGGTGCACAGTCATTTTATGTTTATGTTTGACTGACCGATATGGCAGTCATCTTGGACTTGTAGAATTATGCAAAAGTAATTGTTTTCAGTTAGTTTTAGGGAAATGTGCTATTGGCAGTCAGCACGGGGGGGGGGGGGATTACCAAGATACCAAGTTTTCAAATATACGGTACGCAAGCAAGTACTATTCAGCTGGTCATATGATCTCAATATGGTGGCCCCAGTGAGGCAGCCCAGCTCCATGTAAAATAAAACAGCTTTTATTATGCTACTGGAGTCTTTATCTCATGAGATTGTACATGGTTTTAAACATATTTTTAAAGAACTATTCATTTCTTTAGAGGTAAAACTTTTCAAATAAGGAACAAATTAAAGAACCCCTTTACCACACTTTTAAACCTCGTTCACGTGCAAACTTTCCCTTTATCTGTGAAATCTTGTGGGTGACTCATAGACTGAAGGAAAATGCAGGTAGGTAGGGCTGTTTCTGCTAACCAGGCATTGTGAGTGCAGTTCTATACATACTATCTGTAGTATTATTTATTAAAGGTATTATCAACTGTGTACAATAGGATGTTGACATAATGATTTGTTACTGCATCAGATGTAATGACGCACATGTTGGTCAGAACATTTGCTGATTTCCCCTTGTGCAATTACACAATAACATTATCTGTGCAGTCTGTGTGCTGTGGTCTAACATCAGCGGTGTTGTGCATGTAGGGGGAAGTCTTAACAAAGCCAGGTGTGAAAAACTGTGCACTATATGAGATTTTGTTTTATAAGTAAGCATGTCACACAAAGGATTTGTGTGGTCTGGTAATCATTCAGATCACTGTTTCAGGACATATTTAGCCAGAATATGATACCATTTTGTCATGTTTGTTTTTATTTTCAGTCAACAGATGGCTATATACAACATACTTGCCCAACAGCATTTTTTTTTAAATTGTTTTATTGGAGTTTTTTTTGGATTTTATTGTATTTTGAACAGGTGTTGAAGTAGTTTTAATCACTTAAGGCACAAGGCCATTTAAAATCAATAGTCCCTGTTATAGTACTTGAAATATAAGAAACTACTAAAAAATTGTGTATCTTGAGAAATGAAAGGCACAGTTTTTTCAGTAGTTTCTTGTAATATTTCAAGTATTAATTATAATTAACATTAGACTATATTATTTATTCTAATTTGCTATATAAAAATATTATATAATTAATATTAGATGCTACAACAGCATTATTTTCTGTGAATTACAACAAAACTAGGAACAAAAGTGTATATCAAAGTGTAATATTGGACCTTATGTAGCCTAAATTTGTAAATATGTACATTTTAATCTCCTCTCTGGTAACACTTTACAATAAGGTTCCATTTGTTAACATTAGTTAATACATTAGGCATCATGAACAAACCATGAACAATATACTTTTTTTTTACATCATTTATTAATCTTTGTTGTTGAACAACAATGTTAGTTGTTCATTGTTAGTTCATGTTAATTCATAGTGCATTAACTAATGTTAACATATACAACTTTTGATTTTAAAAATGTATTACTATATGTTGAAATTGACATTAAGATTAAAAATTCTTAATAAGTTTGGTTCATTGTTAGTTCATGTTAACTAATGTTTACAAATGGAACCTTATTGTAAAATGTTACCCCCTCATTCATCTTCAAGTTTTTATATATATATATATATATATATATATATATATATACAGCAAGCCATGACAACAAAAATGATTAGCACTACTTTAACACCTTAACTCTTTTTAAAGGTTTGAATTTAGCTTTTGAAGAATGGCATGACTACCAGCATAGCTTCTGATTTCAGAATAAAAACAGTTGAAAGTATCCATCTCTCTGTCTTACTGAAACCACCAAACAGTCAAACAGTAAAAAAACTAGTCTCTTTTATTTTTTTGTAGTTGTTGATTGGTGGTCTTTTTTATTATGTACAACACTCAGTGAAGCTGATGAAAACACTCAACAGTACTTTTACTCAGGAGAGGATGTTTGCCTGATAAAAGAACATCATGTCTCTCTGCTGTTTTTTTCTGCTTGTCTTTTTTTGCCCATCTCTTTTTAGTAGAGGTCTATTGGTCAAGGTAATAACAGCACAGATGTATTGATGGGCAAATAATTACACATATGGCCCAAATGAAAGGGGAAATATGAACAGTCCATAAAGGCAGAAGAACAAGCGATGGATAAAGTGGACTGCACTCAAGCACCATTTCAGTGCTCCAACAACAATTACACATTATGGCTCATAAATGGACTGCCATTAGATAGATTTCTAAGAATAATTGTGCACAGGAACATGGAGAACGGCTGTGGCCTTAATATATTCTTTTCTTTGTTTGTTTGTTTTATCATGGCAGGTGTACAAGAAAAAAACAGAGACTGCAAAGAAGGAGTACCTCAAACAGCTGGCTGCCTACAGAGCAAGTCTTGTGTCTCAGGTATCAAAATGACTGTGGGCTATGATATGTGTATGTGTTTGAGAATGGTCATGTTTATTGAGAAGGCACATTTTCAGATGTTCTTGTTTCACTGCATAAAATAATAATACTTTTTTCATCGTCACTATTTTTGTCTTATTTTCTAGTAATAAATAATAATAAATAAATACAAAATCTTAAAAAATCCTTAAAAGAACATACATTTACTTGAGATGCAAAATTGTGTAAGATAATAAGACACTGTAAAAAGTGGTAACCTGCAATTGTTACCTTATCTCTTAAATTCATGGGTGTTTCGCCAAACATTTTAACATACCTCATGTATATCTATTACAGATTGAGCTACAAAATATCCAGATAGTGTACAATTTACAAAGCTTTTTAAGATAATTAGAAAACAATGGAATATAATATATTCTGTTATATATTATTTCTCGTATATCAAAGAGATGATGCAGTATATGATAGAACGGGATTCATTAATTCTAGGCTAAAATTTTATATGCATAACTGGCTGTCAAACACATATTGAACTACACATAACACATAAGCTACACATGTATTTTCTCAGCACATATTGAGTTTAAATAGATGTACAACTTACATAATTTCAATAGTACACCCAAATGGCAATAGCTATATCATACTGTTCATGTGTTATACTTGTTATAGTTTACTTCAATTTTGCCTCATCATCAAATAGCAATGTCAAATGTAAATCAAGTCAATCGCTGAAACAGCTCCCCCTAAAGGAACAAATAGCATGTATAATACACTATATGGGCAAAAATATGTGGACACCCACTTCTAATTAAAGAGTTTGGTTACTCTGTTAATACCAGTGAAGATAAATCATAATTATACTCCAAACAATGGCATTCTAGGGCATTCTGTGCTTCCAACTTTATGGCAACAGTTTGGGGAGAGCCCTTTTCTATTCCAGCATGAAAATGCCCCTGTGCACAAAGCAAAGTCCATAAAGAAATGGTTTAGTGTGTCTGATGTGGAAGAAATTGACTGGCCTGCACAAAGCCCAGACCTGAACCCTACTGAACACCTTTGGGGTGAATTGGAACGCCAACTGAAAGCCAGGCCCCATTGCCCAACATCAGTGCCGGACCTCAGTGATGCACTTGTGTCTGAATGGGAGCAAATCCCTGCAGCCATGTCACTACATACAGTATAGTGGAAAGCCTTTCCAGAAGAGTGGAAGTTGTTATTGCACCAAAGGGGGAAAATGATGCCTATGGTTTTTAAATTGAAGGTTCATCAAGCACATATGGTGTCCACAAACTTTTGGCCACATAGTGTATGTGCGGTATGTGTACACGCATATGTTATATGCTTATATGGATACTGATAATTCACCATCGTTGCACAGAAATTTGACATGATATTGTAGTCATTTGTTTTGTAATAAACAAAAAGTAGATAGCCTGTTATTGTAAACTTATATAGATATATAATAAGCATAAAATAATAGTTTATGGAAGTGCAAATATTTATTGTGAAACTACTACATATCGTAGAGGTATATACTAAATACAATAGAGGTTAGGGCGTAGCTACAAAAAATGGATGAAGTAAAGGGGGTGGAATGAGGTCCTGGGTCACTAAAGACATGAGATATGCATTTAAAAGGAATAGTTCACCCAGTAGTTTCAAAAATCATTTACTCAACCTAATGCCATCCCAGATATGTATGACTTTTTGTTTCTTCTGCAGAATAAAGACAAAGATTTTTAGAAGAATATTTCAGCTCTGTAGGTCCATACAATGCAAATGAATGGTGAGCAAAATTTTCAAGTTGCAAAAAGCACATAAACATAGCATAAATGTCATAAGACTCCAGTGGTTTAATATATGTCATATGAAGTGATCTAATCTATTTTGGGTGAGAACAGACCCAAAGTAAGTCATAAACATTTGGGATGGCATGAAGGTGAGTAAATGATGAGAGAATTTTCATTTTTGGGTGAACTATTCCTTTACGGGTTAATGAGCTATTTCTACGTGATCTTACCTTTAAAAATGAGTTTTGTTGGTGTAACCTAATGTAGTCAGGTTGATTCAGTCATAGTAAATTATGTTTTTGACTTGAATGAAACTAGTTAATTTAGATGTTACCACATGAAGCACATTTCTCAGGTTAACATTTTTTTCAGTATAGAGAATGTCTTGAAGTTTTTTTTTTGTTGTTGTTGTTGTTGTTTGTTTGTTTGTTTTTTACACCAGTGGCAACTAGTTTTTTTCTTGTTTTAAACATAAATCTAACAAAATTAAAAATATATATATTTGCCAATGGGATATTAAAAAATCAACTAAATTCAAGATATATCAGTGAAAAGTCTTATTATCTTGCAAAATTAGCTTCTCAAGTAAATGGATCTTCTTATAAGGGTGTTTAGATATTTTTACTGAAAAAAAAAGACAAAGATACTGATTTGAAAATTACTTTTTCCAGATATACTGGCAGAAATAGAATTGGAATTGGTAGAAAAAATAAATTTTAGGCAGTCTTAGCTACAAAGTTTATTTTATTCTCCCCCTCTAGAGCTACAATGACCCAGGGGATGTGAAGGCATCACAGGCCTCTCAGATGCTTGTACCCAAACCATCAGTCTATTCCGGGGCAGGCCAGTCTCACCCAGGTCTCTACATGGGTCATCCATACCACCAGCAGCCAGGGCTCAGTCCTCACCTGCCCCCAATGCAGCAAGGCCTAGCCCGAGGTGGCGCGTCCCGGCCTAACGTGTCCATGCCAGGAGCAGTGAGCATGGGCAGCATGGCGGGCTCATCCCCCCCTCCACTGCAGATCAGCCCCCCTTTACACCAGCACCTAAGCCTCCACCAGCAGCAACAGCAACTCAGCAGTCACACTCTGTCCATGCACTCCCCCTCCATGGCCCAGGTGAGATACAAATAAAATACATTACCCTGTCAATGGTTACTGAATAGCAATGCATAAATGCCCTTTGCTAGTGTTAGACCAGTAGATCGACCAGGCCGACTAATTTTGAGATTATCGGCATCACACATACACAGGAAAATGAGAAAGCATGTGACCACATCACATTTGAGGTGTAAACGCTATACGTCCTCAATGCATCCCGGACAGTAGCAAAGCACCACCCCTTACCTGTCAATCAACCACTGAGCTACAACAAGAGTTTTAAACTTTGCCGGTTGTGTGCTGCTTTTGTTTGCACTTTATTTGTTTTTTCTGACTTTTTCGCGGTTTATTATCATGCAGTAACACAATGATATAGTGACTGATGTATGTCATCTTGAAATCCGAACACAAGTGGTCACAGGAGATGCATTTATGTGACCAGGTGTAAACAGCAATGTGTCTCGCCTGACTACATGTGATCGGATCACCTGAGACGTATCTTAATACTGGATGTAAACCGGGTCCATACTCTTCAAAAACACACTTCAAGTCAATATAATATCAATATTGACCCTATTTGCTTGATTATTACAAGTTCCTGGTCTTATTGTAAATGATTAATCAGTGCATATGATTCCACAGAAATAATGCTCCACCTTTAAAACAACTTTGTCACCAAGCCCTCTCATTTTTCAGCCCCTCACTGTCAATCACCTGCCATGAACTGTGTAAAGACAACTTAACATGATCTAATGAATTCCCGCTGGATAAAATCAAGTCCTACATTTAAAAAAATATTTTTTCAAATAGAAATACATTACATTACAGAAGTAAAATGGGTTGCAAACAAGGTATGACAGACAACGGGTCGGGACAATTAAGAGGTTTGCTCCTCCACCAGTCTATTTTCCATAACCTCTTCAAGAACCCAGCTTGTCTGATGCTCTCCAATTTCCATTCTACATTATGGTAGAACAGTATGTGTGTGCGTATGAATGTGAGAGTGGAGGAAGTGCTGTTTATGCAGCAGATGCTGTACCGTTTCATTTTTCATCATTTCCGGCCCCTTCAGCCTATCTCTCGTGCTGGCGAATGAGGTCAAGAGAGAAACCATTAATATCTGCCAGCTTGTTTTATGTCCACGCTGTGCAAAAAAAATCCCAGCGTATCACACAGACAGATTTTCAATTTTCTCTCTGTAATAAACAGATGCATTAGGATTTGGATGTGACTTAAGGTTGCACAAAAAACTTCACATTGAGATTGATGAATACATCAGTGTGGAAGACAAAATGCAGCAACTATCTGATGAAAACAGTTTTTCAGACTGGGTGAAGGAAATGAAATTAGTTCTCTGCTAAAGTGTATAGAAGAAGGCTTTTATTTTACTGTTTTATTTATTTATTTATTTATTTATTTTTTAAATACTTTTTATAGGACGTACCCTATTGGAAAATCCAACATAAATGGTGGCTAGTTTCTTGCTGATCCAAGTTTGTAGACAATCTTGAACCAGGAACAAACCAACAACCAGCTAGTCATGTGTACCATCTTTAGGTGGTCAAGTTTGTGTTTTTAACATGGTAGCTGGTCAATCAGCCACATAATAACCAGCTAATGACCAGCTACAATGTTCCAGCTACCAGCTTAAGCTAACGTAGATTTTCCAGCAGAGTAGATAACAGCAAAGAAGAGAAACTAAATAAAAGCTTTACCAATTCACATACAAACACACACACCTGTTGGTGCGGCTATCCTTATGTGGACTCTCCATAGACATATCTATAGACATATAGATTTTTTTTACTGTACGAACTATAGATTCTATCCCGTAACCCTAACCCTACCACTAAACCTAACCCTCACAAAAAAACAAAAAAAAATCCAGCATTTTTACATTTTCAAAAAAAACTTCGTTTAGTATGTATTTTAAGTGATTTGAATTATGGGGACACTAGAAATGTCCTCATAAACCACATTTATAGCATAATTACCAGTTTGTAACCTAAAAAAAATTATTGTAAACCACTTAAACCTGCCCACACACACACACACACAATCTAATTAAATAGAAAATGATCTCTTTGAAAGCATTCATTTGGTTATTGCCTCCTCTGCTTTAACATGTGAGGAGGGAGAAGGTGTTTCAACTGCAGCCCTGTGTTAGCAACAGCTAGTTTTGTCAATCCAGAGTGCACTTATTATTAGCACCAGTGCTAATTAAACCCTCGTTACCCTAATAGAGATCTCAAATAGAGGTGGTTAAGGAGAGGTTTGAAGCCTTAGTCTCCTTAAGCACTCACGGTGATGGTGAAAAAGTCCTCGTTGATCCGTTTCACATCTTAATAGCCCTGAGCTGTGCTGGAACTTCAGTGGGATTGAGATGAGGTTGTAATGAGGTCCTAATGAATAGCACCCTTGTGCCTTGAAACTCTTTAAGAGATGAGCATCAGCTAGGAGGCAGGACTGGCTGGTGTTGTAGAAAAGAGAGGGAGGGTGGAGAGAGAGAGGGCGGAGAATCACATTGTCTTGCACAAAAAAGAGGGGTTAGCTTCATAAAGAGAGATGATTTAGGTGGTAAGGAGAACAGGTGACACTCTTATCCTATGACAGGAGTTTGATCTTAAACTGAGGGATGCGCTGCACTGACAATGCTGTGCATTATGAAATAAACAATGTCAACTGTCCGTTTGTTTTCTTATTGTTATTTTTGTAGGTGTGTTGTGTTTTTTGTTTTTTACTTTGTTTTTTGTTTTATTTGTTTACTAAATTTTATGTTTTATGTCTTGTTTTGTTTTTTACTTTTTTTGCTTTTATACATTTTTGTTTTGCTTTTGTTTGTTTTAACTTTTTTTTTAACTTTTGTTTTTTGCTTTTGTTTTGTTTTTGTTTTGTTTTGTGGAAGTGCATGGCAATTTTATTGATTCCATCAAAGACTGAATTATGAAACACATATTTCCAGTTGAAACTGTTGCCACGAAAAAGTGAAGCATCTGTATTTGAATATGAAAGGCCTGTTGTTGCAAGATTGTCTTCCTGTGCCCGCTGGGAATTCTGGGAAACGTTGTATTTAAAAAGCAACTACTTGATTGAATTTCATGTGCTTCTTTTTATCAATCCTCGGCAGGAAAATGAACTATTGCTGTGGATGATCAACATCATAAGGAAAAAAGTGTCTAATTTTCATGCAGATTAAAGTGTGAATTTGTCTGAAGTCCAATTTTAGATTACCACAGGGCTCCTTGTATGGGTATGTCAATCTTTTGGAGGAGAGTACAAATACTTAAACTTGGCTTTTCTCTCCTCTGTGTGGGGAGTTCTTAAGCCTGTTCCACAGATCCTGCCTGTATGGGAGACTTTTTAAATCCAAAGGGGAGTAATAATCCTCGTTTATTTTTGCATATTTGTGGAGAGCAAACAAAAACGTGCGGTTCAACTTTTTCTGTGAGCCGACGCAGGGTGGGGGTAGGTGGGGCGGTGTTGGGGGGGTGTGGGGGGACACAAAGGGGCAGATGGAGCCTTTGTGATCGAATGAAGGAGAAGAATTTGAGGAACAATTCATGAATAGGTAGAATCTCTGGAGGGGGAAAAAAACGCAGCCACCTGCTGTCTTGCTCTTTCAGGCAGATTCTCTTGTGTACCACTGAGATTAACTTCCCGTTCACATGCAGTCTTTCTTATAGGCTAAGAACAGAGAAGAAGTCTTCAAATTAGAATATCTGCTTCATTTATTTTTCATCTACCCCCACCAGCCTCACCCCCTGCAACCAACCACTGAATGCAATTCCTTATTAATGCTCATTTGAGGCTGGTTGCATTACACTGTCATCATGTCCACTTCACATCTTGTAGGATGTTTGCTATGTGGAATTAAATTGTACGAGTGGGTTTGTAGTTTAGTCTGGTTTTTCAATCTCGCTCTCCAGGAAAAACAGGAAGGCTGGTTCGGCATTCAGATCCCAGAGTTTGATTCAGCTCAACATATTGTTTCATTAATATCTCACTTATCATTGTGCTAAATGTAATGATTTTCTGGGTAACATTTTACAATAAGGTTGCAATACTTTTACATCATTTATTAATCTTGGCTAATGTTAATTTCTACATGTACTAATACATTTGTAACATCAAAGTGCTACCAATTTTGTGGACATATGTAATAATTTGTACAAAAAAATTCCAATTTGCACTATGAGCCTGTGGGACCTGCAGTATGTAAAATCTAATATGTAATTTTCCATTGTGTTCTCCCTCTCAGGGTTTCCCTCTTCAGGCAGAGTATCAGAGCATGGTAAATGTCACATCCTCTGCTGCACCCGGTCTGTCCCCTTCAATGGACTACCGCACCGGCTGCAGGAATGGACCGACCCAGGGTCTGGACTGGACGTCTGACTACTGCGGCAACGGGTAAGTGCTCAAAGCTCCCCCACCCATTAAAATAAATCTTGGATGCTTAACATAATCATCCAGAAAATTATAGAAATTCTTTCAGAAAATATTTTAATGCAACCTTTTCAAGGTGTCCTCAAAAACAGCTGTATCAAGTTAGTGCTTCTGATTTTTGTGGCGGCCATTTTGATGTGTGTATATTTCCCTCCGTAGAGCTCTGCAGAGGGACAAAGCCCTGTATCTGACCTGATCGAAACCCTCGCTTTATGCTCACAGGACCAAGGCAGTTCCTCATCCCAGTACAGCTGTTCAGGACCAGATTTTTCAGGCCCTATTTTAGACTAGACACAATCCACGCATCAGCAAAATATTGTTTGAATGCTTTCTTTCTCATGACTCACACTTTAGTGCACCCTACCTTGGTGGGTTTGGAATTTGTATCTCCTTTTAGCTTCTGACATTCAGACATTTTGGATCGTTAAAATAGAATTAAAATCATCAAAGCATGAACGTAAATTGTATGCTAACATTTTTTTAAATGCAATCACCTCTCTCTAATGAAATTGTCTTTTAATGCCCTCCTCTTGTTTGGGTCCTTGTTACGTACCTAATAAGAGGTAGTATATAAAAAACTCTGTAGATGTGTGTTTTATTGGAGATTGCTCATGGTTTTAAGAAAACTGCGTAGGTCAATTTGCCTTGCAGGACGGTTGTGTCAATCCATCGGTTTCTAAGCACTTACTTCTGTGTGTCAGAGACTCCAAGCTCTCGCTGACAAACAGCGGAACAAAAAACCAAAACAGAACTTCTTTTACTGTATAAAGAGGAAAAAAATCGCAATCTGAAAAACAAAAACCCACAAAAAAGAATGTGGATGATATGACTCCTGCATTTTCCCCTCTCCGACCCCTCCTTTCACACACCTTTTCTCGTTGTATCATTCTTCCCCACTGTAATGATCTTTTCTAGTCAACTGCCTTAGAAACAGAGTTCTGTTGCAAGTACAAAACAGTCGCTCATAGGAACATTATGAACGACCAGATGGGTTGTTTCAGCCCTTGTTTCAAGCTGTAAATAGAATCTGTGTTACTCCTAGAGTATAAGAATTAAACTTTTTTTTTTCTAGTAACTATATGATTTTGAATTGGACCACACCAGTTCATTTAAAACTCGAAAAGGGATAATTAGCCAAGAGGGGTCATTTCTTGGCATCGGAAGTCCCCGCTGATTAGAATAATAACGAGAGACGAAAGAAGTATTTTTTCCCAAGTTTACTGAAGTAAAGGTTGATTCCATCAATCTGCGAGGTAGCATGAAATGATTAATTAAGCAAAGTACTAAAGAAAAGTTTATTTTGTATTACACAAAATACTTCTTTTGTATCACTTCTGGCATATTGATCAATGTCATCCAAACTATGTGTATGAAACTGTCAGATGCTTATATGGTGTTAATTAGAAGAAACAGTGGCAGATTGGAGAGTTGCTGTATAATCCTGGCATATGGCTGATCATTTACTATTCCTCTACACTGTGTCTATATGAGATCTTTTTATGGTACTTGTTTGCGCCTATTTATGAAGGAAAAAATAACTGTAGGTGTTTTTGAGTAATTATGTTAGAGTTCCAGAGATGTTTTTCTGTTCATTTGTTTTGACAGAATTGATCCAGGCAACAATGTGAATAATTCTTATTTAGTTTTTATTGTGTTTGAAAATAAATAAAGGCATACCTGCATTTTTGTGCAGTAAATAATCAGTTTGGGTCAAGTGTGTTCTTTGCTAGGAATTCAAAATATTTAGATTGAATTTATTTGAAACATTTTTATTCTCATAATTCCTCACACACAGACAGAAGTTTATGTATAATGAACACACATTCTCTTCCTCAATTATATCTCATAACTGTGTCACAGCAATGTTGATGCAGAGTATAATAATAATAATTGATTTTCCAACCATGAACACAGCTCAAATAAACCAACCAGTGTCAAGACCACATTCCTGCCCTGCCATAGAGTCTGATTCACTCACAGTCACACAGAGACTAAACACTGTATGTATTAATCTTGCTTTAAAATGGAAGTGTTCTTTAGTGTTTGTCCTACTAAAATATAAATTGCTGTGTATGGCAGCTTTTCTGCACAGATTGTATCTATAAAGCCTATGTCTCCATCATCCACAAACATTAAGGACATCAAACTAATGGAACAAAAGTAATTTGGAACAAAAAGTCAATGTTTCCAAATCTGACTATAATCTTACTTTTACATTCTACATACTTAACCTAATACGTACTGTTGAGGGATAATCAGAGGACACTCTAATGTCCCTCCTGTCAAAATCATCTACTTTTTCTCTCCTTTCTTCATGGGAACTGTGGAATGAATGATTCCCACTGAGATGTAACTGTTTTCTTTCATTGCTGGTCAGTCACACATATAAACTCACTGAGTACTTTATTAGGAACACCCGTACATCTACATATTCATGCAGTTATCTAATCAGCCAATCATGTGGCAGCAGTGCAATACATAAAATCATTCAGATACGGGTCAGGAGCTTCAGTTAATATTCACATCAAACATCAGAATGGGGAAAAAATTTGATCTCAGTGATTTCGACCGTGGCATGATTGTTGGTGCCAGACGGGTTGGTTTGAGTATTTCTGTAACTGCTGATCTCCTGGGATTTTCACACACAACAGTCTCTAGAGTTTACTCAGAATGGTGCCAAAAACAAAAAACATCCAGTGTGCGCGAGTTCTGCGGACGGAAACACCTTGTTGATGAGAGAGGTCAGTGGAGAATGGCCAGACTGGTTGGAGCTGACAGAAAGGCTACGGTAACTCAGATAACCACTCTGTAGAATTGTAGTGAGCAGAATAGCATCTCAGAATGCACAACACGTCGAACCTTGAGGCAGATGGGCTACAACAGCAGAAGACCACACCGGGGACTTTATTAGGACCATTGTGTTCCTAATAATGGACCTGAAAATGAGAGTGGCAGGTTAATTATTTACTGCCACAGGTTTTATTAAAAGGTCTCTCTGGATCAAGACAATATAAATCTTAAATCAATTATGCACAGCTAATATTGCTTTATTAGTTGTATTTTGAGGTAAAGCAAAGTACTGTATGTTACCTAAGTGTCTTGTTTCATAAGCGAGAATTAAACTTAGTCACTTGAACTAAAACCTTGATTGGACAATTTCCAGCTGCAATTAAATGAAAAAGACTACCATGCCAAATAATTTGTGACAGATAAGTTATAACAGAAATTTTGCAACCTTGAAAACCAAACCAAATCTGCAAAGTTTTCCCAAAATTCACCATAAAACTAAATATACATATACAATAATGGTTTTCATAACCAGTGTCTTCCTAAAACACTAAAAATAAACATCATTAATATGAATGCTTCGGTCTCTAAGGTTTAATAAACTATCTGAATCTGTACATCTCCCTGTTTTTATCTAACATCAAAGCTCATTGTCATGGAGTTCTTTCTTTTTCTTTTTTCATTTTTTTTTTTTTTTTCAATGGCAAAATATTGCCATCTAGTGATCTAAGACAGAAATACAGTAGGCCTATGGCGTGATCTAGTGGTTCTCAACCTTTTTGACTCCAAGTCCCCCCACTGTCCAAGACAATATTTGAAGGCCCCCTCGCCTGAAACTAGACGTGTCTGATTAAAATGACTAATCATGAATCATTTTTGATTCTAGAAGTTTCAGAAAGAGACTGTTTATAATTTGTGGGCATACATCTTAAAGTATTTTTAGCATTCTAATTAAGATGTATCATTTTAAATATTTTATATATATATATATATATATATATATATATATATATATATATATATATATATATATATATATATAATTAATTTTAAGTAATCTTGAGGCCCCCTTGGAAGTGTGCTGAGGCCCCCTATTGGGTCCCAGCCCCTTGGTTGAGAACCACTGATCTATGCTGTGGATACAATGAGCCTCACTGGTTGTCATAACAAGTTCTAATGTCAAACAAATGTGCCTGTTTGTTTGAACAAAGTGCTTTATTTTTATTTTTTTTTCCAGGAATAAAATGATGATTCATGTTACAGATAAATCCTCTTTTATTGACAGGTGAATTGTCTTTTTGTAACAATGAGATTTACCAAGGTGACTAACAACAGGGCTACCAGATGGTCCAATGGATGACTAATGTTACCCTCTACTGATCATTATCTCTTCATCTAAAAAGAAAGAAAAATCCTTCCTTTGAGACCACACCCTTTCTTACTTGCTCAGTCACTATCCAAAAAGAGTTGATAATAAAATATCCATGCACAAAAGCAATTGAAAATAAAGTATTCATACACACACACAAAAAAAAAAAAAAAAATTAATTAAAAAAGGGCCTTTTTCCTTTTAATTGAAGCCATATTGCTTTGTAATACCCTTGTTACAGTTTAAAAAAAAATATTCCTGTTGCTGTTATAACAATTCGGTGCTGATGTTCTTTGTTACGGTCTTTGTTCCAGTAAAATCTGTCAATGTTCACTCATGCTTTATTTTTTGCCTCTTTATATGAACGCACATTTCTTAACTAATAAGAATAAAACCGGTCATTGGCAAACTTTTGTAAGGGCTAATCCCAAATTGCATTAATGTACTTCCCTTAATTAATGGTGATGTGAAAATTGTGTACTTTTGAGTATACTAAAATAGTATTAGTATAGTATAGTATTAGTTATATATAATAAAAAAGCATCTAAATACCATATGTTATACCCTTCTAAAGCGCAAGTGCTTGTGACCAATATTAGCCCAAAACTGTGGATAAATGCTTCAAAATCTGGAAATAATCTCCTTTACATATTTTCTTTTACAAACATCAAAGTATGATGTTTAATGAAAATGTAATTGTAAAAAATGACAATGCATATCCAAATATGATTAGTTATCTTCAATTAATATTTTATATAAAACTACTTGCTTGTTTAATGACAGTATATTTTAACAATGTATTGTTTTTAATGTAATCTAGTTTAAAATAATGTAATCTAGATCAAAATAATTATTTCACACAAGTAACTGTTTTTACAAATCAATTATACAACAGAAGTTCCCGTCCTCGAATCTGGTTGGACAAGTGGACACTTCACTTATTAAATCACAAATGAGCATATTTAATGTTATTAAAAGTGAGTCATTCAATCATTAACTTAACTGATTCATTAAAAAAGCCCAGTGTCGTTCACCACAAAAACAATACAATTTGTATCTTAAAGTGATAGTTCACACAAAAATGAAAATTCTCTCATCATTTACTCTCCCTGATGTCATCCCAGATGTGTATGGCTTTCTATATTTTGCTGAACACAAACAAATATTTCCAGAATAATATTTCAGCTCTGTAGGTCCTCACAATGCAAGTGAATAGTGACCAGAACTGTGAAGCTCCAAAAATAGAGATATGTCTATTATATTTATTTGACATACCTTACCTCTTCTGCACATTAAATGCCCTTACATTTCTGTCTTGTTCTTGTATTGTTTGTGCACTGGAAGCTTCTGTCACCAAGACAAATTCCTTGTATGTGTAAGCATACTTGTACATTCTGATTGTGATTCTGATCAAGATAGCATAAAAGTAATCCATAAGACTCCAGAGGTTATATTCATGTCTTCAGAAGTGATATAACAGGTGTGGGTGAGAAACAGATTCATATTTCAGTCCTTTTTTACTATAAATCTCCACATTCACTTTCACATTCTGAAAAAAATTATTGAAAGATCGATCTGTTTTTCACCCAAAGTGATTGCATTGAGTCGTATGGATTACTTTTATGCTGCCTTTATGTGGTTTTTGGAGCTTGAAAGGTCTGGTCACCATTCACATAAATGATGAGAGAATTTTCACTTTTGGGTGAACTATTCCTTTAAAGCTTGTTGAAGCTGTTTTTTTTTTTTGTTTGTTTGTTTTTGTTTTTTTATCACTGATTCATTTAAAACAAAACACTGTTCAAAACTGAAGCTGTTCTGTCAGGGGGGCAGTTGCCCTCCCCCTGGCCCCCCTTTAGAACCGCCACTTACCTAGAGTATGAGTGCAGTGCATAAATCAAAATTACTGTATGCTTGATTATGCTTTACATTCTTTTGGAACTATTTTCGCTGGCAGAGAAGAAATGCACGAACTAACTGGCCAGTTTTTGTTTGAAACTTATTATTTAGGTTACTTGTTTGTTAAACTGTCATATAAAAGCAATTTTACATTTGTAATTGTTCTGGTACAACTGCACACTTGCTTGTGTGCTTTTGCTTAATTGTACAACACTGTTTTGATTGGACGTGGCGTTGCGGAGCACTAATATTTAGTATGAAGCACTGGGACATTTCACTATCTGTATCATGGAACTGCTGCTCGCCGACACACAATGGTTGATCCTGCTTTGGCTTTCTTAGGGAAAAGACTGGTTCTGTCTAATTTGCATTTTTAATTATTTATCTGTCTTTTAATTTACTGAAAAAGTGAGGTGAGTAAGACACTCAGTAAAAGGCTTCAGCTTGTCAAAACGACAGAAACTTTGTTACTAGATAGTCCATATCCATATCTGAACTCCATATCAAAATCATTACCCTAAATTACAGTGGCCTTGAGATTATCTTCATGAAGCAGTTCAGATAATATAAAACAATGGAATACTCCACTTTTCAATTACACCCTCTATATACGTTCTCTAGCAAATAACACATTTATAGATAGTGCTCAAACTATCGTCTAAAATACCTAAAGTTTACTTGGAATTCACAGGTCACAGCATGACTGATAGTAACCAACAATGTGCTAGCTAGTGTATTGTGACAGACTCACTGACATGCACAAACAACTCAACTCCAGTCCTGCCAAATATAAGGTTGCTGAGCTCACAAGCAAACAACTAATTCAGATGTATTATTTACATTGGCAAACAGCATCTGTCTGCTGGCTCTGTCATCAAGTTCATTGAAAAAGACAAAAAATTAACCATCATCACTGAACTGCTTTTAACCCAGTTGCTGTATCTGTATCTGGCTCAGAAATGTAATTTAACACATTTTCAACTATGATTTAATAAGTGTATCAGAGGGATGGTCACAATCTGAAATATGAAACATAATGTTATTGTAAGGGATGTTGAGTACTTGATATGTATGCTTACAGTAATTTAACAAGTCAGTATTAAGATCATTATATAGTTCTACAGCATGGTTCCAAAAAGTATTTGGACACTTTTGTATGCTTAAGTAACACTTAAAATGTGGCATCTGAAAACAAATGATGCTAGACCTTTTCTCAAACGAACTTTTTTAAGTTATTTTTGTGATTTCAAATTGAATCTCAATGTGATTTTCAGTGGATGTATGAAGTTCATCAGGTTCATACAGGTGTCCAGCTAGAGAATCCATGTGAGTAGTTCATGGTCCACAAGCGTTTGACAAGCAGAAAGTATCGAAATCACGGCCAGATGTAGGCAGGGGTGTGCTGTGCCCACCCAAAGGTCAAATCAAATCACTTTTATTGTCACACAACCATATACACAATTGCAATAGTGTGTGAAATTCTTGAAAAAAGGTGAGTCTTGCCCACTTAATCCAAAATTAGGTTTCAAATAAGCGGTATTATGTAAATTATTTTTATTTTTACGATTTGTGCATTGGTTTAAAGCAATTTGGGAGCGGGCTGAGTGATGGGCTGTATACCACCCCAACCAATCACAAAATAGCACCCGAAATTTTTATTATTTTTCTATATTTGTCATTGTCCAAAAGCAATGACACACTCAGAAGGAGGCTTCACTCGGGAGCCAGAATGATAAGAATAGATATTTTTGTGCAATGGATAGGTTTTTGGTGCCCATGTAGAAGCCTGGTGGTGGCTAGAGTCAGCTATGTACTTATCCTAATTTCAAACAGTATATCTATTGTTTTGTCATTTCAAAACTAACAGACTTCTCTTTGTGAAATGCTTTTATTGAAGTGTGCTTGTGCTATCTTTCTTTAAAATAAATTCCATTGGTCTGAGATATTTTGTCATCTAATGCAATGACATTCCTAAATTTTTAAGAGTGGTTTACTGTAGCTAAGTGTCCTTATACTTTTTTTATCTTTTATCAATTTAATCCAAAATTCCCATTATTTAGAAAAGTAATCCTTTATTACTTTGAACGTTGGCAGGTGTTTTTATGTAATAGGTTCAGCGTGTACAGCAGGGCACTAAAGTACACTCTTTCACGTTGTATCCTGAAGATAGTCGAATTGTCAATTCAGGGTTACTAAGAGTCACTTTAATATTTATATACTCTGGCCGTGCGTATCAACAGATGAGGGTGGCTGGTAAGTGTGTGTCCTTGACACAATCTAACTATGTCTATCGTACTAGATTTAGGTCTATGTCAGTGTCAAGATTACTTTTGACAATTTGGCATCCTTAGATAATGCTAATAGAGATTAGGGAAAAGGAAAAAAGGTGTGGCTTGGGGTCAGAGGACACTAGCCCACCACCCTTGACAGACGTCACTGAAACGAAGATTGTGGTGGTGGAAGAACGTTGGAAGAGTTGAGTGAAGAACATAACATTTGGATGAATTGCTTCTGCTTGTATTATTAGGGGGCCAAGCAGCGAAGCTGCTGGAACCCAATTGTAATTGTGCTGATTTTCTTCTTTTTCTTCTTCTTTTTTTCTGCCCTAAAAGTGTCTGGGCGTCAGAGACCGTAAGTCGTGGAGACACCAAACTTGGCAGGATGATCCCAAATCCCTCTCACTACTCAGGCACACATAAACACACCCATCTGACCCTAGGTGGTGCTATAATAAACACTTTTACGTTTTTGCTCATATCTCTGCAACCGTAAGGGCTAAAATCGAAATTCTAGCCCTTTTTCCTCTGATTCCTTGAGTTAAGAGGAAATGTAAATGTATGTCTCCGAACTCCTCCTAGACTGTTAGTCCAATCGGCATGCAATTTGGTATACATAATCTACAGACCCTCCTGATAAAAGGTTATCAAAAGAATTTCGATACATGAAATCGTTCCGACGATATTAACAATACAATTCCTACGGTTTAACGCAATTTGAGTAATTAATCAATATCTACTCACCGCAAACTCCAAAAGTAACCAAACTCGGTGCGCATAGTCAACAGGACATTTAGAAGACGTCAGCAAAGTTTCATACAATTTCACCCCTAGGGGGGCACTACAACAATAAAACTGCCATAACTTTACAGCCGTTTGAGCAAAAAAGTTCAAATTAAATATTAATCTTCTTTGGTTCAAATGCTGACATATTCTTAAAAAATCTATTCGACAAATTAACAAAAATGCAATACAATTTCAGCACCTTATAACTCGTATTTGGAATGGACGAGGGTTATGGAAATTACTATACACAAGCAAGGTGTCAATTCGAAGCTGCATATAACATTTTGTGATAATCGGCCACATGGTGGCGGTATAATTAGCTAATTCACTTTTTTGCTCATAACACCGGAACCGTATAGGCTACAATACAAATTTGTAGCTTCTTTAAATCCACAAGTGCCGCACATTGATATGGTCACAATGATTTTCATTCCTGCAAAAAAACTTTTTTATCACAAATATTTTTTGAAAAAACTACTTTTTAGAACTCGTCCTAGTCCGTTTTCCAAATTCGCATGAAACTTGGCATAAGAAAATCTACAGACCCTCCTGACAAAAAGTTATCAAAATAATTTTGATACATCGAATCGTTCGGAAGATATAAGCAAATATATTTTGGGCCGTGGCTTACAATGACGTATTAAGTTGTATTTTGTGAGCGCAATTTTCTAACTTAACAAAACTTTGTACACATAGATAAGAGAAAACTCTAAGGTTACTTGCCGAGTTTCATCCATTTTTGAAGCTAGAGGGCGCTATAACTGAAGAAAATCCTAATTGTGCAACTGTGCTCAAAGCAGTTGAATTAACTCCAGAACTGTATATGATTAAAAAAAACAAAACATTTTTTTATTTTTTATTTCTGTGAATCCATTAGTGCCTCCAATTCATTTGGTTACATGAATTTCCATTTTCACAATAAATTTACCATTTTGATTTGATTGAAAAGCGTACTTTTTCGAATTCGTCCTAGGCTGTTTGCCCGATTTACATGAAACTTCGTACACATTATCTACAGATGTTACTGACAAAAATGTAACAAAAAAATTTTGATATGTCAAATCGTTCAGAAGATATTAGCTGATAGGATTTTGCATGTGGCCTGTTATGACTAATTGGCCCATATCTTGTGAGCACAATTTTTAAACTTAACAAAACGTAATATTCATGCACAAAAGAACATTTTGAGGTAACATGCAAAATTTTCATCAATTTGGCAGTGCTATAACAGAAGAAATAGCTACTTTTACAATTGCATTTTTAAGCAGTTAGAAATATGGAGATTGACAAGATGTTTTACTGTTTGTCCACCAGAGGGAGCCACAAGACAAAACAAAATTGTAAATGTCTGATTCCACAGAAATTCTAACATACTGTATTTTGCCACAGCCCCTGTAAATCAGACAATCTTTTGAAGTCCATAATGCACCGCTGTCTGGCTGTAATTAAATTGTTGCAGGGATTATATAATGGTTAAACATTCCGTGCATCTTAATTCAGCTCATTTGTCACTGATTCTTGAGATAAGGGACAAAACATGTCTTACATACAAAAGTCATATTTATTTTAAAAATCAAGAAATTCATAACAATAAAAATACTGGAAAAGTTCAATCTAAAGGAAATGTGTATACTCAGGGCATTTTTTACTTATATTTTTAAATAATTTCATTAGAATGTTTTTTAATGCATGCTCTATACTTGGAAGCACATGTAACTTGTCCTCAGCAAGAGGTCACAATGTTAAACTGCTAAACAAAGTGTTTAAAAATGCAACAGTTTCATAAATATAAATATCAAATGAAAGGTAGGGATCTGTAAGATATCAAACAATACATTAAGAAAACTTTAAATGATATTTTCCATAAAAAACTGCAAATTGAATTTGTGTCATCACTTTGCGTCAACTCCGTCAGATTTTCTTTTTTTAATCCTGAATAAATCAGAAAATGTCCTGGTCAGCTTTAACTCCGAGTACCCCATTCCCACTTCCTGGTCATGGCGGATGCAACAGTAGGACACGTGGTCTGGTATGTTTGATATTTTTCATATTTTAAACAAACAATGTATAACCCTCTGCAGTCACAGCTTCAACTTGTCAACTCCATCATTCTCATTATTATAATTTCTGTTAATTGTGGGATCAATTTTGGCATTTTAGTTTAGATTATAGAGGCATCTTCAACTGAGGGGGGAAAAAATGGCTCCAGTGTACAACACATGGTTAAGATGGAAAAATATTAAAATTTGTCAACTCAGTCAGGATTTTCAGAATAGTATGAAAACAGAAAAAAAGAAAAAAGAAATATTGATTGTATTTTATCACTTAACTCCTTTACCGAACAATATTATTAGATAATTAAAGACTTTACACTTGTTGGATGAATCAAATTAAAATAGCACGCTTTTTGGTGTGTCTGACGGAGTTGACACAAATTACAGAAAAATGCAATTTATGAAGTGAATAAATATAAATTTTCAGAAAAAAATAAAGTGTTTTTATAAAAACCTGTTCCCTTACATCGTTCGTTAGCTGAGACCTTTCTCTACAAATATATCGATTTCAAATTAATTTAGTATTAAAAAATAAAAACTCAGATTTTAAACAGTTTTGTCCCTTATCTCAAGAATCAGTGTTTTATCATGCTTAGTGATTTAACACCGATTTAACATTTACATCTGTTATAATTAACTTTAAACTTGCAGCTGAGGTCGTGTAAATATTCAACTGACCTACAATTAAACATGAATAACTTTGTAAGAGAACAGTGAGTATGCAGTCTGCCCTCTGAAAAACACTGATCATATTATTTATATTTATTATGGCCCGAAATCTTTGTCCATCAGCCGCAATGTATGCTATCAAATCCGGAGTGCGAGAGCGATGGCTCATCTCGGTATCGTCGTGATTACCGCTTCCCTGTATGCAGGGACACGGGATGTTCTCACAAGAAATGAGAAAACAGCGTTAATTCGGGCACATGAGAGCAGTTACAAGCGACAGGTGATCATCGCTTGTAATTGCAACAACATTTTTTTAAACTCTTAACTATGTTTCTGTGTTTCTTAACTAAGTCTCACGTACCTCAAGCGCACATACTTATCTCTGTTCATTCAAGTTGGACATCTTAGGAAAGTAATGATAACTTGACATTTTTCATCATGCTTAAACACTCTGTGGATTCAGTGAAGAATTTGCTAGAATGACTCAAAATGACAACTATTTGTGAGTATTACTGAACATTTCATTAAATGAACTGAAGGTTCGTGAACCGGACTGATGTGTTTATCACTGCGTACACAGCAGTTGTGGATCGCACCAATGGAGTGGGTGAGTAAATGCTGAGAGGATTTAAATTTTTGTATTAACTATTCTTTTAAAAGGCACCAATACCATAAACATAAGGTAATATGTTTGGATTTCAAAAAGTATTTTGATTACTGAAGAGATTACTTTGCATTTTATTGTCATTTGTTTCATTTAATATTTAGTCCTTTCAGATGGAAAACATTTATACATATAAATGACGTGATCCAAAGTGCATTTGAACAGTGGTGAAACACTTTCTTATGATGTGTTACATTCACACGAGCAGACAGAGAATTAAATTTGAAGTACGTTTGGAGCAGAAGAAATAGAAATAAACCTTGTGTAAATTGTCAGCTTTACGCTAAGCAAAAATTATATTTCTAGCCATTTTACATGCACATGTTACCAGGCATGATCATATTTTTTTATCAAGAAAATTCACATTGGATCATAATTTCTTTTTGTCTAGTAAGACCTTTGATATTAGGGGAAAAATCGTATTCCTGATAATAATTGTTTTATTGTTTTCTTGTAAAAATATCCTTAAAACAAGATCAGTTTGATTTATCTTGTTTTAGAAACAACACGGCATAAGATATTTAGGTTTTTCAGAGAATGTATTTTTAACATGTATTTTGTCTTACTGTACTGGCAGAGTTTTAATAGTCAAAACAAGTGAAAAAATCTACCAGTGCTGAAGAAGTAATCCAAAGTATTTAGAATACATTACTGACCTTGAGTAATCTATCGAAATACGTTACAAATGACATTTTACAGCATGTATTCTGTAATCTGTAGTGGAATACATTTCAAAAGTAACCCTCACAACCCTGATCACTCATTATGTGTGTGTTACTGCACGATTATTGTGTAGCTTAAAGCACAAACATAAAGTATTATAACAAAATAAAAGTGTGAAAACAGCACATCGATTCTGTGCTCAACAGTCACACAATAAAATGGATGTCAAATAACAATAATTTAAAAAAAAAGGTTTATGGTTTATATCATCGGTCACCAATTAGCAGACTGCGGTCATGGTCCGGACCTCGGCTGGGTTCCATTCGGACCGTGAGACATCATGACATCGGCTGACCCATCTCTCCCTTTCTGCACTTCAAGTGATCAGCGCGGCAAAACAATGGAGCTGTGTATAGCGCAAGCGCTTGGGCATAGATAGCACTGATCTTTCAGCGCTGTATCCTCGAATATTTTTCTCTATTACAGAACACGCTTCATTTATACACTTTCGCGCCCTGAGCGCGTTGCTAGACGTGGTCTGAAATGAATCCAACCATTCATCTAAACCAGGTTTGTGATAGGAAGACGTGCTTCCAGAGCGCCTTTAAACAATTAAGTTTTTTATGTCTAAAATTGCCTTTATTATCATCAGCATGTTTAAAGTCTTTCACAAATGTATTATTTTTGTGAAAATTAATCAAATCTTTTGCATTGATGGCAATAAAAACAACCAGAAATTTTATATTACTTGTAGTATAGTGGAGTTCTCATGAGAATGTTCCCATTATTCGATATTTATATTCCATTTATTGTCCTACTTTAGCTAACAGTATTTTAAGCTTTACTATTGTGATGTAGCCTACATTGTTTGTTGTTGATACATTTTCACTTTAAGGAAAATATAAAAACGGTCCATTCAGACTTTTACATTTGTCCACATTTGCTTTTGGGGTACTCCTGAACCCTGAATCTTTCTTTAGTCACAAAGCCTGCTATGCCCCTTAGGTATCTAAAAATATTCAAACACAAATACTGGACTACTGTCATTCAGCTTCAAAACAAACAGTTGATTTTATCTTTAAACATTCATATCAAAGTGCACTCGGTTGATGAACTTATTGAAATATTTTAATCTTTTGCAAGAATATTCCCCAAACCCCACTAGTTTTGTTTTGTCTCTGGGGCCACAATGTCATAATCCTTGCCAACTTGTACATTTATAATAGCTATTTCATAAAACTGATTAAGCATTTCTTATGTCATTTCATAGCTACAGTATACTGACTACTGACACCATGTAAGTTATTGTCCGGACCTTTGCTGGGAAGGAAATGTAGAGACCAGACCTCTTAGAACTTTAATTGAATACCCCTGGTTTTTATCAAATAAAGTTAATATTTATTGCACCAATAAATGAAATATCGTGTGCATGCTAAAAGATCCATGTTTAAATAGAGCAGGATAATAGAATGACAATTGTTTTATGGAGAAATAATGGGTATACAAAAGCAACATTAAACACTCAATGGATTTCCCATTTATTTATCATCAAAGGTGTTTCTTGTCTTCTCAAGTTTATTTTTGTTTTAGATCTGCATATGAAAAGGTTAATTAGTGTTTGACAAATAAGTGCTTAGTGCAGATGTAACCTGACACCAGTACTTGCTCACACTGCAAAGCTTAATAAACAGGTCCTAGCTGATCATATCCTAATTTTTTTGTTTTTCGCCTGTTTTCACTTAAGACATATTTGACTGTGTTTACAGACTTTTTACAGTGTGCTTTCCCGTGCTGGTAAAAAAAAACAAAAAAACGTTTGTGTTTTATCTGCTTACTATAAACCGCCCTGTAATAATTAACTTTAATTTATTGCTACTTGTTATTTTTATTCATGCAGAATAAAATATCATAAATATCATAATAAAATAAATAAAAATAAACAAATAATTCCACCTTCCTACTAGGAAAAGTGCAATGGCACACCACATAATGTTAGACTTCCAACTTGGAAATTCTTACAAAATATTGCACTCCACTTTGCCAAGACGCAGAGGCCTGTCATCACACAAACATTCCAAAACCAGAAAAATGCACAACCTTGGTACTATACCTTGACTTTTATTCAAAAATATCACTCTGTGAAGCAAACGTTCTGCATTACATGATGATAACACTTGTTTAACAAACATTTGCAAAGACACGTGTTCTAATCATGCTACATTGTATTCTTTCTATAAGTACCTGTAATGCAAATGCGAGTATTGCAGCATCATTTATAATATGGTTGCTCTGACATGTCTCTAATAACAGTCTAACACCTGCTAGGCTAACAGGATCATTCCAATTTGGTTTTCTTATAATATTATGACCATCATGCAATTAAATGCCATTATGATCAAACATCAAAGATATCAAGTAGAAATATCCCACATTCAAGTTTCATGTTACACAACATAATGACATAAACAGTTACATCATAGCAACCAAAAAAATACAATTCCTGCATTAATCTCCAAAACATCATATTTATGTTAGCTTGTCCCTCACACTCTCATTTTCATCCTGTTAAATACCAAATATGGGGCTACTGTGAAGGTCCATGTGTGCTTGGCCCCCGATGATTGCCGCTTGCGGCTATATTTCTAATTTGTAAGTCTGTTTGGATTAAACAATCTTGTTTAAACAATTGAAAATATTTTTAGTGATTGGTTGAATTACATTATGATATGCTTCAGTACTGTTTTTATAAACCTCATTTAATATAAATTTAAGGAGAGACAATATAATCTATAGAAACCATCTGGTATAATGGAAATAGTTCATTTTTAAGGTACTAAGAAACTGTAGGTATACCCTGGTTGACCACCAGTACTTAATACATAAAATACATAAATACATAAAACCTTGGTTACCCTTAAGTGGGTGTATTTAAAAAATAAGACAAGCACTCTGATGTTTAGGTTAAAAAGGCAATTTGTACACTAAGCATCATTAAAAATATAACGTTAAAAAAAAGAAGGAAAAAAGTAAAACAGCTATTTCTAATCATTGTACAATAGCATATTTAAAATACTGGCTATTTATTATACAGATCAGAAATTGAGCAGAATGCTATGAACACCCATGGCTCACATGCAGAAAATGTTACTGAAAATTGTAAAAAGAAAAGTCCTGAAGTTTCTTCCAAACTTCCTAAAATCTCTCACAAATCTCTTGAAAACACAGTTGAATCCTATTTACATTTGTCTGGCTGGATATGACACAAAATATACATTATTTACAGTTCACGGTTGAGTCAATAAATAAGTGTGAGATCCTTATTGAGTTTTGAGTCTGTATCGAAAGTCAACATCATAGGTAGGTTGCAGAATTCCCAGGCCGGCTCGAGACTGGTCAAGTGGTGGTTCTTTCACATCAGAGTGCAAAAGTTCCATCTCAAAATATGATAGAATTAGAGACAGAAACTGCTTCATCTCATGCACAGCAAAGAAGCGGCCCGGACACTTGGTCACCCCAGAGCCGAAGGGCATGTAATAGTAACGGAGTTTGCGTCCGTTTCTGTAAAAGCTGGTCTTCTCCTGTTCTTTCTCGTCAAGGTATCTGTCATACTTGTATGTCTGTTTGCGACAAGATTTATACAACGAACATAAACATTCATGAGGAGGATTATATTTGATTTAATATACTGTATAAATCTCTAATGGGTAATTGACAATGTGTCCATGGACTTTTTTTGTATACACCATCAAGATTTTAGATAAGTAGGTTAGGTTTGTATGAATGTATAACTCCTGTAACTAATTACCTTTTCTTTTAAGCTTTTGACCATTTTTAATCATATTTTGGCCTTCATTAGTTCACTTTAAATGGTCCTATGTTGTGACCAATTAATTTTTAAAAGTACAAATGTTCCATATGTAGTCTCTGTCAATTAATATGGGGTCATAAAATCATGCATAATAATAAAAGAATTAGCAACACCCAGTTTAGATAGTTTTAGAGTACATATAGAGAGTGCTCTACTCTATATAGGCTACTCCATATACATATGATATACATACTCTATATAGGCTAATTTTGATATATTTAAGAAGTAGCTCAAGAAAAAGCCTGTCAATTTCTTATTAAACACCAGCTTAAAGGAACATAATACTCACCAGAGGATTGTCATAAATCTCAGGATCAAAGTGAAGCATCGGGGGGTACAAAGCTATTACATCATCTTTGCGGATGTGGTAAGACTCTTTGTTGTCCAGGTGAAGAAGGAAATCAGTCTTGGCCACTCTCACATTCAGGGATGCACTAGACAGTCTCATAGCCTCTTTAATGATACTGTCTGTTGTTCAAGAAATCACAGGAAAGCTTTAGTTTTGGCATGTTAATGATGTCAAATACATAAATCTTTAAAAAAGTTCAAAGTGCCACCCACCTAGAATGGGCATATTGTCCAATTGTTCCCTTGTCAGTACAAGTCGAGAATTTGTGGGATCGACTTTCTGATAAGAACTTTCAAATGTTCTCCTCACCTCCTCGCTAGCAGCCTTCATGGCCACAGGGCACCTGGAAACAAGCAGAGGTTTTGTCAGCAACTGAACAAGTAGATTATTGCAACTTTTCTGTGTTGCATCATATGAAAAACATTACAGCATTCTACATTGTAGACCCAATATTGCACACTGTACATCAAACATTGTAGGTCAGTTTCATGGATTACAGTTATCACTTTCTAAGGATACAGTTGTGCATATGCAGGTACAGTAAAAGGACTTGCCAAGAGCACCAGTTAAGACAGAGTTATCGGATTGGGTAATTCTTATCTCCACCACTACAATTAACTCATTTATCAGTGGTTTCCCCATTGCAGGATGATAACCTTAGGGAGTGACTACTATACAGAATGCTTTGCACTTGCTGACTAGGAGTAGTACCTGATCATATAGAAAAGGGTCCAAAAGGTGGCAGGCAAAGTGTTGGCCTGGGAAGCCCACAGAATGGCCACATGGGTCCTGGCTTTGCTCAGCTCGTTGAAGGTAGATAGCGTGTCATTTAAAAGCATGCGCAAGGATATGAGGTCAGACACATTGGCGCGCTTGCTTAGGTTCTCATGGAGCATAGTCTTGGCTAGGTTCTCACGGGCACTGTAGGCACTCTTGAAGACATGTATGGGGAGCCCAGCGATCAGAGCAGGAAAGATCTTGTCAAACTCTTTAAAGTTTTCCAGAGCATTGAGCACCAGAGCTTTTTGGGCCTGTTGACGTGCAACACTCTGGTCCCCATCCAGTTCCTTTCCAAAGAGGGTCAGGTAGCCTGCTTCAAACATGATCTTATAGCAGAAGGCAAAAATACCATCAGTCTGCCATTCAGAGGGCTTTGCCTTCAGCATGCCTGGTTGCAGCATGGTGCTTTGCAGGTTTTCCATCATGGTCTCAATGAGAGAAGGCAAGGCCTCCCCTTGCAGGGTCTTGAGGAAGGTTTGATGCAGATTTTCTGTGGTGTAACCGTGGATGGGATCCATGCTTTCATGACCAAACGCCTGTAAAAACACATGCACATCTTCACATGTACTTTTTTATGCCAATTTAAGTAGTTAATATAGTAGGCTTCTTAATTGCTCTAATAAACAAGAAATTATTCCTTGTACCTTTGCAGAGGCATCAAAGTGAAATTTCTTCCAGTCCAGATGCCTTCCTTGACGGATGACAGCATGGTAGGAGAATGGATCACAGAGGAAATGGACGTACTGCCCAGCAATTTTGCATGTAAAAATGTGGCCATATTTCTTCTGTCTGCTGCGAAGAAACTCCAAAGGGTTGGCCCCAAACTGAAGAGCACAACCAAGGTAAGGGATCAAGCCATTTTCCACTGGAGGCTCCCCAGGCTGTCTGAAACACCACAATGACATACTGAACAATAATAGCTCATAATGCATGATTTAAGAATCAAGCTGGCAAGTTCTATCATGTAGATCTGTTCACCTTATACTGTTTGTGGGTATGGAACAAAATAGATTCGCTCATACATTCGCTCAAAACAACTAAATCTTGATTTGGTTTAAACAATACCATACAAAGCAAAAAAAAAAAAAAAAAAAATCAACTTTGGTCTAAGATCTTAAAACATAACCAACATTTACTACACCAGTTTTTTGACAACATTAAGTCATTTAGCAGATGTAGAAATTGTGATTTAGGGTAACATAAATTGTCACAACAGATGTCATTCCCACCATCCAGTGATGTTGTCTGACCTTAGTCAAAGTTCGAAACAACAAGCAGCTAAGTGAAGCTTTTAGACACAAATAATTGGTTATTTACCTTCTGCGTATTCCTGTGATAAGCCAAAGGCAACAACAAAGCCCTACCACTATGGCCCAAATGAGAGCAATGCTTAAGATCATGACTGCTGGAGTGAAGAAACTGGTGAGGTTGTAATCCTGGAAGATGCACTCATAAGGTCTTTTTGCTCTTTACATTTTTATATGGTTCACCAAAAGCCACAACCCCTGACGTAGCTCAACAAACTAATCACTGACCCCCACCCTTTTTTCTGACAACACGCCTCTAAGAACACGCCTTCCTATATGCCTCTAGGAAAAATGTGTGCATAGGTGTGTGTGTGTGTGTGTGTGTGTGTGTGTGTGTGTGTGTCCTTGAACGGAGTCCATGGACACCTCCACCTGAAGGCCAGTAGACTGTACTTTGATAGTACTGCAGAGTTGGGAAAGAGCTTCATGGTTTTTGATTTGTGTGATTTTTAGTATGTTTAAACATACTGAAAAGATTTAAGAATGTTTATTAAGACATTTCTTTAAATATAGAAAAAACATAACCTTTTTCTGTAAACATGTATGTTAAACTCGCGCTGAACTTTAAGAATTACGAAAATTCATGTCTGTACCTGTGTATGCATACATCTATATCCTGTACTAGTTGGTTCTGTTCTTGCAAACTTTTGCAACAAAGTCTTAAAACTACTTTTCAAAATGCATGTTGACACCTCAACTTTTGTTCATGTTTTGATTGCAACACAAAACCTGATTTATGTTAAAAAGTCAGAGGTTATATCAGTGTTACATTAAAGGCGTTTTTGTATTCAAATACCAGTTTTTTCTTTTTCTTTTCTTTTTTTTTTTTTTTTTTTTACCAGATCAACAAGTATAGAGAATGATTAGTCATATTTTGAACAGAGGTTTCCTAAGTGCATCCCTCCCTTTGGTGATCAGGTGAGGTCGGCAAGCTGTATGAATTGGCAGTTATTTGTTTGCCAGACAGGAGGTTTATACTGTTGTAACCCTAATTTGACAAAGGTCACTTCTGAATAAAGTGCTATTCACTGTTGTTAAGTGCTCAGACCAAGACCTGAAAACTTTGTTTACATTATCAATCAGTGAGTTTAAGTAGTTTGGAAACACTTTTAAAAACTTCTGTAACTCAAATGAACATTTTCATTAAATAATAAACACACACACACATATATATATATATATATATATATATATATATATATATATATATATATATATATATATATATATTACATAAAAAATATTACAATTACAGTAAATTTGAAAGACAAATGCGGGGTAAAGAAATATTTTGTTTGATATTTGTTATTTTGAAAGAAAGAAAGATGGAAAAAATGAGAAAGAAAAAGAAAGAACGAACGAAAGAACAAATGAATGAATGAGAAAGAAAAAGAGAAAAAAGAACAAATGCTGTTTGGCTTTTATCTTTTCACAAAATATATTTACATTAAAATGCATCAGTCTTGAAAGTAAGATTACAAACAATTATACATTCTACTGGGAACCCATAAAAAATAAGCTTTTAGTCCCATTCTGTTGCTGATCTTATCAAAAGCAGTCTCAATATCTGACAATATGACATTTCTCACAATGAGTTAACTCTTTGATAAGGGCCAGATGAAAGCCATGTTATTCAACTTTAATAATTAACACTGCGATGGTCAGGCATTCATTTGACCTTGAAACTAAAGATAAAACACGCTTAATCTGTTGCAGACAAATCGTTCAATACTGTATCCTGAGAGAGGGTGTCTTTTTCTGCAGTGTTTTTTGTTTCATCACACAAACTGCCACAACTTGTTTATTTAAAAAGTAAACTGTAGTATCACATAGGCAAACCAATAAAATCAGTCAGTGTGAAAGGGTTCACCTATGGCATAAAGAAATTCATAAAGCTTTAAGGCTTCTGTAACTTTTCACGTGGATTCAAAGATTAAACAACTGAAAACAGAATTTTAATAGTTTTTTTAAACATCAGTGAAAGGCTAGGTGCCAAGAGAACTGTAACCCAGCACATGCCCACATGGAACAACGAAAGACTTCCGGGAAATACAACACTCAAACTCTCTCACAAGTAGGATCTGCACCTGAGAAAACAAAGACATCACTGTGTGAAAAACCCAGCTTATCCCCACAAACTCCAGCTGTTCTCTCTCCCCTTTGTCTCCCCCACAAGGTCCACACACACACACACACACACAAGATGTATATGTGAAAATGTAACAAAGAAAACCATGAAAACAAAGAATGCAACTGCATGTGTTTGATATCATTTAAGAGGTCTCTGTGCGACTGGTATAATGGTCTCTTTCCCATGTTGGTAAAATTAATGGTGACAAAGTTATAAGGTCTTTGCCAAATACTGCATTATTCTAGAGGTTTATCCCCCTCCTTGACCGACAATTTAAATGATCTCCTGTATGTTAATAAGATTAAATCCCAGGAAGTCAAGAACATATTCACCCCCAAATTCTCATTGTTCAAAGGATAATACCATTTGGTACACAATGTTTATTCTGTCTGGGTATTTAAGGGAAGTTGGCAAGAAGCTCAGGGAATCTGTAAGTCAGATCTCCCATGCCTTGCCGTTGCATGTAGTTTTCCCATTGTCAGGTATGTCTCTTGATTCTTATCTTATTTTTAGTAATGCTTGTTTATTCTGATCATGTGTGAAATTGGCTTTGATTTTAAATTTCTGTAACAATGTTTTATATCTTACCTGACAAATAAATTGTCATTATTTGATTTATTCTGAATTTCTCTGGAATCATTGAGACCGGTAGATCGCCATAGCCATTGTTACCGCAATGTATTAGAAACCACCCAGGACAACCAGGTAGGATTTGAATTTTATTAGACCAGGGTAGACCATACTGGAGCTTTAATATAGGAGAAACCACCCAGGACAACTGGGTAGGAGAAAGCCATATAAAGACTCTCAGTCACTGCTCACCGCTCATCTTAGCAAGTTGTATGTACGTGACTAAGCGGCAATATCGTCTGGTTATGAGACAAGCCAAACCAGGTGATATTAGTTAACCCTACAACCGCTGACTAAGAATGGAACTGGCTATCTTTTTCGGGAGGTTTATATAATTTAATAACGGCCAGCGTAAAACTCCAAAAATCGAAAGGACAATGAATAGAAGAGGATTTAGAGTAATCAATAACTTCAAAGATCAAATTAAAAGAATTATCATAAGTTAATTAGAGCTGTAATCTAAATTAGAGGTCAACTTATATTGGAGTCAGATAAATTAATAACAGAATAAATTTGTAAAGTGTAAATTAATAATAATTGCTTTACTTCAGTGCTCAGAAAAGACAGAACAACGCTGAGACTTTCAAAGGGCAATTTATTGAAGTTCCACTCCGAACAGATAGGTGTGCCCTTTACAAAGTGGTGACCCTGACGTGATCTCCAGCGAGCGAGAGTGACGTCTTTTCAGCGCGACATCCTGTTTTGTACAGAGGATGAGGTTTGAGCTTCTTCTACTTCTCTGTCTTCATCAGCTCTGGTAAGTCCATTTTTGAGGGAAAGCGCAGACACACCCAATTTAGACACATTTATAGAACGGGTCAGAAAACCCACTGTTAGACCGGAACTGTAGAAATCTGGTGGGGAAAAATAAATTAGACATCAACATGGATCAGGGACATGCTAGAGGCAGTGTAGATGAGGAGGTAATGGAAGCTCTTGCCGTTCAATTCAAAGATCTCCTTTTTCGTTTATGCAACAAAGGATTAAATTTAAAATGGATTAATGATGAAATACTATCATGGTACTCTACGGAGGGTCGGAGACTAGAATCCAAATCTAAATACTGAAAAAACCCCGTCACTATTGTTTACTTACTTCGCCATAACGACATCGACACCATGGCGAAAAATGAACAAATTATAGTAAACATTAAAGAGAGAAATCGGAAGAATTAAAAAAGTTGAGGGTTCAAGTCGACGCATTTGTGTAAGCAAACTTGGGCGAGACGGGTAGATGCGATGGAAATGCAGATTAATGATCTCCAACAAAAACTCAGATCAGGTCAAAATTATGCATCCGCTTTAGAAGACTGTTGTAACAACGCAGGCTTCCCATTATCAGCTATAAAAGAAGCAGCCATAAATTCACCATTTGATGCGGAAAGAAAACAGGATAGTGACGACGATGATGCATTAGAATTAACTAACGCAAAGTCCACAAGAGAGGCTCGTAACCGAGCCCATGGAAATGATCCCTCTCAGAGGACAAGAGCAAGATGCAGCCCGGTTATGACGTGGCAGAAAGCTAGCGATGTTCCGAAAAAATCAGTCCAAGTCACGGTCCTTAAGACCATAACAAATGCTAAAGATGAAATCACAACAATCAATTGTCCTTTAACGTGTGAGGAATGCAGCAAACACAAAGAAATAGTTGGCATAATGCCAAGAAGAGGCCCATTCCAGCCCTACTGGGACACCTTAATGTTATAGGCCAGTGTTTACAATCTAGAGATCAGAGACGTATGGCAGATTTGCTCTCTTAATTAGTCAGAACGAACTCAGACCAAAACTGAATGAGGAAATGAAAACAGGACGCATTATAAATAGACGCGATCGTGAAACCGACACAGAAGTGTACGAAAGACTAAAGCAAACACTTCTAGATCTGAGAGGACCCAGTCATGCAGAATGGAGTAAAATTATAGACATTAAACAAGCAAATAAAGAACCATTCGAAAGTTATGCAGAGCATTTGTGGGAATCGTACAAAGAATACTCCGGCTTAGAGAACGCAGATAGGGATCATGAAGTTTTACTTCAGTTCCTAAAAAATAATGCAGGGCCCGCTGTTCAACAAGCTCTTTTGAATGGCGCCGACCCAGCCGAAAATACGTACAGGGCATTGGTAGACTGGGCATCTAAAATCGAAAATAGACACAAACATTCTAAATCGCGTCCTATTGCAGCAATCCAGTGGGTGATGGAGGGCCAGGGTGCTGAAAATCCAAAACAATGGAATTACACCCGACCTTGATGCGATTATTGCAGAAGAGGTAATCATAACATACGTGACTGTTATCAGTTAAAAGCTGAAAGCGAAAGAATGGGAGCACCCTCCAAAACAACACTGAAATTCTCAAACGTTTAGATACATGGAGAATTTAAAACAACCCAAGTGCTCTCTGACAAATGGAGGGACAACAACAACAGGATAAAAATAGCCAAAATAGCGAATTTCAAACTGAACTCCAATCATTGCTATCAAAATATAACCTACAATAGGGATGTGTGGCTTCCATTACAGTAGGGAGTATTATCAACAGTGGCAACCGTATTAAAATAAGGGCTAGCCTTGGAGGCCGGTTAGCCAAGGTACTTATCGATACCGGTGCCACATGCTCCTGCACAATCATTCCTTTACCTCAAACAAATGAAACCATATGAATTAGAGGCATAGGCGACAAACTGATGATTGTGACCAAAACACAACCAGTTCGACTCGACTTAGGCATGATAATGCTAGTAGAGCCTTTTTGGTATTTACCAGACAACAGTGAAGGAACGGTATTGGGAAAAGACATCATGCAAAAACATGGTTTTGTAATTCACTGCCTTGAAAAACAAATCGAATTACGAACAAATAAAACAGTGAAAAAATTTTTTTCACGAGACAAGGCATGCATTATGTCCATTTCCAAAACAGACCCCATACAACTGCTAATGGATAAACATAGCAATGTTTGGGCTAACCACAAACACGACTGTGGCCTCATTGATTTTGAAGTATGCATTGAGGGGGAGCCACCTCCCCCACAAAAACAATACCGCATTAAGCCAGAGGCAGAGGCCACTGTTCATGAGATAGTCCAACAGCTTGAAAAAAGAGATATAGTTCAACAGTGCAGTTCATCTACCAACACTCCGTGTCTGCCAGTCCCTAAACCAAATGGAAAATGGCGACTTTGTATAGACTATCAGCGTCTGGATCGAGTCCTACCTAAAGCAACTGCAATAGTGGCAAATCCTTTTACCCTATTATCGCAAATTTCAACAAAAGCCACATGGTTTACTGTCTTAGACATCAAGAATGGCTTCTGGTCTATCAAGTTTAAACGTGAAGACCAGTGGAAATTAGCCTTTACTGTAAATCAAACTCAGTATACCTGGGAAAGGATGCCACAAGGCCTTCACAACAGCCCTGCAATCTTCCACAGAGCTGTAGAAGATACACTCGGCCCCCTACTGGGGGCAGGCAGAGTAGCTCACTATGTGGATGACATCATCATTGCCACAGAAGGAACACTTGATGATCATTTAACATTAGTAGATGAAGTCATACAAACGCTAGGTAAATCCGGCTTCAAACTAAACAGAGAGAAAGTGCAAATTGCACAACAGGAAGTGCAATATCTAGGTTACACCCTAACCCAAAGTCACTGAGCACTAACAGAGGACAGACGTAAATGTATTGCCGAACTGCCCCGACCTCACAAGTTAAATGCACTGCAAAAAGTGATAGGAACAGCAAACTATTTGCGAGATTTCATCCCAAATTTTGCGAATACCATGGCGCCCTTATATTCTCTGTTAAAGGAAAAACAAAACCGTCTGACGTCCTTGAATGGAGTGAAGAACATGATCGTGCGTTTACCGATTTAAAAAAAAGTTTCCCGCACCTGCCCTAGGCTTGCCCAACCCAACTAACGCTTTCCATATTCAAGTAGATACGTATGAAAACACACTCAGTGGCGTGTAAGCACAAGAGCATGGAGGCAAACTGCGTCCGTTTGCACACTATAGCTGGAAAAAATCTCAGATTGAGCAAGGTTTCGACCCATGCACTCAGCATGTTTTGGCGGTTCATTGGATGTTAACAACAACAGAGCCAATTGTTGTTTTTCAGCCTGTTGTTGTGCACACTATGCACACGCCAGTTCAAATGCTGCTGCAGGGATGAATAAAGGTGTTTCATCACAAAGATTAGCAAGATGGCTAACAGACATACAAGTGCGTGACCTAACAACAGTAAAAATACGAATTCTGCTTTATCTGCTTGGTGATGTTGAAGGACACCCACACACTTGTTAGCTGCAACAGGAAGTACAATGTCCTGTACAGGATCAAAAACTTCCAAACCACACCCAAGTTTACATTGACGGCTCCCGGTTTTGTAATGAGGGTCATTTCTATACTGGGTATGCGGTGTGGGCTCCTCATCCTCCCAACTCAGATGTTGGAAAACAACTATTATTCAAATTACCGCCAAGTATGTCTGCACAAGGAGCATAACTTGTGGCCTTGCTAGAAGCCATTAAAGCTTACCACGAACCACTTTGCATATGCACAGACAGCCGTTATGCTTTTGGGGTAGTGCATGTCATCAAATTATTTGCACACATAAACAGAAACCCCAACGAACACGAGCAAAACAACAACATTGCCGATCAATTAGCCAGAATTGCAGCCATGAAAGGAGACGAGTGGCAACCAGACAAACTAACTGCCCTTGCTGTGAGTGCGGTCCAAATCACTCCCATCAACCTTAAACAGTATCAAAACATCATTGAATACCATTGCACCGCACTTAAAGCAAGATCAGTTAGTCACTGTCACTGAGGGCATAATACTCAGAGATGGGAAATATGTGGTACCGGAAGCCCTCCAAAAACCCATAATCAAACTGTACCATGAATATGCCCATGTATCAGCTGCTAAAACACTACAGTTGATACAAACACAGTTTTGGTGGTCAGGAATGACTTCTGATGTCGACAGGTGGTGTAGTACATGCCTAGTTTGTGCAATAGTTAATCAGGGCAAACCCGGACGCACTAATCTATGTAGGCCAGACCCACCTAAGGGACCCTGGGAATCCTTACAGTTGGATTTCATTGGTCCACTCCCCAGTGCCAAAGGGGGATATCGTTATTGCTTGGTGATCATTGATAAATTCTCAAAATGGGTGGAAGCAATTCCCACCCGCAATAACACTGCAAACACTGTGGCACGGGTGATGGCCAACCAAATCATCCCGCTTTGGGGTGCGCCCGTCCAAATCGAGTCTGATCAGGGAATCCATTTCACTGGGCAAGTTATGATAAACATGTGTAAAATGCTTAACATCAAACAAAAATTTCACATTCCCTACAGACCACAAAGCACAGGTATGGTGGAATGTAGGAACCGCACCATCAAAGAAAACCTTGCTAAGCAAATTGCACAACATCAAAACAGGTGGACAGATGCCTTACTAACTGTCCTCACTGTACTACGTGCAACCCCATCTAAAGCCACAGGCATCAGCCCATATGAGCTCATGACCAGAAGAATCATGAAGCTCCCGATTGATCCAAATGTCTCCCCAGCAGACCTGGGGCCTCTCATGCTTGCAACACAACAGACTGTGCTGGACCAATTACAAGAAAGGCTCAGAGTGCTACAGGCACGAGCTGAGTTAAAGTAGCAACAGTCAGACCTAACAAATGACATGCAATTTAACCCAACCTCTGAAACTACATTTTCAGAAGGAGAGATTGTAGTGGTGCATGTCTCTGTAAAACAAAAAGTACATTCGCTCCAAGGTGGCATGGACCATATGAGGTCAAAGCGTTCTGCAACAGCTGTGTGGCTGTCAGAGGAAAGACAAGATGGTATCACATGTCTCAATGCAAACTGTTCAAAGGTTCAGCTAACCAATAAACTGTATTTTTTTACTTCTTCTGTTTCAGGAAAACCTCTGCAATCCCATGGAGACCGGACACAAGGCAGGTGTCCGGACCCACCTGCATCAAGCTGGGTCAACGGGTATTGCTCACACACACATTAGGATGTATGGAAATATATGAAGGGGCCATACACCTCTCAAATTCTTATTACACCCAAAGAAATAGTTACATGGCCTCCCAGAGTAGCACCGGAACAAAATTGCACACCACAAATCTGTTGTAAATTAGGTTCCACCCATCCCGCATACATAAAAATGTCAACACACACACCAGCACGGCCATCCCAGCAAAATATCACTGCCTGGTATCAATTAAAATTATATCCAGGAGCTAAAGAATATGGGATGCGCACTTTATATGAGAAAAACAATGACGGCATAGACAATAAAATCTGCTATTTTGTTAACAATTTGGAACCTACCACATATAGGTGCACCCACACAGAAACACTAAACACCACACACATAAGTTACACAGAATATAAATTCAATTTAACATTATACAAACCCTATGACAATAGACCAAAAACTTTAATCTGGAATAGCCGAAAGGATTTATTGAGTAGGAAAATGTAAAATGAGTGGGAACAATTTCACTAGCCCACAAAACTGTTCATGGACTGCTAATCACTGTTTTAATTTAACCACCTGTGGGTATAGTAAACCAAAGCAATGCCCAAAGCTATACCCAATTCCTCCTGGTGGACTTATCAAAGGGAACATTAATAAGACTTTGTTTCATGATGTAAATTTGGTGATGACTCATGTAACTTACAACAAATCCAATATTCTATCTGCCTATACAAAACATTGTAATGATGATGATGAAAAAACATATGCATGGCTACAGTCACAAATCGATGATTTAATTTCTGATTACAAAGACAGACTTGCTGTCAAAATACCATACACCCGTTCCAAACGAAATCTGCTTGGAAATATTGCAGGCCTCTTCAGTTCAGTCAATTCTATAGTCAACACCTTCAAAATAACTAAACAATCTCAATTTTCAACATGGATGGCAGACCAGGTGGCCACTGGTTTCCAACGTATCACCAATAGTAATGAAAATATAATCAAAGCGGTTAGATCCAAAGCACAGGTGCTTCTGTTGGTCAGCCACACATTATTCAATCAGACCCGTACCATCGAACGTGACTTAGCCTGCAGATCATATGCACAAGATTTATTTACTGCAGCTAGACAGGAAATTTTAGACCTCCGTCTTCATAAGACACCTAGGCACGTTCTAAGTGACCTAATAGAAATCTTAGATTTAAACAGATGGCAAACTTCAGACAAAATGAAAGATATCAGTTATTCTGAGTTATTAACTACCATTATGATGTATACTGGAAATGAATGTACTGGTTGCCTTGGGTTTTTTGTCACCTTTCCTTTAATCCATCCAGACCAAGTATTTCCAAATTCCACTACTATACGCTCTATTGGTGTAACAGTGAATGATCAGATCATCAAATGGGACCACCTTACTGGGTATATGACACTGAAGGGTACTGAGACACAATATACCAGTCGCACTTGCTTTCATGAAACTCACCATTATGTTGTTTGTACATGTAACACCTTACAACCTTTTTCTCCCAACGACACTAAACTCATAAATGAACAGTCATTACATGGTCATTATGATGCTATTCAGGTATCTCATACACAATGGTGTGTTGTCAGTGAGATGAATTCCTTCACCTACGGGGGGTTGTCCTGCCCTGCCAATCATTATTTTTGCCCAGAAGTAACAGAGGACTTTTCCATGGGACAGATAAACATTCTGGGGATAATACCGCTGGAAGCAGAGGCTTCGCCATGGTGGGATGACAACTTCTATGAGCAAAGCACACAAGCTGTGGTCGACACAATGGAACTCGCACAGAGAATCATCCAACAGACTGAGTACCACCTTGCCCAAGCACAGGTGGAGGCTAACTTAGCCCGAAAGACTGCAAAAATACTGTCCAACTCATCCACCCGCTCTGCACAATACGCTTACACTTGGTGGGACTGGATAATCCGTGGATGTAAGGTGGGCTGTGCTGTGATCTTCACTTCTACACTAGCTCTGTGTTGTTACTTCCGATGCCTCATTCGATCCATGAGGAGATCAACTGAAGTTGCCGTGGCCCTAAGCTCACTACAAATTCCCACGCTACAAAGACTGAAGTGATGGAGAAACCTCTACTTTGACTTGGCACAACAAATTATGTGACCCCAAAAGGACTCTTTGCATTTTGCACTCGGAGCCAAAGCAGGGAAAACTGTAAGGCTAGGAACTGTAACCCAGCACATGCCCAAATGGAACAATGAAAGACTTCTGGAAAAAACAATGCTCAAACTCTCTCACAAGTAGGATCTGCACCTTAGAAAACAAAGACATCACTGTGTGAAAAACTCAGCTTTCCCCCACAAACTCCAGCTGTTTTCTCTCCCCCTTGTCTCCCCCACAAGGTCCACATACACACACACACACACACACACACAAGATGTATATGTGAAAATGTAACAGAGAAAACCATGAAAACAAAGAATGCAACTGTATGTGTTTGATTTCATTTAAGAGGTCTCTGTGCGACTGGTGTAAAGGTCTCTTTCCCATGTTGGTAAAACTAATGGTGACAAAGTTATAAGGTCTTTGCCAAATACTGCATTATTCGGGAGGTCTATCCCCCTCCTTGACCTACAATTTAAATTATTTCCTGCATGTTAATTAGGTTAAATCCCAGGAAGTCAAGAACCCATTCACCCCCAAATTCTCATTGTTCAAAGGATAATACCATTTGGAACACAATGTTTATTCTGTCTGGGTATTTAAGGAAAGTTGGCAAGAAGCTCAGGGAATCTGTAAGTCAGATCTCCCATGCCTTGCCATTGCATGTAGTTTTCCCATTGTCAGGTATGTCTCTTGATTCTTATCTTATTTTTAGTAATGCTTGTTTATTCTGATCATGTGTGAAATTGGCTTTGATTTGAATTTTTGTAACAATGTTTTATATCCTACCTGAAAAATAAATTGTCATTATTTGATTTATTCAGAATTTCTCTGGAATCGTTGTGACCGGTAGATCGCTATAGGGTACCTTTGTTACCACAATGTATTAGAAACCTCCCAGAACAACCAGGTAGGACAACCACCTAGGACAGTCGGGTAGGATTTGAATTTCATTAGAACAGGGTAGACCATACTGGAGCTTTAATATAGGAGAAACCACCCAGGACAACCGGGTAGGTAAAAGCCATATAAAGACTCTCAGTCAATGCTCACCGCCCATCTTAGCAAGTTGTATGTACATGACTAAGCGGCAATATCGTCTGGTTATGAGACAAGCCAAACCAGGTGATATTAGTTAACACTACAACCGCTGACTAAGAACGGAACTGGCTATCTTTATCGGGAGGTTTACATAATTTAATAACGGCCAGCGTAAGACTCCAAAAATTGAAAGGACAATGAATAGAAGAGGATTTAGAGTAATCAATAACTTAAAAACATCAAATTAAAAGAATGATCAGAAGTTAATTAGAGCTGTAATCTAAATTAGAGGTCAATTTATATTGGAGTCAGATAAATTAATAACAGAATCAATTTGTAAAGTGTAAATTAACAATAACTGCTTTACTTCAGCGCTCAGAAAAGACAGAACGACTCAGAGACCTTCAAAGGGCAATTTATTGAAGTTCCACTCTGAACAGATAGGTGTACCCTTTACATCAGTTAAATATTACTCCAAATTTAAAGATTTAGGAATACCAGCTGGTCAAGTTTGTGTTTCTGAGACAGTGAAATACAACATTATAAATGCTCCTTTGTAATAAAGGATATATATATTTAAAAAAATACTTGATAACTACATGGCTAGACAGGGCAAGATTACAAGCTTTTTTTGTGTTAGATAATAATAGGAGGTTTGAACACGAACAACATCCACTTGTGCCTTGGTTTTTGGCTTTGTCCTGCTTGTTAATGTCTTTCTATGCCAATTTTGGTGGCAATGCATGTGCTGTTTACATAGGTGAAGAAAGAAAGCAAGAGGGTAGATAAGAAGATGATGATAAAGAAGAAATTGTTTAATATAATGCCCCTTCAGCAGGGAAAATCCTGAGAGAGGCTATATGATGGTGGAAATTTGATTGAGAAGAATTTCAGCAAGCACACACTCATCCACTCACCAATATATTTTGCCAAATATATTTGCATCTTTGAGATGTGTATTTTTGTGTAGTTTCTCACTTTTGATACTTTCATGTGCTTAGCAGGAATCTGGAATACAACTATTTTTCATTTACCAATTTTTTATGTGAACCATACCCAGTGTGAAAGGCCCCTCCGTCAATATGACAACATTGAAATCTTTACTCAGGACAAAATAATTGAATGGTTCAATAATTCAGTTTTTCATGCATAATTACTGTAATGTGTCCTCTGTCAAGCTGCCTTGAGTATGAGCTTGTTTTCTGATGAGAGATAACCAGCCAAACTTTATCTTGTTTTATTTTGTTTGTTTGTTTTTGTTTTTACAGGAAATCGATTAAAAAATTCTCATCAAAAATACGATTTTTGCAGTATATCTTTGCCCAAATATAAAAGGTCTTACTAGAGAAAAAATATATATAATTTTTGTGTGATCCATCGTAGCTGGTAATGTCTTGGTTACTGATGTAACCTCTGTTCCCTGATGTGTCGATGTAGTAACACTAGGGGTTCGATCTTGAGAGCCCCAATCACCTTTGTTTAAAATAGAAAAGGCCAATGAAAATTGGCTAGTGGAATTTGCATGCCACTCTCCGCCCCGGACATATGGGTATAAAAGGAGATGGCGTGCATACTCATTCAGATTTATGCCGAGGAGCCGATAGAGAGTCCCGGCCATGTCAGCGGCCGGTTCAGCGCCACAGCAGGAGGGACACAACGTCTCGTTTCCTCCATCAGGGAACAGAGGTTACATCAGTAACCAAGACATTCCCTGTCTGTCACTCACTTGACGTTGTGTTAATGTAGTGACACTAGGGGTTCCTATAGGAAACACCGCAGGCGCTGAACTGTGTCACGAGGCATGGAAGAGTGGACACGGGAAAGCTGCTGTGTGCCTTGTAGTGAGCACTCAAACATGCCGTGACCTTTCAGCGAGTAAGGAAAGGCGTCTCCCTAGTCCTGTTAATGGGGGAGGAGGCACTTACCCAAGGAGGCTACCGGCAGTGTCTTTCTTAATTTGCTGTTAAGCAATCTCCCACCGAGCACTTTCTAGAATAGCGCTGGGAAGTGCTCTTCCCTCTCCAAGAAGGAGAGCACTACGGAGACCACATCCTACTGGAGGGAGGTTAACATGTGGAGCATACCTCACATGGACTTACCAATGGGGAAGTACACATGTGGAATGATAACACAGGAGGACCCTATCTACAACGAGGGTACGCAGCACAGTGGCTGAGACACTTTCTAGCTCTGACAAGGGGAAACACAGGTTTCGCCTAAGGGGGAAACCGAACAGTGGAAACTCATCATACGGGATTACCAAAGGGGAATCACCACGCATGGAGCACTGAGCCCGAGCACACAGGCTCACCTGAAAAGGGGAATGCCACGAGTACTGGGCCTGGTGGCGTTACTCCTCCGCCGAGTTCGTCACTGAACAGTGCTAAGGAATTAAAAAGGTGTCCGGAGTTCACCGGTACGGGGAACTTTTGTGGACAAAAAAGCACACATTATCACCTTTGAAAAAAGGGGAAAGGCGCAATGCAAGCAGTACACCCAACCGGCCGCCCGGTCTACCTGCTGGTTCCGCATAACACTCGGGTCAAAACCGGGTCTATGCGTAGATTATAAAACCTTGCAAAGGTATTGGTGTAGCCCAACCCGCAGCTCTGCATATGTCTGCTAGAGAGGCCCCCCTTGCCAGTGCTCAGGAGGATGCAACACCTCTAGTGGAGTGCGCCCAGACTCCCAAGGGGCACGGCAAGTCCTGAGATTGGTATGCGAGGAAAATAGCATCCACAATACAGTGGGCTAATCTCTGCTTGGAGACAGCTTTCCCCTTCTGCTGTCCTCCAAAACAGACAAAGAGCTGCTCCGAGCACCTAAAGCTCTGCATGTGGTCCAGATAGATGCGCAGGGCGTGAACTGAACAGCAACGATAAGGCCGGGTCTTCCTCCTCTGAAGGGAATGCTTGCAGGTTCACCACCTGGTCCCGAAAAGGAGTGGTGGGAACCTTGGGCACGTAAACGGGCCGGGGCCTCAAGATCACGTGAGAGTGTGCCGGCCCGAACTCCAGGCATTCGCTGGTAATAGAGAGCGACTGCAGGTCCCCCACCCTCTTGATGGAAGTGAGTGCCACCAGGAGGGCCGTCTTCAGGGACAGATGGTCACATGCCGAGTGCCGTGGCACCATGCCCACCTCGGGACTCGAGTCTATAGCCAGTGCTGAAGCGGTCTCATATGCATCAACCTGAGGGGGAGCACCACTGCCGAGGATGCCATATGCCCCAGGAGCCTGATTCTTTTTTCACTGGTGCCGCTATCTTCTTTCTGAAGGTCTTCAGGCAGGTCAGCACTGAATGAACACATTCTGTCGTAAGACATGCCCTGAGAGTGACCGAGTCCAACTCGAGGACAAACCAAAGAAAGGGTCTGTGTCGAGGAAGCATCGATAAGTGAAAGAACCAATCCTGATGTCGTACTGATGTCAGGATGCGCTTCTGCGTTAACATCCTGAACGGAAGCCTGTGTAGCTGTGGGCCTTGTTCAGGGCACGTAGGTCCAAGATTGGGTGCGACACAACCCCCCCCCCCCTTGGGCTCATCCTGTGCTCTACCGTCCATGGGAACTCAGAATATTCGTCTGCTTCCGATAGCAGAAGCCCACCCTCCGATGCTGCGACCAAAAGCTCATCCTTGTCGCGAGCCGCAAATGACACATTAAACCCGCCCTGAGGCATACCGCCTGCATTGCTCAACAGCTTATCTGGACAGAACCAGCGTGCTGGGGGATGGGAGGTCCGCGAGGGCTGAGCTGGCAGAAATGCTCCCATGTCCACATCCAGATCACCCGTGGTGCTTACCAACCCAGCCAGCTGAGCGTCAGCCCAGGACGGACCCGGTTGGGGAGCAGCCGCGGTGGCTCCTTGCTTCATGAAGAAGGAAGTGAGCCGCAACCGCAACGTTCTCATGGGCATGTTCTCGCAATGAGAACCCGACCCTTCCACGAAAGCCGCCTCGAGGCAGATTTTTCGAGGCAGATTTCTCGAGGCAGATTTCATGGATATCCGGAGGGAGAAAGATGTTGGGCCTCATGTATTCAGATAGAAGACAAAGGCAGGCCTAACACAGTCATAAAACCTAACTCAGGCCCCCATATCAAGTCATAAATCTTACTGATAAAAACCGCGCCAAAATCAAACAAAGGGAGTCCAAAACAGACTACAAATCCCATGGGGCCTTGCTCACTAAAGGATCGAACTCTCAACTCCTATTGGATGAGGCACACGACAGAACGCACCTCAACCATGACATCATCAGGAGTAGAAATACCTCTGAAATGCTTCCGGGATTTGCTTCCAGCAACTTTGCTCGCCGTGTGTAGACGCAGCTCATCGCTGCTCTCAGGTGCAGCCTCGTGGCACAAGGAAGTAACGTCCGACTTGAAACTGTGGCTATACAATCTCCATCCTGCTGGACGAGTTGAGATTACTCTGTGTTCCACCGAACACTCTAATGGATCCAAAGGAGACCGCCGAGCAATCCGCATCTTCATCCGTTTGCCTGCAGAAGTGAAGAGAGAAAAGATTTCTCTTCCATCTTCAATCAAGTCGACGTTGCTGATTTCTCCACCAGCTCGCTGAGAATCAGCATCTGTACCGCCCGCCAACAGAGCGAGGAAATGGCCTCCCGTCAACACCCAAGCCTCGAGGAACCGAGTCGGAGTTAAAGGACGGATGAACACACATTCGTCTGTGTCCTCATGCGATTCAAGTAAGAGGTTTACGTCTGGGCAGAGATAGAATATTACAGTGTGTTATTCTTGTGTATCAAGGTTATTGCTTGTACAGTTTACGGTCCACAGAGTCCGATCATTGCGATTAACACTCAGGGTATTAATTATCATGAATGAGATTTGTTGTATTGTAGTCCAACCACATTGGACTGTTGTGCATTTCCGCCATCGTGGGTGAGACCGGAACACTGAGTGTATCCATTAAAGAATCAAAGACCGCGAGACGGTTTACGAGCCGTCCACCGCGTCTCTGAGTGATAAACTAACAGCTGCTTCCTCTCCCACGATCGCGAAATCGGCTTTGGGGCCATCACTTAATTCTCTCTCTCTCTCGTACTAACAGACACACACACGCGTGACCCCTCACAAACATTCTCGCACAAATTTTTGGCTAGTAGATAGCTTCGTGATAAAGCTCAGCTTTGTCCCTAAGCTACCATTGACTGGTTTCTCTCCTCCCACATTCGCGGCCATATTCTCTGGCCGGAAGTCTCGCGTGACATACTCTCCACGAGAGTCATGTTCACCATTTTGTGCGCGTCCCTCCTTACACACACACACACACACACACACACACACACACACACTCTCACACACACACACCCTCATGTGTTATAGGATTATTTTTATTTCCATATCTAATCATATCACTGTTTATTTTGTAGTTGTAAGTCGGAAGTTTATTGACTGCATTGTATTAATTATTAATTGATATTACTGCATAAATAAACTTTGTCATACTTCAAAGAGAAGTGTTTTGGTTTGTTTTGCATACACCTGCGTCATGCTGACGGGATGTCAGTGCTCAGATTCAAGCCTTCATTCATTGTTTTTTTTCTCCGAAAATCGATATTCTTCGGATGTCGATTTTCCAAAGAAAACAATCTAATATAGAGACTGTTATACTATCTGGTTAGTAGCCCCTGATTCCAGGGTGGTGCCCCGTCAATATTAATCCTTGTTAATATTCTATTGATTTTTGACAATTGATAATTATCTTTGATGATTGTTGAATTTGAATGATCAATAAGCTAGTGTTAATTTTAATTAATGTTTCATCGATGTTAATGATTAGTGATTATCTTTGATAATTGTTGATTTATAGGATTAAAAAAGCTAACATTGATTCTCATCAATGTTCTACTGATTTTAATAATTAATAATTATCTTTGATAATTATTAATTATTGCTAATAACCAAACCCACTCCTAAACGTAGCACACTATATTTACTGGAGCCCCATAGGAGGTTTTAATGAGTTAGACTCAATTAATTAATTTAAATATTAATTAATAACTAAAGAAATAATTACCAATTATTTCTGATAGTAACACTGATCTAAACAACCAGTAAAGCCCTACAAAGATAACGGCTACATCCAGTAGCACAAAGGCAGAAGGACATCTTTAAAAAGATGCCAAGCGTTTCTGCGAGCTCTTTTAGAGAAAATATACTCTTTTAGCACCCGCAGACTCAGGTTGTTGAAGCGCCCAGGGGAAGCACCACACTCGACAGTGTGAGGGTGACTGCTGATATGCGGCGTAAAAAATCCAGCAGCATAGCAAGAGGTGAGAGGACGAACACACAAGCATTCGACTCCGAAGAAAAAATCTGAATGAGTGATGCGTGCCATCTCCTTTTATACCTGTATGTCCGGCATGCAAATTCCACTCACCAGTTTTCATTGGCCTTTTCTATTTTAAGCAAAGGTGATTGGGGCTCTCAAGATCGAACCCCTAGTGTCACTACATCGAAACAACGTGCATGTAAAATGGCAAAAAATTGCATTTTAGCTTAGCATAAAGTTAAATGTTCACATTTAGCTTTATGGTCTGATGCTCGGATCGCATCATTTATATGGATAAATGTTTTTCAACTGAATAGACTAAATATTAAATTAAACAAATGACAGTAAAATGCAAAGTAATCTCTTTAGTTATAAAAATACTTTTTGAATGTAAATGTATTCTGATTACCAACTATTTAAATTGGAACTGTAGTGGAATACAGTTACTTATATTTTGTATTTTAAATACGTAATCTCATTACATATATTCTGTTACTCCCCACCCCTGCGTATAACAGTCGCTTTGATTGGATGACTGCCAGAGAAGGTTGTAAAATGAAAAGGAGCCCATTTTTGATGAATGGATAATTAGCTGCAAATATGAAAATCGTGACCAAGCAATTTTTTTTTTTTTTTACAATTAGCATTTGATGCACCTCTAATAATGTACCACAATAAACCAAAAAATAAAAATAAAAGGATGGATAAACTGCAATTCATGCCTGCTACACAGGAAATATTCCACTTTATACAGTATGTTGTGTGTCCTATACTGTAATATGGCATTCATGTCTGTCAGCATGCTTCACATGCACTATGTACTATGGCCCTTTCAGAGCCATGAAAGGAAAACAGACACCAGGAGATTAAAGACTATAACTAACCTTGAAACTGTACTGGTAATGCAGATATAAAAGGGAAACTGTTTACTGTAACTTGTTAACAAGGACTTTATCTTGGTTAGACTTAATTGCTTCCTTCCATAATGAATGGAAGGAAGAGAAAACAGCTAAAGTATTAATTACATGTGTAATAATTTAATACACAATGCACTAAATGTAGCAATATCAGGTCTGTGCACATACAATGCAATCTATCTCTTCCCAAAATATTGAAAAGTGTCAGTAATGGTTGACAGTTATTTTCTTGAACATTTTTAGAATAAATGGGACAGGTTCCCATGGTCATGGAAAACCTGGAAATATCAGGGAATTTAAAATAGTGTTTTCCATGGCTGGAAAAGTCATGAAAATGAACAAAATCTTAAAAGTCATGGAAAAGTCATGGAATTTTTATGGTGAATATAATTTTTTTCTTGTTACGCTCTGCTCTAAAACATCTAAATATTGCTCTTGGTTAGAGCTTTTGTAGAATAGAACTTGCTCACAAGCCATAGTGATGTCCGATTTGTGAGTTAATCCTTCTTTTCAGTAGGTTATTTTCAGTTATTGGTTGGTTAATTAAGTCGGACTGAATAATTCATCAGTGAATCAGTCTGAATCAAAATCATTTTTTGATTCAAGTGCAAATTCTATTTACACTAAGTGCAAATAGTGATGCATGCTATTGACACTATGTGTAAATTAAAGACAAACTGCCCCCTCAAATGTCACTACAATGGTGTAGTTTGTAAAGATGGTGTGGATGTGTTTTTATCAAGTGGATGACCTGGGTTCAATTCCCCCCTTTGTCCCATTTTTTTCCATTCTATACACAAAGTGTAAATAGCAACAAAAGGCATCTTCTTTGCAATAAGTACAAATAGTGTTAGATGCCATTTGCACTCCTAATTAAATACTAACATACAGTATAGGGGCATCGCTGCAGTGTGTTTATTGTGTTTACTGTGGGAGTCCCACAGACACCCTACACCAACCCCTACCCCTAAACCTAGCCATAACCTTACCTTACAAAAATTAACCATGGTTTTACCATAGTATGGTATTTTGTACTAAAATCAAAGAAAACCACAAAATTATTTTCATTTAACCATATTTTCATGTAACCTTTATTTTCATTTTATGTATTATTATTATAAATAAAGGATAATAAAGGAAATATTAATAGTGGAGACAAGACACAGGATAGGAAAAAATGGGACAAAGGGGGGAAACTAACCCGAGTCGTCCGATTGATAAAAAAAAAAAAAAAAAAAAAAACGGTCTTTACACACTAAATCAAATCAAATCAAATCACTTTATTGTCACACAGCCATATACACAAGTGCAATGGTGTGTGAAATTCTTGGGTGCAGTTCCGATCAACATAGCAGTCGTGACAGTGATGAGACATATACCAATTTACAATAACATCAAATTAACACAATGCAATTTAAACATCTGTTATACATAATTAAACTCAACTTAAAACATCAAATTAACACAACACAATTTAAAATCTGTTATACATAATTACACTCAACTTAAAACATCAAATTAACACAACACAATTTAAACATCTGATATACACATAATTACACTCAACAATATACAAATAATAACATACACTGTACAGTATACAATATGCTGTTTTTTTTTGTTTTTGTTACTATATAGATACTATATAGATACACATTATTCAATAAAAATTAAAATATATATGAAAAAAGTATATATATATATATATATATATATATATATATATATATATATATATATATATATATAGAATGTACAGTATTGTACTGTATTGACATTCAGGCTGTCAGTTGATAGTCAGTTGTTAAGAGAGACATAATATAATAACAGTAATATAATTTATGACAGTCCGGTGTGAGATAAAAGAGTAATAAAGTGCAGGGCTGATGTATTTTGATCGTGGGAGATCAAGAGTTCAGAAGTCTGATTGCTTGGGGGAAGAAGCTATCATGGAGTCGGCTGGTGCGGGTCCTGATGCTGCGATACCGCCTACCTGATGGTAGCAGTGAGAACAGCCCATGGCTCGGGTGGCTGGAGTATCTGATGATCCTCCGAGCTTTTTTCACACACCGCCTTGTATATATTTCCTGGAGGGAGGGAAGCTCACCTCCGATGATGTGTCTGGCAGTTCGCACCACCCTTTGCAGTGCTTTGCGGTTGTGGGCAGTGCTATTGCCGTACCAGGCGGAGATACAGCCAGTCAGGATGCTCTCCACAGTGCAGGTGTAGAACCGTGTGAGGATGTGGCGGTTCATTCCAAACTTCCTCAGCCGTCTCAGGAAGAAGAGGCGCTGATGAGCCTTCTTCACAACGACTTCAGTGTGGACGGACCATGTGAGTTCCTCAGTGATGTGGACACCCAGGAACTTGAAGCTGCTGACTCTCTCCACTGGTGCTCCATTGATGGTGATTGGACTGTGTTCTCTGTCTTTTCTTCTGAAGTCCACCACAAGCTCCTTTGTCTTACTGACGTTGAGGGAGAGGTTGTGCTCCTGACACCAGTGTGTCAGAGTGTGCACCTCCTCTCTGTAGGCTGTTTCATCATTGTCAGTGATCAGACCTACCACCGTCGTGTCATCAGCAAACTTAATGATGGCATTGGAGTTATGTGTTGCCACACAGTCATGTGTGTACAGGGAATACAGTAGTGGGCTGAGAACACAGCCCTGCGGGGCTCCAGTGTTGAGGGTCAGTGATGAGGAGATGTTGCTGCCTATTCTAACCACCTGGCGTCTGCTTGACAGGAAGTCCAGGATCCAGCTGCACAGTGAGCTGTTTAAGCCCAGAGCCCGGAGTTTCTCATCTAGCTTGGAGGGCACTATGGTGTTGAATGCTGAGCTGTAGTCTACAAACAACATTCTCACATAAGTGTTCTTTTTTTCCAGGTGGGAGAGAGCAGTGTGTATTGTAGATGCAATGGCATCATCAGTGGAGCGGTTGTTGCGGTATGCAAACTGCAGCGAGTCAAGATTGAGTGGTAATACAGAGCAGATGTAATCTCTGATTAGTCTCTCAAAACATTTGCTGATGATGGGGGTCAGAGCAACAGGACGCCAGTCATTTAAACAAGTTATTTTCGATTGTTTTGGAACAGGCACGATGGTGGATGTTTTAAAGCATGTGGGGACTACAGACAAAGAGAGGGAAAGTTTGAAAATGTCCGTAAAAACACCAGCCAGCTGGTTCGCGCACGCTCTGATGACACGGCCCGGAATGCCGTCTGGACCCGCGGCTTTGCGGATATTCACCCGTCGGAAGGATCGGGTTACATCCGCTACAGAGACGGAGAGTGAACTAACCTCTGTAGCTTCGGCCGTGAGAGCTCTCTCCGCGAGGGCGGTGTTAGTTCCCTCGAAACGAGCATAAAAAGTATTTAGCTCATCCGGTAGAGAGGCAGCGGTGTTCATGGCGGAGTTTTTATTCCCTTTAAAGTCCGTGATGATGTTAATTCCCTGCCACATGCTTCTAGAGTTGGTGGTGTTAAACTGTCCTTCAATCTTGCTCCTGTACTGGCGTTTTGCTGTTTTGATAGTTTTTCGGAGGGCATAACTGGCTTGTTTATGCTCCTCCGCGTTCCCGGAATTAAAAGCGGAGGTCCGCACATTAAGTGCCGCGCGAACATCGCTATTGATCCACGGCTTCTGATTCGGATAGATTCGCACAGTTCTGGTCGGAATCACTTCCTCTACACACGTTCTGATGAAACACATTACGCTATCAGCGTAAAGCTCGATGTCGTCATCAGAGGCGGACCGGAACATCTCCCAGTCCGTGCGATCAAAACAGTCTTGTAGCGTAGAGTCTGATTGGTCCGACCAGCACTGGATCGTTCTGAGGGTGGGTGCTTCCTGTTTCAATTTCTGCCTGTAAGCGGGCAGAAGCAGAATGGAAGAGTGGTCCGATTTGCCAAATGGTGGGCGGGGGAGGGATTTGTAGCCATCCCGGAACGGAGAGTAGCAATGGTCCAAAACCCGGTCCCCTCGTGTGTTGAAACTAATGTGCTGGTGATATTTTGATGCAACTGATTTTAAACTGGCTTTATTAAAGTCCCCGGTCACAATGAACGCGGCCTCAGGGTGCGCGGTTTCCTGCTCACTTATAATCCCATACAGTTCCTTGAGTGCCCGGTCTGTGTCGGCTTGTGGGGGGATGTACACAGCAGTGGTAATGACCGCTGTGAATTCCCTCGGTAGCCAGAATGGTCGACACAGAAGCATAAGAAATTCCAGATCAGGAGAACAGAAAGACTTGATGGAATGTATGTTCCTCTGATCACACCAGGATTTGTTGATCATAAAACATACACCACCTCCTCTAGTTTTACCTGAGAGGTCTTTCGCTCTGTCTGCTCGGAGCATGGAGAACCCCGCGGGTTCAATGGCTGAGTCTGGAATCTCCGCAGACATCCAAGTTTCTGTTAGGCAGATAATGCAGCAGTCCCTCGTCTCTCGTTGGAAAGAGATCCGCGCTTTCAGCTCGCAGAGCTTGTTATCCAGAGACTGAACATTTGCCAGTAGAATAGTGGGTAGCGGGGGTCGATTTGCACGGCGTCTTACTCTGATGAGAACGCCGGCTCTGTTTCCCCTTTTCCTCCTGCGTTTCCGCAGCCGTGCTGCCCAGACAAAGGGCTCCGCTTGCGTGTTTGTAAACAGCGGGTCGGCATTGAGGAATGTGAAGTCCGGTTTACGGTGTGAGATCGCTGAACCAATGTCCAAAAGTGTTTGTCTGTCGTAGACAATAAGGCAGACAACATCCAAGACAAAAAACATAAGAATTGTAAACAAAACAAACAAACCATTGCTATGTTGTGTCGGAGCTCGCAACGCAGCAGCCATACTCGGCGCCATCTTGAGTCCCTACACCATTGCAGCAACATTTGAGGGATGCAGTCTTTAATTTCTGTTTTACCATTAGACTATTGAGTGCAAATAGCCACGCTGTGTGGCAGGTGCTGTTTACACCTACTGCAAATAGTCAATCCGTTTTAAAATACGGTTACCAGAAATTATGACTGAAAATGTCATGGAAATTCATCGGTCAAGAATGGTTGAAACTATTGAGAAAAAAATTAAAAGTGTTAAAATGATCCCTGCTTTCCCCAACATCTAAGATCAATGTGCTATTTTGTTTCATATTAACAGATTGGATGTAAGCACATTTTAAGATATTGCTTGAGGTCCCAGGGGTAAGAGGCCATTCTTTTTTCTTTTTTTTTTTTTTTTTTTTTTGCCTAAAAAGTCCTAAAAAAAAATCAAATAAAAAATCATTTTCAAACTCAAAACCTTAGTCAAAGTGCAACTTTGAATACATATTCTTTTTCTTTTAATGTATGGACACTCTTGTCCTAAACAATAGCAGCATGGACATGTCATTGTGTAGCTGTTTAAGGTCCATTTGCTTTTGCATTTCAGTGTACTAATGTGCTAGTCTACATCAAATACAGCAGGAGAGTGTGTCTGCCTGAGCATTGATTTTTCCTGGAGAGTGTTTTATGTTGAATTCATGATCCACCTATGGACCACAACATTATGTTTGTGGACCCATGCCCAGTATGTACGTCAAGGGACTGTTATCTTTGTTAACTGTGAAATGAGATGCATACATGAGGTAAACACTGACAACTTCATAGGTAGAAGCTAAATTGAGCTAGTTTCTTTCTGCTGCTTTGAGGTTCTTGAGCGATGCTCTTTAACTCTGTGTTTCCTATTTTTACGTTATATGGGATAGCCTCAGTAGTGTTATTAGCTTTTCTAAATAGCATGGTGGAGCGTGAAAGTTAAGCTAGTGTGTTTACAAATAATTTTTTGATGATCCTCACTCCAAACTAAAAGGTTAGGTTCAGAAATGTAATGTTGTCCTGGTGCTGTTACGTAACCTTCCCATCTTTTAACCTTCTGTTCTCTCCCTGTAGGTGTGTCTCATTACGAAGGCTGTTGCTAGGTAGGATGTGTCCTCAGTAGGCAGTGTTTTACCGAGTGTCCTCAACCAGAGATTATTTAGCAGAGATGGGCCACTTCTATTAAAATGAATGGGAGAAATTGGAACGCTCAACCAAGGAGCTCTGAGCGCCCAGTGGTCAATAGATGTAGAAAGGAAGTCCTGCCTTACAGTTAAAAGAGCCAATCAACTTTTAGATACAGACATCACCTGTCAATCAACTCAAAGAATGCCCATGCGCATTAGCTATACAAGTCTGGAAAATTGCGTTTTTTAGCATAATATGAGGTAAAGAAGCACAATTTATGATACCAGTATTGTCAGATTTTCTGCTGATTTGAAATATGTTCTTTGATCGTAATCTTGACCAACTGTTTTAGTGATTTTAGTCTTTCTCCATTCAAGTAGATAGGAGCTGCACTGGCATGACTGGAAATAGCCTCCCAAGAGCATTCCAAAGATGGCCGACAGTGGACTGACTTGCTAGAAAGAATTTGCCTCAACTTAGAATTAGCATCGTTTACAGAAACAGACCATTTCATGATTGCTTTGACAGCACACCTCACTCTCAACCCATGCCAGCGCTCTGAGTGAGAAGGGAATCTCTGAGGTAAACTTTAGGAGAGTTATAACATTGTAGAGAGAAAAGAAAATTGATTTTTCAGCCATATTTTATAATATAATATTTACTTTATATAATACTTTATTTGTACATGATATTATTATTTTAAATGTATTAGGTGTTGCAAATTTATTACTCAGTTATGGTGTGTTTGTAGACATTCTGTGGATATTAATCATTCTCTAGCGTTGGAAAGTTTGATGTTGTTAAATTAAAATAAAGTCACTCTCCAGACTGCAGACCCAAACGCCAGACCATACCGACCGATTAAAAGGTGGTGGCAGCATCTATTTGATTTAACCCAGTTAACTACAGTATCTTTCTCCATTTCAGCCATTGAAAAGTAGCAGTGTATTCTGACAAAATATATATATATTTTTTTTTCTTTTGTAGGTTTTCTATTTTGCCATTGTTCCTTTACAGCTTCCCACAGATGAGTCAAGCTCGAGTCTTAGAATTTAGAAACTACCACGTTTATTAGAATTGAGAGCCAGCTCTTGTAACTGTACATATTTGTCAGGTCTTGTATTAGTTGTAAAATGCATATCTGTCTGGTACAATTTTCTGGTTTAATAGGCAGTAGCAGATGCACTTGCATGAGTGTATCATGATTTTTTCAGACACTCACAACTGGTGCCAATACAGTCTAGGTTACCTCACTCGGAAAGATCCTGAACGTACTGTATTCCTTGACCCCTCTTTAAAGGGGTTTTGGAACAAAACTGTATGACTTTTGATTTCATCCTTTGAGATAAAATCGTTAAATTGCTTTTGCGGGCTTTAAATACATAATACTGTATATCCACTGCAACAATGGTCAGTTGCTCTACTTTTCTGTTTTGTCTGTATTATTTTCATTGCTAATTAGATACAGTATTTTCAGTGAAAAGGCTTAAAGGAACTCCAGGCACATTTCGCTGACAGAGAACACTTACAAGTCTCCTACCCTCTTGATGGAAGTGAGTGCAGTCAGGAGGGCAGTCTTTAAAGAGAGTGCCTTAAGCTCAGCTGACTGCAGGGGCTCAAAGGGGGCTCCCCGTAGACCCTGAAGAACTACAGAGAGGTCCCATGAGGGAATGAGGAGTGGTCTGGAGGGATTCAACCTCCTGGCACCTCTCAGGAACCTGATGATCAGGTTGTGCTTCCCTAAGGACTTACCGTCCACTGTGTCGTGGTGTGCCACTATAGTGGCTACATACACCTTCAAGGTGGAGGGGGACAGCTGCCCCTCCAACTTCTCCTGCAGGAAAGAAAGCACCGATCTGACTGCGCATCTCTGAGGGTCTTTGCGTCGGGAAGAGCACCACTCAGCGAACAGATGCCACTTCAAGGCATACAGGCACCTCGTAGAGTGGGCCCTAGCCTGAGTGATCGTGTCTACCACTGCGGGTGGTAGGCCACTTAAGTCTTCCATGTCCCATCCAGGAGCCAGACATGGAGATTCCAGAGGTCTGGTCACGGGTGCCAGATGGTGCCCCGTCCCTGAGAAAGAAGGTCTTTCCTCAGGGGAATTCACTGGGGTTGGGCTGTCGCAAGGAGCATGAGGTCCGAGAACCACATCTGGGTGGGCCAGTAGGGTGCTACTAGGATGACCTGCTCCTCGTCCTCCCTGACCTTGCACAGGGTCTGTGCAAGTAGGCTAACTGGGGGAAATGCCCCAGAGTGGGCAGCGGAAGGATTCCCGGGGGGCGAACAGGTCTACCTGTGCCTGCTCGAATCGACTCCAAATCAGCTGGACCACCTGAGGGTTGAGTCTCCACTCTCCCCTGAGGGTAACCTGTCATGACAGCGCATCCGCTGCAGTGTTTAGGTCACCCGGGATGTGAGTGGCTTGCAGCGACTTGAAGTGTTGCTGACTCCAGAGGAGGAGACGGCCGGCAAGTTATGACATACAATGGGAGCGTAAACCGCCTTGACGCGATGTGTCTCACGGCACCATGCCCATCTCGGGACTCGAGTCTGGAGCCAGTGCTGAAGTGGTCTCATATGCATCAACCCGAGCGGAGTGGCCACCGCTGAGGATGCCATATGCCCCAGAAGCCTCTGAAACAGTTTCAGTGGAGCCGCTGTCTTCTGTCTGAACGCCTTCAAACAGGTCAGCACCGACTGTGCGCGCTCGTTCGTGAGGCATGCCGTCATCGAGACTGAGTCCAACTCCAAGCTGAGAAAAGAGATGCTCTGAACCGGGAGGAGCTTGCTCTTTTCCCAGTTGACATGAAGCCCTAGTCGGCTGAGGTCTGAGAGCACCAGGTCCCTGTGCGCACACAACACAACCCGAGACTGAGCTAGGATTAGCCAGTCGCCGAGATAGTTGAGGATGCGAATGCCCACTTCCCTTAACGGGGCAAGGGCTGCCTCTGCGACCTTCGTGTAGATGCGAGGGGACAAGGACAGGCCAAAGGGAGGACCTTGTACTGATACGCCCGACCCTCGGATGCAAACCGCAGGAAGGGTCTGTGTCGAGGTAGAATCGAGACGTGTAAGTACACGTCCTTTGGGTCTGCCGCCGCGAACCAATCTTGATGCCAGATGCTGCTAGAATACATTTTTGCGTCAGCATGATGAACGGGAGTCTGTATAAAGCCCGGTTCAGTACTCGCAGGTCCAAGATTGGCCGCAACCCACCACCTTTCTTCAGTACAATGAAGTAGGGTCTGAAAAACCTCTTCTTCATCTCGGCCAGAGGGACAGGCTCTATCGCACCCTTCTGTAGGAGGGTAGCGATTTCCTCGCACAAGGTAGCGGGGTTCTCGCCCTTCACCGAGGTGAAGTGAACGCTGCTGAACCTGGGCGGACGCCTGGCGAACTGAATCGCGTAGCCGAGTCAGACGGTCTGGACCAGCCATCGTGACGGACTGGAAAGCGCAAGCCACACGTCCAAGCTCCGGGCGAGGGGGACCAAGGGGACAATCTCGTCGGACGTACCAGCGGGTGGGGCCATGCGGTGGGGCAGAGCCTGAGGTGCCACGTCGTGCCGTGGCTGTGCTGAGTTCAGGGACATTGAAGCACTTACCTGGCTCCTTGTGACCACCCCTGGAACAGCCTGGGATGGGGGAGGAAGAGGCCTGTCCTCGTGACCCGTGGAGACCGTCACATCAGCGGCAGATTTGTGCCACAGCTAGGCACGCAGGGGCAGGGAGCACCAAACCTGCCAAAATGGAATGGTGGACAGTGGTCGTGATGACGGCCGTGTGCACCAGGTATGTGACTCAGGGAACAAGGAAACCGCTCTTTTGCTGAACTCTTGGGTACCGCAGCCACTTGGGCATGCGGCGAAATTAAATGAAAAGATAACAAAAGATTCTCCTCCCAGCCCTCCACCGGGGGAAGGAGTGGTCTGCTTACCAGCTCCAGAGCAGCGGGTTTCAGTGACCAATAAGTGCTGTGCATGTATAAAAGAGTGTTTTTTCCTAGAGGTAAAAGCATCCCGTCTGGAAAGCGCTGGTGGATGGTGCATTTGGAGGAGAAGCTTATTGCTCTTTGGAGTCAACAAGTATGTTTCTATGACATATCTGTATGTCAAATAATGACAGACCTTTAAAAGAAAAACATTTCTGCTGCCCAGGTCTTTGCACAGCATGACAATAAATGTGTAAAACCTTTTACATTTAGTACTTACATTATTTTATGTAACATAAACATAAGCTTTATTTTGTATACAGCTTTAGATTATATAAATATATTGTAGTCTATATTTATATAACATTATGTATTAATATACATACCTTACAACAGGCCTGGAGTGGCCATCGGTGAATCGGGAGAATTCCCGGTGGGACGCTCTGCCCGCTCATAAATTGGGCTAGCAGACTCACCCGCTATCTCTTCATTTTTTCACACACACACACATACATACACACACACACACACACACACACACACACACACACAGAGACACACACACACAAACCATCGTTACATGCCGTGGTATGAGATTAATGGATGATAAAAAGAGCATTTACATTTATGCATTTGGCAAACGCTTTTATCCAAAGTGACTTACATTGAAGGAATTCTTTTTTTTTGTTTGTTTTTTTTGTACAGTTTCATCATTTAAGTTTATTTATTTTTTTTAATGAAATTTCAGTGCTTGTAGCCTTTTGACATGTTTTTAATGTGATTGTGGTTTAATACAGATAAGCCTAATGCTGAGGGAAGTGAGAAAAAGAAAGAGACAGGGACAGAGACATTGATCTTCAGTGAGACAACAGTGAGACAACAGCAGCCAGGCAGAAGCAAAAGCTAGTAGTGTAGATGAGGAGACTGATAAGTTTAATTATTTTGCTCATCCTCAGTCAAAGGACTTTGACATGTTTTTCAGTTATCATCCTCAACAGCCCCCAAAACATCACATAGCAAAAGTTTATCACAGAAAGGATGGAACCCACCGCAACTGGTTGACATACAATGAAAAAACGAATTCTCTGTACTGTTCTGTGTGTTTGGCATTTGCACCTGTTGCAGGTGATAGTCCTTTCATATAGGGAGGTATAAATGCATGGAAACATGTTCATCAGAGGATTGAGGAGCATGAGAAAATTCATGTCCACAGAGATGCTTACTTTCTAATGGCTAAAAAGGCAGATGTGAAAAGTCTGTTGACTGGCAACCAAATGTCTTAACATTATGAACAAGTAAAGAAAAAGCGGCAGGTAATGGAACGCATAGTAGATGTCACAAAAGTCATTGGCAAATGTGGACTTAGTTACAGAGGAGATAAAGCAGAGGCTGCTTATACATTGGAAAACACTGCAGTTAATCATGGCAACTTCCTAGAGTTGATAATACTCTTGAGCGAGTATGATATGTGTCTTCAACAGCACTTGAAAACTTGTACTGAACAAAGCAAGAAGCACCATGACACTGGGGCAAAGGGCAGAGGCTCTCTTGTGACTTTCCTTTCAAAAGACATCATCTTTAAAGTTGTGGATGTGTAAGGGGGAGGCCACCCACTGGCCCAAAGGACGGTATCCAGTGGCGTGGCTGAAGGTCTCCTGCACGTTCTGTCTTATCGTGCGCATTTAATAATACTTTGATTATTAGATTTGAGTTCCATGTTTTATTAATCTTATCATTAATTATTTTTTTATTTCGTCTGACTTCAATTATGAAAAACCTCATTGATGTATCTATGCTCTGAATTTAAGTTCCCCTTCTGTCACTCACTCGATGTTGTGTCGATGTAGTGACACTAGGGGTCGCCCTTGGGAGCCCCAAACACCTCAGATCTTTGAGAAAAGGCAAATGAGAATTGGCAAGTGGAATTTGCATGCCACTCCCCCGGACATACGGGTATAAAAGGAGCTGGCTCGCAACCACTCATTCAGATTTTTTCTTCAGAGCCAAGCGGTTATGTGTCAGCAAGCTGTCTTCCAGTACCGGTCCATTCACCTCCCAAGAAGCATTTGCTGTTGGATATATGGCGCATTCCAGCGGCGTTTCTCTCCTTCTGCACAGATCTGTGCAGATTATGCCCCTGGGTGCTTCGACAGCGCTAAGAGAGTTTATATTCCTGCAAAGAGTATATTTTCTCTATTAGAGCAAACACATTGACGTGAACCTCTTTATAAAGACGCGTCTTTTTCAAGATGCCTTTCCGTCTTTGTGTGATTCCTGGATGCGGTCGCTATCTCTCCGCTTCCGACGGCCACGGGCGCTGCCTCACATGTCTGGGTCATAATCACACTGAGGCAGCGTTCGTGGATGGTTCATGTTCTCATTGTGAGAATATGACCACGCCAATGTTGCGGTCGCGGCTTTCCTTCTTCCGGGGGAAAGCCACTCTATCCACCCCCCACGCCGTGCCTTCTACCTCCGGGTACAAGGCTGGCCCAGCTGGCGCTGAAGGCGATTTGGGGGCTTCAATGGGCGCGGCTCCGCCGGGTAAATCCCCACAGACCTCCCATTCCCAAGCATGCTTGCTTGCCCCCAGCGAGTTCCGAGAGGAGTCCAGCTCGCCCCAGGGGCAATTTAGTGTCCCTTTCGGAGCTCCAGAGTGGGATGAGTGCTTGATCATTGCATCGGAGAGCATACTGGCGATGTCAGACGCCGAGGACTCGACAGGGCTGCCACCTTCGGGTCGGCCCGCCCAGTCTGAGGCTGACGGCGAGATGACCACCATGCTTGCCTGAGCCACCACGTGTGTCGGGTTGGAGTGGAACCTTCCACCCTCCCCTGAGCCCTCGTGGCTAGATGATTGGTTTCTGGGTTTGGGGCACCGCTCACAGCCACACCCCCCTCACCCCCCCCCCGGTCCCTTTCTTCCCGGAAGTGCATGACGAGCTGAAGAGGTCGTGGAGGGCACCTTTTTCTGCCCGAAACCGACCTCCCAGCTCATCCGCTCTCACTACCCTCGATGGCGGGGCGGCCCACGGGTATACGGAGGTCCCTCAGGTGGATAAGGCGGTTGCTGTGCACTTGTGCCCGCAAAGCGCAGCCACCTAGCAGGATCACCTGGCACTCCCTTCCAAGGCCTGTAGGACGACGTCGTCTCTGATGGCCAAAGCCTACAGCGCCACTGGTCAGGCCGCCCCTGCCCTGCATACCATGGCCCTCCTGCAAGTACACCAGGCCAAGGCACTAAAGGAACCTCAAATGGGTAGTCCTGATCCCGATGTGATGCAGGAGCTGCGCTTGGCGAGCGACCTCGCCCTCCGGGTGATGAAGGTCACAGCACGAGCACTCGGGCAGGCGATGTCCACCCTTGTGGTCCAGGAACGCCACCTGTGGCTGAATCTGGTCGAGATGAGGGATGCGGACAAGGTTCGCTTTCTCAATGCCCCCATCTCCCAGATCGGCCTATTCGGTGACACCGTCGAGGACTTCGCCCAGCAGTTCTCGGCAGTGAGGAAGCAGATGGAGGCTATACAACACATCTTTCCCTGGCATGGCTCAAGATCCCATATCCCGTCTGCTCACCGAGGGCATTCCCCTGCGGCAGTGAAAGCCCAAGAGGCTCTGCCTCAGCCCGAGCCCAGTTCTCATCCCCAGCGTAGAGCCCCCCACAGGAAGATGATGCCCCCCACCTCACGGGCTGGCACAAGGACCCGGAAGGCTCCTAAGCACCCCTGAGACGGACGACCCAGGGAGCGAGATGTCTGCTGCAAACAGACGGTCGCACCACACTCACACCCACGGCCAGGTGGTTGTGACAGACTACGAGGATGGTCAAAAAGTCCCTCCTCCCCCATCGCCGACCCCCCTGACGCCGGGTACATGGAGCAAGGTAAGTGCTTCGGGGGTCCCCTCAGCGCAGCCACGAGTTCGAGATGAAGCAAGGCTCTCAATGTGGAATACCCTGCTCCCTCCTGCTGCGAGGCCCCACCCACAGGTACATTAAACGCGATCGTCCCCTTAGTGCCCCTCGCCCGGAGCTTGGACGCATGGCTAGCACTTTCCAACCCATAGCAGTGGTTGGCCAGGACCATCTGACTTGGCTACACAATTCAGTTCACCAGGCGCCTGCCCCGGTTCAGCGGTGTCCGTTTCACTTCGGTGAAGGGCGAGAACGCTGCCACCTTGCGTGCGGAGATCGCGACCCTTCTGCGCAAGGGCGCAATTCCAGCCGAGATGAAGAAAGGGTTTTACAGCCCTTACTTCATCGTACCGAAGAAAGGCGGTTGGTTGTGGCCAATATTGGCCTGCAAGTTCTGAACCGGGCCTTGAAAGGCGGTGGGTTGCGAGTCCTGGACCTGCGAGTACTGAACCGGGCTTTGCACAGACTCCCATTCAAGATGCTGACGCCAAAGCACATTTTGGCGTGTGTCTGACATCAAGATTGGTTCGCGGCGGTAGACCTGAAGGACATGTACTTTCACATCTCGGTTCTACCTCAACATAGACCCTTCCTATGGTTTGCTTTCGACGGCCGGGCATATAAGTACAAGGTCCTCCCCTTCGGCCTGTCTCTGTCCCCTCACGTCATCATGAAAGTCACAGAGGCAGCTCTTGCCCCGTTAAGGGAAGTGGGCATCCGCATACTCAACTACCTCGACTGGCTGATTCTAGCTCACTCTTGAGAGTTGCTGTGTGCACACAGGGACCTTGTGCTCAGGAACCTCAGCCGGCTAGGGCTTCGGGTCAACTGGGAAAAGAGCAAGCTCTCCCCGGTTCAGAGCATCTAATTTCTCGGCATGGAGTTAGACTCAGTCTCGATGATAGTGTGCCTCACGAGCAAGCGCGCGCAGTCGGTGCTGAACTGCCTGAAGTCGTTCAAGCAGAGAACAGCAGTTCCACTGAAACACTTTCAGAGGCTCCTGGGGCATATGGCATCCTCGGCGGCAGTCACGCCACTAGGGTTGATGCATATGAGACCACTTCAGCACTGGCTTCAGACTCAAGTCCCGAGATGGGCATGGCGCCGCGGCACACATTGCGTGGCCATCACGCTGATCTGCCGCCACTTGTTCAGCCCTTGGACAGACCTTGCATTTCTATGGGCAGGAGTTCCCCTACAGCAAGTGTCCAGATGTGTCGTCATTACGACAGATGCCTCCAAGCGAGGCTGGGGTGCCATGTGCAACAGGCACACAGCCGCTGGCTCCTGGACAGGACCGCGACTGTGTTGGCACATCAACTGCTTTGAGTTGCTGGCAGTATTGTTCACCCTGCGGAGACTTTTGCCATTGATCCGGGGCAAGCATGTGTTGGTCCGGATATACAACACAGCAACAGTAGCGTATATAAATTGCCAAGGCAGCTTACGCTCACGTCACATGTCGCAACTCGCCCGCCGTCTCCTCCTATGGAGTCAGCGGCGACTGAGGTCGCTGCGGGCCACTCACATCCCAGACAACCTCAATGCCACAGTGGACGCACTGTCGCAGCAGGTGACATTCAGGGGAGAGTGGGGACTCCACCCCCAGGTGTGCACAGTGACTCTCAATAGTGAGCTAGTATCAGCCAGTCGTCAAGATAGTTGAGGATGCGGATGCCCACTTCCCTTAGCGGGGCAAGGGCTGCCTCTGCGACCTTCGTGAAGATGCGAGGGGACAGGGACAGGCCGAAGGGGAGGACCTTGTACTGGTACACCTGGTCTTTCAAGGCAAAGCGCAGGAAGGGTGTGTGTCGAGGTAAGACCGAGTCGTGGAAGTATGTATCCTTCAGGTCTACCGCCGTGAACAAATCTTGATGCCGGACGCTTGCTAGAATGCGCTTTTGCGTCTGCATCTTGAATGGGAGTCTGTGCAAAGCCCGGTTCAGTACTCACAGGTCCAGGACTCGCAACCCACCGCCTTTCTTTGGTATGATGAAGTAAGGGCTGTAGAAATCTTTCTTCATCTCGGCTGGAGGGACAGGCTCTATCTTCCTTGTACAGAAGGGTAGCGATCCCCACATGCAAGGTAGCGGCGTTCTCGCCCTTCACCGAGGTGAAGTGGACGTCGCTAGGCAGGCACCTGGCGAACTGAATCGTGTAGCTGGATCGGACGGTCCCGGACAGCCATCGCGATGGGTTGGAAAGCGCGAGCCATGCGCCCAAACTCCGGATGAGGGGGACCAAGGGAATGATCACGTCAGACGTACCGGCAAATGGGGCCTCGCGGCGGGGCGGAGCTCGAGGTGCCACATCGAGGGGATTCGAGCCCCGTGGCCGTGCTGTGTCCAGGGACATTGAAGCACTTACCTGGCTCCTGCCGCCCACCATAAGATTGGCTGAGGGGGGGGAGGAGGAACCTCGTCCCCGTAGTCCACTGGAACCAACCCTATGTGGGCGTGTTTGTGCCACAGCTGGACGCACAGGGGCGGGGGGTCCGCCGCTGGAGCGCCATACCTGCAAAAGCGGGATGGTGGATGGTGGTCATGACGATGGGCGTGCGCACCGGACCTGTGACCCAGGAAACGAGAAAACCACTCTTTTGTCAAACTTCTGGGTACCGCAGCCTCTGGGGCGTGCAGTGACAAAAGATTCTCCTCCCGGCCCTCCAACGGGGGATGGAGTGGTCTGTTCACAAACTCTAGAGAAGTGGGTCTCCTCGCCCCTTGGTCGCCCGTCTCGGGGGCGCTTCGAAGACTTTCTCGGGTTCTTAGCGGCCGGCCGCAAGACGGGCGGTGTCTGTTTCCTGCAGAGGGCTCCACGTTGGAGCCAGGCCACAGGAGCGGGCTGCAGTGGAGCCGGTGTTATTGCTGCTGCAGGATGACGCCCTTGGTGACAAGCAGACGGGGTGCGGTGTCTTAAGCCGCACCGGGGCAAGATATGTTGTAAGGCCTTCATCTGCTTTTTCACCACCGAGAATTGCTGGGCAAAGTCCTCAACGGTGTCGCCAAACAGGCCCACCTGGGAAATGGGGACATCAAGGAACCATGCCTTGTCTGCCTCTCCCATCTTGACCAAATTGAACCAAAAGTGGCACTCCTGGACCACCAGGGTGGACATCGCCTGCCCGAGAGACTGCGCCATGACCTTCGGTCACCGAGCACAGTTCCTGCATCAATCCCAGGACAGAACTACCCTCGTGCTGTTCTTTTAGTGCCTTGGCTTGGTGTACTTGCAGGAGATCCATGGCGTGCAGGGCGGAGGTGGCTTGTCCAGCGGCACCATAGGCCTCAGCTGTCAGGTATGACATAAACCTACAGGCCCTGGACGGGAGTTTCGGGTGCCCGCGCCAGGTGGCGGCGCTCTGTGGACATAAGTGCACTGCGAGCACCTTATCCACCTGGGCGATCACCGAATACCCCCTGGCCGCTCCACCATCGAGGGTAGCGAGAGCGGGGGAGCTGAAAGATTGGGACCGGGCAGTAAAAGGTGCCTCCCACGATCTTGTCAGCTCCTCATGCACTTCCGAGAAGAAAGGAACAGGGGCGGCGGCGCCCTGAGCCCAGGAACCAAACGTTGAGCCGCGAGGGTTCAGGGGGGAGTGGAGGGTCCCACTCTAGCCCAATGCTCGCGGCCGCCTGGGAAAGCATGTCAGTCATTTCCGCATCGGCCTGGGACAGGGCGACCATCCCTGAAGGGGGAAGCCCAGTCAAAGCTTCCACGAGAACTGCTGGGCAAAGTCCTCAATGGTGTCGCCAAACAGGCCCACCTGGGAAATGGGGCCATCAAGGAACCGTGCCTTGTCTACCTCTCCCATCTCGACCAAGTTGACGAACCCGCTCTCCGATGCGGCATTCGATAAGTCATCCACTTCCCGGGTTCTGAACGAGAGGTCAAACTCGCCCTGAGATGAGCCGGCGATCTCGTCCGAGCGCGTGATCGGGGCAAGCGAGCATGCTGGGGAATGGGAGGTCCGTGGGGGGATACCCGGCGGAGATGGTCCCATTGAGGTCCCCAAATCGCCCCCAATACTAACCAACGCAGCCTCAAACCCGTAGGTAGAAGGACCGGCGCGGGGAGCCGCTGGGGTGGCTTGCTTTCTTACGAATGCAAGCCGCGACCGAAACGTTGCCATGGTCATGTTCTCACAATGAGGACATGATCCATCCATGAACGATGTCTCCGCGTAGGCAGTGCCCAGACACGTAAGACAGTGATCGTGGCCGTCGGAAGCAGAGAGTTAACGACCGCAACCAGGAATAACACACAAACGGAAAGTGTGTGCCACTCTTTTAGAAAGAAAATATACTCTATTAGAATATACTCTTTTAATATGTTCTGCCGAAGCGCCCAGGGGCATTCTCTGCAAACCACAGATGCAGAGGGGGAGAAGCCGCTGAAATGCGCCGTAAAATCCAGCAGAGAGAGGTGAATGAACTCGGCGGATGAATTCAGCTCAATGAATAGAACCGCTCGGCTCCGAAGAGAAAATCTGAATGAGTGGTTGCATACCAGCTCCTTTTATACCCGTATGTCCGGGGGAGTGGCATGCAAATTCCACTCACCAATTCTCATTGGCCTTTTAAAAAAAAGATCAGAGGTGTTTGGGGCTGCTAAGAGTGACCCCTAGTGTCACTACTTCGACACAACTTCGAGTGAGTGACAGATAGGGAACCAAGCATAATAATATAATTAAAGTTGCATTCCATTCAAATATTTACCAAACATAAGTATTTTAAATTGCATACCTGGTAAAAACAACACACATTGTTTTCTGTGAGGGTCATCTGGCTACAGAGACCCTGATTCCTTTGTCATCTCTCCTTAAATACCAAACAATTCTATTGTTATTTCAGATGTGTGTGTGTTTGATGTTATTCAGGATTTGGTTTACAATTTAGGGGTTTGAAGGTAGACCTTTAAAACTTGTGACTGAGTAGGTCGTTTGATGTTTAAAAAGAATGCACCTAATCTGCATACAGCATCTGGTCCCTGTGAGAGACTTGGGAGGGGCATGTTCCGGGTAGAATACAGTATTTTACTAAGTTCTTAAATCTTACTTGTGATTTGACTTTGCTGAAAGGGAATGAGACCGTTTTACCAGTTGCACTGAGACCTCTTGAATGATACCAAACATGTATGATCAGGAAACCTTTTACATTACAGAACATAAGTCATAACTTAGTTTTTGGTGTCCTTAAAGTGACCTAAGGTGAGAGAGAGATCAGATGTGAGTGTGATTTGCGTTTTATGATCCCAAATCAGTGGGGTGTGTTGTTTCAGGTGGAGATGTCTTCTGTGTGAGAGTTTTATGACGTTGGTTCTCACAGAGTTCTTTGACTTTTACTGGAAATGGTGCCTTTTGGGTATAGACATACTGGTGCCAGCCTTACAGATGTCATCAGCCAAATTATAAAGGGCACAATTGCAGATGAGGTTAAACAGACAGGCATGTTTTCAGTCCAAATAGATACCACCCAAGATATCACCTCAAAAGACCAATGTGCAGTCATTTTGAGATATGTTACAGATGCCATTCATGAGCGATTGGTTGCTGTGGTAGACTGTGAAGCATCAACTGGAAAATATTTCACAGAGATGCTCAAACAGACATTACACAAGCTTGGTATTGACATTGGCATATGTGTGGGCAACGTCACTGATGGTGCAGCTAACATGCAGGGACAATATCAAGGGTTCTCTGCATTTATCTCTGAGCAGTCTCCTACACAGATTCATGTCTGGTGTTATGCACATATTCTGAATCTGGTACTGGCAGACACAACAGTCAGTGTTGTAGAAAGTACATCTCTCTTTTCATTGCATAACGCTGTTGCAGTTTTCCTCAGAGAATCATATAAGCGTATGCAGAGGTGGGAAGAGACAAGTGATGACAAACGTCATAGGAGAATGTGCCCAATAGGGGAAACCAGGTGGTGGGCTAAGGACCGGGCTCTCACTAAGGTCTTTGGGTGTTTTGGTAAGCCTCAGGTTGCTCTGTATGTTGACCTGCTGCTGACTCTCACCTCAGTTGAGGGAGATTGGAGTATGAAGCCAACAGTGATGGTCAAAGCAAAGGGATACATTGAAGCCCTTCTAAATTATGAAACAATCCTCATTGCTCAAACCTTTCTCCGAATTTTTGAGCATACATCCCCCCCTCTCCAAGTACCTACAGATAAAGGCTATGGATATTCTAGCAGCTCAGCATCTGGTTGAGGGGACAAAGGACAGCCTTAACAAATTTATCAGAGACTTTGAGGGAGTGAAAGTAGCAGCTGGTGAGTTTGTGGGTTGGGCCAATCAAAAGCTGCAAGAGGAGGACAGCTTTGAGCTAGGCGGGCAAACATGTCAGAAATAAATATAATGGGATAGTAAGAACAGATCTGTCACTTCATTTAACCAGGTTCCACCATGGGGGTGAAAAAAAATGGGCTGGTCTTGGGCATTAGACTCCCGGGCTGAAAATGGGTCCCGCTCCGGCCCTGCCTTACAAGTTTGTTCTTTTGTTTTATTTTAGTTCATGGTTCTTTAATATACTTTTGAATAGTTCACTTTCTACCAGAAGGCACACTTTTGTTGCCTAGCTCTTTGCTAAATGTGTGAAAGAAAAGAATGCTATTTCTTTTTTCTATGTGTTCTCAATTAACACATTTATTTAACAAACAGCCTAACATAGCAGATGCTGCAGACTCTTGGAGTAATATTGGAAAATACCTGTGTATTCAAAAGCTTCAGGTTGATTGGCTGCGAAAATGGGGCATGACAGTGAAGCGTTGAAAAATGTTAAGTGTGACCCCTTCCCTCCATTTTTAACTGGAAAATGTGACAGGCTCACCATCTAGGAGGGAAAGATCAGCAACAACAGTCACAAATTGTGACACCCCCCACCCAAATCGAGTTGTTCTGAGTCTGCTAGTGTGACTCCAGCTTTAGCTGCAAACATCACCTTTAATTTCAGTTCTGACCTGTGTAGAAACTGTCAAGTTGATTGATGCATGCACTGTTTACTGTGCTTATTTCCTAGTGGAGCTGTCGTCTGATTTTCTTACTCAGACATGACATGAAGCTTTTCAACGCATCTAGTGTATGCCATCTTTACACATGAAGCCTATCCTTGAACTTTCCCAGTTTTATGATACAGAGGAGGTTCTGAATGACTTCCTTTTTGGTGTAATTACTTTTCAGTCCTTCCTCAATCTGTCTACACAGGCTGCTGACTGTCACCCACCGTTTGAATTCTGTACTTTCCAAAAATGCCAAGTCTCTTAGGAGAGTACAGTGTCTGCTGTAACATGTGCTGAGCCCTAACAGGATAAAACATGTCAGTGTGTGCTGTGGTAGGAGATGATTTGCCTAATGTGGGAACAGCGGGTGTTAATTTATCTACTGCAAATTTCCTGATAATTAGATTGCAACATTTTGTAATCAAACTTTTGTATGTCAACATCAGAAGAATCGTTATGATAAATATTAAACGAATGGTCCATGTTCAATACAAGTTAGGCTTAATCGTCCACAAAAAATTATTTCAACACGTTCCTCATTTATTTAAGGCTACACTATGTATCTTTTGGCTCTTTAGCGGTTGAAGCATAAAACTGCAAGTTTTTACCTGTCATGTTGCGACACTGCTCTACTGGCGGATGAATCCCATGATTGGAGGTTACCTGCTAAGCCTTGTTATCGCGGAGATTTTCACCAGTAGAGCCGGAGTCATGATGTGCTATTTTCATGTTGATATTATGTTATTCTTTTAAACTGTTACTTGCTTTGAGGAAGATAAACAGCACTCTTAATTACATAATTTAATATGATTATTCAAGTGTTTTATCCACTAAACAGTACACATTAATGTTTGTATTATTCTACTATCTCAATTTAAGAGGTAAAACTCATGATATGGCTTATATGTGTTCAACTGAAGACACTTATTTTTATATCACAATCTACAGTCAATCCCTGCACTGTAAAAAAATAAAATAAAATAAAATCAGTAAAATATATGTTAAATTACCCACAGCTGTGTTTGCCAAACATTTACCGTAAAAATGTTGATGCCTGTATATTTAGAGTTCATTACCATTTATATTATTAAATGACGTAAACTTGATACATTAACATTCTGGAACTATAAAAATCTGCTTTTCACTTTATAATGTATTGTTAATCACTGTAATAATTGCAGAAAGGCACATGACGACACAAAGTTAATCAATAGTAGCCCTTTCAGGAGCAATGACCAATAAACATGTAAAGACAGTGTGCACAGTTTCACTCACAAAAACACAAAACCCCATCAGGGTAACACATGTGAAATAAAAATAATGCAATAAACATTGACTAAACTACATAAAATATAACACAGGACACCCCAAAGTACATAACTGATTTTAAAAATAAGAAACATAACTATTCCCATAAAATATAATGAAATTTGATGGGTTACGCATGGACTTCTGGGAACACCCGATTATTTTTTTTACCATAATTGTAACAATAATTTACTGTAAAAAGTACATGTACTCTCATGTTAAACATAATATAATTTTTTACCTTTTAATTATACAGTAAAATTATACTTTTTACTTCTAAAAAAATAAAACTACAGACATTTTTTATAGTGATACAGTCTACAGTTGATACTGATAATGCAAATAAATTTAATATTAATGTAATATTAAACTGTAATATTACAATAGTACAATAGTTCTATGCACTGTAAGTCTGTGATATAAAAGCACAAAATGATGAACAGTTTATTTAATCGATTCTTTGGAAGTAAAGTTATAATACAGAGATTGTTACATGCTTAACAAATTAATAAAAATTACTGTGCTATACATTTTAAACAACTTGAGATGAGCATACATTCATGGAGAACCTTGTATAGTGGCTTTTAGATGCAATTTTAAATGGTCTACTTTGTTTGAACGGACTATCTGGTAAATGGAAAGTGACAACAACTTCTTAATTTCTGTGACTGTGGTCAAAGAAATAAGAAAACAGCAGCCAGGAAAGTAAAAAAGTATTCACATTAAATTGTACTTAAGTATTAAAAAAGTAAAAAGTAACTGTTTTTCTAGCTACAATGAAATAAAGAGAGGAGATTGTGTGAGAGAGGATGTTGTTAAATTCGATTGGTTTGTTAAGTCGCCTTTTTACTGTCTCCGACATCATATTTCTCCCTCAGTGTTATTTGCAACCTTGTCATAGAATCATGTTAAAAAACCTACATTTTTGCAAAATGATTTTTATGTGGCCTTTTTGTACATTACACTGCAATTTCCTGGTGAAATGAACACTAGAGGCACTAAAACAACAATTACTTTTATCCCCTTTCATTCAAATCATGATTAAAACAGCAGATTATTATTTCACTCTGTTTCTCACACAATGCTATCTTATGACACTTAAACACTTTTACTATAGCGCATGACTCATTTTAACGTTTGCATTACATAACCAACTACATTTACAAGGTTGTTTAAGTGTGATCAAATTGCACGGTAGGTCAGCTGATAGCGTGTTGCATGTGCGATAGAAAGGACCGGGGTACAAGTCCTGAAGTGCACGCGAGTCGACACGTGAGCCGAAAGTGTCATAGAAGCACCACAAAATAATGCAATTGTGTTTTTCATCTCACATTTGCTTTTTCTGACACTATCGGTTAGGTTTAGGTTTAAGGTTTAGTATAGGGTGGTAGGTTTTGTTGATTTAAATCTTGATAGAACATTAACCTTAAATACCTCATCTGTTTGAGAGAACATTTCACTCGCTTTTAGCGCCACACAGTGGACATTTCACTTCGGAACTGCCCTGAGACATTTAATGAACCACATAATTTTATTTTGCAAAAGCATTGCCAGAGTCACGCAGTGTAAGTTGCATGGGAGAAGGCACTCATGAATTGCAATAAACCCAGCCCCTTGAGACATAGATTGAGAAAAATTTTAAAAAATTCAAATGAAGTTAAGAAAGTTAGTAATGTTGTTGGTTTCGTGAATTGTTTTCTGAGTTTTGCTACCAAACCTTGCTGTTGAGCAGATGGATGAATTCCATTAAATTCATAATTAATATTTATTCAGATTCCATTCTTTTTATTATCATTATTACCATCATTATCATTGCTGGTTTTATAGTTATTATTATAATGAATAATGAACAACAATATTAATTCAGCAAATAGGAAGTAGAAATTCAGAGATATGGTTTAAATATGAAGGCAAGTGTAGAAATAAATGGCATGTAAACATTTAATTACAAAAGCCTTTTGTTCTTAAATACATTATATATTTGCAACATGAATGATCATTTTTGACTTCTTAACTGTATAATCTGTACCAGTAGCAGGCGTTCAGAATAAAGTTTAGGACAAAAACCATCAGTGTTTTTCACTTTGTGCTCATAGTTTTGAATGAATGCATCACATTCAGTCAGTCGGTCACATATGGTATAGTCGCACAAATATTTCAGCGTATCCAAAGCTCAATCAAATCCGAAATTCAGCCTCTGCAGATAGTCAGAACTCCACACAGCTGCTGTGCAACACTGCATTTGAAATAACTGACCTCTGGTCTGTAATCTGTCAACTGTTAAATACAGTAAAAAGGCGGCTTCAGTGCAGTAAGACCAAAGAAACTGATCTGCAAAAATGTAACGAGTACTTATCAATTTGAAATAAAAATTTAAAATTGTAAAAAGTACTATTTTTTCTTTGGAAATGTAATTAAGTAAAAGTAAAAATATTCTGTTTAAATTGCACTCGAGTAAAGTACAAATCGCAAAAAATAATACTTAAGTATAATACTTAAGTATTTTTACTCAATTACTTTATACCCCTGATCAGCAGCACACACTCAGGGAGTCTCAAACCTGCAGCAATGTCATTAAATACTCAGAAATCTTGAATATTATTAAATATGTTACAGTAACTTCACTGGAAAAAACAAAACTTATAAACACATGGTGATCGGTAAAAATATGACTAATGTTCGATTCATAAAAGCATGACAACCAATATAAGCTTCAACAACCCTACCAGAAAACATTTCCAACCATTATACCAGGTAAACAACTTTTAAACATCAATTAGGAGAATTATATATCCTGCTGCTGCAACAGCCAGTGCTTCCCAACAGCCGACACTCTTTCTGAGCTCACAGACATGATGTAAGCCTGCGATTTCGTGCCAAATCCGACTCGACAGCTCTAAATAAAAATCATTATTGTAGGCTTACCGTAGTGAATCAGGGTAAGACAAGGACATGGTATTGAACATGGATTTTTTAATGTACTCACTCAACAATGATTTTTTGTTAATTGCAACCAAAAAAAAATCTCACATAGTGCAGCTTTATAAAAAACATTTTTTTTTCGTTGTGACAGTAAATGGAAGTGAAATGTTCCAGTAAAAAAGGTAAAGGCCTTACCTTCTCGTAGCTGACTAGAAGAGCTACAGTAGCAATGCAAAGGTTGCTGGTTCAGTTCCCAGGGAACACATCCTGATAAAAAGTTGCTTTGGATAAAATTGTATGCCAAATGCATAAAAATGTAAAATGTATTAATGATAACAAGTTCGTTGGTGCTTTAGTGAACTACCCTTGTTTCTGAAGACAGAGCACTGCAGGTTGACACACTACAGTTAAACAGCTCTAAACAATAGCACAACACTTTTACAAAGTTTTAAACGGCATTGTAGGGCAGATAAAATTAATACATCATCTATATTAATCTTTATTGTCCTTACATACAGTGGAACAGTTCAGTTCTTGTATCTGGGTAATGTTTTCTGCATTTTGCTTTCAGAGTTCATAAAGGCAATGTGCAGAGATGAGATCCTAACATTTATTGAGCCTTTAAGGCTGATCATCTTTGTGTGCACGTTGCCCTCTTCAGGCCTGTGCGAAATGGGTTGCACTATATTACAGTTTCAGAAGTTAACACATGTAAAATTAAGCACAGTATAAAACATTGTGACTACGCAATGTGAAATTAGAATAAAATTTTTTTTTAAAAATGGCTTTGCAAAGGTTTGCTTTGTTTTCTCAATTTAGAAAGCAGAAAGCATCACAAGAGGGCAGTCTGTGTATGCCATTATACATTTATTGTTGAGGCTGGAAAGGAATGGCTGTTGCCATCTGACATCTGGGCACCTACAATAATAAACCAATGTGAAGTTTGTTTTTGAAAAAAGGTAGAAATTAATATGTATATGACTTCAGCATCACACATACACTGCTTAGTAAAATACAATTAATTTAAGATCTGATACCTTATTTAAATATCATCATGGTTTAATTCTTTACAGACTTCATTTACAGATCCAGTTAGGGTTTGTGTTCCTTCTTTAAGCCAAGAGTTTCATACAGGACTGAGGACTGAAATGAATGCTTTTTAGGTCAATTATAGTCCTGCGTGTCCATTCATCATCGGTACTGTGACCATAAACCTACATATGCATTGTATCCTGCCAAGCAAGTGCAACTTATGTGCATAAACACGTTACATCTTGTTTCTTATCAGTATTTCAGAGTTGATTTTCCAAAATGTTTCTGTACCACTGAAGGTCAAAGATAAAGTAGGGATACTACAGAGGGTTTTTAGATGCACAATAGGCAAAATACAGATACATACAGCAAGTACATGTCTCCTATTTACTGTCAAATCATGTTAATGTGTATACATGCATACTGTTTTTTACAGCCAAAACTGCTAGATCATCGGTGTAGTTTAAAAAAGAAATTTACAGTATAAATCAACAAATTCTGTTTGCTAACACAATAGTCCCAGACATGAAGTGTTAAACACTGTATGAATAGCTCACTGTCTTTGCCATGTTCACAACCAAGGTATAAGCTTTATTTAATCGGCATTTCATATGCACAATTACAATCTGCTATAGATATGTTGGAAACCATTTTTCAGAGAAAAGGCTAAATATGTATGAAATGGTATTAGCTCTTTGTAAACGTAGATTGTTTACTTCAGTCTGAATGTGATGCACAAAGCATGAGAATCTATGCTGTTCAATTAGAGAAAAGATAAGCAGGGTTGTGAGGGTTACTTTTGAAATGTATTCCACTACAGATTACAGAATACATGCTGTAAAATGTCATTTGTAACGTATTCCGTTAGATTACTCAAGGTCAGTAACGTATTCTAAATACTTTGAATTACTTCTTCAGCACTGGTAGATTTTTTCACTTGTTTTGACTATTAAAACTCTGCCAGTACAGTAAGACAAAATACACGTTAAAAATACATTCTCTGAAAAACCTGAATATCTTATGCAGTGTTGTTTCTAAATAAAGAGAAATAAAACTGATCTTGTTTTAAGGATTTTTAGGTATTTTTACAGGAAAACAATACAAAAATTATTATCAAGAATAAAACTTTTGCCCTAATATCAAAGGTCTTACTAGAAAAAAGAAATTATGATCTAACGTGAATTTTCTTGATAAAAAAATATGATCGTGCCTGGTAACATATGCATGTAAAATGGCTAGAAATAGCATTTTAGCTTAGTGTAAAACTGACAATTTACACAAGGTTTATTTCTATTTCTTCTGCTCCAAACTTCAAACTTACTTCTCTGTCTGCTCGTATGGATGTAACACATCATAAGAAAGTGTTTCACCACTGTTCAAATGCACTTTGGATCGTATAATTTATATGTATAAATGTTTTCCATCTGAAAGGACTAAATATTAAATGAAACAAATGACAATAAAATGCAAAGTAATCTCTTCAGTAATCAAAATACTTTTTGAATGTAACTGTATTCTAAATACCAATGATTTAAATTGTAACTGTAGTGGAATACAGTTACTTATATTCCGTTACTCCCCAACACGGAAGATAAGTGTGATACGGAACCAAATTGATGTTGTTTAACCCTTGTGCTACCAGTCTTCATGGGCTACCAGTCTTCGTGTAACACCTTTTATCCAATACATCTTACAACAAAATGTTTGACACATTTTGTCACAACTCTTAACTAACTACTTTCATTATTATGACATTTAAAAAAATAAAAAATATTATTTGCATTTTGGTGGATTTTGACAATTTAGACCTCAATTAGCTCAAATTACACCATACAATTTTAATTTAAAATTGTTTTACCTTCATTTCAGTAAAAAGATGTTACATTTTATGAAAAGGCTGCTATGTCATGCATTAGGCGCATCTGCTGCCATCTGCTGGAAAAAAAGAAGAAAAGTGAAATATATGACAATTTCATAGCAATGCCCAGTTTATCCTATAGGTGGCCTCAGTGTTCCCCTTATTGTTGCATGGTCTCTGTAACTCAATGCTGTAAGTACCTTAATTTGTAGATCTTATCACAAGTTATGCATTTGTGAGTGTGTGTGTGTGTGCATATATATATATATATATATATATATATATATATATATATATATATATATATATATATATATATAATGTATACATTATAAAATACTTTTTTGTCAAAGTTTAGCTGTTTTTTTTTTTAAACACTTGCTCTAAATATTTAGTTTTTGCAATAATGCCAGATGTAGATGTCAAATCTAACCATGTGTCAAAAAGAGAAGACTTGAAATAAGTATTTTGTTATCTGCCATTTATTTAGCAAAAGCCATTCAATATAACATTCAATTACAGAAAAAAAAAATATATATTTTGCACCCGAATACCAGTGTTATTTTGTAACGTTTTATCTGGAAGGGTAAACTTTGTACTTGAAGTTCTGTAAGTGTGTGTGTTATGTGTTCTTCATTGTGACTGTGTTATGGTCTCTTCCATTCATATTCATTCTTTTGTGTCTGTCTCTCTATGTGTTTGTGTGTTTAAGTGTGTGTGTATGTGTGTGTGTGTATTGTCGGTGAGTGAGTATGTATGGGTGGTTGTAGTTGTGGGTGTTTTCTGCACTGTGGTAGTGTTATAATCTCATCAAATCATTTCTGAGTGTGTGTGTTATGCATTTTGTTTCTGTTTCATAGTTTACCCACTCATTTCCCCATTCATTTCTATGGTCATGGCAGTTATTTTTATTTTTTTTAGATGGTAAAAAGTAGTCTCAAAGTTCTATAGCTCTCATGAAGAATACTATTTTTAAACGTAAAAATGTGGGACAAATCGGACAAATCTGTCCAAAAAGTACATGAGGGATAATTAAGGTTTTCACTTCTTTTATGAAACCTTTTCAGTCATTGAAAGCTAGAGAGAGGATTCTTAGAGCAGCTGATGCTGGTTAGCTGAGGGCTACCATTTGAATTTCAATTTTAGGAGCATTCATTCAACACAGAGCCCTCTTGCTCTCCTGACACAGCACGAGTGAATGCAGGGTGTTGACAAAAGTTTTACCAGGCTACTGGAATTTTAATGATGGAAGCCCACATGCTTTCTAATGATATTTCTTATTGCCAGCTTATATTGTTCAAATACTTGACAAGGTACAAACAAACACAATTGGTTAATAGTTAAACTGTCAAGAGGGTAAAAATCTGCTGTATAAAATGAATCCCTGTACCAGACTTTATTGTATCCTACAGGGACTGATTGAATTAAGAGGGCTTGGTGACATCTTGGTGGGGCTGTGGATGAAAGTAATTGAAAACGAAAGACAAAGTAGTAATAGTAGTTTTGTACTTGGCTCTAATTTAATTAAAGGAATGTTCCATGTTCAATTTAAGTTAAGCTCAATCAAAAGTCTTTATGGCATAATGTTGATTATCACAAAAATGTATTTTGACCTGTTCCTCCTTTTCTTTAAAAAAAGCACAAATCGAGGTTACAGTGAGCCACTTACAACAGAAGCGAATGGGGGCCAATTTTTTTTAATGTTAAAATACCCACTTTTTCAAAAGTATAACCACAAGACATAAAGGACATATGTTTAAAAATAGTTTTAGTGTGATATAATCTCTTACTAACCTTTTCTTTGTAAAGTTATAGCCAATTTTGCAACTTTGGTACCATGACGATGTAATGTCAACAAACCTTGAACCCCTAAAATGAGAGTAAAAATTACTATTTAAACAACTTTACAGCTCAAATAATACACAAGTTTTAACAGAAGAATTAATGCAAGTGCTTTTATAAAATTATAAGCTTCACATTTCTGTGTTTAAACCCTCCAAAAATTGGCCACGTTTACTTTTATTGACCCCATTCACTTCAATTGTTAGGGTCTCGCTGTAACCTCGATTTTTGCTTCTTTTTTTTTTTAAGAAAAGGAGGAACGAGTCAAAAATGTTTTGGGTGGTATTCAACATTATGCCACAAATGCTGTCGATTTAGCTTAACATTTATTGACCCTGGAACATTCCTTTAAGTTGATATTAGAAAAAACCACAACATTCCAATGTTTAAGCATCATATTAATTTCCAGCATTCCTTTCTTACCTTTGGGGTTTGATTCTGCTGTTTCCTTGATTTTAGTGAAGATGTACGCAGCAAAAGCTGGGATGACAAAGCATGGAGACTGCATAAAGATCAGGCTCCCTAGCAAAATCGGTATTTATAAATAAAAATTATATTCAAGCTCAGAAAGAACTCTGACTTGAATAACACAAACAGCCACAATGGACCTTAGTCAGGGATGACGGCATATTTAATTTGACTTGAATTATAATGAGGCTGTGAGGGATAGACATTTAGTCTGGGTTGTACTTTTGTGTACCTCAGCAAAAGGAAAAGACAAAACCCTGAAAAAAATGTCCAATATATAAAAACTATAAAATCTATATGTGAAAATTAGACATGACCTAAGGCAAAAAGACAATCTATTGAAAGTACAGTATGTCTATACCCCTCAGCCTCATTTTCAGTTGGCAAATATGGCATCTACTGTGACTAGGGTCTATAGATATTGTAATACTCGAAAGGATTGACCGAGGGTATAATTAGAAAATCCTCTATTCAACTGTAAATCTCACCTCATGTACAACCCCAATTCCGTAAAAGTTGGGACAGTATGAAAAATGCTAATAAAAACAAAATGAGGGATTTGTAAATTATATTCACCCTTTGCTATATTGAAAGCACTACAACTAAACATTATATGATGTTTTACCTTGTGAATTTCATAGTTGTTTTTTTAATGTACAGTAATTTCAAATCAGATGATTGCAACACGCTCCAAAAAAGTTGAGACGGGTAATTTAAGACTAATAACAATTTGACGAGTTGAAATAACAAACAATGTGAAACAGGCAGGGTTGGGAGGGTTACTTTTGAAATGTATTCCACTACAGATTACAGAATACATGCTGTAAAATGTAATTTGTAACATATTCCGTTAGATTACTCAAGGTCAGTAACGTATTCTAAATACTTTGGATTACTTCTTCAGCACTGGTAGATTTTTTTCACTTGTTTTGACTATAAAAACTCTGTCAGTACAGTAAGACAAAATACATTCTCTGAAAAACCTAAATATCTTATGCAGTGTTGTTTCTAAAACAAGATAAATCAAACTGATCTTGTTTTAAGGATTTAAAATTATCAAGAATACGATTTTTGCCCTAATATCAAAGGTCTTACTAGAAAAAAAGAAATTATGATCTAATGTGAATTTTCTTGATAAAAAAAATATGATCGTGCCTCGTAACATGCATGTAAAATGGCTAGAAATAGCATTTTAGCTTAGCATAAAATTGACAATTTACACAAGGTTTATTTCTATTTCTTCTGCTCCAAACTTACTTCAAACTTACTTCTCTGTCTGCTCATATGAATGTAACACATCATAAGAAAGTGTTTCACTGCTGTTCAAATGCACTTTGGATCGCATCATTTATATGTATAAATGTTTTCCATCTGAAAGGACTAAATATTAAATGAAACAAATGACAATAAAATGCAAAGTAATCTCTTCAGTAATCAAAATACTTTTTGAATGTAACTGTATTCTAATGACCAGTGATTTAAATTGTAACTGTAGTGGAATACAGTTACTTATATTTTGTATTTTAAATACGTAATCCTGTTACATGTATTCCGTTACTCCCCAACCCTGGAAACAGGAGATGTTTAACAGGTGAGGCAATTGTGTCATAGTATATAAGGAGCCTCCAAAAACGTAGTCCTTCAAGAGCAAGTATCATTCGAGACTTGTCAATTTGCCAACAGATGCTTCAGCAAATAATCCAGCACTTTGAGAACAATGTTCCCCAAAGACATATTGAAAGGATTTTGGGCATTTCACCCTCTACAGTGCACAATATAGTAAAAAGATTCAAGGAATATGGTCAAATCTCGGTGCGAAAAGGTGCGAAAATCTCTGATCCCTCAGATGTCACTGTCTTAAAAAACATCATCCATCTGTAATGGATATCATAAACATGGGTTTGGGATTACTTTAGTAAACATTTTTTAGTCAACACCATTCGCCATTGCATCCACAGATGCAAGTTAAGACTTTACTATGCAAAGCAGAAGCCCTACATCAACACTGTCCAGAAGCGCTGCTGACTTCTCTGGGTTCGGTCTCATCTTAGATGGAAAGTAGAACAGTGGAACTGTGTTTTTTGGTCTAAAGAGTCCACATTTCAATTTTTTTTTAAAAAAACACAGCTGTCGTGTTATTTGAGCCAAAGAGGAAAAGGACCATTCAAGCTGTTATTAGCATCAATGCCCATGGTATGGGTAACTCGCACATCTGTGAGAACACCATGAATGCAGACAGATATGTAAACATTTTTGACCAACATATACTGCCATCCAGCACCATCTTTTCCAGGGACGTCCCTGCATTTTCCAGCAGGACAACTTCAAACCACATACTGCCCGGATTACAAGTGCATGGCTGTATAAGCAGAGAGTGTGGGTGCTAGACTGGCCTGTCCGCAGTTCTGACCTGTCTCCAATTGAGAATGTGTGGCGCATTATGAAGCACACCATACGGCAACGAAGACCCCATACAATTATGCAGCTAAAGACCTACATAATGGATAAATGGGGAAAATTCCACTTTCTAAACTTAAACTTGTGTCTTCAGTGCCCAAATGCTTAATAAGTCTTATTAGAAGAAATGGTGATGTCACGGTCCTGTCACTCTGTCAGTCTGGGTTTTGGGCTGACAGGACTGTGGCATCATTGTCCCATGTCTGTCTTGGGTTTCATTGTCTGTCTTTGTGTGAGCGCACGGTTTCGGTTGTATTCCCTGCCGTGCACTCTTCGATCCGTCTTGTTTCATGTCGGGAGCATGGTATCTGGATCCTGACTTCCTGTCTGGTTCCGTTTTGGTCTGTGTCGGGATCTGGACACTCGTGCTCCATGTCTGTCTGTTATTGACGTGGGTGCATCACGCTTATGTCATCTTGGCAGCATGCACTCACGTCAATAGTTTGTCTGGCTCTCACGAACACGGGTGTTTTTGTCGCCTGTTGCATGCATTGCGTGGCGTTTGCCTTGTGATGAACAATCAGGTTTCGTTTAGTGTGAGAATGCGTGCCATTGCTTTGTTTGGTGTTGCATCGCATTCTCTCATCTTGTTTGTCAGTTGGCATGGGCGTGTGTTGCCTCATTGTCTTGGCGATGTGCGTTCATGCCATTCGGTTGTTTTGTTGTCTTGTGAGAGCATGTGGCTTTGTTTTGTTTCAGAATCGCCACATGTCTCTCTGTCTTACGTCATATCCCACCTCGTTTGCTTATTATTAGTTCATTTGCCTCATCTGTCCCCTGTTAACCCATTTGATTTCTCTCCCTATTGTGTTTGCTGTCCAGTGCCAGTTCGTCTTGTGTGTCTTATGTTACTCAGTCGGTCTTGTGTCTCCAGTTGGTCTAGTTAGTCGGTCTTGCCTGTTTGTTGGTGCTGTTCTTCATCACATACCTGTCCGGTCCAGATGGTCCTGGTTCCCTGTTTCCCTCTGCCCCAGCCCTGGATTGTTCCGGTTTCCCCTACGGGGTTCCGTTTGTCTGTTTTCCCCCTTTTAGGAGTTTAGTTTTTTCCCTTTATTTTTGTATTTCATAAATTGTTGTTTTTTGAACTCATGAACGATTTTGAACGATTGGGTCCTGCCTCGGCATTCTGAGACAGGTGATGTTTCACAGTGGTAAACACTTGACTGTCCCAACTTTTTTTGGAGCGTGTTGCAATCATCTAATTTGAAATTACAGTACTGCAAAAAAAAAAAAAAAAAAAAAACTATGAAATTCACAGGGTAAAACATCATATAATGTGTAGTTGTAGAGCTTTCAATATAGCAAAGGGTGATTATAATTTACAAATCACTCATTTTGGTTTTTATTAGCATTTTCATACTGTCCCAACTTTTTCGGAATTGGGGTTAAATAGGTATTAAAGCTGTAGTGCGTATTTTATGTATTCCTTCATTAAAATACTATGTTAAATAAAAATGTATCTTATCCCAGCTTAATATGAAGAGACAACTATAAGTAATCCATTCTTGGTTGATTTCCCTAAACAGTTTAAAAACTGTGGCCCTTTCAAAACATTACTCTGTTTTTTGAGCACCAAAACCAGCCCGACACAGCAACATTGGCTCAACAAAAGGCATGAGTTTGGGATGGGATTTGTTTGTTCGGCCAATTACAGAGGGAGCAGTGGCATGTCCAGACTTTTTTGACTGGGGTGGCCCATTATTATTATTTTATTTTATTTGTTATTATTTATTTTTTTTTTATCCCTTTTTCTCCCAATTTGGAATGCCCAATTCCCACCACTTAGTAAGTCCTCGTGGTGGTGCGGTTACTCAATCCGTGTGGTGAAGGACAAGTCTCAGTTGTCTCCGCTTCTGAGATCCGCTCCCCGCATCTTACCACGTGGCTCGTTGTACATGACACCATGGAGACTCCGCATGTGGAGGCTCATGCTACTCTCCGCGATCCACGCACAACCTACCACGTGCCCCATTGAGAGCGAGAACCACTAATCGTGACCACAAGGAGGTTACCCCTTGTGACTCTACCCTCCCTAGCAACCGCGCCAATTTGGTTGCTTAGGAGACCTGGCTGGAGTCACTCAGCACACCCTGGATTCAAACTTGTGACTCCAGGGGTGGCTATCAATAAGCCCATTTTTATTATTAATAATAATAAGATACGTACATTTTCAGGAATTTCAATAGTCACATTTTATATAGTTTAATAATTTATTAATTGTTCATAAATGCTAATACTGTAAAACACAGAAGACTCCAACTAGCATGTATTTATTTATTTTATTTTTTTTTTCAGTATCATTTTTATGTATGTAGTGTCTCTTAAAATTGCATAACTGTTATGGACACTGCTAAAATGGTTACTGTCTCTTTAAGAACAGTGCATCACATAACATTGAACACAGGGTAATTCTGTGCAGTTTTGAAAAGATGAAGCTACCATGGCGTGATATAATATCAAGTAGGTAATTTTTTTATTTTGAGAAAATAAAAAATATACTGAAGATATATCTTAATCTTATCATAGGACTACACATAAACAATGTGCATGAATTCCAGTTTTGTGTACTCAGTATACCTAGATATATTGCAGATACACCAGGGCCATCCCAGGCTACCCATCTGGACACACCTCTGAGAGGGAGTGTTCATGAAACTTGTTGGAAAACAGTTATTATTCATGCAATTCTGTTTAATGATGCTTGTGGCCCAGAAATTGCACCCTTAAGCCTGCAGTGCAATAGACTAAATTCTAGCAAAGCAAACTAAAGAGGTATAATGAGGTCATACTCAGCCTGTTGTGACACCACATGATGACTGTGAGCCTCTGGCCTGAGAGAGAGAGAGAGAGAGAGAGAAGGAATCCAGCAAATGTCACATTAGCTCGCAGCTCTGAGCGCTGGGCTTGAACTGCAGCATTAGAAAAGCATGAGTCATGTAAGGGATGTAAAGATTTGCAGCCTTTGTGGGGATAAGGGAGGAATGTAGAGGGAATGATGACAGCCAATGAACCCAACCACCATGTCACAGCATCCCTCCAGCAAAGCGAGAGAGAGAGAGAGAGCGAGAGAGAGAGAGAGAGAGAGAGCGAGAGCGAGCAGAGACCTCAAACATGGCTTGCTTTCATTGCCCTAACACTCTTCTCCTACAGGAGAGAGAAAGAGAGAGGGGCTATAAAATTCATCAATGCCTCTTTTGTCAGGCATGGAAGATGGAAATTAATGAAAATGGTCGGGAAGGGGTTTTGACATTATTTATGTAACTTAAGGAAACAAAAAGGAAAATTACATTCACCTCCCCATTGTTATCGAGCTTGGTTTTTGCCAGGGGTGCCATTTTGTTTCATTTCAGGTCCTGACAGGGAAAGCAAGGCTTTTGCCGTCACAGCTCGGTAGTCTCGTGCTCTCCTCATATGAACAGATAAACCCCCATTAGTCATTACGTCTATTGAGAAAAAGTGGTTGCCAAGGTGTTAATATGCACTTGATCAGTCCAATCAAAATAGCACTCATCTCTTCAATAAGCCACAAGATTTGAGGTTAATATCTGTAGCACATATCATGCGTGGGACAAATTACGCAAAGTTAAAAAATCCCTAACAAGCAAGTACATGTATGAGCGAAAGCAATAGTGTTGCCTTAGCATACACCTCTTATAATTATGTACTGTTTATAGCATCAAAAATGTCTTTTCTCCAAGCTGTGGAATAAAGTGGGAAAACAAAAGGTTTCACGTAAGTGCTCCTACTTGTGACCTGTGGATCCCTTACGCTTGTTTTTTGTATCGAGTTAGGTGCTCTAGGGAGCGAGGGGGCCTCTAGTGCAGCGGTCAGGCCTTTCTAAACATTTGTGATGAATTAGATCATTTCCTCTTGCCTTGAGAAAGCAGGCAGCACAAATGACTACATTAAAAGATACCTAACCTCCTGCAGGCAGTCATGTTATGCAAAGAGACATGAAGACATAGGCCGCAAGAGCACAAACCAGTTTAATGACAGAAGAAATCTCCATATGTATAAGGAGTGAGGATATAAGACTTGACAGCTGTTTTCTCAGGGTCAGCAATAGGAAGGTCACATGTCTGGCCTGTGTTTTTTCCACCACTGTCTGTTCACTGTGCTGGCATGGTACAAAAATCACTCTAAAGGCAAAGGTTCACTTAAATATGAAAACTCCTAATTCACATCGTCCTAAACCCATGTGACTTTCTTTCATTCGTGGAACACAAAAGATATTTTCAAGAATATTCACACTGCTCATTTCCATAAAAAAAAAAAAAAAAAAAAAAAAAAAACATACAGTGACCAGGGGCTGTCTAGTCTCATGTAGCCAGACCTTTGAATAAAATGGCAAAGGTCTGGGATCTATAGCAGCTTCAGTTGGCCAAGAATCTCACAGTTAGACAGGAAAAGCAGTCTAACTAACATGTAAAGTGATCAATCACAGTTGGTTTGGTCATCAGTGCCGTTTAGGGGCGGGACTATCAGAGATATATCATTCCATAAAAGACCGTCATGGGAAAAGATATGATTTATATAATAGCGTGCCAGTCTCTGCGAGTGATTGCAGAGTAAATACATGGGAAAATAGCGGAAAATGTGTACAGAGTCGATGTAAAGCACAGAAACCTCATCAGAAAAACAAGTTAAACAAAGCAGAATATGCAGCTCTGCTCATGGATATCTGCTTTACCTTCTGCTACGTGCCTCAAATGAAACTCTGAATATCTTTAAAAGATTTGATGTCACTAACCTGGCAAACCTGGACAAATCCGGTGATTATTTCGCCCTGAAAAGTGCTCACTGTATCAATGCAGAACCCTGTAAACACGATTCTGTTTCCAGGCGAACTGATGAAAAGTACTGTGTGCTTCCTCTCGTGGAAGTTCCATCAAACCAGCCAATCAGATTTGCGCTAAGTGGTTCGAGAAAGCGTTTTCCAATTTTGTGTTCTATGTGCATCAGACAGTTAGTGCGTGGACAGTGGGTGGTCCGTGGGCGTGCCGTCTGAGGCTGAGACTAGGGGCTGTCAAGATTTTTTAGCTACAGCAAGATAATCAGTGAATAACTAGTTCAATTTCAGATGCTGCTTACACAAAGCTGTCATATAGCTTCAGAAGACTTGTAGTTTGGGATGGATCTGCCAGTACCTGGTCACTGTATGCTTACATTGTATGGAAAGAGAACCATGAACATTGTTCATAAAATTTTATTTTGTGTTCTAAGGAAGAAAGAAAGTTATATGGGTTTGGAATGACATGAGGGTGAGTAAAGAAGACAAAATTTTCATTTTTGGTTAGACTATTCCTTTCAAAGACATCACATGCAAAGAGCATGTTTCATCAAATATATCTCAGAAAAAGACATTGAAACTTTTGAAGTTGATGGCAAAAGTTGGCAAAAATAGCCATTTATTGAAATGAATAAGAACTGAATGTGAACAAACGTCTTGAAGACATTTTTTAAGTAACAGCTCAAACTTCAATATACCGAACATATATTTCATTGTAACAACAGTCGTACAGATTTGATCACAGAAAAAGTCTCACACAGCCTCGCGATACAAGCCCAGAGAGGGGAACAAACAGACCAAGAGCTATGGAGGAGCACAGCAGACTCGTCATCACACAATGCCTTTCCAACAACTCTGAAAATTATATACTGTACATATTCTTACAGCATTTACACCTTCGATACAAAAGTACCACAAAAATAATCAACCGCCAAACAAGAACTTTATGGATGACAGACAAAGTGAAAACAAACCACATGAAGCAGAATGGCATTATGATACTGCTGAAACAATATGACCAGTGCAAGGCTGACCAAGAGAAGTTGGGCAGGGGAGATCTCGATAATGGACTAAAACATGCTTCTGCTGCACCTATTCACAGAGGGTTATATACATACAGCTCGTATCCATCATAAAAACATGTAAAAAAAAAAAAAAGAGAGAGAGAGAGAGAGAGAGAGAGAGAGAGAGGGAGAAAGAGAGAGTTGAATCAAAAGAAGTCTTAACACACTGCAGCTCTGCATTCATACTAATATGGCTTCCTGGCTTAGTGTGCCCAAGTGAAATAAGAAGCACCTTAAAGGAGCTGGCATCGTAACATCAGCTTGACGACAGAGACAGAAAGAACAGAATAAGAAAAAGGAAGCATGAGTTGTTCTCTGCAAAGAGCTGGCGTTAATGCAACCATCTTTAAAGAGGCTCCTACATGAGCTGCATTACCTGGAGGCCGCAAGGAGGTTGAGCGTCTAAGGAGTCATGCAGATTCAAAAGACAATGAACACTGAATGCAAAAAGCGACTAAAAAGAGCTGTCAACTCCAAAGGCTTTGCTATTTAATCCTTCAAGATTTCAAAGACAGTGCATGGATTTCAAAAATAAGCAGGTACCAAGTCCAGATGGGGAAGGGGAGGTCTTGCTCCCTCTTTTAAACATGGGAAACTTTCTGAGATTCCCGTGCCTGCTTGATGCTGTAGAGCCACTTAATGACCCGGGCGTTCCGCTCCACAGCTGAAATTCCATAGGGAACGCGCTCACCGGTGTCATCTTCTTCGTCACTCAGGCCATCATTGCTATGCCTCGACTGCTCACAATCTGAGCTGATCATGCTGGCACTACGGAAGTTGAGCGAGACGATGTCTGAATTTGCACGGGCAAAGCTCTCCATGCCCACACTCTCCAACTCCTCGGGATCCAGCCCACAATAGTTGAAGAAGCGCTCTACGTCTGCACCGGCCCGAGCATAGCGGTCACTCAGGTCAGACTTGGAGCGGTGCAGAGAGGGCCTGCGGGCCACAGAACTGCCCATCTCTAGCTCCAGTTCTGTGGCAGTGCTGGGCAATGTCTCTGTTTCAGAAGAGTGGGGAGCATTGTCACAAGCAGCTAAGGCCTTGGCGCTGGGCTTGGGCGGCAGTGGTGGTGCAGAAGAGCTGCTGCTGTGGGCCGCTCTGAGCGGCTTGCCGTTGCACATCCAGCGAATGTCTGAGGAACTATGAGAGGCATGCAATGGCAAGCGCTCTCCATCGACCTCACAGTACCTCTCCTCTAGCAGCCTGCGACTCAGGTTTAAGTTGCCTCCCTGAGGACTGTGTCGACCTTGTGTAGAGGATGGTACTTTGAGTGACTCCGTAAAGGAACGAAATCCAGGTTCGGACAACTCCGAGGAATGGTGCGGCGCCCAGCTCCGTGCCCCGACTTTGTGCGATGTCCCCTTGGCAGGCCCCTCGGATGAGGAGGAGCTGTTCAGGATGTTCTTCAAGATCTCTAGGTTGAGATTCTCCCGTTTGGTGGTAGCGCAGGTGTCTGACTTAGCGTTGTTGTTGGAGGCCTTCAGGCCAGATCCCACACCACCACTCCGTTTGACGGGAGCTGGGCAGACAGGTGGCTTGGCCAGTACCTGTGGCTTGATGGGTTCCTGCTTAGCATTAATGACCTCCTGGCTCTTCACGTACTTGGCCTTGTCAGCCTCTAGCCGTTCCACGGCACTCAGCCGCTTGGGGTTGGGCTCAGTCTGGCGGCGAAAGTAGTCGGGCCCCTTGTTGAGGATGCGGAGCGGGACGGCGGAGGCAAAGGCCCCACCCTGGCCGGCGGGCTTGCTATCTGCCTGCAGGGTCTCGGTGGGCATCTCTGCTGGTCTCCCGGCGGCCGCCGTGGTGGATTCCGCAGTGGACTCTCGTCAAGGGGCAGCCTGGAGGCACACACATCAAGCCAGATGACCGGACTATTAATCCTGTCTCCACTGGCTGTCAGCAGTGAGGCCTCATACTCACAGCTCATTAATTAGCCCCCGCTTCCTCCACGCAGCCAGGCCCTGCACGGCAGGAAAAGAGAGCACTCAGCTCCAGTCAGTGTCAGCACACCCTGTCAGGCTCTGCCAGCTGGGAGGGAGCACTGGAGTATTGTGCGGAAAAGCCTTGTTGCTGCTCCTTTGTTGAGGATCTGAAACACACAAGGACCAACCCTGTTAAGGGAGCAGGTGACATCACATTCCTAGCAACAACAGGAAGAGATGGCAGTCAGGCATGCTGTTGGCTGATCATTTAAGTACTAGAAAAAAAATGAAAAGAAACAAATATACACCTCGATATCAGTGGAATTAATAACAATTGAGTGATGGGGTGGGCAGTGTGGGACAATTACAACACTAGATTTGTTTTTTTATATATTACTTTATCTAAGAACATTTTTGTTGATTATTGCACTGTGGTTCCATATGTATAATTTAAAATAAGTTTACTTCTATATGAAAAGCCTTTATTTATATACTGTATCATTGTCATTTATGGCAGTCTATACAGAATTTGATAAGGCATCTCTAATTCATTTCTTATAATTGTTTCATATCAAATGTCCCCTTCTCATATACTGCAAGTGAAAATCAACTTATACAAATGTGAGGAAATTGTGATTCAGCAATCTGTGTGTGCATGTGATTTATAGCAGTAAAAGACATAGTTCAAAGAAATATAGATGTAGGATCACGGCTCATGTTCCTGCCAAAAACTTGGGTCTGTTTGCAGGGGGATAAGAAAAAAATACAGTGAAGAGAAGAAACACAAAATGGTGGAAAACTTTCCAGGTCTCATAAATAAAAGTAATTACAGGGGCTTTTGGACAACAGTGTTACTGGTGGCTGCAATAGATCTGGAAATTGCTATGACAAAGCAGTTTATGGCACAACAGACTGTGACAGTCTTCCCTATCAATCTCATTGCTGCAGAGATTAATGAAAGAAATAAACATCAGCACCACTATTACAGAGGCAGCAACCAAGAGTCTGTATCTTTGAGCTCAAGCCCATTTTACTTTTACAAGCTCTAGGTCTTCGGCTCAGGGGGTCTTTACATTTCCTCCATTATGACTTAACCCCTCTGTGATGTAGAAAATTGTCTATTTTTCAAATAACTGCATCAAATAGTTGCACTTTTTGGCAGACAGTCTGATATGTTATCACATTTTAAGATGTGACATTGTGTTTCACCAAAATTACAAGATCAGGTTAACTTCAAACCTTAATGAAATATTATCTTATAGCCTATTAACACGCATATCTGTCATGACACCCAGCCCTTAATTATTTTGGCACCCGGGCACCTTTATCACAAGCTCACTAGGGATTTTATTGTTGCAGGGCAATTGGCTTTGTAGAAATATCACATAATTACAATATCCCCATTAGCAAGTGAACCTCACCAGACCCAAAAGCACACATTTTTTGTACGTCAGGCACAAAACATCCCCACGATCAATTCTGAGCTAGATGAAGGCTTTTCAAACTCTTAAAAATGTCAGAGGATAAAGTGTTAAAGAAAAGAGAATAAAAGGGCCTTTAAAAGAATATTCCAAGTTAATCTAATCTATCAACAGCACCTTTGGCAGTTACCACAGAAAATAATTTTGATAAACATGTTGACAGTATCAGCTTATAATGGAAGTTTTTGTGGCAAACACTCAACAATTGCCCCAGAGACTTCCACAGTAAGAGCCTAACTATCAACACACATCGACAGGATCTGTGGTTTGCTATATAGAAAATAATTTGACTCGTAGAGCTTAACTTGTTTTTTTTTTTCTTTCTGCATATTTAACCCAGAATTTACATGTTCCTTTAAAAACATGTACATTTAACACTTGCTCAAAAAATAACTATAATGAGTAAATGCAATTTAAACGGGGGATTCGCATGAAACATGTCAAGAAAATTTCCTGATCATATTTAACCCCAAATCAATAAATAAGAAAAAAAAAAAAGATCTGTTTATAAAAATGAAGCCTAAAATTAGGACCATTATGATTTTTTTTGCATTTTAACATTATTTTCAGAAAACATAAGAACAATACCACAGCATGTCTGGACATTTTAATTTTACTATTCCCATTGTTTTCAATACTGATTCTCATTACCGTAACAGCCATTTTTTACTGATTACAGTACAAATATTTTTAAAATTAAAATTAGCAAAAATGCATGGAATTACCAAGGATGCACTGCTTATATGTATCAATACTTTACAATTTAAATAATGTATAATTTTTTCACATTGCGGTAATGATAATATCATATTGACCATTTTTCTCGCATTGCCATATAAAAAGAATTAGGGGGTATGTGCACAACTGTCTTGAAAATAATGTCACAATGTAAAAAGTCTTGATGGCCCTAAAAATAGGCATCATTTTTATAAATGCAATCTGTTTTTTTGTTTGTTTGTTTTTTGTTTGTTTTTTGTGTGTAGTAAAATAGGAAATTTTCTTGACAGGTTTTGTGAGCATCACCCAAACGTGGAATATGTACCACTGGGAGATCTTATGATGCTAGTGAAGAAAATATATTCAAAACATTGGTTTGGTGTGGCTTTACAGCATATAATACTACATTCTGAACTAAATAATTTCACATTTGCTACAGTAGATATTGGTGTGATAAAAACAGGCAGATAAAATGTCTCTGCAGTGCTCATAGAATGAATCTGTTTTGCTGAAATACAGTATGAGCAGACTTTGATGAATATAAAGCTTGTCTTGGGGGACAACCAAGTGTTTTCAATTTTTTAATAATGTTTTCAACAATGACAATGATATGTTTCAGGAAGGGGTTGGCGATTATGTACTTAAACAGCACATATGGGGGTCTTTCTCTTCAAACATAATTACAGAATTATTAAAAAGGAGTCTAAAACCCAGGTCATGCAGAGAGTAATAATCGTAACAAGCTCAAACTCCTCCAACAAATGTAAAAAAAAAACCTAGCCGGCCTTTAATCCTCTCTGCAGAGTGCTGCAGCTCCCTCCCCCTAAAACACAAAGTAAGGCCAGCTGTTGGCCTCCAGCCAGGAGCCATCTCACATCATCTCCCTCCAAAGCCTATAAGAAATAGCAGAGCCAAAGACAATTCCCAAGGCTTTTTTGATGCACCCACTCACCCTTATCTGCCATGTAAGAACAATATTTTAACTCACTGAACCATCCATGTGAGTTGGCCTGCTGAAATGAAACAGTGATTTTTAAAGTGGATATTAGAAAAACGCCTGGCTCCAAGGTCAACAATCCATGCAAAAGTGTACAAGAGGCATTTCTGTATATGGAGAGCTCTGTATATGATCCAGTGTATATCAGAAACATACCTGTATGTCATGTGCATACTTCTGCACTAAATGTCAGTTAGCTTTGAGGCCATCTACAGTACATGCTACTTCTATACAGCATATACTCCTCAAAGTACAAAAATGAACTTTTAACATATATACGCATTGATGAATACTGATCTTGCAGCACTCCAATTTTTGTCCAATAAAATGCTCTCTTGAATGAGAATGTCCCTCTTCATAATACCACCTGCTCCTGACAAGCAATATACTTTATACACAGTAGCACCATCTTTAATTTTTGAAGGGGATGAAACTAGGCTGTGAGGAATAGACACAGTCTCTTCAATGGGTTGTACTGTGTTTGGATTGTTCCGCTGAAGAAACACTGAAAAACACACACACACACATCTGTATCAACTGAGTGCATTTCCCATGTTTGGAATGTGCTATCAGCAGCACACCGTGTTACACTGTATGACCACGTTTGCCACATTCCAGTGCTCCTCGGGCCATAAAATCAGAGAAACACAGACCGAAAATACGCCACATCAGCTGAGCCGTTTGGCAATGTTGCAACACTGCCATTAATGACATCTTGCTGTCTGGGAGGCCAACCTTTTTTTTCTTTTAACTCCAAACACATGATGATCACGTGAGCGGTTCTTATGCAGCCAGTTTAAAAAAAATAAAAAAGACTAGCATCTACAAAACAACAATAGCAAAATTCGCTGGCAGATATGCATCACATTAGTTCTAGATTAAGTTCTAAGTCTGTTTCATTTATCTCTGACTCTTTGAGATTATATTAAGCACCAGTGTCCCGCTGGGTGTATTGGGTTACAATGTCGTGTATAAAACAAAGAGAAGATTGGATTTCAGCTAAAATCCTTTTATCACATTCACCTAAACCTGTCCTCTAGAAACATTTCTCAGGGTGAGGAGAGCTACAGATCCTGGCTCGGTACATGACCAAGAAGGTGTTTTTTTCTAAGACTGTTTCGGTTTTTGGTAATTCAATCATTTTTAAAACATGTTAATTATTTTATAAAATGTAAAATAAACTGAAAGTGGCAACTCTAAACTCTGATTGGACAAGCCTTGTTCAAAGTTGCTGTGAAATGGTAACCATAAACATACTACAGTCAAGCTAAGGGACTTTATACTTACCAATTATTATTATTTTAATGATTATATCTACATATTGAATATTAGTGTCTTTTATTAAATTGCTGCTGCTGCCATTTAAAAAGCAACAAGCCAATCAGGGCCATGAATTTACAACAGGTAAGGGGTGTTCATAAGAACGACGTGAGGCTCTTAACTGTGGCAAAATCTCTGGTACCACTTTACAATGTTGTATTCGATAACATTAGTTAATGCAGTAGTTAATCTTACATTAAACAAAACTTAAACAGCATTTATTAATCTTGGTAAATGTTACTTTATTCATATACTAACACATTTTTACATTAAAATTTTTATTATTTTATGCATTATGAACAAACATGAAATAATAAATTAATTTCTATATTTGTAAATTAACATAAACTATGATAAATAAATGCTGTAAAATATTATTGTAAATTGTTAGCTCATTATATCTAATGCAATGACTTTTGTTAACAAATAGAATATTATTGTAAAGTGTAACCAAATCTCTTGTGGCTTATTGCTTTTATAATATCTATAACAACAAACATTTATAGCATCATTATTATATGTACTTTTATTGAAAAATAAACCCCTTTACCTGTATCACAAATAAAAAAATGTACAAGGGAGAAAAGAGAAAAAAATGGCTATTTTGGCAACATTCATATTTTTGGAATGGTTACATAAGATTACACCAAAGCTAGCCATACTGACATACAGCTAAAATGAATGAGCCGTAATATTGAGTGTATTAGTCTGTTGATAAACTGCTATATAAGCAACAGATTCTGGTGTCCATCTGTTATCTGCTATACACCAGCAGCAGTAGCAGCAGCACAGGGCTGTGACATTAGAGCTGTGACATTAGAGCTGGTGGTCTGCTGCATGCACTGGGCTGGACTAGTGACTCATGCAGTCAGCAAATGAGCCCTGTCCCTCAGGAGAGAGCAACTTATTGGCTCTTCCCTTCCGTCACTCATTCAGGGCTGGGCCCACCCACAAAGCAGGTATTTGTGTGTGTGTGTGTGTGTGTGTGTGTGTGCCTGAGCCCAGCATCATCACAGAAACAAACATTCCCTTAGATCTGAAATTACAGATACATATAGTAAAGATGAGAAAGATTTTTTTTTTTTAATTATGGTGACTGTGAAGTTTATAATTGCATCATACACTCTGTAAAACATTAGTTTAGTCATTCTGTTTTCTAAACAACATTTAGCATTAGCAGTCCTTGAGTAAAGGCCAAGATTAGACAATTTACTTAATACACAGGTAAACCTTTTTTTATTTTTAATACTTCAGTAGTTCGTATGTTAATGTAATCTTGTGTTGAACAGTAAACGTATTTGGCTTGCTGTCCGTATACTGGAGGGCTCGGAGCTCGAGACTCGACTCCTGATTAGCCCCCCGGACTTTAATTATTTAGATAATGAATCTAGAGAATAGGTGGAGGTGTGATGTCAGGAGAGTTGTCACAGGAAGCAGGTAAGCAGCGGCTTATATACTCCTGTTTAAGGGTTGTGATTTGTCAGATTAAAATGAACATGCTCCTCCCGAACCTCTGTTAATTAACTCCATTTCAGTAGTTTGTATGTTAATGTAATCTTGTGTTGAAGCAGTAAACGTATTTGGCTTGCTGTCTATATACTGGAGGGCTCGGAGCTGGAGATTCGACTCGAGTCCTGATTACCCCCAAAACGGCGTTAAGATGAAAGAACGGTACCATGACTATGGCAGGAAATATTTAGGACAGCAAAAATTCTATTTGGTAAACTGGCTTGGCAGATGCTTCTGAATTGTTCTTCCCCACAAAATCTGTATGGAGGGAGTGCTTTACACATTTGTTTGAAGGTGTGTTCTTGTACGATGGCTGGTCGAGAGGGCTATGCTGCGATTCGAACGAGAGACCACCACTTATCGTAGAAATGGATGGGCTCACGGTATGCAAACAGGGAAGGTGAAAATGAGAGTTGGCTCGTCCTGCGTTCGAAAGGGAGGGCTCACACTGCGATTCGAACGGGAGACTGCTCTACAGAGAGCGAGAGAGAGCTCACAGCATTCAAATGGGTAAGCCCAGAAAGCAATCGAACGGGGAAAGTGCGCACTAGTTGGTCATGCTGCGTTCGAAAGGGAGGGCTCACACTGCGATTCGAATGGGAGACTGCTCTATAGAGAGAGCTCACGGCATTTGAACAGGTAAGCCCAGCAAGCAATCGGATGGGGAAAATGAGAACGAGAGTTGGCTCGCGCTGTGTTCAAAAGGGAGGGTTCACACTGCACTTCAAACGGGAGACTGTTCTATGGAGAGAGAGAGAGAGCTCACGGCATTCGAACATGTAAGCCCAGCAAGCAGTTGAATGGGAAAAAATGAGAACGAGAGTTGGCTCGCGCTGTGTTCGAAAGGGAGGGCTCACACTGCGATTTGAATGGGAGACTGTTCTATGGAGAGAGAGAGCTCACGGCATTCGAACGGGTAAGCCCAGCAAGCAGTCGAACGGGCAAGAGTGAGAGTTGGCTCGCACTGTGTTTGAAAGGGAGGGCTCACACTGCGATTCGAACGGGAGACTGCTCTACAGAGAGAGAGAGAGAGAGCTCACAGCATTCAAACGGGTAAGCCCAGAAAGCAATCGAACAGGGAAAGTGAGCACTAGTTGGTCATGCTGCGTTCGAAAGGGAGGGCTCACACTGCGATTCGAATGGGAGACTGCTCTATAGAGAGAGCTCACGGCATTTGAACAGGTAAGCCCAGCAAGCAATCGGATGGGGAAAATGAGAACGAGAGTTGGCTCGCGCTGTGTTCGAAAGGGAGGGTTCACACTGCACTTCAAACGGGAGACTGTTCTATGGAGAGAGAGAGAGAGCTCACGGCATTCGAACACGTAAGCCCAGCAAGCAGTTGAATGGGAAAAAATGAGAATGAGAGTTGGCTCGCGCTGTGTTCGAAAGGGAGGGCTCACACTGCGATTTGAATGGGAGACTGTTCTATGGAGAGAGAGAGCTCACGGCATTCGAACGGGTAAGCCCAGCAAGCAGTCGAACGGGCAAGAGTGAGAGTTGGCTCGCACTGTGTTTGAAAGGGAGGGCTCACACTGCGATTCGAACGGGAGACTGCTCTACAGAGAGAGAGCGAGCGAGCTCACAGCATTCAAACGGGTAAGCCCAGAAAGCAATCGAACAGGGAAAGTGAGCACTAGTTGGTCATGCTGCGTTCGAAAGGGAGGGCTCACACTGCGATTCGAATGGGAGACTGCTCTATAGAGAGAGCTCACGGCATTTGAACGGGTAAGCCCAGCAAGCAATCGAATGGGGAAAATGAGAACGAGAGTTGGCTCGCGCTGTGTTCGAAAGGGAGGGTTCACACTGCGATTCGAACGGGAAACTGCTCTATAGAGAGAGAGAGAGCTCACGGCATTTGAACGGGTAATCCCAGTAAGCAATCGAATGGGGAAAATGAGAACGAGAGTTGGCTCGCGCTGTGTTCGAAAGGGAGGGTTCACACTGCGATTCGAACGGGAAACTGCTCTATAGAGAGAGAGAGAGCTCACGGCATTTGAACGGGTAATCCCAGTAAGCAATCGAATGGGGAAAATGAGAACGAGAGTTGGCTCATGCTGTGTTCGAATGGGAGGGTTAACACTGCGATTCGAACAGGAAACTGCTCTATAGAGAGAAAGAGAGCTCACGGCATTCGAACGGGTAAGCCCAGCAAGCAGTCAAACAGGGAGAACGAGAACGACAGTTGGCTCGCGCTGCGTTTGAAAGGAAGGGCTCACACTGCGATTTGAATGGGAGACTGTTCTACTGAGAGAGAGAGCTCACAGCATTCGAATGGTTAAGCCCAGCAAGCAATCAAACGGGGAAAGTGAGCACTAGTTGGTCGTGCTGCGTTCGAAAGGGAGGGCTCACACTGCGATTCGAATGGGAGACTGCTCTATAAAGAGAGAGAACTCATGCCATTCGAATGGGTAAGCCCAGCAAGCAATCGAACGGGGCTTGTTTGCAGAGGTAGCCTCCCTCAATAGACTACCCATAGATAGGGAAATATGGTGCTTTGAGAAGAGGAGGTGGTGACCACTATCTCCTGTAATGCTAGCTGCAGCTGCTGAGAAGCGAAGACAAAAGGCTTCGGTGGAAGCATGGTAAAACACTGCTGCGGCTGTAGAGTAAGTGGACCTCCAGAGTTAAAGCAGTGCTGTGGCAGTGGAGTAGAGGAGATGGAATAGTAAAAAAAGGGGAGGGGGGTGCTCCTGTGGGAGCGGAGTTTAAACTACTGCTGCGGCAGTGGATTGAGTATTTGGGGGCATAGTGAAGGAGCTCCTATGGGAGCGCTGCTGCGTTTCCATTGCTGTAGATGCACTTCTATGAAAATATGGAACTTAGACATTGAAAGCGCCTGTGGAGAAAATATTAACAACCATGTACACACATTTGGTATGGGTGGAGCACTGTTGCTGTAGTATCAAGTAGGGCACAAATGACTTCATTAGATTTATTAACACCTGTAAGGGAAGCAAAGGTTAGTTTGTACTTACCTGTAGGGGAGCAAATGGTTAGTTAGGAATACATCAATTTATTACCTTTATATACGCCTGTAAGGGAAGCAAAAGTTTAGTTATGGAAAATGTGTCAATTGCGTTTATATGCAGCTTTGAGGGAAGCAAAAATTTAGTTAAGAATACAACTTTATTACAGTTGTCATGGCGGGGCACTGTTGCTGCGGTATCGAGTAGGGCACCAAAGACTTCATTAGATTTATCAACACCTGTAAGGGAAGCAAAGGTTAGTTTGTACTTACCTGTAGGGGAGCAAATGGTTAGTTAGGAATACGTAAATGTATTACCTTTATATACATCTGTAAGGGAAGCAAAAGGTTAGTTAAGAATGCAACTTTATTACATTTGTCATGGCAGGGCACTGCTGCGGCAGTATCAAAATGCAAAAGGGGTGATGCTGTGGCATAATCGAGAGTATGCGGGCAATGCTGTGGCAGTATCGAGCGTGGGCGGGCGCTGCAGCACATTATCTGGTGGGGCACTGTGGCTGCAGTATCAAATAGGGCACACATGGTTTATCACATTTAGGCACACCTTATTGTGTGTCGGGCTCATTTCGATCATGAGCAAAGGAAATGCCAATGCCAAGGTTAATGGGAAAAACTAAAAGGCTCTTAAGATTACTGCACCACCACTGCACTTGAACAGGAGAGCTCATACTGCGCTTTGGACGGAATGAATGACGTGAAATCTCTTAGAATGGGAGAGCCCACCCTGTGATTCAAATGAGAGAGCCTGCATTGCGGTCGAACGGGAGGGCCCACACAGTGATTTGAACGGGAGAGCCTGCGACCAATGCGCTGAGGCTCACACTTCATTCGAACGGGAGAGCCCACACTGTAATTCGACGGGAAAGCCTGCATAGCGTTCGAACAGGAGGGCCCACACTGCGATTCAAACAGGAGAACCTGTGGCCAAATTGCATAGGCTCACACTGCGTCTGAACGCGAGAGCCCACACTGCATTCAAATGGCGGGTGGCGCAGAGTAAAGAATCTTGCCGAATTGCGGTTTGTGATGGGTATATATTTATGAGCTATGCCCCTAGACTTTTAATAAGAGGAAACATAAGAGGAAACAGGAAACATGATTGCGGTGTTGTGGGAGATTTAGTCGCACGGCTTAAAAGTTTCCGCAGTTGCGGCACACGGACAACACATTTGCGCTGCTTTGCAGTGTGGTGGGAGTTTGTCACATGGTCCGAAGGACACCGCAGTTGCGGCACCTGTACAGCATGTTTGCGCTGCTTTGTGGTGTTGTGGGAGTTTGTTGCATGACCCAAAAGACGCCACATTTGTGGCACGTGGACAGCATATTTGTGCTGCTTAAGGACGTTTTGAGCCAAAGACAGAAGCACCGCAGTTGTGCTTTCTTAACTAAACTCGTTGCCATCTTTGGCTCCTCGGTAGGTAATGGGGAAGTCTTGGAAAGACACCTAGATAGAGAAAGCGAGAGGTAAACCTGCGTACAATCCAGTGACAGGAATTTAAATGGGCTCTCGCAGAGGCCTGCTGGAAGTAATATTGGTGAAACCCCTGCAGAAGGCGCAATTTATATAAAAGACAAAATAATCATATTTAGGTGAAACTTAAATAGAATAGAAGACATTTCACGACTCTGTGAAACAAGAAATAATCCGTGAAAAGTTAGCTCCATGGCCACTGGATAGTGGGCTGCACTTGCGCAGTTTTTTTTTTTTTTTTTCAGAGAAGAGAATATATTAGTAACATTTAGAAAAAATGTGCTGGGGAATACCTTAATAAACAATGTGAAAAACTTTAAAATGATCTGAGAAAAAAGAGCTTTGGCTCTGTACTGCATACAGATATGCTTGGACTTGCAATCATCATTGAAGAATTCACTTGAGGCCATTTGCTCCTTAGGAGTATGACTGCACCCTGCTGTAAAATATAGTCAATAATGCTGAGAGCAAGCGAGACGCGTTGCAGGATGTTTATGAATGAGTTGGAACGCGGCGCATGATCCGCCTCTTGTGGAGCCAAATTCGGCTTGTGTCTGTTCAGACAGAGGCCATTTATAACTGCAGTGTGTTGTGGAATAGTCAGAGCGAGTGCTGCGAGGCAGCGAGCTTGCATTAAAATGTCTGCGCTGGTTTGAAAAGAAGTTGTCATTAGATTATCGGTCGACTGAAAGGAGTTCTGTGTTGCATGATGCCCCTGTGTTCAGAATGAAATAAATCACACTCCGAAGGGCACTTTGGAAAGAGAAACAATCGTGATATTCAAGTTAGAAGATGACGAACAATCGCTGGTAAGAGCATGCCCTAAACAAGCTGCAGCAAGGTAACGAGGCTGACAGGCATCACCTGTGTGGCAGAACCTGATTAAAAATGCTGGCGGTTGAAATGGTGGTTGGATTGAATAGTTCATCTTTGTTTCTCTCGCTTTCAAATAAAAATGGAACTCTAATGACATGAAGCCAGAACAGCGCCCATTCGCGGAGGCAGCTGGCACTGCTTTCCGGATGGAAAGTTTATATAAGAGAACATATGAGCAGTCGTAGAGAGCTGTTTCACATTTTTAAAGTGCAGGAGCAGCCAGTTTGCAGCAGCAACTTCACGCTATAAACTGCTTCATCGAATGGAGCATTCAAAAAAAATAAAAAAAATAATATATATATATATATATATATTAGGGGTGTAAAAGTACACAGAAGTCATGGTTCGGTACGTACCTTGGTTTTGGGGTCACGGTTCGATACGAGTTCGGTACAACAGGAAAAAACAACAAATCCCAAATGCTTGGTTACTTTTCATTTATTTTGAACAGACAGTAGTGCAAATTACAGTTTGTTCCACCTAGCGGCATTTAGTCCCCCCTGAGGTAGTTGGTACAGTACAGCCTCCTTTAGTGTATTAAGCACTAAGCAGTAAACAGAAAGCACTATTGCATAGGCCATATTTTTTTGTGGGGTTGATAAAAAACAAAAGGTATTTAGTCACAATCAGCTACATAACTGAAAAGCATCTTGTGTAATAAAAGTACAAAATAAATAGAATAATGAAAAAAAAAAAACTTGTGCACTAGGAGAAGCCATTCTTGTTTTGGGTTGGTGCATAGATGGTCTCTTCTTCTTCTGCTCTTTTTCCTGTTGTGGCGGTTAGCAAACAGTGTTGCATTACCGCGCGCACCCCCTTCTGGATGTGAGTGGATCGCCTGTGACTGACTCCTGACTGCATGCACCGAACCGTGACGTCAGTACCGTGATGGTTCGGGATGAATACATGTACCGTTACACCCCTAATATATATATATATAACACTTAACGTGGTAGCCGTCAATACTGCTAAAAACAAAAGAGCTGCTGTGGCAGCTTCTGTTGAATAATGAGACTGTTTGGATGGAAGAGCTGTTCTGGTGGAGCCGAATGCTTTGCAAGGAAGTTGCATCCTATGATCTGTCTGCCTGGGTCTATTCGTGGGAAATGGGCGGGGCCGAATGCCAGAAAGACTCTCATATCAGGAGAGTTGTCACAGGAAGCAGGTAAGCAGCGGCTTATATAGTCCTGCTCACGGGCTGTGATTTGTCAGATTAAAATTAACATGCTCCTCCCGAACCTCTGTTAATTAACTCCATGTGTATAGAGTATCTAATATGTGTCACACTGATATCAATTTGCAGTGACCAGTGTCATTCATTTTCAGATACGGTGGGTGATTTCTGGCAAGATGAGCAGCAGTGATCGTTGGAGATGCAATAAAGTTAGTTGTGCAGACTTTAACTTTATGTAAATTCGCAGTCACGTAATATATGCATAATATATGTGCATCTCCTCTAGCTACCTACTTGTTCAAACCAACATGACCACACAAGTAATCGACATGTTTTTTCCGAACGTTTATGTACTCTGAAATGAACCCCATGAATTTCTGACAAGCTCCATATCAGCACTTTTCCCTCAAGTGCTACTGATAGCACGTTGCTTGAGTAACCTCAGACACACAGGTTCTGGTACCATAAGTAATCAAGTTCACATAAACAATGCTGAGCACAATTCAGACATTGCATTTTGGCTCTAAAATTACATTTTTACTCCACTGGTGGTTGGGTTTGGGTTAGGGGGGTAGAGATAATGAAATATGCATTCCTGTTGTATGTATTGCATCATTTACAACAAAATTGTTTGCTTTTGGCACCACTCTATGGACATTTGACCCAAACTGGAGCTCACATGTGCCCATACATTCAGCAACATTTCCAGCTTCGCCCACTGGGGCATTGATTCAAATTTAGGTAAGCACAGACAAATTTCAGCAGCAAAACTTTCAACCTACTGTTGCCGAATCCACAGTGTGATCAGTCTAGGGAAACGATTAGTCGACATTACTGACAACGTCGACAATAAAAAATTGTCGACAAAAATTTTCGTTGTCGAATAGTCGTTTGATATTAATGTAACATAAGATCATATGAAACTCTAATGACTGCACACAACAGCAGCACTGCAGCTCCGCCTGACTGAGGAGAGGAAGAAAACACATCTCAAAGTCCAGACGCACTTTAAACTTTCCAAACAGCTTCAGGTGATGTAGATCGCAAAGTATGAGGGAATTATAATGCAAAAATACAAAATAAGTAAATACAGAAGCACTCTGCTTAAGCAAAACTTGCGTGTTGAGCGTCTTTAAAGGAAACACCCCGGCGTTATATCTTTAATGCAGTTCTATTTAATGCGTTATAGCTTTATTAAAGTTAAAATAATAAGGAAACTGCCATTTCTCTGTGCGGTCAGCACCTCTTCTATGAGTTGTGCGAAGTATCCCGATCTAAGGGGGAGAGATTGAAACTGCACCCGGCTGAGGTACACTCTGTCACGGGACGCTCATCCCTTGAGTGTGCAGGCTTAATGCAGCTAGATTATAACGTGATGGCAACTTATTGAATCATAGTATATGTCACTGTGCATTTCTCATCGTGAAGAAAATTGGCAAAACACAGCTTTATTAATAAGAGAGAGTTTGTTTTTTTGTGAGTTAAAGATGGATTGAAGTGAACAGAAAGGTGAGAGAGGGTAGTCTTCGCCCCATTATACACTGCAAAAAAATACATTTTTTATTTGTTTTGTTTTTTGGCTTGTTTTCCAATATAAATATCTAAAACTCCTTTAAAACAACGTACATTTACTTTAGCAGCTATACTGCAGAATAAATTTTTCTTTTTTTATCTGAGAATGTTGAATATAATATATATAATATAAAATATTTTAAAATATCTAAAAATCCTTTAAAAAAAATATTCATTCACCTGAGAAGCAGCATATAAGATGTTTAGACTTGCTTTTAGAGAATATATCTTGAATATAAGTATGTTTTATCTTTACTGCACTCGCAGAAGTATAACCAAATGAAAAAATACACTTATATACAAAATACACTTATATTTAAGATACATTCTCTTAAAGCAAGTCTAAATATCTTATATGTTGCTTCTCAAGTAAATGTATTTTAAATGGAAAAAAAGACAAATACACTTGATAACAATAGGAGTTTTTTGTAGTGATTTTTTTTACTGAATTAAACATAATAAAAAATATTTTTTCCCTTTAATTCAGTGAATGCCATTTAGAGGTATTTTTAAAAGATGATTTTGTCCTCTTTATTGTTAGCAATATGTCAGGGCACAAGCTGAATAGTCAATTTAGAGCTAATGATTAATTGTTGCAATAATCGCCCAAATAGTCAAATAATTGTTCTAATAATCGTTAGATTAGTCGATTATCAAAATAATCGTTAGTTGCAGCCCTAGATCAGTCTCAAACAGAAACGGGACAGTATTAACAAAAATCAAGGACTCTTATGTTGGAAGATGTGAATCTTATGTCGGAAGATGTGAATCACAAATCTGTTTCTGGCATCATGTCTAGTTTGGAATTTTTCACCATCTGACATTTCTCCTGCCAAAATTTCCAGACAGATACTAGGGATGTGCAGGAGTAATTGACTAATTGAGTACTCATTCTGCACCAGCTAGTAGCCTATTAAAAACACTACTAAAATTGATTTTTCTTTTTGCGCATTTGCCTGTCATGATTGTCCGAGGTGTTGGATGAAAGAAGAGGATATGATGGCTGTCTCAATCGCAAAATAGCTAAATGTCTTTCATCCATAATGACCATGAAAGAGAAACATTCTTTTAAATATTAGATTTTTAGAAGAAGGTTAAAAATACCTTTATATTTTATTTCTTTATTTATGTCATTTATCTTTCATAATAACACTGTACGTTTGAATATCTACAATGACAGTGCATGACAGTGTCATTTATACAGCGATGTTGTTGATTAATACCTGCTGTTTTAATGCGGGAGCACGTAATCCTATTCGTGTTCACGATATACTGATTCAAGACAATGGGAGCTAGGGAGCTGATTGAGATGCACTGTCTGAAAGCAAAGCCTAATGATGAGGATCTACTTTTATAGTGGCAAGAAACTGCGAAGCAGAAACTCTGAAGTTTATCAGACCAGTATGTGTGTATGTGCGTTACATCTATTAACATGGGAAGAGTCAACTTTCACCACTTGTTTTTCTGAATAATAGCATATGAAATTACAGAAATGTGATTGCCTTTAGGTACAGTAGACTCTGAGTTTACAGGTGCATCTCAATAAATTAGAATGTCGTGGAAAAGTTCATTTATTTCAGTAATTCAACTCAAATTGTGAAACTCGTGTATTAAATAAATTCAATGCACACAGACTGAAGTAGTTTAAGTCTTTGGTTCTTTTAATTGTGATGATTTTGGCTCACATTTAACAAAAACCCACCAATTCACTATCTCAAAAAATTAGAATATGTTGACATGCCAATCAGCTAATCAACTCAAAACACCTGCAAAGGTTTCCTGAGCCTTCAAAATGGTCTCTCAGTTTGGTTCACTAGGCTACACAATCATGGGGAAGACTGCTGATCTGACAGTTGTCCAGAAGACGATCATTGACACCCTTCACAAGGAGGGTAAGCCACAAACATTCATTGCCAAAGAAGCTGGCTGTTCACAGAGTGCTGTATCCAAGCATGTAAACAGAAAGTTGAGTGGAAGGAAAAAGTGTGGAAGAAAAAGATGCACAACCAACCAAGAGAACCGCAGCCTTATGATTGTCAAGCAAAATCGATTCAAGAATTTGGGTGAACTTCACAAGGAATGGACTGAGGCTGGGGTCAAGGCATCAAGAGCCACCACACACAGACATGTCAAGGAATTTGGCTACAGTTGTCGTATTCCTCTTGTTAAGCCACTCCTGAACCACAGACAACATCAGAGGCGTCTTACCTGGGCTAAGGAGAAGAAGAACTGGACTGTTGCCCAGTGTTCCAAAGTCCTCTTTTCAGATGAGAGCAAGTTTTGTATTTCATTTGGAAACCAAGGTCCTAGAGTCTGGAGGAAGGGTGGAGAAGCTCATAGCCCAAGTTGCTTGAAGTCCAGTGTTAAGTTTCCACAGTCTGTGATGATTTGGGGTGCAATGTCATCTGCTGGTGTTGGTCCATTGTGTTTTTTGAAAACCAAAGTCACTGCACCCATTTACCAAGAAATTTTGGAGCACTTCATGCTTCCTTCTGCTGACCAGCTTTTGAAAGATGCTGATTTCATTTTCCAGCAGGATTTGGCACTTGCCCACACTGCCAAAAGCACCAAAAGTTGGTTAAATGACCATGGTGTTGGTGTGCTTGACTGGCCAGCAAACTCACCAGACCTGAACCCCATAGAGAATCTATGGGGTATTGTCAAGAGGAAAATGAGAAACAAGAGACCAAAAAATGCAGATGAGCTGAAGGCCACTGTCAAAGAAACCTGGGCTTCCATACCACCTCAGCAGTGCCACAAACTGATCACATCCATGCCATGCCGAATTGAGGCAGTAATTAAAGCAATAGGAGCACCTACCAAGTATTGAGTACATATACAGTAAATGAACATACTTTCCAGAAGGCCAACAATTCACTAAAAATGTTTTTTTTTATTGGTCTTATGATGTATTCTAATTTTTTGAGATAGTGAATTGGTGGGTTTTTGTTAAATGTGAGCCAAAATCATCACAATTAAAAGAACCAAAGACTTAAACTACTTCAGTCTGTGTGCACTGAATTTATTTAATACACTAGTTTCACAATTTGAGTTGAATTACTGAAATAAATGAACTTTTCCACGACATTCTAATTTATTGAGATGCACCTGTATATATGTGCATTACCCTAATGCCATCAGTATTGGTTTCTATGTTTCTAAGCTTGGGGTAAGTGCAAATGTTTTTCACTTTTAAATCTTTTTTATTAATTATTATTCTTTTTTTATTAATGTATATTGTTCGTTTAGTTTTTTCCAAAAGAAAAGCATAGTTTGTATAAGTTACCTTATTTTGAAACCGTTCTTGTTAATGTTTGTGAATAAAACAATATATAAATTTCACGTATGTGTCATACTTTTTTTATTTATTTAAGATTTTAATTTAAGAGTAATCCATTATTTGTTTTTTGTGGGTTACTCGACTACAAAATTACTCTAAAAAGGCCCATTCCTAACAGAAACATATTTGTCTTAAACACTTTAAATTTAGTTGTAACACTGGCACTGAAAAGACTAATGCTTTTTGAAGTATATTTTTGATCTCAATGCCTCTGCTGTAAATCAAAGGTCCTCTGAGCTGAGTAATGGAGGATAGTGTCTGAAAATAAACCCTAAGGGTAAACAGCCAGTCTATTAAAAGGCACCATTCTAACATCCAAACCAAGAGAAGGACATTTTGCACTTTGTACATGGCTACCTGGCAAGTGTAGGTAGCAACAGTGCATCTATTTTGAGGAAGCCATCAAAATCATGCACAACCATGTCTTCTTTGGCTCAGAGTGGGCAGTATATGTATTTACAATACATACTATATAATATATGGATTTGACAGACATTATTACCCAAAAAGACTTACAGTATATTTTAAGGTACGCGTTTTATCACTATGTGTATTTTAGAATCTAACCCATGACCTTGACATTGGCCATGCACTACCAGTTGGGTTGAGAAAGCAACTAGGAAGCAACTAATATGATTTGCATTTCAGATTGAAGTTAAGCAACTGAAAATCTGTTTAAAACACAACCTACTGATATGATGGAGTCTGCTGGACAGAAGTATGAAAGGGATACTGGGAGAATATAGAACTGAAAGAATGTAAATGTTTTAAGAAAGTTTTGTTTTTGATGGTGATGCAGTAATCAATTACATCTTACCAAATCTGTGAATTAATCGCTGAGAGCAATGTTTATCTAGCTGATGTAAACAGATGCATGGAGAATTAGGGCAGACAGAGGTTCCTCGAGTGCCATGATGTGACCTAGTTTAAAATGCAGTAAAGCTCACGGGACAAATTTCATAACTCATGAACTTGCTCATGCCTCATCACCCCAAAGCTTAAGGGCTTTGATCATTCATGGAATAGTGAATGATCAGTGGCAGATTTAGGCATGGGTGACATGGGCGCGACATGGGCGCGACATGGACACGCTCCCCCCCCCCCCCTTGTTCAAACAAGGCACCCACACAGACAAGTTGGTGCCCTGAACTCCATAATATCATGTGATTACATTTTAATGGCTTCTTAGCGAGGCCAGAACACCTCGACTCCATCACTATCTTTCCTCAGATGTGCACTTCTGGAGGTTGTGCAGGGTTGGGAATGATCAAAGTGAATGTGTTGGCTAGTACACCCCTTAAGCTTAATAGAAAATTACAAGGAAAACACTTATTTTGCAGTAAACTAATGTCTTTAACCCCTCTCTGCAGGAAGAGTACATCTGCTAAAACACACATACAAACACTACACTACCAGCACAGGGGAATGCAGTCATACCTTGCATGCACTAGAAGTCCCTTTGGATAAAAGCATCTGCTGACTGAATATATGCAAGTTACACTGGAAGGAAAAACATTTGCTAAATAGCAAATTAGTAACCAACCTGTGTTTGGCTCAGGTTTTTACAGGCTCCGAGCTGGTATCTGAGCTGCCTTTTTCCTCCAGCTGCTGCAGGTTATCAGTGGGGGTGACACCTAGACCGGAGAAAACATAACGTAAGATGCTGCAATCACACATAGAAATGTTTAATCAAATTAAAACATCAGTGAAATCATTGATGTACAGTATTCATAATTGCTTTCTTAACAAAACACTTGAGATAAGAGAATTGTTAGTTTATGCAAATCATAACGGTAAGGAACGTGGCTAAACATACGTAAACCTGAACCAAAGCTTATGCAAGTAGAAATGGTAGGCTAGGTTTTTTTTTTTTTTTTTTTGACAGTAAATCTCCAAAGGCAATTAACAGTGGTGTAGGAAACAAACAAAAAAACAGCTATGCAAAACATAAAAACAAAATTAATAAAAAACAAAACAAGAAGCAAAGCAAATCACAATAAACAGCATTAGTTCTGTATAGCTTGATTAATAAAATAGCGATCACAAGAAAAAGATCCAAGAGCTTCAGAATTTATTTGCGAAAAAGTCTGTGTCTGCAGCAAAGCACTGATGCAAGTCATTTGATTGTCTGGGCATTCACAGTGGAGCGCATAAATGTAGAGAGTGAATGATGATTGTTTGTGTGTTGAGCTCACAGTGTTCATTCCCTTTCGCTGTGTTAATGAATCATCATGACACTACAGAAAGCAGCAGATGTTGGAGCTTTGCAGGCCCACAGGGTTACAGTTTGTCATTTCATGGGGAAGTTCCTCCCTACATGGACATCTTAGGAATGAGAAAACTCATGGAGTTCTGGTGCAAAGCAGGGGTTTAAAAGAGAAACTGCACAGGACTAAAATGAGAAGCAGCACCTTAAAATGGCACAATAATAATGTTATCACCTCAGTCAGAGTTATAGCAAGAACAAAACTTCACTGCAAATTTCAGATTCCTTTTATTAATGGCACATTTTCTTGCCCTTTTCCACATCTTTTACTGAACTACTTACAGTATAACACATGATGAAGTTCAAAAAGGCATATTCTCTCAATTTCACTCAAATGGTCATCACTAAAACCACCTAGAACGGTGGTTTTCACCATCATACTTCATGTAGAAAACATTAAGACGTGACACATCAACCAAAGATGTCCTTGTGATCAATTTTGAAGATGAACAATTTAAAAAAACGTCAATGATGGAACATATCTCTTCAGCTTACAAGTAACTTATTTCACTCAACTAGAAAAGACTTCTTTGTGTTTAAACTTGATTGTGGCTATGAGTGAAATCATTATAACTTCTAAAACCACGCAGGCTTTGCACCTTTGAGAGTTCGTCGCTACCCTCAGGTTGGGAAACCCTACCCTAGAACATTCCACAAAGGGCTAAGTTCATCTGATTAATGATATGGTGGTGCAAACCCCACATCTGCAGTCATCTGGTTCCTCCTTACATTGCATGTACTTTGAGCAAAGGCTATGCCACTTACGAATCCATCAACTGTACGTTGAGAAGCTTAGAGAAACATTTAAGAGGATAACCAGTCTAAGAATCTAGGTCTATCTATACATCTTGTGAGACAGAGGATCTGCCTCACCTCGAATCCTGTTCACACCAGCCATCCCATCACTGGCCCACGTCCAGACCTATGACAGGAGTGGATGTCTTACAGTAAGACCACATCTAGGCCTATGACAGGAGTGGGTGTCTTACAGGAAGACCACAATACAAGAACTCTGGCAGTGTGTGATAAGATTCACCTCATACCTAATGCACGTACATTATCACAGCCGCCCTAAATCCAACATTACGTCTATCCTTCAATGAGATTCGTTATCCCCTCTGTGCCAGATGTCCTTAAGGACCTCGAAGTATGGCACAGCATGGCCTTGTTGATATTGCTTGATCCTGAGCCTCTGGACTGACTACACCTCTGTACAGCTTAACCTTCATTTACTTGACACAAAGACACGACACCACTTTAAGTTCATGATCCTCTCCTTTAGTCTATGCTTCTCTTTAATGTTAGTTAAAGGTGAAATGTGTAATTTTTGCAGTGTTAAAATTAGGGCTGTCGATTTAACGTGTTAATTTTGTGCAATTATATTTTAAAAAATGTACATGCCCCCTACCTGTATGTAAATTCCATAATAAGGAATCTTCCTACCATCGCAGCAATTCAAACTTGATGTACCACCTTAATGCAGTTGGGGGCAGTCAACTCATCAGCTGTACAGGCAACATGCCCGAGAAGGACATAGCTGCAGGCAGAGCTCCAAAAAGAGGCGGGAACTCCAAACTGCCAGCAAAGATATAAGGAGCCAGAGCCCCATAACCTAACCTTTTCCCTAACCCTAACCATAAGTGGAAGTGACACCCCCTTTTTGGAGTTGGCGCAACCCTCTTTTGGAGTAACCATGCCCCCTTCTGGAGTAACCCCACATTCAAATCTCCAGCCTGCAGCTATACCTACTTGACTTGCCTTGTCAAACCAATGAGTAGGCAGCATACATCCTTCCACAGATACATTTTTATGCTCGATGACAGCTGGACGGAGCACAGCAGAATGCAGGGCTTATGAGACGTGTTTTTCAAAGGTTAAAACTATGCATAACTTGACATATCATTTTAAAAACACAGCACTTATGACTAGAGGCACTGAAAACTAGTTAGACACAATGCAACCAAAGTTTAATTAAAGTTATTTTTGAACCCCACACCTTTCCACACCTAAACCACATAAAGCTGCTATTTAATTAAACAAATATGAGACGTCTGTACGTGTCTCGCACTCTGCTCACTGTCATCTGCTACAAACAGAGCACACATTGCTCATGGTGTTTTCTGTGTATGAGCCAAGGGCCTCTAAAGGCCAATTCACACTGCCCCAACAACTTTCCACACATTTGTATGGACATAATCTCATGTGTAAAATATTTTTTCCTCCGACGGAACTTACAGAATGAATAAGTCCCCAGCAAATACAAAACATTTTTACAATGTAGGTGTGTTTACTTGGTTACAGTCTAATGTCTCTACATGCTAAACATTTTTAATCAATAATATTAATAGTGCATAATATTTATGGCTTCATCTGTAACCTCTTTATTGCCAATCATCTTTTATGAGGCGAACAACGACACGCAAGTTTGTTGGTGTTTGTTGGATCAGTGTGAAAACAACAGTTATGTTTCACAACATTTTAAATACAACAGCCAACTTTAGAATATTTGAAGTGTTGGTGTCTGTTGGCGTTTGCTGGGGCAGTATGAACTGGCCTTAAAAGTTATGAGCAGCCGGTGTCAGCATTCACTTTAAAGTGCACAGCACATGCAAACAATATTTTTTATCTCATTAATTCTCAGCCTTTGCGGTTCAATAATCACGCTAGAACATAACTTGATTTTATTTTGTGCGCTGCATGTTTGCAGAATGACATTCGTACGTCAGATGGTATCGTTTTTTTGTATTGGAGCAATTTTATGAGCACGAGTACAAGTGCATGAGTGAGGTATCGGGACATCCCTAATATTTAATATACTGTTTATTATATTTATAATTAATTACATTTTTGTATTTCTAAATTACCTTTATTTGTGGGCCTTTCTTAGTAAATATTGATATGCTATTAATTAATTGGCACATCATGTAATTAATTTGATTAAATATTTCAAGCGATTAACAGCCCTGGTTAGAATAGGCTACTTTCTCCTATTTAAGTTTAATGTGCTGATAAGAACAAGAATAGGAATTGTATGGAATTTAACAATTCTGATTCTTCTTAACGTTTCCGTTAACTATTTTTTGGTACTTTTTATGATGAAATATTTGAAAATAAGAAATGTGATTCTCATTGCATTTACTGCCCTTAGCAGCATGTTACAAAATGATGAGATCATTTCAGATTTTAACAGAACAGATGGCTTGAAAAGTACTTAAAGTGTGTATACACAGAATTTTTCATATATATTTAATTCATTCATATAAAATACAATTAATAATAACAACTAATTAAAACTGAACTATGTGTATCTTCTTTAGCTACATCACATTAAAATAAAAAAAATTACAGTCACTCATTCACTGCCACACATAGTATTAGAAGAATGGCAAATATGTTAACAGGTAGACATGGTTTAGAAACTTTTAATATGATGGCATGAATTACTAAAAGTCCCACTAAGAGCAAATTTGAGATGTTACAGCGACCCAGGCGTAGGGACAGACCTCGCTTTTGAGAATTCGTATTACATTCAGATGGCACTCTTCACAGAGTGAACTGCTGACTTTCACAGCTTCATTTATCTGTGAGCAAACACCAAAGGTTGCATTGTCATTCCAACTGAGTCCTGAGTCATGAATCACATACAACAGCCTGTGGGTGAGTCAGTTCCAAAATCTAAAACCAACTGTGTCAACATAACTTAGTGCAATGCTCATATTCCGATTCAGCATGAAACTAAAGAACAAAGACAATGAAACAGTGTGAAACATGAAAAAATTATCTCGCAAATGATTGTTGGAACATCCCTGAAAGAAGTCAATCTGTAGACATCAGTGAAAGCTAAAACATTAGCCATCAAAGAACCCTCATCAGCAAGACGCAAGAATCCCATTATTCTGCTGATGGCAGAGCAATTTATGTTGAGAGTTTCTGACGGTGTCTCTCTCTCTCTCACACACACACACACAAACTCTTCACCTTGGCTGCTACTTATCTTTAATGACACTCCCATCATGCCTTTCTCCTAGTCATGTAGCTGAGGCTGCGAAACAATCACAGACAGAATCAGTGCTTCTCTCTCAAAGCTCCAGATTTAGAGTTTGGTTCGGGTGTTTGATGTGGAAGTTGTTTTCTAAACTCTGGTACAAACGACCAGAACAACAACAAGGTGAGTAAATGATGACAGAATTTTTATTTTTGGGTAAACTGTCCATTTAATGAGTAAAGAAGCCAAGACAGAGCCAAGAACTTCAGAGAAGATCTTTCACTAAAGGAGAGGAAGTCAGTGTCTGAGAATGGACCCGAGGGCCACACAGAGTCAGACAACCTTGGAGCAACTCTCATTCTTGTTCTAATTTTCTGCGCCCAGCAGTGGAGGGAAAAATATAAAAGGAGCCACTTCAACAATTCATAAAGAACCTTGCCCTGCTTCTCTCAGGAAATTTGACAGTTGGGGAAAAAACTAAATACTACAAATTTATATGGGCTCTCTTAAACTCAAGTTCTACTACTGGAAAGCAAGAAAGTCCCAGACCACTAAAGGAACATTCCTCATTGCCACAGAGAGAGGTTCAGTTTGAGGAAATTGGGCCTATTGGGGCCAAACAGGTTGGAGGTGTGCCGGCTTTTTGCACAGACCCTTTTGTTTACCAACAAGGGCAGCTTGGGAGAGGCTGGCCTCCATTGAGGAGGGAAATGAATAGGTCTGTTAGTATGTTAGGAGATGGAAACAAGGAGCATCTTTTCACTAAAACATCCTTCCATAGCAGCTCTGCTTTGAGAAAGAGGCCACCCACAGTGGCTTAATGAGAGCTCATATAGAGAGCGATGCAAAACACACTGAGCCTGTTTACATGAACACAAATACGCTGATTACTCTCTAAAATCAGTGTGACGAGGAATAGGGTGGGGCCGGGCTGTGAGGACACAAGGCCGGCCCTGAATCAGGCTAATCAGCCAGGAGGGGGATAAAGATGAGCCGAAGGTGCCAGCTTGAGAGGGAGAGAGATGCACGCGGCCACGTTGTGTGTGTGTCTGTGTTCATGTTTGTTTTATGTTGTTTTAAGTTGAGTTTTATCATTAAACTTTATGTTTACTGAAACCCGGGAGGGAGGAGGGATGCTCTGTCGCAGAGTCCTTGCTGCTGCCATCCGTCAGGGGAGCAGCCGCAGCCGTTTGCCTGAGGATGGAGGGGTCGCTGCTGGCTGCTGAGAGCCAGAGGAACTGCTGCCGTCCGCCGAGAAGGGGAGGAGCTGTTGTTTATGTTTGTTTTATGTTCCCGCCTCCTCCTTGCCCATCATTTAACTGTTACAATCAGCTTATTTAAAAAATCTGACAAGGCAATAAATTTGCGTTTACACGACATTTGAAATAATCGTGAAGAGGCATGCGATCAAAATGTGCGCACATTGGATGAGCCGGTAAGAACACTGGGTAAGGTGTTTACATGGCACGTGAAATCGGTGTAATGGGCAAAAATCTACCCATGTCGACCGGGTTATTAATAAGCTGTTTAAGGCCTTTACGCTGATAAAGAAACATGGTTTATTGCGTTAACATGACCGCACGCGTTGTCGGCTTATTAAGCATTAAGAATGTGCATGTTAATGCACTCATTGACTCTCAAGTGTCATGATTATAACAATAGCTAGTACACGCTAAAGAAGAGTAGGTTAGTATTCTGAGCAAGCTCACCTAGTATATAATACTAAGCTTAGCCCAGCTTTTCAGGCTTCATATTCACAGGAACAGTTAGCCAAAAATTGTAACTTCTTTCATCACTTATTCGTTCCAAACCTGTATGACTTTTTCTTCCGTGGAACTCAAAGGAGTTAGGAAGAATGTTCATGCTGCTATTTTCCATACAACAAAAGCATACAGCAGGGCTATTATACTTCATCGACAATGGAAAATATCTTTGAGGCATGTGGGCCAAGCCAGGATATTTTGTTATCGATAAGCTTCTATCTATAGATGTTGTATTATAGCAGGCCTATAATATTTGTTCACTATATAAATAGTGACATCTGTGTTCCGTCCATCTTCTATAGCTGCTTGTCCTATGTAGGCTCACAGGTAGTGCCGGAGCCTATACCAGCCTATCGGGCCAAAGGCAGGGAAACACACACAAACATATGGAGAACATGCAAACTCCACACTGGGACTTGAACAAGGGACCTTCTTGCTGTGAGGCAACAGTGCTACCCTCTGAGCCACTGTGCAAAAACTAAAAAGATGCTTTCAAAATTGGTTGATTACAGAGAGAGGTCCGGAGAGACAGACTGATATTAAAAATTGCATTGAACAATAACAGTGAAGTTTATTATAGATGCAATAATTTAAACTTTTGACTTTTCAAACTGAACTTCTTGACCAAATTAAATGAATATAACTTTTGTTTCAACGAACTCATGCTTGTCAGTCGTCCATGATTTTAGTTTTTTAATCTTCCCCTTCCATCAAAATGACAGATAATGATTATTTGAAGCACAATCACTAAAATCGTCTAAAAACAAGGCGCTCCTGCATGAAACACTGTAAACTCATCAAGACATGGTGTGACGTCAATCTAGTGTAAGTTTACATAGGAAAACAATGGGAAAACAGCATGAACAGACACAAAATGTGTTCAGTGTAAACAGCTCCCAAGACAACCAACAACCTTAAGTGGGCCACTGAAAATTTCAAACGGTCCGGATTTAGCACGTGGGCCGCCAGTTGAATAGGCCTGGCATACAGTAACAAGGGGCTGTCAAGCTCCAAAATGGATATAAAAGCACCTTAAAAGTAGTCTACATGACTATGATATATATCTCCAGTCTTCAGAAGAAAGTAATATGGGTTATAATAATGCGAGTGTGAGTAAATAATAATAATTTTCATTTTAATGTAAAGTTAACACTTAACGGTATTCAGATATCTTATTAAAAGTAACATCTCTGGGGGCCTGGGTAGCTCAGTGAGTAAAGTCTGACACTGACTACCACCCCTGGAGTCGCAAGTTCGAATCCAGGACATGCTGACACCAGCCAGGTCTCCTAAGCGTCACATGGGGTAACCTCCTCGTGGTCGCTGTAATGTGGTTCGCTCTTGGTGGGGCGCGTGGGGAGTTGTGCGTGGATGCCGCGGAGACTGGCGTGAAGCCTCCACATGCGCTATGTCTCCGCAGTAACGTAAAAATTTCTGTAAAACCCCAATGAGAAATCTGAATACCTCATAAAAATCAGAACACATTAATAGTCAGGTTTCCAACAAAGAAAAATTGGAATATTGCAAAAACAATTCGCGAATAAAAGTGTGTTTCCATACCATGTGTTCAAGAGAACAAAACTGTCATGCAAAATAGTAATAGAAATGGAAGTCAAGCCACTGTGGTTCATTTATTAAATGTAATAAATTGCTTGTGGTGAGGTAGCAATCTGCTGCAGATGCTTTGCATCTGGGAAATTATTCAGTCATAAGACTGGCTAACTTATTCAGTTAATATTGTAGTTTATTTGCATGTCTTCTTACAGAATGAAAATGTATCCACCTCAAGCGAGCTTAAACGTTTTTATGCGCATTTTAGAAATTTTATTAGCATCTTGTCATCCAGCATTTTTTATACAGTATCCCAAAATTTGCATAAAATATGTGGATAGAAACCCTGCTAGCATCAACTAATGAATGTCATTAAGTAGCCCTCATTAGATTTCCTTTGAGCTCCTCAACAAGAAGCAAAACAACCTTCAAACCCCATCAGTATAGCGTGTTAGTAGATTGACATATGAACTTCACAGTATGGCTGCTGAGGAATTTGATTAACACAAAGAGGTGAGCCACTGTTTATGTTGGATGGAGAGGGAGGACGTGCAGTCTTGTTGCTATTAGAGTGGACACATGGGAGTATGAGGAAGAATCAGCATGGCAGCAGAGGCTGGAGAGGTAGGGGAGGTAGGAGTAGAGAGGAGATTGTGCTGAGTAAGGAGCACTGCAGTGCCCGTATGCTGCCTCACAATCTCTAAAGGGTTTGTCAAGGCTCAGCTGACTGAATTCATCTCTCACACACAGGCCAAGGGCAAGGACTACAGCATGAGCCTTTCCACAGGAAACTCACCTAAAGGGCTCTCCTCAGCTCACACGGCTATAATAAAACTACATTTTTTCATATGTTGTCAACACACTGAGGACTAAACGTAAATCCAGTAGTGAAAAAGAGCTCTAAACTTTAAAGTGTGTAATTTTTTTCAATGGTTAAGTACTTAAAAGTAGTAGAGAAGTAAAGTATTCTCCTATCCCTGGTTAATATGCAAAGATAACTATAAGTAAGCCATCCATTTGTAGATTGATTTTACCAAAACATGTAAACACTGTGACTGTTTGTTTGAGCATCCCGACCAGATTTACACAGCAACACATCAGCCCAAGCAGTGGTGTGTGTTTGGGGCTGGACTATCTGCTTGTCCAACCAATGTCAGACAGGGAGAGTGCTCAGGAAACCTGTCCGAAAACAATAATTTTTGCAATTCTGTTTGGTGACACTATTGGCTCAGAAATGACACACTTCAGCTTTAGATAAGAAGATCTGCAATTGATTTAATGGAGACTCTCCTGCTCGCAAAATACATTTCATTTTTGATGAAGCAGCAGAATGTACAGTGACCCGTATTACGTAATACAGCATGAAAGCCAGCTGGAGAGTCAACAGAAACAAAACATTGCCAATGTAACTGCAACATGTGCATGCTAAGACACATATGCGACCGTATAATCCTTTAAACATGTTTGCCCTTTCACATTCAGGCTTATTTTAACAAGAAGATATTTTGGGCCATTATGAATAATGACACTTAGGCCTTTGTTTACTAGAAACCTAAACAAAAGCTTCACAGACTCATGCCTCATATAATCTAGCTAATCGGTATTTCATCATGAGGAATGCTAGATCAAATAATGTGAATAAATTTAAGTTAAATTTACACAGACTACTTAATTGGAGCCATTCTTTTCCTGGCAGTTTTAAAAATAGCTCTGCAGTCTGTTCCTGTTCCCTCCTTCACCCTCTCTTCTACCCAAAACATCTTTGTAACCAATCAAAACACAAAGAAACACAGACACCCACTGAAACTGCTACTGTATGACATGTTAGAAAGCCAAAGAATGTGAGAATCAGATGCAAACACGAGTGCACCTTGCATCAGAAGCACACATTCGTGTTGGCTTACAGAAAGCAGGGCTCCACAATAAGGAATTTTTTCTGCTTGCCTGGTTGGGCCCATAGTTTGAATATAATGCAAGATAGGGCTGTTACGATTATGAAAATTGGTTGACGATTAATTGTCAAACAAATAATTGCAATTATGACGATTAATTGTTTCTTTTAGGGCTTTCACGATCAGTTGTCATACAAACGGTTATATTTCTTAAAGTGTACAGTATGTGTGCTTCATACACCTTAAGAAGTATTTTTTACATATTTAACTTCAAATATATAAATAAAAAAAAAATTGTTAAAATTGTTAAATAAACTAAATTTAAATATGTCTTTAGTTTAGTTTACATTTGTAGTTTAAAAATATAAAAAAATGTTTTACATGTAATAAAAATTATATTATATGATATTATGCAATAGTAAAAAAAAATTTAAAAATATAATACAAATTATATTATATGATTTTTTGCAATAGTAAACTATTTCTGTCCTAATTTCTTCACTTTCACACGTTATTTAATGTTCGTTGATTAAACCAACAAGCCCTTATTTCTCATGAACCAAAACCTTTGAGATTTCGTTTCATAATGTTATCACTCCACAGAAAAAGAATATGTGTGTGTCTCCTCTGTGTCACTGTGTGTCAATACCGCTGAAAATTTCACAGGCTCTTCCGGACAGGAGCTGCTCCTCCAGTTGACGTCCGCAGTGTGGCTCAGTGACACCCAGAGTTCAACTCAATGACACACAAACGTGCCGTTACTGCCATTTATACTGTATATTCACATAAAATTCCCTTATTTGGGCATTAAAATGTGATTGGAATTTAAAGTGCACAATAATCACGGTTAGATCAAATAACCACGATCAGACGGTTATTTAATAATCGTGACAGACCTAATGCAAGACCCCTTAAAGTTGCCTGTATATACGTCTACATACTCTATATACACTGAAAGAGACACAGAGTGAGAGACAAAAGAGTGGAGCAAAGGATGGCAGACAGAAAGAGTAAAGGATAGTAGCACACACCATCCATCAGCAGTACGGATGGGCACAACTCAGGGTACAGGATTACAGACAGCCAGTCGTGACATCACCCTCGTGTGTGACTGACACCAGCAGAGACACACACAAACACACACGTATGCTCAACTGCCCACTGCCACCCACTCTTCTCTCTCTCTCCCACTCTAAACTAATTACAGCCCCTAAACCAGCTGCTTGTGCCGGCAGACAGCAGTAGCAGAACTGAAGCTAGTGCAGAGTATCAGGTATATTAAATTTTCATAAACCAAACCTTTCGAGGACAACCTGATACTACTGTTCTTTTAATAAATGGACCGGGTGGACAAAGTGTGTGTGTAAGTATATATATATATATATATATGTCTTATTGTGTATTCTATATATACTTTAATTTATTCTATTCTATTTTTATTTGTATTTATTTTCTTATTTTTTAATATTTTCTCTGTCTTGTTGCTGTATTGTATTGTTGTGCATTGGAAGCTCCTGTCACCAAGACAAATTCCTTGTATGTGAAAGCATACCTGGCAATAAAGCTGATTCTGATTCTGATCTATTCACTAAAACCAGTCTTCATCATCATAACTTTACTTTCAAAATGCCATCGTAGATGACAAATAGGGTGCTTCAACAGAACCCTCCTCCTTGAATATGTTGAGGAACAGGGCTTGTTAATCAGGAAGCTGTTGTCATGGTGTACACCTTGAATTCTCAGCTCTCAGCAATTAAAAATCCATGCCAGGAACAACAAACATGAACAGATCCGCAGTGTCAGATACTCCATGACCTCATTTGGAGCGATCAAAGCAAACCACCTAAATTCTGGTTTGCCCCTGAAGTGTTTGTGCTGAGAGGCCCTGATACTACAGACTGGAATTTCTGAAAAGTTATTCTTATCAGGGTTGGATTTTAGACCGGCACAATGGGGCCAGTGCCCCGGGCCTCTGACTGCAAGGGGCTTCGAGCTGAGAGGCCTGCTACTACCAGACACCCATAAAAAGCCAATGAAGGTGACAAATAGCTATAGATAGACAAAGCTTAAATGTGTTACTTTTGGCACAATATGAAATAAATGAAGAAATGAAAAATCTTCCTGGCCTTTCCTCAGCACTAACAGTGCCTTCTGAACACCCAATGCTGGGTAGATTACTTCTGAATTGTAATCTGTTGCTGATTACAAATTACATGACAAAAAATATAGCTAGTAATTTAATCTCTTTTATTACATTTTAGGGTAATCTAATCTGATTGCTTTTGGATTACTTTTGGATCTTATTCTTGTTTTTTTTATGTCACATGCATTTAAGTGAATAAACTTGTACCATTTTGACAATATTGCATAAATGCATTAAAGAAAACTTATTTTATGGATCAAAATATGACAATTGATATGATTTTTTGTGTACGTTTTTAACTCGCCATTTGCCTGTTTCTGAGTAAAAATAAAAAAGCCACTAAAATTTTTCTTGCTCCAGCAATTTTAGCATTTCAAACGGCAAAAAAAATTATAATAATAATAACCTAAAAAGTTGTCACAAAAGCGCATTCTTGTACATCTTTGAAGCCGAGCACAAAAGAAATTTACGAAACTAAAACTAATCCATCTTCAGTGTAATTATGGCTGGAGGCTAGTATAAGGTCTGTGGGTGCAATTTAGAATTTTAAATTACACTTTAAATTTGTATTATTTAAAAAGAAGACTAAGAGGGATCAATAAATGATGAATAATTTACTACCTTTGCCTGATTAATATGTAATCATGTAATCCATAAACAGTAAATATACTCTGATTAAAAATATTTTAAAATTACAAGCACTTAATTTTGTAATCTGATTATATAATCCATATTACATGTAATCCGTTACTACCTGGAACTGATTACACACATGGTGTTCATTCGTGACTGCAACTTTCTTGTATTTGCGACTTTATACCTCGCAATTGCAACTTTACATCTCACGTTTGATATTTAAACTTTAATAATTTGATTTGTATTTGATCTTTATTTTTTACTTTTGTGCATGTGTTGTGATTAAATGAGTCCGTTGACTGACCAAAATGATTACATTGGAATATGACAAGTTGCTACCGAATGTTTAGGTACCCTGACAAAAATCCCCTTCTCCCAAGTTACTGACAATTGCCATCTACCATCAGACTTTGCATCAATTCAAATGTCTTTACCTTTTCCTGTGGTGCTACAGAGAGGTGCCTCAGAGAAAACAGGTTTTGACCCCTCAGAAACCAGGAAGTACTCTCGTTCACCTAATCTACACCTAAATTGTAATTCGGAGGTTGCATTTTTAAAGATTACATCTTTACTCCATTGATTGTTCAGTTTAGGGTGGGGGCTTGGGTTAGGGCATAGGGTTGATAAAACATGCATACAAAACTATCTTTATATTACATAATTTACAACTAAAAACAACTTGCTTTCCAACTTGTTTTTGGTGCCACTCTGTTGACATTTTACCTGGAAACTGGAGCATATGCATGCCCAAACATTCAAAAACAATTCCAGCTTTGGCCACTGGGGGCAGTGCTTTGAATTTCGATAAGCACAGACCAATTTCAGCAGAAGAACTTTCGGCCTACTGTAGCTGAATTCACAGCTGATTTTGTACAATAATTCTTTATCATGTGACTCATTTAAGGGCATTTGTTGTAACCACTTTCAAGTGATCTATTGATATGGGTTTTTAATGATTAAAGCCGATATCTAGACACCACGGTGACTTATGGTTGATATCATGCCAATATAATCACAATATGTAATACAAATGTAATGACAGCCAATGAGATCTACACAATTGTTGAAATTAAATAAACGAGTTAAATGAGTTATTTTACAAAAAATGTCATCAAAATTCACAAAAAAATATAGTGTAAATAGATAATGTCGAAATTAACACATGTAATTAATTAAAAAAGTTTAAAACTTTAATTTTTCTTAATCATGATTAAAGCATTTGCCAACTGTCACATTAGATTCTGACATTTTATTCAGCTCTGTGTGAGTGCTGAACAATGGTTGGAATAGGGCGGAACTTGCTAGGTTTGGGGTCATTACAGTGACGCACACAAATTCTCAAGACATTCTTTCCAAGCGCATTTCATGTGGAGTTCAAAGCGGCAAATCATATAAATGCAGCTTCACAATTGCTGTAGCAAAGCTGAAAGCCAATATTAATATTGTGGAGGATGAGTGTTTTAGAGATTTAAAGCCCATTGCAATGAAAACGCAAACTACAGGGACTATATATGTATTTCAATTAGTCTCCCACTTAGACTTTGGGAAATGTTTGGAAAATGTTAATAAAATATTATTGTTACATATTGTACAACTAAATGCATTTTAACAGAAAAAGTAGTATGTATATAGAGTAAAATTTCTCAAATCTGTGATTAATCTAAATTAACTATGAAAAATCATGCGATTAATTGTGATAAATATTAAATATTTTATCGACTGACAGCACTACTAAAAATGAAAACAGATATTGTTTATTATCCATTGACAAGACTGTCAGTAGAGAACTGTCTCGAGAGCGGACATAAGCGGACATGGATCTCTTAAAGAGTCCAAATACTGGCCATTTAATTGGCCTGGTCAATATCTTGGTCTATCACTATTTGAAGCTACACTGCCTGGCCAAAACAAAAGTCGCCGTTTTGATTTAAATAATGGTTATGATCTGGGGTTGCTTAATTGGTCAGGTCTAGGCTCAGCAATGTTATGCGGCAATAAAATGAAGTCAGCTGATTATCTGAATATACTGAATGACCAGGTTATCCCATCAATGGATTTATTTTTCCCTGATGGCACAGGCATATTCCAGGACGACAATGCCAAGATTCATCGGGCTCAAACTGTGAAAGAGTGGTTCAGGGAGCATGGGGAATCATTTTCACACATCAACTGGCCACCACAGATTCCTGACCTTAACCCCATTGAAAATCTTTGGGATGTGCTGGAGAAGACTTTACGGAGTTTTGACAACCTTATGCAATGTCACATTTATTTCCGTCCAGAGAATTTTTGATGATGGGAGAGTCGAACTACTCCTTAAAGTCTTCTCCAGCACATCCCAAAGACTTTCAATGGGGTTAAGGTCAGGACTCTGTAATGGTCAATTCATGTGTGAAAATGATTCCTCATGCTCCCTGAACCACTCTTTCACAACGAATCTTGATATTGTCGTCCTGGAATACGGCCGTGCCGCCAGGGAAGAAAAAAATCAATTTATGGGATAACCTGGTCATTTAATACATTCAGATACTCAGCTGACTTCATTTTATTGCCGCATAACATTGCTGAGCCTACACCTGACAACTGAAGCAACCTCAGTTTATAACCATTATTTAAATCAAAACGGTGACTTTTTTTTTGGCCAGGCAGTGTACAACCTGTCCACCTCAGTACTGCTCATTATGGACATCTGTGAATCATACAGTAAGAAAATGCTTATTTCTCAACAATATCACCTATTACTATTGACATATTTAGCTAAATACAACTAATGTGGCTCAAGTGTAAATGAACAAAAGTGGCTGTGAATGCAGAATGCTACTATTGTGGGCTTGTGGAATGTTTCTTTGAGTGTTGTCACATTGCAGCAGTATGGGGGAAGGTTGGCTCACAGGAAGGCCAATGTGAGTAAGAGCTCTTAATCCCTCCATAAGCGCAGTTTCACCTTTTTCCAAGTCATGCTTCTCTGAACACTGTGTGAACACACAGAGAGTCAAGCAAGCTTTTGTTCAGGAGAATGTACTTTCCACAGTGAAAGAACATCAAGCTTGTTGCTGATCTATTTTGCTGTTAAAAAGTTCCCACTACATCACAGTGCATACAACATTAAAGAAACCATCCATACTCAGCCTCAGAGAACCACATTAATGTGCGGTAGTAAAATCTAGCCTGGAAAATTTGTATCAGGTTGGAATTCCATTCTAAATGTTTAAGAGCAGATAAATTAAATAGGTTTGTTGATTGTTTCAAGGTCCTGGAACTACTGGCAATCTGGAAGGATGTTCTTCATTTAGAAATAGCTAATTAGATCAAAGAAAGTCCCTTTATATTATTAAGGGACTTTGCATTTTATCATCTGTGCCTATTCAGTGCTAACCTCCTATCCCTTGCTGAGGTGATTTACTGTTCTCCACATAAATGGGTTTGAATTTGAATAATCCTCTCATGGTCATTTATAAAGAGATTAATTCTGGCAGTCGTCCATCCAGACAGACAATAATACAGCTCTCTGCTGTACACCCCTGAATGACAAAGGCCCAAATCAGTCGTGAATATTTAGTAAGGCTACAAATGTAGTGAATGAAAAAGAAAAAGCCATCTCAAACAGTTATGGCTGCAATAAAAATGTTCCCGATTGGGAACCTCACCAGGGCTCAACAATAAGATTTTTTTTTCTGCTGTCCCAGTTGGGTCAGAAGTTCAGATCTGTACTTGCCCTGACAATATTTCCTAAAAGCAAAAATGAATAAATTTTTGATTATGATTAAAAATTTTACATTTTATGTGTCTCAGAAAACAACAACAAAAAACAAAAACAAAATGTGTTTCTCTAAAAAAAAAATACATCAATGTATATACTGTGTACAAATATATATATATATATATATATATATATATATATATATATATATATATATACATATACATATACACACACACTTTTTTTTTTTTTTTTTAAGCAATAATAACTGGCCCAATAGGGCAAGTGACAGTTTGGTCAATTGTCCCAAAATCCTCCAAAACTGGCCCTGGGCCATCCTTATGGTTGAGCCCTGTTCATGTTCATTTGTTGTAATAATGCTATTGTATTCAATACGCTCAAGCAACAACGCAAAAGCTGCAGTCAAGTTCTTATTTCACTTATGTCCGAAAGAAAAAAAAAATCACCAAAAGATACTTACTCGCAGAGACTTCTCTTGAAATCCATACAGAGATGACACATTTCCAGAGTTGCCGTACAAGGAAGCACAGGATCACAGTACACATCATTCGACATACTTCGTTGCCGGCTAGTCTCGTAAATATGGCACCAAAATGATACCGTCCTCCAAGCGAAACGCAATCTTACAACCGATTGGGTACACCAGTCAAGAAAGCAGTTAGGTCTCTGTCAACTTCTATTAATCTAATTCAGTTTGATTGGCTTCCTTAATCACAGGTCGACATAGTACTGCTTACCCTTTTTCCTTAAGTGGCCAATACCAAAGTCCCTAATCTCCATTTTGAAGATATGCTGACTTCCTGACCATTTGACAGGAGTGTGATACGATACTACAGGACCATGTACAATTAAGAGGGCTCATATGGAGACACAGTTGTTGCCCTGAGGAGCTTCCTACCCTAAGAAAGAGTTGAGAAACATCTTAATCCCATCAGTGGAGATTGCAGGCCAGATTTCAGTGGGATTACAGTGTCATCACCGCTCTCACTGTCCAGCTTAAAAAAAAAAAAAACTAGACACACCAGTACACGTTTTATGACCTTGAGCCAGATGGTAACGACTGGCCAATGAGAGGAAAGAACTGCCAACATCAGGTGAGGATGAGTTGAAGCGGTTTCACCTCAGCATTTATGCCATAATGTAAGGCCCTACACTGAAAGTAGTGAGATCAGGCATGAAAAAACATTGACATTGAAGACAGTGATTCACAATGTTTAACACCAGCTTGTGAGTCACTTAGAGCTGTGGTGAAAATTGTGAGAATGTGACCATCTTTAAATTTAAAAACAACAAATAATGTGGAGTACATAAAATTCCTTCAACATGAGATTTTGTCCAATCTGTTTAAAAAAAATTTAGTAAAACATACTAGGGATAGAAACAAGTAGCTGAGTACTTGGAAGTGACAGTAAGGATCGATCATGAAAATGATACACAACAGTGTCAAAAAGAGGCCTCATTTTTAAATTTGTGATTAGTTACAATGAGAACATTTACATGTACTTTAAAAGTTTAATTTCAGCTGGAATAAAACATTAATTTGTCTTGAAAAGGTGCGGTTACATTTACCTTCGCACAGCAAAATTCCGTGGATGAAACGGTCATCTCAAAGGGAATCTGTGCAATTGTTAATATCGCTCGATGGACTTCCGGTGGCACAGAATTTCCATTTGCGGATTTCGCATGGAGTTCACATTGGTGAACTTTGACAGGCGAATTTTCTGCGTTGACCAATAAGAATTTGCTTGGTTTGGTAGTGATCTCTGTGTGGTGCCAGAGACTTTTTAGCAGAGATGGGCCACTTCTATTAAAATGAATGGGAGATATTGGAATGCTCAACGGATGTAGAAAGGAAGCCCTGCCTTATAAGTAAAAAAGCCAATCACCTTTTAGATACAGATATCGCCTGTCAATCAGCTCGAGAACGCGCATGTGCAAAAGCTATACAATTTTGCTCATATTTTCATTTTTTTGTACGCTTACGCTGTATTTTTCTTTGCTTTTGTTTCCAAGTTCTGCAATTTCCAAAACTTGTGAGTAGAGTTTAATGTAAATCAGGGGGCATTTTGCATCCCTATTGGTCCACTAGTTCTTGATCGACAGCTCCTCCTCTGGCCAATCATTCGAAGAGGGGAGGTGACGTCACTCCAATGCAACTCCGACGGCTGCTGCTCAATATTATATTATTTATGGTTGACAGATACTTTCTGCCAGCTCTGGGAAACAATGTGTTGTTAATGCACCATTAAACTTAGGTAGGACGTAACCCTATGTATGAACTAAATATTAACGGAAGCCTCCAACCAGGAGTAATGAATGGAATAAAAAAGCAGACTAATATTTTATGACATCAATGAGCTCATGTTTTGCGTGACAGGCATCAATCATTTCGACATATATGATGATGTTGACATTTACACTCGTTTACATTTACGAGAGAGAGAAAAACTTTTAAGCATCTCTTCAGCATGAAACCGATCTAACGGTCCAGTTTTCAGGATGCGTCGCCCGGTGACAAGATTCAACACATTCAAAATATATATAGGATATTAAAATGAATAAATGCCTATTTTTCCAGCCTGTTGTATTAGTATTTATGTATCACCCCTTATTTATTTTAGATACAGTTCCTATATATTTTTATTTAAACAGGGCAAATATACAGTGGGGGAAATAAGTATTGAACGCGTCAACATTTGTTTCAGTAAATATATTTTTAATGAGGCTATTCACATGAAATTTTCACCAGACATCAGTATTAACTCAAGAAATCCGCAAATGTAATTAATTCACAAGATTAGAGTCCATAAATAAAGTTATGTGTAATAAAGTGGAATGACACAGGGAAAAAAATTATTGAACACGCTAACTGAAATGTATTTAATACTTAGTGGAGAAGCCCTTGTTTGTAATAACAGCTTCAAGACACTTCCTGTATGAAGAAATTAATCGGCCGCAGTATTCAGGTGTGATTTTGGCCCATTCTTCTAAACATATTGTCTTTAAATCTTGAAGATTCGGGGGGCCCTCTTGTGAAACTTGATCTTTAGCTCTTTCCACAAATGTTCAATTGGATTCAAATCAGGTGATTGACTGGGCCATTCTAACACATTGATTTTTTTTTCTCTGAAACCAATTGAGAGTTTCCTTTGCTGTATGCTTTGGATCGTTGTCCTGCTGGAAGGTCCACCCACATCTCATCTTCATCATCCTGGTGGATGGCAGCAGATTCTTCTCAAGAATCTCCCGGTAAAGGGCTCCATTCATCGTTCCTTCAATTATATGAAGTCTGCCAGTACCATGCGATGAAAAACAGCCCCACATCATGATGCTTCCACCTCCAAACTTCACTGTTGGTATAGTGTTTTTAGGGTGATGTGCAGTGCCATTCCTTCTCCAAACATGGTGTGTAGTATGACAGCCAAAAAGTTCAATTTTGCTCTCGTCTGACCAGACTACACAGACTACACGAGCTTCGACATGCCTTTTCTTTAGTAATGGAGTCTTGCGGGGTGAGCGTGCATTGAGGCCATGACGGTGAAGTGCATTGCCTATTCTTTTCTCTGTGACGATGGTACCTACTGCCTCCAAGTGTTTCTGGAGCTCTTTCCGTGTGGTCCTCCCTGGTCAGAAATCTTGCGAGGTGCTCCTGTGCGTGGCCGGTTGATGACGGAGTGATGTTGCTTCCACTTGCGGATAATGGCCCCAATGGTGCTTACTGGAAGATTCAGAAGTTTTGAAATACGTCTATATCCGATTCCATCAATATGTTTCGCAACAATAAGGTTGCGAAGGTCTTGGGAGAGCTCTTTGCTTTTACCCATTATGAGATGTTTCTTGTGTGACACCTTGGTAACGAAAAGCCTTTTTATAGACCATCAATTTACTAACCCAGCTGATATTAATTTGCACAGATAGGAGGTATAATTACTTTCTAACTACTTATGGATTTCAGCTGGTTCCTTGCCTTACCATGCCTTAAAGAACTGCTTTTTCTTAGCATCTTCAATACTTTTTTCCTGTGTCATTCCACTTCATTACACATAACTTCATTTATGGACTTTAATCTTATGAATTCTTTACATTTGCGGATTTCTTGAGTTAATACTGATGTCTGGTGAAAATTTCATGTGAATAGCCTAAAATATATTTACTGAAGAAAATGTTGATGCGTTCAATACTTATTTCCCCCACTGCATTTATCAAATCTACTTTTATTACATATCGTATTTTAATTGGGATATAATTTATTACAGCTGACAGTTACATGAGCAAACAAGATTTGAACATCAACCGTAACTAGATAAAATTGAAATTCACGGCTTTTTAACAGTTCTGTGTGCAAATTTGAAGGCTGCTTATTGGATAAATACAGGTAAACATCATATTATGCGACTACGCATCAATTTACGGAAAGCTTACGACGAGTTAACAGTGTTGGGAGGGTTACTTTTGAAATGTATTCCACTACAGATTACAGAATACATGCTGTAAAATGTCATTTGTAATGTATTCCGTTAGATTACTCAAGGTCAGTAACGTATTCTAAATACTTTGGATTACTTCTTCAGCACTGGAAGATTTTTTTCACTTGTTTTGACTATTAAAACTCTGCCAGTACAGTAAGACAAAATACATGTTAAAAATAAGTTCTCTGAAAAACCTGAATATCTTATGCAGTGTTGTTTCTAAAACAAGATAAATCAAATTGATCTTGTTTTAAGGATTTTTAGATATTTTTACAGGAAAACAATACAAAAATTATTATCAAGAATAAAACTTTTGCCCTAATATCAAAGGTCTTACTAGAAAAAAGAAATTATGATCCAACGTGAATTTTCTTGATAAAAAAAAAATATGATCATGCCTGGTAACATGTGCATGTAAAATGGCTAGAAATAGCATTTTAGCTTAGCGTAAAGCTGACAATTTACACAAGGTTTATTTCTATTTCTTCTGCTCCAAACTTACTTCAAACTTACTTCTCTGTCTGCTTGTATGAATGTAACACATCATAAGAAAGTGTTTCACTGCTGTTCAAATGCACTTTGGATCACGTCATTTATATGTATAAATGTTTTCCATCTGAAAGGACTAAATATTAAATTAAACAAATGACAATAAAATGCAAAGTAATCTCTTCAGTAATCAAAATACTTTTTGAATGTAACTGTATTCTAAATACCAGTGATTTAAATTGTAACTGTAGTGGAATACAGTTACTTATATTTTGTATTTTAAATACGTAATCCTGTTACATGTATTCTGTTACTCCCCAACCCTGCTAGTTAAGTCTTGCCTTAAGAACAGGTGGTGCAACCAAATTAAGCACTGACTTAGTTATAAACTAACTAGTAGTTACTAAGCCCTTAGTGTGAACTTTACGTCCTAACTTACGTGAGAATTTACGCACAGCTGGTGCAATCCGACCCAGGAGAGCTAGTAGTCACTTCAACAGGCTAACTCAATCACACGATGGACCACAGCACAGGGGTCACTTAAGGGATACTGAACTTTACATATAACATAAAGCAGGTGCATGCTCTTAGCAACTGCGTCAAATAAGGTTGTACAAGGTGATCAAATTGAGGAATCTTTTAAAAAATCCAGTTTAAACACATGTCAAGTTCGTATAAATGTAATCTTTGTGTACAATTTGGTTTTATAAAAAATTTTTTTAAATCATTTACAGCATTTTCAAAACAAAACAAAAATAGTATAACCATCAAGTAAAAGGTATTAAGTAAAATGACTGTCCTTGCCTTGAATACATCTGTACACAACTTCATCATTAATTTAATAATTTTTACAAATATAATTTTTGAGTCATATCAAGAAGTTTTCTCAGGGTTACACCACATGATCTGAACAAAATGTGCCTTTTTATACAAATGTAAAAATATCAGATATTTTTTTAGGGACCCTCTCTGTTTTAAGGTTTTTGTCAACATAAATAACAAAATGGCAACCTACATGTTGATTACACCACATGATATTGATTCAGTGGACACAAGTTTTTCAAATATTAATCATGTTTTATATTTGTTTTAAAGCAATATTAATAAAAAGTTATTCTGCACAATTCATGCCAACATTTCTTTTTTCAAGAATTTCAGCTTTTAAAGAGACTTTTATTTCATTATTTGTTATTTTGTTTAATTTTTTTTTACTGTCTCTGGATAGTGACACCACATGACATTTTAGACTTTATACCCGAGAAAAAATACCAAAATGACTTTGAACTCAAAAATTTTAAACATGTTCATCCTAGAAGAGGTGTATTCAGGTAATTGTTTTTTGTAAATTGTATGTTTTATGTATTTTTTAATAATTTAATAGATCAGGACAAAAAAAATGAGCGTCACATCATTAACTCAAAACAGCTGTAACCACTGCTGAAAAAAATAAAGCCAAAATATATCACAAACAGTGGCAAATAAATAAGAAACTGAAATGTGGTGGCAGTGGAGACAGTTATTTATATTTCCTCAAGACTAGAACATTGCGGACAATGTGAAATAGGTCAGTGTTTGAGTATCATACTTGGCCCTCTGCCAGTGCTACAACCTATCTGCCAATCCTTTTTTTTTTTTAATTCCTTCACTATCATGTTGATCTCTGTAAATGCTGTTGTGTGAAAGCAAGATGGCAGATATTGTGGACTGCAGTCATTTATCTTTTCTGCTAAACATTAATGGGGGGGGATTTATACTTGAAAGTATTGTGATATTTTACCTCATGATCCTCAATAGTCTAAAATTACGAATCGGTTTGAATGTTTAGTAAACACTTTTCACATTTATATTGTTGAGTAAACAAAAAGAGATGGATCACCACAGCAACTGTGTACATAACGTCAACGCACACTCTATATCTATTCATCCAAATTGCAAACTCGGAACAAGCTAAGAATACAAGTCAATAAATTATGTAAGGATGCCCATACAGATCCTCCACACAGCAAGACTGCTAGATTTTGTGTACTGATAAACATGCTGGAACCAACGCTATTCCCTCGTATTTATTTTTATTTTTTACTGACAATGTCATGCCTCTGCTCCATGCTACTTCTATGGCTCTATGACAAAGTAAAGTAGGGAGTTAAGCACTAGTTACACAAATGTCCAATGAAGATGAATAAGAAACAAGTAAAAGATTTAAATGTATTAAAATGCATTAAACTCTAATGAATAAACAGTGGAGATCATTTTAAAAATTGGTATGAAACCTAAATCATAAAATGGAGGGGAATATGCCTCTCTTAAACATGTAAGGCTAATCCTATTGTTTGTGTGGAAAATATCCGGTGAAGATCGAGCCTGAAACAGGAAAGAGCATTGGAAATAATAGGTTGAAAATCCTCATAAGATCAAATGATTTTCTTCAAAGGAAGGAGTTCAACTTTATACATGCCACCTTGACGAACCTCTGCAAAAAATGCCAACACCTTACCATGAACAACACTATAGAATGTTAGCCTATGCTTAGTAATTAAGACCCCATTTCCTAGAAAAGATCCCAAATCACAGGTCCATGCATGCTTTTCATCCAGTCCACAGGATTTGGGTCACATTTTAATCCTCCAGTCAGACGAACCTCACAGAGTTTAGCAGTTAATTACTTGAAATCGACATTACTCTTATAATGCACTCAGCTTATTTATATAATACACATTAAAATGTATAATGATTTGGAATGGGTTACAATGGTAGAATCATCCAACAACCAAATAGTTGATTAGTGACGTTGACTAATTTTAGATTTTCTTCTTATATTTTCAGTGCTGGTGCTGTGATGAGCATGCTGGCAGCATAAACTCTCTCATAGAAGTGGTCTTTAAATCATCCCCTTTAAAGGACTGTCCATCACTACAGCCACACACATACATATTGATGTCTTTAGCCATTGCATTGTGACTTGTGCTGCTTTAGATGGAGTGTCAAGTTAAAAATAGTTAAACTTTTTTTTAAACGTGTCTTGAGATCCCTGCATTCTATTCCATTCTGTTGTGCCCAGTCCAGCTGTTTTTGAACACAATAACGCCACCTAAGAAATGTGTTCGAACAGGGTCAGGTGGACCCAATAACCAGCCCAATTATTCAGTGCTTCCTTGAGACTTACTCGTCACCTAGTTGTTTAGGCAATCCACCGATTAAGCAATTTTGAAAATGTGTATACTATAGATTTGCACATAGCTAATAGTGAAAATGAAACATTTTACATTTCAGTGCATATTTATATGTGATTGTCATCTATTGGGATGAATTCCAATATACAAGCAACTGCTAGAGGATATCAGAGATGAGCCAAAAATTTCAGTTAACAATTTTGCTTTTATTAAAGACACAATTTAGTTGCTAGGAAATGTCTCATAGGGAAGCATTTATGGGCAAACCATTAACCTGTTGATGTGCATGCCCCCACCCCCAGAACTGATGTCACTTTGCTTAAATTTGTTAACATTTACTATATAGTCTAGTCAAAAAAGAGTTAATAATGTTGACAAATTATAAAGATGTATAATTTGTCAACATTATCAACAATTTTGAACAGCACACTATATAGTAAATGTGAACTCATTTAAGCAAAGTAAAGTCAAATCCATGGGTGGGGTCAGTAAGCATCAACAGGTTAATAGGTGTTGTGGGCTATACAAATATTCATACAGTATTATTGATTATTGGAACCATAACAGTGACAGTAAGTCACTACTTTGTGTCTGTATCTATCACCTCCTGCCAGTGAAAGCAGGATATTATAATGCTGTCACAAATAAAGAGTCTTATAGAGTGATTTCTAATAATCCTCAGGAAGTGGGAAAAGCAATGTGACCTAGCACCTTACATCAGCTCCCAGTGTGTGTGCCATCTGCTGTGGAGCACCACCAAAGGCCTGCTTTCAACAACACCTTCTGCTGAGCTCTTCACACTCACAGCAGTGTGGCCTTAATCCTCCTTCAGCTGACCTAGCGTTGGGCCAAGCTCATTGCAGAAATATTTCTAACAAGCCTGTAAACAAGATGTGATCTTGTTTCTCTATGATATGAGCCGACAAGGCATGAGCTGAAGTAAGTGCTTAGAGATTCAATAAAAGACTGATTCAAAATTATTTTGTTATGCTGATGCATTCTGTGAAATCAAAGCAATATTTGGTAGCAGGCACTGTATTGCTAGATTGCCTGTAGTATTTGTGATGTAATAATAGGGCATCTAAATCTTTCAGGCCTGTGTTAGCCAAAAAGGACATTTTAAAAAAGCAATAAAATAACAAAAATTGATTTGGGTTTTGGTGACTTAATATGAAATTATGTTATTTGAAATATTTGGATAGTGTGAATCCCAAACTAGATGTGTGGATTTTTGCGAGTTTCTTTGATGTCATTTCTTTGAAGGAACTGTCACTCACTCCATGATCACTCGGATTAATACTAAATTATAGCAGAGAAATAGAGTTAAACTAACAGCTTCAGCATAACTGCTGATCACAGCTAAGAGTTGCAACAGACGGAGTAATCCTACACACTCAGGGCACCTACCTGATACCCAAGTTTCCAATTTGGGAGATGGAGTAAACTTTTAACATGGCAGAAGAAAGAACACTTTTATCTATATAGCTATATACTGAAGTTAGTTGTGAATTTACAGTTGAAGTCAGAAGTTTACATACACCTTAGCCAAATACAATTAAACTCAGTTTTCCACAATTCCTGACATTTAATCGTAGAAAACATTCTTGGTCTTAGATCAGTTAGGATCATTATTTTAAGAATGTGAAATGTCAGAATAATAGTAGAGAGAATGATTTATTTCAGCTTTTATTACTTTCATCACATTCCCAGTGGGTCAGAAGTTTACATACACTTTGTTAGTATTCGGCTGCATTGCCTTTAAATTGTTTAAAGTGGGTCAAACATTTTTGGTAGCCTTCCACAAGCTTCTCACTATAAGTGGCTGGAATTTTGGCCCAATACTCCAGACAGAACTGCTGTAACTGAGTCAGGTTTGTAGGCCTCCTTGCTCGCACACGCTTTTTCAGTTCCGCCCAAACAATTTCTATCGGATTGAGGTCAGGGCTTTGTGATGGCCACTACAATACCTTGACTTTGTTGTCCTTAAGCCATTTTGCCACAACTTTGGAGGTATGCTTGGGGTCATTTTCCATTTGGAAGACCCATTTGCAACTGAGCTTTAACTTCCTGGCTGATGTCTTGAGATGTTGCTTCAATATATCCACATAATTTTCCTTCCTCATGATGTCATCTATTTTGTGAAGTGCACCAGTCCCTCCTGCAGTAAAGCACCCCCACAACATGATGCTGCCACCCCCATGCTTCACGGTTGGGATGGTGTTCTTCAGCTTGCAAGCCCCACCCTTTTTCCTCCAAACAATGGTCATTATGGTCAAGCAGTTTAATTTTTGCTTCATCAAACCAGAGAATATTTATCTAAAAAGCAAGATCTTTGTCCCCATGTGCACTTGCAAACTGTAGTCTGGCTTTTTTATGGCGGTTTTGGAGCAGTGGCTTCTTCCTTGCTGAGACGCCTTTTGGCTTATGTCAATATAGCACTTGTTTTACTGTGGATATAGATACTTGTCTACCTGTTTCCTCTAGCATCTTCAAAAGGTCCTTTGCTGTTATTCTGGGATTGATTTGCACCAAACTACGTTCATCTCTAGGAGACAGAATGCGCCTCCTTCCTGAGCGGTATGATGGCTGTGTGGTTCCATGGTATTTATACTTGCATACTATTGCTTGTACAGATAAACATGGTACCTTCAGGCATTTGGAAACTGCTCCCAAGAATGAACCAGACTTGTGGAGGTCCACAATTTTTTTTCTGAGGTCTTGGCTGATTTCTTTTGATTTTCTCATGATGTCAAGCAAAGAGGCACTGAGTTTGAAGGTAGGCCTTAAAATACATCCACAGCTACACCTCCTATCACAGGGCTTCAGACTGTGACTAAATTAGTCGCAAATGTGATAAAAAATAATTGATTGCGACAATAATTTAACATCTAGTCACCATTGGCGACAGTCGGGTTGTGTGCGTTCATATGCGGTTTCTTCAGATATCATCTTGTAAGTTATTGAATACATCTTTAGAGCACACACAACCAGTGTGTCTTGCGCCGCTTTTCACCCATTCTGTTGTGACAAGTTTGCTGCACTGCACGCAACAAACCTAGCAAGAGAGAGTCGTGAACAAATGACTCTTTTGAACCAAGTCTTTTTCATGAATCACCCGAAAATAACTGAGGGTTTGAACTCAGGAGCTCAGGTTAGCAGTTTGAATCAGATTCACTTTCTCAGCGAATCAGCCGTCAGTGAGCTCACATCTGGGAGTGCAGACATTTCAAAATAAGAGTCCCAAGTGTATTTCGGGCTTCTTTATAATTAAAAGTCCCTTATTGTGTACCACTTTATTTCTTCTTCTAGTAATTATTGATTGGGATTGGAGTAGCACAATAAACTGCATTTGGATTTTCGTTCAATTTGCACTCTTTTAGTCTCTGTGTCTGGGCCATCCATTATCCGTAAAGAAAGACTAAGGCAATATTTAAATATATATATATATATAAATATATATATATATATATATATATATATATATATATATATATATATATATATATATATATATAAATTTAAAATTTAAATTGAGATCAAGCTTTTGACACTTAGGACAACTGAGGGACTTGTACACAAAGTGCAAACATTCATTGATGCTCAAGAAGGCAACACACTACTATATACATACTGTACTTTATGTAATTATCTGTAATTTAGATTCTGAAGAGCAGTACTAAATAAAAAAAATATTTTATCTCTTATATTTGTATTAATTATGAAAGGGGTGTGAACATTTGAGACAAAAGGGAATGCAAACTTATCTTCTCAACAATACAGTACATTCTGTTTATTAAACCTCCTATGAATGGGTTATCAGCTGTCTTCCTTTTCTTCGGCTTTCTATCTTATTTCTGAGCAGAAATCTAAATCAAGCAACTCTGTGATTTGGCGTCTAAAAACAACCATTTGGCTCCTTAATGTTTCAGTTTAGGAGCCAGTGGCTCTTAAGCCATTTTTTTTGTCTGGAGCCCAGTATCAGAAGCTAATTGGCTAATTGTCTAAAGGCTTGACATCATTTTCTGGAATTTTCCAAGCTGCTTAAAGGCACAGTTAACTTTGTGTATGTAAATTTCTGACCCACTGGAATTGTGATATAGTCAATAAAAAGTGAAACAATTTGTCTGTAAACAACTGTCGGAAAAATTACTCATGTCATGCACAAAATAGATGTCCTAAACGACTTGCCAAAACTATAGTTTGCTAATTTTAAATCTGTGGAGTGGTTAAAAAATTAGTTTTAATGACTTCAACCTAAGTGTATGTAAACTTATGACTTCAACTTTATATATTTGAATATTTTGAGTACCGGTATTATTTCGGTTGTTATGTCATGATTCACTGTTTTGCCTTGTGTTTTTCCCCATCATGTTTTCCCCGGACTACTCTTTACATAATTCCCTGCCCTCATCACTGCCAGCTGTTCTGTATTGTTCTCACCTGTGTTTAATTTCCTCATTTATCCCTGTGTATATAATGCCCTGATTTCTACCCAGTCTTTGAGTTGTTGTGTTTTTCCTCCTGTTCCCGTATCAGATCCCAGCATGGATGTAACGTTTGTTATAGTTCTTAGTTCTGCCTAGTTCCTAGTTTCCATGTTATTTTGTACCTTACTTTATTTCTTTATTCAACTTCTGAAAGCTGCATCTAGATCCAGCTCTTGTGACTTCCTTCCAAACGTTACAGGCTGGACATCCAAAGCTTGAACTGGAGGCACAGAGTTTTCAATACAAAGCTCATTAATTGTGACACTCAAACACCGTTAAATAAAAATATAAGCTATTAACATCACCACACAACTATTAACTAACAGTTATGACAAAAACAGCACAAATAAAAAGTCCACAAACCACAAAAAAATAAGCCTACAACACTAACTTCATTATTTAATCATGCTGCAATGCATGCTGGGAGCAGGCAAATCTTTCCTTTTTCAGTCAACTTTGTTAAGTGAGTTGAAATGGCAAATACAATTGTTAATCCAACTTAAGTTCAAGTTAATAGAGTTGTTCAACTTGAAGTCCAAAAACCCAGAAAAAATTCACCAGGGGTTCCCTCTGGATTTTCCTTTGGGTTTTTATAATGGGGTTTTTAAACTTATGAGTTAAATAAGATCTGTGGTAAACATTTCTTTACTATATGCAGATGTTTTGTTCTACAACATAAATTACACACTTTCATACCTCAAACGTGAATTTTGAAGCTGTATTGAATTACTTTTTTAAAAAACACAAGGCGATTTCAAAATTCACGTTTGAGTTATGAAAGTGTGTAATTTATGTTGTAGAACAAAACGTCCACGTATCGTCAAATAATGTTTACCACATACCTTATTTTACTCATAAATTCAAAAATCCCATTATGAAAACCCATTGGAAACTTCTGAGGGAACCCATGGCAATTTGACTTCCGGTTTAGCCTACAAATTGCCGTCACAGCTGAACAGCTCTACAGAATCAATACTTAACAAGTTGGCATGAAATTTTAGTTGTGTAAACTAAAAAAAGCTAGCTGATAAAACTAAACCTTAAAATCAGTTTTTAGTGTACACTTCACACACCATTCACTTCCATTCAAACACATCCAAACAAGGGAGATTGGAAACACAAGCTCATCCGAAGAAATTTAGCATTACACTGCAGACAAAAGTTCAAGTTTGGTGATGTCTGACCAGCAAATTCAGATGATGAGGAGACGATCGAAACGTCACTCACCTCTTGGCTCAATACAAAGAACACATATTTCAAAGTTGCATGCTTTTATTGCTGTAGGAAAGTGAGTAGGCTGTATATTTAAAAAAATTTAACATATTATTTGCTATTTGTGGATTATTTTTAATTAAATCCAGGAGACCATGCATGTGACATCATATCATGTCCGTTGTGGGGTCCGAAATAATATTGCATGCTCAAAGTCTTGTGTGACTGCCATTTAATACATGTAGACAACTGCTGACAATAGATCAGTGGTTCTGCTGACAGGACACCTGTACTTCTGTTCAGCTGCTTAATAAAAATCTTTGTTTCTTTGTGTTGACTGTTGTGAGTAATATGCCACCTTTTCCAAGGACCCTTTAAAGCAGACTGGTGGCACGCCCTCCACAGAAAGGCAATAGATAACTTGCGTACACACACGTGCACATGCACAGACACAAACACACGCCATGGCTGGGCACATTACAAAGGCCTGCTGGGGGTCAGGCTATGCAGCTGCGGCCACTATTGATGTGAATAATCAGACAGATGGGCCTAAACCACCCCTAGAGAATAAACAATACAAAGGCAACATGAAACCACAATAACACTAGCACAGTCAACCTGAGTACAGAAGTGTTTCATCATGACTAATAACTACTAGGTCAGGGGACATCCAAACTAGTCTGTGCTTTCATGACATGAGTCAAGCTGACAAGCTGCCTAAATTACATTAGCAGTATCAGTATCACAAGACTTTTTGATTATTCTTTAATTATAACATTGACAGGATAATGTCCATTATGTCACAACAATGAGTCTGAATTTCAAGATATTTCTAACAAAATATAAGGGATACCTTGCTCAGAGTTTAAATGTTTTTCAATGTCAACCTCTTTTCCTCTCTTCCATGTCATCAAGTCCAATCTGAGACACATAAATTAGAATGTCGTGGAAAAGTTCATTATTTCAGTAATTCAACTCAAATTGTGATACTCGTGTATTAAATAAATTCAGTGCACACAGACTGAAGTAGTTTAAGTCTTTGGTTCTTTTAATTGTGATGATTTTGGCTCACATTTAACAAAAACCCACCAATTCACTATCTCAAAAAATTAGAATACATATTTATACCAATAAAAAATAAAAAACTTTAGTTTGAGTTTGATGAACTTGTCTTTTTAAATTCACAGGAACTTAAATTTAACTGAAACTGAACATGGGATTTCTATTTCACAGCATGCTTTGCATGGTACTCGACAGGGAGAGTAAATGTTAAAATTACCAGTAAGTGTTATTTTATGTCTCTGTGCAAGATAAATGTAAAGGGGGATAATTGTTAGTGTTTAATGTTTTTGAGTGTGTGTGTGTGTGTGTGTGTGTGTATGGGGGGGTCCGAGGACATTTTTTAGGTTACAAACTGGTAATTACAAGGGTATTATGCTATAAATGTGGTTTATGAGAACATTTCTAGTGTCCCCATAATTCAAATCGCTTAAAAAAAATAAATAAATAAACATACTAACCGATGTTTTACTGAAAATGTAAAAATGCAGAAAGTTTTTGGTGAGGGTTAGGTTTAAGGGTAGGGTTAGGGGATAGAATCTTTAGTTTGTACAGTATAAAAATCATTATGTCTATGGAGAGTCCCATAAGGATAGCCGCACCAGCACTGTAGCTAGTTCTAGCCAGTACTAGGTAGCAAGGTTCCCACAACTTGAAGTATTTAAGTTGATCTTACATGCTAATTTTAAATTCAGACAAACTACCATTAAAATGTGTGTTAGCTTACTCAATATTTCAAGTTAAGAGCAATTAACATGCATGTGTAGTACAAAATCATAATCTGAAAGTTTTATTAACTTAAACTTGTGAGTTTATTAACTTAAAATTTGATGTAACTGATTGCCTCAAATTTTTTGAGTTCCACTAACTTAGTAGGGTTTACAGTGTATGGTGAGTTTGGGTGGTGTGTCTGACCAATAGTAGACGAGGGGAGTGTTCAGGAAACCTGTATAAAAACAGCCATAATTTGTACAGTCATTCAATTTGGAGATGCTAGTGATATGCTAGAAATGACATTCTTCACCTTTAACACAAATAATAAACAATAGCTTGTTTTGTCATTCTTGTACTTAAAAGATTTCCGTTTCATTTGTGTGAAATGAAATGCAGTAGAAGTATGAACAGTCCACAAAGTATGTGTGTACTTGCATATAAGACTGCACATAAAAAACACAAATTAACTGGGCTGCTTGAAGGCAGCACAGATACTGTCTGAAAGAAAATATGGCTGAATTCACCCTTGGCTTATGCAATGGTTGGAGGAGGGGGCTTTTGAACTGGTTTTAATTACTCTCATGATTTATCCTGTGATTCACCTCTCATACCGTAAGAAGCAGAAAAATGCCCAAGACTTTCCACATCTGAACAACAAAACTCACCCTGCATGACTTACTGGATCATCCGCTAAAATTATGATTCAATCGCTGCTGGTTTATGATCAGGCCTCGACTATCCAAGGTGCCAATATGATGTCAAAATTTGTCAGCTATTCATGGACTGCTTCACCATTGTTTTTTTTTTGTTTGTTTTTTTAACAATACCATGGCCAAAGTGGAAACTGCACTTAATCCCTTTTTTTCTTCAAGCCCTGTCAAGAGCATGGAGACAAAAGGTGCATCCCAAACCACACACTTCTGCACTATTCTACATCATTTTGTAGTGAAAGCAATGTGAGTAGTATGTTTACACTGAAAATGCAACAAAAAAAAAAAAAACTTTAAGTGCCCGGATGATGCACTTTTTCAACCATCAAAACGAATGTGGAATGTTGTGGGGCTTTTCCACTGCACGGTACAGCTCGACTCGATTCGACTCTGCTCACTTTTTGGGGGTTTTCCACTGTGGAAAGTACCTGGTACTTTTTTAGTACCACCTCGGTCGAGGTTCCAAGCAAGCCGAGCCAATACTAAATGTGACGTCAAAACCCTGAAGATCACTGATTGGTCAGAGAGAATCGTCACTACTAGCGTCACTGGATTTGCAACACGGAACATCAACCCGCTAGTTTTAAATTTAGCAGTATCATTTGTTCATGCGACTTTCAAATTGTAAAAAGAAATGGCTGTGTGCAAAACCACGCCGTGGTCAATAAACGAGATGCAGACGTTCCTCTCGTTAGCAACGAACAAAACGACGTGAAATGAAAAAGTCTTTCAGGAAGTGTCTCAGCTGTTGGCCGCACACGGCAACCACCAGACCTACCAACAGTGTAGGGAAAAGTTAAAAAAACTTAAGTGACTACTGAACCATCAAGGACCACAACAGCCGGAGTGGTTCAAACAGAAGAAAGTGGAAGTGGTTCGACCAAATGGACGCTATCTATGGCAATAGACTGGCGAGCAATGGGAGGGAGAGTGCCCTGGAATCGGCGCTGTTGGAGTCCACGATGGAGGATGGTACGTTTTGTTACGTTAACTCGATAATCTTCTTGAAAGCTTCACTTTATTTAGTTGACCAGCTACTGGAAAGCCTGCTTCTAAAACAACCAGGCCAATTTAACTGTTACACTTGTGTAAAATCACCATGCAACAACTGCTTTATGCAGCACAATGAGCTAGTAGCTAACAGCTAGCGGTCGTGCTATTGTTTATGGTCAGTAATGTTTGTGTCACGTTTAAGATGATGTCATGGCAGTAGAGGCGGCGCAACTATGACGATCAGCCTATAATCCCACCCACGTTGAGGCGGCACTAAACTGCAGTGGAAAAGCAAGCTCAGAAAAGTAAAGCGAGCAGAGTCGAGTCGAGTCGAACCCTAATGTGCAGTGGAAAAGTGCCATTGGACACTTCATGCACTCAGCGCACGCGGCTTGCCATACATAGCGGAAGGGGCAGAGTTACCTGGCTGCATTGCTGGTCTGACAACACAGTTGTAAATAATGAAGAATGTAGCAGCAAGTGAAACTTCTGTGAAGACAGCACCTTGCACATGTAAGTTGAATGCTTTAATATCACACCACGCTGTGTGAATGTGTACGTTGTTTGGGATACAAGTGTTGAACTGAGGTCCGTTAATGTGCTAAAGCTAGCAGCAACACATCACGTGCGCCTGATATGTCACTTCCGTCAGCTGTTAAACGGTGAATTCTTCAGTTTAGTAACAAACCGTTACGTGTTCCTTTTGGGACGATACTGCACTTTGAAAATTCATACACTACACGATTAAGTGCATAGTAGTATAGTGTGTCATTTGGGACACAGCTTCAATCTGACTGCATTTTCATATGTTACCCCTAAATGCACTTCATTTCCGCATCTCTGCTGAAGTCATCATGGCTTTACAATCCCATGATATTTTTTCAACTCTGTTCTCCTCTTTCCAGATGCCCTCTTACTCCATTGAGAGAGGTAGAGCACTGCAATCCTGTAAGTTGCCAGTGAATTATTACTAGTAGCTCAAAGCACTTCTGTAAGTTTAATGTATTTCAGTAAAACGCTAACCCCATAAACTTAGATGGTTAGATCACACAGAAATTTAAATTGTCATAATTTACTCACCCTCATGTTATTCCAAACCTGTATAACTTTCTGTCATCCATGGATCACAAGAGGAGAAATTTTTAATAATTTTGTCACTGCTTTTTTTTCCTCATACAGTGAAAGTAAATGTCTGTCCCTAAAATTCAGCCTAACATCTTCTTTTGTGTTCCACAGAAGAAAGAAAGTCATACAGGTTTGAACACACGCCGATGATGAGTAAATGATGGCAGACTTTTCTTTTTTTGGGTGAAATATCCCTTAAATCTGAGAATGGTAAAAGACATTACCTAAACTATATTGCTAAACTAACTGTTTGTACTAGGGGGATCAGCAGTGATTCAGCAATCCAGTGGTTTAATCCATGTCTTCTGAAGCCATCCAAACAGTTTTGGGTGAGAACAGACCAAAATGTAACTAATATTTCACTGTACATTTTGCCATTGCAGTCTCTAGGCATGATCATGATTTCAAATTCGATTACACTTCCTAGCGCTTGACGCATGTGCAGAGCACTAAATAGCACTAGGATGTGTAATCGATTGGATCACTTCAGAAGACATGGATTAACCACTGGAGTTGTATGGATTACTTTTATGGTGCTTTATGTGATTTTTGGAGCTTCAAAGTTTTGGTCACGTTTCACTTGCATTATGAGGACCTACAAAGCTGAGATATTCTTCTAAAAATCTTCATTTGTGTTTTGAACAAAAAAGACTAACTGTTTATACTAGGAGGATCAGCAGTGATGTTTTTGGAAACCTTGTCATAGGATGTGCCATTACCATTTGCATTCTTTTAAAGGAAGTGGACAAGAACTACAAAGTAGTGTGCAGTTTCTTTTGCTCAGAACTGAAAATAGTGTCTGGTTGCTCAAACTGAATGACCTAATATAGTAAGATTTTGGCTAATGACTCGAAACAAAAAGTCTAACTTTGTGAGCCAACATTATGACCAGCCAATTAAAGGGATAGTTCTCCCAAAAATGAAAATTCTCTCATCATTTACTCACCCTCAAGCCATCCCAAATGTGTATGACTTTCTTTCTTCTACAGTACACAAATTAAGATTTTTAGAAGAATATCTCAGTTCTATAGGTCCATACAATGCAAGTAAACTGTGACTAATACTTTAAAGCTCCAACTGACCTGTTTCAGTGACATCACTTTTTCCCCGCAGCCACCATATTTGTGACCATCAGCGGATGGAAACAGATGGAGGTGAATGGAAAAACACCCGTGAAACAATATCAAGAAAACCCCCCAAAATGCTTTTGATCTATGCCAAGTCCCAGAAAAGGTGTATGAACATGTGAGGTCAGCACAATTATTGCCAAATTTGACTTTCGCGAACATTTAAATATATTTTATTCACGATTTATCTCCGTACGCCGGCAAGCCTGATGTGTGACCGGCGAGTACACACGTCAACTGGTACATCGCCATAAACATCTCTCATTCAGAAGTTACAAATGTTTGTGTATTTTCTGCTCTGATTTGGTCAAAATATTACAAAACATCTGTGTTTATCCTGTTTATATGAATGTAAGAGCTGCTTTTAACTCATAAAGACAATACACAGAAAGCACCGAGGCATATTAGTAAATAAGACTAATATGTTTACACTGTAGTCTGGCGGTGTGAATAAATTATTTGCTTTATAATATTACGATGTGTTGTTTATTGACTAACATTAATATAAACACACATCAATATATACTATGTATTCATATTAAAGTGCTTTTTTATTTATTAACTGTTATAATTATTGCATACCTTTATACAGTCTTGGTGTTGTGAATAACATCGTCCTGACTTTAAAAAAAGCTTTATTGAAAAAAAATAACATTTTGGCTATGGTAAGTAAACAGCAGTATCACCTTCTCAAGATTTATAAATAGAAAAAAAATTAGCCGACTTTTGCCGCTTCCCACAGTGCAGCACATTGAAGGTTAATGGAATTTGGTCACAAACATGAAGGCGTGTTCATACAGTGACGTCACATGAAACAGGTCAATAAGCACATGAAGCCAGCATTAAAGTAATCCATTAGACTCCAGTGGTTTAATCCACGTCTTTTGAAGCAATCCAATCAGTTTTGGGTGAGAACAGACCAAAATGTCCCTAGGCACGATCATTATTTCAAACTCGATTACACTTCCTAGTTCTTGACGCATGTGCAGAGCGCTAGATGATGCTAGGAAGTATAATTGAGTTTGAAATTATGATTGCCAAGGAGACTGCTGATGTCAAGATGTACAGTGAAAAAGGAGTTATATTTTGGTATGATCTCACCCAAAACTGATTAGATAGCTTCAGAAGACACTAATTAAACCACTGGAGTCTTATGGATTACTTTTATGCTGCCTTTATATGCTTTTTGGAGCTTCAGAATGTTGGTCACCATTCACTTGCATTGAATGAACCTACAGAGCTGAGATATTGTTCTAAAAATCTTCATTTTTGTTCAGCAGAAGAAAGAAAGTCATACACATCTGAGATGCCATGAGGGTGAGTAAATGATGAGAGAATTTTCATTTTTGGGTGAACTATCCCTTTAAGCAGCCTTTCTAATCCTAACAGCACTCCAGTCAAACAAGCCTCTAAATCAGGTTCGAGCAGCTATGTACCAAAGCATGGGTTTTGGCTGAATGACTGTGAACAACAACAAAGTATTTTAACACCATCTTTTCAATAATGCATAAACACAACAGGTCTACAGCCCCACATTTTCCACTTCAATGACAGCCACCCTTGTCAAACCTTGTATGTTTGGATGACTTGGTTGTGTGACAGAGCTGTCACTTTGCTTCCCCTTCACCAGAAGCTTAGAATGATCAAAAAAAAATAAGCAATATCTAAACAACAGCATGAAATTTAAGGGACAAGGAGGGGGTTGAAGGAACAAGGCGTTGCTGAATCTATGTGTTTAGTTTGGCATGGTGAAACTACTTTAGTAACAGCCCTGATAGACAATCAATAGCCAACTCAACACATTCCAAAAGGAAGCAAGCTCATGCATCTAAATTATCAGACATTTATAATGGCATATTTAGGAAAACCTGTGACTGTAAGCGTCTGCCTGCTTTAAGATTCCATGCGGTTTAATGGCAGCAGAAATATTTTCAACTTTTTGCTGCAAAATCCAGTTAGGAGAAAAATTATAATGCAATCACTGGCGTATGCTTCTTGAAAAATGCCACTTCTACATTAAAATCACGAAAAACAATGTAGCACTGTAATATCACATGCAACATGTCATTGCCAATGTTCATGTTCATGGAATTTGGATGTCTGCAGTTGAACAATAGGTGAAGGATGCTACAGGCTGATACTGAATAGGGCTCTTATGAGCTTTAAACAGACATTGACGCATCCTGAATACATCTTTAACGGAGATGGGAGAGAAAACAAATGACTTACCTATTTGATCTAAGTGTAATAACTTCAAATGAATGAGGGTGATGCGGTATATTTCCGTGCTCATTCGCTGTCGACTACGACTCATATATTTCGCTGGGCAGCACCTCCCAGCTTACTGAAACTCACTGCATCGGGAGCCTTGGATCCAGAATAGACTATTGAGCGAAAGAGGGGGTGAATCGTCCAAACATACTACATCGACATTCCAGTTATTACAATTGTCTGACTTCCATTTTTATTGTATGGAGAATGAAATTTAATTTTTCATAACGAATAGGTTAAAGAGGTGTAATATTTATTTTTTATACAATGATATTCCAATGTTCAAACTGACAGTCCAACCCTAATTTGAAAATGCTGCGGTCCAATTTTCTTAAAGGGACCACTACTGGTTTACCGCGTGCAGCTGATGAGCACCGTTTGTGGTCCGTTACATTGAATGTCAAGCATAAATAATAAACGTGCTCTGTGCGAAAATGGTTACGTATTAAACTCTGATGTTTTCGGATACATGAGGACAATACAAATTAATTCCGTTGGTTTTAGTACACTTTTTGTTTTACTGTACTTTAATCTTCAGGGGAGGAAATATAAGGTTATGTCAATAAAATAATATAAAACCAGAATATTTAATTTTAACTGTAATTATTTAACCCTTAAACGCATATACCTCGGGTCTTTAGTTACCCGGGACCTCATTCCACCCCATACCTCATCCATTTTTTTGAAGTTATGCCCACACCTCTTTAGTCTCTTTCTTATTAATAGTGTAAGACTATATATATATATATATATATATATATATATATATATATATATATATATATATATATATATATATATATATATAAAATGGCTTAAGTACCAAAAGTGTATATGGTCATTAGAGACCCTAGGTATATAATTTTATTTTTATTTTTTGTTGTTGTTGTTGTTGTTGTTTGTTTGTTTGTTTGTTTGTTTGTTTGTTTGTTTGCACTTCAATAAATTATATATTTTATGATTATTTCATATTTATTTCATATTTATATAAGTTTACTATCACAGGATATCTATTTCTTTGTTTATTACAAGATAAATTAGTACTATATTCATCCAAATAAATCCTATATTCAAAGCTGTGTGTTTTATTGTTGCAGGAAAGTATGTAGACAATATATTTTAACATTTTAAATGTAATATTATTTGTTGTTAGTGATGTATAATTTGAAAAAGGTCTAAAGCTACTTTGAAAACTTTCTATAGCCTAAGACAGCCTACACTATAAGACAACAAAAATACAGAAGTCATGTAAACCAGGGGGCCGAAGCCCTCTAGAGGGCCTCAGCAAACTTCCAAGGGGGCCTCAAGATGACTTATAATTAGGGATGTCATAAAATATAGATTACTGATCAGCACATTATTTTATTGATACATTTTTGAGGCATCGATATATTAACATCAGCCAACATTTAAATTAGAAGCCTAATTTGTGTGCTTTCAATTCACTGCCAGTTGCCTTCTGTTTATGTCGTCTGGCTTAAAAGCTTTGGGAGACCACAGTTGGGCGACATAACATTTATTGAAGCCGGTAAATAGACAAGGCAGGTATCACACACGCATTACGGCTGATGGCAGTCCAAAGTTACGAACGCTTTTGTACTTCTTCCAGAATTAAAGTGACATTGATAAGTTTGCAGGTTAGTGTATGAAACTGGTGTAACTGTGCAAACTGAATGTTAGAAATGACGACGTTTATTATGCAATTTCCCTACATGTAGCCTTGAATAAGTCTTTCATTCAAGCTGTCAAACCACAAAAAGACATACTTGAAACTGAAAATACATTGTGTAGGCTCTTTGAAAGATACTTGTACAAAATATATCATCCAGTAATGACTAGAGTAAATAATTTTTGTCCTTTGATAATGATTTGGGTAGAATTTGAAAAACTATGCGAGTTGAGCTCTGTGGCGCTGCAGAATTTTTAACAGTCTCCGGAGATGGCGAGCCCATGGTGTCTGCATACGAACTCATAGAAAATAATTGTTTTGAATTTTAGAACACACCATAACGTCAGCCAGACGCATTCAGTGTGCGAACCCCTATAATTAACCCTGCTGCTCAGACTTTACAAAAGTTGTGTTTAGAAATATGTTTGAAAAGACAAAGACTGTTGTGCAACGGGTAGCCCTATTTATATCTGACAAAATCCCGATATACAGTTGTGCTCAAAAGTTTGCATACCCTTGGAGAACTGGTAATATATGTACCATTTTTAAAGAAAACATGAGTGAGCAGGCAAAACACATTTCTTTTATTTCTTATGGGATTCATATTCAACTGTAGGTTATAACAGAATGGCACAATCATAAAACAAAACATGGCAACAAAGAAAAAAATGAAATGACCCCTGTTCAAAAATCTGCATACCCTTAGTTCTTAATATTGTGTATTGCCCCCTTTAGCATCAATGACAGCGTGCAGTCTTTTGTAATAGTTGTCTATGAGGCCCCAAATTCTTGCAGGTGGTATAGCTGCCCATTCATCTTGGCAAAATGCCTCCAGGTCATGGAAAGTCTTTGGTCGTCTTGCATGAACCGCACGTTTGAGATCTCCCCAGAGTGGCTCGATGATATTAAGGTCAGGAGACTGTGATGGCCACTCCAGAACCTTCACCTTTATCTGCTGTAACCACTGGAGGGTCAACTTGGCCTTGTGCTTAGGGTCATTGTCGTGCTGGAAAGTCCAAGAGCATCCCATGCGCAGCTTTCGTGCAGAAGAATGCAAATTGTCTGCCAGTATTTTCTGATAACATGCTGCATTCATTTTGCCATCAATTTTCACAAGATTCCCCATGCCTTTAGAGCTCACACACCCCCAAAACATCAGTGAGCCACCACCATGCTTCACAGTGGGGATGGTATTCTTTTCACTATAGGCCTTGTTGACCCCTCTCCAAACATAGCGCTTATGATTGTGACCATAAAGCTCTATTTTGGTCTCATCACTCCAAATGACAGTGTGCCAGAAGCTGTGAGGCGTGTCAAGGTGTTGTCGGGCATATTGTAACCAGGCTTTTTTGTGGCATTGGCGCAGTAAAGGCTTCTTTCTGGCAACTCGAATATGCAGCTCATTTTTGTTCAAGTATCATCATATTGTGCTCCTTGAAACAACCACACCATCTTTTTCCAGAGCAGCCTGTATTTCTCCTGAGGTCACCTGTGGGTTTTTCTTTGTATCCCAAACAATTCTTCTGGCAGTTGTGGCTGAAAGCTTTCTTGGTCTACCTGACCTTGGCTTGGTATCAAGAGATCCCCAAATTTTCCACTTCTTAATAAGTGATTGAACAGAACTGACTGGCATTTTCAAGGCTTTGGATATCTTTTTATATCCTTTTCCATCTTTATAAAGTTCCATTACCTTGTTACGCAGGTCTTTTGACAGTTCTTTTCTGCTCCCCATGGCTCAGTATCTAGCCTGCTCAGTGCATCCACGTGAGAGCTAACACACTCATTGACTATTTGTACACAGACACTAATTTCAATTTAAAAAGCCACAGGTGTGGGAAATTAACTTTTAATTATTTTCAAAATCAATGCCAAAATTTCACAATTTCTGCCAGGGTATGCAAACTTTTGAGCATAACTGTATATCGATAATCATCGGAAAAATCTTCCGATTATTGATGCGTGAAAATGGCATCGATCAAAAGCCTACATATAATTAGGGGCCAAGCACCGAAGGTGCTGTGGCACCTATTGTATCCATTATTATTATTATTATTATTATTATTCCTCCTCCCCAAAGGGAGTCTATGGTCGCCATAGAATCGTACGTAGGAAAATGATGAAATTTGGCACACTGATAGGGGTGGTCACGAATAAACCCCATATCAAATTTGGGGTCTCTAGGACATACTCTACAGTGCCACCAACATGTCAAAGATTAACTTTTAATTTGTGCATATCTTTTTAACCGTTTGTCCTAGAGACACAATTTTTTTTGATTACCTCTTGATGATTCCCAAGGACCCCTTACATTAAAACTCTGTCCATTACAGTGGTCGCCATTTTGGAATATGTCATTCATCTTTTTTTCACTTCTGCTCCTTCAAACTTTGCCTGATTTGCACACAAAATGGCTCAAAATAATCTCCAGACTGAGCTGCACAGAATTAATTATACAGAAGTTTGATTTTTGACTTTGTTGAAAAGTTATGCCAACACATAGTTAACGAGGTGGCTGTGAAAATGGATTTGAGGCTGTATCTTGGCAACGCTGTGTCCTATCAAAACGAAACTTGGTATGCTTCATGAGGACCATGGTCTGAGGGCACATGCAGAGTTTCGCAAAAAAAATGACTTTTTTTGCCCATAACTTTTGAACCCTGTATGTCCTAAAATCATAGGGTTGGTGTTTGTGAATTCCTTAGGTCATGCAGATTTCAGTGATACCAGATTTTCCCATATGGGCCATGCTGCCTTTCCACCATATTGGCATTTATTAAAAAATTATCTGTCTTTTAAATACATTGTTGGATTTCAAAGACAATTGGTATGCATCATTGACATCATGTCCTGATGATACTTATGCAGTCTGGAGATAGGGCCACCTATAGTTCACAAAATAACCTACACTTGTATGCTGATTCTAACCTCAGGAAGTCTCTTTTCCTCATAATGGATGAGTGGCTCAGTGTGTTGTATCACTGGTTTATAGCTTTTAAGGATCAGGGGTTTGAATCCCCACCTCTGCAAGTAATTCTGTAAATAGTTCTGGTCATTTTTGTATTGTGGTTACTGAATAGTTTGCTGGGCTTTTCTTATTTGATCTCCGTTGAAAAGTTACTTAAATACAATATTGATCATGGTGACTTTTTTGCTTAGCTGTGTAAAAAAAACTTCTTACCATAGTATGTTCCTCTTTGTGGTTATTAGCTCAGTGGCTGAGTGGAGTAGTGGGTAGAGCCTTGAAATGCTAAGTGGAACATGCTATGTTCAATCCCCACCTCAGCAGTCCTGCATTAGAAATGTGCATAGTTCTTGCCATTTTTGTATTGTGCTACTGAATGGAGACAGGCTTTTCCCCAATTAAATGTTGATTTGCATCTTTGCTGAAAAGTTCAGTTTTCTCTATGTAACAATACTAATTTTGAATTCCATGCTATTACTACAATGCAACCCACAAAAATACATGTTGTTGTCATTTATCACCCTCCAGATCAGCTGGCAAACTTTCTCAAGGAGTTGGATGTCCTGCTGTCCTCCTTCATGGAGGATGGTAAGCCACTTGTGGTTCTTGGTGATTTCAACATACACCAAGACAAGCCCCAGGCCACTGAATGCTCATCTGGCCTCATTTGACTTGGAAAGACTAAGCACCACAACAACTCACAGATCAAGCAACCAGCTGGACATCATTTTTACACATAACTGTACCAACTCAAATATTCTTGTTACTCCTTTACATGTCTCTGATCACTACTTTGTTCAATTCATCATGACTCTCCCATCTACATTAAAACAGACTCTGCCTTTGGTTTCCTTTCACCGTAACCTCCGTTCTCTTTCACCCTCACGCCTTTCCACTGCTGTCTCTACCTCTCTTCCCACACAAAATGTATTTTCCACCCTTGATGTAAACACTGCCACAGACACACTAAGCTCTACTTTAACAACCTGTCTAGACAACATCTGTCCTCTCTCCACAAAGCCTGCACGTACTACACCACCCAGCCCCTGGCTCTCTGACGTCCTTCGTGAACATCGGACTGACCTCAGGGCAGCTGAGAGGAGATGGCAGAAATCTAAAGATCCAGCAGATCTCTGCTTGCAACTTTTTCAGATAACGTTAAAACTGCAAAAACTTCCTACTACCAGAACAAGATCAACAGCACCACAGACACTCGCAGCTTGTTTAGAACATTCAACACACTTCTCTGTCCTCCCCCTCCACCAGCCTAACACATCACTGACAGCAGATGTCTTCGCCACATTTTTTACTAATAAGGTTACAACCATCAGCAATACATTCTCAGCACCTCACCCTGTCAAACACCCGTCTCCTGTATGCAACTCCTCTGTCTGTATGTTCTCTCCTCTGACTGACACTGAGGTCTCTAAACTCCTCCTCTCCAAACACCCCACCACCTGTTCCCCTGACCCCATTCCTTCATACCTTCTCCAGGCCATCTCTCCGTCCATCTTACCTGCACTCACTCACATAATTAACACATCTCTACTTACAGGCACTTTTCCCACTACATTTAAGCAGGCTCGAGTAACCCTGCTGCTGAAGAATCCTGCACTTAACCCCACACAAATAGAACACTGCAGACCAGTCTCTCTCATCCCATTCATTGCAAAAACACTTGAAAGGGCAGTTTTCAATCAAATCTCTGCCTATCTCACACAGAACAAGCTGCTGGATGACAAGCAGTCAGGCTTCAGAAGTGGGCACTCCACCGAGACTGCCCTGTTGTCTGTCACTGAGTCGCTGAGACAGGCGAAAGCTGAATCCAGATCATCCATCCTGATTCTACTAGACCTTTCTGCAGCTTTCAACACAGTCAACCATCAGATCTTACTCTCCAACCTCTCTTTGCTGGGCATCACAGGAACTGTGCTTGACTGATTTAATTCCTATCTCTCAAGTAGGTCCTTCAAGGTAGCCTGGATAGGTGATAGGTGTCCAAGCCACATCAGCTACTTACTGGGGTACCTCAGGGTTCAGTGCTTGGGCCACTTCTCTTCTCTATATACACAATATCGCTGGGACCCATCATTCAGGCACATGGTTTCTCTTACCACTACTACACTAATGACATGCAACTCTACTTGTCTTTCCAGCCCAATGACACCACAGTGACTGCTCGAATCTCTGCCTGCCTGGCAGACATCTCGGCCTGGATGAAGGAACACCACCTGCAACTTAACCCAGCCAAGACCGAACTCCTTGTCTTTCCAGCCAACCCTGCTGTTGAACACAACATCACTGTGCAGCTGGGTGCAACTACAGTAACGTCTTCCAAAATGGTCAGAAATCTAGGGGTAACCATAGATAACAATCTAAATTTCACAGACCACATTTCAAAGACCACAAGATCATGTAGATTTACACTCTACAATATCAGGAAGATAAGACCCTTCCTCTCTGAACATGCCACACAACTTCTTGTTCAGTCATTAGTCATAACTAGACTGGATTACTGTAATGCTCTCATTACAGGCCTCCCTGCATGTGTAATTAGTCCCCTGCAAATGATCCAGAATGCAGCAGCACATCTGGTCTTTAATCAACCAAAGAGAGCGCATGTTATACCACTCCTTGTCTCTCTTCACTGGCTGCCGGTTGATGCACGTATCAAGTTCAAGGCTCTGATGCTGGCATACAAAACAGTCACTGGGTCTGCTCCAGCATACCTAAAATCATTTCTGCAGAGCTACGGGCCCACTAGAAGTCTGCGGTCGGCTAAGGAACATCGCCTTGTTGTACCAACACAAAGAGGCACCAAAACACTTTCCCGGACTTTCGGCTTCATCATACCACGTTGGTGGAATGATCTTCCAAACTCCATCTATGAAGCTGACTTACTTTCTGTCTTCAAAAAATGGCTAAAAACACATCTCTTCCATGAGCACTTAACCAGTCACAAAAAAAAAAAAAAAATCCTTGTTATACTTTAAACTGTTTTGAATGCTATTCTGATGCTAGTGAAACTTTGTAATATGGCACTTTTCGTACCACTGTCTCCTTAAGATGATTCGCTTATGTGTCTGCCAAATGAATAAATGTAAATGTAAGTTGCATGAATATAAATTTGTTGCATGAATACAAATTACAGTGGCTAGCACACTGAACTGTAGAATGAAAAATCATGGGTTCAAAACCATCTGGGGACAATATGATCTGTGCTTACTCTGTGACCCCTTTGGGTTGTGCAGTGGTTGCCATTGTAATGGAGGTTGGATGTTATAGGTGTCTCAAAGAGGAAAAATAGATATAACTCACTTGAGAAGGAGACACACAAGACAAACAGGAGTCAGCATTTCATCCAGTATTTAATGAAATGTCCAAAAAAGAGTGCTACCTCCTCCACATACATGAAGGCAAGTGGGGAAGCGTGTAACAACCAACTCAGTCACACAAAATAAAAGGAAACAAAAAGAAATACAAATGGAGAGCAGCTATCTCCTCACATCCTTCTCTCTCTGCTCTCTTTGTGCTCTCACAGGTGCAGCTGTATCACTCCCCATAATTACCGTAATCCCTGTAAGCGACCGTTACACCATGCTGATGCCTGGCCCTGTAATTGCAGCTATGTTTATTATTATTATTATTATTATTCCTCCCCAATGGAAGTCTACGGCAACCCATAGAACTGTACAAAGAAAATTGGTATGCCTCATCGACATCATGTCCTGGTGCTACTTCGGCAGTTTGGAGACAGCGCCACCTATAGTTAAAAAGATAACCAACACATTTGTGCAGACTCTAACCTCAGGAAGTCTCTTTGCCACTCAATTGCCATGTCAAAACTACGTAGGCTGTCCTTCATTGAATAATTCCTGCTTGAATTAAAAACCACTCAGCATTCAAATCAAGATATTCTCAGCTTTTGTTTTGTAATCTTTGCTTGGTAGATGTCTTTGGCATTATTAAGATGTGTTGGCTCAGTGGTTAAAGATTGGTGTTGTGGTTTGGAAGGTTATGAGTTCAAGTCCAGCAAAATGTAATTTTTGAAAATTGTGCTTCTGCTGACCTCTGAGTCTTCCTGTTGTACTTAGTACTATGTAGGCTGGACTACATTGCATAATTCCTGCTTGATTTAAAATCCACTTGGCTGTAACAAAATTGTTCTTTTTATTATTGTTGTTGTTCTTCTGATATATATGTTTAGTTAAAACTTTTATATATCTTTTGAATGCATTGTTGAATTTAAAAGAAAATTGTTACACATTACATCATGTCCTGAGGATACTTTAACTTTTTGGAGACAGTGCCACCTATTGTTAAAAAAATAACCCACACTTGTGTGCTGAATCAGCATGTCTCTTTGCCATAGCTAAGCTATGTCAGCTAAGTGGCACAGTGTGTAAGGTTCTTGCTTATATTTCAAGGGTTGTAGGTGCAATCACCACCTCAGCAAGTCATGTATTAGAAATATCTGTAGTTCTGGAGAATTTTGTATTGTGCTTACTGAATGGTTGGTCTGCTTTTCCCCAATCAATTTTGATTTTGATGAAAAGTCAAATGAACATGACATTTATAATGGTGACTGCTGTGCTTGTCTGTATAAAAAAAAAAAAAAAAAAAAAGGGAAAAAAAGAAAAGAAAAGAAAAAAAAGGCTTATTAGAGGTTAGTCTGTTCTTGGTGGCTGTTAGTCCAATGGCTGAGTGGAGCAGTGGTTAGAGACTTCAAAAGTCAAACAAGAAGCTCCTGGTTCAGTCATACACTGATGCAAGTGTTATTTGTGTTATGTTGTGCAGTTATTGCCATGTTTGTGCTTGGTCCTGTAGTTGCTGTTAGCAGTTTTATTTATTTAAAATGTTAGTAAGTCATAATAAAATAGTCTAACATGCTATAGTAAATCTAAAATACAACAACAAAAAACTTGTTAAAAAATGCTAAAAATCAAGACAACATGTAAACTGACAACTCCCTTCAACTGTTTTCATTGAAGAGCATACAGTTCTTGAGACTTCTGGAATCACAAAATTAATCACTGTGAATTTTTATAATGGTGTAATATTGGAATTGCTGGTTTTTGTTAATAAAGTTTGAAAACACTTTGAATATTCAGATGTTGTCTTGGATAGTAATGAGGGGCCTTGGAATCAAAAAGGTTGAGAACCACTGATTTAAACTATGGGTTTAGTTTTGAAAGTGAGAAAAGGTCAATATAAAGTTTGATGTGGAATGACTAAAAGATATGCTAACAGAATGTTCGTTTACTTGCCCAAATACTAAAGCTTGTTTAAAGAAATTATCATCTTGCCTCTTCATACTTTTAAAGGTGCACTCAGTAATGTTTTCCTCATTAAAAAGGTTTAACTCCTAAAGACATGAATTGTAATTTTGCAATATATGTCGGAAATCATGACCATTCACATTATAATGAAGACTCCAGTCATTTCAGTAACCTTATAAAAGCTGTTTTATTCTACATGGAGAGATTCTACATGGTCCACATATGGGGGCTGCCATGTTAGAATCACATGACCAGCCGAATACTACTTGCTTAATCTCAGTAACCGTCCAGTTATTTGACACTTTCACTCATTGATTAAAGTAATCATGGCTGACTGTTTATACTAAATTTCTACAATAAACCTGAAACTGAAAACTATTGATTTTAAATGATGCTGCATCCAAGCCGCTAGGTGTCAGTGTAAGTCCAAGATGACACAAAGACAAAAGTTACTGAGTGCACCTTTAAATAAAGTACATAAATTTACTAGCATCTGCATTTGTGTGAGTTTTGCTTCTATTGTTCAATAGGTTTTCACCTAATCAAAAATGTATTAATAAATCCCTTTAAATTATTATTCTTCATTCATTCACCAAAACAAACAACATAAGACTGTCATGAAACAAACCTCTTTAAAATCATATATTTTTTATATTCCCCTTTTATTCAGTCATGAAAAACATTGGACATTAAGAGATAGTAATGATATTTCACTCTCAAAGGGAGGACTGTTACCAGCATGGGCTTCTGAGGGGTTTCACTTCACAGACCTTCCGCTGTTACCAGGCAACAGCTAAACTGAGCTGAAAATTGGAATTCTTGTTGTCAGGCAGAGGCAGGCTCAACATCATTTTACATCACTAAATTCAGGAAGTATCAGCATGTCTTGTGTATGAACAATTGTTGCACATTAAGAAAAATAATACATATTGTATATGCTCAATTAAATGAAAAGACATCTTTTTCTCAGCTGAAAAGTGGAACTGTAGGAGCTTCCTTACACTTTTGTCAGTCAACAGCATATGTCTATGACTAGCTGACTGAGTGTTACAAGGGCAAATTCTCTGTTTTGCTCATTTTACTCAGCTATTGTTTTCTCTCTTTATCAGTCTTTGAAAATCATTCATAAATAAGGTTATTGTAAATGCTGAGTAAGACCTTAGCATGTGCTCTCCATATGTGGATTTGTTGTTCCAAGACAGCTTCATGTTGTGCTGAAGGAGCCGCTGTAGTGTTGACATTGTGAGAGCAGATTATGAGTGACATTCAGCCTCTAGCCTTATAGGACAAAGCTCTTGCTGACCCGTTCTTGAACCAGCCGGTACTGTTATACAAAATGTTTCTGTAATGCTATGTGATTTTTAAATTCAGCTGAATTAGTCAAATGTGTTAATCTATTTCCACCCTGCTTTGAGAAATGAAATGAAATTATATTGATATCTAATGCATGAAATGTAACAGGCATAAATAAGGCAATTTAGGGCAGCTGAAACATATAAACCTTACATAAATAGGGCAATTTTGGGCACACAAAAAACCTAAGAGAAAATAACCTGATTATTAAGACAAACACTGCAAATTAGCTTGAAGTGCATACCAGAGCTGCAGTCATGCAATTTGATGTAATTCTATGTGAAATGTTTTCATGAAAGAAGGTCTGAGTGGCAAATCTTTTGGAAAACCTAAAAACTGGAAACGTGTAGTGTCTCATTGAGTCATGCATATGGAGAAAAGAACAATGTTTTCATCCATACAGAGTTGTGCTCTTCTTTGCTTAATTCCACCCTCTGGGCCACGAGTTGTGGCTGAATAGTACTGAAGCTCAACATATGTAAGTGATCTCAGAGCTCTCTTTAAAACACAGTGACCCAGAGCTATACAGACTGACTGGGTTGATTCTCCACACCAATCTGTTTCTCTGCATCCCTGGAGTACTTTTAATGATGTGGGTGAGAACCATGGTAAAAAGGAAATGCCATATTTTAGTCGAAAAAAAAAGGGGTCACATTTAGAAAATAAAAAATGCTGACGGTAACAAGGTAGTTTTTCAGTTGTAATCTGACATTGCAAGCCTTGTGTTCAAGGTCGTGAAACTTCAAGGTGCTTTTTAGAAATAAAATGTAATCCTGATATTTCTACAAATATCCGCTTTTCAATTATTTGACCTGGTCTCACAGAATCACGTTACTATTCCTAAATTTTTGCACAATTATATTTACATGACACGTACATATCGCGGCAGTATCCTGGTGAAATGAACATAAGAGGTGCTACAACAATGATTTATATTCCCTTTTATCAGTCTGATCTCATGAAAATTATGTGACCGTGGCAAAATTTTTTCAAAACGAAATGATATATCTTATTACACGTTTGGCTGCAGTTTTCCAGTGAAATGTCCAGCAGGGGGCGCCAAAAGCAAGTGAAATGGTGTCGTAATCATACGTGTTTAAGGTGGATATTAGATGGAGGTGTAAAAGTACCTCCCTAACCTAAAACTTTAACCTAAATCTAACTAATACTGATCTGAAATTAAATGAGAGGTAGACACAAAACAGGAATCCTTACACTTTACCACCTAACCGATAGTGTCCAAAAACAAAATGAGAAAAGCACATTTTCTAAAGCAGCAATGGGCAACTTTGAAGGGGGGCGAGAACCAACATTTTTTCTCCATTCTACCAAGGGGCCGGATTACAAAACCGCACTCTAACAATGTTCACCCCTTTACTCAATTTCCTCATTATTGTGCGTAATCTATGCACAACTAATGCAATGTTCTTTTAAATATTTTTTTTGAAATAAATTTTTTTATTTAACAATATTTATAAAAACTAATATCATTATTTTGTAACTTGCGTTTTTACTAAAACATGCCTTTCACATGTACAAATTCATGTTCAACTGACAAGCAATATCCTTCAGACTTACATTTTCAAGAAAGTGTATCTCATTTGCATTGTCTACATTTGCAACAGACAAACACACAAATGAACATTTTCAACCCCACCTCATAAAACAGCTTATAGGTATTAGTTCAAATCTAAATACTATCATCAATAACAGTACTGGTTACAAGAACATAACATTTCAGTGCATTAATACAAAACATTTCAGCAACACAACATACACGCACGGACCGAACAATCCCGTGCATCAGAGAACATTTTTTCTATTCGCAAGACTTTTCAACAATCAGTCAGGCATCTCAATCGCGCATTTCTTCAAAGAAATTAATTTCTCCCTCTTATAACAACTTTTTAGTTTTTCACAAGCACGAGCGTAACAGCATTAGATATCTTTGGTGATTTTCGCACTGTCACGGATTTATTTACCCTTTACATCTGTGAGGAGAACAGCTCTCGTGTATGTATCTCTCTGATCACTTGATCAATGGTGTATTTGCGAATCAAATTGAAATCTTTAATGACAGATTTCGTATCCAGGCAAACAAAAGACATGGGTTCTACCTGCGAACATTAACAATAGCGCTTACTATGTCGCTGACAAGCTGAGGTTAAATTGAGGGATCATCAATACGGGACGCGATTTGTCCCGTAAACTGGTCAGATGGCGTCACGGTGTCAATTAAACATTGATGAACTATTCACTTCCAGAGTGAGGAAAAAGGCTGGAAAAATCACTCTGGACCCCACTCACCCTGCACCACATTTTTGAACTGTTGCCTTCTGGCCGACGCTTCAGAGCTCTGAGCACCAGAACCGTCAGGCACAGGAACAGTTTTTTCCCTCAGGCTATCCATCTCATGAACAGTTGAAACTGCCCCATTGAGCAATAATTAATGTGCAATACACAGATTAGTCTTTTTATTATCCAACACATCCAACCTCTTCTGCCATTACATTCCCTTGCACTGTATATGACCAATTTGTATTTAGATTTGCACTACGTATGTGTATGTGTATGTATGTATGTGTGTTTGTATGTAAGTCTTGTTGCTGTTTTGTGCTGTTGTGTACTGGATGCTCCTGTCACCAAGACAAATTCCTTGTATGTGTAAGCACACTTGGCAATAAAGCTCATTCTGATTCTGATTCTGATATAAGTTGGACATTTTTCATACAGTGGGTAAGGGGTCGTCTGAAAAGTCCATATATTGTGCTGAAACGTGCTAATACTGTGGAGGGTGTGGTAAGGGACCGTCTGAAAAGTCCACACATTGTGCTAAAATTTTGGATTTTTTAAATTGAAAAACAGAAGGTTCAATATACTATAAATGTTCAAAAAGATGTACAAAATTACACAGGTCCAACAATGTATGAATACAATCACTGAGTCATAAAGTCAATAAGTACTGGTAAAGGAAAAAAACAAATAATTAAAATAAAGTAAATAACAAAAAAAGTAAATAATAAAAAATAAATAAAAAATAAACATTTAAACCAACACAGATGTATACATAAATAAGATAAAGATAATCGAGGAAATAAAAATAATTATATTTTCTATAAGTCATGGGTCAGGAAAGTTCTTAGCATATAAGAAAGGAAATACACTTTTTATTATTAATAACTAAAAAAGCATTTATTGCTAAAACTGTGAAGAATGTGGTAAGGGACCATCTGAATACATGGACAATTTCTTGGTATTATTCATCTTCAATGTAGTATTACTGACCGGTACTGCCACTCCCTATAAGCATTTTACGCGGTCCGCGGTGGTCAATACGATGTTGACAGGTATTTAAGTGTGTAGATGTATGTGAGTCTGTAATACAAGCGTTAATATATGTCCTTTTTTCAAATAATGCGTTGCACCCTGTCTACACTGGATGCGAGTGGCGCATTGTGTCAAAAGCAAAAGAACCCATTATAATCAGTGAAGCTGTCTACACTGGAAGCGTCCATTATGCTGCACGCCTGGCGCTACTACTGCCAACAAGACAAATAAACAGTTTAGAATGTTTGTGTCGAAGCGTCCAGTGTAGACAGCCACAAGCTGCTGCGTCGCGTCAACGGACGCGCCTGGTGTAGACAGCCTCAAGCCGCTGCATCGCGTCAGTGGACACGCCCGGTGTAGTCCAGTGTAGACAGCCTCAAGCCGCTGCGTCGCGTCAACGGACGGCCCGGTGTAGGCAGCCTCAAGCTGATGCTTTGCATCAACGGACGTAGACAGGGTGTTAGAGTAAAAGTGTTTTGATATCATAACATAGCAGTGTTTGAGTAATAATGCAATAAAATACTGTTTATAAAGTCATAATCACCCATTGTTTTTGTTTAATTTTACCAGGAAACTGCAGTATAACATTGAATGCAGCACATAAAAATGCAAAAATTTAATTATAGTAATGTTCATTCTATGAGTAAAACAGCAGATTATCAGTTCATAAACAGGAACAGGGTGAAAGTTATTTCACAATGCTATCTTAAGCCATCAAAACCCTATATTTACATTTTATATTTACATTTAGATTAACAAATTTGAGTTCAGTCAAATTTTGAAGTAGTTTAACTAATAGAGCATTATGCCTGGGATGCCAAAGACTTGAGTATAAATCCAGAAGAGCACGTGAGTCGACACAAGAGCCAAAAGTGTCATTGAAGCACTACAAAAATGACACTGCTGGTTAGGTTTAGGGTTTAGGGTAGGGAGGTATGCTTAAAAACCTCATCTGTTTGGGAGATCATTTAACTCGCTTTTAGTGCCACACAGTGAATATTTCACCTCTGAACTGCTGCGATACATGTAAAGAACCATGTAATGTAATTTTGCTAAAATTTCGCCACAGTTGTGCAATTTCATGGTGGTAGCAAAGCTGACATTTTAAGATCATCTTAGTATGAAAAACCCAACATTAAGATTACAGTGTGACATAAAACAGAAGACTTAATTTGGCCTTAAATAGTTTGCTTGTTGAAAAGATGATGTTATTTATATATACATGAGTAATGTTAAATTAAATCCTTTGTGATGCATAACATTAGTTCATTTAATGTTTCACAGATTAATATTAATGCCTTCTGGATTTCAAATAAAGGTCTTTCTTTTGTCAGACAATGCTTGCTGGAACTTCTGCATTAGCTGAATCAATTGCAGGTTCCCTCTATCTCCCCCTCAACAGGCAGCATCTGCAACCAATCCAAAACTCTATGTAGGTCAAGTTCCCACCACCCTGCTTAAAGACTGGTTGAGCACTGGCACATCCACAAAATCTCTTGGTCTCATTACACTAAGGGATTTCAGCTACAGCTAAATGCTGAACAGTTCCCACAACTGGGATGAAAAATTGGGCAATCAAATCAGAGGACATAAAAAGCAATAAATGTGCATGTGGTCATGATCAGGAGTGACAAAATAAATGAATCACTGGATGAGAGCAAGGCCTCAACTGAGCTATGAGAGGTGACTAGTTCCAAAAGACCAGTCCAGGAATGGGAAGCCCAGCTGAACAGATCAGCATAATCAACCAGCTTCACCATACTGTTTAACTAGCAAATTTTTTGTTGTTGTTGTTGTTGTTGGTGATGAGCACTAAACCAGCATTAACCAGTGTGGACCAGCATGGAAATTCATGTTGGTCTTATGCTTTGCTTCATTCAAAATTTGTCATAACAGCAGCCTCACTGATCATACGACTCCAACAAACCTTCATTCTGGAAGGAAGCGTCTACTGAAACAGCAGCTCAGCCAGGAGGCTGAAACAGTCCAGCGAAATGCAGAGACGGAGAGAGAAACAGAATAGTGAAGGATGAGCTAGAGAGAGAAAGTCAGAGAGACAGAAATCCTTATTCAGCAATGCTGAGTACAAAAAAGCTTTTATCCTATTCATCTGCATTACCTCTATGGGCACTAACAGACAAAAGCGAGGTCAGGAAAAACTCTTGGTTATTATCAAAATCAGTGAATATGGCGTCAGCTCCACTTGATGTTTTGAACAAAGGTCATCTTCGGGTTATGCACACCGCTCATTGTAAAAAGGTCAAAGGAGTGTTGATATTTTGCCAGTAACAGTCAGTGGGACTTGCTGTTCTTGTGTAGCGTAATCCTACAATATGTTCCACTAAGAGAAACCCCCACCAAGTACTGGCTGTAATGCGTGTGTTCCACATGTTCTTTCGCAAACAGCGTTAAGCAGTTGGGGGTGGAAAACAGCTCTTTTTATATGAATGTTCCATTCAATGTGCATAACATCAGAATATACAAGGAGTATTATTGCTGTGAGAAACAAAAATGAAGATAAGGAGTTTCTTCCACATAGATTACAGTCCTGCCAGGAATACCCCACAAAATGTTCTGTGATTGTTGACAGTACAAATCGATTGTCATCTACAAGTCAGTGTGTGCTTGCATATGTTTATTATTTTGGATGAAAGGCAGACAGATAATAAGGTCTAATGGAAGAAATATGCCATAATGTTTGAAGAGAAGCAGTGTCTGCATGCAGAGTGCAGCAAAGAGTGCATATGGTATTCATCAGAGGTGAGGAGTTTCTGCAGTCCTGTGCTTGGCAAAGGATCTGTCTGAACTTACCCCTGGACCCCGGGAGGTCTAGTATGTTTTTACTCATCATGAGAAAAAAAAACATGAAAATAAGTAACATTTTCCCATAAAGTTTACACAATTCTTATGATAATGTATAACAGATAGTTGTATTGTTCTTGTGCATGCTTTGGAGAACCATTAGGTTATTCAAATAAATAAATAACAATCTGTCTTCATTAATCTAGCAGCAGTGTGTACCTTCTCACACAGACATTTACTTCACATTAGCATACAATAATTGTGAACATTGGGCTCAATTGAATTAAGTTCAATAAAACACTCTACATTACCTTTGGAAAACAATGATGTAAGGAAACTGAAAACAGTAAAAAAAACACACCAAAAAAAAAAAACAGATAAGTGTGAATGTGGCCTAATGCTGCCTTTATTGGAATTACTGTAATTATAAGATAGCAACTCGGAGATTCTAGTCAGAGCTGTTAATGTCCTGGGACCTCAGAAGGTATTAGTTTCTATGACAGCACTCATAATGGCAAAACGGCTTTGTTGTTGATAACAGCAAAATATGGGGGGCCTGGGTAGCTCAGCGAGTATTGATGCTGACTATCACCCCTAGAGTTGCAAGTTTGAATCCGGGGTGTGCTGAGTAACTCCAGCCAGGTCTCTAAGCAACCAAATTGGCCCAGTTGCTAGGGAGGATAGAGTCACATGGGGTAACCTCCTCCTAGTCGCGATTAGGTGTTCTCACTCTCAATGTGGCACGTGGTAAGTTGTGCGTGGATCGCAGAGAGTAGCATGAGCCTTCCATGCTGTGAATCTCAGCAGTGTCATGCACAGTGAGCCACGTGATAAGATGTGCAGATTGACTGTCTCATAAGCAGAGGCAACTGAGACTTGTCCTCCACCACCCGGATTGAGGTGACTAACCACACCACCACAAGGACCTACTAAGTAGTGGGAACTGGGCATTCCAAATTGGGGAATAAAAAAGGGGATGAAAAAAATAAATAAATAAAAGATAACAGCAAAATATTTATTACTACATCAATTCCTTAATATACGTACCTCTATATATTGTTGCAAAGTGTTTAAGAACAAAGAAAGCACTCTAGGTAATGATGATGTGATAAAATGGCGTATCAAACAGAAATATACAGTATGTTCACTAGGCCATGCCCACTGCCATATGTACATGACATCACGACTGTGAAGTCGGAGCTTTCATAGAATTCAGAGTTTACAACTTGTAATCACAAGTTCTTCAAAGACGTAAATGCTTCTTACAAGTCATAATCTCGTAATTACGGTAATTCTGATATGATGTGAACACACCATTAATGTTCCAAAGCGTCCAACAGATTTTTAAATTAGAAGTACAAGAAGTCTAAGACCCTGTTTCCACCTGGTATTACGATGTGTCTCGGGTGATCCGATCACATGGGGTCAGGTGAGATACATGAAAATCCACTCACAATGTTCCATGTGTGAGGGAGGAGAGAGAGTTTTGATAAATGCATTCATCAGTTTTAAGCCGAGAATGGCTAATGTATTTATAAATCAATCTATCTGGGACGTTTAACCAAAGTTGCATTCGTTCTATAGATATCATCAATGAATGAAACATGCGTTAATGAGACGGCCAGACTGCTGCAGGTTATATATGTTTGATTTATTATTTGGGAGCTGAGATTACCTATATTTCTAAAGGAAAATAAAAATTTGGAGGAAAATTTCAGTAAATTATAAATTTGAGGTCAGTCACATTAATGCCAAAAACATGATTTATTGTTTTCATCAACTGACAGCCCTAAAAAGTATAAATAATCTGCCTTTCCATGAATAAACCTCTGCATGTAGGTGCGCTGAATGCGGTAACCGGAAACGCATGAGCCACACTACGCAGAACACGAAAGCAGCTGTGTCGTCCATTAGCATTTTTGAGCCATAAGTTCCCTTTGAATTTTCCTATGGGTTTTTATAATCGCAGTTTTGGATTTATAAGTAAAATGAGGTCTGTGGTAAACATACTTGTAGATACAGACATTTTGATTTACAGCATAAATTACACACATTCTTACACCAAATGTGAATTCTGAAGCCACCATGTTTATTTTAAAAAGTATGTTGCAAACCAGTTGCTATACTACAATGGTTTTCCGTTTTGTCAGGCATGTTTACTCACATGCTTGTGGTAGTCCTTGTTTGGCAACTTGTTAGCAATATACACTGGTGGCCAAAAGTTTGGAATAATATACAGATTTTGCTGTTTTGGAAGGAAATTGGTACTTTAACCTCTTAACGATGGGTGGGTCAAAAAGTTAGTCCAAAAAATTTATTTACATTTAATTTATGTTTAATGCATGTTTAAACTGTGAAATTGTAAACTAATATTGACATCCAATATATCATTTGAAAGATCTGGGTCTCAATATTTGATATTTTAAAGCGATTTTATCGCAAAGTTGCAACAATAATATTTTATTAAAAGTGTCAAGAGTGAAAATCAAAACACGGAAAATGAAATCGGAAGTTCTTACATTTATTGTCTTCCAGCCAAACATAGATGAAAACAATCCTCCAAACTTTGGTATGCTTTTCATTGCAAGAGTCCAATAAATAAAACCCATTAGCGATTTTAGTCCAAAAATGTACAAATATGAAGAAATATTGATCAATCTGTCTTTGTTCAGGTTTTACATATTCAACATGTTATCATTCATGTGCATTCTCTGCAAAATCTTGCACTCGATGTAGTGTTTCAGTAGCAAACCACCCAAGCTTGATCTTTGGGAGGGTCTTACGAACAAAATGAGCCCGCCCTCAACATTTTCTGTGCAGTTGTGATTTGGTAGTTACTCAGAATAGCCACAAGTGAACTCCTGTGTGACAGCATTAAGCAGTTGGAAGCCTGGGAGGCAGCTAAGCAGAAGGAGAGCCATCTACAGCTTATCAGATCCGTAAGTGCTAATCAGCTGGCTACCAAACGTAATGCACAGTTACTGAACCTGATCGGAGAGAAATGTATTGTGAACTGTTTCTTCGATGGTGTGGCAACGCAAGCGCTACGGGATACTGGCTCACAAGTTTGTCTCATGAATGAAAAATGGAGAAAAGAACCCCTCCCACACACGACACTACGCAGTCTCGAAGAGATCCTAGGTGCAGGAAGCCTCACCAGTCGAGCAGTGAATCAAATGGTTAACCCGTTTGAAAACTGGGTCGAAGTGACATTCAAGCTGGGAACAGACAAAGCCACACCGTTGGAATTGGAGGTACCTGTATTAGTATCTGGTTATGATGGGGTGGCAGAGGAACCCATTATTGGATACAATGTCATCGATTACCTTCTGAACAGCAGCGTAGAGTGACCTACCAGTGTAACGACCAAAGCCATGAGTACCGCACTTTCCTGTGACTGTAAGAAAGCAGAGGTGCTGCTGAACTTAGTGAGGAGCCAAGACGACGGGTGCAGCAATGGAATAGCAAAAGCGGGAAGGTCAGTAACAAGTATTCAGCAAAACAGGCTAGAACTGTGAAATGTTGCATTAAAACAGGCCCTTTACTATCTGACCAAGATGCCCTTTTTGTGCCGGATGAGTGTGCGAAGTGGCCAGACGGATTGAGGATGAAGGAAAACATTGTCCGCCTCCAGAGAGGGACCTGTTCATGTATCAGCATTCCAGTGATCAATGATTCTGTTCACGACATCAACCTGCCTCCACGTGCAGTTCTGGGCCATATACAGCGAGTAAAAGCCATCTACCCCACTGAGATGAGACCAGTGACAGCCCAGCAAGAGAGTGCCTGTGCTACTGTCGCACACACCACCCAAAGCCTGTTCCATAAAGACAGGAAACGAGTCATCCAATCCACAGAAAATGTTGACACGATGTTACTGATTCGACAGAAAGACTTATGGGACCCTCCTGTTCGCGTCGATCATCTAACACCTGAACAGCAGCAGAAAGTGAAGCAGCTTTTGGGAGAGGAGAGTGAAGCTTTTGCTCACGATGACAGTGATGTGGGATGTATTCCATCGCTCCAGCTAAAGATTCGCCACAGTGAGCCCACACCAGTGAAGCACACGTACATGTCTGTCCCGAAGCCATTGCGTAAAGAGGTTAAAGGTTACCTAGAGGATCTGTTAAATAAGGGATGGATTACTAAATCCAAGTCACCATATTCCTCGCCGGTAGTCTGTGTGCATAAGAAAGATGGAACTCTCCGCCTCTGCTGTGACTACCGGGAGTTAAACAAGAAATCCATTCCAGATAGACACCCTATTCCCCGTATACAGGACATGCTTGATAGCTTGGCTGGTAGCGTCTGGTTTTCGTCCTTGATTAAGGCAAAGCCTATCATCAGGGGTTCGTAGAAAAGTCCAGTCGTCCTCTAACCGCGTTCATAACACCGTGGGGATTATATGAATGGGTGAGAGTCCCTTTTGGATTGTCAAATGCACCTGCCGAATTCCGTGCCTGAGAGAACTGCGAGATGAGGTATGTCAACTGTATTTAGATAAGAATCTAGTTCATTCAAAGATATTTGAGAATCATCTTCAGGACATCAGAAAAGTTTTACAATGTTATCAGAAACATGGTGTCAAGTTAACGCCTTGAAAATGTGAAGTGTTACGAAATCAAGTACGATTCTTAGGAAAGCTGGTGACCAAAGATGGCTACACGATGGACCCCGCCGACATCGCTCCTGTCCAAGCGCTGAAGGAGAGGACCCCTAAGACAGTTGGCAAGGTGAGAAAGTTATTAGGATTTCTCTCTTACTACCAATCCTACATTCAGAACTTTTCTCGCAAAGCAGCACCTGTTTACATGCTACTCGCCGAAATGAAGACATCAAAGGGAAAAGGGCAGCTGAAGCGTAAGAGCAAGGGGAAAAACTGCCAAGGACAGCTTGCATCGTCCCATCCAGTCACATGGACAGATGAACATCAAGAAGTCCTTTGTGAGTTAATTGACTACTTATCAAATCCACCAGTGCTGGGATATCCAGATTTGAATGAACCCTTTGTACTCCACTGTGACACTTCACAGGAAGGCCTCGGAGCAGTGCTGTACCAAAGGTAGAGAGGCAAGTTAGTGGTGATAGCGTACGGATCAAGAATCCTAACCCCTCCCGAGAAAAACTACCATCTCCACTTGGGAAGGTTGGAGTTTTTGGCTATGAAGTGGGCCATATGCGAGCGGTTCAGAGACTATGTCTATCATGCCCCTTCATTCACTGTGTATACGGACAACAACCCTCTCATGTATGTGATGCCAACAGCCAAACTAAATGCCACAATGTACAGATGGTAGCCGAACTTGCTGACTTTCGATTCACTATAAAATACCATCCAGGAAAGTCAAATGGGGATGCTGATGGTTTGTCATGCATGCCGCTGCAGATGGAACAGACATTCAACCCTGTTCAGAAGAAATACACCCCGACGTCATGGTCAGCATAACTCAGTCAGTGATGGTACAGAGTCGTGAGAGAGGGCCATGGATGTGTCCACTTACTATCGAAACAGTGTTGTCTGGAGAACAAGAGAATGAGCTGCTCACATCAGTTGCCGAGATTCCCAAGGAAGTCTTGAGAAAAGCCCAAGAAGAAGATCCTGAAATCAGAGAAGTCTTGACAGATCTCAAATCTAAACCATGGTCCATGAACAGAAGCTGAGGTAAAGAGGCTTGGGGACTGATGAGGGAAAGAGCTAGATTATACCTGGATGAACATGGTCTCTTGTTCTGGAAAACAGCAACTCGTCATCAGCTTGTATTGCCCAAGAAATACCACGAGCTTGTCTATAAGGAGTTACATTGAGACATGGGTCAATTAGGGGCAGAACAAGTGCTGAACTTGATCAGAGATAGTTTTTACTGACCATGCAAAAGGAAGTGGAACAATATGTCATGCACGCCTGTAGCTTCCTGACTGGAAGATGTTACTTTCAAAAGTTGTGAATGCATACAACTGCACGAAGAGTGAGGCAACGGGGTTTGCACCCTATTATCTCCTGTTCGGCTGTACTCCCAGATTGCCCATTGATATTATGTTTGGTGTAACAGCGAAAGACCAAAGCTTCTCTTAACGTGACTATGCTGAGGACTGGAGAAAGAGAATAATGGAAGCTTACAAGTTAGACTCAAAAGTGTCACACAAAGAGAAGGAAAGAGGAAAAGCTTTGTACGACAAGAAAGTGCATGGAGCTGAACTGATCCCTGGAAACAGAGTAATTGTCTGTAACTTTAAGGAGAAAGGTGGACCTGGTAAGCTTCGATCATTTTGGGAAAAACAAGTTCATGTTGTCACCCAGAGGAAGTACCAGGATAGTCCAGTATATGAAGTTCGACCTGAAAATGGGAAAGGAAGAACAAGAATACTGCACAGAAATGTATTGTTACTGTGTGATTACCTGTAGAGAAAGAATACTTACCTGTGAGACCTGCGAAACAAAACAAGAAAAATGGCAGGGTTGAAAAACATCAACACAGCAAAACCAAACACACTGTGACAGTTCAGACGGTGAGGATGATTGGAGATGCTTGATGGGGATGCCAGTAAACAAAGAGAGTCAGAACGACAGTAGGCGTCTGCAGTCAAAACCCTCAGAACCTTATCCTGAAGACACGGTGATGCTGAACAATACAGATCCAGAAAAGGAAAATGAGCAAGCAGCAGTCCAAGGAGAAGATGACGTGTCATCACAAGGGGAAGAAGTCGAAGAAACAGATGATGCTGAAGAGAGTAACTTGGAAACTCCTTCACAACCTGCCTGCAAAAGAATATATCCTTTGAGAAACAGAAAAGCAAAAAAGATGTTTACTTACCATACACTAGGTCAGCCTAGTATTGTAGATGGATAAGCTGACTAAAAATCTAAGTAATGAGTTACAGTTAAAAAAAAAAAAAAAAGTTAAGAAGTTGAATTAAACTAGATTAAGATTGAGTTCATGTTTTTCAGTTTTGTTTAAGATAAAGTAGTAACCGTAACATTCCAGAAGAAAACATTTACAAAGTAGATTGTTTCCATGGTTAAAGGTTAGATTCCTTCAGTGAAAGTACAGTTTCCTGTTGATAAACATTGATGGTGGTAGAAGATCATGGTGCACAATGATGTCTGCTGCAAACACACTGCATGGAAAAGGAGATAAATGTTGTGTGATGTGTAAAAGTATAGCACAAATACTTGAACCGTTGTATCACTGACTCCTACCAAACAAATAATCGAACTGGGGGATAACCAATAATGTATTTTGAGAATGTCGGGAGTACATTCTGTTTTGTAGCAGAGAATGTGGGGAAACATAGAATATATTTACAGATTAATTTAATTTTGTATAAAAATTATTATTAATAATTGTTTAATTATTCAGCGTATGCATGTATATTTGTAGTATACTTACAGCTATGCGATGAGTATCCAGTAGGTGGCAGTAGCCAGGAAGAGAATCCCAGAGTAGACCTAGAAGAGAGAAGAAAAGAGTTAGTAGTTGTACACATTACGTTGACATGACTGACAGTATTGTACTGAGCTCAAGCTGTGACTAGATCTGTGAATGATCGTGCAAATGATGCTGGCTGAATAAAGAACCCAGAACGAATCACACGCTTGTTGAACCCTTCCTTCAAGTGTGTTACACATGTTTGTCTCTGGATAAAGCCGGCCAATGAAAAGCTACATCATGTTTGACTGATGGGTCGTGTAGCCAATGAAAAGATTAAAACAATGATATAAGGGTTGTTTATAACCCTGATGCCGAATCTCGAAATTTCAGAGTGGGAACCGTGGACTGTGTTTGTTTGAGTGTGCGCTTTTACGCACGGTGTGTAGTTGTAGCGTGTAACTGCTGTACTGTTGACAAAGAACTCGACTTTTGGACCCGCGATCTGATCCACCCTCCTCAGCTTCAGTCACCATCGCTAAGAGTTTGGAGAACACACGCTCCCGACTGCATATTTTCATCAAACCCCCTGTTCAACTGCACATCCGGGGGCTCGGACATGTCATTCAAGCCGAGATGAGCCACCCTCCCCGTCTTCGCTCACCGTGAGTTAGACCCTGGAGCACACGCTCTCCCAATGCATTGACTTTGAATTTTTTTCTCTATCAAATCCCCTTTACAACTGCATCCAGGGGCATTCTCTTAGTAATGTCCCCCCACTGCTTTTCGTTCAATTTACATTGGGAGCAGGTGTGCTCCAGGCCTCACTGACGGCGCTCTCTCCGGGCTTGAGGCAGTGGCTAAAGACCCATTGTGAAAGGCAGAGCAAAAGCTCTGAAAAATGACTGTCAATTTACAAACAGAAGCGTCTTTATTGTGAGTAAAAGTTTATTTCCATTGCAACATTTCAAATTGTAATGTTCTTTTCACATTGTTTATAAAATGCATAAATAGATATGGAATGCATTATAATATATTCCCAAATAGTAAAAAAAAAATAATTAAAAAAAAATGATATCTTAATGTATATTTTGGTTTATGTGGTATTTTTTATTTTATTTATTTTTTTTTTTTTTACATTGAAATATAAACAAATTGTGTGTTTTGAACCACTGTAAACATTTGGCTTACGTAGTTACTACAAGTGGTCTATTGGCGCCTCCAAGTGACCTCTTTTTGGAAGTACACTTCATAATAAATCATTATGGAACAAAGAGTTTAATCATACTGACTTAAAACTTGTGTCAGACCTTCATCAGACAGGTGGCTTTGTATCAGATGTGTTTTTGGGGCACTGCGCATAGTCTTGCATATTTAAAAATAACAAATTATCACTTAATATTAGATTTTTTTTTTTATATACTAAAATGATGCATTTTTACTCTTGAATAACAAATGTCTAAGTGTATACTTTCAAACGAGCCCAAGTTTGTGTTTGTAGACCATATGGTTAAAGAACTGGAAGAGTTTTACTTTGGGAATGTCGTTTTCAAGCTCATGCACAAAAAGAGGCCGGATGTTAATTCACAAAAGTGGCATTCAACTGATCACAAAGTATAGTCAGGACATTACTGACGTAAAAAAACAGCACCATCACCATTTGAAAGTCATTTTTGATAGACATTGGACAACAGATAATTGGAAAAGAATGTTATGAATCTTAACCCCATTGAGCTTTTGTGGGATCAGCTGGACTGTAAGGTGCGTGAAAAGTGCCCAATAAGACAGCCACATCTATGGCAAGTGCTACAGGAAGTGTGGGGTGAAATGACACCTGAGTATCTGGACAAACTGACAGCTAGAATGCCAAGGATCTGCAAAGCTGTCATTGCTGCATGTGGGGGATTTTTTTGATGAGAAATCTTTGAAGTAGTTTAAGAAGTTCTGAACATTTTTTTTTTCAAATTGTAATAGTCATTTTTCATGTTATTAATGTCCTGACTATTCATTGTGATCAGTTGAATGCCACTTTGGTGAATAAAAGCACAAATTTCTTTCCATAAGAGCAAAATCTGTACATTATTCCAAACATTTGGCCATCAGTGTACATTTTGTTAAAAACACTACTGCTTCAAAATTCACATTTGAGGTATATGAATGTGTGTAATTTATGTTGTGAAACAAAATGTACAAGTGTCATCAAGCATGTTTACCACACACCTTATTTTACTTTAAAAAATATACACATATATAAAAAGAGGGGACTCGTGGAGAATTATTTTTTGCCTACAAATTGACATCATGGTTGAACAGCTCTATTACCATATAATTTGTAAAACGATTATGTTAGGAAGCTTAAAACTGAGTTTTCAAACAAATATGGATTAAAGGCAAGGTTGTAGATTTGTCTTGAACATTGGAGGGGTCACAGTGTAAAGAATTTTCATGTTTCCATTGATTAATTGTATAAATATTGGGGGAGTTGTACTTGCTTGTTTTGATTATGCGTTAACACGCATATTGTTTATGTCTTGTGGCTATACTTTTGAAACAGTATTTTAACATTTACAGATTGTCCCCATTCGCTTCCATTGTAAGTGTCTCACTGTAACCCAGATTTTCTTTTTTTTTTCTTTTTTTTTTAAAGAAATTATTTTTTGTGGTAATTAACATTATAACCAACATGTTGTCGCCTGATCTTAACGTGTATTGAACCAGGAATATACCTTTAATGTGGACGTGGCCTAAACCTTGCGGATGCAGTTATTTGTTGTTAGAGTGGTGTTAGGATTTGTAGGCAGTTCTAGTTGGTTTAACACTTTTTTTACCTTTGACCTTTACTACAACTCCTAATTTTTCATTTTAGATGTGCAGTAATATTGTATGCAGCTAACACTGATATATATACACTATATTGCCAAAAGTATTCGCTCACCCATCCAAATAATTGAATTCAGGTGTTCCAATCACTTCCATGGCCACAGGTGTATAAAATGAAGCACCTAGGCATGCAGACTGCTTCTACAAACATTTATGAAAGAATGGGCCGCTCTCAGGAGCTCAGTGAATTCCAGCGTGGTACTGTGATAGGATGCCACCTGTGCGACAAGTCCAGTCGTGAAATTTCCTCACTACTAAATATTCCACAGTCAACTGTCAGTGGTATTATAACAAAGCGGAAGCGATTGGGAATGACAGCAACTCAGCCACGAAACGGTAGGCCACGTAAAATGACAGAGCGGGGTCAGCGGATGCTGAGGCGCATAGTGCGCAGAGGTCGCCAACTTTCTGCAGAGTCAATCGCTACAGACCTCCAGAGTTCATGTGGCCTTCAGATTAGCTCAAGAACAGTGCGTAGAGAGCTTCATGGAATGGGTTTCCATGGCCCAGCAGCTGCATCCAAGCCATACATCACCAAGTGCAATGCAAAGCGTCGGATGCAGTGGTGTAAAGCACGCCGCCACTGGATATAGAGCAGTGGAGACACGTTCTCTGGAGTGACAAATCACGCTTCTCCATCTAGCAATCTGATGGACGAGTCTGGGTTTGGCGGTTGCCAGGAGAACAGTACTTGTCTGACTGCATTGTGCCAACTGTGAAGTTTGGTGGAGGGGGGATTATGGTGTGGGGTTGTTTTTCAGGAGCTGGGCTTGGCCCCTTAGTTCCAGTGAAAGGAACTCTGAATGCTTCAGCATACCAAGAGATGTTGGACAATTCCATGCTCCCAACTTTGTGGGAACAGTTTGGGGATGGCCCCTTCCTGTTCCAACATGACTGCACACCAGTGCACAAAGCAAGGTCCATAAAGACATGGATGAGCGAGTTTGGTGTGGAAGAACTTGACTGGCCTGCACAGAGTCCTGACCTCAACCCGATAGAGCACCTTTGGGATGAATTAGAGCGAAGACTGTGAGCCAGGCCATTTCGTCCAACATCAGTGTCTGACCTCACAAATGCGCTTCTGGAAGAATGGTCAAAAATTCCCATAAACACACTCCTAAACCTTGTGGAAAGCCTTCCCTGAAGAGTTGAAGCTGTTATAGCTGCAAAGGGTGGGCCAACGTCATATTAAACCCTATGGATTAAGAATGGGATGTCACTTAAGTTCATATGCGTCTAAAGGCAGATGAGCGAATACTTTTGACAATATAGTGTATATAAAGCAACACAAATGAGAAACAGGAACATAGACCAACAAACTCTTGCTATCAGTCTAATTCCACAAGAATGTGCCGTTGAACTGTGGACTGTGATGTGGGCTGAACCACAATGTTATTTTTTATTTCATCAGAACATATCAAGGACACAAAATTGTGATTTGACATTAAAATCAAACAGGACTTGAATGGCACAACAATTTATCCAGGGCCCAAATACATCAACGTGTTTATCTTTTCACTGTGAACTGATTAACAGATGACTAAAACCATTGGGACCAGATAACAAAAGAATGACTCCAAACACATTGTGTAAATCTGTGAAAAGCTTTATTTGCCATATATATTCATAAGAAATGTATAGATTAGTCTGGATTAATGATATTTAATTAGGCTCCTTTTTAGATTTTATGACTCATTTTGGAGAAATAGGGCAAAACAATCATTTAATGTGCAGGTCATCAAATTCTGAAATAAATTCACTAACATTTTGAAATAGCGACTGTATATGACCATTTTAATTGTTTGTACGTATATAATAGTTCTGTTCTCCAGGGGATTTGTCAACTATAAGCCCGTAATGTTATTATTTACTCTTAGGCAGTGGGTAAATGGGTTGGTGCTTTATGGGTGATTGATGGTTATCTGTGTAATGCAGCATGATGCATTGGAGTGACAAATTGTCTTTTGCTTTTCTTAAAATCTCTCCATGAGATAATAAATCTGTTTAATTTCATGTTATAACATCATTTTTGTGAAGGCTATTGAAAAGTTAAGTTTGTTTTTCTTTCACTGTACAAATTTGCATAGGTTATGAAATGGTGTAGCTTTCTTCACTGTGCATGTGACATGATGAATTTAAAATATCCTGGACACAATGCGTGCATCAAAAAAACATAGGCAGCTGACTTGCTGCCTAATCAGTTAATGCCTTAACCGACAGCGTTTTTGAATGAACGGAACACTTCTGAAAACTGGTCTCAGAACAGTTTCATCTTACCTCCATACACAGGTTTCCGAAGGCAGCATTTTCCAGTTTAAGGACACAGCCAATGTCAGCTAGTGGTGAAAATCAAACATCAAAATTCATGAATTACACGGTTGTTATAAACCCCTTCATTTCCCTTACGATTCAGTTCACTTGACATTGTGTCACTAAGCTGACGCTATGCGGAATGTCCTTCTACACGACTTAGTTGAAACCCTTCTACAATAACGGCAATTCTAAAATTGGCTATGGTGTTTAAGCCCGCCCTTTTAGGCGCAAAGCTGTATAAAAGTGGGTGCACAAACACCATTCCTCAAAATGTTCTTCCTTCAAGACAGCGATTCATCTCTTGTCTTAGAAGCCCCTCTACATTTGTCGCCGTTGAAATACACGTGCCAGCGGACGGAATCTTCACAAGCTTAGAAGACTCTCTGCTCCCCTGCAGTGTTCCGGCAGACATTCTGCACCTCGCCAATTGACCCTTTGTTGGTGAACAAGTCCTCGCTTCAGCGACACACCTGCTCCACGCAGCACTTTGGCTTAAGTATCCTTTATTGCTATTGCTATATTGTATTTATATATATATATGAGTCACTTTTGTTTTCGCGTCTTTTTATAGATGTTGTTCCGTAAGTGTTCCTTATGCAAGGGACACATCCCACCAGCAGATCAACATGATGTCTGGGCCGTGCCCACACTGAGGCAGCTCTCATGGAGACAGACTCCATGTGAGGACATGAGTCTAAAGATGCTTCGCCTCCCATTCCCTCCCACCCGCCTCTTCTGTGACTCCTGAGGGATCACACGAGGAAGCACGGTGGGGCCACAAGGTCGAGCAGGATGAATTTGAGGTGGACCTCGTGCCGGCACATGCCCTGCAAGCCCCTCAATCTCCATGTACTGTGTCTATGCCGATACAGTATGTGCGTGACGAGCTTCAGCCCTCTGCAGGAGCACATGGCCTCGTCACGTTCTGCGGTTCTGATGCTGGGGATGATGATATGTCTCTCGCTGGATCTGGCGAGTGGTCAATGGACCCCTTCCCCCAGCAAGGAGTGTGCACGCACCACTGACAAGATGCTTCGCATCCTTCCAAGGGCGGTCGAAGAGCTCGGTCTCAAGTGTTATCCTCCAGAGGAACCTGAAAAATCTCACCTTGATGAATCGTTCCTGCAGTCCGGACGTTTTCAAGCAACCACATTCCACAGATCTGCCCTGTTCTTCCCGGAAGTTCATAACGTACAAACAAAATCTTGGCGAGCGCCCTATTAAATTTGCTCGCACAGCGATTCCACTCTCCTCACTAAAGTGGACCGCGGAGAAGACAACGTTTATGCCCAACTATCCCCTGTGGAAGAGGCGGTAGCGGCACATCTCTACCTGGCAAGTAGAAGGGCGTGGAAATCACACCTCATTCATCCTTCCAAGCCGTGTCGACTGACTTCCACACTGGCTGGAAAAGAATACTCAGCGACGGACCAAGATGGTTTAGTACACTGCGATGGTAGTGCTCCAAGTTTTGCTCCTCAAGCAAATGGACGAGCAAGGCTACGATCTAGAGACGTTCAAAGAGCTCCGCACCGCTGTGGACTTAGCGCTGTGAGCCACAAAAATCACTGCCCAGGCCATTGGCAAGTCAATGGGTAACCTGGTGGTTTTGGATCGTCACATCTGGCTGACCCTCGCGGAAATGTGTGACGCAGAAAAATACGCTGTCTTTGATGCTCCTTCAGCCAGCCTTTTCGGCATCTCTGTGGATAGATTTGCTGAGCGCTATGTCCCGACTCGGCAACATTCGCAGGCTAAGAGACATTTTATGCCAAAATGGAGCAGTACTTCATCACAACCCGCTCGTCTCAAGCCAGCACCGCCAAAAGTCACTGCCGGTAAAGCCGCGCAAGCCGTGGCCCAAACGAAGGCAGCTGCCTCAGCGTGAGGCCCACGCCGATATGAACCCCCCCTCCCCCGCACAGCAAAAGCGCTCCTGATGGGCACAGCCTTATGAGGTGGAATGCAGAGCTCGCCGTTCCTTCCGGATCTGTCCCGAAGAAGGCTCGATTGGAGACACACAATGCTGTTCCCCTCTTCCCCACTGCTGTTTGTCGGGAAAGGAATATTGTTGTTCAAAATGTTGTTTCTGTGTCTCACATTCAATCACATGCAATAAAGAATGCAAAAAAAGAGTACAGCGCTCGTTGCACATGCATGAGATGCTCGCACTTTTTTAATAAAGAGCTCTTTTCCACTTCAAAGCCCACACATTATGCACAACCGCTTCCCAATGGTGAGCGGCACATTATATCATACAATGAACTAACCAAATTGCCCTTTGTGCAGTTACGCGGATGCGTGGCGAGCCCTTACGGGCATTTCCGACTGGGTGCTAATAACGAACATGGTTATACTATCCAATTTGCACATCGGCCACCCCGTTTCAGCGGTGTTCTGTCTTCCACAGTTCCATCCGAAGATGCACCGGTGTTATGATGCGGTACTCACCCCTCTGAAACTGAGCGGTGTGAGCATTTTTAAGTACATAGACGATTGGCTATTTCTGTCCCAATCAGATGCTCTGTTATGCCTATACAGGGACTTATTGCTCCAACATCTGAACAGCCTGGGCCTCAATGTCAACTGGGCGAAGAGCACACTCTCCTCCAGCCAACAAATCTCCTTTTTTGGAGTCCGTCTCGACTCCATGAGCGAGCACGTGCATCTCACAAGCGAGCACATTCAGGCCATTCTTCAATGTCTGTATCAGTTCAAACTGGGGAGAACACTTCCACTGAAGCCATTTCAAAAAGCATTGGGGCTTATGGTGGTGGCATCCGCCGTCGTTCTCAATGCTTGCTCAAGTGCCGTGTGCCACGACATGCCTGGCGCCAAGGGCGCATGCACATCACTATATCTCGCTGCTGTCTAGCTGCACTAGCACCTTTTGTTTTCCTAGCCTTGAAGGTTTTTCAGTCTGAAATAGTGAATTATCATGTTCTGATTTGCTCGGTCAACAACAGTTGTGGTATACATAAACCACCAAGGCAGAATTATTTCCCTGCCAATGCTGAGACTGATATGTCACCGCCTCCTATGAGAGCGAGCTTCACCTCCTCCCCCTGTGGGTGACTTATGTCCCAGGCCGTCTGAACTACACTGTGGACCTATTGTCATGCCAAAGAGCGATGCCGGGCGAATGGAGACGTCATCCTCAGACTGTCCTGATGATTTGGGAAATATTAGACAAAGCGGTCCTTCAAAACCCACTGTCCTCTCTGGTACTCCAAGTCCCAAGCTCCGCTAGGAGTGGATGCAATGGCCCACAAATGGCCTGTGAAACGCGCTTACCCCAGTGTGCCTCCTTCATTCTGTCATATGCAAAGTCAGAGAGGATAAAGAAATTATTCTATTGGTTGCGCCGAAGTGGCCCAATCAATCCTGGTTTCCAGAAATGATAGAGATTCTGGACGGCCCTCCATGGGAAATACCGCTGAGGAGGGATCTCCTCTCTCAAGTGCAGGGCACAATCTGGCATCCCCAGCCCAAGCTGTGGAACCTGCATGTATGGCTCCTGAATGGAGCATGCTAAACATGCCAGAACTGACTAGGTCGGTTTTGAACACCATTTTACAGGCTAGGGCGCCGTCTACGAGACGCCTTTATGCACTGAAATGGAATATGTTCACTAATTTGTGCTTTTCACATTTCAAAGACCCAGTGAACTGCCCCATGTCTGAAATTCTCACTTTTCTTCAAGATCGATTGGACGCAGGGCTCACTCCGTCAATGCTCAAAGTTTATGTGGCAACTATATCTTTGTATCACGCACCTGAAGCCGGCATCTCTATAGGCAATCATGATTTAATCATGAAGTTCCTTAGGGGAGCGTGGTGGCTGAACCCCCCTCGCCCGGCTACAGTTCCGACTTGAGACCTAACTTTGGTTCTAAAAGCGCTCGCGGGGCCCCCCTTCGAGCCTCTGGACTCTGTTGTATTGCATGTGCTTTCCCTTAAAACTGCATTACTGCTGACGGGGTCACTTGACGCCATGCAAGGAGCAGACGTGTGAGCAACGAGCTCTGCACACTTTGCTGAATTTTCGATTATTCTCATGTTATAATCTGGTGAAATTTGATACACCCAGTTACACATTTGCCCTTTGTTGCAAAACATGGCAAAGAAGTCAAAATCCTCGGGCTCTGGAGACATTAAAAAACACTTACGTGTTCAGGATGAAAGCCCCGACAGGCCTACAGACCGGGGACTCGATTTGGATGGCGCGGCGGGAGAAGGAATCCAGCGTCAGTTGTCCAACATGTCGGTGATTTTGACGAAGATTCTTGCTGACTTGGAGGATCTCACTGTAGTATGTCGATCGATTACGGCGATGGAAATAAAATTCTCAGAGTTAGGTACAAGAGTGAGTGACTGTTGAAAAACAAATAGATTTTTTTGGAATCTTCGGAGAGGGAATTAACCGCTAATCCACCCGCAGCCAAAGTTGATTTGGAACATCTCCTTGAAAAGCTTGAAGATCTTGAAAATAGAAGCCTCAGGAATAAAGTTCGAATTGTTGGAATTCTTGAGCATGAGGAGGGCAGAGATATGGTGAAATTCCTAGACAAGTTTTTCCTGAGTCTTCTGGACATAACAGGCCACAAGCTGGAAATCGAGCGAGCTCACAGAGTCTCAGCTCACAGATCTGCTGAGGGAGACAGGCCACGATCGATTCTGGCCAGATTTCTGAGATCATCCGATAAAGATCTGGTGTTGCGCCAGGCGAGGAGCAAAGGGAAGCTTTCTTGGAAGAACCATAATATTTTCTTGTTCCCGGACTTTGCGAGTTCGACGAGAGAAACGTGATCGGTTCAAGGAATGTAAGAAACTCTTACATCAGAAAAAGATCTCGTTCGCTCTAATGTTTCTGGCCAAACTGAGAATAGGAATGAAGGACAGTCACAAAGTATTTACATGTCCAAATCTGGCAATGTCTTTTATAAAATCAATGTCTGAGTAAACCATTGGGTGTTTCTCATGGGAGTGGGTCTGACTCGCTGTACTTACTCTTGAGGAAGCTGGGTGACATTTTAGGTTTTTTGCGTTGGCTCCGCCAAGCGGCTGGAGCTTGTTTTGTGAATAACACTTTTCCTTAAAGAAACTTTTGCATTGAAGTTCCCGGACAGATTGAGAGTGGACACTACAAAGCTCACACAAAGGATGTCTTTTATAAAGTTGACGGATTTAATAAATCATGGTATATACTTTTATGCGGCCTCCAAGTGAATTGACTCGACCATCCAGGGAACCGGGATGCCGGTTTTGTTTTTTTTTTTGTATTGGTTCCACCTAGCGGCTGGAGCTTGTTCTATTGAATAACACTCCTTTGGAACAGCTGTGGATTAATCTGTTCATTCTTCGTGCTTATTCCTCCTGCCGGCTGTAGTTTGTTTTGAGTATTTTTACGGGACACTGGAATGATTACGTCATCCGCTGAACTCATAACAGCTGGCTCACTAAATATTCGTTTGTCTGTCCGAGGAATCTGAATGGTTTTATATCAGCTGGAATTTGTTTTATGGAAGATCACACCTTTGAGACAGTTCTGTGAATGAATCTACACATTCTTTGTGTTCATTCTTCCTATTGACTGGGTTTATTTTATAAAGTATTTTCTGTTATGTAATTTTGCCTCACAAATTTGTGAGGCAAAATTGAGCGATCCGATGGCAAAGTTGTTGTGGGGGCTCATGGGCGTTCATGGACCTTTTGAGTTTAGAGGGATTGTCGCTGGTTGGCGCTTTCATGCGCGGGGTTAATGTGCAAGTTTTTCTTTTTTCTGTTTTGTTCGGGGGGATGTTCGGAGGTTGATTGTTTCACTAATGGGGAATGTGGTCTGTATAATTTTGTTTTTGACACACAGTTTATTTTTTTATTATATCAATATGTCAGTTGTTATTATGAGTGTACTATCTCTCTCCACATGGAATGTAAATGGGTTGGGGCACCCCATTAAAAAAAGGAAGGTTATTTCTTTTCTTAAACGTAAGAAATATGATATAGTGTTTCTTCAAGAAACACATCTCTCCCCGCAGGAAGCTGAAAAATTTGGGAAGATTTGGGGTGGACATGTTTTTTTTAGTACTGGCTCAAGTAAGCGCAAGGGAGTCATTATATTGGTAAATAAACATATACAATTCAAATGTCTCAAACAGACTAAAGATAAATTAGGAAGAGTAATTATTGTGTTAGTTGAAATTCGAGGGCAAAGGTTGATTTTGGCTAATATTTACGCACCTAACGCTGATGATAAGGGCTTTTTTATAGATCTTGAAGGGATGCTGCAAACCGCTGGCACCCCTCATGATATAATATTGGGAGGAGACTTTAATCTTTTGATGGACTCAGTCCTTGATCATAGTGAAACAAAAGTGTTTAAGTTCCCTAGAGCAACATTGACACTTCACAGGATGTGTAAAAATCTTGGTCTTACAGATATTTGGAGACTTTTGAACCCATCTGGTAGGGACTATACATTTTTTTTCATCAGTCCATAAGATTTATTCTAGAATAGATGTTTTTTTTTTTTTTTATATCCAAATCCCTCATTTCATCTGTTGTTGATTGCTCAATTGGAAATATCTTAGTCTCAGATCATGCTCTGGTGAGTTTAAAGGTGTTGCCATATACAGAGAAAAATAAATCATATAGTTGGTGCCTTAATGTGTCCTTTTTGCAAAATCCTGATTTCCAACAAATGTTAAAGACTGAAATCAGTGTTTATATGGAGACCAACTGGTCCTCCGTATCCTCTGTGGGCGTGGCTTGGGAGGCACCTAAGGCGGTTCTTAGGGGTCGGATCATACAGTATGCCTCATTCATTAAAAAATCCAAAGCACAAGAACTTGTGGAGTTGGAAGGAAATATTAAAAGTGCCGAGGCAGAGCTGAAGCGCCGTATGTCATCTGATGGCCTCAGAGAATTGACCCGATTGAAATGTAGATATAATACTATTTGTCACGGAAAGTGGAGTTTTGGTTATTCAGGGCAAGACAGTCATACTTTGAGTCGGGGGACAAAGCAGGAAAACGTTTGGCTAGATATATAAAGCAAAGAGAGTCTTTTTCTATCATTCCCTCAGTGAAATCTGCTTGTGGTGAAATATTTACCTCGGCTATTGATATTAATAATGCCTTTAAAGAGTTCTATCTTGATCTCTATGGTTCCACATCTTCATCCACTGATGAAGATATTAGGAACTTTGTGGAACCATTAGATCTCCCTAAACTGACGACTGTGCAAAGAAATTCTCTTGATTCTGAGATAACCTTGGAGGAGCTTGATGAGGTAATTAAAGCCTTGCCTACAGGCAAGGCTCTGGGGCCTGACGGCTTTTCCTTTGAGTTTTCAAATCTTATGCTACAGAACTGGCTCCACTTTTGTTAGAAGTTTATACGGAATCATTAAAGAACGGAAAGCTTCTGCCAACCATGACATAAGCCCGGATCAGTCTGATTCTAAAAAAGGACAAAGATCCAAGCGAGTGTAAAAGTTACCGCCCAATTTCCCTGATCCAGTTAGATGTAAACATTTTGTCCAAAATTCTGGCTAATCAATTAAGTAAAGTTATGACATCACTTATAGATCAGGTGGGGTTTATTCGAGGCTGTAGCTCTTCTGATAATATTAGGCGTCTCATCAATATCATGTGGTCAGTAGCGAATGATCAATCTCCGGTTGCTGCCATCTCTCTTGACGCCGAAAAGGCCTTTGATATGGTAGAATGGGATTATCTTTTTAAGATTTTGGAAAGGTATGGGTTCGGGAGTACATTTATTGGTTGGATTAAATTACTTTATAGACACCCTGTAGCAGCAGTGCAAACAAATAGGTTAATTTCAGATTATTTTACTCTGGATAGGGGCACCCAGCAGGGTTGCCCTCTTTCCCCATTATTGTTCTGTCTTGCCCTGGAACCATTGGCAGCCGCGATAAGAAAGGAGGATGATTTTCCAGGGGTGATGGCGGGAGGTGTGGCGCATAAGCTTCTGCTTTACGCAGATGATATTTTATTATTCGTCTCCGACCCTACTAGATCTATGCCTTAGCTCCACAGAATTATTAACTTTTTTCCAAATTCTCAGGATACAAAGTCAATTGGTCTAAATCCGAAGCTTTGGCTTTGACAGCGTACTGTCCAGTAACGGCCTTCCAGCCTGGTGCCTTCCAGTGGCCCAAACAGGGAATTAAGTATTTGGGAATTTTATTCCCAGCAAATTTGTCTGATTTATTCAGAGTTAATTTTGATCCCTTAATAAAAATGTTTTTGAATGATGTGGACAGGTGGGCTTCATTACACTTATCGATGTTTGGGAAGGTTAATGTTATTAAAATGAATTGTATTCCAAAATTTAACTACCTGCTACAATCTCTCCCTGTAGATGTCCCCCTCTCTTATTTCGAGCAATTTGATAGCATAGGGAAGTCCTTCATTTGGAATGGTAAACATCCCAGGTTAAATTTCAGTAAGTTACATAGGCCGATTGACAAAGGTGGGTTAGGCCTACCCAAGATTTTATTTTATTATTATGCATTCAGTCATAGACATTTGGTTCATTGGTCGCTTCCACCTGAGAGAGCTCCTCCCTGGTTTTGTATTGAAAAGGAAGTTCTTGCCCCATCTCGCCACTGCAAAGCCTTTCGATTAAACTAGCTGGAGAGGTTAAGTCGCACCCCGTTATTCTGCATTTGCACTCGATATGGACAAAAGTGTCCAGAGTGTTTAATTCTGATATTTATTTAAACATAGCCTCGAGCATATGGCTGAACCCTAAACTATGTATTAATAAGTCCCCTTTCTGTTGGTCAGATTGGATTGTGAGGGGGGTTAATACACTTGGTGACCTGTATGAGGGTGGAGTATTGAGATCTTTTGAAAATTTGATTCAACATTTTGGGAACATTCCCAGATCTCAATTTTATAAGTATTTACAGCTGTGCCACCTGCTCTGCTCTGTTTTTGGGAGTAGCATACACCCCCCTAGAGCAGCAGATACTATGGAAGTGGTGATTTCTGCTTTTGGGAAGGGTCATGAGGCATCAGTGTATTACTCCCTGTTAATTCAGAGTCTGGGGGACGGAGCTTTAAATTCTCTCAAAAGATTATGGGAGGAAGATTTAAATATGTTATTGGAGGAGGGAGTGTGGGCAAGGATTCTAAAAAAAATCAAGTCTGCATCTAGAGATGCAAGGGTTCGCCTTATGCAATTTAAGATTTTACATAGATTTTATTGGACCCCCTCTAGATTGTATAGGCGTGATCTTAAGGACACACCCATCTGCTGGCGATGCCATACTGAAGATGGAGACACCATCCATGTTTTTTGGGGGTGCCTTAAGATCCAAGAATTTTGGCTGAAGGTGCAAAGTTTTGTGTGTGATGTGTTGGGCACTCAGGTCTTGTTCTGCCAGAGACTCTGTATTTTGGGAGATAGGGAGATCATGGATTTGGTAGATAAGTACATGAAGGACTGGGTTTTGACCAGTGTCATGATTGGTGGGCAGGTTATTTTGAGGAGTTGGAAGTGGGATGGAGCACCCTCGTTCCCGGAGTGGTACGCAGAGATGGGGAGGGTGGCTGCCTTCGAGGAGGGGTCAAGCATTAGGATGGGGGTTAGGGAATCTTACAATAAGAAATGGGGCAATTATTTAGCATTTTTGAGGGAATCTTGAGATGGGGCAGTGGAGGAAGTAATTTAGAGTTTGTTTTATTTTATTACATTTTTTTTTTATTATTATACTTGATTATTGTATGTTATTTTATGTTGTTGTTTTAGTTTTCTGTGTGTGTGTGTGTGTGTGTGTGTGTCTGTGTGTCTATTCTATTGACCACAGGGGTGTTCGTGGGGGGGTCAGGGTGGTTTAAGAGTTTGGTAGGGGGAGGGGATATAGTGTTTGATTCATTATATAGATGTTGTTGTATTTTTTGTATTAATTTATGAATCAATAAAAATGTTAATAACAAAAAAAAAAAAAAAAGACTGCATTACTGCTGGCTCTGGCCTCAGTAAAATGGGTCGGTGATTTGCAAGCACCGTCAGTCGACAATTCATGTTTGGAGTTTGGTCCAAGTCTTTCAAAAGCCACTGTCAAACCCAGAAAAGGCTATGTGCCTAAGGTTCAAACCACACCCTTCAGAGCACAGGTGGTTCACCTTCAAGCCTTTATCCCTCCTGCATTTAATTCGGATGAGGAACAGTCCTTGCATTTGTTAAGCCCTGTGCGAGCACTACACGCATATGTTGAGAGCACCCGCCAGTTCAGACTGTCTGACCAGCTCTTTGTGTGCTATGGAGGATGCACAAAAGGAATGTCTGTCTCCAAGCAAAGACTTTTCCATTGGATCGTTGATGCGATTGCCCTGGATTACGAGTCACAGGGTGCAAATTGCCCAGTTGGTGTTAAAGCACACTCAACTAGAAGCATGGCCTCTTCGTGGTTTGACGGTGTGTCCTTACAAGACATGTTTTGCAGCAGGATGGTCTTCACAAAACACAATCGCAAGGTTTTACAACCTAGACGTAACGTCTTTCTCATCGCAAGTCCTCTTTTTCTAGACCGCTTGCTATTTCATTGGCCAAACATATATTTATGCCCCTCCTTCTAAGTACAGTCTCCCCATCATTTTACACAACCGCCTGCATTCAGGCTGTTGTAATTTCCCATAAAGTCACAAGCACTTTCATTATAAATAAAACTTCCTTCCCGACTGGGATCGTGAAGGGGTTAATTCGTACTAAATGACATATACCATTCTGAGTGTTCCCCTCCTGGATCACTAGGAGGGTCATTCACTTGCGGCATACTCGTGTCGGTCGCCGTCCCGCGGGACTGCGGCATCATGTTTCCTCTCTGGAAGGGTTCTGTCATGTAGTGTGGCGTGATGGGACACTGTTCCCCTTGCGTCAGCTTAGTGACTCAATGTCAAGTGAACTGAATCGTAAGGGAATGTCTCGGTTACGTATGTAACCTCGGTTTGCTGAGATGAGTGAACGAGACATTGCGTAAACTGGCCGAACTTCAGACTCAGAGCTCTTTGATGTGCAAGCGATACGCTCTTTGTCCCTCATTCAGAAAATTCTGAGGAATGGTGTTTGCGCGCCCACATTTACATAGGGCAGGGCTTATTTTGTAGAAGGGTTTCAACTAGGTCAGGTAGAAGGACACTCCCCAAGTGTCAGCTTAGTGACGCAATGTCTCATTCCCTTCATCTCAGGGAACAGAGGTTACATACGTAACCGAGACATTATAAAAAAGGAGGTAACGAGATGTTTGCAAATCCCACACATGGTGATATTCTTTTATTTATAATGAGGCCCACATTTAAATGCCACACAACATAGAGAGTGAAAAGGTAAAATGGCTTCAGGGTGAGTCAAGGCCAAAATAATAAAAGCTCTAACTAGACACAAAACCAGCATACCAAACCAAACACAATTCTAACACTCAACTAACTAAACAGGAGAAAAAGGGGAACAACAAAAATGGTGACTCACCCCAACAAAACAACTTCAACAAACTAAAGAGCAGAACAAATACACAATTTTTAACAACCCAAAATTACACAAACCATATAAATTCAAGAATGTAAACACATTCCAGGTAATCACATAAAACCACAGTCAAATGATATGTAGAAAGTTGCCAATCCTTAATACAATCATCAACTGCCTTTTAAAGGGAGAAGTGTTGAAGTGGAGACTGGTGATTTATTGGCAGCATCATGGGAGTTGTTGTCAGGCATGTGGGTGCTTTAGTCTTCTGTGACCAGGTCAAATGGAGAAACACCCAGACCTGGCGATCTCTACCACTCAGGAGTCATAACTCCGTCATGTTATCGCTCAGATGTGTTGGTAAAGTGGATGCAAGAAAACTACATAGAATTATACTGACATCTACAGGTGCATCTCAATAAATTAGAATGTCGTGGAAAAGTTCATTTATTTCAGTAATTCAACTCAAATTGTGAAACTCGTGTATTAAATAAATTCAGTGTACACAGACTGAAGTAGTTTAAGTCTTTGGTTCTTTTAATTGTGATGATTTTGTCTCACATTTAACAAAAACCCACCAATTCACTATATCAAAAAATTAGAATACATCATAAGACCAATAAAAAAAACATTTTTAGTGAATTGTTGGCCTTCTGGAAAGTATGTTCATTTACTGTATATGTACTCAATACTTGGTAGGGGCTCCTTTTGCTTTAATTACTGCCTCAGTTCGGCGTGGCATGGAGGTGATCAGTTTGTGGCACTGCTGAGGTGGTTTGGAAGCCCAGGTTTCTTTGACAGTGGCCTTCAGCTCATCTGCATTTTTTGGTCTCTTGTTTCTCATTTTCCTCTTGACAATACCCCATAGATTCTTTATGGGGTTCAGGTCTGGTGAGTTTGCTGGCCAGTCAAGCACACCAACACCATGGTCATTTAACCAACTTTTGGTGCTTTTGGCAGTGTGGGCAGGTGCCAAATCCTGCTGGAAAATGAAATCAGCATCTTTAAAAAGCTGGTCAGCAGAAGGAAGCATGAAGTGCTGCAAAATTTCTTGGTAAATGGGTGCAGTGACTTTGGTTTTCAAAAAACACAATGGACCAACACCAGCAGATGACATTGCACCCCAAATCATCACAGACTGTGGAAACTTAACACTGGACTTCAAGCAACTTGGGCTATGAGCTTCTCCACCCTTCCTCCAGACTCTAGGACCTTGGTTTCCAAATGAAATACAAAACTTGCTCTCATCTGAAAAGAGGACTTTGGAACACTGGGCAACAGTCCAGTTCTTCTTCTCCTTAGCCCAGGTAAGACGCCTCTGACATTGTGTGTGGTTCAGGAGTGGCTTAACAAGAGGAATACGACAACTGTAGCCAAATTCCTTGACATGTCTATGTGTGGTGGCTCTTGATGCCTTGACCCCAACCTCAGTCCATTCCTTGTGAAGTTCACCCAAATTCTTGAATCGATTTTGCTTGACAATCATAAGGCTGCGGTTGTCTTGGTTGGTTGTGCATCTTTTTCTTCCACACTTTTTCCTTCCACTCAACTTTCTGTTAACATGCTTGGATACAGCACTCTGTGAACAGCCAGCTTCTTTGGCAATGAATGTTTGTGGCTTACCCTCCTTGTGAAGGGTGTCAATGATTGTCTTCTGGACAACTGTCAGATCAGCAGTCTTCCCCATGATTGTGTAGCCTAGTGAACCAAACTGAGAGGCCATTTTGAAGGCTCAGGAAACCTTTGCAGGTGTTTTGAGTTGATTAGCTGATTGGCATGTCACCATATTCTAATTTTTTGAGATAGTGAATTGGTGGGTTTTTGTTAAATGTGAACCAAAATCATCACAATTAAAAGAACCAAAGACTTAAACTACTTCAGTCTATGTGCATTGAATTTATTTAATACACAAGTTTCACAATTTGAGTTGAATTACTGAAATAAATGAACTTTTCCATGACATTCTAATTTATTGAGATGCACCTGTAGTCAACTAACAATTTAGGTATTTATCAGCCCATGTTAGAGCACTTGGACACAACAAAACATCTTTCCAAATGACATCTTGGTGCTAAAAAGCACTTCCTGGTTGCCTTACCATATTTATTAACTTAATCTATTCATGGAGGACACGTGACGCCATGCAAGAAGCAGATGTGTGATTGCGAACTCTGCTAGTTTTTAAGTATTTTCATGTTATAATCCGGTGAGATTCGATACACCCAGTTACATACTTGCTCTTTGAGGTAAACATGGCAAATAATTCAAAATCCTCAGGCTCTGGAGACATTAAAAGACACTTACGTGCTCAAGTTGAAACCTCTGGTGGGCCTGCGAGCCGGGGACTCGATTTGGACATCATGTCGGGAGATGAAATCCAGCGTCAACTGTCCAACATCTCGGTGATGCTGACGAAGGTTGTTGCCGACTTGGAGGATCTCGCTGTAATACGTCGATCGATTACGCCGAAGGAAACAAAATTCTCTGAGTTGGTCACAAGAGTGACGGATGTTGAGAGACGAATCGATTATCTGGAGTCTTCTGAAAGGGAATTATCCTCTAATCAGCCCGCGTCCAAAACAGACTTGGAACACATTTTGGAAAAACTTGAATATTTCGAAAATATGAACTGAAGGAATAGTATACAAATTGTTGGAATTCCTGAGCATGAAGAAGGCAGAGATATGGTGAAATTCCTTGACGAGCGCTTCCCGAGTCTGCTCGACATAACAGGCCATAAACTGGAAATCGAGCGAGCTCACAGAGTCCCGGCTCGCAGATCTGCTGAGGGAGACAGGCCCCAATCAATTCTGGCCAAATTGTTGAGATCATCCGATAAAGATCTCGTGTTGCGTTAGGCGAGGAGCAAAGGAAAACTTTCTTGGAAGAATCATAATATTTTCTTGTTCCCTGACTTTGCGAATTAGATGAGAGAAACGCGATTGGTTCAAGGAATGTAAGAAACTCTTACATCAACAGAAGATCGCTTTTGCATTGATGTTCCCGGCCAAACTGAGAATAGACACCAAGGATGGCAGCAAAGTATTTACATGTCCAAAACTGGCACTCTCCTTCATAAATACATTGGAGTAAGCCATTTGATGTTTCTTATATTAGTGGACTGACTCGCTGTTCAGTGACTCGATTTTCTGAGGAAGCTGGGTGCCATTTTTGTTTCTTTTTGTGTTGGCTTCGCCTAGTGGCTGGAGTTTGTTTTGTAGAATGACACTTCCTTCTAGAAACTTTTGCATTGACAGAAGATTGCTTTTACACTACAGTTCCCGGCCAGATTGAGAATGGACACTTTGGATGACTGCAAAATATCTACATGCTTACATAAAGGATGTCTTTTATAAAGCTGATGGACTGAGTAAGTCATGGTGTATTTTTATTTTCTTTACGTGGCTTCCGAGTGAATTTGACTCGCTCAATACATACTTGATCATCCGAGGAACCGGGATGCCTATTTTGTTTTTTTTCATGCTGGTTCCGCCTAGTGGCTGGAGCTTGTTTTGTGGAATAACACTGCTTCAGGACAGTGTTGTGGATGAATCTGTTCGTTCTTTGTGCTTATGCCTCCTGTTGGCTGGAGTTTGTTTTTGTGGAGTATTTTTAAGGGACATTAAAATGATTTCGTCATCTACTGAACTCATAACAGCCAGTTCACTGAACAATTGTTTGTCTGTCCGAGGAAACTGAAAGGCTTTATATCAGCTGGAAGTTGTTTTGTGGAGGAACACACCTTCAAGACAGTTCTGTGAATGAATCTACATGTTTTTTGTGTTTATTCTGCCTGTTGGCTGGGGTCTGTTTTACAAAGTATTTTCTTTTATGTAATTTTGCCTCACAAAAATTTTGCAGACTTGAGCAATCCGACGGCAAAGTTGCCGTGGGGGCTCTCGCATGCGTACATGGACTCTTGAATTTAGAGGGATTGACGCCGGTTGGCGTTGTCATGCGCGGGGTTAATGCGCACATTTTTCTTTTTCCTGTTTGTTTTGTTCGGGGGGAAGTTCGGGGTTTGATTGATGCACTAATGGGGAATGTGGTCTGTATAATCTTATTTTTGACTCACAATATTGTTTTATTTTTCTTTATTTTTATTATATCAATATGTCAAATGTTATTATGAGTAGGTTATCTCTCTCCACATGGAAAGTCAATGGGTTGGGGCATCCTATAAAAAGAAGGAAGGTTATTTATTTTCTTAAGCTTAAGAAATATAATATAGTGTTTCTTCAAGAAACGCATCTTTCCCCGGAAGAAGCTGAAAAATTTGGGAAGATATGGGGTGGACATGTTTTTTTTAGTGCAGGCTCAAGTAAGAGTAGGGGGGTCATTATACTGAAAAATAAACATTTACAATTCAAATGTCTTAAACAGAGTAAAGATAAATTAGGAAGAGTTATTGTTGTTTTAGGAGAAATTCAGGGGCAAAGTCTGATTTTAGCTAATATTTACGCACCTAACGCTGATGAACAGGGCTTTTTTATAGTTCTTGAAGGGATGTTGAAAGCCACTGGCACCCCTGAGGATACTTTAATCTTTTGATGGACTCAGTCCTTGATCATAGTGAAGCAAAAGTGTGTAAACCCACTAGAGCAACACTGACGCTTCACAGAATGTGTAAAAATCTTGGTCTTGCAGATATCTGGCGACTTTTGAACCCATCTGGTAGGGACTATACATTTTTTTCATCAGTCCATAAGATTTATTAGAATAGATTGTTTTTTTTATATTTCTAAGTACCTCATTTCATCTGTTGTGGATTGCTCAATTGGAAACATCTTGGTCTCAGATCATGCCCTGGTGAGTTTAGTGATGTTGCCACATATGGAGAAAAATAAATCATATAGCTGGCGCTTTAATGTATTCAAAATTTTGCATAGATTCTATTGGACCCCCTCTAGATTGTATAGGCTTGGTCTCAAAGACACACCCACCTGCTGGTGATGCCAGTCAGAGGATTGAGCCATGGCCCATGTTTTTTGGTGGCTTGTTGAGATCCAGAATTAAATGTTTTTATTTATATATGTTTTGCATCTTGTTATTGTATGATTTAATAAAAAAAATAAAAGTTAATTACAAAAAAAAAAAAAAAAAACTTAATCTATCCATGGCCCAACTACAAAATGTGCTCATCTTTTAATTAAGTGGTGACTAGCGGTGACTAATGATAACTAACACTGCTAGGGCCAAATGGAAAATGAAGAATGGCCTCAAACACACTGTGTAAATCTGTGAGGTGCATGATTTTCCAAACATGCTACTTATCAGAGATTCAGTTTTACTTACCAATTTGCAGACATCCAGAGACAGTGCAATAACCCTACACTAGCAAATGAGTTTGTTTCTCACTAAACCTTATCTTATTCCTTCAGAACAAGACACAAGTCACATACAATAATTTATTAGACTTATGAATTATACTGTTGCATTCTTTTGAAGCTTGAAGTGTTGGTCACCATAAACTCCCATTGTATGACATCACTAAGAACAAAAAATTTTCACAATTTCTCCCTTTGTGTTCAGAAAAAGAAATAAAATCATATGGGGTTATAACAACACAGGAGTGAGTAAACAATGACTGAATTTTAGTTTTACTATCTTAAAGTAATTCACACATTTAGCTACCAATGAATGAATGAAATAAAAAGTTACTATGAAAAACAAATTTATTTGTGCGTGTATAAATGAAATTGAGTTTCAACTAAAGAATCTTTTGAAACAAACATTTAATGAATATATTCCACCTTCTCAAACTGGGGTACAACTTAAGGTTCGCACCATAACAACATGCTCGGAGAGTTACACGTGTCTTCAGGCCTCACATTCCAGGGACTGGTTTATTGTCAGGCCTTCACTAATGTGCAAATCTACATAAGCATTTGCTTCTGAGGGAAAACCAAAAGCTTTCCCAAACCAGCACATTCAGCAAGCTTCACTCTCTGACTCATACATGATGTATAAAATTGCCTCTGCAAATAAGTAAATCAAAATAAGTACAATACATACTGATCACTTAATTTTAAACCATACACTGATGCAGTTACTTTTGGAAATCAGACAACAGAAAATTTGACATATTAAAAGGGATGTTCAGTTAACATCCATTATTGAGCACACAAATTTATTGAGGTCCTGTGATTCAATTTCTGATCTATACAAAAAAAGGAAACAGAGGAAATGAGACTTTTAATATGAAAAAGTCTAAATTCGATTTAATTTCTCACTAAGAAATTCTTCAACACTGTCTGTGTTCCACTTGAGGATGCTGAGTTCTTCAGCGATGTTCCCATTATCGTCCAGCAGCTTTAGTACAGGGTCTGAGCCTCTCACATACTGCCATAAATGCAAAGTAAATAGCATTTTTTTAAAAACTAGTGTTATATTATATTATATAATATATTAGCAATTATATTAGCGATGCACTTTTGTTAAAAATCACATTTTTGTAACAAAATTTTACAAACTATACAATGTGTAGATATGAATACTATGGCAAATTATGAACATTGTCAATGTCTGTTACCTTTAAGAATACTTTTTTCCAACAATTTGCAAAAATTTTTACCTTGATTTGAAGACCCCTGAACATCTTTGGCTTGTCACTCCTGACAAAAGCTAAAGGAAATAGTCACAAAAATGACTCAGTACAGAAAGAGTGAAACAGCAAACAATGTATATACAAAACAGGCATGAAAAATCCTGGTAATCTATGCCACAAAAAAAAAAAAAAATAAATAAATAAATAAATTTGTCAAACAGTTGCTATAATAAAAACATCTATTTGAAGTGTGTGTCTGTATATATAGACAGACAGATATTACCTTGGACTTGAGGGAACCTCCCCAGTTTTCATCCACAGACCTCAAGGATGGCTCCAGGGTAAAGCTATCAAAGAAAACAGTGACAAAATATACATTTATTTGGAAATAAATTAAGAGGAAGACAGAATAAAATACCAAAAATATATGTATTCATCGTAATGACAACTTTATGAAAATCAAGTGATATGCAAGTAACCATATGATCACAGCTTTTGGTTTGCTGTATTTAATGTATGGCTGCAGTAAAGCTTCATTTAAAAATTTCAGGACTCTCTATGGACTGAATAGCATGACCAGGTAATTGGCAGAGGAAGTAAAATCTTTGAATGGTAGGAAGCAGCCGTCTCCCTACTGGTAGTTTGGGACAAATGCTAAATTCACCTTCTTGGACTCCAGTTGAGCCTCCTCTTGGCAGCATTGTCTGCAGGGTAGGTCTAACTGGCCCAGGCTGAACTGACCCAGTAGGTCACAGGAGCTACACAGGAGACTGCTGGAGAAGCCCAGCTCCCTGCACGCCTCAGAAGAAAGCTCTGCTCCATAGGCTGCCAGCTGGGAGGGAGATATATTGAGATTGAGAACATTTCAAACACCTAGTACACAAAACAAGTACTGATTCCAGTTGACCTTTATGTAAACAGCTCAAACGTGTTTGAAATTCTCAGCTGTTCACTGACGGCGTCTTTGGTGTTTCATTTAAGTGTCGTTAAAACCAAAGAAAAACGGCAAACGTACAGCAAAGCACAGGTTCAGCAATGTGCAAAAAAACCCACTTTGGCTACAGCTATGATAACAAGAGTGTACTGTTTACAGCTGCTGTCATAGCACTTGGTGAACTTCCTATACTGCGGTAAAGTTGGTTACATTTTCGGATTTCTTCTCTCAATAGCTTTCTAACGATGGGCACATAAAGGATGGTATCAGTAAATTATTAATACTGTCAAGTATGGCAATGAGCTACAACACTACTTCCCTTGAAGATGAAGTTTTTTTTTTAAAAAAAGGACAAAAGCATTGTTCTCTATGGGGGCAACTATTTCTAAGGGACCGTCTACAAATTACAGATTATATTTTAAGTCAACCAGCCCGGCTTCTGAGCTGAACATCTCTGCTTGACTTTAAGGTTCCAAAACAAGTTGTAGAACATTTTAAACAAAAATAAATAAATGTAAAAAACAACTCTTGATGTAAATTGAACTTTTGCTCTGCGTATGTTTGTCCTTGTCAAGGTTTTGAATGGATAAATGAATTGCTTAAAAACCATTTGTAAAACTTTTGCAAACTGAAGGGCATGTTTCAACTTACAATTTCAATACTTTTTTAGTGGTTGCACAGATTGCCCTTAAACAACTTTGACAATATAAAGTACCATCTAAATGATATACTAAACCTCACAGTTTGGGTATTGTCATATCTACTGAGTTCTGTTGACTTTGTAATGCAGCAACATATAGAGCTCAATAAATTTTATATGGTGGAACAGATCGTTCCAGAATAAGTTGGATTCATTTATGTGAACCCATACTGAACACACTACTAGCTTTCATCTCAATTTTGGTGCTGTTCCTATTTATAAAGAGATGTCTTCGCAGTTGCAGCACCTCTACATTTCAATACCATTTCATTGGTTACACAAGTTGCCCCAGCACAGCATTATGTATCATATTTTGGGAATTGTAATCTACTTAGTTCACTTGACTTTGTAATGCAGTAACATACTGAGCTCAATAGATTTAACATGGTGGAACGGATAGTTTAAAAAAAATGCTGGAATTTATTACTTGTACACAACTACATATACTACAGCTAAAAGTTTCACCATAGATACATTTTAGAGATGTACATTTTTATAAAAAACATGCTGAAAGTGGATGATTCTGCCAGATGCCTGCACATTGTAATAATTTAAGTATTTTGACTTTTAATGTGACAACATTTAGGGTTCAGTAGTTTTTGAATGTACATTTCTCTAAAATGGCTTGACAAGCCTTATGTGAAGTTTACAGGACATATAACATCACTAGTTGCATCATTCTCACCTCCAATGTCAATACCTTTTTAAGTGGTTGCAAAAATTGCTCCAAAACAGCATTAACATTACTAAGCACCCTCTTAGTCATACTGCACCTTACAGTTTGTCCATTGTCAACTGTACCAATTTCTGTTGACTACCTATAGCTTAATATTAGTGATGTTCATTTTAATCAAGACATGTATGCACTGGCCATGTGTGGTGCTGAATGTGCACATTTCTACCATGTGTCAGTGCACGGTTATTCTACTCAATTGTTTGGAATTTTGGATTAAATAACAAAAGATTCAATAGGTTTTGAGTCAATGAACAAATTGCTTTGAAACAGTTTGGAACGTTTATGCAAACTATACTGGGTAGCACTGTCGCCTCACAGCAAGAAGGTCCTGGGTTTAAGTCCCGGCTCAACTACGCTCTCTGTTCCACGTGTTTGTCTGTATGTGTTAGCCCTGTAATGGACTGGCCACCTGTCCAGGGTGTTTCCCTGCCTTCGGCCCGAGACAGCTGGTATAGGCTCCAGCACTTCCCACAACCCTGCATAGGACAAGTGGCTATAAAATTTCATTCACTTTTTAGTAGTTGCACAGATTACCCCAAAACAACATTGACGTTATCATACACCTTCTAAAGGATATACTACACATCATAGTTGAGCCATTGTAATATCTACTAAAGTCTTTTGACATTTTATCAAGGCAAGATACGGATCTCAATAGTTTTTCAATGAATGATCAGATTGTTCCAAAACACATGGGAAAATCTTTTGGACAACCTGCAACACATGCTACATCTCTTTGTTTCACAATTTCTGCCTCAGATTTTCAATGTATAAAAGCATTGTGTAGTGTTGACTTCCTTAATGACACTACATAAACAGTTCAATAGATTTTGAAAGGAGGAACATATTGCTCCAAAACAAGTTTGAAAACCTTAAGTTTACCCCAAAGGTAATACTACAGCTCAGGTTTATTCAAATTTCACCTGACCTGAATTTAAAATAAAACTGAAAACTTTTCAGCAGTAATTAGAGTTCTCACAATTTAGCAATACAATTGCCTGCAGTCATTACTAAGGGTTATAGTCTGTCCTTTAGAGGGTGCTTGATAATGTTCAAGTTGTTTTAGAATTATGCCTCGCACCATTTTAAAGTTATTTATCTTTAGAATTGAGAGCACTGTAATTATTGCTGAATTACTACTGAAAAGTTTTCAGTTTTGTTTAAACTCATACAATTTGAATAAACACTCAACATATATTAGTTATGTTTATATTGTATCTCAAGTCATGTTTTTGTTGAGAAAAACAAGCATATCCCCATGCTCAGTAAACTATACTCATTTATACACACCGGTTTAAATGATGGAATGTCCCTTACCTCAGCTAGCAAAGTCTTTCTCGGATGCAATGTTTGTTGATTACAGAAGTGTCGCAGGGGATTACATTGCTACGGGGACGCTGCTTTCAGACGAGCTGCTCATATACAGGAGTAAAGAGTACATCGCTTATACAGTACATTTAAACAGGAACCCAGCTTTCTCGCAGTAAGCCACATCGCAATAACCCGCGTTTTGGTGTCCATCTAACCGTACTGACAGAACAGTTTGCTTATCAAATGTGATCATATTGTGTCCATACTCAACAGCGCACCCAGAGCATTCTGTTATAACTGACAGCTTTAGTTTGTGTGTTCAGGATTTAACATGCATCTCACTGTATATATGGCCAGTAAAGCAAAACTTTGCGAAATTGGAATAGTATTTTTACTTCACAAATATTTATTGCAGAACGAATACTCAAGTATTCGACTACTCGTGCACATCCCTAATTCAAATTATGCGTTCTCTGTTTACATTTTTCTGGATTCCATGTTAAATGTTTTAATTTAATATTATGATGAAATGGTGTTTAATAAAATTGACACATACAGTTTTAATCAAATAAAATATAGATTTTATTTTTTTACAAAATAATTGCAATTTTATTTTTGGTAAAATAAAATGCTGCACAACAGAGCTTCACAGTATTAATGAAAACATTAATGAAAAAAAATCTGATTATCTGTGGCACAAGGCTGCTTGCGTTTGTGATAATGCTTACAGATGATGATAATAGTAATAATAATACAGCCATTTAATATTACATAATTGTTATGAGTATTATTGCTAATTTTTGAATATAAAATTTGTATACAGTAGTTATATTTTTCTGCCTTCAATTTCACGCATCCATTTGAATAGAGCTTTCGTGTTAGCGGGACTTTTATTTTGACAGACCTTTGAGTTCTTCCTGTTTTTATGGGTTAGTTATATCAAGCTTCCCATTAAAGGAATAGTTCATCCAAAAATGAAAATTACGCCATCCAAGATGTATCTTTGATGAGTTTCTTCATCAAAACAGAATTTAAGATTTTCAGGATTTAATTTCAGGCCTCCTCTTCTAAACAATGCAAGTGAATGTACTCCATTTTTTGACAGTCTAAAAATATTTCGGGTGCATCAAATTAATCCACACGACTCCAGTCGACAAATAAAGTTCTTCTGAATGCAAACAATTGATTATTTTTAGAAACAATACTTTTTTACTACAAATGTTCGCTTCCGTACATCTCTGTGATGCGCGCTCATGAGCGCGTATCACAGAGATGTACGGAAGTGAACATTTGTAGTTAAAAAGTATATAAGTATTGTTTTGTTTCTCAATAATCAATCGTTTGGGTTCAGAAGAACTTTATTTGTCGACAGGAGTCGTGTGGATTATTTTGATGCACCCTAAATATGCATTTTGAACCGTCAAAAATGGAGTACATTCGCTTGCATTGTTTAGAGGAGGAGGCCTGAAATGAAATCCTAAAAGTCTTAAATTCTGTTTTGATGAAGAAATAAACTCAGATGCATCTTACTGAGGGTGAGTAAATTATCAGCAAATTTTCATTTTTGGGTGAACTACTCTTTTAATGCTGGAATACTCCCATCGCCACTCTCGAGCTGAAATCTCCGAGCTGCACCCGAGGAGTTCATTTAAGTGTTAACAGCCATTTATACTCTAAATTAAAACTAAGCATCAGTAGTGTGTTGTGTGAGTGTGCGCATGCGTGCGCCCATGTGTGCGTGTGTGGGAATCATGACAGAGCAGAGATGCACCTCTTGTTCATTCTGTAGCGTGCAGCGCATGTGACTGTATATTGTTTAAATTACATCCTTCTGCTGTTTAATGATCACACTTGACCATATCCAGAGGTTTTTTATTTTATTTTCAAATTGTCATGATTTCCTACCATTTTATATTTTTTTTGGTATTGCGGTACTTCATTAGTACCGGTAAACCACGCAACCATAGTATCTAGTGCCATTAAACAAGTCAACACTGCACAATGCTTCTAAATATTGACCCAGATATTGTGTACTGAAGAGATGTAGCATATCCTTTAGGTTACCCAGCTTGTTTTAAGAGTAATTGGTTCAACCATTTATAAAGTATTAAACTCTTATTAGTACATCCTTAAACTCTGCAGTGCCTAGTAGACAGTGCAATTACCAAACTAAAGTATGAAGTGTGTATGCTATAGAGGCTCCTTGAAATTGTTCAATTTGTTTTGAAAAACTGTGTCCAACCATCAGAAGGTATTGAGATTTTGGAGTGACTGGTGCAAAATAAAAGTTCTAGTAACCTATGCATTCTCTGAAGGAAACATTAATAATTTGTTAATTCTTTTTATTCATTCAAAGTGTAAAATTCATTCAAATTCATTCTCTAGTAAAACTTTCAAAATGTCATATCTTAAACACAGTTAACAAACAGTGTACTGTGTCATTTAAAGGGTGTTTCATAACATATTCAGTCTTTTTCAACACTATCCAATGACTTGAAGTATTGAAATTATAAAAATAAAAAAGTTTAAATATACAAACATTTTGAGTATGATGAGGTGAAATGTATTATATATATATAGTAGCTATTAGTACCAATTAACCAGTACAACAACTGGTTCTCACTTTTTATTAAAACCAAAAATCAATAAAGGTTTATATTTCTAAATCAGACCAATATGTTTGACGTATTCAATATTCAACATCCACTCAACTAGTAATACAATGGTTGAAATAATCGAAAAGTGCATTAAGGTTGCATGAAGAACATGTTTTAATATAAACAGTATCTGTCACAAGAATAGAAATTTACCGATTGTCAGTACAGGAAAGGCATAAGATAAAGAAGTAATAACGCACGCTGATCAGCGTCCGCAATCAAACGAAGGTGGTTTCATCTCATGCTGGTCACAAAAAAAAATAAAAAAATAAATAAAATTAAATTAAAAAAAAAAAAAAAAAAACAAATCGCACTTTATAGCCGGTCCCTAACTTCTCCAACACACGTTCGGTGGAGATTCGGAGAAAATATGACAAAATCGATGATGGCGTATTTTGTTTGATTAAACTATTTGTAGCTGATTGTCATACATGCCAGTTATTATAATTTACAACCACTGATGGTATTACATCCATTATTAGAAAACTATTGACAAAATTAGTCCGAATGTGTGAATATGAAACCAACTTTACCGCAGTCCTTCCAATAGTTCGTTACCACCAGCAACAGCCTCACTTAAAATATCCCCAAAGGGTTACAATTAAAATCACAATTGCAGTTTTGTTAACACATAAGGTTACATTATTAAAATGTCCGTTTCGGTCCAGTTATATTCTGGTTAATGTGTAGGTAAACTAGCTAAAAGTATTATTTTACAATGAGCCGGTTACATGTTTGAGCCACGTCATGAGCTAACATTAGCGAAATGGTTAGCCAGTCCCTTGAGCTTTATTAATTCAGAGTTTACAGAGCCGTGTGGATTTATTGTCCCTTTTTAGTATTTACTTCATTACTTTAAATCGCAAAGATATGGTTTATTCACCTACCGTTTGTAATAAAGGCAGTAACCACAGCAGGTAAACCTCCCCCGCCATCTCTTTTCCTCCTTCTAAGTCCAGTCGGAAGTGCGTCACACACATCCGCGACAGAAGCTTGTAGTCCAAAAACCCGGAAGAGAATTCACCAGATGTTTATTATTATTATTATTATTATTATTATTATTATTATTATTATTTATTTTTTAATGCTTTATTATCAACAAATAGCATGTACAAGAGTAACTTCCATATTACAACAGAGGAACATATCACATGCTTCACAATATAATAGAAATTATAATATTTTATTTCTTTATTTTTTTATTTTTTAAACAGAGATGGTACATATCTATATATTGTTGAATAAGCATAAATAGATACTTTTTATATGAAAATATTAAATGAAGAACATATTGCAGTTGTTTTAATTGCTTTGCTATTTTTAGAGTGGTATTTTGAGTGGTCCTCAACCCTGTTCCTGGAGGCCCCCCAACACAGCACATTTTGTATATCACCCTTTTCTGACACACCCAATTCAGGTCTTGGAGTCTCCACTAACGAGCTGATGAGTTGAATCAGCTGTGTTTCATTAGGGAGATATCCAAAATGTGCAGTGTTGGGGGAGCTCCAGGAACAGGGTTGAGAACCACTGCGAGTTTAACGCTTTGAGTATAGTGTGAATCTCTTCAGTCACAGAACTACAGCTGAACGCCTGACGTCAAAGCTGGCGAATGCGCATGCCCACTGATACAACGTGACTGCTGCCCACAGTGCCCAGGATTTAATAACAACCGAACCTACACTACAGATGCTGCTCATGTGCAGGCGAGTCTGAGGTAGTTGGATTCAATAAGTATAACGTTTTATGTCAGTTGTTGTTTAGGCAATAAGTGTCCACTGAGTAAAGTTCACTGTTTGTGTTTATATTCGTGGACGGACTTTGAGGATCATGAAATAACAGTGTTACCCGTTGCATCTATGAAGTGTCTGTCATAAACTTCTCGATCGCGGCATGTCCTCTCCGTGTTGGATTTTTTGATGGGGCTTTTAAGAGTAAAGATGCCGCCGAAGTTTCAGCTCCTGGCTCTGTTGGCTTTTGCGATTGCCATGATCTTCTTGGAAAACCAAATTCAGAAGCTTGAGGAGTCACGGGGAAAGCTGGGTGAGAATCACTGTACATTTGCTAGCGAATTTACTGGGTTTAACGAGCAGGTTTTTTTTTTGTTTTTTTTTGTTTTGTTTTTTTGTGCTACATCATGTCTTATGCAGCAGCTGCATTTTCATTCAAACAAGATCCAATATTCGTGTACTCCGATCTAGTTGTGCAATGAATATTGTATAAGTAATTTTCCATCATGCATCTGTTGCACATTAAATGGAACTACTGCATCAAACATGCCACTAGTGGTCAACCGATGTGGGTTTTTCAATAGCTGATACCGATATCTGGAGAGGAGGGTGGCTGATATAAATGCCGATAAACATAGTACAATTTAAGAACAGCAAATCAGATTTTCACAAAATTTCTTAGGTGAAACAAACACATTTGCTTAAACTTGAAAAGAAAAAGCTTGAAAACAGAAAGTGTTGACTATACATTGACAAATCTATTGGTATATTTTGGAACTGACACAAGGGAAAGTTAACACTTCAATCAGACACAGTTATCGGTCGATGCCGATAATTGCAAAATGGCCAAATATTGGCCAATTAATCAGACTGACCGATATATAGGTCTATCACTACATGCCACTATTGCACATTAAAGTAGCTGTTTGCTGTTCATTGCTTCAGGCTGGTTAGTACTATTGGAACCCATTTAAATCTGTAAAGTAAAAGTTCTTATCTTTGTTACAACAGAACAATTAAAGTAATCAAATGATAAGAAGGTTAAAAATCTGTGGCGTTCCAAAAATCAATGTTCAGTTTGATTTCAAGGTGTGATTTCTGACACAATCCAACTGTCTAACAAGTTCATGAGCCAAGTCAAACCCACATGCCTACAGTGATTTGGATATGGGCTATTTCATGTCCTGCACAGGATATTTTAAATGCTGGACTGCAATGCATAATTTCTGCATCGTATCTGTTTCATAGCACCTTCACAGAGATAGACTATATCTGTGCCACACTTCAGTTATTATAATTCTTTGTTTGTTCGTTTAAATAATTTAATTCTATTAAAAATGGGCACACAGGTTTAGTTTGGCTTAGATGGTTCCCACCATTCATGTTAAGTTATTCACATCAACTTATTGCAGTTGCATAACTGCAGTGAAATTTAAGATACATTAGCAGGCAGAGAGGTGAGAGAAAGGTTTTCCATCTGGTTATAATTGGAGAGAGCTGTCAGTCTCGGCACTGGATAAATTGACGTTGTTTATGAACCTGTCATCCTGTTACACATCATGGTTAACTGTAAATAAATTGGGTCTGTAAGACATAGATAGTGTAAACTGTTTTATATATGTGCATCAATATTTTTGTTCATTTTCTGACTGTTCTTTATGTCTCGCATCAATTAAACACTTTGATTTATCACATATTTCCATTTGCTGTAATGATGACCGCTGACGTGCACTTTCACGGTTCATCAGCTTTGGAAAGTTATTTGATATCTAACCTGATATTAATTTGTCTCCATTTGCTAATGGAAGATCTGAGATTCCCTTTGAACTCAGTTCAGATCGGTACTGTTTTTAGCCCTGATGAGAGCTGTGAAAGAACCTAAGCCATGTGTTATGTTTTGGCACACACTACATTGACTAAAGTACATCTTTAGATCCAAAATAGCCATGTGTTTATGATGTCTAAAGTCTCTTTGAAAGCTCTGTTGATTGTTGAAAAAGGTTTCGGGGTCAGCGGATAACGCCTAAACAAAATATTTCTCCACCCTACAAATCAAATGATTGAACGGTATGGTTTATTATCCTTTATACTGTACATTTGATATAATTTATATAAATGATTATTATGCATTAAGTACACTATCCATGTACCCTAGATTTGTAGATTTGCTCAATTGTAGCATAAATCTTTACTATTCTACCACTATCTTATACCACTAGATTTTTAACTAAAAGACAAATAGTACAGTTTAGTTTACATGTGATGAACAGAATTTCAAACAAACAAACTGAAAAATTAGTTGTGAATTTGCTTATATTGCTCTCAGAATATGACAGTTTATACATATCTTACACGTGTGTAACAAATAAAAAATTCAATTCAAGACAGTTGGTAGATTTTGTAGTGTGTAAAATGGTAAACATGATTTGGGGCAAAGTATGAGCCTTTGTTTCACATCGCAAGTGTGAATGGCACGTGAGCATATCGTATTTTTTCAGTGCCCCTGTTAACAGGTTACAGCAGTGGTTCTCAACCCTGTTCCTGGAGGCCCCCCAACACTGCACATTTTATATATCTCCCTTTTCTGACACACCCAATTCAGGTCTTGGAGTCTCCACTAACGAGCTGATGAGATGAATCAGGTGTGTTTCATTAGGGAGATATCCAAAATGTGTAGTGTTGGGGGGCATCTAGGACCAGGGTTGAGAACCACAGGGTTCCAGCACTGACATCGGAAGTGTCAGCAGTGCGTCAGAGCGTAGCGTGCGCAGAAGTGCAGTGGAGGTTTCGGCTCAGAGTCTATTTTTGCAGCACCGCTCGTGCTCAATTAAAGTGACCGTGCACTGTTGATGGATAAAATTAATGTGATTTGACACAAAGTTCACAATGCACAGAATAAGCATACTGTATATTAGTAGTCTAGTGTGTCTTTATACTGTATGAATTGGAGCACATCTGGGGAAAAAAAAGATAAAAACAATTCCAGGAGATTTAACCATTTAAACCAATTTAAAGTATTTTTATTATAGATCTTAATCAGAAGTATGGTTTATAATTTAAAACTACAGTAAACTACAACTTATGAGCCTGAAAATGAGACAAAAAAACTCTTTTATGTACTATTAAACATAGAACAGGTCTATAGTAGAGGTCAACCGATATACCGGTTTTGGCGATTAATTGACACCGATAACAGATTTCTGGAACTATCGGTTATCTGCAAAAATCCACACCGATAGTTTTTCCCCATTGCGTCTGGTTCTGAAGCGGCTGGGAAGGGTCCACTGTCATTATACAGCACTTCACTGATGCCTTGTGGTGTTTTTGACAAGTGAGACTACACTCTGCATGGAGCGGAAAACTTAAGATGCGGATTTAAAACATCAACCATGAAAAGGTCTGTATACAGTACAGGTTGTCCTATCATTATAAAGTAATTAATTTGTTGACTAGATGCTGCATTAGTAGAGAACAGCAGTATGTTTGCCGACAAGTCTGAGAGGATGTTAACATTAAAGCTAACCTCATGCGGTTCAGTTCCATTCTGTTGTGTTCCAACTGTTTGAATAGCCCCTGGCCTGGGCTCATAGTCTGAGCCGCTTCACCACCGAGTTCAGCCAAATACCACTACTATCTGTGAATATTGCTACTCTACATACAACTGTTACCCCGTGTGACTCTTACCCTCCCTAGCAACCAGGCCAATTTGGTTGCTTAGGAGACCTGTTTTTTTTTTAACAGCCTGGATAGGAATGTTCTATGCAATAAAATAATGGTGCTGAATGGTTTATGTATTTATTTCACCCTCTTGTGGACTAAGGAAACAATGTAAATTTTAAAATCAGCTGACTTTAACATTCGAATATTAGTTCATATATATATATATATATTTATATATTTTAGTTTAAAAAGTACAAAACATTTTCATGATTCAGTAAGTACTGTTTATTTTTGTAATAAAGTTCAGCACTATTTTGAATGTTATTTTTTCATTCAATATACATTTTAAAACTCTCGTTTGATTAATCGGTTATCGGCAGGTACTGCCCAACTTAGTTATCGGTATCTGAAAATTCCACTAACGGTCGACATCTTGTCTATGGCTTCAGCAATACCCACTCACAGCCGAGTTTGCTTTCTCTTGTAAATGCACGTGACTGATCGTGATGTCGGTACATTCAGATCTTACCTCATTCGTGTTCAACAATGGATGATACAAGACTGATTGTGGAGGTGGAGAAGCACAAAGTGCTCTATTGTTTACCTTTTAGAACCAGCCATGTGTTCCTCCTCCTCATAAGATTTCATGACAATCAAGTTTGTAATACTAATCAATGACCCACTCCTGATAACCATTTTATAAGTTATGGTCTTTATTCAAATAAATACTCATCATAGTAACATAGAAATCACAGTAATTTTCTGTATAGAGCCGCTGCTGTGACGCTATAAAAACGCTTCCAGTGTGAGAGCCCTGTTGAGTCTGCAGCTGCAGTTACACTGTAGTTAAGCTGACACTATGCTCACATCTCGCTCAAGCTTGTGATGTTAAATGTGCGTTAAACGCTTTACTAGCTTTTTGTTAAATTTCGTCAACACTTTACAATAAGGTTCCATTTGTTAAGATTAGTTAACATGAACTAACAATGAACAATACTTTTACAACATTTGTTAATCTTGGTTAATGTAAATTTTAAAAAGTATTAGTTAATATTAGTTAATGCACTATAAATTAATATGAACTAAGAATGAACAATTGTATTTTTATTAACTAACATTAACAAATATTAATATATGCTGTAAATAAATATGTTTATTGTTAGTTCATGATACCTAATGCATTAACTAATATTAACGAATAGATCTTTATCCTGAAGTTCAAACCAGTTTTTAAAACTTTTTAATGAATTCCTAAGGCATATTGCTGCTTGCATTGTCAATTTATATAGCATTTTTTACACTGAAGACACCATAGAGTTTTTTTTTTTTTTCTTTGCACTGAAAACGCCACACTATCCCATTTCTCCTAGACAGCCTTAGTCATTCTGTCTAGCCAGTAAACACTGAGAACTGGAACAAACAGACCTTGGTTATCAAGCGTCAACATAAAATGTCCCCAAGTTGACTTCCATGTCTCTCTACATTGTAGAGTCTCTTGGAGGGAAATCGTTCTGGAGGAAGTTATTTGTTCTAAGGAAAGACTGTAACTTGATTTGAGTCATCGAAAAGACATCAGTCAGAATGTAACTCGTTAGGATTGATAGCTGATCGCCATAAATCCTCCCTTTCTCCAGAGCTCCTTGACATTTGTAGATATTACATTTCATTTGCGCTTCGTATTATTTTTAGCCTTAACTGGAAAAAGACATTCACCTTTCTCATTAAAATGTTTTTGCAGTATCATATCACTTTCATGAGTCATTGTTTTAATCTCTTTACCGTCTTTAAATGTAGTATTACTAATAAATAGATGCTTACAATGCGAGTATTTTATTTTATTTTATTTTTTTTGAGGAAAGTGTATACATGAATTGACCGAAATACACAACGGTAATGGCAAAAAATCATTTTGTTATGTAAACATAATACAAAAAAATGCAGTGACATTTCCGTCTCGGTAATTGGACTTCTGAAGAGGTGCTCAACACCTCAAGCGTGTGAAGTCCAATAAAGGTGAACTTCCAGTCTTCCATTCTGAATCAGTTACAGCCTGAGGGCCCATTCACTGCCTGTCCAGTTTTAAATGAACACTTTCACTCAGCAAAATGCAGCGGTTGTGTGTCCCTCAAGTAGGAAATTGGTAATTATTCATGGTGTTTTTCTCATTAACTTGCAATTATATTATTACATACGGCTGGGTATTGCAGCAGTAATGATAAATAAGATGGCAATACAGTGTGGTACACAGTCTACCCATAAATGCTTGAGCTTTGACTCCTTTTACCTCAAAAAATCCCCTATTGCAGTACATCACACACAATTGAGCTATAAGATTGTTATGTAGCTGAGAGGCAAAAGACTAATACAAGACAGTGGATTTCTTTAGTGAAGTTTAGTCTTGTTGTAAAAAATTTCTCAATAAATTTTTTAACATTAGTTAATGTAGCATTAGGTATCATGAATCACTGACATGCACAGAACGAGGGCTACAGGGGCACAAGCCCCTGCCCATTTCGTTCACAAATCTAAGGGTTAAGCAGAGGTGCCTTTTAAGAGCACAGAGATTTAAGCAGAGGTGTTTTCACTACAGCACAATTGGCAATCTTGGATAGGCCTAGCCCACCTTTGTCAGTCGGCCTATGTAACTTATTAAAATGCAATCTAGGACACTTACCATTCCAAATGAAGGACTTTGCTATGCTATCAAATTGCTTAAAATAAGAGAGGAGGACATCTACAGGGAGAGATTGTAGCAGGTAGTTGAATTTTGGAATGCAATTCATTTTAATAACATTAACCTTCCCAATCATAGATAAATGTAATGAAGCCCAACTGCCCACGTCGCTCAAACTCTAACTAAATAAGAGAAATTTGCTGAGAATAAAATGCCCAAATACTTAATGCCCTGTTTGGGCCACTGGAAGATGCCCGGCTGGAAAGCCGGTACTGGGCAGTACGCTGTCAAAGACAAAGCTTTGGATTTAGACCAATTGACTCTGTATCCCAGGAACTTAGAAAAGCAATTAATAAATCTATGGAGGCAAGGCATAGATCTAATGGGGTCAGAGACGAATAATAAAATATAATCTGCATAAAGCAAAAGCTTATGCACAAACCCTGTCGATTGCCCCTATCCAGAGTAAAATAATCTGAAATTAATTCATTTGTGTGTACCGCTGCTACCGGGTGTCTATAACTTAATCCATCCAATAAAAGTATTCCCAAACTATTTCCAAAATCTTAAAAAGATAATCCCATTCTACCATATCAAACGCCTTTTTGGCGTCAAGTGAGATGGCCGTGACCGGAGTCTGATCATTCGCCACTGACCACATAATATTGATGAAACACCTAATGTTATCAGAAGAGCTGCGGCCCCGAATAAACCCCACCTGATCTATATGTATAAGAGATGTCATAACTTAATCGGTTAGCCAGAATTTCTGACAATATTTTTACGTCTAGCTGGATTAGGGAAACTGAAAGGTAACTCTTACACTTGCTTGGATCTTTGTCCTTTTTAAGAATCAGACTGATCCGGCCTTGTGTCATGGTTGGCGAAAGCTTTCCATTCTTTAATGATTCTGTATAAACTTCTAACAAAAGTGGAGCCAGTTCTGTAATATAAGATCTAAAAACTTCAGCGGCAAAACCATCTGGCCCCGAAGCCATGCCTGTAGGCAAGGCCTTAATTACCTCACCAAGCTCTTCCAAGGTTATCTCAGAATCAAGAGAATTTTTTTTGCTCATTCGTAAATTTAGGAAGTTCTAATGGTTCCACAAAGTTTCTAATGTCTTCATCGGTAGACAAAGACGTGGAACTATAGAGATCCAGATAGAACTCTTTAAAAGCATTATTAATATCAATGGCTGAGGTAAATATTTTACCACCAGCATATTTCACTGAGGAAATGGTAGAAAAAGACTCTCTCTGCTTTATATATCTAGCCAAAAACTTTCCTGCTTTGTCCCCCGACTCAAAATATGACTGTCTTGCCCTGAATAGCCAAAACTTCACCTTCTGCGACAAAATAGTATTTCAATTGGGTCAATTCCCTGAGGCCATCAGAAGACATTCGGCGCTTCAGCTCTGCTTCTGCACTTTTAATATTCTTTTCCAACTCCACGAGTTCTCGTGCTTTGGATTTTTTTGATGAATGAGGCATATTGTATGATCCGGCCCCTAAGAACCGCCTTAAGTGCCTCCCAAGCCACGCCCACAGAGGATACTGAGGACCAGTTGGTCTCCATAGACATTGATTTCAACCTTTAGTATTTGTTGGAATTCAGGATTTTGCAAAAGGGATACATCAAGGCGCCAACTATATGACTTCTTTTTCTCCATATGTGGCAACACCTCTTAAACTCACCAGGGCGTGATCTGAGACTAAAATGTTTCCAATTGAGCAATCAACAACAGGTTAAATGAGGGACTTGGATATATAAAAAAAATCTATTCTAGAATAAATCTTATGGACTGATGAAAAAAACGTATAGTCCCTAACAGATGGCTTCAAAAGTCTCCAAATATCTGCAAGACCAAGACGTTTACACATCCTATGAAGCGTCAATGTTGCTCTAGGGGGCTTACACACCTTTGCTTCACTATGATCAAGGACTGAGTCCATCAATAAATTAAAGTCTCCTCCCAATATTATATCATGAGGGGTGCCAGTGGCTTGCAACATCCCTTCAAGATCTATAAAAAAGCCCTGATCATCAGCGTTAGGTGCGTAAATATTAGCCAAAATCAAGCTTTGCCCCTGAATTTCTGCTAAAACAATAATGACTCTTGTTAATTTGTCTTTAATCTGTTTGAGACATTTAAATTGTAGATGTTTACTTATCAATGTAATGACTCCCCTGCTCTTACTTGAGCCAGCACTAAAGAAAACATATCCACCCCATATCTTCCCAAATTTTTCAGCTTCCTGCGGGGAAAGATGCATTTCTTGAAGAAACACTATATCATATTTCTTATGTTTAAGAAAAGAAATAACCTTCCTTCTTTTTATGGGGTGCCCCAACCCATTCACATTCCACATGGAGAGAGACAATCCACTCATATTAACATATTAACATATTAACATTTGACATTTTGACATATGAGAAAAAATAGATTGTGTGTCAAAAATAAAATTATAAAGACCACATTCCACATTGGTGCAACAATCAACCCCAGAACTTTCCCCAGAACAAAAACAGAAAAAGGAAAACCCCGCGCAGGACAGCACCAACTGGCGTCCATCCTTCTAAACTCAAACAGTCCATGTACGCCTACGAGAGCCCCCGTGACAACTTTGCTGTCAGATTGCTGAAGTCCGATGTTTCTATACAAAAATTTGTAAGACAGAATTACACAACAGAAGAAAATCGATAAAACAAACTCCAGCCCATAAGCGGAATAAACACACACACACACACACACACAAAAACGTGTAGATTCATTCACTTAACTGTCTCGAAGGTGTGTACCTCCATAAAACAAGCTCCAGCCGCTAGCGGAACCAGCACAAAAAAAAAACAAAAAAAAACAAACGGCCCGTTCAGTTCTTTGGCCAGTCAAACTCACTCCAATGTCCTGCAAGAAATATTCCACAAACCAACTCCAGCCAACAGGAGGCATAAGCACCCAAAAACAAATACATTTAAAAAAAATGTATTACTATATTTTCAAATTAACATTGTGGCAGACAAGCCTCTCGTTCGTTGGTAAAGGAGGAAGCAGGAACCGGATTGACACTCAACAAGACTTTAATTACAACTTAAAACACTGAACTGGAACATAATAACATGACGACACACACACACACACACACACACACAGCTCCATGTGTGTGTGTGTGTCTCTCTCTCTCCAGCACTCCTGACTCTGCCTCTTATTTCTCTCCCACTGATCGGGCTGCTCAGCACCAGGCGTGCACACTCACAGCCTGGCCACGCCCTCTTCCTCATCACAAACATTAACCAAGATTAGTAAATGCTGTAAAAGTATTGTTCATTGTTAGTTGATGGTAACAAATGTTAACAAATGTAAGCTCAGCCACTCAAGCCTGTCATCCAAGTTTTTTTGATGGAAAAATTATGTAAATATATATATATAATATATATAAATGTAAGGGGGTTCAGTGGAAAGGAGGAGGCGAGAACCGGCTTAATAATATAAATAATAATTTAATAAACAACTTAAACACACAACCAAAAACCACACAGTACAGCTGCCTGCAATTCTCTCTCTCTCAAACTGTCGTCCCCGGCTGCCTTTATCCCTTGCGCGCCCCATCAGGCTGATTGGGGACCGGGTGTGTCTCATTCCAGCCCGGCCCCGCCCTCCTCGGCTCTACAATAAAATATTAAATTTTCTTAAACTTATTCATAGAAAGTGCCGTTTCTCTTCTGGCAATTATAAAAATCTAAATGCCATTTGCAAGAGCAGCAAGTTTCTATGTTGTTGATGTTGAGTTTGACATCATAATGTGGTATAGCAACAGTTGTTGTCATGGGCGGCACCAGTTGTCTGTATGTGATGGTTGGGGACTGGTTTCTTTGACCCCAAGAACAGTCGCAGTGATGGGAATGTGCTATGGTTGGCTTGACATCATCACTCCACACAAGCAGCTGCCCGGCCAGCTTGCATTACACACTACTGTCACCACATCATGTGCACTGTCAAGTTTCCATCCTGAGATCCCACGAGTATTTCGAGGCCAGAAGCCAAAAGGCCTTCTCTCTTTTTATGTGTGGATTGAATTTTGTCCATTTAAGTATGTTTAGTTCTAGTCTGTATTTTGCATTACACAGATCTGTCCTGTGTTCCTTCGATATTACTCATTTACTTTATTTCAAATTATAAATGCTCATTTAGCAGATGCTTTTATTCAAAATGACTTACAAGAAGTAGTACTGTACATCAAATGTACAGGGTAAAGCATGTCATTGCTTCTTGGCAGATTTCGGAAAATGTTGGTATTTTTATTCCAAGATAGTGTGGCCAGAATTTCTTTTCAGTAATGCAGATACAGTGGGGTTCATAGGTCTGTGGATTTAAAAAGGGGTTAAATCTGGATTTAAAAAAAATTGAACTTGAAAAGAAACAGTAGGTTTTAGGATTTTGAACAATTCAAAACAAACGTGTAATGTGAATGAGTATAATTAACATAATATGAAAAATAAATATTTAAGATTATTCATATTTAAGATTAAGAAAAGGTCAGATTTCTTTGCTTCCATTAAAGCACACATGCTCTTTGTAACATTCTCAAATCTTGCTGGGATAACATGGATCATCAGGATTTGCACAAACTGCCCATGCCAGCTCGAGGCTTAAAAGAGGAACATATCAAATACTAAGACATTCTGAAATTCTGAATTGAAATGTTACATTTTGTTTTATTATTCAGCTTTTCACACACATTGTCATGCAATTAATATAGCTAATTTGTACTGGAAAAAATTAAGATAGCAAAATTATAGAAGCATTTTCACGAGTGGACAAGTGTTCCCTGGTTGTTACAGTATTCTTAAGCATTTAAGCCTTCTGCATCACATTGCTGAGGCCATTACCTCAAGATTACAGTAACTAGTAAAAGACTCAGACATTCATTTAATTTTAGGGGGTGATTATACAAGCTCCAGTATTCTTTTCAATCCCTCTCGTACATCATTGTGAGCATCTCTGTACATATCTGGTATGGCAGTTTAATTTGCAATATTCAAATGGATTATGAAAAATGTCTCCTCATCTTGGAGCTGAACTGATTGTGTTAAACATCTCTCTGCCTGCATTACAGAACGAGCTATTGCCAGACATGAGGTACAAGAGATTGAGCAGCGGCACATTCAGGAGTGGGTAAAGGAAGATGTGCAAGAGGAGGACAATACGGTGGTCATCTACAACCGAGTGCCAAAAACAGCCAGCACCTCCTTCACCAACATAGCCTATGACCTGTGCAACAAGAACCACTACCATGTGCTGCACATTAATACCACTAAAAACAACCCTGTCATGTCCTTTCAGGACCAGGTCAGAGACTTCTATCTTCTCAAATTATCAGGCAATGCAAGATCAGTGTCAGTCGGTCCAAAGTGGGGGCTGTTGAATTGACTTTTGACCTTATAAAATTGTTTTTGTACTGTTTGTGTATGTTTATTAGTGCTTCTCACTTGCAGCCATCCAAACAGCAGATTATAATACTGAAAGCATTCCCCATGTTTCTGTGTAATGAAATGCTCCAAACAGTCTCCTAATGACACAAGGCATTTCCTTAATAGTGGAGTACAGCAGATGTTCAGTATGATTAAATAAGTACGTTTTTCACTCATGAAACTCTGAAGCTTAAGTTTGTTTATTTTTTTTAGATCAAAACTTTAAAGCTGAAGTGTGTAATTTCATCACCGCTAGTGTCACCAAATGGAAATGCAAAAATTACGACCGTTTTCAAACAGGTTTCTTGAGCATTCCCCCCTGTGTGCCATTGGTTGTGGAAACAGATAATCCAGCCCAAAATTCATGCCATTGGTTGAGCCAGTGTTGCTGTGTTGGGCTTGTCATTATGCTCAAACAAACAGAGTAATGTTTTGATGGTGTCACAGTGATTACACTTTTCAAGGAAATCGACCTACAAATGGATTACTTGGTTTTCTTGGCTGTTATATTAAGCAGGGATAAGAAAAAATATTTTAACATTATTTATTTTTTCCAGGTACGATTTGTCAAGAATGTGACTTTATGGAAAGAGATGAAACCTGCATTCTACCATGGACACGTTTCCTTTCTGGACTTCACTAAGTGCGTGCCGTGTGCAAATTCCCTCAATCTGTTGTGGTCAGTTTGCTAGCATGAATGGAAACAAAATTATGTTTAGACTGGTTTTAGGTTTTGCATTCAGTGCCAACACCAGAGTGATTTACCAACATTCTGCATAATTAGAAATCTACATCAGGGTTTGTGGTCCATATCTTCAACTCTGCAGACCCCTTGGCATGTCCAAAAGGGGGCGCTATGTCACAAAATGTTTATTCTCAAAATGTTCAAGTCTCCGTACGTAAGTCAGGCGTATGTGGTATTGTTTGAAAGCTTAGAATCTGATTTTCATAGATAACCATCACATTCTGCATTCATGTTACATAAAATAACAAAATAAGGCCCGAAAACATCTGCGTCACAAATCAGCACCACCTAGAGGTAATGTGGTAGAAATATTAATATGAATATAAAAGTCTTTTAAACAGGACTTATAGACAAATCATATATCAAATGAAAGCTATAATTCTTAGGAATGTGACTGTACAGTTTGTTTTGTTGCCCTAATACCACAGTTCAAAAGATTTGTCAAAGAATCACAAAGTGAAATATGATTACAAATGTCTCTTATGCAACGATCACAGCTGTAAGCCCCAAATAGCTAAAAACGTTATATCTGCTCTTACCTTTAGGCAGTTTAAAAAAAAAAAAAGAGCCATTTTTTACTTGTCTGTCCACTAATCTAATGTTACATCTTAGGCCCCGTTTCCGCCTGGTATTACAATGAGTCTTGGTTGATCCGATCACGTGGTCAGGTGAGACACATGACTGTTTATACCTGGTCACAAATGCTTCTCCTGTGACCTCAGATCTGTATTTAGGGCTGACCACATGGGATCGGATCACCCGAAACGCATCTTAATACCAGGTGGAAATGGGGCCTTAGATGTCCAGAACAAAATATGCAGTCCAGCAGGAGAAGCATGCTAAAAAAATCTTTGGAAATATACAGATCTGGAAAAAATTAAGAGAGACCACTGCAAAATGATCAGTTTCTCTGGATTTACTATTTATAGGAATGTGTTTGAGTAAAATGAACATTTTACCTTTCTGTAAACTACTGAAAACATTTTTCTCAAATAAATATATTGTCATTTAGAGCATTTATTTGCAGAAAATGACAACTGGTGAAAATAAAAAAGATGCAGTGTTTTCAGACCTCGAATAATGTAAAGAAAACAAGTTCATATTCATTTTTAAACAACACAATACTAATGTTTTAACTTGGGAAGAGTTCAGAAATCAGTATTTGGTGGAATAATCCTGATGTTCAATCACAGCTTTCTTGCGTCTTGGCATGCTCTCTACCAGTTTTTCACATTGCTGTTTGGTGACTTTATGCCACTCCTGGCACAAAAATTCAAGCAGCTCTGCTTTGTTTGATGGCTTATGGTCATCCATCTTCCTCTTGATTACATGCTAGATGTTTTCAATGGGGTTCAGGTCTGGAGATTGGGCTGGCCATTACAGGGTCTTGATCTGGTGCTCCTCCATACACACCTTGATTGACCTGGCTATGTGGCAAGGAGCATTATCCTGCTGGAAAAAAAAACAATCCTCAGAGTTGGGGAACATTGTCAGAGCAGAAGGGAGCAAGTTTTCTTCCAGGATAACGTTACGTGGATAACCGTACGTGGCTTGATTCATGTGTCCTTCACAAAGAAGAATCTGCCCAATTCCAGCCTTGCTGAAGCACCCCCAGATCATCACTGATCCTCCACCAAATTTCACAGTGGGTGCGAGACACTGTGGCTTGTAGGCCTCTCCAGGTCTCCATCTAACCATTAGATAACCAGGTGTCTAACCATTAGACGACTAATTGGATTCATCAGAGAAGATTACCTTATTCTAGTCCTCTACGGTCCAAACCTTATGGTCTTTTGCAAACCTCAGCCTGACTCTTGTTTCCTTTTCAATGATGAAGGGGTTTGCATGACTTCAGCCCTGCCCCTAGGAGCCTGTTTCGAAACATCCTTGCCATGCACTTCACCCCAGCTGTCATTTGCCATTCTTTTTGTAGGTCACTTGATGTCATCTTACGGTTGTTGAGTGACATTCGAATGAGTTGGCGGTCATCCTGGTCAGTGGAGAGGGTTCTGAAAAATTAGACAAATGTTTGGCTGTTAGTATTCAGTATGTGTAAATGGTGAGCTTTTAAATTTGAGTGAAAAATTGCAGACAGCAGCCCAAAAATGCACCAGAGTTGAAGAGGTTAATGGATAAAGTGGCAAAACGCATGGTTTTTAACAAAAATATTTCCTGCCACTGTGATTATGTTAAGAAAGCACTTTGATGCTGCTGACTCCTGGTGGTATTGAAAAGAATTGCACCAGTCCTGTCAAACATACACTACTGGTCAAAAGTTTTGAAACACTTGACTGAAATGTTTCTCATGATCTTAAAAATCTTTTGATCTGAAGGCGTATGCTTAAATGTTTGAAATTATTTTTGTAGACAAAAATATAATTGTGCCACCATATTCATTTATTTCATTACAAAACTAAAATGTAATTAAAAAAAAAAAAAAAAAGTTTTTGAAATTGATGACTTGGACCAAATAATAAAGAAAAGCAGCCAATAAGTGCCCAACATAGATGGGAACTCCTTCAATACTGTTTAAAAAGCATCCCAGGGTGATACCTCAAGAAGTTGGTTGAGAAAATGTCAAGAGTACATGTCTGCAAATTCTAGGCAAAGGGTGACTACTTTGAAGATGCTAAAATATAACACAGTTTTGATTTATTTTGGATTTTGTTAAGTCACAACATAATTCCCATAGTTCCATTTATTATTCCATAGTTTTGATGACTTTACTACTATCTAAAATGTGAAGAAAAAAATTATGATAATAATAAAGAATGAGTAAGTGTTTCAAAACTTCTGACCGGTAGTGTATTCTTCTAATCTACACAATACAATCATGTTGTTTGTTTTCCATTTTGTTGATCTCCAAATACATTTTGACATACATTATGAAATTCACAGACACGTATACTGTATGCACCTACATATTACATCATGTAATGCAATGTAATAAATGGGTTTGTCGTCTTTTACAAAGACAGAATATGGATTTAAAGGGATAGTTCACCCAAAAAAGAAAAATACTTTTCTCGCCCTCATATCGTTCCAAACCATTGTGATTTTCTTTTTTCACAAAATGGCATGTTAGGCAGAATATCATGATGGACAGCCTTAGTCACCATTTACTTTTATTGAATGGAAAAAAGCAACCTCAACATTCTTCAGAATTTGTCCTCTTGTGTTTCACATACGAAAGTCATACATGTTTGAAACAACATGATGGTGAGTAAACGATGACAGAATTTTAATTTTTGGTTGAACTAAACCGTTAAATACTTAAAGCTGGAGTGTGTAATTTCAGCGCCACCAAACAAAAAAAAATTTCTAACGACTTTCCGAAAACAACCACGTCTGCCACTGATTGAACAAACGATAGTCCTGCACCAAGCTCAAGCAAGTGATTGATTCAGTGCTGTTGTGTCGAGCTGGACGGGTCACTCAAAGCAAACAGAGACATTTTTATAGTGCTACAGAGACACAGTGTTTACAGTTTGTGAGAAAATTAACCTTTAAATGGCTTAGTTGTAGTTGTGTCTGCATATTTAACTGGGATAAAAGTATTTTCACACAGAAAAAGTTACACACTTCAGCTTTAAAATATAGACGTATACTGTTCCTTTCTTTATCAGATTTGGGGTAAAGAAAAGGCCAATTTACATAAATGTCATCCGGGACCCCATTGAGCGCCTGGTGTCTTACTACTACTTCCTGCGCTTTGGTGATGACTACAGGCCAGGCCTACGACGCAGGAAGCAAGGAGACAAAAAGGTGATTTTTAGTTGAAGTGTCAGTATTGATGTCATAGCTGTCATGTTTTTTAAACTCTAAGATCTGGGTGTGTTTCAGACGTTTGATGAGTGTGTAGCTGCAGGAGGATCTGATTGTGCTCCAGAGAAACTGTGGCTTCAAATTCCCTTTTTCTGCGGTCACTACTCTGAGTGCTGGTAGGTATTTTAATAGGTTGGTATTTATTTATTCATTTATTTATTATTTTCTCCCCAATTTGGAATGCCCAATTCCCAATGTGCACTAAGTCCTCGTAGTGGCATAGTGACTTGCCTCAGTCCGGGTGGCAGAGGATAAATCTCGGTTGCCTCCGCGTCTGAGACCGTCAGTCCGCGCATCTTATCACGTGGCTTGTTGAGCGCGTTACCGTGGAGACGTAGCACATGTGGAGGCTTCACGCTATTCTCCGCGGCATCCACGCACAACTCGCCATGCGCCCCACCAAGAGTGAACCACATTATAGCAACCACGAGGAGGTTACCCCATGTGACTCTACCCTCCCTAGCAACCGGGCCAATTTGGTCGCTTAGGAGACCTGACTGGAGTCACTCAGCACGCCCTGGATTCGAACTCGTGACTCCAGGGGTGGTAGTCAGCGTCTTTACTCGCTGAGCTACCCAGGCCCCCCCCGTCTTTCAGTATATTTGAGAGAAATCTATAATTAAGGCTACTATAATCTTATTTTCTCTTTTTTTCCCCACAGGAACATTGGCAGTAAATGGGCATTGGAGCAGGCCAAATACAACCTGGTGAATGAATATATGTTAGTTGGGGTGACAGAAGAGTTGGAAGACTTTGTTATGATGCTGGAGGCAGCACTTCCTCGTTTTTTTAAAGGGGCCGCAGAGCTCTATCGGACAGGTATGATTGCTTAAGGATCTTGTCTTTGCAAGAGTAGATGAACTGTAGATGAATTCTCAAGCGGAAACACTTTATATAAACTAACCATAGAGATGTAGATTGTGATGATGACAATCATATGTTTGTGTTTCTAACTGCATCTAAAGGGAAGAAATCTCACCTAAGGAAGACAAGTGAGAAGAAGGCACCCACCAAAGAGTCTATTGCCAGACTACAGCAGTCAGACATCTGGAAAATGGAGAATGAGTTTTATGAGTTTGCACTAGAGCAGTTCCAGTATGTTCGGGCTCATGCAGTGAGAGAAAAAGATGGAGAACTGTACCTACTGGCACAAAACTTTTTCTATGAGAAAATCTATCCAAAAACTACCTGACACTCAAGAGTGCTACATAATGCTGTAAGATGTTGTCAGAAACACTAGAGGAGAGAAGACATTACATTTATTGGTACATTCTGGCTAATCGCTCTCCATCTGGATTTGTACATTACAGGAACTGAATCAAGTAAGTGCCACAGGGAAGAGTCTTGGGGCCAAGTAGCTTTCAGGAGCTTTATACCCCCCAAAACATATCATTTCAAAATTCTCAGCTGAGCTTTAATTGACTGAGATCTTTTCATTATTACAGACAACTATCACCTTTTTGCCATATGCTCTTGGACTTTAAACAGATGCTGCCATGTTTCTTGAGAGATTTTTCAGCATAATGTCTTTGATTCTCATTTAATAGTAGTTTTATTGTTATTGTTGTTCTGTAACTGAATGATGCTGGGTGAGAGTTTAACATCTTATTTTAAAGTGTAAGACTACTAAACATTGAATATCCTGAAGTTCTTTATCAGAATGGCAAATGAGCCTTAAGGACAAAATGTGGAGCTGGAGTCAGTCAACTTGAACATTTTTGGTAGATTCAAAAGGCTATTTATGGAATGTGTAGGGAATACCGAAGTATTTTACATAGTTAAAAAAATGCCATGTTATTTCTTTGTAATACCTGAAACTTTAAAAAAAAATAAAAAATACATTAGTGGTTTTTATATATATTTTTTTAGTATTATTAGTCAGAACCTTCTACTCACAAACCTGATGTTCATTCCTTTTTTTTTTTTTTTTAGCAATTACCCAAGAAAATATATTTTTTATCTATAAATAAATAAATAAATAAATATGTAAATACTGGTCATTTAGTTATGGTTGGACCAAAAAGTTTAAATACAGGAGGATAACTGCATGATCTTTTCTTATTAGCAATTTGTTTTTCCAATTTTAAAATGTGCTGTTCAAACCTAAAAAAAATTTCAACAACTTGCATGTCAGTTCTTTTATTGCAAAGGACAGACAAAATATTTTTAAACTGTACTCTTGTTTCAGTGCAAACTTTTTGTGTTTTGATTTAATATTCTTTGCCTTTTTGTTACTAACTACACAAACATAAATGAAAAAAATGTCTTTCTTTTCGAATAATCTTTTTTCACCCTTAAACTTCTTTAATCTAGAATAAATGACCAGAATTGCTCTCTATCCAACATGGGTGTAACCCATTAGTTTAAACTCAGTTAAGAGTGCACAAAAGACATACTAATGCAAATACATTAAACATGCGCAAAACTTAGTCGTTTTCTTAGCAATGCAGTGCATCACTGCAATATATTCTCTGTCCAAACCATTCCATGTTATCTCATTTGAACAAAACCATTTTATCGACATCAAAGAGGTGATATGCTTCTGAGTCCATCTCAATGGAAATGTAATCAGCAACACAATTAAAGCATTATGGAGTCATTCGCTCAATGGCATGGCCTAGATAATGGTGTAAATAATTAATTTTTCTATTAACTCATTGTGTCTTCAGTTTGCCTCTCAACACACTGGGAATAGATACCATGCTGCCATTCAGAGATACAATTTTTCTAATTAGCACTCAAATGAAGGGCTGCCTGTAGCCTCTGATGGTCATTGTCAGCGTTTTTTAGCTCCCACCACTTAGATCATGATGGTTGATTGAGCTGTCACAGCAACAAATAAAGGGCTATTCTAACAATCCCTTTCTGTATTTGATCGACAGTCAGGCTTCACTTCATTTTTAATGAACTTATAATTGTAGGGTATAGTCAACAGGAAAAGGATACATTATAGGGAAAATGTTTAATTAAAATAAGCAGTTAAAATAATTCAGTGGATTTGTCTGAAAATGTATTTGCCTGAGCAAAATTTTCACACATTTTCACATATATATATTGCAGAGTACATTAGATACCTTCAGTTGTCTTGTGCTCAAAAGAACATGGCTGGTTCACGCTTGTTAACCTTTTGAAAATAATGTGGTCTCTGTTTCGCTGTTTCCATGTGATGTTTATCTAACTGTATGCTTGGACAGCTCCCACCCTTTGTTACTGTGAGTCTTTATCTGAAACGTCACAATATGCCTCTGCTCAGCAAACAATTAAAGTAAGGGAGCTGTGAAGAAAATGACTTCTTTTCACTTTGTATACCATTACACTCCCCTTTCTGCACACATATAATCTTCAAACTTTGTGCTCCGCCATTAGATCAGCGACTTGGACTTCATTACACAAACAAAGACCCAGTGAAGTGTTGCTGGTCTCATTTACAGAAAATCTACAGAGGCAAAACCAGAAATTGGGGTTGGTTTGCTTTTACAAATAAAACTTGAGTATGAGGAATAGCTCATGCATTCATATATACATTTGGGCTTTCGGATAATTTCATGCACATTCGTAATATTATATGCTTCTTTGCCTGTGTGTTTTGTTGTGTCTCCAGATGTTTCAGGGGTAGATTATCTCTTTTTAAAGGGATAGGTCACCCAAAAAATTATTTACTCACCCTAATGCCATCCCAGATGTTTATGACTTTCTTTCATCTACTGAACACAAATGAAGATTTTAAGAAGAATATTTCAGCTCTGTTGGTCCATACAATACAACTAAACTGTGACCAGTTAAGCGATAAGTGTGGGTGAGAAACAAATCAATATTTAAGTCCTTTTTTACTATAAATCTCCACTTTCACATTCTTCTTTTGTTTTTGGCAATTCACATTCTTGGTGCATATCGCCACCTACTGGGCAGGGAGGAAAAATTATAGAAAAATATTAATATTTAAGTCCTTTTTTACTACCCTACACTAATTTTATCACTTCTAAAGACATGGATTTAACCACTGGAGTCGTGTGGATTGCTTTTATGCTGCCTTTATGTGCTTTTGGAGCTTCAAAGTTCTGGCTACCATTTACTACCATTCACTACCATTTACCATTCATTCTTCTAAAAATCTTAGTTTTTGTTCAGCAGAAGAAAGAAATGCATACACACCTGGGATGGCATGAGGGTGAGTAGATGATGAGAGAATTTTTTTTTATTTTTGGGTGAACTATTCCTTTAAATAAAGTATATAAAGTTCACAGATGTTTGTGTTCATACAATATAGTGAATGTGCAGATATAAGCAGCCTCAGACAGTCTAGATGGAAATAAAAGGTTCTCAAAGTAAACAGCATCCTATATATCAACACTAAGCCACTCTAATGGCTTCGTCGTGTCATCAGAGACTAATTTCCTACATTAAAGGGGCATTGAATAGTGACATAATACACCATAATGAGAGACAGAAAGCCTGTGCGACAAACACAACGCTCTCCCCTTCTGTCTACATCTCTGTAATCTAGAGTGCGCAGGTTTAAATTAAGATCAATTGACAAGATAAACAGTTTTTCCTGGTTCCCATGACTACCACTTTTCACCCAAACTACTTTTATTGTATTTTATCTGATGGTAATCAAGTCTAAATGACAGACAGATGATTAGACAGCCAGGATCCTTTTCTCACGGATGATTTTCTATTGCCACCCAATCAGACTGCTGTCAGGGTTTCTTTTCATAGTGATTTGGCCACTACGTTGTGTGTGTGTGTGTGTGTGTGTGTGTGTGTGTGTGTGTGTGTGTGTGTGTGTGAGAGAGAGAGAGAGAGAGAGTCCCATTGTAAGGACTCCAAATGGGGAATATGAAGCAGCTTTTAAAAAATGTCCTCTTCAAGGAATATTCCGGGTTCAATACAAATGAAGCTCAATTAACAGCATTTGTAACTGTTGATGACCACAAAAAAAAAATAATTTAAAAAAAATTATATAATTTTGCCTTGTCCCTCCTTTTCTTGAAAAAAAAATAAATAAAAGAAGCTCAAATCTGGGTTCCAGTGAGGCACTTCAAATGGAAGTGAATGGGGCCAATACGTAATTCATGAGTTCACATGTTCATGTAATCTTTGAATGAAGAAAAGACAAACATATGTGGCTCATTGTCCATAATGGAGGGCTTGAGCTCAAGACGATTTAGAGTCTCCTTGTCTGATTTAGTGGTAACTAGCCATGAAGGTGGAGTTGGGATGCCGGAGGGATGCTGGAAGAACTGTCGCCGGGTAGAGGTAAGTGACTGTTTATATATGATTACTCCAGTGTTGACTGGTTGGATTAAATGAACATGCTCCTCCCAAACTTTTGTTAAGAACTCCATATGTTATAATACTCACTCTTTCAAAAGTATAGCCACAAGATATTAACAATATGCATGTTAACATGATTTTAGTGTGATAAAATCTTACTAACCTTTTCTGTGTAAAGTTATAACCAATTTTACAACTTCATTGCAATATGTCAACAAACCCTAAAACCCTAAATTGACTGTAAAATGAGATTAAACAATTTTACAGCTCAAATAATACTTAAGATTTAACAGAAGAATTATTGTGTAAATTCAGTGTTTTTATAAAATTATCAGCTTAACATTTCTGCCTTTAAACCCTCCAAAAACTAGTCCCATTCACTTTTATTGTAAGTGCCTCACTTTAATCTCGATTTTTGCTCCTTTTTTCAAGAATTTATTTTATTTTATTTCTTTATTTTTTTTGTAATCAATGTTATGCCACAAATGTTGTCGACTTTGACAAATTAATTTTTGTTTAGGCCTATGGATCTGTGAGCCAATTTTGTGATTTACAATTTGAACAGCCCGTTAAATGTCAGTAATCAAATGATGATTGCGCAGTTGAGATGCTGATTACATCAATAATCATGCAGTGTCTAAATACTGTACCTGCCCGAGCCAAGGAGCACTAAAATACCGGCCCGAGCAGGAGGTCAAAATTTAGGTGACTGGTGATTGGCTGAAACGTGCCTGACGTCACCTCACAGATGTTAAAAGGGATAGAATTGTGTTGTCAACGTAGCGCAGCGTTCACGTTCACCGTTAACTTAAGGACTTCGCATGGATGACATGCCAAATGTAGGTAAATTAATTCTCCTCCGTATTCATAAGATCTATTTTTTTTTTTTTTTTTTGCCTAAAAAGACACGATATGGTCGGACGTCGGTGTTTGACGAATTAAACTGGATCATCGTTTGACTGCGCGATTATTTGTTCTGTTTATGAGTCTGTGACATGATCGGATAGTTGACAAGAAAGTATAAGGGGCCGTTCACACCGCACACGTTTTTGCGTCCGTCTGCGATGTTTTCGCATTGTTTTCCTATGTAAACGTTTTTTTTTTTTTTTTTTTTGTTCTCATTAAACACTTTTTTCTCGCGCAGAAACGCAGCGTGTGCAGTTTGCTAGAACTTTAACTGTTAAAATGTGTCTCGTGATAGCTGCGTTTCGTGGCTCTGAGTCTAGACTGTTTTTGTTTTAGCGCAAGGACGCGTTTGGTGTGCAAACTTGAACATGTGAACTTCATTAGTAAGACGGCTTACTGGACAGATGAGGTTCAATAAAGGCCGATTGCCAACTGATAAGTGTCTATATTTATGTTGTGTTCTCTGTTATGAAATCTGTTCTAGGTAGTGACCCAGTTATTATGGTAAACACTGCCTGCAATACACAACTAGCTCATGTAAGAATGGGGGCTCTGGCATGGAAACGGTGTATTGGATGCGGATGCAAGATTTCTGACCGGTTCCTCCTGTTTGCTTTGGATGGATACTGGCACTGCCACTGTCTCAGGTGTTCCTGCTGCCATGCCAAGCTGGCAGAAATTGGCTCTTCGTGTTTCACCAAGCGTGGCTTGATCCTCTGCAAAAGTGACTATATAAGGTCAGACTACATGATACTACATGATACTCAGTTTTGTTATCAGCTGCTTGATGATTTACATTTATAATTTTTATAATGATTTATCATTGAATTTCTTCATCCACTGTTACTGTAACAAGACAGAGAATGTGGTATTACACTTTGAGGAAACAAACTAATCAAGCAGCATCAATAAGTCGGTATAAATGTTGTAAAGTGCTTTCTTAGTAATAACATGCTTATTAAAAGACTTATGTTTGATTATGCTGTTCACTACAGATTATTTGGTAACAGCGGAGTCTGCAGGGCTTGCAATAAATCCATCCCAGCAAGTGAAATGGTTATGCGGACACAGGGAAATGTTTTCCATGTCAAGGTAATCGACTTTATTAAACTGAGCCATTCAAATACATTTAATTCAGAAGTTATCTACATGTGTAGTCATAGTTTGGTAACACTTTACAAAAAGGTTCCATTTGTTAACATTAGTTAACAACATTAATTAACATGAACTAACAGTGAACAATACTTATTAAGCATTTATTAAACTTGGTGAATGTTAATTTCAACATATAGTAAATATTTTTAAATGAAAAGTTGTATTAGTTAACATTAATGTACTATGAACTAACATGAACTAACAATGTACAATTGTATTTTTATTAACTAAGATTAATAAATGATGTAAAAATATACAGTTAATTGTTAGTTGCATGATACCTAATGCATTAACTAATGTTAACAAATAGAACCTTATAGTAAAGTGTTACCCATAGTTTTTAGGCTGTATGCTAAAGTGTCTTTTTACGGTGTTCTGATATGTTGTCTTCACAGTATTGTCACAGCAGTCAATTCACTATTTTTTTTTTCTTTTTTCTTTTTTCTTTTTACTCTTGCAGTGTTTTGTATGCTCCATCTGCCATAATCAACTAATACCTGGTGATCATTTTCACTATGTGAATGGAGAACTGTTCTGTGAGCGGGACAGGCCAACAGCTTCTCCAGACACAAACAGTCACTTGGATTCACTTCGGGAGCACAATATTTCAGAACAGAAGTCATGAGCTGATCATTTTTTGCTTTTGAAATGAGCTCCAAGAAAGAGACACTAATGGAGCACCTAGTTTCATATTCAAGATTTCACATAACCCTGTAGTTGCTTTGTCAGCAACAGACCATTTTGTGAAGGTCTAATATTGTGGAAATTCAACATATGTGGCAATATCTGCTAGTGTAAATGAGGTTAACCACTGGAGCTGAAAAGCAATATTAGCAGGTGCCCTTGCGTATCATAATCAATTATGAATTGGTTTGCACTGAATTACCTTTCTCATATATACTGTGGTGGACCTGCAATAATTTAGTTGTGGTATCTAATAGTCTTAAAATTGTGCTTGACTGTGTACTTAACTTCAGTGGGCTACCTCTGCAACTGTTTTTGCTGACAAACATTGAATCCACACAACCCCATCTTTCACTGGTGTGTGAGTGACATTTATCTTTTGTTAATGGGACCGCTGTTTTGCTTGGTCCATAATTATGATATCACTGCACTTAACCTGTCCATACAAGTCAGTCCTACAAGCATCCAGAGAGTCCAGATGTCTTACCATTTAGCTAACTAATCTGGTTCCCTGCATCATTTGAAACTGCTTTCCAGGGATATCTATGGGAGTATAAAGCTTTTTTTGTCTCTGAAGTGTGCTGTGTAACAAGTAATATTTTCTTTGTTCCAAATAAATGAAAACTTTAAAAGGAACTCCATTTAATGATATGATGTGTGTACTTAGTAATTGTGATAAATTCTAAGAACTCCAAAAACTATATGGATACAGAAAAATCTATGGAAAACATCCCCCTCTGTTGGCTGAATGGAGAACTGTATCTGTAGGAACTTATTTGCATGACAATAACATAAACATAAACTGAATAGCAAAAGCAACTATTAGTATACAGGGTTGGGAGGGTTACTTTTGAAATGTATTCCACTACAGATTACAGAATACATGATGTAAAATGCCATTTGTAACATATTCCATTAGATTACTCAAGGTCAGTAACGTATTCTAAATACTTTAGATTACTTCTTCAGCACTGGTAGATTTTTTCACTTGTTTTGACTATAAAAACTCAAATAGACAAAATACATGTTAAAAATAAGTTCTCTGAAAAACCTAAATATCTTATGAGGTGTTGTTTCTAAAACAAGATGAATCTAATTGATCTTGTTTTAAGGATTTTTAGATATTTTTACAGGAAAACAATACAAAAATTACTATCAAGAATACAATTTTTGCCCTAATATCAAAAGACTTACTAGAAAAAAGGAATTATGATCTAACGTGAATTTTCTTGATAAAAAAATATGATCATGCCTGGTAATGTGCATGTAAAATGGCTAGAAATAGCATTTTAGCTTAGCGTAAAGCTGACAATTTACACAAGGTTTATTTCTATTTCTTCTGCTCCAAACTTACTTCAAACTTACTTCTCTGTCTGCTCGTATGAATGTAACACATCATAAGAAAGTGTTTCACCGCTGTTCAAATGCACTTTGGATCGCATTATTTATATGTATAAATGTTTTCCATCTGAAAGGACTAAATATTAAATGAAACAAATGACAATAAAATGCAAAGTAATCTCTTCAGTAATCAAAATACTTTTTGAATGTAACTGTATTCTAATGACCAATGATTTAAATTGTATCTGTAGTGGAATACAGTTACTTATATTTTGTATTTTAAATACGTAATCCTGTTACATGTATTCCGTTACTCGCCAACCTTGATAGCACACTAGTTATATGCAGGAATGACCCATTAAATGTTTAAGGATTTGAAACAATAATAATTTTACTCACACGAAACAACATTTATTTTGTAAATAATAAATATACTACAAGTTAATCACTAAAACCTACATGTGTCATGCTAAACTACATTTAAGCACCTTCCCACCACCTTCTCCTAATCGTTAAATTTTTGGATATTCTTGTGACACAGCCAGGTTAAGGATGCTATTTGTCTACCTTCTGTCTATGCTTCTGCCATCTTACTTACATTTGTCTCTTAAATATCAGTTAATATTTTTGACTTTTTGCTATTTATTTATTTCTAAAAAGGCTTTATCTTTTAAATAATGTTATTCCTCCCATGGAATAAATCTCAATAGATTGAGTAGTACTGCAATCTAATATATATATATATATATATATATATATATATATAATGTGTCCTGCTCTAATATTATAAATCACATTACAATAAATTGTGTTACTTCTACAGAATAAATCCCTATAGTTTAAGGCCTTTTGTAATGGCTAGTGCAAGTCCAATAGAATAAGTCCCAATACAATTTAAAATGGGGTCATGCACCTACAGTATATCTGCTCAATGAAGAATATCTTTTATTTCAAGGATATTAAAAATGATGGTCAGCTGTACTTAAAAATTCAAGTTTATTGAACTTCTTCAAAAGCCCCCCCCCACACACACACACACTAAACAGCAACAAAACACACAACAGTACTTTCCCTAACACCTGTTTGTCAATATACACTGCAAAATATTCCTCATCCATGAGATTGTGTAATGTCTATAGTTTGATTTTGAGGTTATTTGATCTAATATTTAATCATTTTCAAAATGTTACAAATTTATGAAGCTAATGAGAATCACATTAATTAAAAGACAAAATACTTATTTGTAATTTTAAGTTTTGAACAATGTGATTAAATCAAAATAGTTGTGTACAATAAGTACTGTTAAAAAGCTAAAAAGCCCCCCTGTTCCAAAACACATTGTTTTTCTTAGTGGGGCAATGAGTTTGAAATGAACAGAAAATGGCGTATGGTTAACTGCAGCCTGTGCCAGCCAGATATCACTTCAGTCTACTAAGATGAACTTCACAGAGGATTAACTGATTCCAGCACCAACTGTAAGACATGGGATACTTCACTGAAACTTGGATTTAAGATGGACTCCACCGGAAATTAATCTGCCACAAGCTTACAGTCGAACTGCAGTGCACCTTACTGACCTCTGCCTGCATCACCTTGGTCAAAGGATGGACTACACTCTTAAAATGGAATACGTAGATAAGAAATTAATTGCAGCCTTTATCATCAAAATAACAATAGACAATGCATCTGTTTGCACTTCCGCAGTTAATTAAGAATGTAAATTCTAAGACTTTAGTCATTAATCTTACAGTTAATACAAAACCTTTTTGTTTAAACATTGGCCCATAATGGAGTTTTGTGTTGCTTGCCACAGATGCCTTAAGCTTGCTCACTGGGGGTCTAAATATAAATATAAATATTTTCTATTATTTATTTTAAGGCACAATTTACAATCATGTCTTTTTTTATAAAACCGCACTATTATGACTTGATTATGTTGAAGCATAATTTTCTGTAAAGCTGCTTTGAAATTATGCTGTGAAATGCGCTATACAAATAAAAATGACTTGACTTAATCCTTTTCTGAAGTGGTTATTTTGAATAAGCATTGTCTTAATTTGTTTCTTAAAAAAAAAGCATCTTACTGTCCAAAAAGCAAAAACTTGAAAAACATTGCCCTATAACTTTTGTCCCTTTATTTACACAATATCACTATAACCCCACTGGGGGCCTTTTCCGAAGTGTGGGGTAAAAGGCTCCCTCACAGCCTTTTATTTATTTTTATGATTATATTAAAAACAACCTTCCATTATTATTTCTTTTCACACAAATTATGTTGCTCCATCCAATATTCAATACAAATAAATATTTTATCTTTTCAATCTTGATACACTTTGTGACCAGAAAAAAAGAAGCAAAATTTCCTTAAAGGTGTGCCTTTAGGCCCGTTGTACCCTTCTTGTAAAAATCATTAATATTTTTGAGTTGGCTGAACTTGTATTTAGTTAATGGAACTTACAATACAATTTAAATTAAGTTGCTACAACTAATTTGCCTGAAGTTGAGTAAACTCAAAAACGCTTAGCAGCTGGTTGCTTTACCTTTTTAAGTTTACTGAACTTTTAATTTTTTACAGTGTATTGAAAAAATCACAATGAAATTAATTGCATTGATTCTACAGAATAAAGAATCAGATTGTGTGTTTGTGAAACCGTTATTGATCACATGATCGTGGGTGGACTGGCCGTGGCTGAGCTGAACTGCGGGAACAGAAACTTGCACTTGGGGCGTTCTGCCACCCGCCTCCCCTTTCAATATTAGCAGCACAGTTCTGTGTTCGTCCCAGGATCTCCGCAATGCGCTGTGTTCTACAACTACATTCATAACAAATCAACAGCTCAGTCAACCATGGGACCCCCTGCGTCCCCCGGACATCTTACGGATCATACCCCAAATATAGCGCTTTTCGCTTGAGACGGAAACCCAACAGGCTTGTTTTTTTTTTTTTTTTTTGGGAGTGACTTACCTCCCCTTCCCCAGTGAGTTTGATTCAAAAGAGTTCACAACCAAAATGGCCGCCGATCCCATGCAGGTAGGAAAAGTTTTGCATTTCATGAGTTATGTATGTAAAGTGCACGTCAGATTGTTTAAGGGTGCACTGCGAACTTTTTGATAGAAAAACATGATGTGCTCCCTAAGCGCAGCGCTCTCTCTCTCTCTCTCTCTCTCTCTCTCTCTCTCTCTCTCTCTCTCTCTCTCTCTCTTTCAAACCACTATTCTTTTTTGGGAAGAGCTGCACCCAAAGAGCTCTTGACACGGGACAACAGGGAATACGGCCCGAAAAATACTTATGACAGGAGTTTTGAGGAAGTTTTGTTCCGCTGTGAAGTCATAGCAGTGTCTCCAGATGAAAATGGTCTGATTTATGCGATGTTGCTCAAAGGAAAACATGGTGGATTGAAATTGTACACACTGGGGTGATTCTCATGAAACCTGTCAAGAAAATGTTCTTGTCATATTGAACCTCAAATCAATAGGCTACATAAAATATGAAATTATAATGCATAAATAAAATGAAGCCTACATTTAGGACCATTAGTATTATTAATATGCAAAATATTTTCATATTTGTTTCTTATGGTTTTGGAGTAAAATAGGACCAGGACATTTTCTTGACAGGTTTCGTGAGAATTACCCACTGGCTGTGTCTCAACCTAGTGAGCTGCCTGCCTAGATAGCATATTTGGACATCATTTTAAGACATAATCTAAACAGATTTACCCATAGCTAATGCACAGTGGTAAAGTAACCGTATTGGTTTCTACATGTTTTTATAATGTGTTTTCCTACAAAAAGTTATTCTGTTTCTGTGTTCAGAATCCTGCTTCTTTTGAACGTTTTGAAACTGTCCATAAAGTTAAACAAGAGGTGTTTACAGTGTACACTTTTCCTTTGAATATCCAGACTGGTTTATTTTGTTAGTTAACAATATTAAATTCTTTCAGGTTTAGAAACTGTTTATTTGCCTTTGAGACATTTCAGAATAGTGAAATGTACAATCCGAGTGTTAGTTATAATGAAAGTCAGGCTATCGATTATAGAGTCATCTTAAACATGGCAAATGGAAGACATCTCATGAACGTCAGTGAGCTGTCAGTTCATATTACCATTAGAGACTGCTAGTTATTTACCTTCATTCTTGCTAGAATGATTATTAGTTCTACTCCATTTAATTTCACTTTTTATGTTGTTCAGGAACAGGCATAATCACAAGATTTCTGTATTCTGAGCTTTTATGAATTCAGTATCCTGGAATGCTGCATCACTTGATGGCAGATGTCATTTTGCCAGTGTGTTCAGATAACAACTGGGATTCTGGAGAGTTTTTCTCACTTATCGTAAACTGGAAATGACACTGTTATTACTGAAACGTGTTTTGTCAGCATTCTTCCCTTTCCAGACCTGATAAGTCCAAGAGTTTTATGAAAAGTACGCCAAAACAATTTAGTTTTATGTGGTGAATGAGAGGTTTTAAAATGTTGGTGTTGGTAAAAATGATTAAAAAATGGTGTTTGTCTGAACATCCAGAGCAGGAATATTTAAAGGCATAGTTATCCCAAAAATGAAAATTCTCTCATCATGTACTCACCCTTGTGCCATCCCAGATGTGTATGACTTTCTTTCTTCTTCTTCTTCTCCAAAAATCTCATAAAGACAGCATAAAAGTAATCCATAAGACTGCAGTGGTTAAATCTATGTCTTCTGAAGCGATATGATAAGTGTGGGTGAGAAGTAGATCAATATTTGAGTCCTTTGTTTTGCTATAAATCTCCACTTTCACATTCACATTCACATTCTTCTTTTGTTTTTGGTGATTCACATTATTCATTCATATCTCCACCTACTGAGCATGGAGGAGAATTGTTAGTAAAAAAGGACTTAAATATTGATCTGTTTCTCACCCACACCTATCATATCACTTCTGAAGATATGGATTAAACCACTGGAGTCTTATGGATAACTTTTATGCTGCCTTTATATGCTTTTTCAACCTTCAAAGTTCTGGCCACCATTCACTAGCATTATATAGACCTACAGAGCTGAGACATTCTTCTAAAAAATCTTTTAGAAGATTAGTGTTCAGCAGAAGAAAGAAAGTCATACACATCTGTTATGGTATGAGGGAAAGTAAATGATGAGAGAATTTTCCATTTTGGGTGAACTGTCCCTTTAATTATTAAAATCCATTGTTATTAGAATCATTTTTGTCCTGCAGATTGTGCTTTTTAATATTATGTGTCATTTTGTGACCTGAAATTGTGTTTGTTTTCCTGAGCATAGCACAGTGTGCAGTACAAGTGAGGAAGAGATAAGGTGCCACTGGCTTTTTCCTACTGATAGTACTCAAAATGTAGGACAGAAGTTGCTTTAGCATGACCTTCAGTTGACTCATGAGTCATAGTTGTCCACTCAGGCAGTCAAAACATTTACATCAGTGAATTTATTTAGCTTATCAGCAGACAGTGGGATTTCAAGTGGGTCACAGTTTCAGAAGATCCCCCCATTTCCGCTTTTTGTGATAAGAGCAGATCTAAAGCGATTAAGGCTAGATTATTTCTAACTGGAAAACATAATCAACAGGAGAATTTAGGAGAATTATACAGTGGCCGCAAAAAGTATTTGAACACTTAAGTCACACTTAAAAATGCACGATTGATTTTAGATGCATTAGATAACAAAAATGTCAAACCAAATAGCAATTATTAAAAAGAAAGCTCTTTTTTTTTTTTTTTAAACAATTTATTTATTTATTTATTTTGTTAGGTTTTAAACAAATGAAAAGATATAATGCTCAAAATGAAGATGGAAGTATTTCTGGTTTTCATAGTTAAATGGGACCAGCTGTTTAGAAGTAATTACAAATATGAAAAAAAGCTAAGTTAGTTTTGAAGTTATTGTCTAGCATCGTGCTGCCAGATGCAAGATGGATTGATATTTTGTTATCCATACAATTAACTTGATACCATTTTAAGTGATGCTAAAGTGTCCAAAAGTGTCTTTTTAGGGCCACTTTATTTTGAATGTATAAATGTCTTATTGATGGACCTCACCTTAACATTCTCCTAGACCTGAGTAAGCGCATTCTGCTTTTAGCTCAATAGACCTGCTTTATTTATTGCTACACTTTCCCCCTGGAGGAAGATTAGATGACCCGTGTTAGTTGTCTTACATGTTGTCCATGAGCTCATGAAGAGCTGGGCTAAGCAGGATTTGGCTCCCCCACTCAGACCAGTTATACTCCCTGCTGATGTCAGTGATACTGTGTGTGTTTATGTGTATGTGTACCTGTTTGTGTGCACATGCATTAGACTAGTGCATGACTATCAGGTAAGTGTGCAGGGTGCACTAGTAGATGAACGCAATACAATGACTCATGTCACTGGAGGTGATAATTCTGCTTTGGAGGGAATTTCCTTCAGGTGCTGACTATGAATGTTTTATTTATTTATTTGTTTTTTAAAGCAAAGCAAATATAGTATAAAGAGTCACTCTTTGACTTTTCTCAACTAATATTATGCATAAAGTGATAGGATATATATATATATATATATATATATATATATATACAGTATATACACTGCGTGCCCAATTATTAGGCAAGTGAGTATTCTGACCTTATCATTATTTCCATGCACTTTTTCCAACTCCAAACCATATACATTTGAATGCTTATTGGATTCAATCATTTTCAGGTGGTATGTATTTGTGTAATGAGGGAGGGTGTGGCGAAAGTGACTAACACCTTGCATAATTATTAGGCAGCTTCATTACCTCAGGTAAAATGGGCCAAAAAAAGAGATTTAACTGACACTGAACAGTCAAATATTGTAAAATGCCTTTCAGACGGATGCAACACTCTTGAAATAGCTAAACTATTGAGGCATGACCACGGACAATCAAACGTTTTGTTGTGAATAGTCAACTGGGGCGCAAAAAACGCATGGAGAAGAAAAGGTGCAAATTAACTACAGAAGACTTGAGAAGAATTAAACGTGAAGCTACCAGGAACCCATTATCCTCCAATGCTACCATATTCTAGAGCTGCAACCTACCTGGAGTGTCCAGAAGTACAAGGTGCCAAGTGCTCAGAGACATGGCCAAGGTCAAGAAGGATGAAACACGACCACCACTGAATATATTCACAAGTTGAAGCGTCAAGATTGGGCAAAGAAATACCTGAAGACAGCTTTTTCAAAGGTTTTATGGACAGATGAAATGAGAGTGAATCTTGATGGACCAGATGGATGGGCCCATGGCTGGATCACTAATGGACACAGGGCACAACTTCGAGTCAGGTGCCAGCAAGGTGGATGAGGGGTACTGGTATGGGCTGCTATCATTAAAGATGAAGTAGTTGGACCTTTCTGAGTTGAAGATGGACTGAAACTCAACTCTCAAACCTACTCCCAGTTTCTGGAAAGTACTTTCTTCAAGCAGTGGTACAGGAAGAAGCCCTCAGCATTCAAGAAGGCCATGATCTTTATGCAGGACAATGTTCCATCACGTGCATCCAAGTACTCCACTGCTTGGCTAGCCAGCAAGGGCCTCAAAGATCCCCAAATAATGACTTGGCCCCTTCCTCACCTGACTTAAATCCTACTGAGAACTTGTGGGCCCTTCTCAAATGTGAGATTTACAGTGAGGGAAGACAATACACCTCTTTGAACAGCATTTGGGAGGCTGTGGTTGCTGCTTCAGCGAAAGTTGATCGTGAACAGATCAAGAAACTGACAGACTCCATGGATGGAAGGCTCATGGCAGTTATTGAAAAGAAGGGTGGCTATATTGGTCACTGAATATTTTTGAAAGGCCAAAAATGTTATTTAATTGTCATTTTGTGTTACTTATTTGTTGCACCTACTCTAAAAATTGAGAACAAACAACTGAGTTGGGAGAAATTCTTTTTGTAATTTAGTTGCCTAATAATTGTGCACACTAATAGTTGCCTAATAATTGTGCACTCTTATATATTCCCCTGAGAAAGACAAAACTCACTTTTTCTTTGTTAAACATTCAGGTTTGAGGTTCAATAACATTTTGGATTGACTGAGAGCATTGTGTTTGTTCAACAGTAAAATTAATCCTGAGGAATACAATTTGCCTAATAATTGGGCATGCAGTGTATAGACAGCCAAATATGTTGCATTGTATAAAACATTGTAATACACAGTTTATTTTGTACAGGCTCACATGGTTTCGGAGCGGCTGGGCCTGGGGCACAACCTTGACCTGTCTGATACCATGGTGCAACAGAAGCTAGATGAAATCAAGGAGCAGATCAAGAGGGAGATCCGCAAAGAGCTGAAGATCAAAGAGGGGGTGGAGAACCTTAGAAAGGTCACCACTGAAAAAAAGAGACTGGCATATGTTGATAATATGCTCAAAAAGTCCAACAAGAAGTTAGAGGAGCTGCATCAAGAGCTGCAGGAACTCAATGCCCATATTGTGGTGAAGGATCCAGAAGATCTCCTCTTAGGTATGAAAAAAGCTTCTTTCAATAAATTGTTAATTCAACCTTGCAGATTTTATATAATTTTTATCTTTTCAGCCCTCTACATTGCGAGTAAATCACTGGCAAATGCGACCAAATTTCACGCTATGCAACTAAAATATGTCTGTTATGAGCCACTGGCTAGTAAATGTTCAGATTTTACTCGCCAGTGATTGAGTTGTGTATTGGTGTAGAGCTTAAGCACAGCGATCCTTTTACTGGATAAAAAGTTGTCGTTTATGAAGCTAGATTCAGCCTCGTCTTTTAATGCGTGCTGTGTCTCGTGAGTGCGCACTCTGAAGGAAATTGAGCTTATTTGGCTGCAGTGGGTCCTGAGGTGTCGTGATCGTGCTGCCACCATTGCTTTAGTTGAGCTGTGATATGCCATAGTTACATTTACATTGCATTTAAGGACGTCAACTCTGATTTTGCTTAAACGTTTCCACTTACTGTTTTCACAACATTCTCCATTGCACAGCATGGCAACAGACCAGTCTGTTAGAAGGTAAAATTGTTGCAAAACTCGAGGGCTTATAGATTTGAATTAGAGAACTTGTACAATAAATATTTGTACATGTAAGTCAATACACATTATGCAAGTAAAAGTTTCCATTTGGCTCATTCCATGTATTTTGTGTCGATACGATATCAACACACTCCATTTTCATTTCATGTCTCTTGTAATATCCTGTCTGTTATTTACAGCCAGTTGGTGATCAAAAAGTAAAAAATAAACATTCATTCTTATCATACATTGCTTGAATGAGGGAAAAACCACCATGCAACTTCTCTCTCATTAATGTGCGCTGTGCTAAATCGACCATAAACATTTGCTTGTGGAGCTGCCAGGTCTCTTAAAGAGACAGTACCATTTTAATGCTTGTTATACATATCAATGTAAGCTCAAGTGAATCGTTCAAGTGTATATAAACAAACATGTAACAAAATGTAATAGTGTAGTAAGTGTAATGTGTAAATATAAATATTTAAAGGGTCAATCATACATAATGAAATAATTTAACTTCAACAAACATTGTAAATATGGTAATTTTGATAAAGTAGCACTTCAGTTGTTATTTTTTATTACAACTATTAAATTATTATTATTTGTGGAATTCTGTTCTTATTATTGGGTTCTAACCTTGTGAATTTTTTGCTAAAAATGTGTATGACATTTTTAAACGACAGCTTGTATCATTACTGTATCATTACTATAAATACTTTATAGTATAGTATACACATTTTTTTTATTCCTTATCCAACTTGTCATTAGAGAGTTGCTTTTGACAAAAATGTCCTTGAAATTTAGTCAACATGTTTGTCATGTCATATTTACTTATTTTAGTCAATTTTACTTTGTCTAAAATGGCATATAATTTTAGTCTGTGAAAATAACGGATTTTAGTTGACAATAATGTGCAAAAATGACAAAAATGTATCCTATTCAACCCTTACCTATTCAAACATTTATGAAATGTATAAACATTTAATTATTTAAGCATGTATTAAACGTATTTAAGATTTATCAACATAAACGACATGAGAAAACTGCATGTAGGCTAACAGGTATAACATATCATAAAACCAGTGGTGATTTCTCAAGGCCAGCAAAGCCTTCTCTGCTGGCATAACATGCCAAATAAATAAATATTTTTTCACCCTTTGATTCTCATTGACCTTTGTATTTTCAATTGCTTTCCACTCCTAATCCATCTACAAATGAACAGAAATAAACAAAAATGTTATCCAATCAGAATTTATTCCTCGATGCTTAGAAGCAAAGCATGACAACTGTTTCACAAATCACATGCCCGAAGCCAAAGCAGCGCGTGAGTCTGTGCTCCACCCCGTCAGGCCTTTAGAATTTCCACAGAATCCCTCAACACAGCAGTGAAAAGGCACCTAAAGTCAGATTTGTCAGATTCATCAGCCAGTCAGATTGATATATTTGTTCTTGTGTAATTTCACAAAAAAGAAAGATGACTGAAACAGGCAAATTGCTGGCAATGCAGACAGAGTGTTTGTCTTGTACTGTGTGAACTTTAAAAATACATGTATCTTTTAAAACCAAAAGTTACACAAATTTGGGCCTTTATTCAGAAAATTATTGCATTCAGCGCCTTTACTATATTAAAGGACCAAAGATGACCATTATATTTGTGACCTCAACACCCATGACCCCCCACCCCCAAAATGGTTTGGTCCCCCCCAAAGTTCAAGACATGGTTACAGTCTTGGATCCAGATTGTTCATTAGTTTTTTTGTGTTTTTTTTTTTTACAATTTTCAACAGCCAAAGTTGTGTAGTTTTGTGTATCTGTATACAAGCAAAATGTTCATAATTGTTTGAATAAGAAAAAAAACAGGCTACTAATACTGAGAAAAAGAACTGATAAAAAATCTGAATATTTATGTTGCCACTTTTATCAACAAAAACAATAAAAACAACAACAACAATAATAATAATAGCAGTACAAACACTTTATCATAACATCGAGAGTGGTGGCCCTTGGCTTTGTGTTGCTGACAGAATTTGGCCTTGGTGAAAACTAATTGGGGAACCCTGCGGTACTTGCATGACTGAAGGCGTTACCAATATGGCCGCCGAGTAAACTGACATGCCTCTAAGGATCTTTGGCTACAATGAGGTCTGATGTACAACTTCTTATGGACTAGTGAATTCTTTCTGCCAGATGCTTGGGAAAATCTGTAAGCATATTGCCCTTATAGTCGCATCCTTAAACAGGACCAAATTAAGACTGGCATGGAAAACTTGAGAGAGGTCTTTTGTTTAGTGATGCAATGGTAGAGGAATGTTGCCACACGTCACACCTCTTTGTCGACCTCCTTTGTCTGTGTCTGTCTCTGCTGAGCAGAAATCAGCAGATCTGCTTCCAGACAACAGCCCTACAGTGCGAGTCCCTCACTGATGATGTCATAGTGCTCTTTTGTGGCTCAGCACTTGTCAGGACTCCAGAAAATGAAGTGGGTGAGGCTGTAGTTACCCGGGTGAAACCCTCTGCTTTGGACAGGCCCTGCCTGTATGTTCATCTTATATGTCTGAGTTACTGTATTTATAATGTGGTGGTTTCCCATAACATTTACTTCTAGGGAAGAATGTTACTTATATTACACAGAAATTGAGCAACCAGCATGTCATTTATTTATATCATATTATGTTACTCTTACTGTAATGTTTGAATTACTTCACAGCTTCTACTGATTTTGTCATACATTTACATTTATTCATTTGGCAGACGTTTTTATCCAAAGCGACTTACAAAAGAGGAATAATACATCATAAGCGATTCATCTTCAGGAGACAGTAGTAGGAAAAGTGCTGCATTACAAAGTTTTACTAGCATGAGAATAGTAGTATCCAAGACAGATTATAGTGCATCAAGTATATATATATATTGTATCAGAGTTTGTATTTTCAGGGCAAATGGAGGAGTCAGGAGGCTGCTGAAATGGTCAACGTGAGTATTTTTATTACTCCTTTAGCATCAGAAGGAACATAAACAAAAAGGGCTCTTTGTGGCCAAATAAACACACATCACGTCAGTGAGAGTTAATTTCAATATTAGTAGTCACACACACAGCCGACTCTCTCTCTGCTTTCCCTTTCTGCTGACTGATGCGTCTGTCGGCCTTTTCAGGTCTCCCTCCACCATCACTATATTGACAGACAGGTTTTAATGACAGTGACAGCCCAGGTGACGAGCCTTACAGCTCTCCCTCTCCCGCAGACAGATACACAACCAAGCCCCAATCCCCACATACCCTCACTGCCCAACTCAGGCCAGGGCAACAATACAGTACACTCCTTCTCGATGCTACTGTACTTTGTCTCCCTCAAGGAGAGCTTGCGACTTATGAACAGTACCGGCCGTTCCTCCCCCCCACCTCCTGCGAAAGCACCGCCCCCAACCCCCTGAAGGATGCATCCGTCTGCAAAGTAAAGGGGAGAGAGAAATTAGGAGCATGTAAAAGCGGCCCCCCACAAAGCGCGGACTTTACTTTTAGGAAAGTCTGTTTGCACGACTCTGTCCACTGGACTGGATCGGGGCCCCCTTTCTAGTAAGATCAGTCAATGGGCTGGTGACATCAGAGGAACTAGGCACAAACCATCGGTAGTAGCCTGCCAGCCCCAGAAACTGTCTTACCTCCTTTATGGTCTTGGGCCTCGGGCAGGCCGCGATTGCTGCAGTTTTGTTAACCTGGGGTCGCACCTGTCCGTGACCCAAGTAGATCCCCAGATACTGAACTACCACCCACCCAATTGCGCACTTCTTCGGGTTGGCCGTGAGTCCCGCCCAATGCAGCAACCTCAGGACAGCCCTCAGATGTTGCATATGCCGCCGCCAGTCATTACTATAAATAATAATATCATCTAATTACGTGGCGGCATTTGCTGTATGTGGTCTGAGAATTTTGTCCATGAGATGCTGAAACATGGCAGGGGCCCCGAACAAACCGAACGGAAGAGTCACAGATTGGTGTGGAAAAAGCCGTTTTTTCTCGGGAGATTGTAGATAAAGGGATCTGCCGATAACCCTTTGTTAAGTCCAGTGTCAAGTAAAATTGAGCCGCGCCCAACCGACCGAGCAACTCGTCAATCCGAGGCATCAGGTACGCTTCAAATTTGGACACTGCGTTCACTTTGCGATAGTCTACACAGAACCGGACTGTCCCATCGCTCTTAGGTACCAGGACCACCAGGCTGGCCCTGTCTTTGTGTGACTCTTTTATTACGCCTATCTCGAGCATTGCCTCCAATTCTTCCTGAACAACCCTTTTCTTAGGAAGGTGATGGGGTGGCTACGAACCACCACCCCGGGGTGGTCTCGATATGGTGTTCTATGAGGTTCGTGCGACCGGGGAGAGGCGAGAACATGTCCGTGAATTCCACTTGCAACTTGGCCACGTCTTTGAGAGTCAACAAAAATGTTGCGTAGGGGCACTGTTTCCGGATATTGCATTGCATTGTCCACCAGAACTTAGGCCATCACTATAACGAGAGACAGGTGTTAATGATAATGACAGCCCAGGTGACGTGCCTTACCGCTCTCCCTCTCCTGCAGACAGATACACAACCACGCCACCATCCCCATATATATATATATATATATATATATATATATATATATATATATATATATATATATATATATATTCTATTATTATTATTTATGAGTGCATGGATAAGTGCTCATGGAAAAGATGTGTTTTTAGCCGTATTTTGAAGACAGAGAGTGAGTCTGCTTCACGGATGGAGTTGGGAAGGCCATTCCACCAATGAGGTACAGTGAAACCGAAAGTCCGGGAAAGTGTTTTGGTGCCTTTTTGTATTGGTACAACAAGGCACCGCTCATTAGCCGACCGCAGGCTTCTGGTTGGAATGTAGTTCTGCAGAAACGATTTTAGGTACACTGAAGCAGACCCAGTGACTGTTCTGTATGCCAGCATCAGAGCCTTGAATTTGATACGTGCATCAACCGGCAGCCAGTGAAGAGGGACATGGAATGGTGTAACATGCGCTCTCTTTGGTTCATTGAAGACCAGTCATGCTGCTGCATTCTGGATCATTTGCAGGGCCTAATTGCACATGCAGGGAGGCCTGCAAATGAGAGTGTTACAGTAGTTCAGACTAGTTATGACAATTGACTGCACAAGGAGTTGTGTAGCATGTTCAAAGAGGAAGGGTCTTATTTTCCTGATATTGTAGAGTGTAAATCTACATGATCGTGCTGTCTTTTAGATGTGGTCTGTGAAATTGAGTTGGTTATCGATGGTTACCCATAGATTTCTGACCGTTTTGGAAGGCATTATTGTAGTTGTAGTAAGAGAACCCATGTGCTTTAATGATGGGTCCCAGTGAAGTTGTGTATATGGAGAAGAGAAGTAGCCCAAGCACTGAGCCCTGAGGTGCCCCAGTAAGTAACTGATGTGACTTGGACACCTCACCTCTCCAGGCTACCTTAAAGGAACTACCTGAGAGATAGGACTTAAACCAGTCAAGCACTGTTCCTGTGATGTCCAGAGTAGAGAGGGTGGACAGGAGGATCTGATGATTGACTTTATCAAACATTGCAGAGAGGTGCAACTGCCATAGAATAGAAATGCTTTTGTAAAGTTCACATTGTCCTGTGTTGTGACATGCTATACTCTGTCTAAAACTATTTTAAACTGTATTTTGCTAATTCTTTTATAAATATTATGCATGCAGCTTTATGACCTCATATTAGGCTAATTAAATATCTGTACTTTTAAAAATTCCTTTGTCACACCACAGGTTTATTTAAAATGAACTAGTGAAGAAAAAAGAGATAATTAAAAATAAAGAAAAGCTTAAAAGAAATGGTGACCAGTTACATATATATATATGGTACACTTTCCCTTATACATTCATTTTGATGCTGATTAGCAAAATCCATGTTATGTCAACTACCCCATTACATCATTAACTCAATGGACACATCAGTGGCACACGCACTTAGCTCAAGGTCCAGTATTTGTTTTTGTGTCTAGTTGTTTTTATTGTTTATTTTAGTACGTTGCCTTTTAATCTGCTTTTTAGTCTCATTGTAGTAGATTGGTAATACCTGCTGTGTGGGTGCATTATCTCATACCCAGCAGTCTCTACTTATAATAACCACAACAAAGGCATCTGTATTTATGCCTTGTGGAATGATGTGACTCAGTTACTTGTCTCCAGGTGCACAACAAAAGACAAATTCATCCTCATTAACAGTTGCTTCTCACACTAATGTGCTCTGTAAAAATACATGAATTACAGACTCCCTTGCCTCTTCACTGAACAGCCTTAGTTAAGCTATTGAAATTGTAAAGCAGAGAGGCTAAATAGTAATTTTTTTTATACTGCCTATGTTGCCTATTAAGACATTACGTTTAGATCAATGCAGTTTATTTTTAAATATTTTACACTTTTGCTTGGTCTTATGATGATATCACATATTTCAATGATTAAATATAGGCTATAAGAAGTTTAACTTAGAGGTTGAGGGATACTGTATTTTGCAGATAGCGATAACTAAGGTAGGAGAAAAAAGCTGGTAAGCCAATTAACCAGTCGATAGTTTTTAAAATTGCTATTTTGAAAAAAATCTTAATCTTTACTTACTTTCCAAAATGTATAAAATCCCAGAAGCAGATTATAGTGCAACCAACAAATCAAGAAAATAACCAGAATAAAAATATATATATTTTTGGTGCACAACCATACAAGAAAAATCAAAAGTATAACAGCAGATGAGCAACTGAATTAAATTTAATTCAGGATTGTGGATTTTGTGTTCATCATTTTATTAATTTTCCATGTTTTATATGTATAAAACTCTCTCCCTCTATTGCACCTGTTGCCTCAGTGTAACAAATAAATCACTGAGTATAAATCACTTAATAAATACCCCTTAATAAAGAAGGAATTAATTCATAAACCAATCAAAAGCTTTTACTTGGTCACACATCCTGGTGCCCGTTTTAAAGACACTTTCTGACATTGAGCACTATGTGGAGGATGCAGATTTCTGCTTTGGAGAACTAACCCCAGAAAAAAAGCAATTATTTGGCGAGTAAACTTTACTCTTAAAAGTGCTTTCATAATACGTACAATCGAGGGTTGAGTTTCAGTGTTGGTACATATTGATTGACGTTGTTGAAACAGTTGAATTTCTGAAAGCTGATATTCTTGGCCGTTATTAACAAAAGTCAAACAGGTTTATTCATTTTTGTGAAACTGTAGGGGTGGGGGAGTTTTTGTAGCCTGAACATGAAAAGTAATGCAGTGGTTTATTTAAATGATATTAGTTTTCATCCTTTGTCTGTGTCTGTCTCTCAAATTAATGGATTGTCACTGTTATATAATGTGTGCAGATTGCATTTTTTTATTTTTCCCCCTTTAGTTTACCCCCACATTAAGGGTACATAGGCTAAAGAAGAATTTAAATCATTGTTATTACTGTTTACCCATGCATATGTTTATATTATTTATTATATAAACTAGGAAGTAATTTTCTTAATTGAATTTGAGAATTTTTTACAAGCAATTTAATTTAGTTTATTCAGATTCAGTCAATTTCATTGAGCCAACATAATTGTGTTTAAGGTCAGATCAATGTACTATAGTAGTTTTAACTCAACTTTATTAGGTTAGTCAAACTTAGTTTAATAATGTTTAATTTTCTTATGTTGGTCCAACTTAAGTTTTTTTATTAATCATTAGTATATGCCAGGTGAGCAATTGTAAGGATACTGAAGCTGTTGCACTGTCAATTTGATAACAACTGCTTACAGAGCTAAGCAGCACTCAGATCAATGTGAAATTACATCCTCAACCTAAGCAGAAGTGCCATTCTTCACCACAATGGTAAAGTTCAGCCTAACAGACAATCTTTTTAAATACCAAATATATAAAAACATTACACATTAACAAATCTCCTCCTATTCTTATTTCACTCAAAAAATGCATTTGTTCACCCCATCCAGTCCCATTCAAAGAACGTTGAGAAATGGAAATCCTCTGCCCAATTTTGTCAAAGCTACAAAAAGAATTTATGTAGTCCCAACTCAAATGGATTAAATAAACTTACATTTGAAATCAAGTTGTGACAGAATGTTCTAGAATTGTGTTTCTTTTGTTAATTTTAATTAAGTAAACTGAACAACTTGCAAAAATCCTTTTTTTCTTTTTGAGTGTTGGATTAGTGCAGATTCTGCACAACATCACTCTTAATGACTATCAAAGGTCAAACAAACAGTTAGTTACACTGTTGCTATATCCTTCCTGTTATTTGTGGTTAAGCAAAAAATCTGGAAGTTGTTGCCACAGAGAACTGCATAAACGTTTTTGCATAAGAAGATCTTAACTGGTAACCAAGAGGTTGTAGGTTCAAGCCCCTCAAATGATTAGCCATCATCATTGTGCTCTTGAGCATGACACTTAACCTTGGTTACACCAGAAGGGTTGACCTTATCTGCTAAAGCCAAGCGCGCACTACAAGACTCAAGCTTGTCACCTTTGATGTTTTGAGTTGCCGACGAGTATGGTACAATAAGTCCCAGATCGCAGCATGTGCTTTACTTTTCTGCCATTCTTTTTTCCAGAGTGCCCTCCCACGCTGGACAGCCCCACAAGTGAAGCACGAACATGCACTAGCAGCAGCAGACTAGCTGCCCTAAAAAAACAGAATGACATTGAATTAAAAGTGAAGCAGGGGGCCGAGAACATGATCCAGATGTATTCAAATGGCTCAACGAAGGTAATCAACCATTTGGTTTTATTTATTGATGCTTTCTGCTTGATAATTTTTTTTTTACTGGTGATGTAGAATCCAGGATTCTTATGTTTACAGTGCACAGGAGAAGGCTAACTGTAATACAAATGTGCAGGGAAAAAGGGCCTTTTCAAAAACTTATGCCTTCAAAACATGCATAAGTTACCAGACCACAGTTTTTTTTATATTAAGCTATTTAATATCCCCTTTGCTGTGGAGAAAACTGCTTACTGACCGAGCCACATGTAAACAGTGGTAAAAAGTATGCCATAAAAGGGGGCGCTATGTCGCGAAAAAAGTTTACGCTGAAAATGTTCAATTAGTCATGCATATGTGGTATCGGTTGAAAGCTAAGAATCGGAACTTTTCCTAAATAACCATCACTTCTGCCTTTATGTTCAATCAAATAACAAAATAAGGCCCGAATACATCCGTGTCACAAATCAGCGCCTCCTAGAGGTAATGTGGTAGAAATATTAATATGAATATAAAAGTCTTTCAAATAGCACTTAAATAGACAAATCATTTATCAAATGAAAGCTCTCAGGAATGCGACTACAGTTTATTTTTGTTGCTCTAATACCACAGTTCGAAAAGAATCACGAAGTGAAATATGATTTCTTTAAGACATCAAATACAAATGTCTCTTTTATGCACCGATCACTGCTGCTGTAAGTCCCAAATAGCTAAGAACTTTATATCTGCTATTACCTTATGCAGTTTTCTGTGAGCCATTTTTTACTTGTCTATGAGCTTGCATGTGTGAATAATCCAATTAGGGCTGCAACTACCAATTATTTTGATAATTGATTAATCTTCGATTATTTCTACGATTAATCAATTAATCGGATAAGAATGACATTTTATTTCCTGTATTTTATTAAAACATGATTTTTCAAAAAACTTAAATGATAAAGGGCTTAAGGATTTGGTTTGATTTACTGTATACTGAATTCACGATTCTATACTCTCACAAAAGCCTGAATCATGAAAAGATCAGTTTGAATGTATTATTATTATTACTTTCATGACATATGTGAAACAGTTCCTTTACTTGTAAAACTTAACAAAAAATGCTCATCATAAAGATTTGTCATATGCAAAAACATTTGTCATAAAATGATCTGTACTGCATGGAGCGGGACAAAAAAATCAGCCCAGCAGAGAGCAATAGTGACATGAGAATAGAAATATTAATAATTCTGCCCAGCTGAAAAATACATATTTATGTTAGATACATATCCTTGTACACTGTCACTGATTACATACATTTAAGTATTTTAATATTATAGTTTTTAAAATAGTATTTTCACTGATTACATTTCTAAACTATTCTTTAAAAAAATAATAATAATTGTTTATCCAGTAAAATAATGTTTGCCATAGTATAAATTTTCTAGTGAAATAAGACATTACATGTGGAATTATCAGGAGGACTTTCAAATATCAGGACCCGTATTATATTCAGCATTACATACAGTTTAATATAGTACAATCATCTGTAAACTATGAAGGTATTTTTTGAGCAAAACAACTGAGTGCCTGTGACAGTGGAATTTGTAGTTGTAGAGATTAGCCACACATGTTTATCAGTAAATTTGAAGTCACAGAGAAAAATGTTTTAAGAGTTACAAACTTATAGATTTTTTTTTCTCTCCCACAAACACAACACGACAGTTACACCTTCTCAAATTCTTCATTGCAGGTGCACAAATCCTACTCTACGAATCACAAATTAAGAAACTCATACGCTCATATTTTTGCTACAGCTGCTGCTGTGAATATGGTCCAAAACACATTCACACACCCGCAAGTCATGGACAGATTTTGCTCATCCGCAAATCAGTATGTGAATTCATCCAATGAGAGTTGCACACTTGTGGAATATTTTCTCACAAATAAGATTTTTTCTTGGATATTTTTCTAGCACAAACTCGCTTTCAAATGACAAGTTTCGCGCGCTCTCCCTTTTGCACCACATATCTATGTCAAATATGGAGCAAAAGTGATTTGTGCATCTGTAGAGGCAGCGGCGGGCACTGTTCAGAGATCAGAGAATTTTGGCCAATCAGAGAGCTAGTTATACCAATAAAGGTATGTTTTTTTCTTTCTTTTTCTGAAATCACTCACCGTTATACATTTGTTAATATATGCGTTTCTAGTTTGGTTAGCCTTTCTTGTTTCACGAAAGGTAAGCTAACGCTAGACTACCTGCACTGTTAAGTTTGCTATTCAGTCGTCTCATATTAAATGATACCCTCATATTAAATGATTTATTCCTTATATTCTCTTCTGCTTTACCTTCTAGAAAAATGACAGAACAGGGTGGGTCTTCGCAGGTGAGTATTATCAAGTATGCACCTAATGTAAGATTACCCTTATGAGAATTTGCCATGGTTAGAATACCATGGGTACCATGTTTCTTTTTGTTTGTTTTGTTTTGTTTGATTTTGGTGGATAGTAATTTTTATAGGAATACCATAGTAAAGTAAAGGGATGTCAGAGTTTGCACTACAAACAGTATACAATTTGCCCAATAATTATTACTCCCATAGGGAAGCAGTCCCAAAATTGGAAGCTGCAGTGAGTCACAGAGTGGGTTAATTAACATTTTATAAAGCCTAAAGGCGATTTAAAGCATGTTTTTCATCCAACGTCACTGCAAATAGGTGTTCCATATAATATAAAATCAATATTTACATAGTCGAATAGTAAGTTATCTCACTCCCATGTGCCCTGCAGTGTCCCACTAAATCACGTCTGCTGACCTGCAACAGAGGATTAATCACTTGGAAACAGGTGCTTCCAGCCCCCTTAGTTTACTTGGTTAGTTTCGCTCAATTCCTGGATACCTATGGGATCAAGATTATGTTATTTATAGCTTCCAATTTTGGGACTGCTTCCCTATGGGAGTAATAATTATTGGGCAAATTGTCTACTGTAGTGCAAACTCTGACATCCCTTTATTTTACTATGGTATTCCTATAAAAATTACTATCCACCAAAAACAAACTATTAAAAAAAAACAAAAGAAAAAAAACATGGTACCCATGGTTTTCTGACCATGGTAAATTCTCATAAGGGTAATCTTACATTAGGTGCATACTTGATAATACTCACCTGCAAAGACTCACCCTGTTCTGTAATTTTTCTAGAAGGTAAAGCAGAAGAGAATATAAGGAATAAATAATTTAATATGAGACGACTGAATAGCAAATTTAACAGTGCAGGTAGTCTAGCGTTAGCTTACCTTTCGTGAAACAAGAAAGGCTAACCTAACTAAGAAACACTGATTACCAACAGTAGCTGACCAGCGCGCATATTTTAACTATAAACAAATGTATAACGGTGAGTGATTTCAGAAAAAGAAAGAAAAAACATACCTTTATTGGTATAACTAGCTCTTCTGATTGGCCAAAATTCTCTGATCTCTGAACAGTGCCCGCCGCTGCCTCTACAGATGCACAAATCACTTTTGCTCCATATTTTACACAGATATGTGGTGCAAAAGGGAGAGCGTGCGAAACTTGTCATTTGCAAGAGAAAAACAGTGTTTGAGACTCGTAGCAGCAGATTCAATCAGGTGTAGTTATGTACTTATGTTTGTGCTAGAAAAATATCCAAGAAAAAAATGTATTTGTGAGAAAATATTCCACAAGTGTGCAACTCTCATTGGATGAATTCACATACTGATTTGCGGATGAGCAAAATCTGTCCATGACTTGCGGGTGTGTGAATGTGTTTTGGACCATATTCACTGCAGCAGCTGTAGCAAAAATATGAGCGTATGAGTTTCTTAATTTGTCATTCGTAGAATGGATTTGTGCACCTGCAATGAAGAATTTGAGAAGGTGTAACTGTCGTGTTGTGTTTGTGGGAGAGAAAAAAAAAATCTACAAGTTTGCAACTCTTAAAACATTTTTCTCTGTGACTTCAAATTTACTGATAAACATGTGTGGCTAATCTCTACAACTACAAATTCCACTGTCACAGGCACTCAGTTGTTTTGCTCAAAAAATACCTTCATAGTAAACCCTGTGCAAATTCACTCTCGCGCTGAAAAGACTCATCTGTATGACATGCGCTTACGTGAGCAAGAGAAAACACTTTAAAACCCGGCACACCTTGATTGCTGAGACTTTAGTCTGTTATCCATGAAAGCTGCACAATTGATTACAATGAAACTGAAATCGTGGTATGATGTTAATGATTGCTCTCCCTTTTTCCATTGTGATTGGTTTCACTGACGCGGATGCGCGTGCTTGCTTGCTCATAACAGTTTAACAGAGACTCGCTTGTGGTAAGAACAAACAGTTTTGCGAAATACGCTGCTGATTTGAATTCATAACATGTTCACATTATAAAACTTAGAAAATAGCAGTAAAATTTAAGTGATGCCCAGGAGAGAAACAACTCTCACGCACCAAACAGCACAAGCACTCGGTCAACGCACCTGACGCAGCAACCACTCCACATTAATCTGTACGCTTATTATGATCTTCTTTGAAGTGTTTATAAACTGCTCTCGTGCACAGGACAACTTGGGTGGTGATTTTTTCCCACTTCAACTTTGTTTTTCATGAGTTTCATAATGCAACACATTTTTCACTGGCTGTGGAGTGACGTCACGGATGGGGATTCTCCGTGCTTACCGCAAATATCCAACTAATCGATAATGAAATTCGTTGTTGGTTATTTCCATTATCGATAACTATCGATTTTATCGATTAGTTGTTGCAGCCCTAAATCCAGTGTTATATCTTAGATATCCAGAACAAAATATGCGGTCCAGCAGGAAGAGCATGCTAAACAAATCATATCAGAAATACAGTATATGTTATTGACTATTGATTATAAAATTGTATATATCATATATCACAAAGCGGAGAATCTCAACTTTCTAAAGACACTTAGACTGAGCTTCTAGTCCACTTAAAAGCCAAGATATGAAACAACGTGCGTGGTGCATGAACTGAAAATTAGACTGAATGTCTATGGACAAGTACATCTGTGAGGACTAAAATACATTAAAACACCACCTACATTTCAAAATGGCTTTTTGTGACTGAAAGTGATAGAGGAAAATTTATTTTATCTAATATTTGCTTCCATCTAGTGGAATAAAATAAGACTTTTTGACAGAACCATAATTACATGTTTACAAAGTTAGGACAACAACAAAAAAAGTTTTTTTCCCCCAAGTTTCTATTCATCATAAAATTGTAAACATATACAATATTATTTATGAATAATTGCTGTCTTTTGTTTCATTTGGGGGGTTTTCTGAAAATGAGACCAATTTTTGGCAGTTAGTCCTCAGTATGTGTAAATGGTGAGCTTTTAAAATTGAGTATGAAAAATTGCAGGCTGCTGCCCAAAAATGCCGCAGAGTTGAAGAGGTAAATGGATAGTTCATCCAAAACAGATGTTTTTCTTCTCATTTACTCACCCTTATGTTGTTCCAAACTTATGAGACTTTATTTCTTCCATGGAAAACAAAAGATGTAGGTAGTATGTAAGCCTCGGTCACCATTCACTTTCATATCTTTTTTTTCCATACAATTAATGGGAATGTTGACTTAATCTCACATTCTGCCTAAAATCTCCTTTTGTGTTGTGCATAATAAAGAAATCCATATGCATTTGGAACAACTTGAGGGTTAGTAAATGATGACAGAATTGTAATTTTTTTAAATCAGCTGTATTGGCCATCGCAACAAGCAAATAATGACAATAAATAAATAAAATAAAATAAGTGCAACTTTAAATCTCAGTCTAGACAGATTGAGAGTGGGTTTTTTTTTGTTAAATTGTGAACAGCAGTGATTTAAATGTATTCTGTTAGAAACACAGGCCCAGTACTGCAACCTCAGTTTTAATGACATGTTATAATATCAGCTCCTGTGAGCTGGTTGAGGGGATTAGTCCCAGGAGTTGTGAGCTTGCCTCTGTGGCTCAACATTAAGCTAGGGCTGATGTAAACTAGGAAATGACTTCTCACACACCGTCAGCATGGTAACCCTGGATTTTGGAGGGAACTTGATAACAATTTGACCAGCTTGCACAAAAGTGCAAGTAGTGCAAGTACTAATGTACATTAAAAAATATTACAAATGGTCTACTGAATGTCTAATAAACGGGGTGAAAGAAGATAACTGACCTTAGTTGTAAGATAAATTTTGTCAATTAATATCCCACCACTTAAAATCTGTATTTGTGTCTTTGTGTTTGCATTCTCCCTTTTGTGGTTTAGACTTGGCTTTTATAAAACTGTTGTTGACATTGCTTTATAGGACAGAAAACTGCTTGCAACAGCACAGCAGATGCTCCAAGACAGTAAAACCAAGATCGAGTTTATCAGAATGCAGATTCTCAAAGCCAGCCAAACCAACGAACTCAGCTTTGACAACAATGATGTCATTGGTACCACTCAAACTTTGTTTCTTGAAATATTAGCATTCACCAGTTCTACATAAACACAAAAGAAAAATATGTATATATGCTTTTCGAAAATCACCTGTAGTGTAACAGTTTATTTATCTGGTGGTGTTTGTGAAGCCAAGTCCATCATCAGTCCACTGGACCTGCGGGTGGAGGAGCTCTGTCATCACACACGGATAGAATACGCTGTGGCAGAGGGGGCCAAGAATGTCATGAAGCTGCTAGGCTCTGGCAAACTGACTGAGAAGAGGGCTCACTCTGAGGTATCTTCAACTGCAACATCATCAGCATCATCTGAACTGACCTCTTTGAATCTCTTCTGGTCTGTGGCACTCTGTTTGGCATGTAAAGCAAGGCGCTGTCTGTCCTTCATTGACTATTTGGATATTTAAAGGTGTTGTAATCGATGTTAGCCATTTTGCTAACTTCTGCCAGACTTAGCCACTGAATTAGACCAGACCCTTTAAAAAAAGTTAAAAAAAATCCTGCCCTTACCTCAAAGTCTTCTGATTGGCTAAACAATAGTTTCCTGCAGTCAGATTCCTTTTTTTTTTTTTTTTTTTTTGCTGGGGGCAGTATGTGCCTCCTGCAGTTGATTCTAAGGAGGATTTTGTATTTTTATTTCCAACTATAAAAAAATATATTGCATGCCATCTTTTCAGGTTAAATGCTTCAATTGAACCAGTTCATTAAGATTAACAAGGTAAAATGCATAGAATAGAATACTAAGAACTGCATCAGATGTTACAAATAAAAAACAGAGGATTCATTATGAGACAGCATTTGTGGCATAATGTTGATTACCACAAAAATATATTTTGACTTGGGACAAATCTCAGTTGCCTCCACGTCTGAGACCCATCAGTCCATGCATCTTATCACGTGACTTGTTGAATGTGTTACCACGGAGACATAGCGCGTGTGGAGGCTTTTATTATTTGAGCTGTACAGTTGTTTAATTCATCATTTTTGCGGCGGACTACTAAATTACGGGGATTACAGGGTTTATGCCGTTACGTCGTCATGACAACAATATTGTAAAATTAGATATAACTGCACAAAAAAGTTTAGTAAGCGATTTGATCACACTAATATCATGTAAACGCGCATATTTCTTTATGTCTTGTGGCTATACTTTTAAAACAGTGTTTTAATGTTTGCAGATTGGCCCATTCACTTCCATTGTAACCTGAATTTTTGCTTTTATTTTAACAAAAGTATGGTAGAAATTAAACAAGTCAAAATGTAGTTTGGAGGTAATCAACATTCTGTCACAAATGCTGTTGAATGAGCTTAGCTTGGATTGAGCCCAGAATATTTCTTTAAATTATGGGGGCATTTTTGTCACTGTCAGTGGCATTTTTTCCCCCCGAGCCTCCCTTAATTTCTGACCCTACTGTTAACTGCGTTTGCTAGGTATGATATTTCAGGACACCTATTTCAGTGATATCTGTTGTGTAATAAGGACATTTTCTGCATGCTATTCCATTAAACAATTGCTAACAGCAGCTTTAACTGTTCATGTTTTTCATCTGGTAGACCTTGTAGCCATAGAAAACATGGTGCATTTTGGTCAGAGAGAGAGCAGCCACAAGCCAGTAATAAAATAAGATAAATAAAATAATATAAATAAAATAATAAAAAGATAGTAATGAATGCCACATTAATGCCATAGTTGTAAGCTTAGCATCTGTAAACTAAATTACACAATTTCACATTTATACTTTTGTGTAATTTCCATTCATTCGTCCTCTGCTGTAATTATGTGTTATCCAGGCCCAAGCTAGATTCAATGAGTCCAATCAGAAGCTGGATTTGTTGAAGTATTCCCTGGAGCAGAGACTCAATGAGCTTCCCAAAAACCACCCCAAGAGCAGTCTGATCATGGAAGAGTTATCCCTTATGTCCTCCCCTGCTCTCAGCCCCCGCCAGAGCTTCATATCCACACACAACCAACACAGCACTGTGAAGAACCAGTACAGCACCAAGCCAGCTGCACTCACAGGTGACAAAGACATACTGCCTCAAGAATTTGTTTAACATGGTACTTAATTGTTACTCTATTAACAGGGTTTAACAGTAAGGATGGCACAGAGCTGGTGAGAGAGAGTTTAATGCCATTTGACAGAACTGTCACTTGTCTTATTGACATCCTTATTGTTGAGTCCTCATAGAGTTGTATCTGCACAGATCTATATTAATGATGATTGAAACTGACTTAAAATAGGTAAGTTAGAGGTTCGACTCATGGGATGCCAGGACCTTTTGGAGAATATTCCTGGCCGGTCTAAAGCCACGTCGGTACCGTTGCCAGGCTGGAGCCCCAGTGAAACGCGCTCCTCTTTCATGAGCCGTGGGAACCGCAGAGGAACCAGCGTTCGAAATCTCTCCAAAACTGACGACCTTTCCAGTTGAGTGCATTTAAGTGCTTGCCTTCAAATGGCTTCTCCACAGGCCTTTCATTTTGACATGACACAATTAATCAAGTAAAATTATTGTGGCAGTAGGGCGCAACAGTCAGCCATCTGGGTTACGGAAGTATTTTTCCTATTCATTTTTCCCATAGACTTTTCATAAAATCCTTTATAAAAGAGTTGTAAGCCATGAACCAAACCAGCCGGCTCTGTGGTAAATCACAACATCACAAATTTTGTTTTGAGGCAAAAAAAAGTATTTAAAAGTATTTAAAAATCAGACAAAAAGACAAAGGTACTGTGTACTTACCATCTTTCATGAGGGCATGGACTACAATCCCATGAAGTACCACGAATATGATGACTTAAACGAAAGCATATACCATCGAAGAACAACCTCGGAGCTCAAGGTAGGTCTGTTTTTAAAGATTTATAAGTTGTCATTGAAAATTAATTTGTCTATGGAAAAAATTAATAGGATTTTTACTTCCGGAACCAGACTGTTGCACCCTTTTGAGGGGCTTAATTGTTGTCAGAAATATTATTTTCTATGTGTGTGTCCAGATGAGATTAGTGCTGTTCTGAAGCTTGACAACACATTAGTAGGACAGACCAGTTGGAAACCTGTCAGCAATCAGTCGTGGGACCAGAAGTTTACATTAGAGCTAGACCGGGTAAAATTTGGCCTTCCTTACTGTTAAAGCTGAAGTGTGTCACTTTTTTTTATGTTAAAATACTTTTTATCATCCCAGCTTAATATGCAGTATGTGACTGGCTTACTGTCTTGAAAACTGTAAACACTGTCTCTAGCATTATAGAAACTGCTCTTTTTTGAGTGGCCTGTCCAGCCTGACACTACAACATTTACTCCACCAATGGTGTGAGTTGCGGGTGGGACTATCTGTTTGTTCAGTCAACAGGGGGAGGGGAAGGGCATATTCGGAAAGCTGTTTTGAAAACAATGTTATTTTTGCAATTCCATTAGGTAGCGCTAGTGGCTCAGAAATTACACACGTCAACTTTAAATTAAAACTGAAGTGTGTAATCTTGTCAGTGTTAAAATACTGTACTTTCTCCTATCCTAGTTTAAGATGCTGAGGTAACTATTAGTAAACCATTAGTAGGTTGACTTAAAGAGTGTAAACACTGTGGCTTTATGGCATAAGTTTGGAGTGGGACTGTCTTTCTTCCTGACCAATGGCAGACAGAGGGAATGTTCAGGGAAACTTTTTAAAACCATACATTTTGCAGTCCATTTAGTAATGAAATTGCACACTTCAGCTTTTTGTTTACGATGCATTCATAACAGTACTGGGTGTTGTTTTAATATGAGATGATTTAATGTTTGTGTGTACCGTAGTCTCGGGAGTTGGAGATCTCTGTGTATTGGAGAGATTGGCGATCTCTTTGTGCTGTAAAATTCCTCCGACTGGAGGACTTTCTGGACAACCAGCGCCATGGAATGTGCCTTTACCTTGAACCACAAGGGACTCTGTTTGCAGAGGTATCTTTACAATATTGTCTTTTACTGATCAACACGTTCCCACAAAGAGACCTCTGATTAGCAGTCTAGCGCACTGTGAATTCCTCACGCTCAGTGGCCCCTTAAACCCTCGGGGAGGTTTTCCCATTTTTGGGAACCTGAGCCTAGTAGTCCTTAAGTAGGATTTGATTAGTTTTAGAGCTTGATCTAAAAGGCATGTTTGTATTACAGGTTACCTTTTTCAATCCTGTCATTGAGCGGAGAACCAAACTCCAAAGGCAGAAGAAGATTTTTTCAAAACAACAAGGTGAGGGCATTTGTTCTGCATGATGTTTGTAACCTTTGGGAGTAGTCTCTATGATTGAGTACTTAGAAATATCTTGTAAATTGATGATTTTTTAGATCATTTTAAGATTGTTTCTTGCACCAAAACAGCTGAAAATTAGTCTGTGTTGACCATTTTCCACCTTCTCTCTGACCCTTAGAATTAAATGAGTTGTGTTTTGCTACTTTACCTTTAAAATTTCTATGTAAACACCCTTTGGCATGTTAAACGAGTAACTATATAGCCCAAACAGGTGTTGTCGATGTGTAAATGTATTCGTTCTTGTGATGTCACAAAAGCACAAATTTCAGAAAAGGCTGTTTTTGCAACATAGTTTTAGTAGATGGTCTTTTTGAACTGAGGAGTGAGTTCTGAATGTTTACATGCTGTTTTATTTCCAAAAATATATATTTTTTAATGATATTACCCCCTTCAAAAGGGTTAAAACATACTCTATTTATATATATATATATATATATATATATATATATATATATATATAATATTCAGGGTTTACACATTAAGCACATCCAACACATTGTATCCAAATATATTAAACTGTTCACTCAAGCACAACTGTTAAAACTCAGCACCATAAACTATCAAACAGTCATGACATTTGAAACATTCATTGATGAAACTGTTTACTCACGGTTTTGCGATCGGGTCCAGTAGTGTTTTTAACTGCCCCATCTTTCAATAACAGTTCCTTTGCAAAGCTTGAATAGTATTATGACTGGTTCACAAGCAATCCACGCTGATATGAGCCAAAACATACGCAACTACATAGTCCAAAGCAGGATGAAAAAGACGCACACACACATACTGTACAATATCATCATGCACTGAAGCGCACATCACCGGAAACGCATCAGAATCATCAAAGAAACGCATCAAAGACATCCATCTAGTGCATGTTTACCTACACCAACAATTAAAAATAGCGCAGATCCATGACCTGTTTACGCTGAAAACAACAAGAGGCACAGCAGCTAAATGAAACTGAATGGCTTCTCGTTTTCAGAGTTGTAACTTGACACCGCGTCTTTTAAAAGCATCCCGATATACATGACAATTGTCAAAGATGTCTGTCTAGGGTATTTTTCAAAGTAGTCCAGATGTGTCTCCTTTGGCATTCAGGAATAGTTAGGCCACACTAGGCCTGTCTGTCCTGCTCTCTCTCTCAGTTTACAAACTGAGAGCCAGTGAACGGGGCCAAGGGTGTGACAACGTAAAAGTAGGCGTTGATGTTGTTGCTGTATAGGCGGTCATGAATTAATGAGCGCCCTAGTGATGTGGAGAAGTCGCAGAAGTAGAGAACGAGGCATTTTTTGCAGCTTGGTTTCAATAAATGCTTTTATTGCATTGGGGATTACGTTTTGTGTTCTGAAATGTACAGTATGTTTTTATTGTAGAATGACCTCTTGTCAAAATATCAAGGTAAATTTGATTCCTCATGACATGACCCCTTTAAGAGCAGATGCATTTGAAATTGGGCAGATGATTTTAACCTAAATAACTTGGAATGAGGACACACCATAAAGCACACACTGCTTGTAGTGTGGCAAAATTGCGATGCATACCAGCCTCTCAGCAGACCCTGTGTTTAGGCCCAGATCTGCACACCACCTACAAATTCTGGCAGCTTTTTTTTTTTTTTTTGTGAAACATCATTTTCTTCAAGTTAAGACATTTTCTTTTTGTAACCACTTTGTTTATACTACCCCGGTGTCTAAGTGAAGAGGTTTATAGGGGCCGGTTGAATGTGTTTCCTCTTCATGCTTTTGGATTGATCTGATGGCCGCACCTGTGTCTATAGGGAGAACATTCCTGCGGGCCCCTCAGATGAGCATTGGTACCTGGGGCCGGCTGGTGAGGAGAGCCATTCCCTCTCCGAATAACTCATTTAGTCCACAAGTAGCAGAGCTGGCAGCCGAGACTGGCCACAGTAGTCATCCAGGAACCCCTGCTTTGAGGAGGTATGAATGTACACAACACGCATACATTTGCAAACATGCTCATTTACACCGTGTCCTAATGAAACAGGATGCGACTAGTGATAAAAGGGATCACTTCCATGTTAATCAGAGTTGTTGTCCTAACCGACTAAGCGTCAGGATATTTTGGCTTCTATTTCTGTGGCATCAAGTGTCATTGGTCCAAAATTGCACTCTTCATAACTGTGCATTAAATCTTAAATTTGTTCTTATTGGCTGTGCTTGTGCTGGGTAATGCAACATTATCGTGTTCAGTGTGAACGGGCAAATAGTTTGCCGCTGGAATCTTATTGCATTGTGTCTGGTTAAGACACGGTCTTAGATGCCAATTTTTTAAATGTGGGGCTTTGATTGTGTTGTTTGTAATTGAATGCCTTTTTTAGTGACCCAGTAGTGACAAAACTGGACTTTGACAAAGACGCTACACCAAAGCATTACTCTCCTGTTAGTATTAGAGAAGCACTGCCTGAGAACAAGATGGTCAACAAAGACAGAGAACAGGTAACATCACACACTATCATGTTGCTGTAGAGACAAGCAGTGCAGGCATCTGTTTTGATACCATCTGTTTCCTTAAAAGGACTTGTACAGTTAAAGACTTCTTTAAACTAAAAAATCTAATCTCCCCCCTTGGATTTAAAAGAAAAGGAAATGCCTTTATCCATACTTTTATTTAGCGTGAAGATAACAGACTATTTAGTCTCATCTTGTATAAACAACTGAACTGATACCAGCGACAACTAAAAGTATATCTTTTTTCTGCAGGACACCTTGGCCACATTTGACTATCGAAATGACAGGAACAGCATCATTGTTCAATCTAATCTCGAAACTGTTGTGGAACATGAGACACAACCATCAGCATTAAAACTCATAGCTGTCCAAACAAACACAGATATAAGGTGAACTATTTATCATTTTCATTTAATTTAATTTTTTTGTACAAATATACACTACATAACTTAAGACTTTATTTTCTTTCTTTTTTTTAGGGAAGAGGAGGAAAAAGAACAGTTTAATTTCAGCCTTAAAGACTTTAAATGTGTTGCAGTGTTAGGCCGTGGCCATTTTGGAAAGGTAGGAGACTGTTTATGCTTGCCTTTTAATTTTTCAAATTCTGAATCCATCTATATTACTTTACTTTTTCCCATGTCTCTACAGGTGTTACTTGCAGAATACAGTATTACAGGTGAAATGTTTGCCATCAAGGCCCTAAAGAAGGGAGATGTTGTCGCCCGTGATGAGGTTGAAAGGTGATTCTTCTCCTCTGTTTAATGGACAGTGGCCCCAAAATTATTTGGACATTTAAAGGAATATTTTGGGTTCAATACAAGCTCATTCAACAGCATTTGTGGCATAATATTGATTACCACAAAATTTCATTTCGACTTGTCCCTCATTTTCTTAAAAAAAATAAAAAGCACAAATCTGGGTTACAGTGAGGCACTTACTATGGAAGTGAATGGGGCCAATAGGTGAACGTTAAAATACTCAGGTTTCAAAAGTATAGACACAAGACATAAACAGTATGTGTGTTAACATTATTTTAGTGAGATAAAATCGCTTACAAACCTTTTCTGTGTAAAGTTATAGCCAATTTACAACTTCGTTGCCATTACGATGTAATGTCAACAAACCATAAAACGACTGTAAAAATGAAAATTAAACAACTTTACAGCTTAAATAAAAGATGAGTTTTAACAGAAAAATGTATGTAAGAGAATGTAAGATAGTTCACCCAAATATGAAAATTCTCTCATTTACTCACCCTCATGTCATCCCAGATGTGTGTGACCTACTTTCTTCTCATGAATAACAAACAAAGATTTTTAGAAGTATATTTCAGCTCTTTAGGTCCTCACAATGCTAGTGAATAGTTACAAAATTTTGATGATCCAAAAAGCACATAAAGGCAGCAAAAACTTGATCAATTTGACTCCAGTAGTTTATTCCATATCTTCAGAAGCAATACGATAAGTGTGGGTGAAAAACAAATCGATATCTAAGTCCTCCTCCCTGCTCAGTAGGTGGCGATATGCACAAATAATATGAATCACCAAAAACAAAAGAACAAGAAAGTGAAAGTGGAGGTTTATAGAGAAAAGGACTTAAATATTGAGCTGTTTCTCACCCACACTTATCATATCGCTTCTGAAGTTATTGATTTAACCACTGGAGTTGTATGGATTACTTTTACGCTGCCTTTATGTACTTTTGGAGCTTGAAATATTTGGTACCCTTTCGTTTGCATTGTATGGACCTACTGAGCTGAAATATTCTTCTCAAAATCTTCATTTTTGTTCTGCAGAAGAAAGAAAGTCACACATCTGGGATGACATGAGGGTGAGTAAATGACGAGAGAATTTTAAATTTTGGGTGAACTATCTCTTTAATGTATGAATTTTAACTAGCTTTAAACTAATTTGGAAATGTTTTGCTTAAAAAAAGTGTGCTTGTACTATCTTTCTTTAAAAATAAATGTCATTTGGTTTGATATTTTATCTAATGCAATGACATCCAAACATTAAGTGCAGTTTAGTTGTCCAACTAATTCTGGGGCCACATTCCGTTCATTTGAGAGCAAGACTTATCAGCTAATGTCACTATTTACTGCTTTTTTTTATTGTTTTTGTTTTCAATTTAGCTTGATGTGTGAGAAGAGGATATTTGAGACTGTGAACAGTGTACGCCACCCATTCCTGGTCAATCTTTTTGCATGTTTCCAGACCAAGGAGCATGTGTGTTTTGTGATGGAGTATGCAGCAGGTGGAGATCTCATGATGCATATTCATGCAGATGTGTTTTTAGAGCCACGGGCCACGTGAGTTATACACACGAGGACTGCAGTGCAACTCCAGCAGTGACCTGATGTTTTGTGGTGTGTGTGTAATATGTTAAAATTTTTGTTTATTTTTGTTTTTACAGGTTTTATGCTGCTTGTGTTGTCTTGGGATTACAGTTTTTACATGAGCACAAGATTGTATACAGGTATAAGAAAAATTTGTTACTAGTATTAATTTTTTTATTATGAATTTAATCCAGTAATTTGAGGATAATTAGATCTATTCTCTAGAGACCTGAAGCTGGATAACTTACTGCTAGACACAGAAGGATTTGTCAAGATTGCTGACTTTGGTCTTTGCAAAGAAGGTAGGGAAATATTTGTTTTTGTATTATCCCTGAATACTGTGCAAGCACCAGAGAGAAATGTCATACTGTCTCCATGTTAGGAATGGGTTACCATGACAGAACAAGCACTTTCTGCGGCACTCCAGAGTTTCTGGCTCCAGAGGTCTTAACCGAAACATCATATACACGTGCAGTGGACTGGTGGGGGCTCGGTGTGCTCATCTTTGAAATGCTTGTTGGGGAGGTAAGAGCTCCCCTACTTATTCAATTCTTCTCCCCCTCTCCAAATACATCATAATCATTATTCTGTTCAAAGCAAATTAAGTTAGTGTGTCTCATGTCACTTTGACGTTAAGAGTTTTCGGTGTGGACCTTGGTTTGATTGAACATAAAGTTTTGTTCATTCGATTGGGGTGAAATCCATTTTCTGAATTTGGTTGCACACCAAGTCCATTGAAAAAGTGGGTGTGAAAGAATCAAATAAAATAAAATCCCTTTATTGTCACTCAACCATATACACAAGTGCAACAGAGGGTGAAAGTTTTGGGTGTGGTTCCAAGCAACATAGCAGTATGACAATTACAATAAACATCTGATTTACACTTAAAGTTTACACATCTTGTTACAAAGAAGAAACAAGATGTGAAGAAGTATAGGTATCTGCGGAACAATAATGGGCGTTTTCCAATCTGTGGACGTTTTCAAACTGGGATGGCCGTTTTTTAACCATCCAATGAAAGTAAGGAATCTCAATGTAGTAATCAGTAGGTGTTTCCAAACCAGGATGTGCGTTCCTCAACTATCCAATGAAAGTAGGGAATCTCAATGTAGTAATCAGTAGGTGTTTCCAAACCAGGATGTGCGTTCCTCAACTATCCAATAAAAGTATGGAATTTCAATGTAGTAATCAGTAGGTGTTTCCAAACCAGGATGGGCATTCCTCAACTATCCAATGAAATTAGGGAATCTCAATGTACTAATCAGTAGGTATTTCCAAACCAGGATGGGCATTCCTCAACTATCCAGTGAAATTAGGGAATCTCAATGTACTAATCAGTAGGCATTTCCAAACCATGATGGGCATTCCTCAACTATCCAATGGGGATATCTCAATGTAGTAGACAAGTCATATAAAGAGGTTGGAAAAACGTCCATCCCAGTTTGAAAACACCCACATTTTTGTTCTGCAGAGACACAAATCTCGTCTAAAAAGTTAAACGAGCATTGTTCTACCATTTCTAGCATTTATTGCCTGGCAACAGTGATTAAACAGCTTCCAGTGTTAGAACCATTGATAAGGAAAGCATTTTACAAAGTTTAAAATGTGAGAGTGACATCAAAATCATACATTGGCTCATCTTGTAAAGAAAGAACTGAGAAAAATATGTATTTTTGGAACATCTTTTGTGACAGAGTGGACTTATGTTTCCATAGTCTCCGTTCCCTGGTGATGATGAAGAAGAGGTGTTTGACAGCATTGTGAATGATGAGGTTCGCTACCCAAGATTCCTCTCAACAGAGGCCATCTCCATTATGAGAAGGGTTTGTGCCAAAAGCAGCATTACCATTTACTCACCAAAAGTTCTCATAGAACTAAAATTTTTAAAAAAAATTGTTAAAAATATCAGTCATAAGCCTTATCCATTTATTTATTTTCACTTTTGCCCATAGCTATTAAGAAGGGATCCAGAACGACGGCTTGGAGCTGGTGAACGCGATGCAGAGGATGTGAAGAAACATCTGTTCTTCCGAGTGAGTCCAAACCCATCTGGCTACATGTGCTCATTCATTTTAAGTGTTTTTTTTTTCCTTCTCTCTTTCTGTCTGAATAAATTATTACTTGTACCTTGATTTTTATTTTTTTTTCAGAATATTGATTGGGATGGACTTTTAGCAAAGAAAGTGAAGCCACCATTTGTACCCACAATCCAATGTTCCAGTGACGTTAGTAACTTTGATGATGAATTTACCTCAGAGGATCCAGTGCTGACGCCGCCCCGAGAACCCCGGCAATTAAACAAGGAGGAGCAGGAGTTGTTTGCAGACTTTGACTATATAGCAGACTGGTGTTAGCCATGTGATGGCACTCCTCCCTCTCCACACACGCGCAAAAAATGTGAATCAGACTATTTTATCCATTCGCAATTTCATACCATGTGTTGTTCTCAAGTGTTATTTTACGATTACCATAAGACCCTTTCCAGTTTTTTTAACTTGAAGAAACTTTTATAAAAAATAAATTAAAAAAAGGAGTATTTTGTTACCACCACATTCAGGTCTAGGATAAAAAGTTTACCGAGCATCATCACTGATAAAAAATAAAAAAAAAGTCTTAATGATCATTGCAATAAGCTTGCCAGGGTTCGAGTTGATTACTTCTGGTTGGTCTCTGTCTGTGCTATCAAACACCCCCTAGAGTTATGGAAATCAGTTAGCCACAGCCACATTTATCTTTCCTATATAATTTCATCAGCTGTGTATGCTATAAGTGTCATAAGAATAATGGGCATTGATTTTGATGTATTAGAATGTATAATGTGACTGGTTAAAAAGTGTTATAAAGCCATAGTCTGAGCTGATAGGTTGCCACTCAGATATTTTGTATCTCACCAGTGAATGTAAATTTTGCTGCCATTTCCAAAAATATTTACAACTCCATTTGTATAATGATATGGCAGAATGCTCATTTGAGTTAGGGGCTAGTTGTTCTTAGTTCCCTACTTAAATTGCTCCAATTCATAGGTCTTTGTTTACAAAACTCTTGGTGTGGCTCATAACTGGTAGGCATGAGGCATAAACTGGAATCCATACATGACACCAGTTGTTAATAACTAGACTGTAAGAGTCTAGAAGTTCAAAACCAAATTGGCTTGAAGCTTAATGTGTGTACCAAACAATCCAAATGGAGGGGCAGATGCTAGTTTTAGCCATGTTATATAGACTATCCGACATAAACACTAACTGTAAGCACTCATTTTTTTAAATTAATTTTAAATTATCCACATTTTATGTGAATTGTGGACAAAATGGACTGTACAAAGTTTTTTTTTTTTTTTTTTACCTATTATACAGTATGTCTGAGCATTATGCAAAGTAAAATGTTTCAGTGGTACACAGTGTTGAAGTTTATGCTGACAGTGATGTAAATAACAGGTTTTGCCACTTCCATGTTTATTATGGAAGTAAGAAACATGGCAAGTTCCTCTCTTTTTTGTACTTGTAGAATTTATGATTTGAGTGAATTCTGGTCACTTCAAAAAAGGATTCTCTGGGGTTTGATGAAAGCTTTTATAACAACCGTGCTGTGAATACAGGAACAAACACACAAACAAAAGTTCTGTTTCATCCCACATCTCTCGTGAAATAAAAAAAGGGGGGTGGGGGGAAATAATAAAACCATTTATGCTTTATGCTTATTCAAAGCTCAAGATTTTTGTAAACCTGTTTTGGGGATTTCCAAGATGTTCAAAATGCTTTTCTGAAAAGCATTTATTTAAATTACTAAATATAATGCAAACAAGCTAACACTCTTTCCTACAAAAGAAAATGTTTACAGTAAGAAATATGCCTAGTTGAAACCACCAATCAAATTCTCCCTTAGACATATGTACAATTTATATATACACAGATGAAAGTACAGCCCAGAATCTGTGTTAAACCTTGGAATGTGTCTTCTGTACTTTGTAGAATCCCTGCCATTGTCTTTCAAAAGGATTGTGAGAGCAAACCTTGTAAATTTCAAAAGAGAAAAGGCTGAAAATTCTAAAAGTACAAAAAGCAATGACTGTTGGGCACACGGGTGTTCACAGTTGAGGCAGTTTATCCACTGGTGTGTCAAATTTGAAGTCTGGAGGAAAGAGATCTGCAGCACGGGGGTAGATGAGGCGGTATGACTGTCGGATGGTGACATCTGCCACTCCAGCAATGTCCCCAATTTCTGCACAAGAGGAAAAAAGAAAATAAAACAAACACTTCCTTATATCTAGGCCAAACACATTGACCAAAATTACTATATTACAAACTTAAGTATTCTATTGCCAATTTCACAAGCTTGAATCAGCAATTTAGTGAAATTGTGGTGCTGAATTTTTCAGGACACTTCTTCAAAACTAATGTCTTCATCCGTGTACATCCACAAATGCAGCATAAAGTCACATGTATGCTCTTTGCAATCATTTGCTGGCTAAATCTGAATACTTAAAATAAATCCAAAATAATCATATTTTGATAGTGTTCAGATTTTTGTTCATTGATATAGATCTTGATATTTATGTATTCGCTCTTAAATAGCTTATTTTCCCTAATCAGAGGAACCATCTTTTCAGACAGTAGATTAATTTTTTTTAAAGTAGGGCAGTCAAATCGATTACAATTTTTAATAGTATTAATTTTATGATGTGGCGATAAATTATCGATATTTATTGAGAAAGCCCCCAAATAAAGAACTTGACATAAATAATTATAAATATTATATATAATAATTCAGATACATTACATCATATACAGTAGGGGTGGGTAAAGATATCGATTTCCCAATTACTCGCGATCTTCATTTGAACGATCTATATATTGATACTTAAAGATGCACTCAGAAATGTTTTTCTTCATTAAAAAAAGTTTAACTCCTAAAGACATGAATAGTAATTTTGTAATACATTTAGGAAATCATGACCATTCATATTATAATGAAGACTCCAGTCATATCAGTAACCTTATAAAAGCTGTTTTATTCTACATGGAGAGGGTCCACACATGGGGGCTGCCATGTTAGAATCACATGACCAGCCGAATACTACTCACTTAATCTCAGTAACCGTCCAGTTATTTGACACTTTCACTCATTGATTAAAGTAATCATGGTTGACTGTGAATACTACATTTCTACAATGGCATCTGAAACTGAAAACTATTGATTTTAAATGATGCTGCATCCAAGCCGCTAGGTGTCAGTGTAAGTCCAAGATGACACAAAGACAAAAGTTACTGAGTGCACCTTTAAATCCCAAGATTGATCTTTTGCTCTTTGCACAACCCTCCACAATGAGAGGAAATCACTCGCATTTGCAACCAAATTTCACACTATGCGACTAAAAATGTATATTTGTCAACCGCCTGGTAAATGTTTACATTTCACTCATCAGTTATTGTGTAGTATAGTGATGAAGATCCTTTCACTGCATGTTGAGAGTAAAAGTTGTTCTGTGTAATGCATGTCCAAAGACGAGATCCAGGCAACCGATTTGTCAATGAATAATGTCTCTTTTAAAAGGTGCACTCTAACTTTTGTCTTCGTGTCATCTTGGACTTTCATGGACACCTAGCAGCTTGGACAGTTATAGATTCTTGAATAGTAGCTTAAATCGTTTTCAGTTTCAGATGCCATTGTAGAAATGTAGTATTCACAGTCAGCCATGATTATTTTAATCAATGAGTGAAAGTGTCAAATAACAGTCATGTGACAGGCTGGTCATGTGATTCTAACATGGCAGCCCCCATGTGTGGACCCTCTCCATGTAGAATAAAACAGCTTTTATAAGGTTACTGAAATGACTGGAGTCTTCATTATAATATGAATGGTCATCATTTCCTACATATACTGCAAAATTATAATTAATGTCTTTAGGAGTTAAACTTTTTTAATGAGGGAAAAGAATGCACCTTTAATACCCTGTTGTTCTTTACAGTCAGTTGTTGATCAAAAACAACAAAAAATAAACATTGAATTCTAATCATGCACAGATAAAGCAATTCTAGTCTCTCTCATTAACATACGCTAATTTAAAGATGCTGTTTACAAAAATGTAGGGTTTCCTTAAAGAGACAGTATTTTTAGCACGTTATCAATTATGCAATTAAACAATAAACATGTAAAAAATATAATATATGCAATATAATATCATATTTATTGATTAAATACATTGATTTGTTCATTTTTAAAAAAGTTCAAATGTGACCAAAATTATGAAAAACTAATAAAATATAATTAGTCAGATTAATACTTTGATATTGTACCCAGTTAGAAGGTCCCTTGTATAATTAAAGGAATAGTTCACCCAAAAATGAACATTTTCTCATTATTCACTTAACCTGATGCCATCCCAGATGTGTATGACTGTCTTTCTTCAGCAGAGCACAGTTTAAGATTTTTAGAAGATAGAGCTCTGTCAGGTCCTTATAATGGATGTACTCGGCACTTTGATGGTCCAAAAGTCTCATTTAGACAGCATAAAAGTAATCCATGCGACTCCAGTCGATCAATGAATGTCTTATGAAGCGAATCGATAGGTTTATGTAAGAAACAAGTCGATAATTAAAACGTTTTTAACTTTAAATCGGCGCTTCCATCCAGGGCTCTGAAGCTGTTTGAAATGGCCGAACTCTCGCATGACTTTGTTGTTCTGTTGTAAATAAGCGGCGCTTCCAAATTCTCACGTGAAGTCGCAGACACGCTTACGTCACGTTTCGCGTCAGCAGCTGGCGTGAAGCGCTTTTTAAAAGTTAATAACATTAATAATTTTAATTATCTATTTATTTTTTTACACAAACGTATCGATTCGCTTCAGAAGGCATTCACTGATCAACTGGAGTCGTGTGTATTACTTTATTGCTGCCTAAATGTGACTTTTGGACTGTCAAAGTGCTGGCACCTGTGTACTTCCATTATAAGTACCTGACAGAGGTCTATCTTCTTTTAAATACCTTCATTTATGCTTTGCTGAAGAAAGACAGTCATACACATCTGGGATGACATCACAGTAAGTGAATAATGACAGAATTTTTGGGTGAACTTTTCGTTTAACAACATTAACTGAGAGAGAATTTCAAAGGGGGCATTATAACTAAAATATACCCATTTGAATCAATATTGAATCGGAATCAAAAGCTTGCGAATCGGAATCGAATCGGGAAATCTGTATCAATACCCAGCCTTAATATACAGTGGCAGCAGACAAGTAAAAGCATTTAGACAATAAAAAAAAAAAAGTGGCTTAGAAGTCAAAATATTGTGTTTTATTTCCAAATCATTGAACATAACCATATTATTGGCCTGCTTCCTTCTGCTGGTGTATGAACTTTTGCATCAGATGGGCACTTTGAGCATCTCACTTTGGTTGCGTCGCGTCTAACTAGTTTTCAGTGTCTATAGTTATAAGCGCCGTGTTTTTACGACTCCGTGTCATATTAAATGTATTTTGAAACATTGAAAAATGCATCTCAAGAGGCCCTGCATTCTATTGTGCTTGTTTTAGCCATCTAGCTATCTTCTGATAAAGGTGGCGCTGCCTGCTCATTGGTTTGACAGGGCGTGTTGCCTGTACAGCTGAAGTGCTGACTTACAACAAAGTTGTAAATTAAGCTTGAATTGGGAAATTATTGAATAAATTCCTTATTTCATAATTTTCGTCCAGATCGGAGGCATGATTAATTGCACTATTTATTTTTTAACACTTTTTTTCTCTTGAAGCATTAAATCGACAGCCTTAGTTGATAGTAAAATACAGCAAACATCTAGTAAAAAAGAATCCAGGCATTTTTCCATACTGTTTTACACTAAATATGAAAAACGCCATGCAAAGACTTACACCAACATCAAGTAATGACAAAAACGAATAGTTGAATTAGTGATTTGAATTGATTAATTGAAACAGTTTGAACTGATTCACAGAAATGAATCGAACTGATGAATACTGATGCCATTTTTGCTACTGAAGATTAAATGAGACGCTATTAAACATTTCTGTCTTAACGCTCTCAAAATCATAAGTTGCAAGACAAGAAGGAATTGCGAAATTAGGTACGGTCTTTAAGAAACTCATTGGTCGAATAAAAAGTGCCTTAAAATCATTGCAATATTCACAATGCTGCTTAATTTTATATGGCTAGCAGAAGTACCACAAACATATTGCAAAAATTTTATATGTCACCCAGCTCTATAAGTACCACAACAATGAGCACTGAAGCCTAAAGTACAGAGATGTCTTGTCACACAACTAGAGTTTCATACCCTTCTGTGTCTTTTTCTCAGCAGATGCTTGAGAGGCCATGTAAATAGCTGCAGCTGCCACTGAGATAGGACTGCGGCCTGGAACCAAATCCAGTTCCACGGCCTTCCTGGCAATGTAGGTGGCCGCCATCTGCACCTGTTTGGGCAAGCCCAAGTTGGAGCAGAAACGTGACATGAAGTCTCCGGTTGTAATGAGGTCCACGCTTGTCTCTAGAGCCTTCAGGATCAGTTTGAAGCAACGACCAATCTCCTTTTTTGAGATGCGAGAGACGGCACAGATTTCTGGGTTGGAGAGAAATTGGATAATTAAAATATTTATATCTCAAGACAAGTTTAAATATCAACAGCTGAGTATTCTTCAAAGATAGAGAAATATTTGGAGATAACCATTTGTTATTTGAACTAATAACTAATGTCAAAAGCACATTATATCACTCAATGGAAAAGAATATGCTCTTTTTACCTTTAAATGTTCTTGGGACCCCCTCCTGTCTGCACGCTATGTAGAGGCAGGCTGAAGCTATGGCATCGTTACTTCTGCCTTTTAGACTCTTCTGTTCGTAAACTTGTTTAAACAAATTGTTTGTTCGGTCCTGATGGATAAAAAGAGAAAGATTTAAAAGGTGCGTTTCACTGGTGAGGATGGAATTATTATTTACAGCTGTGTAAAAACATCATCTCTTCAGAAAATACTCTATGTAACACTGGATCAACTGAGTGGCAAATTCTGTCCACTCCAGGAAAAAGTGTTTATTTCCACACAGTTTTTTTTTTACTCATAGTTTGCCTTTTGACGAAAATGTCCTTTAACATCAGTCAGTATTGTATCATGTCATATTCATTCATTCATTTCAGTCATAATTCAGTCATAACTCATTCACTATAATTTTAGTAAATGAAAATAACATTTTAGTTGATGATAATGTGCAAAATGAAAACAAAAACAAAAAAGGTGTAAAAAAAAAAAAACTGTAACAGACCAAACTTTAATAAAATAATCAAACATTTAGAAAACATTTCTTAATTTAAACATGTATCAAACATATACAAGACAGGTTACATACAAAATACTGTACAGTTGTTGTGAAAACTTGAGCTCCTGAAGTATTAGATATTCTTTAGAAGTTAGCCTACTGTATTCTGAATTTTTAATGCTTTAGAAACGTATTAATTTTCCGTGTTTAATCAGTTTAGGACATTGCATTACGTGTAGCGTGATTTTTTACGGAAACAGCGTATTCAAAGAGCAAGTTATGCATATTATGACTAATGCCTAACTTAGTTCAAGTCCACCTGTTCATTAGCTTCATTGGCTGTGCAAATATAAGTTGTAGTATTACATACATGTTGTGAATGTAGTGATTAATCTCATGTATAAATGGGTGAGGTAATGAACCTGTTTTAAAGCAGTTCATTTTGCCGATGTTCAGCGTGGATTGTTGTATTAGATGAACAATATCTATTATCTTCTTCTATAAACAGATGTTTCTGTAGATTTTTCTTCTGTTTATATTTTGCACTTTTAATATCTCGCAGTATTTTTTTTTTTCACTGGCAGGCCCACTGAGAAAAAAAATCATCATCAAAATATTAATAACTATAGTCTTGACAAAAACAAAATAGGCATCGTTTTAAATCTTAGAAACTGTACTTTACAATGCATGTAGGCATTATGACCATAACTGAACAAGTGCTTTGAAGTTTGCACACAAATCAGATGTGTTCCGTTTTGATAATTTATTAATATTTTTGCACTCAACATATTACTGTATTCAGTTAAGACATCAAACTGATCAAATAGCTATGTTTCATATGCTGTTGGAAAGCTCTCCAAGAGTAGAATACAACCAGCCTATTTGATAAGTATATGTCTTTGACATAAATGTTACATGTAAACAGGCGTTGCTTATATGCCGCGTTTTTGCTTACAACTTCACGAAAATAAACAGAACATAAAATATCATTACATAGAAGAGGGGATTCCCGCTAAAACGAGTCCACAATCGGAGGCATAGATCATTAGATAATCTGGACAAAGCACAATGTGCACAGCACATTATGTATTTTCTGGCTAAAAAAAACACTATCTTTCCTGGATCATATGATTTCATCAGAAATTATATGGTACATTGTCCAGCGTCATGAAACAATCATTAGGATAGGGCTGCAACTAATGATTATTTTGATAATCAATTAATTTAACGATTATTCGAACGATTATTCGACTATTCAGCGATTGCGACGATTTATAATTAGCTCTTAACCGATTATTCAGCTTGTGCCCAGACTTAAAAGGTTATATTAAACATGCTTACTAACAATAAAGAGGACAAATTCATCTTTTAAAAAATTCCTCTAAATGACATTCACTGAATTAAAGGGGGGGAAAAAAAAAAGTTTAATTCAGTAAAGAAATTCACTGCAAAAATGATTAGATATTTAAAAATATTTGTATTTTTAATATTATATTTAACATTCTCAGATAATTTTTTTATTCTGCAATATAGCTGCTAAAGTAAATGTACGTTGTTTTAAAGGAGTTTTAGATATTTATATTGGAAAACAAGCCAAAACAAAAACAAATCAAAAACGTATTTTGTTGCAGTGTATAACGGAGCGAAGACTACCCTCTCTCACCTTTCTGTTCACTTCAATCCATCTTTAACTCACAAAAAAACAAACTCTCTCTTCTTAATAAAGCTGCGTATTGCCAATTTTCATGATATGAAATGCACAGTGACATATATTATGATTCAATAAATTGCGAGCCATCACGTTATAATCTAGCTGCAGCAAGCGTGCAGCTCAGGCTCCCAAGCATAAATTAATGGAACTGTGTTGGGCTTTAATATAAGTTTAATGGCATCTGTTTTTGGGTAAAATTTTCAACAGATCTCTGGAAAATGACTACTGCAAACCCAAGTTTTTTTGCTGGGACATTACGATTTCCAAATAAACTGCACCCATTTATCTCGGATCTAATTTATTTCAGATCCTTTGGTAATACATGAAGGCTCACCAATCGTCCTTTCGCAATTTTACATCCGAAAACAGAACATGTCTTGCAAAATACAGATAAGTAGCTACACATAGCTTCTCCTCATACCCCCTTGCTTCGCTGTACCATATGCTATTGATATGGAAAGCCCCACCCCGCAAGTCGATGGGACTGGTTCCTTAGGTTTGTGACGTATGAAACCCTGGCTGTCTGAATCAGTGTACTCTTTGGTAGACTGCAGTTCCAAGGCGAAAAAGCTCAGCCATGGCACTGACTGCTGATTTCACTCATGGTATGTCTTCTAGCATATAAAAAACACCATATGGACATGTAAACAAGGATAAAAACATGATTTTCACTGGAGGGGGTCTTAAAAGATGCTCAACACGCAAGTGTTGCTTCAGCGGAGCGACAGCGCCGGCTCCACTTATTCCACAATTAGAGTGCTTCTGTATTTTTACTTATTTTGTACTTTTGCATTATACTTCTCTCATATTTCGCGATCTACAGTTGTGCCCAAAAGTTTGCATACCTTGGCATAAATTGTGGCATTGATTTTGAAAATATCCTTAAATAAAAGACAGTTTTTTTTTTGACAGGTGATTTCTGTTATCATTATGATTTAAAAAAGAGCCAAACAACTATGTGATAATAAATGGATTCATATGATCACTATCCTTAAATAAAAGACAGCTTTTTTGCATGATCAGTCATATTTTCAAAATCAATGCCAAAATTTCACAATTTCTGCCAGGGTATGCAAACTTTTGAGCACAACTGTACATCACCTGAAGCTGTTTGGAAAGTTTAGAGTGCATCTGGTCTGTGAGCGGTGTAATTCTTCCTCTCCTCAGTCAGGCGCGAACTGCAGTGCTGCTCTCACGCATCAACATTAGAGTTTCATATGATCTCATGTTACGTTAAATGACATCAAACTACTATTCGATGACGACAAATCGTTTCATCCCTATATTAGGATTCAGAGCGCTGCAACCACAGGTGGAAATCACCCATATATGGGCAGAGAGGATAGTTCACTCTAATTACATATGGCCATCAGGAGATGGCACCAATTACATGACACAGAATGGAATTGATCGAGATCTCTTTATTCATGCCTGCATGCTTTGGAAAGAGAGCATACCTTTAGTCGTTGTTGTATTTGCAGGTGTAATTAGTCCCTATGTACAATTATGTTTATTGGTTTGGAGAGGATTTTGGAGATTAGGATAAATAATTTTTGTAATGTTATAACTTTTGATTACTTTGTCGTATCAACACAATTTTACTCAGTTACAGGTGACATGATTGGGAACAAAACAAAAGCAGATTTACTTTATTTACACTGAGAAAAATTAAAGAAATTTTTGGCTCAAGTTTTTTTGTGACTTTTTAAGCAGTTTCTTAGGCTGAGAGTCTCAGAATTTATCATGATCTATATCATTACAAATTTGAAAAGTTTTCTTTTTTTTTATGACTTTAATTTTGGGTATACCACTAAAGCAGGAAATCTTTATAAACACCTTCAGAGCTTAAAGGATTAATAAAATGTTTAATTATCATCATGATGCGTTTTCTTTGTCTCGTTTTCGTTATTGTTGAGGAAGAGTTTTTTGATTGAAACATTTTAGTCAGTGATTTTGCTGACGAAATGAACACTGGCTGCAACAATGTTAAGGCTTTGGTGATTATTATGTCAGCAGCAGTAGTAGAGAGGAGAGGCAGGTCACTCACTATGATGTTTCTGGGGAGGTTGATCCTGTCAGCCATAGTGCTGATCTCTTTAAAGGCATTCAGCATGGCTCGATCGGAGCTGCTCATGGTTCTACGATTCTGGTACTTGGAATTTCCAAACTCATCAAAACTCGCTGCACCGGTTCCCTGAGAACGCATATGGAGAGTATTAAAAAAATAAAAAATAAAATCACAATGAGGAAGATGACTTAATGTTTGGCTGTTTGTATGTAGTCATTAGGAAGACAGGATTGCAAAGCTCCTCACTTTGCTGATCATTGTGGTGAGGTCTCCTCCATTGAGGAGAGGGTTTTGAGCGTCACCAACACGAGAAGGGTCATTAGTTGCTTTCTCATTGGTGAATGTTCTCCACTCAGACCCTACATCTATCACACGGTCACCTAGAAGAAAAGCAAGCTTATTTATTCTTTATTCCCTACTGGACAAATAAGCAACGCCATAAAAATATTTGTATTTTTTTAATCAATGCTCCAATATTCAGAAACAGAACATAAAACAAGTGAAAATTCAGAGAGCATCATACCTACTACAAGGCCACACTCAGGACAGATCATGTCTCCTGCCCTGTAGTCCTCCACCAGCAGTGCATCGGGGTGATTTGGGCACTGCACCTTAGGAAGAGAGTCTCCACTGTAACAGACAGCAGATTCAAGGGGTTAGAAGATCCACATGAATTCTACCGTTTGTCTGCGAATGAGGTTACAGTAAAAGCTCCAATTCTGAATATATGGTTAGTCACATCCTTAGTAGGATCCATAAAATAAAATCCAAAGATCTAAAATCTACTAAGCAGCAGCAAATTGTGCATCTATCTTTAGATTAAAATGTTGCATTGTTAAAATCAAAGAAATGTTTATAGTTTGAAATAATATGCAAAATGAAGTTATAATTCCTTCTCTTTTGATATATTATTCATCTCATTAACAGTTACATTCATTGTCACAAGAATAAAAGTGGTTCAACATTACTGTTTGGAAAATTTGACTCAAGAAACTGTAATAACACTCTTACAATTCTTTAATTTAACCAACAGTACTATACCACTGTTGGTTTTACAGCCACACCATAGTATGATAAATGCTAACAGACACAGATGCTAAAGCCGTTTTTTTCAAAGCCACATGCTCAGGAGGGCTAGGATAAATTGGTGAGAATTGTTTATTGGATATATAACCAATGGAAATCACTTGCTGACATTTTAAAGTCGCTGTGTTGTTGTTATTGAGGTACGCGCAGATAGCGCTTTTAGCTGAGATGTCTGACAACACCTTATCAAACATCACCCCAACACCAGAACCTCAAATAGATCAAATAGAACGGCAAGTCTTGAATTATTTGCTGAAATCAGTTTTCATTTCGATCAGTTTCAAGACCCCATCAAAGGCCAGCCAACGTGCGCTAGCACAAAATGACACAATGTTATCAGAGGCCATTTCCTTCTTTACACAACAAGCTCTGCCAAACTGCCATGAGAAGTACACATCAGGAACATTCATGGGTCCTCTGAGCCATACGTTTACAGATCGATATCAAAAAACATGAGATCGAGAATAAATGCAGTAGAAATCATACTCACCGGCTTGTCGACGCCATACTGTTCCAGTGTGTTTGTCCAGGCAGTGACTCTGCGCTGTAGACAATGGACGCCCTCTACTCCTATTTATAGTTTTTTTTAAGTCACGTGCAAATGGCAGAGACGGAGCGCCGCAGGTCCCAAACCAAATATAACAGTTGAAAACAACAGTCAAATTTACAATATAAGGCTAAACTAAGGGTTCTAAAATTAAATTTAAACAATCAATATTTATATCATATTAAAATATAAATGTTACACATTAATATATAATATTTATATACTATGAAAGCTAGGAAACTAGGAAAGCTTTAGGCCCAGATGGGTAAAATCTTTCCGTGGCAGAGACCTGCCACCGCCGCAGGCAGCTCTCACTCAGCTATAACTCGACCTGCCACGGCTCTCACTCGTTACCTGCGCCTCCCTCTCGATCCGTCAGCGTCACAGACCGCTCCAACTAGCACCGTCACCGTTACTTGCGCCTCTCTTGCAATCTTTAGTCCTGTTTTAAATATTTGTTAAGGGCTTATACATTTCGTAATCTTTAAATAAGTGTTCTTTGTCTTTTACAGGATTAAAAGTTGCAGTCCAAAGTGGTTCTGATGACTGCTGGTATCTGCCTTGTAGCAGCATGGTTCATCTGACAGTCATCATCTATACAAGCTAAACAGGACTATATGCCAGCAAATTATACAATCCTCCTATTGATTAAGCTCACTCATTTGATTGGCTATCGGTTGTTGGCATGTTCTCTTTTTACTTAAATTCAAAAAAAATTTTAGACATTTTTATACAAAATTCACAACAAGGAGTGGCACGTGACACCATGCAAGGAGCAGACGTGTGAGCGACGAGCTATGCGCACTTTGCTGAATTTTCGATTATTTTCATATTATAATCTGGTGAAATTTGTTACACCCAGTTACACATTTGCCCTTTGTTGCAAAACATGGCAAAGAGGTCAAAATCCTCGGGCTCGGGAGACATTAAAAGACACTTACGTGTTCAGGATGAAAGCCCCGACAGGCCTACAGACCGGGGACTCGATTTGGACGGCGCGGCGGGAGAGGAGATCCAGCGTCAGTTGTCCAACATGTCGGTGATGTTGACGAAGATTCTTGTTGACTTGGAGGATCTCGCTGTAATACGTCGATCGACCACGGCGATGGAAATAAAATTCTCTGAGTTAGCTACAAGAGTGACTGATGTTGAAAAACGAATCGATTTTCTGGAATCTTCGGAGAGGGAATTAACCGCTAATCCACCCGCGACCAAAGTTGATTTGGAACGTCTCCTTGAAAAGCTTGAAGATCTTGAAAATAGAAGCCGCAGGAATAACGTTTGAATTGTTGGAATTCCTGAGCATGAAGAGGGCAGAGATATGGTGAAATTCCTAGATGAGTTTTTCCCGAGTCTGCTCGACATAACAGACCACAAGCTGGAAATCGAGCGAGCTCACAGAGTGCCGGCTCGGAGATCTGCTGAGGGAGACAGGCCCCGATCGATTCTGGCCAGATTTCTGAGATCATCCGATAAAGATCTTGTGTTGCACCAGGCAAGGAGCAAAGGGAAGCTTTCTTGGAAGAACCATAATATTTTCTTGTTCCCGGACTTTGCGAGTTCGACAAGAGAGAAACGCGATCGGTTCAAGGAATGTAAGAAACTCTTACATCAGAAAAAGATCTCGTTTGCTCTGATATTTCCTGCCAAACTGAGAATAGAAACGAAGGTCGGTCGCAAAGTATTCACATGTCCAAATCTGGCAATGTCTTTTATAAAATCAATGTCTGAGTAAACCATTGGGTGTTTCTCACGGGAGTGGGGTGACTCGCTGTACTAACTCTTGCGGATGCTGGGCGACATTTTTGATTTTTTGCGTTGGCTCCGCCGTGCGGCTGGAGCTTGTTTTGTGAATAACACTTTTCCTTAAAGAAACTTTTGCATTGATGGAAGATTACATTTGCATTGAAGTTCCCCGACAGATTGAGAGTGGACACTATGGATGACCGTAAAATATCTACATGCTCACACAAAGGATGTCTTTTATAAAGTTGACGGATTGTGTAAGTTATGGTATATATGTTTATGCGGCCTCCGAGTGAATTGACTCAATCATCCGGGGAACCGGGATGCCGGTTTTTGTTTCTTTTTGTATTAGTTCCGCCTAGTGGCTGGAGCTTGTTCTGTTGAATAACACTCCTTTGGAACAGCTGTGGATTAATCTGTTTGTTCTTCATGCTTATTCCTCCTGCTGGCTGTAGTTTGTTTTGAGTTTTTTTTTACGGGACATTGGAATGATTACGTCATCTGCTGAACTCATAACAGCCGGCTAACTAAACATTTGTTTGTCTGTCCGAGGAATCTGAATGGTTTTATATCAGCTGGAATTTGTTTTGTGGAAGATCACACCTTTGAGACAGTTCTGTGAATGAATCTACACGTTCTTAATGTTCATTCTTGCTATTGACTGGGTTTATTTTACAAAGTATTTTCTGTTATGTAATTTTGCCTCATAAATTGAGCAATCCGATGGCAAAGTTGTTGTGGGGACTCGTGTGCGTTTATGGACCTTTTGAGTTTAGAGGGATTGACGCCAGTTGGCGCTGTTGTGCACGGGGTTAATGTGCACGTTTTTCTTTTTTCTGTTTGTTTTGTTCGGGGGGATGTTCGGGGGTTGCTTGTTTCACTAATGGGGAATGTGGTCTATATAATTTTGTTTTTGACACACAAATACTATATCAAAATGTCAAATGTTAATATGAGTGTACTACTGTATCTCTCTCCACATGGAATGTAAATGGGTTGGGGCACCCCATAAAAAGAAGGAAAGTTATTACTTTTCTTAAGCGTAAGAAATATGATATAGTGTTTCTTCAAGAAACACATCTCTCCCCGCAGGAAGCTGAAAAATTTGGGAAGATATGGGGTGGACATGTTTTTTTTAGTGCTGGCTCAAGTAAGAACAAGGGAGTCATTATATTGGTAAATAAACATCTACAATTCAAATGTCTCAAACAGATTAAAGATAAATTAGGAAGAGTCATTATTGTGTTAGTTGAAATTCAAGGGCAAAGGTTTATTTTGGCTAATATTTACGCACCTAACGCTGATGATCAGGGCTTTTTTATAGATCTTGAAGGGATGTTGCAAACCGCTGGCACCCCACATGATATAATATTGGGATGAGACTTTAATATTTTGATGGATTCAGTCCTTGATCACAGTGAAGCAAAAGTGTGTAAGCCCCCTAGAGCAACACTGATGCTTCACAGGATGTGTAAAAATCTTGGTCTTACAGACATCCGGAGACTTTTGAACCCATCTGGTAGGGACTATACATTTTTTTCATCAGTCCATAAGATTTATTCTAGAATAGATTTTTTTAACAATTGGAAATATCTTAGTCTCAGATCACGCCCTGGTGAGTTTAGAGATGTTGCCACATGTGGAGAAAAATAAATCATATAGTTGGCGCCTTAATGTATCCCTTTTGCAAAATCCTTATTTCCAACAAATGTTAAAGGCTGAAATCAATGTTTATATGGAGACCAACTGGTCCTCTGTATCCTCTGTGGGCGTGGCTTGGGAGGCACTTAAGGCTGTTCTTAGGGGTCGGATCATACAGTATGCCTCATTCATTAAAAAATCCAAAGCACAAGAACTTGTGGAGTTGGAAGGAAATATTAAAAGTGCAGAAGCAGAGCTGAAGCGCTGTATGTCAGCTGACGGCCTCAGAGAATTGACCCGACTGAAATACAGGTATAATACTATTTTGTCGCGGAAGGTGGAGTTTTGGTTATTCAGGGCAAGACAGTCATACTTTGAGTCAGATGATAAAGCAGGAAAACTTTTGGCTAGATATATAAAGCAGAGTCTTTTTCTACCATTCCCTCAGTGAAATCTGCTGGTGGTGAAATATTTACCTCAGCCATTGATATTAATAATGCTTTTAAAGAGTTCTATCTTGATCTCTATAGGTCCACGTCTTCATCTACTGATGAAGATATTAGGAACTTTGTGGAACCATTAGATCTTCCTAAACTGACGACTGAGCAAAAAAACTCTTGATTCTGAGATAACCTTGGAGGAGCTTGATGAGGTAAATAAAGCCTTGCCTACAGGCAAGGCTCCGGGGCCTGACGGCTTTTCCTTTGAGTTTTCAAATCTTATGCTACAGAACTGGCTCCACTTTTGTTAGAAGTTTATACTGAATCATTAAAGAACGGAAAGCTTCTGCCAACCATGACACAAGCCCAGATCAGTCTGATTCTAAAAAAAGATAAAGATCCAAGCGAGTGTAAAAGTTACCAATTTCCCTGATCCAGTTAGATGTAAAAATTTTGTCCAAAATTCTGGCTAATCGATTAAGTAAAGTTATGACATCTCTTATACATATAGATCAGGTGGGGTTTATTCGAGGCCGTAGTTCTTCTGATAATATTAGGCGTTTCATCAATATTATGTGGTCAGTAGCAAATGAACAATCTCCGGTTGCTGCCATCTCACTTGACGCTGAAAAGGCGTTTGATATGGTAGAATGGGATTATCTTTTTAAGATTTTGGAAAGGTATGGGTTCGGGAATACATTTATTGGTTGGATTAAGTTATTTTATAGACACCCTGTAGCAGCGGTCCAAACAAACGGGTTAATTTCAGATTATTTTACTCTGGATTGGGGCACCCGGCAGGGTTGCCCTCTTTCCCCGTTATTGTTCTGTCTTGCCCTGGAACCATTAGCAGCCGCAATAAGAAAGGAAGATGATTTTCCAAGGGTGACGACGGGAGGTGTAGCGCATAAGCTTCTGCTTTACACAGATGATATTTTATTATTCATCTCCGACCCTACTAGATCCATGCCTTGCCTCCACAGAATTATTAACTCCTTTTCCAAATTCTCAGGATACAAAGTCAATTGGTCTAAATCCGAAGCTTTGGCTTTGACAGCGTACTGTCCAGTAACGCCTTTCCAGCTGGGTGCCTTCATGTGGCCCAAACAGGGAATTAAGTATTTGGGAATTTTATTCCCAGCAAATTTGTCTGATTTAGTTAGAGTTAATTTTGATCCCTTAATAAAAAAGTTTTCGAATGATGTGGACAGGTGGGCTTCATTACACTTATCGATGATTGGGAAGGTTAATGTTATTAAAATGAATTGTATTCCAAAATTTAACTATTTGCTACAATCTCTCCCTGTAGATGTCCCTCTCTCTTATTTTAAGCAATTTGATAGCATAGTGAAGTCCTTCATTTGGAATGGTAAACGTCCCAGGTTAAATTTCAGTAAGTTACATAGGCCGCTTGACAAAGGTGGGTTAGGCCTACCCAAGATTTTATTTTATTATTAAGCATTCGGTCTTAGACATTTGGTTCATTGGTCGCTTCCACCTGAGAGAGCTCCTCAAAACCAGGGGGTTTTGTATTGAAAAGGAAGTTCTTGCCCCTATCTCGCCACTGCAAAGCCTTTCGATTAAACTAGCTGGAGAGGTTAAGTCGCACCCCATTATTTTGCATTTGCACTCGATATGGACAAAAGTGTCCAGAGTGTTTAATTCTGATATTTATTTAAACGTAGCCTCGAGCATATGGCTAAACCCTAAACTATGTATTAATAAGTCCCCTTTCTGCTGGTAGGATTGGATTGTGAGGGGGTTAATACACTTGGTGACCTGTTTGAGGGTGAAGTATTGAGGTCTTTTGAAAATTTGATTCAACATTTTGGGATTCCCAGATCTCAATTTTATAAGTATTTACAGCTGCGCCACCTGCTCTGCTCTGTTTTTGGGAGTAGCATACACCCCCCTAGAGTGGCAGATATTCTGGAAGTGGTGATTGCTGCTTTTGGGAAGGGTCATGAGGCATCAGTGTATTACTCCTTGTTAATTCAGAGTCTGGGGGACCGAGCTACAAATTCTCTTAAAAGATTATGGGAGAAAGATTTAAACTTGGTATTGGAGGAGGGAGTGTGGGCAAGGATTCTAAAAAACATAAAGTCTGCATCTAGAGATGCAAGGGTTCGCCTTATGCAATTTAAGATTTTACATAGATTTTATTGGACCCCCTCTAGATTGTATAGGCTTGGTCTTAAGGACACACCCATCTGCTGGCGATGCCGTACTGAAGATGGAGACACCATCCATGTTTTTTGGGGGTGCCTTAAGATCCAAGAATTTTGGCTGAAGGTGCAAAGTTTTGTGTGTGATGTGTTGGGCACTCAGGTCTCGTTCTGTCCCAGACTCTGCATTTTGGGAGATAGGGAGGTCATGGATTTGGTAGATAAGTACATGAAGGACTGGGTTTTGACCGGTGTGATGATTGGTAGACAGGTTATTTTGAGGAGTTGGAAGTGGGATGGAGCACTCTCATTCCCAGAGTGGTGCGCAGAGATGGGGAGGGTGGCTGCCTTCGAGGAGGGGTCGAGCATTAGGATGGGTGTTAGGGAAACTTACAATAAGAAATGGGGCAATTATTTAGCATTTTTAGGGAATCTCGAGGTGGGGCAGTGGAGGGAGTAATTTAGAGTTTTTTATTTTTTTTTAATTATTATCATACTTGTTTATTGTATGTTATTTTATGTTGTTGTTTTAGTTTTCTGTGTGTGTGTGTGTGTGTCTATATTCTATTGACCACAGGGGTGTTCGTGGGGGGGTCAGGGTGGGTTGAGAGTTTGGTAGGGGGAGGGGATATAGTGGGGGTTTAATGTTAAAAGTTTTTGATTCATATAGATGTTGTTGTATTTCTTGTGTTAATTTATGAATCAATAAAAAATGTTAATAACAAAATTCACAACAAGAGAGTATTTTTTAAGGAGATTTATTAAAGCAAGTGATGATGACATACAGCAAAACTTCTAAGCATATTATTTTCTACATATACTGCTTTTTGTTTTATCATTAGGGGAGATCAGCACAGCATCTTATGTAGACAAATAAAACAGGCTAAATAAATAGGGGTGGAGTCGCACACAAACAAACACAAAAAACATGTCAGTGCTTTTGCAAACCACAAACACTTTGCAAACTTTAAAAGGAGTGAAAAACATTCAGTTACTGTCATAACAAAAGCTATATATTTTCACTATACAACACTGTAGATATTAGATAAAGCCTGTCATATTGCACTGAGCCTCTGTAACTGAATATGGAAACATCATAATGATTTTAATCCAAAACATTTCTCAAATTTAGCCAACTGAATGTTAGATTTTGATGTTAAAATATTATATTATGTTATATTAATGTGCAGAGAATTGTACCTGGGTGTCTTGTTACTAGATAGACTAGCATATGTCATGGGATACATACAGCCATACACCATATCAATAAGCCAAAAGCAAAAATACTTTTTCTAAACAAAACATTATTGGGAGTACTGTTGGAAAAGGGGAAAAAATCACACACCAGCCTATAAAATACAACAATTTATAGGGGTTACCGTGGTCCGTCGGCAACAGGGGTTGGTTGCCACATAGTAAGTTTCTGGTAATTTGATAACTATATGTTATGTTGATGGTTTATAAACCTGCTTGAGCAATAGTAGCTGGCCAACATTGTTTATGAAGAGAGTGTGATTGGGGTTAGTTGCCTTATTGATTTTGTGGTTGTTAGGCACATCAATATTTCGGCAGAATTGGCTAGCACATCAGATATAAAAATAATACATAATTAATTACCATCATGCTGTATTTACATATAAACGTAATATATCTAAACAGACACACACATACTGTATACACACACATGCCTTGTACATACAGTATATAATGTATGTATATATTTAAACCATTATTAATGTGTGTTATTTGGCATTTGCACACATGATAAAAACTGAAAACACATGTTTTATTTATGGTTTTAATTTGATACATTTCAGTTTATAAATACTGGTTAACACAGTATTTATTCAAGTAGGTGAATTTGCATTATTTTAGCGATATGGGGCTCTATTTTAAGAGTGCTAGCGATAAGCTCAGCGCAATGCCATAAGCCATACACGCAAAGTCAGTGGTAGTTTTGGCATTTTTGTGCAAGATGCGCAAAGTCTAGGCACATGTGGGTTTGGCAAAATTTTGCGCGCAATGTGCAAATATCCTGGATGAAGGTAGCACGCTGTATGTATGCTGCATATAGCTCGAAACATCACGTTTGCTTATGTGGTGAGCTCATTACATTTATTTACACTGTAAAAAAAGTTACATGCACTTCAACTTAAAAAATTACGTTTAACTGCTGCCTTAAAGTTAAGTTAAATCAACATACACTATATTGCCAAAAGTATTCGCTCACCTGCCTTTAGACGCATATGAACTTAAGTGACATCCCATTCTTAATCCATAGGGTTTAATATGACGTCGGCCCACCCTTTGCAGCTATAACAGCTTCAACTCTTCTGGGAAGGCTTTCCACAAGGTTTAGGAGTGTGTTTATGGGAATTTTTGACCATTCTTCCAGAAACGCATTTGTGAGGTCAGACAATGATGTTGGACGAGAAGGCCTGGCTCGCAGTCTTCGCTCTAATTTATCCCAAAGGTGCTCTATCGGGTTGAGGTCAGGACTCTGTGCAGGCCAGTCAAGTTCTTCCACACCAAACTCGCTCATCCATGTCTTTATGGACCCTGCTTTGTGCACTGGTGTGCAGTCATGTTGGAACAGGAAGGGGCCATCCCCAAACTGTTCCCACAAAGTTGGGAGCATGGAATTGTCCAAAATCTCTTGGTATGCTGAAGCATTCAGAGTTCCTTTCACTGGAACTAAGGGGCCAAGCCCAGCTCCTGAAAAACAACCCCACACCATAATCCCTCCTCCACCAAACTTCACAATTGGCACAATGCAGTCAGACAAGTACCGTTCTCCTGGCAACCGCCAAACCCAGACTCATCCATCAGATTGCCAGATGGAGAAGCGTGATTCGTCACTCCAGAGAACGCGTCTCCACTGCTCTAGAGTCCAGTGGCGGCGTGCTTTACACCACTGCATCCGACGCTTTGCATTGCACTTGGTGATGTATGGCTTGGATGCAGCTGCTCGGCCATGGAAACCCATTCCATGAAGCTCTCTACGCACTGTTCTTGAGCTAATCTGAAGGCCACATGAACTTTGGAGGTCTGTAGCGATTGACTCTGCAGAAAGTTGGCGACCTCTGCGCACTATGCGCCTCAGCATCCGCTGACCACGCTCTGTCATTTTACGTGGCCTACCACTTCGTGGCTGAGTTGCTGTCATTCCCAATCGCTTCCACTTTGTTATAATACCACTGACAGTTGACTGTGGAATATTTAGTAGCGAGGAAATTTCACGACTGGACTTGTTGCACAGGTGGCATCCTATCACAGTACCAGGCTGGAATTCACTGAGCTCCTGAGAGCGGCCCATTCTTTCACAAATGTTTGTAGAAGCAGTCTGCATGCCTAGGTGCTTCATTTTATACACCTGTGGCCATGGAAGTGATTGGAACACCTGAATTCAATTATTTGGATGGGTGAGCGAATACTTTTGGCAATATAGTGTAGCTTTACAAGTAATTTTAAAAATAATTTTTACAAAAATAATTACAAAAAATAAATTGCATTATTTTACATTCAGTCTTAATAACAGTCTAAATGTAAAATAATGAATTAGGAAAACTTATAATGAGTTGAAATAACTTTTAGATCCGTATTGATTTAAATTAAAACTTTAAGGCATCAGTTAAACTTAAGTTTTAAGTTAAAGTAGATGTATTTTTTTACAGTGTAGGAGCAAAAGTGTGCCGACTTTGTTGTGAGTTTTTATGGATGTACATTTTTGGGTCGTGCACCTGGATTCAAACATGGTTTGGATGTGCATGCTTTCTACGATTTTTGATTCTGAATGAAGGCAGCACATTCATAAGTCACTAGTGCCAATGTACTGTTACATTATGAACAAGATAAACATGAGATGGTTGGTTGGTTGGTTGGTAGGTAGGTAGGTAGGTCGGTCGGTCTTAGGTAATGTTGCGATCGAAATTCGTCCTTGCCTGTCAGGGCATGAAATGCTTTTTATATGCCGGAAAAGTTACACCACCATTACGTAGTACTAACTGGATATTGGCTATGTTAAATTATAGAGAATGTAAGTAAAATCAATCACATTTTGTCAACTGACACTCAAATCATGGCTAGTATATCAGTGATGGTATAGGCACCCACTTCACTTCTAATGGTCAATTTGGATTTAAAAAAATTAATTTACTTTTTTGACTACATAACTTTAATCATTAATTAACAATGGTCATTAAATATGTTGTGGTATTGCATTCCTTTATCTTCTATGTAAAACTTTAGATTTAATTGCACCAGTGTTATTACAGTTAACAAAAACCAAAACCAAAACCATCTAAAACAATTCTCATTTACTAAAATATTTAAAAAAGAAAATGATTGGAAAAAATAAATAAAACTAAACTAAATTAATCTTTTCATAACCCCAATACTAACTAAAATAAAATAAAAATGATCTTGAATTAATTTTTGTTTTTAATACTCTTGGGTGAATATGGTCAAGTAGAAACTTTTGAAAATTTTATAATTTTTGATGCATTTAATTATATATATAGGATGCCTTCTACCTTAAGCAAAAGCAAAAATGGAGAAATTCTTAATACTGAGAAGCAAAACCTTCGAAGAGCCTCTTTTCACAAAATCCCAGAGGAACAATGATTCTCTAGAAAATACCTACAAAGTATTTGAAATAAAATATCTTAACACTGTTACATCATAAATAATTATGTAACATTTACAAACACCACCTCAAAGTCCAGTAATGTTTTTTAAATATTGCTTTTCCCACTGGTGTTCACGAAATGAGCTCTGCCACGCATCCCAGTGTAAAATTTAAAGAGATAATTTCCCCAAATATGAAAATCATCTACTCACCCTCATGCCATACCAGATCTTTATGACCTTCTTTCTTCTGTTGAACACAAAGATTTTAGAAGCATATCTCAGCTATGTAGCTTTATACAACACAATTCAAAAGGGTCCAAAGCTTTGAAGCTCCAAAAAGCACATAAAGGCACCATAAAGTAATCCATAAGTGGCTTAATTAATATCTTTTTTTTTTTTTAATTAGACCGTCTTTTTGGGTGAGAACAGAGAATACCTTTTTCACAAAAATATTGCAATTGCAGTATACAGGAAAGACCAACAAGGAGACTGCTAATGTCAAGATAAAGGGTGCTGCCTTTATGTGTTTTTGGAGCTTAAAGGTTTTGTATTGTGATGACTTGCATTTTATGGACTTACAGATCTGACAGATTCTTCTAATATCTTTGTATGTGTTCAGCAGAACAAAGTCAGACTCATCTGGGATGGCATTAGAGTGAGTAAACAATGAAAGATTTTTTGTTGTTGTTGTTGTTGTTTTGGGGGGGGGACTATTTTTGTTTACTTCACAAAGATTAGTTCAGTAATAATTTTTAATGAGTTAAAGAAATTCATTTAGACACAATGGGGTTAAAGGGTTAGGTTAGGGTTTTCATTTTTTAAATGATACTAGTATCAGTCCAGCTCTCACACGATCCGTTGTGTCACAGCTCTCACATGCAATCCGTTGCGTCACAGCTTTCACACAAGATCCGTTGTGTCACAGCTCTCACACGTGATCCGTCGCGTCACAGCTCTCACACGCGATCCGTCGCATCACAGCTCTCACACGCGATCCGTTGCGTCACAGCCAGCTCTCACACACGATCCGTTGCGTCACAGCCAGCTCTCACACGTGATCCGTCGCGTCACAGCTCTCACACGCGATCCGTCGCATCACAGCTCTCACACGCGATCCGTTGCGTCACAGCCAGCTCTCACACACGATCCGTTGCGTCACAGCCAGCTCTCACACGCAATCCGTTGCGTCACAGCTCTCACACACGATCCGTTGCGTCACAGCCAGCTCTCACACACGATCCGTTGCGTCACAGACAGCTCTCACACACGATCCATCGTGTCACAGCTCTTACATACGATCCGTCGCATCACAGCTCTCACACGCGATCCGTCGCGTCACAGCTCTCACACGCGATCCGTTGCGTCACAGCCAGCTCTCACACACCATCTGTTGCGTCACAGGCAGCTCTCACACACGATCTGTTGCGTCACAGCCAGCTCTCACACGCGATCCGTCGCGTCACAGCTCTCACACATGATCCGTTGTGTCACAGCCAGCTCTCACACACGATCCGTCGTGTCACAGCTCTCACACGTGATCCGTTGCATCACAGCCAGCTCTCACACGTGATCCGTTGCGTCACAGCCAGCTCTCACACACGATCAGTTGCGTCACAGCCAGCTCTCACACACGATCTGTTGCGTCACAGCCAGCTCTCACACGCGATCCGTCCCGTCACAGCCAGCTCTCACACGCGATCCATAACGTCAAAGCTCTCACACGTGATCCATCACCTCTCAGCTCTCACACATGATCTGTTGTGTCACAGCCAGCTCTCACACGCGATCCATAACGTCAAAGCTCTCACACGTGATCCATCACCTCTCAGCTCTCACACATGATCTGTTGTGTCACAGCCAGCTCTCACACGCGATCCGTTGCGTCACAGCCAGCTCTCACACGCGATCTCTCGCATCACAGCTCTCACACGCGATCCCTCGCATCACAGCTCTCACACGCGATCCGTCGCATCACAGCTCTCACACGCGATCCGTCGTGTCACAGCTCTCACGCGCGATCCGTTGCGTCACAGCCAGCTCTCACACGCTATCCGTTGCGTCACAGCCAGCTCTCACACGCGATCCATCGCGTCACAGCTCTCACACGCGATCCGTCGCATCACAGCTCTCACACGTGATCCGTCCCGTCACAGCTCTCACACGCGATCCGTCACGTCATAGTTCTCACACGCGATCTGTTGCATCACAGCTCTTACACGCGATCCGTCATGTCACAGCTCTCACACATGATCCGTTGCCTCACAGCTCTCACACACGATCCGTTGCGTCACAGCCAGCTCCCACACTTGATCCGTTGCCTCACAGCTCTCACACACGATCCGTTGCGTCACAGCCAGCTCCCACACTTGATCCGTTGCCTCACAGCTCTCACACACGATCCGTTGCGTCACAGCCAGCTCCCACACTTGATCCGTTGCCTCACAGCTCTCACACATGATCTGTTGCGTCACAGCCAGCTCCCACACTTGATCCGTTGCCTCACAGCTCTCACACACGATCCGTTGCGTCACAGCCAGCTCTCACACACGATCCGTTGCATCAAAGCCAGCTCTCACACACGATCCGTTGCGTCACAGCCAGCTCTCACACGATCCGCTGCGTCACAGCCAGCTCTCACACACGATCCGTTGCGTCACAGCCAGCTCCCACACGCGATCTGTCGCGTCACAGCCAGCTCTCACACGCGATCCGTTGCGTCACAGCCAGCTCTCACATGCGATCCATAACGTCAAAGCTCTCACACGTGATCCATCACCTCTCAGCTCTCACACGCGATCCGTTGCGTCACAGCCAGCTCTCACACGCGATCCCTCGCATCACAGCTCTCACACGCGATCCCTCGCATCACAGCTCTCACACGCGATCCCTCGCATCACAGCTCTCACACGCGATCCCTCGCATCACAGCTCTCACACGCGATCCGTCGCATCACAGCTCTCACGCGCGATCCGTTGCGTCACAGCCAGCTCTCACATGCGATCCTTCGCGTCACAGCTCTCACACGCGATCCGTCGCATCACAGCTCTCACACGTGATCCGTCCCGTCACAGCTCTCACACGCGATCCGTCACGTCACAGTTCTCACTCGCGATCTGTTGCATCACAGCTCTTACACGGGATCCGTCGTGTCACAGCTCTCACACATGATCCGTTGCCTCACAGCTCTCACACACGATCCGTTGCGTCACAGCCAGCTCCCACACTTGATCCGTTGCCTCACAGCTCTCACACACGATCTGTTGTCACAGCCAGCTCCCACACTTGATCCGTTGCCTCACAGCTCTCACACACGATCCGTTGCGTCACAGCCAGCTCTCACACACGATCCGTTGCATCAAAGCCAGCTCTCACACACGATCAGTTGCGTCACAGCCAGCTCTCACACACGATCCGTTGCGTCACAGCCAGCTCTCACACATGATACGTTGCGTCACAGCCAGCTCTCACACACGATCCGTTGCGTCACAGCCAGCTCCCACACACGATCCGTTGCGTCACAGCCAGCTCTCACACATGATCCGTTGCGTCACAGCCAGCTCTCACACATGATCCATTGCGTCACAGCCAGCTCCCACACTTGATCCGTTGCCTCACAGCTCTCACACACGATCCGTTGCGTCACAGCCAGCTCTCACACATGATCCGTCGCATCACAGCTCTCACACACGATCCGTCGCGTCACAGCTCTCACACGCGATCTGTTGCATCACAGCCAGCTCTCACACATGATCCGCTATGTCACAGCCAGCTCTCACACACGATCCGTTACGTCACAGCCAGCTCTCAGATGTGATCAGTAAATGTCACAGCCAGCTCTCACCTAGATCTGATGCAAAATCAGGAGCTTATGTCTTGCACGTTCTTAAAGTGTGTGCATGACACAGAGGCAGCTGAACTTTGAGTAGTGGTTTCAGTGGAAGTTTGAATCACACTTAAAATGCACTGGACAGGACTTTGTCAAAAGGAAATTAACCCCCAATGAAATGACAGTGACAGGTCGAGTGATATCCGAGTGAGAGCTGTGGCAGGTGGAGTGAGAGCCGTGGCAGGTGGAGTGAGAGCCGTGGCAGGCGGAGTGAGAGCTCTCCCTGCCACGGAAAGATTTTACCCCTACTGCCTACCTGTCTGAAAGTCTGCGCTGACCAACTGGGGCTGGTTGCACCAGCTATACGTAAGTTACAACTTAACCTAGTTGTGGCGTAAATGGGCACTAAGACACAATTTACGCACTACTAAATATTTGAGGGTTGCACCATTAAACTTAGGTAAGACGTAACCTACGTATAAACTAAATATGTACGGAAACCTCTGACCAGGAGTAACGGATGGAATAAAAAAGCAGATTCATTTAATGACGTCAATGAGCTCATGTTTTGCATGACAGGCTTCAGTCCTATTGACATATATGATGATGTTGGCATTTACACTCGTTTATATTTACGGGAGAAAACATTACGTTAAAAAGTTAAGTCTTGCCTTAAGAACAGGTGGTGCAACCAAATTAAGCTCTGACTTAGTTACAAACTAACTAGTAGTTACTAAGCCCTTAGTGTGAACTTTACGTCTTAACTTATGTGAGAACTTACGCACAGCTGGTGCAACCCTGCCCTGGTCCCCATCTTCACACAGATCTTCAATAGATCACTTGAGCAGTGTGAAGTTCCCTGGGTAGGGTTGCACCAGCTGTGCGTAAGTAGGTAAGTTGGGATGTAAAGTTCACATACTAATAGATAATAACTGTTTCTAAAATGAATAAGGGGCAATAAATACATAAGTTCTAATACAACAGGCTGGAAAAATAGACATTTATTCATTTTAATATCTATTTCGTATGTTGAAACTTGACACCAGTCGGCGTACACAGGAAAGTGCACCGTTAGATCGGTTTCATGCTGAAGAAGTACGTTTTTTTACATAATGTTTTCTCCCGTTATGTAAACGAGTGTCATTGCCAACATCATCATATATGTTGAAAGGAAACATAAAACATGAGCTCATTGATGTCATTAAATGAATCTGCTTTTTTATTCCATCCGTTACTCCTGGTTGGAGGCTTCCGTAAATATTTAGTTTATGCGTAGGGTTACGTCCTACCTAAGAATAATGGTGCAATGCTCAAATATTTAGTAGAGTGTAAATTGTGACTTAGTGCCCATTTACGCCACAAATAAGCTAAGTTGTAACTTACATATAGCTGGTGCAACCAGCCCCTGGTGGTTCAAACAATCCACCATCATTCCGGTCCCCCAAAAAAACAAAATCACAGGATTCTGAGCGACAGACTTGTCGCTCTCATGTCTGTGGTCATGAAGTCATTTGAGAGACTGGTTTTGGCCTACCTGAAGGACATAACTGGACCCCTGCTAGACCCCCTTCAGTTTGCTTACCGAGCAAAAAGGTCTGTGGATGATGCTGTCAACATGGGACTGCATTATATCCTGCAACACCTCGACCTGGGACTTATGCAAGGATCCTATTTGTGGACTTCAGTTCATGCCAACCACAATCTGATGGTGGATCACCAGCTTTCTGACAGATAGGCTGCAGCTAGTGAGACTGGGGAAAATCACATTCGGGACCCTCACTATTAGCACTTGTGCTCCTCAGGGATGTGTTCACTCTCCACTGGTTTTCTCCCTGTACATGAATGAATGACTGCACTGCAAAGGACCCCTGTCAAGCTCCTGAAGTTTGCAGACACACCACGGCCATTGGCCTCATCCACGACGGTGGCGAGTCTGCATACAGATGGGAGGTTGAACAGCTGACTGTCTGGTGCGGTCAAAGCAAGCTTGAGCTGAACATGCTCAAAACAGTGGAGATGAGAGTGGACTTAAGGACGGCCACGCCCTCCTCCTCGTCACACTCCTCCACCACCCAATTCAGGCTGGGGAAACCTCCGGCTTGACATACTCCCCTCCCTTCCTGGAGGGGAGGTGTTGCCCTTCCGCCTGTCCTTCTGCCGGCAGGTCTTCCCCGCCTCTTTGGACCCTGGGAGAGATGAGGGGAGGGAAAGGGGAGAGGGAAAGAGTGAGAGAGAGAGACAGACAGAGAGAGAGAGAGAGTGTGTGAGGAGAGAGAGAATAAAGAAACACACTGGTCCCCAACCATGCCGCCATTCGGTCCTTGGCGAGCTGGGCAGCGGTCCTCCGAGACGCCGGGCGATAGCACTAGACCTCGCCTCTTAGCGGATGTCAGCGAGCTCCTCTGCCTCCCGGCAGATGTCAAAGGCTCCTCTGTCTCCTGGCAGATGGCAGCGAGCTCCCCCGCACCCTGGGGGATGGTAGTCCCTCCTCCGCCCTCTAGCGACCGGCAGCGGCTCCTCCACTTCCTGGCGGATGGCAGCGAGCTCCCCCGCCCCCTGGCGGATGGCAGCAGCTCCTTTGTCTCCTGCCAGACGGCACTGGGCTCCAGTACCACAGTATCATACCTCCTCAGCGTTGTGACTCTTCCCCCAGCAGCGAGGGCATTTCTGACAGTGCGTCTTTCTCCTATCTCGGGTTTCGGTATCACTGTGGCAGACTCTGCCTACCCTACCAAGGAGGAAGCAGGAACCGGTGTGGACAATCAACAGAACATTAATTTCAAACTCAAATTTAAACATTACACATGCGTTATCCCCCTCCCGGGGTTACATTCAAAAAGTATTTTGATTACTGAAGAGATTACTTTGCATTTTATTGTCATTTGTTTCATTTAATATTTAGTCCTTTCAGATGGAAAACATTTATACATATAAATGATGTGATCCAAAGTGCATCTGAACAGTGGTGAAACACTTTCTTATGTGTTACATTCATATGAGCAGACAGAGAAGTAAGTTTGAAGTAAGTTTGGAGCAGAAAATATTAGAAATAAACCTTGTGTAAATTGTCAGCTTTATGCTAAGTTAAAATGCTATTTCTAGCCATTTTACATGCACGTTACCAGGCATGATCATATTTATTTTATCAAGAAAATTCACATTGGATCATAATTTCTTTTTTTCTAGTAAAACCTTTGATATTAGGGCAAAAATTGTATTCTTGATAATAATTGTTTTATTGTTTTCCTGTAAACATATCTAAAAATCCTTAAAACAAGATCAGTTTGATTTATCTTGTTTTAGAAACAACACTGCATAAAATATTTAGGTTTTTCAGAGAACTTATTTTTAACATGTGTATTTTTTGTCTTACTTTACTGGCAGAGTTTTTATAGTCAAAAGTGAAAAAATCAACCAGTGCTGAAGAAGTAATCCAAAATTACTGATCCAAAGTTAGTAATCCAATATGTTACTGACCTTGAGTAATCTAACAGAATACGTTACAAATTAAATTTTACAGCATGTATTCTGTAATCTGTAGTGGAATACATTTCAAAAGTAACCCTCCCAACCCTGTATGTATATATATATATATATATATACACACACACACACACACACACACACCGATCAGCCACAACATTAAAACCACCTGCCTAATATTGTGTAGGTCCCCCTCATGCCACCAAAACAGCGCCATCCCGCATCTCAGAATAGCATTCTGGGTTAAAATCCCAGGAGAGTTATATAAATCCTCAAACCAGCCATCTGGCACCAACAATCATCCATGCAATTATCCAATCAGCTAATTGTGTCACAGCAGTGCATAAAATCATGCAGATACAGGTCAGGAGTTTCAGTTAATGTTCACATCAACCATCAGAATGGGGGAAAAAATGTGATCTCAGTAATTTGGAGCATGGCATGATTGTTGGTGCCAGATGGGCTGGTTTGAGGGTTTCTGTAACTACTGATCTCCTGGGATTTTCCCGAACAACAGTCTCTAGAATTTACTCCTAATGGTGCAATAAACAAAAAACATCCAGTGAGCAGCAGTTCTGTGGACGGAAATGCCTTGTTGATGAGAGGTCAACAGAGAATGGCCAGACTGGTTTGAACTGACAAAGTCTAAGGTAACTCAGATAACTGCTCTGTAAAATTGTGGCAAGAAGAATAGGATCTCAGAATGCTATTCTGAGATGCAGGTTGGCGCTGTTTTGGTGGCACAAGGGGGACCTACACAATACAGGTGCATCTCAATAAATTAGAATGTTGTGGAAAAGTTCATTTATTTCAGTAATTCAACTCAAATTGTGAAACTCGTGTATTAAATAAATTCAATGCACACAGACTGAAGTAGTTTAAGTCTTTGGTTCTTTTAATTGTGATGATTTTGGCTCACATTTAACAAAAACCCACCAATTCACTATCTCAAAAAATTAGAATACATCATAAGACCAATAAAAAAAAACATTTTTAGTGAATTGTTGGCCTTCTGGAAAGTATGTTAATTTACTGTATATGTACTCAATACTTGGTAGGGGCTCATTTTGCTTTAATTACTGCCTCAATTTGGCGTGGCATGGAGGTGATCAGTTTGTGGCACTGCTGAGGTGGTATGGAAGCCCAGGTTTCTTTGACAGTGGCCTTCAGCTCATCTGCATTTTTTAGTCTCTTGTTTCTCATTTTCCTCTTGACAATACCCCATAGATTCTCTATGGGGTTCTGGTCTGGTGAGTTTGCTGGCCAGTCAAGCACACCAAGACCATGATCATTTAACCAACTTTTGGTGCTTTTGGCAGTGTGGGCAGGTGCCAAATCCTGCTGGAAAATGAAATCAGCATCTTTAAAAAGCTGGTCAGCAGAAGGAAGCATGAAGTGCTCCAAAATTTCTTGGTAAACGGGTGCAGTGACTTTGGTTTTCAAAAAACACAATGGACCAACACCAGCAGATGACATTGCACCCCAAATCATCACAGACTGTGGAAACTTAACACTGGACTTCAAGCAACTTGGGCTATGAGCTTCTCCACCCTTCCTCCAGACTCTAGGACCTTGGTTTCCAAATGAAATACAAAACTTGCTCTCATCTGAAAAGAGGACTTTGGAACACTGGGCAACAGTCCAGTTCTTCTTCTCCTTAGCCCAGGTAAGACGCCTCTGACGTTGTCTTTGGTTCAGGAGTGGCTTAACAAGAGGAATACGACAACTGTAGCCAAATTCCTTGACATGTCTGTGTGTGGTGGCTCTTGATGCCTTGACCCCAGCCTCAGTCCATTCCTTGTGAAGTTCACCCAAATTCTTGAATCGATTTTGCTTGACAATCATAAGGCTGCGGTTCTCTCGGTTGGTTGTGCATCTTTTTCTTCCACACTTTTTCCTTCCACTCAACTTTCTGTTAACATGCTTGGATACAGCACTCTGTGAACAGCCAGCTTCTTTGGCAATGAATGTTTGTGGCTTACCCTCCTTGTGAAGGGTGTCAGTGATTGTCTTCTGGACAACTGTCAGATCAGCAGTCTTCCCCATGATTGTGTAGCCTAGTGAACCAAACTGAGAGACCATTTCGAAGGCTCAGGAAACCTTTGCAGGTGTTTTGAGCTGATTAGCTGATTGGCATGTCACCATATTCTAATTTTTTGAGATAGTGAATTGGTGGGTTTTTGTTAAATGTGAGCCAAAATCATCACAATTAAAAGAACCAAAGACTTAAACTACTTCAGTCTGTGTGCACTGAATTTATTTAATACACGAGTTTCACAATTTGAGTTGAATTACTGAAATAAATGAACTTTTCCACGACATTCTAATTTATTGAGATGCACCTGTATTAGGCAACAGGTTTTAATGTTGTGGCTGATACATCTCTGAGCAGTTTGAAACGTTTTATTGCAGCACATCTCATGTTATTGCCTCACTATGAGGAGTCGCTTTTGCTGTGTTCCTCATTTGTAAGTTGCTTTGGATAAAAGCGTCTGCTATATGAATAAATATAAATGTAGTATTAGGATATTAAGCAGTTGTAAACCCCCAAAAAACTTACTGCATTCATAGACATTGCATTTCTGTATATTTATTTATTTATCTATTTATTTATTCATTCATTTATTTCATTTTCCATCTGTAATGCAATTACATGTAATTTCTTATAGGCAATGTTATCATGTTCATGTTCAGATTTATATTTTGTAAGAAAATAAATAGCATGCTGTTGTTTAGCATATGCTTTTATCCATAGCTATTTACACTAGGTTATAATCCATAATAACCCTATACATTCTAGGGTTTAAAAAAAAAAAAAAAAAAAAAAAACACAAAACAGGGAAAAGCAGGAGTCATAATAAGAAAAATATTAATAATATATATATATATATATATATATATATATATATATTAAAAAAATAATTTCCTTTTGTGTCATTTAAGTCAGATATAAAGCTTTACAGCAGCTGAAAGAGAATGGCTTAATGCTATTTTGGCTAAAATAGCAGCGAGAAGGCAAAACTTGTTAAGAAATATCTATAAGGTTTTTATTGTAAATTTCTAAGTAAGATATTTCACATGCCGGAAGACAATTGCACCATAGCACACACACTTGCACACATGCACACACACACGCACACACACAGGCATTTTTTTCTTCTATATGTTCATCAAAGCTGTTAAAATGTAAACTGTACAATGGAAGAATTTACCATTTCATTGTTACAAATTACCTCAACTAATGTAACAACTTACCCCAAAGTACACCAGTGGACTATGTCTTCATTTTTAACTCAAATTTGCTCTGAAATAGAACAGAATAATAAATTAGACTGACTGGACTGAAACAACAACATTGGTACAGTATGTATGTGGGTTTTACTGAATTTTAATACAATGGAAAATACATGAGATTTGCTGTCTCATCTCAAAACAATTTCTCACATTTCTTTATAATTAAGCTGTTTACAGGCAAGGCTTTCAAATCTCCAATTATAATTATGCTCTATTTGACAATTATGTACCATTTTAAATTCATGAATCATTAGTGCTGAATGATGCATATGTATGAGTCATATGAAGCTATTAGTTAAATTTCACATGTAGTGCTCTCAAAAACCAAGGGTTGGGTTAGGCGTGCTATTGTAAAAACACTTACAGTCTCTCTAGGGATCATCTGCTCTCTTCTAATGATACTCAGGGGCACAAAGCAAATGGACTGATAAACAAGCACATCATATTAAGATGTTTCATTGGCAACTGCATGTGTAAAACGATATGAGTTAAAATGCAACCTTGCAAAAAGTGTGGCGATAAATCATGTGCTTCAGCACTGGAAAAACTATGCATGCAATAAAAAACAGATTACCAGCATACACTCACTGAGCACTTTTTTAGGAACACTATGATCCTTATAAAGTGCCTGATGTGGTGTCTGCTGTTGTGGCCCATCCGCCTCAAGGTTTGATGTGCTGTGCATTCTGAAATGATTTTCTGCTCACTACAATTGTACAGAGTGGTTATCTGAGTTACCGTAGCCTTTCTGTCAGCTTGAACCAGTCTGGCCATTCTCCGTTGACCTCTCTCATCAACAAGGTGTTTCCGTCTGCAGAAATGCCGCTTACCGGATGTTTTTTTGTTTTTGGCACCATTCTGACTAAACACTAGAGACTGTTGTGTGTGAAAATCCCAGGAGATCAGCAGTTACAGAAATACTCAAACCAGCCCATCTGGCACCAACAATAATGCCGTGCTCCAAATTACTGAGATCACATTTTCCCCATTCTGATGGTTGATGTGAACATTGACTGAAGCTCCTGGCCAGTATCTGCATGATTTTATGTATTGCACTGCTGCCACATGATTGGCTGATTAGATAATCGCATGAATATGTAGGTGTACAGGTGTTCCTATTAAAGTGCTCAGTGAGTTTACATTGGCAAATCACTGGATTTTATGGGAAACAACTGACAACAGTATTAGAAACATTTGTGGGGAAATATATGACAGGAGAGGAAGAAAGGGTGTCAACGACTCAGCAAGAGAACAACAATGTTCCTCTAACAAACTATCTGAAACCTGCAGAAACCATCTGGGGTTTTGTTTTCCTGCACTGTTGCAGCCAAACATTTTTGCCTTATGAGAGATTTTTATGCATTGCGGTCCTAGTTTCCTCAAAATACAAAGGAAGAAGAGAAAGGAGAGAGAGAGAGCATGATTTTATTTCGGAATGAGCGGGATTATTACCTATTGAAAATGAGATTGTCAGAATTATAATAGAAAATAATTATAAGACAGTCTCCGCCTGTAATTATATTATTATAATCACTTTTATCCAGGGCGCCGCTTCATGCTACAAGACTCTATTTGTGACAATTCATCTTTAACCTTTGACATAGGCTGAGTTCATGACGATTCACCATCATCGTCCAATGTAATGCGCAGTTGACGAACAACTCCGTCACTGACGGGAGAACTACAAGTCAGAGCAGGTCGAACAAAGAATTACACATTTCAAAGCTCTCGCCGTGTGCAAATCGTTATGGATTGTGGGCACAGTTGCTGGCATTTATGGCGTTTCGTGCCATGGAGATAATATGCTGAAAGAGGTTTATTTGGTGCCGATTATATTTGACTTTCGTTGTGCGTTTTACCCTCAGCGATAACTTTTTGACAAATACACCGTCTATAACAATATGTCAATCAAGATAAAGACAGCCCACGCTCTTCTATCCGAGTGAAAAACGTCAAAAGAGACAGTAAGTAGTCCGTTTAACTGTATTTATCTGGGTTATGGATACTTATTAATTGCGTGTTAAACCCGTCAGGTCCTAGAAATATATTATTCCCATGGGTTGCGTGGTGGGTTATGAGAGTTTAGTTTGTGCGTTAAAGACTCATGTCTACATATGTCAATCCAAAACTAATATACTGAATTACACAAACGAGAATATTTCTATTTTAAGCTAAATTTATCGTTAGCCTACTTTCAATGTACTATTTTAGAACAGCCTGGAAACTTCATTATTTCTTATAATCGCTTCCGAGTCCAGAGTCATGGCCTTCTTTACTTCTATCTATATTTGTATATTTTAAACCCCATAAATAGTTAACGCGAATGAACATAATGATTTACACAGCTGTCCTGTTTTCAGACGCTATTTCACACGCACTGTTTAATAAGCAACGCACGCCCCTGGGTAAGTTTCAAGACTCGTTTAGGCTATTTGTACCATAAAAATGTTTTTCAACCTAGACTCAGAAAACGTACCTGACTTGAAAAGATGTAGCACATGCTTCTCATGCCACACGAACATGCAAGGCTTTTCAGTTCATCGCAATTTAAAACTTAACACACTCTCGCGATGGTCTCGCGATCTTCCATGTTGTAACTAGAAGCCACGTGTAGTCTGCAGGTACTAGTCGAGTCTTGCACAGTCGGTAACATCACGTTTCTGTGTGAACATTTCACGCAAATCAGTTGAGTTTATATTCTTATAATTTGTAATTGCTTTCTAGTTGCTTGTTCAATTTTTTTCTGGTGCTGCAAATAAAATAACCACTAAAAAGTATTTATTGTATTAAACACCTGAGACTTTGAAATGGGTGAATTATTTATTATTTCTAGATAGATAAAACATGAGATAAAACCCAGATTAATTATCTTCAAATATGCACTTATTTAAAGGAATATTCCAGGTTCAGTACAAGTGAAGCTCAATCGACAGCATTTGTGGCTAAATGTTGATTACCACAAAAATTTAATTTTGACTTTACAGTGTGACACTTACAACAAAAGTGAATGAAGCCAATCCCTAAACATTAAATACTTACTGTTTCAAAAGTATAGCCTCAAGACGTAAACAATATGCATGTTAACATGATTTTCGTTTTCTGTGTAATGACATATTTATAACTAAAATAATACACAGGTTTTAACGGAAGAATTAATGTGCTTTTATAAAATTATAAGCTTCACACTTAACCCTTTAAGATCGGATGGGCCCCTTTAAGCTTGGATCGGCGCGGAAACACGATAATTTTTTTTGGTTAATAACTACATTCTTGACCAACAAAAATCGGTGTGGCTTGAAAGCTTAGAAGCTCTACTTTCCAATGTATGCAGGCATTTTGACCAAAACTGAACAAGTGCTTTGAAATTTGCACTGTATTATTGCAATCGGTAAAAACTCATCAAATAGCCATGTGTCATATGTTGCTGGAAAGCTCTCAAAGGGTAGAATACAACCAGCCTATTTGTTTATTTACACCCAGAGATATATAATGTAAAATCCGAAAAGTAAGAACATTTTGAAGTAAAGCAACATTTTGGTTAAATTTTTTGTGTGATTTTTCAGCAGTTTCTTAGGCTGAGAGTCTCAGAATGTATCAGAATCTAAATCATTAAAAAAATTGAAAAGTTTTCTTTACAATGATTTACAACACTTGACCTTCCTTGTTTTTTCCCCCTCGAGTTGTAAGTCTTTAATTTTGTGTATGCCACTGAAACAGGAAATCTTTAAAAACACTCTCAGAGGTTAAAGGGTTAAACCCTTAAAAAATTGGCCCAATTCACTTCCATTGTAAGTGCCTCACTGTAACCTTGATTTTTTTTTTCTTTTTTAAAGAAAAGGAGGGACAAGTCAAATTTTGCCACAAATCAGCCACAAATGCTGTTGAATGAGCTTAACTTGTTTTGAACCCGGAAGAGTCCTCTAATATGCACTGACTGCACTACTTTTTTATTGCAGAGATGTTTAGTCTTACTGAAGTCGCCTCCCTTAATGACATCCAGCCAACCTACCGCATTCTGAAACCATGGTGGGATGTATTCATGGATTATATTGGTATAATAATGTTGATGTTAGCCATCTTTTCTGGGACTACGCAGTTAACCAAAGACCAAGTGGCATGCCTTCCCATTCTCGAGGAAAGGATACAGTCACGGAGCGCAAGTTCAGACACAACACAAAATCCACTTGTAAGTTACACATCGGTTCTGGGCACATCACCCTCAACAACTAAAGATCTTCCTGACAGTGTTGCACATGAAATTCATAACACTCAACCTTCTCCCTTTAAGGTGGAACATGCTAAACCTGAGCCCAAAGGAATTAAAACAAACCTAGATTTTCAGCAGTATGTTTTTGTCAACCAAATGTGTTACCATGAAGCATTACCATGGTATAACAAATACTTCCCTTACCTTGCACTTATACACACCATAGTGCTGATGGTAAGCAGCAATTTTTGGTTCAAGTACCCAAAGACCAGCTCAAAGATTGAACACTTTGTTTCCATTTTGGGTCGGTGCTTTGAATCACCGTGGACAACAAAAGCATTGTCTGAAACAGCTTGTGAAGATTCCGAGGAAAACAAGCAGAGGTTCACTGGCAGTGCAGTTTTCCAGAAGCATGTATCATCGGAGGACAGCAACAGTCAGTCTACTCCTTTAATTGAAACTCCTACAGTGCAATTTCCTACTGAAAAGCTCATCGCAGAAGCCCCCAGCTTGACAATCTTGGACAAAAAAGATGGAGAACAGGCCAAGGCTCTTTTTGAGAAAGTGCGAAAATTTCGAACTCATGTAGAAGATAGTGACTTCATCTACAAACTCTACGTGGCTCAGACAGTGATAAAAGCTGTGAAGATCATTTTGATCTTGAGCTATACATCAACTTTTGCTTCCATGATCAAGTTCGGTCATACATGTGAACCTGAAATCCTAATACCTAAAATCGAAGATTTGACTGGGTACAGTAAATTCTTTTGCACACACAATATGGCCTTCATGTTGAGGAAACTCCTCTTCAGTTTCATGGCTATGATATGTCTCTATGGACTGTTGTGTTTGTATACGCTCTACTGGCTCTTCAGGAGACCTCTTAAAGAGTACTCTTTTGAGAAAGTCAGAGAGGAAAGTAGCTTTAGTGATATTCCTGATGTAAAGAATGATTTTGCATTTCTTCTGCATATGGTAGACCAATATGACCAGCTGTACTCCAAACGATTTGGTGTATTTCTCTCTGAGGTTAGTGAGAACAAACTACGAGAAATTAGCCTAAACCACGAGTGGACATTTGAAAAATTGCGTCAGCATGTGACATGCAATGCTCAAGACAAGCAAGAGCTTCACCTCTTCATGCTTTCAGGACTCCCTAATGCCGTATTTGATCTCACTGATTTGGAAATCCTCAAGTTAGAGCTGATACCTGAGGTGAGGATTTCAGCCAAAGTTTCTCAAATGACAAATCTACAGGAACTGCATCTGTATCACTGCCCTGCAAAAGTTGAACAAACAGCTTTCACTTTTCTCCGTGACTATCTGCGATGCCTTCACGTGAAGTTTACTGATGTTGGAGAAATTCCACCATGGACCTACATGTTGAGGAGCCTCAGGGAACTGAACTTGGTTGGAAACTTAAATTCTGAACACAACAAGATGATTGGTTTGGAATCACTAAGAGATCTAAGACACTTAAAAACATTATACCTCAAAAGCAATCTCAACAAAATACCAACAAATCTCACAGAACTGTCACCACATCTCATCAAACTGGTGATACATAATGATGGAACAAAGTTATTGGTACTAAATAGTCTCAAGAAGATGACAAGTCTGGTTGATTTGGAGCTCCACAACTGTGAGTTGGAGAGGATTCCCCATGCCATTTTCAGCTTGACTAACTTGCAAGAACTGGATTTGAAAACAAACCATATCCGGACCATCGAGGAGGTCATTAGCTTTCAGCACCTAAAGAGACTGTCCTGCCTCAAATTGTGGCACAACAAGATCATTGCTATTCCACCATCTATAGGCCTAGTGAAGAGTCTAGAGTCATTGATTATCTGTCACAATAAACTGGAGACCCTTCCTCCAGCTCTCTTTTATCTTCCCAAACTGAGGCACCTGGACCTCAGCCAAAATTCCATCTCTAGTATACCAGTAGAGGTAGGACACCTGCAGAACCTTCAACATTTTGCTATCACAGGCAACAAGGTAGAATTTCTTCCTGTTCAACTGTTTAAATGTACCAAACTGAAAGTGTTATGTGTGGGTCATAACAGCATCACCTCCATCCCAGAATCAATTGGGCAGTTAATACAACTGTCACAGCTTGAACTGAAAGGAAACTGTTTAGACTGCCTTCCATTACAACTTGGCCAGTGTCACCTGCTACGCAAGAATCTCCTCTTTGTGGAGGATCATCTTTTTGACACACTGCCTCTTGAGGTAAAGGAAAGTATCAGTAGAGACTAACATGTAATTAACTAGTGGCTTATAAGTGAGCCTCAAAGACAGGAAGCAAAAACCCACGTGGGACAATATAACGGAGAAACATTGCACAAAACAGGTTTGTGCTTGCTTCTGTACAGTTTGCTTCTGTAGCCAAAAATAGACTATGCATAAAGTGACACTGTTTTGCAATGCCTGTTACAAGCTTAGATGATGCATTCATTTAGTTGCAGACAAAATATATTTTTATGTAGAGTTTGCTTTGATATTGCCTTATATAAATAATTTGCCCTGTAAATATTTGAATTATCTACATGCATTTACATTATTATGTTGGCTTGAGTAAGAACAAAATTTCCAACTGTAACTCCTAGAGCTTTCTAGCTACAGCCACCAAACTCGATGAAGACCTTCAGGCTGGTCTGACTCTAGATGCTATTTCTTTTAAAAATGATCAGACTTAAGGGGGTCACACATGCTCTGCATCCGTCGGTGGTGCCCAACTACGACTCCGGAGGCTGCTCAAATTTCTGCTACGCCACAGAGCGCAACACTTTTAAATTTGACCCAAATCATTATCAAAGGACATAGATTATTAACTCTAGCCTTATTCATTCTTGAAGAATGGATAAACCTTGGTAACTTTTGTGTGTACTGTCTGCCACCTGAACCGTATCGACGGGCCCTGTGTTTGATATCTGTGCCTTGTCCTAGCTGTGACACGACACGGTGTGGCACTTCTCATCCGGTGTGCACCTGCCTTTACGGTTTCCGCAACGTGGTAAATCAAAAACTGGAAAATCCCATTCACCTACTTTGTCGGAATGTTCAGATGATCCAAGACTATTCAAATTCTGTCACAATTTCAAATGTAAACAAACTTACACAAGGCATTAAGCTGGTCTATTGAATCTATATTTCTTTCTGTCTCTACTTATGCTGCCCTATCGAATCTATATTTCAGTCAATCTTTTCCTCCATTGTCATTATCTTTTTCTCTTTCCATCTCTTTGTCTATTTTTTGTCTCTCTCTCTCCCTAAATACCCTAGCAACTAGCCAGAATACCCTAGAAAAATTAGCTAAAACATGTTAGAAAGAACTACCAGAATGCTTGCAAAGCCTAGCAAAATGCTAAAACATTTAATACATGCCTATAAAAATGCTAAAACATGTTAGCAACGTCTAGCTATATGTTAAAAATACTACCAGCATCCAGATACATGCTAGCAATGCCTAGCTACATGTTAGAAATACCTAGATACATGCTAAAACATGCTAGCAATGGCTAGCTACATGCTAGCGACACTTAGGTACATGTTAAAACATGCTAGCAATGCCTAGAAACATGCTAACAACACCTAACAACATGCTAGCCATGCCTAGCTACATGTTAAAACGTGGTAGTAATGCCAAGTTACATGCTAACAACACCTAACATGATAGCCACGCCTAGCTACATGCTAAAGCATGTTAGCAACATGATAGTAATACCTATCTACATGCTAGAACATGCTAGTATCTATCTGTCTATCTATCTATCATCTCTCAGACTGTTGGGCATGTAAAATATTCAAACATTCAAATTTTAATTTTGAACTTTAAGACAAGACTTTGTCAAGCCAACATCTATAAACTTTTAAATCTAGTTACTTTTTATATAGTAGGTTAATGTTTTTAAGATCAGTTACTGGAAAATCTATTGCACTGGAACTGTTTTCTCTTCCAGAAGAAAAGTAGAGCTATTAGCCACTGACCAAAGTGAAATCTTTTCCGTTTTCTTTATTTATTTTTCTTCTTCTTCTTTGCATAAGTTGCTTTTGGTTGCATATTTAAAGGCAAAGAAACATTAAAATGAATTGTTTTTTGTTTTGTTATTCAGATTATGTATTTTTGCATTTCTAAAAATTATTTATATAAGGGGTGCTTCTAAAGATTTTATACACTCCGGAAGACATGATCCGGCTTGACGAAAGACATGATGAAAGTTTAACTTGTCTTTTTCGTAACAACATCAATATTGAGAAATGCTGTTGAGGATATGTATAGTGTGTTAAGCGTTTTAAGAGTGAAACATGTTGTGTCTTTGCGTTTGCCGATTGTACTTGGCTGATAAGACGCATATCAGATATTACAGACTGTCAGAAGGGAGGATGCACATCCTGCAACTCTCTTGATTATAACCACAGTGACCTTTTCTAGCTGCTGGGGGTTCACTGGCCCTGTCCTATGCGTTATCATTATATTTGTATCTTCATGCCTTAAAGAGTGTCTTAAGATCAGCCTTAAAAAAATCACTGCAATGTAATTAATGCCTTAATCTATATAGTCTCTGATTGTTAGTCTTTAAATCGTATTCATGGACTACATGTTACAATGTTGTAAAAGGTACAGTGTTATATATATATATATATATATATATATCTCGAGATTAATATGCAGCACTGTGCTCAGAAATAAAGTGCTTACCTTTGAGCAAAAAATAAATGAAAATGAATGAGTTGCAAGACTTGTTTTTATATTCTAAGGTGCCCTTGGACCTCGTCTTGGCAGTCGAATGTGCACTTTAGTAGATTCAGGACTTTACTTGATACTATGCATCAGATGCTTGATCTTGTCTTCCTTTCTTTTAAAATCATTGTTGGTTTAGAGAAGATTTGCCCACCCTTCTTACATGTTTTGTCGTTGTTGGCCCTAGACATTTTTAATTTCTAGTCAGGGATGAATTAGACAAATGTGCCACATTGAAAGACACTGAACCCTACAGTTCAAGCTATTCTACTGCTACTGTTTATTTTTAACAGCTAAATTAATTCACTAAATATTTTGCTAAACGTCATTTAAATTTTGATGACAGAAATAAATCGTTTACTCTTGAATTTTATATGTGACAAAGACCCTTGGATAGAAAGACTGGTTAATATAAACACATTTAAATACATATTATGTGGCAATGTTACATTCACAGCTTAAGTTGAAGATGACAAAAAAACATTTTATTTTGAACAACAAAATTGTTTATAGAGATGTACATTTCACATAAATTACCTAAAAAGGTTTATACACAAAAATAACTGTGAAAAATGGCCTACACAAGTAACAGTTAATGTTTTTTTTTTTTTTTTCCAGCACACATGGCAATCTTAGAGAATCAAAAGAGGGTAATAAGTAAAATGAAAATGTTACTGGAACGTAAATGGTGTAATGAGGAAGATATGACATGCATACTGTCTGGACTGCTAAATAGCCATAGAACAATTTGATTCACACAATGACTGGTGTGTTTTATGGGTCATAAAATTCATAATCAAGTAAATACATATACTTAAATTTCAAACCCAATATGAATTAAACCCAGTATGAGAAGCCTTGAAAATCATCTGAGGTAAAAGTTATTTTGGTGGTGGGTTCCACAAACATCTTAACACATTCACCCACCATTTGTACGTTCATTGATCAACCATGTACAACACCAGCACAATGTAACAATACCTAAAACCTGTGTGTAATGAAAGTGGATCCTCATTACGAGAGAAAAATAAAATAAAAATAAATCCAGTATTGATGACCATATAAAAATTTAAGTGGGAATCAAACAAATTACATACAAGTGATATTCCTAGGACAAATTGTGTCTCAAGTTTCCTGGGCTCATGAGGATGTTTGCATTACTGAAGGTTGTGCGTGAGGTTCTGTGTTGGGGCAAGAGTCCTTGGGGAAGGAGGTAACTTCCACCATTCCTGCCCCTGTGTGCGGTACAGCAGTATTCATGATGTGCCTCTGTAAATGCTTTATCCAGTCCTCCTGTACTGACAAAGGGCCCTGGAAGACTAGATCACAAAACCTGCACATGGAAGCAATTACACATTAGATTAAAATAAGTTTCAGAAACGTAATGAATGCCAAATAAGAGTCAAACCAAACGCTACAAACGAAACAACTGTCATTATTTGTATTTCCATATACAATGCATTATACAGTATATAATACAGTTACCTGCAAGTAAGTGTATAGATTTCCTCTGGAGTGTGCAGCAATAGATGGGGTTTCTTCTTTGACCCAGACCTTGATCTTTGCTTTCTCTGTTTACAGTCATAGGCTAAACAATGAAAAATATATTTATTAATTTTTTTTCCAATTCGTTCCAAAGTGGTATTCCACAGCGACATAAACAAAAAAAATCCTTAAGAGCACTTTCAAGTTCATGCTACCTATCATCAAGTGATTTTCACACTAATCAGAGCTCATAATTCCCTTCACCACAAAACAAAACAAAAAAACATCATTAGATCACTCCATTTCTACATATAGTCCAAAACAGCAAAATCATCCTTCAGGTCATAAAAACAATTTAAACTGTTAATTTAAAAATTGCATCCATGTTATTTATTTTAGTAAATGAGAGTGGTCAGTGCAATGTTTTGGAAAGGTTGTGATATGTGACACATAAACATGAAAATCTGAATATTATGATTTAGTGTATTGTTTAAATTATCTTTATGCAATTTTCTTGAAAGTCTTTTTTATATGGCAAGATGGTTAGGGTAACAATTCCTTTACAAACAAGGGTAAGTACACAGAAAAACACATTCCCAACCAGTACAATTAGCATATAAAACTAACATAGGCTAGATACACTGCATAGTGGCTTTGGTGGCAGAGCAGGTTGGCCACTAATCGCAGGGTTGGCGGTTCAATTCCTGGCCCACATGCTGAAGTGTCCTTGGGCAAGACACTGAACGCCAAGTTGCTCCCAATAGCAGCCTAGCACCTTGCATGGCAGCTCTACTGTCATTGGTGTGTGAGTGTGTGCGTAAATGGGTGAATGAGTCACAGTGTAAAGCACTTTGGAATCGCTAAGGTTAAAAATGTGCTATATAAGTGCAGAACAATTACTATTAATAGATGCATTTATTACATAGAAGAAAAAATTATACGCACTTGTTCCATCTCTGAGGGCTTTTTTCTTTCTTTGTGCATATGCTCTCAGATGATTGGAGAGGCTTACACCACTGTGGAAAGTGGCATTACAGTGCTCACATACTTTTCTATTGAGTTCACTTTTATCTGTAAAGAAAATATATAGATAACACAAAAAATAGCATATTATGAATTTAAGTAACTGTGGCAATATGAACTATAGCAAACCAACAATATTTAAACTGTGGACACAAGATAAACAAGAAACCCCCCACACAAAGGACTGCAGCACTGTTGCATACTATCTTCTGCTGGGTCTTCAAGTCATTCTTTTATGCAAACTTACACATTTCTGTGGGGGGGGGCAGCAGTAGAATCCTTTTGATGTTGTAATTGTGTCACTGAATTCACTGTATAAAAGTAGATAATATTCTAAACACTGGGTTCACTCTATTAACTTCTTCATGTTTAAATGAGTCATCTAAATGTTGCCAATTTGTAAGAATTCCATGGCTCTGAGTGGCTACTTAGCCACTGTGTAAATTGTTTCAATGTTTTAAATGGTTAATAAATTAAACTTTTTCTTTATTTCAGTTCATTAAAAGGGACAGCCTGGTTTTTGGAATGACAGGTCTAGGTCTGTGTCTTTGGGTTATGTCTTGGTCTGGATCTGGGCCTGTATGCACAAAAATCTTAAGACTAAAAGTAGCTCCTAAATTTAGAAGCAACTAGTTTAGGGATGCAAATACCTCTCACAAACTAAAACAACGCAGTTACACCAGAGATAAAGGTTCTGACAACTCTGCGCTTCCTGATCACAGGCAAAATGCCACTGTTTTAGCATGGAAAAACTGGAAATTTCTGTGCAATCCACTCTTCCATCCCTACGCAATACTTATTTACCACTGTCTGTCTATAACAAATTTGCAGACAAACAGTGGTTCCCTGTCTAACAATCAGTTTGGGCGATTTAAAAATTTGATAATAAAACGTGACGTCATCCATAGCAACAAGGTCAACTCCGCCTTTACTTACCTCCCATTCCTTTTTTTTTTCCCCTCCCCTTTTCTCCCCAATTTGGAATGCTCAATTCCCAATGCTCTCCAAGTCCTCGTGGTGGCGTAGTGACTCACCTCAATCCGGGTGGTAGAGGACGAATCTCAGTTGCCTCCACATCTGAGACCGTCAATCTGCGCATCTTATCACGTGGCTTTTTGAGCGCGTTACCACGGAGACATAGCACGTGTGGAGGCACAACTCACCATGTGCCCCACCGAGAGTGAGAACTACATTATAGCGACCACGAGGAGGTTACTCCATGTGACTCTACCATCCCTAGCAACCGGGCCAATTTGGTTGCTTAGGAGACCTGGCTTGAGTCACTCAGCACACGTACCTCCCATTCCTTAGTAAAACATGCTCTAAACAGTTTTCTGAAAGGTTTAAGAAAAATCTCTTAGCTAGGAACTCTTTGGAGAACTCCTAGGATAAGATAAAAATCTTTGTGAATATGGACCATGAACCCAAAACTATGAAATCTGCATTGACGTCTTGATACAGCTTCATCTTGTTTTGACTATTTAGGTGGTTTCAACTGATTTGTATACCAGTAAAATATTTGAGGGAAAACACTAAAGACCACTGAAGACCGATGTTTTGGGCATTGAAAACTGCCTGATATATATAAATCTACTGCTCTGCTTTTTAATATTACAAAGTATTTACTGAGCACTCATGTTGAATACTTTGCTTAACTAATATTTAAAACACTAAAATACAAGCCTTTAATCAAAATTCAATTAAGCAACCATCATCACCCTATATTTGGAGACCTCTAAAATAAGAAAAAATGTAATATTTTTATGGATTAGAGTGTATTTATTTCGGGATACGCAGACCAAATTAATCGCTATAGTATAAACTAATTATGTACTTTGAAACAGATTATTTACTAAATTTGGGGGTTATCATTTATATTGTGTAGTGTCAGGAGTGCCCTGCTGTTTCAACCATTCTAGAGTTGATCACTGAAACAAATGAAATAATACCTGTTAGTGAATTAGGCTCCATTTTGGCAGGTTCTATCACCAGGCCACGATCTTTGCCTGAAGGCAAAACGAGAGCCTTTCTCGCTGTGTGGGATGGATGCTTGGCTTTGGTCTCCTCATGGGTCCTTCTTTTCTTCAAAATCCCAATCAGATCACTTGGTGGTGAGCCTTTATTAGACTCTATGCTTTTCTTTTCTTCTCTGGATCGAGAATACACATGTTTATACCGTTTGCCAGTAGATCTGAAGGTACGACGGTTACTCAATCTTACAGCATATAAAGAACTGGAGGTGCAAGACTTCTTTTTAAGAACCTGCAACTTCATCTGAAACTGTTTCTTGTCACGCATCAGTTCTTTCAATAAGATAACTGGAGATTTTGATGCAGTGGAAGTAGGTTTTCCCAGTCGCTTCAGGTGGCCTCGTACATGATTGGATAGCCCAGTACCGGTCTCAAACCTGTCCCTACAGAGTGGACAGACGAGCTCTGTCAATTTGCAGTCAGTCAGCAGCTTTGCCTGATGTTCAGTCTGGGTCTTGGATGTGTCCACCTCTGTTGAAAGCAACAGTGAAACCACATGTAATTAAAGGTCAGCAAGGTTAGCTGTTCTGGAACTTCCACCAGATTTTGCCACTGAACTAGACATACCCCCTATAAAGACATGCATAAACACAGAGACACTTAGAGAGCACTTTATTCACTGATGGAGCAGACGAGCATCTCACAAGGAAAATAAAATAAACTTAGAATTTGATGTCAGCAAACCCGAACAGTTACGCTGACCTTGTATAGGTACAATAACTTCAGCTGTCTAAAGCAACAGTAGCAAAATAGTTTTCTAACACAAACTTACAACTGCCTGCTGCTCATATATGGGCTGCCCTGTAATCATACAGAATGAATGACAGGCAGAAAGTGCTTAAAAGTCTAATAAAAAAATACTGGCTATGACCTGCGTCTAAATCCCCCCCCCCCCCCCCCCCATTTTGCATTTTCTTTGCAATTCTTTGAGAGGCCTGCACCCCTGAGTCTTCTCTTTACTGTTGTACATGAAACTGATGTTGAGCAGGTAGAATTCAATGAAGCTGTCAGCTGAGGACATGTGAGGCATCTATTTCTCAAACTAGAGACTCTGATGTACTTATCCTCTTGTTTAGTTGTACATCTGGCCTTCCACATCTCTTTCTGTCCTTGTTAGAGCCAGTTGTCCTTTGTCTTTGAAGAATGTAGTGTACAACTTTGTATGAAATCTTCAATTTTTTTTTCAAATTTCAAGCATTGTATAGCCTTCATTCCTCAAAACAATGACTGACTGGTGGGTTTCTAGAGAAAGCTGGTTCTTTTTTGCCATTTTTGACCTAATATTGACCTTAAGACATGTCAGTCTATTGCATACTGTGGCAACTCAAAAACAAACACAATGTTAAGCTTCATTTAATGAATCAAATAGCTTTCAACTGTGTTGATATAATTGCAAGTGATTTTCTAGTACCAAATTAGCAATTTAGCACGATTACACAAGGATAAGGTGTTGGAGTGATGGCTGCTGGAAATAAGGCCTGTCTAGATTTGCAAGTGTGAAGTGGTGGTGGCGTAGTGAACTAAAGCACTGAACTGGTAAGCAAAAGGTTGTTGGTTCAATCCCCACAGCCACCACCATTGTGTCCTTGAGCAAGGCACATAACTCCAGGTTGCTCCAGGGGGATTGTCCCTGTAATAAGGGCACTGTAAGTTGCTTTGGATAAAAGCGTCTGCTAAATGTAGATTTGATCAAAAATGAATTTTTTCAAATAATTATGGGGCTGTTTTTTACATCAGTAATGTCCTGAGTATACTTTGTGATCAGTTGAATGCCACTTTGGTGAACTGAAGTACCAATTTCATTACGAAACAGCAAAATCTGTATATATATATATATATATATATATATATATATATATATATATATATATATATATAGTAGTGGCCAAAAATATTGGCACCCTTGGTAAATATGTGCAAAGAAGGCTGTGAAAAAAAATCTGCATTGTTTAGCCTTTTGATCTTTCATTCAAAAAATTCACAAAAATCTAACCTTTAATTGAAGTAAAATAATTGAAACAATTTAAGGAAATATCTCATTTTTAAATAAATATTTTTCTCAAAAACGCATTGGCCATAATTATTGGCACCCTTTTATTCAATACTTTTTGCAACCTCCCTTTGCCAAGATAACAGTTCTGAGTCTTCTCTTATAATGCCTAATGAGGTTGGAGAACACCTGGCAAGGGATCTGAGACCATTCGTCTGTACAGAATCTCTACAGATCCTTCAAGTTCAGAGGTCTATGTTGGTGGACTCTCCTCTTCAGTTCACCCCACACATTTTCTATGGGGTTCAGATCAGGGAACTGGGATGGCCATGGCAGAACCTTGATTTTGTGGTCAGTGAACCATTTTTGTTTTGATTTTGATGTTCATTTTGGATCATTGTCCTGCTGGAATATCCAACCAGGGCCCATTGTAAGCTTTCTGGCAGAGGCAGTCAGGTTTTGATTTTTTATCTGTTGGTATTTGATAGTCCATATTGCCATGTATTCGAACAAGATGTCCAGGACTTCTGGCAGAAAAACAGCCCCACAGCATTCAAGATGCAGCACCACATTTAACCGTGGGCATTGGGAACTTCACCTCTTGTGTATGCCAAACCCATCTCTGGTGTTTGCTGCCAAAAAGCTCTTTTTTTGTTTCATCTGACCATAGAACCCAGTCACATTTGAAGTTCCAGTAGTGTCTAGCAAACTGAAGATGCTTGAGTTTGTTGTTGGATGAGAGCAGAGGCTTTTTTTCTTGAAACCCTCCTAAACAACTTTTTAGACTTTCTGACCCCAAGACACAATTAATTTCTGCAGTTCTCCAGCTGTGATCCTTGGAGATTCTTTGGCCACTTTAACCATCCTCCTCACTGTGCATGGAGACAATATAGACAAATGTCCTTTTCCAGGCCATTTCTTAACATCTCCAGTTGATTGGAACTTCTTAATTATTGCTCTGATGGTGGAAATGGGTATTTTAGCCACTTCCCATTTTGTGAAGCTCAACAACATTTTGCCGCACATCAGAAATATATTCTTTAGTCTAACCCACTGTGATTGATGATTAAGGGAATTTGGCCTGTGTGTTACCTCATATTTATACCCCTGTGAAACAGGGAGTCATGGCTGAACAATTTCATGTTCCTAGTCACCCAGGTGCACTAATTTCTAGGGGTGCCAATAATTGTGGCCAATGTGTTTTGGAGAAAAATATTTAATAATGAGATATTTCCCCTTTCAATTGTTTTACTTCAATTAAATGTTAGATTTTTTTTATTTTTTTTAATGAAAGATCAAAAGGATAAACAATGCAGATTTTTTTTTTTTTCACAGCCTTCTTTGCTCATATTTACTAAGTGTGCCAATATTTTTGGCCACTATTGTATATATACATATATATATACACACACACACACACTCTACCGGTCAAAACTTTTGAAACACTTGACTGAAATGTTTCTCATGACCATAATCTTTTGATCTGAAGGCCTATGCTTAAATGTTTGAAATTAGTTTTGTAAACAAAAATATAATTGTGCCACCATATTCATTTACTTCATTATAAAACTAAAATTTAAAAAAATGTAATTGATGACTTGGACCAAATAATAAAGAAAAGCAGCCAATAAGTGCCCAACATAGATGGGAACTCCTTCAATACTGTTTAAAAAGCATCCCAGGGTGATACCTCAAGAAGTTGGTTGAGAAAATGTCAAGAGTACATGTCTGCAAATTCTAGGCAAAGGGTGACTACTTTGAAGATGCTAAAATATAACACAGTTTTGATTTATTTTGGATTTTAGTCACAACATAATTCCCATAGTTCCATTTATGTTATTCCATAGTTTTGATGACTTTACTATTATTCTAAAATGTGAAGAAAAAAAAAATAACAACAATAAAGAATGAGTAAGTGTTTCAAAACTTTTGACCGGTAGTGTATGTATATATATATATATATACACACACACACACACACATGTTCTAGGAGGACAATATGTTAAAGAATTCAAAATCCTCGGGCTCTGGAGACATTAAAAGACACTTGCGTGCTCAAGCTGATGCCCCTGAGCAGACCACGGGCCTGGGAGTCGATTTGGTCGGAGAGGTGCGGAAAATGCGGCGAAAGATGTTGAACATGTCAGCAATGCTGACAAAGGTCATTGCTGTTATACGTTGGTCGATCACTGCCATGGAGGCGAAGTTCACTGATGTGGTTACAAGAGTGGGGGATGTCGAGAAATGGATCGATTATCTGGAGTAATCGGAGAGGGAATTATCTGCTAATCCGCTAGCGACCAAGGTGGAGTTGGAGGATGTCTGGGAGAAGTTGGAGGACATGGAGAACCGTAGCCGGCGGAATAACGTCCGTATCGTTGGTATCCCTGAGGGAGCAGAGGGACAGGATACGGTGAAATTCCTGGATGGGGTCTTTCTGAATCTGCTCGACATAGCAGGCCATAAGCTGGAAATCGAGTGAGCTCACAGGGTTCCTGCTCGTCGATCTGCAGAAGGAGAGAGGCCCAAATCAATTCTGGCCAAATTTCTGAGATCATCCGATAAAGATCTTGTGTTACATGAGGCGAGGAGTAAAGGATTTCCTGGAAGAACCACAGCATTTTCTTGTTCCCAGACTTGAATTCGACAAGAGAGAAGCGTGATCGATTCAAGGAATGCAAGAAACTTTACACCAACGGAAGGTCTCTTTTGCAATGATATTCCCAGCCAAATTGAGAATAGATGCTAAGGATGGCAGTAAAACATTCACATGCCCACAACAAGCGATGTCCTTCATAAAGTCAATGGAGTAAGCAAGTCATCTCGTTGTACTCACGTTGCAACTGAGTGGACTGGCTCACTGAAAATTCGCTTGACTGTTTGAAGATTCTGCGTGCTTTTTTTTGTGCTGGTTCTGCCTAGCGGCTGGAGTTTATTTTGTAGAGTGGCACACCTTCGGGACAGATTTGTGGATGAATCTACATGCTCTTTGTGCTTATTTTTCCTGTTTGCTGGGGTTTGTTTTGTGGAGTATTTTTTGTAAAGTCAGTGGAGTGAGTGGGTCATCTCGTTGTACTCACATTGCAGCAGAGTGGACTGGCTCACTGAACATTTGCTTGACTGTTTGAGGATTCTGCACGCTCTTTTTTTGCTGGTTCCGCCTAGCGGCTGTAACCTGATCCTTCCGATGGGTGAATATCCGTAAAGCCGCGGGTCTAGACGGCATTCCGGGCCGCGTCATCAGAGCGTGCGCGAACCAACTGGCTGGTGTTTTTACGGACATTTTCAACCTTTTCCTCTCCTTGTCTGTGGTTCCCACATGCTTCAAAACTTCCACCATTGTGTCTGTACCAAAGCAATCCAAAATCACTTGCTTAAATGACTCGCATTCTGTTGCTCTGACACCCATCATCCTCAAATGCTTTGAGAGGCTAATCAGAGATTACATCGGCTCTGTGCTGCCTCCCTCACTGGACCCATTGCAGTTTGCTTACCGCAACACCCGCTCCACTGATGATGCCATTGCATCTACACTACACACTGCTCTCTCCCACCTGGAAAAAAGGAACACTTATGTGAGAATGCTGTTTGTAGACTACAGCTCAGCATTCAACACCATAGTGCCCTCCAAGCTTGATGAGAAACTCCGGGCTCTGGGCTTAAACAGCTCGCTGTGCAGCTGGATCCTGGACTTCCTGTCAAGCAGACGCAAGGTGGTTAGAATGGGCAGTAACATCTCCTCATCACTGACCCTCAACACTGGAGCCCCACAGGGCTGTGTTCTCAGCCCACTCCTGTATTCCCTGTACACACATGACTGTGTGGCAACACATAGCTCCAATGCCATCATTAAGTTTGCTGATGATACGACGGTGGTAGGTCTGATAACTGACAATGATGAAACAGCCTACAGAGAGGAGGTTTACACTCTGACACGCTGGTGTCAGGAGCACAACCTCTCCCTCAACGTCAGCAAGACAAAGGAGCTTGTGGTGGACTTCAGGAGAAGAGAAAGAGAACACAGCACCATCACCATCAATGGAGCACCAGTGGAGATGGTCAGCAGCTTCCAGTTCCTCGGTGTCCACATCACTGAGGAACTCACGTGGTCTGTCCACACTGAGGCCGTTGTGAAGAATGCTCATCAGCGCCTCTTCTTCCTGAGACGGCTGAGGACATTTGGAATGAAACTCCACATCCTCACACGGTTCTACACCAGCACTGTAGAGAGCATCCTGACTGGCTGCATCTCCGCCTGGTACGGCAATAGCACTGCCCACAACCGCAAAGCCCTGCAAAGGGTGGTGCGAACTGCCAGACACATCATCGGAGGTGAGCTTCCCTCCCTCCAGGACATATATACCAGGCAATGAGTGAAAAAAGCTCTGAGGATCATCAGAGACTCCAGCCACCCGAGCCATGGGCTGCTCTCACTGCTACCATCAGTCAGGCGGTATCGCAGCATCAGGACCCGCACCAGCTGACTTCATGACAGCTTTTTTCCCCCAAGCAATCAAGACTTTTGAACTCTTGATCTCTCACAATCAATATACATCAGCACTGCACTTTATTAATCTTATTATCTCACACTGGACTGTCATAAATTATATTCTCTCCTAACAACACACTGGCAACTGACTATCAACCGACAGCCTGAATGTCAATACAGTACAATACAACCTACTGTACATTTTATATACAGTATACTATATATACACTATTTTTTATTGTATAATGTGTATTCTAAATTGTGTGTATTGTATACTGTACATTGTATGTTATTATTTGTATATTGTGTTGTGTGTAATTATGTGTATATTAGATTTTAAATTGTATTGTGTAAATCTGATGTTTATTGTAAATTGGCATATGTCTCATCACTGTCATGACTGTTATGTTGCTCGGAACTGCACCCAAGAATTTCACACACTATTGCACTTGTGTATATGGTTGTGTGACAATAAAAGTGATTTGATTTGATTAATGAATCCCTTTTGCAAAATCCTGAATTCCAACAAATGCTAAAGGCTGAAATAAATGTCTATATGGAGACCAACTGGTCCTCAGTATCCTCTGTGGGTGTGGCTTGGGAGACATTTAAGGCGGTTCTTAGGGGCCGGATCATACAGTATGCCTCATTCACCAAAAAATCCAAAGCACAAGAACTCGTGGAATTGGAAGGGAATATCAAAAGTGCCGAGGCAGAGCTGAAGCGCTGAATGTCATCTAATGGCCTCAGGGAATTGACCCAATTGAAATACAGATATAATACTATTTTGTCACGAAAGGTGGAGTTTTGGCTATTAAGGGCAAGACAGTCATACTTTGAGTCGGGGGACAAAGCAGGGAAACCTCTGGCTAGATATATAAAACAGAGAGAGTCTTTTTCTACCATTCCCTCAGTGAAATCTGCTGGTGGTGATATATTTACCTCAGCCATTGATATTAATAATGCTTTTAAAGAATTCTATATTGATCTCTATAGTTCCACATCTTCGTCTACTGATGAGGATATTAGAAACTCTGTGGAACCATTAGAACCTCCTAAACTGAAAAATTCTTTTGATTTTGAAATAACCTTGGAGGAGCTTGGCGAGGTAATTAAGGCCTTGCCTATAGGCAAGGCCCCGGGGCCAGATGGCTTTGCCGCTGAATTTTTTAGATTTTATGCTACAGAACTGGCTCCACTTTTGCTAAAAGTTTATACGGAATCATTAAAGAATATAAAGCTTCCGCCAACCATGACACAAGCCCGGATCAGTCTGATTCTTAAAAGGACAAAGATCCCAGCGAGTGCAAGAGTTACCGTCCAATTTCCATTTGGAATGGTAAACGTCCCAGATTACATTTCAATAAATTGCATCAGCCAATTGACAAAGGTGGGCTAGGCCTACCCAAGATTTTGTTTTATTATTATGCATTCGGCCTCAGACATTTGGCTCATTGGTCGCTTTCACCTGAGAGAGCCCTTCCCTGGTTTTGTATTGAACAGGAAGTGCTAACCCTATTTCACCATTGCAAAGCCTTTCTATCAAACTAAGCGAAGTTAAGTTACACCCCGTTATCTTGCATTTGCACTTGGTATGGACAAAAGTGTACAGGGTGTTTAATTCAGACAATTATTTAAATGTGAGCATATGGCTGAACCCAAAATTATGTATTAATAAATCCCCTTTCTGCTGGACAGAGTGGATTGTGAGGGAGGTTAATATGCTCGGTGACATATATAAGAGTGGAGTGTTGAGATCCTTTGAAAATATGGTTCAACATTCTGGCTGCGCCACCTGCTTTGTACTATTTTTGAGAGTGGTATACACCCCCCTAAAACAGCAGATACTCTGAGAGTGGAGATTAATGCTTTTTGAAAAGGTCATGAGGCATCAGTGTATTACTCCCTGCTTATTCAGAATCTGGAGGACGGAGCTTCAACATCTCTCAAGAGATTATGGGAGAAAGATTTAAACTTGGTATTGGAAGAGGGAGTGTGTGCTAGAGATGCAAGGGTTCGCCTTATGCAATTTAAGATTTTACATAGATTCTATTGGACCCCCTCTAGATTGTAAAGGCTTGGTCTTAAAGATGCAACTTTTTTGGAAATTTTGTACTTTTAAACATCTATTACTGACAAAATTTGGGTTGTTTTTATCATTCATATTGGATACTGTCAGTAGTGGCCCTGCGGTTACAATCTTACTACAGTTGAATAATACCTGTGAATGAGTCTGTGTGGGATGGCTGCTTGGCTTCAGTCTCTTCATTGGCCCTCATTTTCTTCAAAAATCCAATCAGATCACTTGGTGGTGAGCTTTTATAATTCTCTATCCATTTCTTTTCTCTGGGTGTTTTAGATGTGAAGGTTAGACCGTTTCTCAATATTATAGGATAGAGAGACCTGGAACCACGACACTTCTTTTCAAGAACCTGCAACTTCATCTCAAACTGTTTCTTGTCACGCATCAGTTCTTTCAATAGAATCACTGGAGATTTTGATGTAGTGGAAGCAGGTTTTCCCAGTCGCTTCAGATGGCCTCGTACATGATTGGACAGCCCAGTCCTTGTGACAAAAACCTCCATACAGAGTGGACACATGAGCTCTGTTTGTTGGTAGTCAGTTGGTAGCTCTGCATGACGTTTAGTCTGGGATGTGTCCACCTCTGCTGGAATCAGAAAGCAACAGTAAAACCACACATAATTAATTTTGAGTGCAAGAAAAAAAAATAATTTCAGAAAGTTAGAACAAATATTTATCGCAGAGAAGCCACATAAATATGTAAACTAACTAGCCTGCAAATTTGCTATCTTACACCAATTTTAAACCAATCAAAGCATTACCTCGAAAATATATTTTAACATCCACATTGAGCACCTATCATTGATGACACACATCTTCCCTGACTGTAAACAAATCAAGTACATTTGGCCAGTATGTGAGCAGCTGGAATGAGATACAGCTAAGAGGTATGAAACATCACCAATGGCAGGATAACAGGTGCTATCACAGGAACACCTTGAATCACGCTTTCATTAGACAACTCTTTTTTTTCACTATTCACTAAATTATCAACACTCCATGGCTTTTATACTTGAGAATTCTTTCACCCCTTCCACAACATGTCCATATAACTGCTAATTCCCAAAATTAGAACTGATTCAAACTGAATCAAAGCTCTGAGCTTTAGAATACTGATGCCCTAGTCTGAACCATATCATATGTTATAATTGTTTTACTGTTATAATGTTAGTCTTTTTTTTTCATAATTTAGGTTTTCTAGGCCATTTTTGACCCTCTCTCTTACTCTTAGAATTAAACAGGCCATTTTTGTCACATACCTGCAAGACTCAGGTAAACAGCCTGTTTCCACATGAAATGAGAAATAGCACTTATTTACGACCTGTGTGTTTGCTGTCGGGTCAAATACACGTCATACTGCCCCATTCTTCAAATAAAGCCTGCATTACATTGTGACAGGTTTATGAAACAAGCCACATTAAAAATGCTACACACAGTGAGAAATAACAAGATTTGGTGATTTGGACTTTCACATATTTTAGCCTTATTGTTAGGTCTTCTGGTATTTAGAAAACCATTCTCAAAGATTAAAAGAAAAGAGGAATTACATTCTAGCCCACATGGCTTCTGACATACAAGTGAAAATTCTCTCATTATAACAAACATGTTGCATGTAATATTAAATGTAATGATGATAGTCCATTAACAAAAATGTTCATCCTCAAGGGGTGCATGATAAATTGGTGATCTATCGGATGATAACTGTGAAAATCTAAATTTTATCACGATAATGGAATTACACGATATTTTCGCCAATAATGTCTTACTGTTTATTTGCTTGCACTAGAGAATCTCTGACTGCTTGTGGCTTCTTTCTTTGTCACACAGTCTCAAGTGTCAGTGCACGTGCACACAAACAATGTGCATCACCAGGATAGGTAGTGTTGTAGACCTTTAAAGCATGTCTCGTTGCTCTGTGAGAATTACTTCTACATCAGTGCACCGTGTTATGCTGTTTTGGGTTTTAATCGGGTGCTGTAAGTAACGATATGCCGTTTTCCATTTTCTGTTTGTTTCAAGAACTAATAAGTGAACATATATGTACAGTATGTTACTTAGTGACAATCAATGCATTGTTTTAGCTTATCATTTTATGCAACATAAACAGAATATGGAAAATGGTATATCATTACTTACAGCAGATTATTCCGATTAAAATGAGCCCAAACACAACACGGTGTATTGATCTTGAAACGATCCTCACGGAGCGACATGAGATGTCATCTTGGCTAAAACACTAGTTTGTGAGTGCAACTGATGTTTTTGTTGTATTTTATGAGTTGAGACTTTCCAACATTATGACACATGACTGTCCGTTCTGCTGATATTGTCCTATTTCCGTTATGATTAATTTTAACATATTCATTAAATTACAAAATGGAACTGTTACAGATGAGTGTTGTAACGAGCATATGTGAATGATATGGAGTATAGGCATGTGCGGACACACATAACACACACACGCCACCATTGCACACAGTTTGGTTACCGGAATTAATATTACACCGAGTATGTAGAAATGTGTTTTTGGCATTGTGTGTTTAATTGTTTAATGTTCGTTACACGCTGTTAATGTATTGTCTCATTTTGGTTTAGTTCATTATTACATCTGTTTAAAGTTCATTAGTCTCTCTCTGTTAAATTAAGCGATTCATCAGGATTACCATAAAAACTCATTTAACAGGGCATAATAACTACAAATATTCTTAAATGGATACAAAACAAATTTATGCAAGTCTTTATGCATGTCATTTATTCCTTATTCAAATCAGCATACACCTGCAATATCTGTCTACATATCTGTAATATCTAAACACTTCTGGTTCACGTAACATCCGCCAAACCTTAAACAGCATCAGTTAAGAGTTGGCCAGATTGTCAGCAGACAAGAAGTACAGATTCCAAGCTTTTAAACACCTGTTTTGTTTCAAGTGAGTAGTTTTTAATTAATTAGCTAGCAGCCCCTGTTTAAAGGTATTAAATGCAAAAAGTAAAAAATATCGGTATCGGCCACAATTAGCTGTTAATTATCAGTTAACGTATCAGCTCAGAAATGTGTGTTTTGATGTCTATTTGTTACAAGCTTTGTTAACTGTGGAAATACGGGTCAATCAGCAAATGTGGGCTGCTAAAAGATTTGATAATTTCCAGGAAAAGACCAGAAAAACATATATATCTCTATGATGGTCTATGAAAAATAACTACACTTTAGAAAACTAGTGGTAGACAAAAATGTAGCTGTATGCCCACCAGTATACACTAAATATTCACCAAATAGCAAATATTAGCGCCTATGTCTTATATTAGTGTAGTCTCAGCATCAGATGGACCACAGACGAACTGATATGTACTGAACACAAAAATGACAAGAACTTTCTCACACTGGCAAGCTCTAATCAGATTGGCTGGCTACAATGTAACTTCCAGAAGTCGGGGTGCACAGGTTTTATCTTAAATTATGTGAGTGAAATAATCAGTAATTACTACTTTTTGGACAGACAGACAATTTGATCACACATTTTCTGTGTTTCTTCTGTGTTTTCTGAACTAGCATTTGTGGAAATTTGAAAAGAGCTACCACTTTGTTGCTGCTACATTTGCTAAATAATAAACTATTAAACAATATTTCAAGCTTCCAATCACCTGAATCTGAGTTGTATTTAATTGTTCAAATAAATAAACTAAATAAATTAATAGTAAAATAAAAACTAACTAACTTTAATGATTCTATAAACAAATTGATTAAACACTTACTACATAGACACAATGAATGTATTGCAAGTACATAAAAGAGAATAATACCTGACTCAAAATCAGCAGGAATGTAAGGACAAGCATTTAGATCCTTCTTAAGATCTGTGTACGATTCATGTTTCACAACTGGGTTTGACTCAGAGCCGTCATCGTAAACCTCTTTTTCCTTGACAGAAAATGTCCTTGGAGACCCATGATCTCTCTCAAAGTGATTACTTGAGGCACAAAGTCTTCCCTCTGCAAGTAAAGTCTGTCTTCTTACCAAACGTGTACTGACATTAAGATCCTCTTTAACCTCACATTCTTTAGTTAGGCATGCACCAAGGTCATGATTAGAATCACACAAAAAGTCATTGTTGGATGCTTCATGTTTCTTGAAATTTTGTCTACATTTTGGAAAATCTAAAAGAATATCTTGGCCCTGCATATTGTGGAATGGAGTTGACGTTTTCCTTTTTGAGGGTGACTTCTTTAATGTTTGCTTCTCCAAGCCTAAATTTGTGTATTTGGGGGTTGACCGATTTCCAAAATCTTTTAAACAAGTGCTGTTTCCGTCAAATTTAGAAGTGCTTTTTCTGTTCCGTTCTTTAGAATTAACTGGTCTTTTCTGACATTTTGAAGGGGATGAAGTCCTTTTAGTTCTAGACAATGTGGTCTCACAATCAAAGGAATCATCACTTAGACATTTGTCTGTGTCAGGAAACCCTGTTGCACTGATTCCATGAGGACTCTGATGAGAGTTGCATTCTGAGGCACTCTGGTTGCTGTGTTTCTGTCTGGATAAAAGTGTGTGAATTGATTTGTCGAGTCTTGAATGGCTCTGGATACTTTTTGAGATTGGATGAGGTGCTGCAGAATTTTTGTCTGATCTATCGACTTTGCGTAACTGAACTCCATCCGATTTCCAAATAGTCAGATCAGCATCACTGATACCATGCTTTTGAAGCAAATGACGTCTTAACTCAACTTCATTCATTTCCACAAAATCACACTTATTACAGCTATAGTACCGCTTGTCCTTCTCATGGGTCTTGGCATGTTTGACAAATGTGTTTGGACAGTTGGTTCCAAAGGTACACTGGGGGCACTGTAACTTTGCATCTTTCATTTTATGCACCTCATTTATTTCCTCCATATTTTTTTTCCCCTTTACCTGGTGAACGTTGACGTGATTTAACAGTGAACTCTGATCTTGATAACACTGTCCACATTCCTTACATATGAATGGCATTGAACTGGTTGTGTCTGTATTAAATGTAGTTTGTCTGTATTCTTTAGATTTCTCTGTAAAATTGTTGTTACATGGAAGAAATTTAGGCTGCGCCTTAGAACTTGTGCCTGTTGTCAAATTTTCTCTAGTCAATCCAAACCTTTGTGTCTTGCTAATAGGTTTTTTTTCTGGTTTGGGAAAAGGGTGTTTGGCAGCTTCAGCAGCTCCATTTAAATGCTTGGTAGTTTTTGCAATGGGTGATCGTGATTTGGATGGTTTCCTTGGAGAGCGAATCTTCTTAAGAGTACTGCAATCTTTCTGGCTTCCTTCACCATGTTTATCATTTTTTGAATCAAAATCTAAATTTGGGTATAGCTCCTCTGAGGGATCTACTTTCAGTAAAATTTTTGATTTACGTTTTCTTCTTTCATGGCCGAGCGGTGATGGAACCCTTCTTTTATGGTTGAGGGGTGAGGCAACAGGGGGCAAGTTTCCCTCCATTTCAATACCATTATCATCATCCCAGAGGAACTTCATAAATTCTTTCTGGGGATCCCAGCTAAGGTCATTTACGTCATCAAAATGATCTAATGAGCCTTCTGGCGATTCCGTATCAAAGCCCCATATTCCCCTATTTTCCACATCCTCGGCAGTCAATGTTTGCTTAATTGTTATTTCCCCCTCTTTTCTGAGTGGATCAGGTTCTTCAAAGTGGACGTTGGTTGTGACAGAATTCTGTGCATGAAAAGATCTAGGAAGGAATCCTGGTACATTTTTTGAAATATCCAACAATATTTCATCTGAGATATTGGGTGAGGTGGATCCATTGACATAAGCAGCTTTGGCTGGTCCATCTGTGCAGATGGAGTCCATAAAACCAATACTGGTCAGGAGGTCTCCTTGGTCACAGAGTAGTGCCATAGTGTCTTGAGGACAAAGCACTGATGTTTCTGATGTAGTCCCCTGTGGACAGAATGTTTGGCTGTTCAAAAGTTCCTGAGAGATTTTTGACATTGAGGTGTCATTTTCCTCTACTTTGGCACTCTTCTTCAAACCAGACATTCCTAGGAGTCCCAGGGACTGTTTCTGGAAAAAAAGGAAAGAAAAAGAATCAGTAGATGAGCACATGAATTACATTTAATCAGGATTAAATCTATATTTGCCTATCTGCATTAACTTTTCAATTAATTTACAAAAAATTCAGTAACATTGTTTTGTCTCTCTTCCACCAAAAACATGACAGAAATCATCAAAACACAACTGTTCAATTGATGAACCACAGATGAACCAGTTTAATATAACCATTTTATAATCAAATACATAACCATATTGCAAGGAACATCTTGTCCATTACACACTCAAAATTATGCAGATCAGGCAACGGCGCAAACACGTCCACAAAATTGCTGCTGAATGCAAGTTGCAAGTGCAATTCCAATCTTGCAGGTTGGTTCTGAGTGCTATATAGTGGAGGATGCAGCAGACCACCGTTATCTGAAACACTTTGGCAGGACTGAACAGCATTACTGACTACTGTGATCCAGATACCTGGATGATCTCTTTAACACGCCGAAGTGCGCTCGACTACACATTTTTTCACCATTCACTTGCATTATATGGACCTATAGAGCTGAGATATTCTTCTAAAAATCTTCGTTAGTGTTCTGCAGAACACAACACATCTAGGATGGTATGAGGGTGAGTATATGATGAGAGACTTTTTATGTTTGGGTAATCTATTACTTTAAGTGTATACTGCCAATGTATTATAAGACACTATACATATAGATGTAAAACAAATTAAATGCTAAAGTTTAAAATCTCTAAGCTATTGTTTTCTCTGGCTGTTGTTCAGTCTACACGCACCGACCACTTTATTAGGTACACCTGAACACCTACTTATTCATGCGATGATCTAATCAGCCAATCATGTGGCAGCAATGCAATGCATAAAATCAGGCAGATATGGGTCAGGAACTTCAGTTAATGTTCACATCAACCATCAGAATGGGGAAAAAAATTATCTCAGTGATTTCGACCGTGGCATGATTGTTGATGCCAGATGGGCTGGTTTAAGTATTTCTGTAATTGCTGATCTCCTGGAATTTTCACACACAACAGTCTCTAGAGTTTACTCAGAATGATGACACAAACAAAAAACATCCAGTGAGCATCAGTTCTATGGATAGGAATGCCTTGTTGATGAGAGAGGTCAACGGAGAATGGCCAGACTGATTCGAGCTGAGAGAAAGGCTAGGGTAACTCAGATAACCCCTCTGTACAATTGTAGTGTGTAGAATAACATTTTAGAATGCACAACACATCGAACTTTGAGGCGAATGGGCTACAACAGCAGAAGACCACATCAGGTTCCACTTCTGTCAGCCAAGAACAGAAAGCTGAGGCTGCAGTGGGCACAGGCTCACCAAAACTGGACAGTTAAAGACTGGAAAAACATAGCCTGGTCTGATGAATCTCAATTTCTGCTGAAGTACATGGATGGTAGGCCCATTCGAATGTGCATTTTTATTTTAAGAAGAGAACAGAAAGCTGAGGCTGCAGTAGGCCTACCACCCGTGTACTGAAAGGCATTAATAAGTAGGTGTACAGGTGTACCTAATAAAGTGCTCAGTGAGTGTATATCGCGCACACCCTGTGTCATTTTTGACACTGATTCGAATGACAGTGAGTGAGCGTTTTTGGGTGATGCAAAGAGATACAGTATGTTATCTCTCCCACACCTGGCTCACCACTTGCGGGTGAAGTCACCATTCTCCGCACAGTTAATCCGCTCTTGTGTTTATAATGCCCGGGACATGTGCGCATAAAGAATAAGCGTCACACAATCGGTTTCTATGTTAGGATGTGCAGTCGAGTCGAGCGTGTAATTTTAGCCACAGAAAGTAGGGAAAAACATTAGCGAAGTTTCAGGAAGTGAAAAAATTAAAACAGATACTGCATAATTTGATTATTTTTTACATGTTAAACAAACAACTATTAATCGCAGAATTTAACGAGTTAAATTCCCCAGCCCTACTTGTAAAATAACATTATGTACTCTTTTTTTGTTGTATGACTCTATATTTCTCTACGTAGATATGTTTGTTGTTCGGAGTGGTAAGGTGTAGCCTACTGAATAAAGAAACGTTGCTGGTTTAAAGACATTAAGAAATGGTCGATGAGCTATTACCATAGTGCCCATTGTGTTATTACCACTGTGAAGAAATTAATGAAAAATACTTCTGGAACCAAGATGGCTGAAAAAGTGGGCAGGCACTGTTGCACTCTATAGTGTAACTGAAGAAATATATTCCTAATAATAGTAGCAAGTCATGGTTGTGACTTAAAGGCTGTTTACCATTAAAAAAAAAGAAAAAAGGATGAGTCCTTTCATTTTGTATTGTTCAGTTGTGTAATGTCTTAAGTAACACATAACATAAGTATTATTCTTTGTTTAATTTGGCTAATTCATTTCATAAGGAAACCAGTAAAAGAACATAAAAGTACATTTACATATTGGCTGAAGTAATATATTTTGAAGATGATAATGGTGCGGTATAAAAAGTGGAGGTGAGACAACTTAACAGACAAACTGACTAATGTAATGGCAAATAATTAACATAATCTAAACAGTGCCCATATTGCAGTCCAATAAAATACACTGTTGCTGAATTCCACGAATGCTTAATTTTTGTACTTTGGTCATAACTGTATTTCATTTCCTATTTTTATATAGCAGAAGTGCAACACCAGATTAATGACACCTCAAAGTAAAATTATAAACTTTTGCCAATGCATGCTGCTCATCTGCAGGTGGTTAACAATGTCATTGAAATTCAGAGCAAGTTTTGCCATGTATTAAATTGGTAAACCAATCAGACTCTATTGCACATGCATACTTTTGGCCAATCATCCCACTGGATGGTCATGCATGCTGAGTTTAAAGACCTGAACTGGCTAAGGAAGTGAAAGTGGAAATTAAATTATCATATAAAGTTTAACAGTGTTTTGATTTAAACTGTTATTATAACATTATTATAACCTGTTGTTGATACAGAGCAAGAACATGGACATAAATTGTACAATTAACATTAAACATATAGTAAGGAATTTTGATTGCTTTTGTGCATTATTACATTCTGTACAAAGAAAGTATGAAAGACCACCAGATAGCATTGCGAAATCTTTTCAATATATTATGACACAATGGTATGCAATCACATGTACTAAGATAGGAAAACATCTTTATGTGTAAAAGCATAGATAACACGTTTAAAAGCATTAACACTTTTCATGGGTATTAATGTCGTGAATCACTTCCCCAAAAGCACGTCACATTTTTTGGTGGATCAAGTACCATATTCCATAATTAGTGGTTGACAAAATACCATTACATGCCTTGCAACCCTGCAACCAATTTACTAACAAACAGTCCTTCTTATTAAATCAAGCTGGCAGTGCAGATCAAGACTGCAGTGCATTAATTACTTGAAATATATTTTTGACATCTTTCTTCTGAAAGCATTACTGTTAAATAATGTGAGAGTGTGTTAGCAAGGTAGCAATCAAGCCCATTATACTTCACATCAAGCTTCAAAGCCCTTGTCCCTTGCAGATTACAGGGGACACTTTGATGATTTCACCTTTAAATGTTGTTGGCAAATACATTTTAGCCTACCTTTCTGCAGGGGCGACTGTGGACAATAACACTGAAGTGAAATCATTTCATTTTTGTTCGCTCTAGCTTTCCAGCTATTGCGAAGCCGCCATGTTTGCTCGACGGTCCACAGACAAAGGCATTGCACTTCATCGAGGGGAACTCCAAAAACTTTAAGCGATTCATTACTAATATTTTTACTGTAGCGATTACATATCTGAAACTACTTACTTATAAGACAGATTAAACATAAAAAAACATGTTGGATACGTTTAATCGGGTAAATATGAATAATTTATATTAGCCATGTACGTAATGCCCCCCTCGAACAGAAAGTGGACTACTCCAAATAGGTGGACGGTAAAGTGAGCAGAGGAAGATAAGCAGCGGATGAAAGGAAAAAGAACAATGGCGCTCCTTAGATATGTTATTAAATTAACGTTCATAACTCCGCGCGTTACATTTTAAGGCAATATGTTCAATCGTGAACACATTAATTGTACATGAAGTGTGAACTGGAAAATAGAACCATCAGTTCTCCCCAAATACGTCTAGCCAGACGTATCAGTATCATGCTACAGAATTAAAAGGCATTACTTTTTAATATAAATATTATTTAATCGAAACATTGTGGTTTTGTGTTGTTTAAACACTTTCAACGTGATGTGCCGAGACTTGCACGGCTCTTTCCCACTGATACTCTCTGGTCCTCGTATAATATTGAAATAACGATACTAAACGCAGTAATAATATTATAACCACATGGCCTTGCGCGCGAGCCCGCGACTCGTACACTTCACAACTCGCGCGGGCTTTGTTGATGCTTGCGGGAGTTCCGTTTACGAAGTACCTTTCACAAAATACTGTGTATTTTATTACACTGAATCCATAAAATCACATAGATAGACTGTGTTTTAGACTCTTAATAGTTTATTCACTATTTCTGTCCACGCAAGCTTTTATAAACTGATACTCAGGCGCTTGCTTTACTGCTCATTCTTTTACCTCAGAAATATTAGCCACCTAGCTAACAGCGAATAACTGGATATTAGAGGAAGGTTCACAGCACATATTTTAGATGTATCGACTTGCCTTATAGACGTTTCATATCTCAAGAATCTTATGTTTTGTTGTTCGTGCTCTTTCAGGATGTCAATGACACCCACAAGATGTTAGAAGAAGGCGCATTGTCCCTGGATAACCTGTTTTATGACGGGCCAGTGATTCATAAAGTGTGAGTAGGCCTTTACACGATTGACCCTTGAGCAGAGACACGCCAGTGATCTGAGAATGAACAAATACATACATGTTGAGAAAGCAGTTATTAAGTTATACATTTCTAAGACAGGATTTGTCCATGTACACTATGTAGGAAACCATTATGCAAGGAACAGGGTTCTTGGATGTGCCATGCTCCAGCTCCACCCTCTTTATCACAAATACCTGCAACACAAGACATGCAGGCAGAAGCAGCACAACTTTCTTCAAATGGTAAACCTTATTTGGGCCTGAAGTAAAACCCAAAGCACAGAGGTTTAATGGGAAAAACTTTATGTGTCCGATTCACATTATCATACAGTCTACACATTATGAACTTTAAAGCCGCTTAAGTATTCAGTTCAAAACGGCTTCAAAATTCACGTTTGAGGTATGAAAGTGTGTCATTTATGTTGTAGAGCAAAACGTCCACGTATCAAGTAATGTTTACCACAGACTTTATTTTACTGATAAATTGAAAACCCCGATTATAAAACCCCATAGGAAAATCCAGAGGGAACCCATGGCGAATTCTGAACAGTTCTATATAATGTTTAACAGAATTAAATTAATACAACTTTATATTTTTAGGTTTTTCTATTTTATTTAGTTTAAGATTAATCTATTCAATTTGATAGAATTTTTTTTTTTATGAAATTGAAATGCATAAATCTTAGAATATTTGTTTTGAGTGGAAGAGGTGATACTTCTTCGATTAAAGGAATATTCTGAGTTTAAATGATTTTAAAGGGACAATTCACACAAAAATGAAAATTCTCTTATCTTTTACTCACCTGCTTGTTTCTGCTGAACACAAACAAAGATTTTTAGAAGAATATCTCAGCTCTGTAGGTCCATACAATGCAAGTGAATGGGTGCCATAACTTTGAAGCTTCAAAAGCATATAAAGGCAGCATAAAAGTAACCCATAAGACTCCACTGGCTAAATCCATGTCTTCAGAAGCGATATGATAGGTGTGGGTGAGAAACAGATCAATATTTAAGTCCTCTTTTACTATAAATCTCCACTTTCACATTCTTCTTCTTTTGTTTTTGGCAATTCACATTCTTCGTGCATATCGCCACCTGCTGGGCAGGGAGAATTTATAGTAGAAAAAGGACATAAATATTGATCTATTTCTCACCCTTATCTATCATATCGCTTCTGAAGACATGGATTTATGGATTACTTTTATGCTGCTTTTACTTTTATGTGCTTTTTTGAGCTTCAAAGTTTTGATCACCATTCACTTGCATCGAAAGGATCTACAGAGCTGAAATATTCATCTAAAAATCTTTGTCTGTGTTCAGCAGAAGAAAGAAAGTCATCCACATCTGGGATGGCATAAGGTTGAGCAAATTATGACAGAATTCTCATTTTTGGGTGAACTGTACCTTTAAGCTCAATCGACAGCATTTGTGGCATAATGTTGATTACCACAAAAATAAATTTGACTCGTCCCTCCTTTTCTTTAAAAAAACAAAAATCGAGGTTACATTAAGTCACTTACAATGGAAATGAATGGGGCCAATTTTTGAAGGGGTTAAATGCAGAAATGTGAAGCTTATAATTTTATAAAAGTATTTACATTAATTCTTCTGTTAAAACTTGTGTATTATTTGACCTGAAAAGTTGTTTAAATCGTCGTTTTTACAGTCGTTTTAAGGTTCACGATGGTACGTCATCATGGCAACAAAGTTGTAAAATTGGATGTAACTTTACTCAGAGAAAGTTAGGCTATTAATCGATTATATCACACTAAAATCATGTTAATACGCATATTGTATACGTCTTATGGTTATACTTTTGAAACAGTATTTAAAATTTTACAGATTAGCCCTATTCACTTCCATTGTAAGTGCCTCACTGGATCCCAGATTTGTGCTTTTTTTAAAGAAAAGGAGGGACATGTCGAAATCAATTTTTGTGGTCATCAATATTATGCCGATTAAGCTTAACTTGTATTGAACCCGGAATATTCTTTTAATGAAAATGAAAATCATAAATCATCCTCTTCATTCATAAAGGTTACTCTCAGCGATCCAAGAAATTTCTCCCTCTACCACAAAAACCCATCCACAACCCCACTGAAAGTGTCCAAGGGCAGACTGTGAGATCACAGGAGCTGGTGGAATTTGTTCTGTGGCATTGTGAAGCCTCTGGAAAAACAGACAAGGCTGTCACGAGTAGCAGAATCTCAATGGGTGCAATGCAGGATATGGATTGCCTTTTGGAAACAAGAACTTTACCTCATGCCAGTGCTCCTCCTTTCAAGACTCGGTACTCTGTTTTTCATTGCTAAATATTGATTGAGTTAACAAAATTTGCTTATGTAACAAGCAGTTATTTGTGTTTGAAATGGATATTGGCAATACAACAACAAGTGGTTTAATAGACTGCATTTATCTCAATGTTTTAAATCTTACATTAGGTTGTTCACAGCTCCCACAAGAAAGATCTCAGGCAGTGGTGAAGACAGTGTCTCAAATCCAATGATATTGACAGCAAATGATGACCCTTTCCTTGATCAGGTTGCCATGACAACCAGGGGTCCAACGACAACACATGGTGTTGCTACATGTAGTCCCTTTATTGGGTTGGGCCAAGCCGAGCAATACCATTCTGCAGAACAAAAATGTGATTTTCCTGCAAAAACAGCCCATAATCTCCATCTTACTCCCAAACCTGTTGAATTTGAAGGTAATATAAAACACTAATAGTTAACTGGCATGCTAGTAGTTTAGAACCAGGCCACGGGTGGGCCGGTGCCAACCATTCGGCATTCAGACCCACCTAATCATTGTATTATGCCCCTATTCCACCAAAATGGGCTGGATAATGTCAGCATCAAAGCTTTCAAAACAACAGCAGCTTAATCACTCATTATAACAAAGCTATTTACACTGAAACACCTGATGTGGCGATGAGACGCGCATTCAGTTGATGGGCATACCGTATCGAGCTGCGGCTCCAACCACTTTATTTTCCCGATCTAATAAAATATTTGCAACAAATGTCATATATGTGAATTGATTGCTATTAATTGTATTAATTAGGCTGTATATTTATACTTCTAAGCTGTTCATAAAAAATAGATTGAGTTGACAATGTTACTGAATTAAATAACTTTGGATGTTAAAATGCTCTCAAAACTCCTAAAACTCTAAACTCCATCCTCTTTATTTTTTTAAGATAAAATAATGTTATTTACAAAAATCATAATTATGAATTAATTATACATTTAACTTGTTATAACTTCTGTTTGTTGCATCAAAAGCAGCTTGTGATGGCATAAATAAGCTACTCTGAAATAAATTGTTTTGGATGATAAAATATACTCTCACAACACCTAAGACTTTTAAACTCCAGCCTCTTTTTTTCCGTATGTCTAATATGTCCAAATATCATATACGCAAATTTATTGCTATGAATTTTATTTGTCATAACTTAAGGAAACCTAGGGAATACACAGCTCAGAATATTTTTTCTCTACTTCGGTACCTGATTCCTTTATGCTTCTCTCTTACCGTGCTTTCGCAGCATTGTCATCTCTCCCACACTTTAATCCTAAACACTGCCACGATCAGAGAGAAAGTCATTTATTGACATTAAACCATAGCGGAGACCAATGTTGGGTGTATCCGATTACAAAGTAATTAGTTACTGTAATCAAATTCATTTTTAGTACAAAAAGTATTGTAACATTATATTTTAAATTCTTGTAATCAGATTTCAGTTACTGACTTTCAATTAAAGTAATTACTTTTAAGCACATTATTTGCACTAAAGTAAAATGTGTAATACATTTTAAAAATGAATTCTTATGTACGTCTCTTAGCGTTTCTGTGACAGCTGAAGGGTGTGCGACAATGAATGAGGAAATATAGACATTTTGAATTTGAGCGCAAAACCAAAAACTTGATTAGAAAAGTGATTTAGAAAGTAACTTAAAAGTAAAATAGTTAGTAATCTGATTACTTTTTAGGAGAAGTAATTAATAATTTGTAATTTGTAATGAATTTGTCCTACATATGCCCCTGGAAGCAATTAGCTAAACATTAAAAATGTGAAAAATAGTGGGTCACGTGATGCCATGCAAGAACAGACATGTGAGCGACGAGCTCTATACGCTATGCTAAATTTTTAATTATTTACATGTTATAATCTGGTGAAATTTGTTACACCCAGTTACACATTTGCTCTTTGAGCCAAAAATGGCAAAGAAGTCAAAATCCTTGGGCTCTGGAGACATTAAAAGACACTTACGTGTTCAGGATGAAAGCCCCGACAGGCCTACAGACCGGGGACTCGATTTGGATGGCGCGGCGGGAGAGGAGATCCAGCGTCAGTTGTCCAACATGTCGGTGATGTTGACGAAGGTTCTTGCTGACTTGGAGGATCTCGCTGTAATACGTCAATCGATTACGGCAATGGAAATAAAATTCTCTGAATTTGTTACAAGAGTGTCGGATGTTGAGAGACGAATCGATTTTCTGGAATCTTCAGAGATGGAATTAACCACTAATCCACCCGCGACCAAAGTTGATTTGGAACATCTCCTTGAAAAGCTTGAAGATCTTGACAATAGAAGCCGCAGGAATAATGTTCGAATTGTTGGAATTCCTGAGCATGAGGAGGGCAGAGATATGGTGAAATTCCTAGACAAGCTTTTCCCGAGTCTGCTTGACATAACAGGCCACAAGCTGGAAATCCCAGCTCACAGATTTGCTGAGGGAGACAGGCCCCGATCGATTCTGGCCAGATTTCTGAGATCATCCGATAAAGATCTTGTGTTGCGCCAGGCGAGGAGCAAAAGAAAGCTTTCTTGGAAGAACCATAATATTTTCTTGTTCCCGGACTTTGCGAGTTCGACGAGAGAAACGCGATCGGTTCAAGGAATGTAAGAAATTCTTGCATCAGCGAAAGATCACTTTTGCTCTGATGTTCCCGGCCAAATGAAGGACGGTCGCAAATTATTTACATGTCCCAATCAGGCAATGTCTTTTATTGAATCAGTGGGTGAGTAAACTGTTGGATGTTTCTCATGTGAGTGGGTCGACTTGCTGTACTTACTCTTGAGGAAGCTGGGTGACATTTTGGTTTCTTTTTTCTTTCTGCGTTGGCTCTGCTGAGCGGCTGGAGCTTGTTTTGTGAATAACACTTTTCCTTAAAGAAACTTTTACATTGATGAAAGATTACTTTTGTACTGAAGTTCCCGGCCAGTTTGAGAGTGGACACTACGGATGACCGCAAAATATCTACATGCTCACACAAAGGATGTCTTTTATAAAGTTGACGGATTGTGTAAGTTATGGTATATACGTTTATGTGGCCTCTGAGTGAATTGAGTCGACCATCCAGGGAACCGGGATGCCGGTTTTGTTTCTTTTTGTATTGGTTCCGCCTAGCGGCTGGAGCTTGTTCTATTGAATAACACTCCTTTAGAACAGCTGTTGATTAATCTGTTTGTTCTTCATGCTTATTCCTCCTGCTGGCGGTAGGTTGTTTTGTTGAGTATTTCTACGGGACATTGGAATGATTACGTCATCCGCTGAACTTATAACAGCCGGCTCACGGAACATTAGTTTGTCTGTCCGAGGAATCTGAATGGTTTTATATCAGCTGGAATTTGTTTTGTGGTAGATCACACCTTTGAGACAGTTCTGTGAATGAATCTACACGTCCTTTGTGTTCATTCTTCCTATTTGCTGGGGTTTATTTACAAAGTATTTTCTGTTATGGAATTTTGCCTCACAAATTTGTGAGGCAGAATTGAGCAATCCGAAGGCAAAGTTGTCATGGGGGCTTGTGGGCATTCATGGACCTTTTGAGTTTAGAGGGATTGTCGCCAGTTGGCGCTTTCGTGCGCGGGGTTAATGCGCACGTTTTTCTTTTTTCTGTTTGTTTTGTTCGGGGTGAAGTTCGGGGTTTGATTGTTTCACTAATGGGGAATGTGGTCTGTATAATTTTGTTTTTGACACACAATTTATTTTTTCTACTATATCAAAATGTCAAATGTTAATATGAGTATACTATCTCTCTCCACATGGAATGTAAATGGGATGGGGCACCCCATAAAAAGAAGGAAGGTTATTACTTTTCTTAAACGTAAGAAATATGATATAGTGCTTCTTCAAGAAACACATCTCTCCCTGCAGGAAGCTGAAAAAAGTGGGAAGATATGGGGCGGACATGTTTTTTTAGTGCTGGCTCAAGTAAGAGCAAGGGAGTCATTATATTGGTAAATAAACATCTACAATTCAAATGTCTCAAACAGATTAAAGATAAATTAGGAAGAGTCATTATTGTTTTAGCTGAAATTCAAGGGCAAAGGTTGATTTTGGCTAATATTTACGCACCTAACGCTGATGATCAGGGCTTTTTTATAGATCTTGAAGGGATGCTGCAAGCCGCTGGCACCCCTCATGATATAATATTGGGAGGAGACTTTAATCTTTTGATGGAGTCCTTGATCACAGTGAAGCAAAAGTGTGTAAGCCACCTAGAGCAACATTAACACTTCACAGGATGTGTAAAAGTCTTGGTCTTACGGATATTTGGAGACTTTTGAACCCATCTGGTAGGGACTATACATTTTTCTCATCAGTCCATAAGATTTATTCTAGAATAGATTTTTTTTTTTAATATATATATCCAAATCCCTCATTTCATCTGTTGTTGATTGCTCAATTGGAAATATTTTAGTCTCAGATCATGCTCTGGTGAGTTTAGAGGTGTTGCCATATACAGAGAAAAATAAATCATATAGTTGGCGCTTTAATATATCCCTTTTGCAAAATCCTGAATTCCAACAAATGTTAAAGACTGAAATCAATGTTTATATGGAGACCAACTGGTCCTCAGTATCCTCTGTAGGCGTGGCTTGGGAGGCACTTAAGGCAGTTCTTAGGGGTCGGATCATACAGTATGCCTCATTCACCAAAAAATCCAAAGCATGAGAACTCGTGGAGTTGGAAGGAAATATTAAAAGTACCGAGGCAGAGCTGAAGCGCCGTATGTCATCTGATGGCCTCAGAGAATTGACCAGATTGAAATATAGATAATATAGATATAATACTATTTTGTCACGGAAAGTGGAGTTTTGGTAAGTTTTGGCAAGACAGTCATACTTTGAGTCGGGGGACAAAGCAGGAAAACGTTTGGCTAGATATATAAAGCAGAGAGAGTCTTTTTCTACCATTCCCTCAGTGAAATCTGCTGGTGGTGAAATATTTACCTCAACCATTGATATTAATAATGCTTTTAAAGAGTTCTATCTTGATCTCTATAGGTCCACGTCTTCGTCTACTGATGAAGATATTAGGAACTTTGTGGAACCATTAGATCTCCCTAAACTGACAACTGAGCAAAAAAATTATCTTGATTTTGTGATAACCTTGGAGGAGCTTCATGAGGTAATTAAGGCCTTGACTCCGGGGCCGGAGTTTTTCAAATCTTATGCTACAGATCTGGCTCCACTTTTGTTAGAATTTATACGGAATCATTAAAGAACGGAAAGCTTCCTCCAACCATGACGCAAGCCCGGATAAGTCTGATTCTTAAAAAGGACAAAGATCCAAGCGAGTGTAAAAATTACCACCCAATTTCCCTGATCCAGTTAGATGTAAAAATGTTGTCCAAAATTCTGGCTAATCGATTAAGTAAAGTTATGACATCACTTATACATATAGATCAGCTGGGGTTTATTCGAGGCTGTAGCTCTTCTGATAACATTAGGCGTCTCATCAATATCATGTGGTCAGTAGCGAATGATCAATCTCCGGTCGCTGCCATCTCACTTGACGCCAAAAAGGCGTTTGATATGGTAGAATGGGATTATCTTTTTAAGATTTTGGAAAGGTATGGGTTCGGGAGTACATTTATTGGTTGGATTAAATTACTTTATAGACACCCTGTAGCAGCGGTGCAAACAAACGGGTTAATTTCAGATTATTTTACTCCGGATAGGGGCACCCGGCAGGGTTGCCTCTTTCCCCATTATTGTTCTGTCTTGCCCTGGAACCATTAGCAGCGCGATAAGAAATGAGGATGACTTTCCAGGGGTGACGGCAGGAGGTGTGGCGCATAAGCTTCTGCTTTATGCAGATGATATTTTATTATTCGTCTCCGACCCTACTAGATCTATGCCTTGCCTCCACAGAATTATTAACTCCTTTTCCAAATTCTCAGGATACAAAGTCAATTGGTCTAAATCCGAAGCTTTGGCTTTGACAGCGTACTGTCTAGTAACGCTCTTCCAGCCGGGTGCCTTCCAGCGGCCCAAACAGGGAATTAAGTATTTGGGAATTTTATTCCCAGCAAATTTGTCTGATTTAGTCAGAGTTAATTTTGATCCCTTAATAAAAAGGTTTTCGAATGATGTGTACAGGTGGGCTTCATTACACTTATCGATGTTTGGGAAGGTTAATGTTATTAAAATGAACTGTATTCCAAAATTCAACTACCTGCTACAGTCTCTCCCTGTAGATGTCCCCCTCTCTTATTTCAAGCAATTTGATAGAATAGCGAAGTCCTTCATTTGGAATGGTAAGCGTCCCAGGTTAAATTTCAATAAGTTACATAGGCCGATTGACAAAGATGGGTTAGTCCTACCCAACATTTTGTTTTATTATTATGCATTCGGTCTTAGACATTTGGCTCATTGGTCATCATTGCAAAGCCTTTCGATTAAACTAGCCAAAGAGGTTAAGTCGCACCCCGTTATTTTGCATTTGCACTCGATATGGACAAAAGTGTCCAGAGTGTTTAATTCTGATGTTTATTTGAACATAGCCTTGAGCATATGGCTGAACCCTAAACTCTGTATTAATAAGTCCCCTTTCTGTTGGTCAGATTGGATTGTGAGGGGGTTAATACACTTGGTGACCTGTATGAGGGTGGAGTATTGATATCTTTTGAAAATTTGATTCAACATTTTGGGATTCCCAGATCTCAATCTTATAAGTATTTACAGCTGCGCCACCTGCTCTGCTCTGTTTGTGGGAGTAGCATACACCCCCCTAGAGCGGCAGATACTCTGGAAGTGGTGATTACTGCTTTTGGGAAGGGTCATGAGGCATCAGTGTATTACTCCCTGTTAATTCAGAGTCTGGGGGACGGAGCTTTAATCTCTCAAAAGATTATGGGAGGAAGATTTAAATTTGTTATTGGAGGAGGGAGTGTGGGCTAGGATTCTAAAAAGCAAAGTCTGCATCTAGAGATGCAAGGATCCGTCTGATGCAATTTAAGATTTTACATAGATTTTATTGGACCCCCTCTAGATTGTATAGGCTTGGTCTTAAGAACACACCCATCTGCTTTCGATGCCATTCTGAAGTTGGAGACACCATCCATGTATTTTTGGGGGTGTCGTAAGATCCAAGAATTTTGGCTGAAGGTGCAAAGTTTTGTATGTGATGTGTTGGGCACGCATGTCTCGTTCTGCCCCAGACTCTGTATTTTGGGTGATAGGGAGGTCATGGATTTGGAGGATAAGTACAAGAAGGACTGGGTTTTGACCAGTGTGATGATTGGTAGGCAGGTTATTTTGAGGAGTTGGAAGTAGAATGGAGCACCCTCATTCCCGGAGTGGTGCGCAGAGATGGGGAGGGTGGCTGCCTTCGAGGAGGGGTCGAGCATAAGGATGGGGGTTAGGAATTCTTACAATAAGAAATGGGGCAATTACTTAGCATTTTTGGGGGAATCTCGAGGAGGGGCGATGGAGGGTGTAATTTAGAGTTTATTTTTTTATTATTTTTTATTATACTTGATTATTGTATTTTATTTTATGTTGTTGTTTTAGTTTTGTGTTTTTTTTCTGTGTGTGTGTCTATATTCTATTGACCACAGGGGTGTTCATGGGGGGGTCAGGGTGGGGTGGGGATATAGTGGGGGTTTAATGTTTAAAGTGTTTGATTCAATATATATATGTTGTTGTAAAAAAAAAAAAAAATAAATAAAATTACAGATCTCATGCATTAGAAAGCTATGCCACTGATTTAGATTGAAGTTCCAATACCATTTTGTTGTAGTTGTATTTGGTTGTATATTAATTTGCTTCATTCAGCAGCTGTTATCATGATCTGCCTCAGAGTTAAATCTTTGTGCATTTTAATGGACCTTATTCACAGTAGCGGCATCTTGAATTTTTGACACGAATGACAACGAGGCTGTGAGGGATAGACTTTCAGTCTCTGTGTTGAACTGTTGTTTAAATTTTATTGGATTTTTCCACTGAAGAAAAGTCGAGAGAAAAAAGCTTTCCAATAAATTTAAGTAGACAAAAACTCTAGAAAACACGAGTTATGGAAAATTGGATGTGCTCTAGGAGCTTTATACAGCTTTATACAATACACGTCATTGAAGAGACTGTTAATTTATTCCTCACAGCCTCATTTTCATTCACGTCAAAAATGTCAAACATGGCGCTATTGTGAATAAGGTCTATAGAATAAAAGATGAAGGCTTTAAGGGGATGCACAAAATCTATACAAACTGATGTAGGGTGTAGGCCATCTTCATTAATACTGATATGGTTTTTCAAGGGACATCTGGAAAAGGAATCCTCCGTCCAGTCTCCGAAATTCGTATCCTCTTGAATTCAGCTCACTTAATAAGAAATAATTGAAACTGATTATATAATTTTTTGTTTTCTTTAATGCACATTTATACCTTTGGACTGTGTATATGATGTCTAGTAATGTATTCATTGACATGTTCATTGTTTTCCTTGATGTACGCTAAGCTGCTAAATTCAGAAGTGTGTTTAAAGAATTTCCCTACTTTAACTACGTGCAATCCCAAGCATTGGATGATGTAAGTCTGTGCTATTTATATCAATATAATTTTAAATGATCAGTCATAATGCACATACAGTAATAAACATACAAGCAAATTCTCCCTCTGTTTCAGGTTCTGTACACCAGTAAAAACTTTGTTGCTAGTGCCCCCACGGGCTCTGGGAAGACAGTGCTCTTTGAGTTGGCTATTATTCGGCTTCTGATTGAGGCTTCAGAGCCCTGGCACAATGTCAGAGCTGTATACAGTGAGTTACAAATTCAGATTTAGCATTATAATGTAGGTAATGACATTATGAATTAAGCAAGTTTTCTCTTAAATAATAACCTAGCATTGCAGATACAATTTTAAATTTTTTGAACTGTTTATGTTTCAGTGGCACCAATTAAGGCTCTTTGCAGTCAACGATATGAAAACTGGAAACAGAAATTTGGAGCTCTCGGACTGAACTGCAAGGAGTTGACAGGAGACACAGAGATTGATGATATTTTTGAAATCCAGGATGCTCATCTTATTTTCACAACTCCAGTAAGTAATATTGCAATGAGTGGACAATAAGGTTTTGCCACAAAGAGATGAAACATGATGAGTCTCTGTATAAAACATCCTTTCCAACTAGCCTGAAATATTTTCCCTCTTCAAAGGAAAAATGGGACAGCATGACAAGGAGGTGGAGGGATAACTGTTTGTTGCCATCTGTTCGTCTTTTCCTCATCGATGAGGTCTCTTTTATAAACCCTCTCCCAATCTTAAATACAATGTTCATGACATTCTTTACAAATAGATGGCAGTGTTGTGTTAATGAATAACATTATATGTCCACACCCTTTTTAGGTGCATGTGGTGAAAGACAAAACCCGTGGTGCTACTCTTGAGGTTGTGGTAAGCAGAATGAAAACCATGTACTCGCATTGCATGGCTGTAAATCCAGAATCAAAAGGATCCATGAGATTTGTGGCTGTCTCAGCCACTATCCCAAACATCCAAGATGTAAGCAGTTTCAGGAAGTATAGCTGAATGAACCAGATTAATCTTTTATATGTGTTCAGGTTGATTTTGATTATTCCTGTATTGTTATTTGCCATTGTGAAGATATCCGAATGGCTGTCAGATGATTTAGGGCCTGCCACTTGTCTGGAGATGGATGAGAGTCATAGGCCAGTGAAACTGAGGAAAGTGGTGCTTGGTTTCCCCTGTGGAAATAATCAGAATGAATTTAGATTTGATCTTTCTCTCAGCTACAAAATGGCCAATGTCATTCAGACCTATTCTGATCAAAAACCAACACTTGTGGTATGTGAGTGTTTGTGAATACAAATGTTTTCAGTTGTGTTCTCAAATTAAGAAAAAGTTTATAGTTTTTTTTATTTTTATACATTTGAATAGTTTTGCTCCACAAGAAAAGGAGTTCAACAGTCTGCTGCTGTGCTTGCCAAGGATGCCAGGTTCTTTATGAGCATTGACCACAAACAACGGTATCTATAATCACATTACATGGCGCGTGACAATGCCTTTCAAATTAATGAAACCTTGTCACTTAAAACAAGTTGTTGCACTACTAGAGATGTTTTGCCAAGCATGAGTTGTACTTTTAATTTGGACATTTCTTAATAACCCATCATATCCATCATAGGCTGGTGAAATATGCAAACTCTCTGCTTGATGCAAAGCTCAGAGGTTAGTTAGGAGATTTAATCTGCTGTTTGAGATGAATAAATACATTGCTTACTATTATATGCAGGTAAACTAAATGAAAGGGTTTCTTCTCTCTAAATACATCTACCTCTTCCAGATCTAATTATTTGTGGCATTGGATATCACCATGCTGGTATGGAGGTGTCAGACAGAAAAGTGGTTGAAGATGCATTTACAGGGGGTGACTTGCCTGTGCTATGTAAGTTCTGCAAGTGTATCATCACCCTTTTACTTATGATTGTTAATTATTCCATACACAATGCAACAAACACTTGAACAGGAAAACTCTTTTCTCCTTATTCAGTTACAACAAGCACCTTAGCCATGGGTGTGAATCTTCCAGCCCACCTCGTAGTCATCAAATCCACATTGCACTACGTTGGTGGTGCTTGTGAAGAGTACAGTGAAGCTGACCTGTTGCAGATGATTGGGAGAGCAGGCAGACCACAGGTACTGATGACAAAATCCAGAGCATGACCTCTTAAGTATGAACTTCAAGTGGTCTTCTGGCTCTTAAGTGCTGATGGGTTTAAGTTGTAATTTTCTGGAGATTAATATACTACATTTACATGCAAACTACAAATACTGATTTTGGTTTTTGTTAAGTTTGATACGACAGCAACTGCTGTGATCATGACCCGGTCTCATACAAAGGACAAATACACACAGTTATTGAGTGGAGTAGACACCATAGAGAGCAGGTATATACTTAAATCAAATTTTGGTTTTGTCTCAGAAGAATTCTTATAGTTTCAAAGAGAATTTCCTGTATATTGCCTTGATATAGGCTAATTGATGTATTTATTGTTTATGTATATGTGATTAGCATAATAAAATGACTATTTTTTAGCTTGCATACAAACTTGGTGGAGCACTTGAATGCTGAGATTGTTCTCCACACCATATCTGATGTGAACATGGCTCTAGAGTGGATTCGCTCCACCTTTCTGTACATCCGTGCTTTGAAACACCCCAAACACTATGGTAAATTCTAAACTAAAGTCACAAACTTCAAAAGTGCTGCTTGCTAGTTTTATGAATCCTTCAGGCGCCTCCTATTTTGTCTCAGGTTTCCCCCCGGAGCTTGACAAATGTGGAATTGAAACTAAATTACAAGGTATGACAAAAGTGATGTAACTGATCAAGTCAATCAGTTGATAATCATTCATTTGAAAAGCAGATTAAACTGAACACTTGCGTGAATAAGATTTACACTCTTATATTTCAGAACTGTGCTTGAAGAACCTGAACTCTTTGGCTTCTTTGAACCTGATTACTATGGATGAAGATATTAACATCAAACCCACAGGTAACTGATTTAGCTGTTTTTTTCTTTAAATGTATGACTCTCCTTTTCTATTTTTATAAGAGTATTTCAGTGGCACTCTACTAATGTAGCTAGTGATTGCAATTTTCTATATAAATGAAGTGATTGTCCTACACAGAGACCGGAAAACTTATGGCTAGGTACTGTGTTGCCTGTGACACTGTGAGGCAGTTCAGTATGGTTACTGGAACAGAGACCTTGCCCGAGTTGGTAAGAAAGCATTAGAAGTCACTTTTTCTCCAATCTCGTTTTTTATTTTTTTTATTTGAGTATTTGGTCTCAGAAAAACATATTGTGGCAGCGGGGGCGTGGTCAAGCATCTCTCCGGAGAGAGAGAAAGCGGTAAGGGCGCTTACACCAGAGTTAAATTATGTCTAACACCTGTCTCTAATTTCAGTGAGCACGGGGAGAGCGGCATAAATAGAGCCACACAGCACTTAGACGAGAGAGAGCCTGGGCACGACAGACGAGAATGAAACAAGAGTGTTATTATTATAAATGATGAGAGTGTATTTTGTGTGTGATTGGAGATTAACTTAGTGGATAACGCAAAGACTGTAATTGTGCTACAGACGCAGAAAATAAAATTCCTTACCTAAACAAGGAAAGCTGCTTCTCGCCTCCTCCTTTACACTGGTGCCGAAACCCGGGAGAAGTTTGGGTCGCACTCCGGAGGAAAGTCGTCAACTCTTCCGGAGCTTGAAGTTGGAGAGCTCCGACCGCCCGTTTGCCTTTGCCCAGGGGCTCCGTGATGCCTGCCGAAGATGGCTGCTAGCGGGGGACTGCGACGTCCAGGGAATTATCGACCAGGTGGTACTGGAACAATTCACAGATCGACTGCCAAAAGGGACGGGGGAGTGGGTCCAGTGCCATCGCCCGGCGTCGTTGGAGGAAGCTATCCGACTTGCGGAGGACCACATGGCGGCGATCCCGAGGGCGGAAGAGCCCTCCTACATTTTCTCTCCTCCTTCTGTTTCTTCCCCCTCCCCTCTCTCCTCTCGTTCTGCTCTCTCTCCAGGTCCCGTTGCTGCCCCACGCAGACGAGGAGGACTTCAGCCCCTGAGACCAGTTCCCCGGGTTCCCCTACTTCAGTGCCCCGCCGCTCTCCCCCTCAGGGGGGGCCGCCCGCCGACTCAAGTGCGGGCGTAGCGCATGGGCCGGCCTGCTGGAGGTGCGGAGACCCGAGCCACTTCCGAGATCAGTGCCCTCTGATGGAGCTGGGGACGGTGGTGCGGGTCTCTGACCTCCCACAGGCTGCCCCCGACCGGGCCGGAGCGTACTGGATACCGGTAAGTGTCAAGGGGGGTACTCACCAAGCGTTGGTGGACACCGGTTGTAATCAAACCACTATCCACCAACGCCTGGTTCAACCCGAGGCATTGGTCACAACTAAAACGGTGAAGGTGAAATGTGTACACGGGGATATTCACAAGTATCCGGTGGTGACCCTGACGATTAAATTCCGGGGGAAAAAGCATAGAGTGGAGGCCGCGGTTAGTTCCCGCCTCACCCATCCGCTGATTTTGGGGACTGATTGGCCTGATTTTAGAGTTTTATTAAAGGGATGGGTCCTGTATGAAAATAGGGAGATGTGTGATGTGCGATGCTCTGGCAGGGGAGGCGGAGCCGGGGCCGTCCTCGACAGCTCCACGTCATAATGACGAGAGAGGGGGAGAGGCTGCAGCCCCTCCCCTTCTCAGGGAATTCCCTTAGGGGGATTTCCCTTTGGAGCAGTCGCGAGACGAAACCCTCAAACACGCCTTTGACCAAGTGAGAGTCATCGATGGTCAACGACTCCAGCCTGACATCGCCCTTTCATACCCCTATTTTGCAATTATAAATGAGCGGTTGTATAGAGTGACACAGGACACTCGGACCAAAGAGGATACAACCCAACTTTTGATTCCAAGGAGCCGTCGGGAAATGGTATTCCAGGCGGCTCATTATAATCCCATGGCGGGTCACTTAGGAGAAAGGAAGACACTGAACCGTCTAATAGCCTGTTTCTATTGGCCGGGCATTGGCGGCGATGTCCGCAGGTGGTGTGCGGCATGCCGCGAATGCCAGCTGGTTAACCCACCGGCCACTATCGGTACTCTTGTGACCCTTTGAGGTCACACGACGAGTGGGAGATCTCGATTATGAGGTTAAATGAACCGATAGAGGGGGCGCACATCAAATATACCACCTCAATCTCCTGAAACTGTGGAGGGAGGCGGTTCCCGTGACGTTGGCTACGGTAGTTCCCGAGAAGGCGGAGCTCGGACCGGAGGTGAGTTCAAAACATAAACAGTTCACCCCGGTCATTTGCGGAGACCACCTCTCACCGAGCCAACTCGCGGAGGTTGCTAAGTTGCAACAGGAGTTTGCAGATGTGTTCTCCCCTCTACCGGGACGTACAAACCTCATCCATCACCACATCGAGACCGAGCCGGGGGTCGTGGTACGTAGCCGCCCCTATCGACTACCCGAACACAAGAAGAAAATCGTTCGGGAAGAATTGGATGCGATGCTTGATATGGGGGCAATAGAAGAATCCCACAGTGATTGGTCCAGTCCAGTTGTTCTAGTACCTAAGAGCGACGGGTCTGTGCGATTCTGTGTGGATTATAGAAAAGTCAACGCAGTGTCTAAATTTGATGCGTATCCAATGCCTCGCGTTGATGAGTTGCTCGATCGGTTGGGCACTGCTCGTTTTTATTCGACATTGGATTTGACGAAGGGTTATTGGCAGATCCCCTTGACACCAATTTCCCGTGAGAAAACCGCCGTCTCCACACCGTTTGGATTACACCAATTTGTGACACTTCTGTTCGGTTTGTTTGGGGCCCCGGCTACGTTTCAGCGTCTCATGGACCGAATCCTCAGACCGCATTCAGCTTACGCCGCTGCCTATTTAGATGACATCATCATTTATAGCAATGATTGGCAGCGGCATATGCAACATCTGAGGGCGGTTCTGAGATCGCTGCACCAAGCGGGACTCACAGCGAATCCGAAGAAGTGCACGATTGGACGGGTGGAGGTACGTTATCTGGGGTTCCACTTGGGCCACGGGCAGGTGCGTCCCCAAATTGACAAGACAGCGGCGATAGCGACCTGCCCGAGACCCAAGACCAAAAAGGGGGTGAGACAGTTCCTGGGGCTGGCTGGCTATTATAGAAGGTTCATACCTAATTATTCGGACGTCACCAGCCCGCTGACTGATCTCACTAAAAAGGGAGCTCCAGACCCGTCCAGTGGACGGAGCAGTGTCAACAGGCGTTCATGCAAGTTAAAGCCGCACTTTGCGGGGGGCCGCTTTTACATTCACCTGACTTCACTCTCCCTTTTGTTTTACAGACAGATGCTTCAGACAGGGGGCTGGGGGCCGTGCTCTCTCAGGTGGTGGAGGGAGAGGAGCGCCCGGTGCTGTACATTAGCCGTAAGCTCTCGTTGAGGGAAACTAAGTACAGCACCGTAGAAAAGGAGTGTCTTGCCATCAAGTGGGCGGTCCTCACTCTCCGATACTACCTGTTGGGGCGGGTCTTCACCCTCTGTTCCGATCACGCCCCACTCCAATGGCTCCACCGCATGAAAGATACCAATGCCCAGATCACCCGTTGGTATCTGGCTCTTCAGCCATTTAAGTTCAAGGTGGTCCACAGACCGGGGGTGCAGATGGCTGTCGCCGACTTCCTTTCTAGGAATGGGGGGGGAGTGGTAGCCAGGCCAGATGCCGCCCCGGCCTGAGTCGGGCGGTGGGGATATGTGGCAGCGGGGGCGTGGTCAAGCATCTCTCTGGAGAGAGAGAAAGCGGTAAGGGCGCTTACACCAGAGTTAAATTATGTCTAACACCTGTCTCTAATTTCAGTGAGCACGGGGAGAGCGGCATAAATAGAGCCACACAGCACTTAGATGAGAGAGAGCCTGGGCACGACAGACGAGAATGAAACAAGAGTGTTATTATTATAAATGATGAGAGTGTATTTTGTGTGTGATTGGAGATTAACTTAGTGGATAACGCAAAGACTGTAATTGTGCTACAGACGCAGAAAATAAAATTCCTTACCTAAACAAGGAAAGCTGCTTCTCGCCTCCTCCTTTACACACATATATATATATATGTTTTTAGCATTAGAAGTCACTTTTTCTCCAATCTCGTTTTTTATTTGAGTATTTGGTCTCAGAAAAACATATATATATATATATATATATATATATATATATATATATATATCTCAGAATTTTTGTCTCTCTATTAGATTGAAATGATATCAAAGGGGAAGGAATTTAGTGATGTGCAGTTGAGGGTAAACGAGAAGAAAACCTTGAACATGTTAAACAAAGATAAGAACAGTACTACCATCAGGTCAGAGTTGCCTCTATCTATTAGTTAACATATATATATTATAGGTGGACTTTAGCATGTGATCTGTACATTTTCCTTTTTAGGTATCCTTTGGAAGGAAAGATCAGAAGTAATTACATGAAAGTGAATTGGTGAGTTGAAACTACATTAAAATGTATGACAAACGTGATTAACTGATCAAGTGAATCTACTGACAGTCGTTTATTCTGAATAGACAATTGGACTGGACAACACTATTACTGTTTGGATGTACAGTACATTTTTACACCTTTATATATTTTTTAAAATGTGATGTATTTCTGTGCTAACTTGGGGAGGTTTTGTAAATTTAAAGTACAGTTTCCATTGTTGTCCATAATTAATGTTAACTTTTATACTTGCGGTATGTTTGCTTCAATCTTTGTATTGTTTCCGATTATCCTTTCATTCCAGTCTGATTCAAGCTCATCTCGGCTGCATCCCTATTCAGGAGTTTGGACTCATACAGGACACTGGAAAGATATTCAGAAATGGAAACAGAGTCAGCAAATGTATGTTACTTGCATGATGTCCCGTCATGTCTCTCTTTGGTCTTTTATTCTCTCTGTATGAAGACATGGCTCTGAAATTATAAATATACGACTCTTTATTGTGCCACTTTATACTCAGCATAGTTTTAATAACATGCAGTTTTTGGTCTCTGTCAGGTCTGACTGAGTTTCTCAGGCATCACTCCAGAAAGAATTTCTCTGCTCAGCTCAACTCTTTGATTCTTGCCAAGTGTTTTCGAGCCAAACTGTGGGAGAACTCACCTTACATCTCCAAGCAGCTTGAGAAGATAGGTTGGGGAGCACCTCCTCAAGAGCTGAAATTTTGATTAAAAATGAATAAATAATGTCTTTAGTTAATTGAGGAGTAAAATGAATGGATGAAATATTTCTTTATGAATCTACAGATTAACTATATAGGAGATCTGGTATGGTGGATGAGCTTTGTGGTTTTTATTTTTGGGGTCTTCTTTTTTAGGACTATCACACGCCACTGCTATGGTGAATGCAGGGCTTACAACATTCAGCAAAATTGAGGAGACCGGTCCCAGAGAACTAGAACTAGTAAGCCAAAAATACATAAAAGTATTAAGAAAAATTTATTTAAAAGCCACGATGTCCCATCCTGTAATGAGTACTGACATTTTTTTGCAAGATTGTGAACCGACACCCTCCCTTTGGAAACCAGATTAAGGAAGCTGTCAGCAAACTTCCAAAATATGAAGTTAGTTTGGAACAGGTAACATTTTATGTATTTAATTAGTCTTGAATCTCACATGTAGACATACTTTTGTAAAATTTTGAAAAATGTCCTTCAATCTTACATGCTCTACTTCATCTAAAACTATTTTTAAACAGCATTTTGCTAGTTATTTTATTAAGATTATGCATGCAATTTTTATGACCTCAAATTAATTGAGGGACTACATTGTAATATTTGTAAAATATTTATTCAAATTAACTAGTTAAGGCAAGAGGTGTTTAAAAGTTTTGAAAAATCAAAAAGAAATTGTAAACAGATACAGGACGTAAGATATAAGCTTTCTCTTATACATTCATATAAACTTTTACCTAAAATCTTGATGTTGATAAAAGGTCCATGGATGTGTGAATTTATTCTAGATTTTACAATTTCACAGATCATTCTGTATAATATAATAATTTAAGTCAGTTTTAGTAAATATAATAAAAAATATATTTTCTAGATTCCACGATACAGTCTTTCCACAGCTGAGATTGTTGTCACCATGAACTTGAAGAACTTTAAGGAGTTGGCATCGAAACGGACAGCACGAGACCACCATCATGTCACTCTGATTATTGGGGACTGTGACAATAATGTTGTTTTCCAGCAGAAAATCTTGTAAGATCTATGTGATTTTATAATCATTAGCAAGTTATCTAAAAAAAAAAAAAAAAAACCCCGAAAAGATGGAATAGGTGCATAATTTGATTTTCCAGGGACACAATGCTCTTGAAGTCTGGAAGCTGGTCAAAGAGAATCGAAGTACCAAGAACATCTAAGGGAGATGAGATCAGCATTAATTTGATAAGCTCTGAATATGGTCAGTGGTCATTGCCAATGCCTGGCAATCTTTCAACTTCTGATCTAATAACCTTGTCATTAAACAAGCCATGATGACTTTTAGGATTTGATATTTAATCCTTAAACTTTTTCAGAATGTCTCATTCAATGATGTATCAAATATCTGAATTACATAAATCAGGTTTTTTTTTTTTTAAATGGGGTCTGGGGACTGTGCTAAGGGGGGTCTGTGACAAAATCTCAGGGAAAGAAAAAAGTGTTTATTAATGTAAATAAGAAACTACTGTATATTTACCATATTTGACATGATTTCCGTTTCAGTTTATTTTAAAGTTTTCTCTTCAAAATTACTCAATTATTGGGTAGAAAGAAGATACACTGTAAACGTAAAAGCAGGCTAAATATTTTCCAGATTATTGAAAATGACCAATATGAACATTTTTAGACAACATGATAGGCTACCGCTTTTAACAAAAAACTATGTGCTGATACAGATATTTTGCCTCTTACCTTATTTTGTCATCGGACCACTGAACATGATTTGGACCTGTCAACATTATGACAGCCCAAAATTTTAAGAGAGTCACAATGAAAGGTAATTACAAGATAAAAAAGATTCTAAACAAATAACATGAGGATTTATGTTGGGGTAAAATGGTTATTTTGCACCATTTTTTTTAACATAATATTTACACATCTGTTTTTGCAATTCTTAAAAAAAAAAAAAACACATTTATAATGATAGAACATTGCAAATTCATATTAATTATTAAATTCGACATGCTTTTTCTGATTTCATTTATTTTGGTAGGTATTTCTTTATGTTTCACACAGAAAAGTAAATATAACATAAGCTCAGTAAATTTACATAATTAATTAGAAATATTATCTTGTTTTTTCATATCAGTGTTTTCATGCTTATCCGATCATAAACATGAAAACGCCGACATGATAAACCGATGGTTGATATTGGCAGTTCGTGCTGATGGTTATAGCCAATGGTTTTAATCTGGTCAATAACAGATAATATTTATATAATTTCTTTTGGCTTTAATACAATAACAATATAAAAGCTAATTTAAATTGCCTTTATAATATCACACTTAAAACATTTCTTAATTTTTCACTGGTCTACAGTATATAGAAAAAAATATATAGCGACCTTTATATATTTTACGAGGGGGTCCCTTATAAGGTAATTGTCAAATTTTGGGATCCTTAACATCAAACATTTTTAAAACCCTTGGCATAAACCTCTGCATGGAGATTTATCCAGGTAATATTTAAGAATAATTAATCATTTTTCATTGTGTAGTGGGTCTGGACATACAGCATTATTTTAGTGCCTTCTACTCTGGAGCAAAAAGGTTTGGAGCTGAATCCTACACCTTAGAATGCCCTTCATGGAGGATGCAGAGGGTTCTTGACACAGAGAGGAGACTACAAATCCCAGTACTGTCAAGTCACTCTTCTTCAAACAGAGATCAGAAATCTAGACGGGAACAACAATATGATCAGCCCTCAGACAGAGGTACAGTGCATTTGAAAAATCAGTGGCAAAAAAGTCAGCTTCCAAAAACAGTATAGACTACTTCCAAATTTTGATCTTGCCACAAATTCTGCATTGTTTTGGGCAGAATGCTCATTGTTATTTTAGCAGACCAGATGCATTTAGTGGACTTCGGGTGAGCGTGCTCGAAGAGTTAGCCTCAACATGTATGATCTGTCAGGCAAAGACGTTCCGTGAAGTCTTGTGCATTTGTATGTATGTGATTTTCCAAATATAACACATTTAAAGACACACTTAAACAGCAAAGTTTAAAAACCTTGTTTAAGCACAATGGGTGTTTAAGAGGCAGTCAAAGGTGTTTTTTGACTTCCTCCAATGTAACCCTGTGCAAACCTGTATTAAGTGTCAATGCCAGGTGTAAACGGGGTCTATGATAAATCTGGCCATACGTAACATAAATTTCACTGTATACAAATGCAGTTTGCTAAAAAATTATAGCTTAATTTTAATGACATTTTCGAAGATCGCATTTCTCTTAGTGTGGACATTTTCTTCATGATAGATCAAATTGCTCAAGATACTGTTAAGAGACAGTGCAATCATCTCTGCAGAAATAAGGAGCTCTGTGGGCATGATTGCTGTGAGTATTGCAGATTCTAGATGATTCTAGACTGTGCAGAATTTTTTCAGTGTGTTTCAGTGTGTATGATTAATTTAGTTTTCCTCTTCAGGCAAAGTTGGAGTCGTGATGAAAAGGTCTGTAAATCAGTCCATTTTCTCCTCATACCATCAAGATCTAAAAATTAGGAATGAAAGACTCACCGTAACTCCTGTGAAACGTTTGAAGGTCAGAAATTTGACTACCAAGGAAAGTTGAGTATATAGTAGTCTAGTATCTGAATGACCAGAAATGATTTCTTTTTTTAAAGATGTATTTAGTATTTACTAATCTCTCAACTCAGTTCTGTTGATTTCCACTTTAGATGATGATGAATACTGGAACAGCAGCTATAAGCATGCAGCAGTTCTCATACAAACCCAAAGACACACTTCATCCCATCAAGAAGTATTTTGCCATTTTTGACTCACAACCAGGGTTTTTTAATGTTGAGGAGATTCACATTTATTTAGATTTTAATATCTTTTAAGGTTGTCTTTGTTATTTTTGTTTTCAAGGTTCGATGAAAGTCAATGTTATACTCAAAGTGCTTATGAAAACACAGAATTAGAAGAGGGTTTTGTTACACCCAACAACAATTCCTCCTATTATGGTACATTTACACTTAAATACTCCCTTCTATAATAACAAACCCAGAACAAAGTTATGTTTGTTGACAGAAAATACAAAAGTTTAGTTTGGGTGAATATGAGTTGAAATTCATGTTAAGAAGATCACAAATTGTCAGCACTTTGGAGTATTTCAATTGTCGAATTATCTGCAGGGTACAACGATTACCAGGGAGACTTGTATTCTGAAATTGGAGGCCCAGCATTGAAACATCCCATGCAAACTACTGTTTCACCACAAAGTACAGTACTTTAGAGCTGATAGAGCTGTTCAACTGTGATGTCAATTTGTAGGCAAAGGCTAATTGGCTGTGGGCTCCCTCAGGAATTTTCTGTGGGTTTTTATAATGGTGTTTTTCTATTTATGAGTAAAATTAAGGTCTGTGGTAAACATTACTTGAAGATGCTTGGACATTTTATTCTACAATGTAAATGACATACAAGGGGCACCATTAGGATTTTTGGGCCCCCTGACAACTCTGCACTCTGGACCCCCTACCTTATAAAAATGTTTTTTTGTTTTTTTTCATTATTGATAAATAAACATAAGCATGCACATTCAATAAGAGACACTTCACAACACATTTAAGTTTAAAATAGTTCATTAAAATAGCGTAATGCGTTTAAAATACATAGATATTAGAATGTTTGTCATACAGTATGTGCTTCTAATGGAAAGTTGTCTTTTTATGTTTTAAATGTTAATTTATGTAATCTCTGGGGTATCTAAAGGCAAATAACACCCCTACAATCAGAGAGCATTATAACAGAATAAAATTTATAGAGGAGGAATACTGATAGTTTGGTCCATAATTCGTAATTAATTTAAAGGCCTTGATTTTACCTTTTTCCTTTCTAAGAATTAGGTTAGATTAGGTAAGACTGTGGATGGATCATCATGAGTAGATCAATGTCACTATGGTCTCTATAAAACAATCTATAGCATTTTGTTATGCATTTGTTATAATAATTCTCCTTCCCCTTGTACAGTTTTAATTAATCTATAACATTTCTGTCACATAATACCAGTTAGTGTTGCTACAATAATGGCACACATTAAGTTTTAGTCTTTTTCTCATCAGTGCTGTTTAATATATCATAACTGTTGGGCCTTATGAGATGTTCGACATTGTGTCTCCATTGCGCTTCAAATTCTCAGTTTAATCTGGCTTTTGTGGTCTGCATTGCATTGTGTAGTGTAATCTGCTCCACACGATCCAGTCAAGCCTAGTTTATGCCACGTTCCACAAGTGTGAGGATGCGTTTGAGTCACGCCACGCTGTAATTTAGCACTTAAAAAGCTTTTGGGATAAACCATTGAACGTCTTAAGGGGGGGGCGTTTTAAGAGCAGTTTTTACTTTAATTAAGCAAAGGCCATTTATCACAAAATGTTGTTGGGCCCCCCTGTCTGTCCAGGGCCCTTAGAATCGTCCCAACCTTTCCCTCTGTTAGGGCACCCCTGTTACACACAGTCATACCTCAAACCTGAAGTTTGAAGCTGCCGTGTTTTAAAAAACTTTTGTTGTTTACAAGTTGCTACAACTACCACTAGCACGAGAGTGTATGTGCCAGACAAAACAGAAAACTGTTGTAGTCCTTGTCTAACAACTTGTTAGAAACATTAAAAAAAAAAACGGCAGCTTTAAAATTCACGTGTTTGGTATGACTCTGTGTAATTTACAGTATGTTGTAAAACAAAATGTCTAAATACTTTCAAGTTATGTTTACCACAGATCTTATTTTACTTATAAATCCAAAATTGGCAATATAAAAATCCATAGGAAAATCCCGAGGGAGACCATGGCTCACAAATACTAATTCTCGGGTTTTTGGACTGCATCCTGAACAGCGCTATAGTGTTTGCTACATATAATTCATATTCGTTGATCATATTATTATTGATTTATTATTGTTTTCCACACAAGTAGTCATAATACTGAAATAATTTGTTATTCTTGTCAGAGTTGTTGATGCACAGTCACCTGAAGTCCCTCAGAGATGTACAGATGGATGGAATCACTCCAAATAAAACTCATGTTTATTCTACCCATGCAAGTTCAGAACAAAGCACTGGAAGTGGTCACCTCTGGTCTGATCCTTTCAATGTGACCTTTGACCTGGGAGTGAATGATTGGGATGATTTTGATGATGGTAACTTGGTCCGTGCTAGTGAGTTGTGTGGTGAATTCGTGGTAAATAATCTAAACATGGACCATGATCAACCAACAAATGCTGGTTTGTTGGACTTATTTTGTAGTCTTCTTTTATTGTTTGTTTATTGTCTGTTTCAAGATTCCCCGATGTTACCAAACCTGACATAATTATTGCATTTTAAATATTTAAATGTTTACATTTTAGGTTATAAAGTTATATTTGTGTGTGTTAGGGTGTTTGACTTCAGTCCCACATACTCAAGCCAAAACCAAACAGGGAGCAGTAAGTCATATCATCTCACAAAGGTAAATAATAGGAGATTTTGCTCTTTTTATTCAGATATTTTGGCAGTGTTTTGGTTTTAACTTGCATAGACGTTGGGGGGCATTTTTTAAAATCACTTCCATAGTGTTTTGGATCAGATCAACTCCAAATGTGAATGTGAAGTGAATGTCCTGTTAATGTAACTTTTTATCAAAAGAAAAGGTATGTGTGTGTGTGACATACATGAGTATCCCTCAAACCCAGCCTGTCCTTCACAGTGGAATTATTGTCTCAATTGAGCCATTGTCAGATTATTTGTAAGGGCAGAGTTCCCAAAGTTGACCACTTCCCACTGACTTAAAAGCATGTTTAATAGGGATTCAAGATCAGTTAAACAAAGGGCACTTAGAGTGGTTATGTTTCAGTCCTTTCCCTCAGAAAACCAAGGGTACGTGTAACTGTACAAATGAATATCTTGTGAACAATTTTTTCAATTCTGGTCATAATGCTTTTGAAAATTACATGCCTTTTTTTTCAGGATCCAACCTATGACTGTTGCACCTCAGACTGTAAGTATCTATAGTTACTTTTAACATGGATCTCAAATGACTAAATTGCTCAAATACAATAATTGAAGATTTAAATATATATACTGTGTATATATATATATATATATATATATATATATATATATATATATATATATATATATATATATATTTTATATTCTTGTTAAAAAAATCAACAAAATTGTTTCGGCTCAGTCAGCTACTTTTCTTATTCATTTAACAGAGAGTGTTCTCAGAAATAAGCATGAACACACTCTCAAACCAGAGTGAGGCCAAAAAAAGCAAGGAAGTCCAAGGAAGATTTGAATTTTTCTCAAGGTCATATACAGCTGAAGGGGAAAACACTTTTGTTAACAGGTATTTAAAGAAATTCTTTATTTTAATTATGCTATAACCAATTTACTTTGTTAACATTATTAACATGGAATGCTTAATTATTGCAGGGATTGTGCGGAGGACATCAGCAACGAGGCCAATGTTTTTCTTGGTATATTCGATGGACTTTTGTAAAGTTGTGGAGTGTTTTAAAGGGCCCCTGACACTTTTAGCAATATTAAGTATTGCCAAGAATCAAAGTTCCTAGTTCATAGGCTATTTCTTGAATTTTCCGGCATAAGAATGCCCTTTATTTAACTATAATTCACTTTTGCATCAAAACATGTAGAATCTGAAATGAAATGTCAATTACAAATGAATTACTGTTATTTTGTTCTGCAACAACAATAAAGTTATTAGATGTGAGCAAATAGTATCCTATTGATACAAAAAAAAACTGGTAAAAAAAAACAAAAAAAAAACTGAAATGGTCATCTTGAATATTTTGAATCATATTCTTAAATATACTGAAAATGTTTTTTTTAAATATTGCTTGAAACAAAACATGTTTTTGAGTCGTATGCAAATATAGCTACTTGTAATTTAGCCGATGCTTTTATCCAAAGTTCATGACATTATTCCCATTTCAGGGACAGTCCCCATGGAGCAACCTTCATGGCAAGGGCACAATGGTAATAGCTCCAAGATTACTTCTTAATGAGTTTGAACCTGCAACTTTTCTTTATTCAGTATGCCTCACCACTCTGAACAACAAATATAGCTACATAGAGTAATTTTGCAATATAGGGTTTTATTCAAGTTTATAACTAAATGTTTAGTAAAAAAAAAATATATATATATATACACACACACACACACACCACACACACACTACTGGTCAAAAGTTTTGAAACACTTGACTGAAATGTTTCTCATGATCTTAAAAATCTTTTGATCTGAAGGCATATGCTTAAATGTTTGAAATTAGTTTTGTAGACAAAAGGGTTAGGTAGGGTAAATATTAATTTATTTCATTATAAAACTAAAATTTAATTACAAAAAAAAAAAGTTTTTGAAATTGATGACTTGGACCAAATAATAAAGAAAAGCAGCCAATAAGGGCCCAACATAGATGGTGTAGTGAATTTGGTAGTATAAATGTACACGGGATGGATTAAAGTGCCCGCGTACCTCCACCATTACATGTAGGGAAACAGTATGTGTGAGCTAGGAATTAAATTAAACTGGCCTTATTCTGCATTATTATGTAAGGAAATTTATAATGGAATTTAGTCGCGTTCGACAACCATTATAAATTAGATAAATGACAAATAACTAGATTATTATATAAAATTCTCCACCGTTAAAATCATAATACAACGTCTCGTTGTATCCGCTCACAATTTCTATTGTAAGGAATTAGCTTTAATAAGGGAATTATGATTAATTCTCTTATTGGAGTAATATTATTCTCATGGCTTATTGAAAATAATATTACACATATTTAGGTACAGCTTTGAAGCGAAATCTTTTAAAAACAGGGATGAGATTATTTATCAAAATATACCACTGTCAAATTATCTTTAAATGGGAAATATGAATAATTAATCATAACTTGTTATAATCAATTATAAATATTTTGATCAGTTAATAGAATTAACTTGATGTAGCTGAATTAACATTACAGTAAATTAATCTGTTCGTCCAGCGAACACTCAGTATTGATCGTCTATCAACTCTCAGAAAGGATATTTTTCGTGGCCACAGAAAAAAAACTCTTAGCATGTAGCTGTGATCAAATCGTTAAATTGACATTGATTTACAAGTAGACCAGAATCAACTCGCAAGAATGTACACAAAAGCTTTATTTAACTTAACCACGAACACATAACTAATCTAAACAAACACATACACACAAATCACGCATACATGTGAAATGGAAAAGTGAAAGTGAATGAAACTGGAACAGAACGGGAATGAAGCTATGAAAAGAGTCATTTAACCATCTGAAAGAACCATCAGTTTCTTACTTCAAAGCACCTTTGTTAACAAAGGGATTCACAGCTTATACTAAACCTCTGTTTAGTTAGTTCATTGTACGATCCTTGCAGTGCCTTGGCGGTTGAGAGAGCGCCTGGATGCAGTCTCAGGAGAAAGTCTTGATGGTTCCTTGAGTCGATGGTGTTGAAGTTGCAATCAATTTCTTCCACGTTGAATGAAGAAATGATGAACTTGCGGTATTAGTTTGACTCTGTTATGGTCGAGGAAGTTACACATGGCTTGACGTGTTTGAGGCCTGCCGGCCTGTGACCTCACGGTCGGACCAGTGTTTCCGGTCCCACATGAACAGCAACCATGAGCAGAAGGGAGAGAGAGAGAGGGAAGGAAGGGAGAGGTCACTCCGACAGTGCCCTTTAACTCCTGAGGGAGGTCACTCCTCTCGAGTTTGGCTTGACCAATGAGAAAGGTGCAATTTTCCGACGGGAAAGGTTCCTTTGTTTGGAAGCTGACTCATTTGCATGATTGCAGTAAGCTAGCAGTTTGTGCCCCTTTATGCTCTGATTAATATAACAAGCATACAATGCATGCTATAAGGGGGTGCTATAAGCCAATGTTTAGGGCATCACACAAGGATTAATTTGATAGGAAGCATGATACTAATAATTTTACATTATCTAGTGGTTCTGTCATAAAATGGTATACAGTTCAAAAGACACTATACGAGACAGTAATAAGCATACACACAATGTCCTGAGGATATGCATGTTCATTTATAGAATGGAGTGAGTTTCTTCTCAGCCACATTCCTTTGCTTGTGGCTACCTTCCCCCACATGGAATGTCTCTGAGGTCCACTAGTTGCTGGACCAGTGTCAGCAAAGGGGGAGTAAGAGCTGATAATGATTAGTGGGAGAGCAGACATCTCGGAGTCTGCTTGGGCCTACTTGGTCTTTGCTTGTTACTGTCTTGAGACATCTGTTGGATTATTCATTAAATAATGAATAATTGTGTGTCTGATTGGTCCAGATGCTACAATGGGAACTCCTTTAATACTCTTTAAATAGCATCCCAGGGTGATAACTTTCTCTGGTTGAGAAAATGTCAAGAGTACATGTCTGCAATTTCTAAGCAAAGGGTGACTACTTTGAAGATGCTCAAAAATAACAGTTTTGATTTATTTTGGATTTTGTTTAGTCACAATATAATTCCCATAGTTCCATTTATGTTATTCCATAGTTTTGATGACTTTACTATTATTCAAAAATGTGAAGAAAAAAAATTATAATAAAGAATAAGTGTTTCAAAAATTTTGAGTGTGTGTGTGTGTGGGGGGGGGGGGGGCGCAGCACCACCAAGATGCCACTGTTGGGCCCTTGAGCAAGGCCCTTGACCCTATCTGCTCCAGGGGCGCCATGTCATGGCTGACCCTGCACTGGTCCATCTAAAATTTTCAATGTATGTGAAACTACAGAATTTAATTTAAAAAAAATTAATAATAATAATAAAAAAAAGGATATCAACCATTAAAATTTTTTTAACTTATAAATAACATTATCACAGGTTTTTCTTTTTCATTTTTTTTTTCTCTCCAAAAAACAAGTATAAACAAGTAAATATATAATCAGCATCTAGATTTCACCTGGATCTTTTTCGACCCACATGTGCATTTAAGGAGGGTAAAACTGCGTGCACGTAATAGGGTTAAGAATCAGTGAGAACCAAGAAACATTGTAGTCTTGTAGCATCAGAGTAATCCAAATATTTTCAGCACGAAGGAAATTATACAGGGATGCAAACTACTCGTCTTTCAGCTAAAGTCACCTTTCCTGAAGCAAATTTGCCCACATGTTTGGTGAAATTTTCTTAATTTTTCTTAATAAAAAGGGTTGCATTGAGCTTAAACACTTAAAAAAAGCTTTAAATACAACAAGCAAATCAACAGAATTTATATATCTCGAACACCTGCTGTGACTTTTTCAACAGTCATGAGTTTGCATCCCTGATTATAGTTCTGCTGAGCAATGCGTTATGGTTTCTTGCACAACTGACAAAAAACATTCAGTGCATTCAGAAAGTCTTTTTTTTATTTTATTTTATTTTATTTTTTTACATTTTGTTATGCAGCCTTATGCTAAAATGCTATGCTATTATTTTTTTCACATCAGTCTACACTCCATATCGCATGATGACAACGCAAAAAACAGAATTTTGATAACTTTGCAAATTTATTAAAAAGAAAAAACTGAAATATCACTGTTACGACCCCCAATATGCCTAGGGCAGGGGTACTCAATAGGCGGACTCCGGTTCGGATCCGGACCGAAGGACAATTCAGTCCGGACCGAGATCTAAACCTTTGTGCTAGTTATATGACACCTGGCTAAGTGATTGTGCAAGCAGTTTATTCTCGCGCTGAACGCGCTTTTATCCTGCTCTCCGCATAAAGCCTGATTCACTGTACGTAGACGCAGGCGCGGTTATTTTAAAAACAGTAGCGGAGACACCACTACAAATACTGGCATCTTTCGCTTAAACATACTGCAGACAACAAAAATGAAGAAAAGTGAAACTATCTTCATCTGTTTGATATGTGATTCAGACGGTTCAGCTAAGCCAGGTTTGTTAACGTGCCACCTTTAGACTATCCTGTTTTTTCCGTCTAGATTTAGCTTTATTAATCAGCATGTCACGAGCGTTTCATAATAAACAAACAGATTTTTGTTCTGATTTTGTAAAAATTAATCACAGATGTCATCATGGCATGGGTGGCAAGGAAAGCCTACTTATATTTAAACAAACAGTAGGCTATTGTAATGCTTCACTGTTATGTAAATTGTTTTTTTGTTGTTAGTAGATTCTCACTTATATTTTTATAAGAAAATATAAAAATGGTCCATTCAGACTTTTACATTTTTATACATTTTCTCTCAGGGGACATCCCTGAACCCACAGTATTATTTCATCAGTCAAAAGGCCTCCTATGTCCCATGAACAGGTATAGATTCTGAATATTTCAACACAATGACTGGACTGCTGTCATTCAGCTTCAAAACAAACTGTTGATCTTATCTTTTAATATTCATATCCAAGTGCCCTCGACTGATGAAGTCTTGATGAAATATTTTAATCGTTTGGCAGAAGATCTCTCAGACCCCACTACTTTGGCTGTCTCTGGGCCCCCAATATCCTCATCCCTGCCCAGTTTTGAAGAGACTATTTTGACTGTTTAGAATTTTATTTTTATGTATTTTTTTTTTTTTTTTTACAAAGTACTATTACTGCCAATGTGGCAAGTTATAAAAACTATTCAAAAATATATATTATATAATTTCATAGCCATATGACACCGTGTAAAAGCTACGTTCTATTATCCAGACTTTTGCTGGGAAGGAAATGTATAGACCAGGGTAGGGTTGCACCAGCTGTGCGTAAGGTCTCACTTAAGTTGGGACGTAAAGTTCACACTAAGGGCTTAGTAACTACTAGTTAGTTTGTAACCAGGGCCATAGCTGGGGTGACATGTGGTAACAATTCTAGGGGCCCAAAGGTACAGGGGGCCCCACAAAAAATTCTAAACTGTATTTTTTAATAGGAAAGGTGCCCAGAGCAATATAAAGTCAGGGGGCCCAGATTATCTTGCTACAGCCCTGTTTGTAACAAAGTGGTTAATTTGGTTGCACCACCTGTTATAAAGGTCATAAGCTCTCTGTAAAGTAATGCATAGACACATTATGATGTTTACTTGTATTTATCCAATAAGCAGCCTTCAAATTTGTACACAGAAGTGTTAAAAAGCCGTAAATTTCAGTTTGATCTTGTTACGGTTGATGTTCAAACCTTGTTTGCTCACGTAAGTGTCAGCTGTAATAAATTATATCCCCATTAAAATACAATATGTAATAAAAGTAGATTTAATAAATAGTATATTTGCCCTGTGTAAATAACAATATATAGGAACCTTATCTAAAATAAATAAGGGGTGATAAATAAATACCAATACATTAGGCTGGAAAAACAGACATTTATTAATTTTAATATCCTGTATATATTTTGAATGTGTCGAAACTTGACACCGGGTGACGCAGCCTGAAAACTGCACCAGAACGGTTTCATGCTGAAGAGCCGCATAAACGTAAGCTTTTTTCTGTCTCATAAATGTAAACGAGTGTAAATTTCAACATCATACTGTATGTCGAAAGGATTGGAGCCTGTCACGCAAAACATGAGCTCTTTGATGTCCAAAAATATTAGTCTGCTTTTTTATTCCAACCATTACTCCTGGTCGGAGGCTGCCGTAAATATTTAGTTTATACGTAGGGTTGCTTCCTGCCTAAGTTTAATGGTGCAACGCTCAAATATTTAGTTGTGCGTAAATTGTGACTTTTAGTGCCCATTTGCGCTACAACTAGGCTATGTTGTAACTTACGTATAGCATGGTGCAACCAGACCCTGACCTCTTGGAACTTTGAGTACCCCTGGCCTAGGGGTATAAAATTTATAAGAATAAATTATTGTTGTGGATACTGGGTACATAAAAGACCAAGACAACAGAGCTATATCACAAACAAAGTGGTTTATTTATATACAAATGGTAGATGCAGTGAATAGTGAGTAATATACAACAGTTGAAAATTTGAAGTATTTACAATGTTTACAGTACCGATAGACAAAATGGAGAAAAGAGACGTGAGTGGCGCCAAATCAAAGAACAAAAAAAAAAAAAAAACTTTACCCCAATCCCTCTAGACTGTCTAACAAAAGAAAATTTGAAACTCAAAACCAATTTTCAGCGTCAAGACGCCTATAAACAGATAGGAAAAATAAATAAATAAACATAATAATTATATATATATATACATATATACATACATATACACATTAATTACATTAAACCATGCACAGCATTAAATTCTTTAATGCTTTAAGATATTTTAAAATAGCATTGTATGCTTTTCCTTCCCCTCCAGAATTTTTAGCTGCAATGTAAATTTAATGTGGTGTCACCCATTTCTCTAAATCATTTAAATAAGCTCTGCTCTTTCTTTCCCATATTCACTACACTTTAACAGTTCATGCTCAACTGTCTCTGCTTGACCACAGTGATAACACTGTCCCATATCATGTTTTCCTATATTGTAAAGTGAGCGATTTAATCTAGAATGACCTGTTCAAAGTCGAGTAATTATTGAATCTTCTTTACTGTTATTATAATCCATCCTCTCAATTCCTACTTGTTTATGAATATTATACAAATGTCTGCCCTTAATTTCTCTATTCTATGCTTCTTGCCATTTGTTATTAAAGTATGCTTTAATTCTTCATTTGATTTCAGCCTTGCTCAATTACATTTGTTTCTCTATTTCTGTGTGTTTTCGGGCCTGTTTTGCCAGTTTGTCAACAACTTAATTGCCTTCCACTCCCACATGAGCTGGAACCCACAAAAAGGATATTAATACCTGCATATTATGAATTCTTAACAGACTTGCAAGAATCTCATGGGTGACTCCCGGCATTTCGTTTTGGACAGGCTTTTAAACAGTCGGAGGAACGGCAAATTGACGGAGATAGGGCAATGACGTCAGACCGGTAACAATGATTGACGCATCAATTATCCAATGGCAAGTGTCTGTGAGCATGATAGGAGGAGATGGGACAGAGAGAGAGAGAAAACACAACAACAAATCAAAACACAAACACATATATACAGGACGTAACAATCACATTGACGTAAGTATTCAGACCCTTTGCTATGACACTTGAAATTTAGCTCAGGTGCATCCCATTTCTCTGGATCATCTTTGAGATGTTTCAACACTTTGATTGGAGTTCATCTGTGGCAAATTCAATTGATTGGACATGATTTGGAAAGGCACACACCTGTCTACATAAGGTCTCACAGCTGAAAATGCATTTCAGAGCAAAAACCAAGCCATGAGGTCAAGGGAACTGCCTGCAGAGCTCAGAGACAGGATTGTGTTGAGGCACAGATCTGGGGAAGGCTACAATTTTTTTTTGGCTGCATTGAAGGTTCCCAAGAGCACAGTGACCTCCATAATTCTTAAATGGAAGAAGTTTGGAACAACCAGAAATCTTACTAGATCTGGCCGCCCGGCCAAACTGAGCAATCGGGGGAGAAGGGCCTTTCTAAGAGAGGTGACCAAAAACCCGATGGTCACTCTGGTTGAGCTCCAGAGATCATGTGTGGGGATGGGAGAAACTTGCAGAAGGACAACCATCACTGCAACACTCCACCGATCTGGGCTTTATGGTAGAGTGGCCAGACGGAAGCCTCTTCTCAGTGCAAGACACATATAAAAGCTCCTGAAGGACTCTCAGACTGTGAGAAACAAGATTCTCTGGTCTGATGAAACGAAGATTGTATTGTTTGGCCTTAATTCCAAGCATCATGTCTAGAGGGAACCAGGCACCACTCATCACCTGCACAATACCATCCCAACGGTGAAGCATGCTGGTGGTAGCATCATGCTGTGGGGGCAGGGGGTTTTTCAGCGGCAGGGACTGAGGGACTGGTCAGGGTTGAAGTAAAGCCGAATGCAGCAAAATACAGATATATCCTTAATGAAAATCTGGTCCAGAGCACTCAAGACCTCAGACTTGGCTGAAGGTTCACCTTCCAACAGGACAATGACCCTAAGCGTACAGCCACTGAGCAAGACAATGCAAGTGTGGCTTTGGGACAACTCTGTGAATGTCCTTGAGTGGTCCAGCCAGAGCCCAGACTTGAACCCAATCGAACATCTCTGGAGAGACCTGAAAATGGCTGTTCTCTGATGGTCCCCATCCAACCTGACCGAGCTTGAGAGGATCTGCAGAGAAGAATGGCAGAAAATCCCCAAATCTACGTGTGCAAAGCATGTCGCATCATACCCAAAAAGACTTGAGGCTGTAATCACTGCCAAAGGCGCTTCAACTAGTACTGAGTTAAGTTTCTTAATACTTATGTCAATGTGATTTTTCAGTTTTTTCTTTTGACTAAATTTGCAAAGTTATCAAAAATCTGGTTTTTGCTTTGTCATTATGGGGTATAGAGGGTAGATTTATGTGAAAAATGTATAATTTAAAGCATTTTAGCATAAGGCTGCAACATAACAAAATGTGAAAAAAATGAAGGGGTCTGAATACTTTCTGAATGCACTGTACGTCTTCCTTGATTAACATTTTTGTTCTCCATCCATTCTCTTAAGATGGCACTCTTCATCATCTTCTCTGCACTGGGCTGGGGCTTCATAAACATGTCCCTGTCCCATATTATTGTTGCTAAAATAGAACATGTTACTTAGTGTTAACCTATATACATGTCAGTTGTCAGCTGAATATGTGTAATAGGATTTATATTTATATATACGATAGAAAGATGCATTGACTTACTTTTGGATTCCCTTGACTGCAATGCACATTAAAATTCCTTCCAGAAGTAACAAAGCTCCTCCTACCCAGGCTATAAAGAGGATGGGACCAAATATGTACCTGATCATTGAGAAACAAGACAAAAAGAAAAAAGAACAGGAAGTGATGCATTTCACACCTAACAAACAGTTGTGCAAATTAGAGACCAGGGACCAGTTGTGGAAAAGTAATGTACACTTGTCGTCAGCTGTTATAATGTTTTACAGTACCATGTGTTTTTTCTCAGAGATTGTTCTGCATCTTACTTGGGAGCAAGCATATCCATTCTAACCTGTATGACCAATCCATCTACACACTGGCACTTGACTCCTAGTTTTCCTTGATTTTGATTGTAAGTGGTCATCATGAAACTAGCCTCTATTTGATTGGCATACACTGATGCTCCAGAAATTGAACAAAGAACAAAGATGATGTGGACCGTTTAGAGTTTACTTCAACAAAACAAAGGTCTGTGATACAAGGAATTATTTTAACAATAAGAACTCTTGGGGGGCCTGGGTAGCTCAGCGAGTATTGAGTCGCGAGTTCGAATCCAGGGCGTGCTGAGTGACTCCAGCCAGGTCTCCTAAGCAAAAAAATTGGCCCAGTTGCTAGGAAGGGTAGAGTCAAATGGGGTAACTTCCTCGTAGTCGCAATTAGTGGTTCTTTCTCTCAATGGGGCACATGGTAAGTTGTGTGTGTATCGCCTCCACATGCAGAGTCTCCGCGTTGTCATGCACAATGAGCCACGTGATAAGATGCATGGATTGATGGTCTCAGAAGCAGAGGCAACTTTGAGATGAGTTACCACCCCACCACGAGGACCTACTAAGTAGTGGGAACTAGGCATTCCAAATTGGGAGAAAAGGGGATAAAAAAAACAAAAACAATAAGAACTCTTGATGGATAATATTTTATCTGCTATAAGATGCATTGTAGTTATAGTCTTAAAGACTTAATAGAAACTGAAACATCAGAGCAGTTTTAGTTATGAAATAAATAAGCCACTGTGTACCAGCAATGAAAAAAATAATTCCTGAACTTAGCGTCATTTTGGTCTTGGTTGATTTCACCATACTTCTCATTTTAAGGCACCTTAGAGAGAACAGTCCAATCAAAACTGCAATCACACTTATCTCAATGGCCACTATCATCAGTGCTCTTACAGCTTTAAACAATCCTGAAAACAAAACAAACAAGAAAAAGAAAAACAGAAAAGAACAGAATATTAGAGTCATTCAAGAATATTACCACCTTTAATTCAATTACTTTTGTTTGGTCTATTCATGATAATATTGTTGACTGAGTGTGGACTCGGACAGTTCTGTTTTTCACAAATCACCCAATTCTTCATATTAGACTCAGTACACAAATTAGGCTACAGCAAATAAACAATCTCAACCTAACTGAGCAGCCTTGAAGGTCAGAGAGCGATTGGCACTCTGTGAATCCAGTAGTGGGCACCTCACAGTTCCACCAGAGCCCTCTATAAGTGTACACACAAATTACCATGTCCCCCTGTCGATCTTTGTCACACCATTTATCCTCAACTGTGGCAGCAAAAACTCCAGCCATACCAATAAGGCCTAACACAAAACCTCCAGTCTGCAGCACTGTGGCAACCATTTTTCTTCTGTTTTCCTTTCTCAATCGAGCATTTGGTAAAGTTTGTGGTGAACAGTATTGGGTAAGTTACTTTCAAAAAGTAATCCACTACTGATTAATGATTACGTCTGTAAAAATTTAATCTGATTACTTTACTGAATACTTTGTTGGGAAAGTAATCAGATTACTAATTACTTTACTTTCTAATTTACTTTAACTTTCTTATCTCAGATATGCTGTAGTAGTATCTTCAGGTGTGTGTGTGTGTGTGTTTTTGTGTGTGTGTCCGCTGTCTTCAACCTTCTTAGCTGTGTGTGGCATGTTTGTGTAGGCTACAGTATGCTTGTTTACCTGTGTTTGTGTTGGTGTAAAAGACAGAAAAAGAATACTAATGAACTAGAAACATTTCTGAAAACACATTTGCAAACAGCTTTGATAGTAAATCCACTGTGTATTTGAATGCTTGTTGTTTCTTTTCAGTGTGAATATACAGGTTTGCTTGTGTGTTGCATCATGCATGTGTATGTGTGCATGTACAGTATGTCTTTTTGTGTGGGTTTACACAACTTTACAGAGAGTGGATTATTTCTACCTCCCTGCTTGTGTTTGGACGAATTGAGTATCCTTTATCACTTGGGCATCTGTAATGCTACTGCATTGTGTTTGTGTTTATTGTGTACAGTACATAAATAACATAAAAGAGCCGTTTGCTTAGCGACGTCTTTTTAAAGACACTGTTCAGCAAATGTTTCCACCTCTGTCAGATGGGAACATGCATTGTTTTCCATATACACCAAAACCGATCCCCTCTCCTCCAGAGGCAGCTGCAGAGGACAGACACACGAAGGAGGCACGTGAGGATGGGGTAGAGCGCAGAGATTTGAGGAGGATTTGTTGCAGGTGTTGTGTCGAACTCTGTTTCCCTGTCGGGATCTGTTTCCGCCCAGCAGATCTGTATGGGGGGAACAGTATCTGATGGTAACATTCTCCGCTGTCAGAATGCATTCCCCCATGCACAAACTTAAGCCTAACTTACCTTACAGTACCCTACCTACCCTAACCCTAACCTACCCTACCTACCCTAACCATAACCCCATACCCTATCAGGGCTAGAGGGAAACAGATTCCGATGGGGAACACAATTAGATACAACACCGGCCCAGCCTTGCTTGCCTCTCTCCTCCAGCCAGGGCTGGGAGCACACTGACACAGAGCTTGCTGAGATTGATTGTGAGTGCATGAAAACTTGAAACATTGCGTCCATGGTAACACAGCTCACTCATCTGCCATCGCCTCTATACGTGTCCGTATGCTCATTAGCTGACACAGCAACACACATAAAAGTACTAACATAGGAACTTAATACATTTTAAAATGCATTCTACTTAATATTATTGTCTTAGCAATACATGTGTAATCCAAGTAACGTAAATTTATTCATGTCTGCAACTGTAATTAGATTGCTTATTGTTACATTACTGCGTTATGGCAGATGTAATTAGATTGCAGTAACGCATTACTTTGTGACGTGTTACACCCAGCACTGGTGGTGAAAGGCCTCAAATGAACTGTGGCTTGACAGGGTGAGGTGGTTTTTTAATATCGAGAGTGTGAGCGTGCATGTAAGTTCTCACATGCACACTATAAGGGTGATGCACATGATAATCTTTGAATGACCATAGTTCCACCTACTACCACCACTGGTCTGAGCATTAACCAACACAAATTATACATGAGATCATTTGATGTATAATATCTAAGAACAGTTCAGACAGGCTTCAAAATGTCTCACCTAATATTTGATCATTTTGTCTCAGTGAGTAAACATTTAATTCAGGATTGGTTCCTGTACACTAGCAGTGATGCTGAATGCATTCAAATACTGATTCTATTAACAGTCAATAAAAAGAGTCTGACTGACATAATGAGTAATGAATTTAATTAGTTTTTTTTTCTTTGTTTTTTTTTTAAAGACAGGAAACAAAAGATAACTTCTCCTTAGTGAAATAATGTGTAACATGAGCAAGGATTGAGAATTCAAAACAATATATTTTATAGCATTTATATGTGATAAAAATGTACAGGTATATCATCCAATAAAAACATTTTTATGAACATTATGAACAACTAACAAATACATACATTATTAGTGCTTGATATTGTTATGCAGTAAATAATAATAATAAAAAAAAAGTATAATATGCATTTGTTTTAACAGGTAGTCATTTTAAAGTGCAAGCTCTAGAATAATCTGATAATCTAAGAAATTGTCACAATCAGAGGGAATGATGAGGCTCAGGACCCAAGCGCAGAGTTATAAAACAAAAAACAAAAGATTAATTAATATAACAAAAAGGGCAAAAATAAACCAAAACTCCCACAAGGGGGAAAAACAAACATAAACAACCCTGTAAAGGAAAAAACTCCGTCCAGTGCAGAATATCTTCTCAGAGTTGGACTGGGACAGACAGACAGGGAATCAGGACCAACCGGACCGAACCGGGGAATCATAAACAGGACTGACTGGAAAACAAGACGAACTGGCACTGGACAGCACACACCATGAGGCTAAAATAGGGAGAGAAATCAAACAGATTAACAGGGGACAGGTGAGGCAAATTAACTAATAATAAGAAAAACAAGGTGGTGGGGTATGACGTAAGACAGAGAGACACACGGCGTTACTGAAACAAAACAAAGCCACATGCTCTCACAAGACAACAAAATGCCCGAATGGCATGAGCGCACATCTCCAAGACAATATATGCTCATGCCAACCGAAAACAAGATGAGAGAACGCGTAGCAACGCCAAACAACACGATGCCACACATTCTCACACTAAACGAAACCTGAGCGTTCATTGCAAGGCAAACGCCACACGATGCATGCAACAGGCAACAAAAACAAGACAGGACACCTGTGCAAGAGTTCGGCCACACACAAACCCGAAATCTCAGACTGAAGTGACCGAACCTCAGCACAACTTAAATAAAGAGACAGACATAAACTATTGATGCAAGTGCATGCTGCCAAGATGACATAAGCGCGATGAATCCACGTCAATAACAGACAGACATGGAGAATGAGTGTCCAGATCCCAACACAGACCGAAACCAAACCAGACAGGAAGTCAGGATCCTCGGCAGGGAATACAACCGAAACCATCCGCTCACACAAAGACAGACAATGAAACACAAGACATACATGGGACATGATGTCACGGTCCTGTCAGACAAAAACCCAGACTGACAGAGTGACAGGACCTTGACAAAAATAACATACTAACACTAGAAATAACTTAGAAACTGATGTGTCCAAACATTGGCTGCACTTTTCATAGAAGATCCAATGCTTCTAACATCTAACATATCATCCAGGTGGATGCTGCACACTGATGGTGGTTGAGGAGTGTCCCCTGTTAACGGTGTAAAGCGCTTTGAGTGTAGTGTCAGAAAGCGCTATATAAATGTAACGTTCATTCATTCATTCATATAGGGGAGACAGGAACATTATTAAAATGTGTCAGGAAAATTTTCTGTTCAGATTCTGGTTGACTAAACATATACAATTAGTCTTTAAAGGAATAGTTCACCCAAAACTGAAAATTCTCTCATTGTTTATTCACCCACAAGCCATCCCAGATGTATAAGACTTTCTTTCTTCTGCAGAACACAAACAAAGATTTTTAGTAGAATATTTCAGCTCTGTGGGTCTATACAATACAAGTGAATGGTGACCAGAACTTTGAAGCTCCAAAGCAGCATAAAAGTAATCCATAAGACTCCAGAGTTTAAATCCATATCTTCAGAAGCGATATAATAGATGTGGGTGAGAAACAGATTATTATTTAAGCCCTTTTTTTTTTTTTTTTTTTTACCATACATCTCCACTTTCACATTAATTTTCTCTTTCAAAATGTGAATGTGAAAGTTATAGTTAAAAAGGACTCAGCAAAATGCAATTACCAATTACTCTTATATGATCTATTTTTAACCATTTTTTTTATTTTTATTTTGAGGCTTTTGTATTTATTTATTTCAATTCTGATGGAAACTTGAAACTTGTGAGTGACTTGATGCAGACTTTTCACAATTATTTCGTTTCTGTTGATGCATTTTTCTAAATGTTTGTGTGTGTGTGTGTGTATGTGTGTGTGTGTGTGTGTGTGTTAATTTTATGTTGTGCAAATTTGCATCAGCCTTACATGTGATGACATAGCATGATACCAAATCTATTATTCATGCAACTATAATAAGTACATATGCTTATAACTTTACTTGTGCTCATGAATCTAATGCACACATCCTTTCTTATCTGCATCAGCGAACATTTGAAAAAACACAGTATTATGAACTTATCAATTTGCATGAAATTTGTGTTATAGAAAGGCCTACACTGTAAAACAAATATAGTGTGAGTTTACAGTAAACTCCTGGCTAATAGTTGCATGACTTTATTTTACAGTAGTATTTCTATTATTACAAATAAAATAGAACTTTATTCTGTGATTTTGCACTGAACAGGGCCAAGGGATGACTGAAATTTAGCAGTGTTGGGTTGTCTGATCACAATTATTTAATATACATTCTTAATTTGCAATCTTTGTTAATTGTCACTATTGTTAATTTTTGTATGTAGAGTGTTGATATCAATCTGTGTCTGGTTGAAACGTGACATTTAAAAGTTTTTGAAAAATGAAAGTAATCATATTATTGCATACATCCCTTCCTCATTGATTGTTTAAAATAAATATATTTCATTACTTTTAAATATTGTGATCAGACTTGAAGTCAATTACTAAACTGAGCTCCTCCATGTATTTCAATGCAATATATTGTGTTCTTAAACACAGCTGCACCAGCTGGAAAAAAATTAATTTGAAATGATTAAGTCAACATTCCCATTCAAAGGGAACACTAAACACCATAATGGTGACTTAAAATTAAACACTATTTTCCCACAAAGCGATATATATATATATATATATATTTTTACTGTAATTTGTTTTGTAACAGCAGAAAATGACCTAGCTTGCATCGATTTTACAGTAAAATTCTGAATACAGCATTTCATTTTAAGAAATTACTGTTAAATCTTGTAAATTCCTGGTGATTTTTTACAGTGTACTTGTGGATATTGCATTGATTTTTGTATTATGTGAAGGCACTCCTAACAAAAATGTGTTTGCTGCTGACGTTGAACAATGCTTGACAAAGAGCCAAACACATAACATGCTTCAAACATTTATGTATCCTTACATGTAAACTTCAACTAAACTTCCAATGACTGTATCTTCCCAATTTTGAAATGATGGTCATTTTCTTCCCGTTTGGAAGTGGACTGTGCACTGACTCTCCTTATTGCCGCCATATGTATGTATAAGATTTCTGAACACATTCTTTAATAAAAGAGAAAATTGTAGGTTTTTCATGTCAGAATAAAAACACAAACAAACCAAAAACGTAAACCAAAGAAGTTCTGTTATAATATAATAAGACTAGACAAAAAATGTACATGCAGAAAAAATCCTACACATACTGTACATACACTCTTACAAGTTGATGATCTGTATATCATCTATATCTGTTAATCTATAACAAATCAAAATAAAAACACCCTTGATTTGTTTTACATTGTATTTTTTATGCTTCTGGCATGTTGAAAAATGTTTTGAATGTGTTCATTGCATTTTCATTTATTGAAAAATATTTTGTAGGTCAAAATACAGTATAATGTCAATACACTTACAGTAAATGACAAATCACTTGATGTCTGACATTTGACTGAGTTAGAATTCATCTTTGGCTCTGAGCAGTAAGTAATAAATAAATGTGACAACAAATTCAGATATACTATATTTAGTCCATACACGAGAATGGAAAACAATAACATAATTTCATATCCACATATTACTGTCTTTGATCATGCACCAATTACATAAAAAGTCACGTTTCGTAGCGTTATACTTTCCCAGTGTTGTACATTTCTTTTAAGAATCTTTATTCAAGCTACACTTGAAATTAGCCAAACTGAGGAAGAAAAAAGAAAAAAAAGAAAAGAAAAGTAGACTTCTGATGATTAACTTTTTTAATAGTATAGTAATCACGGATTCACCAGCGCTGCAGAGTTTATTCCAGTCTTGCCCATACCGGGAAAAACTATGTAGGCAACTGGAGGTGTCAAACTCGCAGAAGACCATGGCGAACAGTTACATGGCACCAGGTATCCGGGGTTTGTGTGCACATACTGACCGGGGCATCCCAGACTCGCAATGGGCCTGTGACCACTCTGATATCCCAAAGCTGGGGCGAAAGGTACCGATCCAGATGTTAAAGCGTGTGGAAGCACTTGTTCATGTTCAAAAGTAGTGTTATTGTTCAGATTCATTTCCACGAAAGCATGTTGCAAGGGCGCAGCTGCGTGGAGAGATAGTGGTTTGTCTGGTGGGACCAAATAGGCATCGGATGAGATCCCTCGAAAATCTTCTCCAAGATATGGCAAAGCGAATAGTCTTTCCTTCCTCAGCAAACTCTTGGGTTTGCGTCTTGGTCGATATTTGTAATCTGGATGCTCTCTCAAATGTTGGGCGCGTAATCTTTTGGCCTCGTCGATGTATGGTCTTTTTTCAGACTCAGAGAGCATTTTCCACTCGGCACCGAGTCTCTTGCTGATCTCAGAGTTGTGCATCTTTGGATTCTCCAATGCCATCTGTCTTCTCTGACCTCGCGACCAGACCATAAAGGCATTCATTGGTCTCTTGATGTGGTCCATGGGCTTCTTCACCATGTTCATGAAATTCATTTGCTGCTTTGCGTCACTAAAGAAAAAAGTTTCTGTAACACCTACAGGTATATTTATATCATCTACGGAAAGAGGGGATTCTTGCTCTGATGAGTTTATATACGGTCAAGGTCTATGCACGTCTGCTCTTCGGAGCATGGAGGTATGCCCAAGCGCCAATACAAATGATCGAAAAGAACGCGCTGTTTGAAAGGCAGGATTATTTCTTTGCCTCAAACACAGAAGTATGCGAGAAAGACCACTTGGTTTGTGAGATGCATGTTTTAAATATTTGTCACGTGCGGTGAGTTTCAAAGAAAGCTGATCTGGGAAGCGCGCGCTCTGACACACCTCGTGCGCCCAATCAGTGCGAGTGAGCAACATAATACAGTGACAATGATACCACAAAATCAGCGATTTCTGCAAAAAGGACACGTTTGAACTCAATAAATGAGTCTATAAAAGTTTAGGAAACCAATCCTCACTTATTGATCTTGGACTCAATTAAATGCTGTCCTTGGTCTTAAAGAATTGTTTACAACAAACGTTGGCTAAGGTTTTTACTCACAGAATAACAGATGCCAGTGAGAGCTTGCTCTTCCAGATGTGATATTCACCTCTGTGATTTTTCCAACTGTTTTGTCACTAGCTTGTCTGTTTGCAACATTCTCCTTTTCTTTTAACTGCACAGCTTTTGCAAAGAAAAGGCAAATGTAGCATGAATCAGAAAGAAAAGAGGGTGGGTTAAATTTTCCAATAAAACTACAGAACAAATTGATGCTTAATTTCATGTACACATCATATACACTCACTGAGCACTTTATTAGGAACACCTGTACACCTACTTATCCATGCTATTATCTAATCAGCAGATAGTGTGGCAGCAGTGCAATGCATAAAATCAAGCATATACGGGTCAGGGGCATCAGTTAATATTCACATCAACCATCAGAATGGGGAAAAAAATGTGATCTCAGTGATTTCACCCATAGCATGATTGTTGGTTCCAGATGGGCTGGTGAGTATTTCTGTAACTGCTGATCTCCTGAGATTTTCACACACAACAGTCTCTAGAGTTTACTCAGAATGGTGCCAAAAACAAAAAACATCCAGTGAGCATCAGTTCTGTGGACAGAAACGCCTTGTTGATGAGAGAGGTCAACAGAGAATGGTCAGACTGGTTTGAGCTGACAGAAAGGCTACGGTAACTCAGATAATCACTCTGTACAAGTGTAGTATGCAGAATAACATCTCAGAATGCACAACATGTCGAAACTTGAGGCGGATGGGCTACAACAGCAGAAGGCCACGTCGGGCATTTTATTAGGACATAGTGTTCCTAATAATGTGTTTGGTGAGTGTAAATACAATACACATGTTCACATTAACAGTTATTTTTTTGTCTCAGCATAAATGGATACCCGGATGATTTAAAATCCAGAAAAGAAACAAATTAGATCACAGGTAATTATTTTTTGCATTAGTTTTAAAACTATGCAAAATGCATGTGAATGAAAGTGATTTTGCATTATATCTGAAAAATAAAGTTGCATACAGTAAAGCATCTGCACAAGCTTGGATATTTGAGCCTTGGATACCCATATTAACTATGGATAATCTTGCCACATAAAATTCATTCCTAATATACCCACTGCTTGCGTGAATTGTTCAGATAAATGAGGGGAGCTTGAGCTGACCATAGGACAGTTGGGGGTTTGCGTCCATCATGAGATTTTATCTTTTGCACTAGGGGGTTTCTGACTCAAGTAATCATTGACCATGCTGTGAAACTGATTGCTTCTTATTTGACACTTATGGGTAGATAATATTGCCATTGAAAGAGCTATCATATCTATATTCTCCCTTTAGACACATTCTATCATTGCCTCCGTTGACAAGTAAGATGGAAAGAAAATAGCATTCTTCTTTATAAAGGACTTCTTAATATCTTAACTATGTATAATGGAAAAATAAATACCTTTTGCAACACTTTATTAGGCATTAGGTTAGAGAGGTTCACGGGCTATTCAAAATTGGGAGAGAGACAGATGCTTCTAAATCTAAATGTTTAATTTGTTGTCTTTTGTTCTCAGACTGTAAAAGCTAAGTTGTGGAAATAAAAATGCACTCATACATAGTGGGAAATACTGTGTTCAGACAAATAAGCATTTGATATTTGAAAAATAAGAACACAACACTGATTTTATCATAAATATACGATGATATTATAATGATTTAATATGAATATGTAAATTAAAACAGGTGTGTTTACAATAATTTGTTTGCTTTAGTATGCCTAATATCACATTTATATAATTTATACAAATAAAAAGTGTGAATACACTTAGGCAAAAGTTTCAAATAACTAATAATACTAATAATTACTGATAATAACTAATAATGGCAAGGTATTTAGAAGGATCTGGACAGTTTAATATTGCTATTCATTGAAAACGAATTATCTGAAGTCTAAACATAATGCACTGTATATAATGAATGTACCACCTGTTTAATATGTTTAAGAATGCACAAAACATACTTTGACTACTCAAGATTATTTCAAGGACTTTGAACACTAATGTTCTCTTTGCATGTTGCAACTATCTATAAATACAGAGAAATTGAAGCATGAAATATAAACCCGCTGATTACTCCTGGACCTTGAAGATATCTTGTGACACCTTCAAGCAATGCATTTTGAAAACACTTCCCAGAGCAATCCTACAGATTTTCTCTGCTCGGGTGGATAAAGTTTGTGGCTTGTGCTTACTTTAATCATATTTGAGAGAGGTCTTAATAGTCTTTCATGGAAATATTGCTGGTAAAATGTGTTGGAGGAATGTAGTAGAGCCTAAATCCTGAGAGGTGTCATGATCTATCCCTAGCCCCTGTGAAATTAATACTTACACTACACTGTAGATAAAGCAGGGGGACTTTATTGCCAGCCTATCTGCAAGCCTCAAATCACACCAGTCAGCAGTCAGTTAGAGACATTTGCAATAAGGCATTTCTGAGAAAAGCACTAAATGCAGGCTAAAGATTTCAAATGTGCCACAGCAAATTAAACGGAGCTTTCAAGTGAAATATGCCATGTAAGCAAGGCAATACTTCCTCAATATGAGTTGATGGGGGATAAACAGAATGTCTCTGAATTCTGTTTATCCCCCATGAATTCATATGCAGTATTTTGGTGCCATCGTACATTTAGTTATTACAGTTTATTGTTTAATCCAGAATAGCATATTCATTTTCAATACATGTAAAAAACATGTTACTTTTATAAAAGCACAGATGTAGTCTTTATTTCTTTATTTCTTAGTATATGGTATGCCCTCATTTTGCTTTAACTCTGGTGCATTTTTGGGATGCCGCCCGCAATTTTTCACTCTCATATTTAAAAGCTTACCATTCACACATATTTTGGACAAATTGCAAAAAATAGTCACATTTTTCAGAGAACAACACAAATAATAATAATAAAAAAGACTCCAATTATTAAAAAATAATATTGTATGTGTTTATAATCTTATGATAAATAGAAATTGTTTTGGGGAGAAAAAAAAATCTGTTATTGTCCTAAATTTGTAAACATGCAATTCTGGTTCTGTTCACTCTACCTCACTTTGAAAAGTCTCATTTCATTCCACTAGGTGGCAGAAAGCACTAGAATTATTATTTTTTTTCTCTATCACATTCCATCACAATATACAGATCTGAAATGTAGGTGGCACTCTGATGTATTTTAGACCTCACAGATGTTTGTCCATAGACATTCAGTCTAATTTTCAGTTCAGGCACCACCCTCGTTGTTTCAAGGCCTCTTAGCCTCTGAGTGGACTAGAAGTTCAATTTAGGTGTCATTAGAAAGCTGAGCTCCTCCCCTTTGCGATAATATAAAACATTTGATCTTCAATAGTCGAAAACCTATTTTCTGATGATTTGTTTAGCATCCATTTCCTTCTGGGTGGCATATTTTGTTCTGGACATCTAACATTGGATTATTCAGCCAAGCAAGATCATAGACAAATAAACAATGGCTCATTTTTTTTTTAGAGAACTTCCTTAGGTAAAAGCAGATATAAACTATTTAGCTATTTGGGGCTTACAGCTGCAGTTATCGGAGCATAAGAGAGATGTTTGTATTTGATGACTTACAGAAATCATATTTCACTTTGTGATTCTTTTGAAAATCTTTTGAACTGTAGTATTAGGTAATGGGGTAATTTTCAAAGCTAATGTTCTGATGCCTTATTTTGTTATTTTAAGTAACATAAATGCAGAAGTGATGGCAATCTCTGAAAAGTTCAGAGTGTACATAGTGGGTACATAGAGTGTAAGGGATTTCATTACAGCATCCACTCGAGCTGATTCAGACTCCACAAGTGCAAAACCAGATGATCCATGTTATCGCAGCATGATTTGAAAATGTTCCAAAACAGCATCTTGTGATGTTACTGGATGCTTGGCTCTGTCCTTATTTTGTACAAAGGAGTTAACATTTGTGTCAGTTTCATAAATTTGTTATTATCTGATATGTGACCTAGAAATATCTAGTGAAGAATCTAAAATATTTCTACTTCATATTACATAATTTTCTTTGTTTATAATATTTAAAAATTCTAAAACTATTTATTTCCAGGTTTAAATGAGAAAAAAACATCCCAGGTTTTCAATGTGGTCTCACTTTCAAACCACAATATAATAAAATATTTTCAAAGTTTTTTACCAAGGCAGTAAAGCATCTTGAATCGGTGTTAATATAATGCTACACTTTGCAAAACTAGACTGATGCAATTTCCATCACTGTCATCCATGTTGATACAATGACTTCGTCCATTTGGACTTGACATTCTTTCTGTTTTCCCGCGTCAAACTTACGTCAAACTCACCTACAGATGGCGCCACAGTGCATGTTAGGGGATGTTGGGTGGTATTTTTGTGTTTGATAAGAGCAGGAACGACAATCTGCCACGTGTTGAATATATTGCATCTGTTCTCCTCAGTAATCAGGATTTGTTTTTTTGTTTTTTGACATTTTATCCCATGCCACATTTTGTTACATACCAATAGGGATTCTGGGCTTCACAATTACACCTGACGGAGGCACGTTTAGCCTACCTGAAATTACTGATTTTCAAAAGCCTTAACAGTAGCAGTGAAAGCAAAACTTTGCAGTTTGGCTAATTGAGTCTGGTTCTGGCGGAATTCCTGGTGAACAACTACATTACCCATGGTCCAGCAGAGAAAGCTACATCACTCAGATGTCCGCTGACAGGGTTGGGAGGGTTACTTTTGAAATGTATTCCACTACAGATTACAGAATACATGCTGTAAAATGTAATTTGTAACATATTCTGTTAGATTACTCAAGGTCAGTAACGTATTCTAAATACTTTGGATTACTTCTTCAGCACTGGTAGATTTTTTCACTTGTTTTGACTATAAAAACTCAATCAAATTGATCTTGTTTTAAGGATTTTTAGATATTTTTACAGGAAAACAATAAAAAAATTCACATAAACAATAAGATGTTTTCCCTAATATCAATGGTCTTACTAGAGAATATGATCTAACATGGATTTTTTTGATAAAAAAATATGATCGTGCCTGGTAAAAGGTGCATGTAAAATGGCTAGAAATAGCATTTTAGCTTAGTGCGGCCAACAAAGCCCGCAATACGAACTCAGGAGCGACCGCCCACTCCAATGACGCACTGTGAATGAAATAATCGAATCGTCTCCCTTCACTCTTAAACTACTTAAATATGTGTATATATCTGAATATTTTGTGCAAATCGGACACGGTCACTGCGCTAATACACCATCAAGTGCATAAAAAAACAAAAAACAAAAGAAAATCTCCTTTTGTGTTCCGCAGAAGAAAAAAGTTATATGGATTTTGAATGACATGGGGGCGAGTAAATAATGACAGAATTATTATTATTGGGTGAACTATTTCTTTAAATTAAATATTGGTTAACTCGTGAACAGTGCTGGTAAGCTTTGAGAGCCCTTTAAGTGTGAAATATTTTAAAGGTGCACTCAGTAACTTTTGTCTTTGTGTCATCTTGGATTTACACTGACACCTAGCGGCTTGGATGCAGCATCATTTAAAATCAATAGTTTTCAGTTTCAGATGCCATTGTAGAAATGTAATATTCACAGTCAGCCATGATTAATCAGTGAAAGTGTCAAATAACAGTCGGGTACTGAGATTAAGCGAGTAGTATTTGGCGGGTCATGTGATTCTAACATGGCAGCCCCCATGTGTGGACCCTCTCCATGTAGAATAAAACAGCTTTTATAAGGTTACTGATATGACTGGAGTCTTCATTATAATATGAATGGTCATCATTTCCTACGTATATTGCAAAATTATAATTCATGTCTTTAGGAGTTAAACTTTTTTAATGAAGAAAAACATTTCTGAGTGCATCTTTAATTTCAGAAACCTACTGCGATGGGACTTTAATTCTGAAATACAGATACTCTGTGCATGTTTCGTTCTTCACAGTGTGCTTTGCTGTCGGCGGCAGTTCCGGAATCTCAGGAATTTGGGTTGTTCGTCTACTCATCTCCCTGCTGTACAGAACTCAAGATTTGCCGCGACTGAAAGGTACATATAATCAGTTTATCCGATTACTTTTTGTGTCTTAAAACGTAGGACTGATTTTGCCCGATGCAAGACTTCTTGTTCTTTTAAAATTAACTCGTATCTCAGCTGTAACCTCAGTGAATTAGTGAGTGAATTAGCACCGTTAACAGAGGTGTGTCATTTTAGTGCACTAAAGAGAATTGTACATCCATGTGTAGTAACAAACTTTTATTATGCATAATGTTTTCTTCATTTTTTGTAAAATAAAATTTCGACTTTAAAGAATTTGTTTAGTCGAAAGTGGCATTTTTAGAGGGGTTATTTAAGTATGAGGTAGAAATACCAGCCTGTCCCAAATCAGATCAAACACAATGTATAATATCAGTATTTACCGACCAACTCATTGTAAAACTGTCATGCTTTTATAATTCATATGTGCATATTGATAACATTGACAGACTATTTTAAGAGTATATATTATATATCTTTATCGCCTGAATTTAAGCCACTTTTTGACGTTATCCAATTTGCAGGAACCCATTTCAGTGATAGCACATTTGATTTGGATTGATTGACATTCAAGGTCGACCGATAATGGATTTTGCCGATACCAATAATTAAGGTGGTGGAAAAGGCAGATAACCGATTAATCGGCCGATAGTTAAAAAAAAAAAAATCAATCAGTCTTTTCTTACTATGGTGAGTACAGACACAGAGGCTACAAGGGTCCAAAATGAATAAAATCCCAGATGCAGTTTATTGTGCAACCAAAATCCCAATAATTACCAGAAATAAATTAAGATTTGGTCCTTAACATAGGACTTTTAACTAGAAACAAGCCTGAAACACACTAGAGACTCTTATTTTGAAATTACGGAGACTTCCTCCGTTATTTACCAGATTAGAAGTGCACTCAGTAACTTTTGTGTTTGTGTCGTCTTGGACTTACACTGACACCTAGCGGCTTGGATGCAGCATCATTTAAAATCAATAGTTTTCAGTTTCAGATGCCATTGTAGAAATGTAGTATTCACAGTCAGCCATGATTACTTTAATCAATGAGTGAAAGTGTCAAATAACAGGATGGTTACTGAAATTTAAGCGAGTAGTATTCGGCTGGTCATGTGATTCTAACATGGCAGCCCCCATGTGTGGACCCTCTCCATGTAGAATAAAACAGCTTTTATAAGGTTACTGATATGACCGGAGTAGGGCTGCACGATTTGGACAAAAAGTCATATTGTGATTATTTTGAAAAATATTGCGATTATTTAAAAATGTTGCCAACTGCCAAAAGGCTACTGGGGTTTTCACACTTGAGTCCTTTTAAAAAGACCAAACTGAGACCTTTTTATCAATTCACCCACAAACAAATAAACAGTGAAACAAAGAAACACACATGTTTTTGTCCATTTTGTGATGGGGTCTCAGCCCACTAATCATCATCACTAGTTTTTTAAACCCAGTCAACTTGAATATTAGGGATGCTCCAATCAGGATTTTAACATCCGATACCTATCTCCAGTTTTCTTTTCATCTAATCATCTGTTGCTGATCGTTTAACTTTTTATCAGCAGCTCTGTTAAAACTGGTTATATGTAAGCTTTCTGCTCAATGTCACTGTTAACTGAATTTCCCTGTTGGTAATACCATAGTTGTTGCCTAGTTTTTGCTGTCAGTAATACTGTTGGTTGGTTGAATAATTAAATAAACACAAAAAAAAAACACTTTACTCTAGGCCTTAAAAACTATGGCATACGAAATGCGACAAATGGTAATGCAATAATTGATAATGGTAAATCATTGAATAATGATTATCAATTATCCAAAGTATAACCATTACCCTCAAGTTTTTCCCTTTAGATAATCATTCACATTCAATTTCACTGGTTGATACATGAATAAGATGAACGCTTGATTAGATTTCATTATTTTGCAAAGACAACAGATGTCGCAGTTGCCTGGTCTTGTCAGTCATGAACAAATGTGTAGAAATGCATTAATGTATTATTAGATTGCTCGGTTGTTCGTTCAGTGTTTGCTCACATCATGTTCACATTCAAAATCATGTTTACAGCATATACCGTTGTAGCATACCACAGACCAATGAAATTGAATGTGTCACACCGAAGTACACCCATCTAATTTGCATAGCCACAAGGTGATAATACAACAAGTGATAATTCAGTGGTTGATAATAATAGAGACAGGACAACGGCTTGATGGTTAAGCATGAGTGAATGATTATCTAAAGGGAAAAACTTGAAGGTAATGGTTATACTTTGGATAATTGATAATCATTATTTGATGATTATCAGAGGTAATGGTAATACGTTTGATTAATTTATAATCATTATTCAATATTTTACCATTATCAATTCTTGTATTACCACTAACCACATTTGTTGCATTTCGTATGCCATAAAAAAACAAGTAGGCTTATACAAAGTATTCTCTACTGTATATAAGATAGTCCTAAAGAACATGGCTTAATGTCAAACTGAAGTTGAACTGAACCCATTGGTGTAATTAAACTTTAGGTGAAAGTTTTGATTAGTTTGTCACCATTTCATTCAATGATTTTTATTCATTATTTTATTTCATTTAACAATGCATTATATTATAGTATGTAAATATTTTATATAGATTTATTATATATACATTCCTTCCTTTTCATTTTGTTGGATGTTAGAAATATTAGTTCCACTTTCACTTGTTGCCACTGGGTGACATACTCTCTCGTGAGGTAAACAAATGACTGGAATGGAGGAAGAGTGCATGTTTCTGGACTCTACGGGTGCTACTGTTGATGCTGTTTGCTCAGCAATCATTTAATACAATTGTTTGGATTATACCCCATCTTGTGTTCCGCATTATTATTATGATACCTGTGCCTTGCGGAGACTGTAATGCTGAAATGCTGCTACCGCAGATGTCAATAAAACCCCTTCACGCAGGACATGCCGGTTTAGTGTAAATAAAGCGCTTAGATAAGCAAAAAGATCCGAACTCTGAGCACTTTTTTCCTCTAAGCATGAGATGGAGTTGTGGAGCACAGAACAGCTCTGAAAACACTGTAATAATGCTCTCATTTTATATAGATTGGACAGAGCAGCGCAAGTAAACTTTGAAACGAACAGACTATTTATTTAATGAAATCGCAACCCTTTGCGATTAAATAATCGCACAAGGTCATATCGTGATTTCGATTTTATTTCGATTAATTGTGCAGCCCTAGACTGGAGTTTTCATTTTAATGTATGTGGACATGATTTCCTACATATATTGCAAAATTACAATTGATGTCTTTAGGAGTTAAACTTTTTTTAATGAGGAAAAAATTACTGAGTGCACCTTTAAGCCTTTTAAAGCCTATATTCACCAGATGAGGTTTAATGAGGAAAAAGGTTTATTATTGTTCACAAGATATGAAGTTGGAGACACGATGTAAACTCAGCAAAAAAAGAAACATCCTCTCACTTTCAAATGCTTTTATTTTCAACAAACTTAACATGTGTAAATATCTGTATTAACATAAAAAGATTCAACAACTAAGACATAAACTGAACAAGTTTCACAGACATGTGACTAACAGAAATGAAATAATGTGTCCCTGAACAAAGGAGGAGGGGGGGGTCAAAATCAAAAGTAACAGTCAGTATTTTGGTGTGGCCACCAGCTGCATTAAGTACTGCAGTGCATCTCCTCCTCATGGACTGCACCAGATTTGCCAGTTCTTGCTGTGAAATGTTCTCCATTCTTCCACCAAGGCACTTGCAAGTTCCCGGACATTTCTGGTGGGAATGGCCCTAGCCCTCACCCTCTGATCCAACAGGTCCCAGACGTGCTCAATGGAATTGAGATCCGGGCTCTTCACTGGCCATGGCAGAACACTGAGATTCCTGTCTTGCAGGAAATCACACACAGAACGAGCAGTATGGCTGGTGGCATTGTCATGCTGGAGGGTCATGTCAGGATGAGCCTGCAGGAAGGATACCACAAGAGGGAGGAGGATGTGTTCCCTGTAATGCACAGCGTTGAGATTGCCTGCAATGACAACAAGCTCAGTCCGATGATGCTGTGACACAATGCCCCAGACCATGACGGACCCTCCACATTCAAATCAGTCCCGCTCCAGAGTACAGGCCTCAGTGTAAGGCTCATTCCTTCGACGATAAACGCGAGTCCGACCATCACCCTGGTGAGACAAAACCGCGACTCGTCAGTGAAGAGCACTTTTTGCCAGTCCTGTCTGGTCCAGCGATGGTGGGTTTGTGCCCATAGGTGACGTTGTTGCTGGTGATGTCTGGTAAGGACCTGCCTTACAACAGGCCTAGAAGCCCTCAGTCCAGCCTCTCTCAGCCTATTGCGGACAGTCTGAGCACTGATGGAGGGATTGTGCGTTCCTGGTGTAACTCGGGCAGTTGTTGTTGCATCCCATACCTGTCCCACAGGTGTGATATTCAGATGTACCGATCCTGTGCAGGTGTTGTTACATGTGGTCTGCCACTGCGAGGACGATCAGCTGTCCTTCGTGTCTCCCTGTAACGTTGTCTCAGGTGTCTCACTGTATGGACATTGCAATTTATTGCCATGGCCATATCTGTAGTCCTCATGCCTCCATGCAGCATGCCTAAGGCACGTTCACGCAGATGAGCAGGGACCCTGGACATTTTTCTTTTGGTGTTTTTCAGAGTCAGTAGAAAGGTCTCTTTAGTGACCTAAGGTTTTATAACTGTGACCTTAATTGCCTACCGTCTGTAAGCTGTTAGTGTCTTAACGACTGTTCCACAAGTGCATGTTCATTAATTGTTTATGGTTCATTGAACAAGCATGAAAAACATTGTTTAAACCCTTTACAATAAAGATCTGTAAAGTTATTTGGATTTGTACAAAATACTTTAAAATACAGTGTCCTGAAAAAGGGATGTTTTTTTTTTTTTTTTTTTTGCTGAGTTTGGAGTTTGCTGTGTTGTTTATGTACATGTCTATACACATGCATTTTTCTTTGTATAGATGTAGATGCATACATTTTTTGCAGATAACCGATAGTTCCAAAAAACAATCGGCACGATTAATCTGTTAAACCGATACATCGGTCTACCTCTAACTGACATGTCTCTGTCTGTCCTCCAGTTCTGATCATTGTACTGGGAACATTTCTTCATCAAACTTTCGTCTCATACATTGTCTGTGTCTCAAGACCTAGTGAGTTTTTTATGCTTGTTCTGAACCTACTGTACAGTGCTGTCTAGGTAGACAGCTCACTAAATTTGGAGACACAGACTTCAATTCCCTTTCTCACTAAACAAATGTGTAGTCACTGCAATGACAGATTTCAGTTTAGGATCAAATGCACATATCCTACAGGAATATTAAAAGTTTTAAATAGCCCAGCATACTTAAAGACTGCGTAAACCTACGCTAGGTTTTGGTGTTCATGTCGGTTGAAGTCAAATGGCTGATGCTGGTTTGTGGTAAGACTGATGCTCACAGACAGGAACTGACTTCCTGTTCCTGTGGAGTTTTGAAACCTTTCGCTTTAACTATAACTCAACTCAAGGTAACCGGTTTTGCAACATCAAGATGGCCATTTTTCAACATATATAATAGTTAAAGTTGCTTTGCCATGTGTTGTGGTATATCTAGATTGTAAATAAGCAATTATTATTATTATTATTATTTTATTTGCAGGTTTAGTTCAAGCTCAGAATGTCTCAGGCGGATAAACTGAAGGTAAGGAAATGAGAGCAGGTGGGTGGATGTTGATCAGGGTTTTAGTTTTATTTGGTACGTCCCGAATGATGTGAAGTACAGAGTCAGACGAACAAGTTTAAATTGCAGGGAAGAGAAGAAGTTAGAAAACATTATTTAAAAATGATTTGTTCCTGTTTAAATAACTGATTATGGCTGTGGATTCTAAATTGAAACATGCTAAAGTTTTGTTAAAAGAAGACCAGGAGAGTGTCATATTTTTGTTCATAAAGATTTAAAGGAATATTCCGGGTTCAATGCAAGTTAAGATCAATCAGCAGCATTTGTGGCACAGTGTTGATTACCACAAAAATTATTTTCCACTTGTACCTCGTTTTCTTAATAAAAGCAAAAATCTGGGTTACAGTGAGGCACTTACAATGAAAGTGAATGGGGCCAATCCTTAAATGTTTAATACTCACTGTTTCAAAAGTATAGCAACCAAATGTTAACCGTATGCTTGTTTACATGATTTTAAGGTGATAAAATCACTTGCTAATTTTTCTGTGTAAAGTTATATCCAATTTTACAACTTAGTTGCCATGACGACTTTACAACTTAGTTGCTGTTAACACTAAAACCCTAAAGCGACCGTAAAAGCGATTTAAACAACTTTACAGCTTAAATAATACACAAGTTTTAACAGAAGAATTAATGTAAGTGCTTTTATAAAATTGTAAGCTTCACATTTCTGGTTTTAAACCCTCCAAAAATTGCCCACATTCACTTCCATTGTAAGTGCCTCACTTTTACCTCTATTTTATTATTTTTTTTTAAAGAAATGGAGAACAGAGTCTAAATAATTTTTTTTGGTAATCAATATTGTGCCACAAATACTGTCGATTGATCTTAACTTGTATTAAACCCTGAATATTCCTTTAAGATCAGACTAATATAGATCAAATATACTAGTCTACAGTAGATCAGTTATAAACTGCAAAATACTCCTAGTTCTATTTAAGAGAGATGAATGTTTAAAGAATGTAATTCTGTGTTTCTTTAAGCAATCATAAATGCTTTGTTCTGAATTTGTATTTGAAAGTGAAAAATCAAGTTTCAATCTTGTTCTGGTGTCCTGTGATCAGCAGGGGCAGTTTACAAACCCAGAGACTCCAGGCTATGTGGGATTTGCAAATTTGCCAAACCAGGTGCACCGGAAATCTGTGAAAAAAGGCTTTGAGTTTACTCTCATGGTGGTGGGTAAGTATCACTGATGTCATTCTTGGATTATGAATTTTATTTGTGTGGAAAATAGCTTTTGCAAAGATCACTTTTGAACATCACGTTTGTTTTTTTTTAATGTAAAAAAAAAAAAAAAGTAATCTCAGCTACATGTTAGAAATTCTTTGCATTATGTTGACCATAATACCAAGCTTGTATTATTGTGTTTTTTAGTCTTTGCCTAAATTATATATTGTAAGAGTATTATAACATTATTATTATAGTGTATATTATGTAAAAGAGTACAACATAATCAATGTGAAATCAGTGCTTGGGTCTGGACTGTTGTTAAAACATGCAGCATTGTCTGTAAATCCTTGTATATACTTTCGCCTGGCATTGCAGCAAGTCCTGCACGTGCAGCACTCGGCAGACCGAGGCATTTATACTAGTGGCACAATGCAGTTGCACTCTTCTCTAAATGACAGATGGCAGTGCAGAGAGGAAAAAAAAACCCAAACTCAAGCGCTTTTAATTGTTTACAGTAAAGATGTGTTTTATATTTATAGTAAAAATGAGTTCTAAATTTAAAGGGGTCATAACATTTTTATTTTTTACATTTTTTTAAATAGTTTTATTATCTTCCCTGAGGTCCACTGATAATGTTAGTGAAATGTTTTTGCATTAAAACAGTCATCATTTAGTAATAAATGATAATTTTCCACCCTGTTTTTGGCCCTCTTTCTGAAATGCTTGGTTTTGGCATAAGCGCCTCCTTAAAACTTCAATGTAAACGGCCACTGTTATGATTGGTTAACATCGTGCAGCCCCTCGAATAGAGCCATTTTTGAATCTCAATTGGAAGAGAATGAACCAGCTCAACAACATTATAAAACTAAATGTCAGGGTTTACACATAACGCACATCCAACACATTGTATCCGAATATATTAAACTGTTCATCTCAAGCACAACAGTTAACACTTACACCGTCAACACCGGACACGAGAGTCGCGTCAAAAGTAATAGAATCCATTATAATCAATGATACTGTCTACCATGGAAGCGTCCGTTGCGGCACGTTGCGCCGACAGTAAACAGATGTCCAGTTCCATTTTGCACTGCAAGCTGTGGTGCTACTACTGCCAACAACACAAATAAACGGTTTAGAAAGTTTGTGTCGACGCACCCGGTGTAGACAGCCTTAAGCCATTGCATCGTGTCAATGGACTCGCCTGGTGTAAATAGGATGTCAGCACTATAAACTATCACACAGTCATGACATATGAAAGATTCATGAATTAATCTGTTTACTCTGGGTTTTTGCGATTGCGTGCAAGTGTTTTAATTGCACCATCCTTCAATAACAGTTCCTTTGCAAAGACTGAATCGTATTGGTATGAGCCGAACATACAGTCCACTCTAAAATCCACTGAAGACACATCAACATTCAGTTTCTAGTATCATTCCTTCATGTTTTCATACACCAACAACTAAACGCATCCATGACAGAAAGCTTCCATGACAGAAAGCTTCTCCTCTTCAGAGTTGTAACTTGACACCGCGTCTTTTAATAGCGGCCCGAGATTTGTAGCAAGTGGTCAAAGATGTCAGTCTGTGCATGTTTATATAGAAAAACAATTAAATCCAGACAGGCACATGAAGGTGTCCTGTGTAAGTCCATTTAGGTTGAATTCTCCCATGACAGGCCCCATCTCTCTCCACTTCAACTGTGTGACTGACTGAGAACCGGTAGATGGGGCCAAGGATGCAATGATGGAAAAATAGGCATTGCATATGCAGATGTATTTGGTCCTTGTGGTGTCACAAGTTCCACGAATTCCAAACGAGCCGTTTTTGCAGCTTGGTTTAAATAAATGCTCTTTTTTTTTTATTGAGGAGGAAGTTTCTATTAAGGAAACTTACAGTATGTTTTTATAGTACAGTGACCTCTTATGTGTATAAAGATCAAGGGAAATTAGATTCCTCATGTCATGATCCCTTTAAAATAAATGTATGAACTCCAACTACATTGAAACACAAATAAAAATGCATTTATTTTACACAGTATAAAATAATAAGAGCCGTTCAATTATATATTATAATGAAACCAAGCTTTATTGTATTGTTTAGACCTTTTTATTCAGCGTACACAAGGTAGTGGATAATTAGGCTTACTTGTCTTTCTAAAAAAGAACTGAGGAGCTGCAACAGGTGATTTCACTGTGAAATCATTGTCCCTTTAACATTATTTACAGTAGTTTTACTGTGCCTCAAAAGCACAGGGACATCTGCCCTGCCCTTTTCCTCGAATTCGTCCAGTGGCATTGAAGCACTGTGTGCACTGCGCAAAAAGTTACAGAAATTGGCATGTGCACGGCTGCGAGAAATGGTGGCTGCGTTCCATTCAGAATCCCAATGCCCTATTCCCTTTGAAGACTTTACCATCCACTGTGAGAACTTTGGGCTCAAAAATAACGTTTATTCGGAACTCACTTTTTAAGTAATTTTTATGGGAAATTTAGTTTGAAGTGATCTTACAGCATGGCTATCACGATTGTTCTCCCTTGTAAGTGCCTTTCGGAGTCTGATTTATCCAGTTTGGAATGCAGGGCAAACCTCACAAAGGTTAGGCGGCAGCCGCGATGACGTCACTTTGTGCACGCGAACGAGTGGCTGCGTCAAGTAAAAACCAGGCTTAAGAGTTTAACATGTAGGAATATGCCACATTCCTCTGCTCTGTGTTTGTGTACAGCTGTTGACACACAAATGAGATCTGCTGTGGGGGAGGGGGGTTGGGAGCTGCTGCACAGCAGAGCCCATTGTACAGTCATCCCATAGCCTTAAAATAGATCATAGTGGAATGCAGAACCTTAGCCGCGAGTCCTTTCACTGGCTGCACAATTTCAGCTCTGCACATAATGGAAGACAGCTTGATTGAGATCTGAAAAAAACCCAGATCAAAGCAGGGAGCAATAAAACTGATTTGAGAAAGGGTTAGGTTGCACAAAACACTGGTTCAGTACCAGTTCACTGGCATAGAATATTTTATTATTTTGTGCGCAGACTTTTTAAAGGGAAATCAAAAGAATATAGCATGTGGGAATATGTGTCTATTGCAGTTAAGTGTTTTTGTGGTATATTGGACTATTCAGTGTGTTCTTACTGGTGTTACGTGTGCTATTTTCAGGCGAGTCGGGTTTGGGGAAGTCCACGCTGATCAACAGCTTGTTCCTCACTGACCTTTACCCTGAGAGAGTCATTCCTGGTGCTGCAGGTGAGACATTCAATGCAGACAAAATAAAAGGCATAGTTCACCCAAAAATGAAAATGTTTTACTCACCCTCATGTTGTTCCAAACCCATATGACTTTATTTCTTCTGTAAAATGCAAAAGTTATCCTCAGTCACCATGCACTTTCACTGTATGGAAAAAAGATGCAAAGAAAGTGAATGGTGACTGAGGCTAACATTCTGCCTAACATCTTTTGAGTTCCAGTGGAAGAAAGAAAGTCATACAGGTTTAAAACAACATAAGGGTGAGTAAATTCTTAGACAGAATTTTCTTTCTTTTTTTTTTCTTCGGCAAACTTTCCCTTTAAATCTAACAGTTTAAAAACATTGGGTCCCTCAATCACTAAATTGCATGGATTCTGCATATTATACGCACAGGAAATGTCCTCCCGGGATTTTTTTTCTTCAGATTCACAACAGGTGCATATGCACATGCACATGAATTGATTCTTACTCTCTTTCTAAAGATAATGAATCCGGATTAGAGTTATAAGAGTTAGAATCGCTGCTGGAACTGTGTCACAAATTGCGTACTTCGAACACTGCCATAAGGCAAAGAAATTCCCTGTGCCATTGCAATGCTGTGCAGTACACAAACCTTTTCTGGGCTGTATAGGAGCATTCCACCAGCTGCATCCAACGGCATATTAGTCATTTGTGCTAAACACTATAACGCACGCTATTTGTGTTACTTTGCAATAAGACTATATATAATAACATATATATGCACAGTTAGTGAATGAGACCCATTGTTTAGTTTTCGAAGTACAATTTTGTGGCCTGATATTTATGAGGGGGTTATGCATATTTTTGATGCACAGAAGGTTTCTGAAGTATTTTACATGTGCTCTTGTCATTCAGAAAAAATTGAGCGCACAGTGCAGATCGAGGCCTCTACGGTGGAGATTGAGGAGCGTGGAGTGAAACTTCGTCTCACTGTGGTTGACACGCCTGGATATGGAGATGCCATCAACAGCCAGGACTGGTAAGCACTGCTTTGATGAACTTGAGAAAGTGTTAATTCAGGCTCCAGTTACATGCAGCAAAGTCAAAGTGATTGTATGTTCTGTTGTGAATGTTATGAATGTTCTTTAAATAATTGTTTACTGTGAGTCTGACTGGTTTAACGCAATTTGCGTTTTTGAGCTTTGTGGTTTGGGTATTATTTATAGAACATTTTTCAGAATAAAAAGACAGATTTAATCATGTGAAATGAAAGAAGAAAGCAGTGACTATATGGAGAAATGTTTTGAGCTTTGGGAAGGCTGTTCTTTTAGTGGAAACGGACAGACAGGAAACATGTGTGACCTCTTCCTGAACGGTCCCTGACCCGCTTTAGAAGGAAAAAAGAAAAGACAGGATATTGAAGTACTTGTGTCTGGAAAGAGGAAATGTATGCTGTCACATATCTTTTATACAACTGAAACGTGACATTTAATGCCTTGGTTTTGTATCAGAGTAATTTCAGCTGAAAACATTACTAGCATGTGTGTTAAAATCATTTCAGGCATTTTACTGATGGGCCTAATGCAGTTTTTCATGTCTTGCTGCCTTTATGCATGCGTTACTATACATTTCATACTTAATCGACAGCATTTGTGGCAAAACAATTTTTTACCACACAAATGAATTTGGACTATTCTTAAAAAAGTGTAAAAGTTAAAAAAAAGTTTTACAGTGAGGTTACAGTCAGTCACTTACAATAAAAGTGAATGGGGCCAAGCTGTAAACATTAAAATACTCACTATTTCAAAAGTATAGCCACAAGACATAAACAATATGCATGTTAATATGATTTTAGTGTGATAACCTTTTCTGTGTAAAGTTATATCCAATTGTACGTCAACGTAATGCCGTAAACACTAAAACCTTAAATTACGATTGAAACAATTTTACAGCTCAAATAATACACAAGTTTTTAGTCAAAATAATTTTTTGTGGTAATCAACATTATGCCACAAATGCTGTTGATTGAGCGTAACTTGAATTGAACACAGAATATTCCTTTATTTAATTTCTGCAACAGGCTCTTGAGTCACACTACAAAAGTTTGGACACATTTGACTGAATATATTTTTCGTGATTCTAATAATTTTTTTAATTGTGCCTGCCTATGTGCCTGATTTTTAGGACCAGATAGTAATGAAAAAACAGACATGGGAGTATGCTTTGAAGAAGCTTAGTTAATAAATTTAAGTACTTATAATGTAATACAATGAGATTTTTTTTGCTCATAAATTCCAGTAATTCAATTGTGTCGTTTCATGGTTTTAATGACTTTACTACTGTTCTAAAATGTGAAAAAAGTAACAAACAAGTATGAGTAGGTATGTTCAAGCTCTTGACATCTGATGACTCAGAGTAAACTTAGTAATAACTCTGTATTTGTTAGACTGTTTGTAAAGGGCTAGAATCTTCAAAGAGGTTTAAGAATTTCTCTCTTGTCTTTCATTGAACAGTTTCAACACCATTATCGCATACATTGATGACCAGTTTGAGCGTTATCTGCATGATGAGAATGGGCTGAACCGCAGACACATCGTTGACAACCGGGTGCACTGCTGCTTCTATTTCATTTCCCCTCTGGGTCACGGGTGAGTTATCATTCTCAACTCGTCTGGGATACGTTTGATTGATCATTCATTTTGCTCTCCACTGTTGTATTGCTTTTGATGTTTATGACGTTCAAAGTCATGATTTAAAGTTCCTTTACTCGTGCTCCAATTTTTGTAGGCTGAAACCTCTAGATGTCCAGTTCATGAAGGCCATTCACAACAAAGTAAATGTTGTTCCTGTTATCGCTAAAGCAGATACACTGACCCTGAGGGAGAGAGAGAGACTCAAGCGCAGGGTAATGCTTGACATCTCTTTCCAAAAACAGACTGAGATTGATTGACCCTGATTGGCTTGGTTTTTGTTGATCAGATCTCTTTCTGTGACTCTAGATTTTGGATGAAATCGATGAGCATGGCATTAAGATCTATCACCTGCCTGATGCAGAGTCAGATGAGGATGAAGATTTCAAAGAGCAGACCAGGATTCTCAAGGTGCTAGAGCTCTAAACAAGACTAGACACCCAAACAAGGAAACATTCTGTAATATATTCTTGTTGGTTTTTGTGTTTCAGGCCAGCATACCATTTGCTGTGGTGGGATCCAACCAGCAGATTGAGGCTAAAGGGAAGAAGGTGAGAGGGCGTTTGTATCCGTGGGGCGTGGTGGAGGTGGAAAACCCTGAACACAACGACTTCCTGAAACTTCGCACCATGCTAATGTGAGTTTGACTCTGCCATATACAAAAGAGAATTTTTCTGAATGGAAATAATTGAAGCTTTATTTAATCTTTTATTATCCTGTTTGTGTTATTTAGTCCTTACTTAATACAGTCTGTTATCAATGGTGTTGACAAGGTATCATGTCCTTGTTTCCACCATGCAGCACCCACATGCAGGACCTGCAGGAGGTGACTCAGGACCTTCACTATGAGAACTTCCGCTCAGAACGCCTCAAACGGGGCGGCAGGTTGTCCTCCCATGGTTACATTCTGCCTCTGTCGCCTGTGTACGTACTGCTCTGCCTGTCTTTCTCCACCTCCTCCCCCAACCTCCATGAAAAAGAAGAGCTTTATGGGTGTACTCGTAGATTATTTGAATATCCCAAAGCTATAAACATTGTCGTGATAAAGAGACGTGGCAATAGTAGCACATCTATTCATAGCCACTTCTCATTTTTGCTAAAGGCACACATAAATAGAAATGTTATAGTAATCACAAAAGGAACAGGGAAGCCACAATTCGTCTTAAATTACTGTAGTAGTTAATGTCATTGCACTGCCTGTGTTGAGACGGCATAAGAATCTTTCATAAGCTTTGGTCTTAATGTGTCTAATTCACTAATATTAAAAGTGTTTGTACTTGCGTGCGCAGAAAAAGTTCTCATGCAAAATTTCCGCCAGATTCACAACAGGTCTCTATGCACATACATTTTTTCTTAAACTTGTTCTAATGTTGATGAATCTGGATTATTCTAAATGAGGTAGCGTATGCCTGCAGTTAGTAATTAGAGTAATACACGCCCTAAACCATCTCCACATAAGGGCTTTTCTCAGCGGTTTGTCATTTTCTTCAGACGTATCCTCACGCTCTCTAAAGACACACTTTCACCTGAGAACACGCACAGAAAGATCTTGGTGTAAAGCCGAGTGTGCCATTCTCAAAACCTAATAAAAACATAATAAACACCATTTATATAGACCTAGACTAGATTGAGCTACAGTGCATGTCATTTTTGTTACTCTGAAATAAGAACGACTTATTGGAGAGTCACTTAGAAATTTAGTTTGTAACAATCATAACATACATATGTTTGTATGTGTGGTTTAAGTTTGTACACCGGTTTTTATGAACAGATGCGTGCGTATACACTCAGTATATGAGACCAGCAGTATACTATGATGTAGTTGTGTTTTGTTCATTCTACAGCTTTGACACAGGCCTGTAATATCAGAGTCTCGCAGATCTGCAAGCTTGCAGACAGATCTACAGTGTGTTCATAAGAGGATAGGAGGGGGAGGTACTGCTGGGAGCTCAGTCACAGCTCCACCTATCTTTCAGCCTGACACTAGCACTGTTAACCGCACCACTCATCGCACAAGCTTCTGTCTCTCTCTGTATCAGACATATAAATGCACACTGTTGTCGTCCCCAACTTTCTACTCTGTTTAGCACACGCTTGCACTAATTACTCTGGTTTTTCACTCTTGTCTTGTTTAAACTTTGCATCGCACTCTGCCATTGGGTTACTAATCTACAGTGCCTCTTTCTGTAATTTTGATTCTGAAATGAATTTGCTGAATGTAAGTTTAACATTTTAGTGTTGACATAAGAGGAGAAAGAGTTTTGAGTAATATTGGCTAAAGCAGATAGCTGTGTGAAAAATAAATTACTGTTAAAGATGTACTCAGTAATTTTTTCCAAACCATAACGTTTGCCCCCTTAATCAATTTATAATACTTTTGAAAATTAATGTACTTTCGCATGAGATGAAGACTCCAGTTGCTAAAGGCCAAAGTACCGGTTGTCTACATTGCTGATTGTCCTGCAAACAGTATGCGTGATGCAAATTTCGTCATCTGCACAGTCTGTGCAGATTGTCCACGTGCGGCCCAGATTTTCTCGACACGCATACGTTCCTCATCTGTGTGCATCGTCAGCACATGCGCCTGCCGTTGACTGACTAAAAGATTATCACAAAGCAATCATAGTAAGCATGTGTCAAAGGCGTTCATATTCGCTCGTGGTCAAAAAAGTATACTTTGCGGGGGCCTGGGTAGCTCAGTGGTAAAAGACGCTGGCTACCACCCCTGGAGTTCGCTAGTTCACCTCCTCGTGGTCACTATAATATGGTTCGTTCTCGGTGGGGCGCGTGGTGAGTTGAGCGCAGATGCCGGTGTATGGTGTGAAGCCCCCCCCCCAAAAAGTATACTTTGCAATGTGTTCCACCAGGCGCGATCTGATCCGGAACGCAGAAAAACTAAGTATACTCTCGCAGGGCCTTAAGGTTTTCAAATTAAAATGTGAAATTTGAATATACGTCAAATTTAAAAATAAAAATGCACATTTGTATGCTAAAATAAGCATTTGAATTTTTTATGTGACTTATGGGCCCGTTCAGACCGATCGCATTCTTGGGCTAAAAGAGCAAAGTGCAACGAATAAAACAGAACGCAGGTGTCTCGAGATGCGATTTGAAAAAGTAGAATTTCCTTAAATTGTCTAATAAAATGCTGCACTCCTGCATGAAATGCTGACAAAACAGTGTGACGCGGTGCAACGGTCAAAGACAACCGTCTAGCTCAAGCCTGGTTTATACGTCATAGAGGCGTTGGCGGTAGTGCACTTTGACTTCGCTGGATCCCAGTTCGCGCGGCGGTGTGCATCCCATTTTTTGTACTGAGCGAACAGTGCGTGCGCTGTGCCGCATTAAAAAATGAACGACTTGTGTGAGGCAACATTGGATATATTGTTAAACATGTTCAGATACAATGCAAACATACAATAACAAAAACACAATAAAGGTAGGCTAATAATAGTAATACATTAAATAAAAGAGGGGTTTGAAAAGAAAAAGGTAATTAATCTGTTAAGTTAGATAAATCAAACATTTTAACATCTTTTTGCTTTATTATTTTTACAGAGCTTTACCATCTTATAATAACATTGCCATTCTATCAGAAATGCATAAAATTTGGTATATTTTCTGATAATTTCATCTTATGGATAACGAATCTTCCATAAAAAGATTTTGTTGCTTTTTATTACAAAGATTCGTAAGACTTTTACATTGCCAAAAAATAACACAGGTTAATGAAATTTAAGTAAATTTGCCTTATTCGTGAAACACAAGCAGAACAAAATTGTGTGCAAATCGTTAGTAAAACAATTACTTTGTAAATTGTGATATTTATTTAAATGGTACAATTTACATAAGCATGCATTTACACACACATTTGTTTTTCTTATGTTTCATGAATTACATTTTGTAGTTAGCATTTCTATAAGCGTTTATATGAATGTAAGCATTTCAGCGTACATTTTATAAGCATAAAATATAGTAGAGGTGAATATCTGAATGTCGTAGAGACTGTAGCATTGATCTTTTGTTTTGAATTGTTTGTGTGAAAAAATGTTAATATTGTAGCATATCTATATGCATGTATACATTTATAGGAGTAAGGTCAATAAATATTCTATTAGCATTTTTAAGGCATGATACAAGTATTTGTCCAGTGCCGAATAAAAACAAAACCAGATTGAAGTTTGATGCTTTTATTACAAAGATTCTTGTAAAGGTTTTAAGTAGTTGTGTCTGACTGGCAAACTACTACATCTCACTACTACTGTCTGCTGATTCAGATGATATTTCTCTGGGCTGCCCCCTGTCATTTCACAGAACAGTACAACAGCGGGTGCGTCAAGTATAAACGCCTCTAGAATTTAAGGAGGTGCGTGCACAGTCTAACGGTTTAACGCACTCGGAGTGAACGGACCCTTGGTTGGAGGTCTTTGGCCATTGTGTCTTGCTCTCTTACGTAAAAACAACTGTATTTAATGAAAAAAACTGTGGTACCTCCAGTATTTTGAAGCTTGAGTCCATGGTAAACCGGTTTACATTGTTTACACCCCCCCATTATTGGATGTTTTGGCTCATGGATTAAATTAATCGTGTGACTGCACATTGTGCATTTCTACTGTGGCACTGGGAACTAAAAACCTTGCCTCTAGGTGTCAGTATAAGTCCAAGACGACTCCATAACGGCCAGCGAAAAGTAAACAAAAAATGACTGAGTGCACCTTTAAGTTAACTTTAATATAGTATTCTACTAATACTATACTATCAAGTAAAGCTGTGTATGAGGCGCTTTACACCTCCCCACCTGATCTGATGTGCAGGAAGGCTCCAGAGCCAGAGGAAATGGACAAGGATATGATCCTGCAGGAGAAGGAGGCTGAGGTACAGTCTCTCAAACTAAACATAATCTATATTTTAATAGCACGTGTGAACGTCAGTGTGTGACTGTGTTTGTATGCGTGTCCATCAGCTGAGGCGGATGCAAGAGATGATAGCTAAGATGCAAGCACAGATGCAGAAGCAGGGAGATGGAGATGGAGATGGCCCACACCAGTGAGGAACACGGTAAGTGCAAATAACAAGCAGAGACATTAAGGCTAAAAAAGTACACTACAGTACATGGCCGAAAGTATGTTCTATTGAATGGGTTTGGCTATTTAACAACAGGCTATTTTAGATTTCTAACAGTAGCATAAAATCAAGCATACAGCCGGACACTTTCCTTAGACAAATATTTTTAGTAGAATGGGGCGTGACTTCTCTATTGTAGCATGACAATGCCTCTATGCACAAAGTGAGGTCCTTAAAAGGATAGTTCACTCTAAAATGAAAATTCTTTTATCATTCACTCACCGTCATGCCATCCCAGATGTGTATGCCTTTCTTTCTTCTGCTGAACACAAATGAAGATTTTTAGAAGAATATCTCAGCTCTGTTGGTCCATTCAATGCAAGTGAGTGGTGACCAATATTTTGAAGCTCCAAAAAGCACATAAAGGCAGCATAAAAGTAATCCATAATCCAGTGGTTCAGTCTTTGTCTTCTTAGGCCATCCAGTCGGTTTTGGGTGAGAACAGACCAAAATGGAACTCTAGGCAGAATCATGATTTCAAGTTTGATTACACTTCTTAGTGCTTGACGCATGCTCAGAGTGCTGGATGGCGCTAGGAAGTGTAATTGAAGTTGAATCATGATTGCTAAGGAGACAGCAGATGTCAAGATTTATATTGCAAAAAGGAGATATATTTTGGTCTGTTCTCGCCTAAAACCGATTGGATCGCTTCTGATAACATGGATTAAACCACTGGAATTTTATGGATTAATTTTATGCTGCCTTTGTGTGCTTTTTGGAGTATCAAAGTTTTGTTCATCATCCACTTGCATTGTTCAGACCTACAGAGCTGAGATATTCTTCTAAAAATCTTTGTTTGTGTTCAGCAGAAGAACGTAAGTCACATCTGGGATGGCATGAGGGTGAGTGAATGATAGGATGTAATGCAGACCCTAACCAGAATGTTTGAAGAATATCAGTGCAGTTCTGTCTTCCAAGCACTGGAACTACTCTAAACATAAATGCCTTTTAAACCTCTATTCTTATCGGTAATGCCTGCTTTATATTCTTTGTAGCCGTAATATAATGGCTTTATATATTCAGTGTTATAAAATAGAATTGAGGCAACTGGGGACTTATTTGTGTGTTTCTCTTAGATTCTGACTGATGTTTGAGCATGGCCCAGTCAGACGCAGAACGAGTGAAAGAGAAAGTGTTGCTAAATGTGAAGAAGGGAAGACTGGTCCTTAGCTCTTCATGCTTGCTATGTGCTTAGTTTTTTTCATTCTTATATGAGTTCATGTTGTTTTGTAAGCAGTATTAAGTTTTTCTTTTTTGTTATATAATCAGATGCTGTTTCTAATTTTCATTTATTTTCCCCCATACATTGTGATGCCAGTAACCAAAATGAAGAAAACCCAACAGTAGTAGTTAACTCTGTGGTCCCCACAGAGCAATTTACATTTTCCTTCTGTTACAAAAGCTAAATGCTGCTGGGAAAGAACCTTCTACTGTAAAGCAACATTTTGTAGCGTCCAGACCACTGAAAGTACTTTTTATCCCATATTATACTATCTAGCTAAAAAAAAAAAACAGCTGAATTTTAGTTTCGTGGTGGTGGTTTTTTGTACATGGTTTTTTTTATTTATACGGTTTAAAAGTGTTGCCAGAGAGATTGCTGCCCTCTTTTTCAGGTGTTTTCTGAAGTGCTTCTCTCTTACCTGCATGAAGACATCTTTAAATGTGTGCTGTTCTGTTAAATGCCCCCTTAAAAGGCAAAAACATTCATACTGTGACCCATGATCCAGTCCCTGTACTGTCAAATGAAGGAGAATAGGCCATTCTCTGAAGTAAATCCTCATGTTGGTGATTTTATGGATACTGTCATGTATTTAAATATCAGGCTTTGTTCTGGTCTGAGTGCAACATGGAGTGATTTTCTTTTGCATACATTGAAATATGCTGTCGTGCTCATTGACCTTGACACAGTTTTTACCTCCTTCCAGGTTCTATGGTTACAATTGTTTATTTTAGCTTATTAATGTGATCATTTCCATATCACAAATACTTTTTGATTAATGTTTAACTGATGTAATATCTGAAATGTGGGATTATCTGTTACTTAAAAACAAACACCACTTCCAGACTGCTACCCTTTTTTCATAGTTGGTCTTGTAAACATTTATCAACATTCCCATTTTAACATTTCACTTGAGAACTTTCTATTAAACCATTATTGTCTATCATCTTGAAATAAAGTTTTATATTGAAACAATTGTTGTTGTTTTTCTCCTCTAAAATATAATGCAGCTATTGTCTCAGAATTACTGTTTTTATTTATTTATTTTTTATTCCTCTACATGTAGGACTTGTCAAAATGGTGGGCAGTTTTGGTGTCTCATTACAAACATGGCCACTAGAGGTCGTGACAAATCCTTACACATGATGGAAGAAATCAACCTCATGTTAAATCATTGCCAACTTTTCAAGGAAACGCATTTTCGAACATCACTCTACTTAACATCTAGATATATATATATTTATTAAATCCATCATAAAAATGCATTGTGAAACAATGTACGTGTCATGACCTATTGACTGTGCATGGATTAACAGGCTTGAGCTCATTAGCTCCTTCCTGTCTGAGAACAAACTTTGTGACGTCGCAATAGCGGCAGAGTGATGTCAAGAACAACCTCAAATCAGTTCAAAGACATCTGTCAATCATGAAATCAGGCTAGGGATTTAATTGAAAAGCTGAAATATGGCAGCAGCAGGAACATAACTACAACACACTGTATAAATAAGAAATAAAATGATACATTTAGCGAGATTTGCGGCAATAAGTGAAAAAATGTATCCAAGACATTATTTTTAAGACAAAACATATATTCACGCTACATTCTCTGAAATCATGTTTTAAAGGGATAGTTCACTTTTAATTATTTACACTTGTGTTGATTTGAACCTGTATGATTTTCTTTCGTCAGTGGAACACAAAATGAGCTGTTAGGCAAAAAGACGGCATAAGTCACCATTCACTTTTGAATGGAAAAAAGATGCAATAAGAGTGAATGGTGACCAAGGCCAACATTCTTCCTAGGATCTCTTTTTGTTTCACGAAAGCAAGAAAATCATGAGTTTGGAACTACATGATGATGAAAAAATTACAGAATTTTCATTTTTGGGTGAACCGTCCCTTTAATATCTCATTCAGATTTTTATTTCTAAGGTAAATTTTCATTTTAATAATGTATAGATATTTTACTGGGAAAACAAGACAGATTTTTCGCAGTGGCAGTTAGCCAGGATGGGCAATCACAATGCATAATTTTGTATAATATAAAATATAACTTTTACATTTTTCTAAAAAGTTGTCCTTGACCAGACTTTATGTACATTTTATATTTTCTTTTGTAAACACATTTAAATTTTTTTAAGTTAAAATAGTTTTTAAAAATATGAAGGAAAAAAAAAAATCAGTGTATTTATCGCCGTACACACCAGCAAACCACACAACATGACATTTCCATAAACTTTATATGGTTTTTGATCTAACAGTAAACACAGTTCACTCATTGACATGGCTTTTTTTTTTTCTCTTAAATACTTTCCATTCTGTAAAGAAAACTGTAAAAAATATTGAATCATAACTAATTAAATGATCTCTGGGGTGAGAGAGGGTGGAGGATGGGCAGTGGTGTTCTGGTCCTGATCGGGCTCTGGGGGTTTAGGGCAGGAGGGGGCAGAGCAGCAGCAGCAGGGGCAGGGCTTCACCGGGATGATGGTGTGGTGTTGCCATTCAGAGAAAACCTGACACAAGAGAAGAGAATGTCAGTGGTTCCAAAAAATTGTTCCATCGGGCACTTTATTACAGTAAAAATTATCACAAATTTACAGTAATACTCATTTTTTTCCCTTAAAGGCATAGTTCACCCAAAAATCATTTACTCACCCTCATACCATCCCAGATACAGACAGATAAGACTTAAACTATATCAGTCTGTGTGCATTGAATTTATTTAATACACGAGTTTCACAATTTGAGTTGAATTACTGAAATAAATGAACTTTTCCTCGACATTCTAATTTATTGAGATGCACCTGTATGTATGACTTTTTTTTTCTGCTTAACATAAATCATAGATTTTTAGAAGAATATCTCAGCTCTGTAGGTTCATACAATGCAAGTGAATGGTGACCAGAACTTTGATGTTACAAAAAGCAAATAAATGCAGCATAAAAGTGATCCATACGGCTCCAGTGGTTAAATTCAAATCTTAAGAAGTGATATGATAGGTGTGAGTGAGAAACAAATAAACATTTATGTCTTCTTTTACTATAAATTCTCCTCCCTGCCTAGTAGGTGGCGATATGCACGAAGAATGCAAATTGCCAAAAACAAAAGAAAAATGTGAAAGTGAAGATTTATAGTAAAAAAACAATTTAAATAATGATCTGTTTCTCACCAACACCTATCATATCACTTCTGAAGATATGGATTTAACCACTGGAGCCGTATGGATCACTTTTATGCTGTATTTATGTGCTTTTTGGACTTCAAATTTCTAGACATCATTCACTTGCATTGTGAGGACCTACAGAGTTGAGATATTATTTTTTTTAAATTAATTTGTGTTCAGCAGAAGAAAGTTGTACACATTTGCGAGGGAGTGAGGGTGAGTAAATGATGAGAGAATTTTAAGATTTGGGTGAACTATCCCTATTACACCTTTATCCTTCAGGCAGCATCAGCCATTACGCAATCATTCAAGTTATTTAACAGCAACAGGTTGTGCATTTCCTCTGCTTGGTTCTTTAGGCTGCTGTTCATAAACTATATACACTCACTGAGCACTTTATTAGTAATACCTGTACACCTTATTCATGCGATTATCTAATCAGTTAATCACGTTGTAGCAATGCATAAAATCACTCAGATACGGGTCAGGAGCTTCATTTAATGTTCATATCAACCATCAGAATGGGGAAAAATTTGATTTCAGTGATTTCGACCGTGGCATGATTGCTGATGCCAGAAGGGCTGGTTTGAGTATTTCTGTAACTGCTGATCTCCTGGGATTTTCACACACAACAGTCTCTAGAGTTTACTCAGAATGGTGCCAAAAACGAAAACATCCAGTAAGCATCAGTTCTGCGGACAGAAACGCCTTGTTGATGAGAGGTCAATGGAGAATGGCCAGACTGGTTTGAGCTGACAGAAAGGCTACGGTAACTCAGATAACCGCTCTGTACAATTGTAGTGAGCAGAATAGCATCTCAGAATGCACAACATGTCGAACCTTGAGGCAAATTAGCTATAACAGCAGAAGACCACATCAGGCATTTTATTAGGACCACAGTTTTCATAATAATGTGCTCAGTGAGTGTATAATATAATGTTATAATTTTATTTTATTATAATATAGTCAAAGTGTATTTCAATTCAGTTCATTTCTATTACAAGTGGGAGCTCACTAACAAAATAAATAAATAAATAAATACCATGGTAGTACCACAGTATTGTTGCCTTGAAATACCATGTAAACAACATGCCACATGTGGTAATAATTCAGTACCATGGTCTTACCATCTGATACCACCACTGTACCATGTTACCACCATTGTACTTTTATTTGTAAGGGTCTGCTCACCTGCACACTCTCTCCATCATGTGTGTGACCAGGAGGTCAGAGATGCCTGGGCAGGACTCCTCTGCCAGGTTAAAGGCGTTCTCCAGCTCTTCTATGGCACCCATTCCACCTCCACATGCTCTCCTCTTCTCTTTTAACTGGAGAGCAGAAGAATTTACACTTAACTCCATAACATATCATAGTTTATTACACGTTACTACCAGTTTATCTGTCACTGCCATGATTAGAAGCATAACGCTTCAATGAGAACGCTGTGTTGACCACTGACAGCTCTAATTATGTGTCTGAGTGCAGATATAGATGTGAGAGTAAGCAGGGGCACCGTAATAATTTTTGGGCCCCCTGACAACTTTGTAATTTGGGCCCCCTATCTTATTGCAAATCTTATTTTTTTTTTTTTTTACTGACTTATAGCAAGCTTTTTAGCTGTGCTTCTAATGGAAATGTTGGCTTTTTATATTTTAAATGTTGATTTAAGTAATATCTTGGAATATATAGGGCAAACAAAACCAGATTTCCCCCCCTACAATCAGAGAGCATTAGAACATAACAAAATGTGTGCCATTATTCATATTTAAACTATACATGGGGAAGGAGAAGTCTACTTCCTTTTGTATTATAATCATGGCATTTTTAGTTATAGATTCTTAATGTGTTAAGGCTACTGTTTTTTTCCATAAGAAAATGCTACGGTTTGTTTTATAAGAGACCATAATTACACTGACCTACTCAATGATGAGAAATCCATGGTTTTACCTGTGGAAATTCTTACAAATCAAAAGAAGTCAAATCAAGGGCTTTAAAGTCTAGACCTCCACGAATTATGGTCCAAGCTTTCAATTTTCGTCCTGTGTAAAATCTGTTTTCTAGTGTCCTCGTCAACACTGTTTAGAATGTTGGGGCTGTCTGGAATTATTATATGTCTGACATCCTCCATAGCAGTGTTACTATAGTTTGGGATTTTTAAATTTAGTTTTTATTTCTATTTTATATCAATCTGTCATTCCAAATTAGTTTTAGTTTTTGTTAGTTTTCACAGTTTGTCTGTTAGTTTTAGTTTTCTCAGTTTCAGTTTAGTTTGTTTTTATTTTAGTTTTAGTTATTTTAGTTTAAGCATTTTTTATGGCTGCCAAAGCAGAAGCATTTACTGGTATCATTCAAAAAAGTCTAACATCATTACATTTCTCAGGGCACTCTTGTTGTTACCTCTATCTATTTGTATTATCGTGTTTAATTTGTATTGTACATTTTGCAAATTTTATAACATATGGTGAACATAGATAAAGTGACAAAGGACATTTAAACTTGATCTCCATTGTATCCATATGAATTTCCTTAGACAATTATAAATAATTTCTTAACTAATCTTTACTAAACAATTAAAGGAATAGTTCACCCAAAAATGAAAATTCTCTCATCATTTACTCATCTTCATGCCATCCCAGATGTGTATGACTTTCTTTCTTCTGCAGAACACAAATGAAGATTTTTAGAAGAATAACTCAGCTCTGTAGGTCCATACAATGCAAGTCATCACAATACAAATCCTTGAAGCTCTAAAAAGCACATAAAGTTAGCATCCTTTTTTACTGTAAATCTTGACATCAGCAGTCTCATTGGCGATTTTTCCTGTAGACTGCAATTGTAAAATTTATAGTGAAAAAGGAGTTACATTTTGGTCTGTTCTCACCCAAAAACAGATTTGATTTCTTCAGAAGACATGATTTAAACCACGTAATTACTTTATGTTGCCTTTATGTGCTTTTTAGAGCTTCAAAGCTTTGGACCCAGTTGACTTTGGACCCAGTGGACTTACAGAGCTGAGATATTTCTATAATATCTTTGCTTGTGTTCAGCAGAAGAAAGAAAGTCAAACACATCTGGGATGGCATGATGGTGAGTAAATAATAAGAGAGTTGCCATTTTGGGGCAAAATCTCTCTCTTCTTTTTTTTTTTTTTTTTACATTTTTGAGGTTTTAAATTAATGATTGGGATGTGTGGCAGAGCTCATTTCATGACCACCAGTGGGAAAAGCAATGGTAAAGAAAATAACAGAAATTTGAGGTGTAATGTTTGTAAATGTTACATAATGATTTATGATGAAAAAATAAATAAATAAATTATATATATATATATATATATATATATATATTCTAAATACTTTGTAGATATTTTCTAGAGAATCATTTTTCCTCTGAGGGGAGAGGGTCTTCAAAGGTTCTACTTCTCAGTATTAAGAATTTCTCAAATTTTTTTGCTTTTGTCTAAGGTAGAAGACATCCTAAGCTTTCTTCAAAGGTGTATGTCGGTTATGTGTGTGTGGATCATAATTAAAAGTGCCAAGAAATGTAAAATGACTTTGCCCAAAACTAAACTAAAACTGAAATGAATCCGAGATCATTTTTATTTTAGTTAGTTTTGGAGTTATGAAAAAGTATTTTAGTTTAGTTTTTCAAATAATTTCAGTTTTTATTTTTATTTTAGTTAACGAAAATGGTTTTAGTTAGTTTTTATTTTAGTTTTCATTAACTATAATAACACTGCTCCACAGTGCTTCAAAATAAAACATTTGCAGTTTAAACCTAATGATTCTCACAGGTGTTATGGTCTGCGCCATGCTGTTCGGCCACTCTGCACGATCCAGACAAGCATGGTATATGACACGTCCACACAAGCGTGACGATGTGCGCACCGCTGTGCAAATGGGAAGTGAATTTAGCGCTTAAAATAAAAAGTGCATTTGGGATAAACCGCTGAACATCTCAAGGGGGAGCCCACACACTAGATCATCTTTTATTATGAAATAAGAGCAGTCTTTATTTTAGCTTACCTGTGTGAAGTGGCCATTTATCACAAAATCATGCAGGAAAAGATTCAACTGGGCCCCCATGTAGTATGTTCAGGGCCCTTAGAATCATCCCAACCTTCCCCCTGTTACAGCACCCCATAGAGTCAGAGATTATGTGTTACCTCTCTGAAGATAGGAGAGACCAGCGCTGACAGACATTTTGACTTAGGTTGCCTCTTTACCGTCTCAGCTGCCTGTAAAGAAAACCACAACAAAACAAAAACCCATGTTTTTCCTTTTTATCTACAATCAGTGGTTCTTAACCTGTGGCCCGCCACATGCCATTCACTTTTTCTCACCAAAATATTTAGTTTTACCTCAAATAAAATGATTTGGCTTGCGATGCAACCATAACAAGTCCTCATCCCATACACCCATTTCTGGTGATCAAATTTTGGCATGCACAGCCTACATGGCTGCAACTTTCAGTTTGCCCCACCACTCACTCGAGGACGCATTAACGATGTTCAAGCAATGAAAAAGACATATACAGCACAATACGCATTCTCAGAAAAGTGGCAAACCATGTGAAAAAGCTCTTTATATTTGCATCCATGCACATTTGCAAACACAGTTCTCTGCAAAGTCATGAATTACGTCGTGCTTCAGAACAGTCAGACAACAGTCGCAACATCATTGTGCAGTCATACACTTAGAGTCAAATGACTTGGTAAGCTCTCTACAACATCAGGTGTCCAATTAATTTGACTAGAATATTATACAGTCAGTTTAAAGCAATGTTGTGGGTTCAGTACAAGTTCATCTCAATCAAAAGCGTTTGTGTCAATGTTGATTACCACAAACATTATTTTCAACTTGTTCCTCCTTTTCTTTAAAAAAAAAACAAAAATCTAGGTAACAGTGAAGCACTTACAATGGAAGTGAGTGGGGGTCAATTTTTTAATGTTAAAATATTCACTTTTTAAAAAGTATAACCACAAGACATAAAGGATATGCATGTAAACATGATTTTAGTGTGATAAAATCTCTTACTAACCTTTTCTGTGTAAAGTTATAACCAATTTTACAACTTCATTTCCATGACAAAGTAATGTCAACAAACCCTAAAATGGCTATAAAAATTACAATTTAAACAACTTTACAGCTCAAATAATACACAAGTTTTAACAGATTAATGCAAGTGTGTTTATAATATTATACGCCTCACATTTCTGTTTAAACCCTCCAAAAATAGGCCACATTCACTTTCATTGTCCCCATTCACTTCCACTGTAAGTGCCTCACTCTTACCTCGATTTTTGCTTTTTTTAAAGGAGGAACGAGTCAAAATACATTTTTGTTGTATTCAATATTATGCCACAAATGCTGTCGATTTAGCTGAACTTGTTTTGAACCTGGAACATTCCTTTAAATGTTGTGGCATATGATTCATAATAATATAAAACTGGTGTAATTGCCTAATATTAATGCCGGCTGTTTTTTTTTTTTTTTTTGCTGATGTTATATGCAAGTTCAAATGATATGCAGCCTATGAAACTTGCTTCTGACCATTAATGCGGACAAGTTGAAAACCCAAATGACAATATTATATTTCCTAAAAAATAATTACATATACATACATACATATATATACATACATATATATATATATATATATATATATATATATATATATATATATATATATATATATATATACATACACACTGCCATTCAAAAGTTTGAGGTCACTTACTCATTCTTTATTATAATTTTTTTCTTCACATTTTAGAATAATAGTAAAGTCATCAAAACTATGGAATAACATAAATGGAACTATGGGAATTATGTTGTGACTAAACAAAATCCAAAATAAATCAAAACCGTGTTATATTTTAGCATCTTCAAAGTAGTCACCCTTTGCCTAGAATTTGCAGACATGTACTCTTGACATTTTCTCAACCAACTTCTTGAGGTATCACCCTGGGATGCTTTTTAAACAGTATTGAAGGAGTTCCCATCTATGTTGGGCACTTACTGGCTGCTTTATTATTTGGTCCAAGTCATCTATTTCAAAAACTTTTTATTTTATTTTTTTATAAAATTGTAGTTTTGTAATTAAATGAATATGTTGGCACAATTATATTTTTGTCTACAAAACTAATTTCAAACATTTAAGCATACACCTTCAGATCAAAAGGTTTTTAAGATCATGAGAAACATTTCAGTCAAGTGACCCCAAACTTTTGAATGGCAGTGTGTAATATATATATATATATATATATATACACACACCCACACCCACACACACACCCACACACACACCCACACACACACACACCCACACACACACACCCACACCCACACCCACACACACACCCACACACACACCCACACACACACCCACACACACACCCACACACACACACCCACACACACACACACCGCTGAAGTCATAATTTACATACACTTAGGTTGAAGTCATTAAAACTAATTTTTTAACCATTCCACAGATTTAATATTAGCAAACTATAGTTTTGGCAAGTCATTTTGGACATCTACTTTGTGCATGACATGAGTAATTTTTCCAACAATTGTTTACAGACAGATTGTTTCACTTTTAATTGACTATATCACAATTTCAGTGGGTCAGAAGTTTACATACACTAAGTTAACTGTGCCTTTAAGCAGCTTGGAAAATTCCAGAAAATTATGTCAAGCCTTTAGACAATTATCTTCTGATAGGTGGTGTACTGAATTGGAGGTATACCTGTGGATGTAATTTAAGATCTACCTTCAAACTCGGTGCCTCTGCTTGACATCATGTGAAAATCAAAAGAAATCAGCCAAGACCTCAGAAAAAAATTGTGTACCTCCACAAGTCTGGTTCATCCTTGAAAGCAATTTCTAAATGCCTGAAGGTACCACGTTCATCTGTACAAACAATAGTATGCAAGTATAAACACCACGGGACCACACAGCCATCATACCGCTCAGGAAGGAGATGCATTCTGTCTCCTAGAGATGAACGTGGTTTGATGCGAAAAGTGCAAATCAATCCCAGAACAACAGCAAAGGACCTTGTGAAGATGCTGGAGGAAACAGGCAGACAAGTATCTACAGTATATCCACAATAAAACGAGTCCCATATCAACATAACCTGAAAGGCTGCTCAGCAAGGAAGAAGCCACTGCTCCAAACCCACCATAAAAAAGCCAGACTACAGTTTGCAAGTACACATGGGGACAAAGATCTTGCTTTTTAGAGAAATGTCCTTTGGTCTGATGAAACAAAAATGTAACTGTTTGGCCATAATGACCATTGTTATGTTTGGAGGAAAAAGGGTGAGCCTTGCAAGCTGAAGAACACCATCCCAACCGTGAAGCATGGGGGTGGAAGCATCATGTTGTTGGGGTGCTTTGCTGCAGGAGGGACTGGTGCACTTCACAAAATAGATGGCATCATGAGGAAGGAAAATTATGTGGATATGTTGAATCAACATCTCAAGACATCAGCCAGGAAATTAAAGCTCAGTAGCAAATGGTTCTTCCAAATGGACAATGACCCCAAGCATACCTCCAAAGTTGTGGCAAAATAGCTTAAGGACAACAAAGTCAAGGTATTGGAGTGGCCATCACAAAGCCCTGACCTCAATCTGATTTCTTTTAGGGCAGAATTTGTGGGCAGAACTGAAAAAGCGTGTACGAGCAAGGAGACCTACAAACCTGACTCAGTTACACCAGTTCTGTCTGGAGGAATGGGCCAAAATTCCAGCCACTTATTTTGAGAAGTTTGTGGAAGGCTACCCAAAATGTTTGATCCAAGTTAAACAATTTAAAGGCAATGCTATCAAATACTAACAAAGTGTATGTAAACTTCTGACCCACTAGGAATGTGATGAAAAAATAAAAGCTGAAATAAATCATTCTCTCTACTATTATTCTGACATTTCACATAAAGCAGTGATCCTAACTGACCTAAGACAGGGAATGTTTTCTATGATTAAATGTCAGGAATTGTGAAAAACTGAGTTTAATTGTATTTGGCTATGGTGTATGTAAACTTCTGACTTCAACTGTATGTATATATACAAAATGTATTTAGAGTGTGTGTATATGTGTGTGTATATATATATATAAACACACACAGGGTTGGGGAGTAACAGAATACATGTAACGGGAATATGTATTTAAAATACAAAATATAAGTAACTGTATTCCACTACAGTTACAATTTAAATCATTGGTCATTAGAATACAGTTACATTCAAAAAGTATTTTGATTACTGAAGAGATTACTTTGCATTTTATTGTCATTTGTTTCATTTAATATTTAGTCCTTTCAGATGGAAAACATTTATACATATAAATGATGCGATTCAAAGTGCATTTGAACAGCAGTGAAACACTTTCTTATGATGTGTTACATTCATACGAGCAGACAGAGAAGTAAGTTTGAAGCAGAAGAAATAGAAATAAACCTTGTGTAAATTGTCAGCTTTACGCTAAGCTAAAATGCTATTTCTAGCCATTTTACATGCATATGTTACCAGGCATGATCATATTTTTTTTTAATCAAGAAAATTCACGTTAGATCATAATTTCTTTTTTTCTACTAAGACCTTTGATATTAGGGCAAAAAACATATTCTTGATAATAATTTTTTATTGTTTTCTTGTAAAAATATCCTTAAAACAAGATCAATTAGATTTATCTTGTTTTAGAAGCAACACCTCATAAGATATTTAGGTTTTTCAGAGAATGTATTTTTAACATGTGTATTTTGTCTTACTGTACTGGCAGAGTTTTTATAGTCAAAACAAGTGAAAATATCTACCAGTGCTGAAGAAGTAATCCAAAGTATTTAGAATACGTTACTGACCTTGAGTAATCTAATGGAATATGTTACAAATGACATTTTACAGCATGTATTCTGTAATCTGTAGTGGAATACATTTCAAAAGTAACCCTCCCAACCCTGTATAATATATATATATATATACACACACACACACACACACACACACTCTATATTGTCCACCTTCTGCAGGGCTAGTCAACTGGCGGCCTGCCAATCATCTTTGTCTGGCCCTCCGACTGGTTTTTGATTAAACTGCCTCGCCATCTGAAATACCAGAGTGCTCTCTGCGCAGAACTCAGCCTTTATATGCGCAAGCCTCAGCAATCTGCGGTGAGTTTAATCAGAGTTTATTTTATTTAATGAACTAACAACTTCCACGGTTAGGAGAGAGCGTAGTTACATGTTACAACAGTAAGTCAACATTTGCAGATACCATTTTAATGAATGGGGGAGCCGTAAAGTGACACCTACCTGTCGCAAAATCGTCCGTAACTTCTCTTAAAAAAACATCCATTTATCGTAGTAAACTCCACACATAGTTCATTCCAAAAGCATTGCTTAATGTAAAACATGTTGAGGATTAGTGGACAGGCGGTCAATTAATAAAGTGATGAGCTGTTTCCTCACAAAAGCAGTTTACTCAGCTTACTGAAGCATCTCTTCCATAGACATCCATTCAAAAAGAATGGCCTCTTGTCTGCTCGCCAGTGTTCTGCAATAGAATGCCTATTGAAGCGCCGCGTTATGCTATTTTATGCTAAGGTTGTAGGCTCCCTTTAGAATAGCTCTGGTTTAACAGCGCTCAATGGCGAATGCAAAAACATTCAGCCGTTGTCAGTTTTCCAGACCGGAGAGCGTGTTTGAGCATTTCTGGCGATATTTTAGTTACACTGCTTTGGTAAACATGGATCACACCATTTAGGTGAGCATTTGATCGCGTCGTTTTCAATCAAATGTATTTATATAAACTGATTAGTTGTATGGAGCGCAGTCAAATCTACAGATGAAAAAAAATGATCACCCATTTGTTACAGAAATGTTGTCAACACATTTGCACATCTTATGCAACAAAAGAGAAATCGATTATTAAAACCGAACGTTCAAAGAAAATGTGCTGAAAAGTTTGCTTTTATTCACTATTCTTATCTTCAGGGTCTGTAGTGCTCATAAAAAAGTGATAACGTGAAACTGAACCTGCAAATGTCCAGATTATATTTGGTTATATACAGCTGTGAGTCTGCCCTCTCAATCATGAACAGAATCAACTCAGTTTGTTCTTCTTTTGCCAGTGATTATCTGCACAAAAATCTGGCTCCTGGACTGGCTATTGTGTGCAAATTCACAACAAATTTTTCTTCACTGAAAAGGATGATACTTTATAAAGAAAATGGAAGAATAGACATTTTATCTTTTTTTTTTCTTTTTAAATAATTTTTTTTTAAAAATTTAAATACATTCTTAATTAAACATGACATTTCTATATGTCTATTGTTTTCATATGAGGGTTGATATTTTGAGAGGGCTTTACAGATCTAAATGTTTCTCCTCAGTTTTCATAATTTGTAAACAATAGCCCTAACATGTTAAAATGATTGTTGTTGTTTTTTATTTCAAATTAAAGTGGATCAAAAATGATTTGTTAGTTAAGAGTATTAGTCATGTTTGTACTTCAGCCAGATCTTATGAAGGAATTTATGGCCAGACCTTAAACAATTGTAATTCAATATAAGTATAGCCTGTGACTATTTTAATATAAATAAAGGCACAGTATTAAGGGTGTTTTTAAGTAACATGTTACTTGCGATGAAAGTGCTAGCTAAGATGAATATGGAAAAACTTTTGGCCCCGCCAAGTTTTCATCAGAATAATCTGGCCCCCGCAAGAAAGTAGTTGAAGAGCCCTGACATACCGAATGAAGATTCAGACTAAAGGTCTGGTCTTTATTTTTTTTTTTTTAATTTGCTTACTAAAAAAGGAAGTGCAAAGTGCAGAGAATTAGAAGTCAGACCAATGAGCAAACATTTTGGTAGAGCACTGAAGAAAGCCAAGTGCCAAAATGTTTGCTTGTGTTGGTCTGTCTGCACTTTGAACTTTTTTTTACTATGCAAATTTTTAAATAATAAAAAAAATACTGTTACAAGATCTTTCTAGTCTCAATCTTTTTTTAATATATATATATACACTGTATATATATATACAGGTGCATCTCAATAAATTAGAATGTCGTGGAAAAGTTCATTTATTTCAGCAATTCAACTCAAATTGTGAAACTCGTGTATTAAAGAAATTCAATGCACACAGACTGAAGTAGTTTAAGTCTTTGGTTCTTTTAATTGTGATGATTTTGGCTCACATTTAACAAAAACCCACCAATTCACTATCTCAAAAAATTAGAATACATCATAAGACCAATAAAAAAAACATTTTTAGTGAATTGTTGGCCTTCTGGAAAGTATGTTCATTTACTGTATATGTACTCAATACTTGGTAGGGGCTCCTTTTGCTTTAATTACTGCCTCAATTCGGCGTGGCATGGAGGTGATCAGTTTGTGGCACTGCTGAGGTGATATGGAAGCCCAGGTTTCTTTGACAGTGGCCTTCAGCTCATCTGCATTTTTTGGTCTCTTGTTTCTCATTTTCCTCTTGACAATACCCCATAGATTCTCTATGGGGTTCAGGTCTGGTGAGTTTGCTGGCCAGTCAAGCACACCAACACATGGTCATTTAACCAACTTTTGGTGCTTTTGGCAGTGTGGGCAGGTGCCAAATCCTGCTGGAAAATGAAATCAGCATCTTTAAAAAGCTGGTCAGCAGAAGGAAGCATGAAGTGCTCCAAAATTTCTTGGTAAACGGGTGCAGTGACTTTGGTTTTCAAAAAACACAATGGACCAACACCAGCAGATGACATTGCACCCCAAATCATCACAGACTGTGGAAACTTAACACTGGACTTCAAGCAACTTGGGCTATGAGCTTCTCCACCCTTCCTCCAGATTCTAGGACCTTGGTTTCCAAATGAAATACAAAACTTGCTCTCATCTGAAAAGAGGACTTTGGAACACTGGGCAACAGTCCAGTTCTTCTTCTCCTTAGCCCAGGTAAGACGCCCCTGACATTGTCTGTGGTTCAGGAGTGGCTTAACAAGAGGAATACGACAACTGTAGCCAAATTCCTTGACATGTCTGTGTGTGGTGGCTCTTGATGCCTTGACCCCAGCTTCAGTCCATTCCTTGTGATGTTCACCCAAATTCTTGAATCGATTTTGCTGGACAGTCATAAGGCTGCGGTTCTCTCGGTTGGTTGTGCATCTTTTTCTTCCACATTTTTTCCTTCCACTCAACTTTCTGTTAACATGCTTGGATACAGCACTCTGTGAACAGCCAGCTTCTTTGGCAATGAATGTTTGTGGCTTACCCTCCTTGTGAAGGGTGTCAATGATTGTCTTCTGGACAACTGTCAGATCAGCAGTCTTCCCCATGATTGTGTAGCCTAGTGAACCAAACTGAGAGACCATTTTGAAGGCTCAGGAAACCTTTGCAGGTGTTTTGAGTTGATTAGCTGATTGGCATGTCAAAATATTCTAATTTTTTGAGATAGTGAATTGGTGGGTTTTTGTTAAATGTGAGCCAAAATCATCACAATTAAAAGAACCAAAGATTTAAACTACTTCAGTCTGTGTGCATTGAATTTATTTAATACACGAGTTTCACAATTTGAGTTGAATTACTGAAATAAATGAACTTTTCCACGACATTCTAATTTATTGAGATGCACCTGTATATATATATATATATATATATATATATATATATTTTCCACCTTTATTAGATAGGTAAAGTGGAGAGGACAGGAAACAGCCCTTCCCTCGCTAACTTCCCTCCATCTCATGGACTCGGATGTAGGTCACTGCTTACATTGCGCGAGTGTCCACTACTGGCGGAACACGTGCAATGGGTTTAACTGGAAAACCCTAAACCCTTGATTACTTGGAGCATGTTGAAGGTTGATGTCAATTTGTAGAATTTGTATGATTTTTGCAACTGAGAAAACAACGTTTTCGAGATTGATGCAACCACAGTTTCAGGTAAAGTTTAGTTGTAATTTCAGAGGCTTATGTATAAATCTCGTATGTTTAATTTTATTTATTTTTTTTATTAGAATGAATTGTTAGAAAGGATTAATCAAGATTTACACAAACGAAAATGTTAACATAACAATGAACACATAGGCTATAACTGTGTGATAAACAGTTTAAGGTAGCTACAAGTGTTATGCTGTTAAATCTCAATATAACTTTTCTAAACTGCTTAATTGAACTAACTTCACTTCCATCATACATTAGAGTTGTGTGGGGGGTGGGGTTTATGAAGTGCAACATGCTGTCACGTCACAATCAAGTTGCATTTTGGGATATTGAGCTGCCTGATGCGTACAACAGAGTAGACTCGCTTCCTCGGTCAATATTGAAGGGTTGGGGGTCTGTCAACAGAAACTTCCCTCGTTCACTGAACAAAGTGGAACGGACTTCCAAAATGGTTGCGGGGATTCCCCTGAAGGGAAGTGCTTAGGGGAGTTAGCGAGTGGATGTTAACAGTGAAATGGAACGCAGCCCTAGTCTCCACTTTCACTTCCAGAATGTGAAAGTAAAAGTGGAGATTTATAGTAGAAAAGGTCTTAAATATTGATCTGTTTCTCACCCACACTAATATCACTTCAGAAGTCCTAGATTTAACCACTGGAGTCTTATGGATTACTTGAACGCTGCCTTTATGATTTTTAGAGCTTCAAAGTTTTGGTCACAGAGCTGAGATATTTTTCTAAATATCTTCATTTGTGATCTGCAGAAGAAAGTCATATACATCTGGTATGGCATGACAGTGTGTAAATGATGAAATCATTTTTCAGTTTTGGGTGAACTATCCCTTCAATGAAGTTTTTTGACTTCACAAACTTGAAGTAATACGTTTGACAGTGCAACAACACTTGCCATTTTGCAACAAAAAAAAAACTACAACATGTTGACTAACTGCTCACCTCGGAGTCTGTGTTTGTGTAGCCCTTCTGAAGCTTGTTCATGGAGCTGGGCCGGACTGTGGGGAACGTCCATACAGGACACTGGTCTCTGTCATCACCATCTCCATCCCTGTTAATGTATGAGGAGAAGTGGAGAAAAATGCTATAAATCATTAGGATCAATTCACCAGTTATCCAATTAAAAGGACAGTGCTTGAAGTAATGAGAGAAGACAGAAATAAATAATATATCATTATGAATGAGAGGGCAAGAGTTATTGATTGCTTGTACATCATAATGGATGGATGGCTTACATGTCAGAATCATCTGAGCTGGACTCGTGGCCCTCAGATTTCCAGCGCCGGTATCGGTCAATGAGCTCTGTCAGATAGGATGTTTTCTTGGTGTAGCGCGTGATGAATTTGTGCTTCAGTAACTCCTTGGCAGTGGGCCGCTGTACAAACAGACCAGTGAGGTCATGGTCAATATGCTCAATGCTTTTACAAATGTCTGCATGACTAAAATGTTTAAGTTAAGGTTCCTGCACTTTTTGTTTTACCATTAAATTTCCATAACTTTTCCAGGTTCTTATCAGTCATTGTGATTCGTGATTTACACTGGTTTGTTAATGAATCATTTAGACCGATTTATTAACAGGTTCATCCACTTCATTGAAAAGAACCAACCCAAATGATTCACTCATTAATCAAACATAACTTTGACCTGTAAAGCCCTGTTCACACATGCAGCGACATGATCTCATTCATTTTCAATGAGAGCTGGCAACTTCCAGTGACAGGAGCAACAGCAATCGTCGGCAACCCGATGTGGACATGTCCAGCGAAAAGTTAAACTTCATGCAAAAGAGGAGCGACTTTTGCGAAATTGTCAGCAGTGTGAGTAGGTTTGATTCATACACTGATCGATTGTTCATCTTGATAATGATATAAGGCATTGAGAACTATTGCAGGTCATATAAAAACAGCAGAACATTTTAAGCGACAAGAAAGCTGCCAATGATCTGTGATCAAATTTTCAAAAAAGATACGGCCAGACGTACAGTCCACCAATAACATTAGAGCAACAGCAGTAGGAACACCCACTAGCGACTTGTGTGCCCTTCAAATAGAGTCGGAAATATCATACTTACGAGTTCCGAGGACATGAAAGATCAAGTGAAGTCTTACTTACGAGTGGGAAACTCTGAATTCTAGATGATACAAGAGTTGCCGAGATGGGATGTTGGGAGGTGCGTGTTGACAGGAAAGATGATGGAAACGAACGATTTGGAAATGAATATTTCAACTTCTGTACTTTATTTGAATAATATTAATTTGTTATATATGACAATATTCTAATTACTCACCTATTGTGGCTTGTTTAAAGCAAATTAATTAATAATTTGTTAGATACCATGCATTTTTAAAGCTTATATGTTGTGAATAATTGATGGAAATGTATTCATTTTTGTTTATTCACTGGTACAACAGAAAAAGAGCTTTTGCCGTCATTCATTGTGTATTTGTTTGAGTTTGGCTTCTTCTGGGGGCCTGGGTAGCTCAGCAAGTAAAGACACTGACTACCACACCTGGAGTCGCAAGTTCGAATCCAGGGCATGCTGAGTGAGTCCAGCCAGGTCTCCTAAGCAACCAATTGGCCCGGTTGCAAGGGTGGGTAGAGTCACGTTGGGGTAACCTCCTTGTGGTTGTTATAATGTGGTTCTTGCGCTCGGTGGGGCGCGCGGTGAGTTGTGCATGGGCGCCACGGAGAATAGCGTGAGCCTCCACACACGCTAGGTTTCTGTGGTAACGCGCTCAACAAACCACGTGATACGATGCGTGGATTGATGGTCTCAGACGCAGAGGCAACTGAGATTCGTCCTCCACCACCCGGATTGAGGCGAGTCACTACGCCACCGCGAGGACTTAGGAGTGCATTGGGAATTGGGCATTACAAATAAAAATTTTTTTTTCAAAAATGTTAAAAAAAAAAAAAAAAAAAAAAGAGTTTAGCTTCTTCCGTATTTTGTTTCCCACTTGAATGTGTGACATGTCGTATTAACCAATGTCCGACTCGGAGGTACGAGCTTCCTGGGTCCACTTGAAGGCAGTAATAAAGTACAGAGACTAGCAACATCAAGAGATAGTCATTGCATGTGTGAACAGAGCTTTAGTTTTGCTCTACAAAAGCTCTAAAATCAATATTTAGCTGATTAAAAATTTTAAATAAAGCAAAACTAGAAAAATTAAATTTCAAGTCTTTTAAGATTTACTATTTTATTTACATTTCCAGGACTGGAAAGGTCCATTTTAAAATTTGCCGATACTACATTTCCAGGCTTTTCATGATCACGGGAACCGTAATTAGTACTTCATTTACGTGTTAATTGAGATTTAAAAGGACTTTCACAATGAACTTCAAACAAAGACTAATATATTACTCACACAGAAAACGTTGTGAAAATGTTGTGTAACCCAATGCCAGTGCCAAATACTCACAAAGCGTGGGTCTTTATTGAGGCAGGCCTCCACAAACTCTTTGAAGGGTTTGCTGTAGGACCCCTCCAGTGTCGGGGGAGTGTTCTTGGGAATGAGAAACAGCACTCGCATGGGGTGCAGTTCTGAATTTGGGGGTTCCCCCTTAGCCAGTTCGATAGCTGTGATTCCCAAGGACCAAATGTCTGCCTGCAGCCGAAAAGACAACCAAGAAGTCTAGGTTTTATCTCAATAGGTCATCAATAAATGCTTCCACGATGACATTATATAAATGTTTAGGAAATATATGAGTAGCTGCTACAATGCTAAAATACAAAACTCCACTAGTGACTGGTTTCTATGCCCACCACTTTAAAAAACAAAAAAAGGCTTTGGAACAGTTTTAGCACCCCAGCCTTTCTGCCAGAATGCTGAATGTTTGTTTTCACAGCTCTGTAAGCACATTTGCACATTAATATTCTGACTGTGCATGAAACTCGTAAGTGACCAGATTGTTCTCTTGCATCCTAAGAAAAGTCCATTCCTCTATTCCAGTCTCCGTAGAATTTCCGCACCTTAAAGTCATAAGCAGACTGTTTGATGACCTCTGGAGCCATCCAGAAAGGAGTTCCCACAAAAGTGTTTCTCTTGATCTGGGTGTCTGTGAGCTGTCCCGCCACACCAAAGTCTGCCAGCTTCACATCCCCCTGCTCAGACAGCAGCACGTTGGCAGCTGTCACAAGACAAAAACATGAATCATCAGCACAGTTCTCAAATAAATTGCGACAAACAGAAACCAAGTGATTAAATTTAAACACTTTCCAAGCTAGCCTGATTGAGTAGGCGGACGTGTATATGATCACACCTTTGATATCACGGTGAATCTTCCTCTCTGAATGCAAGTATTCCAGTCCCTTCAGAATCTCCCTCAGTATAGTGGCAATATACGTCTCCTCTAGTGGCCCTGGTTTCAGCTGAGAGGTGGGGAGGACAATTTAATTTCTGTTTTCATCATGTCTATCTAGATGCAAGTCTAAAGCTTGTGATTTTTAAGACCACATACAGTAAATATGCACATGAAATTATTCCAATATTTGGAGAGCCACTGTTGTTCTACTTACAAGATCTAAAGCAGAGCCACCTCCTAAATACTCCATGATGATCCACAGCTTAGTTCCCTTTAGACGATGACAAACATAACATGAGTACCATTTCTATATTCTACATTTAGTATTTAAATGGAAATCTTTAAATGTTTATATTTAAATAATAAATACATGGCACTAACCACAACAAGATTTAATTTCCAGGGAGTGCACATAGTGATAACATAAATAGCTTGAATGCACCTGAAGTCCATAAGTGCATAAACGTAAATATTAGGGATGTCCCAATACTGGTATCGGAATCGTGCCCGATACTGGGCTCATGTACTTGTACTCGTAAAAATGCTCTGATACAAAAAAACGATACTATCTGAGGTACAAATGTCATTGCGTAAACATTCAGTGCACAAATTAAAATCATCTTATGTCCTAGTGTGATTATTAAACTGCAAAGGTTGCTATTTAATTAGACAAATATATAGTTTGCATGTGATGTGTGCTTCAAAGTAAACAGATCTTGTTTTAAGAATGTATGAAAATAAAGATAAAGCCATCTGCTCATACCAAGGAGCTCTAAAACACATTTGTATTCAGTATTCATTTAATGAAATAGGAGCCTTTTTTGGTTTAATAAACACACTGGGTTACGTAGCGACCTGCAATTCCAGAGGTGAGAAGTTACAATCAAAAACACACAGAAACGGAAAGGGCTTCAAAATAAAAGCTTCCACCAAAAGAAAAGCTAAATTTAAATGGAAAAAAGTGCGACAGAAATATATCACTATTGTATAGTTATGTAATATTTACTGTTATCCTACTTAGGGTTGAAACGATTAGTCGACGTTATCGACAACGTCGACAATAAAACATTGTCGTCAAACATTTTCACTGTCGAACAGTCGTTTGATCTCATTAAATGTAACATGAGATTACATTAAACTGATGCGCGAGAGCAGCACTGCAGCTCGCGCCTGACTGAAGAGAGGAAGAATTACACAACTCACAGTCCAGATGCACTCTAAACTTTTCAAACAGATTCAGGTGATGAAGATCGCAAAGTATGAGGGAATTATAATGCAAAAATATCAAATAAGTAAATACAGAAGCACACTCGTTGTGGAATAAGTGGAGCTGGAGCAAAACATGCATGTTGAGCGTCTTTAAAGGAAACATCTTAAGAACAGTTATATTTAATGCATTATAGCTTTATTAAAGTTCAAATAATACAGAAGCAGATCATGTAAATAACTACAAACTCCAGAACTGATATTTCTCTGTGCAGTCAGCGCCTCTTCTATGAGCTGCGCGAATGTCCCGATCTAAGGGGGAGAGATTGAAACTGCACCCAGCTGAGGTACACTCTGTCGCGGGGACGCTCGTCCCTCGAGCACGCTTGCTGCAGCTAGATTATAACGTGATGGCTCGCAACTTATTGAATCATAATATATGTCACTGTGCATTTCATATCATGAAGAAAATTGGCAATATGCAGCTTTATTTATAAGAGAGAGTTTGTTTTTTTGTGAGTTAAAGATGGATTGAAGTGAACAGAAAGGTGAGAGAAGGTAGTCTTCGCCCATTATACACTGCAACAAAATACGTTTTTGATTTGTTTTTGTTTTGGCTTGTTTTCTGATATAAATATCTAAAACTCCTTTAAAACAACGTACATTTTATTTAGCAGCTATACTGCAGAAGAAAAAAGTGTAATCTGAGAATGTTGAATATAATATTAAAAATAAAAATATTTAAAAATATCTAAAAACATATAAGATATTTAGACTTGCTTTTAGAGAATATATATTGAATATAAGTATATTTTGTCTTTACTGCACTGGCAGAAATATAAACAAGTGAAAAAATACACTTAAAAAATACACTTATATTTAAGATACATTCTCTTAAAGCAAGTCTAAATATCTTATATGTTGCTTCTCAAGTAAATGTATCTTGTTTTAAGGATTTTTAGACAATTGTAAATGGAAAACAAGACAAAAACACTTGATAACAGTAGGATTTGCAGTGAATTTTTTACTGAATTAAACTTAATAAAAAGTATTTTTTTTCCCTTTAATTCAGTGAATGTCATTTACAGGTATTTTTAAATTATGATTTTGTCCTCTTTATTGTTAGTAAGCATGTTTATACAACCTTTTAAGTCAGGGCACAAGCTGAATAATAATTTAAGAGCTAATGATTAATCGTTGCAATAATCGACCGAACAGTCAAATAATCATTAGATTAATCGATTATCAAAATAATCGTTAGTTGCAGCCCTAATCCTACTACATCTACGACTAATAATAATATTAAATCAATAATAATTATTTTATATTTAAGGGTGCACTCAGTATTTTTTTACACTAACACCTAGTGTGCTGGATGCTGCATTATTCAAACACAGTAGTTTTCAGCAACCAATGCCATTGTAGAAATTCACTATGCACAGTAAACCAGGATTCATTTAATCAATTAGTGAATGTGTCAAATAACAGGACGGTTACTGAGATTAAGCAAGTAGTATTCAGCTGGTCATGTGATTCTAACATGGCAGCCCCCATGAGGCACCCCTGCCTCATGTAGAATAAAACAACTTTTATAAGGTTACTAATATGACTGAACTCTTCATCTCACATGAGTGGTCATGATTTTATACATATGCTTCAAAATTACTATTAATTTCTTTAGAAGTAAAACTTTTTAAATGAGGAAAAAAATTAGAGTGAACCTTTAAGCAATATCTCACATCTGTGATCCTCTGTAATGCAGCACTTTATTTGACAAAAAATAACTCCAATGTTGTATTCTGGATAAAAATAATACAATATTATATTGAAAATTAAATGTTCTATTTTCATTTGATTACAGTTTTAATGAATTCATTTATATAGACCCCATTTTGATGATCAAATTGAAATAAACTGTTGAATATAGAATAAAAAAAACAACAAAAATAAATAGGTATCGGTATCTGCGAGTACAGAAAAGGAAGTATCGGTACTCGTACTCATTCTCAAAAAATTGAACTGGGACTTCCATAGTAAATATGACTATATAATGAGTGCTTTTAATGGATTCTTTGTATTGTAGATCGAGTGTACTCACAAGTTGCTGAATGAACTTGTGAGAAAGTGTAACACATCTGATATATTGTGGGTAAGTCACGCTTATTTTGTGTGCGAGTATTCATCTTAAAAGATGCAGTATTGATGTAAAAGCACTCTCAATATTCAGTGCATGTACATGCCTAAGATCTCTAACAACGGGAGAGTTTACCTTCAGATATGAGCCATAGTATTTGGTGACATAAGGGCTGTCACATTGGCTGAGCACCGTGATCTCCTGCTGAATGTCCTCGATCTCATCTTCTGCCTCCTCCAGGTCAATGATCTTGATGGCCACCACCTCTTTGGTGCGATTGTTGATGCCCTTATAGACCTCACCAAAAGACCCCTTCCCAATGCGCTCCTGCTTTGTGAAATACTCCTCCGGGTCAAGCCGGGAATTCTAGTGAGTATGCAAGAGAGACAGTACAGCTGTCATGAAGGATACACTGTCAATGACAGGTGTAGCTTAAAAATGACAATGACACAATGAATCATCCTAGGATGCTTTACATATAGTGGAATGCTCTTTCATGCACGTTTCAACAAATTTAAGCATATCTAAAATTCTAAATAAAATGACAGACATGACATTAAAGTGATTAAGAAGCTATGAAGAAAATGTCAAGCTTTGAGGATACCCAAACACAATGTACCGTTAGATAACAACAGTACCTGGCTTTACAACTCAACAACTACAGAAATGACTTGCATGCCATGCCAGGCTAGCACTAAACCTGCCAGTCATTTTAATGATTATTAGATTAATACCTCTGTATCCAGAATGAATAGACTCAGCTGGGCTGCGGATTTACCTGATTCTGCATGTCGCGGAGGTGCGCCATCCTGACGGCTGGTCGGTGTGGATGACAGCAGCTGTAGCCCTTTCTGCCAAAGGAGGGGTGCTGGAAAACTCTTCAACGTTTTGCTCCTCCGATGCCCCTGCTTAGCTCGATAGCTTTTACATAGAAAAACACCTCTGCATGTCCTGTCGGTCTGCCGTGTTTTCGGCCTCCAATCCCCTGATGGCGGACCCCGCAGCCTGGCGAGAACAAACGTTAGGTGTCGTGTAACTCCATGTATGAAAACATTTGCCTACGAGCAAATCTGTTTCCGCGTGTTAATATTTTATATTGATCAGCGCACGTTCGGGCGGCTCTTCGTTTATTGCTTCGGAAGAACAAAATAATAGGCGCAGTCATTGGCGCATGCGCGTCTTCTGATTCACTGAATGCGGAATTGTGGGAGTTGTAGTTCCACTGGTTAGTGGTCCGCCATTGGCAGAGTAACAAAGTAAGAAAATTAATTTGTCTTGAATCTGGTATCTGTTAAAATTTAATATATTTCATAACATTCCATTCTAGACCTAACTTTTACCGGTTTTAGTGCCTCTGCAGACACCTTTGTGACCCTTAGCTAGCTGTCAGATTAGTTCTACAGTATATTTGGTGACTGACAACAAACACATGAACCACCTACACATGAAACATGAAACAGTGATTACATTACTACCAGATAGCACACGTACATCTCCGAGATGTCTGTTTTAGATCTTTTAATCTGGAAAGCATCACAATCTAATTCACATCTACTAAACATCTTAAAGGGATAGTTCACCCAAAAATGACAATTCTGTCATCTACTCACCCTTATGCCATCCCAGATGTGTATGACTTCCTTTCTTCTGCAGAACACAAACAAATATTTTTAGAAGAATATTTCAGCTATGTAGGTCCATACAATGCATGTGAATGCATTGGTGATTGGTGATCACGATTTCAAGCTCAATTACACTTCCTATAGCGACATCTAGTGCTCTGCGCATGGGTCAAGCACTAGGAAGCATAATTTACAGTGTGTACAGCAATCAGAAAATCTAAGCATTTGAAAATGTGTTGTTTGTATTACAAGTTTCCATGCAAAAGGCATACATGTAGGCTATAAAGTGTGTGCCATCTTTGTTTTGGTCACTTTTGGTCAGATAGTTCTTATATTTCTTTTGGTGATGGGAAAGGCATGCAATGAATACTGCACAAATCTCCAGTGTTAGGACCAGTGTTGAGCTCTGTTATGGTCAATATTTTCAATATTGCATCAATAATGATTTCAAGCTTTCCTTGCACTTAAAAAAAAATAAAAAATAAAAATGGGTTTCCCATATGGTGGTGGTGGTGGTGGGGGTTGTGTTCCCTCGAGCCCTGTCTTTATGTGCTTTTTGGACCTTCAAAGTTCTAGCCAACATTCACTTGCATTGTATGGACCTACAGAGCTGAGATATTCTTCTAAAAATCTTCATTTGTGTACTGCAGAAGAAAAAAAGTCATACTCATCTAAATTATGAGAGAATTTTCATTTTTTGGTGAACTATTCCATTAAGGGTTAGATCAAGAAGAAATTGCTCCTGAAGATAATGATTAAAGGTCACTGTTTTTTACAATTATCAATCTGACTTGCACATGAATTCTCACCTTTTAAAGCCTTTTCTGGGAATAAAAAATTCCACTACTGTCATATAAATATGATGATCACAAAAAAGACTTTGTAACAGTGCTTTGTAACATGCATGGGGTGATGTGGTGGATTCTAGATTCAAACACAGGCCTTTAAACGGTTGTGTTGGTTTGTAATGAGAGGATTAGTTAGCTAAACATAGACCGATAATAACTTACCCGGTGAACCACTAGCAAGGCATGAATGAACTTGCTGATTCTAGGGGAAGGATCTTTTTATAGAAGAAATAATAGTCTGTCAAAAATGCCTTCACACCTGGGGCTGTTTGTCAAAAGCCTCTTTTAATATCAGTGTTTTTAAGAAATGACAATTGCTGATTTATTGTGTGAATTTGATGAATGAACTGATTTGACTGAGCTTATTTGTTTTCAATTGATTGTATATGTAATACTGTTTCATAGACTGAAAACAACACATATAGGCTTATATGCTCATCCTGAGCTGCGCCAGAGAAGGATGGCTTGGGCACTGTTTATATTTGGACTAAGCCGTTCAACTTGGGAGTTGGTTAAGTGGTTACCTAAGCCTTCCAGGTAAGGAGAAAAAAAGTTTCCAAGTGTCCGACCTCAATCCTTTTCGTCAGAGCGAGCGGACAGAACAATGGAAATATGACAGCCCATTTCAACGTATTCAATTTTACTGCGAAAAACGAAGGGCTATTGGAAGGGATAAGATGACACATCACTGTAAATTAAAAAGGACAGCAGCGGCGGAACTTGACGATCGATCAGTTCAAAGCAATTGGCTCGCAGGGGGATTCAGTATGGCGATGTTTTTTCCCTGATTGGCTCTTTACATCTCAGTGAACCTGTGTCAGATAAGCGCAAACGTTTTGAAATTCATCTGGAAACTGTCGTGGACAACGCACTTTGCTTGGCTAGAAAAAGTTATGTAGGCTGTTGTGTAGCTATTGATCGTGCCAACCATGCGAGAAATCAACACGTTGCGGCGTTCCTCGGTGTTCGCCGCGGAAAAAGAGCTCGTCTCCCAGTCAAAAGAGCTTTGTAGAGACTTCATTCACTCCAGAATTATAAGAGAAGGACTCAGCTGGTCAAAAGTTGAACCGGATCTGCCTGCGCCACACGGAACTCTTGTAGATGTATCTACGGTGCTTCGTAAATTAGGTAGGCTAAGAGAACCATGAGTGATTGTGAATTAATTGCAAAGTGCTCAATAACAGGTGTGATGATATCAGTATTTAACTTCTGTTGTTTTCGGTTAATAGTTTGATAAGTTATTCTAGACTTATGATACCATTTCAGAACATCAGCAATTTAAAATCATGTTCAGATCGTAGAATTTGTAGGGGCCGTTCACACCTAAAGCGTTCTTGCGCTAAAAAAGAAAGACGCATCGCCAACGAATAGAGCACAACGCAGGTGTATCCAGACGTGTTAACAGTTCTTTTTAAAAGGAATATCCCAGGTTCGATACAAGTTAAGGTCAATCGACAGCATTTGTGGCTTAATGTTTATTACCACAAAAAATAATTTGGCTCATCTGTCCTTTTCTTTTAAAAAGCAAAAATTAGGCACTTAGAATGGAAGTGAATGGGGCCAAATTTGGGAGGGTTTAAAGGCAGAAATGGGAAGCTTTTAATTTTATAAAAGCACTTACATTTATTCTTCTGTTAAACTCGTGTATTATTTGAGCTGCAAAGTTGTTTAAATTGTAATTTTTTACAGTCGTTTTAGGGTTTGTTGACATTACATCATCATGGCAACGAAGTTGTAAAATTGGCTAAAACTTTACACAGAAAAGGTTAGTAAGCAATTTTATCACACTAAAACCATGTTAACATACATATTGTTTATGTCTTGTGGCTATTCTTTTGAAAAAGTGAGTATTTTAATATATACTGATTGGCCCCATTCACTTCCATTATAAGTGCCTCACTGTAACCCCGATTTTTGCTTCTTCTTCTTCTTTTTTCTTTTTTTTAAAGAAAAGGAACCTGGAAAAATCCTTTTAAATTGAAATGGTGTCTAAAAAAACACGCTCCTACACGAGACGCTGAAAAAAAAAATGAGACATGGTGAAACGGGCAAAGACAACATACGATTGCAACAAATTAGACAGGTTCTTAGCAGTAGCCTAGTGTGTCGTTTCCTTTTTTTACTTTTTCATTTTAAGTGGTTAAAGCTTTCCTTGTTCTCCTCATTCAGATCCTAATGTGATGCTGTCAGATTTAAGTAGTTTGTGTGTGTATTTAAGCAGTTTTACAGGTTTGTTGTATGTTTTACAGGTGATGAGCTGGAATGCATGCGGCCCTATGTGTATCGTAATATTGCAAAGCAGCTGAACATTAGTGTAGCAGTTGAGGCAGTGGTGTCGGATGCATTTCTCTCTGTAGCAACAGAGATCCTATCCATGGGTAAGTGAGTTGGAAGAAAATACAACAGATTTGAGAGCATCTAACTTTGTGACAATAGACTTACAATTAAAACGAAGGGATTTCTTAACTTAAGGAGTTTCTTGCAACCGGGCACGTCATAGGGTGCGTCTATGAAAGAATGGCCTTGCATTTAAGGCAATCTACATTTTCTTTTATTTCTGTTAATTACTTGCCCGGTTGGGAATTGAGGTTGTTTGGGGACAAACATACTGCAGCATTGTACATTAGGGCATCATGAATAGGCCTACTATAAATAGAATTAATTTTGAGTCTGGGAGTTCTTCAGAATGTAAATGAAGCAGTGTTGTCTGCACAGGGTTTGGGCATTTAAAAAAAAACGTTTCAGTTCTGGACATTCTTTCCCTTATGTTTTATTTTATAGTAATTTAAAATCAATACATTTTTAGTCAGATTGCCTTTACGGATTGAACTTCATCTAAAAGTGTAGTGAAGGATATTATTTACTGGACTTTAGAGATGCATTTTAGAGGTGCACTTTAAACATCAATTTCCCTCATGGTTTAGAGACATGTTTATTTTTTTATTTGTCTGTGAAAAATGGAAAAACCCCTAAAAAGGACATATCCACATTCTTCCCTTTGTACATATTTGGTCACATATTTTATCTTGGTTCTGCAGCTGTTGATGTACATGGGACTTGTAATGTAGTCCATAACCATGGCAACATCGTTCCACTGCCCAATGATCTTCTCACAACCTTTTAACCAGTCAGACAAGAATAGAACTGTGAGACCTGTGAGGAATTATCTTAAATGAACATTGAAGATAAAGGAACGTGAAACAGTTGGCGTAGTCCCTGATGGTTGGCTCATCATCATCAGTGACGCCTGACAGTGTGTAATGAGACTTAACAGTGTTAGCCTTGTTGTTATATCATTGCCACAGCAGAGCTGTTGCTCTCCTTATTAGAAGAGGGTTTTTAGAAAACTAATCTAAATTGTCTCAGATGTAGATTGGCAGTTGCATGCCCTGTTTTATCCTTGGAATTGTTCTCAAAGTGAAAGGCCTTTTGTTTTCAGAGGAGCATTGTAATTGGAGATTATACTAAAATGCTTAATTTTGTTGCATGATTAAATGTAAACACAGCTATTAGCCATGGTGGGTTACACTTTCTTGTAGTTTAACTGTTTTGCAGGTTAAAGCAGAATTTCACACAATATTTAATATGTGCAGAAATTGCTACTTGTTCGATTTTCTTAAAATGATCTAAAGCAATACAGTTCTAGAACATTTTGTCACAACTTGATTTCATTGCACGTGGAACCACTGTCCATGATTGAAGCAAGTTCAGCCAAAGAGCTATTTGTGTGTGTGCTTTTGTCCCATGTGAGAACAAGAGATTTGAGGTGCTCAAAAGGAATTTCTGAGTAGCTTTCTAGATCTGCTCACAGAACTACTTTAATTTTTAAGGGATCACATGGGGGAAAGTGGTGGCCATTTATGCTGTAGCTGCTGGCCTGTCTGTGGACTGTGTGCGACAGGGCCATCCAGTCATGGTGCACACCATAGTGGACAGTCTGGGAGAGTTTGTGCATAGGAGCCTGGTGCCATGGCTCAAAAAGAGAGGAGGATGGGTAAGTGGCCATTCTCTGTAATGCCATGTACCAAGAGTAATCCTGACCTCTAAAGGCTATATCGGGAAATCCTTTACTGTTGTCAACTTATGGCTATACAGCACCAATGTGCATTAATGCAGTGGTTTTCAAACGGTTTTGCTTAAGCACACATACAGTATTTTAGATTGAACATCAGATGTGACCCAACACATTACCAAAATGTATTATCATATAAAAGTAAGAACTGTCCTAAAAATTAAACGTAAATTTGATTAATATTACTATGAACTGCATTGGCCCAACAATGTGCAAAATTATTAAATCACATAGGCTGAATAGGAAAACTGACAATTTTCGAAATAGATAAACAACAGCAGAAGTGTGATTTACCAGCATAACACAAGGAACAAACACTGGGCCAAACACTGTATAAGTATTAGCCATATTATTTAGTGACAGATGAATTTGCATCATAATACAGTAGAACTTGACTGGACTCACAGCCTTTGACCATAACAACAAAAGATATGGGAAGTGTTTTCTTCCATTAAGAAGTAGATAAGCCTGTTTATTTTGTTTCATAACTATGCAAGATTATGTGGTTCGTTGCAATGTAATATGCATTTAGCATTGTTTTCCCCAGCTGTCTTTGTGACCCCTATTAGAATAGACCTGTGACCAGTTCAGAACCACTGCATGTATCTAATTATTTTCTTTGTCCTGTAGTTTGAGACTACTTTTAAGGGCTTATTACACAGGCACCATTATGGATTGGGTAAAACAACTCTTAAAGTCATGTTAAAGTGGTTTAGCATGTTAAATAACAGCTTATTTCTTTTTACCTCTCTTTCCAGGGGGACATTTCAAAATGTGTGGTGAACATGGACTCTAGTGCTTGTGCTCGTGCTCATTGGTTATCAACAGCTGTATTAACATGGAGGCAGCTCTTAAAGACTATGTACATCTACCTGACAAAGTAGCCTTGTGAAGGGAATCATGATGACTGAGAACTGAATCATGCCCTCCCAGAACTATTTGAATGATCAATTGTACTGTTTGTGGAGTCCTGGCGAGCAAACAGTCCCTCACAAAGGTCATAGTACGTTATCCAGGTTCATTTGCACCTTAATTTAATTTTACCTTTATCATAAAAACATACTATGCATAGACTGCTATGACCCAAAAGTCTGGGAGCAGATGGCACTGCTATGTTCATTGTTGGAGCAACAATGTCTTTCCTCCGCAGTTTGTCTTTGAAATAAGGTCTGAAGGTAATGTAGCTCCTTTTGTGCTGATGATGTATTGTTTTATACTGAATGACTGTGATGTTGAGTGAAACATTGTAATTTCTGACTCTGTTTAACAAACAATTGTCAGATTTTTATTTTTACAAAATTGCTAAAATTATGTTTGGAGTGTCACTTTGCACTTTGAGTAATTATGGTTTGTGTGGTGTGTGTATAACACTTAAATTGTCACCAGCTGTATACATCTTAAAGATTTTTACCAATTTGTGTATATAGAGCAATTGAAAGTAATTAAACTGAGAAGGAATAGAAAAGGGAAAACACACATAACCAGGCAGCTATATGTCAGTGCTTTAATGATCCCATATTCCCTTTAAATTACAATGTACAGACATTAAAACCTATGCTGTAGTTCAGTACTTGTTACTGGAAATAATTTATACACTGATCACAGATTTTGGAGGTTTACTCATAACACTTTATAATAAGGTTCCATTTGTAAACATTAGTTAAAGGGAACTATTCCTATAAGATTAATTTATCTTAAAGGAATAGTTCAACCAAAAATGAAAATTCTCTCATCATTTACTCACCCTCATGCCATCCAAGATGTGTATGACTTTCCTTCTTCTGCTGAACACAAAGATTTTTAGAAGAATATCTCAGATCTGTAGGTCCTTATAATGCAAGTCAATCAGTACCAGAACTCCCAAAAACGAAATAAAGTCAGCAGGAAAGTAATCCATATGACTCAAGTTGTTACTGTTGACAAGATTTATAGTGAAAAATTAGTTATATTTTGGTCTGTTCATTGATTAAACCAGTGGAGTCTGATAGATTAGGTTTATACTGACTTTATCCCTTTTTGGAGCTTTTGGAGTTCTGGTCTCCATTCACTTGCATTGTATGAACCTACAGAGCTGAGATATTCATCTAAAAATCATAGTGTTCTGCAGAAGAAAGTAATACACATCTGTGATGGCATGATGGTGAGTAAATTTAGAAAATTGTAATTTTTGGGTGAAAGATTAATAAATGCAGTTTTAAAATATTATTCGTTGTTAGTTCACGATACCTAATAAATTAACTAATACTAAAAAAGGGAACCTTATTGTAAAGTGTTACTGGTTATTTCATATTTTTATTTTGTTAAACTTAATCTAAACACCAGTCTCTTAAAAAACAAGAGTTCTCCGTGATCCATGTTTAAACAATTTATTATGCAAAAAAGCTTTTATTCTCTGATTTAGTTGTTCTAAATTACAGCAAACATACCAAGAAGGGACCTCTCTAATGTAACAGTATTTGCAATGTTTTTTTTCCCAGACAGATCACATCAGATAACATTCCAAGTCACACATATATTGCCTATAGCATTTCCATCACCTGCAGGTTGCTATATGTGAACCATCAATATTTTGCATCAAACAAGACATAAATAGCACATTAGTACAAGTGCTTTTTGGTATCACATCTTCCTCCCACATTTCAGCTGGTCAATCAGTCCTGCGGTAGGTGATGTGCAAATGCTGTGTCAGAGGCTGTCCTTCCAGTGCCATGGAGACGGTCTGTTCCAATCTTCCATCCGGCTTTAGCTGGATGTGCCTGGAGATCTGATCAAAATAGAATTTATTAATGAAACATTAATTTTTAAGCCTATATTACATGGCAAAAAGGATGTGGACACCCCAACACTACACCCATATGTGCTTTCAAAGCCCACGGGCATTAAAGGAGTTGCCTCTTCCTTTGTAGCTATAAGCCTCCACACTTTTTGGATGGCTTTCCACTAGGTATTGAAACATGACTGCTGGGGATTTGCTCCCATTCAGACAGAAGGACATCAGGTACGTTGGGCAACTGGGCATGTCTTGCACTGTTCCATTTCACCCCAAAGGTGTTCATTGGATTTCATGTCAGAGTTTGTTCCAGACCAGTCAAGTTCTTCAACATAAGACTGAGTTAAAATGTCATGACAGTGTCATGTTACCAATACACTTTTTGCCATGCAGTGTATTTTATAATACCAGCAGTGTAGGGTAAGTTACTCAAAAAAATAGTAATCCAGTACAAATTACTACTTATTTTGCTAAAATTGTTATCATATTACTTTACTAATTACTTAATTGAAAAAGGAATCACATTACTAATACATTTACTTTTAAGTCATTCTCTAAAACCCTTGCTCAACAAATTCAAAACAATGTCAATATTTCTTTCTTGTTCATTGTTACACACAAGTCATTCACTCAGCTCCTCACATTTCTCCTTCACAATGACTTGTTACAAGGCAATAATTCATGTATTCTACATAAATAATATATTAGAAATAAGCATAACCCTATAATGTACTTAAAAGTAATTAAATGAAAGTCAGTAACTGTACTCTGATTACAAGAATGTAAAATGTAATGCATTGCACTACTTTTTTTTTTTTTAAGTAATTAGATAACAGTAACGTATGACCTTGTAAATGGATTACACCCAACACTCTTTACCAGTTAAGGACTGTTCAAGTGTTGTTATTTTTCTGTATGAAATATGTTTGTTATTAGGTGGAATGTTAATTATCATGAAATGCATGTATAAAATGTGCAATATTAGAATGCATCATTGTTCCACTGTTGCACTGCTGTGAGCTGATAAGACATAAAACAGTCAGTATGCTTTTTGAAACCTGCTGAACATATGGCTCCTTAGCAAAAGATGTTCTAGCCAGAGTGGTGCAGTGCAAAGTCAACTGCTGTCCAATGAGCTCCCCCTCCTCAATCTCCACTAGACCTGAAAGAGTTGCAAACATTTGGTTTTAATAGATAATATTATATTAATTGCAATATTTTGCTTAGCGTACCTGACAGAAAAGGCTCAACATAAATCAAATACCTGAGTTTTGTGCGATGATGAAGGCCACCCTGTTTGTGCCTGGCTGAAACCTAATGAATCCACACTCCCTGTGAAGAGGCTTTTTGCTCTCAGCATGGAATGCATTAAACCTATAATAAATGAATAAATAAATGTTCACAACCATTCATACTTCTTATACAAACTGCAAAGTCTGACATTGAGTTAACAATATCAATAATAATAATTTTAAAAAAAGAGTAATGCCTTTTTTTTTTTTTTTTCTTACATAAAATTGATCACGGGCTGTCCCACATGTGAGAAATGGAGAGTCTCTGAGTAACGAAAAGGTGCGATAGAGGGGAAAGAGCCCTCTCCTGGCTCATCAGACTGCCATGTTCCCAGGAGCCAGTCCAGCGGCAGCACTGCGGGGTTTAGCTCCGCTGCGGACACACAGACAGCTATGTTAAAATGAGGTTAAAGCGGACAGTCGCAAACCATTAGTGCACCGTGAACCACGTATGGAAAATATGCGAGCGGTAAACTTTCGGTGGAGACACTGTCACTGAGCATTTTTTTCATTGTCATGATAATACCTTTGACGTTTGACCTATTCAATTAATAGACGACAGATAAAAGGCATTAGAAATAAGAAAAATCAAGTGTCTACGAATTTGAATGTAATCCTACCAGACTGACTGAATGGGCAAGACATTCCGCTCGAATATTTCAGATACCCAGGAATTTCTTAGCAGTGTATAAATTATATTAAATTTATTTAGGATGTCGCTGCGGCTGAACTACTATCTGTTTGCCATAAATACGTATTTACTTCCTGATTACACACGTAAAGGATTCTGGGAGATGTAGGCTAGTAATCAGGAGCTCTAACAATCAATTTGAGGCAAAATATTTGGATTTGAGAAAATAAAACTTTTCGATATCCTCTACACATTGTTATACACTTCGCTATAGCTAATATATATGTGTATGTATATTCTTGTGTTTATACTAATATTTAAAAAAACATTATAAATGGTTTATTTTCATGTATATTTTAATGAGAATTAACAACTTGATTTGTTAATATAACAAGTGGAAATTGATTTAACAAGAGGATATTTTAGTCTTTATGCAAGCCTTTGCTGCAAACAAAATGCATACCTGATATATTCAAGTACAGGCCCTGACTAGCCCGTTTAACCCTTAAATGCATGGGAATTTCACCAAGCACTCTTACATATTCCTTTAGAGACACGGCACGTATATCTATCACACATAGAGCTACAAAATGCCCAGATAGTGTAAAATTTTCAAAATATTTTCAAGGCAATAGAAAAATGATAGAATAAAATATATTTTGATGCTTTATTTTTCATATAGCCTATCAAAGAGATAACGCAATAAACCAGGACAAATCTAGAACAGGATTAATTACTTTCACACTGAAATTTCTTGAGATACAACTGGCTGTCAAACACATATTGAGCTACACATAACACATAATCTACACATAAGTATTTTCTCAGGCACTTACTGAGTTTAAATAGATGCACAACTTTCATAATTTCAGAAGTACACCCAAATGACAATAGTCATATCATACTGTTCATGTGTTACACTTGCTATAGTTTACTTCCATGCTGTTTCTTCATCAAGGTTGCAATCCAAAAATGTAGGCATCTGATTTGCTGCTTTGCTGCCTAAGTTAATGTGTTAACCAACAGCATTTGTGAATGACTTGAACTCTTAATGAAACTGGTATATAATATGGTATTTAATAAACTATATATAATATAGTACTCATTTCTATTGTAATAAACAAATAAATAGATATTGTGTGATAGTAAACATATAGACATGAAATAATCCTTCAAATATAATTTATGGAAGTGCAAAACAAAAAGTGTGTGTGTGTGTGTGTGTGTGTGTTAAACTATTTACAAGAGGAAGGTTGATGAAGATTTAAGAGGTGTGGGCATAACCTCCAAAAAATGGATGAGGTAAAGGGGGTTGAATGACAAATAGATACATATAACCCAATTACCAAATCAATACGCCTACATTTATTTATTTATTAATTAATTTAACATAGATAACTTAATAGGCAAATAATCGGACTTTTATGTATTTTAGACCAGGCAAGTGGTAATTATTTACGACACACAAAAAGGAACCTGACAGAAGAGTTTCGTATATTTGAGAATCATATTCTTGATCAACTTAGCGGCATCATTTGCTGATAATCAACATGTTATATTGGTCTCTAGGAAAGTAACGTCTTGTTAGTCCATTCATAGACCGTGCGGGTTACCGATTAAGAGGGTGAGTTCGAAACCTAAATGAAGTCATCATGGCTACTCTTCGTGAGTTTCTCCAGAGTTTGAGACAAAGCCTCAACAACAAAGTCCAACAAACTACATATGGAGATGCTCAGGATGGTGTCACAGAAGACGAAATTGCGCAGTTTGAAGGTGTAAGAAAGTAAGCAGTCGAGTCATTCTCAAACCTTGTGTGGCAAAGAGGTTTAAACGATGTTGCTTTGGGCTACCCATTCGCTTAAATCGCTTAAAACTACTTTATATATTTTACATAATGTAGACTATACGTTTATTTTTCCATTTGGTACAGGCGGGAAAAGGACACCTCCGGACAGACGCATTTGCAGTCTCCCGAACCATGCAAACCTCTTGTGCCTAAACAGCATTATGAGGGCAGCCACGAAAATTGTTTGGAGAGGCAGGTTATTCCATACAACTTAACCCTTTAATGCATGGGCGTTTCGCCAAACATTATTACACGATATATCTATCACACATGGATTTACAAAATGCCCAGATCCAGATAGTGTAACATTTCCAAAGCATTTTTAAGACAGTTTGAAAATAAGAGAATGGAATATTTTCTGTTATATTTTGGTGTTTTATTTTTCATTACTTTCACACTGAAATTTTATGAGAGTAGGTATTCAAACACATATTGAGATACACATAACACATAAGTTACTCATAAATATTTTCTCAGGCTCTTATTGAGTCTAAATAGATGCACAACTTACATAACTTAAGTATTACACCCAAATGACAATAGTCATATCATACTGTTCATGTGTTACACTTGCTATAGTTTACTTCCATGTTGCTTCTTCATTAAATGTAAATCAAGTCAATCACTGAAACAACAGGGCCACCTTGAGTAACAAATAACATATATAATATGTATGTGTACATGCATATGGGATACTTATAATTCACCACCACTATTCAGAAAATCAGCATGATGTAATAGTAATTTGTATGATTATGACACTCATTTTTCTTGTAATAAACAAAGAAATAGATATCCTGTGATAGTAAACTTAAATAGACATGAAATCAAATTGAAATATATTTTTAGACAATATATCTCGGGTCACTAAAGACCCTATACACTTCTGGTAATTAAACGACTAGAATTAATTAATTAATTTATTTTTGATATTTTGTCAGTTGTTTTTATTTTATTTTTATTGTTAGACGATTCATAAGAGAAAGGTTGAGGAACACTAAAGATGTGTGGGCATAACTTTAAAAAATGGATGAGGTAAAGGAGTTTGAATGAGGTCCCGGGTCACTGAAGACCTGAGGTATGCATTTAAGCGGGGTTAAAGATACTATGCAGATTTAATAATTGTCTACCCACTTTACATAGATTGCCCTCTGAGATCATCCAGAAAATTCTTTCCTTTTTGGATGCTTCTTCCCTCTTTAATGTCAGCTTTGTCAACAAGCAGTTTCTTGATCTGGCTAATAACAAGTGAGTGCATTATATAAAGGAGTATGGAAAAATAGAATAAAGAATAAATATATATAGTAACATGTATGTCCAGTGCTCTGTGGTATGCATTGTACGCTGGTGAGATCGAGAAGAAAAAGTGGAGGCCCCAAGCTGATGTGATGAAAGAAGGCCTGAGTACTGCAAGTGTGCAAGAGAAACCTGTGGGATACTTTAAGAAGCTGCTGCTCAAGGACATGGCTGGCTGCAGGCACACCATGTGGAAAATGGAGCTAAGACACATAAATCCCCACACGGGCATGCCAGTTTTGACAGAGCAAGTTCTCAGGTTAGACATTCCCACTTGCATATTCTCCTTGAACATCAGACAGAAAAACAGATTCTCAAGGTCTACTCATCCTTTCTTAACCTGTGACTTATACTACCTGTAATAATTATGTAAAAAGGTTACAACTGTTGTTTAACAGGAGGTTGCACATTCAGTGGGAGATCACACTCACACAAAAGAATGGATGCACGACTGTCTATGAGCAGACACACACCTTCTTTGAGGATTCATCCGTTACAGTGTGCTGGATCCATGGCATCTGGCCGAAAATATACAATCTTACTACAATACAACTTCATGGAATAATGAGTCCAACACTGCCAGCTACAGGAGACAGGTAAAGAAAACTAGTGAAAAGTCACAGCTGAAAGCAACAGTTCACCCAAAAATGAAAATTCTGTCACTATTTACTCATGTCATCCTGAAGCCGTTTTCCACAGTTTTTCAGAGTTGTACTTACAATGGGGACTGAGGCTTTCAAGCTTTAAAAAGGATGCAAAAGCACCATGAGAGTATACAGTAGTCTATATGACTCATGCAAAATATTTTGAGTCACTGAGTTGAACTCGAGAACTGAGTCAATCCGATTCGTGTGTGAATCATTCAGATCGGTTTAGTGAGATAGATCAGCCGTCTCAAAAGAACAATTTATTCATGACATTAATACTTCTCTCATGAAAGCACCAAGAAGAGCTAAGACAGATGTCAAGATTTTCAGTGAATAATGACTTATTCTGGTCTTCACATAAGCTATCATATGGCTTCAATCCTCATTTACTTTAATTAAATGGAAAAGAGTGACTTGGATATTCACTTAAAAAATTTACTTTTTTGTGTTCCACAGAAGGAAAAAAAGTTAATGGGGTTTGGAACAAAATTGGGGTGAGTAAATAATGACAGAACTTTTAATTTTGAGCGAATGATTACTTTTAAAAATAAAAAGCTGACCTAGTTGATGCCTTTCATCTTAATGCCAAGGTGGCATTCTTTGATTCACAAAACAAAGTTGAGTAGGGCAGTACAATGATCGTTCCTTCGATCTGACATGCTTGTGAAGTTGCTGCAGTTTGATAAAGGCATCACTTTTGGAGTCTGGCGGGTATGTTCAGCCAAGCTCAAATAATTTCAATACAAATCACTTGTTTTTTTCAGTAATAATCAGCTTATTTGCTAATGTTCAACTGTATGTGTATGTGGACTGAGAACAAATATTGTGTTTTGTGTTTATTGACGGTGTTTGCAGGGCAATTGGAAAATTGCTTTTATCATGGTGAACCTGCACTTCCATAAACTGATTGAAAGAAGCCTACTTGGGTCAAGATTTTGGTACATAAATTGTCATTACCATCATTTATTTTGTTGCTAAAGTTGGTAACATCCTAAATAGTTCCTTAACACAAACAGTATGTTCTTTCACATCAATAGTCCCTACGTGTCCACAGAGGACAATGCTGTGGACCCAGACTCTGGTCACCATGGATACACTCTGCACAATGCACTTCATAATCCAGTTCGGCAAATCATGTGCGGCCATTTCCCCAGACTGTTTGCGGTCATTTCCCCAGTAACAAGTTTGACAGCTTGAAGGAATGTTCCGGGTTCAATACAAGTTAAGCTCAGCTGACAGCATTTGTGGCATAATGTTAATAACCACAAATATTTATTTTGACTCGTTCCTCCTTTTCTTTAATAAAAAGCAACAATCGAGGTTACAATGATGCACTTACAATGGAAGTAAATGGGGGACAATTTTTGGAGGGTTTAAACACAGAAATGAGATGCTTATAATTTTATAAAGGCACTTAATTCGTCTGTTAACACTTATGTATTATTTGAGCTGTAAAGTTGTTTAAATTGTAATTTTTACAGTCATTTTAGGATCTTAGGGTTTGTTGACATTACATCGTCATGGTAACGAAGTTGTAAAACTGGCTATAACTTTACACAGAAAAGGTTAGTAAGCGATTTTATCACACTAAAATCATGTTTGCATGCATATCCTTTATGACTTGTGGCTAAACTTTTGAAATTGCGAGCATTTTAACGTTAAACAGTTGGCCCCCATTCACTTCCATTGTAAGTGACTCACTGTATACCAGATTTGTGTTTTTTTCAAAGAAACAAGGGGGACTGGGTAGCTCAGGGAGTATTGATGCTGACTACCACCCCTGGAGTCTTGAGTTTGAATCCAGGGCGTGCTGAGTTACTCCAGCCAGGTCTCCTAAGTAACCAAATTGGCCCGGTTGCTAGGGAGGGTAGAGTCACATGGGGTAACTTCCTCGTGGTCGATATAATGTGTGGTTCTCACTCTCGGTGGGGTGCGTGGTGAGCTGTGCGTAGATGCCGCGGAGAATAGCGTGAAGCCTCCACGTGTGCTACGTCTCTGTGGTAACGTGCTCAACAAGCCACGTGTCTCAGACGATCTCAGACACGGAGGCAACTGAGATTCTTCCTCCGCCACCCGGATTGAGGCGAGTCACTACACCACCACGAGGACTTAGAGAGCATTGGGAATTGGGCATTCCAAATTGGGGAGAAAAGGGGAGAAAATCAAAAAAGAAAAAGAAAAGGAGAAACCAAGTCGAAATAAATTTTTGTGGTAATCAACATTATGCCACAAATGCTGTCGATTGAGCTTAACTTGTACTAAATTGGAACATTCCTTTAAATCTTAGACAACTGTTGGGCCTCATGTATTCAGATAGAAGTCAAAGGCAGGCCTAACACAGTCGTAAAACCTAACTCAGGCCCCCACATACCAGCTCATAAATTATACTGATAAAAATCGCGCCAAAACCAAACAAAGGGAGTCCAAAACAGACTACAAATCCCATGAAGCCTTGCTCACTAAAGGATCGAACTCTCAACTCCTATTGGATTAGGCACACGACAGAACGCACCTCAAACATGACATCATCAGGAGTAGAAATACCTCTGAAATGCTTCCGGGATTTGCTTCCAGTAACTTTGCTCGCCGTGTGTAGATGCAGCTCATCGCTGCTCTCAGGTACAGCCTCGTGGCACAAGGAAGTAACGTCCGACTTGAAACTGTGGCCATACAATCTCCATCTCGCTGGACGAGTTGAGATTACTCTGTGTTCAACCGAACACTCTAACGGATCTGAAGGAGACCGCCGAGCAGTCCGCATCTTCATCCGTTTGCCTGCAGAAGTGAAGAGAAAAGATTTCTCTTCCCTCTTCAATCAAGTCAATGTCGCTGATTTCTCCGCCAGCCCGCCGAGAATCAGCAGCCGTACCGCCCGCCGACAGAGTGAGGAAACGGCCTCCCGTCATCACCCAAGCCTCGAGGAACCGAGTCTGAGTTAAAGGACGGATGAACACACATTCTGCATCCTCATGCGATTCAAGTAAGAGGTTTAAGTCTGGGCAGAGATAGAATATTATAGTGTGTTATTCTTGTGTACCAAGGTTATTGCTTGTACAGTTTACGGACCGCCATGTCCGCTCATTATTAATACTCAGGGTATTAATTATCACAAATTTTATTTGCTGTATTGTGGTCCAACCACATTAGACTGTTGTGCATTTCCGCCATCGCGGGTGAGACCGGCAAACTGAGTTTATCCATTAAAGAATCAAAGACCGCGGGACGTTTTACGAGCCGTCCACCGCGTCTCTGAGTGATAAACTAACAGCTGCTTCCTCTCCCACGATCGCGAAATCGGCTTTGGGGCCGTCACTTTATTCTCTCTCTCTCTCGTACTAACCACACACACACACGTGCGCGCGATCCCTCACAAACATTCTCGGACACATTTTTGGCTAGTAGATAGCTTCGTGATAAAGCTCAGCTTTGTCCCTAAGCTATCGTACAAGCGGATACACGTGGTAACTAGTAGACGCCATTGACTGGTTTCTCTCCACTCACATTCGCGGCCATATTCCCTGGCCGGAAGTCTCGCGTGACATACTCTCCACAAGAGTCATGTCCGCCATTTTGTGCGCGTCCCTCCTTACACACACACACACACTCGCTCTCACACACACACACACCCACCCTCATGTGTTATAGGATTATTTTAGTTTCCATATCTAATCATATCACTGTTTAGTTTGTAGTTGTATTAACTGCATTGTATTAATTATTAATTGATATTACTGCATAAATAAACTTTGTTATATTACAAAGAGAAGTGTTTTGGTTTGTTTTGCATACACCTGCGTCATGCTGATGGGATGTCAGTGCTCTGATTCAAGCCTTCATTCATTGTTTTTTTCCCCCGAAAATTTATATTCTTTGGATGTCGATTTTCCTAAGAAAACAATCTAATATTGAGACTGTTATACTATCTGGTTATTAGTCCCTGATTCCAGGGTGGTGCTCCGTCAATCTTAATCCTTATTAATGTTCTATTGATTTTAATAATTGATAATTATCTTTGATGATTGTTGAATTTGAATGATCAATAAGCTAGTGTTAATTTTAATTAATGTTTCATCGATGTTAACAATTAACGTTTATCTTTGATAATTGTTGATTTAAAGGATTAGAAAAGCTAACATTGATTCTCATCAGTGTTCTATTGATTTTAATAATTAATAATTATCTTTGATAATTATTAATTATTGCTAATAACCAAACCTGTTCCTAAACGTAGCGCACTACATTTACTGGAGCCCCATATGAGGTTTTAATGAGTTAGATTCAATTAATTAATTTAAATATTAATTAATAACAAAATAAATAATTATTGATTATTTTTGATAGTAATACTGATCTAAACAACCAGTAAAGCCCTACACTACACATAGAGAAATTGTATCATAAACGTCACCCTTTCTAAACTTTCATCTGCATGTTTTTTTCCATACACCAACCTGCAAACTCATCAATGCCACTTTGTACATTCTTGAAGAAATGCAGTTAAGGAAGTGTATGTAACTTTTGTCTGTATGGTAATTAGATTCATTGTTTTGGAATGCCACCTGTGGGCACCGCAACAATGCGGTCTAAATGCAATACCTGTGCTTTGTCCTACATGGTGTGGCTCTTTTCATCTGGTGTTCGTCTGGTGTGCGACCCCCTTAAGACACTAAGACACCCATTGAATAGACTGTGCTATACCTCACAGCCAGAATTTTTATTTTGATCAAATTAAATATGGCCCATATGTCAGAAACCACAAGTGTAACACGTGTAAAAATGGCAGAAACTTTGAGACTAAAATCATGTTGCCACTGAACAAGGCTTTCAAGACTTTTGTGCAATAGTACATCCACAGTCAGTCAATAAATAAGTGTGCAATATGGTTAGCACACAGATGTGGTGGTTTGTGGATTGTACATGTCTCTATTGAGGGAATAGGATGAGAAAAGGAACCATGTTTACTTCTCACACTCCGTCCTAGCACTGCTGCATGATGACACTGACTGTTCTCGATGAGGGTCAGCGTCCCTTCTGGTGTGTGAGTTCTCCTGTTAAGATGGCCATTAAATACCATAGACTGTTGCACTCAGGCTGCGGAGGTAAACAGTTCTACATCTTTTACGAGGATGCGGAGGGGAAGGTCAAAATGGTCTTCGAGTGGATGGAGGAGCTTCAGCACCACTTTTTGGTGCAACTAATCATATTTCCAACAGCCAAAGTGAAGAAGCTCTTTGGGGGAGATGATATGTTTAATTTTGGTTAGAAAAGCTTCAGGCAGTGCTTTGAGTTGTAAATATCCAAAGATAATTTTGCAATTGTTTCTTGTTGATGAATAATGTTTTGTTGCTGAGTTTTTGGGGCTTTTAGTTGAGTGTTGTCCGTTTTGTTCAAAGTCCTGAAATATGTCAGGAAAATTTAAAAGTGTTTTATTGGAAGTTCTACAACAAAGCACTTTTATTTTTATTACAAGTTTAATGTCTTATTTTTTGTTATCTGATTTATTTAAGCATCTTGTTTTTCGAGGCTATTAAAATTTTCATGAATAGAATTCTGGCAGTCAATAACACAATGCTGTTTACTGTGTAAATAAACTCAGATAGTTAACCCAAATGTTGTATTTATATGAATGATTTATTACTCAGTGACGTTTATGTGAAGGTCATTCAAGTACTGAAGTGATACTTGTTGAAACACTGTGCCTGTTCTATTTTGAATGGTTTTGACTGATATAGAGACATGATTTACAATTTTCTGTAAAATGTTTAATTAGATAAAATTCGTCTGGCAAAGCTTAAAAGTGATTAAATTTCACATAATTCACTCCATTTTACCAACCATTATTTGAAAGCACCATATATACAGTTGCAATCAAAATTATTCAACCCCCCTGCCCAGCAATACATTCTGGTGATGTGAAATAAAACACATCAACTAAAACCTCCATAAACAGTCAAAGTAAGTTTTTAATACACATTTGAATGATTTTGAGAACAAAGAGTTCAGTTTACCCAAATTTTAAAATAAAAAATAACTAATTCTCTCCACAAATGTCAAAAATATTCAACCCCCAAAGTCAATCATTTGTGGAGCATTCTTTATCCTTAATAACAGCAAATAAATGTTTCAGGTAAGTGATCTCAGGCTTCAGACACCTCTCTATTAGAATTTTTACACATTTCTAATGAGCAAAAGCTTCCAGCTCATTGACATTCTTTGGTTTCTGTGCTGCCACTGCTTCCTTGAAATCCCAACAAAGGTTTGCTATGGGATTTTAATGATGGACTGAAAAGGCCATTTAAGGTCATTCCACGACCTATCCCTGAACCAGATTTTGGACAACTTGGATGTATCCTTGGTGTTATTGTCTTGCTGGAAAGTCCAGTGATCACCAAGCTTCAATTTACACACTGAAGGCATCACATTTTTCATGCCAAAATGGCCCGATACCTGAACGAATCCATGGTGTCAGTCACATAGTCAGTATAGCCGTTTCCTGCAGGTGCAAAACATTCCCATAACAGGACTGACCCACCTCCATGCTTGACTGTTGGGGATGGTGTCGTTCTTGTCATCACCTTGTCATCATACTCCAGACATACTGCTGACCCATGGGTCTAAAACTCATTTTCAGTTTAGTGTCATACGTCTATAAAACCTTCTTCCAGGACTCCACAGGTCTTTCCTAATTACTTATTGAATATTCAGTCAACTGGAGTCAACATTTCCCTTGGTGATGTTTTGCTTTCTTCCACACCCCAAGTAGGTTGCTGTTGTACCATTTATAAAAATGTATGAATGGTGCTGCCAACTTTGTCTATTGGAAATTGAAGTGCCTTGGAAATACTTTTAGCCATGACCCTTTCTTGTGTAATGAAATAATCTTCTCTATTAGCCTTTGAGACAGCTTATTTTTAATTGCATTTTTTTTGCATAGAAATAAATTTTTGCTTACAATGCTAAACTTACATTTTAAAACTTAAATAAGTGCCATTGCAGATTGATGACTTAATTTTGTTTTAAAACAATTAAAACAATATATGTGTAGCCTTACATATATAAGAAACAGCTACATGCAATAGGGGTTGAATAATTATGACATGGCTGTATTTTAAAAAAATCCCACTATTTAGAAATATTAGGTTATATATTCACACTATGACTTTGAATGTGTCACTCAACTGATATAGATGTAAAGTTTAAAAATTCTGGGTCATCATAAAAGCTTACCTTTGTAAATCCTTACTGTCTTGGGTGGGGGGGGATTGAATAATTTCGATTGCAACTGTATAAATATACATTATTATTTTTTATTTTTTTTTATTCACATAGATTTGCTGAATGGGTTTTGAATGAGTCATCTAAAATGGCCTTCTTCAGTGTAGTCTCTCTTTAGGCTTTGGTCTTTCGACAGTGCTTTAAAGCATCTTCAAGAGCCATCGCAGCATTGGCCTTGTTACAGTTGTATCCCATGAGACCGATCCGCAACACGTAGAAATCAGTTCAGTGGATCATTCAGACACATAGTATAATGTATTGTCATGCACTACCATAATTGACAAGCTTTTACTCACCATGCCAACAGAGGGCCCTAAACCTCCTGTAAACTCCGTTTGGTGATGCTTCATGATATATGCTAGCAATTCCCGCCAGTTATATCCCTCAGGGATGGCAATGGTGGTGACTGAGGGTAATCTCAAGTCCTTTGGAAAGGAGAACAATATTTAAACACTTTATTAATTTTAAGAATATCACTACACCCTGAAAGAGAACACAGGAAGTCAATAGTAACTTTACCCTGTCCTTGATAAAAAGCTTCAAGCCAAGGTCTTCCAAGCCCTTCCAAAGATACTCAAAACTTCGTTATGATGTCTCCATGAGTTCTCAAGCCCCTTAAGCAAACATTATAGATCTATTAACCCCATTACATCAGATACCTCATTCATTAAAAATACAATCAAAATGTATTAATTGCAATATCATAAATTCATATATCTTAAAGGAATAGTTCAACCAAAAATGAAAATTCTCTCATCATTTACTCAATCTCATGCCATCCCAGATGTGTATGACTTTATTTCTTCTAATGAACACAAAACAAAGATTTTAGAAGAATTTTTCAGCTCTGTAGGTCCATACAATGCAAGTGAATGGTGACCAGAACTTTGAAGCACCAAAAAGGAGATAAAGCCAGCATAAAAAGTAATCCATATGACTCCAGTGGTTAAATCTATATTTTCAGAAGTAGTCCAGTTGGTTTTGGGTGTCAAGATGTAAACTGAAAAATGTGTTATATTTTGGTCTGTTGTCACTCAAAACCAACTGGATCGGAGTCACGTGACGCCATGGAAGGAGCAGACGTGTGAGAGACGAGCTCTGTGCACTTTGCTGAATTTTCGATTATTTTCATATTATAATCTGGTGAATTTTGATACACCCAGTTACACATTTGCCCTTTGTTGCAAAAAATGGCAAAGAAGTCAAAATCCTCGGGCTCTGGAGACATTAAAAGACACTTACATGTTCAGGATGAAAGCCCCGACAGACCTACAGACCGGGGGCTCGATTTGGATGGCGCGACCAAAGTTGATCTGGAACGTCTCCTTGAAAAGCTTGAAGAGCTTGAGAATAGAAGCCGCAGGAATAATGTCAGAATTGTTGGAATTCCTGAGCACGAGGAGGGCAGAGATATGGTGAAATTCCTTGACGAGTTTTTCCCGAGTCTGCTCGACATAACAAGCCACAAGCTGGAAATCGAGTGAGCTCACAGAGTGCCGGCTCGGAGATCTGCTGAGGGAGACAGGCCCAGATCGATTCTGGCCAGATTTCTGAGATCATCCGATAAAGATCTTGTGTTGCGCCAGGCGAGGAGCAAAGGGAAGTTTTCTTGGAAGAACCATAATATTTTCTTGTTCCCGGACTTTGCGAGTTCGACAAGAGAGAAACGCAATCGGTTCAAGGAATGTAAGAAACTCTTACATCAGAAAAAGATCTCGTTCGCTCTAATGTTTCCAGCAAAACTGAGAAAAGAAACGAAAAACGGTCGCAAAGTATTTACATGTCCAAATCTGGCAATGTCTTTTATAGAATCAATGTCTGAGTAAACCATTGGATGTTTCTCATGTGAGTGGGTCTGACTCGCTGTACTTACTCTTGAGGAAGCTGGGCGACATTTTGGGTTTTTTGCGTTGGCTCCGCCGTGCGGCTGGAGCTTGTTTTGTGAATAACACTTTTCCTAAAAAAACTTTTGCATTGATGAAAGATTACTTTTGCATTGAGGTTCCTGGACAGATTGAGAGTGGACACTATGGATGACCGCAAAATATCTACATGCTCACACAAAGGATGTCTTTTATAGAGTTGATGGATTGTGTAGGTCATGGTATATACTTTTATGCAGCCTCCGAGTGAATTGACTCGACCATCCGGGGAACCGGGATGCTGGTTTTGTTTCTTTTTGTATTAGTTCCGCCTAGCGGCTGGAGCTTGTTCTGTTGAATAACACTCCTTTGGAACAGCTGTGGATTAATCTATTCGTTCTTCGTGCTTATTCCTCCTGCTGGCTGTAGTTTGTTTTGAGTTTTTTTACGGGACATTGAATGATTACGTCATCCGCTGAACTCATAACAGCCGGCTCACTGAACATTCGTTTGTCTATCCGAGGAATCTGAACGGTTTTATATCAGCTGGAATTTGTTTTGTGGAAGATCACACCTTTAAAACAGTTCTGTGAATGAATCTACACATTCTTTGTGTTCATTCTTCCTATTGACTGGGTTTATTTCACAAAGTATTTTCTGTTATGTAATTTTGCTTCACAAATTTGTGAGGCAAAATTGAGCAATCCGATGGCAAAATTGTTGTGGGGACTCGTGGGTGTTCCTGGACCTTTTGAGTTTAGAGGGATTGTCGCCGGTTGGCGCTTTCGTGCACGGGGTTAATGGGTTTTCTTTTTTCTGTTTGTTTTGTTCGGGGGGGTGTTCAGGGGTTTGATTGTTTCACTAATGGGGAATGTGGTCTGTATAATTTTGTTTTTCACACACAATTATTTTTTTTATTATATCAATATGTCAGTTGTTAATATGAGTGTACTATCTCTCTCCACATGGAATGTGAATGGGTTGGGGCACCCCATAAAAAGAAGGAAAGTTATTACTTTTCTTAAACGTAAAAAAATATGATATAGTGTTTCTTCAAGAAACACATCTCTCCCCGCAGGAAGCTGAAAAATTTGGGAAGATATGGGGCGGACATGTTTTTTTAGTGCTGGCTCAAGTAAGAGCAAGGGAGTCATTATATTGGTAAATAAACAGCTACAATTCAAATGTCTCAAACAGATTAAAGATAAATTAGGAAGAGTCATTATTGTGTTAGTTGAAATTCAAGGGCAAAGGTTTATTTTGGCTAATATTTACGCACCTAACACTGATGATCAGGGCTTTTTTATAGATCTTGTAGGGTTGTTGCAAGCCGCTGGCACCCCTCATGATATAATATTGGGAGGAGACTTTAATATTTTGATGGACTCAGTCCTTGATCACTGTGAAGCAAAAGTGTGTAAGCCCCCTAGAGCAACACTGATGCTTCACAGGATGTGTAAAAATCTTGGTCTTACGGATATTTGGAATCTTTTGAACCCATCTGGTAGGGACTATACATTTTTTTCATTAGTCCATAAGATTTATTTTAGAATCCCTAATTTCATCTGTTGTTGATTGCCCAATTGGAAATATTTTAGTCTCAGATCACGCCCTGGTGAGTTTAGAGGTGATGCCACATATAGAGAAAAAGAAATCATATAGTTGGCGCCTTAATGTGTCCCTTTTGCAAAATCCTGATTTCCAACAAATGTTAAAGACTGAAATCAGTGTTTATATGGAGACCAACTGGTCCTCGGTATCCACTGTGGGCATGGCTTGGGAGGCACTTAAGGCGGTTCTTAGGGGTCGGATCATACAGTATGCCTCATTCATTAAAAAAATCCAAAGTACGAGAACTCGTGGAGTTGGAAGGAAATAAAAAAGTGCAGAGGCAGAGCTGAAGTGCCGAATGTCGTCTGATAGTCTCAGAGAATTGACCCGATTGAAATACAGATATAATACTATTTTGTCGCAGAAAGAGGATTTTTGGTTGTTCAGGGCAAAACAGTCATACTTTGAGTCAGGTGACAAAGCAGGGAAGCTTTTGGCTAGATATATAAAGCAGAGAGAGTCTTTTTCTACCATTCCCTCAGTGAAATCTGCTGGTGGTGAAATTTTTACCTCAGCCATTGATATTAATAATGCTTTTAAAGAATTCTATCTTGATCTCTATAGTTCCACATCTTCGTCTACTGATGAAGATATTAAAAATTTTGTGGAACCATTAGATCTCCCTAAACTGACGACTGAGCAAAAAATTTCTCTTGATTCTGAGATAACCTTGAACCTACAGGCAAGGCTCCGGGGCCAGATGGTTTTGCCGCTGAATTTTTTAGATCTTATGCTACAGAACTGGCTCCACTTTTGTTAGAAGTTTATACTGAATCATTAAAGAATGGAAAGCTTCCTCCAACCATGACACAGGCCCGGATCAATCTGATTCTTAAAAAGGACAAAGATCCAAGCGAGTGTAAAAGTTACCATCCAATTTCCCTGATCCAGCTAGAAGTAAACATTTTGGCTAAAATTTTGGCTAACAGATTAAGTAAAGTTATGACATTTCTTATACATATAGATCAGGTGGGGTTTTTCGGGGCCGCAGCTCTTCTGATAACATTAGGCGTTTCATCGATATTATGTGGTCAGTAGCGAATGATCAGTCTCCGGTCGCTGCCATCTCACTTGACGCCGAAAAGGCGTTTGATATGGTAGAATGGGATTATCTTTTTAAGATTTTGGAAATGTATGGGTTCGGGAGTACGTTTATTGGTTGGATCAAGTTGTAAGGTCAAGTTGTGGATGTAAGGTTGCCCTCTTTCCCCATTATTGTTCTGTCTTGCCCTGGAAACATTAGCAGCTGCGATAAGAAAGGAAGATGATTTTCCATGGGTGGTGGCGGGAGGTGTGGCGCATAAGCTTCTGCTTTATGCAGATGATATTTTATTATTTGTCTCTGACCCTAATAAATCTATGCCTTGCCTCCACAGAATTGTTAATTCCTTTTCCAAATTCTCAGGATACAAAGTCAACTGGTCTAAATCCGAAGCATTGGCTCTGACAGCGTACTGTCCAGTAACGGCCTTTCAGCCAGGTGCCTTCCAGTGGCCCAAACAGTGCATTAAGTATTTGGGCATTTTATTCCCCAAAAATTTGTCTGATTTAGTTAGAGTTAATTTTGACCCCTTAATAAAACGGTTTTCGAGCGATGTGGGCAGGTGGGCTTCATTACATTTATCGATGATGGGGAAGGTTAATGTTATTAAAATGAACTGTATTCCAAAATTTAATTACCTGCTACAGTCTCTCCCGGTAGATGTCCCCCTCTCTTATTTCAAGCAATTTGAAAGCATAGCGAAGTCTTTCATTTGGAATGGTAAACGTCCCAAATTACAATTCAATAAGTTACATGGACCGATTGACAAAGGTGGGCTCGGCTTACCCAAGATTTCGTTTTATTATTATGCATTCGGTCTCAGACATTTGGCTCATTGGTCGCTTCCACCTGAAAGAGCCCCTCCCTGGTTCTGCATTGAACAAGAACTTCTTGCCCCTATATTGCAATTGCAATGTCTTTCTACCAGGCTGCCCAGAGAACTAAAGATACATCCCGTTATCTCACACATGCAGTTAGTGTGGACAAAGGTTTCCCGCGTGCTCAATTCGGACATTCACCTGAATGTTGACAAGTATTTGGTTAAACCCTAAACTGTGTATTAATAAGTCCCCTTTTTGCTGGACAGAATGGATTGAGAAGGGAGTTGCTACGCTGAGTGACCTGTATGAAAATGGAGCATTGAGATCCTTTGAAAATATTACACACCGGTTTGGGATTCCCAGATCTCAATTCTTCAGGTACTTACAGCTGCGCCATCTATTTTGTACCATCTTTGGGTGTAGTATGCAGCCCCCTAAAGCTGCAGACACTCTTGAGATGGTACTAGCGGCTTTTGGAAAGGGTCATGAGGCTTCAGCGTACTATTCCTGGCTAATTCAGAGTCTAGGGGATGGGGTTTTGACATCTCTCAAGAAGTTATGGGAGAATGACTTGAATTTAGAACTGGAGGATGAAGAATGGGGTAGGATTTTAAAAAATGCCAAGTCTATGTCTAGGGATGCAAGGATGCGCCTCATTCAATTTAAGATTCTGCATCGATTTTATTGGACTCCCTCTAGATTGCATAGGCTTGGTCTTAAAGATACACCCACCTGTTGGTGATGCCAATCAGAGGATGGGGACATAGCCCATGTTTTTTGGTATTGTACTAAGATTCAAGAGTTTTGGTCGAGGGTTCAGATTTATGTCTGTGAGATCCTGAGCACTCAGATTTCATTCTGCCACAGACTTTGTATTTTGGGGGATGGGGCAGGGGTTAACTTAGGGAACATACACATTGAAAACTGGGTCCTTACCAGTGTGATGATCGGCAGGAAAGTGATCCTTGGGGGATGGAAGTCGGCTGGTGCACCCTCATTTCATGAGTGGTGCACCGAATTGGGCACAGTGGCGGCCTTTGAAAAGATGTCGCATAGGCGGCTGGGCAGCTTGGGTGCCTTTGAGAAGAAGTGGGGCACTTATTTGGCCTTCTTGGAGGGTGCCAGGGGGGAACAGTGGAGAGGGACAGTTTAAATGGTGTGTATGTAATTAATTGATGTGTGGAACCCTTTTTCTTTTTTGTTGGGCAATTGTTTATTTTTTTATATCGGAGTCTTTTTTTTTTGGACTGTTTGCTTGTATGTGTGTCTGTTATTATTCTGTGTCTGACCACTGGGTTGTGTGTTGGGTGGGTGGGGGGGGAGGAGGGAGGGAGCGGGGTATATTTTGTTGAAAATTGATTCCGTGTTTTCATGTGCTGTTTATGTTGATTTGAGTGTGGCATCAATAAAAATTATTAATGACAAAACCAACTGGATCGCTTCAGAAGACATTGATTAAACCACTGGAGTCTGATGGATTACGTTTTTGCTGACTTTATCTGCTTTTTGGAGTTCTGGTCACCATTCACATGCATTGTATAGGCCTACAGAGCTGAGATAATCTTCTAATAATCTTTGTTTGTGTTCAGCAGATGAAAGTCATATACGTCTTGGATGGCATGAGGGTGAGTAAATGAATAGAATTTTCATTTTTGGGTGAACTAACTAGAGGTAGACCAATATATGTCAATAGTTGCCGATAGTTTTTTCATCATTTCTTCATTTCAAAATAAATGTCCTGTGTTATGCACCAAATCTTCATTTTTTCTGGTTATTATTGGGATTTTGATTGAACAAAAAACTGCATGTGGGATTTTATTTGTTTTGGACTCTTTGTCTTTGCCCGCCACAGTAAAAACATTTTTTTTTTTGACATTTTATGAATTGATTTTAAAAACGGTCTGCCGATTAATCAGTTATCGGCCTTTCCCACCACCTTAGTTATCGGTATCGGCAAAATGCACTATTGATTGACCTCTAGAACTAACCTTTTAAGCAACCATACTGTTATTATTTTTTTAACAAATGCATGGTTTTGGAAAAACCAGTGAGCCCTTTATCTTATATAGACTTTAGGACCAAAAAGTGAACCAACAGCTCTGCTGTAAATATTTAATTTGAGTCATACAAGTAGAAATATATATCTAGCCACTTGTTTTACCGTTTCTGCAAGGATTGCCAGACTTTCCCTCAGGGCAAAGAACCCAGACACAGGTCCTGTGTGATGGTATCTGGAACACAGTTTAGTTAGTTTTAAAAAATCATAACTCAGTCTTCTATTGAGCTTCGCAAGAGCATCATTTTGTGTATGTAATACTTACATTCTATCTGGCTTGCCATCATTTCCCCAGTAATTGGACAAATGGGTCATATCAAGGAGGTAGGATACTGGCTTCATTTTCCTGTTAAACATCTTATGGCTATATCACATTTGAGGGGAAATACACAAAATTAGTGAACTCCCTTTTTGTTAGAATAATGAAGTCATTTACACATGCACTCCTCACCATGCTCTTTCACCGAATGAAATTGGCGCTGTCCCGGGAGGAGCATTCAAGGCTTTCTGGTTTCCAGTATACAGGATATCAATATCTACAGAGAAAAATAGGATTCATAATGTATAAAATTAAATGAATCCAAGCCACAGTATTTCCACAGAAATTTAAAGTATGCACTTGTAAATTTAATCTATATCAAATGGTTTCCCACTCACTTTGTTGGTCCATTAAAAGTGGTGTAGCTCCCAATGATGCCACTGAATCCACTAAAAACAAACAGTTGTATCTGTGTAGAGAAAACCCATGCAAAATAAGTATATTATATGTCTTACACTCTATAATAAAAGTAATGGACGTTATAGACATTTATATTCCTAGCAGGGCGGATCTACCGGGGTGGCATAAAAAGCAGAAAAAGCATTGCCACCACATCTGCCACCCCAACATAAGTATCCAAATGTATTAATTATAAATGTAAGTATATTATAGTTGATGTTGACATTGTTTAGGGGTTTATACATGTCAAACTGCCTAAACTCTCACCGAACGCATAGGTTACTACAGACCCGTAGCGTGAGTGATTACAGCAGTGACTAATCCTGTGATTATTTACAGCAGCTGCAGCGGCCAGTCGCAACATCGACTAATCGCCTACCTACTGTTGCAGCGCATGTACAGTGTTTGGGCTCTTGCGGGTTGATGAGCTAATGTCCTCAACCAACAATGACCACATGGACAAACACGTGGAAAAAAGAGAGGTAAAGATGAATTTCTCAGCTGTTTCCAAGTATTCACTGAATGATTATTAGATACATCACTGTCAGTTATGGGTTGAGATGGGTTGAGATGGATGAAAAGTGTCCACACCACTTTCTGAAATAGCTTTCGTCAGGTATGTGTATAATCCAGACGAAACATCTCCAGTTCTTGACTACGATTTTCTATTTCATCTGTGTGTGTTTTGACTGCCGATCCGGTGCTGGAATGAGTTATTTTGAATGTTATTATAAGTGTTTATTGTGGCTGTTATCAGTGTCGTTTAGTGTCAGCAGTTTTTCCGCAGCTCGCGCTCTTTTCTGTGTCCCCCACTGTGATTACCTTCTCGGCCGTATTGTTTGTGTGTATGTGAAGAGTGTGTGTTGTCTTTTTCTCTTTCTCTCCCTCTCTCTTAATGGCTCTCAGGTGTGTGGTATCCAGGTGAGCTGATTGTTGATGGGGCGCACCGGTGCGCAGTGTGTTTCCTCCCTATATAAACTGAGTGTTTCATGGCTGGGTTGTTCGATGGGAGTTGGTTGTTCGTGAGCTGTGTCATCTCGTTCACGGGCGCTTAGGTGCATATTGACTTTTTTCCGGGTTCCCGCTGCTGGTGTGGAGAGTTTGTGGTTGTCGTTGTCTGAATTTCGGAGTTCGCTGTTTTTCATATACAGAACTGTCAATAAATGTGTCTGTGTTTCCACTACTCTCCTCTTCCCGCATCTGTTACTGCATTTCATTTTTAAATTGTAACACCCATCCACTGACGTACAGATGCAATCTTGTTTTATTAAAATAAAAAGTTATATTTGGGCGAATTAGAATCCAAAACCTCTAAAAACAAAAGGCAAAAATTGACTACTAGATCAATCAGTCATGTTCTTAATCAAAGAGCTGATCTATGTATTCATCTACTGACTAACAAAATCCCAAGATTGGTAGTGGCAGATGTAGGGATGAAATAACCATATTATGTGAAATATTTGGGTGCTTGAATCAGTTGTTAAGTATGACTGTTGATCAAAACAGGTAATTTAAAAGAATCTTTTACTGCGCATTGCATAATTAATATTCATGAGTTATGCAGCACTGCCCCACACACAATTTTCTGTACAGTTTATTTATTTATTTATTTAGACATAACTTTTTGTTAATCTTCGCTTTCAAATGGATTATTCCAGCTCTTACAAAGGCGACAGGCCTACAGGACTTTGTTAGCAGAATAACAAGGGATATGCATGCATTTTCCATCCATGGGTACACTTAACCAAATAAAAAAATTTGGCCCGCATAAGATGGTGACGTTTAGTCCAGATTGCCGGTTCTATATGTGAAGCTTAGGAACATTTAGAATTTGTAGATGTGTTTAATAGACAAAGTCTTGGTGCTCTGGAGACATCCATTGCTTATTTTGTATTATGCAAAAAATGATTTATTTTTGTTGGCAAATTAGTAGCAAAATGGTTACTATGTGGTTCCTTTGGAAATGCAGTTGTATCGCAAATTCATGGACATTTCTAATATGATAGTGACTCATTTAATGAACTTGTACTTGTTGCAATGAAGCTTGGTACCTTAATCCATAAGAACTACGCATGGGCGCTTGCTTTGGTGTTGCCACCCCTCATAGTCTGCAAGCAACCCCCTTGCCACCCCATAAAACATTTCTAGATCCGCCCCTGATTCCTAGCATTAGCTTTTACACAAAGCCATTTAAAAGAAAGTCTACAAGTAACATAACCTCTCCATGTGTGAGAAAGAAGAGAACTGGCTTATGTTTAGCCAGAGCCTGTGGAATAATAGACATTGGCTATTGAGTATGTTAATAATAGCAAGGAAAATCCAAAGTCATATAATTGGCAGTGGGGGCACATTACTGATTACTTTTAAGATTTTGTTTTTCCACTCAACAAAATCAAATAATGCCTATATTTCCTCCTTGTTCATTGACTCTTTAGGAGGGGAATGCAACAAGAAAGATGTATAACCCAAGTAAAGATATTAAAAAAAGTTAACTTAAAGAATATTCCATGTTCAATACAAGTTAAGGTCAGATGACAGCATTTGTGCACTGTAAAAAATGTCCATAATTTTAACGGTAAAAGACTGTAAAAATGCTACAGTAAAAAAAAAAAAAAAAAAAAAAAAAAACTTTAATTGGTTAATGGGACCTTAAAATATACGGTAAAAAATTATCAAATATTTAAAAAGACAATACATGTCATTTTACTGTAAAATGTTGTAAAAAAAAAAATATATTTTTTAGATGTAAAAAGTATGATTTTACAGTATAATGGTAAAAATGTATATTATATTTAACAAGAGAGTACACGTACTTTTTATGGTACATTATTGTTAAAATTACAGTAAAAAAACTATAACTGGGCATTCCCATAATTCCCTGCGTGACCCATTACATTTCATTATATTTTATGGGAATAGTAATGTTTCTTATTTTTAATATCACATCTACATTGGGGTGTTCTGTGTTATATTTGATGTAGTTTAGTTAATGTTCACTGCATTATTTTAATTTCACATGTATTACCCTGATGGGGTTTTGTGTTTGTGTTTGTGTGAGTGACACTGCATGAGCACTGTCTTGACATGTTTATTGATCATTGCTCTTGGAAAGGCCACTATTGATGAACTTGTTTACAGCGTCATGGCAATAAAATTGTAAAATTGGATATAACTTTACACAAAAAAGGTTATTTTATCACACTAAAATCATGTTAATACACATATTGTTTGCATCTTGTGTCTATACTTTTGAAATAGTAAGCATTTTAACGTTTACAGATTGTCCCCATTCACTTCCATTGCAAGTGCCTCAATGTAATCCAGATTTGTGTTTTTTTTTTTTAATAAAGAAAATGAGGGAGTCGAATTATTTTTAGTGGTAATTAACATTGTGCCACAAATGCTGTCGATTGAGCTGAACTTACATTGAACCCAGAATATTCATTTAATTGAAAGTCTGTACTGTAACTGTAATCAGATGGGAGAAAATGAGACAATATGCAATAAAAGTTGGTCTTATAAATGCAACATCAAATCACTATTTTACCTGTTCAATTTCTTCATTTGTAAAATGTCCTCCAGGTGTTTTGACCAATGTTTGAACCTTTGCACCTGTTGAAACAAAGAGGTCATCCACTGAACATTAGCAGATCATGGTGAATTTCAATAGGCTACAATAACGCAGTGACATTAACAGATCCTTACCCATCCGTTCAGCAATTTCTGCGACTCGTTCTCCCCAAATTCCATTGATGGCAACGAAAACACTTTCTCCAGGTTCCACAACGTTGAACACTGCGCACTCCATCGCGGTGTGGCCAGAACCACTCATGGCCAATGTCATGTTGTTACTGGTCTGAAATGCGCATTGGATACCCTTCTTGATATCATCCATAATCTACAACAACATCAAAAATGCGAGCATTTGTTGTTAAAATCTTACATGATCCAAGTTTTAAACAGTTTGCACAAAAAAAGGCAGCTCTGATACTTCGAACACCACATCATTATATGAGGGTTGTAAAATGCGTGTGTGCGTAAAAGTGGAGCGTAAAATTTACCCCAAACATTTCTGTGTGCATATGGCCTATTATAGGTCTTCCTCCTGCTGCTAAAATACGAGGCGGCACATTAGAGGGTCCTGGCCCAAAAAGGTATCGGAAAGGTGCCTCGAGTGGCCGGAGCATGCATGCTGGTGTAGGAATGGTAACAGAAGACATCACGCGGTGGATGATGTGTTTTGTGGACAGCGCGCATTCCAAAGGCACCTGCTGCGCCAAGAGGGCGCACCTGGAGAGAACCGACCTCGCCATCATCTTTCCTCTCGCTTCAGTTCGTAGACTGCGAAAGGGCAAAAAAAAAAAAAAAAAAAAAAAAAAAAAAAACTTTGCGTTTGTCGAACATTTTAAACAAACGGTTCTTTGACCCCTGCAACGCTTAGCAACATGCGTCATATTTTTGGAAAAAATGCCCCCGTCTTTCATCTTCCAAACTAGGTATAACGGTTCACAGTTGTGGTAATGGTGACGAAAAATATGTCCAGTGGTAAGACTGCATGTTTTTGTCCGTAAAATCTTTCTTCCTTAAGTCGATTGAGTCTTAGAGTCAATAATTTAACCCCCAGTTTCCTCTCACCTCACACAAAAACGCACTTACAGATGGCACATGTGGTTATCTTAACTGTTTTCACAGAGCTGAGCTGCCATGTGCTGGGATACTTGAATGTTACAGACTAGATGTTGGGTGGGATTAAAGTTTGGTACTACTAGTGCTTGAATAAGATGACAACCCCTAGATCTTGCTCGCTTCAGGTAGAAAATGTCTTTATTTTCAAATAAATGAAAAAGTGTAAGTGTAACTGCTTAAATAAATACATATTTGCTCTTAAGAGTCCTTAAAGTGATAGCTCACCCAAAATGAAAAATGTCTCATTATTTACTAACCCTAATGCCATCCCAGATGTGTATGACTTTATTTCTTCTGCTGAACACAAAGGTTTTTAGAAGAATTTTCATGTCCTCACAATGCAAGTAAATGGGGACCTAAATTTTGAAGCTCCAAAAGCACATAAAGGCAGCATAAAATTAATCCATAAGACTTCAGTGGTTTAATCCATGTCTTCTGAAACGATATGATAGGAGTTTGTGAGAAACAGATCAATATTTAAGTCCTTTTTTTTTTTTTTTTTTTTACTATAAATCTCCACTTTTACATTCTTCTATATCCACCCACACCCATCTATATGAAGATATAGATTTAACCACTGGAGTTGTATGGATTACTTTTATGCTGCCTTTATGTGCATTTTGGAGCTTCAAAATTGTGGTACCTATTCACTTGCATTGTATGGACCTACAGAGATATTCTTCTAAAAATCTTTGTTTGTGTTCAGCAGAAAGTAAATATTGAATAAGTAATACACAGCTGGGATGGCATGAGGGTGAGTAAATGATGAGAGAATTTTCATTTTTGGGTGAACTATCCCTTTAAGATATATATCAATTTAAAGCAAGCAACTATGTAATATAGTTCAGGACTTCATTTATTTTGCATAATTATGATAGGCTCAAAACTAGGAAAAGCACTTACTATGACTTATTATGCACCTAAAACATAAAACTGCTGTTTTATCCAAAAAGACAAAATTAATATACGTGTTTTGTTTTGCATCCTTGTACAACAAGGTGCTCTATTGATTAATTCATTGTTTACACCAGCTCAGAGGAGGAGTGTCCCCTTATCAATAGCCTATTGGTTAATGTCAATAAACACACATACACACACTGACACATTCAACTCATATTTCAAATGTTCCCCACATACTTAGAACAGCAAATTATGTTGATCCAGAGCATGTTAATTTCCAATTAGTGGAGCACATACTAATTATTTGTTGATATCGCAGTAGGAATTTTTAAGTTTCTTCAAACAAAGGTTTTTGTAAGGACTTTTGGGGGATGATGAGTTCAGAAGGGTAATTTATAATCTGTTCACCTCTAAACAGTGTTTAAATGGAGCTGTCTTGTTGAAAATGTCCTAGTGTTATATTTAAACAAGCATCTGTAATAAGCTATGCGATCAATATTATCGACCTAATATACTGTATGTAACATATTTCTAACAAATATAACAGATCAGTGGAATGCTCACATTATTCAACTGCTAAGTCTGTTTTATGTTTGTAAATTAGATTGTGAAGGTGCTTCATGAACTTAAATATGTTTATGACATTTTAATATGTTTGATTTTCAGTTATGTTATACAAAGTTGACTATATGTATGTAACTATTTACCATGTCAAGTTCACGCTGTTCCATATGACATGCATGTCCCCGTTATTAATATGCTTACTTTGTACAAACATGCCTGACCAGAACACAGTGATTCTCCAAAAACACACTAGATGTTTGTCAGAAGAAGCAGATACTTATGTCAGAGCAGGGACTTTGACCAGAGCACCAGTCCCCACTACTTATCCTGCAGTAAATAATTAGTCTACACAGTAAATAAGTGGAAGCACAATGTTTACCCTTGTGTGCCCTTTGCACTCTGGTGGGGCTCAAAACCCACTTAACACACAGAGGACCTCATGCACAGTACGGGACAGAATTGGAGGCAGATGCAACTCAACTCTTGCCATGCTTTTGTGAAGGACAAGACATGCACTCTGATAACTGTAACAACTGACTAATGGAGAGGTCCAGGCAGACATCATGTGTCATTATCACTTGAATGACCTTGACCCTATTACACTAATTCATTTTTTTAAATTGTAGTAATGTCTACGTGTTTGACAGGTTAGGTGATATCTAATCGACATCTGCTTGCATATTGAGGCAATCAAGTGGACTGAATGATGTCAGCTTGCCAGCAGGTGGGGCTGTTCTACCAAGACCATTGCAGTCCATGAAAGTTGATACATTAATTAGACTTGATTACAATAGCCTATATATTTAGAATAAACAATAAAGATATAGGTAATATAGAATAATATAGATATTTAATATATTTCTAAGATGTTTTTCTCCTGTTGCATGCTATATAAATATTAAAAACAATGTAATGATTAATGTTTCATTTTGGAATAGTTATTTCTTTTTCTTTTAGAATAGTGTCATTGCTTAAATAGCCGGGACAACGTTTTTATGGGTGGAGCAGACCCCTCCTTGCCCATGCTCAATGTGTATGTTATACCATAGGGTATACCATATTTAGACTTCTAAATATGTTACTCTTGCAAGGGGCCCCTTCCTAAAATATAAATGCAGATATAGATTTTCACATTAACCAACGCAAAGACAAGTTGTTCCCAAATTAAAATAAATGGCTTTCATTTGTCATACTAAAGCCAAAACTAACAAATTATTATAATGTTATCTGGAAAACATTTATTTTAAGGTAACAGCATACCTATTTTATTTATATATATTTGTATATCAATTTTTGCAATAATTATGTTGGCAAATAGTGCCATACAACCAATGAGCAAGCCAAGAACAAGAGTGGCAATGAAAAACTTTCTAGAAACATACATATTTTATAAACATATCTATGTTGCAAGGAAGGAGCGATAAATACTTTGAAATATACAGTAAATTTAACAAAAGTTTATGCAGATTTTGTTTTTATTTCTAACTGTTAAATACATTTTGTAAAAAATTTCATTTTCTCTAAAACTGCCCAAGGACCACCCTAGCAACCTCTTATGGCCCCCTGGGACTCCAGTCTGAACCCCTACCATAGAGGACCTTAGTGGGGCCTCCTTGTCACTGGACTTTGGACAGTATCCCCTGTTGTCCCTGCCAACAATGGCCCTGGTACAGTCTATATTCCTTTGCACACCAGAAATCTTATTAATCTTAAAATAATACCAATTAATTTTTTTTTAAATCAAGTGACAGGATTCACTTTTAAATTGATGATTTAAAAAAAAATATTTAAGGAACCAAAGTTGTTTTGTGTCCTTGTGGAAGTATAGCTGGAAGCCTTCATAATGAGCCAATCGAAAGGAGACTGTGCTATGTATTAGTTACAGGCCCTTCTGGCTGGGCTTAGAACTGAAACTGAGCTCTTGGTGTTTTTAATACAATGGTTTATATTCACAGACATGCAAGGTAATCCATGACCATGCTCTTTTAAACAGTGTTCTATGATGCTGTTATGACAGCTCTTTTCCTCTCTCCCCCTCCCACTCCTTGTGCTGCATCAATGCCACTAGCTCCCACTGTGATGTCGTCAGCGTCTCATAGCTAATCAGCATCCTTGGCCCCACCATAAGAGCCATTTTGTGTAAGGCTGAAGAAACACTCTCCCTTCATCTCTCAACACATCCCCAGATCCATTTACACCTCCCTCCTCACGGCTTATCCTGCCAACCCCCCCCCTCCCCACGCACCACTGCGTACCAGACCCTGCAAAGCCAGACTCCCTCAGTCTGATGGTCTTGCCAGGGGGGGCTCCACCTGCATTGATGCTACTGAACAAGGGAGAGGCTGAGAGCCTTTGGCAAAAAATAAAACAGTGGACGGTGAATAAGAAGCAGGCTTGATGGAATAACCCACTGCTGTCAACAAATTAACCAGGGTATTGCTTTCAGGAATCAGGTAGGTGAGGGCACTTGATTTATGTTTTCATAACAGTCTTTTTCATGTGTGTTGTGAGAACAAGAAGGGTGGTGCACTATTCCACTGTTGTCTAGCTCGGCAAGCTACACCAATGCTGCTGAAGTACAAAAGAGTGAGCAAAAACTGACCTTAAAATATCTTATTTTTACAGGAATACTTTCATAAAAAAGATGACATGAGAAATGCTTGTGTTTGAAATCTGGTCATGTACTGTAATAATAGTCTTATGTAGTGGCATTTATATATTATAAATATAATATTTTCAATAAATGGACATTTAATGTACAATTATTCAGTCTAAATTACATGTTGTTGCAGTACTAAGCATTGCCATAGTGCTGAAGGATGCATATTCGCCTGTTTACGTTGACAGGGTGAGGCCATGCCAAGAAATGTGGGCCTTATTGAAGTATTCACTTTTATATAGAATATTCACTCAGCCAAAACTATATTATTATGAAGGTAACGTCGGCACAAATTATTATACATGAATATAATATAGTGTATGTACATGATTTTTTTGTAAAATTTTTTTAAATATGCGATAGGGAGGGAACATTCGCACTAATGTTTCTCAGTGTGGACCAGGAGACACTTTACCCATTTAATATCACATGCGATATGAAATGCTGCATGCTGTTTGGGTCGTTCTCTTTTCTTTGGATGAAAAATTCAGAGGAAATATTCCCGTAGTAACAGACGCGTCACAATTCCTCAACACCCCATGTACAGTGGCAGCGACGCTACTAAATCTAAGCTCCCATTGTAATCAACGATGCTGTTTACGATTATAATGCCGCAGCGTTGACCGTTTCGTTGATTGTAGCGTTGTTTGCCGCGGCGCTGGCTTGCTGTGCACAGTGGGTGTTACTGCTGCATATCAGTCTTAAATTTAACTAGACATAGGGTATACTGTATAATTATATAGGCTAACCTTGTTTTAGGATAGCTGCTTCTCATCCGCGGATATAGTGACAGTTAAAATGGCCTAATTGCGTTTGTTTTGCCGGTGGGCTGAAGCTGACGCAAATGCTCCTACCTCACAGCTGATTTATGTCTGACAAAGCAGCCACTTTCAGTGTAAATTTTATAAGGGCTGTGGTAAATAACATTCTGCTCAATTCACTGTAATGTGTACAAACATAAATATGGTTCCCTTAGAATTCAGTTCACTCGACACTGCGTCATGCTGATGCATATGGGAAAATCCTTTTACAAGGACCTTGTTGAAATCCTTCTACAATAACGGCAATTTTAAGATTGGCTATGGTGTTTAAGCCCCGCCCCTTTAGGCGAGAACCTGTCAGGTATATAAGCGGGCAGGCAAACACCATTCCTCAGAATTTTCTTCCTTCAAGACTGCGAGCACCTCTCTCGTCTAGAAGCCTCTACAACTTCGCTTTCGACATACACGAGTCAGCGGGCGGGATCTTCATGGCAACGAGAAGACTCTCCACTCCTGCCTTGCCGCTTGACATTTCACTGGTGAACGGGCTGCTTCAGCATCCTGATTCCCTGCAGTGCTTCGGCAGGATTTTGTATCCTTATCCGTATATATATCACAAAAGGGCCGCTTGCATGTACGCGTCTTTTTAAAGACGTCGTTCCGCAAGTGCTCCAAGCAGCACATCCAGTCGTCAGATGGTCATGAGAGCTGTGTTTGTTGCTTGGACCGCAGCCACTCCGAAACAGCTCTTACGGAGACAGACTGCCCTCACTGTGAGAGCATGAGTCTCAAGATGCTTCGCTCTCGGATCTGAGGGATGATTCCGCCTCACACGCTCTCCCACTTGCCCCTTCTGTGACTCTCGAGGGATCACACGAGGGGGCACGGCAGGGCCGAGAGGCTGAGCTAGATGAATTAGAGGTGGATCTTGTGCTGGTGCAAGCCCTGCAAGCCCCTCACTCTTCTATTGAAGAGGCTTTGCCTATATATAATACGCGTGTTGAACTCTGGTCCTCTGTTGGAGCATGGTAGCTCGTTAAGTTTGGCGGTTCTGATGATGATGCCATATCCTTTGCAGCATCAGAGACTGTGAATGGTCCACAGAGGATGTTTTCACTCTGTCTCGAGTGAATCCCTCCTAAAATGATGAGTACTGTGCACAACGCTTTTCTGGTGGCGAGCAGCACTCAGTCTCATCTAGCGAGCGAGCCGACCCACCCGTTATCCCGCTCTGCAGATGTGTTGCGGGTCCACATGGCTAAACAATTCAGTTCGTACGCCGGCCACCTCGCTCTCAGTTTGAAATTAATCTTCCCTCCCGAATTCACTAGGTGGGGAAATCATTATTAATCACACTTGAGGTGTTTATAAATGAATATTGTGCACAACCACTTCCCGGTGGCGAGCGGCACTCAGTCTCATCTAGCGAGCGAGCCAACGGTCCCGTTATCCCGTTCCGCAGATGCGTGGCGGTTCCACATGGCTACATGTTTCAGTTCGTATGCCGGCCACCTTGCTCTCAGTTTGAAATTAATCTTCCCTCCCGAATTCCCTAAGGGGGGAAATCATTATTAATCACACTTGAGGTGTGTATTAATGAATATTGGGCACAACCGCTTCCCAGTGTCGAGCGGCGCTCAGTCTCATCAAGCGAGCGAGCCAACGCACCCGTTATCACACTCCGCTGATGCGTGGTGGGTCCACACAGCTGCACGATTCAGTTTGTATGCTGGCCACCTTGCTTCCAGTTTGATATTAATCTTCCCTCCTGAATTCACCAAGTAGGGAAATTAATCATTACTAATCATACTTGAGGTGTGATGCTGTCACGGTCTGTGACATCCTAATTATTTTCATCCCTCCAAAATTCACTAGGTGGTGAAATGAATCATTACAAATCTCACTTGAGGTGTGTATTGGATGCTATCACCGCCCTGTGTGGTCTGTGACATCCTAATTATTTCCTTCCTCCAGGACCGGGATATTACTCAAATTGTTGTTTTCAATAAGAACGTTCTCACAAAAGAGCAAAGCACTCACTGTATGAGATGCACACACATTCTGCTACACACAACACCAAAAGGGTTATATTTCACCAGTGTGTCCTATCATCCACAGTCCCATTATAAATGGGGTGTGATGGTGCGGTGTGCAGAAAATTCAAAATCTCCTCACAGAAAACGCGATAGAGATTGTTTCTAACTGTAATACGCTATGGTCTGTCCCTAGCTCCTCGCACATTCACGAAGTGTATCAATGTGGCACTCGCCCCGTTGAAATTGAATGGCATACGCATTCTGAATTACCTCAATGAGGGACCCATGCGAGGATTGGATGTGTGAACGGCGAGCTCTGCGCACTTTGCTAGTTTTAATACCCTTTATGACATAAACCGGTGAGATTCGATACACTCTGTTTCATAACTGTTCTAGGAGGACAATATGTCAAAGAATTCAAAATCCTCTGGCTCTAGAGACATTAAAAGACACTTATGTGCTCAAGCTGACACCCTTGAGCAGGCCGCGGGCCTGGGAGTCGATTTGGTCGGAGAGATGCGGGAAATGCGGCGAGAGATGCTGAATATGTCAGCAGTGCTGACGAAGGTCGTTGCTGACTTGGAGGATCTTGCAGTGATATGACGATCGATCACTGCCATGGAGATGAAGTTTTCTGATGTGGTCACAAGAGTGGAGGATGTAGAGAAATGGATCGATTATCTGGAGTCATCGTAGAGGGAATTATCTGCTAATCCGCTAGCGACCAAGGTGGATTTGAAGTGTGTCTGGGAGAAATTGGAGGACATGGACAACTGTAGCCGGCGGAATAATGTCTGTAACATGGGAGTCCTGGAGGGAGTGGAGGGATGGGGTATGGTGGAATTCCTGGATGGGCTCTTTCCGAGTCTGCTAGACATGGCAGCCCATAAGCTGGAAATAGAGTGAGCTCACAGGGTTCCGGCTCGGAGATCCACGGAAGGAGAAAGGCCTCGATCAATTCTGGCCAAATTTCTGAGATCATCTGATAAAGATCTTGTGTTATGTGAGGCAAGAAGTAAAGGAAGGCTTTCTTGGAAAAACCACAGCATTTTCTTGTTCCCAAACTTTGCGAACGCGACAAGAGAGAAACGTGATCGATTCAAGGAATTCAAGAAACTTTTATATCAATGGAAGGTCGCTTTTGCACTGATGTTCCCAGCCAAATTGAGAACAGATGGTAAGGATGGCCATAAAACATTCACATGCCCACAGCAAGCGACGTCCTTCATAAAGTCAATGGAGTGAGTAAGTCTTCTTGTGGTACTCACCTTGCAGCCGAGTGGACCGGCTCACTGAACATTCACTTGACTGTTTGAAGATTCTGCATGCTCTTTTTGTGCTGGTTCCGCCTAGCATCTTGAGTTTATTTTGTAGAGCAACACACATTCGGGATGGTTTTGTGGATGAATCTCCACACTCTTTGTGCTTAATTATTCTGCCTATCGGCTGGAGTTTATTTTGTGGAGTATTTCTGGCAAAGTCATTGGAGTGAGTAAGTAATTTGCTTGTACTCATGTTGCAGCTGAGTGGACGGCTCACTGAACATCCGCTTGACAGTTTGAGGAACCTGCATGTTTTTTTTGTGCTTGTGCCACCTATCGGCTGGAGTTTATTTAGTGGAGTATTTCTTGCAAAGTAATTGGATTGAGTAAGTCATTTGCTTGTGCTCATGCTGCAGCTGAGTGGACCGGCTCACTGAACATTCGTTTGACTGTTTGAAGAATCTGCGCATTCTTTTTGTGCTGGTTCCGCTTATCGGCTGGAGTTTATTTTGTTGAATAACACCTTCAGGACAGTTTTATGGATGAAGCTACACGCTCTTTGTGTTTATTCTGCCTATTGGCTGGTGTTTTATAGATTATCTTTTGCTGTGTAACTCTGTCTCACAAAATGTGTATAGAAACACCGGACTTGAGCAATCCGACGGCAAGGCTGTTGCGGGGGTTCTTGTCGGCATGCATTGACTGTTTGAGTTTGGAGGGATGGACGTGGGGTTAATGCGCATGTTTTTCTTTTTGCAGTTTTTTTTTGTTCTAAGGGATGTTCTGGGTTTGATTGTTGCACTAACGTTGGAATGTGGTCTTTATAATCTTGTTTTTGACACACAATCTATTTTGTCTTACATGTCAAAATGTCAAATGTTAATATGAGTGGTTTGTCTCTCTCCACGTGGAATGTGAATGGGTTGGGGCACCCCATAAAAAGAAGGTGGGTTATTTCTCTTCTTAAGTGTAAGAAATATGATATAGTGTTTCTTCAAGAAACACACCTTTCTCCACAGGAAGCTGAAAAATTTGGAAAGATATGGGGTGGGTATTTTTTTATAGTGCTGGCTCCAGTAAAAGCAGGGGAGTCATTACTCCGATAAGTAAACATCTACCATTCAAATGCCTCAAACAGAGTAAAGATAAATTAGGAAGAGTCATTATTGTTTTAGCTGAAATTCAGGGACAAAGTCTTATTTTGGCTAATATTTATGCACCTAACGTTGATGATCAGGGCTTTTTATAGATCTTGAAGGGATGTTGCAAGCCGCAGGCACCCCTCATGATATAATATTGGGAGGAGACTATAATCTTTTGATGGAATCAGTCCTTGATCATAGTGAAGCAAAAGTGTGCAAGCCCCTTAGAGCAACATTGATGCTTCACAGGATGTGTAAAAATCTTGGTCTTACAGATACTTGGAGACGTTTGAACCCATCTGGTAGGGACTATAAATTTTTTTCATCAGTCCATAAGATTTACTCTAGAATAGATTTTTTTAATATCTAAGTCCCTCATTTCATCTGTCGTTAATTGCTCAATTAGAAACATTTTAGTCTCAAATCATAACCTGGTGTGTTTAGAGGTGTTGCCACATATGAAGAAAAGGAAATCATATAGTTGGCGCTTTAATGTATCCCTCTTGCAAAATCCTGAATTCCAACAAATGCTAAAGGCTGAAATCAATGTCTATATAGAGACCAACTGGTCCTCAGTATCCTCTTTGGGTGTGGCTTGGGAGACACTTAAGGTGGTTCTTAGGGGCCGGATTATACAGCATGCTGCTTTCACCAAAAATCCAAAGCACTACAACTCGTGGAATTGGAAGGGAATATTAAAAGTGCTGAGGCAGAGCTGAAGCGGCGAATGTCATCTAATGGTCTCAGAGAATTGACCCAATACAGATAATACAGATATAATACTATTTTGTTGCGGAAGGTGGAGTTTTGGCTATTCAGGGCAAGACAGTCATACTATGATTTGGGGGACAAAGCAGGGAAGCCTCTGGCTAGATACATAAAACAGAGAGAGTCTTTTTCTTCCATTCCCTCAGTGAAATCTGCTAGTGGTGAAATATTTACCTCGGCCACTGATATTAATAATGCTTTTAGGGGGACCTGGGAAGCTCAGCGAGTAAAGATGCTAAATACCACCCCTGGAGTCACGAGTTCGAGTCCAGGGAGTGCTGAGTGACTCCAGCCAGGTCTCCTAAGCAACCAAATTGGCCCGGTTGCTAGGGAGGGTAGAGTCACATGGGGTAATCTACTCGTGGTTGCTATAATGTGATTCTTGCTCTCGGTGGGGTGTATGGTGAGTTGTATGTGGATGCCACAGAGAATAGCGTGAAGCCTCCACACGCGCTATGTCTCCGTGGTAACGCGTTCAACAAGCCATGTGATAAGATGCACGGATCGATGGTCTCAGATGCGGAGGCAACTGAGATTTGTCCTCCACCGCCCGGAGTCACTATGCCACCACGAGGACTTAGAGACCGCATTGGGGAATTGAGCATTCCAAATTGAGGAGAAAATGGGAGAAAAAAAAAATATTAAATAAAGCTTTAATGGATTCTATCTTGATCTTTATAGTTCCAAATCTTCATCTACTGAAGAGGATATTAGAAACTTTGTGGAACCATTAGAACTTTATAAACTGTCGGTTGAGCAAAAAAAAATTATCTTTATTCTGAGATAAACTTGGAGGAGCTTGGTAAGGTAATTAAGGCCTTGCCTACAGGCAAGGCTCCGGGGCCAGACGGCTTTGCCACTGAATTTTTTAGATCTTATGCTACAGAACTGGCTCCATTTTTGCTAGAAGTTTATACGGAATCATTAAAGAATGGAAAGCTTCCACCAACCATGACACAAGCCTGGATCAGTCTGATTCTTAAAAGGACAAAGATCCAAGTGAGTGTAAGAGTTACCGTCCAATTTCCCCAAACCAGCTATACATTAAAATATTGTCAAAAATTTTGGTTAAACGATTAAGTAAAGTTATGACATCTCTTATACATATAGATCAGGTGGGGTTTATTTGGGGCCATAGCTCTTCTGATAACATTAGGTTTTTCATCAATATCATGTGGTCAGTGGCGAATGATCAGACTCTGGTCGCTGCCATCTCACTTGATGCTGAAAAGGCTTTTGATATGGTAGAATGGGATTATCTTTTTAAGATTTTGGAAATGTATGAGTTCGGGAATACTTTTATTGGATGGATTAAGTTACTTTATAGACACCCGGTAGCGGCGGTTCAAACGAATGGATTAATTTCAGATTATTTTACTTTGGATAGGGGCACCTGGCAGGGTTGCCTTCTTTCCCCATTATTGTTCTGTCTTGCCCTGGAAACATTAGTAGCCATGAAAAGAAAGGAGAATGATTTTCCAGTGGTGATGGCGGGAGGTATGGTGCATAAGCTTTTGCTTTACGCAGATGATATTTTATTATTCATCTCCGACCCCACTAGATCAATGCCTTGCCTCCACAGAATTATTCATTCCTTTTCTAAATTCTCAGGATACAGAGTTAATTGGTCTAAATCCGAAGCTTTGGCTCTGACAGCATACTGCTTGGTAACGGCTTTTCAGCCGGGCAACTTCCAGTGGCCCAAACAGGGCATTAAGTATTTGGGTGTTTTATTCCCAGCAAATTTGTGTGATTTATTTAGAGTTAATTTTGACCCTTTAATTTAAAGGTATTCGAGCGATGTGGGCAGGTGGGCTTCATTACATTTATCTATGATTGGGAAGGTTAATGTTATTAAAATGAATTGTATTCAAAAATTCAATTACCTGCTACAATCTCTCCTTATAGATGTCCCCCTCTCTTATTTCAAGCAATTTGATAGCATAGCGAAGTCCTTCATATGGAATGGTAAACGTCCCAGATTACATTTCAGTAAGTTGCATAGGCCTCCCTATGATGGGCTCTCCCGTCATTTTACACAACCGCCTGCATTCAGACCATTGCATTTGCCATAAAGTCACAAGCACTTTCATTGTAAATATAAGTCCCTTCCTGGCTGGGTTCGTGAAGGGGTTAATTCACACTATATGACTATAGTTCCTATATCCATTCTTAGCGCTCCCCTCCTTGCTCACCATGAGGGTTATTCACTTGCGGCATACTCATGTTGGTTGCTGTCCCACAGGACTGCTGCATCATATTCTTTAGAGTATTACGCTTTGGTATCCCTCTCTGGGAGGGTTATGTCATGTAGTGCAGCGTGATGGGACTCTCCTTCCCATATGTGTCAGCATGATGCAATGTAGAGTGAACTGAATCATAAGGGGACGTCTCGGTTATGTATGTAACCTTGGTTCCCTGAGATGAAGGGAACAAGACATTGCGTAAGCTGGCCGCACTACAGAAGTGCAAGCGATGTGCTATTTGTCCCTCAGAAAATTCTGAGGAATGGTGTTTGCGTGCCCGCTTATGTACCGGACAGCTTTGCACCTCAAAGGGCGGGGCTTAAACACCATAGTCAATCTTAGAATTGGCGTTATTGTAGAAGGGTTTTAACTAGGTCGTCGGAAAAGGATTTTCCCATATGCGTCAGCATGACGTAATGTCTCGTTCCCTTCATATCAGGGATCCGAAGTTATATACATAACCGAGATATTTTGCATCTGAAGAATGGCACTTGGCTTGTCATTTTCAGGACACATTATAAAACAGTCTAGGGCTGAGACTCAATTTGTTGCCCAAATATATCCACAACCCATTTTATATACATGTACATTCATTTATTTTTTGCTTTGGGTATGTATCCCATTCCAACATACAGTTTTGCATACCCTTGGAGAATTGGTAATATATGTACCATTTGTAAAGAAAACATGAATGAGCAGGCAAAACACATTTATTTTATTTCTTATGGGATTCATATTCAACTGTAGGTTATAACAGAATGGCACAATCATAAAACAAAACATGGCAACAAAGAAAAAAAATGAAATGACCCCTGTTCAAAAGTCTGCATACCCTTAGTTCTTAATACTGTGTATTGCCCCCTTTAGCATCAATGACAGCGTGCAGTCTTTTGTAATAGTTGTCTATGAGGCCCTAAATTCTTGCAGGTGGTATAGCTGCCCATTCGTCTTGGCAAAATGCCTCCAGGTCATGCAAAGTCTTTGGTCGTCTTGCATAAACCGCACGTTTGAGATCTCCCCAGAGTGGCTCGATCATATTAAGGTCAGGAGACTGTGATGACCACTCCAGAACCTTCAACTTTTTCTGTTGTAACCACTGGAGGGTCAACTTGGCCTTGTGCTTAGGGTCATTGTCATGCTAAAAAGTCCAAGAGCATCCCATGCGCAGCTTTCTTGCAGAAGAATGCAAATTGTCTGCCAGTATTTTCTGATAACATGCTGCATTCATCTTGCCATCAATTTTCACAAGATCCCCGTGCCTTTAGAGCTCACACCCCCCCAAAACATCAGTGAGCCACCACCATGCTTCACAGTGGGGATGGTATTCTTTTCACTATAGGCCATGTTGACCCCTCTCCAAACATAGCGCTTATGGTTGTGACCATAAAGCTCTATTTTGGTCTCGTCACTCCAAATTACAGTGTGCCAGAAGCTGTGAGGCGTGTCAAGGTGTTGTCAGGCATATTGTAACCAGGCTTTTTTGTGGCATTGGCACAATAAAGGCTTCTTTCTGGCAACTCAACCATGCAGCTCATTTTTGTTCAAGTATCATCGTATTGTGCTCCTTGAAACAACCACATTGTCTTTTTCCAGAGCAGCCTGTATTTCTCCTGAGGTTACCTGTGGGTTTTTCTTTGTATCCTGAACAATTCTTCTGGCAGTTGTGGCTGAAATCTTTCTTGGTCTACCTGACCTTGGCTTGGTATCAAGAGATCCCTGAATTTTCCACTTCTTAATAAGTGATTGAACAGTACTGACTGGCATTTTCAAGGCTTTGGATATCTTTTTATATCCTTTTCCATCTTTATAAAGTTCCATTACCTTGTTACGCAGGTCTTTTGACAGTTCTATTCTGCTCCCCATGGCTCAGTATCTAGCCTGCTCAGTGCATCCACGTGAGAGATAACAAACTCATTGACTATTTATACACAGACACTAATTGCAATTTAAAAAGCCACAGGTGTGGGAAATTAACCTTTATTTGCCATTTAAACCTGTGTGTGTCACCTTGTGTGTCTGTAACAAGGCCAAACTTTCAAGGGTATGTAAACTTTTGATCAGGGCCATTTGGGTGATTTCTGTTATCATTATGGTTTAAAAAGGAGCCAAACAACTATGTGATAATAAATAGCTTCATATGGTCACTATCCTTAAATAAAAGACCAGTGATCAGTCATATTTTCAAAATCAATGCCAAAATTTCACAATTTCTGCCAGGGTATGCAAACTTTTGAGCACAACTGTAGATGTCAAGAAGAATCAACTCCTGATGAATAGAATGTTCATTAATTTTGAACAGCCTTTCTTATTTTTTTAATTTTTTTATTTTTTTTATTTTTTATTGATTCATAGATATATAACAAAGAAGAACACAACATATATAGATTGAATCAACATTTAACATTTAACCCCCACTAATACCCCTCCCCCTCCCCAATCACCAACCCCACCCTGACTCCCCACGAATACCCCTGTGGTCACATATAAGAATACACACACAAAAAAAGAAAACAAAAAACAAATATAGTAATCATACATAATTAAAACTAAACTTCTCTCTCCACAGCCCCTCCCCCAAAAACGCTAAATAATTGCCCCATTTCCTATCAAACAAATCCCAAAACCCCAACCTTTTTCTTGACACCTCCTCGAAAGCAGCCACCCTCCCCATCTCCGCACACCACTCCAGAAATTAGTGCGCTCCATCCGACTTTCATCCCCTTAAAATAACCTGCTTACCAATCATTGACACTGGTCAGAACCCAATTTTTTATGAGCCTATCCCCCACGTCGATGACCGCCCCAAAATACAGAGTCTGGGGCAAAATGAAATTTGAGTGCCCAATACGTCACATATAAAACTCAGAACCCTTAACCAAAATTCTTGGATCTTAACACACCACCAAAAAACATGGGTTGTGTCTCCATCTTCTGATTGGCATCACCAGCAGGTGGGTGTGTCTTTAAGACCAAGCTTATGCAATCTAGAGGGGGTCCAATAGAATCTATATAAAATCTTAAATTACATCAGGCGCACCCTTGCATCTCTGATTATCAATGTTAGGTGAGTAAATATTAGCCAAAATCAACCTTTGCCCCTGAATAATGACTCTTCCTAGTTTATCTTTAATCTGTTTGAGACATTTTAATTGTAGATGCTTACTTATCAGTGTAATGACTCCCCTGCTCTTACTTGAGCCAGCACTAAAGAAAACATGTCCACCCCTTATCTTCCCAAAATTTTCATCTTCCTGTGGGGAAAGATGCGTTTCTTGAAGAAACACTATATCATATTCTTTTTATGGGGTGCCCCAACCCATTCAAATTCCATGTGGAGAGATACAATCCACTCATATTAACATTCGACATTTTGACATATGAAAAAAATAGATTGTGTGTCAAAAATAAAATATAAAGACCACATTCCACATTAGTGCAACAATCAAACCCCAAACTTCCCCCCGAACCAAACAAACAGAAAAAAGAAAAATGTGCGCATTAGCCCACGCACGACAGCGCCAACTGGTGTCCATCCCTCTAAACTCAAACAGTCCATGTACGCCTACGAGAGCCCCCGCGACAACTTTGCCATCGGATTGCTCAAGTCCGGTGTTTCTATACTGTTTGTAAGACAGAATTACACAACAGAAGATAATCTATAAAACAAACTCCAGCGAATAGGTGGGATAAACACAAGGAATATGTAGATTCATCCACAAAACTGTCCTGAAGGTGTGTTCCTCCACAAAACAAACTCCAACCTCTAGATGAACCAGCACACAAAATGAATAAATTAATAAAAAAATAAATGTAAAAAAAGGGCCGTTCAGTTTCCTCGGACAGTCAAACGAATGTTCAGTGAGCCAGCCCATTCAACTGCTACATGAGTGCAACAAATGACCCAATCACTCTAATGTCCTGCAAGAAATACTCTACAAAACAAACTCCAACCAACAGGAGGCATAAGCACAAAGAACGTGTAGATTCATCCACAAAACTGTCCTGAAGGAGTGCTGCTACACAAAACAAACTCCAGCCGCTAGGTGGAACCAGCACTAAAAGAAACAAAAAAGGCGCTCAGTATCCTCGGACAGTCAAGTGAATGTTAAGTGAGTCAGGCCCACTTGGCTGCAACGTGTGTCCCACAAAATGACTTACTCAGTCCATTGACTTTATGAAGGACAATGCTTGCTGTGGGCATGTGAATGTTTTTACGGCCATCCTTAGCATCTATTCTCAATTTGGCCTGGAACATCAGTGCAAAAGTGACCTTCCATTGATGTAAGAGTTTCTTGCATTCCTTGAATTGATCACGTTTCTCTCTTGTTGAATTCGCAAAGTCTGGGAACAAGAAAATGCTGTGGTTCTTCCAAGAAAGCCTTCCTTTATCCGATGATCTCAGAAATTTGGCCAGAATTGATCGGGGCCTGTCTCCCTCAGTGGATTGCCGAGCTGGGACCCTGTGAGCTCGCTCGATTTCCAGCTTATGGCCTGTTATGTCAAGCAGATTCGGAAAGAGCCCGTCCAGGAATTCCACCATATTCTGACCTTCTGCTCCCTCAGGAATTCCAACAATTCGGATGTTATTACGACGGTTACGATTTTCCATATCCTCCTACTTCTCCCAGATGCGCTTCAAATCCGCCTTAGTCACTAGCGGATTAGCAGCTAATTCCCTCTCTGATGACTCCAGATAATCGATCCGTTTCTCGACATCCACCACTCGACCTTCGTCAGCATTGCCGATACATTCAGCAATTGTCGTTGAATTTCTTTCAACTCTCCAGCCAAATCGACTCCCTGGCTCGAAGTCTCCGGAGGGGCATTAGCTTGAGCACGTAAGTGTCTTTTAATGTCTCCAGAGCCCGAGGATTTTGAATTCGTTGACATATTGTCTTCCTAGAACAGTTATGGATCAGGGTGTATCGAATCTCAATGGTTTATATCATTAAAAGTATCAAAACTAGCAAAGTGTGCAGAGCTCACTGTTCACACATCCGAACCTCGCATGGTGTCACGTGACTCCCCTTGAGCAGCCTTTATATTTAAATATTGTGATAATTTTCTTTCCGTGTAATACAAAATCTAGCCTAATTCTAAATCTTTTTTCCCCATCATGTTGGCACACGTAGCTTAAATTTTTATATCCATATAAAATTCTTATGTAAACAGGCTGGGAACTAGGACAATCTTCTGATCCAACATGATTGAAATGCATGCTATACTATATATTTTACATACAGCTTTAATTCAATTTCAGTTGTTTTTGTATTCAGTCTTTCAAATGGATAGCCTAACTATGTCGACAGAAGAGCGGGTTTTAAATGGGTTATGTGACGTCACTGCCTTTTGTATGGAGTGGAAATGTAATGTCACTGACCCAGACTTTTAACTCCTTAAACTCTGGTGCATTTTAGGGCTGCTGCCCGCAATTCTTCACACTCAAATTTAAAAGCTCACCATTCACACATACTGTGGGCTAATTGCAAAAATGTGTCAAATTTTTCAGAGAATCGCTCAAATAATAATAATAAAAAAACTCAAATTATAAATAAATAATATTTTATGTGTTTATAATCTTATGATAAACAGAATATTTTTTTTTTTTTGGTTCTGGTTCTGTTCACTCTACCTCACTTTGAAAAGTCTCGTTTTATTCCACTAGGTGGCAAAAAGCACTAGATTTTTTTTCTCTATCACATTCTTTAACAGTATACAGATCTGAAATGTAGGTTGTGCTCTAACCTGTACACCTACTTATTCATGCAATTATCTAATCAGCCAATCATGTGGCAGCAGTGCAATGCATAAAATCATGCAGATACGGGTCAGGAGCTCCAGTAAATGTTCACATCAACCATCAGAATGGGGAAAAAATGTGATCTCAGTGATTTTGACCATGGCATGATTGTTGGTGCCAGACGGTCTGGTTTGAGTATTTCTGTAACTGCTCACAACAGTCTCTAGAGTTTACTCAGAATGATGGCAAAAGCAAAAAACATACAGTGAGCGGCAGTTCTGCGGACGGAAACGCCTTGTTGATGAGAGAGGTCAAAGGAGAATGGCCAGACTGGTTCGAGCTGACAGAAAGGCTACGGTAACTCAGATGATCACTCTGTACAATTGTAGTGAGAAGAATAGCACCTCAGAATGCACAACACGTCGAACCTTGAGGTGGATGGGCTACAACAGAAGAAGACCACTTCGGGCACTTTATTAGGACCGTAGTGTTCCTATAAAGAGCTCAGTGAGTGTATATATACTGTACATATATAAAAGATATGCTTTTTTAAATTGCTTTGTTGCGGTATATGATATGGAATAACATACTATACATTAACAGCATTGTTGTAGTTGCAACAATTTTCAAATGTTGTCCTTAGTTTTTGTTATCAGAACTCTTTGCATGAAGAGTACCTGGTATGATTGCATGAGGTGAATGTTCACAGATGCACATTACAGTATAGCACCACTCTTTTCATCATGGTTTTGTCATCAAGTGTGCAGGGTCCACATAATACTATATGTAGAATAGGGTTAAACAGTACATTATTCTTATTGATTATCACATTTTTAGAATACATAAGCGTATATCTCAAAGATCTAACAGGCTATTCAAAATATTTTAATGTTACGACCTAGGGGTGGTATCGTTGGCTGACTGTGCTCCCTAGTCCCAGCAAAAATATATCCCAGCTATCAGACAAGCACAGTGAAAATTCACCAAATTAACAATCTGTTTGCTTTTTATTTTAATTTCTGCAGCGGAGGTGGGTTACCCAAAAGAAAATAATAAGCAAAACTCCAAGGTCTCCACACCACCAGATGGAACCCTCAACTGAATTATAGAACTAGTGAAGTGAAACACTCAGATTCCACTGCACTCACCTGTTTTCAATATCGTGTTTGACTAGTTTAAATATAGTATAAGTACTATGAGAGTTCATATTCCATTGTGTCTTTGCAAAGTCTTGCCAGTTTCCAGTGCAATTTTGATATTTATTCTCATAGTCATGGTCATCCTGGTTGAAAAGCAGATGTTGATTGCTTTTTTGATTGCTCGTACCAAGCATGAGATGCTGATGTCCCAGCCAGGCTTCTTAACTAGCTTTACCAGTGAGATTTCCGTGGTCATCCAGCATAATCAGAAAAACCTTGCTGGGTGACCAGCATGTTTTGCTGGTGAACATAATGGCTATGCTGGTCCACCAGTGAGATCAGCACCAAATCAGCAAAAACTGGACCAGCATTGAAATTCATCTTGTGATCTAAGCTAATCTTTTCACCAGGGATGGTCATGGACATTGATCGTCTGCCTGGTTTTGTTTTAGTAATTTCTTAAGATTACTGTTTTGGATTTGTCTTGCCTTGTCTGTCTGCCTTATGTATCTGAAGTTTGCCTGTATTGGATTCTAATTTGAACAGGCTGTTTGATTCTTTTAATAAACCTGCACATTTGAATCATTATCCAACTAGTTTGACACACTTCACACAAAGAGGTTATGAGTTCACATAGCCAGATCCAGTGTACAGTAATCTACTGAATGTAATAAAGTCCTGATGAGTCATGGTCTGGATCTCAGGGAGCCCCATTAACTAAATTAGATTATCAGTGCCATGCCTTAGCCAGTTCAATCGTCTGAACAGATTTATAGGTATTTTTCTTAATTATCTCTTGAAGTGAATTGCTGAGCTGCTTAATCTAAAGTGTAGGCCTTAACACATTTCAAGTTTAATTTAGCAAAAGTTGGTTGTAGGATCATGGTGTTTTTGGTGTTTGCTCATTGCCTTATTGTGTCTGTACTGTACTTCCAATTCTGTTCTGCCCTCCCTTCTTGCCAGACCATGGATCATTTAATTGTGCTTGTGGTACAAAATACATATGAGGAAAATTCCAAAACATAACATTCTCTCTACAGGTGGCAGGTGGCCTCTGATTCCTGGCCGGACTTCGTCCTATCAGATCCTGTACAGTAGCAGAGCCCAAACACTCAGACACCATGGCAGGAGCCTCGGTGAAAGTAGCCGTGAGGGTCCGTCCCTTCAATTCACGAGAGATTGGAAAAGAGAGCAAGTGTATCATCCAGATGTCAGGCAACACAACCAGTGAGTGCTTTTTTTTTTTAAATATCTCTTCTCGGTTGTTGTCACTGATCATTTGAACTCACTTACCTTAGTCTGTGAAATTTTGAGTGAGAGATGTTTGTCAGTGTGCAACTACTAGTGTACTCTAGTAATAATTTATGATTGTAATTAAATATTTATTCCCACAGTCTCTCATCAGCACCCCCATGAGAGAGAATATTAGTGCATCTCTAGGTTTGAAAATGTCAAAGAGGTCATGCTTTTGTTTTTGGCTTTAAAATCTTTTAAAGATTTTGAAATCAAAATAGTAGTTTTTTTGCTTTTATTGTTTTTTTGGCTTTTAGCTTTGAAGCCATGTATATGCTAGTGAACTCCTAAAAGTTTACAAATTGACCTTTTAGCAGACATACACATTTAAAATGTACAGTCCGTCTCTTTCAGGAAAATGGAACAAAAATATTAATGACTCATTCTGCACTACACAATTTTTTGTCATATTAAATGCTCTTTAGAAATTAAAATTCAGTAATAGTTCATTCAGTTTATTTTTTCAACACAAAATCAAGCAATTTTATGGGGTCTTTTATTAGTTAGGTGTTCTGCTGTTAGCACCTGATGACTTGTTTCCTGCACATTGCTTCTCAAAAACAAAATTAATTTGGTCCAATTCAGGCCAAGAATTCTATAGCATTTCCAGACCCCATTTCTAGAGCAACACCACAGAACTGTAAACTGCCCTGTTGTTCTCCCTGTGAGTGGGAAAACAGTGTCAGCTGATGCAGAGTGTGAGGTCAGAGACACTGCACAGCTTTGTTCTGGTGAGAGGATGCAGTGGTTCATGACCTCATTCCCAGAACCCAAGGGATGGCAGGATTTACGCTTCCATAGACTCATCAGTCATACTATGAGTTATTCTGTTAAAGGTTTTTTCACTGGACTTTTTTATTTTTATTTTTATGTATTGTCAGTGGTTCTCAATTTTTTTTGGAGAAAAACAATTAATGTTTAAAATAATAATAATAAAAAAACTGCTTTAAAATCATTAACTAAATTTTCTTTCATCACTTTTTCTGATGCATAATCAAAAACATTGTAAAAATAATCTGAAATAACTTTTTAGTCACTAGACCTACATTGTATTTATTTTCTGTATTTGCCTACTTTCTGTGTTACAAAAATATGTAAAACATTTCAATTATATACTTTAGAGTTAAATTTAATAATTGTATAAAACTGAATTTTCTCACATTTTTATCGGTCTGACCCCATATGACTTTCTTATCATCAATGGAACATAAAGATGAGGGATGAGAGGATTGTGATAGACTCGAGTCGTGATAGAGCCAAGCTCTAAAAGCACATAAGAAACTGTAAAAGTAGTCCATATCACTTATGCGCAGGGTTGGGAAGGTTACTTTTAAAAAATATTCAGCTACAGGTTACAGAATACATGCTGTAAAATGTAATTTGTAATGTATTCTGTTAGATTACTCAAGGTCAGTATTGTAATATAAATACTTTGGATTACTTCTCCAGCACTGGCAATTTTTTCACTTGTTTTGACTATAAACAAGTAAATAAAGTAAGAAAATAAAAATTATCTGAAAAAAGCCTAAATATCTTATGCAGTTTTGCTACTCAAGTAAATTTATTTAGTTTTATGGATTTTTTGATATTTTTAAAGAAAAACAATAGTTAAATTCTCATTAAGAATAAAGTTTTTGCAGTACATCTTTGCTTTAATAAAAAAGGTCTTACTAGAGAAAAAAACTTTATGCTCCAACGTGAATTTTCTTCATAGAAGTCATTATAAAATATAATCACATCTGGTAATGGAAGCATGTAAATGCAAGAAATACCATTTTATCTTAGCACAAAGCTAAATGTTCATATGACAGTTTACACAAGGTTAACTATTTTTGCTGCTCCAAATGTAAAACCCTGCAGAGTGTGCGCAACCACATCCTTTTCTGATCGTATGTGAATTCTGTTCATACAATGAGGCAGATATTATTTGTAGCTTTCGATGTTAAAGGCTACATTGGTTAGCATTTGTTGTAAAAATACCCTAACTGCAAATAAATAAATAAAATAAAATAAATAAAAATAAATTACAGGGCATGTAATTGTGAATTTATTGGATTTATGTTTCATCTGTCAAAGCCTTTCTAACTGTTTTTTGTTAAGCTGTAGAAACATAATACAGCTCCTCTATTAAGCTCCTAAAGGAAAGCTACACAATGACGTCATATCCACCTTTTCACTCACAACAGTATGAACTTAATGTAACACATCATAAGAAAGTGTTTCACTGCTGTTCAGGCGCACCTCAGATTGCATCATTTATATGGATAAATGTTTTCCAACTTAAAAGACTAAATATTAAATGAAACAAATGACAATAAAATGCAAAGTAATCTCTTCAGTAATTAAAATACTTTTTGAATGTAAATTTATTCTGATTACCAATTATTTAAATTGTAACTGTAGTGGAATTCAGTTACTTATATTTTGTATTTTAAATACATAATCCTGTTACATGTATTCTGTTGCTCCCCAACCCTGCTTATGCTCTATATTTTAAGTGTTCTTTAACCATATGATAGTTTTGTGTAAGAAACAGACCCAAAATTAAGTCTACTTCACTGAAAATCTTCCCCGTCACCCATTGGAATCTGGTGCTCATGTTGGAATGTTTACATAAGTGAGTGCACTTGATAAAATATAAGGACAAGAAGGTGGCGGAGAAGAAATTTTGCACAAAACTTTATGCTCCTTGCATGTATTGGCATGTATTGTTCATTCTGTATTTTATTTTTTATTTTTTGGAGATTTCCTCAGTTTTGTATATTCCAGAATGATACTTATATACATTTTCTCTTTGCTTTCTAGCAATATTAAACCCTAAACAGCCAAAGGAAAACAAGAGCTTCAACTTTGACTATTCCTATTGGTCACATACGACGGTGAGTTTCATGGTATATCACCTAGTAAATCTTCCTCTAATGCAACTCAATACTGTTATTTTTATTCTATTATGAATCTTGGTAATTACAGATGTTCTCTCTCTGTCTTCAACAGCCAGAAGATGCTAACTATGCATGCCAAAAGCAGGTATATAAAGACATTGGGGAGGAAATGCTTTTGCATGCTTTCGAGGGATACAACGTCTGTATCTTTGCCTATGGCCAGACAGGGGCAGGAAAATCATACACCATGATGGGCAAGCAAGAGAAAGACCAAGAGGGCATCATCCCATTGGTAGTGCACTATGATACTGTCTATAATACTATTGCTGCTTATTTTATATCTGAAATGTTGTGGAGACATATTACTAATGCTCTATCTCTCTCTGACAGCTATGTGAGGACCTGTTTACCAAGATCAGTTACAATAATGACAATTGCATGTCATACTCAGTTGAGGTATGAGCATCAACTTTCATGATCACTTCAGGAAAATCTTAGAGTGAATGAATTTAAACGACACCATAGTCAGTATAGTGAACACTTTATCTGTTTTTTATTTCAGGTGAGTTATATGGAGATTTACTGTGAGCGTGTACGGGATCTGCTGAACCCAAAGAACAAAGGGAACCTGCGTGTGCGAGAGCATCCTTTGATGGGGCCATATGTGGAGGACCTGTCAAAACTAGCTGTAACTTCCTACAATGACATCCAGGACCTGATGGACTCTGGCAACAAAGCCAGGTACTCTCTTCTGTGTCTGTCAAAAAAGTGTAAAAAAATAAGCTTAATGAAAAAGTAAATAATATGAGGAGGTTCCAATTCATTTCAGAGTTTATTTTCATAAATGTATTTTGAGAGTGTGTGATTGCTTAAATCAAAAGAATTTCAACTTGCAAAGAGCAACTGACTTTGTAACACATGGAGAAAATGAGTTTGAACGCTGCCGCTGTGTTTTGATTACCATACTGTCTTTCCTCAGAACTGTGGCAGCCACTAATATGAATGAGACCAGCAGCCGTTCCCATGCCGTTTTCAACATCATCTTCACCCAGAAACGACAAGATAGTGAGACAGACAACACATCTGAAAAGGTACATCATCCTTTCCGTCAACCTAACTGATCAGGCCTGTACAGAACAATGTTTAGTACTGACTTTGTTCTGTGTGAATTTTTTTTACTACCTTTTCAGAATCAGACTAAAAAAAATAGCACTTTAGCTGAACTTGATTCAGTTTTGGAAAGTGGTTTCACATGTTTGAAATTAGTTCTCTTAACTTAAAATTACTATGTAATCTCAACACAAACACTTTGAGTAGAAAGAACCTAGTTGAATTGGGTAAACCCAAAAAATTAGACATGTTAATGTAACTCAAAAAATATCTTTTATTTCTTTTTGTACTAACTAGTGAAAATAAATGTTAGCATGCTAAATACATGCTAGTTGGAAACACGACAAAGTGTAGTTTAGTTACTATGGTTAGAACAGCATTTGCTCGTCGAAGGGAGCAATCTGTTTCATGTGCTACAACTACATGTCCTCATCGTTAGCTCAAGCTCCACTCTTCACCATAATGGTAACCCCCAAAACTCCATACACAACATAACATAACGGAAATTTTTCTTGTTGTCGCAACTCAAATGGATTAAGTAAACATCCATTTTACACATTTAAATAGATAGAATGCAATGAAATCAAGTAAAAATGTTCTAGAATTGTGTTGCTTTAGTTTTAATTAAGTAAATTGAACAAGCAGCAAAAATAAGTTTTTTAAGTGTAGACTAGAACGCAAAAGTAGGTGAGCGAATTGTATGCAGTAAGAGCATCTCTGATGGATTCTGGCAGTTTGACAGAGGCTGAATTTGCTTGTATGAGCATTAGAGTACATTACTGTTCTGAGACAGACCATTTCCATTTGAAACCAGGTCAGCAAAATCAGCCTAGTCGACTTGGCTGGGAGTGAGAGGGCTGATTCTACTGGAGCTAAAGGCACTAGACTGAAGGTGGGTCACTTTTGGTTTTAACAGAGTTTAATGACAGTTTATCATTTCAGATTGTCCCTCAGCTCTCATGAATACCCAATGACATCATACAATTTGCACCCCTGTTACTTTAGGAAGGAGCCAATATCAACAAATCCTTAACAACACTGGGCAAAGTCATCTCTGCTTTGGCTGAGATAGTAAGAACTCCATATATATATATATATATATATATATATATATATATTTACATACAATATAATGACCTTAACTAACAGCAATTGATTCGAAAAGTTAGGTAAAAACATTTTATTAAAAAAAAGAAAAGAAAAAAAGAAAGAAAGTTTAAACATTTTAAATGTAAACATGGTTTCCTTTGTTGTGTTGTAGGACTCTGCACCAAACAAGGTGAGGATCATTTGAATCTTTCTTTGCTAATTGCCATAATGTAACACCACAACTATAGAATGAGAACTAACACTGCTTGTGTTCTCCTTGCAGAACAAGAAGAAGAAGAAAGTGGAAAGCTTTATTCCTTACAGAGACTCTGTTCTGACGTGGTTACTGAGGGAAAACCTCGGTATGAACCTTTGTGCATCTTTCATATACTGTTCTGCTTATATTTTTGGCACTCCATACTGTAATTCATGCCATAATGGATGTAGTGTAATTTACACTGTGTTATAGTCTATAAACAATTTCCTGAAGATTACCTTTTTTCATTAATCAGGAGGAAACTCTCGTACTGCTATGGTAGCAGCTCTAAGTCCTGCTGATATAAACTATGATGAGACACTCAGCACTCTCAGGTAAGGACCAGATAATATCACAAAGACATCATGTTAGACCAATAGAGCTCAACAGTTAGGTTCCGGAAGTAAAAATCTCTGTCATTTTTTTCCATAGGAGCATTTTTAACAATAACTTTTTTTTAAATAAACCTTTAAAGACAGACCTACCTTAAACTCTGAGGTTGTTAATTGATGGTATATGCTCCTATTGAAGCTATCAGTCCATGTTATTTCAACTTAATTTGAAAGAATTGTGTTTTAATAGAAGAATTTCTGACTAAGAACTACACTCCCTGTGAATCCTGAATAGAAGGATCCAGCAACTGTCGTGGAGTATTGGAGTCTCTTTCCCTCTTAGCAAGAAAACTCTCAAAGTCCAGGGGTTCCAGGTATCAAAGATTAGACTTTCTTGAACAAAGTAACAAAGCTGAGATGTCAGCTGATCACCTAGCATCTGAAATTACACTTCAGAATCATACATCCTTTATACAGCTTCTGTTCCACCCTCTCTCAAGTGATGGCCTCTTCATCCAATAAAGTCATCTTATGCCCCCTAGTTTCATCATCACCGTCTCCTTTCCAGCTGGTCATCCTGACCCAACTTGCTGTTTCATCTCGGTGCCTTTTTTGGCGACCTTGGTGTTATCAGCACCAGCTCTGCTCATTAAATTTTCCTTTTAATATCCCCATGTGTACCTCCCTTTGGGTCATACAAAGTTTAACAGAAAACTCCCTACTCATTTGCTTGACACCTGCATCCCTTCTCCTGTTTCCCAAGGTCTCTCACTGTCCGTATCACATCAACTCATTTTCCCTTGACCCAGAAAGGCCTTACACAGAGAGAGACTGCAAGCTAAGCTCTTTTCCATAGATTCAAACTGCATCAGTGTAAATCAGATTATTAAATCAATAAAAGAATAATTAAATATGTAACATATTGATAATACAGTTATTCATAGTACATTGATTACACATTGTCATTTTAGATCACTGCATATTGTATACATATTAATTCAATTATTAACAAATTATTAAATAAGTACTTTTTCTAAGTTTGATATATAAAAATATACTATAATATATAAAAATATACTATATATTCCCTCCTTTGAGACTTATTAAAAGTCTCACCTCTATTGCCCTTACCCAGAGTGCAACCTCACAAGTCATTCTCCTTCATTCCTATCAAGTGACCAATATAAGTCACACATTCCTATAACAATGACTGCTCTTATGGAACTGCACTCCAGAGGAGAAATAAGACCAAACATCTCCCTTCACATTTTACTAGAATGAAGTAAAGATCTCATCTCTCTAGCTAAGTTCTTTCTGGAAGGTAACAGCAATCAAATTCTTGTATAAAGCATATGCGTGCAAAGTTGGCCTTGCGTTATGTAGAGTACATCAGTGATTAGACTTATTTCAGTAGGTTAACATACTTCAGTGATTAAACAATATCAGCAAATTACTCAGCATATGATATGTCTCACGGTGCCAGAGTAACTCACAGACATTTCCGGTAGCCTGGAGTGCTACCTGGTGGTGTTGGAGCAGACAGCGTGTTTTTAAACCACCAGTTGAGTCTTGCTTTTGCTGCTAAGCACTGAGGTGCTCGTCGAGCCTTTCTTCATTTTGTGGTGTTTTATCCTCTGGCCCTCCAGTGGTACTTTCAGTGTTTTTAAAGTTTAAACATGCATGCTATATTTCATTCAACAGCAATTTACTTGGTTAATAGTACCTTTAGAGATGATTCAAACAAAAATGATACTTTTAAACATTTAAGAAGTGCATATAATCAAAATAAATCTTCTTATCGTTACCTTTTAATTCTGGTTACATTACCTGGTTACATTACCTCGTAACATGGATAATGATTTGCTTCAGACCCTCATCATCCCCTTTCATTCTCATGGCTTGATTAGACAACAAACATAATTTTAAAGGAAATAATAACTTCAGGAAAGGGTTTATGCCAAAATAATAAACATAACACCCTCTATCTTCCTGCCTACTCTATCCAATCTAAAGTATTACCTAATTTTGTTATAAAAGAAAATACAATGAATATGCTGACTCCCTTGCTATCCAAAAACAATAGAAAAGTGAAAATAAAGAGTCAAAAATAAAAGGCTCTCCTTCCCTACCACTCTTGTCTAATTCCAGGGTTTTACTAGAATTCGTCCAGCTCATCCAGTCCAGGGCCTATGGTATACATGGTGGCCCCAATATCAATTCCAGATGGCTTTACAGACATATTGATCATCTGTTTGGCTGCAGCACTGGCCAGCATTGATCTGAGGAGAGGCACAACACAACAAAACAACAACACAAAAATAACAACAGCTATGGCTATTATTACTCCCACTTTAGTAAGCCATTCTTTCCAGGATCCAGATAGTTTGTCAAACCAATTTCCAACTATGCCATTTTACGTGTAATTAATGAATCTTTGCTGATTGTAGTAAATGTAATTAATCCATTGTGTATTCTTATTGGGTGTTATCCATTCGAGTATAGACTCAAAGCCTGATTTTATTTAATTTATAGTTTTAAATTCCTGTGGTATTCCTCTTGGTTGACCAATTGCATCTAAGTATACATTAGGGTCAGACTGATAAGCTCTTTTTACTCTACAATTTGTCTGTACAGTCTCTTTAGCACATTGAATATAACATCATAAAGATCAAAATCAGTAAATATATCAAAAACATAAAAAAAAACAGTAGAAATAACTCAACACTAAAAGTTATTTTCTTTCAAAGGTCCTGTTGAGAAAAGATCTTCAACCCAGTTCCTTTGCGTAACGTAGAGGGCCACCACTGGGGAGAGGTTAGGGTAGCACTTACATCCCAAGGCATGGCTCATCATTCATCTCTTCATATATATTCATTGTAGAAATCAATTTCCTCCCAATTTTGTCTTTCTATCCATCCAGGAGATTTGTCATTGTCTTGCATTGGACCATTCACATTGATCAATGTCATCTTCTTTGTTATCGCTCGGATCAAGAATGATTTGATCAATGGTAACACACAACAGAATATTATTCCTCTCACAAGAATTGTTGTTTCAATCATTATACCAATTTTAGCCAACCATACACCCCATTTCTTAAACAATTCTATTTAAATTGTTATAGACAAACAAGACAAGCAGTCTTAATCTTTAGTCATCACCATGTTTTTTTTATTTATTACTATTAAAAATGTACATGAGTTCAATAAAAGCATAAGTAAAAGTAATAAATCATCTTCCAATCTTAATTATTCATCATACAAACATTCCCAGGTTTGTTTAATACTACTTTAATAAGTCAGGCACTCCTTTGTCTGCAACGGTTCTCAAAACTTTACCCCTAAAACAAATCTATAAATAATCTTCTACACAGGGTATGATCCCCTGATGGCACAGTGACAGAATGCTTAGTATTTAACACTGTGATAAGTTGTTTTAGTAAAGCGGTTATTAAAATGCAGTCGGGTTGAGTGGAACTCACAATTTTCGGACAGGTCTCTTCTAGACCTCAGAGCATTCATCCACTTCCTTAAAGCCATTACCTTCTTGGGCAGGTTTCCAGGGCGGCGATGCCCTGCCTTAGGTTGCCCCCCCTTTTTGCCATTGGAGAGTCTTACCCGTCATTGGGTCATCACCTCTTGCCACTGGTCTCGGTACCGCTCAGTCCTATTGGCCAATCCTTAATAATTTGGTGTCAGTAAGCAGATATTTTCTTTTGTTTCAGGGAGTATCACCTGAGAACCATCACAACCAATGGAACCGTCTACAAATGCTTTAATATGGAGACAGTTCAAAACATGGTTAAATTCAAAAAGCATTATTAAAAATTAATCAATCTATTAAAATTGTCCAAATTAAAAGTAAAAGTAAGAATGCTAAAATTGAACTCATTCACAGATCACTAACTTCCATTCAGGTTGTATTTCTGCTGTTTCAGCAAACATCACAAAAGACCATATATCATGGTGAGGACTAACAATAAAACAAAACAAAATAAAGAGTAGCCTCTGTCAAACTTCTAGGAAGCTTAATTTAAAAACATAATCTTAATTCAATAATAGTCTCTAGATTGTTTTGAACCTACATTTATTCTTTCAGATGAACATTCAACTAAATCTCTTATCTTTAGTACAAACACTTAACTTCAAATTGTCTTCTGAATATATAAAATCTTTAATCATGATGAGGAAAGCTGTTTGAACCTCTCCTTCATATCACTATATCTAACATTATTGTCAAATCACATCATTTTCCATATAAAATCAAAGAAAATCAAAAGAAAATAAAACAACTTAGAGATGTGCCTTCAAAATCTGCTCTTGTGTTTCTGTTTAAAGCAGACACTTATCAAACTTAGACCGAGAGTTAGAGACAGTAGTGTGGGGGAGAAATTAGGAGGGGGGGACATTGTTTCTAAACTCATTAAAGCTATTCCTTCTTTTTTCATTTTATTATCTCACAATAATATATTTAAGTTATTCTTCAACAGTGAAAATAGTAATAATAACTCTCTTATGTTTACTTCCTCCCTTTTCTTACTCTCTCAGGATAAGGAACTTCCATTCTATCTAATAAAATAACATAAATCAAGTTTTTAAACTAACAGAAAAGTAAGTAAAAGTTTAAACAGGATAAAGTAGTAAAGAGGCACAATGGAAATTCAAACAAATCTCTTTTTTTGTGTTTTGAAATAATTCATCAGTAAAAAACATTACGTCCTTTTAATTTCTCATGACTCTTACTTTGTTATATCCACATATTTCAGCATCATTTAACAATAATATTTTTCAGTTATTATTCTCTTATACATATCAGCATCTCTTGACAATTTATTCAGTTAAATAGCAGAACCAAAATTCACAGTGCAGAAACTGTATGCCTCTAAAATGATACTTTCATGGATTAACTATGGCAAATAGAAATAGTAGTAATAGAAAAAGACACTCAATCCTTCTTTGTAGCACCCACTAACCTTTTTTTTTTAAAGTGAGGGCACTCTCTGGAAAATATGGGGGAGTAACCAATCCAAAAGGTAACTAAAACTTTGCCATCAATTTTGTAATATTTACTCTTTAAATCAATAACTCAGTGGTTTGATGCTGGATATAAATTTAGACCCTCAGAACAATTTAGACATGGGTATTGAACCCACGGATGGCAGTCTGGGAAATCATAAACCCAATTAGTCGTATAAGACTGAAATCAACTTATCCAGAAAAATTTTAATCCACATTAAAAATGGCAAATCAGTAATGATTACCAGCATTAATGAGAGTGGGAGGACCAATCAGATAATACCCCACATCATTTTCAGTCTTCTTTTTCTAAATAAATCATCTGGCCCAGCCATCTGCAATGGTGAGAGACTAGTTCCAGGATGAGTTAGTGAAACAACATACACATAATGATGACAAAAGAAGGGTAAAACATAGTTAGTATCAAAGACCCACACAGAATAGACGCATGAATATGAAGTTATTAACATTCATAATTGAGGAAGTTATGATGTTCAATTTAATCGTACCGTTTCTCCATGGGTTACACCCGCCACCAATGAGCATTATCAATATTTTTTACAATCAAATACATCAAAGATATTTCTCAATTCTTAAAATCAGAACTTCTAGCACGAATAACATTTTCCATTTTATGCACTTTCAAAAGAAGAAAACTTCTATTTTATTAGATATCAGAGCATCTGAGCAAAACTGTTTATAACGTTTGCTTGTTGTGCCTCCTTATTGAAGGTTGGGACTTTTTTTTCCATTTTATCTGGCATGATTGGTCACAGATCAAACCCAAGAAAGAAGTATCACAATGTTGGCAAGGCTGCCACACATAAAAATAAAAAAAACAGGTATTAAGAGCACAACTTCAGCAGATTGGAAAAGCAGAGAACATGAAATAATCTAAATCATTCTTACATTTATTTTCCTTAAATTTTAGTCTCAAAGGCAGCTTCTCAGTGTACCCATGATCAACCAATGCCTACACTGTGTTTATAAAACTAAAAAATTAGAAAAAAAAAGAAAAGATAATTAAATAAATATCTAAACTAAAAGAATCTGCTGTCTATCTTTTCTAAATTCAGGGCGCCCCTGTCTGAGTGGAGACACCAAGAGAGATGAGTTTTCCCATTCAAAGTCTGCAAACAATCATTTTCAGTATGGAGTTTAACCCCTCCTGCTCACTCTGCTTACAGAGCAGCGTCTCACTCAATCTCTCCATCAGACAGTCCCTAACAAAATAATAAACTCTACCTATCTTATTTTTGTTGGTTGATCAAGTTTACACCGATAAAGCTGCAACTCACATGTAAATTTGTTCTCCAGACATACTCAAACACATAGGAAATCAAAAACAAAACATATAATCATGGGTTCTTACATTTAAATATCAAGACTTTACAGTGTTTAATTTAATATTGTTAAAAATTTTATTCTCTCATAAACTGGACCAGACAGAACATAAAACAGACACATGAATGTGAAGTTTTCACATTTAAGGTTTACTTTTCATACTCAAGTTACAAAATAGAATTTGGTTTCTTATTAGTCAGTTTCACATTTTTTCCCACTCTTTTCCATTTCTTTGAGATTTTATCAATCAATTCTTTACACGGTGGATTTCTAGATGTTAGTATTTCCACTGGAGTGTTTGCCATAATTATACCTTATTGTAATGTAACAACACTTATCTTCAATACGACTTTTGTTTAAAATCCATTTATTTAATTGACTTTAGTTTAAGGTAATACACTGGACTCAAAACCTTATTGTTTGTCCAGATAATGTGATACGAACTTTAACTCTAAGCACAGTTATACCACTTGCTCTTTCTCAGTTTAGTTAATCTTATATTATGCTTCCTTCATGGCATGAAAAGAACAGCCCAAGACTGAATCTTATCCAACCAGCTAAGAGTTAACTTTTTGCTTTCATTCACACTTTTACAAACAAGTCACTTTACACACACTTTCAGACACAGATACAAACATTCTTACAAACACAGAAACTTTCACACTTTTTACAAACACATGGCCTTTATAAACACAGAGCTTTCAAAAAATACAATACAATTCTAAAACACAACTATGACTTCAGCCCCTCCTTTTGCTCTCCGTCTCTCAGCCACACACTCTCAATCCTGTACTCATTTACTCCCACTGTGGAAGAGAGAAATGTGCTTTTCTTATTTTTAATTTTGCTTCTTTATTAATGATTGTGTCTCTCTATCTGGATCACAATGACTACAAGTTGGATGATGTCCAAATAATCAACAAAATTCAGCCCTAAATGCAGTGCTATTTTGAGAACAATGCCAACCATCAAATTGTGGGCTCATTGTTTCTCAGCCAGCTCAAAGGCCACCAAAAATGGGCTCCTTCTTCCTTACTGGTGTCACTGCATCTAGCGGTATCCGCAGAATTTCAAAACACACCTGCCAATTCAGCCCACTCCTACCTAGGAGTGCGGTATCCGCAGGATTTTAAAATTTGCCAATTCAACCCTCCCAGTGATGCTATTTTGACAAGCAGTGCCAACCATCAAATTGTGGGCTCACTGCTTCTCTACCAGCTCAGGGGCCTCTGTCTGTGCAGGCTCCCCTTCTTTGCTGGCACTCCCCTGAGAGCGGTATACGCAAAGTTTTGTGCACATCAACTTATTTACAATACTTATTTACATTTGCATGCACTGTTTTTTGAAACCTGGAACCCAGTTCTCTATTTTATCCAATTAGTCATTTAATTAAGTTAGAGACTGGAGAGGCCTTTCTAGAGTTACAATACTTTGGGCCAAACCTTACAACAGACCACACAAAAACACCATTTTAAGCAAAATTGCTTACCTGAGTTTTTGGCGACAGTGATTTTGTGCAGTCAGTGCAAGCAAGCCCACAGTGGTCCTCTTGGCCCCTTTTCCAGCCCCACGTTGGGCACCAAATTGTGTTGTGGAGTATTGGAGTCTCTTTCCCTCTTAGCATGAAAACTCTCAAAGTCCAGGGGTTCCAGGTATCAAAGATTACACTTTATTGAACAAAGTAACAAAGCCGAGATGCCAGTTGATCTGGCATCTGAAATTACACTTCAGAATCATGCATCCTTTATACAGCTTCTGTTCCACCCTCTCTCGAGTGATGGCCTCTTCATCCAATAAAATCACCTTATGCCCCCTAGTTTCGTCATCACCGTCTCCCTTCCAGCTGGTCATCCTGACCCAACTTGCTGTTTCATCTCGGTGCCTTTTTTGGCGACCTTGGTGTTATCAGCACCAGCTCTGCTCATTAAATTTTCCTTTTAATATCCCCATGTGTACCTCCCTTTGGGTCATACAAAGTTTAATAGAAAACTCCCTACTCATTTGCTTGACACCTGCATCCCTTCTTCTGTTTCCCAAGGTCTCTCACTGTCTGTATCACATCAACTCATTTTCCCTTGACCCAAAAAGGCCTTACACAGAGAGAGACTGCAAGCTAAGCTCTTTTAGATAGTTTCAAACTGCATCAGTGTAAATCAGATTATTAAATCAATAAAAGAATAATTAAATATGTAACATATTGAATAACATTGATAATACAGTTATCCATAGTATATTGATTACACATTGTCATTTTAGATCACTGCATATTGCATACATATTAATTCAATTATTAACTGAATGATTAACTAAGTACTTTTTCTATGTTTGATATATAAAAATATACTATAATATATAAAAATATACTATACAACCAGTCGCAGCAAACAAGCTCTACAGTGACCGCCCCGCAATCAAGTTGGTCTCCCTACGCTCCATATATTGTACAACTACTTATATATTTGGTAACACTTTATTTTACAGTGTCCTTGTTATACATATTACATTTATTGACTATAGTAATAACAGTAAATTATGAATAGTTACAAGCAACTAACCCTAATCCAAACCCTAACCCTAAACTTATAGTAAGTACATGTTGTTATTTAGTATTACTCAGTACTTACTTGTGTAATTACACTGTAACAAGGACATTGTAAAATAAAGTGCAACCTATATTTGTATACACCGTTCAGCCACAACATTAAAACCACCTGCCTAATATTGTGTAGATCCCCGTCGTGCCGCCAAAACAGCACCAACCCGCATCTCAGAATAGCATTCTGAGATTTTATTCTTCTCACCACAATTGTACAGAGTAGTTATCTGAGTTACCATAGACTTTGTCAGTTCGAACCAGTCTGGCCATTCTCTGTTGACCTCTCTCATCAACAAGGCGTTTCCGGGGGCCTGGGTAGCTCAGCGAGTACTGAGGCTGACTACCACCCCTGGAGTCATGAGTTCGAATCCAGGGTGTGCTGAGTGACTCCAACCAGGTCTCCTAAGCAACCAAATTGGCCCGGTTGCTAGGGAGGGTAGAGTCACATGGAGTAACATCCTCGTGGTCGCGATTAAATGGTTCTCGCTCTCAATGGGGCGCGTGGTAAGTTGTGCGTGGATCGTGGAGAGTAGCATGAGCCTCCATATGTGGAGTCTCCATGGTGTCATGCACAACGAGCCATGTGATAAGATGCGCGGATTGACTGTCTCAGAGTGGAGGCAACTGAGACTTGTCCTCCGCCACTCGGATTGAGGCGAGTAACCGTGCCACCATGAGGACCTACTAAGTAGTGGGAATTGGGCATTCCAAATTGGGAGAAAAGGGGATAAAATATAAAACAATAAATAAAAAAACACAGAACTGCTCCTCACTGGATGTTTTTTGTTTCTGGCACCATTCTGAGTAAATTCTAGAGACTGTTGTGTGTGAAAATCCCAGGAGATCAGCAGTTACAGAAATACTCAAACCAGCCCGTCTGGCACCAACAATCATCCATGCGATTATCTAATCAGCCAATCATGTGGCAGCAGTGCAGTGCAAAACATTAATGGGAAAAACACTTTTGGAACCAAGACGGCTGAAAACGTGGGTGGGCACTGTTGTCTTCTATACCAACAGAGCTAACCTTAAGGAGCATGAGGAGCTACTGATGGTACTTCCCTGATAAAAAAAACAGCTTAAACCATAATGAATTTCAATGCTGGTTTAGGCTGGTTTTTGCTGATTAGTGCTGGTTAGGTTCTGGCCAACCAGCATGGATTTTCTGGTTAAAGGGATAGTTCACCCAAAAATTCTCTGATAATTTACTCACCCTCAAGCCATCCGAGATGTGTATAACTTTCTTTCTTCTGCAAAACACTTTTGAAGATTTGTAGGTAAAGATCCAGGCTCAGCAGGTCCTTAGAATGTGAGAGGATGGTGATTAGATATTTGTAGGTTCAAAAAGCACAGATAGTCAACATAAAAGTAATCCATCCTATCTCTAGCGGTGACATTAATGTCTTCTAAAGCGAATCGATCACTTTGTGCTTAAATATCGTTCTTTTTCGCACACAAAGTGATCAGTTTGCTTTAGAAGACATTAATGTCACTGCTGGATATAGGATGGTTTTATTTTTATTTTATGGTGACTATCTGTGCTTTTTGGACCTACAAATATCTAATCACCATCCTCTCCCATTCTAAGGACCTGCTGAGCCAGGATCATTTTCTACAAATCTTCAAAAGTGTTTTGCAGAAGAAAGAATTTCATACGCATCTCAGATGGAATGAGAGTGAGTAAATTATCAGAGAATTTTCATTTTTGGGTGAACTATTCCTTTAAACTGGTTGACCAATGAAATCTTGCTGGTTAAGCCAGTTATGAAGCCTGGCAGGGGCATCGGCACACTAGCATTCCATGCAACTTATGCTGGTGACCAGCTGTGCTGAAAACTGATGGATACAGGTCTCATGTGGGACGTTCTGATAATGCTTTAGATGGATTTAATTGCAATATCACCTTCCACAGGTATGCTGACCGTGCCAAGCAGATCCGATGCAATGCTGTCATCAATGAAGACCCCAACAACCGCCTGGTACGTGAGCTGAAAGAGGAAGTTGCACGTCTGAAGGATCTGCTCTATGCTCAGGGTCTTGGAGACATCATTGAGAGTGAGTGACCACCACTTACACTAATACACTTCAGTCTAGAAATCTACATCTTGTTGACTTTCCAATAATTATAGATTTACACTCAAATGCAATCATTCTCAGGAGAATGATCCTATGAGTACCACAAACTTTGTACTACACCGGTGTAATCAGAAACCTGAGGGTCAGACACAGCTTTGCGAATGTGTCTTAAGGGTTTGTCTTTTCTCTCTGTTTCTCTCAGCATTTCGGGCACCAGATCCTGGGATACCTGCTCTCAAATGTGTGTATTTTGCCACCCTAACGCATTGCAGCTTACAATAGCTAAAGCTGGAATCTCTGGACCACTAAAGTCTCTTTGCTTTCTAAATATCATGTAGTTTTCACTAATCAGTTTAAATGAAATGCAGTTATTGAATGCACTAATATTGCTTTGATGGTCCAGAGGTGCCATAGCAGTTTGCTTGGGGTTTACCTCTAAGTGGAGCAGACGCATGTGGTCATGTAGCTGGCTTGGTCATCCATGCTGTCTGTGCAGTCACAGATCAGTATTACATTGAGTGTTCAATTCATCTCCATGCTCATTATCTCAAGCATGGTTCAGATGCTCAAATTAATTTGAGGCATGCAGGAAAGGCTGATAAAAATCCATTAATAGGCATTGTTTTGTATCCTGCTTGACATAAGTGAAAAAAAACAAAAAACAGACTAAGCATTTTAAGCCTTCAAATGTATGCTATCTACTCTGCGCCCTGCAGCTTTATAAGCTCTTAAATTAGCTTTTTGAGCCTTATTTTTGACACTTTCTACTCTTCCTCCTTTCCCTTCTCTGTTTCCATGATTATCCTTTTCTCTCACCACAACTTTCTCCTTTTACTTTCCAACTCATTGTTCCCAATTCTTGTCCAGACTTGTCCAATTACAAGACTAATATCAATAGCATCCAGGCTGTCAATCAAAGCGGTGATTTCTCCACAGTGACACATGCCATGACAGGGATGAGCCCCTCCCCATCTCTCTCTGCCCTGTCGAGCCGAGCTGGCTCCATCAACAGCCTGCATGATCGAATCATGTTCAGCCCGGGAAGTGAGGAAGCTATTGAGAGGCTGAAGGTGAGAGAGACGATGATGGGATAGATTGATAGTTTGAAAAATGAATAAGGGCCATCGCTGATCTCTTTAATGTTGACTTGTTTTCCAACTAGGAAACTGAGAAGATAATTGCAGAACTCAATGAAACTTGGGAAGAGAAGCTTCGACGCACAGAGGAGATTAGGATGGAAAGGTTGGAGACCCCTCCCTGGGGGCGCTTTTATCTGGAAATGTTTCAGTAATTATTAAAGTTTTATACTTCTTTTGCAAAAACCATTGTTAAGCATCTTCTGTTCCCATTAGGGAGGCACTTTTGGCTGAAATGGGTGTGGCAATGAGGGAAGATGGAGGAACAGTTGGAGTCTTTTCTCCTAAGAAGGTTTGGAGATATTTTAGTGTGCTAAAAGGGAGCCAATTTGGTTGAATGCTTTTACCAATACTTTTTTTAATGATTTGAATGTTTCAGACACCTCACCTGGTCAATCTTAATGAAGATCCACTGATGTCTGAGTGTTTGTTGTACTACATTAAAGATGGAATCACCAAGTAAGAATTTTGTTTCTTTACATGTATTCACAGCTTAAAAGTGATGTGTGTTATTTCTGTGCACCTAGCGCACACGTATTTGCAAACATAAGGACTGTTTTCAAACAGGTTTCCTGAATACTCCCCCTGTCTGCCATTGGTCAATCCTGCCCTAAACGCACGCCATTGGTTGAGCCAATGTTGCTAAATCGGACTGATCAGGATGCTCAAACAAACAGAGCAATGTTTTGATAGCACCACAGAGCCACAATATATATATATATATATATATATATATAAACATCAACCAATGAATCAACCAATGAATGGCTTACTTATAGTTGTCTCTGCACATTAAAGGTGCACTTTTTTATAGTATATCGTCTTGGACTTACACTGATATCTAGGGGCATGGATGCCCCAGTATTCGGCTGGTCATGTGATCCTAACATGGTAGCCCCCGTGAAGAGACCCTCTCCATGTAGAATAAAACAGCTTTTATAGAGCCACTGATATGACTGGAGTCTTCATCTCATGTGAGAGCTAATACATTTATACATATTCAAAATGACTAGTAATTTCTTTAGGAGCAAAAAATTTTTTATGAGGAAAAAATTACTGACTGCACCTTTAAACTAGGAGACAGTATTTTTGAAAAATTGACACTCTTCACCTTTAAGTAATGCATCATATTTATTATATTAAATGATAGCTATAATGGATTCTCAATACAAGTTGTTATTTTTTTGTTTGTTTGTATTTTTGCTTAATGGATCTCTGAGAGAGGGCTATTTTCCCTCAGTATTTCTCAACCTGTGTCTACTTCACCATATTTTACTCGGTAGGGTCGGCCGTGAGGATGCCAGCAGTCGGCAGGACATTGTCTTGAGTGGTCATTTCATTGAAGACGAACACTGTATCTTCACAAGTAGCACTAATGCCTCGGGAGAGGGAACGGTGGTTCTGGAGCCCTGTGAAGGAGCTGAGACTTACGTTAATGGGAAGAGAGTGACAGAGCCCACTATTCTCAGATCAGGCAGGTCTTTAGTTTCTAAGCCAGCTGTGGCTGCGAAAAAGCACAATCTGATGAACTACACTGTATTAAGTTTTGACTCTTTCTGTTATCCATCTTAGGTAACCGTATCATCATGGGCAAGAGCCATGTGTTCCGATTCAATGACCCAGAGCAAGCACGGCAAGAGCGAGAAAGGACCCCATGTGCAGAAACACCTGTGGAGCCTGTAGACTGGGCTTTTGCTCAGAGAGAACTACTGGAGAAACAAGGCATTGATATGAAACAAGAGATGGAGCAGAGGTAGCACTGTGGTTCAAGATTTATATGCTCTTTTTTGTTTTTAGCATCCATAACAGTTATATCAACAAACTTAAATAGGCCTCTGATTAGTAAGAATAGAATTAGACTTTGCAGCTTTACTCTGATGGTTGTGCCATTTACAGATTACAGGAACTGGAGGACCAGTACCGTAAGGAAAGAGAAGAAGCAAGCAACCTTCTGGAACAGCAGAGACTGGTAACCCTTGATATTTTTGCAACCAGTCTTTTAGATGTTTGAAAAATATGAAACTAGCAATTAAACCAAGTTAAAAATGTTGTGTTTTTTAGGACTACGAGAGTAAACTGGAAGCTCTTCAGAAGCAGGTTGACTCCAGATATTACCCCGAAACCACAGAGGAAGAGGAGGAACCAGAAGAGGAGGGTGAGTGTTAACATAGTTTACAAATAAGTATGCATGCACGGATCAAATACGCAATCAAGTAAGCACATGATTTAAAAGAAATAGTTCTCCCAAAAATATTAATTTTGTCATCATTTACTCACCTTGTTGTTCCACTTTCTAACTTCCATGGAAAAAAAAGATGTTTGGCAGAATGTTAGTCCAGAGACTATTTAACCCAAGGCAGAGCACTTGTATTAAAATTAATGGGAGAAACTGGAACGCCCAATATGGAGGATGTATAAAAGGAAGTCCCGCCTTACAGGTAAAAGAGCTAATCACCTTGTAGAAACAGACATCGCCTGTCAGTCAACTTCAGAATGTGCATGCCCATTAGCTGAACCAGCCTGAAAATATTTTTGTTTTTTTAGCACTATCTGACAACCATTGTTGTCAGATTTTACTGCTGCTTTGAAATATGTTATTTGATTGTAATCTTGACCAACCATTTTGGAGATTTCAGTCTTTCCATGTTCAAGTAGATAGAATCTACACTCGAGCCACTTTATAGAAAATAGCTGCCCGGGATCATTCCCAAGATGGCCACCAAGTGGGCTGACGTGCCTTGAAAGGGACTTTGTGTAGTCTCAGTCACCATTCACTTTCATTGCATAATTTTCCATACAATGAAAGTGAATGGTGACTAAGGCTAATTAACATTCTGCCTAACATTTCCTTTTTTGTTCCACAGAAGAAAGGAAGGCATACAGGTTTGGACCACCAAAAGTGTTCATAAATGATTACAGAATTTTCATGTTTTTGGTTTAACTATTCCTTTAATGTTTTGAATGTTCACAAAACATATTCTGTATGACATGTTCATCAGAAGTTTTAGATGTCTCGAAGACATCTTGAGATTACTTTGAAATGGGTTCATATTTTTGGTCCTGCAGTGCCATGGACAAAGCGTGAGACAGAACTGGCCCTCTGGGCTTTCCGTAAATGGCGATTCTACCAGTTCACCTCTCTCAGAGACCTGCTCTGGGGAAATGCAATTTTCCTCAAGGAGGCTAATGCCATTAGCGTGGAGCTGAAGAAAAAGGTACATTGTAATAATTTAAGTCAGCCTAACAGCTATATAAAACTTCAAAATATAATAGATATTTTACAATCATACACTTAAACATTGAATATGATAAACTGTTCCTGTTATTTATTCTGCAGGTTCAGTTTCAATTTGTATTGTTAACGGACACACTATACTCGCCACTGCCCCCTGACCTCCTGCCCCCCAGTATAGCCAAAGACAGAGAGAAAAGGCTGTTCCCACGCACCATAGTAGCAGTAGAAGTTCAGGACCAGAAGAACGGTGCCACACACTACTGGACTTTAGAGAAACTCAGGTACAGTGAGATTAAACATACACAATATGCATAAAACGCACATAATAGGGTTTCTAGACAAGGTTAAGGTTGTGCAGCGGGTTGCAAGAAAACACTTAAGTTAAGAAAACACTTGGTGACAGTATCCTTTATTTAACAATTATAACTGAGGTTTTTTTTTTTTTTTTAACTTAAAAGGTTTCTTGCAAGACAGTTAATGAGATCACACTCCTGCTCTATTAATGTGTGCTCTTGATAGGGTTGCCACCCGTCCAGGATTTTCTAGGATCATCCTGGTTTTTGGCCATCTGTCCTGGAAAAATTATATTATATTATTTAAAAATTATATTTTCAATATTTTCCTGACGTGTTCACACATATGAACGCTTGTTTAAGCACACCATGCAAGGAGGAGAATCAAACGCATTCTCATATGAATCATAAAAAAGTCCAATTAATTTTAGTGAACTGGTTTGTTCGGATGATTGAGATTTTTCACTTTGGTGTAAACATAAGTCTACTTACTGTGCTTTAATGTTCTGGAAAACATGTCCAAAAAAGAATGTCCTTCCTTTTGCTGTAAGATCTCTTAGGTTCATAATGCCCAACACTCAAAAATAAAAAAATAAAAAAATTTAAATCCTATATTTAAATTTTACACCATAACAAATTTCCATCAAATTCAATTTTGTGATCCTTAACAAAATTAAATTAGTTAAACTTAAAATATCTAAGATTTTATTTTGCTTAATTTAGTTAAAGATTACTCAGTTCAATTTAATGGAAATTTGTTATGAAATTGAAACACGTAAATCTTGAAATGCAAACTATAGATCTTGAAAAGAAAATGTTGGGAGTAAATGTTTTTGTATATTTATTTGATTTCCTTTGGTTTAAATGTACATATGCTTTTTTTTTTTTTTTTTTTTTACTTTATACATAACTTTATACATACATATTTATACATTTTAAAACATTTAAAGTTTAGTGTGAACCATAAACTCAAGAAAACTGCTTAGGGCCAGAATAAGAAAATAATATGTTAAACCTGTACATACACACACACACACACACACACACTTTATTTTTTAACAAATTTAAATTTCATAACAAAATTCCATCAAATTGAATTTAGTAATTCTTAACTAATTAAAATGTAAAAATAAATATTTTAAGTTTTATTTAATTCTGTTAAAAATTACACAATTTATTTATGGAACTTTGTAATTAAATTGAAATGAGTATCTTGAAGTGCATTGATGTTGTTTGATTGAATTATATGCTATATATGCTGTAATGTCCATATCAAACAAGGAGTAAACAATCATAAATAATATTTTTTATTTCTTGTATTATGGCCAGCAATAAGTTTTTCTGTCATTGATCAGGTGTCCAGGAACATTACAGGGCCAAAGCGGCAACCCTAGCTCTTGAGTAAGACACTTGACCCTATGTTGTTCCAGTGGACAGTCCCAGTAATCCATGTTCTGTAATTTGTTAAACAAGTAACTATTTAGTTTACTGGCAGATTTCTCATGAAATTGCTTCAAAATAGCCATTTTCTTTCCTGTGTTGATGTATTTCCTACATATCAAAGGCTCATCCCCCTTTTTTAAATAGCCAATAATCATTATTTTTCACCACAGCCATGAACCATGATTTGCTACTTGCTAGTGCTAGTCAGAGGCAGGTGGTATAAGGGGGAGATACATTATCATTCTAGAGAGAGTATTTCTAGAGACTAGAGAAAATTTGGACACGCCCATTAGCGCAAGATGAGTCATCAGTATCTTTGGTCTGTTTTCCTGGAAATGCATATATCTGCTGAAAGTTAATTAAATCAATGTTTGGCAGTACAGTAGCATATAGATGGCTTCAAAATGAATAGACAAATCTCTTTTGATTTCATGGTGTCTTTAAATGCATGTTTGAACTCCTAGCTTTTCTTTCCCCCTCAGTTAAGCTTGGAAAAAAGCATAGAGATGTGCTAGATATACATTACCGAGTATGTAGTATTGCTTTTGCTTATGCATTACTGTTACTTCTGTAGACAAAGATTGGATCTGATGAGAGAAATGTATGACCGAGCAGCTGAGGTGCCCAGTCCTGCACTTGAAGATTGTGACCACATGATGTCTGGTGGTGATCCCTTCTATGACCGCTTTCCTTGGTTTCGTCTGGTCGGCCGGTGAGTAAGAAATTTAGTAATAAGTCAAGCTTGTGTGATCCCTTACAAAAAATCTATAGTTGCTGCAAACTTGCCGTAAATTCGGCGCTCATTATTTTCACATGCAAATGAGCTTGTTATTTGCCACAAATGTTTGCCAGAAGTTTGCAGCTCTCCTCCGGTAGAGGTGGATCTGCAGCAAACCTTTGTCCGACGATGAAGCGTTTTCTGAAAAGCTCATTTGCATGTGAAAATTAACGAGTGGCGAATTTGCGGCAACACTAAATTTTTTGTAAGGGAATTGTGCAACTCTGAAGTGCCATGAGATGCTGGGTGAATGTATGCTGGTATTCTCACCATACATGGCTGGAAACCCTGCTGAAATAATAGTAATAATAATAATAATAATAATAATAATAACAGCTTAAACCAGCCTAAGATGGTTTGTTGGTCTTATTTAGTTTCCCAGCCAGTAGGCTGGTCTTAGAGTGGTTTTGGGTACTTTTCAGCTGGTCAGACAAACTTAAACCAGCTAAGACCAGCATACCATCTTAAGATAGTTTAAGATGTTTTTTGGGGGGTTTTCTCAGCAGGGAACTGCTTATGATTTGCATTGTGCTTTCAGTGTGGGTTCCTTCACTTTTAAGTGGAATGGTGAGCATTGTGCAGCCTTTGATCAACATTTCAGGGAGCAGTTTTGCATTGACTTTTCAGGATTCCTTCTGTGCTTCATTGACCCATTGAAATCAGACATTTCAAATGCTAAAGCTAAGCCTGGACACTCTCCTCACCAAACACACCAGATGATTAGCTGAACACAATCTAGGAGGCTCATGGGCTTATGTTAAGATACAACCATGCCTTGCATGTGTGAGCAAGTGAGTGCACATGTTTAAGAAAGAGTGTGTGTGTGGTGTTGTACTAACCCAGTTCCCGTGTCTCCGGATGCACCAGCACTCCCATTCTGAACACGTGCATGAGCGAGCGCATGAGTGACCTTACCATCTCCCCCACCCTCTCTGACCCCGACTCTGACATAACCGAGCTCGCCGATGAGCGGCATTATGGAAAAGTCGAGGTGGAGGAGGAGGAGTTGGAGGACCTGGACGATGAGATCTTTATGGAGGACTCAGAGCTTGAGAGAGAGGAGGATGGTGTGGGGGAGCACTGCCCAGGTACCAGCGATGGCCAGGACCCCTTTTACGACCGCTGGCCTCTGTTCAGTTTAGTGGGAAGGTTGGTGAGGTTTCAGGAGCATGCTGGCAGAGGAAACTAGCTCTTTCACGCTGAGACACACACAGGGTCTGGCAGTCTCCTGTCAGAGCACTGAAAATGTGTTATTTCTGAGATAAAGACCAGCTCTGTCAGTTCCCAGTGGTATTTTTTGTACACAGTGTTATTCAACTTTTTAAGATGTGTCTCAAGGTTTGTGTCAAACTTAAACAAAGATGTCCTTTCAGGCTCAGCTGCCAATTTAGCATTTTCTGTCTAGTGCCCTACATTTCAATGTCACACTGTAGGCTATGAGGTGTTCAGTAACTGAATGAAAGGAAATCTACCACAAGCAAAAGCTTTCTTTAAGAAATGGACTTTGAAAATCACAGTAGACAAATGGTGACAGACCTCCAATGCATGTTTGTTATTACGTAGGCAAGTGATTCTCCTAACACATATTGCTAGCTCAGCACAAGCCAATTGAACTTAATGACCATTTAAGACATATTTAAAAAAAAAAAAAAAAAAGCCCCATTAAGTATTTGGACACTTTTGGACACTTCTTTTTAAGTCACACTTAAAAATGTATGAATGTCATTGCATAAGATACAAAATATCAAACCAAGTGTGATTTGGAAACACATACTTTTCTCAAAACGTTTCTGAGCCATTTTTTAAATTACTTTTATTCAATTGGTCCCAATGTGTTTTTTGTTTGTTTTTGTGGATGTACAGTGTTAACTGAGTTCCCCTCATGTTCACACACACGTGCACTAGCAGAGTAACCACAGGTGTAGTTCATCACATTAACTATTGACATGTTCTACAAAGTTTGACAACCAGAATGTGTCCAAATACATTTTGTTCTCTATTTTCATAAGTATGTGCAACGATCATGCACTACATCTTATCCAGTTTTCGTGAGAGCGTTAATTCTAAGCACAATTTTCGTGCCAGCTGTAAGCGCAAGTGGGCGTGGGTGGGAGTGTTTGCTCTTCCTCTGGGTGTATGCACGCAAACTGTGGGTGTATTGTATGTGAAAGTGGCGCAAAGCACAATTTGCTATTTTCCTCAGAAATAGGTCATTGCGCTAAGACCTTATAAAAGCACGTCTTTTTTTAGCGCAAAGTCTACATTTAGTTCCTCCAATTGCAGTTTGGAGATTCCACCAGCAGGTGGTAATAAAGTTCATGTCCAAACTTTGAAAAATATAGTGGAACATCAAATAATGTCCCTGACATTCACTGTTTTAGCTGTGATTTCTGTTAAACTTTCTTGAGGTCATGGCTTATTTTTTCAGTAATTTTTATTATAAATATGTCTATTATTATTTTCAGACTATATTTACAATTGTATTTATGATCTTATTTATATTGGTATTTTTTCCACCTGTTGTCATAGAGTGATTTTTAAGTCACTGCAAAAGGGGCCGGTGGAAGAAGTTGGAGAGAGTCAAATGTTTGGGTTTGGTATGATTTTTGACCACTTCGTTATTTTTATTATAATTTTGTTTCGGTTGAAGTGTAATTTGAATTTAGAAATATTTTTGGTTGAATTTTTTGTGTTTCAATAAATAAATACAATTTTTCAAAATCCAGATCAACCGGTAGAAGTGAAGTGCATTCCGATACAACCACTGTTTGTATTAGCCATTAATTGTGTGTCAGTAGATGAAAATTATTAATAATACTTACATTCTCTATAATTTAATGGACTGTACATCCAAATCCTGACGAGAACCATATATTCCATGCATATCAAAGGTGCGTCACATTCAACAAGGTTAAAGCATAAAATAATGTAAGTCAATATTTCTGTTCTTCTAATTTATTGCATACAGTCCATTTACACTACCAACATCTTATGAATGTGCTGTCTTTATTTATATCACTGGTGCTTGACAGGGAATTAAATGAAATATATAATAGGATGCAGACGGTTCAATAACTGGAGAAGAACCTCAGAATTAAATTGCACTTGACCCAGCCCATTAGCGCTTAGTGCATGCAATTTCGCCAAAATCACTTGTGCCTAGACCTAGCGTATACTTATAATATATACTTTATATATATATAAAATTTCATGGGCATGTCCATTGACTTTGCGCTTATGATTACTAGCATAGCGCTGCGCTTAGTGCTAGCGCTCTTAAAAAATAGGGCCTTTTGTCTTAATTTTAAACTATTTCTATTGTTTATCTATCTATGAATATTTTGCTTGAAAAGTACTGTATTTATTCAAAATAAATGCCACTTTAATGGATCTTTTGTTATATAATGCAATGACATCCATACATTTTTATATGTGGTTTAAGTGTCCAAATTAATTTACAATTTAAATAAATACACTGTATGATGCAGAGCAAAAAAAAAAAAAAAAAACGTCAGATTAAATGTCAGATTAAAACCATTATGACTGTGTTCTGAATTTCTGAAAATCTAAAAAAACATTTGCTCTGTTTTGTAGGATATAGTATGGCTAAGGTAGTTAAATTTTTCTTTGCTCATTTCTGAAACTAAATTGGTACCTTAAACAGAATTCTTTTGTTTCTGTGATTGATATTGAAAGTCAGCTGAATTGTATATTCTGAAAAGCTACAGAGCTCAAGATGAAAGAGCTGGTTTCAACTACAGCAGTCTCAATCAGGCATGCCAGAGCTCAAATATGTATCTCGTTTTTGGATTGGCTCTCACATTTTCACTTCCCTGCGCACATGCAGCATACAAGATTTGTGACGTGTGTTGACTTTGATTTCTCTTTTGAGTTGATGGGGTAAAATTCATGTATGTTAATGTCATTTTTGCTTTCCAGTTTGCATCTGGCCCAACAAGCCAAATTTTGAATTTATTTTCTCACTAAATATTTTGTTTATCTAAGCATGCTGTATTTGCGCCTCACCAATCTTGTCGTAAGCTCCTCCCCTCTGGCCACACCTCCTGCCGCTCTTGACCCCGCCTGTCAAGCTTAGGCCTCTCTGAGCAGTGTGGAAGTGACAGAAAAATACATTGGATCAAGAGGGTAGATCTGTAGTGAATGAATGAAGTTGTTTCAGATTAGCGTTCCTGCAGCTCATCTGGTAGAGTATGGCACTAACAATGCCGAGGTCATTGGATTTATTCCCAGAAAATGCACATACTGATAAAATAAAAATGTATAGCTTGAATGTGCTGTAAGTATTTATGGATAAAAGCATCTGCCAAATGCATAAATGTAGAAAATATGAAGGTCCATCTGTCACCAAACTTGACTGCATTTGACATCTTGTCTTGTTCAGGTATTTCATAGACACATAAATGTGGCATTGAAATGAACTGAACTGAATAAATCCTTGAATCAGTTACTGAAACATCAATAAAAATCATGATGTCTGCCAAAACTGAACCTTTTACAGATATCCTTGGTTTGTCAATCCACCTAGTCCAGTTCAGATAATTAGTTGATTAAAAGTTGTTAAATTGTAAAGTAGATTGTGGTATAGTTCTCTTCTACATGCATGTATCTTGAAACCCTTCACCAACCCCCACAGAGACCCTAGAACAAGTCCCTACTGTTTCTACGTCATCTACAATTTTTTGAGAATGGGGTCTCTAATTCACAGAACTACAGGGCTTTTTGTTTTTGGGCTATCGCTGGAGCAGCTTCTTGTTTGGTTGCTTTTTTGTGTCGGATGTTGTTGTGTTGTCTAGTGGCAGTGTGGCTTATTTGATCTTCACCACTGACATTTTTTTTTTCCCATTTAACAAAACTTTTATTTTTCTCCATGAATATTAACACTCTATTTTCTTATTTTAGAGGGTTAGTTTATTTGTATTTATTTCTCCATATCCTTTACCCAGTCAACTGTTCCACCATCCTCTTTTTCTTCCCCCATAGGGCATTTGTGTATCTGAGTAACCTGCTGTACCCTGTGCCGTTGGTACACCGTGTGGCCATTGTTAGTGAGAAAGGCGAGGTCAAGGGGTTCCTCCGAGTGGCAGTGCAAGCCATCTCAGGTAAGATCATCTTTATGATGATGTGATACTCTTGATCTAGCAGTGAAACATTTTAATTTATGTGTACTGATTTATTCAATTATCTTTTACTAGTCCCACATACGTTCTTAATTAAGTCACTCATCATTAAACATTCTTTTAAAAGTGAGAGAGTACCACAAAGCACAGTCTTTAGACCAGTTATTTTGTATTACACCATTGGTAAATTCCCTGTTATTTCATGAAATTAGAATGTCCATCTCCCTGCTGGAAAATCTGTTTTGGAACATGATAACTGGTTTCTAGCTGGTCATTGGCTGGTCTAGGCTGGTAAACCATTTTGAACCAGCAACAAAACAGCTAACAACTTGTCATACCAGCTTGAGGTGGTCAAGCTGGTTTTTAGGAAAATGGTAGTTGGTCGATCAGCTGATGAAGAAACCAAAACACAAACTGTGTTCCAAAACACAGCCACCCAAACATTCTCTCATCATTTACTCACCCTCATGAAATCCTAGATCTGTATGACTTTCTTTCCTTTGCAGAACACAAATGAAGATGTTTATAAAAAAAATATCTCAGCTCTGTAGGTCCATACAATGCAAGTGAATGGTCGCCAGAACTTTGAAGATTCAAAAAACATATAAAGGCAGCATAAAAGTAGTCCATATGATTTAAGAGGTTTAATCCATGTCTTCAGAATCGATATGATAGGCATAGGTAAGAAACAGATCAATATTTAAGTCCTTTTTTACTATCAATCTCCACATTCACTTTCACATTCTTCTTTTGTTTTTGACGATTCACATTCTTTGTGCATATCGCCACCTACTGGGCAGAGAGGTGAATTTATAGTAAAAAAGTCCACCATTCACTTGCATTGTCTGGACCTACAGAGCTGAGATATTCTTCTAAAAATCTTAGTTTGTGTTCAGCAGAAGAAAGAAAGTCATACACATATGGGGTGAGTAAAAAAAAAATCATATGGGGTGAGTAAAAATGTTTTTTTCATTTTTGGGTAAACTGTCCCTTTAAATTGGATTATACAGCAGATTATAGATGACACAATCACCTTTACTACTTACATTGTAAATGCACTTGCTCAAATATCATGTTCTATAAATTTGTCATAAGCTTCCATTTCTTCTCACAGCTGATGAGGAGGCTCCTGATTATGGTTCAGGTGTTCGACAATCAGGAACCGCCAAGATTTCATTTGGAGATCAACAGTTTGAGAAGGTTGGTTGTGTCCCTTATACTTTGAAACTGATGCTGCTGTTTTCTCCTGGCAAGTTAATGCTAATGAAAGTTAGTTATTATCTCATTAACAGAGTTGCCTCAACTTTGGGTTTTTAGGTGTTTAATTGTTTTCATAGAAGGCGAGACACCCTCAAGAACAAATGCATTTGTGTCTGTTTAGTTCCAGACAGAGTCATGCACCGGTGGAACATCTCACACAAACACACCTCAAGAGGAGCTGCGCATCGTAGAAGGAGAAGGACAGAACTCAGAGATGGGGCTCAGTGCTGATGAGGTCAACAACAACACCTGTGCAGGTAATGATCAAGCCCAGATGTAACCTTCAGATCTTTTTTTTTTCATTTTCCGTGCTGATTTTCAATGAAAATATGCAAAATTATATGGAATGGTTTTAAACATGATAAAATGTGTTAAACACAAAACTATTTAATAAATAAACAAGCAAATTAATAAAAACTCCATAAAACTACACATTATGCATGCCAAAACATGAAAAAACATATAATTATGCAGTCATATTTCATTGTTAAAATAGTGGTTTAAGTGTAAAAACTGCCAAAAACTAATTTGTTTTCTTTTGTCTGGCTCCCTCTAGCATCTCCTGATATTCCTAACAGTCCTCTCACGGGCTGTCTGGAATGTCCTCTTGATGTGATTCAGGAAAAATCTTACCAGCACCTGAAAATTGGGAGCAACTTCACCTTCAGGGTCACAGTGCTTCAGGCCTCCAGCATCTCTGCTGAGTATGCAGACATCTTCTGCCAGTTTAAGTGAGTAGACATGAATGTTAATTGCAATCATCTATAGATTTCTCTAGTTCCCTATCTGACACTCACTCGACGTTGTGTCGATGTAGTGACACTAGGGGACCAGAGACACCTCTGGTCTTTGATAAAAGGCCAATGAAAATTGGCAAGTGGTATTTGCATACCACTCCCCTGGACATATGGGTATATAAGGAGCTGGTATGCAACCACTCATTCAGATTTTCTCTTCGGAGCCGAACAGTCGATGTTTACTGAGCTGACTGTTCATTCATCTCTGCTGGATCTGACAGCGCATTTCAGCAGATGCAGTGCAGAGAATGCCTCTGGGCGCTTCGGCCAAAATAAGAGAGTATATTTTTCTAAAAAAATATATTTCTCTAAAAGAGCGGCACACACGGAACTTCTTTTTAAAGACGCGTCTTTTTAAAGATGCCTTTCCGTTTGTGTGTTATTCCTGGTTGCGGTCGTTATCTCTCAACTTCTGAAGGACACGATCGCTGTCTTTCGTGTCTGGGCGCGACCCACACGGAGACAGCGTTCGTGAATGGATCATATACTCATTGCGAGAACATGACCATGGCAACATTGTGGTCGTGCGGGGCTCCCTGCCTCAGTCCTTCTACCTACAGGTATGAGACGAGCGCGGCTAGCACTGGGGGCGATTTGGGGACCCCAATGGGACCACCTCCGCCGGGTATCCCCCCATGGACCTCCCATTCCCCAGCACGTTCGTCTGCCCCGATCGGGCTTCCGGATGAGTCCGCCGGCTCGTCTCACGCCGAGTTCGATCTCTTGTTCGGAGCCCGCGAAGCTGATGAGCTCTCGAGCGCCGCATCGGAGAGCGGGCTCGTCCAGTCAGACGCAGAAGCCTCAGCTGGGCTCCCCCCCTCGGGTACGGTCGCCCAGTCACAGGCTGATGGACATGCTTTCCCGGGCAGCCGCGAGCGTCGGGCTAGAATGGAACCCTCCGCTCTCCCCTGAACCCTCTCGGCTTGATGATAGTTTCCTGGGATCCGCTCACAGCCATGCCTTGCTCCAGTTCCTTTCTTCCCGGAAGTGCATGAGGAGCTGACTAGGTTGTGGGAGGCACCTTTTACTGCCCGGTCCCAATCTTTCAGCTCCCCCGCCCTCACTTCATTCGATGGTGGGGCGGCCAGGGGCTATTCGGCGATTCCCCCGGTGGATAAGGCGCTCGCGGTGCACCTATGCCCGCGGAGCGCCACCACCTGGCGTGGGCGCCCAAAGCTCCCGTCCAAGGCCTGTAGGTTTACGTCGTCCCTGACGGCCAAAGCCTACAGTGTCGCTGGACAAGCTGCCTCCGCTCTGCACCCCATGGCTCTTCTGCATGTCCACCAAGCCAAGGTGTTAAAGGAACTGCACAAGGGTAGTTCCGCCCCAGATTTGATGCAGGAGCTGCTCTCGGCGACCGACCTTGCTCTCCGGGTAACGAAGGTCACGGTGCGGTCTCTCGGGTGGGCGATGTCCACCTTGATGGTCCAGGAGCGCCACCTTTGGCTCAACCTGGTTGAGATGGGAGAGGCCGACAAGGCACGGTTCCTTGCTGCCCCAATTTCTCAGGTTGGCCTATTCGACGACACTGTCAAGGACTTTGCCCAGCAGTTCTCGACGGTGAAGCAGCAGATGGAGGCTATCCGGCACATCCTGCCCCTGCGCGGTTCAAAATCCCGCACCCTGCCTGCTCGTCGCCAAGGGTGTCCCCCTGCAGTGACTGCACCAGCTCCGCCGCAGCCCGCCCCTTCGGCCTGGCCCCAGCGTGGAGCCCACCACAGGAAGCAGACGCCACCCGTCTCATGGCTGGCTGCCAAGAACCCACGAAAGGCTTCGAAGCACCCCTGAGACGGGTGACCCAGGGACGACGAAACCCACTGCCTTGGAGCTGGTAAGCAGACCACTCCATCCCCCGGTGGAGGGCCGGGATGAGAATATTTTGTTGCCTTTTCATTTAATTTCGCCGCATGCCCAAGTGGCTGTGGTTCCCAACAGTTCAGCAAAAGAGCAGTTTCCTCATTCCCTGGGTCACAATCCCAGTGTGCACAGCCGTCATCACGACCACCGTCCACCATTCCATTTTGGCAAGTTTTGCGCTCCAGCGGCGGTCTCCCTGCCCCTGTGTGCCCAGCTGTGGCACAAATCCACCCCCAATGTGACAGTCTCCACGGGTCACGAGGACAGGCCTTTTCCTCCCCTGTCCCAGGCTGTTCTGGGGTGGTCACAAGGAGCCAGGTAAGTGCTTTGATGTCCCTGAACTCAGCACGGCCACAACATGGCGTGGCACCTCAGGCTCCGCCCTGCCGTGAGGCCCCACCTGCCGGTACGTCTGACAAGATTGTCCCCTTGGTCCCCCTCGCCCGGAACTTGGACGCATGGCTTGCGCTTTCCAATCCGTTGCAATGGCTGATCCGGACCATCCGACTCGGCTACACGATTCAGTTCGCCAGGTGTCCACCCAGGTTCAGCGGTATCCACTTCACCTCAGTGAAGGTTGAGGATGCTGCTACCTTGTGCGTGGAGATCGCTACCCTCCAACGGAAGGATGTGATGGAGCCTGTCCCTCCGGCCGAGATGAAGAAGGGGTTTTACAGCCCCTACTTCATTGTACCGAAGAAAGGTGGTGGGTTGCGGCCAATCTTGGACCTGCGAGTACTGAACTGGGCTTTGCACAGACTCCCGTTCAAGATGCTGATGCAAAAATGCATCCTAGCGAGCATCCGGCATCAAGATTGGTTCGCGGCAGTAGACCTGAAGGACGCGTACTTCCACGTCTCATTTCTACCTTGACACAAACCCTTCCTGTGGTTTGCATTTGAGGGTTGGGTGTATCAGTACAAGGTCCTCCCTTTCGGCCTGTCCTTGTCCCCTTGCGTCTTCATGAAGGTCGCAGAGGCAGCCCTTGCCCCGCTAAGGGAAGTGGGCATTTGCATCCTCAACTATCTCGACGATTGGCTAATCCTAGCTCACTCTCAGGATGTGCTGTGTGCACACAGGGACCTGGTGCTCTCGCACCTCAGCCGACTAGGGCTTTGGGTCAACTGGGAAAAGAGCAAGCTCCTCCCGGTTCAGAGCATCTCTTTCCTCGGCTTGGAGTTGGACTCAGTCTCGTTGACGGCGCGCCTCACGAATGAGGGCGCACAGTTGATGCTGACCTGTTTGAAGGCGTTCAGACAGAAGACAGCGGTTCCACTGAAACTCTTTCAGAGGCTCCTGGGGAATATGGCATCCTCAGCGGTGGCCACTCCGCTCGGGTTGATGCATATGAGACCGCTTCAGCACTGGCTTCAGACTCGAGTCCCGAGATGGGCATGGCGCCGCAGGACACATCGCGTGGCCATCACGCCGATCTGTCACCGCCTCTTCAGCCCTTCGACCGACCTCACGTTTCTATGGGCAGGTGTTCCACTAGAGCAGGTCTCTGTATGTCATGGTTACGACAGACGCCTCCAAAATGGGCTGGGGCGCTGTATGCAATGGGCACGCAGCCGCCGGCTTATGGAAGGGCCCACAGCTGCGTTGGCACATCAACTGCCTCAAGTTGCTGGCAATTCTGCTCACCCTGTGGAGGTTTTGGCCGCTGATCCAGGGCAAGCATGTGTTAGTTCGGACAGACAACACAGCAATGGTAGCATATGTCAACCATCAAGGTGGTCTGCACTCCCGTTGTATGACTCCTCCCCTGGAGTCAGCAGCACCTCAAGTCGCTGCGAGCCACTCACATCCCGGGCGACCTCAACACTGCAGCGGACATGCTGTCATGGCACTCTCCCTCAGGGGAGAGTGGAGACTCCACCCTCAGGTGGTCCAGCTGATTTGGAGTCGATTCGGGCAGGCACAGGTAGACCTGTTCGCCTCCCAAGAATCCTCCCACTACCCACTCTGGTACGCCCTGACTGAGGCACCTCTTGGTATAGACACACTGGCACACAGATGGCCCCCTGGACTTCGCAAATATGCGTTTCCTCCAGTGAGCCTACTTGCACAGACCCTGTGCAAGGTCAGGGAGGATGAGGCACACAGTGGTCTGCCCGTCATACACCGCCAGTTCACTTAACACAGTTCAGCCAGTTGTGGCGTTTCGTATAGGGACCCCTAGTGTCACTACATCGACACAACATCGAGTGAGTGACAGATAGGGAACGTCCTGGTTACTTGCGTAACCTCCGTTCCCTGATTGTGTCCCTCCTGCCACAACGCTGAACTAACCGCTGAAATGGCTGGGACCTTGTCTCGGCTCCTCAGCACAAAACCTGAATGAGTGGTTGCATACCAGCTCCTTTTATACCCGTATGTCTGGGGGAGTGGTATGTAAATACCACTCGCCAATTTTCATTGGCCTTTTATCAAAAGGGCTCCCTAGTGTCACTACCTCGACACAACGTCTCGTTCCCTCCATCAGGGAACGGAGGTTACGCAAGTAACCAGGATGTTTTACATACAGAACTACATACTGTAATTATCAGTTGTGCTGCCCATCTTTGCAGCTGACATATACAACATGGCCAAAAATATTTGGACATCCCCTTCTTACAGGTTTGGCTATTCCATTAATTCCAGTGAAGACTTAAAGGTGCTGTAAGAGATTTTAGCCATTCTACTTCCACGAGACTGAGCCGTTGAATTGGCCACACCCCCTCTTTCCAAAACCCCACTCTCCAGAGATACCACATGATCTTTATTGAGACCGACACCGAGCAGAAGCGGTTGTCAAAAACAACAGATGCAAAATAGCACCATCAACTGACTACTGTTATGAGCAACATGGCATAAAAATGGCATTATGCCTCAATAATTTGTTTTAACTACAATATTATGAGAATGCACAAAATGATTGATAAGCAGAAAGTGTAAGATTCTGCGGCCCTGCAGACACATTTTTGTTTGTTGTTTACAGAGTCTAGTGCTGTCACAGAGACCGGTGAGATATCTCACTTATTTCATTATTATCTTTCAGGGAATAGGAAAATGTTTTGCATACCTTTCCATAAAAAAATACCTTACAGCACCTTTATTTACAATGAAATTTAAGAGAATTTTGCTTCCAAATTTGTGACGACAGCTTGGGAAGGGCCCTTTTTTGTTCCACCATGACAATGCCCACAAAGTGTGGTCCATAAAGATGGTTTACTTAGTCTGGTGTGGAAACACTTTACTGACTTGCACAAAGCTAAGACCTGAATCCCACTGAACGCCTTTGGGATGAATTGAAATGCAGGCTGACTTCCACCAAAGTGTTTTTAGCAAGTCAGTCCACTCAGCGGCCATCTTTGGAACACTCTCAGGCAGGCTGGACAGCTATTTTTCGATGTAAACAAGCAGCATACAAGTGCAGCTCCTATCTACTTGAATGGGGAAAGACCAAAAGACAGACGATCAAAGAACATATTTCAAATCAGCAGGAAAATCTGACTACACTGGTATCATAAATTGTGCTTCTTTACCTCAGATTACGCTATATAGCTTGTATAGTTAATGCGCATGCGTGTTTTCGAGTTGATTGACAGGCGATATCTGTAGCTAAAAAGGTGATTGACTTCCTTTTCTACATCCACTGACCACTGGGCATTCACGTTCCAATTTCTCCCATTCATTTTAATAAAAGTGGCCCATCTCTGCTAAATAGTCTCTGCTTCCACTGATGCACTTGTGTGTGAATGGGAAATAATATCCAGAAGGCCAGAACCATGTTCTAACATCTAGTAGATAGCCTTCCCAAAAGAGTGGAGGCTGTTGTAGCAGCAAAGTCAGGAGCAACACCTTATTAATGCCAGTGGTTTTGAAAGTAATTCTAATCAAGCGTGTATGGGTTTGATGTTCAGGTGTACACATACTTCTGACCATGCAGTGTATTTTAGAGTGTGAAAGGCAACAGTCATCACAGATCAGCACTCATAAGGCTTCTGATGCAGTCTCAGGATTCCTATGTCCTTCTCCAGCTTTATTCACAGGCATGACGAGGCATTTTCCACTGAGCCCTTAAAGAACACTGGCAGAGGCCCTCCTCTGGGATTCTACCATGTGCAAAATGTAAGCACAGCCCTTGTGGCATTTACAACTAATGTTTGAGATGTCACTAATTAATCTAACTAAATGGTTTATGCGTGGTTTGGTTCTATTGTAGATAACTGTGGAGGTCACTAAGTCTTTTGTGGAGTACATCAAAAGTCAGCCAATCATTTTCGAGGTATTTGGGCACTACCAGAAACAGCCCTTCCCTCCTCTCTGTAAGGACTTAATTAGGTGAGGAATATTTTAGCACATTTAAGACCCTTTGGATTTACCTGGACTTCTGCACAAATTGGTCATAAAATTTTATGTAAAATTTCAGGTAAATACAACTGATTCACATATTTTTACTGTATTTTTTACTCTGCAAGTCACCTACAGTATTTTATCAATCCGACTAATGCCTACTTTTCCTGTAGTTCATTACGTCCAACAAGAAGGCAGTTTCCTAGGGTTATGCCCTTGTCAAAGCCAGGTAAAAATCATATTATTGTTTAATTGCCTGAGCTGTATGCCCTCCATTCATTTGTAGTCTGTGTCTGAACTCTGCCTTTGTCTCCCCCAAGTGCCCGCCACCAAACTGAGCACCATGACACACTCCACTGCTGGCCCCTGTCACTGCAAATATGACCTTATGGCTTTCTTTGAGATCTGTGAACTTGAGGCTAATGGAGAGTGAGTATCCCATGAACTCCTGACTTGTGGTATATCAGTACATTTTGAGTTACTCATTGAATTATGTGTGTATGGTAAGGTTAATTATATGTAATGTTACCCTTGTAACTGTCTATGTTCCTTCTCAGTTACATCCCAGCTGTTGTTGATCACAGAGGTGGAATGCCCTGCCATGGTACATTCCTATTGCACCAGGTAAACCTGATTCAATTTACTGTCCCTAGGAACCTAAGCCTCATGTTTTGTTCAGATTAACAAAATTAGCCTCTTATTTCCCCTTCAAATTCTTTTATCAAGTTCATCTAACCTATTCAAAACCCTGCTTTAAGCCTCATTTTTACTACAAAGTAGGCATACACCTTACAGAAATGGGACTGGCATCCATTCTCGTAACATGGTTTCTGTTTGGGTCAGTTTGACCCCATCAAAAGCATATGGTAGGAACTTACAATAAAAACAAAGCAAAACAGACAATTGGCAAGCAGAAGTGTTTCTTTACAGTGGGTATACCAGTCAGAGAATCTTAGCATGGGAAAATGCATGTTTCACAGAATTAAAATAAGAATTCATACAATTTGAAATTATGTTTATTATCAGTCCTCATAAGATTACGAAAAGCCATGAAGTGTCAACCTGATAATTCAATGTTAAGTGGCCTATATTTTTCAAACTATAAAAATGGGGTGACTCAGACCCCAAACAGAGCATGAGTTTTAATGGTCATACAGATGATAACAGTGTGGTTTTCTATATTAGTTTAATCATTTAAAATGTATATTAATTTTTTATTTGGGATTTTCACTTCTAAACTTATTTCTACAGGGCATCCAAAGGAGAATTACTGTCACTGTAGCTCTTGAAACTGGCAATGACATTGAATGGAGGGAAGTTAAAGAGCTGGTCATAGGTTAGTAAATGTTATCGAGATTTCTCACAAAAGTAGTTTTAGAATCTCTGTCTTCTATTATATACAAAGCAAGTTGGTACACTGTATAGAGGACAAATGGAGATGGCTGTAGTGAATGTTCAGGCAGAGATTCAGATGACTCAGCATTGCTGTTCTCTTTCAGGCCGCATCCGTAACACACCTGAGGCAGATGAGACGATCATAGATCCCAACATCCTGTCCCTCAACATCCTGTCTTCTGGCTACATACGACCATCTTATGATGACAGGTGAATGACTGAAATTCAAATGAATTTCCTTCCTCTGGTACTTTAAAATAACTGAACCTTTTTCCCTTAAAATACTTTATATGATTAACATGTTTTAGTGCTTTTTAAAAGCTGGTGTGTCTAGTTGAATTTGTAATGTTCCTGTCAAGGTTAGCAATAAGAAGCTATTCATAGTGCATGTTAACAAAACTAAAAACTCAGCTTTCTAATTAACAAATTCTAATTCACTAACATGGGAATCTCTTTGTTTTCTGTCAGTGTGTCACTGGGAATTGACTATAGGTATGTTTTCCGTTAGTTTAGTATATTGTTGCCTGATTATAACCCATGTTCTTTAAACTTCAAATGTGAAAATATAAGAATTGATATAATTCTCAATTCTGTTGTCTTTTCAGGACATTTTACCGCTTTGAGGCAGCATGGGATAGCTCCATGCACAACTCCCTTCTGCTGAACCGAGTCACTCCATACAGAGAGAAAATTTACATCACTCTCTCTGCCTATCTTGAGGTAAGGAAAATGTCATGGTTACTGGTGTAACCTCCGTTCCCTGATGGAGGGAACGAGACGTTGGTGTCGATGTAGTGACACTAGGGGTCACTCTTGGGAGCCCGAGACACCTCTGGTCTTTGATAAAAGGCCAATGAAAATTGGCGAGTGGTATTTGCATGCCACTCCCCCGGACATACGGGTATAAAAGGAGCTGGTATGCAACCACTCATTCAGGTTTTACGCTGAGGAGCTGATATAAGGTCCGGCCATTTCAGAGGGTAGTTCAGTGTTGTGGCAGGAGGGACCAACGTCTCGTTCCCTCCATCAGGGAACGGAGGTTACACCAGTAACCATGACGTTCCCTATCTGTCACTCACTCGACGTTGGTGTCGATGTAGTGACACTAGGGGTTCCTATACAAAATGCCACAAGGCTGAACGGTGTTACGTGATATGGCGGTGTGTGGTGGGCAGACTTGCTGTGTGCCTCATAGCCAGCACACCAGGTCGACACGTAACTTCCCCCAACACAGTTATGAGTGTCGAACGGCCCTTTTTGGGGACAAGTTGACTACCCAAAGACAGAGACAGGCTTAACCCAGTCGTGACCTCTTTTCCCCTTCTCTTTTTCCACTCCCTAAAAAAGAAGGGGAATTATCCGACTGGGCCACCAGGTCTAGTCGGGGGGGGTGTCCCTCCCAAGGGGAGGACACCGCGGAGATCACACCTCACCCCAAGAGAGGGGGGATATTTTTAAGTGGAAAAATACATCACATGGTCTTTCCATGTGGAGAGCCTTCAAGGTAGATCCTGCCCAATGGGGGAGGAGTTACTACAAACATGGAGACTGGGGCGGAGGGGCTCTGCCCAAGGAAGATGCAGTTTGCCAGCAGGGAAACAAATTAGCAGAAGATATAGATCGCATGGGGTTAGCCTTACAGGGAACCGCCACATGCGGAGCACCTACCCCAGAACAGGGCTCTTGGTTAGCGTGTGTACTGGGCCGGCAGCGAGTCTCTCCGAAAACTCGACTGCCACAGGGCTCGGAGGAAGTCAACCAGGGAACAAATTTTGTGAACACTACTGGGAATTAATGGCGCACGTCTTCAGCTCAAAAGGAGGTGGAAGGCGCTATGTGCAAGCGATACACCCGGCCGGATATCCTGGGCTTATCCGCTTGTGTTGCGTGCCACTACCTGGGACGAAACCAGTTCCACCCGGAGGTTGTAGAACCTTGCAAAGGTGTTGGGTGTTGCCCAGCCCACTGCTCTGCAAATATCTGTTAGAGAGGCACCTCTGGCCAAGGCCCAAGAAGCCGCCACACCACGGGTAGAATGGGCTCGTAGCCCTACCGGGGGCAGCATGGTTTGGGCGAGATATGCCATAGTTATGGCGTCAACGAGCCAGTGGGCGATCCTCTGCTTGGAGACAGCGCTTCCTTTCCGCTGTGCACCAAAAGCAGACAAAGAGCTTCTCAGAGATTCTAAAGCTCTGCGTGCGATCCAAATAGATGTGTAAAGCATGCACCGGACACAGCGACGAAAGGGCTGGGTCTGCCTCCTCCTGGGACAGCACTTGCAGGTTCACCACCTAGTCCCTAAAGGGGTGGTGGGAACCTTGGGCACATAGCCCGGTCAGGGTCTCAGGATCACGTGAGAGTAACCTGGACCAAACTCCAGGCACGTTTCGCTGACAGAGAACGCTTGCAGGTCACCTACCCTCTTGATGGAAGTGAGCGCAGTCAGGAGGGCAGTCTTCAAGGAGAGTGCCTTAAGCTCGGCTGACTGCAAAGGCTCAAAGGGGGCTCTCTGTAGACCCTGAAGAACTACAGAGGTCCGATGTGGGAACGAGGCGCGGCCTGGAGTGATTCAGCCTCCTGGCACCTCTTAGGAACCTGGTGATCAGGTCGTGCTTCCCTAAGGACTTACCGTCGACTGCGTCGTGGTGTGCTGCCATGGCAGCAACATACACCTTCAAGGTGGAGGGGGACAGCCTCCCTTCCAACCTCTCCTGCAGGAAGGAAAGCACTAATCCGACTGCGCATCTCTGGGGATCTTCGCGTCGGGAAGAACACCACTTAGCGAATAGATGCCACTTAAAGGCATACAGGTGCCTCGTAGAGGGGGCCCTAGCCTGAGTGATCATGTCTACCACCACGGGTGGTAGACCGCTTAGGTCTTCCACGTCCTGTCCAGGGACCAGACATGGAGATTCCAGAGGTCTGGGAGTGGGTGCCAGAGGGTGCCCCGTTTTGGAGGCGTTTGTTGTGACTGAACCGGGAGGAGCTTGCACTTTTCCCAGTTGACCCGAAGTCCTAGTCAGCTGAGGTGTGAGAGCACCAGGTCCCTGTGTGCGCACAACACGTCTCGAGAGTGAGCTAGGATTAGCCAGTCATCGAGATAGTTGAGAATGCGAATGCCCACCTCCCTTAACGGGGCAAGGGCAGCCTCTGCGATCTTCGTAAAGACGCGAGGAGACAGGGACAGGCCGAAAGGGAGGACTTTGTACTGATACGCCTGACCCTCGAATGCGAACTGCAGGAAGGGTCTGTGTCGAGGAAGGATCGAGACGAAGAAGTACGCATCCTTCAGGTCTACTGCCGCTAACCAATCTTGATGCCGGACGCTCGCCAGAATGCGTCTTTGCATCAGCATCTTGAACGGATTCTGTGTAAAGCCCGGTTCAGTACTTGCAGGTCCAAGATTGGCCGCAACCCACCGCCTTTTTTCGGTACAATGAAGTAGGGGCTGTAAAACCCTTTCTTCGTCTCGGCTGGAGGGACAGGTTCTATCGCGTCCTTCCGTAGGAGGGTAGCGATCTCCGCGCACAGGGTGGCGGCATTTTCGCCCTTGACCAAGGTGAAGTGAATACCGCTGAACCTGGGCGGGCGCCTGGCGAACTGAATCACGCAGCCGAGTCGGACGGTCTGGATCAGCCACCGCGATGGATTTGAAAGCGCAAGCCATGCGTCCAAATTCAATGTGAGGGGGACCAAGGGGACAACGTCGTCGGACGTACCGGCAGGTGAGGCCCCAAGGCGGGGCGGAGCGCGAGGTGCCACAGCACGTCGTGGCCGTGCTGAGTCTAGGGACATCGAAACACTTACCTGGCTCCTTGTGACCACCCCCGGAACAGCCTGGGACGGGGGAGGAAGAGGCCTGTCCTAGTGACCCATGGAGGCTGCCACATCAGGGGTGGCTGTGTGCCACAGCTGGGCGCTCAGGGGCGGAAAGGGCACCGCTGGAGCGCAAATCCTGCAAGAAAAAGCCCGTGGACGGTAGTCGTGGTGACGACCGTATGCACCGGGTATGTGACCCAGGGAGAAAGGAAGCCGCTCTTTTGCTGAACTGTTGGGTACCACAGCCACTTGGGCGTGCGGCGAAATCAAACAAAAAGGCAACAAAAGATTTTCCACCCGGCCTTCCACCGGGGGATGGAGTGGTCTTCCTACCAGCTCCATGTGAGTCCCTGGGTTGCCCATCTCAGGGGCGCTTCGAGGACCTCCGTGGGTTCTTCGGCGCCGGCTGTGAGACGGGTGGCGTTGGCTTCCTGCGGTAGGCTCCACGCCGGGGCCGGGCCGAAGGGGCGGGCTGCAGCGGAGCCGGTGCAGTCACCGCAGGGGGACGCCATTGGCAACGAACAGATGGGGTGCGGGATCTTGAGCCGCGCCGGGGCGAGGCTGCTTTGAGCGGCACCGCGAGCCCAGAAACCAATCATCAAGCCGCGAGGGTTCAGGGGAGAGTGGAGGGTACCACTCTAACCCGACGCTCGCGGCTGCCCCGGAAAGCATGTCCGTCATTTCGGCATCGGCCTGTGACTGGGCGACCGTCCCCGAAGGGGGAAGCCCAGCTGAGGCTTCTGCGTCCGACTGGACAAGCCCGCTCTCTGATGCTGCGCTCGAGAGCTCATCATCTTCGCGAGCTCCGAACAAGAAGCCAGACTCGCCGTGAGACGAGCCGGCGAACTCATCCGGAAGCCCGATTGGGGCAGACGAGCGTGCTGGGGAATGGGAGGTCCGCGGGGGGATACCCAGCGGAGACGATCCCAAATCGCCCCCAGTGCTAGCCGCACTGGCCTCATACCCGTAGGTAGAAGGACCGAGGCGGGGAGCCACTGGGGTGGCTTGCTTTCTTACTTAAAGCAAGCCGCGACCCCAACGTCGCCATGGTCATGTCCTCGCAGTGAGAACATGAACCATTCACAAAGGCTGCTTCCGTGTGGGTCACGCCCAGACACGAAAGACAGCGATCATGACCATCCGAAGTTGAGAGATAACGACCGCAACCAGGAATAACACACAATCGGAAAGGCATCTTTAAAAAGACGCGTCTTTAAAAAGACGTTCCGTGTGTGCGCACTTTTAGAGAAATATATACTCTTTTAGAGGGGAAAAATGCTCTTTCAGAAAATATACTCTCTAGTTTTTTTGCCAAAGCGCCTAGGGGCGTTCTCTGCAGTGCACCAGTGCAGAGGAGGGAGAAGCTGCTGAAATGCGCCGTCAGATCCAGCAGAGGTGAATGAACAGTGATATTCAGCTCAATGAGCATGACCGTTTGGCTCCGAAGAGAAAATCTGAATGAGTGGTTGCATACCAGCTCCTTTTATACCCGTATGTCTGGGGGAGTGGCATGCAAATACCACTCGCCAATTTTCATTGGCCTTTTATCAAAGACCAGAGGTGTCTCGGGCTCCCAAGAGTGACCCCTAGTGTCACTACATCAACACAACGTCGAGTGAGTGACAGATAGGGAACACATGGCTATATCATCTTTTTTTTATGTTTTTACCAACTCTGAATATAATTGTTGTGATAACAAATTAGCAAATTATGAGAAAAAAACAGTTCTAATTTGTCAGCAAATTAAAAAAAACATTATTTAGGAATTGGTAGGATCAGCTTTATGGATTGTAAAGTCCAGATTGTAAACTTTAAAATGACACCTATTTTGTTTAGATCAAGCAAGTAGTAATTTATTACATAATTATTGTTTTTATTATATATGTTTTAATTTTTCCTGCAGGGAGTGCCCCCAGTAGCCCAGTATAAGCTTAATTCAATGAATCCTTCTACCAATTAAAAAAAAAATTTGATTTTTTAAATATGTTAAAAAAAGATATAATTAATAAACAATAAGTTGATAAAAAAGATCTAATGCAATATCTTGTTATAATACTGTATATGCAATATGAGAGATTTATTAACAATCTTTGTGGGCCAGTCATTTTTGACCGGGAACAAAAAAGATGTTCACACTAACAAACACTACACAAGGCTTAATGTAGTAGGAGCTGCTTTTACTGGATTAAAATATATTTTCTGTATAGAAAATATATTTATATATTAATAGGTTTCCCACTAACCTATTTTGCCATTATATTTAGATGGAGTGCTGCACTCAGCCCACTGTCATCACTAAGGACTTCTGCATGGTGTTCTACTCCAGAGATGCCAAACTTCCTGCATCATGCTCAATTCGAAACCTCTTCAGCACTGGTGCTTTTAGGCCCTCTGAAAGGTGAGGAGAGTCTGCTAGCCTGTTTTCAAAGCTGTCTTTGCTTGTTATCATGAGAAATGACAGTATTGTGTAATGTGAATATTTAAATTGGGATGTAGTGGGGTTGAATGATTTTTCAAAGACACATTTGGTGCACTATTGTGTCATAGTAACCGCGTGACTGGAGTGTATGAATTAAGCCTCTGCCATCTGGCTGATATCGGAAGTCCTGGTAAGACCATGTGTACAAATTCAAACAAATTATTTTATTTTTGTATGTGAAAAGAGCTCTGACCTTAAACTTGCATGTTTAAGCTTGCTGTTTGTCTCTAGTTGATTCCTTTTGTGTTGCTTTAACTTTGAAGTTCATGCTGTTCAGGTATGCAGAGGAGGCGCAGACGGGTGCTGGACACCTCAGTGGCGTACGTGCGTGGAGAGGAGAACCTTGCGGGTTGGAGGCCCCGCAGTGACAGTCTCATCCTGGACCACCAGTGGGAGCTGGAGAAACTCAGCCTAATGCAAGAGGTAAAGGCTGGAGTAAATATGGGTTGACTGTTTATTTATTTTTTAATAAAGTAAATGACTGTGAGGTGTGTGTTTTTTGTACAGGTGGAGAAGACCAGGCACTACCTTCTGCTGAGAGAGAAGCTAGAAGCATCTCTGCTGCTGGGACAGGACGCTTTTTGTGGTAAAGACCTCATGGACTCACCTAAAGCCTCCAGCCCCTTGATCAATTCAGTAGCCAGCCTGGATCTGGACAGTACCAATGAGAGGCAGAAGGAGCTGGCTGCCAAGGTGATTACAACCTGCTGCTACATACTGTCTCCACACTATGACAGAATAATGGCCTATTTACACCAAGTCCGAAGTGAATGAACATGAAAGTGTATAATTTTTGCAAACTATAGTTTTTTGTTGTTGTTTTTTTTGGCACCAAATGATTCAATCTCAATTTTAACTTGAACAAAATCAACCTACCCTAGTTCTTACTCTAGCCAAGAGATTCTACTGTATTAAAGGGATAGTTCACCACAAAATGAAAATTCTCTCATCATTTACTTACCCTTATGCCATCCCAGATGTATATGACTTTCCTTCTTTTGCAGAACACAAATTAAGATTTTTAGAAGAATATCTCAGCTTTGTAGGTTCATACAATGCAAATGAATGGTGACCAAACTTTGAAGCTCCAAAAAGCACATAAAGGCAGCATACAAGTAATCCATACTTTTTTACTATAAAGCTCCACTTTCACTTTCACATTCTTTCACTTTTGAAATTACCAAATTTCAAATGTTCAGGATTCCCATTAGGATCCTGCAAACTTGGTTCCAAATTATAACAAAAATTTCAATCCTTCTGAATTATTTGCCTGAGGTACTGTAGCTGCTGAATAGAAAAAGAACAAATCATTGCAATACAATGCTTTGGATTTTGTTTGAAGACATTCCGTTTTAGATGCATTGTTCTATTTTAAAATATTGTTGTGTGTGTTTTGGCATGAAAATTAGACTTGGTGTGTATAAGCCATTCTGTACCTTTTTATTACTGTTAACTGCTATTAAAGAGGCCTGCCACTCGGACATCTGAAATTTATTTTCTCTCTCTCTCTCTCTTCAGTGTGTGCGACTGCTCATGCACACCTTCAACAGGCAGTACAGCCAGGTGAGCAGCAGTCTCAGTGAGAGCAAGGTGAGCCTTTACTGCCCTATTGTCCATCCAGACCTTGCCTCATTCTCTCACCCTTGCAGACCAGATATCACTCTCTCTTTCTCCCTCTATCTCTCTCTCCTGCTCGGTTTCACTCAGCAATGTCGTATTCCATTTTCATTTACAACGCATTGAAGAATTTGTGTTCACTTCTCTTATTCACTCATTTAGAATAAAATACAATGATTAGTGTAGCTAGTAGATGCTTTAAGGGTAAGCATGGCATTTTCTGAAATTTTAAATAAGACACTTTTAGTGTGTTGCCAGCTTTATCATCTGATGATGTGTTCCTCTTTCTTAGCTGTCAGAGATGTCTGCATCATTTTTAAGAGACAGCTCTTCCTCAGCTCTAAGCACTCTGACCCCCTCCTCCACCTGTCCGTCACTTGTGGACGGTCACTATGGCAATCCAGACTTCAGGTCAGTTTATTTTCAATACAAAAGTTGTAATCCACTGCAAACTGCTGATTACAGTATTGCTGATACCACTGCTGCCCCTGACTATTGGTCTAATTTCAGAGTAGCTCCGATGATCAGTCTTAGAAGTCATTTTTAAAAGAAAGTTCTTGTTCTGTGTCATTTCACAGAGGTGCTGAGGCAAATTCTGGTGCTTCGAGCCCTGATCTCGACCCCTTCAGCCCTGTGGAGAGAAAACCCAGGAGCTGCACCTTCATCCCCAATATCCAAGAGATTCGTGTCAGGTAACCACACCACCCCCCCCCCCCAAAAAAAATATGATATTTCTAGAATGGCATCAGTAACTGAAAATTATGTTGCATCCACACCAATATAGGTATAAAATTCTGCTGTCATACTGTAGTGCAAAACATAAGCCAAATTCACAGGTCACCTTTAATAGAATGATTTGGACTACATGTAAATTCAATTAAATACTGGGTTGGGGAGTAACGGAATACATGTAACGGGATTACGTATTTAAAATACTAAATATAAGTAACTGTATTCCACCACAGTTACAGTTTCAATGGTAATTAGAATACAGTTACATTCAAAAAGTATTTTGATTACTGAAGAGATTACTTTGCATTTTATTGTCATTTGTTTCATTTAATATTTATTCTATTCAGTTCAAAACATTTAACTGAATAAATGATGCAATCCGAGGAGCTTTTGAACAGTGGTGAAATGCTTTCTTATGATTTGTTTCGTTCATACGACGGATTTCACACTGAAAGGTGGAACTTTTCCTTGGGAGCTTAATAGAGTAGCTACATCATGTTTCTACAGCTTAACAAAAATACTGTTAGAAAGGCTTTGACAGATGAAATATAAATCCAGTAAATACACGATTACATGCCTTGTCAATGTTTTTGATGAGGTTAGGATATTTTACAAGAAATGCTAATCAATGTAGCCTTTAACGTCGTAAAAAAAGTTACAAATAATATATTTTCTGCCTCACTGTATGAACAGAATTCACATACGATCAGAAAAGGATGTGGTTGCACACACTCTGCGGGGTTTTATATTCGGAGCAGTAAAAATAGTTAACCTTGTGTAAATTGTCATATGAACATTTAGCTTTGTGCTAAGATAAAATGCTATTTCTTGCCTTAACATGCATCTGTTACCAGGCACGATTATATTTTATAATTAATTCTATGAAGAAAATTCATGTTAAAGCATAACTTATTTTCTCTAATAAGACCTTTTATATTAGAGCAAAGATGTACTGCAAAAACTTTATTCTTAATGAGAATTTAAATATTGTTTTCCTATTAAAATATATACAAATCCTTAAAACAAGATACATTTACTAAGTAGCAAAACTGCGTAAGATTTTTAGACTTTTTTTTCCCAGAGAAATCATTTTTACTGTGAAGTGTATTTTCTTATTTTATTTACTTATTTATAATCAAAACAAGTGAAAAAATGCCAGTGCTTAAGAAGTAATACAAAGTATTTAGATTACGTTACAGATATATGATACAAATATGTTACAAATGACATTTTACAGCATGTATTCTATAATCTGCAGCAGAATACTTTTTAAAAATAACCTTCCCAACCTGATTGTAGAGCAGAAAAACATTTTAATCGCATCCTGTTATTACTTGCCCTTTAAATGAACAGAATACAGTATCTATTCTGTATTTATTATCATTGTTTACCTTGATTACAGCCCAATTGTGTCAAAGAAAGGCTATCTCCACTTTCTGGAGCCACACACCAATGGCTGGGTCAGACGTTACATTGTGGTGCGGCGGCCATACGTCTACTTGTACCGCAGTGAGAGAGACTGTGTGGAGAGAGCCGTAATCAACCTCTCATCTGCCCAGGTGGAGTACAGTGAAGATCAGCAGACCATGCTGAGGGTAAGAGACACTTCCTACTGCTTTACATTAAGTAAACATTGGGTAAACCCTGCTTAGAAATATCTTAAACTGGTCTAGCTGGTCTCCCTGTCTGACCAGCAGACAAGTGCCAAAAACCCCTCTAAAACCATCAAAACAGACCAGCCTAACCATCTTGGCCTGGCTGAGACCTGCTTACCACCTTAGGCTAGTTTAAGCTAGTCTTGTCAACAGAGAAGTAATTAGCTAGCTAGTGTTAGCTAGTGATAGTTGGCTAGCTTTATGATAAGATGTCTCTGTGTTACCAGACCTTAACTGATTTTTTAATCACAGGGTGTTTTGTTTCTAGGCTACTAACACATTTGCTGTGTTCACTGAGCACCGCAACATTCTACTCCAAGCCGGCAATGAAAAAGAGATGCATGACTGGCTGTATGCGTTCAACCCACTGCTAGCTGGAACCATCAGGTACAAATACAGCTCCTACAGTCCAATCAGGATTTCACCGTATGGTCCAATTCCATTTCCTTTAGTAAAATGTAACACATATTAAATTCCTCATCCAATCACAGTTTCTCTTTAGATTTATTAAATGTTTTAGGTCAGGTTTTTTTTTTTTTTTCTTCATGCAAAGGACACCCAAATATGATGATCCTCTTGCGAAGGACCCCCTTCCTAAAATATAAAAAGCAACTATATATTTTAAAGTACTGTATTTAGACCCTTTTATACTGTGCAGGAAAATAGCAAATGTGATATTATAAAGACAACATGCTGTTTGCTAAATTAACTGACTTTACATTGTCATATGCTTTTGCCTAACTTGGTTAGCATCTACCAAGCCATTGATGTAAAAAAAAAAAAAAAAAAGATAATATAGGAAGCATTGTCTTCTTCCTTTTAAATCTGTATTTAACGATGCACAATTATATGTTGAATTTCATTTTTAGCATTTTACCCCATCAGAACAGACATGTACCCACTGTTGGGTCGCTATCCACCAGTTGAGAACCACTGCATTATTTGTTCATGATCATTGAATGGGGCTCATATTGTTTAATTACTTCTAATCTCTCTTTCTCCACAGGTCTAAGCTTTCCAGAAGAAAATCAGGACAGATAAAGATGTGAAACCGTTTTTCTTCAGCTCAAAGCATAAACAGATATCTGACAGACCCTTGTGATGTAATTAGTTCATGTGAACATGAGTGCCCTATCCCCACCTTATCACAGCTGCCTCTTGCCTGCCTACCCCAGCACCCCTTGGTCTGTCCATACCAACATGCCAACCATAGACTGTGGGCCTAGCTTCACAAAGAGTGTGTGTTTGTGTGTCAGGCCCCATTTAGTCAGTTACAAATGTAAATGTACAATATTGAAATATTCCTGGCTAACATAGCTTAAAAACTAGAATGGCATTTTAGACATGGCCCACCTCATATCTGTAACAGCATTAGTTCATTTGTAAATGCAACACAATGCTTTGTGGATGTGCTTCTGCAGATTAGATGTCAAGTGCTTTTACCTGGGCTTCAGTAGATGCCTCTTGGTTTTGATAATGCTGCCATGGTCATTTTGCTTTTTGAAGGGAAGCAGAGCTTATTTTGAAAGAATTGCAGGGAATTGTGATGGATCTTAGACTGAAAATGGTACAGTAATTGTCCATTATTTTGACAAAAATCAACATGGGAAAAGTTATACTAACCTTCTACCATACACAAGTTTTTATTTGTGTTTTTATTTTCATCTGTAATGTCTTTTTTTTTTTTTTTTTTTTTGCATTACATCATTCAGTTTACTTATTTATTAAGCATTGCATGTTTTATAAAAACATAATTTATTAAGAGGTCACTATTTGTAGTGTTACAAAAATGTATTGTTCACCTTGCACTTTTGATAATAAGCTTTGATTATTTACAAGGTTTGTTTTGTTAATTTGCACAAGAGCTCTGCTGCTACATTGAATCTAAACTCATTTTATGTATCTGTATTTATTGCTTTCGTCTGCTTGAATGCATAACACACCAATTGGAAAGAGGTGAAGCTAAATTTCCTGTTACCAATGCACTGAACGTAAATACAGCATGTTTAACTTTTAGATGAGGGAGATTTAATTTAGATTACAGTATATCACATTATATTGTCCAGGAATTCCATGTTGAAGAATACTGTATCTTGTGTAACTGCATACTGTTATTCCTTTTTTGTAGCTGTAATGTTCAGGTTGTCCCAGCCTTACATGTTGTAACAGAATATGTTTTTTGAAGAAAATTTGGAGAACACCCCCTATTTGGTGTTTCTCATGAGTGGTGGCAATGAGATGATGTCTTGTAAGACGAGATCCAGTTTTATTGTTACAGTATCTAACAAAAAGTCTATTAATTCCAATGCTTTTACCAAAAGTTTTGTCAACATCAGATTTGTTCTATAGAAACCTTTATATAGCTCAGCTAAATGTTGGTCATTGATTTTATGTGTGATGTAGGCTATCAGTTATAATAAGCATATCAATGTTCCATGTTTCTGGTCCACCCTTTGCTTTGTGACTATAAAGAGAGTGTATACTAGGTATAGAAAAGCTGTGTTTCCTGTGAGGAAATTGCAATGAAGGTTACATCTTAAAGAGGTATTACCAGAGGCCACTGTATTGTATACTGATACTGTAAATTCAGAGATCTGCTCTATATGCTATTGGTCAGTCAGCCATTCAGTATGTTGTTCATGTCATGTGTTGCTGTCTTAGACACCTCATGTGATAGAGGATTGGTGTTTTGTGCCATGGGCCAGCCAACCCAAAGAGTGCAAATTTAGCAGCAATATCAGGTCTGAACATACCTGAGAGACATTGTGTTTATTTAGCAGTTCAGCAGTTCTGGTCTATACCTCTCCAAATGGTTTCATAAGCAGTAGTATATGTAGGTAATGCCTTGACAGACATTTAATAAGTTCAATGAAATGGATCGGAAATGCAAGTTGTTAGGGACACATGTTTGGGTTCTAAACATTATGTTGACAGTCATACCTCCCAGTGCCCTGATCAAGTTATTTGTCCATTCCTGTCTTTGTTAATGCTATGTATATGATAGCATGTTGTACATATTTATTCAGCTTTTAAATGAAATAAATAAAATGTATCTCATTTACCTCCTTACAATATAAGAGTAGCATTTACACAAAAATAACAGTCACTTCAGATTCAGTTGTATTAATTTACTGGATTCAAGGATCACAGTTGACTTTGAGCATGTCGTGTTTGCAAACCCTTGCTTTGACACAGTGCCTTGAAAATAAAGCATTCAAGAGGACTTTGTCAACATGTAACAAGACGTATGGCAGATACATTTGATTTTTAGGGTTTGCAGTTGATAATGTACCATCTTTCTCTCTCACTCTCAATGGAACCTTTGTGTTATCACGTCTTTCCAAGCATCATTTTCAATAAACATCTTTCATCCATCCAAATTTTCCTAATTTAAAAAGACAGATCTCAATATAAACTAAGTGTATCGACTGTAATTGCTTCTATATTTCTGTTGATTTGCTCTGTATATAAACCCAACTCTGATCTAGCACACAGCTGTAACCACTTTATACCATAATGAATGGGCTGTAGTGTACTCCGTGCTCAAGTACTTTGAGTGCTGGATCTGTGTCTTCTAATGTCTGTGGACACTTAACACTTTGTCGGGTGTAAAATAAATGTGAAATATGCACAACATTGGTCAAGTCTGGACTTTTCTTTTTGTGACAGTAGCCATTCAAAATCAGTACACTCTATAAAGTGGATACTGTTATAGCAGGAAAGGTCAGTTCACCCAAAAATGAAAATTTCTGTCAACATTTACTCATCTTTATGTTTTTTTCAAACCTTCCACAGAACACAAAGGGAGATGTTAAGCAGAATGTTAGCCCGTCACCATTCACTTCCAATGTATCTTTTTTCCATAAAATGAAAGTGAATGATGACTGAGGCTAACATTCTGCCTAACATTTAATTTTTTGTACCATGGAAGTCTTCTTTTAGAGGAATGTTGGGCACTAACTGGTCAAGCTGGGAGACCAGCTGGTTGTGCAGCTAAACCTGCTTATCAAGCTTCCTTAAACACTTAAGATCTTTCTAACTTTTTAAACTAGTAGTTGGAGTTTGAGAAACATATAAGATAGAAGCAGATGTATATTTTCACATACGGGCTCTTATTACATTTCTAGCTCACCGCTTGTCCACCCTCTTCATCTTTCACACAAGCTATGTCTCCCATGGACATCTATCAGCAAGCTCAGGTATCATTTTAGAGGGAAAGAGTTAGCAAGAGAGAGAGAGAGAGAGAGATAGTTGGGTGCAGCCCAAGGATCCCTGCCACTTTTGTTCCAGGCTGGCTGAGGTGTAGCATGCAGCTCCACAAAGCCATCCAAGCAGCTTGCGAGGGGAATGTGCAGGCTCTGAGGGCTCTGCATGCCCCTGGATATCTTAGTCCCACCATCACAGATGCCCAGGGAGCTACGCCCACCCACCACGCTGCCCGCTGCGGGCATCTGGACTGTCTGCTATTTCTGGTAAAAGAGGCTTGCTTTCCCTGCCACACCTGCCCATGATGCTGCTGCCACCGGGCATGTGCGAGAACTGCAGTGGCTGCTCAGACAGGGGAATTTTGTGATTGAGGTCAGCAATTTAGACAATACACTGAACTAGAGACATTACAAGGGGAGGAGATGGATCACTTGTAGAAAAATGAATGGGAGAAGTTGTAACGCTCTATGGCAGCTATAGGAAAGGAAGTCACGCCTTTTAGTTTGCTTACTCTAGAACGCGCATGCCTGGACCTGCCTGAGGTTTTAACGTGATTTGAGCTACAGAAGAAAAACAACCTGGCATCACAGAATCACGTTACTATACCTAAATTTTTGCAAAACGATTTTTACGTTGTTTATGTAATGTGATACTGGATAAGTAAACACTATAGGCGCTAAAACAGCAATTTTATTCCCTTTTACAAAAATCACGAGTAGAAAGGCAGATTATCAGTTCATAAGCAATTATTTTTCACCATGTTCCTCCCACAGTGCTACCATATGACATCAAAACACTTTTATTACAGTGCATGACTTGTAAGGCGATACATTTGAAAGTTTTCATTACGTAAACAAGGAACAATTTGCACGGTAGTTCAACTGATAGAGCATTGCACTTGCGAATGCGATACAAGGACCGCGGATACGAGTCCCGAAGAGCACGCGAGTCAATACGTGTGCCGAAAGTGTCATTGATTTAAAAATCTATTATTAACCTTCATTAATCTTCAAAATCTCATCTGTTTTTCATTTCAAGTTTGCTTTAATAATACTATTTGTTAGGTTTAGGTATAAGGTATTATGAGAAAAAGAAACATCACCTCTCAGTTGACCTCTCAGTTGACATATGCTTAAGCTAACATTTAACAGCTAGTACTCAGTTCCTATTTTCATAGTGTGTGTGTGTGTGTGTGTGTGTGTGTGTGTGTCAGTAACGGAAATCATGTGGAAAGGGTTTCCCATTTTTCTTCTCTGAGTGTCTCAAGCTAAAGGTTAAATACCACTCCTCTGTTCTAGAATATTTTGTTTCATTTACATAATTAATGTAGAATCTTTATGTATATACACTATATTGCCAAAAGTATTCGCTCATCTGCCTTGAGACGCATATGAACTTAAGTGACATCCCATTCTTAATCCATAGGGTTTAATATGACGTCGGCCCACCCTTTGCAGCTATAACAGCTTCAGCTCTTCTGGGAAGGTTTTCCACAAGGTTTAGGAGTGTGTTTATGGGAATTTTTGACCATTCTTCCAGAAGCGCATTTGTGAGGTCAGACACTGATGTTGGACGAGAAGGTCTGGCTCGCAGTCTTCGCTCTAATTCATCCCAAAGGTGCTCTGTCGGGTTGAGGTCAGGACTCTGTGCAGGCCAGTCAAGTTCTTCCACACCAAACTCGCTCATCCATGTCTTTTATGGACCTTGCTTTGTGCACTGGTGCGCAGTCATGTTGGAACAGGAAGGGGCCATCCCCAAACTGTTCCCACAAAGTTAGGAGCATGGAATTGTCCAAAATCTCTTGGTATGCTGAAGCATTCAGAGTTCCTTTCACTGGAACTAAGGGGCCAAGCCCAGCTCCTGAAAAACAACCCCACACCATAATCCCCCCTCCACCAAACTTCACAGTTGGCACAATGCAGTCAGACAAGTACCGTTCTCCTGGCAACCGCCAAACCCAGACTCGTCAATCAGGTTGCCAGATGGAGAAGCGTGATTTGTCACTCCAGAGAATGCGTCTCCACTGCTCTAGAGTCCAGTGGCAGCGTGCTTTACACCACTGCATCCGACGCTTTGCATTGCACTTGGTGATGTATGGCTTGGATGCAGCTGCTCGGCCATGGAAACCCATTCCATGAAGCTCTCTACGCACTGTTCTTGAGCTAATCTGAAGGCCACATGAACTCTGGAGGTCTGTAGTGATTGACTCTGCAGAAAGTTGGCGACCTCTGCGCACTATGCGCCTCAGCATCCGCTGACCCCGCTCTGTCATTTTACGTGGCCTACCACTTCGTGGATGAGTTGCTGTCATTCCCAATCGCTTCCACTTTGTTATAATACCACTGACAGTTGACTGTGGAATATTTAGTAGCGAGGAAATTTCACGACTGGACTTGTTGCACAGGTGGCATCCTATCACAGTACCACGCTGGAATTCACTGAGCTCCTGAGAGCGGCCCATTCTTTCACAAATGTTTGTAGAAGCAGTCTGCATGCCTAGGTGCTTCATTTTATACACCTGTGGCCATGGAAGTGATTGGAACACCTGAATTCAATTATTTGGATGGGTGAGCGAATACTTTTGGCAATATAGTGTATTTTCCAAATAAGGTAATGATTGATTTCATTGGATAGTGTACTGCTTTTCCTGTCCTTACAAAGATATATAATGCTGTGCTGAACAATAAAGTACAAGAAATCTTTGACGCATGCTCTGTGTCACTCATTTCTCCCCTCGCGAGGATCCGGATCGAGACAGCGACTGCAGACCTGACTTGATACCTAGGGGCCAATCCTGAAAATTCCTAACAGGTTTAAGTTAGGGAGGTCGGTTTTGTTGATTTAAAATTCGATAAAGCATTAATCTTAAAAAACTTCATCTGTGTCACGAATGGTTGCTGAGAGGAAACAGGAGACGTAGGATCTAAGTGCAAGCTTTAATAAAAATGATGACAGTAAAAACAACAAATGGGAACTGACAAGGGAATGCAACAGCTAGAGGGTATACATATACAAACAAGAGCTAATGAGTGAATGGAAAACAGGTGAGAACAATCAGGAACAGATGGCAGTGCATGATGGGAAACGTAGTCTGAGGGAAACACTTCAAAATAAGAGTCCTAGGAGACAGACTGTGACATAAACCCCCCCCCCCCACACACTTTAAGGGGCAACTCCTGGTGGCCCATAGATGGCTGAGGATGGCAGGAAGATACTGGTGAGGAAGGGGACCTGGAAGATGACCAGGTGGCCAGGGAGGAGTCCTTAGGGTAGGGATTGGGCCCGGAAGTCTGGGGCGGGGGCCGCCTCAGGGTAGAGACCGGGTCAGGAGGTCTGGGAGGCGGCCTCAGGGCAGGGACTGAGTCGGGAGGCCTAGGAGGTGGCCACAGGGCCGGGACTAGGTCAGGAGGCCTGGAAGGTGGCCACAGAGCGGGGACAGGGTCAGGAGGCCTGGGAGGTGGCCACAGGGCCGAGAATAGGTCAGAAGGCCTGGGTGGTGGCCATAAAGCTGGGACAGGTTCAGGAGGCCTGGGAGGTGGCCACAGGGCCAGGATTGGGTCAGGAGGCCTGGGTGGTGGCCATAGAGCTGGGACTGGGTCAGGAGGAGATCTGGTAGCAGGAGGCGGCGGCTTAAGGGGCAGAGCCATAGAAGGTGGATTTGAGACACAGGAGGTGGAGACTGTGGTGGAATGGGCAGAGCCATAGGAGACACAGAGGGCGGAGCCAAGGAAGGGTCAATGGAGGCAGGTTGAGCCATGAGAGGCTCGAGGGGCAAAGCTGTGGAAGGAGGAGCCATGGGAGGCTCGAGGCTAAGAGTCCTGGATGACTTGGAAATGACCTCCATGGTCGTGAACACTGGCAGAGACTTGAGAACGACCTCCGTGGTCATGAACATGGGCAGAGACTTGGGAACGACATCTGTGGTCATGAACATGGGCAGAGACTTGGGAACGACCTCCGTGGTCGTGAACATGGGCAGAGACTCGGGAACGACCTCTGTGGTCGTGAACACAGGCAGAGACTCGGGAACAATCTCTGTAGTCATGAACACAGGCAGAGACTCGGGAATGACCTCTGTGGTCATAAGTACAGGCAGAGACTTGGGAACGACCTCCTTGGTCGTAAAAATGGGCAGAGACTTGGGAACGACCTCTGTGGTCGTGAACACTGGCAGAGACTTGGGAACGACCTCCATAGTCGTAAATACTGGCAGAGACTTGGGAACAACCTCCGTGGTCGTGGGTACAGCCAGAGACTGGGGAAAAGGTGTCCCTTTCCTTCTCCTCCTTTTCCGGACAGCTGGGGTCGTGGGTACGGGGATGGTCAAGGCTACAGGCATTGGCTCTGGGATGGTCGAGGCTACAGGCAGTGGCCTCCATGGTCGTGAATACTGGCCTAGACTTGGGAACGACCTCCGTGGTCATGGGTACAGGCAGAGACTGGAGAAAAGGTGTCCCTTTCCTTCTCCTCCTTTTCTGGACAGCTGGGAGCGTGGTTATAGGGACGGTCGAGGCTACAGGCATTGGCTCTGGGATGGTCGAGGCTACAGGCATTGGCTCTGGGACGGTTGAGGCTGCAGGCACTGGCTCTGGGATGGACGAGGCTTCAAGCTCATTGGCCGTGGCAGGCATGGATATTGGCTCATTAACTGTGGCAGGCATAGGCACTGGCTCGTTAACAGTGGCAGGCAGTGGCTCTGGGACAGATGAGGCTGGCAACGCTGGCTCTGGGACGGGCAAGGCTTCAAACGCGTTGGCCATGGCAGGCGTGGGTGTTGGCCGTGGCAGGCATGGGCGATGGCTCATTGGCCGCAGAAGGCGTGGAGCAAGGAGCCGTGGGAGGCTTGGAGCAAGGAGCCATGGAAGGCTTGGCTATGACATGGCATGGAGCAGACTCAGGCGTGGCTGTGACATGGTGTGGAGCAGACTCAGGTGTGGCTGTGACAAGGCATGGAGCAGACTCAGGTGTGGCTGTGATAAGGCACGGAGCAGACTCAGGCATGGCTGTGACAAGGCACAGAGCAGACTCAGGCATGGCTGTGACAAGGCACGTTTTGGAACTGCAAAATTTTAGTCACCATTCACTTAGATTGGGAGGACCTACAGTTCTGAAATATTCTTCAAAAAATCTTAATTTGTGTTCAGCAGAAGAAAGAAAGTCACACATCTGGGATGGCATGAGGGTGAGTAAAAGATGAGAGAATTTTCATTTTTGGGTGAACTATCCCTTTAAGTCTGTGGCAGAACTCACTGCCTTCCCTACGAAGGAGGAAGCGGGTGCCGAGTGCACAATACACGTAGACTTTAATTACAAACAGTTCACTCAGACACAACATACAAAGTGCTATCTAGCACACACACGCCAGCAGACACACACACAGCTCAGTGTGATGCTCACACTGTTGACCTTCCCAGCCAAACACAGAACGCACACGTTTGTAAACTGTGTGCAACTCTCTTTCTCTCTCTCGAACTGGCGTCTCCGGCTCCTCTTTGTCCCTCTCCCAGCTGATTGGGGTAATTCAGCGCCAGGCATCCATCCTCATGGCCCAGCCACGCCCTCCTCCTCATCACAAACTCACTTTTAGTGCCACACAGTGGACATTTCACCTTGAAACTTGAAATGTCGCGATACGTGTCATGAACCACATAATATCATTTTGCAAAAATGTCGCCACAGTCATGTACTTTTCATTAAATCAGGCTGAAGAAAAAGGCATGATATCATTGTTGCCAGATTTTATTGCTGATTTGAAATTCGTTATTGAAACATAATCTTGTCAAATAGTCTTTTTCTTTTTAAGTAGCTGTACTTGTGTGGCATTACAAATGTAATGTTACCAAGATGGCCTTAAAGGGAATTTGATTTAACAATTGCCAAGTTTATGATATATAGTGGGGAAAATTACATTTGACAGTTGGATTGTTGATGTTCTTGAGGATTGGGAGCTATGTCAGTTTCCTTTACTGTCAATTACAGATGTCATTGATGATGGATGAACAATGCAAGCCAAGAAAGCATATATAAATAAAAATAATGTAAAAGACAGTGCAGTATAATAGGATATATCACTATACTGAAAGGTCATTATTATTCATTACTTAGTATGCCTATGATTCACACCTCTTATCAAGTACTGGATGCTAATGTTGTGTCTCTGTTTCTGTTTAAAGGATCGTGATGGCAAGGGGGCGACGGCCCTGCACCTGGCTGCCAGGTTTGGCCATGTGGAGGCAGTACAGTGGTTGCTGTCTGAAGGAGGCAGCAATGAGGTGGAGACAGACCGTGGAGCTCTGCCTGTCCATTATGCAGCAGCCAGTGGAGATTTTCACACTCCATCAAACTGCTCGTGTCTAACTCCAAAAGGTGAGACACACAAACACTTATGGCACTTATGGCACCTTACCTGACTTTAATGATTAATTTACTGTATGATCCTGTTTCACGTAATTGTTCGGGCAAAAGCGTGAGTCATGCTTAGACAGGGACACACAATGGGCCTAGAGTCACGTTGCCATTTTTTAGGAGCCGCTCATCAGGGTGGCTGGGGAAAAGTCAGCTGACACGTCAAACTCACCAAGTGGGCTCTGTTCTTTATAATACATGAGGAGCCACTTACCTGCCACTTATCGGAACCTGTGCGTTTACTTCTGCAAGGGCACCAACTTCTACTTAATGATCCAAAAGAGCATATACTCCACAGAGGTATACGAGACCTCACTCAAAAATGACTGCATTGTGCTGTAAACAAAAAATGGCTTGTTAATTTAGGCAATTGAGAATGTAGAATTGTAAGGATTCTGAATATTTTACTGTTTGTTTCACAAAATAGACAGAAAATAGGCTTTTGAGTATCTGGGATTATGAAGTTTGTCACAATCATTACAAAAACTAAAATACAGTTCTAATGAATCAAATGACAAAACCTTTCAGAGAATGTTCAAGCCAAATCTATGCCCTTGCATGTCACACCTACTGATCACATGGACCAATGACAGAAAGAAGGTGTTAAGCAGCCAGTAAGACATTTTGATAAAAGTTCGGCCAGGCGAGCACTTATGAACCACCGAAATGAACGCAAAAACACCTACTTGGCCAGATTCTGTTCTAAATGACGTCACACCCGCTCATTCTTCGATTTCATATGAAGTATATCGGGGCCTTTATCCTACTCGAATGCATGTGTCATCCTATAAACAAGAATTAAGTCAGAAGTAATTCAATAGTAATCCAAATGCAATCAGATTATATTACTTTAAGAATATAATCCAAGAGATTATGTTACTGACTACAATTTTAATAATTTAATTTGTAATCAGTTTACAATTCTTAAGTAATCTACCCAGCACTGTAACTGCCAATGCAGTTGATTCAACAGTGTGGGTCAGTCTTTATTCTGAAAAAGACATTTACATGATCCACAGCCATTGGAATATTCCTATATACATGTTAATTAGCATATATTCTGAATAAAGTAAGGCATGCATTTTGTTTTTCTGCTAATCTCTTGAGTAAAATACTAGAGAGATACTCACTCTGTAACAGTGGCTGCTAGTGCTGGCAATGACAATGACGAAGACGATGAATTGAAGAACCCAAGTGCAAATTTATTTATAAACATGAAATCCAATAAACATGAAAGAAACATAAAATATGAATTTGACTAGACTTGACGTAAACTTGGCTTGACATTAACATGGCTTGACACAACCTTGGTCTGACAAAACGTGACAACGTTACCAATCACACAATACCTAACAAAGGACAACAGAAATCATGGACATGGTAGAACATAAACCAATGAACAAACAGAACTCTAAACAAGATAATCAAACAATGAACCAATGAAAACAAGACACATGAACATGGAGGGAAAACAGGACATCACATGACCAGGTGGAGCCATGGAGGGTGGGGCTGAGAGAGACTTGAGGGGCGGAGCCATGGAAGGCGGAGCCATGAGAGACTTGAAGGGCGACACCAGGGAACTTGGTACCCAGAGAGAAGCCGAAGACTCGAAGGGCCAGGGCAGAGCCGATGGGGCTGAGGACCAAGGCGGAACCGTAGGGATGGAGGTCCCCGGTGAGGCTGACGGATCGGAGGGACGAAGCGCAGCCAGAGGATCGGAGAGCCAAGGCAGAGCCAGGTGACCGACAGACCAAGGAGGAGACGGAGGGACCCCAGCGAAGCCGACAGGCTGAAAGACTGCAGTGGAGCCGAGGGAATGCAGAGCCGATGTCGAGGGACCGACAGGGCAAGATGGAGTCCAGGGCTCGGAGGGTCCAGGTGGGGTCGGAGGGTTGAAAGTTCCCCTTGCCTGCTCAGGAGAACTAAGGGTGGGTACAAGGGCGGGAACCATCTCCAGGTCTAATAGCTCAGATGTGGCTGTGACATGGCATGGAGCAGGCTGAGGTGTGGCTGTGACATGGCATGGAGCAGGATGAGGCGTGGCCGTGACATGGCATGGAGCAGGCTCAGGCGTGGCTGTGACATGGCATGGAGCAGGCTCAGGCGTGGCTATGACATGGCATGGAGCAGGCTCAGGCGTGGCTGTGACATGGCATGGAGCAGGCTCAGGCGTGGCTGTGACATGGCATGGAGCAGGCTCAGGCGTGGCTGTGACATGGCATGGAGCAGGCTGAGGATCCAGGGCAAAAGATGGCACTAGCTCAGCCACCATGACGAGGAACCCTGGCTCGACGGCCATGGCGTGGAACCCTGGCTCGGCGGCCATGGCGTGGAACCCTGGATCGGCGGCCATGGCGTGGAACCCTGGATCGGCGGCCATGGCGTGGAACCCTGGCTCGGCGGCCATGACGTGGAACCCTGGCTCGGCATCCGCCTCCCCCACAGTGAACATAGAACCAGTAATCTGCAGGGCAAGGTTGATATACTGAACCAGCTTGAGGGAACTGCGACCGCCAGTCATCAACAAGGAGACTGGCTCACTCAATCCAAAACAGAAACAGTCTTTGAGGGCGACCTCATTAAAGTCCACCCAGCAGGCCAGATCGCAGAAGTCTTCCACATAATGCTCCAGGGGATGATTCCCCTGACATAGGTGGAGGAGCTGGATTGCTGGGTTCATACTGCGGTTAGGTATACGATGGCTGCTAGTGCTGGCAATGACAGTGACGAAGACGATGAATTGAAGAACTCAAGTGCAAATTTATTTATAAATGTGAAATCCAATAAACTCTAACTATAAACATGAAAGAAACATAAAACATGAACTTGACTAGACTTGACATACACTTGGCCTGACAAAACGAGACAATGTTACCAATCACACAATACCTAACAAAGGACAATGGAAAACATGAGGGTTTAAATACATGGACTTGGGAGAACATAAACCAATGAACAAACAGAACTCTAAACAAGATAATCAAACAATGAACCAATGAAAATAAGACACATGAACATGGAGGGAAAACAGGACATCGCATGACAAGAAACACATGACATGAAACAGGAACTAAACTTTTCAAAATAAAAGACATGAAAAACATGAATCAACAAAATACACATGACACACTCGTGCCATTTATTATGCTGCATTTATTTTTGGATAGTAATTTAATCAATTAATAAATTCTCCTCCATGTTTTTGCAACAACAACGTGACAAATTACAACATGTAGGCAACAACGTTTCTTGTAATATTTCTCCTCCTTGCTCCAAAAATGTGTTTCTTCAATTGCTTGACTTTTCACAACTGTCTGTATCTAATGTCACCCAGAATTACCTTTGATTGGACATGCGCAGGTATAAATAAATGTTAAGGTGTATATTCTGAATAAGGTGTTTACATGACCCAAAATTCTGATTAATACAAGCATGTACCAGTGGATTCATAAGCCAGAATACTGGGTTAAACTTGTTCTGGCAGTCAGGTTAATGCTGCTAATATAATTGGAATATGACCATATTCTGATTAATATCTGAATTTTCTTGTGGATGTAAACATAGTCAGTGGGGTTAGAATGGTGTTTTAGTGCTTATAACTGACACTGTCTCTGATATGGATCTTTAGGCTTCTTTCACAGATCTAGATCTGTCCAGTCAGGATAAGGACGGAGCCACAGCACTTCACTTTGCTGCTAGCGAGGGCCATCATCGCATTGTGTAGCGTCTCTTACTGATGGGAGCAAAAGTCTTGAAAGACCACTGGGGTGGGACACCCCCCCCCCCCCCCCCCCCCGCATCCCGCATGATGCAATGATGCAGCTGAGAATGGAGAACTGGAGTTGTCCCTCATAACCGCTACTGTTCCTAATGCTCCAAACACACATCGTCTTATCATGAACACTCAGAGGATTATACAGCCTAAGTAGTGTTTAAAATGCAGTCACAGAGACTTTGATTGAAAGGTCTGACCTCTTCTTCCTTTAGTGCTGCTGAATAATCAAATTAGTCAAGTAGAAAGGGATTCAGATGGTTTTTACTTTCTTTTTTTAGCTGATAATTCTCTAGTTTACACATGACATGGTCAGTTCAACAGTGTTTTTAAATGTTGGTTTGGTTCACTCATTTTCATGGTTCATTGGGCATTATCTATGGACCCTTTTTACAGATTGTGATGACACATTTCAGCCTCATTTAGCAGCATAAATCTAACAAACTTGTATTTTAGATTTTTTAAATATTTAGTGAAAATTTAGAACATTATGTTTTGTATTATATTACCCTGGCATTAATTAAAAAAAGTGTAAAAAATGCTGCGATCAGGTTTCAAATACAGCTGCTGAGGGTGTGACAGTAAATTCCTCTCTTCTGATTCTCTATTTTTTTCCTCTTTTGAAAAGTCATGTAAACATAATAGTGGTATTTACTATTGCAATAATTGCTACTGGAATAAATGGAAGTGCAAAAATAACATTCGCTGTGGTCTCCAATTCAGCGCTAGATGTTTAGCCTGCTATAGTTTAATTCCGTTTTCCAAACCTGGAAATGTGTAAAGGGTCCATTGAATGCTGATGACTCCAGGGCTGCATGCGAAACTTATACTGTGAAAGTTTGTACTTAATTTGTTGGACTTCTTGACCATTGATGAAATATGTTCTTCTACGTATACATATGTCTAGTATAAATACAACAAGCTATTCACAGGGGTAGTAGAATGTCCAGTGGTTGCACAATTTGAATCTCAGCAGATACAGTATGTTATCCCTGTATTGTTTACCTATACTGTATCATGAATACTGTGTATTCGGACATCCTACTCATTTGATGCACTGCTTTTTGCATGATGTGTAACAGGGAGGTATGCATATTCAGATGCAGGAGCAGCTGGTGGTCTGGGTTTTGGTTACGCTCCACCTTGTGATGGCAACCTGTTGCTGCCACCTTCTGGCAAAAACTCATTCACTTCTACACCTTGAATATACTGTATTTGATTTTGAGCCAAAGACATACAGAAGTTCATATTGCCTGAGTCATGCTACATAATAGAGAACAAGGTACACATACTAAAGTACATTTATTAAAAACCACACCGTGGTGGACTGAGTCTCTATTATTTATTAGATTTATAAAACAGGACTTTACTAGCAGGAATGCTCTTTTCAGAAGGCAGAACAGATACCCTTGATCCCTTAATAACAGTGGCATTAATAATTTGATCCACTTGTGCTGAGAGTAAAAGTGTTGACAAGGGTTTTAGTTTCACTTGCAGTTTCTCCTTGTCATGGGACAATTCCAGAAATATGCCTCTTGTGTCAAGAAATCTATTGATTTGTTTGAAAGAACCCCTGGTCAATGGCATTTGTACAATGAATATTTAGAGAACGTAGCTTGGCTCAATGACCCAAAGAGGATAGTTTTTTTGTTTTCCTTAATGTCACCTTTACCCTCTACTGCATGCATTATGAAATAAATGTTTAAAAATTGTTTCATTCTTGATTAGAATGGACCTCATTACTAAAATCAGTAAAAAAAACATTGGAAAATAATAAAATAATTTTAGGCATGTTGCTTGTTGCTCGTCGCACAATTTAGGCATTGTGCGACGATGGAAAAAAATGAATCCAAGACAGGTTTTTATTAATTTAAATATTTGAAGTGATAATGAGTGACTATATATTTTGTGGATGTCAGAATACTAAAACGGTTTAAATCAGCAATGAATGATGCTGTTAAACAATTCTATTACACTAAATATGAGTGTAATATACTTCATATGCTATATGATACAATCTAATAGAATTGTCTTCTAGCCAACTTTGTACCTAAATGTAACTTAAATGTTAAGTAAATACTAAAAAAGATAAAGTATAATAATGGATAATATAAAAGGATCTATATATAAAAACAGAACCTATGACAACTGTAATGTTCTCTACAGTGCTTTCATGTGTAACGTCACTGACCAGGTGAGCTATCCATTCCACTGTTGTTTCTAGGCAACAAACGTATTTACACAATTCCTAACAGCATACAAATTATACTGTATGACTAAATGGTTTAAAATGAAGTTTACACTCTTTAAAAATTTGAATAATATTTTTTGATAGGTAAAAAATCAATAAAAAGGGCAGAATTTCCATCTTATATGCATCATGTGCTTAGTTACCCAAAGGCAACAATGTGCAAATCCACTCTTCGAGAAGAGTAAGACTTCTATTAGTGTCATAAAGTGGCAAACATCAATACTCTCCAGAAAACTCACTAAATGAATTACTTACATCTCAGCTCTGCCTCCTCTGTTACTCAAATGCTAAAGGGTATCAGATATGTCATTAGAGCATAAATGAAGTGGAAACCATACAAGTGTCATACTTCCTTTTGATAGCATAACGATGGCATATCAAAATGATATGGCCCAACACAGGCTAATTAGCAAAACACTTAGGACTGTCTGGTTGGCACAGGAAGAACCTATCAACTATCACTCACGCCCCTCTAAGTGCAAATTTCAAAGCTGCAGGGGTGAGGGCATTATGAGATTATTGTTTACTAGAGTAATAATTATATAAGATCAGTTTAAATATTACAGAAATGTAATATAAAATTGGAGAAACTTAATAATAACAATATATAATATTTAATTATGTATAAAAGCCCTGTTAATTCTAGTATAAAAAGGAAAAAACATACATTTTCAAAATGCACAATATTAGCACTAAAAATCAGCCTATTTATAATATAATATAATATAATGGTGTTCAAAGCTATATTAGAATAAGCAACAGAAGGTAGGGTACTACGGCGCTAAAGGCCAACCGGGGTTAAAGGTACTTTTGATTTTATTTTCTCCCAAAACACTAAAAAACAACAAAAACGACCATAGTTATTTCCTTAACACCTGTTTGTCATCTCACATTGCATACACTTCTTGATTATTTCTTATTTCATGAAATAATTGTGTGCAATATCTTAAGTTTGATTTTGGTGTAATTTGATCTAATATTTAAATTTCTTTTTTAAATGTTGCACATTTATGAAGCTAATGAGAATCCCTAAAATTATCACATTTATTTTTAGGCAACATACATATTTATTATTTTCAGTTTTGTTCAAGGTGATTAAAACAAAAGTTTTTTTTAATAAAACTGTCCAATAAGTAAAGGATAGTGTTTGGGGTAAAAAGCCCCCCTGTTGCAGGGGCTAAAGACCCCCATAAAACATATTGTTTTTCTTTAGTGGTGTGAATAGATTTGTTATGAAAAATGTTTTTTTCCTCCTGAGTAACAGGACAAGCAAACAGTGGACAGTGACTGTAGGTTTGATGCTTTGGGAGTGGGAACATGTTGGGAAAAAAACATAGTATCTCTGTGACTTTCAACCACCTCTATGTTTGTATTAAGGAGCATGTGGTATACACATACAGCATTTAGGCCTTTATATTGCTAAAGAAGAACCATTCACCTAATCCCACCCTTTCGTTATTAATACTTACTATGAAGACCCGTCTAAGTGAACTGTTTGTAGTGTACAGATTCTTAAGCTTTTGGCCACTGGATGGCTGCAGCACTGATGTGATTGTCAGGGGAGTGCAGGACTTCTCTCATTACACTCACCTGTTAGACTAGTGAAAACTTGACTGGTGAAGGTGGTGAGGGTATTGTAAATTATTTCTGAAAATGTTGTAAGGTAATAGCTTCAATAATAATGCATATTCTTACTTCCCTCTTTATGATAATTCTACCAAACAGCATGGGTTTGTTTTATGATGTGAAGTATATTATTAAATGAGTAGGATTTTGTTTCTGCATTAACACAATAGAAAATATCCTGCCTGGAAAATTATATTTGAAATAGATGTAAAATAACTATTGCATATATTGTTTCTTTGTCTGAGGAATTGCACACTTTGGGAGTTTTTGTTGGGTGTTCTCAGAAATAGCCATAATACTTTTTACAAATTTACAGCAACAAAAATATATATAACTAACTGTGGGAAAATATAGAGCATACACACTCACCGACCACTTTATTAGGTACACCTGTACTCCTAATTATTTATGCGATTATCTAATCAGCCAATCATGTGGCAGCAGTGCAAAGCAAAAAATCATGCAGATACTGGTCAGGAGTTTCAGTCAATGTTCACATCAACCATCAGAATGGGTAAAAAAATGTATCACAGTGATTTCAACAGTGGCATGATTGATGGTGCCAGATGGGCTGGTATGAGTATTTCTGTAACTGCTGATCTCCTGGGATTTTCACACACAACAGCTTTGAGAGTTTTCTCAGAATTGTGCCAAAAACAAAAAACATCCAGTGAGCGGCATTTCTGCGGACGGAAACGCCTTGTTGATTAGAGAGGTCAACAGACAGGTTTGGGAGGGTTACTTTTGAAATGTATTCCACAACAGATTACAGAATACATGCTGTAAAATGTAATTTGTAACGTATTCAGTTAAATTACTCAAGGTCAGTAACATATTCTAAATATATTGGATTACTTCTTCAGCACTGGTAGATTTTTTCTCTTGTTTTGACTATAAAAACTCTGCCAGTACAGTAAGACAAAATACACGTTAAAAATACATTCTCTGAAAAACCTAAATATCTAATGAGGTGTTGTTTCTAAAACAAGATAAATCTAATTGATCTTGTTTTAAGGATTTTTAGATATTTTTACAGGAAAACAATACAAACAATTATTATCAAGAATACAATTTTTGCCCTAATATCAAAGGTCTCACTAGAAAAAAAGAAATTATGTCCCAAAGTGAAATATGATTGTGCCTGGTAACGTGCATGTAAAATGGCTAGAAATAAAATTTTAGCTTAGCGTAAAGCTGACAATTTACACAAGGTTTATTTCTATTTCTTCTGCTCCAAACTTACTTCAAACTTACTTCTCTGTCTGCTCGTATGAAAGTCACACTTCATAAGAAAGTGTTTCACCGCACTTTGGATCACATCATTTATATGTAAATGTTTTCCATCTGAAAGGACTAAATATTAAATTAAACAAATTACAGTAAAATGCAAAATAATCTCTTCAGTAAACAAAATACTTTTTGAATGTAACTGTATTCTAATTACCAGTGATTTAAATTGTATCTCTATTGGAATACAGTTACTTATATTTTGTATTTAAATACATAATCCTGTTACATGTATTCTGTTACTCCCCAACCCTGTCAACAGAGAATGGCCAGGAGGTCTGATATACTAACCAGTTTAAGCTCCTGTTTCACTTTTCTCATGACTTTATCCTCTCCCTGGGGTTTGTGCCTTTTAACAGATCACACAGTGTACGTTGTGCTTTAAGGCCTGTTTTGGAGCCACTACGCTATTATGAGGAAATTGCAGTTTAAATTCAGGAAAACGCAGTGTTCTGAGATAACCTTTAATTACTATTTATTGCTTTACTCCAACAGTCTGTAGACAGTCGCCCTCCACTAGATTTTTAATTACAGATTAATTTTATATATATATATATATATATATATATATATATATATATATATATATATATATATATATATATATATATATATATATATAAACACGACAGGACATGCTTATTCTTATTCACTTTGGCTGTTTTGGTGTTCCTAGCAGCCAGTGAACAAGGTTCCACCCCAGCCTCGTGTCTCTGCACCATGCCTGGATGCCTGATCTGCATCACCTGTCTCCTCACAGGCTATGAGAGCTGGGGCTGGAACCATTCAGCACATGCAAGTGGCCTCTACAGGTAAGGCTGCATGACCCTTTAAGTCAAAATGCCTGTTAGATTTCTTATTGACAAAAGGTCAACTTCTTAAGCCCCATTTTTTTTTTTTGGTTGTATAGTTATAACCTCATCCAACATGAGGAAACACCTTGAAGAAGAGGAGGCAATTTTAGCTCCCAAGTCCATGAGGTCTCTGAGACAAGCAGGAATCACAGCAGTCTTCACTGGACAAACAGTAATTGATATATGATACGTATGTATAGGAAATTTATTAAGGCATGACATTAAAGTCAACTTGAAAATTTCTGTTTTTTTTTTTTTTATTACTTTAAGCATTGTCTTAGGCTACCATTGTACAGTAGTAGGTAATGCAGCTTTTCTAAAATCTTGCCAATAGTCAACATAGTAATTTCAGGCTGGCTAAAATTCATGTATTAAAGATTGTGGCAGTAACAGAAAATAACAATACATTTGAAAAATAAGCATTGCCATTGGGAAACGTTGACACACTCTTGAGGGTGAACTTGACTTTCTTCAAAAGTTAGTGCCGGCAGTCTTTCAAAAGGAAGTAGTCCTCCACAATTAACTGCAAATTTGCATTCTGGTATGGCATGCCACTTTTCACAATCCAACCCATTTTCAAATGATAAAGTCCTGCCCTACATTTTTTCTCATTGAATATCTTGTTTCACTCAGAAATATGTCACAATATGGAAGCAAAACGAGTGCCGTTTCATGCTGACTTTATGTGAACGTCATTATTCATAACTGAGATGGTGATAAAATTAGAAATTACATTAGCGCTGGTTATTTCTGTATGAATATGTTTGCAGAAAGAAGAGAACGGAATTGTTCTCCTTTCAGCTCTCGAGGCAAGCCTTGCTGACACTGATTCTCTGATCCCAGCTCATGTTGAGGATAGGAGGCCCATTGCTGAATGGAAGAGGCAGGTTATGGTGCGCAAGCTTCAGGCTAGACTGCAGGATGAAGACGACCAGAGCAGAGAAGTTATTGCTCAAACCCCTCCCAAATAAAACTTATACTGTCAGCCAACATAAGATGTTTAGCTGAGTACATGCTAGGACTAAGACATGATTGTTTCATCTTACACAGGACAATAGTGGCAAAAATATGGAGGTGGATTGTTGGAGGTATTCCCATGTCCACAATATCATTTTGGGCCCCTTTGGAGAGTTGCTTACTGAAGATGACTTGGTCTACTTGGAGGGACAAATTAAAACCATCTCCCTTCAGAAACAATGCCAGGCCTATGAACTCGAGCTTGCCCGGCTGGCAGAGGAACTCAAGGCCATCCTTCCTGCTCCCATTGTAAACAACACCCAATGCCACCAGCACCCGAACATGGAGGAAATTCTGCCTCTTCCCATGTGGTACAATCGTATCTCAAATATAGTGAAGAGCATGTCCCTGCTCATGTCAAACCTCGCAGATACAAATGGCAATGATGGCATCTGCAAGATGCCAAACACAGATCTTGTATCGGCCTTCACATACCAGCCAGAGAGGCAAAGTTCCATCAAAGGAAGAAGACTAAAGGTTGAACTGGAGATCCAGCAGTCTGACGTTTCTGTGAGAAATCTGAGGTCAAACTTTGTGAGTCAAATAGGTAACATCTACCCATTTTCTGGGCTTTTAAATAACACAGTGCATCCAGACATGAGGCAGCAAAAACTGTCTTCCTCAACAAATCGAAAGGAGCAGTCCATGGGGATGATCCAAAGCTCAGACATAAATCATGTTAATGACACTGGCATCAAATGCAAACAAGCACCAGGCAAAGAAACAAGTAAAGTGATAGAGATCAACTCCTTGCGAAAGGAGCGCATTGTCCTCTTTTTGAGCCACTGGAAAAGGTCTGCATATGCAATATCAATAAGAGCCAAAATGAAACAAGAGCTTGTCACTCAGAGGTCTGTAGAGAGCTATCTGACAGGTGAAGGAATAATAGCTCCAGTCTCCAAGCCAGGGACCAGATCATTGTATCAACTGTTCAGGCAAAGGACTGCAATAGACAAGATGATTGGCAACTGGAAACGCATCGCCTCAGGGGTCCCTTCACGACAGAACTGCAGCCTACAGAGGAAGCATGTAACCTACTCACCTGAGCAGGTCCTACCCCACGTGGATGGTGCTTCTGTGGCTTATGACATCCTGACTCTTGACCTTTTCATGCTCGGCTATTTTCACATGTTAATGCAGGACCTTTCTGTTGAGGAGTGCAAGATGAAGCCCCTGTTATGCTTTGAGATTTTTGATCTTGTCAGGAACTTTCCCTGGGAAACAGTCCGAGACTTTCACCAGGCTGTCCTCCAGGACATTGAGGCTGGAAGACGTGAGTGGAGAGATGGTTTTGAGGACATCAAAAAACAATACTTTGGGAAAAGAGAAAATGGGATTTCTGTAAAGAATTCCCATGCTGAGGTTAAAGCCGTGCAGATGGTTATATTCGAGGATCCCATTCCAGAGGATGGAGGACTTCCCAGCAGAGATGGAAGCAATTAATTCTCAATGTTTATTAATGATGAAATTTGTAAATATATTGATCAGAGTTTCATCTTCTGGAAGGAGAAAGAAGCTGAGTTGTTTGATTTTTGAGATTTTTGAATGCTGTGATGGTATTCAAGGCTTGGGATCGCTGCCTTTTTCACGCATCGATAATCAGAACATTTTCCCGATGATTATCGATATATATCGGCATTTATTTTTAGATATAAATAGGTTATATATATGCTGGTTGCACAATAGTCTTTGTCTCTTCAGACATATTTCAAAGTCACACAACTGAGCGGCAGGGTAAATTAAAGTGGGTCGCACACAGGATGCATCTAGTGTACGACATGGCACATTCTAAAATTAGAAACAATTATTTTCTATGAAGGTGCACACACCCCACTGCCGCTGCCCAAAATTATGCAGCGCCACAGAGAAAAAATAGCATATTTTTCCATTAAATTCAACTCAAATCATTATCAAAGGACAAAGATTATTTACTCTAGCCATCACTGGATGATATATTGTTTATACAGTGCATTCAGGAAGTATTCAGACCCCTTCATTTTTCAAATTTTGTTATGGTGCAGCCTTATGCCAAAATGCTTTAAATTATTTATTTTTTCACATCAGTCTACACTCCATATCCCATAATGACAAAGCAAAAACCAGATTTTTGTTAACTTTGCAAATTTATTAAAAAGAAAAAACTGAAATATCACATTGACATAAGTATTCAGACCCTTTGCTATGACACTTGAAATTTAGCTCAGGTGCATCTTATTTATCTGGATCATCTTTGAGATGTTTCTACACATTGACTGAAGTCCACCTGTGGCAAATTCAATTGATTGGACATGATATGGAAAGGCACACACCTGTCTATATAAGGTCTCACAGCAGAAAATGCATATCAGAGCAAAAAACCAAGCCATGAGTACAAAGCAACTGCCTGCAGAGCTCAGAGACAGGATTGTGTTGAGGCACAGATCTGGAGAAGGCTAAAAAGTTTTTTTTTGGCTGCATTGAAGGTTCCCAAGATCACAGTGGCCTCCATAATTCTTAAATGGAAGAAGTTTGGAACAACCAGGACTCTTCCTAGAGCTGGCCACCTGGCCAAACTGAGCAATCGGGGGAGAAGGGCCTCGGTAAGAGAGGTGACCAAGAACCTGATAGTCACTCTGGTTGAGCTCCAGAGATCATGTGTGGAGATGGGTGAAACTTGCAGAAGGACAACCATCACTGCAACACTCCACCAATCTGGGCTTTATGGCAGAGTGGCCAGACGGAAGCCTCTCCTCAGTGCAAGACACACAAACACACACACATACACACACACACACAAATGCACCTAAAAGACTATCAGACTGTGAGAAACAGTATCTCTGGTATGATGAAATGAAGGTTGAACTGTTTGGCCTCAATTCCAAGTGTCATGTCTGGAAGAAACCAGGCACCGCTCATCACCTGCACAATACCATCCCAACGGTGAAGCATGCTGGTGGTAGCATCATGTTGTGGGGGTGTTTTTCAGTGGCAGGGACTGGGAGACTGGTCAGGGTTGAAGGAAAGCTGAACACATCAAAATACAGAGATATCCTTAATGAAAACCTGGTCCAAAGCGCTCAGGACCTCAGACTGGGCCGAAGGTTCACCTTCCAACAGGACAATGATCCTAAGCGTACAGCCAAGACAACGCAAGAGTGGCTCAGGGACAACTCTGTGAATGCCAGAGCCCGGACTTGAACTCAATCGAACATCTCTGGAAAGACCTGAAAATGGCTGTCCACCAACGGTCCCCATTCAACCTGCCAGAGCTTGAGAGGATCTGCAGAGAAGAATGGCAGAAAATCTCCAAATCCAGGTGTGCAAAGCATATCGCATCATACCCAAAAAGATTTGAGGCTGTAATCGCTTCCAAAGGTGCTTCGACAAAGTACTGAGTTAAGGGTCTGAATACTTATGTCAATGTGATATTTCAGTTTTTTCTTTTTAATAAATTTGCGGTTATCAAAAATCTGGTTTTTGCTTTGTCATTATGGGGTATAGAAAGTAGATTGATGTCTCCCAAAGCTATTATGTCAGACTACATTAAACAGAAGGCCATATGACAGTGAGTTGGAAAGGATACAAATTAGGCTTCTAATTTAAATGTCGACTAATGATTATGTAGCAATGCCTCAAAAACGTATTGATAAAATAACATGCTGATCAACTACATATCGATGTTTTATGACATGCTTAATATGAACACAATACCAGTAAGATAAGACACTCTGAAGACAGAAAAGTGTAAGACTAACAAAAATAAGTTCCTTTAATATTTATACAAGAAATATTTATGTTTATATCTGTCTTTCTGTACATTTTGATTTCAGTTTGCAAAAAACATAGGACTTTATGTTGTTTGGTACTTTATAATGTAGCATCAAATACCCCACAGTTAATCAGTACAATTAAATAGTGATCAAAATCTGGCCAAAAGCATGTCCTACAGTCATGCGTATTCCACAAATGTTGATGTGTGCCCTTTCTCTTTTATAAATAAACAATTTTGTTTGAAAAGCACTTTTTGACTTGTGTTTATTGGGTTGCAGAAAATTGTCTTTTCAATGAGACACTTTTGTCTCCCTTGTAACTCATTCCTGTTTCTTGCACAAGAAGACATAGAAATCTGTCACACAGTAAATATATATTTATATACAGTACATGTATGGTGGTGGGGACATGTGTGTATGCCCAGCAGGTATGCTCAGCCAGCTCTAAGGGAATCATAAGACATGTGCGTATAAGCTACAGTGTAAACCTTATTATATTACAATGGTGCTAAACAATATATAATCTGAACTAGGAGACTACTGAGCATGCATCTAAGATTGGTAAAGACATTTACAAAAATGTATTGACCAGAAACAACAAACCACTTAATCTACATGTACAAGGCAAGAAATATTATTTATGATGTAACATCCTCCAACACACACATACACACACACACACACATACTGAAAATACTTCAGTATAATTAACTCCAGCTAAGGAAATGGCTCATACTGTGGTCATATTCAACCACAAACTGGTGGTAATCTTCCAGCCTGCAAACAGCATTCTGATTGATATCAAAGTAACAACAATGTTGAACTAAAAATGCAGTTTACAGTATATAACTTATATTGTTGCTGTTTTAGTACAACAACAAATATTTAGTTAAGCACAAATGTGAACAAATCCTGTAATAACCACAACATGTGAATTACTTGCATTCCCAACAAAACATTCCCTTTTTGATATCAAAGTGTTTGTCAATACCACTACATGCTTCAAGGCACATACGTACAATATTGTACCTGCACTTAATCATTAATCTTAAAGTACAGTCAATTTCCTTTAGTTTTAAACATCACCTACCCACATATACTCAGTTTACTCAATTAATACATGACATGTACTTGTCACGGTCCTGTCACTCTGTCAGTCTGGGTTTTTGTCCGACAGGACCATGGCATCATCATCCCATGTCTGTCTTGTGCAGTGTTGGGGGTAACGCGATTAAAGTAACGCACGTTACGTAATCAGATAACTTTTCGAGTAACGAGTAAAGTAACACAATATTTTGTATTTTTGACCATAGTTTCAGAGTTACTTTTTAAATAAAGTAATGCGTTGCTTTTGTACACCTCTACTGTCCCTGTATTGTGAGAAATCAGGAGGAAAATTTGCAAACTTCGGAGACGAGAAGTAGTGCATGATGGGCATTGTAGTTATATAGAGTGTGAGGCCAGAGACTATTTAGCAAAGCGAGACGAGTCACTTCTATTTAAATGAATGGAAGAAATTGGAATGCCCAACCAAGAAGCTCTAGCACCCAACAGTCAATGGATGTAGAAAGGAAGTCCCGCCTTACAGGTAAAAGAGCCAATCATCTTTTTGACACAGACATCACCTGTCAATCAACTCGCAAACGCACATGCGCATTTCGTGTTTTAGCGTAAAATGAGGTCAACATTCCGTTTAGTGAAATGCGGTGCATTAAAAAAAAAATAATCTGTTTAGGCAGAGGGATTATAAAACTAGTCTTCCACTGGCCACAACATGATACACAGAGTGAAATACTCGCTCAGTTCACTGACTTGTGCAGCCGAACTGCTCTGTGTTACAGCTCCATGTAACTGGGAGAATGGGATGAGAAAAGCTGACTCTGGATCAGTGGCTTCGAGCAACATTCTACATTGGTTGTGTATGCAGAGAAAATGTCTTAGTTTCTAAAAATATTCTACATTTTTTTTTATAATAAACAAGTAGTTTGATTCATGAAACAAACCGTTTTTATGACATTTTGGTAGCATTAAAAATGATTCCATTCAAGTTGTATCAACATGCGCCTCTGAAGTTGTGGCATCTGTACGCACCGTGGATCAACTCAATACAAGCTGCACTGAGATGACTTAAGTGAAAATTATTCATTTATTCATCAGACTTATTCCTTGAACATGTTAGGCTGGCATTCCCCACTGAATTGTATCCTGACTTTTGAAAAACAACTTAAGTTGACTCTGTTTACTGTTGTTTTAACATGAGTGTTGTACAATAGCTAGCATGACCTGTAATGTCTCTTGTATGCAATGCATGGCTTATTTGCATGGAATGCATAGCATAGCAGAAGAAAAAGTAGCTGTAAGTAGAGAAAAAAGTAACGCAATGCTTTAATTTCCATAAAAAAAAACTTTTTAATTAAGTTACTTTTTAAAGGAGTAACGCAATATTCTAACGAGTTACTTTTAAAAGTAACGTTACCCAAAACTGGCCTTGTGTTTCATTGTCTGTCAATTCCCTGCCGTGCGCTCTTCGGTCTGTCTTGTTTCATGTCCGTAGCATGGTGTCTGGATCCTGACTTCCTGTCTGGTGTGGTTTCGGTCTGTGTCGGGATCCGGACACTCATGCTCCATGTTCTGTCTGTTACTGACGTGTGTGCATTGCGCTTATGTCACCGTGGTGGCATGCATTCGCATCAATAGTTTATGACTGTCTCTCACGAACACGGGTGTGCCTCGCGTTTCGCGCCCGGGTCGCGAGCTGTCTTCACGTTGTGCTGAGGTTTGGTCACTTCGGTCTGAAATTTCAGGTTTGTGTGTGGCCAAACTCTCGCACAGGTGTCTTGTCTTGTTTATGTTGCCTGTTGCGTGCATCATGTGCCGTTTGCCTCGGTTTCGTTTAATGTGAGAATGTGTGGCATTGCTTTGTTTGGCATTGCTACGCATTCTCTCATCTTGTTTTCAGTTGGCATGAGCGTATATTGTCTTGGAGATGTGCGCTCATGCCATTTGGTTGTTTTGTTGTCTTGTGAGAGCACATGGTTTTGTTTTTTTTCTGTATCACCGCGTGCCTCACTGTCTTACGTCATACCCCACCACCTTGTTTGCTTATTATTAGTTCATTTGCCTCACCTGTCCCCTGTTAATCTGTTTGATTTCTCTCCCTATTTTAGCCTCCTCGTGTGTGCTGTCCAGTGCCAGTTCGTCTTGTGTATTTGGTCGGTCCTGTGTTATGCAGTCGGTCTTGTCTGTTGGTCAGTCCCTGTTGGTTGGTTCGTGTTTGTTTATTCCTTATCCTTACCCGTTCCGGTTGGTCCTGCAACCAGTTTCCCCTGCACCAGCCTGGATTGCCCTTTTCTCCTTCGGGGATGTTTATGTGTTTACCCCCTTGTGGGAGTTTTGGTTTGATTTTTTTCCTTTTTGTTATGTTAATAAATCCTTTGTTTTTTATGACTCTGCGCTTGGGTCCTGAGCCTCATCATTCCCTCTGATCATGACAGTACTACAACGTCCTGGTTACTTGCGTAACCTCCGTTCCCTGATGGAGGGAACGAGACGTTGTGTCGATGTAGTGACACTAGGGGTCACTCTTGGGAGCCCGAAACACCTCTGGTCTTTGAATAAAAGGCCAATGAGAATTGGCGAGTGGTATTTGCATACCGCTCCCCCGAACATACGGGAATAAAAGGAGCTGGTATGCAACCACTCATTCAGGTTTTGTGCTGAGGAGCCGAGACAAGGTCCCGGCCATTTCAGCAGGTAGTCCAGCACTGTGGCAGGAGGGACACAACGTCTCGTTCCCTCCATCAGGGAACGGAGGTTACGTAAGTAACCAGGACGTTCCCTATCTATCACTCACTCGACGTTGTGTCAATGTAGTGACACTAGGGGTCCCTATACGAAACGCCACAACTAGCTGAACTGTGTAACGTGAACTGGCGGTGCGAGACGGGCAGACCACTGTGTGCCTTGTAGCCAGCGCACCAGGCCGACACGTAACCTCCCCCAACACTGTTATGAGCGTCGAATGGCCCTTTGGGTAGAAGTCGACTGCCCAAAAGATAGGGACAGGCTAGCCCAGTCGTGGCCTCTTATCCTCTTTTTATCTCTCCCCCAAAAAAAGAGTGAAACTTGTTAACTGACTGGGGCCACCAGTGTCTACGTCGGGGGGTGTCACTCCCAAGGGGAAGACACCGTGGAGACCACACCCCATGAGTGGAAATACGTCACATGGTCTTGCCGAGCCTTGTCGGAAGTATGTCATGTGGAGAAGTCCCATGGTAGGTCCTGCCCCATGGGGGAGGAGTTTCTACAAACATGGTGACTGGGGCAGAGGGGCCTCTGCTCAAGGAAGACGCAGTTTACCAACAGGGAAGCGAATTAGCGGAAGATATACGTCGCATGGGGTCACCTATGGGGAACCAACACATGCAGAGCACCTACCCTAGTACAGGGCATAGTTAGCACATGTACTGAGCCTGCAGCGAGTTTCTCCGCAAACTCGTCTGCCACAGTGCTCGGAGGAATTCATCCAGGGAACACACTTTGAGAACACTACTGGGAGTAAACAGCGCACATCTTCCGCTCAGGGGAGGTGAAAGGCGCTATGTGCAAGCGATACACCTGGCCAGCTGTCCCGGACTTACCTGCTTGTGCCTGCCACTACACAGGATGAAACCGGCTCAACCCAGAGCTTGTAGAACCTCGCAAAGGTGTTGGGTGTTGCCCAGCCCGCTGCTCTGCAAATGTCTGTTAGAGAGGCGCCACTGGTCAAGGTCCAGGAGGCCGCCACACTCCTGGTAGAGTGGGTTCGTAGCCCTGCAGGAGGCGGCACGTCCTGAGCGTGATATGTCATTGCTATGGCGTCAATGACCCAGTGGGCGATCCTCTGCTTGGAGACAGTGCTTCATTTCCGCTGTCCACCAAAGCAGACAAAGAGCTGCTCAGAGACTCTAAAGCTCTGCATGCAATCCAAATAGATGCGTAAAGCGCGCACCGGCAACAGAGAACGCTTGCAGGTCTCCTACCCTCTTGATGGAAGTGAGCGCAGTCAGGAGGGCAGCCTTTAAAGAGAGTGCCTTAAGCTCAGCTGACTGCAGGGGCTCAGAGGGGGCTCCCCGTAGACCCTGAAGAACTACAGAGAGGTCCCATGAGGGAATGAGGTGCGGTCTGGAGGGATTCAACCTCCTGGTGCCTCTCAGGAACCTGATGATCAGGTCATGCTTCCCTAAGGACTTACCGTCCACTGTGTCGTGGTGTGCCACTATAGCGGCTACATACACCTTCAAGGTGGAGGATGACAGCTGCCCCTCCAACCTCTCCTGCAAGAAGGAAAGCACTGACCAGACTGCACATCTCTGGGGGTCTTCGCATCGAGAAGAACACCACTTAGCGAACAGACGGCACTTCAAGGCATACAGGCACCTCGTAGAGGGAGCCCTAGCCTGAGGGATCATGTCTACCACTGCGGGTGGTCTTAAGTCTTCCGTGTCCCGTCCAGGGGCCAGACATGGAGATTCCAGAGGTCTGGTCGCGGGTGCCAGATGGTGCCCAGTCCCTGAGAAAGAAGGTCCTTCCTCAGGGGAATTCGCCGGGGGGGGGGGGGAGCTGTCGCGAGGAGTGTGAGGCCCGAGAACCACGTCTGGGTGGGCCAGTAGGGTGCTACCAGGATGACCTGCTCCTCATCCTCCCTGACCTAGTGCCCAGGAGGGTCTGTGCAAGTAGGCTCACTGGGGGAAATGCATATTTGCATAGTCCAGGGGGCCAGCTGTGTGCCAGCGCATCTATACCGAGAGGTGCCTTGGTCAGGGCGTACCAGAGTGGGCAGTGGGAGGATTCTCAGGAAGCGAACAGGTCTACCTGTGCCTGCCCGAATCGACTCCAAATCAGCTGGACCACCTGAGGGTGGAGTCTCCACTCTCCCCTGAGGGTAACCTGTTGTGACAGAGCATCCGCTGCAGTGTTGAGGTCGCCCGGGATGTGAGTGGCTTGCAGCGACTTGAGGTGCTGCTGACTCCAGAGGAGGAGACGGCGGGCGAGTTGTGACATACAACGGGAGCGTAAACCGTCTGACGGTTGATGTATGCCACCGTTGCCATGTTGTCTGTCCGAACTAACACATGCTTGCCCTGGATCAACGGCCGAAACCTCCGCAGGGTGAGCAGAATTGCCAACAACTCGAGGCAGTTGATGTGCCAACGTGGCCGCGGGCCCGTCCAGGAGCCGATGACTGCATGCCCGTTGCATACAGTGCCCCGACGGCTGTGCTCGAGAGCTCATTACCTTCGCGGGCTCCGAACAAGAGGTCGAACTCGCCGTGAGACGAGCCGGCGGACGAGCGTGCTGGGGAATGGGAGGTCCGTGGGGGGATACCCGGCGGAGGTGGTCCCATTGAGGTCCCCAAATCGCCCCCAGTGTTCGCCGCGCTGGCCTCATACCCATAGGTAGAAGGACCAAGGCGGGGAGCCACTGGGGCGGCTTGCTTTCTTACGAAGGCAAGCCGCGACCGCAACGTTGCCATGGTCATGTTCTCGCAATGAGTACATGACCCATCCACGAACGCTGTCTCTGCGTGGGTAGCGCCCAGACACGAAAGACAGCGACCGTGACTGTCAGAAGGCGAGTGATAACGACTTCAACCAGGAATAACACACAAACGGAAGGGCATCTTTAAAAAGACGTTTCGCGTGTGCCGCTCTTTTGGAGAAATATACTCTTTTTTTTTTTTTTTAGAATATACTCTTTTATTTCTGCCGAAGCGCCCAGGGGCGTTCTCTGCAGTGCACTAGTGCAGAGGGGGAGAAGCCGCTGAAATGCGCAATCAGATCCAGCAGAGGTGAATGAACAGGCATGAGAATTCAGCTCAGTGAGCATCAACCGTTTGGCTCCAAAGAGAAAATCTGAATGAGTGGTTGCATACCAGCTCCTTTTATACCAGTATGTTCGGGGGAGCGGTATGCAAATACCACTCGCCAATTCTCATTGGCCTTTTATTCAAAGACCAGAGCTGTTTCGGGCTCCCAAGAGTGACCCCTAGTGTCACTACATCGACACAACGTCGAGTGAGTGACAGATAGGAAACTAATATTGGCATTTATTCATGCTATATAGCCAGATGGGAAATGGCTCCCCCAGCTGAGCCTGGTTTCTCCCAGTGTTTTTTTCCCCTCTCCATTTACTACTCCATTTATATTATGGAGTTCTGGGTTCCTTGCTGCAGTCTCTTTTGGTTTGCTCACTCACATTCTCTGTAGAGCTTCTTTGAAACAATGTTTGTTGTGAAAAGCGCTATCCAAATAAAAATGACTTGACATACTGTACTATTATATATACTTTATAGTACTGCATTGTGCTAGCTACAGTACATAGCACATATGTGTAGATGAAAAGAGTCTGTTTCCATAATTATTTGTATACTTAGAATTAGTGTCCTTTTTTTTACACATATTGATGTCTGCTCTAAAGATATGTAGTGTGTTCCCATATCCAGCAGTGAGGTAGGCCGATATATATCGATTTTACAGATCAATCAGTGCCTGCAAAAATCTGTCAATAGCTGTCAGTAGTTTTTTTTTTTTTTTTATTGAAGTGAGGGCATGCAAAGAAATATGTGATTTGTCAATAATAATATTAATGAACAAATAAATAATTAATTTGCTAAATATTAAATATAGAGCATTGTAACGGAGCCAAGTCTATGTCATTTCAAAATAAGAGTCCTTGGTGTATTTCAGGCTTGTTTAATGTTAAAAGTCCCATGTTATGCACCAAATCTTCTTTTTTTTCTTCTGATTATACTTGGGATTTTGGTTGAAAAATAAAGTAAATCTGGGATTTTATTCATTTTGGACTCTGACCTCTTTGTCTGTGGCAACTAAGAAAATGATGTAACATTATATGAATCGATTTTAAAAACTATTGGCCGATTAATCGGTTATCGGCCTTTTCCACCAACTAAGTTATTGTATTGGCAAAATCCATTATTGGTTGACCTCTAATCCAGAGAGTATCATTTAGTATAGTAGTAAAAAACTATAAGAGTTGTTTTACATTTTGAGACAGGCCTGGCTCAAGCTCTAAGATATAAGCTCCGGTTGGGCCAAACATTTGGAGGGGTAAGTGTGGTTGTCAAGGTTGGCCAAACTCATGAATCAGTGGGCCAGGCACACCCAGGCCCCCCACATGGAGCCGGGCTTGTTTTGAGAATGTTAATTTGTGATTTATACTTTTATTTTATACAAATGTATTCAATTCATCTACGGGATTTACTCCCGTAAACATATAGCCTAATTTGTTTGTATAGGCTATTACTTTGAAAAATAATTTCAAAGACTGCAGACAAACAGCCTGATCAGAGTTTGTAAAATGAATAGATGTTTTCAGGACACAGTAATGATCTTAAAACTAATATTAGGAAAACAATCTGTCATTTCATAAGGAGATATTGTCCTCTGTTTTTGTTCTATTCTGTAAAGACCCAAAACCAGGAGTTATTACCTAATTAAATTAATTTTAAAAATTTATTGTTTTAATATATTATTGCTCTGCTGAAAAGAAGTAAAGACTATATTAATGTTTGAAACAATTCTCCCTCATTTTTCAGTTCTTCATGCTAGGACATAGTGTACTGGAGGATGATGATTTACATATTTATGTACAACAGGACAAAAGGGCATGACGGGATGTTGTTTAGAGATCTCACTGTTTCAGAACTGTTTTGTCCTTGATGTAAAATATATATACACTGTGTGTGTGTGTGTGTGTGTGTATATATATATATATATATATATATATACACACACACACAACACATAAGAATTATGTGCTCATGGGGACGCAGGTATGAATCTGGCCTAATCATGTCCTGTTCCCCTTCCCCCTCATTTTACTGTCTCTAACATCTTATACAATAATTAAAAAAAAAAAAAAAAAAAAGGCCCATAACCAATATAAAACAAATAGTCTCCTTACCTTATTGGTTGTTTTATTAGTCATAGTGAAAGGTGAAACAGTTTACAAACCCCAAATACAAGTTCATTCTTTAGACATTTTACCTAAAAGAATATATACCTACCTAAAATACCTACAACTATAACTTTATAGTGATAATATAGATATGTGTGGCACACACTTTAAGATGCAGTATCTCAGATACATTGCTGAACGGATGCATGGCCTGCGGTTTAATGCGAGAGGAGAGCTCTCGAGCTTGAGCAGCGTTTCCGTAAACACACAGTGATATCAGACGGGCGTATAGCCAGAGCTGCGCATGCGCACTGGACTGTAGAATTGACATCGCGGAGCAGCACTGCAATACCCATCGATTTGGCACCGGAGATTATCCATCTGCATTCTCGCAAGACTGGTGACACCTGTACATATTTAGCCATTTCAACTGTGTAATAAAAGCAATCATGTCCATGGGAAGTGACTTTGGGAACCCTTTACGGAAATTCAAACTTGTTTTTTTAGGAGAGCAAAGCGGTGAGTATTTGGGTTTGCCACGACTGGGTTTAGACGAACCCATTAACCTTTCAACACATGCATGAAGTACATTAATGTCTTGTTGGTTGTTTTTTGTCCCTACTTGCTTGTTTGTGGTGTATTTTCAAAAGATGTTGCCTCTCATCGATTTCCTGTCGTATGCAAGTCGGTTGCATATGTTTGATTTTTGACTAGTCATGAAAATGTATAGCTATGCAGCGCCATTACACGTATCTGTTAATATAACGCTTCGTGCCATTGATATTTGTAAAACTCAGTAAACATTTATAAGTGTCAGTTGCATTTTCCATTGGAGGCAGATCTTTGAATATTATTGATCGCACCTATTGTAGTGCAGTCTAAATAGCCCAAACAATGCAATATATGAGATAATCAAAGCGAAATAAATTTTTTAGGTGTATTTTCATGCATTCTCCTTTTAACATTCACTGATTTAATATCCCATGAAACAGAAAGGCGCAGAGGCTTTGCATTTCCCGTGTGTCTGGAGACACACCCAGTCTGAGGATTCTTCAGCAGAGCAAAAATAAAAACCTCACGCATTATTTTATGAACAATAATGAATTATAAGCCCAGCCTGCAATATATAATGTGAACAGATATCGTAGTTTATTCATTTGGATAACGCTGGATGATCTTATCAGTGTCAGTGTTGGTGTTTGTGAGGACGTAATCAGACGGGCGTTTGTGAGCGTGACATTTGATGACTGGACACACATTACATACATACATAAAAAATAAAACAAAAAATAATATTGGCATGGTGTCACTTAAAAGTTCACGTGTTAATGGGGTGTTTTTAGCTTTCAGTAAACATTTGCACCAATAAGTGGCTTATACATCTTGATGCTGTGGTCTCTTCATCATTCATTGCTCGTATGTCTGGGAGCACCATAAGGACAGAGGGCCCACTATATGGTATAAAAAGCTTTAAAACTACACTTATTGCAGATCTGAAGGTTTTAATGACAAATATTCGTAGCAAAAAGTAGGTCCAAATGACATACAGCACCAAAGCACTGGCAGCACACTCCATCTTCTCTTCATGGGGATGGAATCATAATTGCTGATAGACATTAGTAAACCTACTAGAAAATCATTTGTTTTTCCAGGATTTAATGCCAAGTTAATGCCAGAAGACCACTTGTATTCTGCTGTCCATGGTCCTGAAGCTCACTACTGGTCATATTTGGTTGTTCTTGTTTAAAGACATCAGCAGAACAACCCTAATCCTTCCCGTGAGGCCGTAGATGAATAGAAGCATTATTCCCTCTCATTCTATGAGCTGTAGGATAACTATCGGCATTGTGTCGGATGATGATTTTAGCATCTCGGCTCAGCCTGACAAACAGGCCAGACCTGACTGGCCAGAAAATGAAATGTGTACTTAGGAATTCTGTCACAATGGCTCCATGTTTTGCCGCATTTTTTAAAGTAACGTATTTAATTTGAACTCTAAACAACAGTGAAGTCCAAATGACTTTAGAGAGTCTCTGTGGAATTGCTCAAGATCTAGAATTTATTTGAAGGACTGCGGTTAAAGCTGATTTGTGTAATTTTTTCAATGCTAAAATTGTTTCTCATATCCCAGCTTAATATGCAGAATCAATAATAAGTAAAAACATTTTTGGGTTGACCACCTAGAAGGCACAATCAAAACATTCCACTGTTTATTTGAGTGGCCTGTCCATCCCGACATAGCAACATTGGCTCAACAAATGGTGTGAGTTTTGGGCAGGACTACCTGTTTGCAGGTAACACTTTACAATAAGGTTCCATTCATTAACATCTGTTAATGCATTAGGTATCATGAACAAACAATGAACAAAACATTTTTACAGCATTTATTAATCTTTGTTAATATTAGTTAATAAAAATACAATTGTTCATTGTTAGATCATGTTAGTTCATGGTGCATTATCTAATGGTAACTAATACAACTTTTGATTTAAAAAATGTATTAGTATACACTCTCTTAGCACTTCATAAGGAACACCTGTACACCTACTTATTCATGTGATTATCTAATCAGCCTATTGTGTGGCAGGAGTGCAATGCATAAAATCATGCAGATATGGGTCAGGAGCTTCAGTTAATGTTCACATCAACCATCAGAATGGGGAAAAAATGTGATCTCAGTGATTTCGACCGTGGCATGATTTTTGGTGGCAGAAGGGCTGGTTTGAGTATTTCTGTAACTGCTGATCTCCTGAGATTTTCATGCACAACAGTCAGTATGTAGAATTTGCTCAGAATGGTGCCAAAAACAAAAAACATCCAGTAAGCAGCAGTTCTGTGTATAAAAACTCCTTGTTTATGAGAGAGGTCAATGGGGAATGGCCAGACTGGTTGGAGATGACAGAAAGGCTACAGTAACTCAGATAACCACTCTGTACAATTGTAGTGAGCAGAATAGCGTCTCAGAATGCACAACATGTCAAACCTTGAGGCGAATGGGCTACAACAGCAGAAGAGCACATCAGGCATTTTATTAGGACCATAGTGTTCTTAATAAAGTGCTCAGTTAGTATATGTTGAAATTAACATTAACCATGTTAACCATAATAAATGCTGTAAAAGTATTGTTCATTGTTAGTTCATGTTAACTAATGTTGTTAACTAATGTTAACAATACAGCCTTTGGAAAGTGTTACCTTTTTGGACAACCTGTTTGGTTTCGAAGAAGGGGTTTTGTGGAATCTGCTTGAAAACATTGATTATTTATGCAGTTTCATTTTGTGATGCTAGTGGCACAGAAATTAGACACTTTGATATGCATTGCAGAAAGATATTTAATTACTGAAAACATTGAATATACATTGAATGAATGTGACCATTAGTGTTATCTGGTGGTCACAAGTTGCCATTAATCACCTCAAAGTGTGTGATGTATTGTTCGGTGGTGATTGTTTGTGAGTTTTCAATCAAAATCTGATTGTTTTCCTATTTTGTTGGTTGATTTTACAGTTGGAAAAACATCGCTGATAACAAGGTTCATGTATGACAGTTTTGACAACACTTATCAGGTATACTCTCATTTATCTTATGCAGACACTTATGTTTTTTAAGTTTACAAAGAGTTCTTGATTTTTCAGATATGCCATTTTGTCTTGCATCTCACTTTGATTTTGTTTTCATTACAGGCAACTATTGGAATTGACTTTTTATCAAAAACCATGTATCTGGAGGACCGAACTGTAAGAAGCTTTGAAACTAATTATGTTCCTTGAGGAGTGATCAGAAGAAATAATTATTTCTAAAAATATGTATTTTTCTTCAGGTGAGGTTACAGCTATGGGACACTGCGGGGCAGGAACGCTTTAGGAGTCTCATCCCGAGCTACATAAGAGACTCCACAGTGGCTGTTGTGGTGTATGATATCACAAGTGAGCTACACACACACACACACACACACACACACACACACCATTATGCATACACCTCAAATCAATAGATCAATCTATATGTACAGTACATACAACTTTTTTTGTGTCTTACAGCTATTTGATATAGGCTTGTAGATGTACATCCCTCCTCTGTGTTCCAGACTGTGTGAAATTCTTTCTCCTTTTTCTCCAGATGTCAATTCATTCCAACTAACCTCCAAATGGATTGATGATGTCAGAACAGAGAGGGGAAGTGATGTCATTATCATGCTGGTGGGCAATAAAACAGATCTAGAGGAAAAGAGGTGAGTCATTTAAATGTCTTTTATAAATTTTGTGTGGCACTCTTCATTTGCCATTCATTGCCACAATGGTTTTTATTTTTCATATTTTCATTATGATGCAATTTGCTCTAGGCAAATCACTATAGAGGAGGGGGAGCAGAGGGCCAAGGAGTTGAATGTGATGTTTATTGAGACTAGTGCAAAGACTGGCAATAACGTTAAACAGGTGAGTCTAACAGCACTACATTGTCTGTTCAATGGCAAATGGACTTGATCGAATAAAGTAATCTAATTGAGCTCATGCCCTGTAACATGACACATGAAAAGCTCTAAAAAAGATTTGATTTAGCCACTGAATTGGTGCAATTTGGGCTTTAGGCAGTCCGAACTGAAAATATATTCTTTGTTTTAATTTCATTTGCTTTCTGTTTCGCTTATCAGTTGTTTCGGCGAGTGGCTGCTGCTTTGCCTGGAATGGAGAGCTTGGATGAAAACAACAAAGAAGGCAGTATCCTTTAATGCATTAACAGTTAAAAATGATGTTTTATGTTTAACTACTTTCTCTTATCTCAGTATAATATGCAGAGACAACTTTAAAGTCCCCGTGAAGTGCCTTGACAAGTGCATTTCTATTTGGCTTTTTGACGTATTTCCTACTGAAACAGGAAGTGGGGGCGGGACATGTCCCATTTTTTGTGTATGTGTATGACTTTCTTTCTTCTGCTGAACACATTTGAAGAAAAATAGAAGAATATCTTAGCTCTAGTAGGTCCTTAAAATTCAAGTGGATGGTGATCAGACCTTTGAATCTCCAAAGAAAAGACAGTTAGCATAAACGTCATCCATATGACTCCACTGGTTAAATTAATGTCTTCTAAAGAGAAACGATCACTTTTGCTGCAAAAAAGATCAATATTTAAGTAATTTTTAACTATAAATCATCTATGGTCAGTCAGAACTCAAGATAGCATTTGATTGGACAAAATTGTGAGTCATAAATTGTTCTGGGTTTGTTTAGCCAGAAGAGAGAGACTACAGATTTTAAATGCTTATATATGCTGATTTTTTTTTTGTCAATGTTTAGAAGTACTCTAGCATATAGATGACCTTAAAGCTAATAGATGTGGACTAAAAGAAACAAAACTTTAATTTTGATTTCATGTGATCTTTAAGTAAACCATTCTCCCGACAGGTGTAAGCTCTGTGTGTTTGTGGGTCCCAAAGAGCCTGACATAAGGGCGGGTCTACTTGTTTGACTGACCAGGGGCAGACGTGGGGCTATTCGAATAACCTAATTATTTTTGCAATTATGTTAGGTCATGCTAGTTGTGCATAAATTACACACTTTACCTTTAAAGTCAACATCTGGTCTTATTGTGCCTGATTCTGTGCACATTATTGTAAAGAAAAATATGAACAAATCTAAAACAAATAACCTGCTCCGCCTCTGAAACAATTTTCCTGTTCGGCAAGCACTCTTATTTTTCCAACCCACCCCTCCGGCATGCCTTGCTCTATTCTGGCATGTAGCGCCCAATTTTCACCATCCAGTCAGTTCCCAATGGATAAAATCAAGTCCCACCCTACATTTTTTCTAATTTAATATACAGTTTAACTCAGAAATATGTCATATTACATAAGTAAAATGGGTAACAAACAACATATCATGTTGACTTTAAATGTTTATATAATCAAAGCGTGTAAATGATGAATCACGCCAACTTGAAGGCAAAATTTATATTTAAGGATAGAAACAAAGCTTTGTGTTTAAAAATGTATTGCAAGAGTCTCCATTAATCTCTATGACTACATATTTATTGCTCAAAGACACATCTTTTTTATGTTTACTGTTGAGTAGCTCCCTGCTATTACCCCCATTCAATGTCTCTCTGTTATTTGTAGATATCTGGAAACGTCTTGGTTACTGATGTAACCTCTGTTCCCTGATGGAGGGAACGAGACGTTGTGTCGATGTAGTGACACTAGGGGTTTGATCTTGAGAGCCCCAATCACCTTTGCTTAAAATACAAAAGGCCAATGAAAATTGGCGAGTGGAATTTGCATGCCACTCTCCGCCCCGGACATACGGGTATAAAAGGAGATGGCTTGTATCACTCATTCAGATTTATGCTGAGGAGCCGATAGAGAGTCCCGGCCATGTCAGCGGCCGGTTCAGCACCGCGGCAGGAGGGACACAACATCTCGTTCCCTCCATCAGGGAACAGAGGTTACATCAGTAACCAAGATGTTCCCTGTCTGTCACTCACTCAACACTGTGTCGATGTAGTGATACTAGGGGTTCCTATAGGAAATGCCGCAGGCGCTGAACCGTGTCACGAGGTACGGAAGAGTGGATACGGGCAAGCTGCTGCGTGCCTCGCAGCGAGCGCTCAACCACGTCGTGATCTTCCAGCGAGTTAGGTAAGGCGTCTCCCTAGTCCCGTTAAGGGGGGTGGAGGCACTTACCCAAGGAGGCTACAGGCGGTGTCTTAACTGATTGCTGTTAAGCAATGTCCTGCCGAACACTTTTCTAGAATAGCACTGGGAAGTGCTCTTCCCTCTCCAGGAAGGAGACCACATCCTGCCGAAAGGAGTTAGCATGTGGAGAATACCTCACATGGACTTACCAACGGGGAAGTTCACATATGGAATGATACCACAGGAGGACCCTATCTATAGAGAGGGTACGCAGCACAGTGGCCGAGGCAGAGAAAGCTCCGACGAGGGGAAACACAGGGTTCACCTAAGGGGAACCGAACAGTGGAAACTCATCATACGGGATTACCAAGGGGGAATCACCACACATAGAGCACTGAGCCCGAGCACATGGGCTCACCTGAAAAGGGGAATACCATGAATACCGGGCCTGGTGGCGTCACTCCTCCACCGAGTTCGTCACCTGGACAGTGCTAAAGAATTAAAGAGGTGTCCGGTTGTGGACAAAAAGCGCACATTATCACCTGTGGAAAAGGGGAAAGGTGCAATGCAAGTGGTACACCCAACCGGCCGCCCGGTCTACCTGCTGTTACCATGTAACACTCGAGTTGAATCCGGGTCTATGCGTAGGTTATAAAACCTCGCAAAGGTATTGGGTGTAGTTCAACCCGCAGCTCTGCATATGTCTGCAAGAGAGGCCCCCCTTGCCAGTGCCCAGGAGGATGCAACACCTCTAGTGGAGTGCGCCCGGACTCCCAAGGGGCACGGCAAGTCCTGAGACTGGTATGCAAGGAAAATGGCATCCACAATCCAATGGGTTAATCTCTGCTTGGAGACAGCTTTCCCCTTCTGCTGTCCTCCAAAACAGACAAAGAGCTGCTCCGAACATCTAAAGCTTTGCGTGCGGTCCAGATAGATGCGCAGAGCATGAACTGGACGCAGCAACGACAAGGCTCTCTTTGAAGGGAGCGCTTGCAGGTTCACCACCTGGTCCCGAAAAGGAGTGGTGAGAACTTTGGGCATGTAACCGGGCCGTGGTCTCAAGATCACGTGAAAGTGTGCCGGCCCGAACTCCAGGCATTCGCTGGTAACAGAGAGCCTGCAGATCCCCCACCCTCTTGATGGAAGAGAGCACCACCAGGAGGGCCATATTCAGGGACAGAGTGCTGAGCTCGGCCTGCTCCAGGGGCTCAAAGGGTGCTCTCTGTAGGGCAGGTAGGATCACAGAGAGATCCCAAGAGGGGATCAGGCGTGGTCTAGGAGGATTCAACTTCCTCACGCCTTTGAGGAACCTGTTGATCAGGTCGTGCTGTCGTGAGGGTCTCCCATCCAGTGTATGCTATAGCAGCTACGTACACTTTCAGGGTAGAGAGAGACAGCAGTCTCTCCAGCCCTTCCTGAAGGAAAGACAGCACAGACCTGACGGCGCATCTCTGTGAGTCTTCCCCACAGGAAGAACACCAGTTAACGAAAAGACGCCACTTCAAGGGATCAGGCCCTGGCCTGAGTGATCGTTTCTACCACCGCTGGCGGAAGACCTGCTAGGTCAATGATGGGGCTAGAGAGATGCCCCGGCCAGACCGGTCAGGAGTAGTCACCTCATCCCTTGGCGGGCCATGTCAAGACCGCCTCAAAGCCCGTCTGGGGTTCTTGGGGGCCGGCTGACGGGCAGGTGGAGCCGACTTCCCATGGGAGCCACAGGTGCTGCTCTTGGACCACAAGTGTGGACATTGTCCAGCCCAGGGCACGTGCCGCGACCTTTGTCGCACGTAAGGCGAGGTCGGTCACAGTGCGCAGATCCTGCATCAGCCCTGGGTCGGTCCTAACCTCATGCAGATCTTTTAGCATGCAGGGTGGAAGCGGCCTGACCCGCGGCCTTGTAAGCCTTTGTCATTAAAGAGGAAGAGAACTTACATCCTTGGGAGCATTGGTCAGTCGCGCCAGGTGGCTGCGCCTGCGGGCATAAACGCACCGCTACGGCGCGCTCTACCTGGGGGAGCTCGACATATCCCTTAGCCGCTCTGCCGTCGAGGGTAGTCAGAGTGGACAAGCCCGCGAAATGTGTACGGGCAGTAAAAGGTGCCTTCCATGACTTTGTTAGCTCCTCGTGCACTTCCGGGAAGAAAGGCACCAGGGTGGGGCGTGGCCGTGAGTCGCGCTCCGAGCCCAGAAACCAATTATCCAGCCGTGAACGCTCATGGCAGGGTGGAGGGTTCCACTTCAGCCCGATGTTCGCAGCCGCCTGGGCAAGCTCTGTGTTCTACCGCCCGTGGGCGGGAGCTCAGACGATTTGTCCACTTCAGATAGCAGAAGCCCACCATCCGATGCCGCGACCGAAAGCTCATCCTCATCGCGAGCCGCGAACGACACATTAAATCCACCCTGAGGCAGACCGCCTGGATCGCTCGACAGCTCGTCTGGACAGAATGAGCATGCTGGGGGATGGGAGGTCCGCTGGGGCTAAGCCTGCTGAAACGCTCCCATGTCCACATCCAGATTGCCCACGGTGTTTGCCGACCCGGCCGGCTGAGCGTCAGCCCAGAACGGACCAGGTTGGGGAGCAGCCGCAGTGGCTCCTTGCTTCACGAAGAAGGAAGTGAGCCACGACCGCAATGTTCTCATGGGCATGTTCTCGCAATGAGAACACAACCCTTCCACGAAAGCTGCCTTGGCGTGCTGGCGCCCCAGACACTCGAGGCAGATTTCATGGGTATCCAGAGGGGAGAGATAACGGCCACATCCAGTAGCGCAAATGCGGAAGGACATCTTTAAAAAGACGCCAAGCGTTTGTGCGAACTCTTTTAGAAGGAAAATATACTCTTTCTTGTATATACTCTTTTAACACCTGCAGACTCAGGCTGACGAAGTGCCCAGGGGAAGCACAGCACTCAATCGTGCGAGGGTGACCGCTGATATGCACCATAAAAATCCAGCAGCGTAGCAAGAGGTGAGAGGACGAACACACACACACATGCATTCAGCTCTGAAGAAAAAATCTGAATGAGAGATGCACGCCATCTCCTTTTATAACCGTATGTTCGGGGCGGAGAGTGGCATGCAAATTCCACTCGCCAATTTTCATTGACTTTTTCTATTTTAAGCAAAGGTGATTGGGGCTCTCAAGAATCGAACCTCGAGTGTCACTACATTGACACAACGTCGAGTGAGTGACAGACAGGGAACCTGCAATTCAAACTGTAATACATTTAATAAGGGTCATTATAGATTATAGATTTCCTTAACACACAATTCCTCCCAGTGATCGACATTAAACTGGACAAACAACCGGAACCTCCGGCCACTGAAAGCGGGTGTTCCTGTTAGTAGAAAGCAGTATGGACCTTCATTTACACCACACGCTTGTTCTGTTGCTTCCTATGGGTCCACGTCCAGTGGAACTTTATGATCAGATTTAGGCTTTTTACATCTATCTGAATTGGTCTAAAATTATACTCCTCAGCAAGAAAAGAAAAACATCACATTGTCAGTTCAATTGCCAAAATAATTTCATAGGTAATTTAAAAAAGTGATTCATATAAAACAGGAAATGGCATGTGTACCATCATTGGACAAAAACTCGAGAGTGGATTATTGGTTGTTATGTTTTGTATTTTTGTACATTACAAAAATACTAAATGATGCCTTCACAAAAATTAGCTTAACAATTAAGACAGATGGCAGAATAAATGCCCTTCTTAATCGTCTACAGTATGCATGTAAGACAACTTTTAGAATCTGTCATATCCTTCGGTCCTTACACATCAATAATAAAGAAACAAGAACTCAGAATAAAAAAAAAAAGAAGAAAGATCCTGTGAAAAGTCTTAGTGTGGGTCTGTGTATACATCCTACATGCTAATCCAGTACCATGCCTCACTGAGAGATGTGTGTACTATCTGGCTAACCTTTAAAGTGCCGTGGCACTGTTGCAAAAAACAAATTGAATTTTCTGCTTGCTTCAAGTATACACTTTAGATCCGCTAGGCGGTACTCTATTGTATATAGTATTTATATTATTGTGAACATCCATCATTTAGACGTGGTTTATGTTCACCTGTACAAATGTTGTTTTGTTTTTTGTTTTTTCTTTTTTATATGACAAGGGCTTCACTCTTCATTTCTCTGTCTCATCTGTAGCCATACACTGGTCGTCAAATATTACATATGATTTGGGCTTTTTGCTCTTGCCTTATACAGTTTTACTGATCTACTAGCATCATTTGATTTTAAGAGATACTTTTTGTGAAGGCCTACTATTACTCCTGTTACACCCCTAAAAAATTTATAAGGACATTTTCCATAAATATGCGGGTTGATTTTATTTTGCAGCCAACTAGAACAAAGATAAAGAGATAATGTGTCATTCAGTAGATAAAGGAGAGGAAAGTAAATTTGAGGTGACCCTTGGGAAATACATGCACTTTGTTCTGGGTTCTGACAAGGAAATGTATCTTTTTGCTTGCAAATGATTGTCATATAATCCCTCAAATATCCTGTGTAGTAAAGCTCTCATATTCTCTGAGAGAATTCATATGTCGAATGGATGTGTAGATTGAAATTCAAAATGCTTGTTGGAGATGATCACTTTCGTCTCTGAGAATCCTGCAGCATGTACAGTATCTAGCTAATGTCTTCAGCTCCAAAGTGAAGACATTTCTTGAATAGCACTGAACTGAGAGAAAATGTACTGCAGTATTGTGCCTGTAGTCCACTTACAACATTCAAGTTATTGCAACAGTACGTTAAAGGATTGTGAGTTGTTTACGAGTCTGTATAAAGTAGTATCTTTTAATCTTTAATGTTATTTGTTTTGTTTGTTTTATATTTTAAATTGTGGTGACATTTTACAATAAGGTTCGATTTGTTAACATTAGTGCATTTGGTATCATGAACTAACAATAAACTATATATTTTTACAGCATTTATTCATCTTTGTTGATGTTAGTTTACAAAAATACAACTGTTCATTGTTAGCTCATGTTAGTACATAGTGCATTAACTAATGTTAACATACACGACTTTTGATTTTAAAAATGTGTTAGTGTATGTTGAAATTGACATTAACCAAGATTAATGAATGCTGTAAAAGTATTGCTCATTGTTAGTTCATGTTAACTAATGTTGTTAACTAATGTTAACAAATGTAACCTTATTGAATAGTGTTACCTAAATTGTTTACATAAATGCACTGATTAACACCATTGACTGTATAGAGATTGTTGAATTAATTTAGGATATAGTAGGCAAATATAATATATTTAATTTTAGTCAGATTTCTTCTGGTGCCAATAATTCTATTAATTCGAACAAAAACTGCATTTTTAGTTGGACATGAGGAATTACTGTGACTGAATTGTTGGTACTTAGAGTTGACTTGAGCATTTCTCTGATGTATACAGTGGATTATTGAAAGGACCACGTTGAGGAGGGATGATTGTGTAATGACAGGGCACAGAGTATGTCATCTTTCACATTTCACATTTCTCAATCCTCCGTTTCCTCTTTGTTGTTTTGTCATCTTTCACTTTTGTACACTAGTTGTGCCTTCTGTTATTGTGACATCACAATACAAAGCTTTCATTGTATGGCTACCTGAGAACACATATGTAATAGCCTGATGGCAACTGACAGATTTATGATGTTCTGTGATGAAACGATTCCTTTAATAAAATATTGTATTCACTTCACACCATCCAGCCAATTCAAAGTGGTTGAGAAGAAATACAGAACAGTCATGTAAGGGGAAGACTGAATGTAAGAACAGGACGTTGCTGTTGAAAGCGCATGAGGGGATTTAATCTGTCAAAGTTGTTGCCATAAGGTTGTGTAGAGCAGTGTAGTTGACTCATTTTTCACTCTGTAAGGACATTTATGAGCATGACATCTGTCTGAAAAAAATATTAATAAAATCCATGTCTTAATACCACACTGTCTACTGTTACAATGCAAATTTGTTCCTTATTCATTCTTAAAGGGATAGTTCACTTATAACATGCAAATTCTGTCATCATTTACTCACCCTCATACTGCTCAAACCCATATGAATTTCTTTCATATGTGGAACAAAAAAGATGTTAAGCAGAATGATAGCTTCAGTCACCATTTACTTTCATTGTATGGAAAAAGATGCAATGAAAGTGAATGGTGACTGACTCTGTCATTCTGCCTAATATCTCCTTTTGTGTTACACATGAAAATTCATATGGATCTTGAGCAACATGAGGGTGAATAAATGATGACAGAATTTTAATTAAAAAAAAAAAAAAAGGTGTTCCTTTTTAATCCAGAAGTAATCGGGCATATTGAAGTAAAAAAAAAAAAATAAAAAAAATAATAATAATTAATTTTATGAAAATATTAGAAATTAAATGCTGCAGGGTTCATTACAAACAAACATCAATTATAGCTTTGGTTTACATAAGCATTGCCTTTGAAAATTAAAAAAGTTTCCCACTCAACATTACAAATGCTGCATTAATGATTAAACCACATGCATCTATCACATCTATAGTGATGCAGAACATGGATTCCCCTTGGTGTGGAAACTTTAGTCCTCAGGAGAGACAGGTGACCAAAAGTAGTTTGTTCACATGGTTGAGAAATCGTTTCTTGCCCAACTGTGGACTTTCCAAACCATACCTGTCAAATGAGCCTTGATGCGAACAAATGAGAATGAAGTATTTTTATCCAACACGCAAGGTGTTACAAGTTAGTGTTTCAACTGATTTGTGTTTCAATTCCATGTCACCATTTGCCACGGGACTAAAGGTCTTGATAATCAATGGCCCCTAGAGGCCAAGGAGCACAAGGGCAATTTATTCAGCAGTCACAATAAGTCCATGCTAATCACTGACAGCAAACCAAATAAAAGGAAACCAAATAGGAGATTGCAGGTATCTCTTTATTCCTCACCACCACCAGCATACGTTGTAAGTACACTTGTTTACATTTAGCTTAATTTAACATTTATGCTCTGAATACCATTATTACAAAACAGGTAAAGAGTATTTAATATAGAAATATTTTGTGCTCTCAGAACAACAGGCCCAAATTATACTCATAAATGTAGTTGTGATTTGTACTGCAGAACTTCAGTACTTCTTGTGCAGAGCTCTGCTCCTGTAAACATGCCCAGGGTTGAAGGTCAGGGCGAGTCTGACCTCCGCTCCCAGCTACGAGCATGTAGGACTGAGATCGCAATGGCAATTCATGACCCCTTCTCCTTACTGTATGGGCTGGCTGATCACGACATCATCTCTGAAACGATCCTGTGGGTAAACAACAGACCATAAAGAGGCACAATTTAACTTTTATTTTGCATTTTAATTCAAAATAGTACTGTATTTTATGTTTCATGAAATACCTTTTTGAAGGATGTCTGTACATTTTTAAAGTTTTAACATTTTATTTTATATCAATCTTTTTATTGTCATTGATCAGGTACAATGAGATTATTTTGTTGTACACCATAAGGTTGTTGCATTAAATTTAAAAATATAGTATAGAGAAATACACAGAAGTATATACAATTTTGTAAATGAAAGAGATATATGTGATATACGTATATGATAAATATTGGTAACACTTTACAATAAGGTTACATTTGTTAACATTAGTTAACTATATTAGTTAACATAAATTAACAATAAACAATACTTTTACAGCACTGTTAATTTCACAGTTACTGTTAATTTCACAGTTACTGTTAATTTACTAATAGATTTTTAAAATTAAGTTATTTATGCTAACATTAAAGCATTATGACTTCTATTTTCATAAATTAACATTAACCAAGATTAATAAATGTTGCAATAAAATATTGTTCATTGTTAGTTCATGATATTTAATTCATTAAATGAACAAAGTTCAGCGATGTGGTGCAAGCTGATAGGTTCTTTGAACTTGTTATCTGTAAGCCAATCGGCTCGCATGGTGTATGCTGACTGGTCCTTTGGCATTTAATCAGGTAGCCAGTCTCTCTTTATTTCTAACATGTCAATTGCTCAGTTTTGCAGATAAGCCGGTTTCACTGAAGTGCACTGCAAGAGTTTTTCTCTGAAACCCACCTCCACCCCAGCTTCACATGTCTAGATCTGCTACATGGGGATTATTTGTGTCTATTTGTGCAGCAGCATGTCCTACATGCTCTATCCAAGCATGTCTTGCGTTTTGTCTAATTTTGCAGCAGCATGTCCACATGCTTAACTCAATATGTTTGTATATTTTCTAGCAGTAGTAAGTCTCAGTACTTGCTCTGAAGCAGCAGTGTAGAAGATCTAATCTGCAAAAACCAATATCCTTATCAAGATGTCCTTGCTGTCCTCAAGGCCTTCTGGAGCAATCTCTATAAGAAGTGCAACGAAGAGAGTTACCCAAAATTGGAAACCCTTTTAATGAATCTCCCCAAAGGTACTGTATCGTGTTTAATCACAGTCTTAGTAATGGTAATGTGATTTAGCAGGACTAAAGCAGGTGGCCAAACAAAGTGGTAACCCCAGGCTTGAGCTGCAGGTCCGCAGTCAACCAGGCAAGAAGAGAGGGGTGGCTGAGAAACATCTGACCCATCACCCTCATCACTACACTAAGAGAGCTTTACCCTCCAGCTCAGTTTGGCCACCGGCACACAAAGCAACTGATAAATCAATTCATACAGCAAAATGGTATCAGTATTCTCAATCTAATATCTAAATGGGTCAGCTATTCCAGGAAGCAAAAGGAAGTCTGTGAGGAAAACAAAAGGCACGGCACATTCTCAGGTCTCGGTGGGAAATGGTAATTACATGTTTGTGCAAAATGTGTAATTAGATGACTATGTACACTACTGCACACATTACTATGTACACATTGCTCCTCTCCTGAGCCTCTGAATCTAAAGGTGTATGCTTAAATGCTTAAAAAGTAGAATTGTAGATAAATATAAATTGTGGCTATGTTTGAATTTCTTTACAAATCTAAATATATATAGAAGATAACATAGCAGATTTTTATTTTATTTTAACATTGTATTATCCCTGCATTAGTGATGACTTTACTATTCAAAAATGTGGAAAAAAATAGCCATAATAAAGAATCAGTGGGTGTGTATTGTATTTTATTGATTTCAGAAGAGGAATGAGGCTGCATATGAATAAATGTGCTCTCTTAAATATAGGAGTCCAAGCTGTTGCTACCTCAGTTCAGAGAGCTGTGACTGTGTGCCAGTGAGCATCCCACTGGCTGTGGGACAATGGAGGGGATCATAATCCAGCAAGTCATTGAATCTGGTGAGCTCAGCACACTAATACTACATTGACAGACTGTGATGAAAGTGCTTATAGCCTGTTTTGATAGAGTAACTTTGCAGTGTAAACGCTTTGGCTGTTTGCTCTGGCAGCACAGATGTCTCAGCTGCTTTCTCCTGCAGGAGGTGCCAAAAAATACATCAAGGTCAGAGGAGAGTTCTACTCTTCTGGCAAGCTGGATGAGACATCTGGCAGACACAAGACACAGACTACACACAACTATAGTCACCAGCAGGGGGAGCTAAGCACCAGAGCTGGATGTAGGTGACCACGAGGGCACTAGAGTGAATCGCACAAAACCTATCATTGTCAACCAGGTTATGTTTCAACCAAAAATAACAATGAAGAACTAAGAAATTCTATTTTGTTAAAAGAAAATGAAGCTTATTTTTAGTACCCGTAAGATTATTTCTTTTGTGGTATTATTTTCATGACAGTCAGTGGTGGTTCTGACTCACATGGTGCCCTAGGTGAGATCAGTCATGAACGGGCAACATTGAATTGAAAAAATTAATATATAACTAAAATTAATATTTTGGTGGATTTGAACGTTACTAACAAAAGTTTTGCAAACTGGGATTTACGTGCTGCTTTCTACGTTTTGCTGAAGCGCCACAACAACAACTGCGTTTTATTAACTCACAAATTACAGGTACTGTGGCTGTTTATGACTTTATAAACATTTATTTTTCACTCTATTTCTCACACCCTGTTATCTTATGATATAAAAACACTTTTACTCTAACGCAACATTTAAAAAACGATAGATTTTAACGCTTGAGTTACAGACTCACCTGCATTTATACACGTATTCCAATGTGATTAACTTCCATCTGTAGCTCACCTGATAGTGTGTTGGACTTTGGAATCAGAGACCAAGCCTGAGCTCAACCAAGGGCATTCGGATTGAAAATAAAGCCACAGTGCCATTTAAGCGACATGAAACGACAGGCTTGCTTTAGTAAATGTGCTTTTCATGTTTACTTGAATTTACATTTAAAACACTATCAGTTAGTTTTGGGTGTTGGTTTAGGGTAAGGGTGTCTGTTTTGTTCATCTCTCATTTATCTTTTAGGACACTATTGGTTAGGTTTTGTCTACAGTTTTGGTTAGGGAGGTACATTTTACTCATTAAAACACCCATATAATATTCACCTTTAAATTCTCATCATGCACGCAAAACTGATGCACGCAATTTTGGTTTGCAAAAATGTTGCCATTGTCACATAAATTTCACGAGATCAGACTGCAAAAAAAAAAAAAAAAGAAAAAGAAAAAAAAAAAAAGGCACCATCTAGATGCATTACAGAAATTTGCATTTGGGGGAAAGGTGCTTAATTTTCATTAGAATATGTTACAGTGAAATAAAAATAAAAACATGTCTTAAAAATAGGTTTCAATTTCTGTATGCAAAATTGTATTTATTTTTTCTTTTGGATGTAAAATATTACCTGGAGATGAACCCATTAAAGTTTACTTCAACCAAAAGAAAACCACAGACATTGAAGAAATTGAAAAATCTCTATCTTTACCCATATACTCATTGAAAGGTAATTAATTTATCATGTGTTCAGGTGGAGCATAACGATGATGAGTGTACAGGTGTAAAGATGGTGGGGAGCTCATCTGCTGTGATGGCTGTCCTTGCGCCTTCCACCTCGCCTGCCTGGTGCCGCCTCTCACCTCCATACCCAGGTATAGAGAGCAGTCATGTGACACACAGGATTTTGACAAGTCAAGCCTAACTCCTGCATGGTAGTATGTAAAATATCTAAATATGAAATTTTGTTAATTATATATCTGTCATTAATGTTAGAATTGTGCTTTCTTTCAGTGGTACATGGCAGTGTCAGCTATGCCATAGCAGCAGAGCCAAAGAGAAGACATATACCCTCTTGCAGGTATATGATTATTATTTCTCCTGGAAATGTTTCCCAATAAAAATAACGAATTGAATGCCTGTTCAGTTTATCACATGCTTAATGCTTCATATGCGAACAACATTAGCACCAGTGATGGGAAAATATTAGAAGTCATGGCATGAGTAACTTCTCGGTTTCTGTCTCTGCTCTTTCGTAGCCAGCTGTTCATCCTCCCCTGATGGAGACGAGCTCCAGCTCTGCTGTGGACTTGTCTTACTTCTCTCTCTGTCCTCAACTTCACTTTCCACTGTCCCAGGAGGCAAAATCACTCAGCCCATAGAAGATATTGAGTTATTTCTTCATGCTTGATGTTTAATCTCTGTTAGTCTTCTGTTGAGGATATGATTGGGATCAGGATGGCCTGTGGAATTTGCCACCTTGCCAGAGGAGAGATGATCACCTGTCCTCAGTGCCTACAGAGCTACCATACCCACTGCAATTTCATAGAGTGAGGCCTCTCAGATGTCTCATGCATGATCAAACATCAAGATGTTAGGGAAATGGTGGTCAATTCTGGTCCTGGTGTACTGCAGAACTGCACATTTTGAATGTCTCCCTTATTTAACATAACTGATTATTAACAGCTCACTATAAGTCTGACCTGAACTGAGTGTGTCAAATAAGACAGTGATGAGGCACTTTATAACTCCATTAGAACACTGATGGTTTGTTTCTTCTGATGTTAATGTACAGTACTTTTAATAGAGAATAGCCGTGAGTTCTTCAATGCTTCCCAAGTGCAATCACTATTTTTTCCACTCTCTTCTTTTCATCTTATCAGTGGAAAGATTAAATGTAGGAATTGCTCCAGGACTTGGGGCTCAGAGAGTGAAACATCATCTAGAAGTCTTCAGGTAAAGCATGCTAAAAACAAACACTTTGACACTTTTGGACCTCCTAAAAATCTACAAATGCTATCCTTCTCATATTCCCACAGGTGACCCAACACATGACTGATCAGAGCTCAACCCCCTTAGAGCAGCTGCTCGACAAAGATGAAATGGACTCTATAATGGGGGAGGTGAGGTCATAGTTCCCTGTCTGTCACTCACTCGACATTGTGTCGATGTAGTGACACTAGGGGTTCGCTCTTGAGAGCCCCAATCATCTTTGCGTTATTCAGAAAAGGCCAATGAAAATTGGCGAGTGGAATTTGCATGCCACTCTCCGCGCCGGACATACAGGTATAAAAGGAGATGGCGTGCACCACTCATTCAGACTTATTCTTCGGAGCCGAGCGCATGTATGTGTGTGTTCGTCCCGTCACCTTATTCCTTGCTGCTGGAATTTACACCGCATATCAGCGGTTGCCCTCGCACAGTTGAGTGTTGTGCTTCCCCTGGGTGCTTTGGTGGCTGAGTCCACAGGTGTTAAAAGAGTATATTCTAAAAGAGTATATTTTCTCTAAAAGAGCTCGCACAAATGATTGGCGCCTTTTTAAAGATGTCCTTTCGCCTTTGTGCTACTGGGTGCGGCCGTTATCTCTCCCCAGCAGATGGCCATGAGATCTGTCTCGAGTGCTTGGGTCGCCAGCACGCCGAGGCGGCTTTCGTGGAGGGGTCAGTTCTCACTGCAAGAACATGCCCATGAGAACGTTGCGGTCGCGGCTCTCTTCCTTCTTTGTGAAGCAGAGAGACGCTGTGGCTGTTTCCCGACCCGGTCCGTCAGGAAACAGGCGGCCGTGTCGGCGAGCGCTGCGGGTGATCTGGATGTGGATATGGGAGCGTTTCCACTGGCTCAATCCTTGTTCTGCCCAGTAGAGTTCACAAGTGAGGTAGGCGGTCCGCCTAATGGCGGATTTAATATCTCGTTCGGGGCTCACAACGAGGATGAGTTATCGGTTGCAGCATCGGAGGGTGGGCTTCTGCTCTTGGGAGGTAGAGCTCAGGATGAGGCGGATGCTGAGTTGGCAGCCGTGCTTGCCCGGGCGGCCGAGAACATCGGGCTGGAGTGGACCCTCCGCCCTGCCCTGAGTGCTCGTGGCTAGATGATTGGTTACTGGGCTCGGAGTGTGACTCATGGCTGCGCCCCGCCTCAGTGCCCTTCTTCCCGGAAGTGCACAAGGAGCTCGCGAAGTCGTGGAAGGCACCTTTCTCTGCCCATACACGCTTCGCCGGCTCGTCCGCCCTAACTACCCTCGACGGCGGAATGGCTAAGAGATATGTCGTGTGCGCCGTCGCGGTGCATTTATGCCCGCAGGGCGCAGCCACCTGGAGGAACCGACCAAGGTTCCCTCCCAAGGCGTGTAATTTATTTTTGTCACTCGTGGCGAAGGCTTACAATGCCGCGGGTCAAACCACTTCCGCCCTGCAAGCCATGGCCATCCTGCAGGTCCACCAGGCCAAGGCGCTCAAAGATCTGTACGAGGGTAGGACCGACCCAGGACTTATGCAGGAACTGTGCACTATGACCGACCTCGCTCTACGGGCGACGAAAGTCATGGAGGTTCCTCATAGGCGCGAGGAGATTGAATACCCCTAGACTGTACCTGATTCCCTCTTGGGATCTCTCTGTGGTCCTACCTGCCTTACAGAGAGCCCCCTTTGAGCTCCTGGAGCAGGCCGAGCTCAGCACTTTGTCCGTGAAGACGGCCCTCCTGGTGGCACTCACTTCTATCAAGCGGGTGGGGGACTGGCAAGTGCTCTCTGTCACCAGCGAATGCCTGGAGTTCGGGCTGGCACACTCTCACGTGATCTTGAGACCCCGGCCCGGTTACATGCCAAAAGTTCCCACCACTCCCTTCCGGGATCAGGCAACCGCTCCCTTCAGAGGAGGAAGACCCGGCCTTGTCATTGCTGTGTCAAGTTCGCGCACTGCACATCTATCTGGACTGCACGCTTTAGACGCTCGGAGAAGCTCTTTGTCTCTTTGGAGGGCAGCAGAAGGGAAAACTGTCTTCAAACAGAGGTTGTCCCAGTGGATTGTGGATGCCATTGCTCTGGCTTACCAATCACAAGACCTGCCGTGCCCTTTGGGAGTCTGGGCGCACTCCACCAGAAGTGTTGCGTCCTCCTGGGCACTGGCGAGGGGTGCCTCTCTAGCAGACATATGCAGAGCAGTGGGTTGAGCTACACCCAATACCTTTGCAAGGTTTTACAACCTGCACATAGAACCGGTTTCGACCCGAGTGTTATGGGGTAACAACAGGTATGCCGGGCGGCCGGTCGGGTGTATCACTTGCATTGCGCATTTCCCCTCTTGAGGTGATAATGTGCACTATCTTGTCCACAACAGTTTCCCGTAACTGGTGAACTCTGGACACCTCTTTAATTCCTTAAGCACTATTCGGTGGCGAACTCGGCGGAGGAGTGACGTCACCAGGCCCAGAACTCTTGGTATGCCCCTTTTCAGGTGAGCCTGTGTACTTGGGCTCAGTGCTCCATACATGGTGATTCCCCCATCAGTAATCATGTATGATGCATTTCCACTGTTCGGTTTCCCTTCAGGTGAACCCTGTGTCTCCCCTCGTCAGAGCTCTGCTCTGCCTCGGCCACTGTTGCTGTGCACCTTCTCCGTAAATAGGGTCCTCCCCAGTGGCATCATTCCATATGTGAACTTCCACGTCGGTAAGTCCATGTGAGGTATTCTCCACATGTTAACGTTCCTCCAGTAGGATGTGGTCTCCGTAGTGCTCTCCCTCCTGGAGAGGGAAGAGCACTTCCCCAGCACTATTCTAGCAGGTGCTCGGCAGGAAATTACTTAATACAAAAATCAGGAAAGGCCACCGCCTGTAGCACCTTGGTAAGTGCTTCCTCCCACCCTTGTTGGGACCCAGGAGATGCCTTACCTAACTCCCTGGAAGGTCACGACGTGGTCGAGCGCTCACTGTGAGGCACGCAGCAGCCTGCCTGTGTCTGCTCCTCCTTACCTCGCGACACGGTTCAGCGCTTGCGGTGTTTTGTATAGGAAACCCTGGTGTCACTACATCGACACAACGTCAAGTGAGTGACAGACAGGGAACGTCTTGGTTACTGGTGTAACCTCTGTTCCCTGATGGAGGGAACGAGATGTTGTGTCCCTCCTACTGCGGCGCTGAACCGACCGCTGACATGGCCGGGACTCTCCCTCGGCTCCTCAACACAACTCTGAATGAGTGGTGCATGCCATCTCCTTTTATACCCGTATGTCCAGGGCGGAGAGTGGCATGCAAATTCCACTCGCCAGTTTTCATTGGCCTTTTCTGAATAAAGCAAAGGTGATTGGGGCTCTCAAGAGTGAACCCCTAGTATCACTACATCGACACAACTTCTCGTTCCCTCCATCAGGGAACAGAGGTTACACCAGTAACCAAGATGTTCTCAACAGTATACAAATAAATAAAATAGATGCAAAAAATGAGCAATGAAAACTCTATATATCGCCAGCCCTAACCGTGTATTTTTCCTGATGAACGAAGAGCTTTATAGATGGGATCCTGCAGTGGGCCTTCCATAACATCTCCCATCCTCTCTCTGAGTCTCAGGGCTACTTCCAGTGATTCAGTCCACCATCATTCATTCATCTGTGCTGTGTTGATCAGCATGGCAGTACATCCTGACCTAGGAGCTTTACTCATCCACACAGATCTGTGTGCACTATTCCTCTGCCAGAAATCAGATCTCAAAATTAGAAATCAAGCCCCTCAGTGTCAGATAGTGTTTTAGACACTGATGTGAAGAATAGTCAACATAATTTCAGTGTTTTGAAGAAAATGTATGTGTTTAATAGTTTAATCCTTTATTAATTTACAAGTGGAAGGAATCATTCACCCAAAAAGGAAAATTCTGTCATCATTTACTCATCCTCGTTTCATTTCAAACCTTTTATTCAGGTCATGGATCAAAAAGGAGATGTTTAGCAGATTGTCCATGATGTTCTTTTCCATACAATGAAAGTGAATGGTAACCAGGGAAAGCCATTTACTTTCATTAAAAGAAAAAAGAGCAGCTTGGACATTAGATAACCCCTTTAGTATTCTACAGAAGAAAGAAGTCAAACCAGTTTGGAATGAGGTGAATGAGAGTACATTAAGACAGAATTTTCATTTTGGGGTGAACTGTCCCTTTTAGGATTTCATAAAGTATTGACATACTGTAAATAATAATTAAGTCTGATGCAAGTTACACTTAATCAACAGCATTTGTGGCATAATGTTAATTACCACAAAAAATAATTTAGACTCGTCCCTCATTTTCTTTAAAAAAAATAAATAAAATCGAGGTTACAATGAGAAACTTATAACGACCTTTCATGAAATGAAAGGGGACAATTTTTTGGAGGATTTAAGGTAAAAATGTGAAGCTTAAATTTTATAAAAGTACTTACTTTAATTTTTCTGTTAAGACTCATGTATTATTTGAGCCGAAAAGTTGTTTAAATCATCGTTTTTGTGGTTAAACGGGTTTTATGGTGTATAACGTCATGTGGTCCTGGCAACAAAGTTGTAAAATTGGCTTTACACAGAAAAGGTTAGTAAGTGATTTTATCATACTAAAATCATGTTAACACACATATTGTTTATGTCTTGTGGCTATACTTTTGAAACAGTGAGTATTTTAACGTTTACGGATTGTCCCCATTCACTTCCATTGTAAGTGTCTCACTGGAACCCAGATTTTTGCTTTTTTTTAAAGAAAAGGAGGGGCGAGTCAAAATTATTTTTTGTAATAACATTATGCCACAAATGCTGAGGACTGAGGTTAACTTGTATTGAACCTGGAATATTCCTTTAAATCTTTAAAAGATTTAGATGAAATATGTAATGTGGACTTTTTGTTATGTAATGTCAACATGCATGTGATAACCTCCAGATATGAGACAATGGCTCAAGCCTAGATTACTGGATTTCTAATTCTGCCTGGCAAACATGTAAAACATGTTGCTATTCTTAATAAAGATCCTCAACTATGTGATCTCTCACTCTCTGCTATACCTGTGTGTGGGTGGGTTTGGGTGGTTAACGAGGAATTTTGTTTAGGTTACAAACTGGTAATTACAAGGATATAATGCTATAAATGTGGTTTATGAGGACATTTCTAGTGTTCCCATAATTCCAATCGCTTAAAAAAAAAAAAACATACTAAACAATGTTTTTTTGAAAATGTAAAAAAGTTTTTTTTGTGAGAGTTATGTTTAGGGGTAGGGTTAGGTTTAGGGGATAGAATCTATAGTTCATACAGTATAAAAATCATTATGTCTATGGAGAGTCCTCATAAGAATAGCTGCACCAACGTGTGTGTGTGTGTGTGTGTGTGTGTGTGTGTGTGTGTGTGTGTGTGTGTGCGTGTGCGTGTGCGTGTGCGTGTGTGTGTGAGTCCAAGTCCCTTACGTGGGCCTTTTCTGCTCTTCAGTGAATAGTTTTGACACATCCCATGGAATGCATGGTCCAGAGCCAACACTGTCAATTTTCCTCTTTGACCTCCTCAAGAGACAAAAGAGAGTGAGAAAGTGAGAGAAGGGGGGAAGGAGAGAGAAAGAGAACACTTGGAATGTTAATGACAACCATGTGGGACTCTTGGAAATATGCTGTTGCTAATGTCAAAGCATTATGTATGTCAACAAAAAGCAGAGCTTCTCGTTTGCTTTGACAAGGATTTGTACAAAAACAGAGAAAGTGCAGTGGGAATTTATCAAAAATCTCAGTATAACAATGTTTTGTTTTACCTCAGTCTTATAAAGTGTGTATAATACTCTTGGGCAGATGGTGTTGTGACTGGCCAGGGGCCAGACATTTTTGGAATGGTGCAGGGTTGCTATGGTTACCTGTTCTTAAGACCCAACAAATAAGGAGTGGGGAATGTATTATAGTGGGCCCTAAATCTCATTGGAGCATGAAAGAAAATGTTTTTATATGAGAAAACATTTGGCAAAGCAGACAGCATGTATCAGTGAGACAGAATAGACCGAAGGCTAGTTCTCTCCTGCAGTGTCAAGACTGTTTATGATGGTGCTGGTTTAGTCGTTAGTCTCACTTTTATCTAGCAAAACCATACTATATCCTATATGTCATGTTTTGTCATGTCTGAAACTGGTAGTGAACTTCTGGCTAAAAGCAATAAGTACTCAAAGCAAATGAAGCAGGGCACAACCAGTTTGATCTGATGTGGTTCGACAAATTAAGTTAAATCGTGATATTTCTTATCTTCCGTGTCATTGACTAGAAAAGCAAAGACAATTTAAACTGAAAATAGTGCAAATATTATATTTTAGAGAAACCTGGAAAGGTTTAGTATCTCATTTAGTGTTAAAGGCGGTTGGATTTTTTTTGGTAATACTTATAAGGTTACATTTGTTGACATTGGTTAACTATATTGGTTAATATGAACAAACAATGAACAATACTTTTACAGCATTTATTAATCTTGGTTATTGTTAGTTTCAACATATACATTCTTAAAATGTAAAGTTGTATATGTTAACATTAGTTAATGCATTATGAACTAACATGAACAAACAATGAACAATTGTATATATATTAACTAACACTACTGTAAAAATATATATTGTTCATTGTTAGTTCATGATACCTAATGCATTAACTAATGTTAACGAATGGAACCTTATAGTACAGTGTTACCAGTTTTTCTCTCCATTTGATTAATCCTATAAAGCCTATTGTATCATATTTAAAAAATGTTTTTTTAAAGTCTCTATATCATCAACATGATCAATACTTTGCTGAAAAAGCTGTTGTGTTCAATGTTCTAGATGTGTACTGCCTCCTGGTGAAAGAGTCTGTGCTTTTCTGGAAGTAGAAGACTTGTAATATCATTTACAAAATGGCCGCCTTTGTACTGTGATGCACATGTCTTTTTGCTGTGAAACCTTTGCTGATTTTGATTAAGTAACAGTAACAATAACGTTTACATGTTTGCTGATATTACAAAATTAGTATTTACCAGGGCCGGATATGGGGGAAGCTTTGTCCACCCAAATTATGCTCTCAATCATCATAACATTACATTCTTTCCCACCACAATAAAAACCCAGCTCTTTGAAAATCCTGACCAATAATTTTAATGAGATATATTTAAAGTGGGAACTGATATTTATATGTGTTTTTACAGCCTTTTCTGTCATTATAAAAGTTATTATGATTTCATCTTACTATAACCTTCTGAGACCCAGCAATAAAAGGTTTTACTATTCACTTTTTAAATGTCAATATAGTGAAACATATAAAAACAATTGTTTTTGAAAAAAACTAAATCATTTTTGATTGATTTGATGTGTTGAATTGTAATGTCACACATTTCTATAGACCAAGGAGAGGAAGTTGTTATGGCCAAACTCCCAAACACTTGGTGTCTTTTTTTTCTTCTACATACTACAAAAATGTCTATAGGTTCATTAAACAGTTTTTCACACGCAACAGTTTCTAGTGTTTACTCAGAAAGGTGTCAAAAACAAAAAAATATCCAGTGAGCATCAGGTCTGAGAACAGAAATGCCTTGTTGATGAGAGAGGTCAACAGAGAATGGCAGAATAGCATCTCAGAATACACAATACGTCGAACCTTGAGGCGGATGAGCTACAAGAGCAGAAGACCACGTCAGGCGCTTTATTAGAACCATAGTGCTCCTAATAAAGTGCTCAGTGAGTGTACATATATATTCTGAATTTTATTTCATATGTTAGGCTTAAGTATTTATAGTGAAGGTTATTAAGACCCTTTCAAGTTTATTGTAAAGCTTCTTTGCCATTTACAGTAAGCCTCTTTCCACACTACAGCATTGCACTCTTGATTGCTGTGTCTCTGAAGGAGATAAGTGAGATTTAACTGCCAGGATAAAGACATGATTCAGGCTTCAAAAGCAGCAGACAAACAGTTTTGCTTTTCTAGATTAGCATAGGCATCCTTACTGACATCCACAACAACATGATGTCTCTAATATCTGCTCATTCTAATTCTTAAATGAGAATAATGAGAGTTATGCTTGCCCTTTAAATGCTGGTGCATGACTGAGACCCAGAGGATTTTGCTTCCCCAATGTGCAAGCATGTATTTCATTGTACTGAACTACAAATTCCACATAGTTATGGTCAATCTGGCCCTCTTATCAGTAGGCCACTTCCAGGAGCACAACAGGAGTATATGGGAGTGGAGTGCTGTTGGCAGCAGTGATGGGAGCATCTGATGCTAATTTTTCCTCATCACTGCCACCATAAATCCGGCTTTAGGTCTTTTCTCTGCTGAACCAACTTTCACAAGCACAAGCTGTTAACATATTTAGGCTGCTGCATAATTAATGTCCAACTGGCCCTGTGCCTATAGGCAACTTTATTTACTTATTTTTACAGTTTTTGGCAGTGTGCCACTTGATTGATAGGGATGGTGAGAGTGGATACAGGAAATGATACGGGGAGGAGCTGAGCACATAATCGGGAAATTACATGAAACTTCAACTCATGTTGCTGCATGAGTGCCACCACACAATTTGTCAGAGCACGTGTACTAATTGCTAGGCCACATCTCCAAAAAATACTCATTTTTTTAGTAGCATTCCCCTTTGGTTTGCCCTTTCTGTCAGTCCACCCAATATTTCCACCAGATTTTTTTTTTTTTTTCTGTTTTAAAAAGCAAAGAATCAAATGCCCAGTCTGGTTGGTCTTTCATTCTTTTCTGAGGTGTTCACCATGTGTCTCGGTCCTGAGCTTATCAGCATATGTGTTGTTCTGACCATGACAGATCAATGTTCAAAGCAAGACATAATTTATACTATATTGTTCTCACATCGAAACAATCTACTCATAGTTTAAAGTAGTTAAACTACAGTCCAACTACCCTTTTAAAAAAGTAGTTTACTACAAGCTATTAAGAGTATTAACAGTAGCTAACTACATTGAAGCTATTATTTTTAATGCATGTAAAATAACTATCAGATGATATTATTTAATTCTACAATCAGAATAGCAATTATCTGGCACACAAACAATGAAGATCTCAATTAGGGTTACATTGACCCTTGTACGACCTTCGGGACATTTTTGTCTTTTTCATTTTTGTTTTTTCTATCATTTTGGCAGTGTTAATGCCAACTGCATACATTTTGCCAAAGGTGTGTATTTTTGGGGGAATTTTGATATTTCAATCTCAGTTCCTATAATACATCTATAATACACTGTGTACACAAAATGGTTACACTCAGGACCTTAAGGACAAAAATTTCCCCATTGAAACCCATTAAAACTCCAATATTTGATCCCAGTGCCATTAAAACATAAAATCATGAATTCTATGATATTATGCTTTCATTCCGGAGCCCTGGCTTCAAAATTTAAATTAATATTTTCCACCAGATGGCACCATTTTTCTTATGTTTAGCCTATGGAGCAAATACATACTTTTTTCCTATTTTTTTGTTTGCTGTATTATAGAGCACTGCAGGCCCACTGAATACATGATGCAGCTAAAATTGTGTGGGTGTGTTGGTATGGATGTAAAATTGTGTGTGTGTTTGTGTGTGTTTAAAAAAACAACAGTGGAATTATGTAAACAAACTGGCATTTAAAGGTTTAAAATCCTGAAAATGAATGAATATTTGGTAGTTATGATCAGGACTGATGTTGGTTAAAAAAAATTAACTAATTGAAAGTAGAAAATAATATTAATATATAATATTATTATGGCAGTTTTTTGACGTGGACATTTTTGTCCTCCAAGGACCTCTGAGTAACTTTTTTTTAACTGAAGCACAAGGGTTAAACAATTAAGCCGGTTGCACCGTGCAATTTTTACGAACATTAGAGCACCCTCAATTGCAGACCAGGGCAAACTACTGTCCACGGGTCAATTTATCATGAAAGTTTTTTTATTAGATCTGTCATTTATCTGTCATTGGCTTTGGGAACTATCGCGAATCCACAAGCTTTTAATATGCTCAGGGTTGCCAGATAATAAGTGCAACACCCCAATCAGAGATTTATACTTGCACAAATAGGAAATATTTCACCTTATGTCATACTTAATGTATGGCAACCATGTATGCGAGCGTGAACGCTCTCTCTCCTCTTCGAAAAAAATAGAATAAAAAACATAGCGCTCAAGAGTGCAATATTCTGCTCACAGAAAAGTGTGATGCAGCCACTCTGTGTCCATTCGTGATGCTGTGTGTGCTGTTTAGTGCCAAGTCTGCGAGCAAACCTTTTCAGTGATGAACTTTAGTAAAATCCCAGTAGATATTCCCATCATTTGCACATGGAGGGGACATGCGAGCAAAACCAAGCAAGAGAGGGAAATGTTTGTTCTTTGTGTTCTTTGTAATATGCTGAAGTCCCTCACACCTGTATGCGAATGTTACTCTGGCAGTAATCATTCATTAGTGTCATGCAGCCTGTTTTATTCAGTTGTGTGCTGAATGGGATGTCAAATAAACCATTGACGAGACCCACATCATGACCCATGAGCGTGTAGACGGGTTGATGATGTTTTCAGAGTAAAACAACTTTATCCACTTAATTAAAATAAGCTTTTAGAATCAATAATTTCCGAATATTTTATTTTACTATTAAACCAGACTCCTGATGTAGAATGTTAAATCTAAAATCTCGCCTAGGGTGCCAACAGAGCCTGGGCCGGCCCTGGTCCCAGTCGTCCAGCATTGACAGAGCTGACTTTGCCCCTGAAATTTGTCTCCAGACGGCAAAATCATGGCCAATATCATGCAGTGTGAACCCGGCTTTAGGGTGACAACAAATTTAACATAATTACAACATAAATTTAAGTAAAATAAATATAGCTATTACTAAACTGAACACTGAACAAATAAATGTATACTATATATAACTAATAAAATTACAAAACATTATGAAAAACATTGTAACTAGGGCAGTCATTCAATTTAAAATTAATTGAAATGCAGATTAATTAATTGAATTAATCACCATGAATGACATTAATATTTGCTGAGAAAGGCCCGCAAATAATATAATAATTAATTTACAGAATATGCATTATACTTTATATGGATTATTGCATTATACATTATTGTGGCAGGCGAGTAAAGCATTGAATAGACAATAAAAAAGGCGGCTTTAGAAGTTAATATATTGTTTGTTTTATTCCCATATCACTGAACATTGAAGCCTGCAATCAACAGCAATCCATTATGCAACTAAGTTCTGTCTTGAACATATCCGTCAGACGGAAGCTATTGGAGCATCTCACTGGTCATAAACGCTACATGTTTAGGATGCTGTATCAAGTTAAAAGTAGTTAAAACTTAAAAAATCATGTCTCAAGATCCATAATTTTGTTGTGCTTGTCCAGCTGTCTTATGTGACCGGTTCTCATTCTGGGTCATGTCTTAAGTAACCCCCCAGTTACATGAAGTCTCGCAAGAGCCGCATTGAATGTTTACACACTGATTTTTGTGTTTATTTCAAGTCCTACCCCTAAACATAACCCTAACCCTAACCCTAACCCTACCATTAAATCTAAACCTAAACCTAATCTTAGCATCATTGAATGAGACTCTTGCAAGACTAAGGCTGCCAGGGGATTACCTTCTAGACACATCCTGCTGAACTTTTACCGCTGCATTATTCAAAAGTATCCTAACAAACTGCATCACAGTGTGGTGAAAACTGCCCAATACATCACTGGTGTTCAGCTACCCTCCATCAAAGACATTCACCACAAACGCTGACCAAGGAGGGTGAGAAGCATTATCAAAGACACCTCTCACCCCAACCATGGTCTGTTTACTCTTCTCCCATCTGGGAGACACTATAGGAGTCTTCGCTGTCGCACCAGCAGACTCAGGTACAGTTTCTTTCCCTCAGCTGTCAGCCTGCTGAACTCTAAACTCAGGCACTGAACACTACATCCCACTCGGACCACTTAATACTTGTAAAATGTAAATAAATAAATAAACCTGCACTGTACAATAACCTGTCTCCACACTGTACATTTACAATGTTTCTTGCCTCCTGATATTCGCTGTACATCGTACATTTACAATGTTGCCTCCTGATATTCTTGCATATTTTTTTGCACATTCCCTTGCACATTTTTTTACACATAATTTCTACCTCTTGATGCCGCTTGCACTGTTATGGTCACTGGCCATATATATATATATATTATACCTCATTCTGTACATGCACCTTCAGTGTTTATACTTCTTCATTTGCACCATGTACTATATTCAGAGACACTTGCATTGAGCTGGTCTCTGCTTCTCTACCTCTTAACTTTGCACACCATAAAAAAAATCTTTATTGTATATACTCATATATGTATATATATATATACAGGTGCATCTCAATAAATTAGAATGTCGTGGAAAAGTTCATTTATTTCAGTAATTCAACTCAAATTGTGAAACTGGTGTATTAAATAAATTCAATGCACACAGACTGAAGTAGTTTAAGTCTTTGGTTCTTTTAATTGTGATGATTTTGGCTCACATTTAACAAAAACCCACCAATTCACTATCTCAAAAAATTAGAATACATCATAAGACCAATAAAAAAAACAATTTTAGTGAATTGTTGGCCTTCTGGAAAGTATGTTCATTTACTGTATATGTACTCAATACTTGGTAGGGGCTCCTTTTGCTTTAATTACTGCCTCAATTCGGCGTGGCATGGAGGTGATCAGTTTGTGGCACTGCTGAGGTGGTATGGAGGCCCAGGTATCTTTGACAGTGGCCTTCAGCTCATCTGCATTTTTTGGTCTCTTGTTTCTCATTTTCCTCTTGACAATACCCCATAGATTCTCTATGGGGTTCAGGTCTGGTGAGTTTGCTGGCCAGTCAAGCACACCAACACCATGGTCATTTAACCAACTTTTGGTGCTTTTGGCAGTGTGGGCAGGTGCCAAATCCTGCTGGAAAATGAAATCAGCATCTTTAAAAAGCCGGTCAGCAGAAGGAAGCATGAAGTGCTCCAAAATTTCTTGGTAAATGGGTGCAGTGACTTTGGTTTTCAAAAAACACAATGGACCAACACCAGCAGATGACATTGCACCCCAAATCATCACAGACTGTGGAAACTTAACACTGGACTTCAAGCAACTTGGGCTATGAGCTTCTCCACCCTTCCTCCAGACTCTAGGACCTTGGTTTCCAAATGAAATACAAAACTTGCTCTCATCTGAAAAGAGGACTTTGGACCACTGGGCAACAGTCCAGTTCTTCTTCTTCTTAGCCCAGGTAAGACGCCACTGACGTTGTCTGTGGTTCAGGAGTGGCTTAACAAGAGAAATACGACAACTCTAGCCAAATTCCTTGACATGTCTGTGTGTGGTGGCTCTTGATGCCTTGACCCCAGCCTCAGTCCATTCCTTGTGAAGTTCACCCAAATTCTTGAATCGATTTTGCTTGACAATCCTCATAAGGCTGCGGTTCTCTTGGTTGGTTGTGCATCTTTTTCTTCCACACTTTTTCCTTCCACTCAACTTTCTGTTAACATGCTTGGATACAGCACTCTGTGAACAGCCAGCTTCTTTGGCAATGAATGTTTGTGGCTTACCCTCCTTGTGAAGCGTGTCAATGATTGTCTTCTGGACAACTGTCAGATCAGCAGTCTTCCCCATGATTGTGTAGCCTAGTGAACCAAACTGAGAGACCATTTTGAAGGCTCAGGAAACCTTTGCAGGTGTTTTGAGTTGATTAGCTGATTGGCATGTCACCATATTCTAATTTTTTGAGATAGTGAATTGGTGGGTTTTTGTTAAATGTGAGCCAAAATCATCACAATTAAAAGAACCAAAGACTTAAACTACTTCAGTCTGTGTGCATTGAATTTATTTAATACATGAGTTTCACAATTTGAGTTGAATTACTGAAATAAATGAACTTTTCCATGACATTCTAATTTATTGAGATGCACCTGTATATATGTATGTGTGTAAGGGGGTTCAGTGGAAAGGAGGAGGCGAGAACCGGCTTAATAATATAAATAATAATTTAATAAACAATTTAAACAAAACACACAACCAAAAACACACAGTACAGCTGCCTGCAATTCTCTCTCTCTCTCGAACTGTTGTCCCCGGCCGCCTTTATCCCTCGCGCGCCCCATCAGGCTGATTGGGGACCGGGTGTGTCTCATTCCATCCCGGCCTCGCCCTCCTCGGCTCTACAATATATCTATCTATCTATCTATATATATATATATATATATATATATATATATATATATATATATATATACAGTTGTGCTCAAAAGTTTGCATAGCCTGGCAGAAATTGTGAAATTTTGGCATTGATTTTGAAAATATGACTGATCATGCAAAAAATATTTTATTTAAGGATAGTGATCATATGAAGCCATTTATTATCACATAGTTGTTTGGCTCCTTTTTAAATCATAATAATAACAGAAATCACCCAAATGGCCCTGATCAAAATTTTACATACCCTTGAATGTTTGGCCTTGTTACAGACACACAAGGTGACTCACACAAGTTTAAATGACAATTAAAGGTTAATTTCCCACACCTGTGGCTTTTTAAATTGCAATTAGTGTCTGTGTATAAATAGTCAATGAGTGTGTTAGCTCTCACGTGGGCACTGAGCAGGCTAGATACTGAGCCATGGGGAGCAGAAAAGAACTGTCAAAAGGCCTGCGTAACAAGGTAATGGAAATTTATAAAGATGGAAAAGGATATAAAAAGATATCCAAAGCCTTGAAAATGCCAGTCAGTATTGTTCAATCACTTATTAAGAAGTGGAAAATTCAGGGATCTCTAGAAACCAAGCCAAGGTCAGGTAGACCAAGAAAGATTTCAGCCACAACTACCAGAAGAATTGTTCAGGATACAAAGAAAAACCCACAGGTAATCTCAGGAGAAATACAGGCTGCTCTGGAAAAAGATGGTGTGGTTGTTTCAAGGAGCACAATACGATGATACTTGAACAAAAATGAGCTGCATGGTCGAGTTGCCAGAAAGAAGCCTTTACTGCGCCAATGCCACAAAAAAGCCCGATTATAATATGCCGACAACACCTTGACACGCCTCAAAGCTTCTGGCACACTGTAATTTGGAGTGACGAGACCAAAATAGAGCTTTATGGTCACAACCATAAGCGCTATGTTTGGAGAGGGGTCATCATGGCCTATAGTGAAAAGAATACCATCCCCACTGTGAAGCATGGTGGTGGCTCACTGATGTTTTGGGGGTGTGTGAGCTCTAAAGGCATGGGGAATCTTGTGAAAATTGATGGCAAGATGAATGCAGCATGTTATCAGAAAATACTGGAAGACAATTTTCATTCTTCTGCACGTAAACTGCACATGGGACTCTCTTGGACATTCCAGCATGACAATGACCCTAAGCACAAGGCCAAGTTGACCCTCCAGTGGTTACAGCAGAAAAAGGTGAAGGTTCTGGAGTGGCCATCACAGTCTCCTGATCTTAACATCATCGAGCCACTCTGGGGAGATCTCAAACGTGCGGTTCATGCAAGACGACCAAAGACTTTGCATGACCTGAAGGCATTTTGCCAAGACGAATGGGCAGCTATACCACCTGCAAGAATTTGGGGCCTCATAGACAATTGTTACAAACGACTGCATGCTGTCATTGATGCTAAAGGGGGCAATACACAGTATTAAGAACTAAAGGTATACAGACTTTTTAATTTTTTTCATTGTTGCCATGTTTATTTTATGATTGTGCCATTCTGTTATAACCTACAGTTGAATATGAATCCCATAAGAAATAAAGAAATGTGTTTTGCCTGCTCACTCATGTTTTCTTTAAACATGGTACATATATTACCAATTCTCCAAGGGTATGCAAACTTTTGAGCACAACTGTATATTATATATATATTAGACATATTGCTATTTGCACTTCTGGTTAGATGCTAACTGCATTTCATTGGCTCTGTACCTGTACTCTGCACAATGACATTAATGTTGAATCTAATCTAATCTAATCTTATCTGCAATGCTAAAATGTAGCTAGTTATTGGAAAAGCTTTACTTTTTTACTTTTTAAAATTACCTTTAACTCTCTAACACTGCACTGTATATCATTTCAAGTTGGTTAAACTTAAAAATGAAAGTTCACCTGCTGCCTTAAAAACGTGAGTCAACTCAACTTGAAGATAACCTTTGTTTCAACTCAAATAGTTACGTTTTACAAGTTGTTTAACTAATGATCATTTGTTGTTTTAACTTGATTCTCGAGTTAAAACAACTTACTGTGTTACATTATCAATTCAAGAAAACTCACTTTATCTTGTCAAATAAACATACAATTCCTCACTATTTCAACACACACTTTCAAGTTAAGATAATTTTAACTATATTCATATCAATTGCCATTTTAAGTTGAGAACTAATGTTTTTACATTTTTTCTTAAATGTATTTCTCATCTTGACTAATAACGGCAAGTTTGCCAGTTTCCTTATTTACACTGTATGAACTTACAACTTACCTGCTCAAAAATATACGATTGATTTTAACAAGAACAATGTTACACAAGCTTTAGCATTGGCTTGGGAATTCATTCCTAGTAGGACAACAGGTTCTAATAAAGACTGGTTGTAAAAAAACATAAAATTCATCAAAATAACATCCAGGTTTCTGCAGTGTTTTACAGAACTGGGAGAATGGTAGATAAGAGTGACAGAGGTATAGAAAAAGTAAGAGAGGGGGAAAATGTGAAAGAGCGGCAAATGGAGATGGAATAATTGAGAGGGAGATCTGGAGGGAAAGAGGGAGACAGAGAGAGTGATTAGAAGGGTTAGGCCGTGTACAATGACACAAAATAACTGCTTGTCAATTACTTTAAAACTTAAGGTGTACTATATATGAACAAGTTCACATAACTTTTTGAGCTTTGAATGCTTTGAAAAATACTTGGTCATTGACACTTTTGAATATGCTGAACATTACCCAAGTAGTAAACTCTTTCTACAAGTAACAAGAACAAGCATGAATGAATGCTCAACAGTGCAAAATGACAAAGTTTTTCACTTCTGATTGTTTTTCAGCATTTGCTCCATACATTACTTTCTTTGGGGAAGCAATGTTCAACACAACAGTTTCCTCCCAGTTAAGGCTTGAGATAAGTCAATAAAGGATACCTCAGCAGTTTGTTTCTAAGTTTGTTTCATGTATCCTAGCGGAACAGTGGTCAGGTTTTGTATTCATGATGACTCTCTGCAGGAATTCAAATGAGTACTTCATATTGCGAGGGTACTCCAGATTAAGGCAGTAGATGGTTTCCACTAGCATAGTGTAGGGGCCAGGGCATGGTCGAGCATTTGTCAGGGTAGAGAGTAAGCGGTAAGGGTTTTCACCTGAGATGAATTGCTGCTAATTGTGATTTCTATGTTCACAGTGAGAGGTCGGGATATAAAAGGCTGCCCAAAACCCCAGAGTGGGAGAGAGAGAGAGAACCCAGCTGACAAGCTGTGTGTTTGTGTGTTGGCCACTGTCGGCTGTTATGAAGCTTTACAGTCACGCTTGAGGCGGACGTGTTTGATTTATAAATAAAAGTGACGTACCTGAGTTGGAATCACTGTTCCCCGCTTCCTCATTTCATTGAATCTTCACAGATAGCAAAACCTGTGGGCACATCTCTGAGGTCACGAAGAACAATTGTCTCTTCTACCATCACTTCCACGTTGAAGATTTCAAGAGGAAAAGCATCTTGCAGGACACCTTCATGTCCAATCAGAAGTCCAACATGCATTCCCTTCATGATGACATCCAGGGTTTCACCATGAACCTAAAACAAATGGACAGATTTAATCTAATTTCCATTGCATGTAATTCTAATAAATAACACGCTATACAGTTGCTCAAGATATGGACACTAACATGACTTTGGAAAGAGTTCAAATCGACCAGTGTCAATCTGGTGCAAAGCTTATTATTTATAAGATCACTATAAAAAATGAATCACAGGTCGAGTAAATTCTATTTTTTTAAAATTACGTAATAATTATACATTTTATGTATATTTTATTAACAAAAATACAGAAAAGCCTTGCATTCAAAATATTGAGTATATTTAACTAATAAAATTAAGAAAGAAATCTGCTTCAACTTTTTGAGTAAATATGTGCAATTTTGAGAATGTATCAGAGGTCATGGCAGTGTAAGGTTTGAATCTCATTTACACATACCATGCCATCCAATTTCTTGTATAATTGACATCAAATCAATGTTTTGTATCATTTATTTTTCATATTTTAAAACCAGCGTGTTTAATTTTGTGTAATATGTATACTACACCTGCTCCATGTATGTAAAAAAAATTAAATACTTACCCACATATATCTATGTGTGTTCTTATATTATATATATATATATATATATATATATATATATATATATATATATATATATATATATATATATATATACACACACACACTGCTGGCCAAAGGTTTGGAATAATGTGCAGATTTTGCTCTTATGGAAAGAAACTAGTACTTTTATTCACCAAAGTGGCATTCAGCTGATCACAATGTATAGTCAGGACATCAATAATGTGAAAAATTACTATTACAATTTGAAAAAAATATTCAGAACTTCTTAAACTACTTCAAAGAATTTTCATCAAAAAATCCTCCAGGTGCAGTAATGACAGCTTTGCAGATCCTTGGCATTCTAGCTGTCAGTTTGTCCAGATACTCAGGTGACATTTCACCCCACACTTCCTGTAATACTTGCCATAGATGTGGCTGTCTTGCCGGGCATTTCTCACGCATCTTACAGTTTAGCGATCCCACAAAAGCTCAATGGGGTTAAGATCCATAACACTCTTTTCCAATTATCTGTTGTCCAATGTCTGTGTTTCTTTGCCCACTCTAACCTTTTATTTTTGTTTTTCTGTTTCAAAAGTGGCTTTTTCTTTGTAATTCTTCCCATAAGGCCTGCACCTCTGAGTCTTCTCTTTACTGTTGTACATGAAACTGGTGTTGAGCGGGTAGAATTCAATGAAGCTGTCAGCTGAGGACATGTGAGCAGGGGTGGAAAGAGTACTGAAAAATAATAATCAAGTAAAATTAATGTTACTTCTTATAAAATGTAGTTTGAGTAGGGTAAATGTACCTGTCCTAAAAACTACTCAAGTAAGAGTAAAAGAGTTAAAAGTACTCATGAGTAGTGAGTACTGAGTACTGAGTCGCAAAAGCTATGCCCCTTTATAATAAAAACTCTATGCTGCAATTTAAAAATGAGGCACACATACCATAATTTTCATTCCCTTTTATGGTTGTTTGTCAGAAAGAATAAAACAATATAGGTATTTTATAGGTGTTTGTGATTGACAACTTTTAAAATACATCACTTATCTATGATACTGTAAACACTACATGAATCTGATTAAAAAAATTAATAAATAAATGGGCGACATGATTACAGAAATGAAAAGATGAAAGTTATTTTCAATATTATAATGTATGAAACAATTACATTAAAATCAGTTTATGTGTAGGGTCTAAATTTCCCTTAATGCCGACTGAGAGAGTTATTGTTGCACATAAAACATGTTCAAAACAATGCAAAAAACAAAACAAACAAACAAAAAAAAAAACACTAAAAAAGCAGGGTCGCTTGGTGCGTCATCTCCCGCACAATAGATGCGATAGAGCAGTTGTTTGGTACAGGGGCCACATCGGGCTTTAAAGGAATGATTCACACAAAAATGAAAATTCTCTCATCATTTAGTCACCCTTATGCCATCTCAGATGTGTGACTTACTTTCTTCAGTAGAAAACAAATTAAGATTTTTAGAAGAATATCTCAGCTCTTTTGGTCCATACAATGCAAGTGAATGGGTGCCAAAATTTTGAAGCTCCAAAAATCACATATATCAGCATAAAAGTAGCCTAATCCATATGACTCCAGTGGTTAAATCCATGTCTTCAGAAGGGATATGATAGGTTGGGTGAGAAACAAATCAATATTTAAGTAATTTATTTACTATAAATTCTCCTCCCTGCTCAGTCAATCTATAAAATACAAACGTTGATACTTTTCTATCAGGCATAAGAAAAAACTTGATAAAGGCTAAGCATAATTATAAATTATTTTATCATCTCTACTTTCCTGGTCATTTATTATACAAATTAACACACTCTCTACATCAGGGGTTGGTATTATTAAAAAAATATATATATATTATTATTAAAAATGTCACTGTTTTATTCTATTACATTAATACTTTTAAAGCTACTCAAGTAATTCAGCCAAAAGTAGTGAGTGGTTTTATTATTTCCTTGTTATTATTGTTTGATTAATAGCCTTTATATGACATAGCCTACTAGATAGTGCCCAATTAGGTTATGTGCACACTTCATTAATGCCTCAACAAGATGGGCATTGGCAGAATTATAAAGTGTATTTGATCATTTAGGCGCATAACCACATTAGCGCACAAACATTAGCCGCCTGTCAATCAAACATCACGCAGCTACAGGCGTCATGTATGAATGCTTTAGATGGGAATGTTAGTTAAATATGAATAAAAATAGAAGTTATGGGAAATGCTTTAAAAAGAAACAAAGGTGAGAGGTCACGTGACGCCATGCAAGAAGCAGACGTGTGAGCGACGAGCTCTGCGCACTTTGCTAAATTTTTGATTATTTTCATGTTATAATTTGGTGAAATTTGATACACCCAGTTACACATTTGCTCTTTGAGGTAAAACATGGCAAAGAAGTCAAAATCCCCGGGCTCTGGAGACATTAAAAGACACTTACGTGTTCAGGATGAAAGCCCCGACAGGCCTACAGGCCGGGGACTCGATTTGGATTGCGCGGCGGGAGAGGTGATCCAGCGTCAGTTGTCCAACATGTTGGTGATGTTGACGAAGGTTCTTGCTGACTTGGAGGATCTCGTTGTAATACGTCGATCGATTATGGCGATGGAAATAAAATTCTCTGAGTTAGTTACAAGAGTGTTGGATGTTGAGAAATGATTTTCTGGAATCTTCGGAGAGGGAATTAACCGCTAATCCACCCGCAACAAAAGTTGATTTGGAACATCTCCTTGAAAAGCTTGAAGATCTTGAAAATAGAAGCCGCAGGAATAACGTTCGAATTGTTGGAATTCCTGAGCATGAGGAGGGCAGAGATATGGTGTAATTCCTAGATGAGGTTTTCCCGAGTCTGCTCGACATAACAGGCCACAAGCTGGAAATCGAGTAAGCTCACAGAGACCCTGCTCACAGATCTGCTGAGGGAGATAGGCCCAGATCGATTCTGGCCAGATTTCTGAGATCATCCGATAAAGATCTTGTGTTGCACCAGGCGAGGAGCAAAGGGAAGCTTTCTTGGAAGAACCATAATATTTTCTTGTTCTCGGACTTTGCGAACTCGACAAGAGAGAAACGCGATCGTTTCAAGGAATGCAAGAAACTCTTACATCAGAAAAAGATCTCGTTTGCTCTGATGTTCCCGGCCAAACTGAGAATAGAAACGAAGGTCGGTCGCAAAGTATTTACATGTCCAAATCTGGCAATGTCTTTTATAGAATCAATGTCTGAGTAAACTGCGTTGGCTCCGCCGAGCGGCTGGAGCTTGTTTTGTGAATAACTTTTTTCCTTAAAGAAACTTTTGCATTGATGAAAGATTAATTTTGCATTGAAGTTCCCGGACAGACTGAGAATAGACACTACGGATGACCGCAAATATCTACATGCTCACACAAAGGATGTCTTTTATAAAGTTGACAGATTGTGTAAGTCATGGAATATACGTATATGCGGCCTCCGAGTGAACTGACTCGATCATCCGGGGAACCAGGATGCCGGTTTTGTTCCTTTTTGTATTGGTTCCGCCTAGTGGCTGGAGCTGGTTCTATTGAATAACACTCCTTTGGAACAGCTGTGGATTAATCTGTTTGTTCTTCATGCTTATTCCTCCTGCTAGCTGTAGTTTGTTTTGAGTTTTTTGTACGGGACATTGAATGATTACGTCATCAGCTGAACTCATAACAGCTGGCTCACTGTTCATTCGTTTGTCTGTCCGAGGAATCTGAACGGTTTTATTTCAGCTGGAATTTGTTTTGTGGAAGATCACATCCTTGAGACAGTTCTGTGAATGAATCTACACATACTTTGTGTTCATTCTTCCTATTTGCTGGGTTTATTTTACAAAGTATTTTCTGTTATGTAATTTTGCCTCACAAATTTGTGAGGCAAAATTGTGCAATCCGATGGCAAAGTTGTCACGGGGCTCGTGTGCGTTCATGAACCTTTTGAGTTTTGAGGGATTGTCGCCGGTTGGCGCTTTCGTGCGCGGGGTTAATGTGCACGTTTTTTTTTCCTGTTTGTTTTGTTCGGGGGGGAAGTTCGGGGTTTGATTGTTTCACTAATGGGGAATGTGGTCTGTATAACTTTGTTTTTGACACACAATCTATTTTTTCTAATATGTCAAAATGTCAAATGTTAATATGAGTGTACTATCTCTCTCCACATGGAAGGTGAATGGGTTGGGGCACTCCATAAAAAGAAGGAAGGTTATTACTTTTCTTAAATGTAAGCAATATGATATAGTGTTTCTTCAAGAAACACATCTCTCCCCGCAGGAAGCTGAAAAATTTGGGAAGATGTGGGGTGGACATGTTTTTTTTTAGTGCTGGCTCAAGGAAGAGCAAAGGAGTCATTATATTGGTAAATAAACATCTACAATTCAAATGTCTCAAACAGATTAAAGATAAATTAGGGAGAGTCATTATTGTTTTAGCTGAAATTCAAGGGCAAAGGTTGATTTTGGCTAATATTTACGCACCTAACGTTGATGATCAGGGCTCTTTTATAGATCTTGAAGGGATGTTGCAAGCCGCTGGCACCCCTCATGATATAATATTGGAAGGAGACTTTAATCTTTTGATGGACTCAGTCCTTGATCATAGTGAAACAAAAGTGTGTAAGGCCCCTAGAGCAACACTGACGCTTCACAGGATGTGTAAAAATCTTGGTCTTACAGATATTTGGAGACTTTTGAACCCATCCGGTAGGGACTATACATTTTTTCATCAGTCCATAAGATTTATTCTAGAATAGATTTTTTTTTTTGGTGTCCAAGTCCCTCATTTCATCTGTTGTTGATTGCTCAATTGGAAATATCTTAGTCTCAGATCATGCTCTGGTGAGTTTAGAGGTGTTGCCATATACAGAGAAAAAGAAATCATGTAGTTGGCACCTTAATGTGTCCCTTTCGCAAAATCCTGATTTCCAACAAATGTTAAAGACTGAAATCAACGTTTATATGGAGACCAACTGGTCCTCAGTATCCTCTGTGGGCGTGGCTTGGGAGGCACTTAAGGCGGTTCTTAGGGGTCAGATCATACAGTATGCCTCATTCATTAAAAAATCCAAAGCACAAGAACTTGTGGAGTTGGAAGGAAATATTAAAAGTGCCGAGGCTGAGCTGAAGCGCCATATGTCATCTGATGGCCTCAGAGAATTGACCCGATTGAAATATAGATATAATACTATTTTGTCACGGAAAGTGGAGTTTTGGTTATTCAGGGCAAGACTTTGTCGGGTGACAAAGCAGGAAAACTTTTGGCTAGATATATAAAGCAGAGAGAGTCTTTCTCTACCATTCCCTCAGTGAAATCTGCTGGTGGTGAAATATTTACCTCGGCCATTAATATTAATAATGCTTTTAAAGAATTCTATTTTGATCTCGATAGTTCCAGGTCTTCATCCACTGATGAAGATATTAGGAACTTTGTGGAACCATTAGAGCTCCCTAAACTGACGACTGTGCAAAAAAACTCTCTCAATTCTGAGATAACCTTGGAGGAGCTTGACAAGGTAATTAAGGCCTTGCCTACAGGCAAGGCTCCGGGGCCTGATGGCTTTTCCTCGGAGTTTTTTAGATCCTATGCTACAGAACTGGCTCCACTTTTGTTAGAAGTTTATACAGAATCATTAAAGAATGGAAAGCTTCCTCCAACCATGACGCAAGCCCGGATTAGTCTGATTCTAAAAAAGGACAAAGATCCAAGCGAGTGTAAAAGTTACCGCCCAATTTCCCTGATCCAGTTAGATTGTCCAAAATTTTGGCTAATCGATTAAGTAAAGTTATGACATCACTTATACATATAGATCAGGTGGGGTTTATTCGAGGCTGTAGCTCTTCTGATAATATTAGGCGTCTCATCAATATCGTGTGGTCAGTAGCGAATGATCAGTCTCCGGTCGCTGCCATCTCTCTTGACGCCGAAAAGGCCTTTGATATGGTAGAATGGGATTATCTTTTTTAGATTTTGGAAAGGTATGGGTTCGGGAGTACATTTATTGGTTGGATTAAGTTACTTTATAGACACCCTGTAGCAGCGGTACAAACAAATGGGTTAATTTCAGATTATTTTACTCTGGATAGGGGCACCCAGCAGGGTTGCCTCTTTCCCCATTATTGTTCTGTCTTGCCCTGGAACCATTAGCAGCCGCGATAAGGAAGGAGGATGATTTTCCAGGGGTGACGGCGGGAGGTGTGGCACATAAGCTTCTGCTTTACAAAGATGATATTTTATTATTCGTCTCTGACCCTACTAGATCTATGCCTTGTCTCCACAGAATTATTAACTCCTTTTCCAAATTCTCAGGATACAAAGTCAATTGGTCTAAATCCGAAGCTTTGTCTTTGACAGCATACTGTCCAGTAACGGCCTTCCAGCCGGGGGCCTTCCAGTGGCCCAAACAGGGCATTAAGTATTTGGGGATTTTATTCCCAGCAAATTTGTCTGATTTAGTTAGAGTTAATTTTGATCCCTTAATAAAAAGGTTTTCGAATGATGTGGACAGGTGGGCTTCATTACACTTATCGATGATTGGGAAGGTTAACGTTATTAAAATGAATAGTATTCCAAAATTCAATTACTTACTGCAGTCTCTCCCTGTAGATGTCCCCCTCTCTTATTTCAAGCAATTTGATAGCATAGCGAAGTCCTTCATTTGGAATGGTAAACGTCCCAGGTTAAATTTCAGTAAGTTACATAGGCCGATTGACAAAGGTGGGTTAGGCCTACCCAAGATTTTGTTTTATTATTATGCATTCAGTCATAGACATTTGGCTCATTGGTCGCTTCCACCTGAGAGAGCTCCTCCCTGGTTTTGTATTGAACAGGAAGTTCTTGCCCCTATCTCGCCACTGCAAAGCCTTTCGATTAAACTAGCTGGAGAGGCTAAGTCGCACCCCGTTATTTTGCATTTGCACTCGATATGGACAAAAGTGTCCAGAGTGTTTAATTCTGATATTTATTTAAATGTAGCCTCGAGCATATGGCTGAACCCTAAAATATGTATTATTAAAGTCCCCTTTCTGTTGGTCAGATTGGATTGTGAGGGGGGTTAATACACTTGGTGACCTATATGATAGTGGAGTATTGAGATCTTTTGAAAATTTGATTCAACATTTTGGGATTTCCAGATCTCAATTTTATAAGTATTTACAGCTGCTCCACCTGCTCTGCTCTGTTTTTGGGAGTAGCATACACCCCCCTAGAGCAGCAGATACTCTGGAAGTGGTGATTGCTACTTTTGGGAAGGGTCATGAGGCATCAGTGTTAATTCAGAGTCTGGGGGACGGAGCTTTAAATTCTCTCAATAGATTATGGGAGGAAGATTTAAATTTGTTATTGGAGGAGGGAGAGTGGGCTAGGATCCTAAAAAGAATCAGGTCTGCATCTAGTGATGCAAGGATCCGTCTGATGCAATTTAAGATTTTGCATCGGTTCTACTGGACCCCCTCTAGATTGTACAGGCTTGGTCTTAAAGACTCACCCACCTGCTGGCGATGCCAGTCAGAAGACTGGGACATAACCCAAGTTTTTTGGGGTTGTATTAAGATACAGGAATTTTGGTTGAGGATCCAGCATTTTGTGTGTGACATACTGGACACTCAGTTTTCATTTTGCCCCAGACTTTGTATTTTGGGTGATAGAGGGGTCCTGAATATAGGTGATAAATATATGAAAAGCTGGGTCCTAACCAGCGTGATGATTGGCAGACAGCTAATCCTTAGGGGTTGGAAGTCAACTGATGCACCCTCATTTGTGAGTGGTGCACCGAGTTGGGTAAAGTGGCAGCTTTCGAGGAGATGACTTCCAGACGGCTGGGGAACCTGTCGAGTTATACCAGAAAATGGGGCAGTTATTTGTCTCATTTGGAGAGGTCCTAGTGTGGGGCAGTGGAGGGAGATACATTTTTTTTTTTTTATATATATATATGTTGAACTTTGTCTTTTTTTTATGTACTATTTGTGTGTCTGTTTATATGTGGGTATTTAGTTATTTTATATTTACATGGGTGGGGGGGTTATAAAGGGTTTTAAGTTGATTCCTAATGTATAATTTTATGGTTACATTTATTTTTGTCTGTCTTGGAATCATTAAAAAATTGTAATAAAAAAAATAAAAAAATAAACAAAGGTAATGAATTTTGTTATTTTAGTACTTTAAAATAATTTTAAGTGATTAAAATATTTTTTACGGTTTTCAAAATGACAAGAATTTGTAATGATTTTACTCATTTTATATTTTGACAAATTTTGCCATCACTGGTTATTTAAAAATGACTAGGATTTGAATTATGTACTAAGCTTTTAATGAAAAAGGTTCTGTGATATTGCCAACAAAAACTGACATGGAAAATGTTTACTTCAGTTTAAAATGAATACCAGTGAATCCAGTATCATCAGTATCTTAACAACGTGTAAATATATTTTCTTACATCACACATCTTGATTATCCCAGAAGTATCCTCTGAAAAGAAGCGCAGAAGACCAAGTAGGGCAGCTGTTCTTCTGTTCTGATTTGTGTCGTACATACAATAAGCAAGAGTGAGTGAATGCAATACTTAAACTAGAATCCTTATAGTAGTACACATTGATAAGTTCATTTTTATTCATACCTCCTTATGAAGGCACTGCATAACACTGCTAAGGGTCAACCTCCTGCTTGATGAAACAGCTGCTTTGTACAGCTCTAAGAGATTTTGCACCAAGGCATCTAGTCCATCCAGGAATGACTGCAGCAGATCTGTGGTGACTATTCTATTGAACTCTGCACTTATCTGAAACAGACACATAACAAGAGCAGCAGAGAGTGGTGGGGTAGCAAGTACATATACAAATAAGTAGATTACATGCTATCTCATAACATTAATGCTTAAGCAAATACAGAATTTCCTTGTTCTCTATCTCTACCTGTGAATATCTGAGTTGGCAATGGTTACCTGTCTCTCATTAAATAATGCAGGCCATCTGTCCATGACTACAGAAATGAGTGGCTCATCACTAATGTTTTCCTTTCTTCGCTGAGAGAATGTTGCAGTCATCAGTTCATCCAGTAGCTGCAAGTCTGGATCACGCTTCTGCATCTCTAGAAGCATGGTCTTTTGAATCTCCTCTGATGTAACTGCACTTTGTCCTTCAGGTGGATTTGGCAAATAGTGGATCTCTCCCTTCTTTGACTTCATGATTGCCTACAAGAACTTCATGGCATCCAGCTGCCATCAACCTCTGACGGTAATTGCCCATCTTGAATTTCAAGCTGAATACCCTCTGAATACCGTCAGAGGTTGATGGTACACCTGGCATAGGCATCATTTGCTGCACTCAGCTGAAGTTCAACATCATGGGAGAAATCAGGAATAACAAAAGGATCAGGCCATTCCACTGATGAAGCAGTAATTGGAGAACTCAAGCTTACAGTATCTAATGTTGAGTCAGAAACTGAATCAGAAAGTGTGAACAAAACTTTCAGTCTTGCTCTATCGTTTGGTAGATCTTTGATATCCATCAAATTGCAGAGCTCATTTCCAAAGTCTGGATCTTCAACTGTAGAATGAAGTTTCCTCACAAGCCCAGTTTGGTGCGCAGTACTTCACATAGCTCCTTGACTGACTCAGGAACACTCTCTAGGATGACACACCTTATCTCTTGAGGTGACACAATAAGTCTGAGAAGCATCTTGGAGGCACCATCAGCTGTAACAGGGTGAGACACACAAACACAAAGCTGAAAGCAGTACACTGTAAAATCTAATTAGTTAACTTTACTTAAAAAAGCATTTATTGCCTTAAATCCAAGTAAATGGGACTTAGAAATTGCATGTTGTAATGACTAATTAATCATTACTAATTACAAATTCTAGGTGGATTTTTAAGGCGAATTTGAGTGGGTTCAAAGTTTGTAATTCTTCAGTCAATGAAGCTGCAGAAGCATCAACTATGCAATTATTGTCTCTCAAAACTTTATGAATGACTGTCTTTATATTTTGAAGAGCAAATTCTCCAATGTCAAATAACTCATCAATTATTTCCTGTACTGCTGAATTTATACATGTAAAAGTGTTTGCATGTGGAGAAATAGAGATCCCAATTGCTGTTGTATGGCCTTTCCATGTTCAAATCCAGATTCAGCCTCAGATACAGAATCAGATGCAAGTATATCTTCAGTGTCTGAAACAAAATGCTCTTCTATTACAGGCACAAAAAATGTATGCTGTGACAAAAGACCTGGTCTGAAATTTTCTAAGATGGACGATTTATGATTGCGACTTCTGAGCAGTGAAAGTCGACAGCACACTAGACTTGAAAATGCAACCTGCAAAGGGACATTTAACAACTTCTGTTTCTCAAATGAGTCTTCAGATGAGTGAAGTATGTGTTAATGTCACTAGGCTCTGAGAATCTACACAAATCACAGGATAATTTGGTTACAATCTTATAATCTTCTTTTTTACATTGTTTCAAATGAACTAAGTTCTGCTTGGGTTTGAAAAGTTTTCGAACAGTCTTTGTGAATACAGACGAGGCCTGAACACCTTCCATGAAGCCCACGACACTCTTTGTAGTGCTTTAGTATTTTTCCTTGGCCATCAGTAGAGAATGCACAAAACTTTCATTTCCACTTCATGAAATGGACTTGCTTGAAGAAATCTGTGAAGAGAAAAAACTAAAATAAATTGCATGTTCTCAAAATGTAGGCGAGACAAATAAAGCTTAAAGCTATCTGAAGTCTTCTTATATATAGAGTGAGAGATATTTTAAGTGTCTTTCCAATCAAAACTGCATTTTGAAAGTTATTAACCATCTCTACAAAAGGGCAATAAAATCCAATTAAAACATTTTAAAAATCAGGGATTAGATCTGAAAAATTAGTGGACAAATGGATAAGTCCGAAAATAAATGTTTAAGTCATCATTTTCAAGAAAAAAAATGCCAAACATTCCTTTGTTTGAGCTTAGATAAAACAAAGTGAGTGAATGAGACAAATAAAACTGTATTTTCAGATTGTTTCATTGCAGTTATGTACTAAAACAGACATGCAAATCCTCAAACTTAGCAGATCATCACCACATGCGTTCACTTAAAAGTAAAAACATGCCCCCAAGCCTTACAATACACTACAGATTAACTTGTTCTCTCTTAAGGCCCAGGTATACTTCACTTTGCACGTTCTGTTCCGTCTTGTGCACAGTTGTGCGCACAACTTTGAAAGTATACCTCAAGCGGATGAGACGCGTTCGACATATGTGCAGTACAATTGCTTTGTTATACGCTACCAGATGTTAGAGGGCAGCACCGAGTCGTGTCATTTTCAGGACATCCGCTCTGAAGGATAAAGAAGAAAAACATCATGGTTACTTGTGTAACCTCCGTTCCTTGATGGAGGGAACGAGACGTTGTGTCAATGTAGTGACACTAGGGGTCACTCTTGGGAGCCCGAGACACCTCTGGTCTTTGATAAAAGGCCAATGAAAATTGGCGAGTGGTATTTGCATGCCACTCCCCCGGACATACGGGTATAAAAGGAGCTGGTATGCAACCACTCATTCAGGTTTTATGCTGAGGAGCCGATATAAGGTCCGGCCATTTCAGCGGGTAGTTCAGCGTTGTGGCAGGAGGGACTCAATGTCTCATTCCCTCCATCAGGGAACGGAGGTTACACAAGTAACCAGGACGTTCCCTATCTGTCACTCACTCGACATTGTGTCGATGTAGTGACACTAGGGGTCCCTATACGAAACGCCACAATTAGCTGAACTGGTGGTGTGTGATGGGCTCATAGCCAGCACACCAGGTCGACACGTAACCTCCCCCAACATAGTTATGAGTGTTGAACGGCCCTTTGGGGACAAGTCGACTACTCAAGAGATAGAGACAGGCTTAACCCAGTCATGGCCTCTTTTCCCCTTCTCTTTTTCCACTCCCTAAAAAGAAGGGGGATTATCCGACTGGGCCGCCAGGTCTAGTCGGGGGGTGTCCCTCCCAAGGGGAAGACACTGCGGAGACCACATCTCGCCCAAAGAGAGGGGGGGATATTTAAGTGGAAGAATACAAACTTTGTTCCCTTGTTGACTTCCTCCGAGCAAGTGAGAGCAAAGAGCTACTCAGAGATCCTAAAGCTCTGCGTGCGATCCAAATAGATGCGTAAAGTGCGCACCAGACACAGCAATGACAGGGCTGGGTCTGCCTCCTCCTGGGGCAGCGCTTGCAGGTTCACCACCTGGTCCCTAAAAGGGGTGGTGGGAACCTTGGGCACATAGCCCGGTCGGGGTCTCAGGATCACGTGAGAGTAACCCGGACCGAACTCCAGGCATGTTTCGCTGACAGAGAACGCTTGCAGGTCTCCTACCCTCTTGATGGAAGTGAGCGCAGTCAGGAGGGCAGTCTTCAAGGAGAGTGCTTTAAGCTCGGCTGACTGCAAAGGCTCAAAGGGGGCTCTCTGTAGACCCTGAAGAACTACAGAGAGGTCCCATGAGGGAACGAGGTGTGGTCTGGAGGGATTCACGCCTCTTAGGAACCTGATGATCAGGTCGTGCTTCCCTAAGGACTTACCGTCGACTGCATCGTGGTGTGCTGCTATGGCGGCAATGTACACCTTCAAGGTGGAAGGGGACAGCCTCCCTCCAACCTCTCCTGCAGGAAGGAAAGCACTGATCCGACTGCGCATCTCTGGGGGCATCTCTCTTCTGCGTCCCGTCTAGGAGCCAGACATGGAGATTCCAGAGGTCTGGTCGCAGGTGCCAGAGGGTGCCCTGTCCCTGAGAAAGAAGGTCCTTCCTCAGGGGAATTCGCTGGGGGGGGGCCTGTCGCGAGGAGCGTGAGGTCCAAGAACCACATCTGGGTGGGCCAGTAGGGTGCTACCAGGATGACCTGCTCCTCGTCCTCCCTGAGTAGGCTCACTGGGGGAAATGCATATTTGTGCAGGCCAGGGGGCCAGCTGTGTGCCAGCGCATCTATGTTGAGGGGAGCCTCGGTGAGGGCATACCAGAGCGGGCAGTGGGAGGATTCTTGGGAGGCGAACAGGTCCACCTGTGCCTGTCTGAATCGACTCCAAATCAGCTGGACCTGAGGGTGGAGTCTCCACTCTCCCCTGAGGGTAACCTGCCGTGACAGCGCGTCCGCTGTAGTGTTGAGGTTGCCCGGGATGTGAGTGGCTCGCAGCAACTTGAAGTGCTGCTGACTCCAGAGGAGGAGACGGTGGGCGATTTGTGACATACAACGAGAGCGCAGACCACCTTGGCGGTTGACATATGCTACCGTTGCTGTGTTGTCTGTCTGATCTAACACCTGCTTGCCCTGGATCAACGGCCGAAACCTCCGCAGGGCGAGCAGAATTGCCAACAACTCGAGGCAGTTGATGTGCCAATGCAGTCGTGGGCCCGTCCACGAGAGTGAGCTAGGATTAGCCACTCATTGAGATAGTTGAGAATGCAAATGCCCACCTCCCTTAACGGGGCAAGGGCAGCCTCTGCGACCTTTGTGAAGACGCGAGGAGACAGGGACAGGCCGAAAGGGAGGACTTTGTACTGATACACCTGACCCTCGAATGCAAACCGCAGGAAGGGTCTGTATCGAGGAAGGATCGAGACGTGGAATACGCGTCCTTCAGGTCTACCGCCGCGAACCAATCTTGATGCCGGACGCTCGCCAGAATGCGTTTTTGCATCAGCATCTTGAATGGGAGTCTGTGTAAGGCCCAGTTCAGTACTCGCAGGTCCAAGATTGACCGCAACCCACCGCCTTTTTTCGGTACGATGAAGTAGGGGCTGTAAAACCCCTTCTTCATCTCGGCTGGAGGGACAGGTTCTATCGCGCCATTGCATGTGTGGCTCAGAGCCAGGCCAATTCCATTCATACTTACCATAATACAGCACAATACATAGTTATACACATCTATTCTAGCTGGAAAGATTAAGGCACAACAACATGGAAAAACCCAAGCTACCCCAAATAAAAGTATAGAACCTTTGCTCCTGCTTCTCTGTTTCCTATAATGACTCCCTAAATAATGTCAAGTAGATCACCTGTTTTGCATTTGTTTGAAACCCACGGCCAAACTGTCTATTGGACTGAAAAAGTAAAGATTAATTGCAACGCATAACAATAATCCCAGTTTGAGCCGGTTTCTATCTCATCTCTCAATCTTGTGCAAGCCTGTGCAGAGGAATGTGAATAGATCTATAAAAGGTTAAGAGGCAAGTATACTACATACCTTCAGATGAATTGTACCACAAGTATGCAAAAACAAACAATGTATTATCAGGAACACATACTTTTTTCCATTTTTTCCTGTTTGTTTGAGATAAGCCCAGAGTTAGTGCTCTGTTCAACTGTTTTAATTGCTATGACTTGGACAATTGAAAGTACTACAAACAGATTATTGCAGCTTTATTCTCTTATTTAATTTTGGCCTGTTTTATGTCAGAATCTTGGCTTGTTTTATGTTTCTTCAGTTCAAAAAAAATTATTTGCCAGTGGAGATTGGTGATAATCACTAAAAGGCACAGATGTTATTATTGTCCCTCACATACTTTTTCAAAGTTTGTGTTTTGTTAACCTTCTTGTCCTTGCCGGATGAGCTGCGTGCATTTCCTGTGATATGCTGTTGGTCATGCCCTTCACATTCCACCCATAATTCCCACGCTATTGCTCACAATACACACCACCACTCAAAACACATCTTTGAGCCTCCACTAAACATTTGGATTGTTCTTTAACTGATGTCTGATAATTGTAATGATGTTTTGACCTGCTTGCATTGTTGTACAGAGGATGTAACAATGTGTGCTTGTTCAAAACTCAGTCTAGCTACTCTGTAAAAATTGGTAACCTGAAATTATTACCTTAAGGATCTATTTCTACTTGATCTAACTCATAAAACTTTTGTTGGTGCAATGTAATGAAGTCAAATTGATTTAGTCAGGTTGAAAATACCAAGTTTATTAAGATGTTTTTAAAAAGTTTTGGCAACAATTCAGACACCACTTACAGTACATATACAATATAATAGATTAGACTGTATCAGTCCATATTGGTATGATGCCATGCATCATCATATGGGGCTTGAGTTATTTTCAGCTGAAATGACTTGTATATTGAGGACATTCTTCCACAGTGGTTAAAATAGCCATCTTGTGAGGCATCCACACAATGACTCTTTTTTTCAGCATGACAAACCCCCTATTTTAAGTTCACTCAGCTGACATAGTTTCTCAGAAATAAAATACCTTATGTGCATTTTTGTGCTGTTTTATCTTGTGTTTTTTCTCTAAATACAAAACAACTATTGAGTTAACTGCTCAAGTTTTATAATAGGCAACTCTAGTGATTTCTGTTCTTACAAGAGGCTTGCACACCTACACTATTTGCGACTGTCTTATCAGCATGCAAGTAAAGTACCATTATGTGAAGATAAAAAGATTGCTCATGAAGTTGTAAACTCTATTATGACCTATACAATCACCTGTAAACATCACTCTCTCTCTTTCTGTCTAGAGTCCATGCCAGCTTGAGTGCATGCTGTCACTGAAAAAAAGAGAGACATTCCAAATATTAAGAGACTCTCAAATTCAATTAAATTTTTCAATCCAATTCAAATTAATATGCTGATAATATAATTTACAATAAAACAAATTATTCCGTTAGAAAATGCCATATAGGAGACATTTCATCAGTCGTCTTAAATGTTTGTACTCCACTGAACAGTGGCTAGAAAAAGTATGCGAACCCTTTGGAATTACCTGAAATTATATATAAATTTGTCTTAAAATTTGGTTTGATCTTCATCTAAGTTAAAATATTTAAAAAACACAATCTGTTTTAACTAATAACACAAATTATTGTATTGTTCTTGTACATATTGAATACATCATTCAAACATTCACAGTGTAGTTTGGAAAAAGTATGGGAATCCCTAGGCTAATGACATCAACAAAAGCTAATTAGAGTCAGGAGTTGGCAAATTTAGCATCCAACTGTTGACACGAGATTGGAGATGTTGGTTAGAGCTTTGACTTATAAAAAGCACTCAAACATTTTGAGTTTACTATTCAGAAGAAGAATCTGCTGACGTTAACCTTGCCTTGCAAAAAAGAGATCTCAGAAGACCTATGATTAAGAATGGTTGCTTTGCATAAAGCTGGAAAGGGTTACAAAGTTATCTCGAAGAGCTTAGATATTCGTCTGTTCACAGTTAGACAAACTGTCTATATATGGACATGATTTAGTACTGTGGCTACTCTCCCTAGAAGTGGCCATCCAGCCAAGATGACTCAAAGGGCACACCACAGGTGCAAATGAGGTAAAAAGAACCCTAGAGTGAAAGCTAAAGACTTGAAGGAGTCACTGGAACTGGTTAACATCTAAGTTTATGAGTCTGTTATATGGAAAACATTAAACAGGCATGGTGCCCATGGCAGGACAACACGTAGGAAGCTTCTGCTTTCCAACAAAAAAATTGCTGCGCACCTGAAGTTTACCAAAGACCACCTTGACACTCCACAATACTACTGGGAAAAATTTTTGTTGACTGATGAAACAAAGGTTGAATTGTTTGGGAAGAACACGCAGCACTACATATGGCATAATAAAGGGCACCACATTCCAACATGAAAACATCATTCCAATGGTGAAGTATGGTGAAGGGAGCATCATGATTTGGGGCTGCTATGCTGCTTCGGGGCCTGGACTGAGGGAAAAATGAATTCCCAAGTTTATCAAGATATACAGAATAATGTCAGGGTTGCTGTGCACCAGCTGAAGCTCAGTAGAATTTGGGTGATGCAGCAGCACAATGACTCTAAACATCGAAGTAAATCCACAACAGAATTGCTTCAAAAAAAGAAAATCCAACATTTGGAGTGGCCCAGTCAGAGCCCAGACCTTAAACCAATAGAGATGCTGTGGAATGACATCAAGAGAGCCGTTCACACCAGACATCCTAAGAATATGGCTGAGCTGAAGCAGTTCTGTAAGGAAGAATGGTCCAAAATTCCTTCTGAATGTTGTGCAAGTCTAATCCGCATCTACCGGAAACACTTGGTTGAGGTTATTGCTGTATTAAATACTTTTTTCCATAGCTCTGTGAATGTTTAATGGGATGTGTTCAGTAAAGACATGAAAGATTATAATTTTTTATTTGTTGTTAGCTTAAGCACATTGTTGTTTGTCTATACTTGTGACTTTGATGATGATATCATATTTTATGACCAATTCAGAAAACCAGCTAATTTCAAAGGGTTCACATACTTTTTCTTGCCACTGTACATCTATATCTATTTATATATATACGGTATCCTTCTTTCTCTCTTTCTCCACCACCTTGGTGGTCAAAACCACTGAGTGTGAGCTATGTGCTGGATCAGCAGTACAGGGGCAGCTATTTGCTCAGGGGCACACGGTCGGTTAAAGCAGGGACTCAGATGAATAAGCTGCATTCTCCTGATCCAGTGGAAAGCTATTTAGGGGATCTGCACCAACTCCATCTGTAATTATGCTGTATCGCCTGTCACTTTCCATGTCCATTGACCAGAAACTGTTTACTCTAATTACTTTTGCAATCCCCATCTGATCCCTCTTTGATTTTGAGTAATTCATAATTTTCCCTAAAAATAAGAACACTGACCTATTTGAGGACTGAACATTTGTGCTGCATGTTCCACATTTATGGCTCAGAAGTATTTGCTGGGAATGACAGCAAGTCATGAGAACAATTTGAGTGTGAGGAATGTTGTAGATGAAGCTAAATATGTCAAATGACACAACTAAGAGGGTGTAAAGAGTGTGAGTACAAAGGATACCATTCACGTGACTACATACTTTCAAATAATTCCACTACAAGCCCACCATACTCTGTCATGAAAGATTTTGTGATTTCTTTTACACAAATCTTGGGCAAAACTAACAATAGATCTAATTTTACTCATGTATTTAGATCTTCTTGGAACAGTTCATATTTTAAAACAGGTGGAAATTAGAGAACAATGCACTGACAGCAATGGTTCATGGTGCTCATGTGACCAGTGCCGATGGGTGACATGAAGGGTCAGGTGTCTATTCATTTCTTTATTTCACCCATTCACAGCCACAGAAAAAAAAAGAAAAAAAAAACCTCTGTACCCACTCTCCGTACCCCATTCCTACTGTAACTGTAGTACTTAACAAGCATCTTTTGCTACCTGCAGGGTAACAAATATAAAAAATAAAAATAAAAATTGTTCGACCAAAAATGAAAATTCTGTAATTATTTTTTCTGACTTTAAATTACACTAAAATCACAAAAAGCTATTGCATGGCTTCAGAAGGCTTGGAATATAGTGCACAAGTTGTATAGACTTTATGGTGTTTATTTATTTATTTATTTATTTTTAATCCAATTTGAAGCTTGAAAAACATTGTCATTATGAACTGTTGTGGAAAAGAGGTGAAGATTCTTCAAGCATCCTCCTTATGTGTTGCACAAAATGAAACAACATCATACATGAGGGTGATGACAGAAATGTAATTTGGAGGAGAACTATTTCTTTAAATAAATACATGAAAATGTAAATGAGCATCATATTATTACTTGCGTAGATTGCAAAGATCACCTGATGGGGAAACAAATTAGAAACTGTAGCTTTCCAAGCTAAGCTACTCATAAATTAGTTAAACTACAGTCTAGCTACATTTTAATAAATAACAGATGTTCTTATAAATAAAAAATAATTGCAGAATTAAATACTATCACCAGATATACACTGGTGGCCAAAAGTTTGGAATAATGTACAGATTTTGCTGTTTCGGAAGGACATTGTTACTTTAATTCACCAAAGTGGCATTCAACTGATCACAAGGTATATTCAGGACATTACTGATGTAAAAAAACAGCTCCATCACTATTTGAAAAGTCATTCTTGATCAAATCAAGACAGGCCCCATTTCCAGCAGCCATTGCTTCAACACCTTATCCTTGAGTAATCATGAAAATTGCTAATTTGGTACTAGAAATTCACTTGCCATTATATCAAACACAGCTGAAAGCTATTTGGTTCATTAAATGAACTTTGTGTTTGTTTGTGATTTGCCACAGTATGCAGTAGACTGGCATGTCTTAAGGTCAATATTAGGTCAAAAATGGCAAAAAAGAAACAGCTTTCTCTAGAAACTCGTCAGTCAATCATTGTTTTGAGGAATGAAAGCTATACAGTGCTTGAAATTGCCAAAAAAAAAAAAAAAAAAAAAAAATGAAGATTTCATACAAAAGTGTACACTACAGTCTTCAAAGACAAAGAACAACTGGCTCTAACAAGGACAGAAAGAGATGTGGAAGGCCAGATGTACAACTAAACAACAGGATAAGTACATCAGTGTCTCTAGTTTGAGAAATAGACACCTTACATGTCCTCAGCTGACAGCTTCATTGAATTCTACCCGCTCAACACCAGTTTCATGTACAACAGTAAAGAGAAGTCTCAGGGGTGCAGGCCTTATGGGAAGAATTGCAAAAAAAAGCCACTTTTGATACAGAAAAAAAAGAAAATGTTAGAGCGGGCAAAGAAACACAGACATTGGACCACAGATAATTGGAAAAGAGTGTTATGGATCTTAACTCCATTGAGCTTTTGTGGGATCAGCTAGACTGTAAGGTGCGTGAGAAGTGCCCGACAAGAGAGCAACATCTATGGCAAGTGCTACATGAAGATGGGGTGAAATGTCACCTGAGTATCTGGACAAACTGACAGCTAGAATGCCAAGGATCTGCAAAGCTGTCATTGCTGCACGTGGAGGATTTTTTTGTTGAGAACTCTTTGAAGTAGTTTAATAATATTAATAATATAATAATGTTTTATTTATATAGCGCCTTTCCACAAGCTCAAGGACATTTTACACTCCATATACATTTAACAGGACAAAGTACATTAATATACATTTCAACAGAAGTTACAATCTCAGTTACAAAGGGGGAAATAAAACATCAATCAGTAATAGACAGATAATGTGCAGAGAAAAGATGTGTTTTAATCTGAGATTTAAAGATAGAAACAGAACAGATGTCATGGAGGCTCTGAGGTAGAGAGTTCCACAGTTTAGGTGCAACTACACTGAAGGATATCCCACCAAAAGTGGATAGTCGATATCTAGGTACAGACAACAATTTGGAATCAGAAGAACAAAGAGTGCGTGCTGGTGTGCATAGATGCAGCAGATCACATATATAACGAGGTGCCAGATCATTGAGAGCTTTGTATGTCAGGAGAAGAATTTTAAAATTAATACGGCATGAAGACTAAACAAAATGGGAGTAATGTGTGCAGAACGCTTGGTGTTAGTGAGAACTCTAGCTGCAGAGTTTTGGATGTATTGTAATCGGGCAATAGTTTTAGCTGGTAGGCCAGTAAAGAGGCAGTTACTGTAGTCGAGACATGATGATATGAAAGCATGATTCTGCATCCTTCAGACTGAGAATTGGGCGAAGTCATGCAATGTGACGTAGATGGAAGAAAGCAGTTTTAGTGATGGTTCTAATGTAGGCTTCAAAAGTAAGAGATGGATCGAAAGTGATTCCCAGATTCTTAATGGTTTTAGAGGGTTTGGTCAGATTTCCATCAATATTGACACAAATGTCAATATAATATGAGTGTTATAAGTGTTTGTGGCCCAGAAATCATGATTTCAGTTTTGTCAGCATTGAATTTCATGAAATTATTGTTTAAACAAATTTTTACATCATTGATACAGGCAGTTAATGAGCTGATGGCATGTGTTTCATCAAAATGTGCGAATGTATAAATCTGGGTGTCATTAGCATAGAAGTGATAACTGAGACCATGACTACGGATGATCTGACTTAGTGGGAGAACGTAAATTATGAACAGTAGTGGACCTAGTACAGAACCCTGGGGCATACCCTGAGTGAGAGGAGAAATATGGGATTTGTTTTTCTTAATAGAGATTAAATATTGTCTGTTAGTGAGGTAGGAAGAAAACCAGAATAAAGCAGTGCCAGTAATACCAATATCTGAAAGTCAGGAAAGGAGTGTTTTGTGGCATAGTGTGTCAGAAGCAGAGCTCAGGTCAAGCAAGATCAGAATACTGAGAAATCCAGAGTCAGCAGAGAGAAGGAGATCATTAATAACCTTCAAGAGTGTAGTTTCAGTGCTGTGGAATAGGTGAAAACCAGACTGGAAAGGGTCATAGAGATTATTAGCAAGATGTGATTGTAACTGGGAGGCTACAACTTTTTCCAGAAGAAATAGTTTAAGTTCTGAATTTTTTTTTTTTTTCAAATTCTAATAATAATTTTTCACGTTATTAATGTCCTGACTATACATTGTGATCAGCTGAATGCCACTTTGGTGAATAAAAGTACCAATTTCTTTCCATAAGAGCAAAATCTGCACATTATTCCAAACTTATGGCTGTCAGTGTATATTTAATTAGGGTGACATTTAATTAAACTTAGAAATGTATACCGAAGTATCAGTCCCAAAGAACTGATTTACTTCAGTGAGAAAGCGGTTTGATTACTCCCTTGCGCCACTGCTGCGTTTGTTATACAGCGTGACAGATGTAGCATTTTGTGATGCTACAGCATAACTCATTGGAAAATGTAGCTTGTTACTGGAAAAACTACACTATTTTGAAAACAGCTGAGCTAATGTCACACTACTAAAAATGTGGCTGAGTTAGTGTCACCACTTTTAGTTAGTTATTCCCCAACATTGAGTCATTATTTCATCTTCAGTTGTCTCAAATCCCATTGTAGGAATATAGTGAATAATGACAGAAATTAGTCAAGCTCTTTGCTTTCTCAAAAAGTAAAGCTTGTTTTTGTGTTAATGTGTTTAAACAGAATGTGTTCACAAAAAAAAAAAAATGTTTTCGAAGAATGTTGCGGTGGGCTTTCTTTGAAGAAATTTATAAATTTTGCTCATATCAAGGCTTGTTTGATACAGTTTTTCTCTTTATATCTAGAGAGAAAGTGGCCTGGAGCAGCCATCAACAACTTAGTCCATTGTGTCTTGTCTTAGTGGGCCAAGCTTCAAACATTTCTTAAATCACAAATGTGCCATGAAAATATGCCAGGCAATTTGCAACCAATAAAGGCAGAATTGTTATGAGAACAGAGCATCCTCTCTGCTTTTGCTGTTCCAAATAATCGCAACTGATCCCTGTTGTGATGAGTTTAATTCTGGCCATATTTTCTCCTCTCAGTTGATTTCTTTTCTCAGTGCTCAAGCCTTGTGATTCCTCTAAAAAAGGCCCACATGGCAGATTATGAGTGAAAGGTCTAAGATATCAGAGCGAAGGCTAAAGGAATGAAAATACTCTGGTTTGGGCCCCCAGAGGGTCCATTGGAGAAAAACAGAAAGAGAGCACTTTGATTGAGTGGTGTTAAATAGAAGTTCATACTGCTAGGAAATGCTTTCATGTTTTACACTTGCTTCCAGGAATGATTTGAGAAAGCTCATATTTTCTCAGATTTGTAGAGACTTGCCAATGACTGCTTCATTCACACCTGTAATCAAGTGGTCACATGTCTTCCACATGTCTGTTTCCCCTTGAGTCACTGTCTAAAACTTAGCTGGAAATACCCTGTCAGTCAATTCAAGAGGGGAATGTGAATGGTGGATTACTCAATATCATAACATGATGGGGGCAAATGAAGTTTCCTAGTTATTCCAAGTAACATTCTCTTTGCCCTGCACTTCATCATAAAAACTCTGTTGCTTGATCGCAACATACAGTTCAGCCAAACTGATTAACATTCCTGCCAGCTTCCTCTGTCTGCTATTGCTATTGCAGGGAGTAACCTTTTTGTTTCCTTTTGACAACCTGTTTTAGACTACTGAAATATAGTAAAAACCAAAGGAAACTCCAGACAAGAAAGATAGTTTTGAGATACAGCTAAATCGGATTGGATTAACATATATATTTTTTTACTTTCACATTCTAATGTCACATATGATTTGTGGGGTGTCAGGTTGTGCCTCAGCTGCACATACTGTGTGTGTGTGTGTGTGTGTGTGTGTGTGTGTTTTGTTATCATTATTATAATAAAACCCTTCAATCAAATATAGTAAAAGCCAAAAGGAAAAGAAACTTAAGTAACTGATACAGAAGAAAGTCTTCTCTTACCTCAGAACAAAGAGAAACCTGTTGATGAGAAAAATTATAACCATTTGGTACATGAAAATTTGCTTAAACATTCAGCACATACAGTATGCTTAACCCTTAAAGGGGTCGTTCACCCAAAAATGAAAATTCTCTCATCATTTACTCACCCTCATGCCATCCCAGATGTGTATGACTTTCTTTCTTCTGCAAAACACAAACAACAATTTTTAGAAGAATATCTCAGCTCTGTAGGTCCATACAATGCAAGTTAATGGTGACCAAAACTTTCAAAGCATCATAAAAGTAATCCATATGACTCCAGTGGTTAAATCCGTGTCTTCAGAAGCGATGCAATCAATTTGGGTGAGAAACAGATCAATATTTAAGTCCTTTTTTCTATAAATCACCACTTTCACTTTCAGAACTTTGTGTTCTGCAGAAGATAGAAAATCATACCTCATTCCACCTCCTTTACCTCATCCATTTTTTGAAGTAATGCTCCCACTTCTTTAATATTCCTCAACCTTTCTCTTTTGAATCGTCTAACAATAAAAAATTCCAAAAATTGCACAAAATCTTTATTATTATAATTTTTTTATTATTTATAATACTATCTAATCCAAGGGTCGGCAACCTGTGGCATTCGTGCCAGCATTGGCACAAGGAGGGGTAATCACTGACACACCAGCAATAGCGAGAGAAGAGTAGACTATTTTATTTATATAAATTCCGCACCTGCATTCCAATCTACATCTTGATGTAATCCTTCTCATGATCACGCAGCGTGTTTTCATGAGCTGAATGGGAGGCTAAACAAAAAGTTAAAATGTAACAAGACTGCAGCATACCCAACAGACTTGTGCAGCGCGTGAAAGCCATTCGCACAATACGAGCCGGCAGCGCTTCACTTTCAGTTAATCGCACGAGTAAACGCGCCAGCTTTGCTTCGGTCAGGCTGCACGGATGACAGCCTACATTCCATGTTTCATTTGTTTCTTTTTGCTTTCAGAACAACACATGATGTAATGAGGAAAACACCACTATTAATCCTTGAGATTTCCAAACCAGCATACAGGTACACCATCCTTAAATCATAGTCACACTCAAAATTACATTAAACGATTTAAAGAGAAGAGTCTATTCAAAATATATATTAAACCTGGAAATAGCGAAATGTTTAGGATTCTGCAGGTGCAATTCACTGAAAAGGGCTAAATAGTTGATCGGCTTGTGATGCGCAAATGGCTTGCATGTGCAGCGTGAGTCTCGTCACAATTTAATACTGTTTAGTCTCCCATTCAGCTGATGAAAACACGCTGTGTAATCATGAGAAAGGATTACATCATGTAGATGTAGATGTAGACTGGAATGCAGGAGCGAAAAATGTCATATAAATAAAATAACCTGCTCCTCTCTCGCTGTTGCTTGCGTGCTAGTGATTACATGATTACAATGACATACTATAAGAAATATTTAAGATTCCACACAATTTCGTGATCAGTAATCAAATAAGTAAATTTGTGACATAAACTGTATTAACTCATATTGTACAAAAGCACAGGTTTTCTTTCATTAAAGCACTTTCACAAGATGCTCTGTGAAAATTCACATGCAGGATCATGATTATATCATAAACATTGGGTTTTGCACAGTTTTTCACTCAAACTGTTATTCTTATAATATCATATGTAGTGAAAAATAAAAGATTAAATTAGAAAAATGCAAAATAGATTCATTTTCACAAGCAGACTCAAACTTCGGAATATCACATAAATGACCATGTTTTTCGGCACAGCCATTGACCAGGAAAATAAAAAATGGCACTCCATGTCAAAAAAGTTGCCGACCCCGATCTAATCTAATTGTTTAATTAACAAAAGTGTATGGGTCTTTAGTGACACTAGATATGTAATAGTGTTGCAGTATACAGTGCATTCATAAAGTATTCAGACCCCTTAATTTTTTTCACATTTTGTTATGTTGCAGCATTATGCTAAAATGCTTTAAATTATTCTTTTTCAACATCAGTCTACACTCCATTCCCCATATTGACAAAGCAAAATCTGATTTTTTATAACTTTGCAAATGTATTAAAAAGAAAAAAACTGAAATATCACATTGACATAAGTATTCAGACCCTTTGCAATGACACTTGAAATTTAGCTCAGGTGCATCCCATTTTTCTGGATCATCTTTGAGATGTTTCTACACTTTGATTGTAGTCCACCTGTGGCAAATTCAATTGATTGGACATAATTTGGAAAGGCAAACACCTGTCTATATAAGGTCTCACAGCTGAAAATGCATATCAGAGCAAAAACCAAGCCATGAGGTCAAAGGAACTGCCTGCAGAGCTCAGAGTAGGGTTGCAGTATACTGGTACTAACGAAATATCGCGATATCAAAAATGTTTAAACGGTACATTATCATCTTGTTGTTCATTTCGGTACCATATTAAAGTATGCTGCCATTAGCGTAATGTAATGTGAGAGTTTTGAGATGAAATCAAAGACCATTTGAAAATAACAATAAAAAAGTCTCGATATGGCCAAGTGTGATCATTAAACAGCAGAAGGATGTCACTTAATGAAACAATATACAGTCACATGCATGCCACAGAATGAATGAGAGGCACCGTCCTGCTCTGTCATCTCCTTCACACACAAATACAAGCAGGTGCGCAAACAAACACAAGCAGGTGCGTAAACAAACGCAACACACACTACTAATGCTTGATTTTCATGCAGTGTGTCCAATAGTATCCATCTGCAGAGCCGCAGAGCAGTGTGTTTAGTGTATAATCAGCTGTGAACTCTCAAATGACCATTTTCACCGTTGCAGCTCAGAGATTTCAGCTCGCGAGTCACAGGAAGTTTGATATAACAAACCCTTAAAAAACAGGAAGAACTTCAAAGGTCTTTCAAAATAAAAGTCACTCTGAAATAAGAGCTCAATTCAAACGGATGCATGAAATTGAAGACATTATGACAGAAAAATATTACTACTGTATAAAATTTTAATATTTAAATTAGTCACAATAATACTCATAATAACAATAATATAATATTAAATGGTTATATTATTAGTAATATTAGCTGTAAGCAATATCACAAAAGCAAGTGTACTGAATATCAGAAAGCTTTCTTGTGCATCTTTTTTGTTTTTTACCAAAAATATTTTTTTTGAAAATTATTATATTTTTATTTGATTAAAGCTGTACAGTATGTATTTCATTAAATTCAATCATAATATTTAATTAAAACATTTAACACGGAATCCAGAAAAATTTAAAAAGAAAAGGCATAATTTGTATCTATAAGACTTTATGCAGTTGTTTTAGCAAAGTAATTTTCTGTGTAATTTCATCAAAAATCTGAGATTTTTTATTTTTTTATTTGTTGCCTAGTATCGAGTTAGTGTCGATACCAAGGTACCAGGGCTGGTATCGTACCAAAGCCAAAATGTTGATATCAGAGCAACCCTAGCTCAGAGACAGGATTGTGTCAAGGCACAGATCTGGGAAAGGCTTCAAAACATTCTGGCTGCATTGAAGGTTCCCAAGAGCACAGTAGCCTCCATAATTCTTAAATGGAAGAAGTTTGGAACGACCAGTTCTCTTACTAGAGCTGGCCGACAGCCAAACTGAGCAATCGGGGGAGAAGGGCCTTGGTAAGAGAGGTGACCAAGAACCCGATGGTCACTCTGGTTGAGCTCCAGAGAACATGTGTGGAGATAGGAGAAACTTGCAGAAGAACAACCATCACTGCAACACTCCACCGATCTGGGCCTTATGGCAGAGTGGCCAGACGGAAGCCTCTTCTCAGTGCAAGACACATAAAAAAAGCACCTAAAGGACTCTCAGACTGTGAGAAACAAGATTCTCTGGTCTGATGAAAAGAAGATTGAACTAATTGGCCTCAATTCCAAGTGTCATATCTGGAGGAAACCAGGCACTGCTCATCACCTGTGCAATACTATCCCAATGGTGAAGCATGGTGGTGGTAGCATCATGCTGTGGGGGTATTTTTCAGTGGCAGCGATTGGGGGACTGGTCAGGGTTGAAGGAAAGCTGAACTCAAATACAGAGATATCCTTAATGAAAACCTGGTCCAGAACGCTCAGGATCTCAGACTTGGCCGAAGGTTCACCTTCTAACAGGAAATTGACCCTAAGCACACACCCAAGACAACGCAAGAGTGGCTTAGGGAAAACTCTGTGAATGTCCTTGAGTGGCCCAGCCAGAGCCCGGACTTGAACCCAATCGAATATCTCTGGAGAGACCTGAAAATGGCTGTCCACTGATGGTCCCCATCCAACCTGACAGAGTTTGAGAGAATCTGCAGAGAAGAATGGCAGAAAATCCCCAAATCCAGGTGTGCAACGTTTGATGCATCATACTCAAAAAGACTTGAGGCTGTAATCGCTGCCAAAGGTGCTTCAACTAAGTACTGAGTTAAGTTTCTGAATACTTATGTCAATGAGATAATTCAGTTTTTACTTTTTAATAAATTTGCAAAGTTATCAAAAAAGTTTTTTTGCTTTGTCATTATGGGGTATGAAGTGAAGATTGATGTGAACAAAAATAATAATTTAAAGCATTTTAACATAAGGCTGCAACATAAAAAAATGTGAAAAAATGAAGGGGCTCTGAATACTTTATGAATGCACTGTATACATGTCTATATATCATATTTTTGTGATTATTATATATCTATTTAAGTTTACTGTCACAGGATATCTATTTTTTTGTTTCATACAAGACAAATGAGATCCTGCTCTATATTTGTTGCATCATCTCTTTGAAATATGAAAAATAAAACACCAAAATATAGCAGAACATATTCTATTCTAATATATTCAAATTGCCTTAAAAATGCTTTAAAATTTTGACACTATCTGGGCATTTTGCAGATTCATAAGCGCTGGGTTGCTAAAGACCTGAGGTATGTAATAATGTTTGGCAAAATGCCCTTGCTTTTAAGGCTTAAACATACAAAATTTGATCTTCTAACTCAGGTTATTTATATTCTGTTTCTTGTGTCAACATGTCTGCATACCTTTCAGCTTGGGTCACACCTTTTGATGCAAGTTATTTTCTGTATTGACATGATATCACTGATCAGCGTCTCTTTGGTGATACACGCTGTAAAAACTGATTTTAAGGTTTAGTTGTATCAACTAGCTTTTTTGAGTTGACAACTAAAATTTCATGCCAACTTAAGTTTTGATTCTATTAACTTGAACTTAAATTGGATTAACAATCGTACTTGCCATTTCAACTCACTGAAAGCTGACTGAAAAAGCAAAGATTTGCCATCTCCCAGCATGCATTGCAGCATGAACAAATAATGAGGTTAGTGCTTTAGGCTTATTTTTATTTATTTATTTTTTGTTGCGATTTGTGGACGTTATTTGTGCTGTTTTTGTTGTTTTTGACATAACTGTTAGTTAACAGTTGTGTGGTGATGTCAATAGCTTATATTTTATTTAATGGTTTTTGTTGAGTGTCACCATTACTGAGCTTTGTATTGAAAACTCTGTGCCTCCAGTTCAAACTATTGAATGTTCAGTCTTTGTAGGTGTTCATAAAGTTTTTTAATAAGACCTTAAACATCAAATGTATTTTGATTGGTTCATATATATATATATATATATATATATGTATATGTATGTTGACCTTCTCAATTCTTAATGTATCTATAAATTTAATAACAACTTAAAACCCCGGTGGATGGATGCAGGCTGAACTGCAGTTGCTGTGTTAAATGGGTCTTTACTCTCTTTCTCTCTCTCTTCACTTTTGATCCCTGAGCTCACACATTCCGATCATTCCAGGCGCGCTCAGTTATTTATGAGAGCAGAGCGCGCGCCGACCAGCTCACAACCCAACCAGACCTGAACGCGCGCACACACAATTGTGAGATAAACCATATACAGACGATATCAGGACGATTATTTGGATTATAAATGCCATTGACAGAAACTGTTTGGAATGAAAGTATTGGCAGGTAAGTTGGCTCTTCGTTCTTGAGACGTGAATTGTAATGGGCAATGCTTTCAATATTGCATGTGTCGCCTTGAAAAGCAAACTTTAAATGTAAGGCAGATATATCCGAATCGCTATAAGGATGATCTAAGATTGTTTACTAAAGGTAAGACAAAATTATTCATGTTTATTGCGTTCTTTAATTCGCTGGGTACATTATGTCAAAAGCGTTCATGGTTAGGAATATAATGATGATTCAATTCCTATGCGCGCGCTGCTTGTCTGTTGAGGCTTATTTGTTTTAGATTCATTTTAAAGTTCTATATGTCTGTCTATCTGTCTATCTATCTATCTATCTATCTATCTATCTGTCTATCTAGGGCATATTTGTGGCATTTTGGCTTTATTAAACTTATTTATTATATTTTAAGTTATAATTTTTATATATTTCTTATTATTACTTATTCTAATTTTTATTATTTATTTATGCATTATTTAAGCTTTTATTATTTATACATATTAGGTGTTCAAAATTATCTTGTGTTGTTTTCATGCTATATTTCTACTACATACTACTTAGAGAAGTTTCTTTGCACTTTGTTTATATACAGTACTGTAACACTTTTCCTGAAAAAAAAAAAATAATAATAATACAGCACTGAGACAATATTTGTTATATATAACTGTGGCAAATTCTCCAAGAAGCTTGGAACAGCCTATCTGCCAACAAGCAAGAAAAACAGTGTCCAGGTGTACCTAGGAGTGGTGGTCACACCAAATATTGATTTAGCTTTTTTTATGTTTACCTTACTTTGTATGATGTTAATTGATAGGCTAAATGAAAACTATTTATGGCATTATTTTTGAAGAAATCCTCACTTTGCAACATGTTTTACAAGTGCCTAAAATGTTTTCAAAGTACTGTATATACTGTGTATATATATATATATATACACAAATAAATTTTATTACTCATTGTTGATTTAAACTTCCTCATTAAATAATTTAGTGGATCCATCTTTTGTCCTACAGGTCCAGTTCAGATAATAAACACAAAATGAGAGGTGAAGAAGCATCTAGCACTGTCCTGCACAGACTGATCCAAGAGCAGCTTCGCTATGGAAATCCCACAGATGCCCACGCACTCATAGCCATCCAGCAGCAGGCCCTGCGACGAGGAGGAGGCATTGGAGGAGCTAGTTCTCCACAGTCCTCATCTGAGAGCCTTAGCCAGGAGGAGCCCCATTCTCCTCAGCTCTCTGCCCGCCAAGAGCCCCAGGGTCAGGAGCACCGGGTGGACTACCAACAATCTGAGAACTACACAACATACCCCCACCATGGCGAGAAGCTGCCCACCTATGAACAAGCCAAGGCACAGTCCCAGTATTTGGCCTCCCAGTGCCAACCACAAAGGGGCTGCTCACTACAGGACAATGTAACCAATCAGAAGCTCTGTGAGGAAGAGGATAGCTGGGATACAAAGCGGGGCCATGCATGTTCACTCAGTGAGCGGCTTCTGCAGCTCTCTTTAGAGCACAACACTAGCAAATCTTCTGCCTTTGGCTCCTTCTATAGTTACCCTCAGATATATCATGCGAACCAGCACTTTGAACATAGCCAGCAAGGCTTGGAGAGCTATAAGCAGGGTCCTCATACTGAGTACCCATTTGCTGTACAGCCACAAGGATTCATGCTAAGACAAGCTCTGGAGTATGATCAATGTTACAGACCTCCACCACCATTCCATTCCCAGCACAACAGGTGGAGGAGCCTTAGATATTTTTCTTTACACATAAAACACAGCACAACTTTATACAAGTTATTTTGGTGTAACTTTTCACTCATCTTAGTATATGCAGTTCTTATGCACTTTATAGGATGTGTCATAATGACTAACAGTCTGTTGGTTGATGCTATTCCTGAGTAAAATGCAATATGGGACATACTGATGTACTTAGTCATCAGACAATATGAAACCTTTATACTATGCTTATAGAGCTGTCCAATGGTGATGTAAATTTGTAGGCGGACCCAGAAGGCTAATTCACCATGGATTTCCTTCTGAATTTTCCTATGGGTTTTTATAATGGGGTTTTTCACCTTATGAGTAAAATAAGGTCTGTGGTAAAAATTACTTGAATTTAATGTGAATTTTGAAGCCACATTGAATTGAATAATTATTTTTTTTAAAACACACAATGGCTTCACATTTGAGGTATGAAAGTGTGTAATTTATGTTGAAGAACAAAATGTCCACGTATCATGAAGTAATTTTTACCACAGACCTTACTTGAAAAACCCCATTATAAAAACCCATAGGAAATTCCAGAGGGAACCTATGGTGAATTCTCTTCCAGGTATTTGGACTACAACCTGAACAGCTATATAAGGTTTAAGTGAATCAGTTTTATAATCTAACATGATTTACTTTACCTTGTCCCACTTCAGAAATGTGCCATCTACGCAGACACCAGAGGTTTGTCATATACTCTCCAAATCACCCCTTGCTGGCAGGGAGGTCTTAGGTTGCAGCCGCAGTCAAATGGAGATGCTCATGAAAGAGAATAAGAGACTGAGACAAGAGCTGGAGGGACACTCTGAGAAAGCCCTCAAAATTCAGAAGGTAAAAGCACATTGTCACTGGAACGTACTATTTGAGAAAGAAAGAAAAAAAAACACAGAAAAAGCTGTCACCGTGACTCTTAAATTTGATACAGCAGTCAAAATGAAGTTTTGTGTCTGTCATCAATGGTTTGAAGGTATTTGAGCTAGACCCAACTGTGACACGAGATCTCTTCACTTAGAGATATGGGACATCCAGTATTGTTCTTCAGTCACATCTGTAGATAATATATTTAGGGTTTACAGCAGGTTATATTTAAAAAATAAAAACACTGCTTTTCTCTGAATCACACAATATTTAGATACCAGTTTGAGTGATGACAACTGTCAAATCATGATTATTTTATAGCTTTTTATTTAACTTTGGCTCAGCTTCAAGAGGCCATGAAATGTTTTCAGTGGATTACATCAGTGCAGCTTAGCTCTTGCTCACTCTGAAAGAATGATAATTACACAGGTTTGAGCGCTTACCCATCAGGCCACTGCCTTGTGTAAACATGCCTGGGAAGATGGAGTCATAGTTAAAGCTTTCCTGGTCTTTCCATATGGCCTCCTGAACACCACCTCTGTTCTCTGTTCTGCTCCTTGTAATAACCAAAAACATTGCTGGATGATTTTATTGGTCCTTTTTGAAGGTCCTTAGAATAAGTAGTTTAGACAGTCATTTTTAGAATGACACATCTGGAGTTATATTTGTATTTAAAACTATCTTGCTTATTTTTCTTCCAGCTGGAACAAGAGATCCAGAGGATCTCAGAGGCCTATGACACTCTGATGCAGGGCTGTGCTAAAAGAGAAACCCTGGAGCAAGCACTGAGAAACAAGCTGATGGGTGAGATCAAGAGGCTGCAACATTCAAACATTCAAGCGGCAAAGGACGTTGAAGCTGCTGACCAGAACCAACACGTTATTGTCAGGCTTCTTCTGCAGAGTAAGTTCACGGACACAACCACTCAGCCATAAACCTCATTACTGTCTTAAGGTCAACCAGAGCAGCACACCAAATGTGAGATCTGCTTTTCTGTTGAGTCATTGGGCTTAAAGAGGGAATGTGTTACTAATTAGAACAACCAAATGCAGAAATTTGAGTCACATAACAGTGCCTTAGTTGATCTGAACGGACAGAAAAGAGGATTACATGTCAGATGTGACCTTACCTATGCAAGAAAGAATTCCAGGGGACAGTTAACCACTGCCAGGCATTGTCACTGGTCTCATTTGGTCTCCATAGACAATAAATGAAGTGTCCTATTCAGCTTCAATTCCCATAAGTTTAAAGTGGGAAGAGGTGGGGACGATGATGAGTTTTGCAATGATTTTTGGGAACAGGCTGAACAATGTGGAGCTCTGAGATGTGGGTCAAACAGAGAGTAGGCTGTTGCTTCTCCTTCCTTCAGCATTCCTTAACCGCTTGCGTAAATGTGGCGCTCAGGACTTTGCCATTGAATTCCTCTTGTTATGAGCAGGAAGTCATTCGGGAGTGGTGCTGGAGAGGACCTGCATAAACATTCCATCAGCCTCTTTCTCATGTCCTTGCCAATGCCTCTGTGTTATGATTGTACATGATGGCTTATCATGTATTTTTATATAACATTTAGTTCCGGTTATCTAATATGATTCGCCAAGCAGCATTCCAAGAGTGCTGATATTTCTTATAACGGCACTGGAACGTTTTACTCTGCTTCACAGTGTTCGTGGCCTTCCAGACCTTCCAGACAAGGCTTTCAGTCTGCTTTGATCAGAAATCAATTCTTAATCATGTTTTGTGGTCTTTTGAACAAAATAACATCATAAGAGCAAGAGTGTGGTTGTACTAAGTATCTGCATGACTGTGATTTGGCCATAGACACAAGGCTGCAATCAAAGCTGTGTTGATATTAAGCACAACAGAGTTGCTTTTGATACAGCAGTCCCGTAAACAAGAACGTAATATCGAGTAACTTATATCTACTCTAACTTAAATGTATATCCATCTAACAGCACTCCTGCTTGTGTGGTATTGCTTCAAATACAAAGTTGTGAGATCACAAACTCAGCTTTTCAGTGTACCAAGTGATGTGACTATATTTGGCATGTAGGCACCACAAATTGGGTTTCTTTGGCTCTCTGAACATCTGACCTGCTCATATGGGTTTTATTTACAAGTACCAATCTGAATTCATCTTTCTCTCTGTTTCTCTCTCATTCTTTCTCTGACAGATGAAGAGCAGCAGCTGCAGTGTGCACGTCTGGAGCAGGAGGTGCAGCATCTGCAAAACGAAGCAGAGAAGCAGCAGCGCAGGAGTGAGGCCCTGGAGACCACGCTGAAGTCCACACAGACGCACAGCCAGCAGCTGTGGATCGAGCTGCAGCGGAAGAGCGCATATGTGGAGAAGGTTGAGCGTCTACAGGGGGCTTTGGCTCAACTGCAAGCAGCCTGTGAGAAGAGAGAAGGGCTGGAAATTCGCCTGCGGACACGGCTTGAACAGGAACTGCGCAGTCTACGAAATCAGCAGGTACTAAGGCAAATACACACAAACTACACTACTCAAAATGGATGCTTTAACTGCAGAGGAAACATCTTGGTCTCCCAGACTGGTATGGCTTGCTGGTTTTAGATGGGTTTTGGGAACTGGGAGACCAACTAGACTAGCTTAAACCAGCTTAGACTAGTAAACTATCTTAGGCATGTTTAAGCTATTTTTGTATTTATTTATTTTTTACTTTTCCTTCCAGAGACTTAAATCAATACATTAAACAATCTCAAAACTGGTTTGTTTTTCTTGTCCACAGAGACAGCCTCAGCCAGTCAGTGGAATGTCCCATATGAGTGTGTCCACTCTACAGGAGCTTCTGCGTGAGAAAGAAGAGTGCATCCTGTCCCTGGAGGCTGACAAGACACGCTGGGAGCAGAAATACTTGGAGGAGAAGACCATGAGGGAGTTTGCGTTGGATGCTGCTGCCACCGCTGCAGCTCAAAGGTAAAATAGAAGTTCAGTCAAGACTAATTCTGTCATATGAATACTTTGACTTGAATACTTTGAATGAATACTTTAATTAACTTATAGACAACTGAAGCAATCTATTGGTGTTGGCAGTATAGTTCTGTTCTGGGAAAACTCTCCACCCATCCATGTAGCCATGCATAGACAGAGTGGGAAGTGCAGCAAAAAACAAAGAACAGATCCAGCAGAATTAAGATACAACATTGTACTATTATTTACATTTCTGGCAGGGCAACATGGTACAATTGTTCATTTGTATAATAGATTAAATGGGCACATTGAAGATAGGAATTGTTGTCTAAGAGCAAAGAACAACAAGACAGATGTAGAGAAAACTAAAGGCAAAGCTGCCATACAAGAAGTGGAGCTGGGGATGGAGGAGGGTATTAAGTGCAGCTTGCATCCATGCAATGGAAAGGCAGCTAAGGCAATTAATAAATGGAGGACTTAAATAGAACCGCTCTGATAAGCATCTGAATTTTATTGGTTGACGTTATGATCAGCTGAGCGTCAGCTGATTGCAGCTTGACTAACGTGACCTGCCTGAACTGACGCTATGTTTGATATCAGTGTCAGGCTCTTCTAAACATTTCGGTAGTTGACACTTAACATGTCCCTGGACTTAATTTTATGAATGTCAAGAATTTAGGTTTACATTTATTTGAATGTATAAGGGAAAGTGTATATAAAAGCTGCATGTACACTAATTACAACACAATCATCCAAATGCAATTTAAAATAGTTTTAGATAGAGTACAGCATGTCACACCACATTTTTGAGCCACTTTCTAATCAGTTTTTCTCCCTAAACTTCATAGAGACACCACCATCATCAACCATTCACCCTGCCATTCCTCCAACAGCAGTTTTATTGAGGAGCTTCCATCATCTGAGCACAGGAACCAGGAGGTAGAGAACAGGTAGGAGATCCACCCACATTCCATCTAACTAATTAATACATTTCAATTTAGTTTGCTCACACTGCTACTCTACTGTGCACACTGTTTAATTAACAATTTTGGATCAATTTTGTCAGGATTCGTGCTCTGTACACCCAGATCCTGGAGAAGGACACAGTTATTGACATCCTAAAGAAGAGGCTGCAACAGGAGCAGGGGAATGGAGAGTTAGGACGCCTCCGCCCAGCCACTTCTGTGCCCTCCATCAGCACCTTACATCACACTGAGACATGCATTGGCCAGGGCAATGGTCAGTGTCTGAATGTTAACTCTACCATTAGTGTTTACTTGTAATTTACTAATGGATATGGACATTTGTAAAGAATTTGGATTCAATAATGATATAGCTGAGTAGAATAAGGTCTTAAAACTGTAATAACAAGCTTGTATGGGTCTTTTCCAGGGAAGAGTCATTCAGATGAACAGACAGCTGGTACGTCATGTTCCAAACTCGCTCTGGTAGCAGCCCGGGGACAGTCTGAGCCAGTTTACTCAGAGAAACACACCACAGATCAAGCCCCCACCACAGAGTCCAACTCCAGTGAGTACACAAAAACTAAGACTAATACACATGCACAAGTACACAGGTCAACTGTGCTGCAGCTAGAATGATAGTATACCTGGAATTCTACCATTTTCTGTTGCATTTATGTGTGGTAGATTGTTTTACTCCATGCAGTAACAAAAAGGCTACCTAGCACCAGTGTCAAAAATTAATCTTTTTATAAAAGAGCATTACACTCAAAAAACAACAATTTTTAAGTTTACTCAATCCTCCCTTGTTCATATTACTCAAAAAATACCTGTAAGCAAGTTAACTTATTTTAACTGAGTTGTTTCAACAAAAAAGTGTCTTGTCAGATTTACTTAATGCATTTGTGTTGGGACAACATAAATATTTTTGTTGGCTTTTACTGAAACTGCAGTGATTTGTGGTTCCCAACATGCTTTGCACAAAACTGGATGGAGAGAGTAAATGTTGAAATTAAGTGTTATTTTATGTTTTTTTTGCAATATGAATATAAGGGGAAAATAGTTAATATTTAATGTTTGTTATGTTGAGATTCAGAACAGTTTCTGTAATGTTGGAAGTTTGGGGGTTACTACTGTGGTGAAAAGTGGAGCTTGAGCATAGGTTGAGGAAGACAAATACTTCATACTTTTATGTTGCTTAGTCCAATTAGTTATTTTTGTGCTGCTCACAACAGAGTGGTAAGAATATACTTTGTTGAGATTCATGCTAAAACATTTACCATGCCAACGCGAACTGTTGCCAGCCAATTGTTAACTGAAAGTATAAAGTGTTGAAATAATGTATGCAAGTTCAATGCTTATTATCAAGTAAAATAAAAATAATAATAATACGTAAAACTAACAAATCCGAATGGTTTGCATTTACTCAAAAAGCTTTTGTCCAATTTACTTGAATTTCTTTAGTTCATACAACTGAACTGTGGCTTGTTGGAACTACTCAACACTGTTGCGTGGAACCACTTGCCACAGCTTTTTTAAGTAAATCCCACAGTTTATTTTTAGTGTAGTTGTCCTCTGGATATGATTTTCAGGGTCATTTTTAACTTTTTCTAACAATATAAATCACCTTTTATGGTGCCATTCTTTAATCCAAAATACTTTCATTGAATCAAATCATCAAAATAAATTCTCAATCTGAATAATTAGATTGTCTGCAATAATTTGTTTTGCAATATGCAATCATTTGTATAACTAAGCCTAGAATGGAATATTAAGAACTGTATCATATGTTACTGTACAAATAATAATGATAAAAAACAGGAATTCGTGTCACTTTTTGTCTCGAGCCCCCATCAATTCCTGACCCTGCATACAACCCTCTCTACGCTGTATACCTGAGTTTATTTGAAAGAGGCCTTCTGGTTTAGTCTAATTGTGCTGTTAGCTGATTAACCAAATCAGTAACTGTATGTATTCCCCCATTCTGTGATAATGGGCTTAATTTTGATGTTACCTTTTTCACAGATAACATGCAGCAACCATCTCCACCTATGGATCTCTTCAAGGGTTTGGATGATATGGAGGCTGAAGCAGTGGAGATCTTCATATGATGAAGAGCAAACACTTGGACAAATGCATGCCAGATGAACTGCCCTGCAAAATATATGCATTTAACCTGTATGAGAAGGTCTCAGAGAGATTCAGACTAAATGGCACCACACCACTATATTGTGTTGAATCAAGCAAATAGCAGAGCTGCTCAGAAGTCTCATATGAATGAGGGAGCAGAGCTCTCCTCACACAATAAACTGAATGGATGTTTTGTGCAGTCTGAATGGAAAGTTTGTCAATGTTCAAGAATCCAGCAGGGTACAAACTCCCAAATTATCAACCTTTTGAGGGTTTTGGGGGCTACAGAAGACTGGCTATCCTCCTGGCTAACTTTCTATTGCTTACCTCTTTCCTCTGAAAAGAATTCACCAATGCATTGTCCCTTCTCTCACCAGACCTGTGGTAACTTCACCACATTCTAGTTTCATTGACTTTCTCATTGAGGCTGAGGCTCTCGCATGTACTTTTTCCACCCCACCCTTATTGATTGTTATAAATGGGAACATTTTTCTCATGTTTTTCTATTTATGACAGCAACGCCCTTAAGCAAAGAGATTATTTTACATTCTACACAGCAGGAGAGGCCTCGTTGCATTTATATAAATGAAATGCTAAATACTGCCACATCAATGCACAAGACAAAACAAATTACATAGAAGACTAAAAGAACTCTGTCAGAGAGAGTTTTTTTTTTTTTTTTTACTATATAATATACTATTGCTTTCCTGTATTTTGTTTTTGAATGTGTATGCTCTCAAATAGCACCTTTGCTGGTCAAGGTGTCAGAGATAGCATTGTATTATGCTATGAACAGCTGCATTCTGTTGTTTACAGTTACTATGTTTCAAAGTAAATTGTTAATATATTTTGTAACATATATTTTGTGTTGTTGGAATTTAATGCTGAGGATCGGATGCCAAAAAGCATTTCAGTAAAGTTGTGTGTTCCAAACACACGACCAAGGGTTGAGCTCTCCTATTTAATCCACGAAAGATGTGAATGTTCTGAAACATTTCATGAATTCACAATAAAACTATTAATATATAGAAAAAAATGAAATATGCATGTCTTTATGTCAAGCCTCTGGGAAATGTTTTGTCAGGTTTAGAGAGTAACACTTACTGGATTTCATCCCATTTCTCACATCCTCCATTGTATTATTCTAGCTCCTCTCTCACACATAAGAGTCAGAGAAAGGTGAGTAATTATGAGTTAATGCCAGTGAGGAGCATTCCAGCTCACATGTTTCAACAGAAAAAACCTCACACTATTGCCATAAGGCTCACCTTTAACAGCATTTTCGACTGAGCTATCCTGAGGCATTCAGAGACAAATATTTTGCTTTTGAGAGATAGAACAAAGCGTAAATCGCTTAGAGCTGACTTAATAAACACATGTAGACTGACACTGAATTGATGTCATTCACTATGTTTACCAATATGGGAGAAAGTAATCTGTATTAGTTGTGCTTTTGCATTTTTATACTATCTGATCATTGTGACATTTATCATTGGTATCTCAGACACGCATGAAAAAGTTGTTTGTGGGTGGACCTACTATCAGTCAGTTGTTCACATAGTAGCAAGGCATGCTAGCACTCAACTGTGTGAAGGCAGCTCATGTATAAACCATTGTGCAATATGAGTAAACGGAAGGGGAGTGAAACACTGTGTATGTACGGTATATGTATGTTTGTGTACTTTTCTAACAATAAGGGCCAAAGAAAGACTGAAACAATGTGTCTAAAAGGGGTTGGGTTGATGTTAGGAATATAATTATAGGCCTACTTTATTTTAATTAGTGTATTTTAAGAACAATAGAAGCCAATAGGAAGTCTTGACACTTATATGTACATGTTTATGTGGACTTATGAGTTACAGTACGGACAAGCTGTTTTTATACAGGCTGCATCAAAAGATAAATGGCAGAAATGTGCTGTTGTCACTGGAATGCTTACGTTTCACCTTTAACATACAGGAGCCACAAGCTGAAATTACATTAAGTGATACTGAACAAACTCATTAAGGTACAACAGAGGAGCACTGGTGCATTGAACAAGTAAACATCTTGATATTATCTAAGCAAATTATTCTATAATATGTTAGGATGGTGTATTATACTTAGTATTTCATAAATTAAAGTCTGATTGAGGAAGGCATTTCAGGAATTCAGGCCTCAGAAGGGTGCTAAACAGGGAACAATGGAGGTCATAACAAGAGGCATTGATGTCACATACAAATGCGCATGGTAAATATGTAAGAGATGACTGTCATATTGCCAACAAGCATGTGAATTTAAAAACATGTTACCACCCAGATCATTTCTCCTGAATCACAACAAATTGCAGCCTCTATGATAGAGAACACAGTTTCTTTTTAAAAGATCTACAACCCCAATTCCAAAAAAGTTGGGACAGTTTGAAAAAATGAGTAATTTGTAAATTATAATTACACTTTGCTATATTGAAAGCTCAACAACTACACATTATATGAGTATACACATTATATTATATACCTTGTGAATTTCATAGTTTTTTTTTTTTTTTAATGTGCAGTAATTTCAAATCAGATGATTGCAACACACTCCAAAAAAGTTGGGACAGTTTTAACTTGCATCTGTGGATGCAGTGGCGAATGGTGTTGACTAACAAAGGTTTACTAAAGTAATCCCAAGCCCATGTTCATGCTATCCATTACAGATGAATGATGTTTTTTAAGACAGTGATGTCTGAGGGATCAGAGATCACGCGCATTCAGAATTGGTTTTCGTCTAGCCCTTTACGCACCGAGATTTGACCATATTCCTTGAATCTTTTAAATATATTGTGCACTTTAGAGGGTGAAATGCCCAAAATCTTTTCAATATGTCTTTGGGTAACATTGTTCTCAAAGTGCTGGATTATTTGCTGAAGCATCTGTTGGCAAATTGACAAATCTTAAACGATCCATGCTCTTGAAGGACTATGACCCCGAAGTTTGAATCCACTTGTGAAAATGTTTCTATTTTGCATTTTTCTAATTTAATCGTTTATTTTTCATTACATATGATATTATCAGCGTAACAGTTTGAGTGAAAAATGTGTGCAAAACCTGATGATTATGATATGATCCTGCATGTGAATTTTCACAGAGCATCTTGTGAAAATGCATTAATGAAAGAAAACCTGTGCTTTTGTACAAAATGAGTTAACACAGTTAATGTCACAAATTTGCTTATTTGATTACTGATCACGAAATTGTGTGGAATCTTAAATATTTCTTATATTATGTCATTTTAATCATGTCATCAATAGCAGGGCCGGCCCAGGCTCAGTTGGCACCCTAGGCGAGATTTTTGATTGGCACCCCCCAACACCACATGTTCACATGATCTGTCACTGAAAATGACAGCAAAATGCTGCACCTGCAGATTAGGACATACATTGATGCAGCATTTTGTGTGTTTGCTGGGATTCAAGGAAATCTGCTTGCCAATTTACAGTATTAGTCATATTCAGTTGAGCAGAGGTGAGCAATTATTTTGGTACAGGGGCCACATCAGCCGTTAAGTAGAACATGGAAGAGAGAAGATAAAAAGTTCTGCATAGTTGTATCTTTTAATCCCAGAAGTAGAAGTGCACTCATGCACTCAATGAATGACACAATTTTCTGAAGTGTATACAGACTGATGGGACCATTCTGCGATTGCTTGAAGTTTTGCTGCTACTTTTCTATCATGTGTTAGTAAAACTGAATAAAGGCTGAGAATAATTATTAATTGTTTATTTTACCATACTTCAATGTAGTGGTAATTTAGTATTCAATTTAACACTCTACATCAGGAGTCGAAAATTATAGATTCTAAAATCTTATTATAATGTTGGCTGCAAAGTGGACTCGTTTGCTTGTTTTATTCTGAAAACATTATCAACCAGTTTACACGCTCATGCGTCATGATATGGGTCTCGTCAATGATTTGTTTGGCATCCCATTCAGCACACAACTGAAAAAAACCGGCTGCATGACACTGATGAATGATTACTGCCAGAGTATCATTCACATACAGGTGTGAGGGACTTCAGCATATTACAAAGAACACAAAGAACAAACATTTCCCATGTGAGAAATGGGATGAAATCCAGTAAGTGTTACTCTCTAAACCTGACAAAACATTTCCCAGAGGCTTGACATAAAGACATGCATATTCCATGTGCAAATGATGGGAATATCTACTGGGATTTTACTAAAGTTCATCACTGAAAAGGTTTGCTCGCAGACTTGGCACTAAACAGCACACGCAGCATCACGAATGGACACGGAGTGGCTGCATCACACTTTTCTTTTAGCATAATATTACACTCTTGAGCGCTACGTTTTTTATTTTATTTATTTTTTTGAAGAGGAGAGAGAGAGAGCATTCACACTCGCATACATGGTTGCCAGAGTGCATAAATTGAGAAAAGGTGAAATATTTCCTATTTGTGCAAGTATAAATCTCTGGTTGAGGTGTTGCATCTATTATCTGGCAACCCTGAGCATACTGTATTAAAAGCTTGTGGATGCGCGATAGGTCCTAAAGCCAGATAAATGAAAGATCTAATAAAAAAACATTCATGATAAATCGACCCACGGACAGTAGTTTGCTCTGGTCTGCAATTGAGGGTGCTCTATGGTTCGTTTGAGGGTGCTTAGCGTGAATGCTTTAGACTACAGTCCTAATCATGGTCTCTTTTAAAAGAAGACACAGGAGTTTTTTGGTGAAGTGAAAGCAAGCAGCAATATAACTGAAATTAAAACAACATACAGTGCATCCGGAAGGTATTCACAGCGCTTCACTTTTTCCACATTTTGTTATGTTACAGCCTTATTCCAAAATGGATTAAATTAATTATTTTCCTCAAAATTCTACAAACAATACCCCATAATGACAATGTGAAAGAAGTTTGTTTGAAATCTTTGCAAATTTATTAAAAATAAAAAACGAAAAAAAAAAAAATCACATGTACATAAGTATTCACAGCCTTTGCTCAATACTTTGTTGAAGCACCTTTGGCACCAATTACAGCCTCAAGTCTTTTTGAGTACGATGCTACAAGCTTGGCGCACCTATTTTTGGGCAGTTTCTCCCATTCTTCTTTGCAGGACCTCTCAAGCTCCATCAGGTTGGATGGGGAGTGTCGGTGCACAGCCATTTTCAGATCTCTCCAGAGATGTTCAATCGGGTTCAAGTCTGGGCTCTGGCTGGGCCACTCAAGGACATTCACAGAGTTGTCCCGTAGCCGCTCCTTTGTTATCTTGGCTGTGTGCTTAGGGTCGCTGTCCTGTTGGAAGATGAACCTTCGCCCCAGTCTGAGGTCCAGAGCACCCTGGAGCAGGTTTTCATCAAGGATGTCTCTGTACATTGCTGCATTCATCTTTCCCTCGATCCTGACTAGTCTCCCAGTTCCTGCCACTGAAAAACATCCCCACAGCATGATGCTGCCACCACCATGCTTCACTGTAGGGATGGTATTGGCCAGGTGATGAGCGGTGCCTGGTTTCCTCCAGACATGACGCTTGCCATTCAGGCCAAAGAGTTCAATCTTTGTTTCATCAGACCAGAGAATTTTGTTTCTCATGGTCTGAGAGTCCTCCAGGCGGGCTGTCATGTGCCTTTTACTGAGGAGTGGCTTCCGTCTGGCCACTCTACCATACAGGCCTGATCGGTGGAGTGCTGCAGAGATGGTTGTTCTTCTGGAAGTTTCTCCTTCTCCACAGAGAAATGCTGGAGCTCTGTCAGAGTGACCATCGGGTTCTTGGTCACCTCCCTGACTAAGGCCCTTCTCCCCTGATCGCTCAGTTTGGCCGGGCGGCCAGCTCTAGGAAGAGTCCTGGTGGTTCCAAACTTCTTCCATTTATGGATGATGGAGGCCACTGTGCTCATTGGGACCTTCAATGCTGCAGACATTTTTCTGTACCCTTCCCCAGATCTGTGCCTCAATACAATCCTGTCTCAGAGGTCTACAGACAATTCCTTGGACTTCCTGGCTTAGTTTGTGCTCTGACATGCACTGCTAACTGTGGGACCTTATATAGACAGGTGTGTGCCTTTCCAAATCATGTCCAATCAACTGAATTTATCACAGGTGGACTCCAATCAAGTTGTAGAAACATCTCAAGGATGATCAGTGGAAACAGGATGCACCTGAGCTCAATTTTGAGTGTCATGACAAAGGCTGTGAATACTTATGTACATGTGATTTTTTTCATTTTTTATTTTTAATAAATTTGCAAAGATTTCAAACAAACTTCTTTCACGTTGTCATTATGGGGTATTGTTTGTAGAATTTTGAGGAAAATATTGAATTTAATCCATTTTGGAATAAGGCTGTAACATAACAAAATGTGGAAAAAGTGAAGCTCTGTGAATACTTTCCGGATGCACTGTAATAGGAGTTTATTTTAAAGAACATGCACTGCACTTAACTTGCACTAAACTTAAATAAAACAAGCAAAAAATGGCCCACAGTGTCCGTGCCAGTTAAGAGGTTCTAAATAAGCTATTTCAAAGTAGTAAATAAACATCAATGGCTGACATGAACAGTCATTAACTTTTGATTCTTAAATTTATATTGCTCTTTTTTCTGCTCCTCTTCTTTGTGCCGCTTCCTGCCTTGTGCACCTGATAATTTGGTTCTTTTTTAACTAACTTTGTCCACATATGATAAGGATCCGATTATAATATAATCGCGTAGCGCTAGTGCTCAATATATGGGTAAAGAGGCGCACAGTCGTCACGAGAAGGGCGCACTTTCGAGAAAAGAAAAAAAAAACTCTCTTGCAGTGCCTCTCTGTCATTTTGTGCCCTAGGCAAGCGCCTATGTCGCCTAAGACATGGGCCGCCCTGATAACACATTATAAACCATTAATAGTAACTGAGGTGTTACTTGTCAGTTAGTAATGAATACTCAGGAGTTTGTTCCTACATTTTATCAATTTAATCAAACAGAAAGTTAACAAACCTTCACAGACATTCAAAAATAAATTTCTGGCATTAAATTCATGAATCATTAAAGTAATTGAACATAACTGCATACTAAACACAATGTCTTTTTGCAAACCTTTAGCAGGATAATGCTTTTAATGGCTGGTGCTCATGGTTACTACATGTTTTAAAAGTCTTATCTCTTAACATAAATTAAAATAATGAATCAAGATAAATATTAAAATTATGTGTTTAAAGGACAAGTGTGTTGATCTCCACAAGGCTTCAACAGAAAACCAGAGAAAACCATCGTGCAGCTATGGAGCAGAATTGCACTCGATCACCACAGCAGTCCCTTAAATGAGCGCATGTCAAATTTACATACTTATGCCTCTATTACGTTTTTCAAGAATTATATATATTTTATAGCAGTTCTGACAGGCTGTGTGGGCATTGCTATTTACACTTAATGCAAATAATTATTTAGCTATACTGAACTTGTGGTAGGGGGTACCCTGGTGGTCGTGGGGACCTATACAGCTGCTTATGTCGCTTATTAGGTAGGGCCAGCACTGAATACCATACAACAACAATTTTTTAACAACGGCATAGAAAAACTGATGAATATAATTTGGAATAGTTGTAGGAATAGTAATATATGATTAATTGAAACGTCTCCATTGTGTGATAGAAAAAGCTTTTCTACTATTCCCCAGCATTGCATTAAAAAATAATAATAATAATAATATTTGTCTCAGATTTATGAAAGTTGATATTTTTGGGAAATTTAAACATCAGTAAACATGCTGTCAAATACTTAGTTGGAAAATTCAAACATTTCTTCCAAAAGTTTTAGCAATTGTTATGCATTTTTTTTTCCTGCCAAAACCTGTTGTGATAAAGTTAATAATATAATTTATTGTTATGTGTAGTTTTTACCCATTTTAATGAATATTATATATAATTTAATTGCTTTAAGCATACGTTGCAATTCTGCTTTGCTTGGTCTCTTGAGGGTTAAATACAATTCCTGAAACAGACAGATTTAACACCGAGCTGTGTGTGTAAGGACCAACATGCTGGTACCATTATACTGTAGCTCTTGCTCCTTATAAAAAAAGATGAAATATTACTGTCATGATTCACTGTTGTTTCGCCTTATGTTTTGCCCATGTCATCTGATTCCCATGGACTACACTTCCCATAATTCCCTACCCTCATCACTGCCAGCTGTTCCCTATTGTTCTCACCTGTGTTTCATTTCCTCATTTACCCCTGTGTATATAATGCCCTGATTTCTACCCAGTCTTTGGGAGTTGGTGTGTTTTTCTCTCCTGTTCTTATGTACCAGTTCCCATTGTGGATGTTTTGTTTGTTTGTTTGTTTGTTTGTTTGTTTGTTTGTTTGTTTGTTTGTTTGTTTGTTTGTTTGTTTGTTTGTTTGTTTGTTTGTTTGTTTTATTTCCTAGTTCTTAGTTCAGCCTTGTACTTTTACTTTATTTCTTTATTAAACTTCTTTAGCCGCACCTAGATCCTGCTCTTGTGACTTCCTTCGAATCGTTACAGAACAACTCACCACACAAATGGATCTAGTGGCATACTTCGTCCAACTGAGCCAAGCAGGTTTATCTATAAGGGAATACTCCCATTTTTTTCACCACCGTTGCCAGCCACACAGGATTTGATGATTCCACCCTGAAATCCATATACCGGATCGGACTCACAGCTTGCCTGTGGAGGGAATTACCGGAGACCAGAAATTACACATGGGAGGAATACGTGAAGCTAATTCTAGAAACTCTCGCTTCAGAGGATCCTCCTCTCTCACTCCAGATCCCGGCTTCTGAGCCTTCCACGCCTGAGTCCACTCCACGCCATGTCACAACCATGCCACAGTCTGCTCCACGCCAAGTCACAGCCAAGTCTGAGTCTGCTCCACGCCATGTCACAGCCAAGCCTTCTGCAACTCCTTGCTCCAAGCCTCCTGCGGCCCCTGTCTCAAAGCCATCCACGGCCCCTGTTTCCAGGTTGAATGATCCGCCACTGATGTCGGTACGTAGGGCCATGAAGACCCTTCCTCACAAATTGTCAGTGCCCACGCCTGCAACGAGCCAGCGCCCACGCCTGCCACGGCCAACGAGCCAGCGCCCACGCCTGCCACGGCCAACGAGCCGACGCCCACGCCTGCCACGGCCAACGAGCCGACGCCCATGCCTGCCACGGCTAACGAGCTGGAAGCCTCGTCCGTCCCAGAGCCGGCGTTGCCAGCCTCGTCCGTCCCAGAGCCGGCGTTGCCAGCCTCGTCCGTCCCAGAGCCGGCGTTGCCAACTTTGGCCATCCTGAGGAGGAGGAGGAGGAGAAGAAAGGCTTCTACTTCCAAGTCTCTTCCCGTGTTCACGACCATGGAGGTTGTTTCCAAGTCTCTGCACATGTTCGTGACCACGGAGGTCGTTCGCGAGTCTCTGCCCATGCTCATGACCACAGAGGTCATCCCCGAGTCTCTGCCAGTGTTCACGACCACAGAGGTCGTTCCCAAGTCTCTGCCCATGCCCACAACCACAGAGGTCGTTCCCGAGTTTCAGCCAGTGCTCACGACCACAGAGGTCGTTCCCGAGTCTTTGCCCATGCCCATGACCACAGAGGTCGTTCCCCAGTTATCCAGGACTCTTTGCCTCGAGCCTCCCACGGCTCTGCCTCCCACGGCTTCACCCCTCGAGCCTCCCATGGCTCTGCCTCCCACGACTTCACCCCTCGAGCCTCCCACGGCTCTGCCTCCCACGGCTTCACCCCTCGGGCCTCCTACGGCTCTGCCTTCCATGGCTCCACCCTTGGAGTCTTCCACGGCTCCAGTCTCTAGTCTATGGCCACCTCCCAGGTCTCCTGACCCTATCTCGACCCTGTGGTCGCCACCCAGGCCTCCTGACTATGTCTTAGCCCTGTGGCCACCAACCAGGCCTCCTGATCCAGTTCCTACCCTGAGGTGGTCTCCTGGCCGTCCACCTGATCTGCTATGGTCTCCTGGGTCTCCTAGCCATCCGCCTGATCTGCTTTGGTCTCCTGGGTCTCCTGGCCGTCCGCCAGATCTGCTCTGATCTGCTCTGGTCTCCTGGCCGTCCGCCAGATCTGCTCTGATCTGCTCTGGTCTCCTGGCTGTCCTCCTGGTCTGCTCTGGTCTCATGGCCGTCCGCCTGATCTGCTCTGGTCTCCTGGGTCCCCTGGCCGTCCTCCTGATCTGCTCTAGCCTCTTTGGTCTCCGGCTCCATCTTGGCTCTGCCTCTTGGGGGGGGGGGGTTTATGTCATGATTCACTGTTTCGCCTTATGTTTTGCCCTTGTCATCTGTTTCCCTGGACTACACTTCCCATAATTCCCTGCCCTCATCACTGCCAGCTGTCCCCTATTGTGTATATAATGCCCTGATTTCTACCCAGTCTTTGTGAGTTGTGTCTTTCTCTCCTGTTCTTATGTACCAGTTCCCATCGTGGATGTTTCGTTTGTTTTATTTCCTAGTTCTTAGTTCAGCCTTGTTCCTGAGTTTTCCATGTTATTTTTGTACTTTTAAATTATTTCTTTATTAAACTTCTTTAACCGTACCTAGATCCTGCTCTTGTGACTTCCTTCAAATCATTACAGTTACTTCATAATAATGTGGTAGATTATCTTGTCTTAAACTCGGTATCAGAAAGCATAATGTACAGTTTATAAATCATAACAGTGACTTTTAAACTGATAACAGAGACAAAGAGAGAAAACTCCATTCCATCATGAGTTCATGACCTTGGTCTATAAACACTGTGATAGTATTCATATGTGGTTTCAATATTTGCTATAAACCATTTTTGGCCAAAAAACATTTAAAAAAGCAAATATGATGATGGCACTGAGACACTGGATGGTAATACCTAAACAAACACAAATGTAACTCCAGGTAAACTTATGTAGCAGAGAAAATCCTCTTGTTTGGAATGAAAAGGTTTATCATTTTTTTTCAGCCTGTATGGGAACTGGGGAACAAGTGGGCTACACTGCAATTAATATTATTTATAAGCACAATGCAGGCCTTTTCCTCTTCCACAGACATAGCTTTGAAATGCTGCCAACATTCTTTCGACCTTAGAGAATGTTTTTTTTTTTTACCTTGGGTTTCTTCCTTGACATGAACAAAGTAGAGGGCTGTGGAACATTTAAAGGGTCAAAGGGCACATTCCAGCTGAAGCTCAAGGGGCTTATTGCTGTTATAAAACAAAGGCAATAACATAAAGACACCTTATTTTCAATAAACAGTTACATTTACTATTATTAATAATCAGAATATACAGTTCTTCCACCGAGGCCACGTCCACAGTAAGGCCAGAAACATAATTTATGCAAGTATGGGTATGCAGATCCAAGCACTTGGCCAATGAACTGTCTTGTTAAATATGTACAAATGCATTCCTGCTTTACTGTCGTGGTAACAAACTTAGTACTCAATAGGGCGATAGAGTTACCTTCAAAAGTCTGTGCTTTTAAACTGGATGTGTTATTATTCAGATAAATTGCTATATACAGTATATATATACCATGGTCTGTTCGAATACCCTATTCTGATTGGATGGAATTTGTGGGTTGAAACCATTTAATGCACAGGTAGTTCCAGTCTTTTTTAATCACCATTCTATATTAATGCGCCTTCTCTGCTGTCCTTCATAATTACATATTGCGACAGTTTTATGGCTCTGTTCAAATGAACTCCAGACACAAATATAGTGTCAGAGCTGGGATTAACCATCACATCACAAAACAACATCAAGTCATACAGTGCCATTGTTAAATCAACTGTGAAGCTACAGGAAACATGGACAAGACAACAGTGTTAATCAACCCGTATGGTTTGACATTCAGCTGTTTTGCACGAGGTAACCGGGACCCATCAAATGAGTCTTCCACTGCCCAGCAAGATGATTCATATTGTAATATGATAAATATTAATCTAAAATGGCTGCCCTGCTCAACATGTGTGCCTATAACCACTAGAGGCGCCCAGCGATCACACGTCGCTGACTGAAGCTCTGAATGGAGATTGTTTCATAACATGCAGCTTATTATTGTTTTGAAATCGAGCAATGCCACATCGTAATTGTATTCTTAATTCAATTAATCGTGCAGCCTTAATGGATACCATGTGGATGTCTCAGAGGTTAAAGTCTGCAGGATTAGAGTGCTTTGGATGATTTTCTCCTCATGAACAGTAAGTGCAACTTTTACAACTGTCACATCAGCAATGAATAGGAATTGAATATTACATGTTCTCAGGAGTGCCAACCATTCTACATTATATGACTCTAATTATTTCTGGATTGAGTAATTAAATTCACAGTTTTTAAAGAGTGGTTTGTCTCCAAAAAACTATAATATTGCATTACTTCATCTTGTCTGATTTAGAACAGACAGAACTCTAGGTCTAACAACCTGGAGATAAAGTTAACTGTAATTGTTATTCTTCCCATCAAAATTTGCACTATAAAAATCAAGGACAGCTGTAACTAATCAATGCTAGCAAGGGACCATGGTATAAGCAGGATAATCCACAGCTATGTGTGTGTTAAGCTATTTGAATGCACTTCGCGGAGGTAACCACCTGACGCTTTGTCGTACATTAAAATTATTTAACACACACCTAGTGTGTAATATCCCTTACATATATTTAATTTACTTGCTCAACAATATTCTCTTTAAATTGTTGCTCCACCATGACAGTAATTGAAAGAGAAAACACATTGTAGATACAGATAGTTTAAACTAATGTTCGCTATATCGGCCCTTGGAGCAACATTGAGAATGCAGTGCATACTTGCGTTGTGTTATGAATTGCAGTCTGACACATTTTGGAACGCAACAGTACATGAAATCGAGATCAAGCCTCTGTATTTACATACTTTCATAGAGTATGTTTTGGGCCTTAATATGTTTTTGGTTTAAACGTTTTCCTTAACCAAAAATATAGAATTTTAAAAACGCTCTCTAGTACCACACACTTTCGAAAACACTAATGCTAAGAAAAGTAAAATAGAGTTGGGCGGGGCCCAAGTAATATAGTACATTATCCTAACTGTAGGAGTTTGCAGTTGCCAAGCAACCAAATAATTTGGCGCATCAATACAGAATGTGTGGTAACAGTGTGCATTTATAGTCATTTTACAACTGCTTCGAATGTTGCTCATGCAATCAGACTTTTTCTTCGCGATTATTGATTTCAATAATAATTTTGAATACATTTGAGTGCATGATAATCCACTTTACAAATCAGAGTGGAAGAATTTGGGACCACTGGTGTTTGTCTAAAAACAACATGATTAAAAATTACACAACTATCCAGTTTGGATAGTTTGAATTTTGGGTCACAATGACCAGCCAAGAACCAAACAATGTGGGGAAATAAGATTAATTTTCAAATTCATAACAGAGGAAACCATTAGTTAGGGTAGCTTCAAAAAAAACAAAGGATCATAATTCACAACCATCTATTCTTTTCTTCTTCTTTTTTAACGGGCTCCAACTGTAAAAACAAACAAACAAAAAAAAAATAAAAACTGTCCTGTTCATTGTTTGGCACATGCTGGTAGGATGTTTTGGTGTGCTTTCACGGTCAGAGTATATTGATTGCCTCATCCGCACACATTTCCAGCATTGATTGATGGCTGGATGGAATAACATTCAATACTTGGACTCTCCCTGAATTACAGATTTGAAACAGGCTGCAAAAGAGAAATAAATGAAAGCAACCTTCACTTCATATTTTTAAACTGTACCACAAACCAAAACATATCTCATGACTGAAGTAGTGTATGTGCAGTGTTGAAGAGCAGTAAAACCACAAGGAGCTACACACACCCCACTCATGACTAAAACTTTACCATCATGTCTGTTTGCATGGTTAGGAATGACAAGTCACGTTCATGGCAAAATTTTTCAGAACTGTTTTTTTTTTTTTTTTCTCTCCTCTATAGCCTCAGCACTTGGCCATCATTGACTTTGCTGGGTTTTTTAATTAGAAGAATGCGTTAATGCCTTCCTGATCAATTAATTAGCTTGGGTGTAGTGTGACATGATAGATCTCAATTTTTTATGATATTGAGAAATAAAGGAAATCAATACACATTACATACTGTACATACTGTATATATAGGTCAGTGATCTTCATCAGAGGTCCACCAATTATTGTTTGATCCCAAATTCATTTTTGTGAAAACATGAACTTGTGTTAGACAAAATAAATAAATAAATACAATATAAAAAATTTAGCTTAAACGTTAAGCTAAAACTTTATCTTAAGTCAAGAAGCTAAATATTAGCTAAATGTTTCATTGTCCCTCCCACATTAAAATGAATTAATACAGTAAAACATGAAGTATATGACTCTGAACATCTGTACTGATTATTTTAGTGGCTTTGCAATGTAAGCATCATAACAAAGTAGTCAAATACATGAATATGGTACAGTACTACACACATGAATTTATAGGCCAGGCTTAAAATGCAACACTTTATTTATACAATACAATACAGTATGTAACAGGGTGTCCCTGCTCCATTTCTCCATCCACCAAGGGGTACTTGGCATAAAAAAGGTTGAAGGCCCCTGATAAATGTAATTAATAAGCCAACAATACAACATATTTGGCTCCACAGTTTATAGACTGTAATGGGATGTAAAGAGACCAATTTCTTGACACACCACCCACCAGAACCCTAAGGTTTAAATTGTGAAAAAGAGCTTTGGCTCCAGACTGGATGTTTCATGTCACCCATCATGGTACATGAACACGTTTCTAATAACATAAGGCTCATGGTAGTGCAACAAAATGATTTTTAGGGCCATAGAGAAATGGATACATTTCTTAGGGATGATAAGAACAAAACGGTTTTTCTCTCACACAGTGGAATGTTGTTGTGTTTCTGACTTATACTGCTGATCCACCCAGGCACATTAGGAGCCTGCCCAGGGTCCTGTGTTATTATTTGGTAATAATGAGCACATGGCAAAGTGTGTGTCAGGGCCAGAAAGCGTGCTCCACACTTAATTACCATGATTGCTGTGGAGTATTCGTGTAGGATTTCCCAGTTTTAGCACAAGGCTTTCTTTCAGTTTCATGGAAAAGCTGAATTATGGTCAAGAGGCCAGGGGCTGCGAGAGGCACACTGGGGTATTTTTTGTTTAATGGAGGAATTAAATGGCAGAGAAGCAATGAAAATCCCAAAGTGGATTTGGAAGTTCATTCTACAGTATGTAGTTGAAAAATGATCTTAGCATTTACTTAAAATAAATTTTTTGTAAATTAAATTGAAAATGCTTTAAAATTTTCAGCAACCTTAAAGGGTTAGTTCACTCAAAAATGAAAATTCTCTCATCATTTACACACCGTCATGCCATCCCAAATCTGCTGAACACAAACAAAGATTTTTAGAAGAATATCTCAGCTCTGTAGGTTCATACAATGCAAGTGAATGGTGAACAGGCCTTTGAAGCTCCAAAAAGTAGATAAAGTCAGCATTAACAAATCCATCTCCAGTGGTTTAATCAATGTCTTCTGAAGTAATCCACTTGGTTTTCGGTGAGAACAGACCAAAATATAACTCCTTTTTCACTTTACATCTTGTCCCTGCAGTCTCTAGGCACGATCATGATTTCAAGTTTGATTACACTTACTAGTGCTAGATGCATGTGCAATGTGCTAGATGGTGCTATAGGAAGTGTAATTGAGCTTGAAGTCATGATCGCCAAGGAGACTGCTGTCAAGATGTACAGTGAAAAAGGAGTTATATTTTGGTCTGTTTTCACCCAAAAAGACATTGATTAAACCACTGGAGCTTTATGGATTACTTTTATGTTGACTTTATCTCCTTTTTGGAGCTTTTGGAGTTCACCATTCACTTGCATTGTATGGACCTACAGAGCTGAGATATTCTTCTAAAAATCTTCGTTTGTGTTCAGCAGAAGAAAGAAAGTCATACACATCTGGGATGGCATGAGGGAGCGTGTATGATGAGAGAATTTTCATTTTTGGGTGAACTAACCCTTTAACATTTAGATCTATTCAGTATATAAAAAAAATATTAATTTTTATAGCTTAAAATGGACCTCATTACTAAAATCAAAAACAAAATTAACAAAATTATACTAATTTAACAGTTCTGTAATGTTAACTAAAATATTAGTTAACCTCAACCTTGCTATTGTAATTATTTTTGAATTATATGTGAACATAAAACTAACGTCATGGTTACTTGAGTAACCTCCGTTCCCTGATGGAGGGAACGAGACGTTGTGTCGATGTAGTGACACTAGGGGTCACTCTTGGGAGCCCGAGGTACCTCTGGTCTTTGATAAAGGGCCAATGAAAATTGGCGAGTGGTATTTGCATGCCACTCTCCCGGACATATGGGTATAAAAGGAGCTGGTATGCAACCACTCATTCAGGTTTTATGCTGAGGAGCCGATATAAGGTCCGGCCATTTCAGCGGGTAGTTCAGTGTTGTGGCAGGAGGGACACAACGTCTCGTTCCCTCCATCAGCGAACGGAGGTTACACAAGTAACCATGACGTTCCCTATCTGTCACTCACTCGATGTTGTGTCGATGTAGTGACACTAAGGGTCTATATACGAAACGCCACAATTGGCTGAACTGTGTTACGTGAACTGGCGGTGTGTGGTGGGCAGACTACTGTGTGCCTCATAGCCAGCACACCAGGTCGACACGTAACCTCCCCCAACATAGTTATGAGTGTCGAACGGCCCTTTGGGGACAAGTTGACTACCCAAGAGATAGAGACAGGCTTAACCCAGTCGTGGCCTCTTTTACCCTTCTCTTTTTTCCACTCCCTAAAAAAGAAGGGGAATTATCTGACTGGGCCGCCAGGTCTAGTCGGGGGGTGTCCCTCCCAAGGGGAAGACACCGCGGAGACCACACCTCACCCATAGGGGGGGGATATTTAAGTGGAAGAATACATCACATGGTCTTTCCAACCATGTGGAGAGTCTTCAAGGTAGATCCTACCCAGCGGGGGAGGAGTTACTACAAACATGGAGACTGGGGCAGAGGGGCTCTGCCCAAGGAAGACGCAGTTTGCCAACAGGGAAACGATTTAGCGGAAGATATATATCGCATGGGGTTAGCCTTACAGGGAACTGCCACATGCAAAGCACCTACCCTTGCACAGGGTCTGTGCAAGTAGGCTCACTGGGGGAAACGCATATTTGCGTAGGTTAGGGGGCCAGCTGTGTGCCAGCGCGTCTATGCCGAGGGTAGCCTCGGTGAGGGCGTACCAGTGCGGGCAGTGGGAGGATTCTTGGGAGGCGAACAGGTCCAGCTGTGCCCGTCCGAATCGACTCCAAATCAGCTGGACCACCTGAGGGTGGAGTCTCCAATCTCCCCTGAGGGTAACCTGCTGTGACAGCGCGTCCACTGTAGTGTTGAGGTTGCGACTTGAAGTGCTGCTGACTCCAGAGGAGGAGATGGTGGGCGAGTTGTGACATACAACGAGAGCGCAGACTGCCTTGGCAGTTGACATATGCTACCATTGCCGTGTTGTCTGTCCGAACTAACACGTGCTTGCCCTGGATCAACGGCCGAAACCTCCGTAGGGCGAGTAGAATTGCCAACAACTCGAGGCAGTTGATGTGCCAATGCATTCGCGGGCCTGTCCAGAGCCAGTGCTGAATTGGCCTCATATGCATCAACCCCAGCGGGGTGGCCATCGCCGAGGATGCCATATGCCCCAGGAGCTTCTGAAAAAGTTTCAGTGGAACCGCTGTTTTCTGTTTGAATGCCTTCAAACAGGCCAGCACCGACTGGGCACGCTCGTTCGTAAGGCGCACCGTCAAGGAGACTGAGTCCAACTCCATACCGAGAAAAGAGATGCTCTGAACAGGGAAGAGCTTGCTCTTTTCCCAGTTGACCCGAAGCCCTAGTCGGCTGAGGTGTGAGAGCACCAGGTCCCTGTGGACGCCCTTGGCAACGAGCAGATGGGGTGTGGGATCTTGAGCCGCACCGGGCCAGGATGTGCTGGATTGCCTCCGTCTGCTGCTTCCCCGCCAAGAACTGCTGGGCAAAGTCCTCGATGTTGTCGCCTGGGAAATTGGGGCAGCAAGAAACCGTGTCTTGTCGGCCTCACCCATCTCGACCAGGTTGAGCCAAAGATGGCACTCCTGGACCACTAGTGTGGCCTTCGTCTGCCTGAGAGACTGCGCCGTGACCTTCGTCGCTCGGAGAGCGAGTTCGGTCGCCGAGCGCAGTTCCTGCATCAAATCTGGGGCAGAACTACCCTCATGCAGTGCTTTCAATGCTTTTCAACATGCAGGGCAGAGGCGGCTTGTCCAGCAGCGCTGTAGGCTTTAGCCATCAGGGACAACGTGAGCCTACAGGGCTTGGACAGGAGCTTAGGGCGTCCGCGCCAGGTGGCGGCGCTCTGCGGGCATAGGTGCACCGCGAGCGCCTTATCCACCGGGAGAATCGCCGTATAGCCCCTGGCTGCCCCGCCATCGAGGGTAGTGAGAGCGGGGGAACTGCAGAATCGGGGCCGGGCAGTTAAAGGTGCCTCCCACAATTTCATCAGCTCCTCGTGCACTTCCGGGAAGAATGGCATTGGAGCGGGGCGTAGCTGCTTTGAGCGGCGCCGTGAGCCCAGGAACCAATCATCAAGACGCGAGGGTTCAGGGGGTTCCACTCTAACCCGACGCTCGCGGCTGCCCGGGAAAGCATGTCCGTCATTTCGGCATCGGCCTGTGACTGGACAATCGTCCCCGAGGAGGGAAACCCAGCTGAGGCTTCTGCATCTGACTGGACAAGCCCGCTCTCCGATGCTGCGCTCGAGAGCTCATCATCTTCGCTGGCTCCGAACAAGAAGCCAGACTCGCCGTGAGACGAGCTGGCGAACTCATCCGGAAGCCCGATTGGGGCAGACGAGCGTGCCAGGGAATGGGAGGTCCGCGGGGGGATACCCAGCGGAGGCGATCCCATTGGGGTCCCCAAATCGCCCCCAGTGCTAGCCGCGCTGGCCTCATATCCGTAGGTAGAAGGACCGAGGCGGGGAGCCACTGGGGTAGCTAGATGCGACCGCAACGTTGCCATGGTCATGTTCTCGCAATGAGAACATGAACCATCCACAAACGCTGCCTCCGTGTGGGTCGCGCCCAGACACAAAAGACAGCGATCATGACCATCCGAAGTTGAGAGATAACGACCGCAACCAGGAATAACACACAATTGGAAAGTCATCTTTAAAAAGACATGCCATGTGTGCCGCTCTTTTAGAGAAATATATACTCTTTTAGAGGAAAAAAACTCTTTCAGAAAATATACTCTCTTGTTTTCTGCCGAAGCACCCAGGGGCGTTCTCTGCAGTGCACCAGTGCAGAGGGGGGAGAAGCCGCTGAAATGCGCCGTCAGATCCAGCAGAGATGAATGAACAGTAGAATTCAGCCAAATGAGCATGACCGTTTGGCTCCGAAGAGAAAATCTGAATGAGTGGTTGCATACCAGCTCCTTTTATACCTGTATGTCCGGGGGAGTGGCATGCAAATACCACTCGCCAATTTTCATTGGCCTTTTATCAAAGACCAGAGGTGTCTCGGGCTCCCAAGAGTGACCCCTAGTGTCACTACATCGACACAATGTCGAGTGAGTGACAGATAGGGAACCCATGTGCACCAAGTTATTGTATTGTAATTTATGATATGTTTTTTATGTACTCACACTGTATATACTACATAAAAAGATGCACTTTAAATTATGTAATATTTTATTTATTTATAAACTCTTTTACATAATTCATTGAAAATCAACAGAAGTCAATTACTTTGATTTCATATATTATTGTTAATATATGGTTGTTGTGTTTCTCAGTAGAAAGGAGTAGATAGCCTACTGTATATTAGGTAAATTAAAATTAAACTGTAAAAACACTGCCACCTAGTGTGAGATTGCAATGCAAAGTCAATGAGATGAAGGAATATTTATGCATATAAACATTTTATTTGAAATGTCAAAGTTACATAGAAGAATCCAAAATGAGCAAAAACATAATTGACTTATTGATGGAACTCTGCTAGTGATTGTTAATTGTTAAAAATGTGTCGTCCTTGAAACTGTTATTGAAAAACAGATATTAATTATTAATTATATTATGCAGTAAATAGCTCGAACTATTCACCACAAATGTTTGTTCTCTGCCAAAATTCATATCAGAATTATTATCTAAAGAAAATATTAGCAGACTGGAAAAAATGCTAATAAACCAAAAATTCTTATGCTACATGACAGGCTGATGATATGGCACATTCACATTCAAGTGAACATCTGATTTCTGGGAAGCACCACCGTCCTCTCATTCAGGTACATGTCCTTATACGAGGACAAGAGATCACTTATTTTATAACCCTGCAAGAGACAAACATTTACTTTAAGAGATGGCACCTGCTTCAATTTTTGCATATGTAGTATGTTTATATTACTCTTACCAGTGAGGTTTCACAGAGTAGAGTGTTGCCCTGCACTAGGTTGCCAATGGACATGTGAAAATAGGTGTTTCCACTAGACCAAGAAGTGATCTTACTGAATGGAAGCATGACAAGAACTTCCTGCAGGCAAGCAAGCCAAAACTTGTTACAACTTTATAAGCCCTATGAAATGCTAAATGTAGATAATGAAATAATAAATGTAAACTGATACAAGCAGTGTATAATCATGGGCTTACCTTGGCTTAAGCCCAGCATTATCTTAATGCGCCCATGTATATTAGTTGCATTATGTATGTACAGATTCACACGTATTTTTACCTTTGTTGTAGGGTCGATGATGCTAACTCCTTGCTTGCTAATGGAAATCATAATAATACTGGGGTAACTCTTCTCTGATGTTTGCTGTGAGCAAGAGGACAGTCAGTAACAAGAAAACAATCCCCATTCTTATTAAGTTTACTTTTTAGATCAACCTGGTTACATTTAAACTACAGTATATACTATACATTTATTCAGTTGGTAGACACTAGTATTCAACTTAATCCAAAGCAATTGACAGTGCATTCAAGGTGTATATTTTTTAGCACGATGCTCTGCCAGTTGAGCTCCAGGAGGTAATAGGAACTGGTTACCTTTACTTCAAAGAAAGCACATCCAAAGGTGGGCCATTGTGAGATCACCTTCAGGAACTGGAGTTTGGCTTCGTCTACTGTTATTCCTGCCTGCTTGTTGTATGCGTTAATGATGTGCTATAAACAAAAGACAGAAACAATTCTGTCATTCGTCACCAGCTTTCTATCCACATAGACATGCAAAAAAGTGTAAAGTTAAAAGTTATGGATAGGTAGGCCCAGACAAAATCTGCAGACATTTTTCAATTTGTGTGTGTGTGTGTGCTGATTTTGGAATAAAATCTGCAGAATCCTGTGGAATGGATTTAAATGTGGTAAAATGTTTTAATAAAGCTCATTTAATAAATGAACAAACAAGGGTCAGGGGATGGTTAGAACTTGACTGTGTACTAAACAAAAACAAAAAAAAAGATCTACATAAGAACTATAAAACACACAATTCACAGATGCACAGTTACATCAAATTATCATCAAATGATACTGAGCCATATCTTATGCCTGAGCATCACCTTTTTCCAGTCTTCAGCCGAAATGATCCTCTGCTGATCAAAAGGTACCAGATCTTTCAGCATCTTAGGGATCATGATGAACTGAGACTTATCCGTGTCTACCTGAGTACGGAACAGCAGCCCTGCCAGGCTGATCATGTCCTCTTTAGAAACATTGTGGTACCCCCGTAAATACTTTGGTAGCTCCTGGGAAAACAAAAAGGAGCGCAAAGTTTCAAAGCACAACTTTGAACAGCAATACAAACATCTGACAAACTTTAGGGTAGATAACACCACTATAAAGACTGATAGTAAAAGCTGTTATAGAAGTTAATATATGACTAAAACGTAAGTGAATGGCAGAGTGTTTACATAGACCACAGACCTGGGGAAAGTGGAAGGTCAGGTCAGCTGTTAGGTCTTTCCCTGGGATAACATTAAACCAGAGCTTTCGCATGAAGAGTACCAGGTAGGGCACAATAGTTGGAGTACCTGTATTTGTATCAGTGATATTTATCATAGTTAGAGTCTTTTTGATTGCAGTGCACCTACTGAAATTTTAGTTTTTATTACAGCATTTACTATGTGTTACATAGCTCACCCTCTTTGACTTTCTTTCCTTTTTTGACGACATCTGTGAGTTGCCTCAGGTTGTCAAAAAAGTACTCTTCAGAATTCATACTTACTACCTGAAAGTATTAGAATGAACAATCAAAGACTAGCATTGGCCAAAAACAACAGTCAGCAAATACCAATAACTTTATTAAATAGGGGTGGGTAAAAATATAGATTTTCCGATGCGTCGCCATCTTCATTTGAACGATCTCAATATCGATTCTTAAATCCCAAGATCGATCTTTTAATCTATGCGCAACCCTCCACTACAAAGAGAGGAAATTACTTGCTTTTACAACCAAATTTCGTGCTATAAATATTTGGCAACTGAATGGTAAATGTTTACATTTTACTCATCAGTAATTGTGTAGTATAGTGGTGGAGTATTCAGCAGCAAGATCCTTTCACTGCGTGTTGAGAGTAAAAGTTCTGTTCTGTCTGTAATGTGTGTCACAGATGAGATCCACGCGACCCATTTGTCATTGAATAATGTCTCTTTTAATACCCTTTCTGTTCAATACAGTCAGTTGTTGATAAAAAAAAATAACAAAAAATAGTGAGAGTGAGTCTGCTTCACTGATGGAGTTGGGAAGGTCATTCCACCAACGTGGTATGATGAAGCCGAAAATCCGGGAAAGTGTTTTGGTGCCTCTTTGTGTTGGTACAACAAGGTGATGTTCCTTAGCCGAACGCAGACTTCTAGTGGGCGCGTAGCTCTGCAGAAATGATTTTAGGTACACTAAAGCAGACCCAGTGACTGTTTTGTATGCCAGCATCAGAGCCTTGAACTTGATACGTGCATCAACCGGCAGCCAGTGAAAAGAGACAAGGAGTGGTGTAACATGCTCTCTTTGGTTCATTAAAGACCAGACGTGCTTCTGCATTCTGGATCATTTGCAGGGCCTAATTGCACATGCAGGGAGGCCTGCAATGAGAGCGTTACAGTAGTCCAGTCTAGTTTGACAAGTGACTGAACAAGAAGATGTGTGGCATGTTCAGAGAGGAAGGGTCTTATCTTCCTGATATTGTAGAGTGTAAACCTACATGATCTTGCGGTCTTTGAGATGTGGTCTGTGAAATTTAGTTTGTTATTGATGGGTACCCCTAGATTTCTGACCATTTTGGAAGGCGTTACTGTAGTTGCACCCAGCTGCACGGTTATTTTGTGTTCAACAGCAGGGTTGGCTGGAAAGACAAGGAGTTCGGTCTTGGCTGGGTTAAGTTGCAGGTGGTGTTCCTTCATCCAGGCCAAGATGTCTGCCAGTTGAGATTAAGTCTCTCTCGTTAACATGCGCTCATCTACAGACGCTCTTTACAGAAATGCCAGTTTTGTTTAAGAGACAGTACAAGTTTTAGCATGTGTTCAACAAATCAGTGTAAATACTTACAAATTATGCAATTAAATAATAAAAATGTGACTCCAAATAATATATGAAATAAAATATCTTATTGATTGAATACATGGGTTTGTTCATTTTTAAAAAGCCAAAATGTGACCAAAATGATGAGAAATAAATAAAATATAATTAGTAAAATTAATATTTTCATAATGTACCTAGTTAGAAGTTCTGCTGTATAATTAACAGTATTAGCTGGGAGAGAATTTCTTTCATATGTAAGCAAAAGGGACATTTTAAATAAAATATACCCATATGAATCGATATTGAATTGAAATCGGAATCAAAACTTGTGAATCGAATCAGGAAATCTGTATCAATACCCAGCCCTACTGTTAAATTGATTGAAATGGCTGATGTGTGAAACCTTGTCGGTTGTTTTCACAAAGAGGCCGTATCCATCTGCTGAGGAGAGGAGGAGATCTTTGGCGATGTTGCGACATAAGTCTCTGATCCTTGTGGTGGTGGTAACTTCAAATATCTGAAATAAAAAATAAAAAAATAAAAAAAGAGTTGAAGGAGAGAGTCTTAATGTGGATGACAATACGAAAGAGAACAATAGCTGAAATCTTGCTTCGTACTTCAGCTGAATCGTTGGGAAAGTGAACTTTATGGAAGATCTGAGTGCTGTTGTTCTGAATGGCGTCTACTTCCACCTGGTGAGGAGGCAACTTCCTGCTCTCAATACTGTATGAGACAATGGACAATAAAGTGAAAAAAAAAAACAAAAAAAACAATATTGTAGATTGACTTCAACATCGTTTTAGATAAAAAGCTGCAAATAACAAATTAAATGAACTTTTTTTTGTGGTTTATTATGTTGGCTTGACAAAGTCTTGTTATTGTTACACTTGGGTTAGGGTTTTTTCAAAATCCTTAAAATGAGGCCAAAATATCTCAGTGTAACTCGTCCTAGAGCTTTAAGTCAGCACAGACGTTCAAATTGTTCTGACTCGGGTTGCTATGTCTTTTGTAACTGATCAGCCTAGTTTTCCGATAACTAATTGTATCCCCTAGACTTCCATTGAAAATGTTCTTTCTTTCTTTTATTCCTTCTTTCTTTCTTTCTGTATATACTGAACACCTTAGCAACTACCTAGCAACCATTTACAACACATTACCAACCCCCTCGCAACCACCCAGAACACCTTAGCAACCAAATACTTTTGCTTTCAACTTTCAAATCTTTCTTTAAACTGCCTAAGTATTACTATTTTAGTATTTATAGACCTACCTGAGCATAGCTTGCATTCTTAGCTGGCAGGCAGAGGCCAGTGGCTCTCTAGGTCTGGACTCCAGAAAACGCTGAACATGCCTCAGTAAAAACTGACCTGGAGGGAAGAGACCACAGCACAACCACAGCAGCTGCCAACCCCTCTCCATACTCAACCTAAAAGACAAAGAGAGAGAATCAAACAAGACTGCATTTAAGAAGCACACAGATATCATAACTAGGTACATAAAACCAAATCAGTCAAAACCAGCTTACTAACCCATTGTTGTTGCTGGTCAACTGCTTCATTATTTGGCAGTAGATCTCATCTCTTAGTTCGAAGTGCTCTGTTGCTGGGCCAAAGATATAGTCTGTTAGCTCTATGGGTGTACGCACATGCTTGACTGGATAATCTCCCATATATTTAAGAATAGGTAGAGACTATGTTAAAGAAAATGATAAGAATCAACAGTTAAACTTTAATGTGTCATGTACTGCAATCTTTTTCTTCTGTCTTAACAGTTATGTGTTAAAGACCCCATGAAATTACTTAACAAACGCAGTTGATATACAGTATATAAGTCAGAAGCTACACTATATGGCCAAAAGTTTGTGGACACCCCCTTCTAATTAACGAATTTGTTTACTCCATTAAATCCAGTAAAGAAAAATCTTAATGTTTTTTTATGTAATGGTTTGGGCTTTGTGTGCTTCCAGATTTGTGGCAACTGTTTGGGGATAGCCCTTTTCTGTTCCAGCATGACAATGCCCCTGTGAACAAAGTGAGGTCCATAAAGAAATGGTTTACTGTGTCTGGCGTGGAAGAAATTGGCTGGCCTGCACAAAGCCCAGACCTGAACCCCACTGATCACTTTTGGGGTGAACTGGAACAGCAACTGTAAGTCAGGCCCCATCGACCAACATCAGTTCCTGACCTCACTGATAGCCTTGAGTCTGAATGAGAGCAAATCCCTGCAGCCATGTTACTACATACAGTATAGTGGAAAGCCTTCCCAAAAGAGTGGAAGCTGTTATTACAGCAAAGGGGGAAATTGATGCCTAAGGATTTGAAATCAAATGTTCAAGCACATATGGTGTCCACAAACTTTTGGTCATATAGTGTATTTGCACTAAGTGCAAATGTTAACAAAAAGCATCTTCTTTGCACTAAGTGCAAATAGTGTGTGATGAGGAGGAGGGCATGGCCAGGCCGTGATGGAGCATGGCCGGCGCTGAATCAGCTGATCAGCGGGAGAGCGAGATAAAGGGGCGGCCAGCTCTCGAACCGGCGTCTCCGGCCACCCCTTTATCTCGCTCTCCCGCTGATCAGCTGATTCTACGCCAGCCGTGCTCCATCATGGCCCAGCAATGCCCTCCTCCTCATCACATAGTGTTGGATGCTATTTGCACCGCTAGTGAAAGTACTAACATACACTCAGAGCACTTTATTAGGAACACAATGGTCCTAATAAAGTGCCTGATGTGGTCTTTTGCTGTTGTAGCCCATCTGTCACAAGGTTCAATGAGTTGTGCATTCTGAGATGCTATTCTTCTCACTACAATTGTACAGAGTGGTTATCTGAGTTACTGCAGCCTTTCTGTCAGCTCAAACCAGTCTGGCCATTCTCCATTGACCTCTCTCATCAACAAGGCATTTCCCTCTGCAGAACTGCCGCTCACTGAATTTTTTTTTTTTTTTTTTGGCACCATTCTGAGTAAATTCTAGAGACTTTTGTGTGTGAAAATCCCAGGAGATCAGCAGTTACAGAAATACTCAAACCAGCCCACCTGGCACCAACAATCATGCCACGGTCGAAATCACATTTTTTCCCCATTCTGATCGTTGATGTGAACATTAACTGAAGATCCTGACCTGTATCTGCATGATATTATTCATTGCACCGGTTCCACACGATTGGCTGATTAGATAATCATGAATAAGAAGGTGTAAAGGTTTTCCTAATAAAGTGCTAAGTGAGTGTACAGTATAGGGGCATCACTGCAGCATGTTTATTGTGTTTATTTAGAGTCCCACAGACCTACACCCTACACCACCCCTAACCCTAACCTTACCTTAAAAAAAAATTAGTCATTAATCACTAGAGGGGGCCTGGGTAGCTCAGCGAGTAAAGACGCTGACTACCACCCCTGGAGTTGCAAGTTCGAATCCAGGGTGTGCTGAGTGACTCCAGCCAGGTCTCCTAAGCAACCAAATTGGCCTGGTTACTAGGGAGGGTAGAGTCACATGGGGTAACCTCCTCCTGGTCGCTATAATGTGGTTCTCACTCTCGGTGGGGCGCGTGATGAGTTGTGCGTGGATGCCGCGGAGATTAACTTCCACACGCGCTATGTCTCCGTGGTAACGTGCTCAACAAGCCACGTGATAAGATGTGCGGATTGACAGTCTCAGACGTGGAGGCAACTGAGATTCGTCCTCCGCCACCCAGATTGAAGCAAGTTACTACGCCACCACGAGGACTTAGAGCGCATTGGGAATTGGGCATTCCAAATTGGGGAGAAAAGGGGAGAAAAATAAAAAATCATGGTCTCACTACAGTAACCATAGGATCACCATGGTATTTTGTAGTAAAATCATAAAAACAACAAAATTAAACATGGTTACTATATTAACACCATATTACTGTAGTAAAACCATGGTTAATTGCATTAAAACTATGGCTTCTGTCAAAAAAACATGATTACTACAAAACCATGGTTAATTTTACCTGGATCAAACCTTTCTCTCAACTCCTTGACCTTCAACATGATCAAATTTTTATTTATTATTATAAGTAATATTAAAGGAAATATTAAGAATGGAGACAGGACACAGGATGGGAAAAAGTGGGACAATTTAAACCCGGGTTAAAAAAAAAGCACATATAGACCGTTGTTACCCGCTACACCGCTGCAGCAACACAGGGGGAGCAGTTTGTCCTCAATTTCAGTGTTTTCACTAGACTATTGGAGTTCAAATAGCCACGTTGTGTTGCAGGTGCTATTTACACCTAGTGCTATGCCTATAAACTATGTTGAGGAATTTCCAATTGAAACAGGAAGCTAGAGTGGGACATATCAAAGAGTTTGTCCCACTTCTTAAATAGCCAATAGACTTTAGTTACGTCTCAGCCATGATTTGCTACTTGCTAGTAGGTTGCAGATGGTATTAGGTGGTCTGTACATTTTAAATGTGTACATCTGCTAAAGATACATTTCTTTTAAGAGTACACTAGCATAAAGATGGTTTCAAAGCTAACACACATGGACTAAAAGCCACAAAACTCCCAATTTAAATTTCATGTGGAAAAAGTCCACATGATTTTGTTGCAATCAAGAACAAATGATTCAGGTTTTCCCTCTCCTCCTCATATGTACTACTGGTGTAAAGGATATCTGTGAAGCAGTCACAAGCGAGGTGGCAGAGATCTGAGCTTCCCTGAAGACTCTTGAGCAGTGGCTGTTTGAGAGGCTCTTTGCTGATGGCCCACAGTTTCTCTTTGGCCCCTCCTTTGCCCTTACCTGACTGCCTGTAATCCATAAAAATGGGTACAAAATGACATTATCATTTAAGAAGCTCTGACAGACTAAACAGAATGACAACTGCAACAAGCTGCTGCTTTTTTGGAGCAGGTTATCATTTAAATCATGAGGGAGAATTTCAAAGTGCATGTTGTTACCTGAAATAGTCAAAGGAGAACTCCTTTAGTGTCATGAAGGCTACTCTCTCTGTGATCTCCTCCTTTTGCGGCAAAACCGGCAACACTGACTTTCTCCGTGCTGGGCTCAGATTTAGCAAACTCTAGAGGTATATGACATCACAGGAATAGAAATTAATCACATTGCAACACACAGACTGACAGGCTGTCAGGAATGTTGTAAACAAAAACAAGCAGAATAATACAAACAGTGAAGTGTCCCCATGCTGTTATACCCTTGGAACGTAATTTGTCCAATCAGATTAAAGATAAGAGAAGTCATATGATTACCAGTGTTTCTTCAGTGGGCTTATTCAGGATTGGAAGAATCTGAATATCATCTATGGAAACAGCTCCAGTTTGATCTGTTCTCTCATTCCTTGCTTTGATCCAGCCTCCTTCAGGAGCATATTCTCTATCCTTAATGATATTCAGCACATCACCCTTTCTGAAGCTCAGGAATGTGGGGTCCTCTACAAGAAAGAATAAGCAAGAGCTATGAATGAAGACCAGTTCAACAGCCACTTTAAAGACTCAATGAACTCGCTTGATGAGTGCAGTTCCTGTGTTGATGTATTTTGTTTTGAAACAGGAAGTTGGGAAGGGACATCTTGAACTCGTCAATAAAAAATAAAAAACAGCTAACAGCCTTCAGTGTCAGCTCTGGCATGAGCAGCACGGTGGAAAGGGGTATGTGTGTATGGCTGTAAACTAAAGCCTATTGGCTATATTTGTAAAAAGGGACTAGCCGTTTGACATGTCCCACCCCATTTTCCTGTTTCATTAGGACATATGTCAAAACACCAAAAAGAACTGTGATTCACTGCAACTTTAAATCTTAGATGGCTTTATTGATCATTCATAAGAATATAACACAAATGAGAATACTAGAAGGAAAATCTATGTTTTCACTGTGAAAGAAGCACCTTGTCTGCTATGGTCCTGCATTGCCACAGCATACACAGATCTCTCCTTAAGCCCTGAAAGGAACATGTCGACCAGCTCCACCAACTCCTTTGCCTTCACAACCTTCAGTTCATACTCCCCCGTTGGAGTCGTCAAATTTACAATCCCACCAGACTTGTCCTCACTGTAGGAGAAAAGAAACGAGGGAAGGAAATTGAGATGGTTCAACTCTGCAGAAATCTCAAGCAGTAGTTTTTCATGAATACTCAGGTGTAATTTAAGTGCATCTCCATATAGTTTTTGCAGAAAAAGGGATTATTTTACCTATGCATTTCAATTCTTAACACTTCTGGATATGAACGCTGCAGAAATGCGGCTTCTTTCCCATTCTGGAAGGAGACCCCGTTCCAGTTCACGACTACCACAAACTGGTCTTCAGGCAATGGTGGACCTCAACACAAACATTCAGTGCTTCACATTAACTTCAAAAAACTAAAATACAACAGTAAATAATACACAGATTAAAAGCATTAAGCAGAGAAAAGCTTTTTTTTTTACCTGAAATCTCGTAAGCCTCAAATAACTTGGAGAAATAGATTGGCCACTTGTTGCGTGCATATTGGACAATCTCAGCCTTCACATCATCAACAGTTGTAGAAGAGTTTATGTAAGGACCCTGAGAAATCATGCAAGATCACTGCTTGTATTATTCTCCAAAAATCAAATTTCATTCAATAACAAACTGTTTATAAAAGCATATGAATATACCTCTGTGTGCGCCGAGTTAACCAGTTGTACCAGTTTGGCCAAAGACTTGTTCTCAATCAGACTCAAGTTCATACACTCATGAACTATTTTCTGGGCTGTTTCCAAACTGCTTTCAGAGCCATACTTTACATAGTAATGTTTGGCTGCAAGCTGCACATAATCATCCTCCTAGATCAAGATTATAGGTCAGCAACACATTGAGACTAGAAATCATAAACACCCTGAAGGGGTGGAATTAATTCATTGTTCATATTATGATCAAATTAATCAAGTTACATTTTGTTTGAGTTTGAGGTCACTATGTACCACATGTGTTTACTGACAAATAGGCATTCATAGCAATTGTGACTAACGGTTATTTCAGCTTCAGTTCGCACTGTTGCGTGTGGATGAATTGCTATATCTTCATGTTTTTTCCAGCTGGTATAGACCTATGTTACAGTGAGGTCTGACTCAACCTTGAGGAAAGATAGCCCCTCTTTTTTGTTCTGTCTAATGATGTCATTGCAGGGATTGTTTGGAGTTTTCAGAGTCATGTGACTAAGCCAAAGGAACTGAGGTCCTCTGCGATTTATGATGAACCTGCAACCCTTATGACACTTGCTAATGACTTTTATCGAAAGATAACCAATGACGCAGCTCTGAATGACACAGAACACCATGATTTTAAGATGTCTAGAATTATCGTGCTGTAATCAGAATCTTCGTGATGACATCAGTTTATTTGCATATACAATTTTTATTTGGTGCTTAACACAGAAATTTTAAATATAAACAAGCCCAAAATACAAAATATTACGAAATAATGGAGACTTGGCTCCGTTAAATGCTTTAGTCTATATGTACCTTTTTACCAAATTAAGCTTTTTATAGCCTATAGATTCACCAGATGAAGGGTTTTATATATATATATATATATACATACACACACATGTATAAACCAGATGAGGTTAAATTAAATTTAGAACACTTAATTAACTAATCAAAAAACAAAATATGCATCAAGATAAAAATATGGATGAATATTGTTGATGAAAGATTTAGATACAGAAAATCCCCACGAGGGGTCAGTGAATGTGTTTATTTCACCTCTGGTGGCCTCTGTTATACTGTAGAACTAAACCATAATACATTTTAAGCCGACTATGAAGGAATAAATAAAAAAAACCTATTCGAAACTATCTGTAAAATTTTTGCCAATAACTGGTAGTTTCAAAATGCAACTATCGGCACCAATTAATCAGTAAAACCGATATATAGGTCTACCTCTTGTTAGATCCTCAACTAATTCTAAAGCTGATCCTCAGATTTTTGTTTCTCTATTTTGCCTTTGTCTTCAGTAAACTCTCTCTCAACTGACTGAAACTAAATTTTGACTCCTGGTCTTCATTGTTCATACTAGTCTTTCTAATGCATCAAGCTGTATTCCCCTTTAATGTAACTAAATGTTCAAGATAGGAAAACAAATGTTAAAGTTTAAAGGGATTTCTCACCCAAAAATTTAAACTCTGTCATAATTTATTCAGAAATGTCATATGAGTTTGGAAGAACATGAGTGTGAGTAAATGGTGACAGAATTTTAATTTTGGGGTGAACGATCTTTTTAGAATTTCCTATTGAAAAACCCATATTGATCAGCCATAATTCTGAATTTTTAAGAGAACATATACCACCTCAGTGTCTATGGTGGTTGTGATCTGCCTATAATTTATAAATTACGTGAAAGTTTCAAGCACATGAGACGATGGACTGACATACCTTATCAGATTGATAATCTCCATGTTTAAGCCCATGTATTATCTGTCTGTAGATGAGGTCAGTGCTAATAAGGTCATATGAACAGTCGTGCCATGGAGTGAAGATCTCTTTACGGAAGTAGAGGCGCCAGGGAGCGTGCTGTTCCTCTCTCCCTTGCCTCTTCTCTTCTTGCTCACACATAGATACAGCATCCAAAACATGCTGACCGCCACTGCCAAGAGACCACATCTGTAACCAGAGCAAGAGATGAGGGCAAAAACAGGATAAGAGTTTGTCTATGTTACAAATGGTCCACAAGACATACAAAAGGAAAGAGGTAGAGTTATTTTGATGTGTCGAAATTAGAGGCACCATTGTGGTTGCTCTACTGTATATGGCTCGGGTCTCTCCTATGATGTAAGTCTATTGCAATTTTCTTGTCCACCATAGACACATTTCAAGTCCAATCGCTTATAAAAGCATAAGCACACCTCTCTTCAACAAGCTGCATGATTTGAGGTATCATTCATGTCAACAGCACAAACAGTGCCAGTGAGTAGTAATGTCCACTTATTACAAATGAAGGTGCTTTTAGAAGTCATTAAAATGAACAAATCACAAACCTTCTCATTCATTGCAGCGTATAGGGAGAAGCCGTAGGTGTCCTGAAGGTTTATTTTCTGGATGATAGCATTGCACACTTCTGCAGAAGTGCTGGCTGAGTCCACATGCAGGCTGATGCTTCTGCCATCCATCAGACCCACAGCCACTGCCATGGGGTTCTTGGTCTCAACAGCCTTGCAGTTTTAGGAAAGAAAGGCTGGTTATGTTTAGGTAATTTTAAAGAAGAGGGATGCATTCCCCATCACTTCAGTCAGAGGGATTGCCTACCTGTAGTTCAATCCAGCATGGTGGTTCATATCTTTCTCCATTTGCTAAAGTCCTCTGCAGTCTCTCTGCACAGTAGGAGGAATATTCACTTGGCCCATGGCGTATAAAATTCTGCAAGTACTGTGGCAAAAAGATTTTGGTGAACATAACATAATATGTAGGGTAAGATTCATAAATTTTTTTTTTTTTTTTCTAAATAACACTTTTATTGATTCAGACACATGAAACAGATATGCAAACATATATACACCGAATCAACTTTTAACCCCCATAATTCCCTTTCACCCTTCCAATCCCCCACCCTGACCCTCAACAAATATACCTGTGGTCCAACTTGAGAATAAAAAAAATAAATAAATAAAAATCACACACATTTAAAACTACACATCTCTCTCCACTTCCCTCCCTGAGAGCCTTCCAAAAAAGCCAAATAGCTGCCCCATTTTTTATTAAATAACTCCAAGTTTCCCTGTCTTATATATGACATTTCTTCAAATGCCACCACCCTGCCCATCTCTATGCACAACTCCTGAAATGAGGGTGCTCCAGCCGACTTCCATCCCCTAAGGATTACCTGCCTGCCGATCAAAAAATTGGCTAGGACACAATTTTTTATATATTTATCACCTATATTAATGACCGCCCCATCGCCTAATATACAGAGTCTGGGGCAAAATGAAATTTGAGTGTCCAATACATCACACATAAATCTCTGTACCCTCAACCAAAAATCTTGGATCTTAACACACCACTAAAAAACATGGGTTGTGTCCCCATCTTCTGATTGGCATCACCAGCAGGTGGGTGTGTCTTTAAGACCAAGCCTATACAATCGGGGGGGGGGGGGGTTCCCAATAGAATCTATGTAAAATCTTAATTGCATAAGGCGCACCCTTGCATCTCTAGATGTAGACTTGATGTTTTTTAGAATCCTAGCCCACACTCCCTCCTCCAATACCAAGTTTAAATCTTTCTCCCATAATCTCTTGATAGAAGTTAAAGCTCCGTCCCCCAGACTCTGAATTATCAGGGTGTAATACACTGATGCCTCATGGCCTTTTCCAAAAGCAGTAATCACCACTTCCAGAGTATCAGCCACTTTAGGGGGGGTGTATGCTACTCCCAAATATAGTACAAAGCAGGTGGCGCAGCTGTAAATACCTAAAGAATTGAGACCTGGGGATCCCAAAATGCTGAACCATATTTTCAAAGGATCTCACGCTCCACTCTCATACAAGTCACCGAGTGTACTAACCTCCCTCACAATCCACTCTGTCCAGCAGAAAGGGGACTTATGAATACATAATTTTGGGTTCAGCCATATGCTCGAAGCAACATTTAAATAAATGTCTGAATTAAACACTCTGGACAATTTTGTCAATACCACATGTAAATGCGAGATAACGGGGTGTAACTTAATTTCTCCGGTTAGTTTGATAGAAAGGCTTTGCGGTGGCGAAATAGGGGCAAGAAATTCCTGTTCAATACAAAACCAGGGAGGGGCTCTCTCAGGTGGAAGCGACCAATGAGCCAAATGTCTGAGACCGAATGCATAATAATAAAACAAAATCTTGGGTAGGCCTAGCCCACCTTTGTCAATCGGCCTATGCAAATGAAGGACTTCGCTATGCTATCAAATTGCTTGAAATAAGAGAGAAGGACATTTATAGGAGAGATTGTAGCAGGTAATTGAATTTTGGAATATAATTCATTTTAATAACATTAACCTTCCCAATCAAAGATAAATGTAATGAAGCCCACCTGCCCACATCGCTCGAAAACCTTTTTATTAAAGGGTCAAAATTAACTCTAACTAAATCACACAAATTTGCTGGGAATAAAATGCCCAAATACTTAATGTCCTGTTTGGGCCACTGGAAGGCACCCGGCTGAAAAGCCGTTACTGGGTAGTATGCTGTCAGAGCCAAAGCTTGAGATTTAGACCAACTGACTCTGTATCCTGAGAACTTAGGAAAGGAATTAATAATTCTGTGGAGGCAAGGCATAGATCTAGTAGGGTCGGAGACGAATAATAAAATATCATCTGCGTAAAGCAAAAGCTTATGCGCTATACCTCCCGCCACCACCCCTGGAAAACCATCCTCCTTTCTTATTGCGGATGCTAATGGTTCCAGGGTAAGACAGAACAATAATGTGGAAAGAGGGCAACCCTGCCAGGTGCCCCGATCCAGAGTAAAATAATCTGAAATTAATCCATTTGTTTGTACCACCGCTACCGGGTGTCTATAAAGTAACTTAATCCATCCAATAAAAGTATTTCCGAACCCATATATTTCAAAAATCTTAAAAAGATAATCCCATTCTTCCATATCAAACACCTTTTCGGCGTCAAATGAGATGGCAGCAACTGGAGTCTGATCATTCACCACTGACCACGTGATATTGACGAAACGCCTAATGTTATCAGAAGAGCTATTGCCCCGAATACCGGTGATTCTATAAAAATTTTGAGAGACAGAATTACACAGTAAAATATAATCTATAAAACAAACTCCAGCCAATAGGCAGAACAAACACAAAGAGTATGTAGCTTCATCCATAAAACTGTCCTAAAGGTGTATTATTCTACAAAATAAACTCCAGCCGCCAGGTGGAACCAGCACAAAAAGAGCGTGCAGATTCTTCAGACAGTCAAATTAATGTTCAGTGAGCCGGTCCATTCGGCTGCAACATGAGTGTAAGCAAATAACTTACTCCAATGACTTTGCCAGAAATACTCCACAAAATAAACTCCAGCGGAATAAGCACAAAAAGCGTGTAGATTCATCCACAAAACCGTCCCGAAGCTGTGTTGCTCTACAAAATAAACTCCAGCCGCTAGGCGGAACCAGCACAAAAAGAGCGTGCAGAATCTTCAAACAGTTAAGCAAGCGCCACAACATGACCCACTCACTCTATTGACTTTATGAAGGACATCACTTGCTGTGGGCATGTGAATGTTTTACGGCTATCCTTAGCATCTATTCTCAATTTGGCCGGGAATATCAGTGCAAAAGCGACCTTCCGTTGATGTAAAAGTTTCTTGCATTCCTTGTATCGATCATGTTTCTCTCGTCGAGTTCGCAAACTCTGGGAACAAGAAAATGCTGTGGTTCTTCCAAGAAAGCCTTCCTTTACTCCTTGCCTCACGTAACACAAGATCTTTATTGGATGATCTCAGAAATTTGGCCAGAATTGATCAGGGCCTGTCTCCCTCAGCAGATCGCCAAGCCAGAACCCTGTGAGCTTGCTCGATTTCCAGCTTATGGCCTGCTATGTCGAGCAGACTCGGAAAGACCAGTCCAGGAATTCCACCATATTCTGTCCCTCCACTCCCTCCGGGACTCCCACGATATGGACGTTATTCCACTGGCTACGGTTTTCCATGTCCTCCAACTTCTCCCAGACACACTCCAAACCCACCATGGTTGATAGCAGATTAGCAGAGCAATTCCCTCTCCGATGACTCCAGATAATCAATCCGTTTCTCGACATCCCCCACTCTTGTGACCACATTAGTAAATTTTGCCTCCATGGCAGTGATCGATCAACGTATCACAGCAAGATTCTCCAAGTCAGCAATGACCTTCGTCAGCATTACCGACATGTTCAACATCTCTCGCCGCATTTCCCACAACTCTCCGACCAAATCGACTCCCTGGTCCGCGGCCTTCTCAGGGGTGTCAGCCTGAGCACGTAAGTGTCTTTTAATGTCTCCAGAGCCTGAGGATTTTGAATTCTTTGACATATTGTCCTCCTAGAACAGTTATGGAACAGAGTGTATCGAATCTCACCAGTTTATGTCATTAAAAGGTATTAAAACTAGCAAAGTGCGCAGAGCTCGCCGTTCACACGTCCGATCCTCATATGGCGTCACGTGACTCCCGATTAATTAAATTTTTTAAATATATTTTTTTATAAGTAATTGCATTAACACACTAAATTGACAATGCTAATCATAGGGATAGAACAGATATAAAAAATAATTAGGGCTGGGTATTGATAAAGAGTTCCCGATTCAGTTCCGATTCACAAGCTCTCGATTCGATTCAGAGTTTGATTCAGTGTTGATTCATGTGGGTATTTTTCTGTTATAATGTCCCTTTTGCTTACATATAAAAGAAATTCTCTCCCAGCTAATGCTGTTAATTATACAGCAGAACTTCTAACTAGATACATTACGAAAATATAAATTTTACTAATTGTATTTTTATTAGTTTTTCATCATTTTGATGACATTTTAGCTTTTTAAAAATGAACAAATCCATATATTCAATCAATAAATAAGATATTATACTAAATAGATTTTTTTGTTACATATTTATTTTTTAATTGCATAATTTGTACTATTTACAAGTATTTATTTTTGTATTCTGTCTCTTTATGAAAACCGGCATTTCTGTAAAAAGCGTCTGTAAATGAGCACATATTAACGAGAGAGAATTCAAATGGCTTTATCTCAACTGTACTATGCATGATTAGAATTAAATGTTTATTTTTTGTTGTTTTTTTTAATCAACAACTGACTGTATTGAACAGAAAGTGTATTAAAAGACATTATTCAATGATAAATGGGTCGCATGGATCTCATCTTTGGACACATTACAGACAGAACAACTTTTTCTCTCAACACGCAGTGAAAGATCTCACTGCTGAATACTCCACCACTATACTACACAATTACTGATGAGTAAAATGTAAATTTGGTTGCAAATGCGAGTGTTTCTTCTCATTGTAGTGGAGGGTTGCATAAAGAGTAAAATATCAATCTTGGGATTTAAGAATCGATATCGAGATTATTAAAGGGATAGTTCAGCCCCAATTATTTTATTTTTTTAAAATCATCATTTACTCACCCTCATGTTGTTCCGAACTCATATGACTTTCTTTTGTCCGTGAAACACAAAAGGAGATTAGAGGCAGAATAAAAGCCTTCATTCATTGCACATTGCAAAAAAAAAAAAAAAAAAAAATCATAATTAAATGGAACAACATTTGGGTGTGTAAATGATGACAGAATTTTCATTTTTCGATGAGCTACCCCTTTAAGGTATTTCTTACCATAGTGAGGCGGTCAGTAGGTGGAAAAATACCCAGACAGATGGACAGAAGGACCCAGCCTCTGTTCGTACTTTTCTGGCTCTTATTGTCTGTTAATTGCTTACAGATCTGACAGTAGATTTCATCTCTAAAAAACAAAAATAAAATCATCATGATTCTGTAACCATCATCTCTTTTTTTGAGGAATGCAATATATCACACATAATGAAGAATGTAAATGACCCTTCTCCAAACCCATCAACAGGTCATTGATCTTAACCTTATATCTTGTCGTACAATGGCGTATCCCACAATAATGTGTAATTTCTCCAAGGGTGCCATTGGGCGATCAAAAGTTGGTCCTTCTCCAAACAGCACATCCTCTTCCTCCTCAACAGCCTGCATTTTAGGTGTTGGTTCTTCAGCTGGCTGTAAATTTCAGAAGAATGATTAGTAGGAACCTGCATCTTTATACAACTTAAAAATAGTTGTATGAGTTGAAGCTAGTAATATTGACTGTTGTTGTAAATCACATCTAACCTCTTCTTCAGGAATGGTTGAGTGTTTTCTCCTCCCAGTCCCAGTTCCTTTCTGTTGCTTCGTTTTCTTTCTCAAAATTTTCTAATAAAGACAGACACTACAATGTTAAAATAAGCAGTGAAGGTTGTGAGTAAGCTTCTGTAGCCTTAAAAGCAGTGTCTCAATTGTTTACCTGATCTAATCCAACAAGGCTACTGAGTCGCCGTGCTTGTCTCTGACCGAGGTTCCTCTGGATGGGGTCAGCTATAGCAGACACACGCTCTTGCTTCGGCTCTGGAAGATCTCCCATAAATCTCAGTATGATCCACCACACTGTCAAACAGGCCTGGAGAAGAATCAGGAAAATATCAGAGAGATGAGAAAGACATAAAAGACAATATGAGATGCAATTTCACAACTTAGGGACACCGAAAACTGAAAAAAGATGCAGAGGTGTAAAACGTACAGAGAAATTACACTTTACAGGTTTATTGAATTCAGCCAAATTCAAATTCCAAACACATATTACATTCTTCCATGGAACACAATAGGAGATGTCCAGCAGAATGTTAGCCTCAGTCACCATTCACTTCCATTGCATCTTTTTTCCATACAATGAAAGTGAATGATGACTGATGCTAACATCTCCTTTTCTGTTTCATGGAAGAAGAAAAAAGTCTCAAGTTTAGAACAACAAGATGAGTTTTCATTTTGGGTGAACTATCCCTTTAAGTTTGGGTACTGTGTAAAAAATTTACTCAATTAAAAGTTAAAACATCTAGCCAAAACGTACTTCAGAGTATATATATATATATATATATATATATATATATATAAAAATCACATTTATTTGTACTTTAATATTTAAAAGTACAAAAAAACATTACATTGTCCTTTTAAGTAAATTTATTTGTTTGAAGCAAAATTTGTAGGAGCACAATTTGATTGGCTTGTAAGCAACAATCGGATGTACAAAAATCTATATTTTTGATAAGAGGAAAGATAACCTGGGATACATTTTAAAGTCTAAATGAAATTGGATGGAGTAAAAAGTGTGATGTTTGCATTGGAAATGTAATTGAGTAAAAATACAAGTATTACATTTCAATAGTATTCAAGTAAAATACAAATTCCAAAAAAAATAAATAAAAATACTTCAGAATTGTACTGAAGTACAGCTACTCAAGTTCTGAGAATAGCACTTACAAGGACATCTCCCTCGTCCTCATGATAGAGTAGGGGTTGACGTAGTCGCTGTTGGATGTTTGAGTGGTTAGAGGATCCTTGGAAGTACAAAGATGCAAATTTAGAGAAAGTGAACTCAATGATTTCCTCCTCCTTGTGTTTTTCCTCCTCCTCGTGTTTTTCCTCCTCCTTGTGTTTTTCCTCCTCCTCGTGTTTTTCCTCCTCCTCCTCCTCATGTTTTTCCTCCTCCTCCTCCTCATGTTTTTCCTCCTCCTCATGTTTTTCCTCCTCCTCATGTTTTTCCTCCTCATGTTTTTCCTCCTCCGCACGTTCTTCTTCACTGGTGTCCAGTTGAAATGGCATCACCATCTCCCTTACGGGGCTTTCTATCAGTTCAACCTCTTCCAGCTTCAGTGGCTCTGTCTCAAGATCCTACACAAGGAAAGGAATATTGGGTACAAATCATTTCAAGTTAGCCTTAGCTTAGCAGTAGTAGCAGCATTCAGCATTACAACATGTCTTTGAACATGTCTTACATATGTTTACTGGTAGCAAATCAGTTAAAATGATTCATGTGATTTTCTTACATTTCCTTTGTGATAAACACTACCCTGATAGCACACGTACATCACCCAGATGTCTATTTGATGTGTGTGTTTACATCTAGAAGACATATTTTTTTACGTAAGTTTACTCATCAGCAATATTCCTTTAAGACGTATATCAATAAGTATGTCTCGGATGTCAAAGACATTCAGCAGATTAAAATTATTTTTAAATTAGATCTTTTAAAGATGTTAGCAGATGTAAATTAGATTGCTTTCCAGATAAAACATCGCAATCTAAAAAAAGACATCTCGGAGATGTATGTGTGCTATCTGGGTATTTACTGCCAAAACGACAACATCTAAGGAGAAATACACTATTTCTCAGTATTTATACAGTATAACACAGTATTTTCTCTCCCATAAAAATCCATTATAATGCATAGTTATTTAAAACAAGATTTATACTGACAGTGGCCCTGGAAGGACATTTTTTTTTACTGATACTAATTTTAACACATCAGTCATACACTGTCTACAAATTGATGAGCCCAATTTTAAACAGAAAGCTGTTTCATTGAGCTTTAAAAATGGATAAGGCTTAAATAAACTTAATTATGGGGAAGAAAAAGCTTGACAGAAAAACATTGTCTTTCTCCATTGATTGCAGCTTCATTCTTTTGGCAAAAGTGTTTATTAAAAGTGAAGATTGATAAAAAAATTTGTTCTAAGCGTATTAGGGGCCGTTCACACCGAATGTGTTTTTGTGTCTGCCTGTACTCTTTTTCTTTTATTTTTCTGTGTATACAAGCTCTAGGTGGACCTCTTTAACTGTTGCGCAGTTTCTTACGCCAGAGATCCACTGAAAAAAATGTCCAATATTTAAAGCTGGAATGTCCCTTATAGAGAGCAACAATGCCCTCCTGCTTTTTCAGCCGTCTGGGTTCCGGAAGTATTTTTCCCATTCATTTCTTCCAAAGACTTTTTTCATAAAATCCTTCATAAAAGTGTTGTAAGCCATGAACCAAACCAACCAACGCCGAGGTGATTTGCAACATTACAGACTTTGTTTTAAGGCAAAAAAGTATTTGAAAATCAGACAAAAAGACAAAGGTACAAGTTTGTGTACTTACCGTCTTTCATGGGGGCACGGACTACAATCCCATGAAGCATTGTGAATGAAGTAATTGAATATAAAACAATGGAAATATACAAAACTATTGATTTTAGGTTGTTGATTATAAGTATAGAAACAATATACTTTAAGTTTATTGCAAAATATTCCAATATACACAAATATTTAAGTAGTTTGAGAGTGCAGGGAGACAGACTGGTTTATGTCATTCAGTGTGTCATGGGAGTGGGTGGTCGCTTCCAGGAATATTTCGCAGGCTTTTTTTTGGCCGCAGTTCTCTGATTGTTGAAGCTTTCTCTGTTGGACCATGGGTGATGTAGTTGGTCAACAGGAATTCTGCTATCAAAGACGATTTTTAAACAACGAAGTTGAAATAATGCTGACAGATGGCTTCAACGAAAATAACATCAATGAACAACCTCATGGTACCTCTGTCTTTAAAGGTTTATAAGTTGCCATTGAAAATCTATTAGTCCATGGAAGAAATAAACGGGATATTTACTTCTGGACCCAGACTGTTGTGCTCTATTTGGCTGGTAGAAAGTTGGCAACCCTAAATGCAGTATTTATTTATTGATTGTGTAGTAGGTTTATTGTCTTTTATTGCAAATGATTTTATGGCTAACAATGCATATTAACTCTAATACACAAAATGTAATGATGTATATAAAATGACCCAATTAACAATGAAAATTATCTGGACGTTATCTGTAGCATGCTTTTTCCCATCAAATAAGTGTCTTATTTCCTTATTCTGATGTAATGATGACTTACCTCAAAACCCTCAGGGGCCTGACCCTCTTGTCCTCCTATTACACTGGGCAGGAAGCCAAAGATATTCTCCAGCATTTCCTCATCATCCTCATTCTGGGATCTGGAGGCCTCCTCGTTCTGCCTGAGCACTTCCTCTAGGCGTTGCTGGAGCTCCAATGCTGTCAGTTTCTGAGCCTCTTTTTCCTGCGCAGTCAAGAACGCCTGGGGCAGGATAAAAGTATGAATGCTAAATTAGTACTTATAAGCATCAATAGCAAAATAGCTATATGTACTAATAAGACAGCACACCACATCACCAAGTTCTCCAAAACAACATTGAGCTAAATAAATAATGAAAAACCCTTCTGAAAGAAAAAGCTCACAGCAGCCTGGCAAAGCTGATTAGGCTTGTGCTTTGGTGGTTTTCAAGGGTATTTGTGCACTATTCTGCTGGTCATGGCCAACCAGCTAAACACCACCCGGAAGACCAGCTAGACAAGCAAATCACCCTAGCCTGCTTTAAGCTGTTTTTCTTTACAGCATGAAAAATAAGAGATATATGATGACACAACACCCCCACATCTTCAAATTCTCCAAAACAACACAGCAAAGTACTGTAAATAATGAAAAACCCCTCTGAAAGGAAAAGCTTACAGCTGGTTAGTCTGGTCTGTTTAGGTGTTTTTCAAGGGGATTTGGGCACTTTTCAGCTGGTCATGGCCATCTAGCTAAACACCAATTGGAGACCAGCTAGACCAGTATAGCACCAACTTTGTCAGGCTAAGAGACCAGCTAAAACCAGCAAACCACTAGCCTGCTTTAAGCTGGTTTTTTGGGGGGGGTTTTCAGCAGGGAAAATAAGGCATATATAACACAACACCCCCACATAAAAGTAGACCTACTACAAAGCACTACTAAAAAGGAGTAGTGTCTATGCTACTCCACTCCACCATGAACTCACATCCATTTTCATTTTCTTAAGGGTTTTCCTGGCCAGCAGTCCTCTGGTCTGTGCCTGCAGTAGTATCACTGCATCTCTTTTACATTTCAGGTCTTTTCTTGCTAGGTACCCACGTGTCTGCGTCTGCAGAATGATGGCTGCAGCCCGTCTGCGTATATACTGCATATTAAGTTGCCGACTGCGCACTTTCGCCTGCAGCCGAGCAAATCCCTGCTTAAGCTAACGGGGGAAACAGAAACAGTGTGAGGAATATTTTATTATGAGAGGGCAACAAAGACACTGCATTACCTTTTAGGGCTATTCAATGCTTTTCCTGCATATCTTACTTTGCAGAACTCAGTCCGGTCTCTGTGGCCACGCCAACACCTCTGTAAAACCAGAGCTGCCCTCCTCTTCTTAACAAAACTCTCTCTGTGTGTGGATGGAGGGTGACTTAGCTTAAAATTGCTCTACCAGTCAACTACATAAGTAAGACTTGGAAAAAGAAAAGAGACAATGGGGAATGAACCTGTCTTTATGGGCGAGCATCACTCTCTGAATGATAAGTGACTTCCTGTAAAGCTCTTGCTCTCTCTCCAGTTCTAGGAAGGAGTCATGAAAATCCTGCCAGTGGAAGAAAGAAGAAAACACACAGTGGGGAAAAAAAAAAAAGATAATTTAAAACAGAAAAAAAAAAAAAAAAAAAAAATATATATATATATATATATATATATATATATATATATATATATATATATATATATATAAATAAAAAGAACAAAGTAAACAAAGAAATGTTATGATGTAAAATGAAGAAGAAATAGCATTCAACACTTTAAGTCACTAATAAAATAAGCAAATGTTATGACATTGACCACGTTAACGCAAATTCACAAATAATGCTCAATCATTAGGTTTCGCATAAATTTTGCTGTTGTCTTTAAAGCAAAAGGGGGGCATACCAAATACTAAGAAATTAATGTAATTTTTTTCTATTTTCAATAAACTTTTCTTTCAAATTGTAATGCTGATAATATCATTTGGAATGGGCAAAAAACTTTATCAAATGAAAAAAATTCAAACTTCAAGCATTTTTGGAAGGGGAACCTCACTTCAAGTATCCTCAGCTTTTATGGGCGAAAACTGGACTGAACCGAATTGAAAATTTCAATATTTTATAAGTCGGTAGACAACATTTTTTGAGAATGAACCATCAACATGTTGATTTTATAGTACACTTGAGAAAATTATATCTGAGATACCCTGAGGAAGATCTTGTTTTTTCCAATCTTCCAATCATCTTTATCTTTGATCACAGCCCTGCAGATGGCTTCACAGCACTTGGCAGCAGGCTCCTGATTAACAAAAATCATAATACTTAGTGTTAATGTAGTAATATTTAATGCACTTATATATAGATATATGCATTGGATATATGTATGTGCAGTTATACTGTATTATATAAAAGAGACAAATTCTTAGATGTACAACGTGCTTGTGGTGACCAGAACATTGAAGCTTAAAAATCACATAAAGGCAGAATAAAAGTAATCCATACGACTCCAGTGATTTAATATATGTCTTCTGAAGTGATGTAGTCATTTTGGGTGAGAAACAGATCAATATTTCAATCTTTTTTTTACTACAAATCTCCAATTAATTAAAAATTAATTAAACCTTCACTTTCAGATTGTGAAAGTGAAAGTGGAGATTTATAGTAAAAAAGGACTTAAATATTGATCTGTTTCTTACCCACATCTATTATACTGCTTCTCAAGACAGCGATTTAACCACTGGAGTCATATGGATTAATTTATGCTAACTTTATGTGATTTTTGGAGCTTGAAAGGTCTGGTCACCATTTACTTGCACTGAATGAGGCTGAGATATTCAAAATCTTTGTGTTCAGCAGAAGAGAAAATGTCAGACACATCTGTGATGGCATGAGGGTCATTGATGAGACAATTCTCATTTTTGGATGAACTTAGTCACTTAATTCAACTACAATCATCAACTAACATTTTATCGACTAAATAAAATATTTTGTAGGGCACCACATCTGTGAATAATCACATTGTCCCTTACAGTGTTGGGGTCACAGTCTATGGTCTTCAGCAACACACGGTAGCGGTACAGGAATTCTTTAAAGCTGTGGCAGATGGGATATCCTAACTTGCGTATTCTAATGGTTTCCATCATGCCAGAATAGCGAAGTTGCTGCATGCAGAGTTCCCTGTTAAAAGCCTGACAAGAAAGATGAAGAATAAACAAGAGATAAAGAGTTTTCTGATGGCTACACAATATAGGATATGTAACTAAGGGCATTTGAGTTAATACCTTGGACATCTTTTTGTCATTTGGTTTGAAGCAGCGAATGAAGAAGGGCTGGCAGAGAGACAGAGCCTTCATCAGAGAATCCAGAGACTGACGGAACTGAACACTCAGGGTCGATATCTGTCTCCTTGAATCATTTCCTTGCTGCATAACACGAAAGACAAACAATTTATTGCAAAATCATTTCAATACATCTGTTTATACGTCTGTCTCATACCCGTAATGAGTTCTTTGGTGTTATGATGATTTGGTTCATTTTGTTAGCCGGCTTGGTGTTGTTTTTATTCTGCTCAGTCTCAAAGATCTGTTTGAGCAACTTGTTGGGAGATTTCCGAATCATATCCATGATGTCCATGCTCAGGGCATCTCTGTTCTTCTCTAGAAAACCTGATAAAATAAATCTCTTTCAGACCAGGAAATCCACAGACTTAAGAACTGACTTGCTTTCTTAAACAACTGTAGGGGCAATTCACTTCAGTATACATGTCATGATGACCAAGGTGTACAATAATTAATTGTACCTTTGCAATCATAATAAACCGTTCCAGCAAAGTGCTGAACCCCAAAATGCATGCTGTGGTTGCTCTTGGATGGGATATAAAGGGGATTCCCATTGTGTTCTTGATTCATTTTGTTTAACATAGTGGCATCGGTACCCTGCAATGATAAGAGAATAACACATATGTGTTAGAACCAGACAAGCATAGAAACCAGACATGTTGCCAGATTAAGCTTACCTTAGGGAAGTGGCTCTCCTCATCAACCAGCGCCAGTATGTTGAGAGGTTTAACAGCCAGCAGCTCCAGGGTTTTCTGGTTGTCAGTAAATACAATGTGATTCCACGAGATCCCTTCTTTACTGTACTCATCCTGCTCCAGTTTGAAGATGTGCCTCACAAAGAACTGCTGCAGCTGCTCGTTGGCATAATTAATGCACAGCTGCTCAAAACTAAACAACCACACACATTTTATCATTAGATTTAGAAAGGACTCATTTTTAAATCTTAGTGTAATATCTTTGCCACTGCTGTCACCAAACGGAATTGCAAAAATTAGAAACGTTTTTCTGAACACTTCCCATGTATGATATAGTATTTGGTCGGTTGAACAGATAGTCCCACCCCAAACTTATGCCACTGGTTGAGCCTACAAGTTAGGCTGGTATGTATGCTTTATTTTGATAGCCTTATAGAGCTGCAGTGTATAGATATTTCAGGGAAAAAATCAAGCTACAAATGGTTAGTGTTGGGTAAGTTACTTTAAAAAAAAAAAAAAAAAACCCCACTACAAATGACTAATTATTTAATTTAAAATTGTAATCAGATTACTTTACAAATTACTTAATTGGAAAAATAATCACAATAATAATTACTTTACTTTTAAGTTACTTTCTAAAACACTTGCTCAACAAATTCAAAACAATGTCAATATTTCTTTCTTGTTCATTGTTACACACAAGTCATTCACTCAGCTCCTCACATTTCTCCTTCACAATGACTTGTTACAAGGCAATAATTCATGTATTCTACATAAATAATATATTAGAAATAAGCATAACCCTATAATGTACTTAAAAGTAATTAAATGAAAGTCAGTAACTGTACTCTGATTACAAGAATGTAAAATGTAATTAGATTGCAGTAACTAAATACACCCAACACTGCAAATGGCTTACTCAGAGTTGTCTTGCATACTAAGCTGCGATAGGATTAATTTTTTTAACATTAAAATACACACAAAAATGTATATAAATAAATAAATAAATAAATAAATGCTTTTTCATCAGATGTTATACACTTACCTGTTTTTATTGAAATTCTCAAAGCCAAAAATGTCTAACAGACCAATGGACTTGCGTGTATAAGAGGAATCATCGGTCTGGGATTTGTGAATGGTGCTGTTCACTTTTGTAAACACCCACACAAACAACCTTCCGTACATGGCCTGTTGGGGAGTAGGACAAGGCCAAAAAGTGACAAACATAAAAAACTCACCATTTGCAATAAGGAGGCTGAATATTTAAACACGGTGAGTGTATCAGCTCATCCTTTATTCTAATTTGGTGGGTACCTTGGCAAAAGCGTCTCTGGTGTCTGTGGCCTGCTCTGAGCTGAGGGGTTTAGTGACTTTCTCTCTGTTTGTCATAAAGGAGCGATGGGTAAGACTATTATCAAGATCGGCCTTATCCACCTACAAAGTGACATGAAAAAGCATCAAAATCATTCTCTAGCCAAATATCTGATTACATAAAAACACTGCTGAAAAAATACAAATCTAAAAGCAGCCTTAGGTGGTATGCTGGTTTAAGCTAGCAGGTATCCAAGCCCAAATTGGTGTTTAACTACTGGTTTAGCAGGTGAAGTACTCAGAACCCCTCTAAAACCATCAAAACAGACCAGCCTAACCAGCTTGGCCCGGTTGGGAGACCAACCTCATGTTATTTTTTATTTTTTATTTTTTCAGCAGGGAAATCAGTAAGTCTAAAAATATATAAACAAACAAAATATAGCTCTGAAGAGGAATTTGTCTATACCTCCAACAACTTGGCGGTGATAGAAAAATGATCAGATGACAGGATGTCACAGCTGTCCATGTTATTCATTATAGTGCCTAAAAAATTATCCAAAGCAATTTAATAACTTTATTTATTAGATTTATGGTATTAACTGTTACCTATAATAACATTAGTTTATGGCATTTTAGTTTACATAATATTAACAAGACCTTCAAAGTCAATGTTGCCCATATGCAGGATGGCAGCAAGTAATTTGAAGATTTCCCAGCAGTCCTTGTCTGAGAAGGCAAGGATCTTTAGAGCAGCACGGATTCGTCGGAACTCATCAGCATCATCCCGACCATCACAGGTCAAACAATCACCCTGAGACAACCATCAGGAAAGACAGTTTTTGTACTTGCTCTAGAGTTAATGATTATCAGTATCAAAACCTGATATGGGAATCTGAATTACTTACTAAACCCTAAATGAAACGCTCACCTCAGTCAGATACTTGAACTGAGATGCATTACCAAGAGACAGAACTTTCTTATGCTCATCTGACATCCCAGATAACATGCAGTAGAAAATGTGGTAGTTCTTTTCTTGAGGTGCCTCGAAAATAAAAAAATTAATAAAAAGGTTAGCACTCCTTGTGTTTTTATTTATTTGATGCAAGACATTTTCTGAATTGACTCTTGTGACGTTTTTGGTCAAGTGTTGTCTCACCTGATGACAGACACGAGACTTCTCCAGCAGGTACTGCTCCATGTGAGCTCCCTCTATAACACCCTCTTTATTAAAGAACATCTCCACGTATTTCCCAAAGCGGCTAGAGTTATCATTCCGAATGGTTTTGGCATTTCCAAAGGCTGTGTGGATAGGCGTAAGTGAGACAGTTTACCATGGAACAGACTGACATACTTAGTGTAAACACCTTAACAAATAATTACCCTCCAGGACTGGGTTGGCCTGTATAATCTGCTGCTCAATCCAGGAGTGTTGTCCGCTCACAGCGGCCAGGAACTGCAGGATGAGTTTAGTGCTCTCTGTCTTTCCTGCACCAGATTCTCCGCTGGCACACACAAAAGATGCATTTATAATGTATTATTTATGATTAGCTTGAAGCTGGGATAGACTCCAACATTACCCGTGACCCTACATAGGACAAGCGGCTATAGAAGATGGATGGATTATTAGCTTGAATTTGGTTGCAATTGTACTGTGCTTCATTTGTAAAACACTGCATAAAAGCACCTGGTAAATAAAAATATTCTTTCATTGACACAGGAACAGCACAGATATTAAATCAACAACAATAACAACAATAACTTGTCATAAAGTGTATTCAATTAATGTAGTAACACTTTACAAAAAGGTTCCATTTGTTAACATTAGATAATGTATTGGGTATCACAATATATTATTTACATCATTTATTAATCTTTGTTAATGTTAGTTATTTAAATACAATTGTTCATTGTTAGTTCTTGTAAATTTATAGTGCATTAACTAATGTTAACAAATACAACTTTTGATTTTAAAAATGTATTAGTAAATGTTGAAATTAACATTAATAATAAATGCATAATAAGTATTGTTAATTGTTAGTTCAATGTTAACAAATGGAACCTTATTGTAAAGTGTTACCATTAACATTTATACACTGCACGGGATATCTCAGTAACTATAAGGTTCTGAGTCAAAAGTCTAATTAAACACATTTGCGTTTCCTCCAGCAGTGGTTTAGTATGTTTGTTTCAAACACCTTGTTCAAAATCCTCTTAAATAAGAATATTTGTTTTTTTTAAATTATATCCTCCAAAACACAAATTAATCATTAATTAATTTTGCTAGAGCTTTTTTTGGTACACTGTAAACTAGAAATTGACTTTTACAAATAAACATACCCTAAGAAATATTTACTGGAGTAAAAAATGTGACAACTTAATAATTTAAAAGTCTGAATAAGTCCAACATGTCAAAAAAGAAACCAGAAAAAAACTCTGTACTTAAAGGAATATTCTGAGTTCAATACAAGTTATGAATCGACAGCATTTGTGGCATAGTATTGATTACCACAAAAAAAAAAAAAAAATTTAAAGCAATATTCAAGGTTACATTAAAGCACTTACAATAGAAGTGAATGGGGCAATTTTTGGAAGGGTTAAAGGCAGCAATGTGAAGCTTATTATTTCATAACAGCACTTACCTACATTAACTCATTTTAGGATTTACAGCTTTATGTCTTCATGGCAACAAAGTTGTAAAATTTAATGTAACTTTACACAGAAAAGGTTAGTACGTGATTTTATCACACTAAAATTATGTTAACACACATATTGTTTGTCTTGTGGCTATACTTTTGAAACAGTATTTTAACATTTACAGATTGGTCCCAATCAATTGCCTCATTGTAACCCAGATTTTTGCTTCTTTTTTTTTTTTTTTTTTAAAGAAAATGAAGTACAAGTCAAATTGTTTTATTTCTTTTTTCAATCAACAAATGCTGTCGACTGAACTTAACTTGTATTGAACCTGGAATATTTCTTTTAATAACATAAAAGAAGAAAAGCACAATTATATACCTAATAATGCAGCACTGGTTGCGCCGATTGCGGCGCATGTTGAAGTAACAACTGTTAGCAATGGCAAAGATGTGTGGCGGCAGCTCGCCCAGTTTTCGGCCATGATACAGTTGAACCTGCTCTGCTGTGTAGATGGGCAACATCCGATAGGGATTTACTGCTACCAGTACAGAGCCAATATAGGTCTGCACAACACACAAAGGGAAAACACATTTATGTATGTGTATATGTATATAAAACAGAAATCCTATGGAGACAAATTATAAGACCTAATCATTTTTGGTAAAGTGTAAAATAAGGTGACTCACATAGATAATGCCCTGTCTGTGGCGCACCAGAAGATTTCTGAGCAAGCCGGCTTCACTGAGGTCCCCCAGTCTGATCATGTTATCCACACCCTCCACTGAGGTGGGGTGCATTGGCCTAAGACTGGCCCTCTCCCCCTCTGAGATAGGATGCTCCTGGGAAACCATGCCAATACCTCAGATTAAGTATGTAGAATATTCACAACACTAAAAACATAAGCATGTGTATGTTGTAACCGTAAATACAGTGGGGTCCAAAATCTGAGATTCAAAATTTATGATGAACGCATGACCTTACGTAAAACCAAAAGGCATGAGCGGCTACAAGTGTAAACAAAGCATCAGTATTTCAGCTACCACTCAGAACTTAAGTCAACAGAATAAGGAAGGTAGTGTTGTCTATATAAGTTCCATGAATGCAAAAGAACGGTTACTTTGTTAGTTAGGAGGGCAATAAATGACTAAAGAATGGGGAGATAGGATCAAATATTGAAAATCTGGGATTTAAAAAAGTATATAAAAAAAAAGTTTCAGAATTTGAAAAATGTAAAAAACGAAATAAATAAAAAATGTAATAACGTAAAGTAAATAAGAAATATTTAAGATTATCAGCACTATATGTGGGTCAGTGATTAATAAAGCACATTTTTGTACAAAAGGTCAGATTCCCTTGCTTCCATTGAAGCACACAAGATCCTTTCTCAGACAATTCTCAAATCATGCTGCAATAATGCAGATTATCATGTTTTGTCATCAAAGCAAAAGGGGACATACCAAATACTAAGAAATTCATGTTAATTTTTAAATGTACATTTTTACACAAATTATACTGATATTATTTACATAATTTATATAATTTTTTATAAAAACATTTGTACTAAATGAGAATTTTTTTTTTTTTCAAAAATCAGACTTTCGAACCACATGGTATTATTCCATTACTGTCGATTATTAGACTTTAAGGTATTTCAAGTGCCCTAAATACAGGAAATCACATAATGACCTAATGTGATTAGACTCGACTCTTTTTACCTGCCCATCATCATCGAGCAGATAATACTGTCCATTTTCTGAAACCTTCACACATGCTCCAATAGGGATTCCAATGCTGGAGTCAATCCAAATGTGATCCCCCTAGATTCAGATTCACAATAACTATATTTAACAACCAAACATTACCCACCCATTAATTCAAAGCCACCTAAAATCATGACAAAAAATCATTTTATTTTATGAATTTAAAGAATCATAAAATATATACACACCTTTTTTAACATCACCGTTTGGACAATCCCTTTTGTATCAGAAACATCGAATTAAAATGAAACATAAACAATAAATAAAAAATAGCGAGTAGATCAGTATATTAATTGGTTGGAAATGTAAGCCAGATTTAAGAAAATATGACTTTTATAACCCTAATCCTAGGAACCCGTTCCTGTACCTGGGGACAACACGACGCTGGCTGACTCCAAGAAATTAAAACGACATATGTGTTCAGTCGTAAGTTTTCCACCCACTTGTATGATGGGAAGAAGGAAGCGTCCCTTGTGCTCATCTCTTTATGGCCTCCAGACTTTGCTCTGTCGTGCAAAGTGATCTTGCCCCATCACCATCAAAAACCACTGTGAAGGGACGTCATCATCAATGTGGGAACTTGGCTCCTTTAGTTCCAATGTGCAATGCTGAACTGCAATAAAGGGGAAAAAACACTACTTAGGCAAGGACTTCAAAACCAAGTGTGTGCAGGTTTTGGTGGCTTGAGAGAACTAAATGAATAAAATCTGAAATGCTGTAAGCCTTATCAAAGGAATACCCTATCCATTAACTATGACTTCTGTTCAAGATTTGCCTTTTGGACTTCTCACGTCAGAGGCAGATGATACTAGATTGATTATTTAAGTCAGTGGCTATTAAGCAGTAAAACTGAGATTCCAGTTTATAAAATCATTCAGCCTCAATGAACAGATACAGGACTGCAATTAACTATTGGCTGGGTGTTTCGTATAAACAGTGGTTTCCATAAGCGATGATAATGTAACACACATTGATTACAAATGAGAGTAGCCAGCAGATTACACAGCAGTTAAGGTAATATCAAAAGCATTTTTATTCCTGAAGGGTTAACTTGTTTTGAGTCCTTAAAACCATAAAGGGCCGAGAAGCCATCAGTGTGAACAAAGCTTCAGTATTTCAGCTATCACTTCATCTAATTAATAATCTTTGTGGCATAAGGAAGGTTAATGGTTTTTTCCATGTTATTAATCTCCATGGAGATAGGACAGTGAAACCAGCAGAACTACTAATGTACTAGCTAACTCTAGAGAGCAATAAATTACTTAAGAAAGGGGTGATCAATTATTTAAGTGCCTAGAAACTCCAAACGATACCATCACACCCTGAAAACTGATAACCATTACTTGTCATAAAAGCATTAAATTCCAACCCCTAAGCCAACCAGGCCATAAAAGGAACTTCATTTAGTATGTGGCTTCATTTTATTGATAAAACGCCCTGGTAACTTCAGAGGGGCAAAAAAAAAAAAAAAAAACACTCCGCAGCACCAGAGATTTTTCTTGTAAAGCTTTGAGTTTTTCAGTGAAAAAGCTACAAAATACTTAAAGGTGGTGTGTTTAAGCTCGGATGGGCCTGTGAGAAAAATACAGTTGTCAGAATATTAGTACAGTCTTGACCAACAAGACTTAGATGTAGGCATTATGACCAAAAACTGAATAAGTGCTTTGAAATTTGCAGACTGTGACGAGTTGTAGGGTGTGGCCAGACCGTGAGGATGCACGCCCGGTGCTGAATTGTCCTAATCAGCAGGGAGGGGGATAAAGACGAGCCAGTTCCCACCTCCTCCTTGCCCATCCTGAACCGCATTACATTGGTGCCGAAACCCTGGAAGGAGGAGGGATGTGCTGTCGTGGAGTCCTCGCCACTGCCGTTCGTCGGGAAGCGGAGGAGCCACTAACAGAGTCAGAGAACTTGCTGCCGTCCGCCAGGGGAGGAGCGGCTGTCGTCCGCACTTCTCCCTCCCCTGTCTCTCCCAGGGCTCCAGAGAGGCAGGGAAGACATGCTGGCAGAAAGACGGCGGAAGGGCAACACCTCCCCTTCAGGAAAGGAAGGGAGGGGAGTGTCACGCCGGAGGTTCTCTGGCCTGAATTGGGCGGTGGAGGAGTGTGACAAGGAGGGCGTAGTCGGGCTGTGAGGAAGCACACCCCGCGCTGAATTATCCTATTCAGCCGCGAGGGGGATAAAGACAAGCCAGAGGTGCCAGTTTGATCGAGAGAGAGAGAGCTGCTGTGTGTGCGTCTAAGTTGATTTATTTCATTAAAGTTATGTTGCCGGTTCCCGCCTCCTCCTTGCAGACAAATCCGAAGAGTTCCATTTTGATAATTTATTAAAGAATTTGCACTTTACATACTATTGTAATTAGTAAAAACATCTGACTCATCAAAAAGCCATGTGTCATATGTTTTTGGAAAGCTCTCAAAGAGTAGAATACAACCAGCCTATTTGTTTTACTCAGACAGAAATATAGCGAGTAATAGCTAAGTATATGTCTTTGAAATTTATGTTTCATGTGAACAGGTGTTGTTTATATGCCACTTTTCGCTTATAACTTCACGAAAAATAAACAGAACATAAAATATCACATACCAGGCAATTATCTTTTAAACAAGCCCACACACGGTAATCAGATGCATAGATAATTAGATAATCCACATGAAGCACAATGTGCGCACTGTATCTGGCTAAAAACATGTTAGCTTTCCTGGATCAGATAATGGCATCAGAAATGATGTAGTGTCATGGAATGCTAAACCAATCTGATTGGAATCAGATCAGTGCAAAAACCATTCATATTTGGGCAGAGAGACATGTGATTGGTGACTGTTACATACGGCCACCAGAAGATGGCACCAAGTACAATGCACAGACTTGATGCAGACTCATTCAGTAAAATGGCACTTATTCTGTGAAATCGTATTCCTAAAATCATGTCTACATGCCATGCAAACCTGTAGTCATTGTTGCGTTTGCATGTGTAATTAGTTCTTATGTACAATTAGTATGTTTTATTTGTTTGGAGAGGCTTTTGGACACTTGATGTTTTTGTACACTAGCATACATTATTTTTGTAATGCTATAACTTTTGATTGCCTTGTCATATTAACACAAAATGTTTCTCAATTACAGTTGTCATGATTGGTAACAAAAAATAAGTTCTTCAGAGCCACCTTATTTACACTCAGTGATAATATAGTGTCAAATTAGAAAAAAAAAAAATTTTGGCACAAGGTTTTTTTTTTCTTTCAGCAGCTTTTTCAGAGTCTCAGAATGTATTATATAGGTATAGCATTTCAGCTACAAGCCTTTATTTTTGGGTATGTTGCTGAAACAGGACATTTTAAAAACACCCTATGAGCTTAAAGGGTTAATATGCAGAGACAACTAAAAATACACCGTAAACAGGTTGATTTCCCCCAAAAATAACTAAATAAATAAACACTGTGACTTTTTCTTAGTTTAAGAATTTTGACAAGCTCACAGAGCGACACTGGCTAAACCAGTTCTATGAGATTGGGGCGGGGCTTCCTGTTTTTTCTGACCACTGGAAGACGAGGGAATGTTCAAGAGGAATGTTCAGGAAAACAGTCGTTTCGCAATTACATTTGGTGATGCTAATGGTGCAGAAATGGCAAGCTTCACCTTTAAAATAGACCTTGGAGGAAATTAAATGTATATATATATTTTTAAATACACTGATACAGTACATGTACAAAGTGTCTTTACTTCAGCAACAGAATGCAACAATGTCATTCAGATGAAATCAATGAGTGATCAAACAGAACATAATGCTTTATCTTTGCCACAAATTACAATGCTTCAAGCAACATAACTGGAAAAATAAAAATAATATTTTTCATTTAGAATAAAAAAAACAAAGAGGGCTTTTATATACTAAAGCTGAACTTAAGATACATAACTGTGTATATGCACAATCAAATTTCTCTAAATTCTCAATTTGTGATTGACATGTCAGATCTGAACATGATTCTCACCACCGTTAATGCATGAGTGAAATCCCCCTGACCAAAGAACCAAACCAGAAAACCAGAGCAGGAGCAGCACTTGTAGACCTGCAAGACTGATGATACATGAAACATTCCTCACAAATCTACACACAGTAAAATGAGTACGAACTGAAGAACTTAAAACTATTCAGACTACATTAAACCGCTCTCTCCTCTTTATTAGTAGAGGAACTGTTTCTCCACCTACATCATTCCAATCCAAACCCATGTATATATGAGGTACACAGAAGGCACAATACTCCATTTTACCAAAGCACCCTTAACTTTTCCCACAATACATGCATGGTAAAATACATCTTAGTTTTTATTCACTTAGGTCAGCAAGGATGGTATCATTATGGCTTCTCAATTATTATTGTTTTGAGCACTTACAATACAAAATGGAAACCTTCCGGCAAGATGAACGGCCTTTACGGAATACTGCCATTGAGTGCTTAATACGGTACAGAAAATGGTCAATACCAAGTTATCATCCAAGGCACCCAAATTAAAAGTGGTGAATATAATCTATTAGACTTGAAGATGCGCATTGCTTTAACTGATATCTGTGGTTCACAAACAGATACTTTTTTCTTCAGAGAAATATGTATATTCACTTTAAAATGGAACCTTACCTAAAATAAACTCTTTGTTACTGAGTAAAAGGGAAAGTTCACCCGAAAATGAAAACTCAAGTCATTATTTACCCACCCTCATTCTGCTCTTTTCCATAAAACACAAGTAACCACGGCTGTCCGTGGTTTTCATCCATTAACACTGTATAGAAAAGAGTAGATCAGAGATTCTGCTAAATATTTATGTTGCTATTTCATGGTTTGGAACAACATGAGGGTGAGTAAATGATGACAGAATTTTTTTCACGTGAATTATCCTTTTAAGACATCTGGATTGCAAGTCATACATTCAAACATTAATTTTTCAGTGAAGGTACAGGTAAACATTTTTGTTCCAGTATTCAGATAACAACATTGTAGTTCCATAGCTTTTATGTGTGCTGGCATAGGAAGGGCTAGCCAGACGAAGATCTTTTCTGTTTACATGACATTCAGCACTTGCTATTAGATGAAGGCTCAAACCTTATCTTTCCTGGTAGATATCGAGCAGTGCGGCAGGGCAGTGTGCCTATATGCAAAGGGTCATGGAGCAAGAGGCTTGGGTCTGTGCCACTGTGTGGTCATGCTTGCAGACTGAGCTCTGCCCCACACCAGGTCAGTGTGGCTCAGTCTGTCCGTCTCATGCTTTGTCTTTACGCTTCAGCTTATTAAGCTTCTTGGTGCTGCTGTTCTTGTTGAGCAGCTTCATGACACGCTCCTTGTGATCCAGAACCTTCAACATGGCATCACATGCTTCTGTGACCTGGTCCATTACCAGCTTGCAGCGCTGCATGTTGCCCTGTGCAGAGAAACAGTGGAGTTAAGAGTAAAAGTTGGCTTACACCACCCGATTTTAAAGGGATAGTTCACCCAAAAATGAAAATTCTCCCATCATTTACTCACCATCATGCCATCCCAGATGTGTATGACTTTCTTTCTTCTATAGAACACAAACGAAGATTTTTGGAAAAATATCTCAGCTCTATAGGTCCATACAACACAAGTTAATGGTGACCAGACCTTTGAAGCTCCAAAAAGCACATAAAGGCAGAATAAAAGTAATCCATATGACTCCAGTGTTTAATTCATATCTTCAAAAGCGATTTGACAGGTCTGGGTGAAAAACAGATCAATATTTAAGTCCTTTTTTTATACCATAAATCTCCATTTTCACTTTTACTTTCAAAATGTGACCAAATGTGAAAGTGAAGATTTATGGTAAAAAAAAAAAAAAAAAAAGGACTTAAATATTTATCTGTTTTTCACCCACTCCTATCATATTGCTTCTGAAGACATGGATTTAACCACTGGAGTTTTATGGATTACTTTTATTCTGTCTTTATTTGCTTTTTGGAGCTTCAAAGTTCTGGTCACCATTCACTTGCATTGTGAGGACCAAGAGAGCTGATACAGGGCTCCAGACTAAAAAAATGTCTTAGGAGCTATTGGCTCCTAAACCGAAACTTTAAGGAGCCAAATGGCTGTTTTTAGTCACCAAATCACAGAATTGCTCGATTTAGATTGCTGTTCAGAAACAAGATATAAAGCTGAAGGAAGACGGCTGATAACCCACTAATCGGAGGTTTAATAAACAGTATTTATAGTTGAGAAGATAAGTTTGCATTCCCTTTTGTCTCATAAATGTTCACACCCCTTTCATAATTTATACAAATATAAGAGATAGATTTATTTATTTCTGCTCTTCAGAATCTACATTACAGATAATTACATAAAGTATAGTATGCATATAGTGGTGTGTTGCCTTCTTGAGCATCAATGAATGTTTGCACCTTGTGTAATAGTTGTGTACAAGTCCCTCAATTGTCCTAAGTGTCAAAAGCTTGATTATATATATTTATAATTTTAATTGTTTTAAAATATTGCCTTAGTCTTTCTTTACTGTTACTGGATGGCCCAGAAACAGAGACTACAAGAGTGCAAATCTAATGAAATCCCAGATGCAGTTTATTGTGCTACTCCAAAACCAATCAATAATTACCAGAAGAAAAAAAGTGGTACACAATATGGAACTTTTAATTATAAAGAAGCCCGAAATACACATGAGACTCTTATTTTGAAAAGTCTGCGCTCCCAGCTGTGAGCTCACTGACGGCTGATTCGCTGAGAAAGCGAATCTGATTCAAATTGCTAACCTGAGCTCCTGCGTTCAAACCATCCGTTCTTTTCGGATGATTCATGAAAAAGATCCGGTTCAAGAGAGTCATTTGTTCACAACTCTCTCGCACTTGGTTTGTTGTTGCGTGCAGTGTAGCGAGCTCGTCATCACAACAGAAGGGGTGAAAAGTGGCGCGAGACACTGGTTGTGTGTGCTCTAAAGATGTATTCAATAACTCACAAGATGATATCTGACAAAACCGCATATGGATGCACACAACCCAACTGTCGCCAATGGCGACTAATTTTAAATTATTGTCACAATCAATTATTTTTTTAGTCGCAGTCTGGAGCCCTGTGATATTCTTCTAAAAATCCTTCTTTTTTTGTTCTGCAGAAGAAAAAGTAATATACATCTGGCCTGGCATGAGGTTGAGTAAATGGTGAGATAATTTTCATTTTTGGGTGAACTATCCCCTTAAAACTGTTTTTATCCCCAATTTGCAATCGGGACAAATCCAGTTTGCAGATTTTGGGCCAGTCTGGGTTTTCACAGAATATCACATAGTATATGATGGGTACAGACTCCGATTTCTTATGCTCAGACTATGATTCCATCTAGTCGGAGTATGTCAATCACGTTTGAAATTTAGAGTTTGATATTTTTTTCTTTCAACATGTGACTTTATGACTACTTTCTACCATATACAGTTAGGTTCAAAAGTCGCACATTGAAAACCTTGGATTCATAATTTAATTTAAAGATATATTCCTGATTCAATACAAGTTAAACTCAATCGACAACATTTGTGGCATAATGTTAATTACCATAAAAAATAATTTTGACTTGTCCTTCGTTTAAAAAAAAAAAAAAAAGAAGAAGCAAAAATCTGAGTTCCAGTGAGACACTTGGACAACAATCCGTAAACGTTAAAATACTCAATGTTTCAAAGGTATAGCCAAAACACGTAAACAATGTGTGTTAATATGATTTTAGTGAATATGAAAATTGCTTACTAACCTTCTCTGTGTAAAGTTATATCCAAATTGGAAACTGTGTTTCCATGACAATGTAACAACGTTTTAAACAACTTTACAGCTCAAATAATACATAAGTTTAAAAAAAAAATAATGTAAGTTCTTTTATAAAATTATAAACTTCATGTGTCTGCCTTTAAACACTCTGAAAATTGGCCCCCCATTCACTTCCATTGTAAGTGCCTCACTGTAACTTCAATTTTTGCTTCATTTTTTTATAAAAAGAAAAGGAGTTATTTGTGGTAATAAACATTATGTCATAAAATTCTGTCAATTGAGGCCTTGATTAGCTAGTTTTGGCATGTTTGATGCTTTGATTGAAGTTGGAGCTAAACTAGCTTTGTTTCTTAGCAGACTGGTAAAAATCTGTGCAGCCTAACTACCAGACCTTGCATATAATTTAGTGATTCAATTCTGATTGGAGCTTGCAATTTTGGAAAGTGCTTGCCATTTTTTGGGTGCAATATGCAGTGCAAGCAATCGTTGCTTGAAACCAATTAATGGATCCCACCTGTATGAGCTCATTTATGCGATGAAGATCATCATCAGCTCCAGCCTTCTTCTTCGGAATGAGGCCTTCTTGGAGACTCGTCAGACGACTGTATACATCACGTTCCAGATTTGTCTGTGGACAGGAGCCAAATTTCAGTCAAGCCTGGCATTTCAACTGTTTGATATTGATAAATAAATCCTCACACAGAGGAAGTCTCACTAGCTGCTTAAGCTGAGCAGCGCAGAGGTGAATTTTCCAGCCCTGGGCTCTGCACACCACTCCCTTCTGATTGGCCACATCCTGCAGGGTGCCCTTCTTGTCCTCTGATTGGATAACACAAGCATGCATTAATGAATGACTGATGGCAGACTATATATATTATTGTATTTTTGCAAAATGGAAAACAATAAGCCTACACAGACCTTTGACACGGATTTCGCTGTATCTCTGAAAGTGGTGGTACGCCGCCTTCCAGGGGTTGCGGTAGTGTCGTAGCAGAGTGATTGGAGGCCGAACTCGGGTGGGAACATACCGAACTCCCTCCTCATCTGCACAAGTGAGAACAGATACACTGATGCTCAAACTGGGTATTATAGAGGTCACGATATCTTAGTTACGTTATTACTTTAAGAACTATGTGATTAATGACTCTGCACTCTCAGTGTTTGTTGAGATTAGCTGGACTGATCCCATGTAACCTAGTACACTCCCTTTGCTGCATAGAGACTTATCAAATCATATATCAAACAGTATTACACAACTTGAGAGAAACTCAAAACTATATAGCTAATCCCACTATTGCTTCAATCAGACCAACTACAGTTGTTCGTCATTCCCAGAACAACTCACAAACTGCCAAGATGTTTCTGATCTTTATCTTCCATGGATTATCTTATTCCAGCATTGTTATTACACCAGGCATCTATTCAATTCAGTTATGACACTGTGTCACTGTTGCCATTTCACAATAAACAAAGAGTTTCTTGCACAGGCAGGGGGCAGAAGCCTAAAAGCTGAAGTGTGTGTTTTATAAATGTTCCACAAACAAATAAAATGTATTAGGTAAAGGCAAGGTTTACCAAGTCAGTGGATAAGCTTTAAAATGTACTTGGTTGTAAATTGTAAGAACTTTTTAAATAGTAAAGGAACAATAGGCCCTTTCCCACTCCAGGAACTAAAGCCCGTTTTAGATACTTTTACTTGGAATTACTCCTTTTCATCACTTTCACGCATGAGGAACTATAGTTCCTCTTAGCCGTTTAGAGAGACTTTTTTAGCTCCTACTCGTAGGTACATTTTGGGAGAAGAGGGACTGTGGGAGGTGCTGCAGCCGCCATTTGTAAACAAACTTGTAGCTGTTAGCCTCCTCCTCAGAGGACTGTGCTAAATTTCCAATTCCCTTAACAGAAATAACATAAAACCAACAAAGTATCCAAAGAATATCGCCTGTTTCACATTGTGTGTGTGTGTGTGTTTGTGTGTGTGTGTGTGTATGTGTGTGTGAGAAGAGCTGCTGTTGGACTTCAACGAGAGACACACTTTGAGTTTTCATCGTATCTGTACTGTGTGACTATACAGAAAATTAGAAATATTGAAAAGTAATTTCTAGATTACTACTGTTACAATCCCTTGTTTGGAATGTCATTTTGTCTGTTTTTTTTTTTGTTTTTTTTTAACCTTGTTTTGTTTTGCAGATTGGGTTGAGGAGCCCCACTCGTTAGTCCTCATTAGAATAGATTCACCTGTGCTGAGGGTTTCATTGGCTTTAAAGCTGGCTCTCTACCACTCTTCAAGGTTCCTCTCCCAGATTCAGACTTGTTGTATTTAATATCAATCGATTTTGTTACAATTTATTTTATGTAATTCTTTTCATTTTATAAATGATACTTTGAGCAAGTGTCCAACTTGTAATCTCATTTGTTGTTGTGGCTTACGAGCCGGCCATGACACTACTTTGTTTTTTCCCTAGGATAACGGACATAAATAATACAATGTTTATCAAGAGTGGGTAATTTAAATCTATTATAAACATAACCTTCATGGAATCTAGTTTACATGAGGAAAGTATTGCATGCCTTTCTTCAGTCAATGAGTGATTAGTTCAGTACAGTATTTTATGTTGAGTCATAAAAGCCATTATTATAAAAGATTGAGTTGATAAACAGATTTATAGTGCATTTTCAACATGTTCTCTTCTGAGTTCAGCGTGTGCTGTGTGGTCAAAATAGGTTGATCGAGGGTCTCATCTCTCCTCTCACTGCGGATTCAGGACGCAGCACGCACGCATGGCTCATGCGGCAAGTCTAAAATCTAAAACCTGAGAAAACTGGCTTTGTCCAAAAACTGGTAATGCTGCCTTCGGAGAATGTATAAAGGGCACCGCCCCTTTATCTGCCTCCGAAGGCAGCATTTTCAAGTTTTCTGGAAAACTTTAAACTTCGCGAACTCCAGTTACTGCCATTCAAATGCCTCTGAACACAGGAGACCAGAAAGGCAAGCTCATGCAAAGAAATTTTGTATGACGCTGAACTCTGAACTGCGAATCTGCATGACGAGATTATGTGTGACCAGTAGAAGATCGAAACGTCACACACTGACCTTTGGCTCAATTCAAAGGTTACATATTTCTAAGCTGTGTGTTTTTATTGTTGCTGGAAAGTGCGTAAACTGTATATTTGAACATTTTCATCATATTAATTTTTGTTATTTGTGAAATGTTATTTGCTAAAACCAGAAGCATGCCCGCGTGACATCATATCCTGCTCTGTTGCGTTGTCCGAAAAAAATGTGCGTGCTCAAAGCCTAGTGTGACCGCCCCTTCAGGAGATAGGATGAAAATAATGTGCTTTTCAAACTGATCTGAGACCAGTTTCCTTAAAGGGTCATGAAACAGCCCTCTTTCAGCTCAAGTCCACCTCACAACCATTTTGAAAAATGCAACTCAACTGGGCGTGGACCGCTGTGAGAATACTAGTGGGTGGGGTGGGGCAGGGCAGGGGAGAAAGAGGGGAGCAATCTGTCATCTCAGTTGCCCATGCCGGCTCTTACTAAATATTAGGATAAAGTATGACAAATTGTAAGATTTGTATAGCTGGCAAAGTTAAAGTCTAACTAAATATGTTGAACGCTGTCCATTTTTTCCCTTTAAGGATCACAACACCGCCTGTTTCAGCACAGTTGAGTTCTCAAAACTTTTTCAAAAGATACAGCCAGCGGACTGAGTGAAGAAGGAACATCTAGTCACTCACTCTTTTTTACACTTAAATAACTTTTGAGACTTATTCCAAGACGATGATTCACAAATATAAATGCTTAGATCAGTTAACACACTTACATTATGGATGGATGGATGGGATGGATGGATTGACAGGGTTTGTGTGTCTGGGACAATCAATGTAAACCACGTCTCAAATGAGCCCCAGTCAGAGACAGTCCATCTCACCGCATATCTTAAAACACTCATGTTAATAAATGCGTGCTGCACGAATATTTAAAAGGTTTTGGCAATGATTGAAAGACTATCCTTTCCCTCTGTTAGCAGCATGTGGTGGGGGGGGACTCACGTCTGTACTATCAACTCTGTCAACTGACACCGAGGCTCTTGAGAGTTTGAAGCGCTGGTCACGTGGTTTAATGAATAATCATGAGACAGCCCGTTCTCACAGGATAAGGCCACGCAGTCTCATTAATATTTATGAGACACTGATGATGCGACAATGCACTATAGTACAGGGACACGGCTGCGTGCTATGTAGGACGCGTCCTTTGAAGGCTGTAGTATACTGAGTGTCCTCCTTTAAACAAGCCTCGTTTAAACGAGACGGTCTTCGCAGGACAAACGGAACCGGAACGTATCATGGTTGCTATGACAGCACACCACTCTTTAACAAGTGCGAGCGCTTTGAGTAAGAAGGGAACATATGAGATAAATTTTAGGAGAGTTATAATGATGTAAAGAGAAAAGAAAATAGATTTTACAGGTGTACTTTTAGTCTAATACTTCATTTTAATTATATATTAATATAATTATACATATTATATACTCTGCACCCATCTACTGAGGTACTTCAACTTGGGAATTAACATTCCTTGCATTTGAACATCATATTTACGGGCAAATTTGGCGTAATTCTTTTTAGACATCTCCGTTGAAGCAAAGACTTGTGGGTTGGGAATGCCCACAAAGAATACACCTCTTGCATGCTCTGAATTTCCATGAAAGAAGGCTGCATTCGGAGTGTCCTACTCGCTTTTCTGAAACGGGACAGCCTCGATGACGTATGTGGCCGACAAATGCGACCTCCAGAGGACGCCGCCTTCCAAACGAGACACAGCCATTGACTCGATGTTGATTTTAAACCCGGAAGATGAAAATAGTGCAAATAAATCCCTAAATTAACCACTTTCGTCTTAAAATTTAAAATAATAGATACTTCTATCATGTGTAACACATACATATCTGGTAACATCTCAGAAAATGTAGTTTAGTGTTTCATGACCCTTTAAGAATTCTGTTCATTCAAAAATGCTGTTGTTTAAACCATTAACTGATTAGGCAGTAAGGCAGCTGTCTACGTTTTCCAATGCAGCCACAGTTTGCGTAAAACAGCCCTTACAAGTGTAGCTCTGATCCTGCTGTCCTCCGTTGGTGTTGTTGATTTTGTTGTTGCCATTAAATCATACGTGCAAACAATGTAAGAAGAAAAGCGTTAGACACTAGATGACGTCACTAAGAGGGTTACTTTTGTGCGTGCGAATGCGAGAGGGGAAAAGTCTCCACGGGGGTGCCGTTGCTCTTATGAGTTCTAATCTATAAACTTACTAAGGGTAAAGTACCGGGACTGTATATGGGAAGGGGGCTAATGTTTCTAAAAAGCTTTATACACTCAACACTTGCTGTCAATGGCTGTATGACTGATTAGTGACCTTATTTGGCCTCACAGAACATTTCCGTATCTTGGTAAAACATGTTTAGCTTCTAAAAACAACTTAGAAGGAACAAAATAAACAGCTAAATGTAATGAAATCAGAACTCACCAATGTATTCTTTAGGAGGTGACTTGCGTTTTTCTGCACGCAGGCTGAGGGGTTTGGGTGGAAACTTCTCCTCGTCTGTGCTGTTGGTCTCCATCATCTCACTCTCTTCAGTGGAGATGACATGTTGCTGCTTCCGGGGCTTCTTCCTGGGTGAGGCTCCTTGGTTGATGTCTGTAGCAGGTACTGCCAACATCTGCGCACCACTGTTGGGCCCATATGCCACTGAGGGGGTATGAGGTGAAAGAGACTGCTTAATCAGTTAAAAAGCATTAGCTGCTACTTTTGGATCATTATATGCATGTCTCGGAAGTATCGAAACATGGGAGTTTAGTGGCCTGAAAGGAGTCACTGTTGATGCAGAAAGAGTTGTGAAAATAGATTTCTACATACTTATGGTTTTTTTCACTTTTGCTTTATACAGAATGTAGCATTGGAACGAGTGTGTAAAATAGTGGTCGAGTTATATGGCTTTTTCAATGGCAGTCGACATCTAGAGAGCTGGGTGGCCAGTGGCTGATCATAAAACACCAGTAATATTTACTAAAAAACAGAACACACAAAAAGGAAAATTGTGCAAGCTGAACTCATACGGTTATTTTATACTAAAGAAACAGATTTAGCTGTAAGTTCTATCAACTGACACAACGGGGAGCTAACACATCTGTTAATCAGCTAAGCAGGCATGGTTATCGGTTAATGACTATAATTTCAATTAAAATGCAGCACATTGACTGATTAACCCAATTTATCCATTGACCCATTGGAAAATCCTTTTGTTTGCACAAAGTTCCTACCTGGATTTGTAGTATCCATAGGCTCTGCCTCTTGTTTAATATTCATCTCGGGGAGGGTGGAGCTGATGGCACATGCTGATGTGGTACTGGCTGCTGGCTGGGTGGGTGGGGCCACTACATTGGCCATAGAGGAAATTGGCGGGGTGACAGCCATTGCAGCAGGTATGGCTGAGAGAGCAGCTGTGGGTTGAGAGGGAGGTGTGGCTAAAGCCAGAAGGGAGGGGACAGGTTGTGAGGCAAGCTGAGAGGGAGGTGGCCCCACGTCTTGTGGTTGCTGTTCATTGCCCTGGCTAGGAATAGACTCGACTGCAGCAGTTACAGAAGGAGCGAGGCTCATGTGGATGTCAGGTTTGGGCTTCACTCTGCCAATACATTTTTCAAGATTTTGTGTTTGGAAATTTGAGCTGCAATTGAAGACTAAGTTATAATACAAACAGTAGGCTAGCTGCATTAATAAACCTGATGATCTTGTAAAATCAAAATCAATTTGATTACTTCATACCTTGCAGGGCGAGGTGATGCTGATGCACTTCTGATGGCTCCATCGATTCTGGGGGTTGTGGAGTCCCTGAGCTGACCTGGAATCAGGCTCTTCCTAACAGCCATACTTTTATAAAATAAAGAGCCGCATTAAATCACAGTCTTGAATACATAACACATTTTCACAATAAGAAATGTTCAACTATTGGCACGTTATCTGAAAAAGAAAAAAAAAATTTATGGGCAAATCTCAAGAAAACGGTCAAGGAATTTCTGGGTAATTTTTTTTTTATTATCTCGAAATAAATGTAAAAAAAAAAATTACAAAAAGAAAATGAATCTTATATTTAGGACCATTAAGACTATGTATTGTGACATTTTTTTTTATTTATTTTTTACAACAATTAAGCCCTACCCCCTTTTCCAATTCCCTGTAGCCTTCTGTGATTAACAAAAAAAAACAAAAAACAATTCTCATAGTGCTTAAAAAAAAAAAAAAAACAATTGTAAAATACATTTGTTAAAAGTACAATTGTAAGTATACATAATGGTACTATTTGTTATACTGTACTAAATCTATAATGATTAAGACAGGATAATCACCCTGAAAATGACCCAGACAGGATGATTTTCCACGTGAGAATGAGATTTTTTTTTTCTTTTCTTTTTTTTTCAAAAAATCTAAAAGGGTTAGTTTACACAAAAATTTAAATCTCATCATGCACTCAACCTCACTCAGAACTCTGCCTAACATCTCCATTTGTGTTTCATGGAATAAAGTCATATACAGTTGTGGCCAAAAAATATTGGCACCCTTGGTAAATATGAGCAAAGAAGGCTGTGAAAAATGTCTTTATTGTTTATGCTTTTGATCTTTCATTCAAAATATTCACAATAATCTAGCCTTTAACTGAAGTAAACTAATTGAAATCAATATTTTTTTCCAAAACAAGTCTGCCACAATTATTGGCACCCCTAGAAATTCTTATGAGTAAAATATATCTGAAGTATATTCCCATTCATATTTTAAATGTTTTAGTACACCTGGGTGACAAGGAACATGAAGTTGTTCAGCCATGACTTCCTGTTTCACAGGGATATAAATATGAGATAACACAGAGGCCAAATTCCCTTAATCATCCATCACAATGGGTAAGACCAAAGAATAAAGTTATGATGTGTGGCAAAAGGTTATTAAGCTTCACAAAATGGGAAGTGGCTATGAAAAAATACCTAAAGAATTGAAAATACACATTTCCACCATCAGGGCAATAATTAACAAGTTCCAATCAGCTGGTGATCTTAAGAATCGGACTGAAAGGTTACGTGTGTCTATATTGTCTCCACGCACAGTGAGGATGGTTCACTGCTATAGAATTGCAGAAATTAGTTGGGTCTTGGGGTCAGAAAGTCTCCAAACCTACAACCAGACGTCACCTACATCACAACAAGTTGTCTGGGAGGGTTTCAAGAAAAAAAGCCTCTGCTCTCATCCAACAACAAACTCAAGCATCTTCAGTTTGCTAGACACTACTGGAACTTCAAATGCGACCAGTTTCTATGGTCAGATAAAACAAAACAAAAAAAAAGAGATTTTTGGCAGCAAACACCAGAGATGGGTTTAGGAAATGTACCTCATGCCCATGGTTAAATATGGTGGTGGATCTTTAACGTTGTGGGGCTGTTTATATTCCAGAGGTCCTGGACATCTTGTTTGGATACATGGCATCATAGACACTATCAAACACCAACAGATAAAAAATCAAGATCTGACTGCCTCTGCCAGAAAGCTTGATTGGATCTTCCAGCAGGAAATTGATCAAATACAAACTCAAAATCAACACAAAAATGGTCCACTGACCACAAAATCAAAGTTCTGCCATAGCCATCCTAGTCCCCTGACATGAACCCCATTGAAAACCTGTGGGGTGAACTGAAGAGAATAGTCCACCAGCATGGACCTGGGAATTTGAAATATCTGGAGAGATTCTGTATGGAGGAATGGTCTTAGATCCCTTGCCAGGTGTTCTCCAACCTCATCAGGCATTATAGGAGAAGACTCAGAACTGTTATCTTGGCAAAGGGAGATTGCACAAAGTATTGAATGAAAGGGTGCCAATAATTGTGCCACATAAATATTTGACAAAAATATTTGTTTTTTGATCAAACTTGTTGTGTTTGCTATTGTTTGATATCCATTAGAAGATAGATTTTTGTGAATATTTTGAATGAAAGATCAAAAGGATAAACACAATAAAGACATTTTTCACAGCCACCTTTGCTCATATTTACCAAGGGTGCCAATATTTTTGGCCACAACTGTAGGTATGGAATGACATTTGAGAGAGCTATCCCTTTAAATGGTCCTAAAATAATACTTTTTTGCTTTTGGATTTTTGAGTGAAATTTAATATTTCTTCATGAGATAAACCCTAACAGTCAACTAAGTGCCGAGATCATTCTCACCCTTCATTGGCAGGTTTTTTGCGCAGAATGCTAGGTCGAGGGGAAGTCACAAGTGAGGGGGCTCCAGAAATGGCACTCTGATTGTGTGTCTGTGCCATAGTGGTGGCAGGCTGACTGTTGTTAAATGCATTGCTAATAGAGTTAGCTACTAGTGTGGAACCATCAGCCAGCACAACTACAGAAAAAGAACACAAAGGCACTCATCAATACAACATTTTTGATTTAAATAGATCCTAAAGTTAAAGGAGCACTCAGTAAGTTTAGTTTTTTTGCCAATATAGCAGTCATCTTGGACTTATACTGCTATACTGGAACCAAGCGCCATGGATGCAGCGTCATGCAAAAGCAATATTTTCCTGTTACCAATGTAGAAACAAGCTATTCACAGTTAGTCATGATTAATTTATTCAGTGAGCCAATAACAGAGGAGTTATAAAGATAAAGTGAGTAGCATTCGGCTGGTCATATGATCTTAATATGGTGACTCCTGCTGATATGACTGAGTGGTCATGATTTTAAACATATTTTAAAAGTACTATTAATTTATACAGGAGTAAAACTATATAATTTTATATTATATTCTATTAAAATGAGTGCATCTTTAAAAAAATATCACTCAAATACATTATTTTGAGATACCACTTTTTATGACTTCTCAAGAGCTTTAAAACTATAAACCCAGCCCAATTTCAAACAAATTAACTTCATGTCATTTACAGAGCAAGTGTAAGAAAAACTTATGAACTTAAAATCTATTTCAATCCATAGCACATTACCAAGGGATATAACAATGGCATTTGACAACAAAACGTTGTCAAAAGTTCATCACAGTAAACATGCAATGAATACAATGAGTATTGAATATAATGCAATACAAAACAAGCCAGCACTGGCCTAATGATTCAATTAGGGATGCTCAGATCATGATTTTTCAGCCAAAACCGATCACCAACTTCTTGCCATCTTGATCGGCCGATACCACTGCAATACCGAATATGGCTTTACCTGGCGAGCATTTGCGAGTGAAAATTACTGCGCATGTATGGGTAAATTACAGCACGCAGGTGCGAGTGACTTCTGAAACCCGATCAAAACGTATATATCATGAGATTACATACAGGTGCATCTCAATAATTTAGAATGTCGTGGAAAAGTTCATTTATTTCAGTAATTCAACTCAAATTGTGAAACTCGTGTATTAAATAAATTCAATGCACACAGACTGAAGTAGTTTAAGTCTCTGGTTCTTTTAATTGTGATGATTTTGGCTCACATTTAACAAAAACCCACCAATTCACTATCTCAAAAAATTAGAATATGGTGACATGCCAATCAGCTAATCAACTCAAAACACCTGCAAAGGTTTCCTGAGCCTTCAAAATGGTCTCTCAGTTTGGTTCACTAGGCTACACAATCATGGGGAAGACTGCTGATCTGACAGTTGTCCAGAAGACAATCATTGACACCCTTCACAAGGAGGGTAGGCCACAAACATTCATTGCCAAAGAAGCTGGCTGTTCACAGAGTGCTGTATCCAAGCATGTTAATAGAAAGTTGAGTGGAAGGAAAAAGTGTGGAAGAAAAAGATGCACAACCAACCGAGAGAACCGCAGCCTTATGATTGTCCAGCAAAATCGATTCAAGAATTTGGGTGAACTTCACAAGGAATGGACTGAGGCTGGGGTCAAGGCATCAAGACACAGACATGTCAAGGAATTTGGCTACAGTTGTCGTATTCCTCTTGTTAAGCCACTCCTGAACCACAGACAACGTCAGAGACGTCTTACCTGGGCTAAGGAGAAGAAGAACTGGACTGTTGCCCAGTGGTCCAAAGTCCTCTTTTCAGATGAGAGCAAGTTTTGTATTTCATTTGGAAACCAAGGTCCTAGAGTCTGGAGGAAGGGTGGAGAAGCTCATAGCCCAAGTTGCTTGAAGTCCAGTGTTAAGTTTCCACAGTCTCTGATGATTTGGGGTGCAATGTCATCTGCTGGTGTTGGTCCATTGTGTTTTTTGAAAACCAAAGTCACTGCACCCGTTTACCAAGAGATTTTGGAGCACTTCATGCTTCCTTCTGCTGACCAGCTTTTTAAAGATGCTGATTTCATTTTCCAGCAGGATTTGGCACCTGCCCACACTGCCAAAAGCACCAAAAGTTGGTTAAATGACCATGGTGTTGGTGTGCTTGACTGGCCAGCAAACTCACCAGACCTGAACCCCATAGAGAATCTATGGGGTATTGTCAAGATGAAAATGAGAAACAAGAGACCAAAAAATGCAGATGAGCTGAAGGCCACTGTCAAAGAAACCTGGGCCTCCATACCACCTCAACAGTGCCACAAACTGATCACCTCCATGCCACGCCGAATTGAGGCAGTAATTAAAGCAAAAGGAGCCCCTACCAAGTATTGAGTACATATACAGTAAATGAACATACTTTCCAGAAGGCCAACAATTCACTAAAAATGTTTTTTTTATTGGTCTTATGATGTATTCTAATTTTTTGAGATAGTGAATTGGTGGGTTTTTGTTAAATGTGAGCCAAAATCATCACAATTAAAAGAACCAAAGACTTAAACTACTTTATTTAATACACGAGTTTCACAATTTGAGTTGAATTACTGAAATAAATGAACTTTTCCACGACATTCTAATTTATTGAGATGCACCTGTATATTATATAGAGAATATCTGGTGTATAGGAAGAACATTACATAAGTTATTTTGACTTTTGAAAGTTGAGAGAGATTGAGAGTGTGATGGTTCAAATGAAATCCACGTGCCGCTAAGTTTAAATGGGGTTCATTGCTTGTTTTGTTTTTTTATCTAGCAAAATGATGGACATCACATTGAATTACCAAGATTTTCGCAACCTCTGCCCATAGGTATAAAACCCAAAAACACATCACGTCCTGTGTGTACACCCCGATGTGAAATGGATGAGTATTATTTGACAGCACTGTTTTAATTTATTGTTATTTATTTTTAATTTCAAATTGAATTACATTACTTTTATAATAGTGACATTTCACTGGTATTGGTATACTGAAATTTTGCTATTGTGACAGCACTACCCAGTATCTGTTATCTGCCTGGATATGTTATTTACAAAGATGTTGTTTTTTTTAATTGATAAGCACAAGCACACCAAATATTGGTCTTGAAAACAAGGCTTACACAAAACATTATCCATATTAGGATATATTGGCCTATAAAAGAGCCTACAAGGCTTAATGTCAAAGTGAACTTATTTGCAACCCACAGGTGTAATTAATATTAACGTTCTATTATACAACAAATGTAATAATAACGTTAAAACAAAGAAACAATTACTCTGTTTTTAAACAGCTCCTGAATGAACAAAATAAAGCAGTTTTCCACAAGGTAAATTTATTAGCTATAGGCTACCTATTTGTAGTAAGTAGCAAGGGCAGGTACTTTTTTTTATGAATATTAGCATTTCTGTACTTTTTGGGAGACAGTCTATTCTTCTTATCATCTAAAATGTCTCCAGCCATACTGAATAGTCGCTCGCTATTGACACTTGTACAAGGAGTGCAGAGGTAGACCAGCACTGCCTCTGCCAAAATGGGGAACCGGCTTTTATTCCTTTCCCAAAAAGCCAGTTGTTCTAAATCTTGGGATGACATGCTCACAAAGGTACAGATTAATCTCGTGCTGTCGAATCACTCCCTTTGCTAGCATAACTGTCATTTTCCATAAGAATTTCCTTGTGCATATCCTGCAAAAAACTTTGCTGTTGAGCTTTCGTTCTGTGCTCAGATTCTCTCATCTTCTCATCAGAGCTCCCGAGTGGCTGGCTCACTCGTGACTTCAACATTTCACTGAGGAGGGCGCGTGCCTCTGGCCAAACCAAATCATCGAAATATCTATCCTTTTACCTTGTTTTGAGATTAAAAAAAATAAATAAAATAAAAAGAATTATTAATAAATTGTAATTGTTGCTTATTGTTTAATGCAATAAATACTACTTTCACAAACTATTGTCACTCACATCATTTCAACAGGACACCTTATATAGCCCTAAATAAAGCTAAAATAATTTTTTAAATGTTAAAATATTCCTAAAATGCTCATAATAAAATGAAATAAACAGAGACAATTAAACAGTCACTACTTTAGCTATATGTATCCAACAGGGTTTTAATCTTAGATCCCTGGGATCAAGGATCGTAGCCATAATATATAGAGGCTGTCTGTCAATTTTGCTGAACTTTCTTGCAACAGCTTCTAGAAGTGTCTGTTTAGATGCTTTCACTCCTTGGTCTGAGTTGGTTTTTCTCTCAAGGAGATGCTTCTGAGCGCTGATAGATGGGATGACATCAGCCACAGGTGCTGTTGATGAGCTTCTCTCTAATCAATTCTTCAAAAGTTGCAAGAAGGGAAACTATATTTTCAATTAATTTCCACTGTGCAGCAGGTGAAATTCGGGATGTCATAGTCAGCCGTGTAAGCCATCAATGCACGTTTCTGTTTCAGCAGAGATTTGAGCATGTAATACGTGCTATTGCAGCACGTGTCTAAGTCCTTCTGCAACCTTTTAGTTGACTGGCCCAGTTGTTTTATGATATCTCGCAAGCGTGAGTAAGCTTGGGGAGAGTGTATGAAATGTCCAACAATGCGCCTGCCAATAGCCAAAGTATTACAGATTGCGCACTGTGACAGGACTCCCTCAAGAACCACTAGATGCAGAGTATGTGCCATGCATGGCAGGCTGGGTAAGTTGCCATCTCTCATAGCCTTTGCCATATTCTTTGCAATGTCATGCAGTATGACATGCACTTTTTCTTTTGGTATCCCTCATGCTCGAAACAAGTCGTTGTAGGTAGCGACTAAAGCGTCGGCAGTGTGTGTGCCAGGAAATTCCTGCGAGTGGAGAATCACATGCTTGATTTCGAAGTTTTCAGTTATTTAGTGTGCTGTCAGACTTAACATAGATACAGGGGACACACTAGAGCTCCAAATATCAGATGTCAAGCTTATCGCAGTCATATTTTGGTGTAGTAGGCTGTTTATTTGGTGTACACATTTTGATATAACTCCAGTAGAGCTACATCAGTAAAATATTTGCACCCGGGCAGATGATATCGTGGTTCCAAATGTGCGATAAGGTGTTTAAATCCAACGTCTTCCACGACTAACAGTGGGTGGTTATCGATGCCTATGAACTTCATTATCTTCGCTGCTATAGTTTTAGCTTTCTTGCTATCAGCTGTGTAAGGTTCATTCTTTTTCAACGCAACTGTTATTGTTGGTTGATTGAGTTGGTTATGCTGACACCTTTGCACTTGCCTGCTTTTCATATTCGCTGTACGCCTCACGATGAGCCGTTCTTAAGTGTTGAATCAGGTTCGTTGTATTAACCCTTTTGGCTGACGTTCGTCCTTGTGGAATTTTTTTTAAACATACATTGCAAAGGTGAAGACATGGTTGCGGCCCGCGACACTTATTTTTGAGTGTAGGCTCACATTTTTTGCATCATCAAAACAGACCTGTGATCAGTTCACGTGATTGGCCAGGACAAGATACCGCTGATAGATTCATAGAACTTGATTATCGGCCAATATCGATCAGAAGCCGATCAATCGGAGCATCCCAAGATTCAATGCTCCAGTTTTACTCATTTTACGCATATTTGGAATAAAGTGGTGTGGAGAATTAAAAGTGGACCTTAATGTAAAATAAAGAGCTTATCTGAGGCTCCTCACCTGAGGCCTTGGACTCTGTCGGGGGCTGGTTTTGGTTGACTGGTGTAGGCTGAATGCTCGAGGTGGTGATCTGGGCAGACGTATGCAGGCCCTGGGCCGGGATGGGTGTGGGCTGGATGCCCTGTGCTGCCATGGCAGCTGGCTGGATGTTTTGGGTGTTGATCTGGGCAATGCGGTCCACTGTCATCAGCTGCATAGAATTCAGATGAACTGCAGATGCAACTCCAACACCAGTCTGGGCTGGCATGGCTGCACTGGGGGCTGGAGCCATTACCATGTCCACAAAACAAGCAAGCAAACAAATAATTTAAAATCAAAAGCTTTTATTCTATGCTGGTGAATAAATTATTTAGCTTTATTTAACATAAACTTCAATAAGCACCAGTGGTACCTGGATATGGGCGTATGGACGACATAGAGCTGGTGATGGGGGTGTATGTGTGGGTCAGTGGGTATGGGGCTGATGGGTAGGTGGGCAGGAAATACTGGAACTGCACTGGAACAGATTGTCTGTAGAAGGCCATAAAACATTACATAATTATCAGGGCATTAGTTACCCTAATTTAGCCTTGCACCTGATCTATGAAGATAATCAAAAAATATCTGATGCATTATCACATTTAGCCAGTTTACAGCAAAAACACACTTAAAATGTAAAGCAAGTAAATTCTCCTCATTGGGAGAATTCTGGGGTTTGGAACATGGAAGAAAACTACAGAAAATCCAATCTATTACACTTCCATGACTTTCCAAATGGGGAAAAAAGAGAGAGAGATTACGTGGGTCAGAAGAGAGAAAAATGCCAAATTTACTGTCACTCTCTCAGCAGTTGTTTTTGAAATCCCATTGTAACAGTAGAGAGTTTGAATTAATGCCAGGGTAATATAACACAAAGAATAATGTTGTAAATGTATTCTATACATTTAAAAAATAAAAAAAAGTTAATAAGCCTTATATTTTGTTTACCTGTTGTCAGTGCGGTTCTCCATGGTGATGGGGTTGGGAGAGGAGCGATGACTAGAAATAGGGATGAGGTTGCCCCTCTCTCCAGGGTATTCAGACTGGATACGTGGTGATGTGTGTGTGATGGGCTGCGGGACCACCTTAGCTAAAAGGGACAAGAGCAATGGACACTCTTTACCATTTAACAAGCAAAATGTTTTCCTGGAAATCTGCTCGTAAAAAGATTTCTACGTGAACATTGCGTCTCCGACATTCAAACCTCAAAAGTTTTATTGATCACATTTCACTTTTAAAATGTCATAGTTTAAATCAATAAATAGATTTATAGGTCCAGAAGGTTAGTCACAAGCAAATGATAATCCGCTCAAGAGGTCACTAAAATTATGTTTTCAGATAAAAAATGTTTTATTGATTCATACCAGTTAACAAAGAAAAGCAAAACATATTCACAGAATCAACATTTAACCCCCACTATTACCCCTCCCCCTCCAAATCCCCAACCCCATCCTGACACTCAACAAACATTACTGTGGTCAAACATGAATATACACACAAAAAAACAAACAAACAAACAAAAAATTATCACACAGATTTAAAACTATAGTTCTCTCTCCACTGCCCCTCCCAGAGAGCCCTCCAAGAACGCCAAATAGCTGCCCCATTTCCCATCAAAGGAATCCAAGTTCCCCAGCTTTCTAGAGGACACTTCCTCAAAAGCCGCCACCCTCCCCATCTCCATGCACCACTCTTGAAATGAGGGCACTCCAGCTGACTTCCATCCCCTTAAAACAATCTGTCTGCCGATCATAACACTGGTTAGGACCCAATTTTTTATGTGTTTATCTGCTATATTGATGACCGCCCCATTGCCTAAAATACAGATTCTGGGGCAAAATTATATTTGAGTGCCAAATACGTTACACATAATACTCTGAACCTTCAACCAAAATTCTTGGCTGCAATGCGAGTACCACAAAATAACTTACTCAACTGACTTTATGAAGGACATCGCTTGCTGTGGGCATGTGAATGCTTTACGGCCATATTTAGCATCTATTCTCAATTTGGCTGAGAACATCAGTGCAAAATCGATGTAAGAGTTTCTTGCATTCCCTGAATCGATCACGTTTCTCTCATCGAATTCGCAAAGTCTGGGAACAAGAAAATGCTGTGGTTCTTCCAAAAAAGCCTTCCTTTACTCCTCGCTTGCGTAACACAAGATCTTTATTGGATGATCTCAGAAATTTGTCCAGAATTGATCGGGGCCTGTCTCCCTCAGCGTATCGCTGAGCTGGAATCCTGTGAGCTCACTCGATTTCCAACTTATGGCCTGTTATGTCAAGCAGATTCGGAAAGAGCCCGTCCAGGAATTTCACCATATCCTGATCCTATTTACTCTTCGGCCTCAGGAATTCCGATGATTCGGATGTTATTCCGCCGGCTACGGTTCTCCATGTCCTCCAACTTCTCCCAGACATGCTCCAAATCCACTTTGGTCGCTAGCGGATTAGCAGATTATTCCCTCTCCGATGACTCCAGATAATCGATTCATTTTTCGACATCCCCCACTCTTGTAACCACCTCAGAGAATTTCATCTCCATGGCAGTGATCGATCAACGTATTACAGCAAGATCCTCCAAGTCAGCAATGACCTTCGTCATCATTGCCGACATGTTCAATATCTCTCGCCGAATTTCCCTAATTTCTCTGACCAAATTGACTCACAGGCTCGGGGCCTTATTGGGGGTGTCAGCTTGAGCACGTAAGTGTCTTTTAATGGCTCCAGAGCCCGAGGATTTTGAATTCTTTGACGTATTGTCCTAGAACAGTTATGTAACGGAGTGTATCGAATCTCACCGGTTTATGTCATTAATAGTGTTAAAACTAGCAAAGTGATCCGTCCAAAACTATGTTTTAATAATACAAGTAAACAACAAAAAAAACAAAAAAAAAGGAAAAGGGTAAAATGTCAAAATTAGGAATGTGCGCAACTAATCGATTAATCAAGTACTCGTTCAGCTTATATTTGAGTAGTAAAAACACTACTCAAATATTGCAATTTTATTTTTATATGTGCCTTTGCCATGAAACTGCTTCTCTCAATTTAAAGGAGCACTCAGTAACGTTTGTGTTTGTGTCATGTCGGACTTACACTGACACCTAGAGGCTTGGATGCAGCATAATTAAAATCAATAGTTCTCAGTTTCAGATGCTATAGTAGAAATGTAGTATTCACAGTCAGCCATGATTACTTTAATCAATGAGTGAAAGTGTCAAATAACAGTCGGTTACTGAGATTCAGCAAGTAGTATTTGGCTGGTCATGTGATTCTAACATGGCAGACCCAATGTGTGGATCCTCTCCATGTAGAAAAAAACAGCTTTCAGATAGTTACTGATATGAATGGAGTCTTTATTTTAATGTAAAAGGTCATGATTTCCCACATATATTGCAAAATAACATGTCTTTAGGAGGAAAACATTACTGAGTGGAGTGGTGGTGGCTAGTGGGCTAAATCACAGAACTGGTAAGCAAAAGGTTGACTGTTCGATCCCCACAGCCACCAGCATTGTGTCCTTAAGCAAGGCACTTAACTCCAGGTTGCTCCAGGGGGATTGTCCATGTAATAAGGGCACATCCAAAGTCACTTTGGATAAAAAAAACATCTGCCAAATGCATAAATGTATATGAGTGCACCATCAATCTTGCCGGTACAATGCATTAGTTGGCGCTGTGTATGCATGACGCTGTTAAAGGAATAGTTTACCCAAAAAGAAAATTGCCATCATTTCAAGTGTTTGTATAGGTCTGCGCGGGACTGTTTTTTTCATCCTGCTCCCGCAAGTTTTTATCCTGCACCTGAACACTCCCACTGAATTTTAAAATGTTCACCCGCTCCCTGCCTACAGTGATTTTCTTCCCGACCGCTCCCTTTCCCGCAACCTCATATTTGTTTTCCACATAGGGCAAAAGCCATACAAATAGACAACATGTATGCACAAATTACGTTTTATTTTTCTGTTATTGCTATTATCAGATGGCGCGTGACTTGATGCCCATCTGACTTGCCTGAGGTTGGTTTCTTAACACTTAAATTTACAATTTTCCAGTCCCAGTTTCACATCCTTTGATGACAAAGTGTGTCCACACTTTGCTCTGCCATTCTTGGAAAGTGCCAATGACTATAGCCTGCTCTAAATATTGGATAATTTGATGCACTTGTTGTGTGCACATTTTTACGTTGGATTTTCTGTTTATTGTTATCAAAAATAAATTTTAAAATAAAAATTATTATTATAATTTTTTTGCATTCAAGAATTAATAGCCTAATATAAAAATAGATATCCACATCTGATTTTTTAGGCTCTTCTCTGACCGCTTGCTCACACACACAACTCATGTATGTACCATCCGCTACCGCCTTCAACTCGGAAATGTAATCCCGTGCCACAAGAAATCTGATCGGGTCCTGTGGGAGTTCCGTGGGAATGCAGAACTCTAGATTGTATCGCTTCAGAAGACTTGGAATGTATGTTTCTATGTGCGAGTGCAAATGTTTTTGCTTATAATTTGAATGTGAATCTAGATGTGGATGTTTGTGCATAGTGCTCATTTTTAAATAAGAAAAAAAGGTTAAAGGTTGAACTTAAATTCTAAATTTCAAGTAATCAATGACTTGTTTTCTTATGAGAGGACTCCACTACAAAATTACTATAAATGCTCATCCCTAGTCAGAATCATTTTGTAGACCAAACATTTTATTACATTATATTTGAATGTTGCAATGTCTTACGAATGTGAACAATAAGTCCTAAATATCTCTAGCATTGCATACCAAATTTACAACCTTAGACGATATAGCAATAGCTCTGTTCTACTAGAAAGAACTACAAACCCAGAGCAGATGAACTAATAATTTTCTTACCCACAGGGATGGTGGATGTGGTCAATGCTGTAGCATGAGAGGAGTGGGAGGCTACCGCCATACTGACAATGTTGCTACTGGATATTTGGGTGTGGGCCGTTGAGCCTGAAAAGTGGTGTGCAAATTAAGCATGTAAATATTTGCATCGAAAGCAATTCAATTTGATTACATTCTTTAGAAAACGATACAATGCACCATTAATTTGACACTTGGTCACAATTTGGTTTGATTCTATAATTTTGGTAAAATTCACTAAAGTTTTACAACTGAAAATAGGACAAGAACTGAATGTTTGGATAATAAATTCATTTTTAACATATTTGGAATCTTATAGTAATTATCATTGATTATTAACTTCCACAATCTAAAATTTGTTTTCATTGTAAGACTGACGCATCGCAAAACATACTGGGAATCAACATGATTTGCATACATACTGAATCACAGGTGTAATACAGATCTACCTGTTGTAGTGGGTGATGGTGCCGTGTTGGTAGCCTGAATGGGAGCCACAGTTGCTGCAGCAACAGGTGTCACAGTGCTAAAAATGGGCTTCTACAAGAGTGAGAATCAAAAAAAGGAGGTATAACATGTCTGTCACTTCCATTTGAAAATATACTGAAAAAATTACATACTTCAGCTTCCTTTTGGATGGTAAAATAGTCTCGAATCCCGGCTTTAATATGCAGAGACAATTATAAGTAAGTCATTTGTTGATTGATTTCACCTAAAAGTGTAACACTGTGGCGCTATCCAAACATTTCTTTGTATGTTTGCATGGCTTGTCCAGCCCAACACAGCAACACTGGTTCAACTAAGTGAGTCAAGTGAGTTTGGGGCAAGACTATCTGCTTGTACAACCAATGTGAGGGGTTTCTGGGCACATAAACATTGGTTATTTTTTGTAAATTCCATATGGTGAGGCTAGTGGCCCCGTAATTTAAAACCTAAGCTTTAAAAATAAAATAAAAAAATTCAACCTGTGCAACAGAGTGAGGCAGGGCTTTTTGAGCAGAAATGGCAGGGTGTGGGGGCAGGTTGATCCGTGTGGGTGTGTCCCGTGAGTGCGGAGGTCTTTGAATACTCAGTGTCGCTTGGGAAGGGTGGATTGTCAGTGCCGAGCAACTACAATCCAGAAAGATAAAATCAGACAGTTTTATCTTGCCTACAAGGCTAATTCTTATAAAATCAGTGCATGTGCATTTTGTTTTTTATCCAAAGTGTATTTGTCTTACCTATGTGCCATGTCTCCAGAGTGGGCAACCACTGTGGTGATAACTGGAGACTGAGGTCTGGTGGCAGTCACTGGCACTACTGTAGGCAGCACTGCCGTAGAGGTAGTGATTATGGGCCGGGACTGTAACAGACAAGAGATTATTAGTTATGTATGCATTTCATCAGGCTCCGTTACCTTATGCATTAAATATGATAAGCTGTACCTGAATTGGTTGGTGAATAATATGCTGGACAGTAGGCTGGCCTGTGGCAGAGCTCGGACCAGCTGCTGGTCTCAGCACTGTGGTTCCTTTGGTGCTTGACATTACAGCAGCAGCAGCAGCTCCTGTGACCACATTACAAATCCAGTCAGAGCACTGACAATAATATTGGAAGAAATACCAGGCTGGCCGGCAAACTCACCTCTGGGTAAATGAGAGGTGAAGGGATGCTGAGGAGCGGCAGAGGATCCGATCTGCAGTGCAGGAGCTCCACTGCGGATGATCTGAACATTGGTCATCAGATGATGCAGGTTACTAGTGTGACCCTGATTGTGAAACATAAAACATTTTAAAACAAACCAAAAGTCACAGTCTAAATAATATAATAAAAGCATATATATAACCAGTTACTTTTGAGGAGCCAAATGAAACAAAATACAGAGCGTGTCAGACTAGTTTCGTTATCCCACCTTGTTTCGCAAATCATGTGTATGAGTGTGTTAAGATAGATTTGTTTTTAAAAGCATCTGTGAATTAAACTTTGGGAGCAAAATTGGCATTAGTGTTCTGATCACAAGTGGTGATTTGGTGATCTGACTTGTGTTTGGACTTCGAGGGGAGGGTCTCTGATTTCATGACAACATGCATGAATAACTATGTCAGTGTGTTACTACATGATAATAAACTAGGGACGCACCGATGTATTAGCTGCCGATATTTATCGGCTAATTACTGAACAAATTAAAACCATCGGCAAATCGGTTATAAGCATGAAAACGCTGATATGAAAAACCGATGGTTGATTTATAATTATTTAGTAACACAGTAAAAACTCTGTGAATTTAAATGCACAATCCAGAAATAATAATAGCCACAATATGTAGAAGGGTTGGCACTTCTAAGAACGTGTAATATTTTTTTTTCTTTCTCGTTCTCACGTTAAAACCTCCATAAATGGACGTGAGAGTTGTGAAAGCGGCACTTGCCTATAGGGTACATGATGAGGGAAACATCTAAATGCTTTAAAACCAGCAGCATTTAATTGATTGACTGAATTAAGATTGAAATCACAATATGGAGCATTTTCCAAATGGCATTTTTGCACCGTTGAAGGGCAGTGCGGAAAGGTGACGCCACTTGAAGTGTCGTTCCAATCGAAAGTAAAAAAAAAAATAAAAAATAATACAAAAGTTTCAGGAAGGAGCTTCCACAAGGCTGTTAGCAAAGGTTACATTTATACAGCAATGCCGTACTCCCTTCAGAGTGCTCACATCAAGAGCTCTGTCCTTCGGGGTGAGTAGGGCATAGGGATGATCACTTTCAACTGGAATTTGCCCATGGCTTTGCATGGTTACTAAACCTTTCAAATAAACCTTTAAAATATAATCTGCACTCAGTGCTTCAGTCAGCGCTGTGTGAGCAAGCAGTGCCCTCAAGCGGTCTGGATGGCATTTTCCATTATATTACTTTATTTTTCATAAATGACAATTTTGTTCATGTTGACATTTCCGTGGCAGTGCCCAACATATGCATGACATGAATTTGTAATGTTCTATTACATACAGTACATACATATAAATTGTGAGTTCTGTTGTGTTGAACTGCAAAAACAGACATGCAAAATGTTTTAGTACAAAATAATATATTTATTTTATCAATCATCGTGTTATTATATTTAGTTATTTTTTGTATCTTTTTTTATTATTTATTTATCTTTCATTGCAGCTCTCTTTAAAATTTTGGCCTGTGTTCAACAGATCCAATCCATGTTCAATGGAAATTATTTACTGTTAGAATGTCCAGCAAAAAAGCTTTTGTATCACTTTGTACATTTTTAAAGCATCATTTCTAAGTAAAACTGTGATCTGATAACAAAATAAGGTAAGTGGCAAAATATCGGTATAGTTATCAGCCTATAATTTTTTTATAAAATCGGTATCAGTCAAAAAAATTCATATTGGTGCATCCCTATAATAAACAGCAAAAAAGTCATAAAAGACAAAGGAAGCACACAAAAAAACCCAGCACACTGTTTCTCCGAGATGCAGTTGAAATTTAATCGAAAAACGTAACATTTCGAGCTAAATTTTTCATTATTTTAGTGCAGTACCAGTATTAACCTGATCTTCAGACGTGTGTGCTTGTCATCTGTCTCATCATGTTGATATCAGACACACTGAAAAAGTTTTGTGAAGTTCTCACGCTTTTATATGTATTCGCTTTTTCAAAAAAACTCAGATAGCATGCTTATTTCCTTTTAAAGATGCATGCAACCGATAAGTTGAAACTCTTGACTCAAATGTGGTCACGTGTTTTTTACCACCTCCATTTTCAGTGATCAGACGTTTCAGTTAGCGTTTTTACACCAATTATGCTTAATAAGCCGACAACGTGTGTGGTCATGTCAACACATTAAATGGCTTTCCTTTATCGGTGTAAAGTCTTAAACCACTTAAGAATATACTGATCAACATGAGTAGATTTTTGCCCATTACCCTGATTTCGCGTGGCATGTAAACACCTTTACCAGTGTTCCTACCGGCTTATCCAATGTATGCAAGTGTTGAGATCATGCCTCTTCACAGTTTGAAGTCAAAAGCAGAGAATAACTCGACTATTTCAAATCTCATGTAAACACTGTTTTCTTGCTTTGTCTGATTTTTTTAAATAAGATGATTTTTGGGAGTTATCAGTGTATTGGTGTGCATGAAAATGGGCTCAATGATCAGATAACAAAACGTTTTGGACCCCATTTCCACCTGTATTTAGCGCAGACCACTTGTGATCGGATCACCAAAAAAGCATCTAAATACCAGGTGCAAACGGGGTCTCAGAACCATTTCAAAACTATTAGTTTCAAAGAATTGTCAGTGAATCAATTAATGATTTAATTCATTTGCATTATCACTCAAAAAATACTGCAGTTGAAATTCTTCATGTGGCATTTTACATATACAGTATTTAAATGTTTTGGTTTGCTTGTGATACCTTATACAAGGTTTTTTTTTTAAATGCCTTTTTTTATTTTTGTATTATTATATCTGGACCGACTAAGTTAATCTTTTCAAAAGTGTTCGTCAAATAATTTCCATTTCCTCAAGGAATTAAAACCATCACAATACAATATAATACGCTTCAGAGACAGTGGACTCTGGTATGAGGCACCAAATTGGGGATCTTCGCCTGAATAAATGCTTTAGAAAAAATATATGTAGCTAAATATTGCTGTTTATTACAATGTATTGTTATATTGCTGCATATAACTGAATATTATATTTTCATTTATGAAAAACAATGTGCATTATGATTATTTTTAACTATATTTTTTACTGCATTTCAGTACATTAAACACTTGAATCTACTTGGTAATAATGGCTGTTTGGTTGAAATGATGGTAGCTCTGATTGAAAAATGTTTCAAAACAAATTCTGAAATATCATGATATATATCAAACATCGTCAAAAGGCTGAAAAAAAAAAAAAAAAATTAAGATATAATTGTTAATCTATATCATACAGCCCTAATTCAGATTTATCTGATCAAAAACTACCACCAACCTGCTGACCACTGATGGTTGCTACAGGAATACTGGAGGCCTGTGGAGTCTCCATGGTAGCAGTGATATGACCAGGCACCTTAGGGGGTAGAGTGAGGTGGCCTGGTGTTGACACAGGTGCTGGAGCTATCATTCGGCTTGGCATGGGTGTCTTTAAAGCAGACTATATCAAACAGAAGAGAGATGTAAGGACAAGTACTTCCTTTTTTTTTTTTTGCATTTACTTAAATCTGTCTTCTGCAAACTAATTTATGGAAAGGGCGGTAGACAAGGTTCCTACCCTTTTTGCCCAATTAAATTGCATGACCTTTTATGATTGTCATTTGTGATTACTACATAAAGATTTTTTAAAAATCAATTTGTAAAACGCTTTAACAAATTCATTGAATATAACGTACTCAAACTATTGCTTTGCTAACAAATCAGACATCACTATGGCTTGCAATCACATTCACAAGAGTAACATGTTTTAGAGCATAGGAATACTAGAAAATGTATATTCACTATAGAAATCTCCATATCTTTTCCATTGTCCCCTGATAATTTCCATGTTTTCCATGACGTGGGAACCCTGAAAGGGCTCAGCAGTATAAACTGAAGGTACTAGCTAAAGATGAAGTATCAAAAGGCCAAAACCCCTGTACCTTCAGAGGACCCTCAGTGAAGGCTAGGGAAAGACCCTGATGGAGGTGGGATGGTGTTGCCGACACAGAGACAGGCGTGCCTGACTGGACAAGGCGATGCTGAGGGAGAGGAGGGGGCAGAGTTGGTACTGTTCCATGGGGCAGGGGATTAGCATGTAGTTGGGGGTAGGGTCGTACCACTACCATCTCCTGCTTGTCATCTCTGAACGCTGCACCTCCGCTGGACACCATGTCATGCGGAGCATGATTAGAGTCTTCATATCCTCCTTGAAAAGTTATGAAGACACGATTGATAATGTTCAATAAAAAGCATTCTATGACATCTAAATACATCTAGAAAATGAATTAAAAGACAAGAACTATCATTTCAATGTGCATGATGAATCAACAACTCAGAGCTTGTAGTCGCCTATATCTGTTATACATTAATGAAATGACATATGGAGTCAACGTGTGCACACCTACCTGTGCTGTTTTGACTTCCTGGAAGTCCTGTAGTGTTACTGCCTGGTGTTTGTCCTTGTCCCAGTCCAGATGGGAGTCCTGGACGTGGATATTGCTGAGAACTCATCTTCAGGAACTCTCACGTTCTTCCTGAAAGAGCAAGAGATATAATAGTTGTCAAGGCAATAGGACGATCTAGCTAGAAGCTTTCTCGGTTAGCTCGTCAGTCCCTCAGAGACCCAAAGCACTGACAATGATGATGAATTTTCCTCCTTGAACGTGTTTTTAGGAAACCGCGGATTATGAAATCCTAACTTTTTAGCATATCTGTCAGTTGTCTCCAGTAAATCTATAAATATCCATATGATCGCTCTCTTATCCATGTTTCCTGACCAACCACTGGGTGGCGCCATGATGATTGTAATCGGAGATTATTTAGCAGAGACGGGCCACCTCTTTTAAAATGAATGGGCGAAATTTGAACGCTCAACCAAGGAGCTCTATCGCCCAACGATCAACGGATGTAGAAAGGAAGTCCCGCCTTACAAGTAAAAGAGCCAATCAACTTTTAGATATAGACATAGCTTGCCCATCAACTTGAGCATGCGCATTAGCTATACAAGCCGATAAAATTGCGGTTTTTAGCGTGATATGAAGTAAAGAAGCACAATTTATTATACCAGTGTTGTCATATTTTACTGCTGATTTGAAATTTGTTCTTTGGTCGTAATCTTGACCAGCCATTTTTGAGATTTTGGTCTTTCTCCATTCAAGTAGATAGGAGCTGCACTGGCACGACTGGAATATCCTCCCGAGAGCGTTCCAAACATGGCCGACAGTGGACTGACTTGCTAGAAATACTTTGTTCTAATTGCCTGTTTTGTATTTCTAGTCTCGAGACGCCAAGTAAAAACGGCCAAAACGAGCGATCCAGAGGAGAACAACAACCATTTAAGTGTTACTTGGAGTACAAATTAATTTCAGACTTAACTTGTGCACTTGTTGGCTGTCATAACATCTCAGAATAATTAATGATATCAACGTAACTAACCTCTGACCATCACTTCATGTCATCTGCACACTCAGGTCAGGCACTGTCTTTAAAAAAAACGGTCATCTCGATTATGTGATGTATCAGCATTTTTTATTTATTTATTTATTTATTTATTTTACAATTTTTACAAATGTAATACATTAAATATTACGTTACCCGCTAAGAATATACGCCGTGCGAGTGAAAACACTGGAGACCGGAAATTGAAAACAGTCGAATCGTGGAACATTTCCGCGTTCAGGAAAAAGGTGGATACGATAAATATCGTGTTTTTACAAATCGAAACAGCATCCGTAACTAGTAGCTCAAAGATCTCATGAGCCACTCTAATGACACATGAAAAATCATCTCCAGTGTAGAATTACGACCATCATGTTGCAGCTATAGACATGTGTATGCACCGAATACATGATTTTAACAGTACCCCTGTATTTGCAGAAGGAAAATCGCAGATTTACCGTAATCACGACGACAGCACTCTCCATCCGCTCCGTATCCCCGGCAAAACGACCATGAGCATCAACGGGAATCTGGCTTCAGTAAGTCACCTTCCTTCCGGCCTTTAATTTCAAAACAAAAGCCCTCAAATCCGGATTTTCAAAGTCATTTTAAAGGGATAGTTCACCCAAAAATTAAAATTATCTCATCATTTATTCACCCTCATGCCATCCCATGTGTATGACTTTCTTTCTTCTGCAGAACACAAACAAAGATTTTTAAAACTATTTAACTGGTTTAACTATTTAACTGCATAACTCTTCTGCTTGATTTCATTGCTTTAGGTGTTGCTGTTCTGTATTTCAGGGTTCATACTGTGTATGTAAAAATGCATGGGCATCCATCTAAACACATAATATTATAAACTAAATTGTGAATGAGCTTTAATGATGACAAAATTTTACCTCATAAGTATACAAACATACACTATATGGTATATAATGCAAGTTGTTACTTACATTTTGAATTTAAATACAGTAAATTCAACCACTCTGTTTTAACACTCGATATTGATTGATATGCTACTTGCCTACTTCTATTAGTAGAGGCAAGGACAGCAAAGAGACTTAAATCTGAATTTCAAGAGCTTCACGTTGCATGAGTTTATAATGTATCTTCAGCACTTGCAATAATTAAAAGAACAGCTGATAAAACAAAAATAAATAATAATTGTGTGTTTCTGAAACCTTCAGGGTTCAAACTTTTATACTTGACTATCACATTCCTGCTCTTTGACACTCAATACTTTGGTCATCTGGAAAAAAAGCCAGCAAACTAGAAGTACAAATGATTTTTTTGCAATGTGAAAAGTCAACTAAATTTCACAAGAGTCTCTCTGGAACACCTCGATTATCTGCTATACCTTCTCACAGCCGTGAGCATTAGAGGCTTGCATGTATCCTACTGCTCACTGGTATGCTAAATGTAATATGCTTATAAATGTCTGCTTTTTAAAGTGAGTGATTATTCATTTGGGTTTATGGTACACAAATCCTGTTCACTGCAATTTACTCATGATGTAACATACACCTGACACAAATGTTTCACTGAAAACATTGTTTACTTTATAACCATACATTATTTAGAATCAAAAAGGGTAACTGGCAATTGACAATAAAGAATAACATGTCAAGCATTTATGCTTTTTAAAAAGCAATGCTATCAGACGATATGTATCTGACACAAATACATTTCACTTGTAATACTTCAGGTTGACAGAAAATATTTTTTTTTCAATTGCACCAAAAACTTCCCCCTTCATTCTATGTGCATATTCTCTCAAGTGACTGAATCATCAATATGTCATCAATAGATTCATGTAAAAACATTGACAAAAATCTGTACATTTTTGCAAGTCAATATTATGTAAAAAAAAGAAAAGAAAAAAAAGAAAAAGAAAATCATAAATATAGTTATCAGATAATTACAAAGCACTGAAGTGACCAGAAAAAGTGCACAGTTACTTAAATAAACTACAACAAGAACCTTAAACAAATTGACTTGATTTTGCTGACCATCAAGAGACAAATGACAATGCATAAGACCTTTCTAAGATCATACAAGCAAAACGGATCTCTCGTAATGTGTTCTCTCTGGACAGGTGTTGAAAAGGGCTTTGAATGTCAATTTCAGGCATTTCTATGTCAACAGATAATTCTTGGTCATCCCAAGACACATGAGTGACTCACTAAAAATTATATTTCACATGATATTTTAAAAAGGCACTACAAAGGCAGATAGTTTTTTTCCCATTAGCTGATCTGTGGGAGCATCAATCATCAAAGCTTGAGAGTATGTACTTTTCAAACAAATGGGGCTACAAGGCAATGCAGACACAAACAGTATGCTAATAACGTTTGATCTAGCTAGGCTTTTACCACGCCACCACACTGTGCTGAGTGGTTTACATACAGTACATGGAGCAGAGGAGTAACTGGGTAGAGAGGGGACACAGTCTTTCAGTCGTTGCCCTTGCATAAAAAGGCCCTTCCAGGCACGAGCAAGGGATCCATCCCACCAGTGTTATAGCTTTGGTGCAAAACCAGTCTTGAAATGTACCTGCTTGTAATAAGGTATTCCATCCGTGGTGCCTATGGCGAGATCTTGTCCATTTTGGACAGTATTGTGCCAACAGTTTGTTTCTTTAAGTTTAGTGCAATAAGCAGTGCTGTTTTTTATTCGATAAACCCTGAATACCGCCCCTTTATGCCCCTGGTCCTTGTGTTCGCTTATTTTCACTACAGTATAAAGTTTTTTTATTTGTTTGTTTTGTTTCCTGTGCATTTATATGTTGGTTTCAAGACCTTTCCCTCTGCCCTCAGTAAGTCTGGAGGCCTTTTTCTCACTGATCATGGAAGAGGATCTTCCTTGTTTCATGTAGATGTGGCTTCCAGGTAGCTCTGGAGTTTACGTACAGTTGACTCATCCAAGGAGAACAGGTCAAAGTCAAAGGTTGTATTGGTGATATTAAAATGGCCAGTCTTTTCTATGAGGTTTACGATCTAAAATACAAGCAAACACAACTGCACAAGTCAATCAAAATGCGAACAACAGCAATCACTCCCTAGTTGTCATGAGCCACACATGAATACAGAAAACACATTATCTACCTGCTGTAAAATATTCCTCTCTCTTAGAGCCATCAGCCTGCGGTGAAGGTCAACAAGCTCCTCTGTATACGCCTGGAATCAGATTATTCATTTAGTACCACAGGCAGCTGATGTATAATAAAATCCATATTTCTGACCCTAATGAGTATGATTCAGTTATTTACCCTTCCTACCTTGTCGTATCCCCTCTTGAGCATTTTCTCACGGATGCAAGAATCTGGACTCTTTTTTCCTAACATCTGAGAACGGATACAAACCGACCTTTTTAAACTGACATTAAATAAACATATTGCCTAGGTTTACATTGGACAGTTTGTCGTTTTGACATTATAGTCACATGTCACTCTTACCTTGAGGTTTGCTGAGCTGAGTTTGGGTGGAGGTGACGGGGCTTCCTGGCTGGGAGGACGGGACTCCTCATTTCCATCACTCTCACTGTACATGCTTAAACTGAAAATGGAAAAATCATAGTGAATTTGTGAAAGGAATATAAAGTACATCAAATTCAAGGTACTATATAACTGTAATACTAGAATGTTAAAAAAATTATAATAATTAAAGAGTAATATTTAATTTCGTTTACCAAAAATGAAAATTCTGTTATTATTTAATCACCCACATGTTGTTTTAAACCCATATTTAGTTTCTTCAGTGGAACACAAAAGGAAATGTTAAGCAGAATATCAGAGACTGACAGCCTCAGTCACCATTCACTTTCGTTGTATGGAAAAAAGATGCAATGAAAGTCAAAGATGACTTAGGCTGTTAGTTCCTAACATTTAGCCTTTTGTATTTCATGGAGGGAAAAAAAAGTCATGCATGTTTCGAACAACATGAGGGTGAATGATGACAGAATCTTCATTTTTGGGTGAACTATCCCTTTAATGTTGTGCACTAATGTTCACAGCAGTAATTTACTAGGCTGGGTAAAAATATAGATTTTCCAATGTATCACGAACTTCGTTTGAACAATCTCTATGTGGCAACCCTCTATAATTCAAATAAATCACTCACATGTGCAACCAAATCTCACGCTATGCGACTAAAAATATATATAATTAGCAACTGGCAAGTAAATGTTCAGATTTCACTGATAAAATATCATTTGTAAAATTGATATTTTTGAATTGTACCTACAAGGGTTGCATAGAAGGTTCCTTTATAATTAAAGGGACAGTTCACCCAAAAATAAAAATTCAATTATTGTTTACTCACCCCTGTGTTGTTATAACCCCAAATGACTTTCTTTTTCTTAACACAAAGGGAGAAATTGTGAAAAATTTGTATTCTCAGTGATGTCATACAATGGCAATTTATGGTGACCACATCTTCAAGCTTCAAAAAGACACAAAAGTATAATGCAGAAGTCTAATTAATTATCCCATGAGACTCATGATTTTTATGAAAGTATACAATAAGGTTTAGTGTGAAACAAACCAAAATCGAATATATTATTTAGTAAAAATATTCACTGACCATTATTCTCCTGTGCGCGTTCATAAGTCTGCACGCGAGCTTTAGAGCTCTTTGCACGAGAGCAACAGTAGTTCCCTTTCGATTCAGTTCACTCGACATTGCTGTAAGCAGTATGGGAAATACTTTCCTCAATGACCTAGTTGAAACCCTTGTACAATAACGGCAGTCTTCTGATTGGCAATGGTGATTTGAGTTCTGCCTCTTTAGGTGCGCAGTTGGCCTATATAAGCGGGAGCAAACCCTGCAAACCCCTCAATCCTCTGACGCAGCATCCTCGCCGGTACGATACATGCATGATGAGCTCCAGCCTTCTGTGGGAATGCAGGGCCTCATCACGTTTGGCTGTTCTGATGATGGGGATTTTAACGTCATGTCTCTCACAGCCTCAGAATACGGGCGAGTAGTCCACAGAGGACGCTGCCGCCTCTCCCCCCAGCGAGGGCGAGATGCGTGCACAAGCCAGTGATAAAGAGCTGATTCGCGTCCTCCCAACAGTCCAGCTGCCGTCAAATGACGACCTTTGTGTTAACTCACCCCATAAAGTGTTGGCCTAAGAGTCAGAGGACCACAGTTACAATCCAGCCGTCAACTCAAGCTGACACGTACCATGACAGAGTCATGGATATGACACAAAATTTTGTTGTTGCCTCAGGAAGGCTCTGTGGGTCACAAAAAAGTCACCGGTGACTCAGTCTATGACTCATGGCTGTTCTTTGGATCAGCCACGCAAAGAAACGTGGCCCGAACGGTTTCTGTGTTTTATGTTTGATTATAGAATGTTCTCACAAGAAACAGAAATGCACTCGCTGCTCGAGATGCACATCACACGCTGTACTCAGAATGATAGACAAATGTGTTTTTTGATATGTTGTGTTCAAGATTGTAATCACAAGAAGCAGAAATGAGCCTGCTGTTCGAGGCGCACATATTCACATGCTGCTCGTCCCTGCCAGGTACACCGGGATGGTAGATAAATATGGTTCTGTGTGTGTTCACATATACAATGTTATTACTCAATAGAGAAAGCACTTGTTGCGTCTGCTCTCGCTGCATTTGCTTGAGATGCACACACATTTACGCGCCATTCATTTTCCCTCCCCGCTTGAGTTCACCGGGAGATTATGCATATGTTGTTTTTGTGTGATTGTGTCAGAGATATTCTCGCTGCCTGTTTGAGACACACATATTTACGTGCTGCTCTTTCCCCACCGTAAGTCACCGGGATAGCGCACAAATGTGTTTCTGTGTATGGTGTTCGCATAAAAATATAACACACACTATATTAACCGCTCCCCTGTGATGAGCGGCGCTCTGTCTCCTGTAGCGAGCCCGCTGTCTTGCGGCGAGCCCTCACGGGCATGTCAGTCTATCACACCCCACAAATTTTGATCAACCGCTTCCCTGTGGTGAACGGCGCCCTGCCTCCTGTAACGAGTGAATCAACAAGCCTGCTGTCTAGCTGTGCTTGAGCCCTAAAGGGCATGTCAGTCTATCACCCTACACACTATGATTAACTGCTCCCCTGTGGCGAGCGGCACTCTGTTTCCTATTTTGAGATAATCAATAAGCCCGCTGCGCGGGCCCTAACGGGCATGTCACTCTATCACACCCCACACACCATGGCCAACCACTTCCCTATGGTAAGCGGCGCTTTGTCCCCTACAGTGAATGAATCAACAAGCCCTCTGTCCCGCTACGCGGGCACATGGCAAGCTCTCATGGGCTTGTTAAATTGGGTGTTGAGAACAATGGAACACTGCTATATGGTTCAGTTCATACGCCAGACAACCCGCTTCAACGGCATTCTGTCATCTGTGATCCCACCAAAGGATGCGCCAGTATTGTGTGCAGAAATTCACAATCTCCTTGCTAGAAACGCAATGGAAACTGTCCTGGACTGTGACGCCCACAGCGGGGCTTACAACTGCTATTTTATTACACCAAAGAAAGGTGGCCGGCCTCATCCATTTTAGATCTGAGACACTTGAATCGTGCACTCACACAGCGCCTATTCAAAATGTTAACCCAGAAAACAAATCCTATCGCACATCCATCCCCGGGGCATACTTTCATGTACCAATTGCGCCGCGTTAAAAGCGGATTTTTGAGATTCGCGTTTAAAGGTACTATATATTTATTCAATGTTCTTTCTTTTGGTCTGTCTCTGGCCATTTGAAAAACCTGGGTTTGAATGTCAACCGGGAGAAAAGCCCAGTTTTTTTTCATTATTTTCCCCCAGCCAACAAATCTTCTTTTTAGGGGTTCAGCTCAACTCTGTGAGCATGTGTGCGCACCTCACGAGCAAGCGCATTCAGGCCGTTTTCAGTGTCTATCCCAATTCAAACTGGGGAAAGCATGTCCACTGAAGTCTTTTCAGAAGATATGGATTTTATGGCGGCAGCATCCGCCATCATACCGTTAGGTCTGTTACACATGAGACCTCTCCAGTATTGGCTGAAGCGACATGTACAACAATGCATGTGCATTGGGGTAACTTGCCACTGTCTGGCTGCTTTAGCACCTTGGACAGCTCCAGCCTTCTATCAGCAAGGTGCTATTCTGGGTCAAGTATTCAGATGAAAAGTGGTGACCACAGATGCATCCAACACAGGTTGGGCTGTGGTGTGCGATGAAAGCCTGGCTTTTAGCACCTAGACAGGTGTGAAGCGAGCGTGGCACATCAACCGCCTAGAACTACTGGCTGTCTTTCTAGCCTTGAGGGATTTTCATTCTGACACTGTGAATCACCACATTCTGATTCATTCTGACAACACAACAGTAGTGGTGTACATAAAATTGCCAATAATTAATGACCTATGCACAACGCCTCCTTCAATGGAGCAGGCGTCATCTCCTCTCCCTACATGCGACACACATTCCGGGCCACCTGAATTACAGGGCAGATCTGTTGTCATGCCAGGAAGCGCTACTGGTGGAATGGAGACTTTACCCTCAGACAGTTCTGAGGATTTGGAAAGTATTCAGCAAAGCGGAAGTCGATCTAAGTCACATCCGTGGGAAATGCCCACTGTCCCCTCGGGTACTCCATGCACCAAGCCCCCGTGGACGCAATGGCCCACAAATGGCCTGCGAAATGCAAATATGTGTTTCCCCCAGTACACCTAATTCATTCTGTCAACAGCAAAGTCCGTGAGGACAAGGAAACGGTTCTGTTGATGGCGCCGAATGGCCCAATCAGTCCTGGTTTCTGGAGATGATAGAGGTATTGTACGGCCCTCCGTGGGAAATATCACTGAGGAGGGACCTCCTCCCTCAAGCACTGGGCACGATTTGGCATCCCCAGCCAGAGTTGTGGAACCTACATGTGTAGTCCTTGAACAGAGCACATCGAAACAGCCGGAACTAGCTCAGTCAGTGATGAATACAATTTTACAGGCTAGAGCACTGTCCATGAGATGCCTCTATGCACTAAAATGGCAAGTCTTTGCAAACTGGTGCTCTTCATGTGGTGAAGACCCAGTAAATTGCTCCATAGCTGAGATCCTTACATTCCTTCAGGAGCGAATAGATACTGGTCTTACCCCGCCTACACTTAAAGTTTATGTAGCAACTATCTCGGCGTTCCATGCTCCAGGCGGGTTCTGCTATAGGCAGACACGATCTGATCATAAAATTCCTTGGAGGAGCGAGGCGTCTGAACCGCCCTCGCCCTGCTATGGTACCGACTTGGGACCTAAATCTAGTGCTGACAGCACTTAAAGGGACCCCGTTTGAGCCATTATAATCTATTGAGTCACATGGAATAATTTATTAGACTTCTGAATTATACTTTTGTGTCCTTTTGAAGATTGAAGAGGTGGTCAGCAAACTGCCATTGTATGACATCACTGAGAACAATTTTTTTTCACAATTTCTCCCTTTGTGTTAAGAAAAACAAAGAAAGTCATATGGGGTTATAACAACACTGGGGTGAGTAAACAGTGGCTGAATTTTTATTTTGGGTGAACTAATACTTTAAGAGCACTAGCTGAGAGATTTTTTTTTTTTATATGTAAGCAAAATGGACATTGTAACAGAAATGTACCCATTTGAATCCATATCGAATCAAATCGAGATCGGAATCGAATTGAAAGCTTGTGAATCGGAATCGAATCGAATAGGAAAATCTGTATCAATACCCTGCCCTAATAACCGATATGTACAAAAATATTTTCTGTCTGCACTGACATTTGATTTTCATTGTAAATTTTCTCCTTCAGGTTTAAAGCTAATGCAGCAACCAGGACAACAGAGTAGAGGGTGCCTTATCCCATTGTGTTACACAGCACAAACATATCAGTAAACTTTCCAATGAAAACAAGGAACATTAAAAGATAATCTCTTGAGTAAAATAGTGTTGGTTATCCAAATATTTGTCAGTTTTTTATAATCTAATAAATGCCTTCAGTAAACTTTTTAGTAAATTGGACTGAATTATGGGTGTATGGCACAGACCGAGAGTCCTGGTTGGGTGGAGTTGCCTTCATGGGCGTCTCAACCTCTGAGCTGCTGTCATCATCAGAGCCTTCAGAGTGCATATCCTCTACCATAGTACGGAGTGTCCCTGGACACAATTATCACAATAATATCAACCTTCATGTGGTGGACAATAGTGAGCAAACAATTCACAGTGTATGATTAAACTCCTCAAATACCTTGGCCTTGCTTTTGGGAGGGCTCAAAGTCAGAGTCAGAGCTGGAACTGGAGCTGGAACTAGATGGACTGGAAGGAGCCGACTGCTTCAAATATAGACAACATGCCTTGATTACTCAAAAATAAACAACATCCTTGAGCTTTATGCTGCCTTCACATGCTATCTAAATTATTCTACCGATAACAGGAAACATTAAGGACTGCCCATTTAATTTTTGCACATTTCTTGGGGAACTCTTATTTTCACGTTGTAATACATGTTAGTCAGCTAGCCGACAATAATTAATTTTTTGGTCAAATACAGTACATGCTAATTTCTCTGTGAAAAAATTGCACAATATGCATAAATGTTTATGACCAAAACAGCATTATCATTTTTACAATAATTTTGATAGCATATGAAAGCAGCATTATTCCACAAAAATTGATATAATCTCATGAAAACAAGTCCAGGTCACATTTAACCCCAAAATCAATAGAAAAATAAAATAAGAAAAAATATTTTGCATCAGGACAATGAAGCCTGTTATAGGAGCATTTAGATTTTTGGCATTTTTACATTATTTTCTAGACAATTAAGCATATTTTCCCATCAAATTGTCATTACCATAATGCATCAGCACATTTTACTGTTGAGTTTTTTGTAATTTTTAATTATTCTCAATGGTGATTCTCATTAGATTCCCATTACTGTTCAAATTAACAGTAAAAATCTACTGTAATACTATGATTTTGTTTTTCAAGTAAAAAAAATACTATCATTTGTAAATACAACACTTTAAATTTAAATGATATATAATTATTTTCAATTGAAGAATTTTTGCATTAAGGTAATGAAAACTAGGGAAGAAAATGTGCTTAAAGGTGCACTCAGTACTTATTTACCTCATTTAAAAGTTTTACTTCTAAAGAAATGAAAAGTAATTTTGAAATATATGTATAAAATCATGACCACTCATTTTAGATGAAGACTCAACTCCAGTCATATCAGTAACTTTATAAAAGCTCTTTTAATCTACATGGGGCAGGGGCGCCTCAAGGGGGCAGCCATGTTAGCATCACATGAACAGCTGAACACTACTTGCTTAATCTCAGTAACTGCCCTGTACACTTTCACTCATTTATTAAATTAATCCTGGTTTACTGTGCATAGTGAATTTCTACAATGGCACTGGTAACTGAAAACTACTGTGTTTGAATGATGCAGCATCCAGGACACTAGGTGTTAGTGTAAGCCATACGACACACTTCAAAAAATTACTGAGTGCATTTTTATTTGTAAAAATGAAAAAAGATGAAAAAAATTTCACAATGCAAAAATCTTAATAGTCCTATGAATATGACTAATTTTCTTTAAACAAAATATAATTTCTTATTTCTTTCTTTTGATTTTGTGGTGATATATGACCAAGACTGGTTTTGTGAGATTTTCCCAAAGCCATGTTTTGCTGATGGAACAACAGTCTATACATACCTCAGATTTTGAAGAGGCTTCATCCTCAGAGTTGGACCCATTAGAGTCTGGCTGCCTTTTCACTTCTTGTGCCTCCGGTTTCATCTTGGATAAGTGGCCTTTATCTTTGGGTGTTTTCTTCTCTGGGTAACTGGAGGGTGTTGTTGAGGTGATACGGGGGGAGCTGCTGCTGTAAACCCCACTGACTGGCCCCTTCATGCCCTCTGTGCCCACCCTCTTCTGTTTTTTGGTGCTAAGCCTCGGAGACTCAGTGGCGGACATGGGCCGTTTGCTTGGAGTTCGAGTGTCCAGCTGACCCCCTCCACCTGTTACTGCTCCTCCACCTTTTGGAGACATCCCATCCATCTTGGACTCTCTTACTGTAAGTTTAGGCTCTTTAAAGGCTGCTTTGGGCACAGTTTTCCCCTCATCTTTTCCTTTGCCCTCTGGGGCTTTCTTTGAATAGGAGGTTAATGACTGGTCTCGGTTGGACTTGCTGCCCTCACGGTCGCTCTCTCTGGACGTGGCTTTGCTCTCTGAGTCCTTCCTTGTACGCTCTCGGTGCTCTTTGGTTGCCTTATGGGCTTTGAGCCCTTTGCTGCTCCCACTTCCTCCATCTTTACTAGCTTCCTACAAAGATTAAATGATTATTTAAAAGAAGTATCTTTGACAATGCACAGTCTTCTATCAACCAAACATTTAAATTCTTTCTTTGTTTCTGTAGTTATCTAGGCTACATTCCTAAAACCCCCAATACATTCAAAGCTATCAATCAAAATTAATTCAGAAACATACTTGAGTGTAATCTTTTTAATTACAGTATATGTTAATGAGAGTTTATCAAATATAACATTCTAAGGATTGGCATTTCGAGTAATTTAGTAGTCAAGTACTCTAACATATAAGAAAACGAGAAATCAATTACGTGTAATAAGAAATTTAGAATTTAGATAACTTTAAATAATGACAGAATTTTATGTTTGGGTGAACTATTCTTTTAAAGAGCCCATATTATGCTCATTTACAGGTTCATAATTTTATTTTGGGGGTCTACTAGAATAGGTTTACATGCTTTAATGTTCAAAAAACACATTCTTTTCTCATACTGTACATTGCTGCAGCACCTCTTTACACCCTCTGTCTGAAACGCTCTGTTGTAGCTCCTGTATCTTTAAAGCCCCCCTTTCCAAAAAGCCCAGTCTGCTCTGATTGGTCAACTGGCCCAGTATGTTGTGATTGGTCAACCGCTTAGAGCGTGTGTCAGAATTGTAACGCCCCATACCATAACCTAGTTTCAGCTCCCAAAGCTTCCTGAGCAGCGCATTCCTGAGGCGGGCATTATGCAAATGTGTTACATAGTGACAACTATGTCATGGAAGTAATGGCTGGACTGCAAACCAGATGTTTCACGCAGTTCAGGAGCAGTGTTTTCTGTGGGAGAGAGTAACTCCCTTTGGCGTGGACTTTGTGCTTTGTAACTTTGCAGACCTTTTACATGCACAAACAGCTATATTACACACTAAAGGTAAAATCCCAAAAAGCATAATAGGGCCTCTTTAACAACGTCATGCATTCACAGCGCCGACCAATGCATTGAGTTGAAAGTAATGGCAAGATTAAGTTGAGAGAAGCGGTTTCATTGTTGCCCACAGCAGAAAAACTAAAGAAAATCTAATTGCAATTTTCAAGTAGTTTTTACCAGTGCTGTTAATCAATTAAATTTTTTTAATCGCAATTTTTTTTTTGTAGTTAATCGCGATTAATCACAGATTTTGAAAGTGCTGAAATTTGACACTATATATACTTATTTTCTTGTCAAAATGCATTTATTTCCATCTCAGGAAAGAAAACAAAACAATATGTAGCAATAATTTCCCAAACAAAGCCTTCCACAATATAAAGACAATGCACTAAAATAGCACCAGTTCAAGGAACATTAAATGTTTCCCAAAATCTAAGTGGGAGTTTGACTAATTGAAAGAACTAGTCCCCACACAGGTTGCATGTTTATTGCAATGGACATTAAATCCCTTAAACTGTCATCCTCCACAATATTAATCTGCAGACAGACTGTGGCTATTCGCTTTCCTACAGCAATCCTGAAGCTGGGTTCATGATGTGCGTCAAAGCGACAACGCCATCGTCGTGCGCCACTTTGAACTCACCATGAAAAGCGCTTGCAAACAAAAACGTCTCATTCTGCTTTTTGGTGATAGTTAAGATTTGGTGCGCCTTTGTGGTAATTAAAACGTGCCTTACATAGGCTGAAAAATACTTGATTTCAATCACAAGTCTGTGCTCGTTTTGTACATCAAATAGTGTTAAGAGCTCCTTTCTCCATCATTTTATCACTGACAGAAGAGCTATCAGAGATTCTTTTATTTACTGACATAACAACCTCCACGGCTCTATCATCGGATAGAGGATATCAATGGTCAATTAGCGTGTTAAGACAGATCCGTCCGCGTTATGCTATTTTATGCTAAGCTTGTAGGATCACTAGGTAGAAGGGCTCTGGCGCTGTGGCGTGTGCGTCAGTGTAATGACTCCGGGTGGACACATTACAAAGGTTCCGCCATTCATCCCAGTGTTTATGTGTATTAACGGTAAATGTGGTAACTGCGATTAAGAAAAATTAAAAATTGTAATTAATCGCATGCGTTAATTCTGACAGCTCTAGTTTTTACTAGTTGATTATTTAAAGCTGAACAAGTACTCAATTATCTGAAAAAGTTTCATCAGGTTTCCCACGCCTTTTGATTATTGAATTTCCATGAGTTTTCCAGTCATTTGTAATTACTTTGTCATTTTAATCATTTTAAAAAGACTGCAGGGCAGATTACAATATGTCAGGTACCAATCATTGGAAGGAATTGATTACAGCAATAACACTTTTACAGATGTCTCCAATAAGATAAAAAACAAACAAACAAAAAAAAAAAACACACACACAAAACAAAAAAACAAAAAAAAATGAAATTGAATGTCCACTTGAGGAAGACCCATTTTGTGTCCCATAGGAAATTATATAGTAGTCCCACAGTAGTGGTTACAGACAGACTGAAATAATAAGCATTTATTACAGTGCATAAGTTCAGAAATGTATTAACTATATGAAGTTTAATGACTTTTAAGGTTTTATTAATTTCCATGACTTTTCAAGCCCTGGAAATCCTAATTTTTTAAATTACCAGACTTACCATGACCATGGGAACCCTACTTCATGTTGCATCAATTCTCAAAGGAGTGATTCATTTAAAAAATGCTATATTTAATTGCATTCATCCATCTTGAATATTTAAATGACACAATGATGCCACAGGCATGTCTCTAGAGTTGTTTAGCTGCATACCAAAGAGACATCTGTCTCCATTCTCCATTCAGTCTTACTTAATCCAAAGGATGACACAGATGCTAAAATATACAACCCCTCTGCAGCTCATAAACTATCTGGGCAAACATAAACATGAACATAGCAGTTTTACTTCTATCCTGTATTTTCAATTGAAGAACACCGCAGTATCAAGCCTTTCCGCCTGTTTACGAAATAACATGATTAATGCATAAACCACTGTAAACAGTTTAAGCATTGGAACAACTGACATTCTCTTCTAGTATTTTCCAGGAGGAAAAGAACTGAGCTACATTAAAAGTACTCCATATCGTAGTACAGATCAACACTCTGGATAATGACTAAAGCCATCTTTACACTACAAAGGTGGCACAGGAGTTGCATTAGAAGTGGCATTTAGGTGTATTTACACAGACTGTTTAATGCTGCTCAGAGCAGTAATAAATGCATTTACACAGCTATTACAATTGCATAAATAATGTTATGATATTTTAAGCATAAAATTATGAACGTAGAAATATGAAATGAATGAAAATATGAAATTATACTTTTAAATTCGAAACTAAATAATGAAATATATGCTCTACAATAACTCACAACAAAGTTTAAGGCTGCTCTGATGCTGCATTTCATTTACACAGAACCAAAGCAGCATCAGAACTGCCACTGATACTGAGGTGGGCCAAAGCAGGGATGATTTAGTCAGGTTTTTATGCAGCATTGTGTCTTTACACAGAATTTTGTGCAGGAACAGAGCAGCCTTAAGGCCCCAATATGCTTAATACGAAATCTAAGAACAAATGGGTGTGATGCCATTTAGAATAAAATCTGGCCAAAAAGAAGCGTTTTTTTTTGCATTTGTTTCAGTGGTTCGTAACAGCTTGCCTGGGCGAACTTTTAGGAAAAATTCTTACCGGCTGCTAAACACCTTCTCACTGCCACTGATCCATGTCAATTGTAGGTGTGACCTGGAGCTCCACCTCCCTTGAGGCCGACAGCTAATTTTGTTTGCATTGTTCAGTCAGTCAAATTCATTCAACATCTACACACCGGCGTGCAGTTATTAGCGAGCTGGTGCAAACTTACCTACATCTGTACGATCGTTTGCTTAGAGACATTTTCAATTTTTTGTCATGTGATTTTTTTTATTTTATTATTCAATAAAACGAATCAAATCTACTCAATTACTTCCAAGTGTCCATTCACTCATGTGCCATCTGCAATAAAAGCCATTCACACATCTGCCCAATGAAATGCCTATCATTATTCTTTGTCTTTATTCTGCACATTAACACTTTTATACACCAATCTTTGCAGTAGTATCAGTGTCATCATAAATCACAATAACAGAGTGTAACCTACGCATATTATGGCCATGAATAGCATGTTAGTGCATTAGCGTTATGAATTCAGAATCTAAACAAGTCAAATTGCACATTTTCTACTGCATATATATTACTTTAAATCATCATCGAGTGGTTAAAACAACATCTTTTACTGACCTCGTGTGAATTCTTCTCATAGAATGAGGCAAAAAGTCATTGATAACATGTTTTAATGTCACATTAGTTAAGGTTTTACATAAAGTGGGAGTCTGGATGTTCGCAAAGAGTATACTGTTGCTCGACTTTTTAGAACTTCTTTTTACCCCTGAATGAAGAACTACTCCGGAAGTATATCGGGGCCTTTAACTGTGGCTGTGTAAAGATGCTGAACGACTTTTAAGAACTTATAAAGGGATAGTTCAACAAAAAAAAATCTGTCATCATTTACTCATCCTCATGTTGTTCCAAACCTGTATGACTTTCTTTCTTTTGGAACACAACAGGAGATGTCGGTCAGAATGTTAGCCTCCGTCACCATTCACTTTCATTGCATCTTTTTTCCATGCAATGAAAGTGAATGGTGACCGAGGCTAACATTATGTCTAACATAATCTTTTTTTTGGATGAACGATCACTTTAAATGTATCTTTTGAAATAAATGTCTTCATGTGAATATGACAAAACTGTTAGGTGAGAAAGTTTTCTAGAGGTGATTTTGGTGCCACCACAATGGAAGAACTTTTTAAACAAAATCTGACAATCACTGATGCATTTACTAACCTTTACAGCATGGGAGGACTTGATCTTCTTGGGGTCGGAGAAGGCAGAGAGTGGAATAGTTGGCAGCATTGGATAATCTGGACTGGGCTTTGGCATCATCTCTGCTCCCTCAGGAACAACTATGACCTAAAAAGTGTCCCAACAAAAGAGAGAGAGAGAGAGAGAGAGAGTGAGAGACTGTATGTTTAAAAGAGCTGATTACTGATGTAAATACAAAGCAAAGACAAATAGTCACGCTCACCCCACCAGCCTTGACCAGTTTACGTCGAAACTCGTGTGTGGGGTTGTTAAACGTGAGCTTCTCGCACCGCAGATGATTGACAGGTGGGTTGCCTTCCAGGTTCAAAAAAAGGTCATAATTAAAGCACACCTTTTTAGGTTCCTCCTGTGATAGAAAAGATAATTATTTTCAGGCTTTTAAGATGTAAAAATAAACAGGGTAAACAGGGTTCCAACACCTTTTGAGCAACAAATTTCCATTATTTATCAGTGAATTCTGAGTTGTTCATAATTATTGGATTAAGACTTTTAAAAATCATTTTATAGAGATGGCACTCACAAAGAGCAATGGGATATTTAACTAGAAAAATCTATATTCACTCGCCATTTCTGTGACTTTTAATGACTTTTTTAGGATTTTGTTCATTTGCATTATTTTCCAGACCTGGATATCATCATTTTAACCTGACATTTCCAGGTTTTCCATGATTGTGGGAAGCCTGTGTACAAATGTTTTAAAAAACTATTCTGGTGACGAAAGTATGAACCACTAAATCAAAACCGACAACACATCTATAAAGACATGAGCAGTGTGTAAAATATTTACAGTATGGTAAGGTCACAGTACAGTCTTTGGTAAATTAAATTTGAGAAAAGAAGACAGAAAATGGAAAGCAAACCCACAAATATTCAACTAAGCATTCTAGAAAAGTAAATATATAAAATGACGACAATTAGACATAGAACGCAAGTCTTAAAGTGTAATACATATTCATATATTCTTACCACTTGTGCCCCTACTAAGGTCTCTGTACCGCAACAGCTGCATATAAATTCTGTTTGTGTGTTGGTAAAATATGTTAGCCCCTCGAGCAAACACACTGTTTTTAACCTGACCTTTAACATTTACAGAATTGCAAAACTCTTCATCGCAACGTTTTTCCGATACTGGCTACAGTTTACAAAATTCTGCCTAAAATAACACAGCAAGGGCATTTTCCTCACGCACATCTAACAAAATCATGCAAAAGCAGTCTGGCTCACCTTTTCATGCATTTTGCCTGAAATACCAGTTATTCTTGTCAAATCTGTAAAAATGCAGATACTGGTGTAGATATGTGGCTCAGAGATGTGCTTACCTTGTTTTTGAAGTAAACCTCTATGGGCATGAGGAAGCCAGCATAGCCTGACTCTTCAACTTTATATGGAGGCTCCTTACAAACTGTATGGGGGGAAAAAGCATTTCATGGACTTTGTGTGCAGACACATGGTAAATGTAGAGCAAAACAGTCTAAAAGTCTACTAAACTAAATTGTATTATCTATATGAACAGGCTACATATAACACAGGCTACAATTATTACTGGTATAATTACTATATAATTACTGCCATTTCTGTGCCACTAGCAGCACCAGAATTTCCCAAACACTACGGCCCCATCCTTCTCTGTTCAGAAAAACAGGTTGTCCCACCTTAAAATCATGTCTTTGGTTGAGCCTGAAGTTGACATGTCAGTTGACAAACAGATTAAAGTTTTAAAAGTGCCACATAGCCACAAGTAGGTATTGCTGCAGCCCGGAGATCTCCAAACGGGGGTGGAAACTCCAAAAGAGGGCGGGATAACTCCAGAAGAGGAAGGAGTTACTCTAGAAGGGGGATGGGGCAACTCCAAAGGGGGCAATACTTCCACACAGTTAAAGGGGGTCGCACACCAGACGAATGACATGGTGCGTTTCTAAACAAGTGTTTTCTATGAATGTATGCACCCAGCTACAACTCCAGAGGCTGCTCAAATTTCTGCCGCAGCACGGAGAGCACGGAGAGCACGGAGTTTCCAATAAACTGAACTCAAATCATTATCAAAGGACATAGATTACTGTATTTACTCTAGCCATCACTGAATGATATATTGTGCATATGTATCTATCATATAGTCTACACAATATGTTTTCAGTTACAAGTATGTCTTTTGTGGTTTGACAGCTTGAATGAAGCCCAATCAATGCTACAGGCAGAGAAATTGCATAATTAACGTAGCCATTTCTGATCGTTCAGTTTGCGCAGTTATACCATACACTAACCTGCAAACTCATCAACATCACTTTGTTCATTCTTGAAAAAATTTTGTGTGTACTGTCTGCCACCTGAATTGCATTGACATGCCCTGTGTTTGATACCGGTGCTGTGTCCTACCCGCGACGTTGACATGCCAGACCACTCAAACAAACAGAGCAATGTTTTGTAAGTGCCAAAGTGCCACAAGTAAGTATTTCTGCAGCCCGGAGATCTCCAAAAAGGGGGCCGGAAACTCCAAAAGATGGCGGGGTAACCCCAGAAGGGGCGGAGTTACTGTAGAAGGGGGCTGGGCCAACTCCAAAAGGGGGGTACATTTCCACACACGATTATAGAAAGGGTTAGGTTATAGGCTCTGTATATCTTTGCTGGCGGTTCAGAGCTCCCATCCCTTTTTGGAGCTCAGCCTGCAGCTATATCCTTCTCCAGAGCCACAGTCTTCACACTTTTTTTCAAGAAAATGAACCTACGAATGGCTTTCTATAGTTGTATTTGCATGTAACATTTGGATAGGAAAAAGTTCTTTAACACTAAAGAAATCACACATACAACACCTTTTAATAATGTCTTACTACTGGTATAATTACAATTACTGGTACTTACTGAGAAATGTATCAATATTTAAGTCCTTTTTTACTATAAATTCTCCTCCCTGCCCGGTTGGTGGCAATATGCACGAAGAATGCAAATCGCCAAATACAAAACAAGAAAGTTAAAGTGGAAATGGAGATTTATAGTACAAAAGGACTTGAAATTGTAAATGTTTCTCACCTACACTTATCATGTCGCTTCTGAAGACATTGATTTAACTACTGGAGTCTTATTGATTACTTCTATGCTGCCTTTATGTGTTTTATGAAGCTTCAAAAGCTCTGTCCATCATTCACTTGCATTGTGTGGACCTACAGAGCTGAGATATTTTTCTAAAAATCTTCGTTTGTTTTCTGTAGAAGAAATAAAATCATACATCTGGGATCGCATCAGCGTAAGTAAATGATGAGAGAATTTTCATTTTGGGTGAACTAACCCTTTAACATGCTGTAACTATAGACACTATATTTGTTTGGGCTTTTGGCATTAACAAGTTTATCGTTTTTGATAGGTTAAACACAATAATGGAAATATCCTTCAAAACAGAATAAGATGGGTGCAAATTCCATCAAGGTGTTTTCATTGGCACAAACACCTACATAAACGCTACCCTTTAATCCAAACAGGAAGGAAATTTAACCTACATGGCAGCAAGTACAAAGTTACAGTGTAACTAGGTTCACCCAAAATATAACCTGCCTCTTTTGGGTTTTGGGAAGCTGTCGTGAAGGCGGAAGACAACTCTTTCCACAAAGTGCTGGATGTCACATGTCTCTGGGCCGCGGACAAACACCATCCAGTCATGTGTGAAGCCCTCGGTGGTGACCTTCTTCCTTAACTGGGCTCTGTGGCCCAGCTCCAGTTTCACCTGCACAGTGCACTTAAACAACAGTCATCCATTAGTCTTTCAATAGTGGACAAGATGATAACATGGTGCCAATAATCAGCTATGACTACTGAACATCAGATTTGATCTTACTGTGACCTCTATTCAGTGAAATGGAAAAATGGCTGTTTTGTATTAGCAATCCCAATATTTCATCAGTGAGTGATGTGTACAGACCAGGGTGAAACAAAGCATAGGACTGAAAAGGAGGTCTTGAGGAAACCTTGGCCTACTTCTAGATTTACAGTTTATTTCTGCAAGAAATCAACCTGCTTCAGCTCTCTGACAGCTGGAGATGGAAACTCTTAGTTCTGTGACATTCATCATGTGCATTGGTTTATTGTTTACAGCTTTTCTTGGTATGGAAACAAAACTACGGATGGACTTGTGGGCTTATGTGTTTACTCCATGGTTAATATATTCCTTGCCAATGTTGACTGAGTTTGTTTCCTATCTGCAAACAAGAGCCTAAAGCATTTTGTCCCAGGACATGAATAAATACAAAACTACACAAGTGGTGCATCAAAACCTGCTTAACACAATGTCAGAAATAATGAATGGGGAGTGTGTAACCACATCAGACTGTGCTAGTACTACTATCAAACTTTAAATTCACACAGCATAATTTAGTTTCAAAGCACTACTAGTCCCTCCCTTGTTAAACTTTCTTTAATAATTTAATGATTCACTTTCACAGTCACACAGCTGAGTTAACACCCTTAACAAGGACACTGGCATTCTCTCATTCAATATTTGGAAACCAAGCTTAAAGCTATTTAATTATATAACCCAACATCACACATCCATCCTCCCTTGAAATGGAACAAGGTGGCTGTCTCTAAATCTAAAGAGCAGCCTACAAAGACAGCATGTTTGGGGCCATTATGGGCGCGAGCGAACGTACTCACAAATGCTGCCTAGGAAGGCAGCTCACTAGATATTTAGACACTAGCTAGCTGGACACCTAGTATGTGCTGGAACTCGAGTCTTTATCTGTCCTGTATCTCAAATCCTGATATTTATAACAGGACATGCTGATTTCTGTAAACATCTCTTCGTCACACCTTATATTTACATAAAACACTGATGTAATTACTCGGGTTTCCTGCTTTAAGCATCGCTGGCACACACGCAGAGTGACTAGCTGGCTAAGTTAGCACCCTTGGCAGTCATCATAGAAACGTTGGCCTCGCGACTACTAAATATAAATGCTTTAATGATTAAAAATCATGCACGTTTCACTATATTATCTATCTGGCAGTGTTATTAAAAGCGTATTACCATGTTTTCCATTGTTGCCTATGTTCCGGTTGTTCAGTTTATTTACAGAAGCGTTGAAGTAGATTGAATGTGCATCCTCGCTGTTACACTGAAGGAGTGTGAAGGAAGAAACTGAAGCGTTTGAACAAATGGCCGCGACACGGACGGTTTTTAAAATAAAAGCAGAATTGCTCATCTCTACCGGTATTTCTCTTCCACATCAATTTAAACACTACGAAAATAACTGACGTTATTCCACCCATTACTGTATATTTTATGGAGAGGTCTTTGTCAGTTTTCCTCCTATAGCGGTTCTACAAGTAATGCTGAAAAATCAATTTCGTTCCATGACAGTTTAAAATTAAACATTTGTTGACCGAAATACTTAAAAAATTAATAAAAATCCCAGCACAGAAAATTATGTAGACATTAAAATAATTCACATTCACAATTCAATTCTTTTCTGACACAGGTTTTATTTTCAGGTGGCAAACACTACAGAAACTACTGATCTGAAAGGGATAGTTCACCCAAAAATAAAACATTATCTGATCATTTACTCACCCTCGTGCCATCCCAGATGTGTATGACTTTCTTCTGCACAACACAAAGATTTTTAGAAGATTATTTCATCTCTGTAGGTCCATACAATGCAAGTGAATGGTGACCAAACCTTTCAAGCTCCAAAAATCACATAAAGGCAGCATAAAAGCAATCCATACGACTCCAGTGGTTTACTATATATCTTCTGGAGCGATGCTATCACTTTGGGTGAGAAACAGATCAATATTTAAATCCCTCCATCTCACCATATAGCTTTTAAAGACATATTTAACCACTGAAGTCATATGGATTACTTGTATGCTGCCTTTTTGTGATTTTTTGGAGCTTGAAAGATCTGTTCACCATTCACTTGCATTGTATAGACCACCAGAGCTGAAACTTTCTTCTAAAAATCTTCATTTGTGTTCTGCAGAAGGAATAAAGCCATCTGGAATGGCATGAGGGTGAGTAAATGATGAGAGAATTTTCATTTTTGGGTGAACTATCCCTTTAATACAAACGAACAGTTTGGCACCATTTTAAATAGTCATTATTTATTGTATCATTCTAATACAATAACAGGTGACCAAGATTTCTATAGGCTATTTATTTACATTAGAAAAAAAAACTGAATACAAGCGTCTGCAACATGCTCCAAAGAGATCAAAAAACAATAACTGAATAAATACTGATATTAATTGTATGCTATTCCAAATTATTCAACAAAAGACAAGCAAGACATATTGTCTGGATTTGAGCATATTGTCTTCGGGAAGATGACATATGCAGCAGTTTTTCCCTCCTTTTGCTTGAATAGTGATTGTTGGACAGTTCCAGACCATAGAAATTCTAAGAGTCCTCACTGTCAGTGAAATAAAAACATTTAAGTTTCTCTCTCTGTATCAAAGGCTACAACAAATATAATTTGTCAATCAGTGAGTTTAGCATCTCATTTCATGTTAGAGCTGTGTATAAGTTGAGTTTTCCGAGTGTAGTGAAGTCTTGGCTATTAAGGAACCGTTGCCAACCTCTGTATCTGTAAAAATGCAAAGCAGATTCAGTTTTAGGGTGAAGGAAAACAAAATATAGAGATTCAAATGCATCTTCAATCATCAAACTCAGCATGCTGAGAAGCATGGAAATGAAGACAGTGATGTACCATAGCTATATTGTGTATTTAGTTCATTAAAGTGCTACTGTTGGACTTTCTCATGAGGACAATCCCAATGGCCTACTCTACAAAATAACAAAAACTAAAAGGGTATTAAAGCTGAAGTATGTAACTTTTTCAGTGTTAAAATAATTTCTTCTATCCCAGCTTAATGTGCTTAGACAACTATGAGTAATCCATAAATAGGTTAATTTTCTCCAAACTTTTAACACTGTCACTGTAAAAATTCCTCTGTTTGTTTTGAGCGACTCGCTTAGAACCCAACCAACAATGTTACTCAACCAATGCCTTGAGTTGGGGCAGGACTATCTGACTGTTTGAACAACAACAGATGAGGAGTATATTCGGAAAGCTGTTTTGGAAACAGCTATTTATATTTGCAGTTCTGTTTGGCGGCGCTAATGACGCAGAAATGACATACTTCAGCTTTAAATTAATTCAGCTGTTTATAAATAAATGATCAAATTGTGAGGCAGCCATACCAGTATCATTGTTCACTTTTCCCACTGAATTCTTGTGAAGGTTGATGTGAGCAGTCATCTCCCCTCTGTCTGGGGTACAGTGGCCGCATTGTAGGCAACTGTATCGGCCTCTGGTGTGTTCCCATAGGATGCGAAAGTTGAAGGACTGACCTGACAGATTTAATAAGGATGAGCCATTAAAATTAACTCAAAGATTAACAGCCTTACTCATATTCGTAAATTTATAATTCACTGAGATTCACAAACAAATAAACGGACAGAGCAATATATAATGAAAACAGAAACCTTTACCAGTAAAAGTAGCAAATAAATGCATGATTGACTTGAGCTGAAAAAAAATTATAGTGAATCATCTGCTCACACACCCAAGAGCAATATATTATTCAAAAAATTAAGAGCATAATTAAACATCAAAACATGAGCACAAAGGCGTTGGTATAAGCAAGCACTGTCAACACATCCACACTTGATCAACGAGGATACAGCACCATCTCTTACCAGAAATGACCACCTGAATTTTGCAAATGCTGAGGGTAAAGAAAAAAGTAAAGGAATCCTGTCCCTACAAACAAACTCTCTGATGTCTTGTTACATTTGTTAGTGCAGGCCCTGAATGTATGCATTTAGGATTGAATGGGAGTGGATTGGATGATTCAAATACATGGCACACCCAGGGAACACACTGAGCCTGGTTAGAGGAGGAAAGGGAAGGAGGATTAGCACCTAAAGCATAATTTGAGGGAAGGTCTGATTTTTCCCTAAAGCAATGTGTGTGTGGATTCTCTGTGCCTCACCTGGACTTCATCTCTACTTAAACTCTGCCTGCTCGGAGAGTTCCATCTGTGCAAAAGCGGCCCGGGCGGGTCTGGCAGGACAGTGCAACATGACAAAACACAGTTCACTCAAAGTGGCCATGACCAAGGCTTAGGCATTCCCTCCCCCCAAGTGACTTTAAAATTCACTCTCAAACGGACTCACACCTGTTGGTGAGCAGGTGAGATCAGTTGAGCAAAATGGCAAATACACAGGTGAACAGGGTCTAAAATGTAGGATCATTTTAAGGTATAGTTCACCTAAAAATGAAAGTTCTGTCATCATATTGTTCCAAACCTGCATGACTTTCTTGCATGTAACACAAAAGGAGTTATATAGCAGAATGTCCAAGCTTCCCTGTCTCTGATAACCAAGAACTTTCATTGTATGGAAAAGAATGATAATGGAGGTGAATGGTAACAGAGAAGCTTGGACATTCTGATAAATACCTCCTTTTGTGTTCCACAGAAAAAAAAACAAAGTCATATTGAATAACATGAGAGTGATTAAATAAAGACAGATTTTTCTTTTCTGGGTTAACCATCCCTTTAAGGAACACTGTGATCAATGACACCTGCTGGAACTCACCTTGGTTCTTCCTCCATACTGCATTTGATCCTGGAGATGATGGCAGTGTCGGTGAAGAGGGCAGACTGGGAGGACCAGACCTGGGAGTCCGCTGCTGCTGTTGGCCGGGATCTGGCAGGAAGGCTGGGTTAACAGGAGACAGAGTTGGTGGAAAGGGACTATAGGGGGATTCAGGCTGATAGGAAAGATTTTGGGTTAAGGCAGGCTCTAGAGTGGCAAGGGGCAGAGTTGCAGGGCCTGCGGAGGTGGGGTTCATGAAATCATTGTTTGCTGGAGACTGCTGGGTCACTGGTATGTTTGCTGTTGTTGGATATGTGGGCAGAGAGGGCTTAGACTCCATCTCCTCTGGCCCATTTGTGTCTAAGAATGATCCAGATAGCTCCATGTCACCAGTAGTGAGTGAAACACCATTGGGATCTGTATCAGGTGCCATTCCAGTCTCTGTCTTTGCAGCCTTGTTCTTGGCAACCTTAGCACAGGTTTGCAGGTGTTTAAGAAGGGTACGGTAAGAACGCAGTTTGGCCTTGCAGCTTTCGCACCTAAAGGATATGAAAAGAAAGCAGGTTGTTTTTGCACATAATATACAAACATAAAGCTGAGACAAATTTTACAACAGAAATGCTGTGCTGGGTAGGTAAAAAGCAAAAAAACACTTCCCTCAAATCCAAAAATAAATACAGTTTTCAAATCACCAAAAGAAAAGATAAATATATATATGTATTGTTTGTACGTTTTTTAAAGATATGAGGTCTTAAATGAAGGGGTAGACGGTTCCAGATAGCACAACCTCAATAGCCACGTCCACACTAATTAGTTTTTTGGTTGAAAACGCATTGATCGTGTTACGTTTACACCTCTCATCCACACTGAAGAGGTGTTTTACTACACCGAAAACAGAGACTTTCGAAAACCTTCTTAAGTACCGGATACTACGGAAAATTATAACATTAGAAAACGGAAAACTGAAGCCCCATTCACACCGTAAGCGATTTTGTTGCTGGATGCGACATGAGACAGTTCGTTTTCAGTGACAGCTGGCGACATTCGACGACATAAGCGACACCGACCACAGAGCACAACAGTGCCCTCCCACTTTTTAAGCCATCTGGGTTCCAGAAGTATTTTTCCTATTCATTTTTTGCATAGGCTTCTCATAAAATCCCCCATAAAAGAGTTGTAAGCCATGAACCAAACCAACCAGCTCCGAGGTTAATCACAACTAGGGCTGTGTCGATACAATCAAATATCGATATATCGTGATACTTTTTCTCATGATATTGTATCGATACTTTAGATCCATGTATCGATATTTATATTAAACTATGTGTATTCATATCATGTAAACACACAACAAAGTTGGCACAATGTTACTTCTAATTCAATTTATGAGCTCACTAAGAGACACAAATTTTATGTTTCGAGCTAATGCTCTTCATTAGACATTAGTTTATAACTTAAATATACCCAAATGAATTGGAATGAATCAAAATCTTAATAAAATCAAATTATGACATCGTGATGTATCGCAATATATTGAATCGTGACGTGTGTATTGCAACAGACGTCATATCATGAGGTGCCAAGTGATACCCAGCCCCAATTACAACATTACAAACTTTTTTTGAGGCAAAAAAGTATTTGAAAATCGGACAAAAAGACTGTGTACTTACCATCTTTCACGATAGCACGAACTACAATCCCATGAAGCATTGCGAATGATGTAATTGAATAAAAAACGATGGGAATATATAAAACTATTGATTTTAGGTTGTTGATTATAATTACAGAAACAATATATTTTAAGTTTATAGCAAGATATTCCGATATGTACAAATATATACAGTAGTGACCAAAAATACTGGCACCCTTGGTAAATATGAGCAAAGAAGGCTGTGAAAAAAAAAATCTGCATTGTTTATCCTGTTGATATTTCATTCAAATAATTCACAAAAATCTAACCTTTAAAGTAAAACAACTGAAAGAGGGGAAATATCTCATTATTAAATATTTTTCTCCAAAACACGTTGGCCACAATTATTGGCACCCCTAGAAATTCTTATGAGTAAAATTCATATTTTACATTTTTTAGAGCACCTGGATGACTAGGAACATGAAATTGTTAAGCCATGACTTCCTGTTTCACAGGTGTATAAATATGAGGTAACACAGAGGCCAAATTCACTTAATCAATCAATCACAAAGTGTATGACCAAAGAATATACTTCTGATGTGCAGCAAAATGTTGTTGAGCTTCACAAAATGGGAAGTGGCTATAAGAAAATAGCCAGAGCATTGAAAATACCCATTTCCACCATCAGGGCAATAATTAAGAAGTTACAATCAGCTGGAGATGTTAAGAATTGGCCTGGAAGAGGACGTACGTCTATATTGTCTCCATGCACAGTGAGGATGGTTCAAGTGGCCAAAGAATCTCCAAGGATCACAGCTGGAGAATTGCAGAAATTAATTGGGTCTTGGGGTCAGAAAGTCAAAAAACAAAAATAAATCAATCAATAAATCAAACATCGCCAGTTGATCACAAGTTGTTTGGGAGGGTTTCAAGAAAAAAAAAGCCTCTGCTCTCATCCAACAACAAACTCAAGCATCTTCAGTTTGCTAGACACTCAAATGTGACCGGGTTCTATAGTCAGATGAAACCAAAAAAAAAAAAAGAGCTTTTTGGCAGCAAACACCAGAGATGGGTTTGGCGTACACAGAGATGAAGTACCCAATGCCCACGGTTAAATGTGGTGCTGCATCTTGAACACTGTGGGGCTGTTTTTCTGCCAGAGGTCCTGGGCATCTTGTTCAGATACATGGCATTATGGACTCTATCAAATACAAACAGATAAAAAAATCTAAACCTGACTGCCTCTGCTAGAAAGCTTACAATGGGCCCTAATTGGATCTTCCAGCAGGACAATGATCCAAAATGAACATCAAAATCAGCACAAAAATGGCTCACTGACCACAAAATCAAGGTTCTGCCATGGCCATCCCAGTCCCCTGACCAGGCACCCACACAGACCCCCCTCCAGGTCAACAATTTTGAGGGCGTGAAGTGGGTTTCGCCCAAGGCACCATACAGTCTCCACTGCAGAATGCTTATTGTTACAGGCAAAACAATTTATTCAAATAAGAATGATATCTTCATTTTACCGGCAATACATCTCATCTCTAATCAGATTTTCTAAACATATGGCCATTTGTGGAGCCGACCAATGACATTAGAGCGAAAGCAGTAGGAATGCCCACTAGCCACACAGAGTTCAGAGACTAGCGACATCTAGCGACAAAATCTCTGACAGTGTGAACGGGGCTTGAATTGTCAACCGAAAATGTATTAGTGTGGATGTGGACTATGTGAAATTGCGAATTGGCCCAAAGGTGTCCAGAAGAAAGTTAGCGGTTTTATTTGATACTGAAACAATGGCATGCAATAATATAATGTAACAACAATGTACTCTCATTTAGAAAGAAAGTAGCCTAAATGCAAAGCAATAGAAACTCACAGGAAATAATAATTTGGCTTGTGGTGGTGCCTCATATGCTCCATGAGCTGCTGCATGTTGCTGAAGGAGCCATCACATCCTATTGAAGAGCAAAGAAACAATTTCCCTAAAGAATAAAGAAGAATGCATTAGACACCAAATTGATGGCTTATTCAGTGCAATGAATTTTAGCAAGATGTCTTTGGGAAACAACAAATAAAACAAATATTAAAATCATCACAAGTAGCATTTCATTAATCTGCACTAGTCTATGCTATACCAGGCTATGCTTGCATCCTGAGAGGAAATGATGTTTTACCAGGAAGAGACTGGGCCGGGTTCTTTTGATGGTCCTGCTGATGACTATTCAGTGCCTCTGGACTGTTGTAGGTCCTCTTGCACCCATAAAATGAACAGGACATCTGACAACCTGTGGAGTATAGGATACCAATTGTTAGAACTGGACTTTAATATTACCAAACATTGAAACATCAATTCAAAGCATTAATGGGTTAGCTTTAACCCATATACTGACATACCCTCCATGGTGCTTCCTTACAGTTGGGGTGGTGGGATGGATTATGTGTTTAAATGTTCCAGCCAGACACGAAGATCAATTGATCTAGTTAAGTTGAGAGATAAATGAGACATAAATACTCATGCACACTTTCATTAAATAGCACATAGCTGGTTCTTAAATGAGTGAGCAGAGCAAGAACACAGCGGGCTTCGAAGAAAATAGAAAATCAACATACACTTTATCAAGAGCAGTGTTTAAATAATAAGCAATCCAGTGAGGTTACTGATCAAACTAATAGATCATCTCACCAATGTAAACAATCTGGAATGTGCGCAGACAGCCAGCAGACGGAAGAGAAAGCAGACAAACAAACAACAAAAACATATGATTGTCTTAAAAGAAAACATATGTATGCGAAAACACGTATTATCCATGAACACATTGGTCACTTACTACGTATGGATTCGTTGAATGTTCGATTTTTTTCTTTTTTTTCTTTTACTATTAATAATAACATTCATTTATCAAATAAAAGTAATTATCAAGCTTCGTCGCACCCTGGCGACGTGCGAAACGTGACTGTTGAAAATGTCGCGAGAACACACAACGTACATATGACGTCGTACGACGACGTTATCGAACTAGTGGTCTGTTGGATAATTACAACATTTGTTTTTCTGGTAAATTTTATGTTATAAATGATGTGACTGTGTAATACCTCTTGTTCTTGTGGCATTGAATAAAATAATAATGATAATAATAATAATAATAATAATGACAACAATTGAGATGAATACATTTTATTTCCCATCGTTGCATTTTACTCCAAAGTGTACACAAATCACATTTAGTGGTTTAGAAAACTTGAAATATTTAGTAGAATATTTCCTTTGGGTTTTGTTGGATTTAGTTGATTTGTTATATTTTCTGAAATGTTCCTTGAGCCTTGCAGTCTGACAGCTTTTCAACTAGTATATGCCCACTGTGCTATTAAATGTTTTCAACCAAAGGATTCCAAAATTGTGTTTATAACTCTAGTGAATTTCTACAATTACTGACACAGCTTGCAAATATGACACATAAAGACAAGTCAGATTTAGCTGTTTTCTGGATCTATTATAAGTTTTGATCCCCCCTGACTGGTATGCAGTCTGTCATTTAATTGCTTTCCAAGTCCTAAGAGACTTTAGAGTTTTGATATTGTTTATCCGGATCCAGATTATGCCAATTAAATTAATGAAAAGAAACTGACTGAAAATGTTACCACGTTAATGTCTCAATTTCTCCAATGTCCAGCAGATGTAGCTGTAAACACTAAATTGAACTTGTACAGCGCATGTCCCGATTTGTTTCTGAATACATGACGTTAGAAACAGAATGCCCCTCCCCTGGCATTGAAATACCCAATAGCATTCTGATAGCATTTAATGACGAGTCTCAAAGCAACGGCTTTGATTGGATACTCAGTATGGAATGGGCGGAGTGTGGGATAATATGTTATATATTAGTTGAGCTCTCTAGATTAACTCTCAATGGACAAACGTGTAGTAGAAATATTTTAAACTGTGGGTTGGAGTAACGGAGTGAACGCTGGCGACTTACGGCTAATAACGGGGTAAGATAAAGCTTGATTGTTGTGGTACATTAAAAAAAAAAAACGAAAATGTCTGTTTATTTTAATATATGTTTGTGACGTCCCTTAGTTTTGTTTTTTATTTACTTTCTGTTGTGTTTTAATTTGTATTTGGACTGTTTGTGTCAAATGTCTGAACTTGTTGAATTGTATTTTTTTTTTAAGTCATTAATCAAAAATAAATAAATAAATGTGACGAAACGAATAAAAATAGACACTGATTGATTTGAAACTGAACAGCTTGTAAACTAAGAAGGCAAGAACCTTTGCCAATTGATAGGTTTCTCAATTATAATAGCAAGTTCATATTTGTTGAATTACATTTCTGAATCTGTTGACTCTTGAAATATGACAATTTATCATGTCTGTACATAAGCATGAAAATTGTGTGTTCTCTTGTGGGAGATAACAACCCAGACTATCTGTCTTCCTGGAAGTGCATGTGTTCAGGGCCCTACTAATGCTGTTTATGTTTCTCTGTGTGTGCAGGACCACATTGAGGTGATCAGTATTTGACTCAAATGAGCCACTGTACTGTAATTTAGGCACCAAGGCAAACTTCATTATTTGATCATTTGAAAACATGGTGCAAAACAAGACCACAGAAGTCACCGGGTTTCATCGCTCCTTCAAGGTTGGTCCTTGAACTCCCTTATGAACATCTTGTATTAAATTTTGTGGCAACTGTTTATTCTGAAATTACCAGTATCAGGGCTCCCTCTGTCATAGAAGAAACTGGAGTAGGCATAGACATTTTGGTAATGCTTTACAATAAATCTGTTTCTTATCATTAGTTAATGCATTAGGTATCATGAATTTATAATGAACAATATATTTTTTACAGCATTTATTAATATTTCTTTAATATTAATAACAAATACAATTGTTCATTGTTAGTTCATAGTGTATTAACTAATGTTAAGTAATACAACTTTTGAACAATTTTTAAAATGTCTTACTCTGAAATTAGCATTAACCAATTTTAAGCTAATGTTAACAAATGGAACCTTATTGCAAAGTGTTATTGAAATGTCTATAGTGAATATACATTTTTCTAGTTTTGCTGTGTGTATGTGTGTGTTCAAAAGTTTGCATACCCTGGCAGAAATTTTGGCATTGATTTTGAAAATATGACTGATCATGCAAAAAAAAAAAAAACTGTCTTTTTAAGGATAGTGATTATATGAAGCCATTTATTATCACATAGTTGTTTGGCTCCTTTTTAAATCATGATAACAGAAATCACCCAAATGGCCCTGATCAAAAGTTTACATACTCTTGAATGTTTGGCCTTGTTACAGACAAACAAGGTGACACACAGGTTTAAATGGCAAACAAAGTTTAATTTCCCACACCCGTGGCTTTTTAAATTGCAATTAGTGTCTGTGTATAAATAGTCAATGAGTGTGTTAGCTCTCACGTGGATGCACTGAGCAGGCTAGATACTGAGCCATGGGGAGCAGAAAAGAACTGTCAAAAGACCTGCATAACAAGGTAATGGAACTTTATAAAGATGGAAAAGGATATAAAAAGATATCCAAAGCCTTGAAAATGCCAGTCAGTACTGTTCAATCACTTATTAAGAAGTGGAAAATTTGGGGATCTTTTGATACCAAGCCAAGGTCAGGTAGACCAAGAAAGATTTCAGCCACAACTGCCAGAAGAATTGTTCAGGATACAAAGAAAAACCCACAGGTAACCTCAGGAGAAATACAGGCTGCTCTGGAAAAAGACTGTGGTTGTTTCAAGGAGCACAATACGACGATACTTGTTCAAAAATGAGCTGCATGGTCAAGTTGCCAGAAAGAAGCCTTTACTGCACCAATGCCACAAAAAAGCCCGGTTACTATATGCCCGACAACACCTTGATACACCTCACAGCTTCTGGAACACTGTAATTTGGAGTGACGAGACCAAAATAGAGCTTTATGGTCAGCGCTATGTTTGGAGAGGGGGTTAACAAGGCCTGTAGTGAAAAGAATACCATCCCTCTGTGAAGCATGGTGGTGGCACACTGATGTTTTGGGGGGTGTGAGCTCTAATGGCTTGGGGAATCTTGTGAAAATTGATGGCAAGATGAATGCAGCATGTTATCAGAAAATACTGGCAGACAATTTGCATTCTTCTGCACGAAAGCTGCGCATGGGACACTTTGGACTTTCCAGCACGACAATGACCCTAAGCACAAGGCCAAGTTGACCCTCCAGTGGTCACAGCAGAAAAAGGTGAAGGTTCTGGAGTGGCCATCACAGTCTCCTGACCTTAATATCATCGAGCCACTCTGGGGAGATCTCAAACGTGCGGTTCATGCAAGACGACCAAAGACTTTGCATGACCTGGAGGCATTTTGGCAAGATGAATGGGCAGCTATACCACCTGCAAGAATTTGGGGCCTCATAGACAACTATTACAAAAGACTGCATGCTGTCATTGATGCTAAAGGGGGCAATACACAGTATTAAGAACTAAGGGTATGCAGAATATTTCATATTTTTTCATTGTCATGATTTGTTTTATGATTGTGCCATTCCGTTATAACCTACAGTTGAATATGAATCCCATAAGAAATAAAGAAATGTGTTTTGCCTGCTCACTCATGTTTTCTTTAAAAATGGTACATATTACGAATTCTCCAAGGGTATGCAAACTTTTGAGAGTGTGTGCACGCGTGCGTGCGCATGCACTGGCGGCCAAAAGTTTGGAATAATGTACAGATTTTGCTCTTATGGGAAGAAATTGGTACTTTTATTCACCAAAGTGGCATTCAACTGATCACAATGCATAGTCAGGACATTAATAACGTGAGAAATTACTATTACAATATTTATTTATTTTTTAAATTAAAAATTCAGAACTTTAAGAGTTCTCATCAAAAAAATCCTCCACGTGCAGTAATGACAGCTTTGCAGATCCTTGGCATTCTAGCTGTCAATTTATTTGATACTCCAGTGACATTTCACCCCACGCTTCCTGTAGCACTTGCCATAGATGTGGCTGTCTTGTCGGGCACTTGTCACGCACCTTACAGTCTAGCTGATCCCACCAAAAGCTCAATGGGGTTAAGATCCATAACACTCTCTTCCAATTATCTGTCCAATGTCTGTTTCTTTTCCCCACTCTAACCTTTTCTTGTTTTTCTGTATAAAGTGTGTCTTTGCAGTTCTTCCCGTAAGGCCTGCACCCCTGAGTCTTCTCTTTACTGTTGTACATGAAACTGGTGTTGAGCGAGTAGAATTCAATGAAGCTGTCAGCTGAGGACATGTGAGGCATCTATTTCTCAAACTAGAGACTCTGATGTACTTATCCTCTTGTTTAGTTGTACATCTGGCCTTCCACATCTCTTTCGGTCCCTGTTAGAGCCAGTTGTCCTTTGTCTTTGAAGACTGTAGTGTACACCTTTGTATGAAATCTTCAGTTTTTTGGCAATTTCAAGCACTATTAAGCCTTCTTTCCTCAAAACAATGATTTACTGAGTTTCTAGAGAAAGCTGTTTCTTTTAAGCTTCATTTAATGAACCAAATGGCTTTCAACTGTGTCTGATATCATGGCAAGTTGGTGGTGGGTTTTTTTTTTTTTTTTTTTTTTAAGTACCAAATTAGCAATTTAGCATGATTACTCAAGGATAAGGTGAAGGAGTGATGGCTGCTGGAAATGGGGCCTGTCTAGATTTGATCAAATTACTTTTTTCAAATAGTGATGGTGCTGTTTTTTTTTTTACATCAGTAATGTCTTGACTACACTTTGTGATCAGTTGAATGCCACTTTGGGAAACTGAAGTACTAATTTCCTTCCGAAACAGCAAAATCTGTACATTATTCAAAACTTTTGGTCATGTGTGCGTGGTGTTTTTTTATTTATTTATTTATTTATTTATTTATTTTTTATTTTTTTTAAAAGATTGCATGCATTTGTGACACTGACAGAAATTTCTGGTCCATCATTCAGGGTCAAAACCCTTTCAAGACTGATGGATTCATGGAATCAGAATCCCATCTTGAATTGTCCTTTAAGTTGGACTGCTCCTCAAGACTTGGTATGGATCTTTTTGCCAACTGTTTCATATAGTAGATCAACTGTTATCAGTTTAAAGGTCTACATAGATGCAACCTCTTTTGAAGAGGATATCACTTATCTCTCATTCTGTGATAGGCAAAGTTCATAACAGATTGGAGCAATAGACTAATCACATATTGTTCATCTGACACATTTGGCACAAGCCATGACCAAGTTGTTTTTGTTTTTTTTTTAAAATCGGTCTTTCTCTTTTGTCAGACAAGCCATCCAGCCAGCCCATTGACATCCCTGATGTCAAGAAGAGAAACAAGAAGAAGAAAAGATGCAGAGCCACAGATAGTTTCTCTGGACGTTTTGAAGGCAAGTCCTATTTATTTGCCTTTCATTAAATGTCCAAAGAGCCTTGAGCCTTAAAGGTGCATTCCATAACTTTTGTCTTTGTGTCATCTTGGACTTACACTGACACCTAGCGACTTGGATGCAGCATAATTTAATATCAATAATTTTCAGTTTCTGATGCCTTCTGTAGAAATTAAGTATTCACAGTCAGCCATGATTAATCAGTGAAAGTGTCAAATAACAGTCGGGTACTGAGATTAAGCGAGTAGTATTTGGCGGGTCATGTGATTCTAACATGGCAGCCCCCATGTGTGGACCCTCCATGTAGAATCAAACAGCTTTTATAAGGTTACTGATATGACGAGCCTTCATTATAATATGAATGGTCATCGTTTCCTACATATTGCAAAATTACAGTTCATGTCTTTTTAAGAGTTAAACCTTTTTAATAAGAATTTTTTTTTAATTTATTTATTTATTTTATTTTTTTTTTAACTCAACCAATGGTGTTTAGGGTGGGACTTTACTGTGGAGGATTTCTCCATTTTAATCTCTATATTAAAGTGTCGGAAATATTCAAAGAATTACTTAAGGGTTCACTTTCTTTAAACAGATGTTTATAAACTTCAAGATGATGTTCTTGGAGAAGGGGCTTATGCTGTTGTACAGACCTGCATCAGTCTGATCACCAATAAAGAATATGCAGTTAAGGCAAGTATCCGCTCCCTCTCTAGCATACATGTTGAACCAGCGCATGCTGCAAAACAAACTAATCTCAGAGTTCACTGAGCTATGAAGCAATCATGGTGTTATCTATGTGCCTGTTAGACTCTAAGATACCAAAATACCCTCTTAGTGAGTGAATGCTGCAAATGTTGCATCTGAAACCTATATGTTCAGTTAAGAATTTGTTTGGGGGGATGCAGTTTCATATGGTTATATATTTAAGCTGTGAATATTTCTGATCAAATTTTATCACTTAGAAATTCAAAAATATTCACAGTTCAGTTCCAAAAATTTTATTTTATTATTATTTGACCAGGTAATATTCGGTCCATTTTATATTTAGTTTTTGCAAATTCGGCTCTAAAATTCGGTGGTTAAAAATTTGGTTAAATTCAACCTTAATTCACTGTTAATGAAATTAGTTTATTTTCAATTAGTGCAAATCAGTGTGCATTTGTTTCAAAGATATTTGTCATTAATATACTTCCATAGCCCTGTATGTAGTGTTACATAACATTTAAGATGGAGGTTTGTGCTGGGACAGATGGCTCTGTAACAATGTTTCAGCTTTCATTAGAAAATACCAGTCACTAGCTTTGATTGGTGGTTGTTTGATCTGTTATGTATTATGCTTTTTTCTTTTTTTTTTTTTTTTTTTCCTCTGGAACAATAGCCTCAGCTTTCCAGCTTCAGTACTGTGGGGGCTGTGCAACAAAAATAAATGAGCACAGTGCCAGCTCAGCAGAGAAACTTCATCTTTCCAGTTGTTGACATTTTGTAGCATGGCATATAATCTGTGAAAAAGCAGCGTGATCTCTCATTTTGCATCTGTTTGACCTCCGATAACGGGAAATGTGTGTATACCCATTTTCCACTGATATAAAAAGGAAACCGTGGGACGCTAATGAAGCATGCTCAGGATGTTTGTTGCATTACACATTTGCTTTGTAACTTTACAAAGGGAGCACAAAATTGAAAACCGCAAGTTATCCACATTGCTGACGTCATGCAATATTGTTCATTTTCAAGAGTTTTACAAGCCAGAGAATGTTTGAGTTTTTCTCCATTGTTTAATTTTGTAGTTAATTGCATACTTGGGGTGAAATGTATTGTCAGTGCTTAACCTTTTGTATAACTGGTGTAAATGGTAATCTACAGATTAAAGTGAATGGTCACTCCATTGATTACATGGAATGGTGCTCTAATTCAAAGATAAATGAATTTGGTTTGTGGCTAGGGACTGATGGCAGGGTTAAACCAGAATATATAGTGATTTTAGAGGGGCAACACAACTTGCAAACACTTGCCTATTAGAAAAATAAGATTCCATAGACAAGTTTTGTTAGATCCTTTTGTATTGTCCTAGTTAAATGGTGTATGCCCACACATGTAGAATTTGACACTGATCACACCCAGTTAACTAAACCAGAAACTGTGGCATTGTCTGCTCTTTTAAAGAGCATTTATTGATACTAAAGATGCACCCATGTACACCAATTGCTTTCATCTGCCGATTGTTTAAAAACAGCCGATGTTCAGGGCCAATTGTTTCCTGTCAATCAAAAGGGGCAGTACAATGCTTCAGACAGTTAGCCTAAAACCCTTGCTGTGTATGGAAGTTGGAATATCCATACTTCCCTACTATGTATTATGCCAATGGAGTAGTATGTCCAAAACCTTAGTATTCATAAAACCGTAAGTGAGAGATACCTTTATGACCTACCGTTTACAACGAGATTATGAAGTTCAGATTGACTCGACTCTTGACTACCTCATGAGGAGACGTCATGTTCAAAACTTCTTTTGCGGTTGTTATAACGTCATATATTTGGGTCATGGGACAACGTCCACGTTGCCTGAAGTATGTTGGGAATTGTGGCAGACATCTGCCTTTCCTACTAAGGAGGAAGTGGGAACTGAAGTGACAATCCAAAAGACTTTAATAAAACAAACATAAAACTGATTTTCAGCATAACCAAAACACACGTCGACTAGGGGTGTAACAGTTAATTTTTGTCACGGTTCGGTTTGTATCACTGTTTTAGGGTCATGGTTTCAGTATGGCTCGGTATTTGCAATGTACAGAGAAAAAATATATACATTACTGCCAAATCCAAAGTGAGAATACTCTATTTGGTAACAAACATTTCAACGGGTTTGCCTTTTAATAAAAATAATTTTTTTACAGTAGCTATAGTTTAACTATGTATTTGTAGTGAAAACTTAGTTACCACAAAATCAACATGGTTACTGTCCTGTTTACAATATAGTATAATCATGGTTACTATATGGAAACTACAGTATTACTGTTGTAAAACCATGGTTTTGATACAATTAACCATGATTTCTGCAAAGAAAACAATGTTGACAGCAGTCATGGTTACTACAATATTACTATAGTAAAACCATGGTTAATTTTCACTGGGTCTTTTAACTAAACCCTTCTAATTAACAAATCAACATTTTAATTTAATACCTGCACTATTACGCTACATGCATCGACATAAAATGCATTTCAAACTCCACTGTGCATATTCAATATTTGGAAGCTGTACATCACTAAAGGTGCTTTGCTATGGATACGAGAGATGTTGTGATGCGGCTCGAGTGTTTTAATCATACGTGGAAATCAAACCATCAGCGGAGTAGGGAAATACAGGTGCATCTCAATAAATTAGAATGTCGTGGAAAAGTTCATTTATTTCAGTAATTCAACTCAAATTGTGAAACTCGTATATTAAATAAATTCAATGCACACAGACTGAAGTAGTTTAAGTCTTTGGTTCTTTTAATTGTGATGATTTTGGCTCACATTTAACAAAAAAACCCACCAATTCACTATCTCAAAAAATTAGAATATGGTGACATGCCAATCAGCTAATCAACTCAAAACACCTGCAAAGGTTTCCTGAGCCTTCAAAATGGTCTCTCAGTTTGGTTCACTAGGCTACACAATCATGGGGAAGACTGCTGATCTGACGGTTGTCCAGAAGACAATCATTGACACCCTTCACAAGGAGGGTAAGCCACAAACATTCATTGCCAAAGAAGCTGGCTGTTCACAGAGTGCTGTATCCAAGCATGTTAACAAAGTTGAGTGGAAGGAAAAAGTGTGGAAGTAAAAGATGCACAACCAACCGAGAGAACCGCAGCCTTATGATTGTCCAGCAAAATCGATTCAAGAATTTGGGTGAACTTCACAAGGAATGGACTGAGGCCGGGGTCAAGGCATCAAGAGCTACCACACACAGACGTGTCAAGGAATTTGGCTACAGTTGTCGTATTCCTCTTTTTAAGCCACTCCTGAACCACAGACAACGTCAGAGGCGTCTTACCTGGGCTAAGGAGAAGAAGAACTGGACTGTTGCCCAGTGGTCCCAAGTCCTCTTTTCAGATGAGAGCAAGTTTTGTATTTCATTTGGAAACCAAGGTCCTAGAGTCTGGAGGAAGGGTGGAGAAGCTCATAACCCAAGTTGCTTGAAGTCCAGTGCTAAGTTTCCACAGTCTGTGATGATTTGGGGTGCAATGTCATCTGCTGGTGTTGGTCCATTGTGTTTTTTGGAAACCAAAGTCACTGCACCCATTTACCAAGAAATTTTGGAGCACTTCATGCTTCCTTCTGCTGACCAGCTTTTTAAAGATGCTGATTTCATTTTCCAGCAGGATTTGGCACCTGCCCACACTGCCAAAAGCACAAAGTTGGTTAAATGACCATGGTGTTGGTGTGCTTGACTGGCCAGCAAACTCACCAGACCTGAACCCCATAGAGAATCTATGGTGTATTGTCAAGAGGAAAATGAGAAACAAGAGACCAAAAAATGCAGATGAGCTGAAGGCCACTGTCAAAGAAACCTGGGCTTCCATACCACCTCAGCAGTGCCACAAACTGATCACCTCCATGCCACGCCGAATTGAGGCAGTAATTAAAGCAAAAGGAGCCCCTACCAAGTATTGAGTACATATACAGTAAATGAACATACTTTCCAGAAGGCCAACAATTCACTAAAAATGTTTTTTTTTATTGGTCATATGATGTATTCTAATTTTTTGAGATAGTGAATTGGTGGGTTTTTGTTAAATGTGAGCCAAAATCATCACAATTAAAAGAACCAAAGACTTAAACTACTTCAGTCTGTGTGCATTGAATTTATTTAATACATGAGTTTCACAATTTGAGTTGAATTACTAAAATAAATGAACTTTTCCACGACATTCTAATTTATTGAGATGCACCTGTATATCGTTTGCAATGAACACCCCAATTGTTTTAGTTATTGGTTTATGCCTGTCCGAATCAGCACTGAGTGCTTGCTTAAAAACGAAAGGGAGTGTGTGCAGTTTTGGCTCATCTTTCCCTGGTGATTTCGGCGTAAATGATCATATGTCGATGTATTACCAATATACGGTACTCGTGTTGAGTGACCGTCTGCAAACATTGCCTGTTTTGTAAATTGTTTTTTGACCGTTGTTGTAACTGACCGCAACAAGAAAATGTTTCCAGACAGGAGACCTGAATAATGCAGGGGGCTTCTCTATCAGTGGCTCGTTTTCTCCACTTGCCATTTTCAACTACACACAACCCTTGCAGAACAGTGATGTCATAAAGTTGACCCACATGAAACGCAGGCGGAGCATATCCATTCAGGCGCATTAGCGGAGGTTGGAACTGTGCATGTCTATTTGACGCTTTATTTTCACAGTCTTTTGCTCCAGATGCGTCAAACTTGAGGTGATGCCAATGTTTCTCAAATCGTGGGTGGCAAGAGAGTTAAGAATGTTAATGTGCTTTTTGTTTTTGTTTGTGTTTTGTTTACAACTGAGACAGTTACCCTGAGACATGGAAGACCTGTAGAGACCCATTTAAATTTTATTTTTAACTTGTGTAATTATCTGTGGTAGCAAAGCAGAACCACCAAACTATCGGTATTAGCAGATGTTGTTCTAAATAATCTGATATCGTATCGGCACAAATTTTGCATTGTTGTATCTCTAATTGATGCTCAACCTTTAGTGGGTGGGAAAGACCGCTATTTTGACAAACAGCACATGTGACCTGGGTGCTCTGTATCTTGTCTGTATGATGTGAAACCTGGTTGTTATGTGTCTAGTCCTCTGGCTTGCAAAAGCCTCTTGGCCATGTGGTAACCTGCTGAATCAGTGGTCTAAGCTGTTCTTTTGTGGGGGTGAGTAGTGGTGTATCGTGTGCACCAATCTCCCAGACACATTGTGAGTGGGAGATCCACAAAGACCCCACCTTTAGGGACACACAAATCTGTCAACTCGAGCTGAATACTGCAGTGACGTGGACATGTCAGAGATTTGCCACTCAGGTTTTCAAAATCAAATGTGTGCTTAAAGATCTCTCTCTAGCTATCAAAAGGGCAAGTCAAAACAAACATGTGTTCTGTCCTTGAAATTGGAGAGCTTTGTCCTTCCTTGGGTTTGTGTTCTAGGTTAAGACAATATTTCAATTATACACAGATCATTGAGAAGAGGCCGGGGCACAGTCGGAGCCGTGTCTTCAGGGAGGTGGAAATGCTCTACCAGTGCCAGGGTCACAGGTACAAATAGTCAGATGGGACACTACACTACATCATGATGCAATCAAATGCATTAAGATAATGTTTACTGTAAAAAATTAAGATACTTGAGGGCTCCTTGGATGCCACACTGGTGGAACCCTGTGGAGAACGTCTTGGCACCCTTTTAAGGAGTGGGTATCCTGAAAGAAGCCTAGAGTTCTTGCAGGAACAAAGAGTAAGTTTCTCAACTGAAAAGACTGCCTGGAGGCTCTTCAGAGGGTTCCAAATGTGTTGCAACCCCAAAGGGTTCCTTGATCATCTTTAAGATTGTTACCTAATATTAAGACCTCTCTTCACTACAGAAACATTTTGGAACTGGTGGAATACTTTGAGGAAGAGGACAAATTTTATTTGGTCTTTGAGAAACTGAGAGGCGGTAATTTGACACTACTTATGTTTTAAGTGTTTGTAAATCTACAAAAGTTACTTTATGCATTTTTTTTTTTTTTTTCCCTCAGGTTCTATCCTGACTCACATACACAGAAGGCAACACTTTAATGAGCAGGAGGCCAGCATAGTGGTGCAGGACATCGCCAGTGCTCTGGACTTCCTACACAACAAAGGTTGGGACTTTCTGTGTTGATGCAAACCAATGTCTTCATGCACTAGATATGACCAACACCGACTGTCTAATATAATCTCTCCTACTTATTACAGGGATGGCACATCGAGACCTTAAGCCAGAGAACATCCTCTGTGAACACAGTGACAGGGTGAGTCTCTCTCTGCACTTGAGGAGACATGAGACAACTGAGGAAGAACATACATGCACTGCATTTTTGACAAGTCTATTGGGTACAGTAACACTGTGCTTTTTTTTTTTTTTTTCCCTGTTCAACAGACATGAATTTGCTCTTATCTGTCTAGGGTTACTCAATGCCTGCATGTAACTTTCACAATGATGTTTAGGGTTTTTCTTTTCTATAGATTTCTCCAGTGAAAATCTGTGATTTTGACCTGGGTAGTGGGATCAAGTTGAACAGCGACAGCTCTCCCATTTCCACACCTGAACTCTTGACTCCGGTGAGTCTGACACAGCAAGATATTGTGGATGGTCTGGATATTAATGCTCCCTTTTTATTATAGTTTAAGTCTATTGTGAAACACTGTTCACATCATTACTTGCATAATCTGATGGATTTCCAAGTGAAAAGGGGAATTCGACAAGAAGAAAATTTAAGCAGGACTTGACTTTTATCCATCAGGAGATTTATTGGATTGTGTGAAATGGTCTCTATTGGACACATAGTTGGAGGGGAGGGGTTTAAAAAGAGGATTTGGTGACGTCTGTAGAAAAATCATTTCAGAGGCAGAGCAGTTAATTTGATGAAAGCTTGTGAAGACTAACATTTTATTTTTATTTGAAATACCATGTACCAATGAATCATGCACATTAAGACAAGGAGCATGCATTAATGTAAATGGGGTCAATAGTTATTTCATGTTGACTTAAACATGAAGAAACCAGGTTTAGGTTTAGTATTTGAGAACTGCATCCAGTTATTTATTTCCAGGACGTCCAAAGAGTATCTAAATTATCCTCAATGTATACCAAGACAATGTGACCTGTTTTTGTCACCTACAGCACTTGGTCTTACATAAACGTCACACTATTAAAACAGGAGTGGCTTGTTTTAGTGGAGTTTTTATTACCACTTTGCTGAACTGTTGTCCTGGAATTCAGAGCAAAACAAGATCAATAGTGATAAAGGTGATCTGAGAGTTACAGCAACACCAAATAAACTTGATGATCAGGACAAACTGTACAGTGGGTTGAAAGGGGAGTGGTTTAAACTTTGCTGTTTGTCAGTACTTTGAGGGGTACAGGCAAAGTTCTTTTAATGTGAATTCTCTTTAGTACAAAGAACAAACAAAATTTCTCAAGTGGATCTTTTCACCCTTGCCTCCCTCATTTTGTCTTGCTCTGCTAACTACACCCTGGGTTTCAGACACCGTTGAAGCACTCATACAGGGTTACTAGAGGCTTGTGGTTTTGTATATTCTTCCTCTTATGTAATTGCTACAGTCTTTTCCATTTGATCAAACTGCTGCAAGATATTTATTGGCCAGGTGGGCCAGAATTTGCATGGTCAAATCTATGATCAAATCAAAATGGTATTTGAAAAGATTAGGTCACTGCATCATTTCATTAGAGTACAGACTCATGACCGCTCTTGATGAGAGAATTCTGCATGGAATTTCACCTTTGTATCCCACAACTTGAAATGTTGATTTTTTTTTTTCCCTCAGTGGCATACTAGGTTAAATACCCTGTGGTAGATTTCCCCTATTTGATTTCCCGCATTTCTTTAATAGCTATGTTTACCATTCCTGTCAGTAAAACCAAAGGAAAGTCCCTGCTTTGCCAGAGCTAAAGTCATCTCTTGCTGTAACATTTCCTTCCTAAACTACAGTATCTGACAATATGCAGTTAAAGGAATAGTTCGCCCAAAACCCTGATGCCATCCCGGATGTGTATGACTTTCTTTATTCAGCAGAGCACAAATGAAGATTTTTAGAAGCAGATAGAGCTCTGTCAGGTCTGTATAATAGAAGTACACTGGTGCTAGCACTTTCACGGTCCAAGTCATATTTGGGCAACAAAGTAATCCACATGACTTCAGTCGATCAGTGAATGTCTTCTGAAGCACAACGATACGTTTGTGTAAAATATAAATCAATAAAAATATTAAATTTTAAAGCGCTTCCTGCCAGCAGCTGACGCGAAGCGTAACGTCAGCGAGTTCACTCTAATTCAGAAGCAGCGCTTATTTACAATAGAAGAACGAACATCATGCAAGAGTTCGGCTATTTCAAACTGCATCCGAGCCCTGGATTGAAGCGCCGATTTAAAGTTACAAACGTTTTAATTATTGACTTGTTTCTTACCTATCGATTCGCTTCAGAAGACATTCCATTGATTGACTGGAGTCATGTATTACTTTATTGCTGCGTAAATGACTTTTTGACCGTCAAAGTGCTGGCACCCGTGTACTTCCATTTTATAAGGACCTGACAGAGCGCTGTCTTCTAAAAATCTTAATTTGTGTTCTGCTGAAGACAGTCATACACATCTGGGGTGGCATCAGGGTAAGTATATAATGAGAATTTTCATTTTTGGGTGAACTATTCCTTTTAAGAGAATTACGCCACACCATTGCTAATTTAAAGTGGTTAAAGTCACAAATGTTTACCCTGTTCTAAATTATGAAATTTAATGTGGTCTATATTTGTGTACATTTAAAACTCTTTTGTAAAGGGCAAATCCTTTGCAAATGCTAACCCTGTAGCCTACATGTTGTCTGTAAACACTTTTAAATAACAGAAGTTGGGTTGGGGCTGGTCATAAGCGACAGGGACAGCTTTGTGTGACGCTCCTAAGGTTCCTCCTGTACGCAGGGGTGTTATGTAAGAGCCCAGTCATGCTGAAAAAAGCCAGTTTGACAAAGACAATTGGGGATCATTGCTGCTCTCTGGGTTTGTGTCACAGTACAATCCAGTTTCTGTAGCATTCTGACATGGGAGACTTGTCTATTTTATGGAGGACTAAAGGATCTTTTGTTAGATTTCATGGGTTAGCAGATGGGTCTCTGTTTACAAAAGCATTGCGTCAGTAGAGCTACTGGCCATACCTCTTACAGTAGTGCTACACCATCACGTTTTACCATGGCACATTTTTTTGGCCGTTTATTACGGTTCCTTGAAAAGGATGCCCCTGACACATGCCAAACTCCGATGGTTTAGAGGATCGCTTAGTTTGCTTGCGAGGTTACCTTCTTGGCTGGCGCTCTATCAGGGTCGGAGGAATGGCAGTCCAGGCTGAATTTTGGGATGTTATTTGAGGACACACACTGTTTCCTCCCCCTCGGACTGCACTGTACATCTGCACAATGTATCCAGTCTCCTCCCTTTGAAAATGTGTCATGACTCGTACAGTAGTTGTGTAACATGTAACAAACAACCGGACTGCTGCTAAGTTGCACTGCCATTAAAAATAAATGTCTGCTTGTGGCCAGTGCCCTGTTAAACTGCTAACCACCTCAGTTCCCTCCCAGAGGGTGTCTCCCCCCCCCGTTACATTTAAGTATTAATGCACCATTCATGGTGGATGTTCGTATGAATGCGTTATAACACCCGGGCAGTGTTGGGGCATGTTTATCTCCTGCCAGTTCAGAGCGGCTTAAATCCTTTTTTCTAAGCAGCAACCTTTTGGCCTAGTTTCCACATGACGCAGTGTAGACCACAGCAGCAGCCCGTGGGCCCTGCTGGAATGGTTGTCTGCTGACACGTCCAGGTCTGAATAGGATCAGGCCACCCCAGCTTAACTGGGAACAATGAACATGATAATGCCTCCGCATATGAAAACAAACAGGAGAGGCCAGGCAAAAGGAGTGGAGGTTGGGTGCACTACAGTTCTGATAAATGTTGCAGCTTTGGGTTGCTTGAACCATCCTCTTGGAATTGTGAATGTGCAGTATACATAAAGTGAAACAAGAACTTGGGGCTGAATTTTTCCCCTCTTCATCCACCACTAGTCTCCTTGTGGCATTTGAAAACCACATGGGAGATTTGAGCCTGGGTGTACTTTACCTTGTGGGTCCATCAGTCGTATGTAGTCTCAACCTCAGACAACAATCCCACAGACTGACCATCTTACACTTATTGCGCACAAATCTGGAAAGTACTTTCTCTCGGTGCGCCTGGAAATGAAAGGGCTGTTTCACCATCGTGCTGAACTGTTCTGAGCACGGTGAGTAATAGTTTCAGGAGCATTTCTACTTGAGCACGGTTCAGTACAGTGCGATTTACCAAATCCTTAGCACAGTTAGCTAACTGTACTTTTGTACAGAGAACTGTACTGGTGGCCCGCCTGTAGTAGCGTGGCAACTCTCGAGTGGTCAATTGCTCAGTCAGTCCATTCTAATCCTGATTTCATAGCAGTACAGTAGTAAAAGAAACCGAAACCGTGCCAATGACCCTGGATCAGTACAGGACAGCACTGTTCCGCAACAAGAACCGTTCAGCCCGATGGTGGAAAACAGTAGTATCAAACACATTGTTGGCCTACTGTTGCACTGCACTTGGGCAAATTAACAAACAATTGGGCTGGCACATCATAATGTTGAACGAGTGCTTAAATCCATTTGCTGAATGTGACCAAGCATAAACGTAACTTTTAGCCTACCTAGTAATTACAAATGTAAAACTACATTTAAATCTGGCGTTTTTATGAAACGGGCTATAATTTATTATCCTATCTCTGCAAATTCCGTGGGATGGTGCTTAAGGTTCTAAGTGTTTTCCGCCTGAGCCAATACTTTTTTGCGACAAACTTTACAGACTGGGCAAAAGGGATGGGCGATGCCACTTATTTTCTTTTCGATCCGATATCTGTAATTTCAAGTCCAGTATTGTCGATACTGTTTTTTTTTTTTTTTTTTTTTTTTTTTTTTTAAAATGGGTAATTCAAAATATAATTTAATCATTCATCATTATTTTATTTTACATTTGTCAGTCTAAACAGAAGATTATTAGACTTGTTTTGTTTACCCTTACAAAAATTAACCATGGTTTCACTACAGTAACTAGTTTAACCATAGTATTTAGTTAAAACAGTTACCACACATTTAACCATGGTTACTACAATATTACTTTTGTAAAACCATGGTTAACTTTTTTTTAATTACTTAAGAACAATTACACACCATTATAAGAAACAATGTCACCATTAGATTTGTTATTTTAGTGTGAATTTACTCAGCTGTTTCTGATTTTTCTATCATTACCTCTACGAGGAACTGATCCCTCTTCTTTGAACGAGCGTTGTGACTGCGCAAGCACTTGTCTGCTTGTCTTTCAGCATGCATGTTAAGATGAGCAGTAGTTCTCATCCTGCACAAGTACTTGCTAATATAGCCTAATCCTTTTTCACTTTGTAGCTTATAATTGTTCAATAATTGATCGATTATCGATATTTTTGATACATCAGTATTGATACTTTTAGGATCGATCTGCCCATCCCTGCTGGGTAACCAACACTGATGGTGCCTCATGGGTCTTTAACATACCCAAAGTAATCCCAGACAGCAGACTTCAACCGCTTTGGTGACTTATATAAAGGTTCAGGCTCGGACATATCTGTATGATGCCCTCGTGCTGTGCTCATGTTGCGCTGCGCTCGTGACACCTGCATGTCACCTTTTAAAATTGATTGACAGTCGAATGTAACATGAGAGCGCAAATTAAAGACTTATTTTATTGCCACGTTTATATGATGCTGTGTAAATGTCGCTGATTCTGTCTTAAACTGATTTGGATTTTAGAGAAGTTCTGAAAATGTCTTTTATATTTATGCAATACCGTCAATGTGAAGATTTCAACAATGATAACTGTCTGTTTTAAAACCAAGGTATATTGTGAAACCTTAAAACCATTACATCCCTAGTGGAAGAGCTCCTAAAGTCATGTTTACAAGGTAGCGAATTGTTACAATAAGGAAGAACTAGTACATTTTCCAGGTTTGTATAATCAAATCTTTAGTCAATTGTGGCACTTTGCAAGTTGAGTGGATATCCACGAGCAAGACGGTAAATTCTGTCTGAATTATGTCAGTCTATAGAAAAAGTCTGCATTTATTACATTTTATATTGTCTGTCTGACCGACTCTGATCAGAATTTCTGACAGTCTCTAAGTGGGTGGTTCTTGGCCAGAAAGATGCAATGGGGACCAGACCTTATGCCATTTACTCAAAGGTCTGGCTATGCATTAGGATAAGGCCTTTCTGTCAGAGAAGGTTTACCTTATGTTTTTTTTTTTTTTTTTTTTTTTTACAGTGTGGTTCCGCTGAATACATGGCCCCTGAGGTGGTGGAGGCCTTTAATGAAGAAGCTAGCATTTATGACAAGCGCTGTGACTTGTGGAGCCTTGGTGTCATCCTTTACATCATGCTGAGTGGATACCCACCCTTTGTGGGTCACTGTGGAACAGACTGTGGTTGGGATTGGGGAGAGCCCTGCCAAGCCTGCCAGGTAAATGCACACTTGCACAAGATAAGCATTTAGCTCATTGGTAAAGCTGTCAGCACCGCAAACATTGAAAACAGTATGTTTTATATCACTTATTAAAAATGTGTCCACAGAGCATGCTGTTTGAGAGTATTCAGGAAGGGAAGTATGAGTTTCCTGAGAAGGACTGGGCACATATCTCCCCTGCAGCCAAAGACCTTATCTCCAAGCTGTTGGTGCGGGATGCCAAAGACCGCCTAAGTGCAGCCCAAGTGCTGTGGCACCCATGGGTCAAGGGGGTAAGTCGATTCCCTTCCCTCTGTTGGACATTGTAGACATGGTAATATACTGTAGTTTGCAACTTACCATTTCCAATGCACCTTCGCTAATGTGTAAATATGTGGGAAAACAAATCATGTAAACGTGGACTAGTGACTGATTTATCTTCTGTTCTCTTTTCCTTAGTGTGCACCCAACACTGTATCCGCATCCATTCTACATCAGAGGTAGGTAAACTCTCAACTAGTGTCAAATATTTGAATCTCATTATTCATTGGACAGTCAACAGCAATAGTTCTTACTGGAAACTTGAATCTAAAAAGCTGTGTTTGGTTCATATACTTGTGCCTTTCTGACCTTCAATGTCCTTTTGTCCTGTCTCCAGGGGTGGTCGTGCTCAGGACCTGACATTCTTCGCAGGACAGGCCGTAGCCATGAACCGGCAGCTGACTGAGAGGGAGGAGAGTGAGGAGCAGCAGCAGCTCAAGCAGGAGCTCTCCTCCCCTCTTCTCTCCAGCAGCTCCTGCTCCATGCTGCTGTCCCCTACCTCCAGGTCCAAGCTGGCCTGCCGCAGGAAGACTGCAGGAAGTCGGCGCACAGGGCCGGTGTGTGCGGCTGAACTCCGCCAGCTCCTCGCCCCTCTTGTTATTGTGGGTGATTGTGCCTAAACTTTACCATGTTTTTCAATTTCCTCCAACCCCCAGATGACCTCTGTTAGAATCGTCAACTAGACTAGTGCATTAACCTCCAACATTTCTTCAATTAATTTGTGGATCATAAGCTGTTGTGGGAGCAATGTTTGTAGCACTTAAAGCACAAAAACCTCGAAGTTCTCATGCAAATGTTGTTTAGATTGTTTGTTATGCCTGTGGGTCTCCGGACTCTATTGATATAACAAAACGTTTAACCCCCCGAGAACCAAAAGACTCCATGTTAAGCTGCTTTCATTCATCTAAAGCTGGGTTCCACTCAAGCCATTTAATATTTTTTCTAAGCATCAGGAAAAAAAAACACTTATGCAATCTGAGAATTATTTCTCCTTCAGTCACTTAGAAAGTGATATTGATGACTGACTGACTAACTTACCTAAAACTGTTGCTGAGACTTAAAACAGAGGCAACCCAACTGATGTATTATTCGAGTTATACAGGGCTGAAATATCTGCCATTTTGTGTGTGGTTTATTTTTGTCCTGAATTCAGACCTCATTTACCAATCTCGCCTTAACTCCACTGTGTGTTCCTGTAAGAACACTTGTTTTCTGCCAAGAAAATCTCAGCAGTGTTTTAGCTGTGTTTTTGGCAGGAACCCCAGTATCTCTCAGAATAAGGAACCAAAGCAGTTTTTTTGTGGATTAGGGTGCAAAATACTCTTGTCACATTATTGGAGTTGCAGTTTTGTATTCAATTTTGTCCTTGCACTGGAGGGTTAAGTCTTTATAAGAGAGAATTGAGCAGGGCAGCGCAACTTCTGGACAATGCCTCTCAGGAAAACCGGAATTGGTTGCATAATCATATTTCCTCCCCCTTTTACATTTCGTCTCATACCATGTAGAGGTTAAGGAACTGACAGAGGTAAATTTTCTGGACTCAACAACTGAGGGGGGGGGGAATTCAACTTTCACCATTTATTCAGTTAGTCATTGAACATTTCTTGAACACACAAATAACTTGTGTGCTCTTGTCAATGACTTCATTTACTGATTGAATAAAGGTGATTTTATTGCATGAAGAGACCCTTAAGTCCTCCTGTTAGCCTCTTATTTTTTGTGATTTTTGGACTTTCTCCTGAGGAAAAAGGTCAAATGTAAAGAGACTTTAAATCTTGAAGCTCAAATACACAGGCAACCTCCAGACACACTGATGTGCCATGCTGCCATATCTTGAACCCCCGTATCGTCTTTTTTTTATTTTTTTTAAACACTCCTTTTAATTTTTGGTCCTCAGAGTGCAGATACATTGACCAAGGGCTTAGTTTATCCTAAAATGTTATTTTGTTTCTTTTTGTTCCATAAACTTTATTTTTGTGACATCTAGACAAAACTTTGGTTTTCTGAGTGGGCTGATTAATCCAGTTTCGCAAGCAAATATGCAGATCAACCATCAACAAAACCAAGTGCAGAACCTATCAAGGCCTGTCATTCCTGCAGGATTTTATTTATTTTTTTTAAATAAATTCATGTTTGTCATTTTGTCTTACAGTAAGACTTTCTTGTGACTTTTTTTTTAATTACCTTTGGGAAAAGGCCAATTTAGAATTGTCTTTTTGAGAGACCCTTTTTATTTGTCTTTCTGCACTGTATTTTTATAGAATGTTCTGAACCCCCTCATACTACATGAAAAGACTTGATCTACACTTTTTAGGGACCAGTGGTGTAGTTTTAGTGTCTGTCTTGTATGTTCATGTGGTTGTACCATTTTTATTTTTACTTGACCCAGGGGGGCCAAAATAAAGAACATTTGAAACTTGTTCTACTAAAGTGTTACATTTTCTTAATTCATAATTAACTAGCACAGGGCCAAATTTATATTTTTGAAATGAGAAAAAATTGCCTCAAGTTGTTTAATTTGTGTACTAGTGGGGGAAAATCTGCCTCTGTCTGTACAGATGCTTTAATCACGGATTCAAATTTCAAGCAAAATGAAAGTGGATTTTATTTATTTATTTTTTTTTTTGTCAACTGCAATACCCAAGTATTGTTTGTCCAAAAACAACCTAAAGTGTATGTTCCTGAAACATTTCAAATGGCAACTAAGTTTTCTCAGAAAAAAAACTAGAATAAAACTTGTATCATTTTCTCAAATTACTTGTGCTAATAGTAAGTTTGTCACTCTCACGTAATGATTCCAATCGTCCTTCATAGAAACGCACACAGACGTAATTTTTTTTTACGTGCCTATGGATAAGCTACCCATGTTACAGCTTTGGTAAAAAGTTCGGCATCCCATATAACATGTAGTCCACATGCCAGTTCTATGACCTCATCCAAGTGGTTGTTGCAAGCCTCCTGCATGTTCACAGGTGTTTCCCTGTTGAACTACATATCCACAGCTTACACATGTAAATACTTTGAACCTATCAGTGAGAGATGAGAAACATGCATTTAGTAGAGCCAAGCTAACATGCATTTCTGTATAACAGGTGTATTATTTACTTGGGCAGTTAAGGGAGGAATCTATCCATATTTATGGGGAGTAAAATATTCACATTTCCCCCATAATTCTCATTGCGATTGAGGAATGTTTGATCCTGTAATACAGTGAGTAACAATCTAACTGTAATGCAATTATTTTATTTAAATCAGCATACATTTAATGAACATTGTTTTAGTCACATTACAGTAATGAGACTCAGGGGTGCTTAACTGTCACGAATAGGCTTATAATGTCGCAATGCAAGAAATTATTAAAAATAGGCTTAGTTGCGGTAGCCTGGGTAGCTTAGCGAGTATTGATGCTGACTTCCACCCTTGGAGTCGCGAGTTCGAATCCAGGGTGTGCTGAGTGACTCCAGCCAGGTCTCCTAAGCAACCAAATTGGCCCGGTTGCTAGGGAGGGTAGAGTCACATGGGGTAACCTCCTCGTGGTCGCGATTATTGGTTCTCGCTCTCAATGGGGCGCATGGTAAGTTGTGCGTGGATCGTGGAGAATAGCATGAGCCTCCACATGCTGTGTGTCTCCGCGGTGTCATGCACAGCGAGCCACGGGATAAGATGTGCGGATTGACTGTCTCAGAAGCAGAGGCAACTGAGACTTGTCCTCCTTCACCCAGATTGATGTGAGTAACCGCGCCACCACAAGGACCTAGTAAGCAGTGGGAACTGGGCATGCCAAATTGGGGAGAAAAGGGGATAAATAAATAAAATAAAAAATAGGCTGTTGTCTTTAAAGATGCAATCATGTCAAATTAAATTCCTCATTTAAAAAGTTTAACTCCTAAAGACATGCATTGTTATTTTGCAATATACTGTATGTAGGAAATTATGACTCCAGTCATATCAGTAACATTATAAAAGCTGTTTTATTCTACATGGAGAGGGTCAGCACATGGGGGCTGCCATGTTAGAATCACATGACCAGCCGAATACTACTCACAGGAACCGTCCTGTTATATGACACTTTCACTCATTGATTAAAGTAATCATGGCTGACTGTGAATCCTACATTTCTACAAACGTTATTGAGTGCACTTTTAATGTATTTTTTTATAAAAAAAATTTTATTGATTCCATCCACAAGACAGATAAACACAACATAAAATCAGTTATATAAATGAAACCCCTCCCCCCAAACATTCCACCCGACACAAACACGCACTACAGTGGTCACTTACAATTATAACATAAAAATATATATTTGATAAAAACCTAAAAAATACATACTTTCAAAAAACAAGAATGCACATACACATCAAACTAAAAATTAAAAATCCCTCTCCACTGCCCCTCCCCGAGAATCCTCCAAAAAAGCCAAATATCCACCCCACTTCCTATTAAACAAATCCCATTTTCCCAACCTTCTAAAAATCACCCCCTCAAGTGCTGCCACCCTCTCCAGAAATGAAGGTGCCCCCTAAGAATAATTTGCCTGCCAACCAGGAAATCTAAAGATCCAGCAGATCTAGGTAAATATCAGTCCCTGCTTGCAACTTTTTCAGATAACGCTAAATCTGCAAAAACCTCCTATTACCAGAACAAGATCAACAGCACCACAGACACTCACAGCTTGTTTAGAACATTCAACACACTTCTCTGCCCTCCCCCTCCACCGCCTGACACGTCACTGACAGCAGATGTCTTCACCACATTTTTTACTAATAAGGTTACAACCATCAGCAATACATTCTCAGCACCATAACCTGTCAAACACCTGTCTCCTGTATGCTACACTTCTGTCTTTATGTTCTCTCCTCTGACTGACACTGAGGTCTCTAAACTCCTCCTCTCCAACCACCCCACCACCTGTTCCCTTGATCCCATTCCTTCTCACCTTCTCCAGGCCATTTCTCTCTCCTACCTGCACTCACACACATAATTAACACATCTCTACTTACAGGCACTTTTCCCACTACATTTAAGCAGGCTCGAGTAACACTGCTGCTGATGAAACCCGCACTTAACCCCACACAAATAGAACACTACAGACCAGTCTCTCTCATCCCATTCATGGCAAAAACACTTGAAAGGGCAGTTTTCAATCAAATCTCTGCCTATCTCTCACAGAACAAGCTGCTGGATGACAATCAGTCAGGCTTCAAAAGTGGACACTCCACCGAGACTGCCCTGCTGTCTGTCACTGAGTCGCTGAGACGGGCGAAAGCTGAATCCAGATCATCAGTCCTGATTCTGCTGGACCTTTCTGCAGCCTTTGACACAGTCAACCATCAGATCTTACTCTCTACCCTCTCCTCGCTGGGCATCACAGGAACTGTGCTTGACTGGTTTAATTCCTATCTCTCAGGTAGGTCCTTCAAGGTAGCCTGGAGAGGTGAGGTATCCAAGCCACATCAGCTACTTACTGGGGTACCTCAGGAATCAGTGCTTGGGCCACTTTCCTTCTCTATATACACAACATCACTGGGACCCATCATTCAGGCACATGGTTTCTCTTACCACTGCTACGCTGATGACACGCATCTCTACTTGTCTTTCCAGCCCAGTGACACCACAGTGACTGCTCGAATTTCTGCCTGCCTGGCAGACATCTCGGTCTGGATGAAGGAACACCACCTGCAACTCAACCCAGCCAAGACTGAACTCCTTGTCTTTCCAGCCAACCCTGCTGTTGAACACAACATCACCATGCAGCTGGGTGCAACTACAGTAACGCCTTCCAAATCGGTCAGAAATCTAGGGGTAACCATCGACAACAGACTAAATTTCACAGACCACATCTCAAAGACCGCAAGATCATGTAGATTTACACTCTACAGTATCAGGAAGATAAGACCCTTCCTCTCTGAACATGCCACACAACTGCTTGTCCAGTCACTTGTCATAACTAGACTGGACTACTGTAACGCTCTCATTGCAGGCCTCCCGGCATGTGCAATTAGACCCCTGCAAATGATCAAGAATGCAGCAACACGTCTGGTCTTTAATGAACCAAAGTGAGCACATGTTACACCACTCCTTGTCTCTCTCCACTGGCTGCCGGTTGATGCACGTATCAAATTCAAGGCTCTGATGCTGGCATACAGAACAGTCATTGGGTCTGCTCCAGCATACCTAAAATCATTTCTGCAGAGCTACACGCCCACTAGAAACCTGCGGTTGGCTAAGGAATGTCGCCTTGTTGTACCAACACAAAGAGGCACCAAAACACTTTCCTGGACTTTCAGCTTCATCATACCACGTTGGTGGAACAACCTTCCCAACTCCATCCTTGAAGCTGACTCACTCTCTGTCTTCAAAAAATTACTAAAAACACATCTGTTCCATGAGCACTTAACCAGTCATTAAAAAAAAAATAATAAAAAAAATAATAATCCTGTTGCACTTTATTCTGTTTTGCATACTATTATGATGCTAGTGATACTTTGTAATACAACACTTTTCATACCACTGTCTCCTAAGGTGATTCGCTTATGTTTTCCTCTTTTTTAAGTCGCTTTGGATAAAAGCGTCTACCAAATGAATAAATGTAAATGTAACCATAACTCCAGCTAGGACCCAACTTTTTAAGTGGCTATCACCAAAATTAATGACCGCCCCATCACCTAAGATGCAGAGTCTAAGGCTAAATGAAAATTGTGTGTCCAATACGTCACACATAAATCTCTGAACCCTCAACCAAAATTCTTGTATCTTAACACATCCCCAAAAAACATGGGTTATGTCCCCGTCTTCTGATTGGCATCGCCAGCAGGTGGGAGAGTCTTTAAGACCAAGTCTATACAATCTAGAGGGTGTCCAATATAATTGATGCAAAATCTTAAATTGCATCAGACGCACCCTTGAATCTCTAGATGTAGACTTGATGTTTTTCAGAATCCTAGCCCACACTCCCTCCTCCAACACCAAGTTTAAATCTCTCTCCCATAATCTCTTGAGAGAAGTTGAAGCTCCGTCCCCCAGACTCTGCATTAACAGGGAGTAATACACTGATGCCTCATGACCTTTCCCAAAAGCAGTAATCACCACTTCTAGAGTATCTGCCCCTTTAGAGGGGTGTATACTACTCCCAAAAATAGTACAGAGCAGGTGGTGCAGCTGTAAATACCTAAAGAACTGAGATCTGGGAATCCTGAAATGTTGAACCACATTTTCAAACGATTTCAACACTCCACTCTCATATAGGTCACCGAGTGTATTAACCTCCCTCTCAATCCACTCTGACCAGCAGAAAGGGGACTTACTAATACATAATTTTGGGTTTAGCCATATGCTCAAGGCAACATTTAAATAAATGTCCGAATTAACTACTCTGGACACTTTTGTCCATACCGCGTGCAAATGCAAGATAACGGGGTGTGACTTAGCTTCTACGGTTAGTTTAATAGAAAGGCTTTGCAATGGAAAAATAGGGGCAAGAACTTCCTGTTCAGTACCAAACCAGGGAGGGGCTCTCTCAGGTGGAAGCGACCAATGAGCCAAATTTCTGAGACCCAATGCATAATAATAAAACAAAATGTTGGGTAGGCCTAGCCCACCTTTGACAACTGGCCTATGTAACTTATTGAAATGTAATCTGGGATGCTTACCATTCCAAATGAAGGACTTTGCTATGCTATCAAATTGCTTGAAATAAGAGAGGGGGACATCTACAGGGAGAGATTGTAGCAGGAATACAATTCATTTTAATAACATTAACCTTCCCGATTATTCATAAATGTAATGAAGCCCACCTGCCCACATCGCTCGAAAACCTTTTTATTAAAGGGTCAAAACTAAATCACACAGATTTTATGGGAATAAAATGCCCAAATATTTAATGCCCTGTTTGGGCCACTGGAAAACGCCTGGCTGAAAAGCCATTACTGGGCAGTATGCTGTCAGAGACAAAGCTTCGGATTTAGACCAATTGACTCTGTATCCTGAGAGGAATGAATAATTCTGTGGAGGCAAGACATAGATCTAGTGGGGTCAGAGACCAACAATAAAACATCATCTGCGTAAAGCAAAAGCTTATGTACAATAACTCCCACCATCATCCCTGGAAAATCATCTTCCCTTCTTATCGCGGCTGATAATGTTTCCAGGGCAAGACAGAACAATAATGGGAAAAGAGGGCAACCTTGCCGGGTGCCCCTCTCCAGAGTAAAATCATCTGAAATTAATCCATTTGTTTGTACTGCCGCTACCGGGTGTCTATAAAGTAACTTAATACATCCAATAAAAGTCTTCCTGAACCCTTATATTTCCAAAATCTTAAAAAGATAATCCCATTCTACCATATCAAACGCCTTTTCAGCGTCAAGTGAGATGGCAGCGACCAGAGTCTGCTCATTTTCCACTGACCACATGATATTAATTAGATGCCTGATGTTATCAGAAGAGCTGTGGCCCAGAATAAACCCCAACTGATCTGTATATATGACTGATGTCATAACTTAATCGGTTAGCCAAATTTTTGACAAACTTTTAACATCTAGCTGGATCAGGAAAATTGGATGGTAACTCTTACACTCACTTGGATCTTTGTCCTTTTTAAGAATCAGACTGATCCGGGATTGTGTCATTGTTGGTGGAAGCTTTCCATTCTTTAATGATTCCGTATAAACTTCTAACAAAAGTGAAGCCAGTTCTGTAGCATAAGATCAAAAAAACTCAGCGGCAAAGCCATCTGGCCTCGGAGCCTTGTCTGTATGCAAGGCCTTGATTACCTCGCCAAGCTCCTCCTTATCTCAGAATCAAGAGAATATTTTTGCTCATTCGTCAGTTTATGGAGGTCTAATGGTTCCACAAAGTTTCTAATATCTTCATCGGTGGATGAAGATGTGGAACTATAAAGATCAAGATAGAATTCTTTAAAAGCATTAATAATATCAATGGCTGAGATAAATATTTCACCACCAGCAGATTTCACTGAGGAAATGGTAGAAAAAAAACTCTCTCTGCTTTATATATCTAGCCAAAATTTTCCCTGCTTTGTCCCCCGACTCAAAGTATGACTGTCTTGCCCTGAATAGCCAAAACTCCACCTTCCGCAACAAAATAGTATTATATCTGTATTTCAGTCAGGTCAATTCTCTGGGGCCATCAGACGACATTCGGCGCTTCAGCCCTGCCTCTGCATTTTTAATATTCCCTTCCAACTCCACGAGTTCTCGTGATGAATGAGGCATACTGTATGATCCGGCCCCTAAGAACCGCCTTAAGTGCCTCCCAAGCCATGCCCACAGAGGATACTGAGGACCAGTTGGTCTCCATATAAACATTGATTTCAGCCTTTAACATTTGTTGGAAATCAGGATTTTGCAAAAGGGATACATTAAAGCACCAACTATATGATTTCTTTTTCTCCGTATGTGGCAACACCTCTTAACTCACCAGAGTGTGATCCGAGACTAAGATGTTTCCAATTGAGCAATCAACAACAGATGAAATGAGGGGCTTACATATCAAGAAAAAAATCGATTGTAGAATAAATCTTATGGACTGATAAAAAAATGTATAGTCCCTCCCAGACCAAGATTTTTACACATCCTCTGAAGCATCACTGTTGCTCTAGGGGGCTTGCACACATTTGCTTCACTATGATCAAGGACTGAGTCCATCAAAAGATTAAAGTCTCCTCCCAATATTATATCATGAGGGGTGCCAGCGGCTTGCAACATCCCTTCAAGATCTATAAAAAAGCCCTGATCATCAGTGTTAGGTGCGTAAATATTAGCCAAAATCAACCTTTGCCCCTGAATTTCTGCTAAAACAATAATGACTCTTCCTATTTTATCTTTAATCTGTTTGAGACATTTGAATTGTAGATGCTTACTTATCAGTGTAATGACTCCCCTGCTCTTACTTGAGCCAGCACTAAAGAAAACATATCCACCCCATATCTTCCCAAATTTTTCAGCTTCCTGCAGGGAGAGATGCGTTTCTTGAAGAAACACTATATACAATTTCTTACGTTTAAGAAAATAAATAACCTTCCTTCTTTTTATGGGGTGCCCCAACCCATTCACATTCCACATTTAGAGAGATAATCCACTCATATTAACATTTGACATTTTGACATATCAGAAAAAATAGATTGTGTGTAAAACATAAAATTATAAAGACCACATTCCAACATTAGTGCAAGAGTCAAACCCCAAACTTCCCCCCCAAACCAAACAAATAGAAAAAAGAAAAACGTGTGCATTAACCCCATGCACGACAGCGCCAACTGGCGTCCATGCCTCTAAACTCAAAAAGTCCATGTACGCCTACGAAAGTCCCCACGACAAATTTCCCGTCGGATTGCTCAAGTCCGGTGCTTCTATACAAATTCTTTGAGACAGAATTACATAACAGAAAATAATCTATAAAACAAACTCCAGCCAATAAGCAGAATAAACACAAAGCACGTGAAGATTAATTCACAAAACTGTATCGAAGGTTTGTTCTTCCACAAAACAAACTCCAGTCGCTAGCGGAACCAGCACAAAAAAACAAAAACAAAAAAAAATCCACTCAGTTCCCTCGGACAGTCAAACGAATGTTCGGCTGTTCATGAGTGCAGCAGATGACCTAATTCTTTCAATGTCCTACAAAAAATACTCCACAAAACAAACTCCAGCCAACAGGAGGCACAAGCACAAAGAATGGGCAGACTCATCCACAACTGTCCTGAAGGAGTGTTACTCCACAAAACAAACTCCAGCCGCCAGGCGATACCAGCACAAAAAGAAACAAAACAGGCACCCAGTTTCCTCGGACGATAAAGTGTATGATCAGCGAGACAAGCTTACTTGGAGGCACGTGAGAAACACACCATGACTTCCTCAGTCCATTGATTTTATAAAAGATGTCGCTTGTTGTGGGCATGTAGATATTTTGCGGCCATCCTTATCATCTATTCTCAATTTGGCCAGGAACTTCATTGTAAAAGTGACCCTTCGCCGATGCAAAAGTTTCTTGAAGTAGTGTTATTCCACAAAACTCCAGCCGCTTGGCGGAACCAACACAAAAAGAAACAAAAATGGCGCCCAGCTTCCTCAGACAGTCAAGTGTATGTACAGTGAGACGAGCTCACTCGGGGGTCATATGAAATTCACCAGATGGTTTACCCACCCCATTGTCTCTATGAAAGACAATGCTTGCTGTGGGCATGTAAATATTTTGCGGCCATCCTTAGTATCTGTTCTCAGTTTGGCCAGGAACATCAGTGCAAAAGTGATCTTCCGTTGATGTAAGAGTTTCTTGCATTCCTTGAATTGATCACGTTTCTCTCGTCGAATTCGCAAAGTCTGGGAACATGAAAATGCTGTGATTCTTCCAAGAAAGCTTTCCTTTGCTCCTCGCCTCGCATAACGAGATCTTTATTGGATGATCCCAGAAATTTGGCCAGAACTGATCGGGGCCTTTTTCCAGAGCCGGGACTCTGTGAGCTCACTCGATTTCTAGCTTATGGCCTGTTATGTCGAGCAGACTCGGGAAGAGCTCGTCTAGGAATTTTACCACATCTCGGCCCTGCTCATGCTCAGGAATTCCAAAAATTCTGACATTGTTTCACCGATTACGATTCTCCAAATCCTCCAGTTTTTCCCAAACACGTTGCAAATCCACCTTGGTCGTTAGCAAATTAACAGCTAATTCCCTCTCAGATGACTCATGATAAAAGAATTTCATTTCCATCGCAGTGATCGATCGAGTTGGCATTGAATTTCTCCTGCCGCACCGTCCAAACCGAGTACCTGATCTGCGGCCCTGTCAGAGGTATCAGCTTGAGCACGTAAGTGTCTTTTAATATCTCCAGAGCCTGAGGATTTTGAATTCTCTGACATGTTGACTTCAAAGAATAGTTATGTAGCAGGGTGTATCGAATCACACCGGTTTATGACATAAAATAATTAAAAACTATAATTAAAAAAAGTACGCAGAGCTCGCCATTTACACATCCGCTCCTCGCATGGCGTCACGTGACTCCCCTATTGAGTGCACCTTGAAGCTTATTATAATTTCTTGTTTTTTCTTGATTTGGGGGTGAAATATGGCCCAGACATGCTGTCAGGTTTCATGAGATTCCCCATTAGAAATGTTCACATTAGTAGCAAACACAGGCTTAGTGTTCCCATCCTCATGCTAGTGAAATAGCTGGTATGATACAATGCACAAAAAGCACATTTGATTTGTTTTGAATGTATGCCAAGAAAAATACACAGCTCTTATCCAAAGCAGACAGCAGTAGAATGTTGTGTGTGCAGCAAAGTCCGCTACAGTCTCTGATACCGCCAAGCCACCCTGAAGACTGTCAAAGCAACATGGTGAAACCACAAATGTTTAACTTAATTAAATCGTTTTACTGGAAGAAATAGGAAGATAAGTGACTGTGTGTTGGAATAGCTACTGTATGTCCTCATGTTTATAAGATAAAAAGTTATAATCTGATAAATGACATTATCATGATTTCAGTAAAAACAAAGCATTTCTAAATATGAACGAACAGTTTAATGTGGCAGGTATGGAAGCGTCAGGACTTAAAGGAATATTCCAGGTTCAATACAAGTTAAGCACAATCGACAGCATAATATTGATTAGCACAAAAAATAATATCGACTTGTCCCTCCTTTTCTTTAAAAATTAAAATGAAATAAAATAAAAATACAGTGAGACAATTACAATGGAAGTAAATGGCGCCAATTTTTGTAGGGCTTAATTTATAGGCAGAAATGTGAAGCTTATAATTTTATAAAAGCACATATTAATTCTTCTGTTAAAACTCTAATATTATTAGAGTTGTAAAGTTGTTTAAATCTTCATTTTTATAGTCATTGTAAGGTTTTAGGGTTTGTTGACATCATATTGTCATGCAATGAAGTTGTAAAATTGGCTATAACTGTACACAGAAAGGGTTAGTAAGCGATTTTATCACACTAAAATCATGTTAACTGGCATATTGTTTAGGTATTGTGGCTATATTTGTGAAACAGTGAGTATTTAAACGTTTACGGATTGGCCCCTTTTTCAATTCCATTGTAAGTGCCACACTGTTACTTCGATTTTTGCTTTTTTAAGGAAAAGGAGGGGAAGTCAATATTATGCCTAATGCTGTCAAATGAGTTTAATTTATGGTTGTATTGAACACAGAATATTCCTTTAAAGGAAACACGGGCTCCCCCACGTGTTGAAAACCTGTCATTACAATGTCTTTACAGCTGCGCTTCATCATTTAAAGCGAGGCAAACAACAGTACATGGCAACATCTTATGGAGTTAACTGTTGTCCTGAAAATGTGAGATGAGATAATGATGTTATGAGATCATATTTGTGAGAATTTCAACCAATTCTAATTAAACCCTCATGTTCAGTTACATTAGTAAGCATGGCTGTATTGTTTTTAGAAAAAGTATTTATTAAAAAAATGCTCCGAGGTCATCTCCAAAAACAAAAAGCTGATTAATTTGATGTGTGGGGCTTAATAATGTAGGACACTTAGTTACAACCTAATGTTCCTCGAATGGGAATGTTCTAGTCATTCTGAAACAGACCATGAATACAAGCTCTTATGACTTCAGATCAGAAATTTTATTATCATTAAATGTATTGTTAATTTACATCAACAGGTATAAGCATTCAATTTCTCTGAAGATCCATTAGCTAAATTACATGAAGCAAACATTATGTAGCATGCAGAAAGCAAGAACTGGCCCAGAGTCAAGAAAGGCATGATTGTCTTGAACAATATGTACCACATCAGTACTGGCTCCAAGATCCCTTAATAAGAAAAAAGCACATACATATACTTAGTAACAAGTACACTGGAAAATCTACTTTTAAGACATGTTAAAACACACCAACATTGTATTATAATTTGCAACAGAATGTATTACAATTATCAACAGATATATGTCATGCAGTACTAAGTTAGGTTTGGGTTAGCCTGCATATTGGTCTTTACCATCACATTCCTGAAAATGCAGAAAAAGTAGCATTAATATTAAGGCTATATTTTACGATTTATTTATTTTAAAAAGCAATATTATAAACTAAATACCAATTTATTAAACACAATCTAATGTGAACTGGAGAAACTCACTTGATTGTTTGGGGGTTTGGTATGTGGAAATAATCTGAGAGTAGATTGCATTTACAGTGGAAATGTATTCCAGAAAAACTCCACAGTCTGAATCACATTGAAAAGAAGAAATTGCAAGAATTAAAATTTCAACATTATTTTTTAACAAATCTGCAGGACTATATAGAACATTTTAAAAAGCTGAGAGGATTCAAAACTTACCATTACATGAGTAAAGCTAATATCCCTAAAGGAATCAGTTTGGCATGTATACCTTCCTGAATGACTCTCATTTGCACTGTGAACATGCAAAGAGAATGTAATTATATGCTTTGAAGACTGTAGACTGTTTTCACAATGTCCATCTTTCAACAGCTGTACATGGTTTGAGGGTCCACTGCAATTAAACTGACATGAAGGGGTTAACGTTTTGACCAGAGCACACATCCAGCTCCTTAATCACAATTATGTTGGACTCACAGACACTTAAAAGAAATAACAACAGACATGCAGTTCTCCGAAAACATCTGGGTGGAAAAGGATACATAGTATTTTCTTTTTTCTTTATTTTCAAATGTACCCATTGTATATAATGGAATCAACACCAGCAAAATGAAAATGTAACAGGACATTGAACTTATCTGTCCCTAACCACCGAGATACAAGCAGAAATAGAGTTTGCAGAGAAACAGAAACTTGCATATAATGAACGGAAATTACCCACACTGAGGCTTTTTATTAGATCAGTTGATGAGCAATGAGATAAGTTGACATAAAATCCCACACATCAAAGGCATTTTGCAGTGTTAGATAAAAAGATCCTCAGGCTGTTGAAACATCATGTATGAAAACATGCTGCTCAATTAATTTTAGATAGTGGGCAATTTTTAATTTACTGAAACCCAGTAATTGATATAAAATAGCCCACATTTGTTGAGCTGACATGTCCTGTAGTGTGATATGCTGTAGTCCATCCAGAAAGTATTCACAGCGCTTCACTTTTTCCACATTTTGTTATGTTACAGCCTTATTCCAAAATGGATTAAATTCATTATTTTCCTCAAAATTCTACAAACAATACCCCATAATGACAACGTGAAAGAATTTTGTTTGAAATCTTTGCAAATGTATTAAAACTAAAAAAAAAAAAACAAAAAAAAATCACATGTACATAAGCATTCATACAGCCTTTGGCATGACACTCAAAATTGAGCTCAGGTGCATCCTGTTTCCACTGATCATCCTTGAGATGTTTCTACAACTTGATTGGAGTCCACCTGTGGTAAATTCAGTTGATTGGACATGATTTGGAAAGGCACACACCTGTCTATATAAGGTCCCACAGTTAACAGTGCATGTCAGAGCACAAACTAAGCCATGAAGTCCAAGGAATTGTCTGTAGACCTCTGAGACCGGATTGTATCGAGGCACAGATCTGGGGAAGGGTACAGAAAAATTTCTGCAGCATTGAAGGTCCCAATAAGCACAGTGGCCACCATCATCTCTAAATGGAAGAAGTTTGGAACTACCAGGACTCTTCCTAGAGCTTGCCGCCTGGCCAAACTAAGCGATCAGGGGAGAAGGGCCTTAGTCAGGGAGGTGACCAAGAACCGATGGTCTCTCAGACAGAGCTCCAGCATTTCTCTGTGGAGAGAGGAGAACCTTCCAGAAGAACAACCATCTCTGCAGCACTCCACCAATCAGGCCTGTATGGTAGAGTGGCCAGACGGAAGACACATGACAGCCCACCTGGAGTTTGCCAAAAGGCACCTGAAGGACTCTCAGACCATGAGAAACAAAGATTGAACTCTTTGGCCTGAATGGCAAGCGTCATGTCTGGAGGAAACCAGGCACTGAGGTCCTGCAAGGAAGAATGGGAGAAACTGCCCAAAAATAGGTGTGCCAAGCTTGTAGCATCATACTCAAAGACTTGAGGCTGTAATTAGTGCCAAAGGTGCTTCAACAAATTATTGAGCAAGTGCTGTGAACACTTATGTACATGTGTGGGGTGTGTGGGTTTTTTTTTTAAAATTTGCAAAGATTTCAAAACTTTCACGTTGTCATTATGCAGTATTGTTTGTAGAATTTTGAGAAACATAAGGCTGTAGTATAACAAAGTGGAAAAGTGAAGCGCTGTGAATACTTTCCAGATGCACTGTACAACTATTTTAAACAGCATTTTGCCAGTTCTCTTATTATGCCTGCAGTTTTTATAACCATAATAGAGAGACTACGTAGAATATCCATTCTATTAAGAAATAAAATATTTGATTTAAGGTAGTGAAAATGAGCACCTAGAAAATACACTTTCCTTGATAAAGTCTTTATTGATTTTAAAAGTTCATGCCAACTATCCAAATGCAACAGATTTAAGAATTCCAACAGACATTTTCATCTGCCAATTTCCATGCCAAAATTGTTTCTTTTACACATGTCAGTTATTTTTATTCTGACACACACATACACTGTAAAATCAAATTAAATGGCCTTACTTAGAAAAGGCATGCAAATATTACCTTAAATCTAAGTAAACACTTACAGGTGCATCTCAAATTAGAATGTCGTGGAAAAGTTCATTTATTTCAGTAATTCAACTCAAATTGTGAAACTCGTGTATTAAATAAATTCAATGCACACAGACTGAAGTAGTTTAAGTCTTTGGTTCTTTTAATTGTGATGATTTTGGCTCACATTTAACAAAAACCCACCAATTCACTATCTCAAAAAATTAGAATACATCATAAGACCAATAAAAAAAACATTTTTAGTGAATTGTTGGCCTTCTGGAAAGTATGTTCATTTACTGTATATGTACTCAGTATTTGGTAGGGGCTCCTTTTGCTTTAATTACTGCCTCAATTCGGCATGGCATGGAGGTGATCAGTTTGTGGCACTGCTGAGGTGGTATGGAAGCCCAGGTTTCTTTGACAGTGGCCTTCAGCTCATCTGCATTTTTTGGTCTCTTGTTTCTCATTTTCCTCTTGACAATACCCCATAGATTCTCTATGGGGTTCAGGTCTGGTGAGTTTGCTGGCCAGTCAAGCACACCAACACCATGGTCATTTAACCAACTTTTGGTGCTTTTGGCAGTGTGGGCAGGTGCCAAATCCTGCTGGAAAATGAAATCAGCATCTTTAAAAAGCTGGTCAGCAGAAGGAAGCCTGAAGTGCTCCAAAATTTCTTGGTAAACGGGTGCAGTGACTTTGGTTTTCAAAAAACACAATGGACCAACACCAGCAGATGACATTGCACCTCAAATCATCACAGACTGTGGAAACTTAACACTGGACTTCAAGCAACTTGGGCTATGAGCTTCTCCACCCTTCCTCCAGACTCTAGGACCTTGGTTTCCAAATGAAATGCAAAACTTGCTCTCATCTGAAAAGAGGACTTTGGACCACTGGGCAACAGTCCAGTTCTTCTTCTCCTTAGCCCAGGAAAGACGCCTCTGACGTTGTCTGTGGTTCAGGAGTGCCTTAACAAGAGGAATATGACAACTGTAGCCAAATTCCTTGACACGTCTGTGTGTGGTGGCTCTTGATGCCTTGACCCCAGCCTCAGTCCATTCCTTGTGAAGTTCACCCAAATTCTTGAATCGATTTTGCTTGACAATCATAAGGCTGCGGTTCTCTTGGTTGGTTGTGCATCTTTTTCTTCTACACCTTTTCCTTCCACTCAACTTTCTGTTAACATGCTTGGATACAGCACTCTGTGAACAGCCAGCTTCTTTGGCAATGAATGTTTGTGGCTTACCCTCCTTGTGAAGGGTGTCAATGATTGTCTTCTGGACAACTGTCAGATCAGCAGTCTTCCCCATGATTGTGTAGCCTAGTGAACCAAACTGAGAGACCATTTTGAAGGCTCAGGAAACCTTTGCAGGTGTTTTGAGTTGATTAGCTGATTGGCATGTCACCATATTCTAATTTTTTGAGATAGTGAATTGGTGGGTTTTTGTTAAATGTGAGCCAAAATCATCACAATTAAAAGAACCAAAGACTTAAACTACTTCAGTCTGTGTGCACTGAATTTATTTAATACACGAGTTTCACAATTTGAGTTGAATTACTGAAATAAATGAACTTTTCCACAACATTCTAATTTATTGAGATGCACCTGTATGTGGCTCAAGTTAAGTGAATTTAAAGGTATTCCCAAAACCCAGAAATTAAATTTCTCTCATCATTTACTCATCTTCATACCATCCCAGATGTTTATGACTGACTTTCTTCTGCTAAACACAAACGAAGATTTTTAGAAGAATATTTCAGCTCTATAGGTCCATACAATGCAAGTGAATGGTGACCAGATCTCCAAAAGCTCAAAAAAGGAGATAAAGTCGGGATAAAATTAATCCATAAAACTCCATTAGTTTAATCAATGCCTTCTGAAGTGATCCAGTTGGTTTTTGGTGAGAACAGACCAAAATGTAACTCCTTTTTCACTGTACATCTTGTCATTGCAGTATCTAGGCATGTTCATGATTTCAAGCTCATTATACTTCCTAGTGCTTGATGCACGCACAGAGCGCTAGATGGAGCTATAGACCTTATTCACGGTAGCGCCATCCTTTTTGGAGTTCTGGTCACCATTCATTTGCATTGTATTGACACACAAAGCTGAAATATTCTTCTAAAAATCTTTGTGTTCAGCAGAATAAAGAAAGTCATACACATCTGAGGGCGAGTAAATGATGAGAGCATTTTCATTTTTGGGAGAACTAACCCTTTAATTATTTAAGTAAAAATAACTAGTTACAAGTAAACTTATCTGTGATTAAGGTAACAATGTTTTTATTTGATTATTTAAATTGAACAAATACAGTATAAGAGAAATTATGACTAATTTATGTACATTGGATTCCCCTTCATACTTCTTAGTGCACATAAATCTGCACTTTTGTAAAGTATATTTGAATAGAAAAGAATGACTTAAATTTAACAGGCTCCAAGTTAAATTTTACATTACATTTATTCATTTGGCAGACACTTTTATTCAAAGTGACATACAAAGAGGAATTATACGATATAAGCGATTCATCTTAAGGAGACAGTAGTACGAAAAGTGCTGCATTACAATGTTTCAGTTGCATCAGAAAAATACTATCCAAAACATTCCAAAACTAAGAGTACAACAAGAATAATAATTATATATATATATATATATATATATATATATATATATATATATATATATATATATATATATATATACACACACACACACACACACACACACACACACACACACACTGGCGGCCAAAAGTTTGGAATAATGTACAGATTGTGCTCTTATGGAAATATTTGCAATTCTTCCCATAAACCCTGCACCCCTGAGTCTTTGCTTTACTGTTGTACATGAAACTGGTGTTGAGCGGGTAGAATTCAATGAAGCTGTCAGCTGAGGACATGTGAGGCGTTTATTTCCCAAACTAGAGACTCTGATGTATTTGTCCTCTTGTTTAGTTGTACATCTGGCCTTCCACATCTCTTTCTGTCCTTGTTAGAGACAGTTGTCCTTTGTCTTTGAAGACTGTAGTGTACACCTTTGTATGAAATCTTCAGGTTTTGGCAGTTTGAAGCATTGTATAGCCTTCATTCTTCAAAACAATGATTGACTGATGAGTTTCTAGAGAAAGCTGTTTCTTTTTTGCCATTTGTGACCTAATATTGACCTTAAGCCTATTGCATACTGTGGCAGCTCAAAAACAAACACAAAGACAATATTAAGCTTCATTTTATGAACCAAATAGCTGAGGAGTCACGTGACGCCATGTGAGGATCGGACGTGTGAACGGTGAGCTCTGCGCATTTTGCTAGTCTTAACACTTTTAATGATAGAAACCGGTGAGATTCGATACACTCTGTTCCATAACTGTTCGAGGAGGACAATATGTCAAAGAATTCAAAATCCTCGGGCTCTGGAGACATTAAAAGACACTTACGTGCTCAAGATGAAGCCCCTGAGAGGGCCGCGAGCCAGGGAGTCGATTTGATCGGAGAGTTGCGGGAAATGCGGCAAGAGATGTTGAACATGTCGGCAATGCTGACGTAGGTCTTTGCTGACTTGGAGGATCTTCTCTGAGATGGTTACAAGAGTGGGGGATGTCGAGAAACAGATTATCTGGCGTCTTCGGAGAGGGAATTATCTGCTAATCCGCTAGCAACCAAGGTGGATTTGGAGCGTGTCTGGGAGAAGTTGGAGGACATGGAGAACCGTAGCCGGAGGAATAATGTCCATACTGTCGGAGGCCGAAGAGAGTCGGGATATGGTGAAATTCCTGGATGGGCTCCTCCTGAATCTGCTCAACATAACAGACCATAAGCTGGAAATCGAGCGAGTTCACAGGATTGCGGAGTGGAGATCTGAGGAGGGAGACAGGCCCCGATCAGTTCTGGCAAAATTTCTGAGATCATCCGATAAAGATCTTGTGTTACACGAGGCAAGGAATAAAGGAAGGCTTTCTTGGAAAAACCACAGCATTTTCTTGTTCCCAGACTTTGTGAATTCAACAAGAGAGATACGTGATCGATTCAAGGAATGCAAGAAACACTTACATCAATGGAAGATCGCTTTTGCACTGATATTCCCGGCCAAATTGAGAATAGATGCTAAGGAGGGCTGTAAAACATTCACATGCCCACAGCAAGTGATGTCCTTCATAAAGTCGATGTAGTGAGTAAGTCATTTTGTGGTATTTTGCAGAGTGGCACACCTTCGGGACAGTTGTGTGGATGAATCTAAATGCTCTTTGAGTTTGTTCCACCTGTTGGCTGGAGTTTGTTTTATAGATGATCTTTTGCTGTGTAATTATTGAAACACCGGACTTGAGCAATCAATAAAAATAAAATAATTGATGCAGGGGATCTCGTACATGGACTGTTTGAGTTTGGAGGGATGGACCGGTAATGCACACGTTTTTCTTTTTTCTGTTTGTTTTGTTCTGGAGGATGTTCGGGTTTTAAATTGTGGCATCAATGTTGGAATCTGGTCTTTATAAACTTGTTTTTGACACAAAATATATTTTTTCTTATATATCAGAATGTCAAATGTTAATATGAGTGGATTGTCTCTCACTACATGGAATGTGAATGGGTTGGGGCACCCCATAAAAAGAAGGAAGGTTATTTCTCTTCTTAAGCATAAGAAATACGATATAGTGTTTCTTCAAGAAACGCATCTTTCTCCGCAGGAAGCGGAAAAATTTTGAAAGATATGGGGTGAGCATTTATAGATCTTGAGGGGAAGTTGCAAGCCGCTGGCACCCCTCATGACATAATATTGGGAGGAGACTTTAATCTTTTGATGGACTCAGTCCTTGATCATAGAGAAGCAAAAGTGTGCAAGCCCCCTAGAGCAACACTGATGCTTCACAGGATGTGTAAAATTTTACACATTTTGAACCCATCATCAGTCCGTAAGATTGCTCTAGAATAGATTTTTTTTTTTTTTTTTTAATATTAAGTCCCTCATTTCATCTGTTGTTGATTGCTCAATTGGAAACATTTTAGTCTCAGATCATGCCCTGGTGTGTTTAGAGGTGTTGCCACATATGAAGAAAAGGAAATCATATTAATGGCATTTTAATGTATACCTTTTGCAAAATCCTGAATTCCAACAAATGATAAAGGCTGAAATCAATGTTTATATGGAGACCAACTGTTCCTCAGTATCCTCTGTGGGAGTGGCTTGGGAGAGACGTAAGGCAGTTCTTAGGGGTCGGATCATACAGTATGCCTCATTCACCAAAAAATCCAAAGCACAAGAACTCGTGAATTTGGAAGGGAATATTAAAAGTGTCGAGGCAGAGCTGAAGCTCCGAATGTTGTCTAATGGCCTCAGGGAACTGACCCGATTGAAATACAGATATAGTTCTATTTTGTCACAGAAGATGGAGTTTTGGCTATTCAGGGCAAGACAGTCATACTTTAAGTTGGGGGACAAAGCAGGGAAGCTTCTGGCTAGATATATAAAACAGAGAGAGTCTTTTTCTACCATATTTACCTCAGCCATTGATATTAATAATGCTTTTAAAGAATTCTATCTGGATCTCTATAGTTCCACGTCTTCGTCTACTGAATAAGATATTAGAAACTTTGTGGAACCATTAGAACTTCCTAAATTGACGACTGAGCAAAAAAATTCTCTTGATTCTGAGATAACCTTGGAGGAGCTTGGCGAGGTAATTAAGGCCTTGTCTACAGGCAAGGCTCCGTGGCCAGATAGCTTTCCCGCTGAGTTTTTTAGATCTTATACTACAGAACTGGCTCCACTTTTGCTAGAAGTTTATACGGAATCATTAAAGACTGAAAAGCTTCCACCAACCATGACACAAGCCCGGATCAGTCTGATTCTTAAAAAGGACAAAGATCCAAGCGAGTGTAAGAGTTACCATCCAATTTCTCTGATCCAGCTAGATGTTAAAATATTGTCAAAACTTTTGGCTAACCAATTAATTAAAGTTATGACATCTCTTATACATATAGATCAGGTGGGGTTTATTAGGGGCCATAACTCTTCTAATAACATTAGGCGTTTCATCATTATCATGTGGTCAGTGGCGAATGATCATACTCCGGTCGCTGCCATCTCACTTGATGCTGAAAAGGCGTTTGATATGGTAGAATGGGATTATCTTTTTAAGATTTTAAAAATGTATGGGTTCAGGAATACTTTTACTGGGTGGATTAAGTTACTTTATAGACATTCGGTAGTGGCGGTTCAAACTAATGGATTATTTTCAGATTATTTTACTCTGGATAGGGGCACCCAGCAGGGTTGCCCTCTTTCCCCATTTTTTTTCTCTCTTGCCCTGGAACCATTAGCAGCCGCAATAAGAAAGGAGGGTGGTGGCGGGTGGCGTGTCGCATAAGCTTTTGCTTTACGCAGATAATAATATTATTCGTCTCCGACAATACTAGATCTGCCTTGCCTCAACAGAATTATTCATTCCTTTTCTAAGTTGTCAAGATACAGAGTGAATTGGTCTAAATCTGAAGCTTTGGCTCTGACAGCATACTGCCCGGTAACGGCTTTTCAGCCAGGCGCCTTCCAGTGGCCCAAACAGGGCATTAAGTATTTGGGTATTTTATTCCCAGCAAATTTGTGTGATTTAGTTAGAGTTAATTTTGACCCTTTAATAAAAAGGTTTTCGAGTGATGTGGGCAGGTGGGCTTCATTACATTTATCTTTGATTGGGAAGGTTAATGTTATTAAAATGAATTGTATTCCAAAATTCAATTACCTGCTACAATCTCTCCTATAAATGTCCCCCTCTCTTATTTCAAGCAATTTGTTAGCATAGCGAAGTCCTTCATGTGGAATGGTAAACGTCCAAGATTACATTTCTATAAGTTATATAGGCTGATTGACAAATGTGGGCTAGGCCTATCCAAGATTTTGTTTTATTATTATGCATTTGGTCTCAGACATTTGGCTCATTGGTCACTTCCACCTGAGAGAACCCTCCCTGGTTTTGTATTGAACAGGAAGTTGTTGCCCCTATTTTGCCATTGCAAAGTCTTTCTATTAAACTAACCAGAGAAGTTAAGTTACACCCCGTTATCTTGCATTTGCCCAGGGTATGGACAAAAGTGTTCAGAGTATTTAATTCAGACATTTATTTAAATGTGCCTCGAGCATATGGCTGAACCCAAAATTATGTATTAATAAATCCCCTTTCTGCTGGTCAGAGTGGATTGTGAGGGAGGTTAATATGCTCTGTGACCTATATGAGAGTGGAGTGTTGAGATCCTCTGAAAATACGATTTAACATTTCCCAGATCTCAGTTCTTTAGGTATTTACAGCTGCGCCACCTGCTCTGTACTATTTTTTGGGAGTAGCATACACCCCCCTAAGGAGGGTAGGGGTTTCATTTAATTTATATAATTTGATTCCATGTGTTCTGTTATGTTTATTTAATTTGTGAATGGAATCAATAAAAATGATTAATAATAAGAAAAACAAACCAAATAGCTTTCAGTTGTGTTTGATATAACAAGTGATTTTTTAGTATCAAATTAGCAATTTAGCATGATTACTCAAGGATAAGGTGTTGGAGTGATGGCTGCAGGAAATGGGGCTTGTCTAGATTTATCAAAAATGACTTTTTTTTTTTTGTTGTAATTAACATTTTTTAATAAATCTTATAATAACAAGAAACACACACACACACACACACACACACACACACACACACACATATATATATATATATATATGTATATATACACAGCATTTAAACCCCACTTTCTGGATCTCAACACACCACCAAAATACATGGACCATGTCTCCATCCTCCGACTGGCATCTCCAGCAGTGTCTTTAAGACCAAGCCTATACAGTCTAGAGGGGGTCCAATAAAATCTATGCAAAATTTTGAATTGTAGATGCAGACTTAATGTTTTTAAGAATCTTATCCCACACTCCTTCCTCTAATGCCAAGTTGCTCCATCCCCCAGACTCTGAATTAACAGGGAGTAGTACACTGATGCCTCATGACCTTTTCCAAAAGCTGCAATCACTTCTCCCAAAGCATCTGCCTGCTTAGGGGGGTGTGTGCTACTCCCAAAAATAGTACAAAGCAGGTGGCGCAGTTGTAAATACCTATAAAAGGCCTGTGGATCCTAAAATGTTGGACCAAGTTTTCAAACGATCTCAACACTCCACTTTCATATAGATCACCGAATGTAGCAACCCCCCTCACAATCCACTCTGGCCAGCAGAAAGGGGAATTGCCAATACACAGTCTTGGGTTCTGCCATATGCTTGAGGCAACATTTAAATAAGTGTCCAATTTAAACAATCTGGACACTTTAGTCCATACTGAGTGTAAATGCGAAATAATGGGGTGTAACTTAACTTTTCCGATTAGTTTGATAGTGATGCTTTGTAATGGCGAAATAGGGGCAAGATCTGCCTGTTCAATAACAAACCAGGGAGGGGCTCTCTCAGGTGGAAGTGGCCAATCAGCCAAATGTCTGAGACTGAACGCATAGTAATAAAACAAAATCTTGGGTAGGACTAGCCCATCTTTGTCTATCAGCCTATGTAACTTATTAAAATGCAATCTGGGATGTTTACCATTCCAAATGAAGGACTTCGCTATGCTATCAAATTGCTTGAAATAAAAGAGGGGGATATCTACAGGGAGAGATTGTAGCAGGTAGTTAAATTTTGGAATACAATTCATTTTAATAACATTAACCTTCCCAATCATCGATAAATGTAATGAAGCCCAGCTGCCCACATCGCTCGAAAACCTTTTTATTAAAGGGTCAAAATGAACACTAACTAATCAGACAAATTTGCTGGGAATAAAATCCCCAAATACTTAATGCCCTGTTTGGGCCACTGGAAGGCGCCCGGCTGGAAAGCTGTTACTGGACAGCATGATGTCAGTGCCAAAGCTTCGGATTTAGAACAATTGACTTTGTATCCTGAGAACTTGGAAAAGGAATTAATAATTCTGTGGAGGTAAGGCAGATCTAGTTGGTTCAGAGACAAATAATAAAATATCATCTGCGTAAAGCAGAAGCTTATGCGCCACACCTCCTGCCACCACCCCTGGAAAGTCATCCTCCTTTCTTATCGCGGCTGCTAATGGTTCCAGGGCAAGACAGAACAATAATGGGGAAAGAGGGCAACCCTACCGAGTTCCCCTATCCAGAGTAAAATAATCTGAAATTAACCCATTTGTTTGTACTGCTGCTATAGGGTGTCAATAAAGTAACTTAATCCAACCAATAAGTGTACTCCCGAACCCATACATTTCCAAAATCTTAAAAAGATAATCCCATTCTACCATATCAAACGCCTTTTCGGCTTCAAGTGAGATGGCAGCGACCGGAGTCTGATCATTCGCCACTGACCACATGATATTGATGAGACACCTGATGTTATCAGAAGAGCTGTGGCCCCGAATAAACCCCACCTGATCTATATGTATAAAAGATGTCATAACCTTACTTAATCGGTTAGCCAAAAGTTTTGACAAAATATTTACATCTAGTTGGATCAGGGAGATTGAACTTTTACACTCGCTTGGATCTTTGTCCTTTTTAAGAATCAGACTGATCCGGGCTTGTGTCATGGTTGGAGGAAGCATTCCATTTTTTAATGATTCAGTATAAACTTCTAACAAAAGTGGAGCCAGTTCTGTAGCCTCCCAAACCACGCCCACAGAGGATACCGAGGACCAGTTGGTCTCCATATAAATATTGATTTCAGCCTTTAACATTTGTTGGAAATCAGGATTTTGCAAAAGGGATACATTAAGGCGACAACTATATGATTTCGTTTTCTCTATATGTGGCAACACCTCTAAACTCACCAGGGCATGATCCGAGACTAAAATGTTTCCAATTGAGCAATAAACAACAGATGAAATGAGGGATTTGGATATAAAAAATATATAGTCTCTACCAGATGGGTTCAAAAGTCTCCAAATATCTGTAAGACCAAGATTTTTACACATACTGTGAAGCGTCAATGTTGCTCTAGGGGGCTTACACACTTTTGCTTCACTATGATCAAGGACTGAGTCCATCAAAAGATTAAAGTCTCCTCCCAATATTATATCATGAGGGGTGCCAGCGGCTTGCAACATCCCTTCAAGATCTACAAAAAAGCCCTGATCATCAGCGTTAGGTGCGTAAATATTAGCCAAAATCAGACTTTGCCCCTGAATTTCTGCTAAAACAATAATGACTCTTCCTAATTTATCATTAAACTGTTTGAGACATTTGAATTGTAAATGTTTATTTACCAATATAATGACTCCCTTGCTCTTACTTGAGCCAACACTAAAGAAAACATGTCCACCCCATATCTTCCCAAATTTTTCAGCTTCCTGCGGGGAAAGATGCGTTTCTTGAAGAAACACTATATCATATTTCTTACGTTTAAGAAAATAAATAACCTTTCTTCTTTTTATGGGGTGCCCCAACCCATTCACATTCCATGTGGAGAGAGAGATAGTACACTCATATTAACAATTGACTTTTTGATATAATAGAAAATAAAATTGTGTGCCAAAGACAAAATTATGAAGACCACATTTCAACATTAATGCAACAATAAAACCCTGAACTTCCCCCTGAACAAAACAAACAGAAAAAAGAAAAACTTGCGCATTAACCCCATGCACAACAGCGCCAACCGGCGTCCATCCCTCTAAACTCAAAGAGTCCATGTACGCCTACGAGAGCCCCCGTGACAACTTTGCCATCGGATTGCTCAACTTTGCCTCACAAATTTAGGCAAAGGCAAAATTACATAACATCAAATATTTTGTAAAACAAACCCCAGCCAATAGGCAGAATAAACACAAAGAATGTGTAGACTCATTCACAGAACTGTCTCGAAGGTGTGTTCCTTCACAAAACAAATTCCAGCCGATATACAGTAAAGCCGTTCAGTTTCCTCGGTCAGACAAACGAATCTTCAGTGAGCTAGCTGATGAGTGCAGCAGATGACATAATCATTCCAATGTCCCACGAAATTCCTCCACAAATCATACTCCAGCCAACAGGAGGCATAAGCACAAGGAACTGACAGATTCATCCATAACTGTCCCGAAGTAGTGTTATTTAACAAAACAAGCTCCAACCGCTAGGCGGGACCAGCACAAAAGGAAACGAAACAGGCATCCCGGTTCCTCAGATGGTCAAGAGTCAATTCACTTGGAGGCCGCATAAAAGTATATCCCATGATTTACACAGTCCGCCAACTTTATAAAAGACATCCTTTGTGTGGGCATGTAGATATTCTGCAGTCATCCGTAGTGTCTATTCTCAAGCTGCCCGGAAACTTCATTGTAAAAGTGATCTTCCATCAATGCAAAAGTTTCTTTAAGGAAAAGTGTTAATCCACAAAACAAAACAAACTCCAACCACTCGGCGGAGCCAACGCAAAAAGAAACAAAAATGGCGCCCAGCTTCCTCCGAAAGCCAGAGTATGTACAGTGAGCCAATCCACTCACAAGAGAAACACCCAATGGTTACTCACCCATTGTTTCAATAAAAGACATTGCCTGATTGGGACATGTAAATACTTTGCTGCCGTCCTTGGTGTTTATTCTCAGTCTGGCCGGAAACATTAGAGCAAAAGTGATCTTTCACTGATGTAAGAGTTTCTTGCATTCCTTAAACCGATAGTGTTTCTCTCTTATCGAGTTCGCAAAGACCGGGAACAAGAAAATATTGTAATTCTTCCAAGAAATCTTTCCTTTGCACCTCCCATGATTTAAAAAATTTGGCCAGAATCGATCGGGGCCTGTCTCCCACAGCAGATCTGCGAGCTGGGACTCTGTGAGCTTGCTCGATTTCCAGCTTGGGGCCTGTTATGTCGAGCAGACTCGGGAAAAGCTCGTCTAGGAATTTCACCATATCTCTGCCCTACTCATGCTCAGGAATTCCAACAATTCGAACGTTATTCCTGCGGCTTCTATTCTCAAGATCTTCAAGCTTTTCAAGAACATGTTCCAAATCAACTTTGGTCACGGGTGGATTAGCGGTTAATTCCCTCTCTGATGCCTCCAAATAATCGATTCCTTTTTCAACATCTGTCACTCTTGTGACTAGCTCAGAGAATTTTTTTTCCATCGCCGTAATCGATAGATGTATTACAGCGAGATCCTCCAAGTCCGCAAGTACCTTCGTCAACATCACCGACATGTTGGACAGTTGACACTGGATTCCTTCTCCTGCCGCGCAATCCAAATCGAGTCCCCGGTCTACAGGCCTGTCTGGGCTTTCATCTTGAACCCGTAAGTGTATTTTAATGTCTCCAGAGCCTGAGGGTTTTGACTTCTTTGCCATGTTTACCTCAAACAGTAAATGTGTAAATGAGTGTATCGAATTTCACCAGATTATATCATGAAAATAATTTAAAAAACAGTAAAGTGCGCAGAGCTGTCTCTCACACATCTGCCCTTCGCATGGCATCACGTGGCTCCCCCAAATATGACTTTTTTCAAATAGTGATGGTGCTGTTTTTTACATCAGTAATGTCCTGACTATACTTTATGATCAGTTGAATGTCACTTTGGTGGATTTCAAGTCTGCTTCAAGTCAAGTCAGGTCATTTTTATTTGTATAGCACCTTTCACAACACACATCGTTTCAAAGCAGCTTTACAGAAAATCATGCATTAACAGAAAATGAAACTGTAATATCTATAATGTCTTGGAGTCATCATTGTATAGTTTGATAAATATGATAGTGAAATGTGTTTAAAAAATAAGTAATTAAATAATAATTGTATTTAGAAACCCAGTGAGCAAGCCGAAGGTGACTGTGGCGAGGAATACAAAACTCCATAAGATCTTGGTTAATGGAGAAAAATAACCTTGGGAGAAACCAGGCTCACTGTGGGGGCCAATTTCTCTTTGGCTTTACTTTTTTTTTTACTTATTAAACTAAGTAAGTGTTAAGGGTCAGTGTTTAAACAAACATTTTGTATGAACTGTAAGATTAATGACTAATGTCTTTGAAGTCCATCCTGGATTAACTGCAGAAGTTCACATAGATGCATTGTCCTTGTTAGTTGGCCGATGAAGGGTTTTGTTGGCAATTAATTGATAGTCTATGTATTCCATTATAAGAGTGTAGTCCATCATTAGACCGAGATGATGCAGGCAGAGATCAGTGAGGTGCGTCGCAGTTCAACCGGCCGGAAATTTCGGTGAGGTCTATCCTAAATCCAAGGTTCAGGCAATGGCATATGATGTATCCCATGTCTTATGGTTGGAGTTGGCATCAGTTCATCCTCTGAAGTCCATTGTAATAGACTGATGTGATGTTTGGCTGGCACCAGCTGCTATTAGTCATCATCACTCTGAGACATGTAGCAGTGGAGTCCAACACGAAGTAGGAATGGAGCTGGATCCAGCTGGTTCTGGTGACATCAGGATAGGAGTCCCAAGGTTGAGACAGGGAAACAAATAGAATAATATTAGCATAGATGCCATTCAATTTATTGCAGATTTAAAGATCATGATCAATGTTCTGGTTTCAGGTTCTGGCAGACCTAACTAAAGCAGCCTAATTGTGAGTAGAAGGTTAAATTAGGTGTATGCCTAGCTAAATAGATGAGTCTTTAGTCTATATTTAAACTGAGTGACTGAGTGTGTCTGCATCTCGAACAGTGTTAGGGAGACTAAAAAAAAATCCTTTTGTGGATTTTGATATTCTAGGAACTATTAACAGGCCAGAAGATTGTAATGAATGTGATGGAATATAGCATGGTAGAAGGTCACTTAAGAACTGAGGAGCTAGACAATTCAAAGCTTTGTACGTAGTTAACAGAATTTTAAAATTAATACATAATTTAACAGGTAGCCAATGTAACGACAATAAAATGGAGCTAATATGATCATATTTCTTGGTTCTAGTCAGCACTCTGGCTGATGAATCCTCCCAGTAACGCATTACAATAAACTAGTCTTCAGGTCATGAACGCATTAATTAGTTTTTTGGCATCAGCAACAGAGAGCATGTGTCATAATTTAGCAATATTTCTTAGGTGGAAGAATGTTGTTCTACAAACATTGGTAATTTGATTTTCAAAGGACAGATTGGTATCAAATATAACACCTAAGTTCTTCGCTGTTGAAGACGATGTAACAGTACATTCATCGAGAGTCAAATTATATTTTAGCGGCTTGTTTTTTAGAGGTTTTTGGTCCAATAATTAGTACCTCTGTTTTGTCGGAATTGAGTAGAAGGAAATTTCTGGCCATCCAATCATTTATTTCATTGATACACTCAATTTCGACAGGTTTTGAAGAAATCTAAAGTTGGGTATCGTCAGCATAACAGTGGAAACTTATTCCATGATTCCTGATAATATCTCCCAGGGGAAGCATATACAAGGAGAAAAGCAGAGGCCCTAAAACTGATCCCTGTGGCACTCCATACTTTACTTTTTTTTTTGGTTTGACAATTCCTCATTTACATAGACAAAGTGGTAGCGGTCTTCTAAATAGGACCTAAACCATGATAATGCAAGTCAACATAATTCTCTATCCAATTCAAGAGTATGTCGTGATCTGTCGTGTCGAAGGCAGCACTAAGATCTAAAAGCACTAAAAGTGAAATGCAGCCGCGATCAGATTATAAGAGCAAGTCATTTGTAACTCTGATAAGTGCAGTCTCTGTACTGTGATGGGACCTAAATCCTGACTGAAATTGTTCATACAGTATATGCTATTTCTCTGTAGAAATAAACAGTTGGGAGGATACTACCCTTTCTAGTATTTTCGACATAAATGGGAGATTTAAAATCAGTCTGAAAAAGACGAGAAGCTCAGTTTTTGCTAGGTTGAGTTGCAGGTGGTGATCCTTCATCCAGAGATTCGAGCCATCATAGTGGGGTCATTGGACCTGAAAGACAAGTAGAGCTGTGTGTCGTCTGCGTAGCAGTGGTAAGAGAACCCATGTGCTTGAATGATGGGTCCCAGTGATGTTGTGTATATAGAGAAGAAGTGATCCAAGCACTGAGGCCTGAGGTACCCCAGTAAGTAGCTGATGTGACTTAGACACCTCACCTCTCCAGGCTACCTTGAAAAACCTACTTGAGAGATAGGAATTGAACCAGCCAAGCACAGTTCCTGCAATGCCCAGAGTAGAAAGTGTGGACAGGAGGATCTGAAGGTTGACTGTGTCAAAGGCTGCAGACAGGTCCGGTAGAATAAGGACGGATGATCTGGATCCAGCTCTTGCCTGTCTCAGCAACTCGATGACAGACAGCATGGCAGTCTCGGTGGAATGTCCGGTTTTGAAGCCTGACTGATTGTCATCCAGCAGCTTGTTCTGTGAGAGATAGGCAGAAATCTGATTGAAAACTACAATTTCAAGTGTTTTCGCCATGAATGAGAAGAGAGAGACTGGTCTGTAATTTTCTACTTGTGTGGGGTTAAGTGCAGGTTTTTTAAGCAGTGGAGTTACTCGAGCCTGCTTAAATGTGGTGGGAAAAGTTCCAGTAAGTAGAGATCTGTTAATTATGTGTTTGAGTGCAGGAAGGATAGACGGAGAGATGGCTTGGAGAATGTGGGAAGGAATAGGGTCAAGGGGGCAAGTGGTGGGGTGGTTGGAGTGGAGGAGTTTAGAGACCTCAGTGTTGGTGGAGAGAGCATAGAGATAGAAGAAATGGATACAGGAGATGGGTGTTTGAGAGGGTGTGGTTCTGAGAATGTATTGCTGATAGCTGTAAACTTATCAGTAAAAAAGTGGCGAAGACATCTGCTGTCAGCGAGGTGTAAGGTGGTGGAGTGGGAGGACAGAGGAGTATGTTAAATGTCCTAAATAATCTGTGAGTGTCTGTGGTGTTGTTGATCTTGTCCTGATAATTGGAAGTTTTTGCAGAAGTAACATTATCAAAAAGGAAGCAAGCAGAGACTGATATTTATTCAGATCTGCTGGATCTTTGGATTTCCACCATCTCCTCTCAGCCACCCTGAGGTCAGTCCGATTTTTGTAAAAAAACCTCAGAGAGCCAGGGGTTGGGTGGTGTCATATATGCTGGTGAAACCAGTCCTGCTTGACCCATTCCGAGCGGGATTTGAACCGGAGTCTATGGCGTGGGAGGCAGGCGCACTAACAAGAAAACTAAAGGCTACAGCCCCTAGCATCAGTCATTAGTGCGCCTCTTGAGGCCAGGGGAGTGAGGTTTACATACTGCACAGCTACCTACCAACTCGCTCCCATTACACTGGCATAGAGGAGAGAAGACAGATGCTGTCTAGACAGGTTGTTAAAGTAGAGCATAGAGTGTTTGTAGCAGAGTTTACTTCCAGGGTGTAGAATAAATTATGCGAGGGAAGAGAGGTAGAGACAACAATGGAAAGGTGGGTGGGTGAGAGAGAACGGAGGATAGGGCGAAAAGAAACCATGGGGGAGTATGTGCTATTACAGATAGGAGTGTCACATTGAAGTGGGTAAAGTAGTAATCAGAAACACATAAAGGAGTAACAAGAACATTATTGGTGGTACAGTTATGTGTAAAAATTAGGTCCAGCTGGTTGCCCGATCTGTGAATTGCGGTAGTGCATAGTCAACCAGTTAACCAGAGGTATCACTAATTATCCTAATGGTGACTTCACAAAAATCACAACTATCAACCAGCTACAAAACAACAACTTCAATCATAAGGATTAAAACGTCTGCCATTACATTCCCTTGCTTCTGTATATGACAGATTTGTATTTGTATATTGTGTGTATATATATATATATATATATATAAGTACAAATATTATATTTGACCAAACATACAGAATTTATTCAAGCACAAGGGCTTATGTTATGGTATATTCCACACAGCTGCAAGTTTGTAGTAGTTGAAGCCAAAGTTAAAAAATTTTTTAGTTATGATTCTAAAATGTGACATTTCAAGTACTGTTTAATTAGGACCACATGCTTGTTTTTATTAACGACAACTTCACAGGTTAGAATGTAATGGTAACTTAAAGGTGTGTGTGTGTGTGTGTGTGTGTGTGTGTGTGTGTGTGTGTGTGTGAGAGAGAGAGAGAGAGAGAGAGCGAGAGCGAGAGAGCGAGCGATCTTGAACTTACACTGACACCTAGCGGCTTGTATGTAGCATAATTTAGTTTTCAGTTTCAGATGCCATTGTAGAAATGTAGTATTCACAGTCAGCTATGATTACTTTAGTCAGGGAGTCAAAGTGTCAAATAACAGGAAGTTTACTGAGATTTAGCGAGTAGTATTCGGCTGGTCAAGTGATTCTAACATGGCAGCCCCCATGTGCGGACCCTCTCCATGTAGAATAAAACAGCTTTTATAAGGTTACTGACATGACTGGAGTCTTCATTTTAATATGAGTGGTAATGATTTCTCACATATATTGCAAAATTACAATTCATGTCTTTAGAGTTAAAAATTTTTTAATGACGAAAATATTACTGAGTGCACCTATAATTAAAACTTGTAAGAAAAAAAAAAAGAATATATATATATATATATAAGCTTAAGTTGAGTCAACTATTTTTTTTTTAATTTGAGATTACTATTCATATGTACAGTGTATGGTATTTATACAGCCACATGCTTATAGGATTCCAGCGTTGATCACCACAATGATTCACTTATTGTGATCATTGTTCAAACTTTAATTCAGATAGCACGTACAGTACAAGCCATCCAGTATCGTTAAAGTGGTTGACACCACTTTGTACGTAATCAAGTATCAGTTTCTCACGTAGTTTTACGTTGAATGAAACTGCGCATTATTATTTTTTTCCAAAGAGCGCAGAATTTTATGATTCGCTATTCTCCAAACGGAACTGCGCAAGCTTTGCCACTTAACCCCTCTGAGATGATCGAGCGGCAGCGGAGGATACGCAACAGCTGTACGGAGAGGCTTAAAGAGACATCAATAAGGAGGGAGAAAAAATTATAATGGCTTCAAGGAATGTGCAATAAAACCAACAAAATGGGAACTGTCGACGTTTGATGATACACATATTTAGGTAAAAGTGTCTAATCTTTTAGTTAGTCGCCCTCCCGGAACGATTTGATGAATATTCCGTGTAAGTAATTGAGACTGATTTCGAGTGTGCGGGATTAAGGAGTTGCCCGGGTAATGGCTGGCTAGCTGAATGGCTAGCAAACAAATCTATCCATGTGCTTGTAAACAAATGTTGAGTTGACGTATGCGTTGTGTTTATGTAGGCAATAGCACGTTGTCTATTCTTTTCCCAAACCCCGTTTGTGTTGTTATGTGGTTCTTCTAACTCGTTATCTCGCTGAAGCACAGGCCGCAGATCGTTAGCTTGTTTGGACTAGTTAGCGCGCTAACCGTGTGTTTACTCATTTCTGCTGCTTAGTTGGAAACTCGGTGGCTATTTGAAATTCCCTTTTGACAACATTAGCCAGTCAACATCCGATGACTCACATTAATGTCACTTCGTTGATATTTATACTTTTATATAATGTACTCCTGCAACAGGCACAAAATGTACCTAAGATGTTTTGGAGTTTATCACGAGAGCTCAAGTTTCTAATACTTTGGTGGCGACCTAATTGATGCCCATTTAACCAGTTTATTTTCATGTTGGCCCTGTAGATAACTTTTCGACATCTAAATATTGGATATGTAAGCGTGTTTTCATTACTCATGTGTCCGAAGACTCAGTCGTACATAAGACAAGCTGCTAAACCCAGATGGTAGGCCAATGAAAAATAGGCCTGTAATATCACATTTGTTGGCGTTGTAAAACAATTTCGTTGTCGATACATGTAAACCAGGCCTGATCCAGCATGAGACGATGGATTATGGTCTTAGCTGTACGGTTAATTGTTTAGTAGATTTTATTTAACCATCATCTATAATACTGATGTCTTTGAAGTGGGATAGATACTATAGATCTACAGGCAGAAAGTGAAGCTAAACGGTATTCATATTTTATTGATAACCCGTCTTTAATTTGTGCACTATACCAAAATGGCATAGAATGTAACATGTCACTTGATAATTTTTGTTGAGGTCTGAACTTTGTTTCTATCATTGTGTCAAACATTTTGCACTGGAGTTGCTCTAAAGTTTACATTATGTTTAGGTTTGTACGCAAATACACAGTATAATTAAAGGAATTTCTCGAATTCAATACAAGTTAAGATCAATCCACAGCATTTGTGGCGTAACCACAAAAATAATTTAGATTTGTCCATTCTTTAAAAAAGACCCAATGTTCAAGCCAAATCTATGCCCTTAGGTTACAGTGACCACGTTTACATGCACTTAAGAAAGCGGTTTATTCCAGGGTTTTTGCAGAAAGTGGCATTCTGAAACGTCATGTAAACGAGAACGGCATTTAAGGGATTAAGAGAAAGTGGGTTAACACACCTAGGTTTCTCCCAGAGAAAGCTGCTTATGTGCACATAAGCGGCATTCTTACAGGGTTTTGAGGAGTGCGCATGTGCATGAAACACACCGGAGAACAAACGTCATAGGATGGAACCCAACAACAAGTAAACAAAACATTTCTTGGAGTACAGTGGGTAAAGCACACTTTAAACTATACCCATTTATGAACACCACTGTAAAATATGCACTCATTCATTGTGGGAATCCAAGAGTTTTACGTTTAACTCCGCTGCAGATCACGACAGAAAGATAAGGGAACAAACACCGCAATAACTCTGGATTATCTGGAAATAAAGTGAAGCAACAGAGAATAAAATAGTGAAGTCTTCCTCGGATACCATGTTTGTTATTTACACAAGCATCGCGAGGAAATTATGTTCTGTGGAGAAAGCTGCTTACTGACCGAGCCGCATGTATACGGGAGTAAAGAGAATGCCGCTTATAATGTGCATGTAAACTGCAACACTGCTTTCTCACAATACACTGCTTTCTCACAATAACTCACAACTGCTTTCTGGAGTCCATGTTAACGTAGTCACTGTGGCACTTACAATGGAAGTGAATGGGGCCAATTTTTGGGGGGTTTAAAGGCTGAAATGTGAAGCTGATAATTTTATAAACGCACTTGCATTAATTCTTCTGTTAAAACTCATGTATAATTTGAGCTGTAAGGTTGTTTAAATTGTCATTTTTACAGTCATTTTAGGGTTTGTTGACATTGCATCGTCATCAAGTTGTAAAATTGGCTATAACTTTACCAGAAAAGGTTAGTAAGTGATTTTATCACACTAAAATCATGTTAACACGCATATTGTTTATGTCATGTGGCTATACTTGTGCAACAGTGAGTATTTTAATGTTTACGGTTTGGCCCCATTCACTTCCTCATTGTAAATTTGATTTTTGCTTTTTTAAAGAAAAGGAGGGGCAAGTCAAAATAGTTTATTGTGGTAATCAATATTATGCCACAAATGCTGTCAACTGATCTTAACTTGTATTGAAACCGGAATATCCTTTTAATAACCAATTGGACTTTAAAAAATCATTTTTGAGATATGTCTCCTGTCTTTATAGTTTAAATTTGAAAGATTGTGTTAGTCTTCATATTGGCTTGAATCTACTCACAATTTCTCCTGAAGTACTAATAGTGTTACTTATATTAGTACTTAATATTATTATCTTATGCAATTAGCAAAATATTTATTGATATCATGAGAAGGACAGTGGCTAATTAAGCACAAGTTTCCTGGGTATGAATTCTTGCATCATAGTTTTTCAGGGAAACCATCTATTGTTAAATAAACCTGCATGTGGTCAGCATCATCCGTAACATCTGGGGTGGTGCCTCCCTTCACTCACAACAAAACAGAGGCACTCAGTCCGAGATCAGGCCACATCTCAAGCTCCTGCGGGATGTATTTTTAGAACTGGAAGTCAGAAATGCTAGATAACATTTCCTGTTGGGAGATGGCCTCTGGTTTCGCATCCCTTAAACCTTTGAACTCTAGAAAATTTTGTCTTTTATAGAGACAATGAATGTGCAATGCTAATTTTTCCCCCATTTTTGATTGATTTTTCTCTCTACACTTTTCATTGCATATGTTCTGCTTTATTTGAGGTCAATTATATTTAAAATTAATTTTTATTACTTAAAATTGTTTTTTAAGGATTGTGTGTATACGTAATAATTGTTACGAAGACATTTTTACCACTAAGTGCTTTAATTTTCACTGTAACAGTGTTGTAAAGTTGAAATATGCAAAACGTTTTATATAACTCAAGCCAGACTAATACATCCAATCCAAATTTGAATTAGGCCTAATACAATTTTAAGTTGTTATTAATATTGGGGGGTTTCTTTATGTCTAGAATACTTTGTCTGATAAACTCACAATCGAGAGAACTGATCGTGAAATATTCCTCAAAATGAGCGATGCAGCTTCTCCTCATAAGCACTTTCCACCATCTAGAAAAACAGGAGCAAGGAGAAAGCAGTTGTCCATGTGTACTTTTTAAATAGACATTTTAGCACTAATTGTGCCTTTCTCTGCCCTAAATATAAGGTGTGCTGCTGATGTGCTGCCGGTTTCCTCCCAACGCAAACTTTGACATGCTCTGCGTTCGTATTTGGACACAAGAAATGCCTGACACATCGCTGCAAAACCACCTGGAGGGGGTGCTAAGGCTGCAAAATGATGCCAGACAGCTCTTCACTTTCAGTAGCTAGGGCCGTGTGGAAGCAAAGGTGTGTGCATGTGTTTGTGCAAACACATGTTATTGTGACCATCTACTGATGACGTGCTCTTCTGATGTTGGATTTAAGGAAAATTGCCATATGATGTCTTCTTGAATCAGATGTCACCTTCTTGGATTGTCTGCTATTGCTAGTGGTTCTCCATCTATAAAAACGTTTAATGTCTAGTTTAATTTACGTACATAGAACTGTATTGTGAATCAGTCATTTCCTCCACTCTCTCTCTAAATTCCTCTCCTCCATCCCATTCCCCATACACCTTTTGCGAGTTGTTTTGGTGGCTCTGTGATTTTATGGCAGCGGTGTAATCGTGGAGAGGCCGGGGTATCACAAGCTTATGGATTTTGATAAGAGAGGAGGAGGTGGCGGAGGAAAAGGAGAGGTTGAGGAGGGAAAGAGAATGTCTAAGACTGGGAGCAGGACAGGGCATGGAGGGGGCCGAGGCTCTGGGACCAACTCTGGGGTACTTATGGTTGGCCCTAACTTCCGAGTGGGAAAGAAGATCGGCTGCGGAAACTTCGGCGAGCTTCGACTCGGGAAGAATCTTTACACTAATGAATATGTGGCCATTAAACTGGTAAGTGCTTCAAGAAAGCCAGTTTATATGTTATTTTATAACCTTGGTAACCCTCAATTCTCAAATGTGTTTTGTTTATTTCAAATAGAATTCATTGTCGAAAACTTATCGATGCTGGGTGGTGTGTGTTGATATTAGGACATATTGGAAATTATTCCGTTAAAGGCCTTTGCACACCAAACGTGAAATTTTGCTGTGAATTCTCGCCGTGGTTAACATTTTAAATATAAAATAATGGATTCCTATGAAGCTATTCACACCTGTAGTGAACATTTGCGTGCCGACAAAGCAAGGTTTTTTTCCTTTACTGTCGATATTTTTTTTCTTTGCCTGGTCATGAAATGTCCTGACCACTAAAATATGAGTTTAGATCATGTCAGGAGCTGCCTCAGTTACCAAATCCTGTAAAACTGGTGGTGCTAAAGCACAGAAAGCTGTTTTGACCACTAACATTAAATGCTGAAGGAACTCAGGGAAGATATCCTGAAGCAGCAGTGAAGATGCGTATTTCATTTGGATCAAATGATGCAGTTTCTTAACATTTAATTTATAATGCTGCATCACTGCCTTGCATCCCCTTTATCTGATCTTACGTGGATTGTCTTTATAATATTCCATATTGCTGTATTTTTTGCATTTATATTTTATCTTACGCAAGTTCTCATATGTATTGCGGCATCTTTGCCTTTGGGGCACAATTTTTTAATAAACAACTTTACAGATTTTAAGTGTTTTTCTTCGCCAAATATTAATAATATACATTTTTGGGATTTGTGTTTTAATGTGTGGATTGACTCTTGGAGAGTTTAGATGTCATGTTTAATTCGTAACATGCAGGGATCTTGGCAAATGTATAGGACTGAGTATTGATGCAGATTTCACAATTTGATTCCGATTCACAAGCTTTCATTTCGATTTCAATCCGATTTGATATCGATTCATATAGGTATTTTCTAATTATAATGTCCCTTTTGCGTACATATGAAAGAAATTCTCTCTTAGCTAATGCTGTTGATTATACAGAGGGCATTCTTACTAGGTACAATTTGAAAATATTAATTTTACTAATTATATTTGATCAGTTTTTCATTTGTCACATTTTAGCTTTTTTAAAAAACAAATCAATGAATTTAGTCAATAAATATGATATTGCATATTATATTTTGCTACATGTTTATTGTTTATTTTGGCAATTTATACTATTTACTGTGTACATTGATTTGTTGAACACGTGCTGTCTCTTTAAGGAAACCCGGCATTCATCAACTTTAAATTAGCGCATGTTAATGAGAGACTCAAATTGCTTTATCTCATCTGTGCTATGCCTGATTAGAATTAAATGTTTATTTGTTGTTGTTTTTGATCAACAACTGACTGTAGTGAACAGAAAGGGGAATTAAAAGAGACATTATTCATTGAAAAGTCAGTTGTGTGGATCTTGTCTTTGGACACACATTACAGACAGAACAACTTTTACTCTTAACACGCAGTGAAAGGATCTCGCTGCTGAATACTCCACCACTATACTACACAATTCATTCACTGGTGAGTGAAATCTAAACGTTTACCAGCCAGATGCCAAATATATAAATGTTTAGTCGCGTAGCGCAACATTTTGTTGCAAATGCGAGTGATTTCCTCCACATGTTTTAACTGTTAATATCATTTTTTACATTTTATTTTTTCTAATCACCCCTCAGACTGTGTATACATGATAAAACTGTCAGTGAACTTATCCAGCAGGTGAATTGAAATAGTTTGTAAGAGTGTCTCAGATGTTTTCTTTCTCGTTGAGCAAATCAACAATACACTTATATCATCGCTGCTGCAGTTTGTAGAGAGATGCGTTCTGTTTTTTGTTTTTTTTTATTGGCTCACTAGAGAACTCTCTTGCTTGTCTTTTGTATTGTGATTCCATGGTTGGTAATTCACCTTGCTTTTAACGTGAAAGGCGCATTTGACAGCGATTCGTTTTGTATTATAGCTTCGCCTCAGCTGTGCAAAGGCTTTTACATGGTAAACACACTAACTTCCGCTGCTACCTGAAGTGTCTGTGCGGTTAAACACTCGCAGGAGGAAATGAACACCTAGAGGATCGTAACATTTAAACCACGTTCAGTTAATACACAGTGCTTGCATTCTTCCTTCTTCACCCAGTTCCATCTGAAAGGAGAAAACCATGGCACATTGATTTATTGTAATGTCATTACTTGTGCCAGAGACAAGTTTCAAGGTACAATACTGTGGTGTCTGCAGTATACTATTTTCTACATGTTCCTTTGAAGTACATGAATAATTGAATAATTGCCTTAAGGATCATTGTATGATAAAAGTTGTTTTAGTGTACTGCAGGTTGTGATCTGAAAAGAACATACTTTGTTTCAAGTATATCTTTATTGTAGTTGAAATCACCAACAGCTGTAGCTTATGCCAAAAAAATATGTACAGTTATTTCTGTACAGTTTGTAGCCTGTGACAGTTTGATGTGGTTCTTGCAAAACATTTAAACATGAACTGCTGTTTTAAGAGGAATATTCTGTCTCTATTAATAAACAATTAATGCAGATATATGCACCATGCATGTAAAAACAAGTAGTTCTGAACATGAACCCTTTGAGACGTATTCAGTTCAGTAAACTTTACTTTTATGCTACATGGTATGTTTCTCCATGTCTTTTAAATGCCTGGTCAGCCAGTGGTCAGTATCATAGTTTGGAAATGGTAACTAGTTGGAGAATGTCCACTTCTTGATGTGTGCTACTGAGCAAGCCATGCGAATACAATTTAAAAACTGTTCTTCCATATCAACATCTTGAATAGATTTGGTTTGAAGGCAGTTTTTCACAACAGGCAGATTTGTCCTGAGTATATCCAAATACATGGGGAAAAAATTAGTTCCTAATTAGGATGATAACTAGGGACATTTTAGTAGCTGCATAAATCGTTAATTTGCAGCACTTGTCTCAGTTTTGAAATGTATCATTTTTCTGTGAATACTCAAATGTCCAATTTTGTGAAATGTACAGTACACGTCAGTTTATGTTGAATGTCAATATATTGCAGAAGTCTCTAATGCATTGTTCTCATTATTACATTTCTATGTCTCCATTTGAAAGAAATGTGTGATAGTGTAAAGTGAGACTTGCCACTTTTACTTAATTTAGCACCTTGGTCTCACCTTCACATACTGTAATGAGATCCTTTATCACACTTTAACGTGATGTAGTCATATATTTGATGATAAGAGTTAGAATAAAGAATTACAGAAATAAATTGACAGTAGGTCTTTTGAGGAACACACAGGGCACATATTCTTTCTGAAGCACCATAAAGGCTATATTACACAATTACTACTAATATTAATACTAAATAGAGGGTTCCTTAATGTAGCTGAACTTTCTGACTGAGAAACACTATTTACCATGGTTGTCATGTTGGAAATAGACTTGTTTTTAAGAGAGCAAACCTAAACATGTCACTCTCTCCTGCTAGTTATTTAATGCATCATGTGGCCTTTATGCAATCTGCTTGGTTTTTTTATTTAATTATTTGGCTTTGCTATTCAGCCACCCACTTGGCAACTCTTCCTCTGTATGGTCAGAGCTGCTGGTGCCACAGATTTAACCCTGGCTGATCTTGCACTTTAATGTACACACATACACTTTAACTCACATTATTTATGTAAATACCAACAATAAGCTAAATGGACTACCCTGTTTTGATCCTTTTGGGATGGCATAACCTGAATCTACTATATGCTGATTATAAAAGTCTTAGACGTCCAGCGTCCTTGAAATGCATTCTCTTAAAAATGAGGATTCTCTGCAATATATGTACCACAGAACACAAGTACATACCACATCATTTATCTGACTGTGGTTTGTTACTTAAAATAATGTAAATTAACTGGCTTTTTATTGTTAAGAGGGTTATCCAAGTATGTTTTATATTCTCATTGTCATTCTCATATGTCCTTTCATTTTTACTCATTTATAGGAGCCAATCAAATCCAGAGCACCCCAGCTCCACCTTGAGTACAGGTTTTATAAACAGTTGGGGAACTCAGGTAAGCAATTGTCTATACTTCTGTCCATTTTCTTTTATGGTCTTCCACACAATACTCAAGCCATAAATACTTCAAATTTATAATTTAGCACACATAGTTAGCTATATGTTTGGTGTACGAGTTTCTTTTAGAGTTTATGCATTAGTCCGTCGTGCCCACATCCTCTTCATTACGGAGGATGCATTTAATCAGCACAGGCTGTGGTTCTTTTGCATCGATTGCTCTACTTTGCCCTTCCCACACAACTTTTTATACGACCTGTTGGACAGAAAGACGTATAGATGATATTCAAGGATGTGACAGGTCAACATAAAGGCCTAGCTGATATTGAGGATGTGATATAATCTGTTCATTGAATTTGGCTCAGATATCATAAAGTTTATGGTTGCTGGCTGAAGCATCGTATTTGTTTTCTGTTTTCTGTTTCTGGTCTCGAGAGAAATGCAAAACTAACCAAAACGAGCTATCCAGATTGAGAACAACCATTTCGTTTTATTTGGAGTAAAAATGTATTTTATGCTCAACTTGTGCAGATTTTGATTTAGCAAATCAAAGTAGTTAATGATATCAACGTAACCAACCTCGGATCATCGCTTCATGTCATCTACATACTCAGGTGAGGCACTGTAAAAAAACAAACTCTCATCGCGACTCTGAAGTATTGGCACTATAGAACCACTTTTTTTTATTTATTTTTTTTACACTATTTCTACAAATGTAATACTTAACCCGCTAAGAATATATGCCGATGCGGGTGAAAACACTGGAGATGGAAATTGAACACAGGCGAATCGTGGAACACTCCCACGTTCAGGAAAAAGGTGGATAAGTATAAACAGTAAGAAATAAGGACCTTGCTATGAAAGTGCAGGTCAGCTCTTTCATAATAATTGACATAACTTGAAATACATGCTGTTAAACCCCTTCTCCTTTTTACCGGATGAAGCAACAGCTCTGTGTCTCAATTTGTGATGGATATTGTTCCATGTTATCCTCAGAAACTCCAGTAAATAACTCGTGTAAAAATAAATTTCCCCCGAGTCATCTTGAAAGCATTTATCAGCAGAGGAAAGGTGCTGCACCACGGGAAACCATATAAAACACTTTAAAACCTGCATACTTTGACTCCTGAGAAATTGGTATGATATCCATGAAGGCTACTCAATTAACATTAACACTCAAATAAATAATAATAGTAATTTGTTACATTTATATATTATACTGGGAATCTACTCAGCCAACACCAGTGTGCAACATCCACCTGGATGATGTGACAGCAGCCATAGTGCGCCAGAGCGCCCACCACAAACCAGCTGTTGGTGGAGGGGAGAGTACAGTGATGTAGCCAGTTCATATACAGTGTGTGTGTGTGTGTGTGTATATATATATATATATATATATATTATACAGTGAGTGAGTGTGTTATTAGGAAGCCATGCTGGATTGAGGCCAATGGACAGATTTGGCCAGGACACACCTTTAACACAGGTTACACCCCTACTCTTTTACGAGAAATCTGTGGTGTTGCGGGTTTACTTAACCTCAAAAGGCTGTGCTGATATTTTCTTTCAGTGCTTCGGTCTGAGTGAAGCGCACCTTGTGTTGGCTATAAATGCAGTAAACTCGAATCACGTTACAGAGAAAAATAAACAGTCAGCGATCTATCTGAATCCTCATGGTAAACAAGCAGTGGAGCTTTGTGCTGTAATTCAAATCTATATGGTTTTATATGCTGTGTCTTTAATACATTACAGTTGTTTGTAGAAATGATGCATCATATATCATACCAACACATGATGCATAGGCCTACGCTGACTACACCCTCAGTTGTTCAAACTTTTTGTTGGTCAAAATTAGAGAAATAGATAAAGCTAAATGTTCGATTGCGGTTTCCTTTTTTTTTACCCACAAAATGAATCATTACATTTTTGTATTGCGATATATCTTGGCACAATATATCGTTACACCCCTAACCTTTACCTATGTTTGTATTATAATCTTTTCCAAAACAAGAGTGCCCAACACCAGATAATAGAAGATTAATTGTTTGCGTTCCTTCTCAAGTAATCTTAATTCTGACAAAATAATTACTTAGCAAGTGCTGTACTGAATAGCCAGTTTTATTTGCATTACAGAACTGTGGATTTGTCTTCTAACTGCATTTATATGTGTGTTGGCAGAGGGCGTTCCTCAGGTGTACTACTTTGGTCCTTGTGGGAAATACAATGCCATGGTGCTGGAGCTGTTGGGGCCTAGTCTAGAGGACCTGTTTGACCTCTGTGATCGAACCTTTTCCCTCAAGACCGTCCTCATGATTGCAATTCAGCTGGTCAGTTTAATCACTTACACATGAGAGAGAACAAAATTGGTTAATAAAGGATTATAAGTTTGTGTAATGTATCGGCAAAATTTTATGGAACAGTGACCCTGTTTTTTTTAAATAATGGTAGGTAGTTCTTTAAATTATCTCATCCTTCTGTTATAGATCACACGGATGGAGTTTGTGCACACAAGAAGTCTTATCTACAGGGATGTTAAGCCTGAAAACTTCTTGGTGGGCCGGCCGGGGACCAAGAGGCAACATACGATCCACATCATTGACTTTGGGCTGGCCAAAGAATATATTGACCCTGAGACCAAAAAACACATCCCTTACAGGGAGCACAAGAGCTTAACAGGCACAGCTCGATACATGAGCATCAACACACACCTGGGCAAGGGTAAGACTCCGCTCCTGGATAACATTTTTCCTGAGACACTGAAAAGATTTATCATATGAAGGACAAATTAATTACAATTTTATTGAAGGAGAAAGACATAGTATAAAGAATCACAGTGCACCGGTAGAATAGCTCTTTTGTTAAGCATTTGTATGCCAACTGCTACATGTAGAAAATGCAGGGGATCATTTTACACAGTGAAATAACACTTGTATGACCAAAAACAGTTCTCAGTGTAGCGGAAGTTTCATACGTTTTTTTCACGTCTTTTACAGAGCAAAGCAGACGGGACGATTTGGAGGCGCTTGGTCATATGTTTATGTACTTCCTACGAGGCAGTCTACCCTGGCAAGGCCTGAAGGTAATGCAATGATTGGAATAAAATAAATGTTTTCATGCATTTTAATTTAAGGGTTTATTTTGAAAACTAAGAATATTAACTGTTCTGTGCCAAGGATATCATTATAGAAAAACAAGACTTAATGAAAGGGTATTTATTAGAGGTTATTACGTGGAACTCTAGCTTAGTTTATCAGCTCTAGGCTGTTCTTGTACCTAGAGAGCGCAAATAAGGTGAAGTACACATTTATTGTATTCGTTTCTGGTCCATTCAGTTCACACTCTGTTTTGATATTATCCTTCTGCTCTGAGAGTTTTATATCATTTAGCTAATGTCTGAAACAGTGACGTGCCCTAATATCATGTCACTATCATGGAAGTCATCAGAATAACCTATTGCTATACAGCCTAGATAAGCTGACCTATTTAGAGGACTTAAACTAGTGACCAGTTTCAGGACCTAAAGAAATACACTTTCCCTTATACATTAATATATATTTTAACCTAAAATCTTGAAGTTGATTTAAAAAAAAAAAAAAGTAACTTGTAGACTTTATGGGCTGTAAGCATGCAGAGACCGTGTGCTACATCTTATCCAATTTTTGTGAGCGCTAATTCTAAACGTAAATTTTGTGGGTGTGGGTGGGAGTGTTTGCGCTAACTGTGGGTGTATTGTATAGTAATGAAGTGGCGCAAAGCGCAATTTCCTATTTTGCTGAGAAATAGCTCATTGCGCTAAGATGTTTCAGTACCACATCTTCAGTCTTCAAGTCTAAAGTCAGTTCCTACATTTGCAGTTTGGAGATTCCACCAGCAGGTGGTAATAGAGTTGTCTTTCTAACATTCGTTCGGTATCTTACTATGGGTAATGCCTCGGGTGTGGCCGATCCTGGAAGAACCAATAACAACCCGTCTGTCAGTTGACAGACCAATCACAGCAGTGATGAGGGAGTCCCACCTGCCTATATAAGCCACTGTTATAGGTGCCTACTTCATTGTCGTTCTCTTCCCCGTGAAGATCATTGGAAGCTATCCTCGGCAGGACTCGTAAGAAGTGGTCGCTTAACAGTTCATCAGGTGAGCCTTTCAGGTACGTCGCAGAACACGGCTGTTTTTTTTGCCAGTATATTTACTGTCAAAGTGAATATATTTTCTGCTGTATTTATATTGTTTTCTCTGGGTGGCGTGAACCAGTGCGTTGAGGCAGGTTTGCACTTTTTCTGCGGAGGTTTGAGCTGTTATAGCTTCTACCTCTACGGCACATTGAGGTGGTGTGGCAGATCGGCTGGTCTTGTGACATTAAGAGGATTAACACAGAATCAAGTGGTACATTGTGGTGAACTGCTTCTGTTTTTTTGAGTTTGGTTCTGTCATGGCAAGTGCGAGCTCACCGAGCGGTGGAGCAAAGGGGAAGTATCCCTACCGTCCGTGCGCTTGTGGATCTATGATCTTGCTGAAGGATTCCCGCCCGCTATGTATCGCCTGTCTGGGGGTCAGACACGCACAAGCTGCACTCGCAAATCCCAAGTGTTGCCTGCATTGTTCCCGTTTCATACAGAGTTTTGGAAAGGAGTGTGTAGGTTGTGGCATCGAATAATGAGGATTCCTATTTTTCTCCACCGCTAGCAGAGAAAGACCCCACCCCCCACCCCCCCAGCTGCAAGGACAGCGCAGCTGGGGTGATCTCATGAACGAAGTCTCCCCCGATCTTCCTCCCCTCTTTGAATCAGCCCCTTTGGCAGTGGATAGGGAAGAGGAGGAGGAGGAGGATGATGCTGATGATTGTCTTTTGGAGGATGATGGCATGGCGAGGAGGATGAAGATGATGCCATTCTCCCTGTTCTTCCTCCTTCCCAGATGGGTAGTGCAATGGATAGTCCCCCTCTACTGTCCAAGGAGAGCTGGACCTTAAATTATTTTTTTAACTCTCTCTCCCCTCCCTCTCTCTGTCCCCCTTCTCTCTCCTCTCTCTCTGTCCCCCTTCTCTCTCCTCTCACTCTGTCCCTTTTCTCCCCAATTTGGAATGCCCAATTCCCAATGCGCTATTAAGTCCTCGTGGTGGCGTAGTGACTCGCCTCAATCCGGGTGGCGGAGGACGAATCTCAGATGCCTCCACGTCTGAGATGTCAATCCGCGCATCTTATCACGTGGCTTGTTGAGCGCGTCACCGCGGAGACCTAGCGCGTGTGGAGGCTTCACGCTATCCTCCACGCCATCCCCGCACAACTTACCACGTGCATCACTGAGAGCGAGAAGCACATTATAGCGACCACGAGGAGGTTAACCCAACGTGACTATACCCACCCTAGCAACTGGGCCAATTGGTTGCTTAGGAATCCTGACTGGAGTCACTCAGCACGCCCTGGATTCGAAGTTGTGACTCCAGGTGTGGTAGTCAGCATCTTTACTTGCTGAGCTACCCAGGCCCCCGAGAACTAGACCTTACTGAAATGTGTAGGAAAGCGGCAGCCAAGCTCTCCATCAACTGGCCGTCACAACAGATTGGCCAGGATACAGAGAGGGATCTGTATGATGGCAAAAGGCTGCCGTCTCGTGCTGCCCTGGTCAAACAGTGTTTTCCCAGCGTGCATCGTGGAGATGCATCAGTTTTGGGACAGCCTTCAGCCTTAGCTGTAAGGGCTCTTAACGCCACCTCACTCCTCACAGTATATCAGACCGAGTTGATAAAGTAGATGGGCAGACAAATGGGTGTGGCGTTATGGGAAGAGATCTGCGTTAGAGGAGCCATCCAGAACTGCGGCCGCAGCATGGGACTCGCCATTGTGGGCGAACGGGCTATTTGGCTTGGTCTGTCTGGCCTGTCTGAGAGGAAGAAAACAGATTTCCTCAAACCCCCATGAATCTGGGGGCTGCGGTGTCCACAATGTGACAGCAGTGTGATGTAAGGAAAAAGCCATCATGTTCCGGGTTCACAACCCTTTTTATAGGTGGACAATCTGGTTTTAGAACCCAGACCAGGCCTCCCTCACTGCCCCAGTAGTCAGGACTGGGAGGAGCACATCCGAAACAGCCCCAGCCGAGAAGCAAGGCTTATTTCGTGGCAGCCAAACATCATCCATCCAACCCTCAGTGGAACAAGAAGAGACGGGTGACCTAACCAGTGTTTTGATTCGGGACATGGAGTGGGTGAACAGCACCCGTGGAATCTCTGTTCCACTCCTCCCTCAAAAAGTGTGTGTGTTTTCTGCCCCCCAGCCAAGAGGACTCTGAAGGGGAATCAAACCATACGTTTTGTATTACACGGTTCATGCACAAACGATTTAATGAGTGTTGGCACCAGTTCCCCAATGCCTCTCAGTTTGCATCTCCTCTCTCCACCCACGGGGTAGGAAAAGAGGAGGAAAGTTTGCACAATAACATGTGTGACAAAATAAAAATCTCTGTGCAGTGGGCCAAGAGCACAGCAGTGTGTGAATATAAACACAAAAAAATCACAAAATTATAACGAACTCGGCGCTACAATCCCCAGCTCCGCCACCAGATGGTGCCGCAGCACCATTAGTGAGCGAGAGATTCAGCGGGCCACTCTCTGTTTTTCAGAAAGGGAAAAAAGTCTCATTCAGTTTGTGCCTAACCTATTTGGGTCTGATGGACTCGACGGTGTCAGCCATTCCTTAGGGACTACTGCAAATGAGAGTTTCAGCATTGGTTTGCAGTGCAGCACTTGTGTCCTCGCCGTCTTAAATCGTAGAGTAAGAGTGATGTCAGAGGGGTTGCTTGCTCTCCATCACTGGAGAATCTCCTCTTTCCTTCACGAGGGAACCCCTTTTTGGACGGTCTCTCTGAGGAAAGTGGTGACGACAGATACGTCACTCACAGGTTGGGGCACGGTGTGCAAAAGCAGAATAGTGAATGGGGTTTGGCCCGCGTCACTACAGAATGCGCACATACATTTTCTGGAGTTACTGACAGTGTTTCTAATATTAAAGAAATTTGTACAGTTCCTTCAAGGCCACTGGGTCCTAGTCAGATTGGACAACAGTGGCATACATAGACAGGGGGGCACACGTTCAGAGCGGCTACATGGGGAATCCTTATTACAGAGAATGGAGACTTCACCCTCAGGTGGTGAGTCAGTTGTAGGAGAGAGAGGGTCGAGCTGCTGTAGATCTCTTTGCATCGCACAAAAACGCTTATTGCCCTCTGTTCTACACTCTGGCGAGAGACTGTGCTCCTATGTGTAGATGCTCTAGCGCATCCCTGGCCAAATGTGCTACTTTACTCGTTTCTTCCCCTGAGTCCAGCTCTAAAAAGAGTAAGATAATATGGTCACTCAATCATACTGATTGCCCTGAACTGGCTGGGGAAACTGTGACTGGCGGAAGTAATTCAACTTTTGTGTGCTCAGCCTTGGCAGCTCCCGCTGCGCAGGGATCGCCTGTCACAAGCGCGGGTGGAAATATTTCACCCCGGACTGAGTAGCTCTTTGGGTCTGGCCCATGAGAGGCTAAATTTGAGTGTCACGGGTTTACCCCCCAGGGTGACTGAAATGATTCAGAGAGCGAGAGCTGCTTCAACGCGCTCCATGTATGATCAGAAATGGGCTGTGTTTGAGCAGTGGTGTGCACAGAGACACATTGTTCCATTTTTATGTTCAGTGGCAGATGTTTTGTGTTTTCTGCAGGAACTTTTAGATAAAGGCAGGGCCTTTTCTACCATCAAGGATTATCTCGCTGCCATATCGGCTTGTCGTGTGGGGATCGACTCGAATACAGTGGGTCAACACCCGCTTGTTTGCAGGTTTTATGAGGGGTGCAAGACATTTTAACAGAGTGTCAACACCACTGCTTCCATCATGGGATCTGTCCGTGGTCCTGAATGAACTTTCTCAGTGGCAGAGCAGCATCTGAGGACCAGGTGGGTGGCGTGCCTGCGGGAGCCGAAGAAGAGCATTTTCTCTCTCCTCTCTCTCTGTCTCTCCCGTTTGCTCTTTCTCTCTCCCCCTCCCTCCCCTCATCTCTCTCAGATTCTCAGGAGGCGGGGAGGACCATTGGGTGGCGGAACAGCCGGAAGGGCAGTGTCTCCCCTCCAGAGAATTTGGGGGAAGAGGAGTAAGCTAGTCCAGATGGCGCCCTGGCCTGAATCGGGCGGTGGATGAGTGTGACGGGGAGGAGGGCGTGGCTGGGCCATAAGGATGCACGCCCGGTGCTGAGTTGCCTAATCAGTGGGAGAGAGATAAAGGAAGGGCCGGGATGCCAGGGAGAGAGAGAGAGAGACAGACACACGGCCGCTCTGTGTGTGTTTATGTTGCTGTGTTTTCAGTTTGATGTTCTGTCTGATTAAAGTTCCTTGAATGTGGATCCGGCTCCCACTTCCTCCTTTCCCCCACAACGAACCCTGTTACACTGGTGCTGAAACCCAGTATCTTGGAGGAAATATATGCTGACATTGAGTCATCACCTTTGGCGGAAGTCATCAAGTCCCTTCCCAGTATGCATCACACTCAATATCAGGCCCTGCTCTGTGGTCCAGGCTCAAGCAGAGGACCGGCATTTGGTCCGGAGCTTACTGCACCTTGAGAAAGCCCAGGCCGCGACCCCGGACACAGCAGCCCCGGTCGCCCTCATGAAAATGGGGACAGAAGATGATCCGGAGGCATTCTTGGATCTATTTGAAAGGACAGCCGAGATCTGGAGCTGGCCACGTGCCTAATGGGCGGCTGGACTCATCCCACTGTTGTCAGGGGAAGCCCAGCTCGCTGTGCAACAACTACCAGCTGCGAGTATCCTGGTGTATGACGATCTTAGGAAATCCATCCTGCAGCAGGTCAGTTGCAGCCATGAACGGCACCATCAACACTTCCGTTCGATGAAGATGGACGTGCGCGGCCGCTCATTTGCCTTCACTCAACAGTTCCGGGACGCCTGCCGGAAGTGGCTGCTGGCTGAGGACCGCGACGCAAAGGGAGTCATCATTCTCGTGGTGCTGGAACAGCTTATCCATCGTCTGCTGAAAGGAACGGTGGAGTGGATCCAGTGCCACTGCCCGGCGTCGCTGGAGGAGGCCGTCCATATGCTGGCTGAGGACCGTATGTCAGTGTATCAGAGGGCGGAAGAGCCCTCCCACTCTCTGTTTCCCCCTTCTCTCTCCTCTCATTCTGTCCCCCTTCTCTCTCCTCTCACTCTGTCCCTTTTTTACAGCCAATCCCAGACCGCTGAAGCCGGCTCCCTGTCCGGTGGGTTTTCCCTGCCGCCAGTGGCCCCGATGTTTCTTCGCTCTCCCCCTCGCTCTCCCCCTCAGGTGGTTGAACCCGCTGACACGGGTGCGGGCGTAACACCTGGGCCGGCCTGCTGGAATTGTGGGGAACCCAGGCATTTCCGGGACCAATGCCCAGTGATGGAGCTGGAAACATTGGTCTGGGTCCCCAACACTCCACGGGCTGCTCCGATCAAGCCGGAGCGTACAGAATACCGGTGAGTGCCAAGGGGAGTACACATCAAGCCTTGGTGGATACTGGCCGCAATCAGACCACTACACACCAATGTATGTGGTTTGGTTTCAAGATGAGGCTTTGGGCACAGGTAAAAGTGTGAGGTGTGAGCATGGGGAAATGTAGTGTAATGACACTTCCGTTTTTTGTTCAGGGCCCTGGCTACGTTTCATCACCTTATGGACCAAGTCCTCAGACCACATTCTGCTTACGCCGCTGCCTATCTGAATGACAATATTATATACAGTAATGATTGGCAGCTACATGCAGGACTCACGGCAAACGCCAAGAAGTGAGCAGTTGGATGGGCAGAGGTACGGTATCTAGGGTTCCACTTGGGTCATGGGCAGGTGCATCCCCAAATTGATAAGACTGCAGTGATTGCAACCTGCCCAAGTCCAAAAAGGAGGTGAGACAGTTCCTGGGGCTGGCTGGCTATTATAGAAGGTTTGTGCCTAATTATTCGGACGTCACCAGCCTGCTGACTGATCTCACTGGAAAGGGAGCTCCAGACCCAGTCCAGTGGACAGTGTCAACAAGCGTTTACGCAGGAGAAAGCTGCACTTTGTGGCAGACCTCTTTTACATTCACCCGATTACTCTCTCTCCCCCTTTCATTTTACAGATGGACGCTTCAGACAGGGGGCTGGGGGTGGTGCTCTCGCAGGTGGCGGAGGGGGAGGAATGGCCGGTGCTGTACATTAGTCGCAAGCTCTCACTGAGGGAGATAAGTACAGCACCATTGAAAAAGAGTGTCTTTCCATCAAGTGGGCCATCCTCACTCTCCAGTACTACCTGTTGGGGTGTGCTTTCACCCTCTATTCAGATCACGCCCCACTCCAGTGGCTCCACTGCATGAAATGGCACTTTTCCACTGCACGTTACGGTTCTCCTCGACTCTGCTCACTTTTCTGAGCTTGCTTTTCCACTGCAGTTTAGTGCCACCTTAACGTGGGTGGGATTATAGGCTGATCGTCATAGTTGCGCCGCCTCTACTGCCATGACAGCATCTTAAACGCGACACAAACATTACTGACCATAAACAATAACACGACCGCTAGCTGTTAGCTACTAGCTCATTGTGCTGCAGAAAGCAGTTGTTGCATGGTGATTTTACACAAGTGTAACAGTTAAATGTGGCGGCGGGGGCGTGGTGGAGCGTTCATCTGGAGAGAGAAAGTGGTAAGGGTGCACACACCTGAGCGCTATAATGTCTAACACCTGTTTCTGATTGCAGTAAGCACTGGGGAGAGCAATATAAGGAGGAACCACACCAGAGGCGAGGAGAGAGAGAGACACGCTTCAAGCACCAAAGTTCTCTATTTTGAAGCTGAAAAGCTATTTTTGGAGTGATACATTATTAAAAACCAACCTTTTGAGTTGAAGCCTCACGTTTCCCGTTTTCCTCCATTCCCCCACAACGAACCCTGTTACAAAGAGTAAACAGCTTTTTGTTTCTTGGGCTGATTCTTGTAAGGGCAGACCAATATCACGACAGTGCCTGTCTTACTGGGTAATAGGGGCTACTATATTAAGTTGTAATAGTTTGGGGTTGCGACCTCCGGAGGGCTTGAGAGCTCATTCTACCAGCATGGCTTCCTCGTGGGGGCTGTTTAAAGGCAATTCAATCCAGGACATTTGTGCAGCTGCGAGTTGGGCATCATCTCACTTTTGTCTGATTTTATAGACTGGATGTTACAGAGCTGTCATTGGCTCATGCAGTCATTGGTGTGGGTAGTCAGTCTGCTGATGTGTAAAAAATAAAAACACACACAAACATCAACAGTAACACAGTGAAGCACAAGTGTGTTATTTGTACCCCCCCCCATCCATTCTTTGCAAATTGATTGGGTGGATGTACATTGGACACTACAAGTCGGTTTACTGTCTGCTCCAGACAGCATATCTGCAATACGGGAGTTGGCTGTATACCATAGTGAGATACCGAACGAATGTTAGAAAAAGAACTTAAGGTTATTTACATAACCCCGGTTCTCTGATAACAGGAGTGAGGTATCTCACCACATTTCCCTCCTTGCAGTTGCGCGGAGAATCAGGTAGGCACCTATGACTGTGGTTTATATAGGGAGGTGGGAACATCAAATTATATCCATGACGATCACTGTTGTAGCTGTTTAATGAAACAAACATTTATGAGATTTGTGTTGAACTGTCTATAGGTCATGGTTTATTTTCTATTATTTTTATGTTTATATTTACAATTGTATTTATGATATCATTTGTAATGGTATATTTCCACCCGTTGTAGTAGTGTGATTTTTAAGTCACTGCAAAAGTTGGAGAGAATAAAACGTTTGGATTTGATATGATTGTTTTGAACACCGTCATTTTAATGATATTTTAGTTTTGTTTGATGTGTAATTCGAATTTAGAAATATTTTTGGTTTATTTCATTTTAAATAAATGAATTGAATTTTTCTAAATTGACGGTAGAAGTGAAGTGCGTTCCGATATAATCACTGTTAATATTAGCCATGATTTGTGTCAGTAGAGGAAAATTGTTAATAATTCTTAGATTCTTTATAATTTAACGGAGCGTGTCCATATTGCTATTCTTCTAAATCATTGCATACTGTCCATTTACACTACTAACTTCTTATGAATGTTTTGTCTTTGTTTATATCGCTGGTGCTTGACAAAAAATTTACTATATAATAGGACGCAGATGCTGTTATAACGAAGAAGAACCTCCAGATTAAATTGCACTTGACCCAGCCCATTAGCGCCGTGCACACGCAATTTTGCCAAACCCACTTGTGCCTAGAATTAAGAGCAAACTTGCAGGAAAAGCACTGCGCTGTGCTTAACGCTAGCACTCTTAAAATAGGGCCCTAAGCGTCAACAATCCATTTGCTAATCATAATTTGTCCTATTAGCTTGAAAGGAAGAAGAAATTACATAAGCCATTTATTATACACATTTCATAGTAACACTTTACAATAAGGTTCCATTCGTTAACATTAGTTAATGCACTATGAACTAACATTAACAATGAACAGTATATTTTTACAGCATTTATTAATCTTTGTCAATAAAGAAAAGAAAAAAAATACAGTTATTAATTTATAGTGCATTAACTAATGTTATCGTATACAACTTTTGATCAATTTTTTTTTATTATTCCTATATGTTGAAATTAACATTAACCAAGATTACTAAATGCTTTAAAAGTATTGTTCATTGTTAGTTCATGTTAACTAATGTTGTAAACTAATGTTAAACAATGGAACCTTATTTTAAAGTGTTACAAATTTCTTCATAGAATCCATTAAATGCTCTTTTTTTCTTTACTTAATTGTTTTCTGTTTTATTCGTTAAGGCGGACACACTTAAGGAGCGCTACCAGAAAATTGGAGATACCAAAAGGGCAACCCCTATAGAAGTACTTTGTGAGAGTTTTCCCGGTAAACGTACCATTTGTTTTCAGAAGGTCAGATACATTTCTCCCTCACCTCATGTGCATACCATTAACTTTGACCTCATCTGACAGAAGAGATGGCCACCTATCTGCGCTATGTGCGGAGACTGGATTTCTTTGAAAAACCGGATTATGACTACTTGAGGAAACTCTTTACAGACCTCTTTGACAGAAATGGCTATGTCTTTGACTATGAATATGACTGGGTCGGCAAGCCACTGGTAAGTTTTAGTTGGTTGTAGTACCATAAACCTTCTAGTACCAAAATACATAAATGTTGAGGTTTTTTTTTTCTGTCTGTACAGCCGACTCCAATAGGACCTATGCCTAGTGACACACCTCTGCAGCCCAGCAGCAGAGACAAAGCACAACCACAGACCAAAAACCAGGTGAGAAAACACACACACACACACACACACATATATATATATATATATATATATATATATATATATATATATATATATATAAGGAAAAAGGCACACTTATACTGTTCATACAAATGTAAACTAGATGTTTTTGTAATGCACATCCTGTATTTGTTATGCTAATTATTTAGTGTACAGTCAATGAAAAATATAGGTTTTGTTGTCATTGTATGGATACCAGTATCAAGCGGTAAACTATTGAATTATTTGACAAATATTTTACTTTCAGTTTTACAGTTATGTCCTTGTTGATGTAAAAGAGGAAGAATGAGCCACTCACAGTTATTACATTGAAGTACCAGCTTCCCTTGTTTGTTTTCCTTGCCTTGGTTATTTGTGGAACCCTAACTGCTTTATGCATTGTAATTTTTGATGTTACTTCAGAATCTCATGATTCTCTTTTAACCCATAGAAGCAGTATGAGTCTACATTTTTTCTTTTTTTTTTTGTCTCATTAATCAACAAAGTCAAAGCAACTTGCTATCCTGAGGCCAAAATAGTTTTGGTAGTCTGAAACCTGTCATTCACTAAAGGCTGAATTTAATTATTTTAGACTGATAATTCCATGTCTTGGTCACAGTCTCTTAAAACAGAGTATTTCTACAGAAGTAAATTAAGAATTTATTACATTTATAGGACTAGAAAAGATCTGCTAAAGTTGTTTCTGAAAGATAAGAGCTTAGCTTCTCTCTGTCCATCTCTGCATGTCACGTGCTCTCTATTTTCACTCGCACTTGTTTTTCCACCTCTATCCTGTTAGCTAGAGCAGTCTGCTTGTGCATGGAAGGCGTTCCTCTTTAAACTCGTTCTGTTCTTTTTTTTTTTCCTTTACATCCTCACCTCCTTTCAAATAAATCTCTTATGCCCTCTGCCATCCTCCCCCTTCCCCACTGCTGTCATGCCAGTCGCCAGAACCCAAAGGAAGTGAGTCTCAGCCCACTCCCGTGACCAACAGGGAGCTCCTGGGGTCGCACCTCACAGCCGATAGGTTGGGGGGCTCTGTCCAGGTACTGGGTGTTTGCGCAGTACTGCATGGTTTTAGTGTCTTTCTGTTTCTCATCCTGTCAATTGAGACACTCCTGTTCATTTTTCAGCTGTGAACAATTAAATGGTCTGTTCCTTTCTTCGCCCTTGTCTTACACACATGGCACTTGCACGCCCCTGATAGTTTGGGTCGGGATCTGGTGACTTCAGTGTGAAAATACTGCTTTTAAATGTGTTGTAAGCAAGACAAAATGGATATTTGCTTATGTACATACTTCGGGTTCTTAGGGTTTTTATTTATCCACGAAGTAACTATGTGATTTACACCATGTTACAATTTCAAAATCATGGTGTTATTCCCAAGTATTCCATCTAAAATAGAGTGCAACAGTCTGTTTCTGGAAATAAAAGTCCCATTCATTTTTTTCCATAGTGAAATTCATTTTTAACAGTAACTTGTACACCTTTAAACAGAGACCTGCTGTGAAGTCAGAGGATGTTAATAGATGGTGTATGTTTCTGTTGAAACCATTATTCTGCATTATTTCAACTTGACTTTTAAATGCTCAATAGTGGAATGTTTTGTAAATAACTACATTACCCGTGAATCCAGAAGAGAAATATTCACCAATCAGAGCCATGACAAACAAGCCCAGTAGTGACACTGTGAATGATACTGTCGTGTTTTTGTCTGATTTTCAAATATTTTTTTGCTTCAAATGAAATTTTGTAATGAAATGATACAACTTGAAGCTTGTTGGTTTGGTTCATGGCTTGGAACACTTTTATGAAGAGTTTATGAAATCCCTATTGAAAAAAAATTAATGGGAACAAAACAGGACGGTTGAAAAAGTGGACAGACACTGTTGCTCTCTATTAGGTCATTTTGTGTGTTAGCTTGTGTCATTAGCTAACCAAGCCCTTCCAAACCGTTCCTTCATTTTACTTTTTTCCCCCCTTTCTTTCTTAACTTGACCTGGTTGGTGCTAAACAACTTGATTATGAACAATTTAAGACAAATAAGTGTCCTTTAAGGGATAGTTCACCCAAAAATAAAAATGATCTCATCATTTACTCACCCTCATGCCATCCCAGATGTGTATAACTTTCCTTCTTCTGCTGAACACAAACAAAGATTTTTTTGAAGAATATTTCAGCTCTCTTGATCCTCACAATGCAAGTAAATGGTGACCAGAAATTTGAAGGTCCAAAAAGCACATAAACGCAGCATAAAAGCAATCCATGTGGTTAAATCCATATCTTCAGAAGTGATATGGTAAGTGTGGGTGAGAAACAAATCAATATTTAATTCTTTTTTTTACTATTAAAAAAAGCACCAAGAATGCGAATTGCCAAAAACTCAAGAAGAATGTGGAAGGAACAGTGAAAGTGGAAATTTATAGTAAAAAAGGACTTAAATATTAATCTGTTTCTCGCACACATATAATATATGGCTTCTGAAGACATGGATTTAACCACTTCAGTCATATGGATTACTTTTATGCTGCCTTTATATGCTTTGGGACCTTCAAAGTTTTAGACCCAGTTCACTTGGACCAACAGAGTTGAAATATTCTTCTAAATATTTGTGTTCAGCAGAAGAAAGAAAGTCATACACATCTAGGATGGCATGAGGGTGAGTAAATGACAAGAGAATTTTCTTTTTTGGGTAAAACTGTTCCTTTAATGGGTTAGTAAGCCACAAACATTTGTGATAGAGTTGCAGGAACAATGTTGAATGTGAAATAACAAACAAACAGGGGGAAAAATCTGGCACTGTATACTGTGGTTTTGATATTATAGCTCATCTTAGCCAGTCCATATCCAAAGCACATTGCCTTCAATTAATATTCAGGTTATGAGCTCGACGAATGGAGAAGTGAATACCGATGATCCCACGGCGGGACACTCCAACGCTCCCATTACAGCCCCTGCTGAGGTGGAGGTGGCCGATGATACAAAGTAAGGAACTTTTATGAACTGTAAAAGCACTTTTATAGCATGTATGTCTATGTATTTGTTGCACCAGTTACAGATGGTTGTGCACAATTCTGCAGTATGATCTCATGCTAACATTGTAGGACTTTGTCTTTTATTGTCGAAGTTTAATTGTTTAAATTTGCTTATAAAAAGTATAGTTCCAACTCTTAAATTTTGCAAACTCACACCTGTGACTGCACATTTAAAATCGATAAGGATAATGAACTACTTTGCTTGGTGTTTATTTCTATAATTATTAATACATTTACATTGAACATTGGTGTCTCAAGTCCATGCATTACAGTGATTTTACCATGGGTAAGGGGGTTTTAAGCACTCCACTTTGCATCGTGTCTAATAACACACCTTACCCATGGTACAATCAATGTAACGCACAACCTCTCTTGGCTTATTGCTTCATTTTGTTTAATTTCTATCTAAACTAGACTGTGCATGTCTGGTTTGAGACTGAAGGAAGGAGATTGCAAGGTCATCTTTAACTCCTTTGCTTGTTTCAGGTGCTGTTGTTTTTTCAAGAGGAGGAAGAGGAAAGCACTTCAGCGGCACAAGTGAGAAGGAGCATGTTTGAAACATTCACTGGCGTGTGTAAAGAAAACAAAAATAAAGGACTTGATCTGAAATGTGGAACACCTTCCCTTTCTATCTGTGCTCTGAGTGTTGTGCTCCACCTCAGAACACAAACTCACTGCCTTACTTGTGGCATCCCTTCGGAGAAAACACACATCAGTACTCTGGGCTCTGACACTTTTTGCAAGGAGACAATTCAGTGGAACAGGTAAATATATTTGTACAATGTGGGACATCAGAAGAGACTTAAATGGTCATAAATAAGATGATTTATGTATGTGACTTAAACCCAGATGGACTGTTGGAACTTGTATTTTAGATGACATCCAAAACCATTATTTGAGAACTAAAAGGCAACCACAAGCTCACATTCACACAAACATCTGTTTACAATGACAAACTGGCTGAATGAGTGAGTGGTGTACTCCATGGTGTTTTGTTTTATGGGACCAAGTATCGAGAAATGTGCACCATAATCTAACAACCGATGTAAATTGTCTTTCCCTTTTATTTTTTAATTTTTTTTTTAATTTAAGTTGTTTTCAAAATGTGCTCTCCCTGAGTTGAACAGTTTTACTCATGTTGTAGAATGTGTGATTATTTTTTAACCGCTCGTAGTGTTTTTTTTGTTTTTTTATTATGTTCCTGTCAATGTGGATGATATTGTAGCACAGTGGCTGGTCTCAGGTACTGTGAGAGATGGAGAGAATTATATGGGATCTCTCCTCTCTGAATTGCACTTTTGGGGGGCAAAAAGAAAACCGTCAGGCATTGAAATGAACAGAAATCAACCTAATTAAAGGCAGATATGAGATCATTAAAACAGCAGGCTGGTCTCTTTCAAAGAAACACAATGTGATGCTCTCAGTGATAAGGGGGGTGGGGTGGGGGATAATGTCTTGTGCTTTTTATTTTTTGCATTAGATTAAGTTACCTGGGAAACATAGTTTGTGCCTTTCCAAGTAAAACATTTAACACTAATGTGTCCCACTCTTAAATTCCTATCCAGGTTGAGGTGTCCATGACCCTCTCAGATTGCTTATTCTCTACTGTGTGCTTCATGCCAGTCAAATGAAGTTTGTTGGCATTTCTCAGATTTCTTTTTACTGTTGTAAAGTGTATCATAGCAAACCTCCACAAGATGTGAGTCTATGGGTTTATACGCAGTAACAAAGGTTGCCTGCCTATCAGAGTGAGGATGTGTATTGATTTACATACCTATTAAATGTTGCTTTTCTTCTATGCCTCATAAGATGTTACATTTTGTATGTGCGCACAATCACTGTATTGCGTTTGTTTGTGGTGCGATTATTCTCACCTATCAGCCATTGTGGTTATTTCAACAGTACAGTCAACATCACTTGACATTAACTACAAAACAGTGTCAGTTACAATCAATCACCAGGATGTGGTGCTATAGAACAGATCTGCAAAGCTGCAGGGCAGGTGCCTTAAACTCCCCTTTTATTTCACTAGAAAGACTGTATAATACATTCCCCAAAAGGCATAAAAGCAGGAGGCACACCCTTGTTGCACGCTGGCTTTTTATTAAACTATGTTTTATTGTATAGTGTGAGAACAAACTGAATATTTTTATCCAATTGACAATTTTACATCTCGTACATAACAGTTCTGAAGAGCCAGCAAGTCATTGAGATTATTCAATTATTAACATCTTCAAAACAGACTGTCAAGAAACATGAATGGGCTGTTTTTAGAGAGAAGGTTGTACAGTGGTATTAAAGGAAAGCTCTGGGTTCAATACAAGTTAAGCTCAGTCGACAGCATTTGTGGCATAATGTTGATTACTGCAAAAAAAAAAAAAAAAAAAAAGTTTAACTTGAACCACCTTATCTTTAAAATAAGCAAAAATCTGGGCTTACAGTGAGGTATTTATAATGGAAGTGAATGGTGCCAATCCGTAAAAGTCAAAATACTCACCGTTTTGATAGAGGCAAGACGTAAACAATATGCGTGTAAACATGATTTTACTGTAATAAAATTGCTTACTAACCTTTGTATAACGTTATTGCCAATTTTACAACTTCATTGCCATTAAGATGTAATGTCAACAAACCCTAAAATGACTAAAAATGACGATTTAAACAATTTAAATTAGACATGAGTTTTAACAGAAGGATTAATGTAAATGATTTTATAAAATGATAAACTTCACATTTCTGCCTTTAAACCCTCCAAAAATTGTCCACCTAACTGTAACCTCGATTTTTGCTTTTTTACAGAAAAGGAGGGGAGAGTAAATTGTTTTTTTTTTTTTTTTTTTTTGGTGGTGGTGGTGGTGGTGGTAATAAACATTATGACACAAATGCTGTTGACTGAGCTTAAATTGTATTGAACCTGGAATATTCCTTTAATGTTGTGTAGTGGTGACTATTAGCTGTACGTAATCTAAGTTAACCATTCTACTTAAGAGATGTTAAAATCTGGATGATCAGGCAAATATCAGCTTTTTTATTAGATAAACAGACAAATCACACACTGTGCATTTGACTTTCACATTTTTCTTTTTATGCTGCTTATAGAACAGAACCATGATGCAAGAGAATCACTGCCTTATATCCACCAAAGTGTCCATGTGAAAAGACAATATTGCGCTATTAATTCAAATTAAATATTAAGTGTAATGGTTCCAAGTTGGATGTGAAATGAAGTCATTCCACTGATTGGCATATTAGAGTCACGTTAGAAAATAATTTCCTTTAAGTCCCCATGCTTCTGCATATTGCCACACATTTTCCCCATGCGTCCGTCCTTGTCGTTCTATCATTAGAAGTTTTACTCTACCTGATACACATTACATTATATTATGACTGGGTAAAAATAAAAACATTTCGAGGCACTGCGCTCTTCATTTGAACGAACTCTATCAATTCTAAAATCCCAAGATCAATCTTTTACTAAATGCTGCACAACACTCTACAATGCAAGTAAATCACTCGCATATGAGACCAAATTTCACGCTATTTGACTAAAAATGACAGTGATTAGCCACTGGCTGGTAAACGTTCAGATTTCACTCACCAGTGTTTGAGTAGTAAATCTGCAAAGTTCAGCATCCTTTCACTGCGTGTTGGGAGTATAAGTTTGATTTGACTCATGTTTTGTGTCCAAAGACGAGATCCACACAATCCATTTGTCATTGAATAATGTCTCTTTTAATACACATTCTGTTCTTTATATTCAATTGTTGATCAACAACAGCAAAACATGAACATTTATTTCTTATCAAGAATAGCACGGGCAAGGTTAAGTAGCCATTCGAGTCCTCTTTCGTTAATATGCACTCATTTACTGAGGCTCTTTACAGAACTGCTGGTTTTCTTAAAGTGACAGTACCGATTTTTAGCACGTGTTCTACAAATCAATGTAAATACTTTTTAATCTGTATAATCATGATGCAATAAACATGTAACAATTTAGCAATATATCATATTTTTTGATAGAATCTAGTTTTTATGAAAAGCTAAAATGTGACCAAAATGATGAAAAACATATAAAATATAATTTGTAAAATTCATATTTTCGTAATGTACTTAGAAGGCCTGAACAGCGTCAGCTGGGAGAGAATTTCTTTCATTTGTAAGCAAAATGGACATTATAACTTATATATATACCCATATGAATCGATATCGAATCAGAATCTGAATCAAATTCAATTGAGAGCTTATGAATCGGAATCAAATCAGGAAATCTGTAGCAGCGGCCAGCACTATATTGTTATATTATATCGAATTATATTCTAAAATTGTATGATGAATTAGAAAAGAATGCAAATCAGAAGCATTTTCACTTGTTGCCTGTGACTTTTGGACCTCACATACAGTCTGTTTACTGTATGTGAGGGGCACATTGCATGACAAATAAAGGTAGCCTACTTGCCAGTATTGTAGCTCAGATATCACCTGTCTTTCTGTACATGACCTTTACAACGCAAAGTCTCTAAAACAGCGAGAACACAAACTAACAAGTTACTCATTCAGAGTATCTGAAAGAACAATGCCATTCTCAAACTGATCAAGTGACAACGAATCAGCGTAGAATCTGCTTGGATGAGGGCGGGGCTTAAGCACGTCATCACAACACAATAACAAGACGCTTGACCACACCAGATTTATTTACACTACAAATCTCCAACATAGACCGCGCGGTGCATGATATTTACAATTGTAAGGTAAATATCACCTTACCGGTGTAAGGCTGGATCTATGGAAGTGAAAGGTAAGATAGATTTTCATTTCGCGCCTCCTCCGTCGTGACTCATTTACCAAGTCAGCTGACTTTGGGTCAAACCCTGAGGAACTGACTCAAGCGAAAATGATGGACCGAGCCTTGAACTTCACACAAGACTTTTTCTTCTTGTCATGAGGAAGCCGGTGCTGGAAAGGACGAGATGCTGAAGCGGATACACAAAGATATGCACATTTTAACGACTGGCAATTGATTGTATTGTTGTATCATGTCGGACGCTTCCGAAAACTCGTTACCCGCTTTGAAACGGTTGAGTTATGCGGTGGGCCACTTTCTCAACGACCTGTGTGCCTCTATGTGGTTTACATACCTGCTGGTGTTTTATCACTCAGTGTTGGGCTTTCAGAACGCGAATGCCGGTGTGTTGTTGCTGGTGGGGCAGATAGCAGATGGAGTGTGTACACCGCTTATCGGCTACGAGTCTGACAGGACACCCGGCTGTGGCTCTTATGGAAAGAGAAAGACGTGGCATTTAGTCGGTGAGTCACCTAGAACTTAAGATGTATCTAATGCATATTAAATGTCAATGCATTTTCACCTGTTCTATATGTCTTCCCCCACATAGGAACCTTTAGCGTTTTGCTGTCCTTCCCATTTGTATTTAACCAGTGCCTGGGCTGTGATCTGAACACTCCACAGTGGGTCAGTCTCACCTACTTCACCCCCTTCATTGTGATCTTCCAGTTTGGATGGGCAGCCACCCAGATTTCCCATCTGTCCCTCATTCCAGAGCTGGTGTCCTGTGAGCATGAAAAAGTGGAGCTCACTGCATACAGGTAAACTCATGCAGCATCATGTAATGATCAACCAGTCTCATGATGGATGTGCATGGAGGACTTTGCCTGGGCTTAGACCGCTATATCTTGGCTTTTAAATGTATTTGGGATTGTATCCTTCAGGTATGCCTTCACAGTTATAGCCAACATCACAGTGTATGCAGTGGCCTGGCTGATGTTTCATTTTCAAGGGGATGACCCCACCATTACAGACAACCTCGGCCCTGCTGACATAGCTGTTTTCAGAGTGAGTGCTGCTAAATAATTTTTTTTTTTTTAACAAACTGAAGGTTTAGTAATTTAAAGCAGTCTTGCCAACCTTTTTTTGCTGTTAGTACCCCTACAGCTCCATCAGTAAGGCTCAAGTACCCCTTCAAAAGCTAAATAGCATTTATATTTATATATATATATATATATATATATATATATATATACTGATGAGCCAAAACATAATGACCACTCACAGGTGGAGCGATTAACATTTCTCCTAACAAGACCACATGTCAAGGTCTGGGTAGATTAGATGGTAAGTGAACAATCAGTTCTCGTAGTCAGCGTGTTGAATGCAGGAGTAAAGACCTGAATGACGTTGACAAGGGCCAAATTGTTCTGGGTCAGAGCATCTCTGAAACGGCAAGGCTTGTGGAGTGCTCCCGGACAGCAGTGGTGAGTACTTACTGACAGTGGTCCGAAGAGGGACAAACCACAAACCGGCGACAGGGTGTTGGGCGCCCAAGACTATCCCATCTGGTCCGAACCGACAGAAAGTCTACTGTGTCACAAGTCACAGAAAATGTTAATGATGGTTAAGGGAGGAATGTGTCACAACACACAGTGCATCGCACCCTGCTGTGTATGGGGCTACGTAGCCTCAAACCGGTCAGAGTGCTCATGATAACCCCTGTCCACTGTCAAAAATGCCTACAATGTGCACGCGAGCATCGGAACTGGACCTTGGAGCAGTGGAAGAAGGTCGCCTGGTCCGATGAGTCCTGTTTTCTTTACATCACGTGGACGGCCGTGTACATGTGCACCAATTACCGGGGGAAGTGATGGCCCCAAGATGCACTATGGGAAGATGACAAGCCAGTGGAGGGAGTGTGATGCTCTGGGTAATGTTCTGTTGGGAAACCCTGGGTCCGGCCATTCATGTGGACATCAGTTTGACACGTGCCACCTACCTAAACATTGTTGCAGACCAGGTACACGCCTTCATGGCAGTGGTATTCCCTGATGGCATTTGCCTCTTTCAGCAGGATAAACCGGCCGGCCACACTGCATACATTGGTCAGGAATGGTTTGAGGAACATGATGAATAGTTCAAGGTGTTGTCCTGGCCTCCAAATTCCCCAGATCTCAATCCGATATGCATGCTGTATTGGCAGCATCAGAGGACCAACAGCATATTAGGTCATAATGTTTTGGCTCATCTGTGTATATACTATATACGTATATACTGTATAAGTCATGTATGAGTTTTTAATAATCAACAAAAACAAAACCAGGCTAAATGAGCCGTGAAATGCATGTAGGCCATGCTATATACTACACATATTTTTAGGCCTGCATGTTTATTGTTTACATGTACAATTTGTACTATTTACAAGTCTTTTCTAGGAATGGGCATTTTGAGTATTTTTGTAGTCACACATAAAAAACAAGTAATCGATTACTTGAAATTTAGAATTTAAGTTCAACCTTCAACCTTTGAACATGCTTTTCTTATGAAAAAATGAGCACTATGCATAAACAACAAGATATAGATTCAAAAATGAAAAAACAAAACAAAAAACATTGTCACTCACACAGATAGAAGCATACATTCTTCTGAACAAGTCTTCTGATGCTATATAATCACTTTAAATAAGGGTTTCTCAGACTTTTTTTAACCAAGGACTTCTTTCATAACCCAAATTGTTTGCGGACCCCCGTCCCACCACCACCATCACAACAAATATTATATTATTTACTAAAAGTATAAAAATGATCTTAGTGCTTGCAGAAGAGCCAAGCACTGCTGTCCTGTTATGTGAGGCTTCTGTGTGCAAATTGTTTCAATTACATTTACTGTGATTGTACAGCAATTTACAAGTGAGGAATACAGCACAAGCGGTTCATATTAAAGAGCACATAAACACCATAAAATGAAGTTAGGGAGACAGTTAGTTGCTCAGTTTTTTCGTAAATTATTATAATTTCCTCCTAGTCAAAGCATGAGTTTATACATGAGTAAAGCACCATATTCTTCTGAAGAAAATAAAGAGTTGTGGATTGATTAATTAGCGTTTTTCATAAACATTAATACCACACCTAAATATTTATAATAATTAAACAACAGTAATGATACAAATAACACTGTTTAATCATTATTTATGGCGTCAAATTATTGTCATTGTTAACAGTAACTTTTTACCTTTCTGCAAATAAAAGGAAAGGGAAAATAAAAACCCTCATAAGGGCTCTCTCTTCCATTCAGCAGCAAGTGTGACACAATTTATGTTTACTTGAATGACACTTACTGAAATGAAAATTATATATACTACATAAGTACAATGAAATGACCAAACATTGGCCACTCTTAGACAGATGGTATGGTTAAAGTAAGGGTCAATGTGTCAGGAAATACATTATCGCATTTGACGTGAAGCTGGATTGCGTCAGTTGTCATATTATAGCTACTAACTTATATCACAGTGGCATACTTTATCTAGCAAGATGAATTAAAATAAGTACATTTATATACTGTACAGTCGGAAATGGGGACCTTGATAAGCCAGTGCTGGTCAGCTATTTCTTGTGAATATTCACCCTGATTGTGGTCGATATTACTTAAAATACACATTGTTTAATCTTTTCTCCTTTTTACTGGATAAAGCAACAGCTCCGTGTCTCAGTGTGTGATGGATATTGCCCAATGTCATCTGCAGAAACTCCTGTAAATAAGGCGTGTGAAAAGTAATTTCCCCCAGTCATCTTGAAGCCAGATTCATTCACCAATCAGAGAAGTCGCGGTTTCCAGGGAAATTAGCTGTTTTTTTTTTCCCACGCTTAAATTTGCGGTCCAGAATCTACAATTTTTTATATACTGTATATAGGCTGTTTGAATATATTGTTCAAAACTTCTATTATGGGACTTCCTGGTAAAATAAAGGTAAAAATAAAATAAAAAATGTGTCGTATTTTTATACTAGCTATATATTGAATAGTTTTTTTTTATTGCTTATTAGGTGATTACATTCACTATGTTCACAATTCGGGGATTTTTCACGGACAGCAAGATTTAGGTGAGAGAAGCAGTTTCAAAGGCACAAAGGAAAATCTAATTGCATTATGCAAGTAGTATTTTTAAAAGTCAAATATTTAAAGCTGAACGAGTACTCGATTAATCTGTTACTTGTGCACATCCCTAGTATTTACTTTGATATGTAGAACAAATGCTAAAACGGTACTGTCTCTTTAAGAAATCCAGCAGTTCCACATTTTGGTTTGGTTGAAATAATTTTAAAGCCCAAAGTATACTCCGGTTGTCCGCATGCGGCCTAGATTTTCTTGACACGCGCACAGTCCTCGTCTGTGCACATCTGTGCTAAAAGAGTATCACAAAGCAGTCATAGTGTGATACATTGAAAGCGTTCATATTCGCACGCTGTCAAAAGAGTATACTTTGAAACGCAACGTGGTCAACCGGACGCAATCCGATCCGGAAAGCAGAAAAGCAAAGTATACCTGGGCCTTAACAGAGTGGAGTGGCATGGCTTCATTATTATTATTAAATGTTTAGTTTTTGTTGTTTTTGATCAACAACTGACTGTAAAGAACAGAGAGGGCATTAAAAGAGTCATTATCAATGATGTGGATTTTACTCTCAACATGCAGTGAAAAGATCTTGGTGCTAAACTTTGCATATTAAAGAATCGATCTTGGGATTCTAAGAATGGATATCGAGACTCTTTAGAACACAGTGGGTGAATTTTTGAAGAATATTTTGGCCACTCATTTATGCTAATGTGAGTGAATGAGGACTGGGGATGTCAAGCACCAAAATAAAACAAAAAATCACCATAAAGTATCATAAAATGGGTCCCTGCAACTCGTGCAATATTCGTCTAAAGTCATTTTCGGTTAACTTTATGGTTAAGTAAGCTGCAAAAAAGTCCTCAATGATGTGGTGTGAGAAACCGATGTGTATATACACTGATCAGCCACAACATTAAAACCAGCTGCCTAATATCGTGTAGGTCCCCCTCGTGCCGCGAAAACAGCTCTGACCCGATCTGCCCGATTCCAGCCTTGCTGAAGCACCCCCAGATCTTTACCAATCCTCCATCTGGTCATCTAATGGTTAGACGGAGACCTGGAGAGGCCTTCAAGCCACAGTGTCTCGCACCCACTGTGAAATTTGCTGGATCGGTGATGATTTGGGTGTGCTTCAGCAAGGCTGGAATCGGGCAGATTCGTCTTTGAGAAGGATGCATGGATCAAGCGATGTACAAGGTTATCCTGGAAGAAAACTTGTTTCCTTCTGCTATGACAATGTTCCTGAGGATTGGTTTTTCCAACAGGACAATGCTCCATGCCACACAGCCAGGTCAATGAAGGTGTGGATGGAGGACCACCGGATAAAGACCCTGTCATGGCCAGCCCAATCTCCAGACCTGAACCCCATTGAAAACCTCTGGAATGTGATCAAGAGGAAGATGGATGACCACAAGCCATCAAAAAAAGCCAAGCTGCTTGAATTTTTGCACCAGGAGTGGCATAAAGTTACCCAACAGCAATGTGAAAAACTGGTAGAGAGCATGCCAAGACGCAAGAAAGCTGTGATTGAAAATCAGGGTTATTCTACCAAATACTGATTTCTGAACTCTTCCCAAGTTAAAACATTAGTATTGTGTTGTTTAAAAATGAATATGAACTTGTTTTCTTTGCTTTATTCGAGGTCTGAAAATACTGCATCTTTTTTATTTTAACAAGTTGACATTTTCTGCAAATAAATGCTCTAAATGACAATATTTTTATTTGGAATTTGGGAGAAATGTTGTCAGTACTTTATATAATAAAACAAAAATTTTACACAAGCACATACACTGGCGGCCAAAAGTTTGGAATAATGAACAGATTTTGCTGTTTCGAAAGGAAATTGATAATTTAATTCACCAAAGTGGCATTCAGCTGATCACAAAATATAGTCAGGACATTACTGATGTAAAAAACAGCACCATCACTATTTGAAAAAAAGTCATTTTTGATCAAATCTAGACAGGCCCCATTTCCAGCAGCCATCACTCCAGCACCTTATCCTTGAGTAATCATGCTAAATTGGTACTAGAAAATCACTTGCCATTATATCAATCACTGCTGAAAGCTATTTGGTTCATTAAATGAAGCTTTACTTTCTCGTTGTCTCGTTTCGAAGGCTGCGTCCTCCGGAGGTCGCATTTGTCGGCCGCATACGTCATTGAGGCTGTCTTGTTTCAGAAAAGTGAGTAGGACACTGAATGCAACCTTCTTTCATGGGAATTTGGAGGATGCAAGAGGTGTATCCTTCGTGGGCACTCACAACCCACAATTCTTTGCTTCAATGGAAATTAACATAATTTGTCTAAATAAAATGACGCCAATGTGCTCAATATGATGTTCAAATGTAAGTAATGTTCATTCCCAAGTTGAAGTACCTCAGTAGATGGGTGTAGAGTATATACTATGTATAATTATAGTAAAATATTAATAAAATAAAGTATTATAGACTAAAAGTACACCTGTAAAATCTATTTTCTTTTCTCTCTACATCATTATAACTCTCCTCATACATTCCCTTCCAAAGGGACTTTGTTCCCTTCTCACTGAAAGCGCTTGTGCTTGTTAAAGAGTGGCTTACTGTCATCGCAACCATGTTACTTTACGTTTCTGTTTGTCCTATGAAGGCCATCTCGTTTAAACAAGGCTTGTTTAAAGGAGGACACTCGGTATACTGCAGCCTTCAAAGGACGCATCCTACCTAGTGCGCAGCCTTCAGACGAGACGCAGCCATTGTCTTTGTTTTTTTGAGTTGCCACAGTATGCAGTAGACTGGCATGTCTTAAGGTCAATATTAGGTCAAAAATGGCAAAAAAGAAACAGCTTTCTTTAGAAACTCATCAGTCAATCATTGTTTTGAAGAATGAAGGCTATACAATTCTTGAAATTGCCAAAAAAAAAAAACAGAAGATTTCATACAAAGATGTACACTACAGTCTTCTAAGACAAAGGACAACTGGCTCTAACAGGGACCGAAAGAGATGTGGAAGGCCCAGATGTACAACTAAACGAGAGGATAAGTACATCAGAGTCTCTAGTTTGAGAAATAGACGTCTCACATGTCCTCAGCTGACAGCTTCATTGAATTCTACCCGCTCAACACCAGTTTCATGTACAACAGTAAAGAGAAGTCTCAGGGGTGCAGACCTTATGGGAAGAATTGCAAAGAAAAAGCCACTTTTGAAACAGGAAAACAAAAAGAAAAGGTTAGAGTGGGCAAAGAAACACAGACATTGGACAACAGATAATTGGAAAAGAGTGTTATGAATCTTAACCCCATTGAGCTTTTGTGGGATCAGCTAGACTGTAAGGTCTGTGAGAAGTGCCCGACAAGACAGCCACATGTATGGCAAGTGCTACAGGAAGTGTGGGGTGAAATGACACCTGAGTATCTGGACAAACTGACAGCTAGAATGCCAAGGATCTGCAAAGCTGTCATTACTGCATGTGGAGGATTTTTTTAAAGAGAACTCTTTGAAGTAGTTCAAGTTTTTCAAATTGTAATAGTAATTTTTCATGTTATTAATGTCCTGACTATACATTGTGATCAGTTGAATGCCACTTTGGTGAATAAAAGTACCAATTTCTTTCTATAAGAGCAAAATCTGTACATTATTCCAAACTTTTGGCCGCTAGTGTACCTATTAATAGTAAATCCAGAGAAACTATTATATATATATATATATATATATATATATATATATATATGACACACACACACTGATCAGCCACAACATTAAAACCACTGACAGGTGAATAACATTGATTATATCGTTACAATGGCACCTGTCAAGGGGTGGAATATATTAGGCAGCAAGTGAACAGTTAGTTCTTGAATTTCATGTGTTGGAAGCAGGAAAAATGGGCAAGCGTAAGGATCTGAGCAACTTTGACAAGGGCCAAATTGTGATGGCTAGATGACTGGGTCAGAGCATCCCCAAAATGGCATGTCTTGTGGGGTGTTCTTGGTATGCAGTGGTTAGTACCTACCAAAAGTGGTCCAAGGAAGGACAACCGGTGAACCGGCGACAGGGTCACGGGCGCCCAAGGCTCATTGATGCACGTGGGGAGCGAAGGCTAGCCTGTCTGGTCTGATCCCACAGAAGAGCTACTGTAGCACAAATTGCTGAAAAATGTAATGCTGGCCATAATAGAAAGGTGTCAGAACACAGTGCATCGCAGCTTGCTGCGTATGGGGCTGCGTAGCCGCAGACCGGTCAGAGTGCCCATGCTGACCCCTGTCCACCACCGAAAGTGCCTACAATGGGCACGTGAGCATCAGAACTGGACCATGGAGCAATGGAAGAAGGTGGCCTGGTCTGATGAATCACATTTTCTTTTAGGTCATGTGGATGGCTGGGTACGTGTGCGTCGTTTACCTGGGGAAGAGATGGCAGCAGGATGCACTATGGGAAGAAGGCAGCCCAGTGGAGGCAGTGTGATGCTCTGTAATGTAATGTTCTGCTGGGAAACCTTGGGTCCTGGAATTCATGTGGATGTTACTTTGACACATACAACCTACCTAAAATTGTTGCAGACCATGTGCACCCCTTAATGGCAACGGTATTCCCTGATGGTAGTGGCCTCTTTCAGCAGATTAATGCACCCTGCCACACTGCAAAATTGTTCAGGAATGGTTTGGGGAACATGACAAAGAGTTCAAGGTGTTGACTTGGCCTCCAAATTCCCCAGATCTCAATCCAATTGAGCATCTATGGGATGTGCTGGACCAACAAGTCCGATCCATGGAGACCCCACCTCACAGGACTTAAAGGATCTGCTGCTAACGTCTTGGTGCCAGATACCACAGGACAACTTCAGAGGTCTTGTGGAGTCCATGCCTCGAATGGTCAGAGCTGTTTTGGCGGCACGAGGGGGACCTACACGATATTAGGCAGGTGGTTTTAATGTTGTGGCTGATCGGTGTGTATATATATATATATATATATATATGTTTTTCAATTGCTTCACCTTTAATTTGGTAAAAGTGCCATTTGTTTTGCTTTTATTGTGCTGAATTGAACCTCTGATCATTTCATCATTCATTTTAAACAATACTTCACTTGTGACCCAATGAAATAAAAATAGGTTTAAATAGATTTGTTTCATTAATGTCTTTTAGCTTTGAGGCCATCTACGTCTTAATACAGTGCATCCGGAAAGTATTCACAGCGCTTCACTTTTTCCACATTTTGTTATGTTACAGCCTTATTTCAAAATGGATTAAATTCATTATTTTCCTCAAAATTCTACAAACAATACCCCATAATGACAACGTGAAAGAAGTTTGTTTGAAATCTTTGCAAATTTATTAAAAATAAAAAACTGAAAAAAAAAATCACATGTACATAAGTATTCACAGCCTTTGCTCAATACTTTGTTGAAGCACCTTTGGCACCAATTACAAATACTCAAGTCTTTTTGAGTATGAAGGTTACTGATCAGAAGGTCGGGGGTTCAAGCCCCAGCACCACCAAGATGCCACTGTTGGGCCCTTGAGCAAGGCCCTTAACCCTATCTGCTCCAGGGGCGCCGTATCATGGCTGACCCTGCACTCTGACCCCAGCCTAGCTGGGATATGTGAAAAAGAAGAATTTCACCATATATGTGCAAATGTATAATGTGTGATAAATAAAGAAAATTATTATTATTATATTATTATAATTATGCTACAAGCTTGGCACACCTATTTTTGGGCAGTTTCTCTCATTCTTCTTTGCAGGACCTCTCAAGCTCCATCAGGTTGGATGGGGAGCATCGGTGCACAGCCATTTTCAGATCTCTCCAGAGATGTTCAATCGGGTTCCAGTCTGGGCTCTGGCTGGGCCACTCAAGGACATTCACAGAGTAGTCCCGTAGCCACTCCTTTGTTATCTTGGCTGTATGCTTAGGGTCGTTGTCCTGTTGGAAGATGACCCTTCGCCCCAGTCTGAGGTCCAGAGCGCTCTGGAGCAGTTTTTCATCAAGGATGTCTCTGTACATTGCTGCATTCATCTTTCCCTCGATCCTGACTAGTCTCCCAGTTCCTGCCGCTGAAAAACATCCCCACAGCACGATGCTGCCACCACCATGCTTCACTGTAGGGATGGTATTGGACAGATGATGAGCGGTGCCTGGTTTCCTCCAGACATGATGCTTGCCATTAAGGCCAAAGAGTTCAATCTTTGTTTCTCATGGTCTGAGAGTCCTTCAGGTGCCTTTTGGCAAACTCCAGGCAGGCTGTCATGTGCCTTTTACTGAGGAGTGGCTTCCGTCTGGCCACTCTACCATACAGGCCTGATTGGTGGAGTGCTGCGGAGATGGTTGTTCTTCTGGAAGGTTCTCCTCTCTCCACAGAGAAATGCTGGAGCTCTGTCAGAGTGACCATCGGGTTCTTGGTCACCTCCCTGACTAAGGCCCTTCTCCCCCGATCGCTCAGTTTGGCCGGGCGGCCAGCTCTAGGAAGAGTCCTGGTGGTTCCAAACTTCTTCCATTTACAGATGATGGAGGCCATTGTGCTCATTGGGAGCTTCAATGCTACAGACATTTTTCTGTACCCTTCCCCAGATCTGTGCCTCGATACAATCCTGTCTCAGAGGTCTACAGACAATTCCTTGGACTTCATGGCTTGGTTTGTGCTCTGACATGCACTGTTAACTGTGGGACCTTATATAGACAGGTGTGTGCCTTTCCAAATCATGTCCAATCAACTGAATTTACCACAGGTGGACTCCAATCAAGTTGTAGAAACATCTCAAGGATGATCAGTGGAAACAGGATGCACCTGAGCTCAATTTTGAGTGCCATGGCAAAGGCTGTAAATACTTATGTACATGTGATTTTTTTTTTATTTTTTTTTTTTTAACAAATTTGCAAAGATTTCAAACAAACTTCTTTCACGTTGTTATTATGGGGTATTGTTTGTAGAATTTTGAGGAAAATAATGAATTTAATCCATTTTGGAATAAGGCCATAACATAACAAAATGTGGAAAAAGTGAAGCGCTGTGAATACTTTCCAGATGCACTGTATACTTCTTAAAGTTGACAAAAACAAGTGTATATACATTTAAAGCTAGAGTATGCAATTTATACCAGAAGCATTTTTTGTTATACTGGTTGAAAGTCTCTTTGCATCCTGACAGCAATCAATAAATTAAGTGCCCTGATACCAAAAAAAAAAAAAAAAAAAAAAAAATCCATTATCTGTGGCAGTTACAGGCCGGTAAAAGGCCCATCCAATCATTTAATTTGGCCCAAATGCAATGATTGGATGGCCTACCTGTCTAACTACGTACCTGCCTACCTCTGCGCACTCTGCCCATGTACTCAATGGCGTAAGTTGGGGGCGGGACTATCTGACTGTTTGAACAGCTGCAGGCAAGGGGTGTATTCAGAAAGCTGATTTAAAAACAACGTTTATTTTTGCAATTCCGTTCGGTGGCGCTAGTGTCGCAGAAATTACATACTCCAGCTTTAAAGGAATAGTCCACCCAAAAATTATAATTCTGTTATAATTTTTTCACCCTTATGACTTTTCAAACTAGTTTGTCTGTCTTCTGCGGAACACAAAGATATTTTCATAGATCTATTATGTGTTATATCCATACAATGCAAGTCAATGGGGTTCAACACTTCCAAGCTCCAAAAAGGACATAAAGGCAGCATAAAGGTATTTCACATGACTTGAGTGGTTTATTCAATGTCTTTTCAAATGATACGATTGGTTTTGGGGTGAGAAACAGACCAAAATGTAACTCCTTTTTTTTTACTATTAATGTTGACATCAGCATTGTCTTTAAATTGTCATGACAGAAGCTTGATTACACTTCCTTGCACTTGATGCGTGCACAGAGCATTGTACACTTGGAAGTTCTAAAAATTTGTATCAAATTAACTACGATATGCCGATTAATTAATATAATTAATTGCATGTATCAATATTTGCCAGGAAAGGCCACCCAAATTAAAATAATTCAATAAATAAATGTAAATAATCATATTTAAATAATTCTAAATATAATATTTATATAAAAAAAAGAAACGTCCTCTCACATTCAACTGCTTTTATTTTCAGCAAACTTAACATGTGTAAATATTTGTATGAACAGAAAAAGTTTCAACAACTAAGACATAAACTGAACAAGTTTCACAGACATGTGACTAACAGAAATGGAATAATGTGTCCCTGAACACAGTCAAAAGTAACAGTCAGTATCTGGTGTGGCCACCAGCTGCATTAAGTACTGCAGTGCATCTCCTCCTCATGGACTGCACCAGATTTACCCCTCTCTTTCACCAAGGCACTTGCAAGTTCCCGGACATTTCTGGGGGGAATGGCCCTAGCCTCACCCTCCAATACAACAGGTCCCAGACGTGCTCAATGGAATTGAGATCCGGGCTCTTCGCTGGCCATGGCAGAACACTGACATTCCTGTCTTGCAGGAAATCACACACAGAACGAGCAGTATGGCTGGTGGCATTGTCATGCTGGAGGGTCATGTCAGGATGAGCCTGCAGGAAGGGTACCACAAGAGGGAGGAGGATGTGTTCCCTGTAACGCACAGCGTTGAGATTGCCTGCAATGACAACAAGCTCAGTCCGATGATGCTGTGACACAGTGCCCCAGACAATGACGGACCCTCCACCTCCAAATCAATCCCGCTCCAGAGTACAGGCCTTGGTGTAAGGCTCATTCCTTTGACGATAAACGTGAGTCTGACCATCACCCCTGGTGAGACAAAACCACGACTCGTCAGTGAAGAGCACTTTTTGCCAGTCCTGTCTGGTCCAGCGAAGGTGGGTTTTTGCCCATAGGTGACGTTGTTGCTGGTGATGTCTGGTAAGGACCTGCCTTACAACAGGCCTAGAAGCCCTCAGTCCAGCCTCTCTCAGCCTCTTGCGGACAGTCTGATCACTGATGGAGGGATTGTGCATTCCTGGTGTAACTCGGGCAGTTGTTGTTGCCATCCTGTACCTGTCCCGCAGGTGTGATTTTCAGATGTACCAATCCTGTGCAGGTGTTGTTACACATGGTCTACCACTGCGAGGACGATCAGCTGTCCTTCCTGTCTCCCTGTAGCACTGTCTTAGACATCTCATAGTACGGACATTGCAATTTATTGCCCTGGCTTCAACTGCAATCCTCATGCCTCCATGCAGCATGCCTAAGGCACGTTCACGCAGATGAGCAGGGACCCTGGACATCTTTCTTTTGGTGTTTTTCAGAGTCAGTAGAAAGGTCTCTTCAGTGTCCTAAGTTTTTATAACTGTGACCTTAATTGCCTACCCTCTGTAAGCTGTTAGTGTCCTAACGACCGTTCCACAAGTGCATGTTCATTAATTATGGTTCATTGAACAAGCATGGAAAACATTGTTTAAACCCTTCACAATAAAGATCTGTAAAGTTATTTGGATTTTTACAAAATTATCTTTAATATACAGTGTCCTGAAAAAGGGACATTTCTTTTTTTGCTGAGTTTATTTATTTAGTTTTATATAATATTCATTATTGCGGTGCGGGGGCACGATTAATTGCGTTATTTTTATTGTTTTATGCAAATAATTAATCGCACTTAACACGTTAAATCAACAGCCCTAATATAAACACATTATACATTTAATAAATATTTTGTTTGATATGTATGTTTGAGACTGCATAAGGGTGAGAAAAGATTGGGAGAATTTTTTTAACCATTGTCAAAAAATGTCCACCTGCTAGTCCTTTAAAAAAGTGGGGAAGCCATTTTTCAGGAATTTTGGTGGTTTCGAAGAGGGTGGGGTTTGCTTCTGTCTCGATCAATGCCTTTGTACTCACTTTTTGCTGCATGTAATCAAGAGCTTATGGTTGGCAACTGTTTCCATCCTTCTCCTATTGAGGTTTACCTAGCAGGCTGTAGCATCTAGGTCTTGTGAAACCTAATGGGACAGTTCTGATTGCTGTAGATGGTAATATGTTATCTCTTCACACAGAATTTAAGTCTCATAGTGGTGGGCATTGGAGCACTGTTCTCGCTGCTGTTTCACCTGGGCACACAGGAAAAGGGAGCATGTCCCAGTCAGGAGGAGGATGGGTCCAGTCCTGGGGAACGCCAACCTCTTCTCAACAGCTCCACTGTGGCCCCTCCCACCAATCTGCTGCAGTGGCAGCATTGGCTAAGACAGCCATCATTCTACCAGGTTAGCATACATTTAACTGTTACTTTTCAGTAGCATGTCATTTAATGTTCTGCTTGTCTAAGCTTATCTGCATAGTGTATTGAAGCTATCACTAAATCACTGTGGTTTGCCAGAGCTAATGTTAACAAAGTAATAAAATGTCTATTGTAACTGGCTGTCAGAACCCACTTTTGAAGTTAATATATCTCATGTATTTTTTTACACCCTGTACCGTTATTAGGTGGCTGTGCTTTACATGTCTACCAGACTGATAGTGAACCTGTCACAAACATACATTTCCATGTACCTCACTTATACACTACTGCTGCCAAAGGTAAGACAGCTACAGACCTTTATTCAGAGTAGCGTCATTTTTAATTTTTGAAGTGAATAAAAAACGAGGCTGCGAGGTATAGATGGCAAGCACTGCATGAAGCTGTATAAATGTCCAACAAACTTTCTATCTACAACTTTTTGTGTGAACTGAATGGTATTTTTTTTCCATGTTTTGTCAGTTGAATGATCAACACCAATTTAAACAACAGTACAAACCCATTGAAGAGACTGTATTTCTACTCCTCACAGTCTCCCTTTTACACCCATCAAAAATTAAATAAGGTGCTACTCTTAATAATGTCCATAGAGATACTCCACTGTATATACAGTTCAACAACAGATAAAAATTTATAAAAATTATTGTTCTTCACAGTGATCTCTATTTCCTCTTCTGTCTTGCAGAAGTACATAGCCACTATTCCCTTGGTCATGTATGTGAGTGGCTTTGCTTCCTCATTTATCATGAAGCCTCTTAGCAAACTGATAGGGAAATGCGTAAGTATGACTTTGCATTTGTCTCACTCATTTAGCTTTCCCTCAACTCTTACATTGCTTGAGGAGCCTAATAATGTATTCAGAGATGCAATCATTTATATACAAATGGAGCACCCTGGTGTTGACTACTCGACTTACCTTCTTTAAGGTATACTTCACCCAAAACTAAATATTGACATCATTAACTCACCCTCACGTTGTACCAAATCCATATATATGCCTTTATTTCCATTGTGGGACACAAAAGGTGATTATAATTATTATTTTGGCATGTCATAAAATATCATTGTTGATCGGTGTTATTTTATCGATACGTTTTTGAGGCATCGGTATATTAACATCAGCTGATATTTCATTTAGAAGCCCAATTTGCGTGATTTCCAATTCACTGTCATGTGACCTTCTGTTTAATGTAGTCTGGCGTAATAGCATTGGGAGACCACATATATAAATATTTATATATATAAAATTTAACTGAAGTCGGTTGCGGTCAGGACAAGGCAAACAAGTCCAAAATGTGGATCTAGTCACCATACACACAAGTTTTGAAGGTTTTTGTACTTCTTCAAGAATGAACCTTGACGTTGATGAGTTTGTAGGTTAGTGTATGAAACTGGTGTAACTGTGCAAACTGAAATTATGATACAATTTCTCAGTATTCAGCATTAAATACGTTTCATTCAATCTGTCAAACCACAAAAAGACACTTGTTACTAAAAAAAAAAAATTGTAGGCTATATGAAAGGTACATATAAACAATATATAATCCTGTAATGGCCAGAGTAAATAATATTTGTCCTTAGATTATGATTTGGGTTGAATTTAATGCAAAACCATGCAAGTTGAGTTGAGCTAGAGATGGGCCACTTCTATTAAAATTAATGGGAGAAATTGGAATGCCCAACGGTCATGGATTTTGGTGTTCCCTCATTCAAGCTGATAGGAGCTGCACTTTCATGACTGGAAATTGCTTCCTGAGAGCATTCCAAAGATGGCCGCCAGATTGTTAAAAAGCCTTTGGTTAAGCTCAGTGTAGAATTGAATGCAGAATTTTAAGCAGCCTCTAGAATTGGCGAGTGGCGGTGTGTGTGTGTGTGTGTGTACCTTTGGAGAAAATAACTGTTTTTGAATTTTAGAATGTGCCATGTTGTTTGCCAGACACGTCCGGTGTGCGACCCCCTTAAATTTACCCTGCAGCTCACACTTGACTGAAGTTGTGTTGAGAAATATGTTTGAAGAGACAAAGACTATTGTGTAACGAGCAGCCCTATTTATATCTGAAAAAATGCAGATATGCCGATAATCATCGGAAAAACTTTCTGATTATTGATGCGTAATCTCAAGCCTATTATTTATTTATTTACTTTTTTTTTTTTTTGTGAATGGAGACGGGGTCTGTCAAGCTCCAAAAGCACAACATTTTCATTTTTTGGTGAACTATTCCTTTAATTGCTTTGCTAATTACCACTTGGATAAAAGGCACCTCCCAAGGACCTCCTATAGCCCTGATCTTGATAATAATAATAAAAAAAAAAATTGTCTAGATTGTTCTCATCCTTTCAGTTTTCAGAAGACATTAAAATAAATGAAATTTTAAACAAAACATTAGACAATTCTAAGTATTGGAGGCCAGTTTAATAGAATGGAAGTGTTTTTGTACTTTATTTACACTAATGTTTCCTTGTTCCTTATTAATAGATGACCTATTTTTTGGGACTGCTGCTGATTCTTGCATTCTCCTATTGGGTGCTGCTGGACATACACATGGGAGACAAGGTGTATGGGGCAGCTGTATTATTAGGGGTGGGGTCAGCCACCATCCTAGTGATGTCACTTGCCATGACAGCTGAACTCATAGGAGATCAAACAGTGAGTGTTTTGTATATTTAGCCCTTCATATATCAGGGCTGCAAAACACAGTAAGAACAACTTTAACAGTAACGCATGACTGAAAGAGCGGGGTTGAAACTAAGAAAAGCAGGTGTTTGCAGAAGTGAAAATGGGCATATGCTTCAGAGAGGCCAGTTTCAAATGTGTAAAAATTATGTCTCAGGATGTTTAAACGTGTGCATGATTCTGATCTAATAATTTTTTCTCTGACAGCAAAGTGGGGCATTTGTGTATGGTGCTATGAGCTTCACAGACAAGGTTGCTAATGGTCTGGGAGTTATGATCATCCAAGCTTTGCACCCCTGCCGGTAAGTGTGTATACTTGCCTACTTGTATGGATATTAAAAAGTGAAGATAAAAGGCTGTTTAATGTTTTTAATGGTGTGTGTGTGTGTGTGTGTGTGTGATTTCTCTTTTATTCAGCACGATAGTATGCTGTCCAGCCTGCGTATGGTATTACCACTATGCCATGGTCATTGTCACTGGTGGAGTGGCCATTTTAGCAGCTCTCGGCCTCTGCACGATCCTTATCTGGCCCATAAAGATTGTTCACTGTAAGGAACGCAACACATCAATATATCTTTATCACTTTTCACACATGCACTTCCCCAGTGACCTATTCTCTCACTTTTATATGTCTAGAAATCTGTTTAATAGTGTAACTCTCTCACTTCCTTACCTTATGCATGACTTGCTATTTTGTATTTCAGTATCTGAGCGAGGTCATTCAGTAAACAGCAGAGACTTGAAGGGTGAGGGTCTCACAAACAATCAGGAATCAGAAGTAAACGACTTGGATCAACAAATGAGTAATTAATGATTAGTATAGTCAACCAGCTGCTGCTTACGCTTTTTAATAAAAGATTAAAGATGAACTTTAAAGTGATTGTTTTGCAAATTATAAAAGATTGATTGCTTGCAAGGCAGCAATGTATTGATATTCCTCAAACATGCAGGTTAGGGATTCGTTCAAAACTCCTAACCCTAACTAATTTTCGTAATTAATTCTACCACAACAGCTTAACCAGTCCATACAGTCCATTCAAACATTGTTTTGTTGATAATTTCAGTATTATGTGTGCTATCTTTATCTCCCATTGACTTACATTGATAGAATGTTTAGCATTTCAAATGTAATCCACTGTGATGTCATCCTTTTTGCATTTTGAATTGTAATTGGTCTTCTTTCTTGCATACACTCACTGAGCACTTTATTAGGAAGGCCTGTACACCTACATTTTTATACGATTATCTAATCAGCAGATCGTGTGACAGTAGTGCAATGCGTTAAATCATGCAGATACGAGTCAGGAGCTTCAGTTAATGTTCAACCATCAGAATGGGGAAAAATGTGATCTCAGTGATTTGGACCGTGGTATGATTGTTGGTGCCAGATAGGGTGGTTTGAGTATTTCTGTAACTGCTGATCTCCTGGGATTTTCATGCAGTCTCTAGATTTTACTCAGAATGGTGCCAAAAACCAAAAACACTGAGTAAGCATCAGTTCTGCGGACGGAAATGCCTTGTTGATGAGAGAGATCAACGGAGAATGGCCAGACTGGTTCGAGCTGACAGAAAGGCTGTACAATTACATTTGCTGTGGTCCCCCATTCACCGCCATTCAAGTTTAGCCAACTATGACAACTTCCACTTCGAAACGCGGACGTGTGAAAAGGGTCCATCAGATGTTTGATGTTTAATCGCATAGAAAACTTAAACTTACCTAAAACTTTATCACTACTCTTTTGCTGCCTTGCAAGCACTGGTACAGTATTTCCTCCAGGAAATGTAAATCTTGTTGTAAATGTAACATTTCGAGTTTGAATCACTTATAATTTCATTCACTGCTTTTGACTGCTCTCTGTTTTTGTAGATCTGCCTAAGGTGACTGGTCTTATGGGGTGTGATGGAGAAGACTCGGAGAGCTCTGAGCAGCCTTCAGTCATCTGAACACATGAGAGAGAAACAGCCAGCAGCCACAGATCTTCAGTTCAACTGGCTGACACTCGTGTCACAGTGTGAATTCAGATTAGGTTTTGGTTTAGAATGATCTTTCACGCAGGCCAGTATTTCCTCATGAAGTCTACAGAGCTGTCAAAACTTGATATGTGGGAGAATTTTGTCTGGTGAATGTGGTTGAAGAGATGCTGATGTCTTGTGCACACTCAAAGCCAAAGGTGTGGTAATTAGTTAATAACTCTCATCATTTCAATTATTGCTTCTCATTCCTTAGTTATCACTTAACCCAGCAGTCTGCACAAAACAGACAATTTATAAAGGGACTAACTTTGTTATGCACTGTATTTTTTTTTTTAATGTTTATAAATATCAAATATGCACATTTAGTTAATTAATTATATAATAATAATTATTTAAATCAAACCTTGAAAATAAGGGAAATGATGTATGTACCTGCCAAAAAAAGGTCTGCAAAACTATTAACGTTATCACAATTTATAATGCAGTAAAATGCACAAGTTATGAAGGATGCATCATTTCACTTCATAATCAAAAGGAATCCAACTAATTAACCTATAAGGGAATTTAGAAAAAGGGATGAGCTGACATTTTAATTATGGATTTAGAGCCATGTGTTGCCACCTCTGCTGTGAGATACTTGCTTTAAAAGGGACAAGAGACTGGTTTGCATCAAGAAGCTATGTTTAATGCATTATTATGTTTCTCCTATGTGAGACCATTATGTCTGACATGTTTTCTGTTCGTACAGTGTTCTTTGTGAACAGACATTTCTGTATCTCGAGTTGATACGTTGTAACCTGTCATTTACAACTTGTTACTCATTACCAATTTTGCAGTGTCAGTGCGAGTTAAGTGTACATCTGGTCACCTGATCTTGTGTGATGCCTGTGACTTTAAATGCTTAAAAACAAGTTGTCAAACTGAAATTATTTAAGTGTAGTCTGTTAAATTTGAAACAATCAACAAAATTAGAATGTTTTTAAAAGACCGTTATTGTGTACATTACTTTCGAAGTAGGCTACTTGTTTGTTATAGCTTTTAAATAAAACTGTTTTTTAAAGTAGACAGTGTCTGTCTTGAAGCATTAATGGGTTCTGCAAAATTGGGACTCCTATTATACAGAAATTGACCCATGAAAATATACATGTATTCAGTATAAATCCACACACGACTGAAGGATCATTATAAACAGTCTTACAAATGGGGCCTGCCATATGTCCCAATAAATGTCTTTCTTCATATTTTTAAAAAGTAAATTGCACTCATAAACCCTTGCATGTCAGAATTTATATTCCCAAGTGAAAAATCTGTCACATTTTAAAAAATGATTATCCAAAATCCCATGACATGGGTCATTGTTTTGTGATGATCTTATTTCCTATGGAAGAAGTGTGATAGACTAATCACGTATAGACTAATCTGCTCTGGTCAGGTAAATGATGTCATAGTGTCCTTGATAAGAGTGAGCAAGTGTTCAGAGACCATAATGGGGCAACACATGGGGGATTCTTGGGAGATGTGGTGCAATAACAATTATCCTGTTATGCAAAACTAAAACTAGGCCTATGCACCTATATGTTATGCTCATATATTCAGGCTTGCCTGCTATGTATAATTTCTCTCCCCAAGGGGGCACCCGAGTCAAAGGGGTGGTTTGCAAAACCCTCAGCTTTGGAATGTCTTATAATGCTTATGTGTTGGCTATGTGAGGTAGAATAAATAGTTAACAAAAAAATGACATTTGTGACATTATTTACACACCCTTATGTCATTCTAAACCTGTATGACTGATTTATTGTGGAAAAAATAAATGACATATTTATTAGAATCCTCATGCAGGTCTTTTCCATCCAGTGACAAAATATCTCATTTATTTTGAAAATAATGTCACGGAGGTTGACATGAGGGTGAGTAGATTATGACAGAATTTGGTGAACTGTTTTTTTTATTTTTATTTTGTGGGGATGCAAACAATTACATCTATTTTAAAACCTTGTGGAGTTCTACTTGTTAAATTACTTGGTTATTGACCACAGGTTAATTGTAATGCCCAAGAAAACAATGCAATTGTTCCAAATGCTTTGATATTTGCTGATGATGTCATTCTTTTCACTGGTAAAATAATTTAGGTAGTGTATGCTTGCCAAATGAGGGCTAATGGGCATGAATACTTGAATACTAATTTATCTAAAGCTGCAATTAATTCATTTATGTGAAACACATTTCAGAAATAACATTCTACGTTTATGATTTTCCAGATGCTTTTATCCAAATTACAGTGCAATTATTACAGGGACAATCCCCACAGAGCAGCCTGGAGTTAAGTGCCTTGCTCAAGCACACAAAGGTGGTGACTGTGGGGATTGAACCAGCAACCTTCTGCTTATCAGTTCTGTGCTTTAACCCACTACACCACCACCACTCCATAATTACCTCTCTCTTGTCATGTAGAACAAATAAATATTTATTAATAACATCTTTGTTGTAAAGCTTAGAAAATAAATCTAAAACACATGTTCAACTGTATTCTATTAAGGAGCAATTATCACTAATTGGAACAGCATTTATAGAAACCACTGTGAAAGCGATGAAAATGTGTCTTCTCTTTGAGTTTTTAACAATAAAGGTGTTGCATATAGATGCTATGTGATAGCACCCTTAGTATCAATAAAAATAAATCAATTATTGCCACCTTTTCAAAGAGTTTAAGTACTTTCAGCAATAACTTTATTGCATATTTTTTTGGGGACAAATTCTGATATGTGTGTAGATATATGTGAAAATATGAATCTTGGTTTTTCCCATTGGTTTAGAAATGAATTATTGCTGATACACATTAAAAACCTTTTAGTAAAACAGCAAGACATACATCATTTATTAGTTTCTGCCTCTCTCAGCTCTTAAAGCCTGCTGTGTAATTCAGACCAGAATCATGCTATAATCTGCTCCTCATTAGGGACAGATCTGTTTGCAATGAAGACAAAATCTAAGGGCAACCCCTTCTGTTCACTTGCTTTATTTGCATATTGAACCACAGGTCAGTCAATGTATTTCTGATATGATTTGTGAAATAACAATGGACTGCACCCTGAAGATCTGGAATGCTTGCTGAATTAAAATGTGTGTATCACTAATGAAGCCATTAGTCAATGTTTTCTTCCCTATCATAACATTTCTTTAAGAATTTCACCCTAATTTTCAAGATATTCTGGCATTGAATGGTAATTATATTTAATGTACAGAGGGAGCCTCTATGTTTCCCTGATTCAGCTGATTTTGTATTTTTTTTGTATAGAGTTTCCTGAACATTTATTATTATTATGTTGGAAATTGGTGCAACATGATTTGAGTTTAAACAAGTTTTCTGCCTGTTTAGATTAGCAAAATTACAGCATTAAATATGTCAAAAGCAAACTGACTATTTAATTATTTATTTATTTAAAAAAAAAAAAAAAAAGGTCTATTCTTCACTCAGAAGATTAAGAGACAATTGTGTGTAATATGAATTCAAATAGGTTCTCTCTCTTTCTCTTGCTTTTTGAACTTTCTCTTAATGGCCATTGGGTGGAGCCAGCATCTTCACATTTTACTGATGTATGATTTCGTGAGATGGTTAAGGTCCTAGAACGTGATGAAGATAATTCGGCCAGTCACTGCATTGTCTGAGATTGGTGTATTACACGCACCTGTAAATTTACAGTACCAATTTTAACATTCACATTTCACAGGTTTACACAGATAAAAAAATCTGCAAATCTGTCTTAATAGTGAGTTAGCTTGATTATTAGAGGCATAGTCTTTATTTTGTCTCACACCCCCTGTACAATAATGTTTCCTTGATTATGTATTTGTTTATTACAATTTAAAAATGTATTCTTAGAATTTTAAGTTTTACCCTGGGCAAATTCTCATGGCTAACAAAAAACTGCCTGTTTTCCCACTCCTGTTAAAACATGACACTTTGAAGCTTCTTGTAGTTAGATGGCAAGCAATGCCCTGTTGGTTACTGGAAGAGAAAATTCAGGGGGTGAAACCTCAGAGAGATAATAACTATGGTGTGGATTTTATTTGGGGGAATCCCAGCAGCCACAATCACATCCATATTGGCAGCAATCAAACATCTAGCAGGTCTTTAACATTTACTGCACACACTCATTAAAGATGATTTAAAACATCACGGAGAGAGGATCAGACAGGTTTAAATGGGACATTTTTAAAGACTATGCAGCCTAATTGAAAACAACAACAGAAAATAGGAACAGTTGGTGCTGTAAAGTGCAGCTGTTGAAAGTTTAGCAAAATAACAAAACATGATCAAGAATGAAATTGAAATGAATAAGGTGCAACAAACAAACATACATCAATAAAAATGTACAACACTAAGGCTAAATTAATGAAAATAAACAGACTAAACCATATTTTTTATTATTATATTTATTATAAGTTTAATTAATAGATTAGATTTTTTTTTTCCAAATTTTTTTTTAATAACATTGATGAATAGATTTCCTCTGATAAAGTAATCTATAGTTGATATTTCAAGGATTATATTTCTGAATTGGTGGGGAAAAAAAGAGTTGCTTCATAACCAGTGTTGGGTAAATTACTCAAAAAGTAGCCCACTACAAATTACTGATTACTTCTCTGAAAACTGTAATCAGATTACTAATTACTTCATTGGAAAGTAATCGCAGTACTGATAACTTTACTTTTAAGTTACTTTCTAAAACACTTTCCGCTCATCAAATTAAAAATAATATCTAGATTTTCTCAGCACCACATGTTTCTCATTTACAGATTATTTATTTGTTATATAGTTCATGTTTAAAATGTATTATATATTTTTGAAATATGTGTAAACTGGCCACTTAGGGCAAGGTCCCCCGCAAAGCAAAGTCGTTTTTCAAATTTTTCGCTTAGGGCCCCCATATGCTTAGAAATATCCCTGCCCGTTAATGTACTTTAGAGTAAATACATTTATTGAAAATCAGTAATTTAATCTGATAAGAATTTAAAATGTAATGTTTTAAACTACTTTTGACTAAAAAAATTACAGTAAAAAATTACTTTTATAACTTCATACATTTATCAGTTTAAAATCAAAGCAAATGAGTAATTTACTAGTCACTAGATTGTCATGAACGTCTTCAATAGAAAATCAGACATAAAGGTGCTGAACTTTTGAAGCTATGAAGATTTATACAGGAGTACCACAACCAATCAAAAGAGGCAGGTCAGTAGTACAGTACATCAAAATGAGAGACATGTGTCCTGTTCTAAGAAACAGAGCCGGTGCTATGATTTCCGTGGCCCCATAACCATCCGACCATGTCCCGACCTGACCATTCTGCCTATAGCTATAGCGCCGGCCCTGCTCTGAAATGAACTGTTTTTACAGGTTCCAGCATGGAAGTAATTTAGAACTGCTTCAGCCATGCAAATATAGAAGGATTTCACTTTTTAACATTAAGACTTGATCTGTTTTACACTTTGTAGGGCTTTCAGTTTTGTATTTGAAAACAAAAAATGGTCATATTCATTTCACCATATAGGTTAAACAAATGATTATTCATCCAAATTACATCATCTTCTGGCACTACAGAACTATAACATTATCCATCAAGCTACTGAAGTTTGTCCAGGGCTTGACATTTTTTTCTTCCAAAGGAAATCAGTGTGGATGAAGTACTTATCCAAGAGGAACAGCACAGACACTTTCAGGGTCAGTTCCAAAAGTCACTTTGCACGTATGCATTTCAAAGAGTAAAACAGCACTTGTTTGGTTTCAAGGCAAATGCACCTCTTTATATACTGCCTGGCCAAAAAAAAAGAGTCGCCATTTGGATTTAAATAAGCAGATACTTAAGAGCCTATGATTGGATCATTATTGTAGTGATTAATATGTTTCAGCTGGCAACAATTCTTTTAACCCTAACTGATGCAGTTGTGTAGCTTCTCATTTCTTAAACAACCATGTCAAAAAACATATCCCGTGGTCGTGGAAAAGATGTTATTGTGTTTCAGAAGGGGCAAATTATTGGCCTGCATCAAGCAAAGAAAACAACTAAGAAGATTACTGACATCACTGTAATTGGGTTAAGAACTGTCCATTGCATTATTAAAAACTGGAAGGATAGTGGTGAACCGTCAGCTTTGCGGAAAAAATGTGGTCAGAAAAAAATCTTGAATGATTATGATCGGAGATCACTAAAAGGCTTGGCAAAGTCACATTGTAAAAAATCGACAGTAGGACTCACGGCTATGTTTAATAGTGAAAGTAAGAGCATTTCCACACGCACAATGTGACGAGAACTTACTGGATTGGGACTACACAGCTGTGTGACCACAGGAAAGTCAATCTTTAGTGAGGCTAATTGGAAAAAACGACTTCAGATTGCTAGCGAGCATAAAGATTGGACTGTGGAGCAATGGAAAAGGGACATGTGGTCTGATGAGTCCAGATTTACTCTATACCAAAGCTATGGATGCGTCAGGGTAAGAAGGGAAGTGCATGAAGCGATGTACCCATCATGCATAGTGCCCACTGTACAAGCCTCTGGAGGCAGTGTTATGATCTGGGGTTGCTTCAGTTGGTCAGGTCTAAGCTTAACAACATTATGCAGCAATAAAATGAAGTCAGCTGACTACCTGAATGTTCTGAAATGTCAGGTTATCCCATCAATGGATTTTTTCTTCCCTGATGGCACGGGCATATTCCAGGATGACAATGCCAAGATTCATCGGGCACAAATTGTGAAAGAGTGGTTCAGGGAGCATGAGGAATCATTTTCACACATGAATTGGCCACCACAGAGTCCTGACCTTAACCCCATTGAAAGTCTTTGAGATGTGCTGGAGAAGACTTTATGGAGTGGTTCAACTCTCCTGTCATTAATACAAGATCTCGGCCAAAAATTAATGCAATTCTGGATGGAAATAAATGTTGTGACATTGCATAAGGTTGTCGAAACAATGCCACGATGAATGCATGCCGTAATCAAAGCTAAAGGTGGTCCAACTAAATATTAGAGTATGCAAAACAAATTGGGCCAGGCAGTGTATAATGTTAAGCAACCTAATTGATGGTCACCATTCTCCAAGCAACAAACTCTAGGCTATTACTGTACAAAGTCTTCCTCAAACAATAAGAAGAGCATTATTTGGGTGGATTAAAAAAAAAATTAAGATGTTACATTTAAAGTTAATTGGGTTAGTTGGGAAAAGGTCATGGACCTGCAATTACCGTATACAACTCAAAGATCAATTTCCATGTCTCATCAAAGATCAATTTCCATGTCTCACATTTATAGGGAATTCCCACTGAATGCTTAGGTCAAAGATATGAATGTTACATCATACCATTATTTGTTTTTCTCTTTTACAGAACAAAAACATCATGTGAGAGTGGCAGTGACAGATCCCATGGCCAACAGGCTGTCAATGCCACATCAGATGTTATGGAGAGAGGTAGCTCTCTCTTCCAGATATCTCAGCACACTAGACCTCTAACCACCAGGGTCTGGGAAAAACATGAACCTGGGGGTGCTTTTCCAAGAATGACATGTATTCATCCTTTTCGCTTTAATAGAATTCAGCACCTGAGGCCTTATTATCAATTACTAACATGGTCATATTTCCAGTGGTTGATTGTAGAGAATCTCTTTGGACCATGTTGGTGCCATATGTTACAAACTGAAGCCAGAATTCTTAATTCATTGCTTAAATATGCTGCAAACAAAAACATGGGGAAATTAACTGGACTTTGTCCATCAATAACTAGACAAATATATTACTAGACACTAAATATTTTTTTTAATCTTTGCATATTCATCCAGAGAACTTTAGAGTTGGTCATGCCATCATATTTGCTGGCTGGAAATTAACTGTCTCTGTTGATATGATTTACTCTCAGGCCTGGCTGGAACTGAAGTGTTTTATTCAATGTTGCTGCAGCAGTGAGTAAAAACAAGAGTGAGAGACAGAGAGAGATAGAGGGATAGAGAAAGGAAGAGAGAGAGAGAGAGAGAGGGAGAGAGAGAGAGAGAGAGAGAGAGGAAGAGAAAGCATGCTGCCACTGGATCCGTCACACCCACCACGTGTGTTGTGTTTAGACAGCTGCTGTTCAAATGACCTGCCTGTGGGCAAGAAACATGCACTTCTCATAGCTGTAAATCATCTCTATTATGGAGTTGGTAAAGCTTACAGAGATCTCTGCAGAGAATAATAATCTTCTCCTCAAAATACATCATATTATGATCTGACACACAAACCTACTTTACACTTTGGTTTAGTTCAACAGTCATTGATGCTTCTGTGCTAGCTGGGTTTTCTTTAATGCATGTGATGAAGTCAAATCCAGTGTTGAGTCATATCTCTAATGCTATTAGAAATAGATGATGCTGATTACACTGGTGGCCAAAAGTTTGAAATAACTTACAGATTTTGCTCTTAATGAAAGAAATTGGTACTTTTATTCACCAATGTGCATTCAGCTGATCACAATATATAGTCAGGACATTAATAACATGAAAAATTACTATTACAATTAAAAAAAAAAATTTCAGAACTTCTTAAAGTACTTCAAAGAGTTCTCAAAAACTCCTCCACGTGCAGCAATGACAGCTTTGCAGATCCTTGGTATTCTAGCTGTCAATTTGTCCAGATACTCAGGTGATATTTCACCCCACGCTTCCTGCAGCACTTGCCATAGATGTGGCTGTCTTGTCGGGCACTTCTCACGCACCTAACAGTCCAGCTGATCCCACAAAAGCTCAATGGGTTTAAGATCCATAACACTCTTTTCCAATTATCTGTTGTCCAATGTCTGTGTTTCTTTGCCCACTCTAACATTTTCTTTTTGATTTTCTGTATCAAAAGTGGCTTTTTCTTTGCACTTCTTCCCATAAGGCCTGCACCCCTGAGTCTTCTCTTTACTGTTGTACATGAAACTGGTGTTGAGCGGGTAGAATTCAATGAAGCTATCAGCTCAGTACATGTGAGGCATCTATTTCTCAAACTAGACACTCTGATGTACTTATCCTCTTGTTTAGTTGTACATCTGGCATTCCACATCTCTTTCTGTCCTTGTTAGAGCCAGTTGTCCTTTGTCTTTGAAGACTGTAGTGTACACCTTTGTATGAAATCTTCTGGTTTTTTTTTTTTTTGTTTGTTTGTTTTTTGGCAATTTCAAGCATTGTATGGCCTTCATTCCTCAAAACAATGATTGACTGACGAGTTTCTTGATAAAGCTGTTTCTTTTTTGCCATTTTTGACCTAATATTGACCTTAAGACATGCCAGTCTACTGCATACTGTGGCAACTCAAAAACAAACAAAGAGACAATGTTAAGCTTCATTTAACAACCCAAATATCTTTCAGCAGTGTTTGATATAATGGCAAGTGATTTTCTAGTACCAAATTAGCAATTTAGCATGATTACTCAAGGATAAGGTGTTGGAGTGATGGCTGCTGGAAATAAGGCCTGTCTAGATTTGATCAAAAATTACTTTTTTCAAATAGTGATAGTGCTGTTTTTTACATCAGTAATGTCCTGACTAAACTTTGTGATCAGTTGAATGCCACTTTGGTGAATTAAAGTACCAATTTCCTTCCAATGTTTTGGCCGCCAGTGTACATGATGAGTGAATAACCAGTAGATGGTTATGTTCATTGGTTCGCTCTGCTCAAAGGACTTTTTCAGGTATGTTATGGATTAGTTGTGAGAGAAAGAGAGAGAGAGATTACGAGTAAAATAGAGTTATGTAATAACAATAACCCAATTAAATGATAAAAATTATAAAATAATAATAAAACAAGAAGTCCAATATTGCATGTAAACAAAGGAAATATGCAGCCCCCACAGTTCACTTTTAATTTTCTGACATACTGAAATCTGTATAGCATGGTAATAAGATCTCAGTCTCTTGGTGGGAACAGGCCTTCAACCTCAGCTAGACTTTTTCACAGGGCACTTTGTAGATTCCCAAGGAGTTACATTTTGGTCTGTTCTCACCCAAAACAAACAAGATCGCCTCAGAAGACATTGATTTAACCACTGGTGTCTTGTGGATTATGTTTATGCTGATTATATCTATTTTTGGAGCTTCAAAAGCCTGATCATCATTCACTTGCACTGTATGGACCTACAGAGCTGAGATATTCTTCTTAAAAACCTTCGTTTGTGTTCTGCAGAAGAAAAAATCATACACATCTTAAATGGCATGAGGGTGAGTAAATGATGAGATAATTTAAGAACTTTATTGATAGGATAATATACATGATGTTTTGGAACTTGATAAAAAAACACATTTAAATGCTAAAACAATTTGAAATGTTGAGGCCATATTGGAGACTGTAAAACGAATAAAATTTTAATTCATTACAACTCAAAAGACTGCCTTCACATATATCAAAATTAATCCGGATTTATTTGTGAAGTAGATAAGTTATGCCTCGTCACGCCATTTGAGATATGCGTTTTCGAGTCAAAAGTTCTAGTTTGCTTAATTTGATTATACCCTGCTCATGCGCACGCACACTCTTCTGTGGCATCCACTATTATGGAGTCATGGGTGTTTTCACACTCGGTCCGTTCGCGGGATTTTTGGCCCATATGTCAACAATCCAAACGATCGCACATTTTCAAGGCGAACCGAAACGAGACAATCTCGGTAGGTGGTCTGAGTATGGTTAACTTGCATTCTGCTGCTTGGTTCGATAATAACGTGCATTGTTAACACTTGTATGGCAAGCTGCTTTGACATTTATTCCTTAAAACTTGTTGTTACTAGTACTTATTTTTTTCAGAATCAGAATCAGAATGAGCTTTATTGCCAAGTATGCATACCCTAGGGTGACCATATGTCCTCTTTTTCGGACCTTAAAAAAAGTCCGGCCAGGATTTGTAAATTTGCAAAAATGTCCGGGATTCGGCTTTAGTTGCATTATGATGTGCATCTGGTCTAATACTTCATTGTGTGTGCATGCATATTTGCATTGCTTTAACCCCTCTTTGTAAGTCCCGCCTTCTCGCACACCAATTGGTCTTTTATAAGAGGACTGCAGCAACTATTGGCCAAATTCCTGCCTGTCAATCTCTCCGCGAACGCGCAAAGCGCTGTTGTGTTCGGCATCAAACAGTTTGACAGTAGCAGCAAATGACAGCTGAGTGGAAACAATGCCCAAACGAAAGTGCAAATTTAAAGAAGATTTGCACAAAAAATTCCCATGCTTTCGTCCAGGTCGAGATCCGTGGGAAGCAGAATGTATGACATGTAAAGCTGGCACTTCTGTGTCAGTTGCTAATAAAGGTGCAAGTGATTTAGAAGCACACATTAGCTCTGCGAAGCATAAATGGTCAGCAAAAGGGGAAAGTTCATCAGGTAAATTAATGGACTAATTTTTGCTACCAGGTAAAATTATCACATTGCTTCATTTTCCATGGCCATTCAAAATAATACTAATAGTAAATGAAGGTACACTCATGGCATCAAATATTTTATTTTAGTACATGGACATTCAAAAGAATGTTGGAAATTTTTATTTATTTATATATATTTATGTTATGCTATTAGAGTGTCTTTTTCACTGTATTAAAGTTTGCATTCATAGTAACACTGTTTTGAACCCTATTATTCCACACATATCCTCACAGAAACTGTTATATGATGTAACAGTATCTGTGAGCTCATCCAGATTGGTGTCTGCAGCCTCAAAACTCTCCAATCAGTGCAGTCAAAGCAGGCTTGTAGTTCCAGCTCTGCTTCATTGGTCCATCTCTTTACAGACCTTACTACAGGCTTAGCAGATTTTCTGTCTGTAGACAGTTTCTGTCTGTAGTTTGGAAGAAGATAAACCAGACAGTGATCAGAGAGTCCCAAAGCTGCTCTAGGGACAGAGTGATATGCATCCTTTATTGTTGTGTAGCAGTGATCCAATATATTTCTGTCTCTGGTTGGGCATGTAATGTTTTGTCTGTATTTGGGCAGTTCACGTGTGAGGTTTGCTTTGTTAAAATCCCCAAGAATAATAATAACTGAGTCTGGGTATTGTTGTTCTGTGTCTGTGATCTGATGTAAACACTCACCAAAATAAAAGAGGAAAACTCCCGCGGCGAGTAGAAAGGCTTGCAGTTAATAAAGAGCGCTTCCAAATTAGGATAGCACATCTTCTTGAACGTTGTTACATCTGTACACCAACTTTCATTGATGTAAAAGCATGTTCCACCGCCTCTCGTTTTCCCCGTTAACTCCGCAAAGCGACCCGCTCTGAACAGCTGAAAGCCCAGCAGATGTAATGTGCTGTCCGGAATGGCTTCACTCAGCCAGGTTTCTGTGAAGCACAAGGCAGCAGAGGTTGAAAAGTCCTTGTTTGTGCGGGTGAGGAGATGTAGTTCATCTGTTTTGTTAGGAAGAGAGCGGAGATTCGCAAGATGAATACTTGGCAGCGCTGTCTGAAAACAGCGTCGACGGAGCTTGACCAGCGCGCCTGCTCGTCTCCCTCGCCTGCATCTCTTGAACAACACAGCCGCGCCTCCAACTAAAATGTCCAGCAAAACGTCTGAATATTCAAAAGCCAGGAAAAGATTGTCTGGTATATGCTGTTGAATGTTCAGCAGTTCATCTCTGGTAAAACTGACTGGAAAAATATTTCTAAACACAGGACAATGAAAAACAACAAAACAATAGGAGCGCTCCACACCGAGGCGGCCATCCGCGGCACCATCATTATGCTATTTTAGTGACTAGTAACTATTCCATTAGATACTAGTACTTATTCATTAGGTAATAGTACTTATTCAATAAGTACTAGTACTTATTCATTAGGCACTAGTACTTATTTAATAGATACTAGTAATTATTCATTAGGTACTAGAACTTATTCAATAGATACTAGTACTTATTTATTAGATATTAGAACTTATTCAACAGATACTAGTACTTATTCATTAGATACTAGTAACTATTCCATTAGATACTAGAAGTTATTCATTTGATACTAGTACTTACTAGGGATGCACCGATACCACTTCTTCTCTTCCGATCCGATTCCGATATTGGAAATCTCAGTATCGGCCGATACCGATCCCGATCCGATACCAGTGTTGTTTTTTTGCATAATCAGTTTAGAATATCTTTACATTATTGTGTGGAACTAATTGGGTGTACTCTTTAATATGTAAAGAAACACAAACCTCTAACTTCACATTATTCCAATATAAATGTATAGCTTATTAAGAAAAACTTTATTGTTAACTAGTGTACTGGATAATGTAGCAGCAAAATTAACAGTAATTCCAGTATAAGTCATCAGTAGAAAAGAAGCAGTTTTTTTTTCTTTTTTTTTGCATTTGTTTTTCAACTTGTATCTGGATTTTAAAGGATTCAGATCTTTTTTTTTGTTCAATTTAGTTGTAAGAAATCAGATCACTTTTCACACAGTTAATTTTTGGAACCCATTCAACTTAAATATTATTATAATTTGTGAACAAATGATAATAATAATAATAATAATATATTAAAATAGTAATATATAGTAATATATCTCAATCGTGCACCTTTTGTCACGGATCCACCGGTCTCTCTCTCTCTTTCTTCCTCACAGCCCTCACTCTCCCCTGAGTTCTGATTACACGCACCTGCATATCATTAGTAGCTAATCAAGGACTGCATATATACCCCGCTTTCACACACACTCTTTGTCTGTTCTCATCGATAGAATCTCTGAGACTCCAGACCTTTCTACTAAGTCAAACATACCTGTGTCTTCATTATTGCCTGCAAGTATCATAAGACTGTTTTGAGTAATCTGTTCATCGTGTCTATATCCAGTCTGGATATTACTCACCTGCTGTTTGCCACTCTGGATTTACTCCCAATGTTTACATCACTGTTTCAATCATCTGTTCAATAAACCCTGCTACTGAGTTCATATCTCTGCCTCCGTGAGTCTCTCCGTGACACCTTTAACTTTTAAACCCTCACGCTTTTATTTTGACATTCTGAACTCTCCAGGAAATCCTGTATGTGTCTGTTTGTAGGCAAGTTCACAGTAGTTTAATTCGCTTCTTATTCAAATTCTGGTTTAAAAAAAAGCACCTCCAGTGCCATTCTAAATGCATATTATAAGTGAACCGAACTATTGAGCATCTACATCTGAGATGTTGTATGTGAGTAGCACTTAAATATTGCCCACTGCGTGAAGGCTAAAAATAGCCGCGCGTGTGTGTGTGCAAACAGAGCAGCGCCATTCAATAACGCACTGGAGCTGCGCTTGCATTTCATATATTTACTTATTAAACACAGCCTTTTGTGATCACAGAGCTATTGCATGTCTTCAGGTGGCTTTGAATAAAATGCACGAGTCATATGAACTACTTTAATTGTGTATTAATGGTTCTTTTATGTAATTTTTTTAGCTTGACAGTAACGAACATGACTAACACACAGCATCGGATTTGGATCGGGCTTGTCGGACCGATACCCGATCCATTTTTAAAAAATGCACCGATCCAAAACAAAGGTATTGGATTGGTGCATCCCTAGTACTTACTCAATAGATACTAGTACTTATTCATTAGGTACTAGTACTTATTCAAGAGATTCTAATACTTATCCATTAGATACTAGTTCTAGTAGTGACTCGCCTCAATCCGGTGGCTTTACCACATCTTTATTACCATATAGATCGAAATGGATCGTTTTGATATGATTATAGGCTATAGCTTACCTGCTCTAGGAATGCTAGCGTAGCATCAATGAAAACACAAAGAAAGAGAAATTAGTTGAATTTGGCTGTTTGTTGCATCAGTTATATCATATATATCGTTGGAATGAAGGGCAAGACTCGACTGATGTTTGATTTTGAAAATATGGATGTTATATCATTAAATTAATCATCATATTAAATTTTACCCCTGAACGTAGAACGAGGAGACACTTCAAAATAAGACTCCCTATATTTGTGCAGGGATAAAGGGGTGCATTCAAATAAAAATATATAAACACAACGTGGCATATAAAAGACAACAATTTAAGGTCTAAAACTAATCTTTCCCAATGGGTATTTTACATAAAATGTACTATATAATAATAATAAAAAACATTACATTACATATTTTCATGATTATGGTTGCATTAATTGTCAAGTGATATTGTAGGATTTCTGATTATGAACTGAATAGAATTCCCAAAACAAAATAAAATCGTGCTCTCCCTGCATTTGAAATCACATTTGTAAAAGTAAAAACAAAATTTGGGTTCAAAGTATTGAATGAATCAACATAAAATACCAGACCATAATGTAACAGTGTGGGTACATACCAAATTGTACACTAACCACTGTTAGTGTGATTATAATAATATTCATTATTATTATAGTAATTTCTATTACAGAGTAACTATTTGCACTAGGTGTAAATAGCATCTGCCACACAGTGGCGCTATTTACACTCAAATAGTCTGGTAGAAACAGAAATTAAAGACAAACTGCACCCCCAAGTGTCTTCTTAATGGCTAAGTGTGTGTAAAGACGGTGAAGATTAATTTTTATGAAGCAGATTTATTTTTGTAATTTTATTTTTTGCCATGTAAACCTATAAAAAACTACAAGGGGGGCCTGGGTAGCTCAGCGAGTATTGAGGCTGACTACCACCCCTGGAGTCGCAAGTTCAAATCCAGGGTGTGCTGAGTGACTCCACCCAGGTCTCCTAAGCAACCAAATTGGCCCGGTTGCTAGGAAGGGGGAAAATGATGGGGTAACTTCCTCGTGGTCACGATTAGTGGTTCTCGCTCTCAATGAGGTGTGTGGAAATTGTGCATGGATCGCAGAGAGTAGCATGAGCCTCCACATGCGGAGTCTCCGCGGTGTCATGCACAATGAGCCATGTGATAAGATGCGCGGATTGACGGTCTCAGAAGAGGAGGCAACTGAGACTTGTCCTCCGCCACCCGGACTGAGGTGAGTAACTGAGCCACAACGAGGACCTACTAGGTAGTGGGAATTGGGCATTCCAAACTGGGAGAAAAGGGGATAAAAAAATATAAAAAAGTACAAGGGAATACATTATCATAATGCACTAACAGCCTTATACCACAAATGTTATATGTCTGCATCACTTATCCATCAAATCCAGACAGATGTACATCTTAAATCTTCAATACAATTTTTTTTTTTTTTTACAAAAGAAGAGATGTCTTTTCAGCTTTACAACTATTCTTTAGAGAAATCAAAGAATTATAAAAGTTTCAAATCAATGTTTTATGAAGCAGAAGTACCGCGTTGGATTCCCCACTTTTCCCCATCCTGTTTCCTGTCTCTACTCTTTATATTTCCTTTAATACAACTATAATAATAAATAAAAATGAATATAAAGGTTGATTGCCTGGCAGTGGTTTGGTCAGTGTGAAGGTCTGAGAGTTGTGAGGAAGGGATTATCTGGGTAAAATGAACCATGGTTTTCTAATAATATGGTAGTAACCATGTTTTTTGGTGGAAGTTGTAGTTTTCATGCAATTAACCATGGTGTTACTACAGTAATATTATAGTAACCATGTTTAATTTTGTGGGCACTTTGCTATAAAATACCATGGTAATATATGGTTACTGCAGTAAAACCATGATTCATTTTTGTAAGGTTAAGGATAGGTTTAGGGGTAGGGGACGGTAAATAAATACAATAAACACGCTGCAGTGATGCCCCTATACTGCATGTTAGTATTTAATTAAGAGTGTAAAAAATAGCTAACACTATTCACACTTAGTGCAAAAAATATTATTTTTGTTGCTATTTAATGTAAATAGCATTTTGCCTATCTCTATATGCACTTAGCTGCCTTTGTATTATTATTTTTACTTTATAAAGAAAACACATTACTTTAGTCTTTAATTTTTTATTGGAGCATGGCAAGAATAGGGAAATTAGAGCATCACATGACAATTAAATATAGTAAAACATTGAAGTAAAAGATACATATACAGCAAATTAAAAGGTAACAAGGATAAAAACTGACAGACAGAAGGAGTAGTGCATTATTCAGTGCAGGGCCAGGATCAAGTAAACACTTAAAGAGAAATATTTAATTAATGTTAATATTACTTAATGGACACTACTGGTCTAACTACAAGCTGAAAGAACTGAAATCTTCACACCCAATAATTCACAAAATCTGCTTTAACTGTGTGGCTGTTCACACAATGCTTATTAACTTTGACAGCCATTGTTCACTTTCATTCATTATAAAACTGAAGTTCTAATGCATGTTTAATTTTTTTAAAACATTTTACCATGGTTAACATCATAACAGATTAATTCTGTTCTGTGTGATGTTTAAGGACCAGGTGACAGAGCAACAGGTTTTTCAGTATGCAACAGTGCACCCGTTGTACATAACTATTTTGACATAATCTGCATTTGTGCACCTGTGTCAGCTTGTACCTGATTCTAAGGTAAATTTGTCTCCCCTGCTGGGGGTGGAGGGAGCAGAGAGAGAGAGAGAGAGAGAGAGAGAGAGGGAGAGAGAGAGAGAGAGAGAGAGAGAGAGAGAGAGACAAGATTACTGTTCATTTACATTAAGTATACAGTTTATCTGCCAATACAAACTGAATTTAGAATGTTCAAACATTTTTTTTTTACTTATTTACCGTTGTATAGGCATACTTCATTATGGACTGAGTGAAACAACAAGCACTGACTGACTGCATATAAGTCAAAGAGGCACTGACACATATAGGCAGATTTTTTTTTCTCCTAGGAATGATCCGAGGTCAGACAGAGTGCAAATAATTATCGATTTATGAATAATAATAAAAAAAGATTATGAACACAGAAAGAAGCATTCTCCACAGTCATGGTAGTTTGCTGTAATTAGTTTGTTGCTGTAATCATCAGATAAAGTCTAATTTATTGTAATTCATTGCACATAATCTTTAAGGAAGTGTCACCATGGATTAAAAAATTAGGCAATCTACAATAGAAATATAAACAGGTTCGTAAAGATGCTTCAAAGTTAAATTCAAGGACTTTTCGAGCACATTTTTATTTGTTTTCAAGGACTATGCTCGAGATGTCATTCAAACAAATTATTTTTGTTAATTTTAAATAAAAATATTTTAAACATTCAGTTAATTTATTTTTATAAAACACCACTTATTACAAGTACAACAAAAAGCATCTTTAACTACATATTCTCACAGCAACAATTCTTGGTTCATTCATGATGAAACTGATGTGCAATTGTAGTGTGCTCCCTTAAAATGCACTTCGCTTTCCAACAAATGTGAATAACTGGGTCTGTAAACAGTAGTCCATATGACTCATGTGCTGTGTTCCATGTTTTCTAAAGTTACACAACAGATTTATGTGGTAACTGACCGAAATTGCAAATGGGTCATTCTCAAAATTTTTGACTTTCCAACTTATAAAATATTGAAATTTTCCATTTAGTTCTGTTTTTGCCTATAAACTCTGAGGGTAAACCTTTTGTAACATGTTGACATTAATTTTTATTCATAAAGGACAACTTGGCTGTTGTTCTTTCTTTTATTATTTAATTTTGTTTCACGAACGAAGCAAGTTAACACTAAGTTAACACTAATGAGGGTTAAATGGGTTACAGCACCACATTTTGAGGGTTCAGTGGGGTACAACACCAAATATTTTTGTGTGAAAATATTAGTTAAAATGTGAATAACTTTTTAACATGCTGGGAAAAATCACTACATGCATATTTAAGCAGCTTCTGAACTGAAACCTTAAAAAGTTGTTTTTTTTATTACATTTTTTTTTAAACATAAAAAATAAAAGGTTTTAACATTGATAAAACCAATAACCAATAACATGAAATCAAGGGACAAACATTCTTTTTAAATTATTAAAATTATTATTAATAATTTTATTTTGCTTTTTTGCACACTTGTTCAGCCTTGCACTAATGCTTATATTAAAAATAAGTAAAAAATAAATACACAAATAACTTTACATGTCATAGAAGCGGTGTACCAGATGAAGAGAACAAGGAGTTTTTTCAGGCAATTAACAATTTCTAATATATTTTCTAAAAAATTTCAAAACAGAGTCAAGGTTAGTTTATAAAATTATAAAAAAAAAAAAAAAAAAAAAAAAAAATTTAAAAAAGAAATCGGTATTTGAAAGCTTTTTCATGACTAAAAAAGTCAAGGGACATGTTTGTCAACATATTTTGATATTGACCCAAATGTTGTCAGAAATAACCTATTTTATGAGACACAAAGCTTGCTTTACAGAAGGGGGCACTAGATGGCTCACAAAACTGAATCCTCCATTGATCTGTATTCATATTATTCAAAACATTCATCATTTACATCTCATATAATTTTTTCATTCTGGAGAGTAAATTGTAATTAAAACTGATAGTTGCAAGGATTCATACTTGTTAAATCCGCAACAGCAGTATCTATAAAATATATATATTTTTAAATCCTCCAGTAACACTTGACTGTGATTGGCCCATTCTGAACAGCACTGCCAAAAGTAACAGGTGCCACGTGACAGCGCTGTCTATGCGCTGCCTGCTTCAGCAGTGTTCTAGTAGTCTGTTGTCGTGTTTTTCCGAAAATAAATAAATACATTTAATTTATTAAATGATTTAAGCAACGTATTTTAAGATTTCCTATAATTCAAGAACTTTTTAAGCACCTCTTGGTAAAAATTGCTATTTTCAAGGGTTTTCCAGGGATTAAATTTGAAAAAGCCAAATTCAAGTACTTCAAGCACTTCAAGCACCTTGTATGAACCCTGTATAAAGTAACTGACTATAATTTAATTAGCCAAGTACTGAATTACTGAAGTATGTGTGGGTTATATAGAGAAAAACATGACACCCTTTTTCAATTAATTTATTTATTTAATCATGCTGCTCAGCAGTTCTGTAATGTCTATACCATGAATTGTTCATTCAGCAGCACTGGTGTTTCAGTTTTCTACCACTAGGTGTCACTGGTGTCCCTTTTAAGAAAGAGAGTGACATTGCATTTATATTCAACATACTATTTGCATAGTATACAAATATGCTCTGGAAATAATGCTAGTACCTATTAAGTTCGGGATATCTGTGGGCTAAATAGTTACTAGTCATTAAAAAATGTAGTACTAGTACTTATATTTTCTAGGATAGTAACATTTAAATAGATACTAGTCACTATTAGAATAGGTACTATTACCTAATTAATAAGTACTAGTATCTAATGGAATAGTTGCTAGTAACTAAAAAATAAGTTCTAGTAACATAAAAATAGATACAAGAAAGATTTAAGGAATAAATGTCAAAACGGCTTGCCATATACCATGCGCCCGGCTCACTTGATTTTCCCTTTCGCGTAATTCCAAATATGTTTGACTCTGATAGGTTATCGTACACCAGTAATGATGATGCGCAGAGAAGAGACACAACGAGCTGCTTATTCTGTTTCTATGGAGATGACGGAGTAAGTTGCTGATGAAAACTATTTAAACTCATAAAACAAACTAAAAAATATTTCTTCAGTGTTCTGTGCAAATTTAGACTCTAGGGTTTAACCGGACCGCATTGGAATGGCGAAGACGAATATTTTACTATTGTTTTCAATGAACTGATTTTGCCCGAGGCTGTCAACAGATAAAACAGTGATCAATCGCATTTTTTTTGTTGGCAATACGACTAATCTTATAATTTCTTGAATTTTGCCCCTAAATACAGTAGGTTTTATTATTGTAAAAATACAATGAATTCAGTTTAATGCACTGCTTTTTCCTCTTAATTTATAAAAAAAAAAACAAGATGTTATATATTTACACTATGTAATACAGTTATTTTTTGATGCAGAAGATAAATAAAATATGTTTTATTGAACAAAGACACCTGTACTATTGCTAATTATTCATTGTAAGGATATAAAACATGTTTAATAATCTCATCAGCTAATATGTAGAGATGACTGAACTCTTACATTTAATATAGCCATAATAATAATTATTATTATAATAATTTTTGTCTTTTAAAAAGTGTGAAGGCAAAATGGACTGAGACCCCATAACGGGTCAAGTGGACCAAGATCTGAGCCCACTTTCAAGGTCACAAATAGTGTGAATGCGAAGAGAACTGGGTCCATTTTCACTCGGTTCACTTCTTAAAGTGGTCTGAGTTTGGTTCTTTTAAAGAGGAACCAAGTGCCCATGGAATTTGGAGCTGGCCCTTTGTGACATCATAAAGCTAGGAATTTGTGTTGGAACGTCTTTTGGCTATATTAAGCATAGGCTTCCCCAGGTTTGTTTGTCATCCAGAGGACATGGTCGAGACCTTAGGGGAAAGTTCTGTGAGTTAAATTGGGTTTAAGGTGTGTGCATTAGGGAGGGGTGGGGTGCAGAAGTGTGTTAACTGACATTTTATCGAGATTAGACTACCCAGATAGCAATAAGATTTGGGCCAAATCTGTCTTATTTTGGTCACTTTTGCTTTGGTTCTGGCAGTGAAATTTTAACACCGTTGTGTGAAATAGCATTTGGCTGAAGTCTGGCGTGAGTCCGGTCAACCAAAAGAAACAAAGATAGACATTCATTTGGCTGAACATTGGCTTGAGTCTGTTCAACCAAAATTGAATGAGCTCTGGGCTGAGTCTGGTTTGCCAAATTAAGAAAAAGACATGCCGTTGTCTGAATTGTGGCATGAGTGTGGATAAACACAAGAAGACACGCTTTTGGCTTATTTCTGGCTGGCTTGAATCTCTGTTTACAAGAGACGAGAATCAGCTGATCATCTACAACCTTTCAATGGCCTCAATTGATATCCAGCTACATGATGACATTTATAACAAAGATGCCTTTCGAGAAATATTGGTTCAACAATATATGTAGATATATACAGACGGTTCAAAAGACCCAGATTCTGGATGTACAGTTGCCGCTGTTTTTATCCCACAGTTTAAAGTTAAAATTGCAAAATGGGCAGCTGATCATATATTAGTATTCACTACAGAATTTTCATTCTTCTAGCTCTTGAATGTGTAGAAATACAACAATGAGAACAGCAATACAGTATGTACAGGCTCATTATCAGCACTAACAAGCATGCCAGTCAACATCAAGACAAGACAGTTATGAAGTCCTTCAGAGTCTGTTAAGATTATGGCATTTAAGGCCGATTTATATTTCTGCGTCAGTCCTACGCCATAGGTTACAAGTAGCTACGTGCAGTGAACCTTATCAAAAATGTAACTGCGTGTTGCGTCGATGCAGACCACAACAGCTGTGATTGGTCCACTTTGTTACCAGAGTCCGCCCCCAGCATGACAAGAAATTATCTAGGTAGCAGCGCATTTTCTCCAAGATTATTTAATCTATGCATTGTATGTATCCACTGATCAGTGATTGTGTCACATTGTATTTGGAATCGTCTGTTTTTTTTGTTTTTTTTTTTGAGCATCTGCTGTTTTTATATTCTGTTTATTTCATGAACAAGCAAAAACTCAACAAAAGACACATCTGTTTACAACTTATAAACTCTGTGCTTATTTTCTCGGGTCTTTTACACTATATATCTGGTATGTGAGTAAAACAATACTTCTTGTATTCCACTTGAGAACTTTCCAATCTGTATGATGTTTTGACCGTATGTTTGACAGTATGGTGGATTAAATAATCATATTTCATAAATTATGAATACGAAACTCTTTTGTATTTTTCACCAGCTCTGGGATAGAGAATCTGTTTATTCAAAAACATGTTGATGCTGAGAGGGTTAAATATGGCAACAGTCAAAAGAACATTATTATACCTTGGCTGTGTATTGAAAAATTCTGGCATAAATCATAATTTGTACATAATTGTACATAAAGTCTAGTGACTGTGGAAACTGTGGTCGACCAGAGACAGTAGAGCATGTACTTCTAAACTGTGTTGCATTTAAAAGTTCAGGCACTAAGATCAATGTGAATCAACAATACTTCACTCCAGGTCCTGTTAAGTAATGGTCCAAAGCAATCAAGAATATTTAATGAATTGTTCAATTATTAGAAAGAGATCGGACTGGATTTAGGACATATACTGTATATTTTTTAATAATTTTGTTCTCTCTTTTTGCCCTTTCACTCTGATCCAGTAGGTAGTAAAATTAACCTTTTAAGTTGGTTTGCCAAAAAAAAAAAACGCAAGAAGAAGATTGTGTTAAACTTTTCACATGATGTAGGTAAATATAAAACTGAGAAATGGCGGCCGGTAGAAATCAAAATCTGAAGATTTTACGATGCCTAAACTTCACGGATACATATCAATGGACTTTGCACAGACTATCTTGTGGACAAACAGTGGAATCAACAGTTGTGATATACAGTATTGTGCAAAAGTTTTAGGTACATAAAATGTTTCACAAAAACCTTTGTCTTAAGATGATTATTTATATCTTCAGCTTTAGTGTGTCAATAGGAAATATAAACTGTAGACTTCCAAACATTCCTTTTGCAAAAAGAATAGAATAGAAGAACAGGGAGCCCTGCAACATATGGCATGGCTCCCACAGAGCCCCCACTGAACATCATGTCAGTCTGAGTTTACATAAAGAGACAGAAGTAATTGGGACAGCCTAAATAGATAGAAGAGCTGTGGTGAATTCTCCAAGAAGCTTGGAACATCCTTTCTGCCAACAACCAAGAAAAACTGTGTCCAGGTGTACCTAGGAGAATCGGTGCTGTTTTGAAGGCAAAGGTGGTCACACCAAATATTGATTTAGCTTTTTTATGTTTATTGGAATTTGTATGATGTTCATTGATAAACGAAAACTACTTATGGCATTATTTTTGATGAAATCCTCACTATGCAACATTTTTCACAAGTGCCTATAACTTTTTCACAGTACTGTATAATGTTTACCATCATGTCCTACAAACAAATGGCCTAAAAAAATCTACATATGGTGTTCATCCATTCTTTTAAGTACAAATTTACAAACACGGTAATTAATTTTGATAGGATGGCCTGATGCCCTTTATCATAGTGCTGTTAGATGGTTTACAAAATGAAAGTTGCAGATTTCTCATTGAAGCCTGAAGTACATTTCTTTAGATCAGCATTTCTTAAACTATGGGTCGCGACACAAATTGGGTCGCATTGACATAAATTTTGGGTCGCTATGTATTTTGGTATACGTGTAATTATTTCCTTAGTAAAAGTAACTGAAATTGTTAAGAGCAAATGTGCTCTGTTCAGTACACTCTTTCACACTGACTGTTTTGAATGCCTACATATCAGGTGACAGACCAGAATGACCATCACGTTTTTTTTCTTTAAAGACGAAACTGATCTCTGCTTGAAGATGAACAGAACACTGAAACACTAAAAACCAACCATCTACAACAAAAGGGCTTTCCCAGCACTAGGTAAGATTGTGCTATACATGTTTGTATACACTTCAGAAAATTGTACATCATTCATTGAGTGCACTACCACTTCTGGGCTTAAAAGATACAACTATGTTCTCTCTTCCAGGATCTACTTAACGGCTGATGTGGCCCCTGTACCAAAACAATTGCACACCTCTGCTCATTTGAATATGACAAATACTGTAAATTGGCAAGCAGATTTTCTTGAATCCCAGCAAACACAAAAATCCCTGTATTTTGTGAACACAAAAAATGCTGCATCAATGGATGTCCTAATCTGCAGGCGCAGCATTTTGCTCTCATTTTCAGCGACAGATCGTGTAAAAAAAATAAAAAAATAAAAATAAATAAATGTTTTGTAAATGAAAAACTGTCCTTTACGTTGTTTTATTAGCATTTAAACATGATTAATCTATTAAAAATAAATTGTAATTATGATACATCTCCACTTTATACAGAGCACCCCACTATTTTCAGAAGACCCTCAGTGATTTTGATCTGGAACCAGGCCTGTAGCTGGCTAACATTTACAGATACATTCAGCTTATTTTTTGTAGGTCTATTTTGGGTACATATTTCATATTGCTTTCTCTTTTTTTACCCATTGTTTTATTAACTACTTGTGCAGTCATAGGCACAGTTGTTTATCTGGTGGGTGTGTGTGTGTGTGTGTGTGTGTGTGTGTGTGTGTGTGTGTGTGTGTGTGTGCTTGCTTGCATTTCTTTGAGTTCAAGTAAAGCACATGTCTGGTCTCTTTACTCAAAATAAGTTTTTTTCTGATATTTTTCAGATAAGGCTGCATGTTACTGTTAGTAGTTTTTATTATTTTATTTATGTTGATTGACCATGTTTTAAGTACTTAGACTGGGGCTCATGGGCAGAGTCAGTGTGAAGGACACATTTGTGGTGTTCACTCTTCTCCATTTGAAATATTGAAAAGTATTTGCATGTTGTTAACAGAAAGTACCTGGTGTTTGGGTGAAGGATGGTGTGTGTGCCTCTGGCTTCTATAAAAAAAGTGAAGCAATTCAGAGGGCAACAAAAATTTGAGCGACCTCAAGTCACATATACTTTTCATAATCAAGTGACTTATTAAACCAATGTTAATAGTAACAATAAACATTAATAAAAAAAATTATACAAATCAAAGCATGTATTTGATTTGTCAATTCTGTCATTCACAGACTGTTATAGCGAATTACGATAGAAGCTGCCTCTGACAGAGCTGCAGACTGATATTCAGTCTGGGGCAGAGATGGATTCGTTAATGCCACTAAAAAGGAAAACCAAGATTGTGTATGAGTTAATTAGACACATTAAAAATTAAGGGCATACTGTAATGAGTCAGAGTTGAGATCCATGTGCAGCTTTTAATAACAATAAACGTAGTAATAGAGACAGGCAGAGGTAAATCACCAGCAGCAGTAATATCAAAGGCAGTCCAGAGGGATATTCAATAACCAGGCAAGAGGTCGGGGCAGGCAGCAGACAATCACAGGTTAAATCCAGATAAACAAGGCAGTAATAGTAGGCAGGCAGCAACGGATCAAAAACAGGGTAAACAGTCCAGGATAATACACAGGAAATGCAACAATCTCAGAAAACGCTCAGAAATGTCAGCCTGGGCAAAACAAGACTTCACAATGACAGCGAGTGAGAGTGAGACTTAAATAGCTGCATGAATTGGAAACATGTGAACAGGTGAACAGGTAATCATTGACAGGTACAGGGATTATGGGAAGTGGAGTCCAGAGAGTTAAAGTCAATCCCCAGGTGATGAAGCCCTCTGGTGGTGAGCGGGAGGAACAACAAAGGTGGGATTCATGACACATACACATTTCTCAGCGATTTGTAAAGTAAATGTTTCAATAGATTTTTGATGAGGCATAACAACATAAGATATGTTTATTGCCTATAGATTAGAACTAAAATATTCACAGTTAATGTTTACATGAACAAAATGTTTCTTTTGTATCTTAAGTTCCTACTAAATTCCTACTGAATTCCTACTAAGACCTGATGCTGTGATCCATTCTCAAGGTGTAAGATTGTTTTTGCTAGTTTCATAGCATTCAATTGCCATCATACTGTATGTTCAGAATTACTCATATACCAGAATCGGTGATAAATTAACCTTATTACTGTGTTAAATGTTTCAGCACTGCTACATGAGATAGCAAAACAGGAAATAATGATGGAGCAAAGGAGGAACCAAATGAGTAGTGGAAGATCAGCATACAAATAACAATACAGTATCACAGCTGTTGATCATTTGGAGCAAAGTGTCTTCCCATTGAGGATTTCGCTTTGATCCAGTCCAGAAACAAGAATGGTGGTGGGTGATTTCCTTTTGAATTTTTGATTGACTATCAAATCTGGCAAGTAGGCATGTGCTAGTATTGTTGGCTTAATACTGACTACATGTTTTTTTTTAAATTTCAGGTACTTGGCGTAGGGTCGTTGAGTGGCCTTGACATAAAGGACACAGTCTGGAGAATAATGAAGCAGACCATAAAAAAAGATTTTGCAAAAAGAGGTGTGAATAGGAAGACGCCTGAATCTTAAGAGGGGTGTGATTGGTAAATGCATTTGTTGTAAATATTTCTGGAATTAACCTTAAATCAAGAACCTTCTTGACTTCTAGTCTTTTGTTATGCTGGACGGCTAGTCTGCTAAATGAAATGTAAATGTAAATGTAAACAAGGAGACCGAAGACAAGCACTCTACAATAAACAGCATGTAGCATATATGGGGAAACTCTAATATCAAAACAGTCATTTTAAATGATAGCTTATAAACTTGTTTCTTTTATTTTTAACAGTTCAGTTTAACATTTCTTTATTTATAATTTTTACATTTATTGCTTATTTCAGTTCTATTGTCTTTTGCAGCCTATTTGATTTTTCATCATTTGTATGTTTATTGCTTGCTTTTGTATTATTAATGTATCCATTACATAGTTTACATTTGTATATTTTACTATTTTCTTTAGCTACTGTTTTATTTTTTGATGTTGAACATTTATTACATTTATTGTTTGTTTTTGTTAAATTGTCTTTCTGCAGCTTTTTTTTTTTTTTTTATCCTTAACATATTTTCTTATTTATGTAAAGATTTGAGTATGTGTATTTTTTTCCATGAGGGTTGAAATTATGTTGGCAAATGTATGACATCAGAGTGTTTTAATCCTGAATTAAACCTGAATAAAAAAAAGTAAAAATTCTACATTGCTTTTTTGCCACTTATTTGACAAAATATGAAAGTATTACATTACATATGGGGCTTGGTAATGTTAAGGCTGTTATCTGGCTGACATCTGAGTATTTTGGAATAACTATGGTTCAATTACAGCTGCATGCTGGGGGGACAGTACAAGTGTGGTTGAGTTTTGGCCTCTTTCTGGGGAGGATACGGCTTACATTCGGTAAGTGGCTTTTGGGCCAATTTTGGACCTTAATTCCACACGGTATGTGAGCCAAACTCGCAGGTGGAATGCAGCCAGATCTGGGCCATGAAATTTATGCTATCTGGGTATTGTGTATCATGTAATGTAATGTAAAGTGAATTTTGAAAATTATATTCAAAACGTGTCCCCAGTGTCACTCTGATCCATTCATTCTGAACGGCAAGTGTAACGGGATAAACATTGAGTTTATGTTTTTTTATATGGTTAAATCCCGCATTAATGGGTTTCTTGTTTCCTATTGGCTGCGGAGTTGCCGTTATAGCCTCGGTGCTTTGAGAAATCTGTAGGGGTGTTTGATTTCAAGTGTTTTGGAGTTGACTCCGATTCCCGACTCCAGCCGTTGGAGTCGACTCTTCGACTCTTCGAATCAGGATAGTTTCAAAATTCAGGGCCGTCACCAGGGATGACCATTAGTGGGCAGTGCCTTCCCAAGTGACATATTTTCACCCCCAAAATTGCTTGTCAAGCATGAGTGGAAAATCAATGGAATTATAAAATCATAGTTTAATTTTCACTTCTATATAGCTCACTCAGTCCACTGCTTATTGCATATGTTGAAATTCCCTTATGACTCAGTACACTTGACATTGCGTGCTAACGCGACATAGTTGAAACTTCTCTAAAATAACGCCAATATTCTAATATTGGCTATGGTGTTTGAGCCCCGCCCTTTTAGGCACGAAGCGGTCTGCTATAAAAGCAGGTGCACAAACACAATTCCTCAGAATTTTCTTCCTTCAAAACAGCAATTCATCTCTCATCTAGAAGTCCTCTACTGCTTCGCCGTCGACTACACGAGTCAGTGGGCGGAATCTTCATGGCATCTAGAAGACTCTACACTCCCCTGCAGTGTTCCGGCGAACATCACTCTGTCTTGACGCTTCGCTGGTGAACGGGCCGCTTCAGCATCCTGATTCCCCACAGCGCTTCGGCAGGTGTTGTGTATCCTTATAAAGCAATTGTATATTGTGTATTGTGTGTACTGGTGGCCAAAAGTTTGGAATAATGTACAGGTTTTGCTGTTTCGGAAAGAAATTGGTACTTTAATTCACCAAAGTGGCATTCAACTGATCACAAAATATAGTCAGGACATTACTGATTTAAAAAACAACACCATCACTATCTGAAAAAAGTAGTTTTTGATACCTTTGGCACCTTATCCTTGAGTAATCATGCTAAATTGCTAATTTGGTACTAGAAAATCACTTTATACCATTATATCAAACACAGCTGAAAGCTATTTGGTTCGTTAAATGAAGCTTAACATTGTCTTTGTGTTTGTTTCAGAGTTAACTCAGCATGCAATAGACTGGCATGTCTTATGGTCAATATTAGGTCAAAAATGGCAAAAAAGAAACAGCTTTCTCTAGACATTCGTCAGTCAATCATTGTTTTGAGGAATGAAGGCTGTACAATGCTTGAAATTGCCAAAAAAACAAAACAACTGAAGATTCTATACAAAGGTGTACACTACAGTCTTCAAAGGACAGAAAGAGATGTGGAAGACCCAGATGTACGACTAAACAAGAGGATAAGTACATCAGAGTCTCTAGTTTGAGAAATAGATGCCTCACATGTCCTCAGCTGACAGCTTCATTGAATTCTACCCGCTCAACACCAGTTTCATGTACAACAGTAAAGAGAAGACTCAGGGGTGCAGACCTTATGGGAAAAATTGCATAGAGAAAGCCACTTTTGAAACAGAAAAACAAAAAGAAAAGGTTAGAGTGGGCAAAGAAACACAGACATTGCACAACAGATAATTGGAAGAGAGTGTTATGGATCTTAACCCCATTGAGCTTTTGTGGGATCAGCTAGACTGTAAGGTGCATGAGAAGTGCCCGACAAGACAGCCACATCTATGGCAAGTGCTACAGGAAGTGTGGGGTGAAATGTCACCTGAGTATCTGGACAAACTAACAGCTAGAATGCCGAGTATCTGCAAAGCTGTCATTGCTGCATGTGGAGGATTTTTTGATGAGAAACCTTTTAAATATTTTTTTTTTTTTTTAAATTGTAATTGTCATTTTTCACAATATTATGTCCTGACTATACATTGTGATCAGTTGAATGCCACAATGTTCATTTTTTAATGCCATGCCAGCTTCTATGGCTATTTTCATGGCGAGAAATGTGTAAGGAACTCTATATAAGGTTTTTAAAATCTATTTTTCCTAAAAACTCTAAAATTGCATTAGGTTTGACTTTGTTAAAAATTTCTTCCAGAGTGTTGAGGTTTCTCATGGGGTTAAGACCAATTCAGTCTAATAAAACATGTTTAAAGGATAATGGATTCTGGCAGAAGGTACATGTTGGTGAGTCTTCTCCAAATATTAAAAACTTGTGTGTCATCCTGGAGTGACCAATTTGACAGATCTGGTCCCAACGATTTGAAAACAGAGAAACATTTCTTTTGCCAGCAATAGGGCTGATTTCATGTAGTTTGTTCATGGTACATTGGTCCCACTCAGTTTGCCATTTGTTGTTAATATACAAGTTTATTATGGGTTTTAGGTCAGTGAGAGGTATTGGACACTTTTTTAAATTCGCTGATAGTGCCTCTTTTGCAGCAGTGTCTGCTTCTTCATTTCCTGGGATTCCACAGTGTCCAGATACCCAGCAGAAGTAGATATTACAATTTTGGGCCTCCAGATCCAGCAATTTGCAAAGAATCTTTACAAGGGTTGGGTGATAATTTTTAAGGGATGACATTGCTTAAAGACATGATTTTGAATTTGTAATTATCAGAAAGTCTTTCTGTTGCATAGTCTTTATGAATTCCAGTGCTAAAATGATTTGCCTCTGCTGTAAAAATTGAGCTGTGGTTGGGAATGTATATTCCTTTTTTTTTTGGTGGTTGATCATGAATGCAGATGATACATGGTCTTCAGATTTTGATACATCTGTATATATAGGGGTATGTGATGGATATATTTCTCTAATGTAGAGGAGTTGTTGTTGAAAGTCATTTGGGTGGGTTTCAGATTTTTTTGTTTCTTGTTAGATCTAAAATTATTTTTGATTTTTTAAAGTTCCAGGGGGGGATTATACAGAAGTGTATCTGTTCCAGTATGCTCTACTTTGAGATTTTGTAAATGTGGTTTGATCCGTAGTCCAAAAGGTCAGATATGTCTTGGTTTTTGTTCGTATAGGCTTGAAGAAGGGGTTAAGAAAACAGGATGGTAAGATGGGTTTTCTTTGTTGGTCTTCACCTTTGTTGTATATTGTAGGGCTAGTTTGAGGCGTCTGTTCTCCAGAGAAAGTTAATTTGCTTCTACATACAAACTTTGAGTTGGTGACGTTCTAAAGGCCCCTAATACCAGACATATGCCTTGATGATGTACTGTGTCCAAGAGTCGTATATACGATTTCCTGGCTGATCCATACACTATACATCCATAATCCAGGCATGATCGAATTAGTGTTCTGTAGAGATTTAAAAGAACTGAACTTTCTGCACCCCACTTTGTTTTAGCGAAAACCTTTAAAGTGTTCATGGCTTTAAGACATTTATCTTTTAAAACCTTTATGTGCAGAATAAAACTCAGTTTACTGTCAAGAGTTATTCCAAGGAATTTGGTTTCCTTAACCACTCTGATGTGTTCACCATCCATGAATATCTCTGGATCAAGCTGGAGAGAGCGTAGCTGGCATAAATGCATACAAACAGTTTTGGTCTTTGAAATTGTAAAACCATTTGAAACTGACCAGGACTGCATTTGGTTAATTGTCAGCTGGATTTTCTGTTCAATGTTATTCATGGATTTGCCTCTGTAGCAAATGCCAATGTCATCCACATAAAGATTGCAATGGCTATCCGACCCGATGGCTTTTGTGATGCTGTTGATTTTGATACTAAAAAGTGTAACTGACAAAATGCTTCCTAGTGGTACTCCTAGCTCTTGTTTTTGTAGGTCAGATAAAAAATTAGCAATAAAAATGGGTAAGTGTCCTCTAAAACAAAGTTGATATAAATCCTTCAAAATACCAAACTTCCAAGTGGTGTCATAAGCTTTCTCCAAGTCAAAAAAGACAGCCACTGTATGTTCTTTTCTGATGAAAGCACCTCGTACATAGCTTTCAAAGCTGATGATGTGATCAACAGTACTTCTTCCTTTTCTGAAGCCACATTGACCTTTACTTAAAGAGATGTTGTGATTCCAGGATCCATACTAGATGTTCATTAACCATTCTCTCCATGGTTTTGCATAAGCAACTTGTCAGGGCTATTGGGCGGTAGTTGTTGGGGTTATTATGATCTTTTCCTGCTATTGGGATGGGAAATATTATCACTTCTTTCCAAGAGAGTGGAATATTCCCTGATATCCAAACAGAGTTAAAAAGTTTTAACAGTAAACACGATAATGTGAGGCAATTTTTAAAAAAACTGGTAGTGGATATCATCTGGTCCTACTGCCGTATCATGTGCTCTGTTTATGGCTCGTGTCAATTCTTCCATTGTGAACAGTTGATTATAAGGTTCCTTATTATTAGATGAAAAATTGATACCTTTCTATTCGTCCTGTGCTAGGAAAACTTGGAAGGCATTAAGACAATTTCCAATGGAGGAGTTCTTTTCAAAAGTTTCTGCTAAGGTATTTGCAATCTCTTGTTTTGAAGTTAGTGACTTGATATTTGATGTGCTGAATTTGAGCTCTATCATTCCTGCCCTTCATCCTGCGAATCAGATTCCAGACCTTTTTTGTTGAGGTACTTGATGTCAGACCAGATACAAATTGTCTCCAACTTTTCCTTTTAGCTTCATTTATTATTCTTCGAGCTTGTGCCCTTCTTATTTGAACCTTAACAAGATTACCTTCTTCTGTTCTTTTATAGCTGTCTTGCACTTATCATCAAACTATGGCATCCGTTTGCATTTTGTGTTTGGAGATGTGTTTGAAATGGTATAATTTGCTATGGAGATGAGTGTTCTGGTGAAAAGTTTAATAACATCTGGATCATCTTCAGAGGCTTCATTAAACCTTTTATAGCAAAGCGTTTGAAAATGATACCAGTTAACATTTTTAAACTGCCATCTTGGTATTTTTAGAGCTTCTTCTCTTTCTTTTAGGGTTAATTTTAATGGAAAGTGGTCACTACCACAAATGTCATGCCATACTTTCCATGAAAGGTCTAAAAATAATTCAGGTTCAAAAATTGTTAGGTCAATTGCAGAGTATGTTCCGTGCCCTGGGTGTAGGTAGGTGCTGGATCCATCATTTAGAAGACATAAGGCGTGATTGTCTAGGAATTCTACTATCCTCTTTCCTTTAGTGTCACAATGGGAATTTCCCCATAGAGTGTTGTGACTATTAAAGTCTCCCACGAGTATATATAGAGAAGGAAGTTAGGCTACTAGGCCATCCAGGTCCTTGTGTTTAACAGTAAGATTCGGTGGGATGTATATGGAACATACTGTAATGGTTCTGTGCAGGGTTAAACGCACTGCTGTTACCTGTAAATTACTGTTCACATTGATGTGACTATGAATCACAACATTCACATCAAATGGCTGTGCCACCAAAAGTCTGTCTATTAGTATGACCAAAAGTATTTAAAATTGTAAACTTTTTAAAAGAGAAGGTAAAATCTGGTGGTAATTTTGTCTCCTGGAGACAAAAACCAAGGGGGTTGAGAAATGTAACTAAGTGTTGCAACTCTGCAAAATTTGCCCTGAGTCCACGACAGTTCCATTGGATAAAAATATTTTCCATTCTCACGTAGGCAAAATAGGAATATTTCCACTGATTTTTCCTTTTGGGGATGAACTTCTACTCTGACTATCCCTTTCTTTCATTTCGACATCTTTGGTTTGTTTTGTCTTTGCTATTTCGTCTTTTGCATGTGAACAACTTGATCTTCTTGTATTTCTATTTGTAGTTTGATTTTTTGTTGAGTTCTGATTAGACTAAGTATTGATTGCGATAGATTCACTTTGGGTTCCTGTATTCTTGGACTTTAGGAGAGATTTATTGCTGTTAACATTTTGAGGTTTATCTTTGTGCATCCTGGTGAAGTCTGTCTGACATTCCATGGACTTCACAGATTTCTTGACAATGGAGGCATATGTTTTATTCAGTGTAGCAGGATTTGGATTCTTTCTGGGGGAAGGGACTTATTAAAAGTGAGAATGTATGTACCAGTTTTGATAACTCGATCCTCCCTTTTGATTATTATCCTTTTCACATTTACTACTCCTCGGGGTTTGAGCTCACAGGTAATTTCATCTTCATCTACATTATCCAATTCTTTAGTGCAGATCACTCCTTTGCTGTAGTTTAATGTTGGATGAGGTGATGTCTTTATTTGAACTCCAGTGAGTAGTGTGGCTCATAGTAAATTCTCTGCATTTGCCTTTTTACAGCATTCCACTAGAATTTGTCCAGATCGTAACTTTTTCACTTCTTTCACTGTTCCTGCTATTCCTGTGATACCCTTATGTATAGCAACTGGAGAAAGTTTAGTGATTGGCATATCTGGTGATACTGCTTAGAGGATTATAAACCTTGTCCACTCTTCACTATTTGGCATGAGTAAACATTTATTCTCTGAGATGCAGTCTGTATCCAAGTCTAGAAACTGCTTTTTGGAAGTGTGTTTTGAAGCCATATTTTAAGTTTTTTGTTTCATCATCCTTATTCCCCACCCACCTTGGAGCCCAAAAAAACAGGGATGCACAGTGCCACGGAATTCCAGCAGATTATGCATCAGGGCTATAAGAATGATATACTCGAGCAGGTAAAGCAGATTATAACCCACTCTATCCACTCGATTGACCCTTAGCCAACGCTTACTGGGGATTCTGGAAATTTAGTAGTTGTTAAGCTATATCACATAACTCTCAGAGCATGTCTTGACCAGCCGATTGATTGGAGTGAGCCATTCCAACCTTCCGTCTAGGTGAAGTATGAGCCAAAGTACAATGTTGAAACAGTGGCAACCGCAGCAAACCATATTTCTCAGGCACCAGGATCTCTTCCTCCACCGACACGGGTCGCAACTTACGGCAAACAAGTCGCCCCTTTTATCACTTTGCGAACAGTATTGGGATACTGAGGATCGATTTTACTCTGGATCCTTACAGAGAGAGATTAAGAATGGTATTAGCACATCTAGATGGAAAAGGTGTGTGCAAAAGGTATAATCGAGAAAATTGTAACCCTCATAAGGGGGGGCTCAAGGGTTGTTCTCTCTTGCCCAAGGAGAAGACCCTAGCAATACGGAGGGAAGGAGCGTGCCACTGTTCCTTTCATGAGCTACCACCAAGAAGATGGGTCTCGTGCCATACCCGGTGGTGAATAAAAGTACCAATTCCTTTCCATAAGAGCAAAATCTGTACAGTATTCCAAACATTTGGCTGCCAATGTGTGTGTGTGTATATATATATATATATATATATATATATGTGTCGCTTACACGTTCGCGTCTTTTTTAAAATGTCGTTCCGTAAGTGTTCCTTGTGCGAGAGGCACATCCCGCCATCAGATCAGCATGAGAGCTGCATTCTCAAGGAGACAGACTGCCCTCACTGTGAGGGCATGAGTTTCAAGATGCTGCGCTCCCAAACCGCCCTCGTTTCGAGGGACGATTTAGCCTCACCCACCTCTTCTGTGACAACCGAGTGATCACACAAGGAGGCACGGTGGGGTCGCCAGGTCGTGCAGAATACATTTGAGGTGGACCTCATGCCGGCACACACCCTGCGAGCCCCTCAATCTCCATACAACGCGTTTATGCTGATACATTATGTGCGTGACGATCTTCGGCCCTCCACAGGAGCTCATGGCCACGTCTTGTTCGGCGGTTCTGACACTGGGGATGATGATGATGTCATGTCTCTCGCTGCATCAGGCGAGTGGTCAGTGGATGATGCTACCGCCCCTCCCCCCAGCGAGGGCGAGGAGTGTGTACGTGCCACTGACAAGATGCTTCGCATCCTTTCAAGGGTGGTTGAAGAGCTTGATATCAAGTGGTCTCCTCCAGAGGAATCTACACAGTCTCACCTAGATGAATGGTTCCTACAGTCCGAACACCGTCAAGTGACCGCGTTATGAAGATCTGCCCTGTTCTTCCCTGAAGTTCATAACAAACTGTCTAAATCCTTGCGCGCACCTTATTTCTGAGCACTACATCACGACTCAGCAACAATCACAGGCTATGAGATATTTTATGCCAAAACGGAGCAGTACTTCATCACAACCGGCTCGCTCCTGCTCTGCCTCGGTCCAGAGTCCGGCTAAAACCACACACCAGCTGCCTCAGCGCCAACAAATGTCGCTGCCGAGCTGCTGGTAAAGCCACATAGCCGTGGCCCAATCGAAGGCAGCCACCTCAGCGCAAGACTTTGCGCCAACAGGGACCCCCCCCCACACACACACACAGCAAAGCGCTTCTGACACAATACTGTTCCCCTCTTCCCCTCTGCTGTTTGTCGAGAAAGGAATATTGTTGTTAAATATGTTGTTTTCTGTGTTTCACATTAATCACATGCAATAAAGTTTGCACATTATGCACAACTGCTTCCCAATGGTGAGCGGCGCATCATATCATGTATGAACGTACAAAGATTGCAAAAAGAGTACAACGCACGCACGAGACCCTCACACTTTTTCATTGAGAGCTTTCCAACTCCAAAGCCCACACATTATGCACAACCGGTTCCCAATGGCAAGCGGCGCATTATATCAAGTATAAACATTCAAAGATTGTAAGAAGAGTACAGTGCTCGAATGAGACGCTCACACTTTTTCAATAAAGGGCTTTCCCACTTCAAAGCCCACATATTTTACACAACCGCTTCCCAATGGTGAGCAGTGCATTATACCTTGTAATGAATTTCAAAGATTGAAAAAAAGATTACAGTGCTCGTTGCTCAGGCACAAGACACTCACACTTTTCAACAAAGGGCTTTCCCACTTCAAAGCCTCACATTATGCGTAACATACCAAATTGCCCCCGTCCCGTTACGCGGATGCGTGGAGAGCTCTTACTGGCATTCTGACTGGGTGCCAGTTTGCACGTCGATCCAATTTGCACTGTTAATTCCTCATTCTGGAGAAGGACAGCGGTCTTTGGCCCATTCTAGTTCTGAGACGCTCGAATCGTGTGCTCGTGACACGCCCATTCAAAATATTAGCTCAGAGGCAGATCTTATAACACATCCATCCTCAGGACTGATTTGCGTCAATAGATCTGAATGACACGTACTTCATGTACCAATTGCACCGTGTTACAGGCGGCTTTTAGATTTGCGTTTGAGGGAACTGCGTATTAATTTAAACTCCTTCATTTCAGTCTGTCTCTGGCTCCCCGTTTTACGAAATGTATCGATGCAACGCTCGCCCCACTGAAAATAAACAGTGTGTGTGTTTTGAATTACTTCAGCGATTAGTTGTTACTAGCCAATCAGAGGCACTACTGAGCGAACACAGAGACTTGCTGCTTTGCCATATGGAAAATCTGGTGTAATGTCGACTGGTGAAAAGCACACTTTCCCCCAGCCAGTAAATCTCCTTTTTAGGAATTTATGCATGGGAACCTCATGAACGACCATTCTTCTGTGTCTGTTTCAGTTCAAACTGAAAAAAAAACATTACCAATGAAGTAATTTCATTTTCCTGTGCATCGTGGTAACTCGATACTGTCTGGCTGCTCTAGCACCACGGACAGCGCCATCCTTCTACCAACAGGGTGTTATGCTGGGTCAAGTTTTCAGAAAGAAAGTGCTGACCGCAAATGCATCCAACACAGGTTGGGGTGCGGTGTGTAATGGGTGCCCAACTTTCGACACCTGGAAACAGGTGACCTAGAGGTGACCTAGAACTTCTGGCTTTTCATTCCGATATTGTGAATTGCCACATTCTGATTCGTTTGGACAACACAACCGTAGTGGCGTATACATGTTGCCATGACACGCTGGTCCACGTATGGCCGGCGAAACGCAAGTATGCGCTTCCCCTTGTTTGCCTCCATTCTGTCATTAGCAAAGTCCGAGTGGACATAGAAACAGTTCTGTTAACTGTGCCGAAATGGCCCAATCAGCCATGGTTACCGGAAATGATAGAGATGTTATGCAGCTCGCCATGGTAAATACCACTGAGGAGCAATCTCCTCCTTCAGGCGCAAGGCACAATCTGGCATCCCCAGCCCATGCTGTGGAACCTGCATGTGTGGTCCCTGAACGAAGCATGCTAAACACATCAGAACTGATGCATTCAGTCATGAACACCATTTTACAGGCCAGAGCGCTGTCCACGAGACACCTCTATGCGCTACCCAGTAAACTGCCCTATACATGAAATTCTCATATTTATTCAAGAGCGATTAGACACAGGACCCACTCCGTCAATGCTCAAAATTTATGTGACGACTATCTGCGTATCATGCCTGAAGCCAGTGCCATTATAGGCAAGCATGATTTAAACAAAGTTCCTTAGAGGAGCAAGATGATTAAATTCACCTCGGCCGGCTACAGTCCCGACTTGGGACCTAACTTTGGTCCTAAAAAGGCTTGCAGGGCCCCACTTTGAGCCTTTGGACTCTGTTGATTTGCGCATGCTCTCCATTAAGACTGCACTACTGCTAACTCTGGCCTAAGTAAAATGGGTCGGTGACTTACATGCACTATCAATTGACAGTTCATGTCTGGAGTTTGGCCTCGTTCTTTCAAAAGCCACTGTCAAACCTAGAAAAGGCTATGTACCGAAGGTTCTAACCATGCCCTTCAGAGCACAGGTGGTTCACCTTCAAGCTTTCTTCCCTCCTCCATTTATTTTTGATGAGGAACAATCCTTGCATTTGTTATGCCCAGTGCAGGCACTACTTGCATATGTTCAGCACACTCGTCAGTTCAGTCTGTCTGATCAGCTCTTTGTGTGCTATGGAGGACACACGAAAGTAATGTCCGTCTCCAAGCAAAGACTTTCTCACTGGATCGTTGATGCGATTGGCCTGGCTTATGAGTTGCAGGGTAATATTTGCCCAATTGGTGTTAAAGCACACTCAGCTAGAGGCATGACCTCCTCATGGGCATGGATGAACGGTGTGTCTTTACAAAACATATGTTTTGCAGCAGGATGGTCTTCTAAAAACACATTTGCAAGGTTTTACAACCTAGATATAATGTCTCTCTCTTTACAAGTCCTCTCTGTTTAGAGCGCTTGCTAAGTCACAAGCACTTTCACTATAAATAAACTCCCTTCCCAATCAAAATATCACTAGCTTACCTGTAAGTTAATAGTGTTTCCTATTCCATATGTTCTGGCGATGGCTCTGTTAAGACTGCAGTCTTTAATTGCATTAGACATTGCATTACTTTACCTTAAAATGACTGGTAACAATGTCATTCCCTAGTTGCTGCTCATATCCAATTTAAGAGGGAAAATAACAAGAAACAGGCTGGGTCAGAAATAATTTCATTGTCATATAGAAACTAGACAAATTGGGAGAATCCACTGTCCCTTGCATTTATTTTATACTACACAAACTTCTGAAAGTTTTAAAATCTAAACTCACATCATCTCTCACTCAAATGAGGTGGTGTTGTTCTTCTCTTTCTTTCTGTTTGATGGCAGATCGCAAACCAACATGTATAGGTGCATACCTTCACCTACTGTACCAGAGTGTGTAACATCAGGGTATTACATCAGGTTACATTAAATATAATAATAAAAAAATAAATAAAATAAAACTATATTTTACGATCTAATCCTGTATTTTTAAGAAAAAGAAAGAGAGCCTTGCAGTATTCCCTCATTTTCTCACTCATCCCTAAAATTCCTTCCAAATTCCATCCATGTTCTAGTTCATATATCTTATCATGTAAGATGTTTCTCTTTGAATTATATTTACTACACCACATAATGACATGCTCAACATTTTCAGGAACATTACAAACGTCACATTTATCTGATACGCACTTTGCCATTAAATAAAGAGTTGATTTTAATCCAGTATGTCCAAATCTTAATCTTGAAAAAAAACACTTCCTCTCTTCTACACTTCCTTTTGTATGCCTTCACCTTAATTTATTTTTGTATGCTGTAATAGTGTCTCCCTTTGGTATCTGTGTCCCACTTCTTCTGACATGAATCCCTCACTGCCTTTTTAATTAATGATTTGGCCTCACCTTTTCCAAAGGGAACTTTCATTATTTCATCCTCATTTAATTTCAACGCTCTCTTTGCAATCTCGTCTGCTTTCTCATTACCCTCTAAACCAACATGAGCAGGAACCCAACAAAACTGTACATCAGTTCCAACTCTTTGTATTCTCAACATTTATAGTAAATATTTCCAACAATAGATCATCTCTTATTGTTTCTTTTGAGTTCAAGCTACTAAGAGCTGCAGTAGAGTCTGAACAAATGACAACTCTCTCAGGCCTTATCTCTTCTATCCATTGTAATCCTTAAAAAATAAAATGCCTGTGTCACCGCCTTCCTCCTCCACCCTTGGTCCACCGGCGGGTTTCAGCAGAGAGACATGAAAAGTGGGAGAAATACGATAAATAGCAGGTATTTGGAGGCGATATGACACAGGATTTGTTTTAGGATTTTGAACGGACCCACATACCTGGGACTGAGCTTCTTACAAGGTAGATGGAGACGAAGGTCCTGAGTTGAAAACCACACCCACTGTCCTGGAACGTAGTTGGGACTGGGACGACGATGGTGGTCCGCTTGTTCCTTTCCCCTGTTGATGGCACGCTGTAGATGGACATGAGCTTGATCCCAAACAACCTCACTATGCTGAAACCAGTCGTTAACAGCAGGTACATCAGCCGGTTCACCAGACCATGGAAATAGAGGGGGTTGGAACCCCAGAACACACTGAAATGGCGTCAATTTTGTGGCGGGCTTGAGGATCGAGTTCTGTGCATAATCTGCCCAGGGAAGAAAGCGGCTCCAGTCGGCTTGATTCTGTTGATAGTACATGCAAATGAATTTGGTGAGTTCTTGATTCAGATGTTCCATCTGGCCATTAGACTGGGGTGATAACCTGAAGTGAGACTTATATTGATATTAAGTAGTTGAAAGAAAGCTGTCCAAACCCTTGATGTAAACTGAGGGCTCTGGTCAGAGACAATGTCTTCAGGAAGACCATAGTAGTGGAACACATAATGGAAAAGATGTTCTGCGGTTTCAAAGGCTGATGGAAGCTTAGACAGGGGTATTAGTCGACATGCCTTAGAAAAACGTTCAATGACAGTTAATATGGTGGTGTTACCTTGTAGATCGGTGACAAAATCAATGGCGATGTGGGACCAAGGTCGTTGTGGAATGGGTAGAGGTTGTAGCAACCTGCCTGTAATTGTCTGTTTTTTTTTTTTTGCTGTGGCGCAGGTGTGACAAGCGTTCACGAATGTACTGGTGTCTGCCTGTAATGTCTCCCACCAGAACAGATTTCTAAACAATCGTACCATGGTAGTAATGCCTGGATGGCCAGAGCTTGTGGAGGAGTGCACCCAGCAGATTACCTTTTCTCGTAGAGTATATGGCACAAACATTTGGTTGGGCGGACATTCTTGAGGGACCGGGTTCTGTGCATGTGCCTAGGAGATTTCGGACATGATGTCGCACTGGACCGGAGTTAGGACCAGAGAGGATGTGATGATGGGTTCTGCAGAGGGATTCTGAGGAGTGGAGTCAAATTGAGGGGATAATGAGTCAGCTTTGATGTTCTTTGATCCTGGATGATAAGTGATTGAAAAGTTAAAACGAGTGAAATATAGTGCCCATCTGGCTTGTCTGGGGTTTAGTCTTTTGGCTAAGCGCAAGTATTCGAGGTTGCGATGATCGGTTAATGCTAGAAATGGATGTCTAGCCCCCTCCAGCCAGTGTCGCCATTCTTCGAATGCTGCTTTCATGGCTAACAGTTCACGATTGCCCACATCATAATTCTGTTCAGCAGAGGAGAGTTTACGTGAGTAGAACGCACAAGGGAAAAGCTTAGGAGGATTACCTTGGTGTTGAGAGAGGATAGCGCCAATACCAGTGTTTGATGCATCTACTTCAACCACGAAATGTACGTTGGGATCAGGATGATGCAGAATAGGAGCAGATGTGAAGCAACTTTTCAATTCATTAAAGGCTTGGATGGCGTCAGAAGATCAGAGAAGCTTGGTATTACCTTCGTTTGTCATGGTGATGAGTGGAGCGGCTACAGTTCTGAAGTTTCGAATGAATCTTCTGTAAAAATTTGCAAATGCTAAGAATCATTGTAGTTCCTTTACATTAGTGGGTTGAGGCCAGTTTAGAACCGCTCGTACCTTGCCCTCGTCCATAGACACCCCTTCTGGACTGGGGATGCCCATCTAGTGCTGCCACTGCCAAAGGAGAGTTGCAAGGAATTAGTGGTATCTTATGCTGTCAGGCAAAATTTTCATCAATAAAGTTGCCCGCTGCCCCCGAATCTAACAAGGCTTTAGTGATGATGGTATCTGACAGGAACGTTAATTTTTTTGGCACTTCAATACAAGCAGTGGTTTGGATAGAGGGAATTAACACACTTACCCTGCAATTGTGTGTTTCATGGGGGTCGTGTCGGACAGTCAGCTCTTAAATGACCCGTTTGGCCGCAATATAAACAGAGATGGTTCCTGATGCGGTGTTCACGCTCCTCTGTGGTGAGATGAGCTCGACCAACCTGCATGGGTTCAGCGACATCACTGGGTTGATACATTTGAGTGAGAGGACTGGTAAATCGATTTGATCTCATGGAGCGAATGAGATTGTCAATACGAATAGCAAGGTCGATGAACTGGTTCTGCCTTCATCACGGCAGGTCAGCTTAGATTGCACATCAATGTTTAATCCTTGACGAAACAGAAGTTTTAGTGTGTCCTCCACCCACACAGTCTGCGCAGCGAGAGTGCGAAAAGACAGAGCGAATTCAGCTGCAGTATTTCTACCCTGATGAAGTGCAAGCAGTTGCTCACCAGCACTCCTTCCTCCCTCAGAATGTTCAAACACCTCTCTCAGACGTTGAACAAATTCATTGAAAGTAGTGCGGTTTAGTCCTTGATTGGCCCAGACAGCTGTTGCCCATTCCAGTGCCTTACTTGTGAGCAGAGAATACACAAGAGAGATCTTACTATCATCAGATGGGTATAACGAGGGCTGTCGAGCCAGGAACATAGAGCATTGCATAAGGAAGCCTTTACACTTGATTGGGGTGCCATCAAATTTTTCTGGAAAGGCTAAATGTGGATTAGCAGTCACTGTACAATGAGGCATTGAGACTGGCACCTGACTCGCTTGAGGTGTTGTGGGAGTGGATTCAGGTGCAGGCTGATGGAGACTCCACACAGATTTCACTAACTCTTCTGTTAGTGTGGTGAGTCAGCAAAGTTGTTGTTGGTGAGATGCCAGTAGGTTAGCTTGGGCAGAGAGTTCACTGGACAGATGCATGAGGACCGCTGGATCGGTAGTTGGCGAAGTCTTCTGTAACACTGACTCAGGCTGAGTGGGATCCATGTGCGGTTTATTAACACAACAAGCTCAGAGTACAAACAGGCATGGGTAAAATAACCAGGGCAACCAACAATATCAGAGACAGGGCAGTAACGTAGTCAAACAGGCAAAGGATCGGGGCAGGCAGCAAAATAGCAATAGAGATAGTCCAGGCAAACACAGTAGTAGGCAGGCAGCAGAGAATTGTACAAGGTAAATCCAAAGCAGAGTCAAACACGGGCAGATCAACAGAGTAAGTAATAACGCTCAGAAATGTAGCCGGGGCAAACAAGACTTCACAATGAATGAACACACACATCTGGCTAAAATAGTCTGAGTGATATGAGGCAGGTGCAGAGTAATCAGTCCAGGCATGTGGGCACTTGGGAAGTGTAGTTCAATGTTAATATTCAGGTGAGTGAGACCTCCGGTGGTCAACTGAGGAATCTTCACCGGTGTTCGTGACACAAATCCTTTACATTTTCGTTGTTGTGAATATTCCCCACAATCACACAGCACATTTGTTGCAGGCTGTTCCTCTCCAGATCCTTTTAACTTAACCCAATATGCCAATGACAACTTTGAACGTCTTAAATATAATGGTAATTCATCAGATTCCACCAGTAATGCATTAGTAGGAGTTGTTTTAACTGCACCAATACTGAGTCTTTGGGCTCTGAAGTGGTAAAGAGCATGTAGCATGACTTTGCAATTGACATCTTAAATCCCCAGTCATATGACCATATTTCAACCTTCAATATAGCACTCTGAATACTATTAATCACGTCTAATATTTTTCCCTCTTTTCCATATAGCCCCATCATCTGCATAAAGCAATGACCCAATATCTCTACCAACATTCATAAAAATATAATTTATCATAATGTTAAACAGGATAGGGCTGATAGCACTGCCTTGAGGAATACCATTTAAAATATGAAAATCTTCTGAAACAGCATCTCCAACTTTAACATGGAATGTCCGATTAGACAGGAAGTCTAAAACCCAGCTGTATAGCCTTCCACCAATACCCATTTTAATCATTAGACCTTCTCTCCACATTGAGTCATACGCTTTCTCAATATCAAAAAATACTATAGTCATAACCTCTTTCATACTTTTGCTTTTTCTGCTTCATTACTAACTTTCACTAAGGCATCTACCGTAGATCTTCCTTTACGAAATCCACTTTGGCATGGACTTAACAATTCTCTTTGTTCTAAATAATATGACAGTCTACGAACAATTATCTTTTCCATCCATTTACACAAGTGCGATGTTAACTCTATAGGCCTGTAGATTCCTGTTGGCTGTGTGACAAGACAGGAGAGGAATGAGGATCTAAATGCAGCCTTTTTAATAAAACAAAAGTAAACCAGGTAACTCAGAACATACTGAAACAAAACACAGGGAACAAAGCACAGCATAATACAGATGAAGACTGACAAAAAACCAGGAGAAAGCAAGGGCTTAAATACACAAGGGAAAAAAACAAGGGAACGAGGAACACCTGGGGAAACAATCAGGGGAAAACCAATCATGAAAAGAAACTACAAAAGGACTACAAAACTAACAGGAAACAGGAACAGGGAACTAAACCAGAATTTCAACATAAGTCAAAACAAACAACAGGGAATATGTGACAGGCTGGGTCTTTACCAGGCTTACCAAAATGTAGTACCAGAGCACCTTTCCAACTACCAGGTATTATGCCTTCTTTCCATATCTTATTAAACAGATTTAATATAATTTCCAATACTTCATCTGGTAATTGTCTAAACATAGCATAACATAGTTGGTCTTATTCTGGGGCCGTATATCCACTTCCCTCTAAGGCCATTTTCAGCTCGTGTAATGTTAAGTCCATGTCAAGTGCCAATCAGTCACTATCCTTTTTCTTTGTTATTTCAGTATTTGCTCTTAAAATGTCATCTTTTGGTCATTTATGTATTTCATCTAAATGACTTCCACTATGTACACTTGCAAACTTCTTACCCGGTAGATCAGCTTTCTCCTTATTTGTAATTGCCAGATATTCTCTATCTCTCAGTACTGGGATTTTAACAGATTTTCTTTTCCCACTCATCTTTTTAATCATTAACCAATTGTCACCCAGTTGTATTTCTCTGTCAATGGAGGAGCAGAATTGCCTCCATGCATTCTTCTTGGATGACTTAATTATTTTCCTTGCCCTTGCTTTCTTCCTTTGATAATCAGTCAGATTATCTTGACTCAAATGATTTCTTAAAATTCTGAATGCATGATTTCTTTCTTTTATTGCATTTTTACATTCATCGTTCCACCATGGAACCATTTTCTTTTCCTCCTTCATTGTGCTCTTGGGAATACATGTTGATGCAGCACTGATAATCATGGAAGTCACTGCTACTGCACAGCTATCAACATCACCCTCCATCGATATTCTTTCAGTGGTTCAAATACAATATTCTTTTAATTTTTCCTATTCAGCTTTAGCAAGAAACCATCTTTCTATTATGTAGTCTTCCTGTACATACATATAAAAATTAATAGAGCATAATATCAGAAAGTGATCACTCCATATGTTAGTATCATTCTTTACATACACATAAATTACTCATATTTCCAGAGACTAAAGTAAGATCTTAACATGAAACTGTATTTCTTGTAACATACACTCTGGTACCTCTTCCATCATTAAGACAAACAAATTATCTCTCCTCAATTAGTTCTTCAACTATTTCTCCATTTGTGTCTGTATGATCACTTCCCCATAGAATATTATGAGCATTAAAGTCCCCACACCATATTTCTCTTCTATCAACACATTCTGAGATCACATGAAAAATTTGCATTGACAGCTTCTTGCAAGTATTGTAGAAATTGACTAATTTGATATATCCTCTGGGACTACATATTTCTATTACTATACATTCATACTCATTTGGGACATTTACTCTTCTATATGCTAGAGTATCCTTAATAAATGTTACACATCCTCCACCTTGTTTTCCAATTCTGTCACATCTAATAGAGCTGTAACCTAGTATGACAAATTCCAAGTGTGGTTGTTAACCATGTTTCTTGTAAACAAATAACATCAGGTATAACTTTTTCAGATCAGCTACAACCTTCTTGAACTCTTGCCGATTAGAAATTAAGCTTCTGGCATTCCATTGGAGGATATGGAAAACCATGAGGAAGCTTGAGACAGTCCATCATAATTAGAAGGGTTCAACATCTCATGAATCAGTTCAGCCGTAACTTCTTTAATCCCTAGTATCTCTATAGCTGCCTCCACAATTATCTTGATCCTATCACTTATTTCTTTTGTTGTATTGCCACATTCACTGTCTTGCATATGAAAGTAACAAAGCTGATTTTATCCACAATCAATGTATCCTCATTAATCTTCTGTGTATATGGATTTGTTTCTGTTTGTCTCTCGTTTGGTGTGAGAGGCAGAACCTCTATTTGTTGTCTATTCTCAGACTCTCTTGCACTATTTACCATATGTGTAGCACTGGATTTGGCTAGCTCACTTTCCTTCACTTTTTTTAACTGCATCGGTATAAGATACCTGATTTGTTATTTTATATTTCTTAACCTCTCAAGCTTGCCTTTGAACAGGACATCCTCCAAAAGCAGCACTGTGTTCACTGACACAGTTGCAGCATCTGATTTTTGCTTCTTGACCACACTTTCCATATTCATGTTCACCTCCACATCTTGCACATCTTTGCTTTCCTTTTACATTGTCCTGCAGTGTGTCCCATTCTTTGACCCATCATAGTGGTGATGGGTTAAATTCTCTGACATCATAACTCAAATATCCCCTTCTTACTCTTTTGGGAATAACATTCTCAAACTCGAGGACTACTGACAAGCTATCAGTTTTCACACCATTTCTTTGCATTTCTAGTCTTGTAGCTTTTACTACATTTCCTCCTCTTGCTTCCTGGATTATCTTATCCATCTTCATTGCCAAAGGTACATCATAAATAACACCTAAGCTTTGCTGCTTTCCCTGGGATATGAGCACTGATCCTTTCTCCATTCAGTATTTTTCTCTCTGAGAAACTTCTCTTTGCAGTTGTTCTTTAGCAAAAATCAAAAGCCTCCTGTTACTTAAATATTTAGCGAACTTGATTTTGCCAATTTCTTTCTCAATTGCTTTCATCAGTTTAAGTAGGTGAAAATGCCCCCCTTTTTAAATGTTATCACTTTCCATTCAGTTTGTTCATCCTCCTTCCTCACACTTGTCTTTTGTAGCCTTCAGTTTTTTGGCCATGTCACCCACCTCCAAACAGAAGTTGAACTTCCAGAACTATCGTTCCTATCTTTCCTCTTTCTAGTTACATCCTGCCATGACATACTACGGACGGAGACAGCGAAAGTATCACCCATGATAGTTACATTCACGGTACAGTTGTTGCTAATCTGCCAAATCTAACTCCGCTTTCTAAACTCTCCACCGTCTGTCACCACTCAGATTTCGCTCACCACACCGAAAAACACCTGACACACACTTGACTCTTTCGAGACAAAACTGCAGCTATAACTTCACGTATGCGCGCTCCGTTGGCCTGGGTGTGCGGAGGCAGGCGGACCAAATGAGGTGGTGTCCCACCAACCAACAGGTGTTTGTAGAGGATGTGATTGGTTCTTAAGTACGCCAATTCATTATTTTGAGCCAATCACAACGAGTCGAACAAAAGAATAGATTTCTGTATCTGAGTCGACTCTGATTCCAAGACGAGTCAGAGTCGAGGACTCCCCATCACAAGAATTCTGCAGCAGAGACGTGGAGATCTGCTGTGGGTAAGTTGGGTGTATTTCAGCTCCTTGTTAAAAGTGTAAAATAAATTTTCATATCGATGGATTGTTCTACCCTGTATGGCAAGGACTGAACACAATAGACACTGAGTGTATTTTAAATTAATGTCTTCTGACGACATATGTGCTGCTTTGATAATTTTATTTGCCTTTGAAGATCCTGTTTGAACACTTAACGTGCGCCATCATATTTCCACGTGGGATTCTAACGAGGTGAAAATGTGTTTTGTATAGGTGGACCTGTATTATACCTCACTTTAATTTAATGTTCATCACATTGTGTTTAAGAATTTACTCTTTTGCTTTGTGGTGTATGTTACTCAGGCAAATGACTAGCTTTAGCCATGTTTTCCGATGTACTATTTTATTCTCTTAATTATAATGTTATATTTTTATTTCAAATGAGTTTATACATGTATAATATAAAAAGTGGATGGTGTAGTTTACACACGTCAGTACTGTATTTCATTGGTCTGTCATTTTATCAGTCCATATTCATTATATTATTTCATATGTCATGTCTATCTGACCTAGCTGATGCAATATTTACTATACAATCACAATAATTATAACAATATCATAAGTTTAATCTACTTAAGTAAACACAGTAAATTGTTTCAAGCTCTTTGTAACTTCCCTGAAGAATGTCTTGAGCATGGCCTGTCTTCATTCTTCTCTGTTAAAGATCATCAGCTAAGCTTAAATGTAGCTCACAGCACTTGAAAGATATAGCTTGGGATTGTTTTTTTAATTTGGGTACCACAGTTCAAATATCTCGCGGTTCGGTTCGTATCATGGTTTTGGGGTCACTGTTTCGGTATGGTTTGGTACTTGTTCAGAAAGTACTACTGTCAAATCCAAAGAAAGAATATTCTTTTATTTGGTAACAAACACATTAAGGTTTCCTTAACTACTGAAACTACTAAATCAACATTTTAACTTAAAAGTACCTTATGCATTATTATGGTACATGCATTAACATACCATGCATTTCAAACTTAACATATAACATTTGGAAGCTGTATATTTCTATTTGAGCAGCTTAGAACACTGGGTCACTCTCTTAGGTTCTAGTCCGCTATCTTCATGTTCTTGTGCAAGAAGATAAGTTGGTTAACATTTTTGAGATCTACTTGCAGTAACAATGTCTCCTGCAGTGGAGAAAACTCTCTCACTTGGCACTGATGTTCTTGAGAGACACAGGTGTTTTGCAAGTTTGGCAACATGAGGATACTTGCTCTCGTTCGTCTTCCACCATGCAAGTGGATCTACATCTACATTAATGCAATCTTCTGCCTTGTATGACATGACCACCTCCTCTATAATATTGGTAAAAATCTTCATCTCAGCTGCTGTTAAAAGCTGCCCAAATAGCTCTGACATAGCTGACTTCATCTGGGGAGGGGATTCTGGGGGCTTCTGTTGTGATGTGGATGGCCCAGGTTCCTCTGCAATAGGTTGACCCTGCAAAAATTAATTTAAATAGTTAATAATTTATAAGAGTTTATAATTTTGTACATAATATTTTTTTTATTATTAATTAAAATGTATTTATTAACACCATTTTAAGGTGTGTGTGTGTGTGTGTGTGTGTGTGTGTGTGTGTGTGTGTGTGTGTGTGTGTGTGTGTGTGTGTGTGTGTGTGTGTGTGTGTGTGTGTGTGTGTGTGTGTGTGTGTGTGTGTGTGTGTGTGTGTGTGTGAGATCAGATTCTGATCCACTTAAGAATCTAGTGGAGTGAATGTCAAAACGAATCCAGATGTGATATACGGCCTGTTACGGAAACATTTCAGTTGCCAACAATACTCGCATCTCCCACTGCAGGATTTTTACACTACTCTTCCAGAACCTCGTGAGGATCCCTATGACTACTGGCTGCACCTGAACCGAACTGCCGATGTCACGGCAGATTGTCTAAAAGAATAGGGTAAGCTGCTAGACAACCAGTCGTTCGATGTCACGTGCATGTTCATTAGGAACTGCCCAAATACAGATCTTGCCCTCACATTTTGTTCAAAAACCATTGACAAATGGTCAGCTTATGAAGTACAGGAGATACTAAATGAGTATCATTCAAAGAAAACTCTCAGAATCACGGAGCGAGGAATGGACAAATTCAAAATGAAAAAGTAAATGTGAACAAGATTGATGTTAGTCCAAGCCTGGGCCGCTTGAAAACTGAGCAAGATCCACCTCACTCAAAACAGTCAGATAACTTGTCATTGGAAAAAATGACCGATATGCTGGAGAGAGTTCTGATGAGTAATGCTAGTAATGCACAGTCAAAACCGGTGAATGGGAAGACAAGCAAACTCTCTAGGATTCTCCCTGCTTGGTGTGCAAGGATGCCTCACATTCTGCTTTTGCTCACTGCAAAGACAATAGGCTATATTTTCAAAGTTTCTCACTTGATCACCCCAGAAACAGATGTCCAGAGGCAAGGAAGAAAGCCTGACATCAAACTGAGTGATCTGCTTGTGGGAAAGGACTGCATAGATCCTCCCAAATCTAGTTTTGAGGAATTGGCGGACTATGAGCCTTTATGCCAAACTAATTGAGTTGTGTCATATCACCAGACAAAACAGTAATTTTCCAGAGTCTACAGATAGTTCTAAAGGCAGATAATTTGTTTTACACGTCGGACTCCATTTAAAAAGGGACCCTCTCTTCGAGCTTTAATTGATAGTGGATCAATGGTGTGTACTCTTAGGGAGTCCGCCGAAGAAAGTCTGTTGAAATGCATTTCCAACATAAGACAGTCAGCTCAAGATATTGTCATTGTTGGTTGTGGAGGCCATCCTGTCACTCCCACTGCAGTCTATGATCTTAAATCTGCAGTGTATGGCTGCTCCATGATAATTCCTGCCTTAGTCGTGCCTGGACAGATTGAAGAGATTATTTTGGGCACCAACATCATAAAGAGACTTCTGGTGCAATTGAGAGAGACCAACAGTTATTGGAGGCTCATGTCCAAGTCAAGTAACAAGGAGAGTGACAAGTGCTGCATTTTTCTGTCCCTTTTCTCCAACACAGAGAGATGGAGAGGAGAATCCATACCTAAGAGAGTTGTTACTGTAAAGCTGCTGAGAAGTGTGACGTTAGAGCCACAAACAGAACATCTAGTTTGGGGTAAGCTACCTCAGTCTTCTGTCCTGTCTGTAGGCAACACTGTTATTGTGGAGCCAACAAAGTCCAGATTGAGGCCAAAGCAAATAATGGCCAGAAGAGTCATAATACCACTATGGGGAGATGGTTCTATTCCATTGAAGGTCATCAACCTCACAAATCACAGAGTTGTGTTAAAAAGAAATGCAAAAATAGCTGACATGTCCCCTTGTATTGCTGTGCAAGATTTGCCTCAGCCAGAACAGATTCAGTCAAATCTACTGTGTACCTGTACTTGAATGACCTAAACCTTTGTGATCTTGATTTGGAGTCATGTGAGGTGTTAGTTCACTGGAAAGACAAGTTGCTGCACATTATCAAAGTATTAGTCAATTTTCTCAAGGGGCAAAATGGACTGTGGAGAGGGCCGAGGCATTGCCCATCGTATTAACATCACTGACAGACAATTTCGTTTTCCATACAGGCGGATACCACCAAGTCAGTATGCTAAACTGAGTATGGCTCTGAATGAGATGGAGAAAGGAATCATACGCAAGTCACATAGTGACTATACATCTCCACTTGCATTGGTTTGGAAGAAGAATGGTGACCTAAGGATCTGCACAGACTTCAGGTGGTTAAATGCAAGAACTGTCAGAGATGCCTACCCCTTACCACACCAGTCCGATGTGTTAGCTGCACTAGAAGGTAACACATTTTTTTCAACCATGGACCTTACCTTTGGCTATTACAATGTCCCCCTGTGTGAATAACACAAATACACCACCTTCTCCATTTGGACTACATGAGTATAATGGGCTTCCTCAGGGTGTCTCTAATAGTCCAGCCACTTTTATGAGGATGATGATGATGTCGATCTTCGGAGATGAAAGAACACTACTGAAATTATGTCACCTAGATTATTTGATGGTGTTTGCTCCTGAGTCAGTAACATTTCAACGTCTTGAAATAGTTTTCTCACGCTTGTCATCTCACAATCTGAAGTTAGCCCCAAAGAAGTGCTATTTCCTGAGACGACCTGTGAAATTCCTTGGCCACATCATCTGTGAAGGAGGGATAAAAACTGATCCTGAAAGTCGAAGCCATCAACAATGTCCAATTATCTGATTTAATGGAGTCTGATGGAAAAAGACCATGTCAAAAAAAAAAAATCTGATCCTTCCTTGGAATGGTTCTATACTATCAACATTTTATCGAAGGATGTTCAGCTAAAGCTAAGCCACTATTCAAGTTGACATCAGGCACAGTCAAACAAACCCCTGTCAGAAAAGGACACAAGCCAAAATAGAAAGTTAGTTACCTCCAAGCTTTCTCCTGCCGCCTGGACACCTGATTGTCAAAAAGCTCTCGACACCCTGTAACTAGAACTAACCAAGAATGTAACATTGGCTCATCCAGCCTTTGACCAGCCTTTTATTTTGGCTGTAGATGCATCATTTGATAGTGGGGGCTGTATTGTCTTAAGTCCTGCTAGGTGAAGAGATAGCCAGACCTGTCGCCTTTGCAAACAGAACTCTGTCTCGCTCACAAATGAACTACCCAGCTCATAGACTGGAGTTCTTTGCTTTAAAGCGGGCTATGTGTGATGAGTTCAGCCATTGGCTGAAGGGATGGCACTTTGCAGCATGGACCAACAACAATCCTCTCACATACAGTGCATTCAGATCCCTTCATTTTTTCACATTTTGTTATGTTGCAGCTTTATTCTAAAATGCTTTAAATCCTTAATGAAAACCTGGTCCAGAGCACTCAGGACCTCAGACTGGGCCAAAAGTTAACTTTCTAATAGGACAATGACCCTAAGCACACAGCCAAGACAACACAAGAGTGGCTTAGGGACAACTCTGTGAATATCCTTGAGTGGCCTAGCCAGAGCCCAGACTTGAACCCAATTGAACATCACTGGAGATACCTGAAAATGGCTGTCCACTGACGGTCCCCATTCAACCTGACAGAGCTTGAGAGGATCTGCAGAGAAGAATGGCAGAAAATCCCCAAATCCAGGTGTGCAAAGCATGTGGCATCAAACCCAAAAAGTCTTGAGGCTGTAATCGCTGTCAAAGGTGCTTCAACCAAGTACTGAGTTAAGGGACTGAATACTTATGTCAATGTGATATTTCATATTTTTATTTTTAATAAATTTGCAAAGCTATAAAAAATCTGTTTTTTACTTTGTCATTATGGAGTGTAGATTGATGTGAAAAAAAGTAATAATTTAAAGCATTTTAGCATAAGGCTGCAACATAATAAAATGTAAAAATATTAAGGGGTCTGAATACTTTCTGAATGCACTGTATATTCTGACAAAACCAAGGCTTGACGCATGTGAGCAGCAATGGGTGGCCAAAATGGCATCTTACAACTTCGATCTAAAGTACATGGGACAAAATGTTTTGTTGTGGATGCCTTAAGCCATGAGCCATTTCTTCAGTCTTGTATAGGCCATTGTCAGTGAGCCATACTTAATCCTCTTAAAGGACATCAGCGGTGTAGTTGATGATTCGGTTCAAGATGCTTTCAAGTGTACAAATAATCATCAGGTGGTACTGGGAGCTGACAAAGGTTCTTGTGATCCAACCAGTGATTGTGTCCTGCCTTCAGGTTCAATTATGAGCCAGGAAATCTCTGCAGTGTTTGAGGCACACTCTACTGGGGGCTTGAGTGAGATCATGGGAACAGAACCAGCCGTTCAACAACCCCAACAGTTTGACCCTCCTTTGCAACATAGTAGCCCTGTAAACCAGCAAGGGCAGGATAGCACTCTGACGAGTTCTTTACTACCTAGAGATGTCAAAAACCATCTAAAAAAGAACGAGCAAGTCAACACTCCAGTGTGTGTGAACTACTGAAATACAGTGACAAACTGGTTATCCATGATGGTGTGCTGGATAAAGTGAAAAGAGATCCAAAGCTGAACAAGAAACTGTTCCTGTTTGTTGTACCTACCTCTTTAAAAGCTCAGGTTCTCCACGTAATACATGATGTAGCAGGTCATCAAGGACAAAGCAGAAAACTGTCACTAGCAAGACAACGATTCTTCTGGATAGAAATTAAAAGAGATATCCATAATTATGTGAAGAGCTGTCATTGATGTGTGGTCAGGAAAACTCCAGAACCCAATACCTGTGCTCCACTGGAAAGTAACCGAACATCAGAGCCATTGTAATTAGTCTGCATCGACTTCTGGTCAGCAGAGGTGAGAAATGGAAAGTACATTGATGTGCTGGTCGTGACTGATCATTTTTCGAAAATGGCTCACTCATTCCCATGCAAGAATCAGTTGTCCAAACAAGTGGCGAAAAGACTTTGGAATGGTTTTGGACCATTCTACCTTATGTTTGGTAGAGAACACGATAGACAATGAGTGTATTTTAAATGATGTCTTCTGACAATATATATGCTGCTTTGATCATTTTATTTGTCTTTGAAGATCCTGTTCGAACACTTAACATGTGCACCATCATATTTCCACGTGGGATTCTAATGAAGTGAAAATGTGTTTTGTATTGGAGTTTGTGAAGCTGATAAGGACTGATCATGTGACTTGAGTCTGAAGCTGAGCTCTGAGAGGGGAAATGCATGGCATTTCTCTGCAATTCCTACTGACGACTAGCTGAAAACTGATAGTGCTGATCTACAGTGCATGCCACAGCTACAAGGACCAAATCCAAACAGTGCAGCACGAAAGAACTATTCACAACACTTATTTCCCACTCACATAATTTTACTTTATTTAAATGCTTACTTTAAAAGCTGTAGCCTACTTATATTAACTTTAAATTAGCAATATGTCATCAGAATGACCACTTAGGCAAATTTGTTTAAAATTATATGATTTAAACTATGCAAAGTTCAGGTCTGTCCAAAAAACTCACACCTAAAGTTTTATGCATTTCAGTGTGTAGTCAGATTTGTGTGTGGTGTTTTAAAGTGAGCACACAAGTGTTTGTTATGGTTACCTCACACCTATTTAGTGCCCCTCTGTGTTGTGGCAAAGAAGTATAACCAAACGCACTCTTTAATAATTCTATATACTACTACGATGATGAAAAACAAACCCACGCCTTCACTCTCCACCCTTTAAGTGGTCTTTCAGCTATTCCCCTTGATATTGTAGTCAAAATTTCCAGATTTAAGGGGTGGAATTCTTTCCACTCGGAGTCAAGAGTCACTACAACTTCCTCAGCCGTTTAATTAAACTTTTGCATAAGGTAGGAGGTGCAAAAGGGTGGCATTTGTGTGTAGTGAGAAATTGAGCATGTATATTTTGCTACAGACCATCAGTTATGGAAACCCAAAACTTGAATTGCATTGAATTACACTCCTGATTGAGACCAGGGGTTTGCCCCTGTTGTTAGATGTCAGAAGCTACAGCATTATGCAAGAAAAAAGCTTGTTTCTCCAATAATGGCCATTCAAATGTAGCTGTGTATTCATTCTGACTAATTGTTTTTTTTTAATTTGCAAGCAACAAATTGCAGTAATTTAATTATATAAGAGTAGATGTTTCACCAATGACAGGTTTTTGGACAGCTCTTAACAGCATGAAATAGACTTTTAATTAGTGCTGTCAGTCAATTAAAATATTTAATCATGATTAATTGCTTGATTTTACATAGTTAATTGTGATTAATCGCAGATTTTAAATGATCTTGAATTTTGCTCTATAATTTTCCTGTCAAAATGTATTTAGTTCCTTCTAGAAAATAAAATAAAACAATACAGTATGAAGGCCTGACAATAATGTTTATTAACATTTTCCAAGCAAACTATTCCACAGTATTCACCTTAAGCGCTAAAGAAACTAGTGCACAGCCATCTTAAAAATTTTGTCTTGGAACTGCTGGTCTAGCATTTTCTTTATAGATATCTATGGTGTCGATGTCAAAGTGTAATGACTCAGGTTATAGAGTTGCCCAAAGTTATCATGAGTATTTTAAAGTGTTCAGGAGATGTCATAACTACTGGAAGCAGAGGGGGGGAGATGGGATCATGTCATGAGAAATAAAATTTTACTTGATATTTTGACATTTTAGAGATCATTCTACTATAAAAACATACTGTAAATTTCAGTACTGAAAACTTAATCCCCAGTGCAATAAATCATTTATTGAAACCAAGTTGCAAAAACACCTCGTTTTCAACTTCCACGACTTCCTTACGTCACTAGAAGTACATTTATTAATGACCGCCTCTACAGCGAAAAACATCAATGCCTATTTAAAATCATTGCACCCTTGGCACCTGCCCACTGGCGTTCTGTTCGTACTCAGAGAAAGCAGGACAAACAAGCCTAGTGTGGCCTCACTATTCCTGAACACCAAAGGGGACACATCTGGACCAATATGAATTATTTTTGTATATGAACATGCACTAGACAGAGGTCTTTGACCGCTGTCATGTATCTCTGGCACCTTTTAAAAGATGCGGTGTCAAGTAACAACTCTAAAAAGGAGAGCCCATTCGGTTTCATTCAGCTGCTGTGCCTTTTGTTGTTTTGAGTACAAACGTCATTCACGTGTTCTTTGGCTCCTCTGCGCTATTTAAAATTTTTGGTATATATAAACATGCACTAGATAGACGTCTTTGACCGTTTTGATCCGTTTCCAGCGATGTGATATTGAATGTGTGTGCATCTATTCACTGTGCTTTGGACTATGTATGTGTTTTTTTTCAACTCGTATCAGAATGGATTGTATGTTTTTTTCACCTTATATCAGAGTGGATTGTATGGTTTTTCGACTCATATCAGCGTGGATTGCTTGTGAACCAGTCATATGATTCAAACTTTGCAAAGGAAGGATGGGGCAGTTAAAAACTCTTGGACCTGATCAAAAAGTAGGTAAACCGTTTCATTCATGAATATTTCAAATGTCCTGACTGTTTGATAGTTAATGGTGCTGAGTGTTAACAGCTGTGCTTGAGATGAACAGTGTGACGTATTTGGATGCAATGTGTTAGATGCTCATTATGTGTAAACCCTAAAATGTTGTTTGCTCCAGCATACCTAAAATCTTTTATGCAGAGCTACGCGCCCACTAGAAGCCTGCGGTCAGCTAAGGAACATCGCCTTGTTGTACCAACACAAAAAGGCACCAAAACACTTTACTGGACTTTCAGCTTCATCATACCACGTTGGTGGACGACCTTCCCAACTCCATCCGTGAAGCTGACTCACTCTCTGTCTTCAAAAAAACGACTAAAAACACATCTTTTCCATGAGCACTTAACCAGTCATTAAAAAAAAAAAAATAATAATATAAATATATATATTTATATATATATATATATATATATATATATATAATAATTCCTGTTGCACTTTATTCTGTTTTGAATACTATTCTGATGCTAGTGAAATTTGTAGTATGGCATTTTTCATACCACTGTCTCCTTAAGATGATTCACTTATGTTTTCCTCTTTTGTAAGTCGCTTTGGATAAAAGCGTCTGCCAAATGAATAAATGTAAATGTAATATTGTGGAGCTTGTTCATTCACTTCCGATTGAGTTTCAAAAGTATTTGAGGGGCTGCACAATGTTAGCCAATCATAACAGTGGGTGTATACATTGAAGTTTTAAGGAGGCTCTTAGGCCAATACTGAGCACTTCAGACAGAGGGCCAGAGACAGGGAAGAAAATGATCATATGTTACCAAATTATGACTGTTTTGGTGCAAAAAAAACTTTACTACATTATCAGTGGACCTCAGGAAAGATAATAAAATTATATAAAAAAAGAGCATTTCATCACCCCTTTAAAACAAGAATACTTCATAAATACACAAGATCTACCTTCATGTTGTGGACATACTGATATGACTCTGTCCTCATGGAACTCCAAGAGACAAAACAAAGTAATTAAAAATATCTTTGTACGACACCTGACCATCTTCTCATGCTATTCACCCATCGTGTTACTGTTAAATTGAGCATATTTTTTGAGTGGTGACTATATTCATACACACACATATACATGCATATGAAATTGTATGTTTTATTTTATATTCCGTTTACAACAATTTTAATCACATTTAAGTTTTTTTCTTTTTTTTTCTCCCCCTTTCTCCACAATTTGGAATGCCCAATTCACTGTAAGTCCTCTTGGTGGCGTAGTGACTTGCCTCAATCTGGGTGGCAGAGGACAAATCTCAGTTGCCTCCGCGTCTGAGACCGTCAATCCGCGCATCTTATCACATGGCTTGTTGAGCGCATTACCACGGAGATGTAGCACGTGTGGAGGCTTCACGCTATTCTCCGTGGCATCCGCGCACAGCTCAGTTGGTGTAAACTCACCATCAACTCTTGGTGAAAAGTACATTCTGTGTTCCCACACATTCTGATCGTCTCTTCTCAGTAGCTTCAATACAAACAGGAAGTAAGATGACAAAATCCAAAAGAGCGTAGTGCTGAAAAGGTGCGGGGCTGAATAAGGTGAATAAAGATAGAAAGCACTAAAATAGCACCAATTCAAGTAACATTAAACGTTTCCCAAAGTCTTAATGGGTGGTTGACTAATTGAAAGAACTAGTTGAGTATTCATTGCAAAAGGTATTACATCTCTTAAACCCTCATCCTCCACAATATTAATTGTGGCTATTTACTTTGCTACAGCAATTGTGAAGTCGCATTCACATGATTTGCGCTGTTTTGAACTCCACATGCTGCTATCTTGTTTTTCTTTTAGCGCTGGCACTGCCCACGTAATGATATTTAATCCGAATTGTCAAGTAAGACAGAGGCACAATGTGGTGCTGGGAAAAGGCTGATTTTTCACTCCAGCAAGTCATGAGAATGCAGCTTTTCACAGGTCCTTTCTCCATCACTTTATTAGTGACACGAGTGTCTTACATTATTCCCCAAGAGCAACTTCAATCCTTTGCTGTCATAGGACAGGAAGAGCTAAACAAATTTATCAAAACATCAAAATCAACAACATGTATGTTAGATTAAATACTGACCAAACTATTAAAAGAAGTGTTTCCTGTAATCTCAGAACCTCTTCATAATATTATTAACTCCTCATTATCCTTAGGGCATGTCCCAAGAAAATGTAAGATAGCAGTTATTAAACTGCTTATCAAGAAACCACAGCTTGATCCTGGAGAGTTGGCTGATTATAGGCTGATCTCAAATCTCCTATTTATGTCGAAAATACTAGAAAAGGTAGTGTCCTCCCAATTATGTTAAAAATTCTTATCATCTGATCGTGGCTGCATTTCTCTTCTAGTGCTTTTAGATCTACCTACTGTAGGGCTTTACTGGTTGTTTAGATCAGTGTTACTATCAGAAATAATTGGTAATTATTTCTTTAGTTATTAATTAATATTTAAATTAATTAATTGAATCTATTTCATTAAATCCTCACACAGGGCACCAATTATTATGTAGGGCTTTACTGGTTGTTTAGATCAGTGCTACTATTAGAAATAATTAATAATTATTTCTTTAGTTATTAATTAATATTTAATTAATTGAATCTAACTCATTAAAACCTCATATGGGGCTCCAGTAAATGTAGTGCGCTACGTTTAGGAGCGGGTTTGGTTATTAGCAATAATTAATAATTATCAAAGATAATTATTAATTATTAAAATCAATAGAACATTGATGAGAATCAATGTTAGCTTTTTTAATCCTTTAAATCAACAATTATCAAAGATAATCGTTAATGGTTAACATCGATGAAACATTAATTAAAATTAACACTAGCTTATTGATCATTCAAATTCAACAATCATCAAAGATAATTATCAATTATCAAAAATCAACAGAATATTAATAAGGATTAACATTGATGGGGCACCACCCTGGAATCAGGGACTAATAACCAGATAGTATAACAGTCTCAATATTAGATTGTTTTCTTAGGAAAATCGACATCCGAAGAATATCAATTTTTGGGAAAAAAACAATGAATGAAGGCTTGAATCCGAGCACTGACATCCCGTCAAAATGACACAGGCGAATGCAAAACAAACCAAAACACTTCTCTTTGTAATATAAACAAAGTTTATTTATGCAGTAATATCAATTAATAATTAATACAATGCAGTCAATAAACTTCCGAATTACAACTACAATCTAAACAATGATATGATTAGATATGGAAATCAAAATAATCCTATAACATATGAGGGTGTGTGTGTGTGAGAACGAGTGTGTGTGTGTGTGGCCGCGAATGTGGGCGGAGAGAAACCAGTCAATGGCATCTACCAATTACCCGCTTGTACGATAGCTTAGGGACAAAGCTGAGCTTTAGCACGAAGCTATCTACGAGCCAAAAACGTGTGCCAGAATGTTTGTGAGGGGTCGCGTGTGTGTGTGTGTGTGTGTGTGTGTGTGTGTGTGTGTGTGTGTGTGTGTGTGTGTGTGTGTGTGTGTGGTTAGTATGAGAGAGAGAGAGAGAATAAAGTGACAGCCCTAAAGCCGATTTCGCGATCGTGGGAGAGAAAGCAGCTGTTAGTTTATCGCTCTGAGACGCGGTGGACGGCTCGTAAAACGTCCCGCGTTCTTTGACTCTTTAATGGATAAACTCAGTTTGCCGGTCTCGCCCGCGATGGCGAAAATGCACAACAGTCCAATTTGGTTGGACCACAATACATCAAATCAAATTTGTGATAATTATTACCCTGAGTATTAATAATGAGCGAACATGGCAGTCTGTAAACTGTACAAGCAAAAACCTTGAAACACAAGGATAACACACTATAATATTCTATCTCTGCCCAGACGTAAACCTCTTACTTGAATCGCATGAGGATGCAGAATGTGTGTTCATCCGTCTTTTAACTCAGACTCGGTTCCTCGAGGCTCGGGTGATGACGGGAGGCCATTTCCTTGCTCTGTCGGCGGGCACGGCTGCTGATTCTCGGTGGGCTGGCGGAGAAATCAGAAATGTCGACTTGATTGAAGATGGAAGAGAAATCTTTAATCTCTTCACTTCTGCAGGCAAACGGATGACGATGCGGATTGCTCGGCAGTCTCCTTCGGATCCGTTAGAGTGTTCGGTTGAACACAGAGTAATCTCAACTCGTCCAACGAGATGAAGATTGTATGGCCACAGTTTCAAGTTGGACGTTACTTCCTTGTGCCACGAGACTGCACCTGAGAGCAGCGATGAGCAGCGTCTATACCCGTCGAGCAAAGTTGCTGGAAGCAAATCCCGGAAGCATTTCAGAGGTATTTCTACTCCTGATGATGTCATGTTTGAGGGACGTTCTGTTGTGTGCCTCATCCAATAGGAGTTGAGAGTTCGATCCTTTAGTGAGCAAGGCTTCATGGGATTTGTAGTCTGTTTTGGACTCCCTTTGTTTGATTTTGGCGTGATTTTTATCAGTAAGATTTACGACTTGGTATGTGGGGGCTGAGTTAGGTTTTACGACTGTGTTAGGCCTGCCTTTGTCTTCTATCTGAATACATGAGGCCCAACACTACCTTACCTTTGACACCATAGATCACGAAATTCTCTTGGATAGGCTTGAGAATTATGTTGGCATTTGTGGACAGGCATTAGCTTGGTTTAGGTCCTATTTATCTGACCGCTACCACTTTGTCTGTGTAAATGAGGAATTGTCAGATCAAACTAAAGTTAAGTATGGAGTGCCACAGGGATCAGTTTTAGGGCCTCTCCTTATATATGCTTCCCCTGAGAGACATTATCAGGAACCGTGGAATTAGTTTTCAATGTTGTGCCGACAATACCCAACTTTATATTTCCTTGAAACCCGACGAAATTTCACAATTCTCCAAGTTAGCAGAGTGTATCAATGATATTAAAGATTGGATGGCTGGAAATTTCCTTCTCAAATCTGACAAAACAGAAGTACTAATTATTGGACCAAAAACCTCTAAAAATAAGATGCTAAAATATAATTTGACTCTCAATGGATGTACTGTCACATCGTCTTCTACAGTAAAGAAGGTGTTATATTTAATAGTAATCTGTCCTTTGTAAACCACATTTTCAGTGTTTGTAGAACAGCATTCTTCCATCTCAGAAATATTGCTAAGATACGACACATGCTCTCTGTATCTAATGCCGAAAAACTAATTCATGCTTTCATGACCTCCAGACTAGATTATCGTAATGCATTACTGGGAGTATGTCCTGCAGGTTCCATAAATAATCTTCAGTTAGTTCAAAATGCAGCAGCTAGAGTGCTGACTAAAACCAAGGAATATGATAATATCAGCCCAATCTTAGCGTCGCTACATTGGCTACCTGTTAAATTTTGTATACGTTTTAAAATGCTTCTAACTTCTTACAAACCCTTGTATGGTCTAGCTCCAAAGTACTTATGTGACCCTTCTATCACTCTATATTCCATCACGTTCACTAAGATCTCAAAATTCTGGCCTGTTAATAATACCTAGAATATCAAAATCCACAGAAGGAGGTAGATCCTTTTTCTATTTGGCTCCTAAACTATGGAACAGTCTTCTGAAGATGGTTCGGGACTCAGACACACTCACTCAGTTTAAGTCTAGACTAATGCAGTCAACTCATAGTTAGGCTGCATTAGTTAGGTATGCCGGAACCAGAAACACATCTCATATTCTATAATCCTGTTTTAAAGTGAATGGCATCAACGCTAATATTATTCTACCAACCATCATTCATGGGATACTTCACTGAAACTTGGATTTAAGATGGACTCCACCGGAAATTAATCTGCCACAAGCTTACAGTCGAACTGCAGTGCACCTTACTGACCTCTGCCTGCATCACCTTGGTCAAAGGATGGACTACACTCTTAAAATGGAATACGTAGATAAGAAATTAATTGCAGCCTTTATCATCAAAATAACAATAGACAATGCATCTGTTTGCACTTCCGCAGTTAATTAAGAATGTAAGTTCTAAGACTTTAGTCATTAATCTTAAAGTTAATACAATATTATTATTTTTTTTTAATATTGGCCCCTAACACTTACTTAGTTTACTCATTTTAAACCATGACTTGTACCACACATAAATAACTAATATTGCCATTATATTCATGCTGTTTAGCCGGAGGAGAACTGGCCCCCACAGTGAGCCTGATTTCCCCCAAGGTTATTTTTCTCCTTTAACCAACATCTTATGGAGATTTGTGTTCCTTGTCACAGCCGCCTAAAGCTTGCTCACTGGGGGTCTAAATATAAATATAATTATTTTATATTATTTATTTTAAGGCACAATTTACAATCATGTCTTTTTGTTTTTTTTTTTAAAACCACACTATTATGACTCGAAGACATTACTATATTACAGCTTTTTCCGTTGAAGCACAATTTTCTGTAAAGCTGCTTTGAAATGATGTGTGTTGTGAAAAGCACTATACAAATAAAAATGACTTGACGAGTCAATGTGTTTGTGGTGTGAACGTCTCTGTTATTACCCCTGACATATCACAACGGCTCCAACCTTTTTCAACAAGAGTTTTAAGAACTCACACAGAGCTGAGTATAATGTCAGAATCGAATGTCAAATTGTTAAATGCGTTAATCGTGGTAAAAAAATTATGCATTAAACATTTTAAATTGATCGCATGTGTTAATTCATTAATTTTGATAGCTCTACTTTTAATGTAGTGATAAGTCACATGGCATTCACATCTCAGGTGATTGGCTTTAGAAAATATTTCTGGAAAAGAGTGCCTGTGAAGCAAAGATGGCAGCATCAACACTCACAGGGCTGCATTTGCCTGCTAAACAACTGCCATTAAAATGAATGGGAATGCTAACAGATAGCTCTCTCTCACGTATATTAGAACTAGCTTGAGACAAAGCAGTTGACAACATTTAACATTAGTTCTCAGGCAAAGAAAAGCATTTGGATCCTTTCAATCTAAGATGTGTCAGCTTATTTCTTTAACCCTTCTGTTTTGTGAGAAAATCACTAAAAAAAAGTTTCTGTTCGAGTCAAAAATGATCCGGGAGACGGGCAGATCTAGAAATTTTTTTTGGGGTGGGGCAGACTATGAGGGGTGGCAACAGCAAAGCAAGCACCCATGCGTAGTTCTTATGGATTAAGATACCAAGCTTCATTGCAACAAGTACAAGTTCATTAAATGAGTCACTATCATATTAGAAATGTCCATGAATTTGCGATACAACTGCATTTCCAAAGGAACCACATAGTAACCATTTTGCAACATTAAAATTAACAAAATGTATATCTCCAGAGCACCAAGATATTGTTTATTAAACACACCTACAAATTCTAAATGTTCCTATGCTTCACATATACAGTAGAACCAGCAATCTGGACTAAACGTCACCACCTTATGCAGGCCAAAATTGTATTTTGTTAAGTGTACATATGGATGGAAAATGCATGCATATCCGTTGTTATTCTGCTAATAAATTCCTGTAGGCCTATCACCTTTGTAACAGCTGGAATTAGCCATTTGAAAGCGAAGATTAACGCAAAGTTTGGTCTAAATAAAAATAAACTGTACAGAAAATTGTACTGTGGGCAGTGCTGCAAAACTCATGAATATTAATTATGCTATGCACAGTAAAAGATTCTTTAAATTTACCTGTTTTGATCAACAGTCATACTTAACTGATTCCACCCAAATATTTCACATAATATGGTTATTTCATCCCTACATCTGCCACTACCAATCTTGGGATTTTGTTAGTCAGTTGATGAATACATAGATCAGCTCTTTGATTAAGAACATGACTGATTGATCTAGTAGTAATTTTTGCCTTTAGCTTTTAGAGGTTTAGAAGTCAATATGCACCTGAGCACCCGTGAATGAGATGACACAGCTCACGAACAACCATCTCCCATCGCACAACCCAGCCATGAACCACTCAGTTTATATAGGGAGGAAACACACTGCGCACCGACGTGCCCCATCAACAATCAGCTCACCTGGATACCGCACACCTGAGAGCCATTAAGAGAGAGGGAGAGAAAGAGAAAAAGTGGGGGACACAGAAAAGAGCGCGAGCTGCGGAAAACTGCTGACACTAAACGACACTGATAACAGCCGCAACTAACACACCATAACATTCAAAATAACTCATTCCAGCACCGGATCGCCAGTCAAAACACACACAGATGAAATAGAAACTCCTAGTCAAGAACTGGAGATGTTTCATCTGGATTATACACATACCTGACGAAAGCTATTTCAGAAAGTGGTGTGGACACTTCTCATCCATCTCAACCCATAACTGACAGTGATGTATCTTATAATCATTCAGTGAATACTTGGAAACAGCTGAGAAATTCATCTTTTACCTCTTTTTTTCCACGTATTTGTCCATGTGGTCCTTGTTGTTGAGGAAATAAGCTCATCAACCTGTGAAAGCCCAAACACTGTACATGCGCTGCAATAGTAGGTAGGCAATTGGTCGATGTTGTGATTGGCTGCTGAAGCTGCTGTAAATAATCACAGGATTGGTTGCTGCTGTAATCACTCACGCTATGGGTCTGTAGTCATTTGTGCGTTCGGTGAGAGTTTAGGCAGTTTGACATGAATAAACCCCTACAATGTCAATATCAACTATAATATACTTATATTTATATTTAATACATTTGGATCCTTATGTTGGGGTGGCAGATTGTGAGGCAATGCTTTTTATTAGGGTGGCATTTGCCACCCCATGCCACCCTGGTAGATCCGCCCCTGCTGGGAGAGTATAGTAGATAAATGGCACCTCACTTTTGATTATAAACATGAACTTTTACATTGGCTTGTTTTTCACACTAAACACAAACTTTTAATAGAGCGCCACCTATATATCAATGGTGGTATTATTCTTTTACAGTAGATATTCAGTTAAGATAGAGATAGATAGATTAGATAAACCATAAAGACTTGTACGACTTTTGAAACAGCCAATCAGTTGACTCTCTCTCGTCTTCTTCTAAAATGCGACAATTACTTTCTTCTGTCATATAAAACATACTCTTTATGCTTCAAATCATCCTTACAGACTCTACTGTATGGTTAGGTTTGTATATGGGGTTTGGGTTGGGGCTAAAAATTATGTACATGTAAAGCATGGCCAGGACACCCCTACTCTTTACGAGATTTTTAACGACCACAGAGAGTCAGGACCTCAGTTTAGAATCACATCCAAAGGACAGTGCCTTTTTACAGTACAGTGTCCCCATCACAATACTGGGGCATTAGTACCCACACAGAGCGCAGGGTGAGCACCCCCTGCTGGCCGCACTAACACCTCTTCCAGCAGCAACCTTAGTTTTTCCCTAGGAGGTTTACCATCCAGGTACTGATCAGGCTCAACCCTGCTTAGCTTCATTGGGTAACCAGGTGAGAGCTGCAGGGTGATATTCCCCATCAAGTGCTTGAGAACACAAAGGTTTATCCCTAATTAGGGAGGACTGGAAAATGAATTAGGGAATCTTGTAAATCTAGTGTGTAAATAAAACACACATTGGAATCCAGTCACAGAACTTGCTGTGGTCGCCCACCAATGTGTTTGTGAAATACTCTGGCAGAGCTCCTAATCAGCCCTAATCAAAACCAAATGAAGGAGAGGTAGTGAGAGAAAAAAAGATAAAGATTGAGAGTGAGAAAAAGCGAAGAGGAGAGAGTGAGGGAAGGCGAGCATCATTAAAATACTATTCAATGTAATTACCAGCAGATTTAAAGCAGATGACTCACGTGTTTTAGTCTTAACCACTTGCTTTCGAGGCATAATCAACTAGATTCATTTTTACACATTGTTTGTTTGTTTACACTGGCTTTCTAATGGCTTTCTCCTTAAATATGTTAAAAATGAATGAAAACTGTATTATCAATGATCTATGGTCAAAGAGTCTGTCATTGTTTTATAATTGTACATTAAGTCTGTAACCAGTGAACAGATGACATGACAAAAAATTTAAATTTAAATATACTCTAGAAACATTTGCTTTTCTCATTTCTTTTCTTCCTCTGAAAGTCTCTTAGAACAGTGCTTCCCAACCTTTTGGTCTCAGGTACTCCCACAGTGCCATTGGCTCCTTCATTGACACCAAATACGAATGGCCCCTTTATGGACATACACTACAAATGTGTTCCTTTAAACGTATATAATGTAAAGGATGTCATTTAACATTATCTTTAAAGGAATAGTTTATCCAAAATTAAAATTCTGTCATAATTTACTCCTCAAGTCGTTCCAAAGTGCTAAAAACAACACAAGTTACATGGAGACACACTAGCCACTGTGAACAAGCTTCTCTCAAAGCTCTCATAAACATGCAATGATGCATGGAGAATTTTTATGATAGTTTTGGGTGCTTTTTTAGGCTTTGCATTGATCACTATCAACTGCCATTTTGAATAGACAGAGCGCAAAATTCATTTAAAAAAATCCTTTTTAATTCTACATTAAATAAAGTAATTCGGGTTTGGAACGACATGAGGGTGAGTAGATTAGGACAGAATTTTCATTTTGGGTGAAAAATTACAAATATCTTTAGTAAGATTAGCCCTTGTGATGTGTTCGTTTGTGCTAACACATTTTGTGTTCCCGGTCAAAAATGACCAGCCCACTAAGATAGAATACATTTCTTATACTGCATATTTTATCCCAATATGTTGCATTAGATCTTTTTGTTAACTTCTTTTTTAGTAGTTATGACAGATTTTGTACTTATTTTTTAACCGTATTTTTAAAAAAATATTTATTGATAGAAGGATTCATTGAACTGAGCTTATAAGGGGCTATTGGGGGGCATTTCCTGTAGAAAAAAATAATAATAATTATTATGTAATAAATTAATAACCACTTGCTTAATCTAAACAATGCATATTTACAATGCATATAGCTGATCCTACCAATTCTTAAATAATCCTTTTGCATTTTCTGACAAATTAGAACAGTTTTGTTCTCATAATGCAAATTTGCATTTGCAAATAGCCATGTGTTATATGTCGTTGGAAAGGTCTCAATAGGTAAAATGCAATGAGCATATTTGTTTCACTCAGAGGCCAAACTGCAGTGAGTATTAGTCTATGAAATTCCCACTGACACACATAAATATAATAATTTTTGGTCAAGTTATTACTTGCAGAAACATGCATATAACATAGACAATGACATATTGTAACTTAAAGCAGACTATCACAATTCAAACAAGCCCAAACACAACATGATATGATAAGTAGATCTTGAAATATTCCTCAAAGAGTGCACATGGAAAGACGATGCACAAATGGGCACTCAACACATCTGTTTATGTATGTGTGTATGTGTGTGCATGTGCCCATGTCCGAGGATTATGTGTGTGCAAACACATCCACATATGTGCTCATCTAAAGGATTGGGATGCTCCTGAACACTTAATATTTCTGTATTATGTAGTCTAATCCATTCATTTCCAATGGCCGTTCATGGGAACACCACAGGTGTAACAAAGTGAAATAAAACCAATAAAATTTTATGAAAATGATCTAAAAGAAAAATGGGAAAAGTGTGTTCAAGTCATGGAATTTTATTAAAACTGGATGAATTAAACTACAGTTTTCAGAAAGAAAAAAAGTTAATTGGTCAGTTTTGACCGGAATGCAATACAAGGTTTTAAGTCATGTAAAAAAAAATAAAAAAACAGTTACTGTGACAAATAGACTCACCAAGCAACACAAATTTTCTGCTACGAGAGTCATAAACACAAATGTATAAAAATTGCACACATTACACATGATTTTGTTTTCTGTACATAGTAAGGAAGGAAATGAGGGAAACTGATTTCTTTATACCCAGCCAGCTCATGCACAACTAAACAGTATGATTCAAATCAGCTCTGACACATTGGCTGTAATCAGATCTAAACGAGTGTTTGATAATAACCTTTAGTATTGTGGAGATCTCCTCACTACACTGCCAATTAGTCACAATTGGTAATTGGAAAGCTAAATTCCAGGGTTCATTTCCGCATGCTGTCAGTGTGCAAAAAGCTGCAAGAGAGGAAATTGAAGGCAGATTTTCCACATGCGGCCTCCTGGCCAGACCTTGTTTGGAGCAAACACTTACAAGCACAAGATGTTATATTTTAAGGTATAGTGTTACTAACACATAAAATGGATTAAGACAACTGTAATACCATAAATATTACTATTTATTTATTTTTATTTTTATTTTTTTTTGAGGGATTTATCATATTACCTTTCAGTTCTTCTAAAATCCATGACAGGTCACAGGCCATCTTCCAGGACCTAAATGCAAAGCATTTTATGTAATCTGATTATTTGTTGTCAACCAGGGACATCACTAGAGATTCATGGATGGGGGGCTAAGCCTCTTTTAGGGGGGTCTGGGCATACTACCCCAAAACGTCTTTTCATCATGTATTTTTAGAGTAGCAATGGGTGTAAAATCTGTCGAAATAAGGTTATTTTTTTAAAAGGAAGTCATAAGAATACACACCAAATTTACTTTGTGTTAATATGCAATTACAAATTCACAACACATGAATTACACTTATGCAAAGCATAATGTATTGCTAATATTTGTTTCTTATGCTTGCAACTTGATTTACACCTTTACAAAACGTTCTGTGTACATGCAATTCATTTTTATGCTTCCAATTTGATTTAAGCTTTCACAAATCTTACTTTGTGCATGCACATTTTTCTGTCATGCTTGTAACTTCATTTACGCTTTTACAAATCTTACTCTGTGCATGCAAATCATTTATGCACTATTTTACCTTCATACTATACAGAAAATTAACTTATAAAATGGTTATCAGGAGTGAGCTATTGATAAGTGTTACAAGACTGATCGTCATGAAATCTTATTTGCATGATGCTGGTGTAATCTAATTCAATCTTGTAGAATTATTTAATGTAGTGACAGCCAACACAATAAGCTCTGCTCATTTTTAAACATCATTATTTGGTGGAGGGGGAAGACGATGAGCCTAGATGTTGTTTTGCACAACAGGACGGTTAGACCACTCGGTTTGGCTCGATCACACTTAATATAGCTTAAAAATATAGTTAGAAAAAAGTAATTTTGCACAGCATTGAATAGCAATATCTCTTTGTTCAAACACCAGCCAAAACCTTTAAGTGTTTAATATTTTCCTCACAAAAAGGACGCACTTCCAATATGTTAACTCACGTTTTTTCCTTTGTTAATGAATCCTTATAAAAAGTTGAAGGCAATAGAGCACTTTAATACAAGTGTCTTTCAGTATAAGACTGAGGTAAGTTCTGAATTTACCGACTACACGTGCTGTCGCGTGTTTATATTTGGCAACATCCAGCTGTGTATAGGTATTGCTGTTAACCCTTTAGATCGTACTATAGATTTATAGTATATAAAAGGGCAGTTTTATTTTATTTGTTTAAGCCTATGACTTGTAGTTTTAAATGATAAACCCATATGTCTGCTTATATATATATATATATATATATATATATATATATATATATATATATATATATATATATATAAAATTAAAATTATTCAATTTTGTTTTTGTGTGATATTATTATTATTATTATTATTATTATTATTATTATTATTATTTGTTTTCCTATGAGCTGTAATTAAAATAAAAACACACTAGACTACAAATATATGCTTATTCTGTGCAGTATCTACTTTTCGTATCAACTGTTTGTCACTTTAATTCAGCTTGAGCTGCGCTGTAAAAATAGACTCGACGCAGAAACTCCCGCTGTAGTTCAGCTCACGCGCTGCTTCTGCTTCCGATGTTAACAATAGACGCCGAAAAAAATGCGCAGAAATGCGCAGTCCTTCTGTCTTGGTTCAGCATGCTGGGCACAGTCATTAGCGGTGCAGCAGCCTCCCCCAGGTCATAGTGCCCGCCCGGTAAGAAGTTTAAGATGCGAGGGAACGGTTGACGAAAAAAATAAATCACAGAGAAAATATATTGACTGATATTTTGATTTATTTAGGGGGGCTAATGAATATTTTATGCCTAGCGACTTCCCTGTTGTCAACATGTTTTTCTAAACAATCTTAACAAAGTGAAAAGCAAATTTTCCCAATGCCTCTTTGGTAACCTTGTCCTCATGATTAACACAGGCTAACCATTGGTTTAAACTGTGTGTCACATAAAAAAGTGTCACATGGTGTCATGTGACACTACGTTTTTGCATTAATGCACATTTCCTCCACAAAAAGTGTTTCCAAACCAGTTTTTGGCAACATTTGAAATATGGACGGAAGTAAAGTTAAACGGAAAAACATTATGTGGACATTTGTGAAATTTGACCCCGTTTCCATCAGCTTTATTTTGATGTGCTAAAACTTTTTCGCAACAAATCCATGGATGGAAACGTAGTTAATAAGGCTTTGGTCCAGTAAGGTCAGTAATTAAGCATGTAAATCAGTAGAATTCTTTACGTGCAGGCAGGGGACTGATTGTATTGAATATACAGGTGAGTTATGATAAGGCAGCACAAAAGCAGGCCTGTTTCTGGCCTTTATGAATGAGTCCACTTAATCAGCCTGGGGAGGAAGGTGCAAAGCCTCCGGGACAGATGTATAATATCACTACTTCCTTCCATAAGCCTGTGGTGCAGATTTATGGTGTGGCTACTTTGTTAGAAAAACTCTCTCATGCCGTTTTCCACCTCAACCTGTTTTCCTTCTCCTGGAGTTTTAGTGTTGTTTCCTTCACTTGGGGAAAGAGGGAGTTGCCATTTAAGGAAGAGAGAAGTAAAGATGAAATAGAAATTAGAGTTAATTTGGTCCACACACCATGGAGCAGTTACAGTAGTAGATGCCACTGCATGAAAAGAGTCAAATCTGGAAAAATGCGTGAATAGTAAACTCCCACACTCTTAGAAAAAATGTTATTTGGGGTTTTATTTAGAACCCTAGTGTTCTTTACTCAGCTCCAAAGAACACTTTATGCCAAAAAGGTTCTATTTACTAAGAGTTAACACAAAAGGGTTTTTTGGGTTGACAGTTGTTTAATGTGAGAATGTATGTATGTTTATGCATAAATTTTATTAGTAACAGTTTTGTTTATAAATAGTTTTGAACACTAAATTACTTTTACATTTGCATACTCCTACAGCTTTGGGTTTGATTAGAAAAGGATAATTGACAGATGATCAGATCCAATGTCCTTTCTCTTTTAGACGGCAGGTGTATCTTAGCATTAATATAGTGTACATTCTATGGTATAGTCAATTCTGGACTCATAATTAAACAAAAGATGCAAAAAATTTTGTCTGTTTTACCTGACCAATTTGAGCCCGAGTCCAATAGTGATACATCGGAAGATCAACCCGAACCACCATTGCAAGCACGATGAGAACAGGACGTTTCTCAGTGATAAGTTTATATGTAGTTTGACAATAACGTGAGTTAGCCAGTTAGCAGAGTCTAACAGCTAACAGCGTGCACTGGCTGTACATGTAAACAGACCAGAGGCAGGTTTTTTGTTACCAAATTACGTAGGTTAGTACAGGAAGTAAGTCTGGAATTACTAACGACTCGTTTCAGGTGTTCAGAATCGGTTCTTTCTTTTGGTTGTCAATAACTCCATATTTCGTGCACTTTGATTTTTGAAACTTTGCAGACTTATTTACATTCACAAACAGCTATATAACACACTACATGAAAGGTAATATTTGAAAAACCATAATAGGTGCTCTTTAAGCCGTGCTCACACGCGCAACTGATCAAAACGCACGAACATCCGATTTCAAAATTTAACGGTCACAGAAAGTCGGTTGAGCTGAAAGCTTGAGGTCGATGTTACCCTGGTAAGTAAGAGAAACAAATTAATTTTTTGATTAATTTTATGATATTTTTATTTATTTTGACCGAACTCCTTGTTATTTATGACTTACACGTTTATTTCAGCAAGCACAAATAATAAATGTTGACAAAACCTTCTCCACCAGGAGGTTAGTAATTTCACACTTGAATCACTAAAATATCTGTTGTGGATTGACTAGTAATCCTGATACCAGGTTATGTTATAATTACATTTTCTTTTCATCTAGATAACATGGAAAAAAGTTTCCAGGAGCATATAATTGAATAAACACAACTGGATTGATATAAAGAGATTAATCAATCTCTATTATTGAACTGATATAAAGAGATTGATTAATCTCTATTCAAGAGTGTGAATATGTTAAATGTCCAAAGTCAAAGAGAGGAAGTGATGGAGATGTTTCAGTTTCTCAACTTGTGAGTATTTGGTGTTTGTAGTTTAATTGTCATGTACAAAAATATGATAATTATGTATTTTTAATTGAAGGTGCCATATTAATTGAACAAGGGGTTTTATCAAAGACCTTCAACTAACTCTGTGCACTTCTGAAGTTCTGGACATCAACATCATCAGAGTCATGACAAGGAGAAGTCAAAGGGGACATTTGACTTCAAAACAATGACATAAACATGTTATAAAAGATATATCTTTTCCCATTTGTTCTCATTATTTTGTATTGTATCAAGGTTTTTATAATACTAAATAATGGTTCATTTCTGTTTGCAGTGGCTCTGGAGTGCAGCATTACTAGTTTGACCATCTTCATACAGATAAAACACAACACTCCTATTCATGGAAGTTTTAAGATGTAATTTAGAGAGATGGCAATTTTTTTTTTTTTTTTTTTTTTTTTTTAATTACTCTGCATACGGACAGCAGGTCTGTTTCATGTTTCTCTTACTTACAGGGATCAGCACATCCATCCTCAACCTCATCTTTTATATGGTGTCCAGACCCCTCAGAGAGTCTGCATCAAAATGATGACATGGAGATGGCTGAAGTGAAGTGAAGTGAAGTTTTGTTTAATTTGTTGTATCCAAAAGACCTCATTTAGTTTGTCAGACCAGTGGCAACAAAATTATTCTGTATCTGTCCCAGTGCTAAAATTGTTTAAAAGTTTCTCATAGGTCATTTGTTTATATTTATTTTTACTTGTTTATTAATCTTACTTATGGTTATAAAATATATAATGATTTAATGTTTATGATTTTTATACAAATAATATTATTACTAATTAACTTTTAGCTTGTTATTACAAATCTGTGGATTTATTAAGTCAATTCTCATAACTATTGCATTATGAATTGTGTTATTTATTGCTTGTGTTGTAAATAAAAAATATTAAAATGCTTAATAATACTTAAATGTCTTTATATGGTTATTTCACATTCTTAGTGATATAGTATCTACACTATATTGCCAAAAGTATTCGCTCACCTGCCTTTAGACGCATATGAACTTAAGTGACATCCCATTCTTAATCCATAGGGTTTAATATGACGTCGGCCCACCCTTTGCAGCTATAACAGCTTCAACTATTCTGGGAAGGCTTTCCACAAGGTTTAGGAGTGTGTTTATGGGAATTTTTGACCATTCTTCCAGAAGCGCATTTGTGAGGTCAGACACTGATGTTGGACGAGAAGGCCTGGCTCACAGTCTTCACTCAAATTCATCCCAAAGGTGCTCTATCGGGTTGAGGTCAGGACTCTGTGCAGGCCAGTCAAGTTCTTCCACACCAAACTCGCTCATCCATGTCTTTATGGACCTTGCTTTGTGCACTGGTGTGCAGTCATGTTGGAACAGGAAGGGGCCATCCCCAAACTGTTCCTACAAAGCTGGGAGCATGGAATTGTCCAAAATCTCTTGGTATGCTGAAGCATTCAGAGTTCCTTTCACTGGAACTAAGGGGCCAAGCCCAGCTCCTGAAAAACAACCCCACACCATAATCCCCCCTGCACCAAACTTTACAGTTGGCACAATGCAGTCAGACAAGTACCGTTCTCCTGGCAACCGCTAAACCCAGACTCGTCCATCAGATTGCCAGATGGAGAAGCGTGATTCGTCACTCCAGAGAACGCATCTCCACTGCTCTAGAGTCCAGTGGCGGCGTGCTTTACACCACTGCATCCGACGCTTTGCATTGCACTTGGTGATGTATGGCTTGGATGCAGCTGCTCGGCCATGGAAACCCATTCCATGAAGCTCTCTACGCACTGTTCTTGAGCTAATCTGAAGGCCACATGAACTTTGGAGGTCTGTAGCGATTGACTCTGCAGAAAGTTGGCGACCTCTGCGCACTATGCGCCTCAGCATCCGCTGACCCCGCTCTGTCATTTTACATGGCCTACCACTTCGTGGCTGAGTTGCTGTCATTCCCAATCGCTTCCACTTTGTTATAATACCACTGACAGTTGACTGTGGAATATTTAGTAGCGAGGAAATTTCACGACTGGACTTGTTGCACAGGTGGCATCCTATCACAGTACCACGCTGGAATTCACTGAGCTCCTGAGAGCGGCTCATTCTTTCACAAATGTTTGTAGAAGGAGTCTACATGCCTAGGTGCTTCATTTTATTCACCTGTGGCCATGGAAGTGATTGGAACACCTGAATTCAATTATTTGGATGGGTGAGCGAATACTTTTGGCAATATAGTGTATATTAACAATTTAATTTACATATTCATTAAACATTCTTCTGGTAATAAAACAAAAACTAAATTTAAAAACTAAACAAAAATGTTGAGAACCCCTAAAAGGTTCTATATAGAACATTTCCACCTGGCTCAAAGAACCCTTTATGGTTCTTTTGATAGAACCCTTAAAAAGACCCTTGAACCTTTTAGTGGTTCCAAATATGGAGTGAGTGATAGAACCCTTTAGGGTTCTATATGGAACCTTTTCTTTTAAGAGTGCACTTCAAGTTTGTCAGATGTATTAGGGAAAAAGTGTTCCTAGTCTTCACTGAATTATTGTTAGATATGATGCATAGATACAGATTTGATGTTTGTTGTGTTCTGATCGTGAAGCAGATCTGTAATTAAAACGAACACTAAAAATTAAATAATTATTGAATAATTATTACCTGTTCAAAATAAAATCATTCGGCCCACATTAGATGATGTTTAGTCCAACACGCCCAAGCAGTGTGTGCATGCATGCAGGAGAGAGAGATTAGGATATATATTTATATTAGATTTTTATGTATTTTTTTAAATATTTTAAATATTTTTGGGGATATATTTAATATTAAGAATCCATTTATTGAAACAACGTTATTTTATATAGGCTACTGTATAGTTTGCTTGTAATGATCTTTATGCTGAAAATTCCCTCACATGGGGGGGGGGGGAAATATTTGATTATGTTGGTTGAGGGTCCCTTATTTTGAGTCTGTTTTTCCAGCCAAGGTCCCTTTTTTCTTGAGAGATCTGGTAACACTGCAACTGTTACGTCACCCACCCTTAGCACAGAGTACTGTCATTTAAAAAAAATTATATTATTAACCGTTCTTTAATTTCATTCTAACCAGTTACCAATTGGAAAAGAGGCTGTGGAATGCTGGAACTAGAACAGAAAAATACAGTTTCTGCTCAGAACGAACCGAAATGAAAATCATTTCGTTTTCAGTCCCTGATTAAAACTAAACCATATCATAATCATGGGTGTCACTTTGTATAAAAAAGTGGTGGGGACAGTTTAGGGAGGGAGGTGGGGGGATTGTCATTTATAACACACACAAATGAAATGGAAACTCCTGCTCAAGAACTGGCAGTGTTTCTTCTGTATTAGACACTTACTTGACGAAAACTATTTCAAAAAGTGGTAGGAACATATTTGGCCAAGGCAAAAAGTGGTAGGGACATGTCCCACCCATAAATGACGCCTAAGGTGTAAAGGTTATTTATGAGCCAATTATCAATTGACTTAAAGTCAATACAATGCCAGCTGAATATTAATGATTTGTATTTACATATTTGTGGCTTGAATATCTGATTATCTATGAGCCTTTAAATTAAAGGACTGTTGAAAATATTTGGAATAATTTACTGTGTAACAACTATTACTATGATTTAAAGTATCCACATCAAAAATATTTTGTTATTAATTCGATTTTTAAATATCTTAACAGTTTGTTCCAGCTGATCGTATGTTGGTTCATTTTGGAATTTTTCCCAATGGTGGAGAAAAAATATAACAGTAGGGTGACCATACATCCTCTTTTTCCCAGACATGTCCTCTTTTTCGGGCGTCCGGCCAGGATTTGTAAATTTGCAAAAATGCCCGGGATTCGGCTTTAGTTGCATTATGATGTGCATCTGGTCTAATACTTCATTGTGTGTGCGTACATATTTGCATTGCTTTAACACCTCTTTGTAAGTCCTGCCTACTCGCACACCAATTGGTTGATTATAAGAGGCTTGCAGCAACTATTGGCCAAATTCCTGCCTGTCAATCTCTCCGTGAATGCGTGAAGCGCTGTTGTGTTCGGCATCAAACAGTTGCTTGACAGCAGCAGCAAATGACAGCTGAGTGGAAACAATGCCCAAACGAAAGTGCAAATTTACAGAAGATTTGCACAAAAAATTCCCATGCTTTCGTCCAGGTCGAGATCTGTGGGAAGCAGAATGTATGACATGTAAAGCTGGCACTTATATGTCAGTTGCTAATAAAGGTGCAAGTGATTTAGAAGCACACATTAGCTCTGCAGCATAAAGGGTCAGCAAAAGGTGAAAGTTCATCAGGTAAATTAACGGACTACTTTTTGCGACCAGGTCACATTGCTTCATTTTCCATGGCCATTCAAAATAATAGTAATAGTACATGAAGGTGCACTCATGGCATCAAATATTTGATTTTAGTACATGGACATTTAAAAGAATGTTGGGAATTTTTATTTATTTATATATATTAGTGTTATGCTAATAGAGTGTCTTTTTTTACTGTATTAAAGTTTGCATTCATAGTAACTATGAAATGCAAATGAAATAAAATGGTGTCCTCTTTTTGGAAAACCAGAATATGGTCACCCTATATAACAGCCAACTGGCAAATTACAGTGGTGCTGATATTCAGTTAAAAAGGACTCTTACTTGTGAAAGGACTCTTACTTGTGTTACTGATATTGTGTAAATAATGCTTTAATTTGAATCACAAATTGACTTGCCTCTATGTAGTATTTGTTTTTTTTTTTTTTGCAAGAATTACGCTAATGGCTCTCTCTACCCACTACATGAAATGAATAAGCAAATCTCTCATCAGGCCCAGAGTGACCTTTTTGTGCACTCAAAGCATATTCTTCCATGTAGAAAAGATCATTTTTTGTTATCTTCATGACAGGAATGCAGCAGGCAGGGCTGAAATTTGTCGGTGTGAGAGTAGGTGACCACAGTGTTTTGGCTCATCTCGTCTCCAGCATGTATCATCTCTGAAAAAATCAGAACCACATTCATAGCCTCACAGTTTCCAATATCATGATACGCCAAAGATGTGCCTGTTTGGTATTTGATGAATAGGTAATCCAGATACAGAATGCATTAGAATAGCAGGCACAAAACAGTTCCAAATTCAAGTATATTATAAAAATGTATTGAAGATGTAAAGCTGTTAAAAATGGCATGTCATCTTTACAAGCCAACAAATGATGGCATAACCAAAGTGGTCATGATTTGAAAGGTTCTGCTTTTTAATTACATGGTAATTGTATTCATTTTCTCTCTGGGTTCCCTCTAAGATTCATTACAGAAATATAAAAGCCTCAGAATAAGGCTGGAATAAAAACAGCATATCTGATCACCAGCACATGTTGTGTTTTGGTTGCTGGTCCCCAGCATGGGATGCTAGTTTGCTGGTGGACAAGCAAGGCTTCTTGAATAGCTTAACCAGCAAGATACTGGTCCACCAGATATACCAGCGTCAAACCAGCACTAACAAACATAAACCAGCCTGGACCAGCATGGGAATCCACAATAAAAGTTGCATTTTCAAAGTTAAAGGCTTGTCGTTTAATCAAACCCCAATTCTAGCCAACACTAATTTTTAAAATAACCCCCACCACATTCTCTGTTGCATTCTCTCTCTGTCTCCATCTCTCTCTCTCTCTCTCTCTCTCTCTCTCTCTCTCTCTCTCTCTCTCTCTCTCTGTCTCACTCCGACTGTCTCCTTCCTAATGGGCTCCAGATGTGGAGGTTGATGGGGGTGAGCTCGCTTGTCATCCGTAGAGCTGTCTGTCCATGGGAAGACCCTGTCAGTGGTCTGCAGGGTGCAGAGGGATGTGGGGGTGGGGTGAACGTATGATCAGGGCTGCTGGGGCTTAGGTCAGAGCTAGACGACATCTGGAAGCACTTGGGGTCAAGGAGCCCAGGCTGTGAAATGTAAGATGGACGCCCAGCCAGGGGGACAGAGGAGACAGCATGAAAGTTTTTTTTTTCTTTTATAGTGACTTGGGTAACACTTTATAATAATGTTCCTTAGTTAATACATATCTATGTAGGAACTAATGCAGGACAAATGAAGAGTACAGCATTAACTATTCAGTCACTAATACGAACTAATATGGAAGAGTAATTAATTAGTTCATAGTTAATGGAAAATTGATGACTGGGGTAGTTTACTATTAGATAACCAATAATTACTGAAAATTTTATATGCATTAAAGAACAACCAATTAACTACTGATTACTTAAAATAACTACTAAATTGTTAACTATCGCAAAATGAACACATCGAAATTGTGTTGTGTTGGTAGCATACTACAAGTCAACTGGCAATGACAAATCAATGCCTAAAGAGACATGCCCTCATGAAAGACTGTTTCTTGAAAAAATAATAAGCTCATACAGACTAAGTCAGCACTTGGATTTGATGCAGCCAAAGCAGGACCTACTGTATCCTAATTGCCCAAATAACTCACAATACAACTGCTATAAACTCCTTAGAAGCTGTACAATGATTTACTTTATTCTTTAACCTAAGGGAGTTGACATGACTCTTTATGATCCAAATATCAACAAAAATATCCTGCTGAAGAAAGTGGTAACACTTGAGTTATTACTGATGGGTTAACAACATGTTCACTTTATAATAATGGTCCTGATACTAAATAATTCCCTGAGAAGCAAGTGGTAATTTTTGAGTCATTACTGATGGGTTAACAAGATTTTCACTAGTAATGATTAAAGTACATTTTATACTATTTAAGGATACCATTGGTCATGATTAGAAGAGAAATCCTGAAGAAGTCAGAGGACACATACTGTAATATCATTCTGTGAGGTAAGCTTGCTCATAATGATATTCTTTCAGGTAATGTTGTGATTTTGAGATACAATCTTTCTATAAATTATTTTTGTGGTTAAAGAACACAGTAGAGAGGATGTATGTAATTGTTGACAGTAGAATATTTTTGTTGGTATTTGGATCATAAAGAGTCATAGCAACTCTCTATGATTAAAGAATAATCAAAGAAATCATTGTACAGCTTCTAAGGAGTTTGTAGCATTGTGTTGTGAGTTCTTTGGGCAATTAGGATACAGTAGGTCCTGCTTCGGCCAAGTGCTGACTTAGTCTGCATGACCCTTTTTTTTTTTTTTTTTTTTTAAGAAAAAGTATTTCATGAGGGCATGCCTTATTAGGCATTGATTTGTCATTCCCAGTTGGCTTGTAGTATGATTCCAACACAATAAAATTTCGAGGTGTTCATTTTGTGATAGGTAACAAATTAGTAGTTATTTTAAGTGATCAGTAGTTAGCTGGTCATTCCGTCCAGGTACATTGTTATCTTGTTGATTATCTAATAGTGAACTACCCCAGTCATCAGTTTGCCATTAACTACAAACTAATTAATTACTCTAATAAGTGCATTTAAGTGCTCACCCAGCAGACTGTGTAGGTCCTAATGCCCCAGTATAGTGATGGGGACACTATACTGTAAAAAGGCACCGTCCTTCCGATGAGACGTTACACCGAGGTCCTGACTCTCTGTGGTCATTAAAAATCCCAGCACTTCTCGAAAAAGAGTAGGGGTGTAACCCTGGTGTCCTGGCCAAATTCCCCCCATTGGCCCTTATCAATCATGGCTTCCTAATAATCCCCATCCATTAATTGGCTCTATCACTCCACTCTCTCCTCTCCACCAATAGCTGGTGTGTGGTGAGCGTACTGGCGCACTATGGCTGCCGTTGCATCATACAGGTGGATGCTGTCCCCTGTTCACTGTGTAAAGCGCTTTGAGTGTGGTGTCAGAAAAGTGCTATATAAATGTAACGTTCATTCATTCATTCATTCATTAGTTAGTAGTAGTGACTGAAGAGTTAATGATGTACTCTTTATTTGTCCAGCATTAGTTCCTATGTAGTTATGTATTATGAAACATTATTATAAAGTGTTACCGTGACATGAAATTTACTCAAACAACTCTCCCACGGACAGGAGCAAAGATTTTTAATTATTTATAAATTTGAATAGGTTTGAGTAAACATATACTGCATAACAGCCCACTGCTGAACATTACAGAATAAAACTTGTGCACATTTAATACATTTAAATTCACTCTTAGTTGTTTGGTTGATGTTGGCGAGAGGACAGTAATGATTCCGTCCAGGTATTAGCATGTATCATTAAATAGCCTCCAGCAAGTGACACGCTTTGTTAAGGAATTTTCAAGGCCCATTGACCTTGATATAAATGATTGAAAGAGGGTTGTGTGAAAAAAAAGCTGCTGAATTAGACAATTGCTCTCTCTCTTTCCAAAGTGAACATCCAGTATTTTGCTGATCCTCAGAGGATGGCTGTGTTTGGAAATGGTTTGACTCATGAACTGGCTGGATCATAAAAATTCCACTGCAAATTGGATGGAACGAGCCCAGCTTGTGGGGAGAAGCCACATTAAAGACATCACAAATGGAATAATGACTGGAATTTTAATACAGATGCATAATTTAAGAAAAGTATAAAACCTGGCTCATTGAGAAACACAGTCCATCTTGTCCATCGTTTCTAACCCATTATTATTTTTCATCCAATCAGGAACATTGATGAATCAAGTGTGCCCGGTCCCAATCCAGTCTTATTGGATGTTAAAAAGGTGGCTGCCAACAGTCATAGATCTTGGCAAAGCCCAAAGCAACAATTTATTTAATGTGAAACTACTTTTTGTCCCACTAGGCTTATGAAATAGTTTTTTGGAATTTGAAAAACAGCATACAGTCACTCAATCTGACTGAATTGGCTGTATTAGTCTGCTCTCGCCTGTTAGCTTCAAATATTTTGAGGCAAATTTATATATTCAGGGTTAAATGGATAGTTCACCCAAAAATAAAAATTCTCTCATAATTTATTCACCCTCATGCCATCCCAGATGTGTATGACTTTCTTTCTTCTGCTGAACACAAACAAAGATTTTTAGAAGAATATCTCAGCTCTGTAGGTCCATATAATGCAAGTGAATGGTGGCCAGAACTTTGAAGGTGCAAAAATCATGTAAAGCATTTAAGACTCCAGTGGTTAACTCCATGTCTTCTGATGCAATATGATAAGTATGAGTGAGAAACAGATGAACATTTAAGTCCTTTCTTTTTTACTATAAATCTCCACTTTCACTTTCAATTCCACATTCTTTTCTTTTGTTTTTGGCGATTCACATTCTTTGTATGTATCGCCACCTATTGGGCAGGGAGTAAAATTTATATTGAAAAAGGACTTCTGAAGATATGGATTGAACCACTGGAGTCATATGGATTACTTTTATGTTGCTTTTATGCACTTTTTGGAGCTTCAAAATGTTGGCCACCATTCACTTGCATTGTATGGACCTACAGAACTGAAATATTCTTCTAAAAATATTTGTTTGTGTTCAATAGAAGAAAGAAAGTCATACACATCTAGGATGGCATGAGGGTGAGTAAATGATGTGAGAATTTTCATTTTTTGGTTAACTGTCCCTTTAAGAACATCAAAATCATGTTCTACCTAGTCATATCTGAGAATTTCAAAAGGCAACAATCTAATTTTATTCCACTAAACAAGATATAATCAAGTTGTTGGACTGAATTTAAAGAATTACTTTACAGTGATGACAGCCGACATATTTCTTTACGGAGCTGAAACACAGATGAAAAGAAAAACAACTCACCAGCATGCCCCCTTCCTCCGATTGACTGTCTCTGAGGTTACCTGAGGTCACATGTAATCAGCAGACCAAGGGAGCCATCAGGTACATAAACAAGCCAGTGTCAACATTTCTAAAACAGCCTGTGGCCACTTAAACTCAAATGAGTGCTTCCTGTGCCATAAACAGCCTGTTTTGAAAGAAAACATTTCTCTTCAACAAAAATTTAACAGCGCTGGCCCTGAAAACGGCTTAAAGGAATCAAAGTTCGCCAGGCAACACCAAAGAGTCCATCATCAGGTAGTAAAACGCAGAGGCTGTTTTTCAGAGTGCTCCTGTCAGCTGATTTTTCTCTTCGACCGTTGAAAGGTTTTCATACCCAAAGCAAATACACAAGCATTTTAATGAGATGATAGTTGGCAGGGGAAGAACATCAGTGCTGGAAGTGTTTGAATCTCATTGTAACTGACTGGCTTGATTAGCTACATTTTGTAATTTTCTTTCTTTGTTTATCTTAGGAAAAGGACGAGGGTGAAAACAAGCGGATGGATAGAGGAAAGGAGCCACAGGAATTTCTCAGCTTTCTAGCATTTCTCATGAAGCACCCAGGAGTCCCGATGTAGAGTTGTTTAACAGTTTGAAGGTAAATGTTCACACAGAGAGTGGAAATGAGTAACAACCTTTGTACGGGAGCCCTCAGATCGAAGTTTTGCGTTTTTAAAAGCCTACAGAACATCTGCACTTATGTTTCAGTGACTCCCACAATGAATAATTTCATCTGCCTCTCTTCCAACTGCATCATGGTGTAAATTTAATGGGCCAATAGTGGGGATATGTGTTTCATCTATTTTTTTTTTCTAAAAGACTTCCTCTGTGGCTATGCACATGATATATGCAGTTGTCTATGTACGCAAACACATTTGTAAATCTTTAAAGGTTGCAAAAAAAATATATAAAAAAAAATAGCAAAAATAATGCTTGCTTTATTTAAACACTCCCCCTGTCTGCCGCATAAACAGATAATCGTGCCCAAAAAGAGCCACAGTGCTGAAATTTTTCTGGGAAATCAACCTATGAATGGCTTACTTGTAATTATCTTTGAATAATAAACTGGGATAAGAGAAAGTATTTTAACATCGAAAACATTACACATTAAAGGAATAGTTAACACAAAAATGAAAATTCTGTCCTCATTTAATCACTGCATCATTTACTCATTTGACATGATGTTTTGACATTTGGTCACAAGACACGCAAGCACCAGTGAGGTTTGATGTTATCGACATTACCACCATATTGGATTCAGTGCTTTTGCATAGCTTTTCAATGATAACATTTGATTTGAGAGAAAAAATAACTAAACAGTCTGTTTATCATACAAAGTGATCGTATGTCTTCAATAGACTTGGAATATCAAATCAAATCAAATCACTTTTATTGTCACACAACCATACACACAAGTGCAATAGTGTGTGAAATTCTTGGGTGCAGTTCTGAGCAACATAGCAGTTGTGACAGTGATTTTTCGCATATCCCAGCTAAGCTGGGGTCAGAGCGCGGGGTCAGCCATGATACGGCACCCCTGGAGCAGATGGGGTCAAGGCCTTGCTCAAGGGCCCAACAGTGGCATCATGGCGGTGTTGGGGCTTGAACCCCTGACCATCTAGTCAGTAACCCAGAGCCTTAACTGCCAAGCCACCACTGCCCCTAGATGTATAAACTACTTTTATGACATTTTTAGGTACTTTATTAAGCATTAAAGTGAGTCACTCTCTTTTGTATACTTCAGATGTCTGCGTTGCGGATCATTCCACGCACAACATGCGTGACGCAAATTTCATCATCAGCACAGCCGCGCCACCCAGATTTTCTTGACCTACGGACACGGCCCTCGTCTCTGCGCATTGTTGACGCATGCACCGGCCATTGACTGTACTAAAAGAGTATCACAAACCATAGTTGTGTGCATGCATTGAATGCGTTTGTATTTGCTCGCTGTCAGAAAAGTATACTCTGAAGGCAACGCGGTCGGCCAGGCGATCCGGAAAGCAGAAAAACAAAGTATACCCGGGCCTTTAGATTCAGCCAATGGTTTTGAAACAACATGAGGGTGAGTAAATGATGACAGAATTTTCATTTTTGGGTGAACTCTTACTTAAACATAAAAGTGTGGTCAGTTGTGGCAGTGATGTAAAAGTATTCATCAGGGACTGATAAGGCCATTAAACCTTTTGAGGACACTTTGAGATTGCCTCTGAGCTACAAAACACTAACCCTGAAATGCAATGCCATTACACTGCTAGGACATTTTTATTGCAAAGGGATATTACAGATATATTTAGACAATATAAATGGGTAAAATCAAAACTAGACTCCAGACTCATGAAAGAGATGTCAAAATTACTTACATAGTGTACTGTATGTAACATGGCTACACTTCTGTAAATGCCACAGTGAACAAATAACCTGTGCATGTCATTAGTATAAACTAGAAAAAAGATGATTTTAGAGTATGTGATAAAGGAGCAAAATTTTACCCAGTTCCAAATAATCAAAACATCCAAATCTCAGTTTTGTGGCCTCAGTGCATGGCTATGAAGTCCAAGGAGAAATCAAGGGGAAGTCCCAAAAACCTCCCAGATGTCCACATGATTGTCGCATTTGAATTCCACAGAAGTCATCAAATCCCTGTGGTGGGTTGCAGTCTCTACTGTAAGCCACCCTCTTCAAATGAGATAACCACACTCTTGCTGCCACAGTGAGTGCAAACAGAAAAAGTTTCCATTTTGTGCTTTCCAAAACTGAATTTTCCAACATGTCATTTTTCCACATGCCAAGAACATGACAGCCTTATGTAAATCATTGCTTTAGGAAATCTTGGTACTTTGGGGAAGTTCTCTTTGCTTCCTTTCCTTTGAAAGTTGATGGATAAGAATAAAGACACAAAAAGGAGGACAGAAGAAAATTTACATTTATGTCAATAGTACAGGGCCAGCGACAGAAAGCCTTTGTTGGGACTTTGGGAGTTGTTCTCTGACATGTGCTTCAGAGTCTCTGACAGCCCTGTTGACCACTTCAGTTGACGGTGGGTACCTGGTTGAGGCTGTATTCTTTAGCCTTCAGTCTCAGGTTGGCGATACTGTTGGCCATATTCATGCCCTGGGCTGTGTTGTTGTTAGCACATGATGGAGAATAAGTTGCCATGGCACTGAAAGGAAGGGGTCAGGTTGTCAGGAGGAGATTTCACTTTTTATTAGTATCAAATAAATCTGTAATATTTCAGATCTGAAATGCAAGTACAATCTCAAAACAGGAATGAATGTTTGTGACATTTGGAAAAAATTCATAAATTTTTCCACAAAACTTTCAGGTTTTTGTAAAAACAAACACAAAACATGTTTACAGTAATACAGTGGATGCCTAGCAGGCAAGCGCGTCAAGGGGTTTAAAATGAGAAATGTGAAGCTTGTATTTTTGTTGATGTCACGGCTCCGGTGAGTGTGCCAGTTTATTCTGTTGTTTTGTTTTTCTCTCTCCCTCATGTCTCGCAGGCGGAGCCAGTGTTTCCATAGGAACACTGATCGTTCCCGGGGAGGTGCTGATCATGCCACTGATTAACGTGCTATCTACACCTGTTCCTCTCTGATTGCACTCCCTACTTAATCCTTGTGTGCCCTCACTGTCTTTGCTAGATTATTGTTTATGCTGTCAAGAAACTAACCTTTCTCTCTTTGTCTAGTTGGTGCTGTCTCATGTATCTGTTGGTTGCCTGTCTCTGCCCGCATATCGGGAGTGTGGTTACCTTCCAGCTTGCTGTACACCTGTCCTCACCGGCCACTAATCGCCAGTGGAGGATTCCTCATCTCTGCCCGAATGTCGGGAATACGACTGCCCTCTTTTGCCTGGGCTTTGTTCTCTGCACCTCACCACGCTTCAACGGACACTTCCTACGGATCTGCTCCTGACTTCCCCAACGCATACACCTGTCTGCGAACACACTCTTCCTTTGCCCACTGTGCAGCCATGACGTGCACGGTAACTCGAACTTCACGTCATGCTGCTGCAGCAGGTGCTGGGATCGCCAGTCTTCAACAGTTCAATAAATTGACATTTTCTGTTGTTAATAAATCCTTTCAACTGTTCTTCTGCTTTTGGGTCACTTTGTCTCACTCTCGCTCTGACAGAATAATCTAGCCATTCATGGACCCAGTGGAGGAATCTACTCTTTGCTTCACCCTCTCGCAGCAAGGAGCTCTGCAGGGGTGTCAACAGGATCAAATCTCCTCTTCTAACCGTGCATTGGAGATGATGGCATCACAGCTCGCTGAACTCACCGCGGTTGTCCAACAACTCCACCCATCTCCCAATCCCGGCCCCTCTCAAGAAACCCCCCCATGTGCTTTGATGGTTCCCCATGCCCCTTGGCTCGCATCCTCTCGCCAGCTCCATTCTCAGGTGAGGCGGGAACCGCTAGCGCCTTTCTGTCTTAATGTTCACTGTTCTTCACACTTCAGCCCTCTACGTTTGCCTCCGACATGATGAAGGTTGCATGTGTTATCACACTTATCTCCGGTAGGAGCTCTGCCATGTGGGACAACAGACATCCGTGCTGCTCCACCTTTGAAGCTTTCTCCTCTGAACTTCACCAAGTGTTAGTGCTCAGCTCAAGATCAGGAGGTCTTATCTGGACTGTCCCAAGGAGATAAACCAGTTGCTGACTATGCGATCGCCTAGTGAACACCTAATGAAGGGACTATGCTTTTCTTGTGCCTGGTTGGGCCACTTCTCTGCTTCCTGCCCTGTCAAAAGACACTGCTTGTCAGTAGGAAGGGGGTTACTGGCGAGCGCTATGCTTTTGGACAAAACACCTGGACTTCGTACTCTTCTCCCGGCCAGGCTGCAGTATGGCTCTGCCAGTCACACGGTCTCAGCTCTGGTGGATTCCGGAGCCGAAGAGAACTTCATTGACATCGACTTGGCTTCCAAATGGCGGCTTCCCAGGGTCCAGTTGGATGAACCCATCACCGCCCACACCCTCAGTGGCACGCCCCCTGTCAGTCATCACCCAGTCCACTAAGCCAGTCACCCTTGTCTCTGGTAATCATTCAGAACAACTGTCCTTTTATCTGATCCGAACCCCATCGACCCCAGTAGTGTTGGGGCATCCTTGTTTGGTAATGCACAACCCACAAACACGACGGCCCCGCCACATGCCCAGCAGGCAGGTTATTTGTTCCGCAGTCAGTTTGGTGGGGTCATCCACTGAACTGACCGCACCCAGACGCTCATTAGACAGCATTTCTGGTGGCCATCACTTGCGTGGGACATACGCCAGTTCATTGCTGCTTGCCCCATTTGCGTAACAAATAAGACCGCCTGTAACCCCCTTGCCGGGGTCCTCCAACCGCTGTCTGTCCCTTCGAGACCCTGGTCGCACATAGCCATGGATTTTCGTAACTGGTCTCCCCCCCTTCCATGGCAACACAGTCATTTTGACTGTAGTGGACCAGTTCTCGAAGGTGGCTTATTTCATTCTCCTCCCCAAATTACCCTCGGCGAGAGAGACAGCAGTAGCAGTCATAAACCACATCTTCTGCATTCATGGCCTCCTGATTGATGTGGTTTCTGACAGAGGCCCCCAGTTTGTGTCACGTTTTTGGGCAGAGTTCTGTTGACAGCTGGGAGCTACAGTGAGTTTGTCCTCTGGGTTCCACCCCCAGACATATGGGCAAGCTGAGCGGACTAATCGGGAACTGGAGAAGATACTGCGCTGTATGGCCTCCCATAACCCATCTTCTTGGAGCAATAATTTAGTCTGGGTCGAGTACGCCCACAACTCCTTGCCGTCGTCAATGGGGTTATTGCCCTTCCAGTGTAGCCTCGGCTACCAGCCACCTCTGTTTCCCGCTCAAGAGCCCGATGTTCAGGTCCCGTCCATACACACCTTTATGCAGAGGTGCTGATGCACCTGGAAAGCCACCAGAGAAGCCCTCATATGGACTGGCGCTTGCGTCAAGAGGTCAGTGGACCGACACCGGTCTAAGCCCCCAGCTTACATGTGCGGGTAGAAAGTTTGGTTGTCCTCCAAGGACATTCCAATCTGACTCTCCTCACGTAAGCTGGGTCCCAAGTTTATCGGGCCATTTCCCATCGCCAAGGTCATTAGTCCGGTGGCGGTCCGTCTCAAATTGAAACCTCACCTCAAACGTATTCACCCCGTTTTCCGCATCTCAAAATTAAGAAAATGTTTTTGTTCCAATTTGCACCCCACCATGGAGGCATCCCTGACAGTTGAAGCACTTTATGTATTTTTCAGTAAAGAAAATATTTGTTACTTGAGCTGTAAAGCTGTCTACATCATCCTTTTGACTACTTTTCTATTTGGAGAAACTTCTGGCTATGCATTGATGACGTAATTTCTCTGGGTGGTATTTGCAAAGCTTCATATAAATAGTGCTTTATGGATAGTTCTGTCATGTCCCTTTCATGTCCTGGTATCTTCACGTACACTCAAAAAAGGATTTTTGGACTACATTAATACTTTTTGTGGTGTTAATGTAGCATTGATGAAACTTTTCCTTTTCCCAGCATGCTCTGCATGGGGAGAGTAAATATTAACATTAAGTGTTATTTTATGTGTTTTGTGCAAGAGGAAAATAAAGGGGGACACTAGTTAGTGTTTAATGTTTTGTTATGTTGAGATTTAGAAGACTTTCTGTTATGTTGGAGTTTTGGGGGGTTACTATTATGGTGAATAGCGGAGCTTGAGCTAACAATGAGGACAGAAAGATGTTGTGCATGAAATTGATTTCTCACTTTGTTGAGCAAATGCTGTGCTAACCATAGCATAGTTACTATACTACAATCTGTAGTGCTTCCAATCAGCATATATTTAGCATGCTAACATTTACTTCACTAGTTAGTACATAAAGAAATTAGAGATTTATTTGAGTGACATTGACAAGACTAATTTTGTTGGGTTTACTCAATTCATCTAGGTTCTTTCTACACAAAGTGTTTGTGTGGAGGTTACATAGTAATTTTAAGTTAAGAAAACTAATTTCAAACACATAATTTTGTTCCCCAAACCACCTGAGCGCAAACAACGCTCCGCAGTCATGACCAAACCCTCAGGACCGTTTTCATTAATCATCTCAATCATGCAGTCACCAGAATGGTTCAGACTCCAGAAAGATTGTGAATGGATCCGATGCCAACCAACAGTAAGATAAGCCTGCCAGTAGTTTTCAATTTAAATGTTTATTCTCAGTGATGCTTGCTTGCCTTCAAGGCTCTCATAAGTATATAACCGTAAACATGTTTTCTGTTCATTTTCACAAAATTATGGAAGTCAAAATGATTTCCTTTGGTAAATGATTTTTGTTCATTGTTGAAGTTGAAGTTGTCTGAGGACACACACACACACACACACACACACACACATATGCATACAGTGAAATAAGGTTGATGTTGTCATGAATATCCCCATCATAAGACTAATAGTAGGTTTGGACTCATTAAAAAAGTTTATGGCCTGAAAAAAACAAAACAAAAAAATGTAAAGTCAAACTAATGAAACAGATTCAGTTTGAAAATCATCACAAAACACTTTCTTAGAAAGAATTGGAGGTTTCAAAACCTTTAGAATGATTCAGTGGATAACTGACATAATGAAAGGGAGGAGCAGAGAATGAACGCAGATTTCTCCAGATAGATTATTTAAAGCAAAACTAGTGATCCTTTCTAACTTAGAAGATAGTATCCCAATCAAAACTTATTTAGTGCATAATGGTCCTAAATTAAGTACAAATGTCCTCCATTTTTTTTTTTTTTTTTTTTTTTTACTTTTTCACATACACATTTTTGTCAAATAAATGCTACATGCAAAAACCTTTTCTAGTCAGTGCAAAATCAATTTTTAGAACAAATAATCTTCTCTAAAATCCATTTGACATAAAAGTGAATGGAAACATTATCAAATAAATTCTCATTTTGAAATATTTTTTATGCAGCCTGGCATCCAGTCTTGTGTTTCATATGCATAATCTTAAATTAAATTATATTATTGTGCTAATAAAAAGTCACTTCATAAAACTATCAAGTAATATACAACCAGTCAGGCTTTAAAGTGATTTCCCCAACCAAATCTTACTATGAAATTAAACTAAATTTATCAGTTTTCTTCTTTCTTAAATGATTTACCAATTGTCTCTCATCTAACTGACCTACTTTTCTTCTACTCTTTCTTAGAAAGAGACACAACTTTAATTAACAAATGTACAATTTAGAAATGTATCTGACATCTCCAGAGGCCAGTAATACCAGCATTTAGTCTCTTGGCCTTTCTTTTTGTCCCGGGAAAAAAAGCGATCAGTCACACGTCAATCAGTTCTTAAATCACTCCAGAAATCAAGTGCAATTAACTTAATTTTATATTTTAGCTGGTCATAACATCAAAAGACTGAAAGACTGGACATCGCTTTGCCCAGACAGGCAAGGGATTCTATCACACTACTCTCATGCTACTGTAACACATTTAATGCTTAAGTGTTATGATTATACCTTTGAAACAGCGTGATAGTTGCAAATTGAAATGTTTATTCTCAGTGTTGCTTGCTTGCCTAGGAGGCTCTCATAAGTATATAACTGTAAACATGTTTTCTGTTCATTTTCACAAAATTATAGAAGAAGCCAAAATTATTCCCTTTGGTAAATGACAGCATGCTACAGATGTACAGTAAATAACCTAGCATGTTTCTAACTTCTGCACAGCCATGTCCACACCAACCAAAACAGCAGCGTTCCTCATGAATTGATGATGAATGCTGATTGAAATCTCATGCCACTCTAATTATTATGAAGAACTCTAAATACCTTAAAACCTTTAATTTATGGATAACATTATCTCATTATGTCTAAAAAAAAAACTGATAGATATCTTACCTGTACGAGGGTGAGCTGCCCCAAGACAGGTAGTCATTGGGCCTGGGAGCGGGTCTTGGTACAATTGGCTGCTCTACGGCTGTTACTTCTCCTGAGAAAGACTTGAGCAACGAGGCATTTTTACTGGCCAGCATCGCACGTTCATTTCGTCGAAACTTAGCCCGACGATTTTGAAACCACACCTGGAAAACCACAAAGGATTCAGTTTAATATATTAAGAACAGCTTCGCCACGTAAAAGTGTTTATAGTTTCACCTGAGAGAGTTCGATGAAACGATGTGGTCTGAGATCATCATCTCTTATTACACTGCTTGATGAACTTATCATGTATCCACATAATGTGAGCATACTAAGCACAATTTTATTCCATTGACCATTCTGGGCCAATATGAAAAATAACTAACCTGCACCCGAGCTTCGGTGAGGTTGACCCGGCGTGCTAAGTCCTCCCTGACAAAAGCGTCGGGGTAGTGCGTCCTCTCAAAAACTCTTTCTAGTGCCTGCAGTTGACTGCTGTTGAACGTGGTCCTATTCCGTCTCTGTTTACGCTTTTTCTTTTCCTCTGAGTTAAGTTGCTCATCTGAGGGGGCACGGGCACGGGCACACACACACACACACACACACACACACACACACACACACACACACACATGCATAGAGTGAAATAAGACTGATGTTGTCATGAATATCCCCATTATAGGACTAATAGTAGGTTTGGACTCATTTAAAAAGTTTACGACCTGAAAAAAAAAAAAAAAAAAAAAAAAAACATTAAAAGTCAAACTAGCGAAAATCATCACAAAACACTTTCTTAGAAAGAATTGGAGGTTTCAAAACCTTTAGAATGATTCAGTGGATAACTGACATAATGAAAGGGAGGAGCAGAGAATGAACGCAGATTTCTCCAGATAGATTATTTAAAGCAAAACTAGTGATCCTTTCTAATTTAGAAGATAGTATCCCAATCAAAACTTATTTAGTGCATAATGGTCCTAAATTAAGTATAAATGTCCTCCATTTTATTTATTTATTTATTTATTTTTTTTACTTTTTCACATACGTATTTTTGTCAAATAAATGCTACATGCAAAAACCTTTTCTAGTCAGTGCAAAATCAATTTTTAGAACAAATAATCTTCTCTAAAATCCATTTGACATAAAAGTGAATGGAAATGTTATCAAATAAATTCTCATTTTGAAATATTTTTTATGCAGCCTGGCATCCAGTCTTGTGTTTCATATGCATAATCTTAAATTAAATTATATTATTGTGCTAATAAAAAGTCACTTCATAAAACTATCAAGTAATATACAACCAGTCAGGCTTTAAAGTGATTTCCCCAACCAAATCTTACTATGAAATGAAACTAAATTTATCAATTTTCTTCTTTCTTAAATGATTTACCAATTGTCTCTCATCTAACTGACCTACTTTTCTTCTACTCTTTCTTAGAAAGAGACACAACTTTAATTAACAAATTTACAATTTAGAAATGTATCTGACATCTCCAGAGGCCAGTAATACCAGCATTTAGTCTCTTGGCCTTTCTTTTTGTCCCGGGAAAAAAGCGATCAGTCACACGTCAATCAGTTCTTAAATCACTCCATAAAACTTTCCAGAAAAGGATAAAATACCCCAGTGACGAATTGATTCGCCCTCATTTGTTCAAGGCCGTAAACCCAAAACAAAGATGAAAGAAGAGGTTATCAATACTATACAGAGCATGAACATCTCTACGTGTGACAGCTGTGTGGTCAGTGGCTGAAAATCATATATCGGCTTTATCAAGGCCCTTCTAATAATAGGAAATGTATCTTTAGCTCAATTATGTTTATGCTGAAGTCTTTTGTCTTTAATACTGAAATATCACATCTGAAATGTTGAATAATAATAAAAAATAAAAATAAAAATCCGCAAAGCGATTTCAAATAGTCCTAAATAGTAGGCAAATGTTTATAGCAAGTAGTTATTTGTAAGAAGACGAAGAGCCTACGCGCAGCAAAACTTGTATACTCTTTGACTTGTAATTTTTTTTTTCGTGGCTTAGTTGATTTAAATGTACACATTTTAAGTTGTAATTTGTACGCGCACATTTTACACATGCATGTAAAAAATGTGCCATTAGCTAGATGCTCGAGTGTTTACATTCATTTCTCATGTTTCAAAGAATTTTTGATAGGTTATGTAACCTATCACTAAGAGTTACAGTTAGTATGTAGGCTGTGATATATGGTAATAATTTAATCATAATGCAGTTTTGTGTGTGTGTGTGTGTGTGTGTGTGTGTGGGACAAGACCCTTATAGTCTTGAAAGCAGACTGATTGTTATGTTAACTATTTGTAATAATAATTAGGCCTATTTAACTGACTTTATTCGTCATTCATTAATTAAAATACATTTGTATTCATTCTTGCAACTTTGATAGGCCCTAGATCTATTTTTAAACGAAGAATACATTTATTTAACGATTTAAAAATATCTATATTTTGATTTTTTGAGATCCGAACATCCATACTTGTTGACTTCACTGAGAAGATAATATATAAATATATATATATATATATATATATATATAGAGAGAGAGAGAGAGAGAGAGAGAGAGAGAGAGAGAGAGAGAGAGAGAGAGAGAGAGAGAGAGAGAGAGAGAGAGAGAGAAAAAATAGGCCTTCTGATATAGCAGCCTGGCTAGACTACAAAATGACTACAAAGCAAAATGATTGTTTCTTTTTTCTGTTTAAAATGTTATTTTTATTTATTTTTATATATATATATATATATATATATATAACCTTAATATACAAGAAAACTAATTTGATAAATGCCATTAATGAAATGCAATAATTTTACACAATACAATTAATTACATTAATTAATTCTTACAATTAATATCTAATTGTTGCCCAAATGCAAATGGAGTAAATAAAGCAAAATGCATGCAGGGCGTTTGGAATAGTGCTGTGTACGTGTGCATGCTTATAAAATAACTCTGTTTAGTACACTTGATGATGCCATTTTACAGATCTCTTCTGTATGCAATTTGCTAATCACGTCTAGTTCATTCCGCATGTTTTGCTGAGATTGACTTCCAGGTTGTTTGGGGTCCCAGAGACCCCTATTGCTCCATATGTAAAATAATAAACTATCATTTTCTCTTCAAATAATTTAAATCGATTGTTATTTATGATAGTAGCAAATATCCATTAATTCTGTTTTTCTATGTAGACTACTGCTACAGTGTGCAGTTATAGAGCTACCATTCAGAGAATATTAGAATGTAAAAGTGCATAGCATTTATTCATGATTTATAACTGGGAGACCCCAAACATGTTTTTTAATATTCACATTTTTCAAAAAGAAAAGTATGAACCTAATACTTAATGCTATATTTTTTTGAGCTAATAAAAAGGGTTGTGTAGAGCTCATTCACTTACTGTCCTGCTGTGTCGTGTCGCTGCCGCTGGTCAGTCCCGGAGACTCCAGCATACTCCTGCCCGCCTCTCCTGCGCTCTCCTCCGCTTGAGCTCCCACCATCTCCCGCGCCTCCTCCAGATCTAACAGGTGGCTCACGGAAAAGTTCTTCTTAGCCTGTAAATGATCCTGATTTGCGGTAATCGGACACTCCAGTCGGTTAGGAAGCGTTGCTTGTCTGTCCATTACATGAGCATAGCTGGAAGTCATGACGCAAACTGCCGAAACCCAAGATATCCTCTACCTATAACCAGCATGAGTTAAGTCTTGCTCCGCAAATAGATCGATTTGGAGTTCTACATCCGTAGTTTAGTGCCGTGTGGATCCAAACAAACGAGGTTTTCGCTCTCTAACTTCATCACCGACATACATCTCCAAAGTCTATGCCATTCGCCTTACCCGATGACTTCCTCGTAGGTTCTACAACAGACACTTTCTCTTCTCATTCCGACGAAGTCTCAAATGAGGGAATGAGAAATCTAGCGAGAAAAGTTTGATGGCACAGATGAACGACTTACGCCCAATAGGAGGTCGGACAAGCCACTCTCGGCTCTTTTCTCCGGTACTTCAAACGACGCATACTGGCACTGAGGGGGGAGCTTGAGATTTGAAGCCCTGGGGAGGGCTGATAGGAATAATACAAGAAGCCCCAAATTACTTGGCAACGTTTTGTCGGTGTTTCTAACGTTTTACATATCTCTTCTCCCACCCCTAACACACACGTCCCAACCAAAACACTCAAAGGAATGCTAATTAATAATTATGTGCCACGTTTGGTTGACTGTCTGATTGAACATACTCATTCAGTGCTAATGAACACTGAACATCCGTTGCGTTGGGCATCCATTGCTTTCATGTTAAATAATGCTTTGTCTTCAAATCATTAGTCTAATAAATTACATGTACAAGTTGGAACTGTTGTTTCTTAGATGTTTTTATGCTATTAACATTACAGCTTAAAACGGTCAAAGTTACACTGCCAAAGCTCTTGTAATATGGGCATTCTCCATTGGTGTCAATATATGCATTCTTTAACATTAAAATGCTATTCTTTTTTAATAGGTTTGCAGAGGATGATGAAGCATTGCGTGCGCTTTTAAAGAGTCTCTAGAAAGGAGGGGATCGAGCTCTGCATGTGTCGCAATGAGGAGTTCAGGCTCCAAGCGGCCTCCGTCAACCTCCTAGGTCTGGGAAAAGAACACATGATGCCATCAAAGGGGCGCAGATTGAATCCAGATGTGCAGTGCCTCTCTCGTTCTTTCCATGCATTTAATTAAGGAGCTTGGATTGAGGAGATCTTTCTTCATCATTAGTTTTCCCCCAAGATCCCATTTCTCCCTCGAAGCCCAGCTCGCTGCCCTTATTATTATTATTATTATTGTTATTATTATTATTATTATTATTATTATTATTATAATTTTACTCTGCCCATAAATCTGCCAAATATCGAAACCTTGAATCTTTGTGAAGAATAAAAGTTCCTGCCTCTTTGAGGAACACAGGCAAATCAAATCATGGCCTATATATAGGCTACAAAGAAAAGTTTCAATTAGCTCCAACAATCCGTTTTTCTTTATGAGAAGGGTTAAAGCTAGTTTGAATATGGCTATATATATATATTCACTTAACTTAAAGATATAAAAAAGTCCACGTCTGACACCCTTTTAGCCTAAATGAACTAGGCTTATATGTGGTCTGTTGATTTGAACTTGCCCTGCAGTTATTAGTGGGGTGGGGGACGTGATAAAACGTATAGGCACAATCCAAAATGTTTAGACGTGAAAGAAACAGAATGGTGATCACATTGGCTGCAACATATACGACTTGCTGTCTCTAAAAATAAGACGATTATCTGAAGTCTATTCTATACAAGAAAAGAAATGGAGCAAAACAAAGGTAACTGTAACTGTTTATCTTGTAATAAACTTGACCTCACTCAGTCGTTAACCGCATTTAAGGACTATTGAACTTATGTCGGTTCTAACCAACAATTATTGGAAAATAAAAAGGCACTACGGATCTAAAACTGAAGAAAATGTCATTTTTGAAAAAGGCCCCAAATCGAAAAAGAAACACACCAGTATTTTGATACTTTTCCTTAATATGATAAACACGAAGTAATATTATTATGATATCGATATATAGATTACATTTTTTATTGTAATAAAAATGTATGCATTTTATTTATTTCCTGAGTCGTTGTATAGTAAAGTCGATCACTACATAAATTATATGAATAAATTAGGCATTATTATTATTATTATTTTCAAGCATTTTGCCACAGATTTTCTAGTAGACTGTAAAATATCAATCCCACAGGAATTTAGCAGTAGACTTTAAAAACTAGGATAATGTGAAATCGCAACAAGTCACTACATATCTAACACAAAATGTTCTCAAAATATATACATTTCAGCAATGTTGGAATCATGTTGATATTATTATAATTATAATTATTATTATTATTATTAAATATCTATTTTAAAATTTCACTATAATTTTAATGTTCATGTGGCTCCCGTTATATCTACAAGCTTATGTCGTTTGTTTGATTAGTGAATTAACGAAAGTAGGCCTAGGTAAAGTAATGCATAAATAAATATATAATTTCACTTCAGTAAAATTCAAATTTATGTCATTGATCTCCTCCCCTCCACTTTATGTTTCAGTATACCCTCTAAATGAGTTGCTAGAAAAGGCAACACATAGAACAATAAGTGCAGCGTAAAAGCGAGTTACTCTGCACGGATCATATCACATATCGTTCCAGGATTAGGGGTCATTTGACGGTTCATTAGGATAATTATTAAAATAAGACGCGAGGATTCTCTTGTAATTTGGACACGTGAACGGGTCCATCAAAATACTGCCGTTTGGTCCTTGAAAATTAAACAGACGTGCACTCCTAACACAGCATTTGTTTTCAAATTTGTTCAAACATTTCACGTTTCTCATAACATATGTTTGTCTAACGAGCACAGCAAGGAAAGAAACAAAGGCCTGAGAACCAACAGTCCAATCTGATCATAAACAGGATAAATGCGCATATAAAACTGATGGTCGGAATGTGCCCCACACTGAAGAAAAAACAAACAAAACTATTTAGTTGCCATAAATATCAGTTCATTTGGAATTTAACGTTTTATTGCCTCCCTTTACAAATATAAGAAGTAAACCTATAACATTGTTTTGTTTACTTATTTTTAGACGTTACTTTGTAATAAGCAGTCTATCAAAGTAAATGCAAATCCACGTCAGTGATGTTCTGACTGTAGGCTATTTTATCCTTAACGAAAATATTGTAGGTTTCTAACTTTCCCATACGCTTCGCGATAACACATGTCCAAGAGTTATTAATGATTTATTGTAATCCAATTATTTTTACCCATTTCGTTTACATAATGTGTCAAAAGCTACAATCTAGAACTAATGCGTGGCCAGCGGCGTTAGTGCTCAGTATGTTGGTCTCACAGTCTTTTTACGTCTCATGTTACATACAAGTTTTCTGGAGAGGCAACCCCACGTAAATTAAAAGCAGATCCAAAGGAATGTCGCTCTATCTATGAAGATGAACTATCGCTAAAACAGGCGTGTTTAGTCTCATACACGTCTAAGTTGTAGGCTATAGCATACATATGCATCGTTTTATATTTTTAAACGCTAGTGGCTTATGCTGAAGATAACTGAAATGATTGATGATGAAGCCTTTGTAATGATTATGTCTTTTACACAATTAAGGGAAACATGTAAAGCACCTGTCCTGAAACTGGCAATGAATATAAAACATTTCAATGATTCATACCAAGCCGTGTGGCTTTTGCAGTGTACAGCATACTGTTGTTGTAGTTGAGGTGCATCATGACAACCGTTAAACACTAGCTTTAAAGGAATATTCCGGTTTCAATGCAAGTTGAGCTCAATCGACAGCATCTGTGGCATAATGTTGATTACCACAGAAATTAATTTTCTCTTAAAAAAAAAAAAAAAAAAAAATCTCGGTTTCAGCGAGGCACCTTTATGGATTGGCCCCATTCACTTCCATGTTAAAATACTCACGGTTTCTAAAGTATAACCCCAAGGCATAGCCTAAACAATATGCCTGTTAAAATCACTTAATAACCTTTTCAGTGTAAAGTTTTAGCCAATTTTATAACTTCGTTGCCGTGATGATATATAATGTCAACAAACCCTAAAACCAGAGCTGTAACTGCAATATACATTGAGGGGCACAAGTCCCCACCAATAGTCAGATGTGGTAATCTGGCAGATTACCACACACACACACAAAGTAGTGTGTTATCACCATCAGATTAGAACTAGAACATGGTGTGACTTGTGACTTCTATGTGCATTTAGGTTTTGGCAAGGACAGTGTCATATATGTTTAGTGCAAATATTATGAGGTAATCATTAACAATCAATTTAAGATTTTCTAAATAATTTCTTTATGTCTTTAATTCATTCGTAATTTTGTACAGCATCTCCTAAGAGTCTACTTTTAAAAGAGATCATTTTATTTTTAGTATGTCTCGTCAGGTTTGTGCTCAAAAAATGTGACACAGGTTAAAGAAGTTCACCTAAAAATGTAAAATGTACTTTTACTCACTCATTTACTCACTCTTATGTTGTTCAAAAACCAGATGCTGTTACTTTTTCTTGGAACATAAAAATAGATATTTTAAGCAGCTCTGTTTCATAGAATAACAGTTTATAGTGAGCAGGAGCTTTCAGGATTCAAAAAGGGCAAACGCTATAAAGCACTATTAAATGTTTAGTATAAAGACATCATAACAGTGCACTTGTCATTTGGACTACTATGTTCCAAGCTTTCTGGGGCAACAGAAAATCTTAGTGTTGTATGACTACTTTTTTTAATGATGTTTTTTTTGTTTTTGTTTTTTTTTGGACCTTGACAGCAGTGGTCAAAATGAAGTGTTTTTGTATGTAAAAGAGCATTGTTAGGATTCTTGAAGAAAAGATTGATTTCGACTTTATGGGGGGAGTAAATAATTTTGTGTATTTTCTTTTAGCTAGCCAGCTACAGTCATGTAATTTTATAGATACATAAATGATGAAAAGAAATTCAAATGATATTTATCTTTTCTTTGATAATGCACAAAAAAGAAACAAAAGATTGCTAGCAATGCAGACACAGTGTTTGTCTTGTACTGTGTGAACTTAAAAAAAACAAACATATCTTTTAAACCCAAAAATGATCAAATTTTGATCGTATTTAAAATATGTAAACGCATTTAAAGGCTTTATTCAGAAAATTCAAATTTTATCACCTTTACTATTTTAAAGGACCAAGGACCATTATATTTGTGACCAGAAGCGGTTCTAGTTTTCCTTTCTCTGACCTCATTGCTGCAATGCAGAATGAGTGTGCCAACATTCCTGACTGCAACACTGATGCAGTTCAGTTTTACACAGCAACAATGATCATTTCCTTAGTATTAACCTCTTGCTTGTCTTAGCTCATAAAATAATGATAGTCTTGGCCTGGAGAGCAGCATTTAAGAACCACCTCTTCTCATTCCAGCGACCTCTTGGGACTCAAAGCTGTTTAGAAATTAGGCTCATTCTTATATTAACCCTTTGACCCTGCCAGCCGACAGGCTGAGGCCATGAATAGGAAGGCAAGAGTAGCTAATTGATGAACACCGCTAAGGGGAGAGAGCATGAAAAGATAAACAAAATTAAGAGCAGTGATGAATATCACTTCTGAAGGAGCGAGAGGCCAGGAGAAGTAGTCATTTATTAATGGGAAGTGTTAAGCCATTAGCCCAGTTATTGTGATGGGCCAATGGCAGGCCCCTATTGCGGGTCCTCATGAGGACTTGTGATTGAAGGCAATAATAGTAGTAGTGTTGGTCTGCTTCAACTTTTCCCAAACACAGATGTGAGATGACTGTGCAGATTGCAACTCTAATCCAATTTTCCCTCATTTGTCTATTACATTCTGATATTATCAGCAGGCTTGTTCTGTAATCGAGCCTGCTTTGCCTTTGTTTCTTCTTGTGGAAATAGTGCTAGCTTTTGGATGGTTATAGTTTCAGGAGGAAACCATGTAACACAAGGTGAAATGTGAGAAGTCTAAGTGGTGGCCTATAAGATGTGTGTGTGTGTGTGTGTGTGTGTGTATTTGGGAAATGGGACGCTGTGGTAGGAGTACACAAATGCAAAAGCAGGCACCTTTGGCGGAACTTCGAAACTTCAAGGTCCAACTTCACAGTGCGGCCCAATATTATTTAATAAAGATTTGGAAAAGAAACAACCATTAGTCAAAATATGAGGGATTTCTCTGTGCCAGACTGTGCTGGCACAATGAGAGGCTCTGATAGAAAACATATGGACTGCAAGAGATGGAGGGGGCCCAGCAAAAAAATATGATAACTGTGTTTCTAAGACTGAATACATTACTTGTATGTCAAGACAAAATACAAAAAGTCATATTTCATTCCAAAATGATGCCTGAGGACAATTGTCAAATCAATTTGTCACAGCACATTGAGAAGTAAATATGGAATACTACAAAAGAAAGACTGTATTATTGAATTACTCCGGATTGATGAGATTCAGATATTGAAAACGGTGAAAAAATAATGACCACCACGTTCTGAATATATTCAGCCTCAGCCTCCTAAGAGTTCTGATAATGCTGACAACACAGGGTGGGAAAGTCCCCTCATTGTGATAAATCATTAAAATGTGAAAAAATAATGCATTGTTAACATTTTTGTTTGTTCATCAAGGATGGTGCCAAGATCGATACACTGCAGTTTAATGCCCCACCACTGAAAAAATTCCAACACACCATACACCTTCTGAAAGAGCTTTTGAGTCAAAGATAATGAACATTTGAGACCACTTAATCAAAAATACGCATTGTTTTGTGTCCAGGATATGTATACTCCACCATTTCACTCCTTAGGTTTATTTATACTGGGTGAAACAAACCTAAAACACATAAGTAAAAATAAATCAACGGTCTGGATCACACTGCAGCGAGTGTCGCTGAAGTTTTGAAACTCTCTTGATACAAAGGCAGCTTGTCATTCCTCCTCCATATGTGAATGCTAGCAGGACTTCAGAGAATATTTTCATCGACTATCACCCATTAACTCACACAAATTGGCAGCCAACTTTTCCACCAATATGATGGGATGTGAGTGTTGAAGAGCCTGAGGCAAATGTTGCCATGGCAACCGAAATGATTTGAGCAGGAAACAGGAAATTGGGTTTCAAAATATTGTAGCTTCGCACAGTACATGCACAGTGAAGAGCATAGATGGGAGCTCAGCACAGTGTAGGGTTCCAGTTTTGCTTCCCAGTAAATGCAGCTGTACACACTTGAGAATAAGAACAGAGTCTTGAAAATGTGCAGATAACTCTTTTGCTGTTATGTCAGTTAATGAATTTAATAAAGACACATCCTGCTCTCTGTAAAAATAGCTTTATAATGTTAAAGGGATAGTTCGCCCAAAAATGAAAATTCTCTCATCATTTACTCACCCTCATGCCATCCAAGATGAGTATGACTTTCTTTCTTCTGCTGAATACAAACAAAGGTTTTTAGAAGAATATCTCAGCTCTGTACGTCCATACAATGCACATGAATGGTGGCCAGAAATTTGAAGGTCCAAAAATGCATATAAAGGCAGCATAAAAGTAATCCACATGACTCCAGTGGTTAAATCCATGTCTTCTGAAGCAATATGATTAGTGTGAGTGAGAAACAGATCAATATTTAGGTCATTTTTACTATAAATATCCACTTTCACTTTCAATTCGACATTCTTCTTCTTTTGTTTTTGATGATTCGCATTCTTCTTGCATATCGCCATCTACTGGGCAGGGAGGAGAATTTATAGTGAAAAATGACTTAACCCTCCTGTTATGTTTGGGTCATTTTTGACCCGTTTAAGAGTTAATAACAGTGAAAAACTAGACTTAATCTTAAATTTGGTCAAAATGCTTTTGGGTTATCCCCAACATTGACAAAATGAATATGTTAAAAAAAAGGTTTTAGGTTTTTATAATATTTGTTTATATTTGTGGAATGTCAAAGTTTTTGCCTACACCTACTATGTTAGTTTCAAATCTGACCCAGGGGTAAATACTGCTGGTTTTCAATGCAGCTTTGAAGCTTCTCTTGAGTCAAGAGTGTCACAAAGTCTCTCTCTCTCTCTCTCTCTCTCTCTCTCTCTCTCTCTCTCTCTCTCTCTCTCTCTCTCTCTCTCTCCCTCTTAAAGAGAAATAAACATTATTATTACTTTCACTTTATCGAAATCAGCAAAGATTTTGCCTAAAAAAATACACGTACAAATACATAAATATATGAAGGCTATCATATTAGGCAACCATTTTTCAAGGTCTTTTATTTCCAGAAGTACAGAAACTTTCACTGGGAGGCAGTAGACATCTAATACATTGCATACAACAGGGATTCAGCAAAATATTTATCATGGTTTTCTTTCAGACTAATCTAATTTGAAAGTAATATGAGTTTCAGCTTAATTTAAGTACTGTAAATCCTTACAGTAAAGCTAAAGATTTACTGTATATCTATTGTACATGTGTAGTACCACATCACTCAATGCTACTATAGCCTTTATTCAGTGTGTAAACATGTAGGTAAGCCTATGCCAATTTTCAAGTTCATAATTTATAGATAAGTGTGCTGTAAATTTACTGAAAATCTATTGAACTCAATACGGATCATTTTTGACCTGAACATCACAGGTGTCATTATTTTTAAACATAATAGAAGGGTTAAATATTGATCTTCTTCTCACCCACACCTATCATATCACTTCTGAAGACATGGATTTAACCAATGGAGTCATGTGGATTACTTTTATGCTGTCTATATGTGCATTTTGGAGCTTCAAAATGTTGGTCACCTTTCACTTGCATTTATGGACCTACAGAGCTGAGATTTTCTTCTAAAAATATTTGTTTGAATTCAGCAGAAGAAAGAAAGTCATTCACATCTGGGATTACATGAAGGTGAGTAAATGATGAGAATATTTTAAAGTTTGGGTAAACTATCCCTTTAAAACAACTTTTTGTTTCAATCCATTTAACTTATCACAATACTTTCTGTTATTTCTATACATTTTTTGAGTTTCAACTTGATTGATTTCCTAAGTAATTCAATTCAAAGTGGTTGAATGTGCTGTAAACTTATTACTGCAGGTTCCCAATTTGGCACCACTTTGATTTCCTAAAAAACGAAGGCAGCAATTCAACTTCAAGGAATAGTTCTCCCAAATATTTACTAACCTTTAAGCCATCCCAGATGTGTATGTCTTTCCTTCTTCAGCAGAACCGAAATAAAGATTTTTATAAGCATATTTCAGCTCTGTATGCCCGTACAACAGTGACATGCACAGACCTTAGCAGGGACAGGGGCTGAAGGAAATGGAGAGAGTGGGAAGAGAAATCGCTCCGGGACTTGAAATAGAAACCGACCCAAAAGTTTCTGCCCGCGCTCTTAAAGGCACCTGTGCTTCTCCCCTCGACCAAAAGGGCACCTTTAGATTTGTGAACGAAAGGGGCAGGGGCTTGCGCACCTGTAGTCCCCGTTCTGTGCATATCAGTGCCGTAAAATGCAAGTGAAAGGGTGCCAGCTGTTTGAAGGGATGCTGTTTGAAATTACCTAACTCTCACGTGTCGTTCGTTCCTCTGTTGTAAACAAAGCACGCACTTCTGACTTCTCACGTGAATGTGCCATCACACTTACGTCACGTGACAGCTACGACTGCTAGCAGGAAGCATTTTTTAAAAAGTTAATATAGTTTTAATTATCGATTAATTTTTTACACAAACCTATCGATTTGCTTCAGAGGACACTAATTGATCAACTGGAGTCATGTGGATTACTTTTATGCTGCCTAAAATGACTTTTGGACCGTCAAACGGCTGGCACCTATTCACTTGCATTGTATGGACATACAGAGCTGAAATGTGCCTATAAAAATCTTCATTTCGGTTCTGCTGAAGAGGGAAAGGCATACACATCTGGGATGGCTTAAAGGTGAGTCAATCATGAGAGAATTTTTTATTTTGGGGTCAACTATAACTTTAAGTTTTAAATTGAATTATTATTTTATTTTTTTACAGTAAAGCAAGAACAATATATTGCATGATAGTGATTTAATGTATTTGTTTATTATTTGAAACACTTTTGTTGTGTTTGTAACCTTTTCTAATTATGTTACTACAACTGGATGATAAATGTTATGGTCACACCTTTCTTCCATCTGTAAACCAGTTACTAGTATGTTGCTTGTTTTTGTGAGAGTGTGATGTGAAAGGAGCAAGGCTTGCTGACAAGACAACCAGCATAGTCATCATGGAGTTAATAACTCTGCTCTTGGGTGAGTGTATTTGACACGAAAATCCTGTACAAGGAAATTCCTTGATAATTGAATTTATTCGTAGCATGTCCTAAAGTTGAATAATTGCATAATGATGATTTAATTACATTGCAACAACATAGTGCAATAACAAATCTGCTTTGTATACATGCATTTGTCTATTAGGCAAAGATACACTGTGCATTGCATTAAAAAGCTTACAAATCTCATTTATTACCTTTTCTTCCTAGACAAACTGTAACATTATATAGTTAATAAAATCTGTCTGCTGCTGAGATTGAGTGTGAAAGATCCTTGGCAGGATTTATGGACAGAAAATTGCCAATCGGGTATTCTCTGAGACAAAAGGTTAAAGTATATCAGGCCAGCTCTGACATCAGGAAAACAACACATCCAATGAAATCAGAAGCCCAAGTTTAGAGGTCCTTTTAGCCCTTAGGTTTGACCTCCAAGATCTTGCACTGCTCAATGTGAAGAAAGGGTAAGATAAACAAAAGCTTCAAGGACAGCAAACAACCAGAGTCAAAGTGTATTGACACGCATTTGCACGTGTTCTCTAATGGGACAACACTGGCCTTCCTTTGATTGGCAGGTTTCACTAATCACTGTGTTTAAAGATGCCACATGCTCTCTGGACAACTCTGACCTTACTTTGAGGATATTTCCTAACCACCTCTTCACTCCAATGGACTCCCTGACTCCTGTTCTGAATTTGTTCTTTAATTTCCAGTCCTGACCTCGTGGCTCAACACATCTGTAGAGAGTTTGGGATGTTAAGATCCAAAGCAGGGTGCACAGGGCTCCTTCAAACTCCTGACCCAGGTCTAGAGAGACCTACACTTGGCTTGGTGGCCCTGATCCATAGAGAGACAGCTGTGCATTATGCCTCAATAATTCGCTGCAACTACAATACCATAACAATGTGCAAAATGATTGACAGGCAGAAAGCGTCATTGTCCATGGATACATTTTTGTTTGCTGATTACAGAGTCTACAGCTGTCACAGAGACCGGTAAGATATCTCAGGATGCTTATTTTATATCTTTCAGGGAGTAGTAAATTTTTTTTGCATACCTTTCCATGAAAAATCGCTTATAGCACCTTTAAAGATGCATATTTAATATAGAGTATGTTTAATGAAACCAATGAAAAATTAAAGTGTAAAACTTTACAATACAGTTACATTCATTAAAGGGATAGTTCACTCAAAAATGAAAATTCTCTCATCATTTACTCAACCTCATGCCATTCAGGATGTGTATGACTTTCTTCTGCAGAACACAAATAAAGATTTTTAGAAGAATATCTCAGCTCTGTTGGTCCTCACAATAGACCGTAATCACAGCAGCGCCATCTTTGATTTTGGAATGACAACAAGGCTGTGAGGGATAGATGTACAGTCTCTTCAATTGGTTGTACTGCAGATGAAAGTGTCTTTGGATCATTCCGCAGACAAAACATTAAAAAAAACATCTTTTCAAGAACATTCAATAAACAAAAAACTCTGACTCCAGCCAGGTCTCCTAAGCAACCAAATTGGCCAAGTTGCTAGGGAGGGTAGAGTCACATGGGGTAACCTCCTTGTGGTTGCTATAATGTGGTTCGTTCTCGGTGGGGCGCGTGGTGAGTTGAGCGTGGATGCCGCGGTGGATGGCGTGAAGCCTCCACATGCGCTATGTCTCCGTGGCAACGCGCTCAACAAGCCACCTGATAAGATGCGTGGGCTGGCGGTCTCAGATGCGGAGGCAGCTGGGATTCGTCCTCCGCCACCCGGATTGAGGCGAATCACTACGCGACCGCGAGGACTTAAAAGCGCATTGGAAATTGGGCATTCCAAATTGGGTGAAAAAGGGGAAAATAAATAAATAAATAAATAATAGACAAACTCAAGACAACACGAGTTGTGGAAAATCAGATGTGATCTAGGGGCTTTTTACAGCTTTATACCGTGTGTGCCATTGAAAAAATGTACATCTATCCCTCACAGCCTCGTTCAAAATCAAAGATGGTGCTACCGTAGGGGGCCTGGGTAGCTCAGTGGTAAAATACGCTGGCTACCACCCCTAGAGTTCGCTAGTTCACTAGTTAGAATCCCAGGGCATGCTGAGTGACTCCAGCCAGGTCTCCTAAGCAACCAAATTGGCACGGTTGCTAGGGAGGTTAGAGTCACATGGGGTAACCTCCTCATGGTCGCTATAATGTGGTTCGTTCTCGGTGGGGCGCGTGGTGAGTTGAGTGTTGTTGCCGCGGTGGATGGCGTGAAGCCTCCACATGCGCTATGTCTCCGTGGCAACGCGCTCAACAAGCCACGTGATAAGATGCGTGGACTGGCGGTCTCAGACGCGGAGGCAGCTGGGATTTGTCCTCTGCCACCCGGATTGAGGCGAATCACTACGTGACCACGAGGACTTAAAAAAAGCACATTGGGAATTGGGCATTTCAAATTGGGAGAAAAAGGGGAAAAATCCCCCCCCAAAAAAAAAAGAAAAAAAAAGATGGTGCTACTATGAATAAGGTCTATGCAAGTGAATGGTGACCAAATTGTTGAACCTTCAAAAGCACATAAAGGCAGCATAAAATTAATCCATAAGACTCCAGTGGTTTAATCCATGTCTTAGCGATATGATAGGTGTGTGAGAAACAGATCAATATTTTTTACTCTCAATCTCCACTTCAACTTTCACATTCCCCTTCTTTTTTTTTTGTTCTTTTTTTTTTTTTGCGATTCACATTCTTCATGCGTATCACCACCTACTGGGCAGAGAGGAGAATTGTACTGAAAAAGGACTTAAATATTGATCTGTTTCTCACCCACGTCTATCATATAGCTTTTGAATATATTAATTTTACCAGTGGAGTCTTATGGATAACTTTTATGCTGTCTTTATGTGCTTTCTGGAGCTTCAAAATTTTGTTACCCATTCACTTGCATTGTATGGAACTACAGATCTGAGATATACTTCCAAAAATCTTTGTTTGTGTTCAGCAGAAGAAAGAAAGTCGTACACATCTGGGATGGCATTACAGTGAGTGATGAGAGAATTTTCATTTTGGGGTGAACTATATGTGTGTGTGTGTGTGTGCATGTGTTTGGCCTTTTGGATTGTCATTTGAGAATGAATGGAGCGCAGCAGTTAGTGGAAGCAAAGCATTTTTCAGGGAGTCTGTTTCCATCAGTGAATTCCCTCATGTTTTCAATTACCATTAAGGGCAATATATCTCCATTTCCTGTACAAAAACCAGATTTCTTTATCAAGCCCCAAACGTACTTACTCACACACAATCAAACTAAAGTTATGGTTAGCTGCAGAAATAGTCAAAAATTTGTATCCCCATCAAGATCTTTTTCTCATTGGCCTAAAATCACAGAACCCCCCTCTCTAACCAGTAGCTGCTCAAGCTGCAATCCAAAGTTCAACCAGACTCGTTGCATATTGCATTTCAAACAGTAGCAATCTCAATAGAATATGAAATATTCACCATGTCTCATTTAAAGAGTGTACCTAGAGAGCAATTTATATGTTATGTTTATAGTTTATACGAATGTGCCCAGGGTGTGAAGACTGGTTTGACAGGCAGTTGAAGGAGGTGATGAAATTAGTGAGACAATTTGTTGTATGTGAGAAGGTCAAACAGAGGACTTACAGTAGGGTAGGATCCAACATGACTTAAATTTAATCAACTGAGATCTTCAAAAGTACTGAATTTTACTGATATTTTTGCAGTGTAAGGGATTAGTTAATTAAAAATAGTGATGTTATTAATAGTAGCTATTTTTGAGTCGGCAAACGGCGAGCTCTGCACACTTTGCAAGTTTTAATACTGTTATAAACCGGTAAGATTCAATACACCCTGATTCTTAACTGTTCTAGGAAGAATTCAAAATCCTCAGGCTCTGGAGACATTAAAATACACTTACGTGCTCAAGCTGAAGCCCCCGAGCAGCAGGCCGAAAGCCCGGGAGTCAATTTGGCCAGTGAGATGAAGGAAATTCAGCGACAATTGATGAACGTGTCGGCAATGCTGATGAAGGTCGTTGCGGACTTGGAGGAGCTTGCTGTAATATATCGATCGATCACTGCCATGGAGACTAAATTCACTGAGATGATTACAAGAGCAATGGATCGATTATCTGGAGTCATCGGAGAGGGAATTAGCTGCTAAACCACTAGCGACCAAGGCAGACTTGGAACGCATTTGGGAAAAGTTGGAAGATATGGAGAATCTTAACCGATGGAACAACGTCCAAATTGTTGGAATTCCCAAGTGAGCAGAAGGTCAGAATATGGTGGAATTTCTGGAGGGGCTCTTTCCGAGTCTGCTCGACATGACAGGCCATAAGTTGGAAATTGAGCAAGCTCATAGAGATCCGGCACGGCGATCTGCTTAGGGAGACAGGCCCTGATCAATTCTGGGCAAATTTCTGAGATCATCCGATAAAACTCTTGTGTTGCACGAGGCGAGGAGTAAAAGGAAGGCTTTCTTGGAAGAACCACAACATTTTCTTGTTCCCAGACTTTGTGAATTTGACAAGAGAGAAATGTGATCGATTCATGGAATGCAAGAAACTCTTACATCAATGGAAGGTCGCTTTTGCACTGATGTTCCCGGCCAAACTGAGAATAGATGCTAAAGATGGCCGCAAAGTATTTACATGTCCCCAACAAGTGATGTTCTTCATAAAGTCAATGGAATGAGTAAGTCATTGTGTGATACTCACTTTGCAGCCGAGTGGGCCGACTCACTGAACATTCACTCACTGAACATTCACAGTCCAAGGAAACTGGGCACCTTTTTTGTTTCATTTGGTGCTGGTTCCACCTAGCAGCTGGAGTTTGTTTTGTGGAATAACACTCCTTCAGGACAGAGTTGTGGATGAATCTGCACGCTCTTTGTGCTTATGCCTCCTATTGGCTGGAGTTTGTTTTGTGGAGTATTTTTTGCAGGATATTGGAGTAATTAGGTCATCTGTTGCACTCATGTAACAGCCGGCTCACTGAACATTCGTTAGACTGCCTGAGGAAACTGACATTTTTTTTTGTTCGTTTTGTTTTTTTTTTTTTTGTGCTGGTTCCGCTTGTGGCTGAAGCTTATTTTGTGGATGAATCTACACAATCTTTGTGTTTATCCTGCCTATTGGCTGGAGTTTGTTTTATAAATTTTCTTCTGTTATGTAATTCTGTCTCACAAAATTTGTATAGAAACACCAGACTTGAGCAATCCGATGGCAAAGTTGTCACGAGTCATTATTGTTTTAGCAGAAATTCAGGGGCAAAGGTTGATTTTGGCTAATATTGACGTACCTAACACTAATGAGAAGGGCTTTTTTATAGATCTTGAAGGGATGTTGCAAGCCACTGGCACCCCTCATGATATAATATTGGGAGAAGATTTTAATCTATTGATGGACTTGATAATAGTGAAGCAAAAGTGTGTAAGCCCCCTACAGCAACATTGATGCTTCACAGGATGTGTAAACATCTTGGTCTTACAGATATTTGGAGACTTTTGAACCCATCTGGTAGGGACTATACATTCTTTTCATCAGTCCATAAGATTTATTCTAGAATAGATTTTTTTTTCATCTGTTTCATCAATATACACAAGTGCAACCCACTGTTGCACTTGTGTATATGGTTGAGTGACAATAAAAGGATTCGATTTGATTTGGTGACTGCTCAGTTGGGAACATCTTAGTCTCAGATCACGCCCTGGTGAGTTTAGAGATGTTGCCACATGTGGAGAAAAAGAAATCAAATAGTTGGTGCTTTAATGTATCCCTTTTGCAAAATACTGAATTCCAACAAATGTTAAAGGCTGAAATTAATGTTTATATGGAGACCAACTGGTCCTCAGTATCCTCTGTGGGCATGGCTTGGGAGGCACTTAAGGCGGTTCTTAGGGGTCAGATCATACAGTATGCCTCATTCATCAAAAAATCCAAAGCACGAGAACTCGTGGAGTTGGAAGGGAATATTAAAAGTGCGGAGGCAGAGCTGAAGCGCTGAATGTTGTCTGATGGCCTCAGAGAATTGACCCGATTGAAATACAGATATAATACTATTTTGTCGCAGAAGGTGGAGTTTTGGCTATTCAGGGCAAGACAGTCGTACTTTGGTCGGGGGACAAAGCAGGGAAGCTTTTGTCTAGATATATAAAACAGATAGAGTCTTTTTCTACCATTTCCTCAATGAAATCTGCTAGTGCTGAAATTTGGCCATTGATATTAATAATGCTTTTAAAGAATTCTGTCTTGATCTCTATAGTTCCACATCTTTGTCTACTGAAGAAGATATTAGAAACTTTGTGGAACCATTACAACTCCTTAAATTGACGAATGAGCAAAAAAATTATCTTGATTCTGAGATAACCTTGGAGGAGCTTGGCAGATAATTAAGGCATTTCCTACAGGCAAGGCTCCGGGGCCAGATGGCTTTGCCACTGAGTTTTTTAGATCTTATGCTACAGAATTGGCTCCACTTTTGCTAGAAGTTTATATGGCATCATTAAAGAATGGAAAGCTTCCACCAACCATGATGCAAGCCTGGATCAGTCTGATTCTTAAAAAAGGACAAAGATCCAAGCGAGTGTAAAAGTTACTGTCCAGTTTCCCTGATCCAGCTAGACGTTAAAAATATTGTCAAAAATTTTGGCTAACCGATTAAGTAAAGTTATGACATCTCTTATACATATAGATCAGGTGGGGTTTATTCGTGCCGCAGCTCTTCTGATAACATTAGGCATTTCATCAATATCATGTGGTCAGTGGTGAATGATCCGGTTGCTGCCATCTCACTTGACGCCGAAAAGGCGTTTGTTATGGTAGAATGGGATAATCTTTTTTAGATTTTGGAAATGTACCAGTTTGGAAGTACGTTTATTGGTTGGATTAAGTTACTTTATAGACAAACGGTAGCGGTGGTACAAACAAATGATCAGTCACATCAATATCTGTTAATAATAATGTAAAAAAAATGGATTCATTTCAGATTACTTTACTCTGGATAGGGGCACCCCGCAGGATTGCCCTCTTTCCCCATTATTGTTCTAAGAAAGGAGGATTATTTTCCAGGGCTGATGGCGGGAGGTGTGGTGAATAAGCTTCTGCTTTACGCAGATGATATTTTATTATTCGTCTCCGACCCTTCTAGATGCATGCCTTGCCTCCACAGAATTATTAATTCCTTTTCTAAATTCTCAGGATACAGAATAAATTGGTCTAAATCCGAAGCTTTGGCTTTGACAGCGTACTGCCCGATAACGGCTTTTTAGCCAGGTCCCTTTTAGTGGCCCAAACAGGGCATTAAGTATTTGGCTATTTTATTCCAAGCAAATTTGTGTGATTTAGTTAGTTAATTTTGACCCTTTAATAAAAAGGTTTTTAAGCGATGTAGGCAGATGGGCTTCATTACATTTATCGATGATTGGGAAGGTTAATGTTATTAAAATGAATTGTATTCCAAAATTCAGCTAACTGCTACAATCTCTCCCTACTGATGTCCCCCTCTCTTATTTCAAGCAATTTGATAGCATAGCAAAGTCCTTTATTTGGAATGGTAAACATCCCAGATTACATTTCAGTAAGCTGCATAGGCCGATTGACAATGGTGGGCTAGGCCTACCCAAGATTTTGTTTTATTATTATGCGTTCGGTCTCAGATATTTGGCTCATTGGTCGCTTCCACCTGAGAGAGACCCTCCCTGGTTTTGTATTGAACAGGAAGTTCTTGCCATTTCGCTGGAGCGCCACCATTTCAGGAGTGGTGCTCGGAGATGGGGAGGGTGGCGGCCTTGAAGAATGCATTTAGAAGTCTTTGGAAATTGAACTTGTTTGTGGGGAAATTGGGCGGATATCTGGCATTTCTGGATGTGTGATTATTATTCTTTTTTTGTGTGTGTCTATAATCATGTATGACCACTGGGATGTTGTTGGGGACCAGGGTGGGTTGGGGATTGGAAGGGTGAGGGGTAATAGTGGGGGTTAATTGTTGATTCTGTGTATATATGTTTTGTTTTTCTGTGTTCAATATGTGAATCAATAAAATAAGTTTAATCAGAAATAATTAGTAGCTATTTTTTCCAACAAGCAGCAGTGTGGCCTGACAAAGTACTACATCATTATATACAGACAGACTGTAACTAAATGTGAAGTCTTTGCATTTTACATGCTCTTTTTATTGTACTGAAAATAAATGTTTAGTTAAATGTTTTTTGTTGTATTAGTTGCATTTAGTATATGCAATTCCAGTTTTATGGTGTCACCCTGTTTGAAATCCTGATTGTGTATGTGCCAGAAAAATATTGCTCTGTTTTGCCAGCATGCTAATCTGTTAGCTTCCCCAACACTGTTTTATTTGGTAAGTTTGTTTGAGATCAGATATCATGACCATGAATCTTCTTATTGGGTTGTTTATCTCAGTGAAAGAAATGATGGAGACATCGTACAAATGTATAAGTGGGATCCTCTACAAAAACTACATTTTTGAATTTAATTACTAGTCTTTGCCTAATACTTGAATCTTTCACTGATCAAAGTTGTCAGTTTGAGCCAAATTATATACTCCATGCTAGTTACATGACAATATAAATTCAAAAATGTTAGTATAAACAGTTTTTGCTCCATTACAAACATAGCGCTAAACAATCCCAAGTTCTCGTGTGAGCATGCGCACCACTGTTAATAAGCTTCTCTAATTCAGTGCTCATGAATGCAAAACTGATGTCAAGATTTTAACTGAAAATGTCAGAATGCCTTTAGATCACTTGGAATATGATGCAGGAGTTGCATGGACTACTTTTATGATACATTGGGTTCCTTTTTAAGCTTTAAAATGAGGCACTAAATTATGAGTAAATATGACAGAATTTTTATCTTTGGGTGAACTATACTTTTAAGTGTGCAAATAATTGTTTGTGGTCACTATGTGATGTAGTACATAGATATCTCACAGTCTTTTATATAATTTACTTTCACAGATTGTTCATGTTTACAAACTAGTCATTGAGGCTGGCAGCTTGTAATACAAGCACTGTGCATTGTGACCCAAAATATAACTTTTCCAACAATTTGTTTGAAAACACCTCCCATTTGCTTCAAACAGGGCGTGTTGCCCACTGGAAACGATTTTGCTGCTTAACAGTGGATATAACTCCAGCTGATGTGTCTGACCACCAGCTAAACGTCTGAGGTTGAGGAAAACCTCCTCAGGCCTTAATGGTGGGGTCAAAACCCAGAAACTGCTTTTCAACAACAGTCAGTTTAGTACGGGGAGAAACTGAACATGTTCACTCACACCCACACAGTCATTTTAGAAGTTTAACTGTAAGGTAATGTGTGTAATTTCTGCATTACTAGTGCCACAAAACAGAATTGCAAAACTAATTACAGTTTTAAAACAGGTTTCCAGAACATTCCCCCATCATCCATTGGTTGGCCAAACAGATAGTCCTGCCTCAAACTCACTCTATTGGTAGAGCCAATGTTGCTGTGTCTGGAGCTGAGAATGGACAAACCACAATCCGGCGACAGGGTGTTGGACGCCTAAGGCTCATCGATGCATGAGGGCAACGAAGGCTATCCCATCTGGTCCGAACCAACAGAAGGTCTACCGTGGCACAAGTCACAGAAAATTGTAATGATGGTTACAAGAGGAATGTGTCACAACACTCTGTGCATCGCACCCTGCTGCATATGGGGCTGTGTAGCTGCCCTAAACATTGTTGCAGACCAGGTACACCCCTTCATGGCAATGGTATTCCCTGATGGCAGTGGCCTCTTTCAGCAGGATAATGTGCCCTGCCACACTGCAAATATTGTTCGGGAATGGTTTGAGGGACATGGTGAAGAGTTCAATGTGTTGCCCTGGCCTCCAAATTCCCCAGATCTCAATCTGATTGAGCATCTTTGGGATGTACTGGACCAACAAGTCCGATCCATGGCGGCTCCACCTCCCAACTTACAGGACTTGAAGGATCTGCTGCTAATGTCTTGGTACCAGATACCACAGGACATCTTCAGGGGTCTTGTATATTCCCTGCCTCGGTAGGTCGATGCTGTTTTGGCAGCACGCGGAGGACCAACATCATATTAGGCAGGTGGTCATAATGTTTTGGCTCATCAGTGTATAGTAGTCGTCTTTGAATATTAACTGGCATTGGAGAAAGTATTTTAACCTCGAAACAATTACACACCTTCAAAAAAATGTCAAGTTCAACATTAGAAGTGCGATAGAATGGCGCTACAATTAAAGGAATAGTTCACCCAAAAATCATTTACTCACCCTCATGCCATCTCAGGTGTATTAATATGAATATTTAAGTCCTTTTGTACTATAAATCTCCACCTTTGACCAGCCACGACCAGTAGGTGGCGATATGCACGAAGAATGCAAATCGGCAAAAAAACAAAAGAAGAAGAATGTGGAAGTGAAAGTGGAGATTTATAAAAATAAAAAAAAAAGGACTTAAATACTGAGCTGTTTTCCACCCACACCTATCATATCACTTCAGAAGACATGGATTTTACCACTGGAGTCGTATGGATTACTTTTATGCTGACTTTATGTACTTTTTGGAGCTTCAAAATGTTGGTCACCATTCACTTGAATTGCATTGACCTGCAGAGCCATACACATCTGGGATGGCATGAGGGTGAGTAAATGATGAGAGAATTTTCATTTTTGGGTGAACTAACCCTTTAAATCACACAAATACAATTACATAGTTTTCCTCTACATTCATGCCAGGCTAAATGTTGGCTAAAATAACAACTACACCAAGCATGTGCTCGTGCCATGGACTTACGTATTTAAGACCATCAAAATGCCACCCCTTGTGTAAGTATTAGAAAAAACAAATACTGGCTAAATCCATTAGTTTAAGCGGAGGACATGGCTAATAGCTGGTTTATTTAGCTAAGCTCAAAATGTCCTTTTGTTTTCCTTTAGCCCAGTAAATAAACTCTTGCCCAGATATGGGCTGATTATAATTGAGTGGCAGAGAGAGAGAGAGAGAGAGAGAGAGAGAGAGAGAGAAATCTGGGCTTTGGGATGTTTACAGAGGTAATTGAGTATAGAGGCTCACCCCAGAGTTTTAGGACAAACCTTCATAGCCACAGTCCCTGGTTTATTATTCTTTCCCATGTGTTTATTAGACATGATTGGACCTCACCCAAATACACAACTTAGTTTTGTTGTATAGGCACACTTAAAAGTGTGTAATTTCCACAATACTGATTATTAAAATGTGATCTTGGCACTCATTTGCTTTCCGAACAATGTTTTTACAACAGTCTTTATGTAGCTCTAAAATAATTATGTGTTATTAGACGTATGACAACATGTGCTGCTTTTGTAGTTCATCAACAATATTGTGATGGCCTTGAGGGCCAATATATCAGTGCTATATCCAAGCCAGCATTTCATGGGCTCACATCTGTTACCAATTGGACTTCTCCACTGCCCATCTGTGGTGAGGTTTGCCTAGGTAATTGCAGTCTATTAGGATCCCAAGTCTGCAGGGAACAGCAGAACCTCCATTATAAACCCACTATTAGCATCACAGTCACATAATTATTGCAATGCCCATTTCGAACAAAGAGAACAAAAGGAGGCCTGAAGCAGCCTCTGGCAGCAGAGACGATGGAAATCATTTCAAGTTTGGCGTCAAACACAACTCTCTGACATAAATGCCTCGTGTCAGGCTCAGTGGGGCCCACTGGCCGAATGGAGCAGCATCGTGGATGTGAATTATTCTTGTGTTGGCACTCATTATTGGAGAAAGACTGTGCATGCTGCAGGGTCTGTGTCAAATATAGTCTGACTGAATGAGAAAAGTTCAATACCTTCACTCTCTGTAGGTCTCACGATTTGGCGCTTTATTACTTCAGAAATGATTGCAACCACTTGTCGTGTTTCTTCTAACGCTCTGTCATTTACAAACAAGACAAATCATGCAAAGCTAATAGTCCAATTTGGTTGTTCAATTATATGCTATTTGCCTGAGGCTGGATGTGCTTTTAAGAAAAATTAAAGCGGTAGGTTTATATTCTGTGCAGATCTAAGAAGTTTCCAGATTTAGAGTGGGGTCGTTTTAAAAGCCCAGCTCTAATTAGGAATGCATGTAAACCTCATCCCACACATAACAATGCACAGTTGTTTTCATGTTTGGTTTGTATTAAGGAACAAAGGAAGTACATGGTGTTCTCTTGATCAAAACCATCAAGACTGACTGAACAGCACTAGTGCTTGCAGTTTTTGCACATGTAACTGGTCCTGGTTGACCCACTCTGAGCAGGATTTGAACCAGGGTCTCTGGCATGGGAGGCGGGCACGCTAACGAGGAGACTAAAGGCTACAGCCTCTAGCGTCAGTCGCTAGTGCGCCTCTTGAGGCTAGGGGAGTGAGGTTTTCACACTGCACAACTGCCTACCAGCTGGCTACCGTTACACTCACAAGGAGCAAATAAAGTGTGCCCTGGCACTGCAAAACCCATAAAACCTTGCAAAGCTCTGAGATGCTGAAGAAACCTGAAGAAAGTTTTCACTCCATAGCTTTGGAGAGTAGAAAGAACTGTGACAATGTGAAAGAGTTTATGAAGACAGTGCTGCTTCTGTAAAGTGTTCGGGTAAAGATATATTGAGTGATCAGTCAATATCTTCCAGAACTGTAAATATAGCACTGCTCCTTTACAGAAGATATCATCCATTTTAAGGGGTTTTTCACACATTATGCTTTCATGCATCCGTCTTTTTAATTGTTATTCTATGTAAAATGCACTAGATGGATGTTGTTGACCATTACAATGTATCTCTTTTTCGTGTCTCATGCCATGAGCACTGAATTTTTGATAACGTGTCAAATTTAGAACAGCTCAAATGCATCTCAGGACACCTGCATTTTGTTTAATTTTGTTGTACTCCGTCTAGCTCAGTGGTTCTCAACCAGGGGACTGAGGCCACCAAGGGGGCCTCAGCAGACTTCCAAGGGACCTTGACAAAATGACATGTATTAAAATACAATAACTTAATTTAAATGCTGTAATTAGTTAAGACCATGATGTAGGCCTACAACATATAAACGGACAGTTCCTGAAATGTCTGGAATCCCGAAATTAACCACGATAAGTATTTTAATCTATTGACACTCAAAGTTTCTGTGGCTTAGAATATAGTTTTGTTTTTGTTTTTTAACACACACATCTTATGTGAACAACTCCTAATAGTGTTTACATTTGCATTTAGTCATTTAGCAGACACTTTTATCCAAAGTGACTTACAAATGAGACACATAGCAAGCAATTTGTCATACAAAATTTAACAACATCTGCAGTAAAAGACTGCCAAGTTCTCACAGTGGCTGGAGTAGTAAAGATGCTAGCACAGAAGAAAGAGACAGACTCTCTTTTCTCTGTATATTAAGAGCAGAGGTAAGTGCAGTTAGTGTTACATTTTATAAACTCTTTCATACATTCTCTCTCACATATGCACATTTCACACACCTCTGTCGGTCCATTCTTTGCTCTCTATTTGTTTGTGAGGGATGCTGTTATGAACAATTTTAACCTGGTTTGTCATCTAGCTGATTAATGTGTTTAATTTTATGTAGATACAGGTTGGGTTAAATACTTCCACCATAAAATGTGTATTTTTATAGTAAAAAAAAAAAAAAAGGAATGCTGCTCACATTCATTGGTCTCATTTAGGAGGACACATCCAGTTATGAATATCCCAGTCTTCTTGGCATTTTATAGTAAACTCAGGCTCAGCTGCTTTATCATATGTGTCAGAGGAAGGTAATTGTCGGGAAATATACATTTTTGCAAGGGAAGCCTGCAAATAGCCTCCTCATGGCAAGTGTTGTCCGTTCAAACAGGCGGGTTGCTAGGGACCGTAGCTGTCAGATGATGTGTAATATTGTGGCGCTTCAGGCCCTTGGTGTGTTGCAAGCAAGCCCGAGATCAGAGCGTGAATCTGGGACACTTCTCCACCTCGCTCTCTGAGATCTCTTAAAAAGCTATTAATGAACATCTGGTTGAGATTACTTCAATATTACCATCAGCAAGAGAGCACTGGCAAACACAGCAACCCACTATATGTGTGGCTGCACTTTCCCCAATTTTCCCCTTCACTCTGGGCTTAAAATAGTTTATATATTCTTCTGAGTATCATTTATGATAATGAGAAAATAAGCAGCTGGTACAGACTATTGTCCCCTGTGAACCCTGATCTAACATCAGCCTCATAGTCAAACTAAATGCACCAAGGCAATTTGTCAATGATATTAAATTTTCTGTATCTCAAAATTCACAAACCCCAACTGTGAGCATGTCATTTGTGTGCTTTAATGCAGAGGTGTTGCTTTTAGGTGTTGGGCACTTCTCTATGAAGTCTAAATATAGGATATGGAAGAAAAAAAGAAAAAAAACTAGGGCTGTGCAATTATTTATATAAAAAAATGAATTATGCAATAACTAATTAACAAATTTAATCATGACACATTTAAGTTAAACTAATTAAAATACAGAAATAAAACACTCAAAATGCAGCATGTTTTGCATGAAGACACTGAGAATTCTCATAACCTAAAATGTTGATGAAACAACAAGACTTGCATGTGTGGGGTTCCTGTTGCTCAATTGGTAGAGCATGGTGCTAGCAATGCCAAGCTCATGGGTTTGATTCCCAAGAAACACACAAAACTGATAAGATATATATACTTTCAATGCACTGTAAGTTACTTTGGATAAAAGCATCTGCCAAATGTATAAATGTAAATGTGTACATAGACCAACAATTAAAAAGATGTGTGTGAATGACCTGTAAGTCTACATTGGACAGACAAACTCAACTGTAAAATGGCTTGTATGATATGGAATTTCAACAAACAATGTATTCAGAATCAGAATTATCCTTATTGGCCAGGTTAGTAGCATTTACTAGGAATTTGACTTGGTGTTCTGCTCGAAGGACAATTAAACATGCCACATCAAGTACTCACATATGCACATTATACAAAATATACATAGAATGTACAATTAAGATGCAAAACAATATAACAAATATCAATATACATTAGAATACAATGCAAAAAACAATCCCCATGTGTGTTTAAGTGATGAGTGCAACTGTAGTGTGAAGAAAGAATAAATAAATGGAGACTAGCAACAATAATTTAAGAACAATTAACAAAATGAGGAAAAGAGGTAAACAGTGTAATAAATGCAAAGCGCTGATGCACTCAAGTTCTTATCCCTTGTAGCAGCAAAATCTGTTTTTGTGATGCAGTTTATTGGTGAAGTTCAGTTGTTAACGAGGGCCAAAGCTCATTATTGTGTCTAGTTGTTTTTTGTTTTTATGGCTCTGTAGTGCTACATAGATGGCAGGAGCTGGGGGGGTGGGGGGGCAGACTGCAGCCGATGATTTTTCCAGCTGAGCGTATGATGCGCTGGAGTCTGCCTAGTTCACGAGTCGTGGCTGACCCATACCAGTCGGTTATGGATGAGATGAAGATGGATTCAATGATGGCAGTTTAGAATTGTACCATCAGTGACTGTGGCAGGTTGAACTTCTTTAGCTCAGAAAGTTTATCCTTTGTTGTGCTTTTTTGGCTATAGAGATTATGTTTTCTTCCCATTTAAGATCCCAAGAGATGATAGTTCTTAGAAATCGAAATGACTTGGTTGCAGGTTCTGAGGACTTTCTGAAGTCTATGATCATCTCTACTGTCTTGAGCGCTATGTAGTTATGGCTGTACCAGGACACCAGGTGTTCCACCTTCTTTCTGTAAGCAGATTTGTTGCCATCAATTATAAGGTCAATCAGCATTGTGCCATCTGCAAATTTGAGGAGCTTTACTGAGGGGTCTGTCAAGGTACAGCCATTTGTGTAGACAGAGTTGAGAAGTTTACTGATAGTCAGTGGGCTTGTCATGCACTTTCCAAGCCGTACCTGTTGTTTTCTGTTGGTGAAGAAGTCCGTTATCCACCTACAGGTGGCATCAGGAACAGTCAGATGAGAGAGCTTGGCCTGTAGTAGCTCTGGAATTATGGTGTTAAATGCAGAGCAAAAGTCTTCAAGGTGTTAGAGCATGAAGTGTAGACCCAAGTTCACTGCATTAACTACAGACCTATTGGCTCTGTATGCAAACTGCAGTGGGTCCAGCAATGGGTCAGTAATGGCTTTGAGGTGAGTCATCACAAGTCTTTTGAATGTTTTCATGACTACTGATGTCAAGGCAACAGTTCTGTCGTCATTCAGGCTTGTTATCCTTTGTTTTTTGGGTACTGGAACAATGGTTGATGTTTTAAAGCAGGCAGGAACTGTGTAAAGGTACAGTGGCTGATTGAAGATCTCTGTAAACACAGGTGCAAGTTGAGTAGCACAGTGTTTTTTTTAGATTAGATTAGATTCAGCATAGATGGAGAGACAGAGTCAGGACCGGGTGCTTTTCCTGTTCTCTGCTTCCGAAAAAGCTTGTTAACGTCCTGCTCTTTGATTGTGAGTGGGAGATGGGAGGCAGAAAGATTTAAATGCTGTGAGATGATGGCTGATTGCTGGTCTGATGGGGGTTTCATGGGTGTGCTGTGATGTGAGAAATCCAGATTGGTCCTGGGTCATTCAAATCTACAGTAGTACTTGTTCAGGTCATTTGCAAGTCATTGGTCAGCTATGGAGTATGGGGGTTTCCACTTTTTATAGTCTGTTCTTTTGTAAACCAAGGCTTGTCATTGTTTTTTTTTTCAAGTCACACTCTTTATTGATTCATATACATACTGTATAACAAAGAAAAAACACAACGTATATACATTGAATCAACATTTAACATTTAACCCCCACTAACACCTCCTCCTCCCCAATCACCAACCCCACCCTGACACCCAAAGAACACCCCTGTGGTCACAAGTAAGAATGCAGAAAAGAAAAAAAAAGAGAAAGAAAACAAAAAAGAAAATATAATAATCAATTATAATTAAAACTAAACTACTCTCTCCACAGCCCCTCCCTGAGCATCCCCCAAAAACACTAAGTACTTGCCCCATTTCCTATCAAACAAATTCTGAACCCCCAGCCTTCTGCTTGACCCCCTCCTCGAAAGCAGCCACCCTCTCCATCTCCGCACACCACTTCGGAAATGAGGGCACTCCATCCGAATTCCATCCCGTAAAATAATTTGCCTGCCAATCATAATGCTGGTCAGAACCCAATTTTTTTATGTGTTTATCACCCAAAGTTATGACCACTTCATCACCCAAAATACAGAGTCTGGGGCAAAATGAAATTTGAGTGCCCAAAATGTCACACATAAATCTCTGAATCTTCAACCAAATTTCTTGGATTTTGAAATAGAGGCAAGAACTTCCTGGGGCTCTCTCAGGTGGAAGAGACAAATGAGCCAAATGTCTGAGACTGAATGCATGATAATAAAACAAAATCATGGGTAGGCCTAGCCCAATCAGCCTATGTAACTTATTAAAACCAGGTAGTTACATTTTGGAATACAATTAACCTTCCCAATCATAGATAAATGTAATGAAGCCCACCTGCCCACATCGCTCGAAAACCTTTTTATTAAGGGGTCAAAATTAACTCTAACTAAATCAGAAAAATTTGCTTGGAATAAAATGCCCAAATACTTAATGCCCTGTTTGGGCCACTGGAAGGCATCCGGCTGGAAAGCCGTTACTGGGCAGTACGCTGTCAGAGCCAAAGCTTCGGATTTATGCCAATTGACCCTATATCCTGAGAACTTAGAAAAGGAATTAATAATTCTATGGAGGCAAGGCATATATCTAATGGGGTCAGAGACGAATAATAAAATATCATCTGCGTAAAGCAAAAGCTTATGCGCCATACCTCCCGCCACCACCCCTGGAAAATCATCTTCCCTTCTTATCGCAGCTGCTAATGGTTCCAGGACAAGACAGAACAATAATGGGGAAAAAGGGCAACCCTGCGGGGTGCCCCTATCCAGAGTAAAATAATCTGAAATTAATCCATTTGTTTGTACCGCTGCTACCGGGTGTCTATAAAGTAACTTAATCCTTCCAATAAAAGTATTCCCGAATCCGTATATATCCAAAATCTTAAAAAGATAATCCCATTCTACATTTTCGGCATTAAGTGAGATGGCAGCGACCGGAGTCTGATCATTTGCCGCTGACCACATGATATTGATGAAATGCCTAATGTTATCAGAAGAGTTGTTGCTCCAAATAAACCCCACCTGATCAATATGTATAAGAGATGTCATAACTTTACTTAATTGGTTAACCAGAATTTTTGACAATATTTTTAAGTCCAGCTGGATCAGGGAAATTGGATGGTAACTCTTACACTCGCTTGGATCTTTGTCCTTTTTAAGAATCAGACTGATCCGGGCTTGCATCATGGTTGGCAGAATCTTTCCATTCTTTAATGATTCTGTATAAACTTCTAGCAAAAGTGGAGCCAATTCTGTAGCATAAGATCTAAAAAAATCAGTGGCAAAGCCGTCTGGCCCCGGAGCCTTGCCTGTAGGCATGGCCTTAATTACCTCGCCAAGATCCTCCAAGGTTATCTCAGAATCAAGAGAATTTTTTTGCTCAGTCGTCAGTTTAGGGAGTTCTAATGGTTCCACAAAGTTTCAAATATCTTCTTCAGTAGGCAAAGATGTGGAACTATAGAGATCAAGATAGAATTCTTTAAAAGCATTATTAATATCAGTGGCCAAGGTAAAAATTTCACCACCAGCTGATTTCACTGAGAGAATGGTAGAAAAAGACTCTGTCTGCTTTATATATCTAGCCAAAAGCTTCCCTGCTTTGTCCCCCGACTCAAAATATGACTGTCTTGCCCCGAATAGCCAAAACTCCACCTTCCGCAACAAAATAGTATTAAATCTGTATTTCAATCGGGTCAATTCTCTGAGGCCATCAGACGATATTCGGCGCTTTAGCTCTGCCTTGGCATTTTTAATATTCCCTTCCAACTCCACAAGTTCTCGTGCTTTGGATTTTTTGGTGAATGAGGCATACTGTATGATCCGACCCCTAAGAACCACCATAAGTGCCTCACAAGCCACACCCACAGAGGATACTGAGGACCAGTTGATCTCCATATAAACATTAATTTCAGCCTTTAACATTTGTTGGAATTCAGGATTTTGCAAAAGGGATACATTAAAAATAGATTGTGTGTCAAAAATACAATTATAAAGACCACATTCCACATTAGTGCAACAATCAAACCCAAAGCCTCCCCCAGAACCAAACAAACAGAAAAAAGAGAAACGTGTGCATTAACCCCGTCCATCCCTCTAAACTCAAACAGTCCATGTACGCCTACGAGAGCCCCCGCGACAACTTTGCTGTCAGATTGCTGAAGTCTGATGTTTCTATACAAAATTTGTAAAACAGAATTACACAACAGAAGATAATCTATAAAACAAACTCCAGCCAATAGGTGGGATAAACACAAAGAACGTGTAGATTCATCTACATAACTGTCCCGAAGGTGTGTTCCTCCACAAAACAAACTCCTGCCTCTAGCAGAACCAGCACAAAAAATAAAATAAATAAATAAATATATACATATATAATAAAAAAAGGGCTGTTCCATTTCCTAGGACAGTCAAACGAATGTTCAGTTAGCTGACCCATTCAACAATTATATAAGTGCAACAGATGACCCAATCACTCCAATGTCCTGCAAGAAATAGGAGTGTTACTGCTCCCTTTCCTAAAAGCACTGAGACTTCTACTTTAAGAGACTGGAATTCTGTCTTGTTCCTTCGGACAGTAGGAACAATTCCTTGAAAACGTGGTGGCTTGGTTCTGAATTGGAGCCTGTAGCCGAACTCCAGGGTGCTGAACACCCATGGACACTGGGTACACTGGCGCCAATGAAGAAGATGTTGGTGAGTGAAGTGTGAGGCCGGAGGCTGACAACCGTCAGCAATGGTTCCTGCTTCATGATATTCGTGTGTTTGGTAGATCTGCAGGCTGTCTCCTACGAAAGGAATGCTGGCCCCCATGATCTGAGCCCATTGATGAGCCCTGGGCAGCGGTTCTATGCAGCCCTGGGTGGGATTGACCTGACTACCCTGCCCAAACCCAGCTACCACCAGCTGATGGCTGCGGCACATGGACAGCTATATATATATTTCCACTTCCAAATTTCACTCTTTGTTCACTCCTATAGTTGCTTTCGTCGGATGCGTTTTAATCCCTAATAACAAGGACTCGCAGTTCCAAACAGCTCGTTCCTCAGGAGGCAAAAAGAGAAAGTGCCAGCCGGCTTGCACCTGTATTTGTAGAGGTTGATTGCACACAGGGGTGTGATTAATTTGCTATACATCTCCTGACAGCTTAACCTCAGCGAGGCTGACCCATACTGTGGTGTTGTGACTGAGGTGAAATAGAACAGCTCTGTAGTGATTCTATGGCTCCGCTGGTCCATCTCTTAACTTTAGTGATTACTGGTTTGGCAGATTTAAATTTCTGCCTGTATGTTGGGATGAGATGAACAATGTTATGATCAGAAAGTCCCAGTACAGCACAAGACGTAGATTGTCCTTGAAAGCCACTTTTTGTAATGTCTATTCAATGTTTATGAGATGATATTGTCTTTGAAAGCCACTTTTTGTCATGTCTATTCAATGTTTGTTCATTTGACACAATAATTTTATTTAATTATCTTCATTTTGGGGCTTTTCTCAGCAAACACTGATACATGACCTTATTAGTTATTAATTTGATTAATTATTCAACATATTATTTAGTTAATTCGATAACAGTTGATAATCAATTAACAGCCCTAACAAAAATACAAGATATTAACTCTTAATGTCTGTTGTTTTTTATAAGTCATATAGAAAGCCCTGCATCCTGTTTTGCACATTTCCATGAGCTGATTCACTGAGCAGGATGTGGCTGAAGCTGTTGAAGGCTCCATGAAAATGGACCACAGCTATTAATAAATGAGTCATTCAACCCAAACTGAGATTTCATAATATGCCATGTTTTTCAAAATCATGCTTCAGAGGGCTGTAAATAGCTCCAAATAAAACACCACTGCAATACTGCACCAGCCACAGGTGCCTTGGACTGACATTAATTTGCACTCATCATGTTCCATGGATATATGATGACCATGACTATATGTAGACTCAAATCAATAGGAGACAAGTTTCATAAATAATGCATTACTAATACACTGTGGTTTTTGCACCAACCTCTTAATGTGCCTTTAATCAACAAATCCATGGTGGCGAAATGAATAGCAGTGCTGTGAGGAAAAAGAAAAACTGAGAGATACAAATTTGTAGTTTGTACGCATTGTGTTAGTCCCTTTAAATAACCAAGCAGCCAGTAAAGTCCACAGAGGTATGAAAAGTGTATTTATGGCTAAGCTTGAAAAGACTACAACTCTCTGCATCTCACACTAATCAAATCCTCCTGCAGTAGTCAGGGCCAGTGAAATATGTGGTGCTGGCCACAAAGCTGTCTGTGTGAGTAAGCTTGTGAGAGAGCGTGTTTGCATGTGTGCAAGAGAGACTTGCAGCGTGAAGCCCACTTGCCATGTGTTAAAGTGAGTTTAATAAATGCAGCAGCAACAGCAGTTAGGAAGATTGAGTGATATACAGTATTTCCACATGGAGTTGAACTCTTGGAGCCTGTCAACTGTGAACCAGCACAATGCCAGCAGGCCACTTCAGCGGTGTCATAACGTTCACTCTAAACACACTTCCTATTAGCTTATACATCTATCATGGCTGGATCTCCCAACAAGATCAGAACACTGTGTGGGTTCCACTAGTGCTAAAATTAAAAGAACCTGTGCTAGTATTAGTCATGTTTCAGGTAGTTGTTTCAGCTTTCTGTTGTTCTGGTAGATAACTTGAAATGTCCATATCATCGCATTCCTTACTTAAAGCTGAAGTGTGTAATTTCTGCGTCACCAAACGCAATTCCACAAATTAAAATGTTTTCAGACAGGTTTCATGAATAACTTCTACCCCAGCCATTTTGCATTGGTTGGACAAACAGATATTCCCATCCCAAACTCACACTACTGGTTTAGTCAATGTTGCTTTGTTGGGCTGGTTGGGATGCTCAAAAAAACAGAGCAATGTTTGGGCAGAACAACCTACAAATGGTTATTTACAGTTGTTTATGCATTGTACCGTTCTTTGTGCACGTAACCCGTTAAGCTCTGAAGGTGTTTTTAAAGATTTCCTGTTTCAGTGGCATACCCAAAATGAAAGGCTTATAACTCGACAAAAAATAATAAATAAATACAAAATTAAAATTAAAAAAAGAAAGAAAAAAGGAAGGTCTTGTGTCAGTGTTTGGTATCATTTTAAAGAAAACTTCTGAGACTCTCAGTCTAAGAAACTGCTGAAAAAATTACAAAAAAAAAAACTTGAGCCAAATATCAAGTTTTCCTTTTTTATTTTTCAAATTTTGCATTATATATCTCAGAGTAAATAAGTTAGCTCCGAAAAACTGCTTTTGTTTTGTTCCCAATCATGTCAACTGTAACTGAGAAAGATTTTGTGTTGATATGACAAAGCAATCAAAAGTTATAGCATTACAAAATGTATTTATCCTGGTATCCAAAAACATCTCCAAGTGTCCATATGTAATTAGAGTGAATGATCTTCTCTGCCCAAATTTGGATGAATTCCACCTCTGGTTGCAGCGATTTGAATCCTAATATGATTGGTTTAGTGTTCCATGATGCTGGACAACTTACTACATAATTTCTGATAAAGTCATCTGATCCAGGAAAGCTAGCATGTTTTTAGCCAATAGTACATTATGTGCTGTGTGCACACTGTGCTTGTGTGGATTATCTTATGATCTATGCATTCAATTACGTTGTGTGTTGGCTCATATTAAACATAATCGCCTCCTATAAGTAATGGTATGTGATATTTTATGTTCCTTTGTGTGTGTGTGTGTGTGTGTGTGTGAATTTATAAGCGAAAATTAGGCATATAAGCAACACCTGTTTACATGTAACGTGTGTCAAAGACATATACTTAGCTATTACTCACAATTTGTTTTGTCTGTGAGCAAGGGTGTATAGAGGTAATATGATATTTTATACATACATGTTTTCTGTTTGAAGTAAGGGAGAATAGTAAAACATTAAGGAGAAAATCTCTAGTCCGGACTAGATCCTTTGTAAGAAGGACATACATTGTGTCATACTAATTGAATCTGATTTAATTTAATCAAGGTACAAATAAATAATATTTTGTCTGGTAACCTAAAAAAAATATTAATGTTGTACAGTAACATCTAAATGAACTGGTTTTATTCAACATTTTTTTTTTTTTTTTTTACTGAATAATCTATTTGACTGCATTAAATTGCATAAACAATAGTCATTTGTAAGGGTAGATCCAGTAACAATTGATTCTTATGATCCTTAAGACTGCACCAATTAAAAATAACCAAAATCAAAACCACAGAACATCTGCCCAAAAGGTTAACTTTAGCCCTGAAAAGCTCGAAACCAATGTTATATTCCTTTAACAGATGCTTAATTCACTTTCAGAAGGAGATAACACCTTTGTTGCAACTTTTCCTAAATCACACTGGAATTACATTGAAGTGCTTCTTTTTCTGACAGAGTTCCTCCAAAGCCATTTAGAAGGTTTCATATTTTCCATTCTGCGTGTCCAGGACATTTACAGTTGGCGTCAGAATATCAGTTGGTCTGAGTGGAGGCACTTTGAAGTGTTTGTGGTATCACCACATCTGCGGGCAAGATGTGCACCCCAAAGGGAGGGGGAGTTGGGAGTGTTGAATATTGCCTGTCTTCTCCCACATCATGTGACAATGAACAACATTCCTTAACTCTTTCTGGAGCAGACGCACTTGTAAAACTCTTCCCATATTTATTCCAAATCTCTGCCGACATAAATACAGTATACACAAAAAAACTATGATCAGTGATGATGTTTTCTTCTGCGTCTCCTGAAAATGAAGGACTTGGCTAAGATACTTATATGTCTAAGCAGTTCTTTAGTTAATTGTTTTCAGAAGGTGCTGGCGCAGGCTACAGTGATATGTTTCTTGCCAATAATGTCCTTAAATTTTAACAAAGATTATTTGATAACACTTTACAATAAGGTTGTATTTGTTAACATTAATTAATGCATTAGTTAACATGATCAAACTACTTTTCAACATTTATAAATCTTGGTTAATGATCATTTTTAAATTTATTAATACATTTTAACATGAAAGTTGTATATGTTAACATTATTTAGTGCAGTATGAACTAACATGAACTAACAATACAGTAAAGGACATTATTGTAAAGTGTTACAGACTATTTTAGAAGAAAGCAAAGACACTAATGTGATGCTAAGATCGATTTTGTTCTGTTACCTCATGCATAGTATTGGTGTCAGACTTGGCATGGCGCTCACCTATAGGTCATACAAGGCATGTGCATAAAACATGAGAGTGAAGCCAGAGGACCAAACAATCAAAGTAACTTTTGAGGTGTAATGACTTCTGAAGTATCCTAACTCCTGAGTGTAATGACACCGAAGGTCACACAGTAGTTTGAAAAATGTTCCCTCACTGTTCTGGGCACAACTTTAACAAGTTTAAACCTTTGAGCCATTATAATTAAGTTGCTCTGTTAAAAATGTTTTCCTTGTAATACTGTATCTCATGTTAATGTCTTTTCAATCTGTCAAACAGCAAAAAATACTAAATATAGCTAAAATATCTTACAATTACATTGAAATAAACAAGCTGGCTCGTAAATGTAGGGCAGCACCCGTATACAGTCAGCTCAATGGCACCACACACATCCCACAGTCTGACACATGAAAGTACCTTCAGCTCAATTGCAACAAAACCACAGGACAGCTAATTAATCAACAGTTCAGTCTGCAATAACCATAACAGCCACACCACAGTCATTTTCACATTTCATTGATAACAAATGTGCTGCCAGAAATATGCCAAATGTGCTGCCTTTGTCATAAACTCTCGAGCACTTCTGCGTGTTTCAGAGAGACATCAGTGGAGCCATTTGTACCCATTATTAAAGTCATATTTCACAACTTTGCCTGTAAATCACCCAAAATGTTTCAAATTAGTTGGATTACTTTTACTTTTCTGTTACTGCTATAGTGTGTGCTAGACAGCTCTAATGTGTCAAAGGGGGATTTGCAGGGTGGGCCGGGGAAGCAAGCATCGTGTTTCGGTGTGGGAAATAAATGTACTATAGCTAATAACTGCAAGCAGAGAATGCACTTGATGTGTTGTTAGCAAGATATTATACTAAATCCTCAAAACACAGGCAGCCATTGAAAATACTGAAAGTTTTGCCCTGACTGTGATGAATCTAAAAAATTATGTTCCAAATGAAAAACAAAATCATTCCAGTTTTACAGTCTTTTTTTTTTTTTTTTTTTTTTTTTTTGTCTTTTGTCCCAAAGTGGAATTTATCTTTCTTTATGTCCTAAAAATGATGCCCAATGGCCTTGCTCAAGTATTCCTTAAAATGCTTCCAACATTAGACTTGAAAATATCTCTCTTAAAAAAAGAATGGCAAGCTTTCAAGAGCTGACCTGTACATGGATCCAGCTGGATGATTCATTATGAGAAATTAAAACATTTAATTATGGGAGTAAACCATTTCTGGTAATGCTATGACTCACATGTGTGAGACATTATAGTATAGTATAACTAGTAAAGGTCACTAGACTGAATCTGTGGGAACTCATGCAGAGAGAATGCATTGCACTGTGCTATAGTCTGATGAATTCAGTAACACTACTACAGTATATATAGACCACCCTATATCACCCTATTGATATTGATTACACTTGAATGCACAACTTAAAATCATAGCTATCTGAAAATTCCAAACATTGTGGAAACTGCCAACCTCATCATAGTAGACCTACGAGTAAACTGAAGAATGGGCTATTTTTAAAGTAGCCTACACAGCAATATTTTTTAAAATCGCTCGATATTATTCACATATACTGTGCATGCCACCCTCTTAAATTTTTTTTTTTTTTTTTTGTGCATTTAACTGAAGCTATTTTTAACTTGGCTGTTATAAAAAGCATACTTAAAGCATTTTGTAAGCATTTGCACTATCTGATGACTTCCATTTTGACACACTGTACTGGACAAACAGTAATGGTAAGCCAATGCTAGCTTTAATTCCAATGTTGTCTGTTATTACAACAGAGCAACACTATTTTATACTGTTCCTATGAGCAGTGAACTGATAACAATGAAACTCCTCATCTAAAAGTATTTTCAACAGTAGCTTTTGGCTTTTGGATTGGTTGCCAGAACAAACAAACTTTTTATCCTATTTTTTTTGTGATGATAATTTTTTGCAGTGGAAGACAGAGAAGAGCTGGAAAGATCAGCAGTATGTTTTAAGGTGTTCTGCAGGACAAATCAGACAGCTGCAAGATCCTTCATTATGGCAACAATCACAAAAAAATTTTCTACCAAACTTCCAACACTTAAAGGGATAGTTCACCGAAAATTTTAATTGTCTCATCATTTACTCATCTTAATGTCATCCTAGATGTGTATGACTTTTTACTATAAAAAGTCATAGTTTTTCGCGTATTTTTTAGCGCGAAAAACGCATCTGTCTGTACTGGAAGAAATGCTTTAGCCAATAGTTACATGAATGCTCATGCTCATACTCAAGAAAATAAAACAAATGCTTATCTCAAAGTCACCAGAATTGAACGCTTTGGTGTTGTTTTTTGCAACAACAACAAACAAACAAAAAAAAAAAATCTCCCGGGGGAGCATGCCCCCCTCTAGGTATAAGGTTTATTAGGCAGATTTCTGTGCGTACCCTCAGATTAAATGCTGCAGGTGCCCCTGTAAAGATGTATTACATTCATACGAGAAGACAGAGAAGTACGTTTGAAGTAAGTTTGGAGCAGCAGAAATAAAGAAACAAACCTTGTGTAAACTGTCATGTGAACATTTAGCTTTATGCTAACCTAAAATACTATTTCTAGCCATTTTACATGCACCTGTTACCAGGCACGATCATATGTTTTTAGCAAGAAAATTCACGTTGGATCATAATTTCCTTTTTTCTAGAAAGACTTTTGATATTAGGGCAAAAATCTTATTCTTGATGAGAATAAATAAAAAAAGAAAAAAAGAAAGAAAGAAGAGCTTGCTAAATCAGTGGGTCATCAATGCAAACCCATCATTCTCCTGTCCTACAGATGGCGAACATGCTCAATCCAGTCTCCAGTGAAACCAAACCTCTCTCTCCCTGGATATCAGCTGAGAATAACGGATTAGTAGACTGCGGACAAGCGATGCTTTGATTGTCGGACAGTGAATCAGCCTCATGCATGTCAACAATCCAAAAGAGCAGCTAAACCCACTACTGGTGCTTTCACATGAACGGAATAAAATGCAGTCGGACGACGCACAAATTTTGAAACGGTAAACATTACATTGAGGTGAAATTTAGGGATGCTGCCATCACAATATGACCGTTTATCCTGGTTTTGGTTATGCCTGTTTTACAAAAGAGGCACTGCTTTTATTTTGTTTGTAATCCACGTGTGCACCATTGCCGGCTTTATTTTCAGCGAAGTTCATTTATTACAATTCTGTAATTCTGGGTCAAATGCGTCCGCTCCTATCGCAGATGGGCGTGGCTTACTGTCATCATCCCGTTACAGTGTTGACAGTTTTAGTGGTGGCGGTGTTTCAAAACCTAGCGAACGGCCTAAAATAGACATTTAGGTTATTTTTTTGGGAATCATAAGCAGATGCTGAGTCAGTCACTAAAAAATTATGTACGCCCTTATGTTGCGCCAAAATGCTGTCTAGGTTAAGCAGCTGACTAGGTTTGGAGTCACATTCTGTTTCAATTAGTGTCTGGCATTAAACTTACATATCCAGTCTTTATTTGTTCTGTCTTTCAGGAGAGTTAAGACTGTTAATATAGATGTGCACCCGACGGAGAAGGCTCTAGTGGTGCACTATGACCTGGAAGCGACCATTTTAGGAGAGACAGGCGATGCCAGGCATGAGGAGAAGAAAAACTGCCAGAAAATGTAAGCAAAAAATACATAGAGTGCTGGGTAGATTACTTAAGAAATGCAATCACGTACTGATTACAAATTACATGACTGATTACCTTTGGATTACATCTGAATTTAATCTTGTTTATTTGATGTCACATGCATTTGAGTAGGAGAATCTAAACACCATATTTACATAATGTTGCTTATATGCATTTTAAGGTATCGTTCACCAGGGCCTGAAATTCAGTGCAGGATTGTGGGTATTGTGCACAATTTAAATAATTCCCGCAAGCTCCACGTTCATAGCGCAGGAAATTCCCGCACACTTTTATTCACTTCACTTCACAGTGCAGCTGAGAATTATTAAACCAATAGATACAGATGAACAAATCAAATCAATAAACTTGTTTTTGTATTAAACTGTAATTCCAGAATATGCACAAGTAAATCCGCTCTATCTCTTCCTCTCTCCCACATGCAGCTGTCAGCAGCGCATTGAGCGCTTGTTGAGTTTAGTGTAAGTGCCCGCAGTGAGGGAATGCTTTGTACCATAGTTAGTGAACTTAAGAAGAGGTTACAGACGTATAAACCTTTTAATTCAACATGCAAACGGTGTTATACTGCTTCTCCGTTAGTGAGCGACGTGATAAAACTAACACACTTGTTCATAATCAACAAAGCTGTTAACATTGCAGGTGTGTGACGTTGGAGCGATCTATAGTTTTTACCCCTTTCATATCTTAGCGCTCCATCATTAGTCATAATGCAGCACATTTGACAAGAAAGGCAGAAATAGCAAAAATACTTTGTGTACCAGCTGCATGGTGTAGAGAGACACTTAATCTCTACCTGTTACTTCTCTCGTCTCCATCTCTAGTGTTCCATCCAGGGTTGGAAATTAATGGGGGCCCTGGGTAAAAATGCCCCATAAATTCAAAATATCGGGGCAAAAAATGTCCCTGCAAAGAGTTCCTGTTGTTTTATTAATAACATCTGATATAGGCCTAGTCCAAATACATACATCATGATCGTCATTGGAATTTTCGCTTAACTTTATTTGTTTCGTGCAGTCCGCTGTACAGATGTTGCCGAGTCAGTGGCGGATGCTTGTGCCATAAACGCGCACAGACGGACATTCCGCTTCTCATGCTCCGCATCAGCTCAGTGTCGTGCTCACAGGCTAAATAACGTGACCGTTCGGACCATTTATTCAAAATATAATGTCGTAGTAAGTAACACTGTCGCTCCCTATGTTATATCCTACTTCCCTGCCCATCGGCTCATCTCACAAATCTGTCTGTTTGAAAAGCCTCCTCACCTGTTAGAAGCCAAAAGTGTGGAGAGATGGATGTTATATCAGGTCTGAGAGAACACAAAATATAATGTAACCAAATGCTGCAATGTATTAACAAAAATAATATCTGGATAAATAGCCTTGATGTTATTTTAAACATTATTTAATTATACAGTAATAATTTTACATTAACCACTTTTAGTGTATGAATCACATCTCTGATTCATTTTCATGGTGACATTTTTATTTTTGCATTATTTTATTCAATTAACATGGAGTTGCTAAGTTTTTTATTTAAAGGGATAGTTGATCCAAAAATGAAAATTCTCTCATTTACTCACCCTCATGCCATCCCAGATATGTATGACTTTCTTTCTTCAGCAGAACACAAAAGAAGATTTTTAGAAAAATATCTCAGCTCTGTAGTGATCAGACCTTTGTAGCTCCAAAAATCACATCAAGGAAACATAAAAGAAATCCATAAGACTCCAGTGGTTAAATCCATGTCTTCAGAAGCAATATAATAGGTGTGGGTGAGAAACAGATCAATATTTACAGTAAGTTATTTTTTACTCTAAATCTCCATTTTAACTGTCACTTCCAGATGTGAAAGTGAAACTAAACAGGCACCACATGTGACTTTCAGATGTAAAAGTGAAAGTGTAGATTTAGAGTAAAAAAAAAAAGATAAATGTAAATTTTGGACTGTTTCTCCCCCACCCCTATTATATTGCTTCTAAAGATATAGATTTAACAACTGGAGTATTATGGATTTCTTTTATGCTTCCTTTATTTGATTTTTGGAGCTACAAAAGTCTATTAAAAGGCTATTTTTCTAAAAATCTTCATTTGTGTTCAGCAGAAGAAAGAAAGTCATACACATCTCAGATGGCATGAGGGTAAATGATGAGAGAATTTAAATTTTTGGGTGAACTAACCCTTTAAGCTCATTCCAAATCTGGAGAAATGCTGTCATCTTTATGTCAGTGCATTAGTTTTGTTTTTCCGGTAACGATGCACATATAGAATGTACAGATCATGCAATTTTGTATTTTTTTGTTGTGATTAACATTTTTTATTGATTCATACAATAAACAAAGAAAAGCAAAACATATATACACAGAATCCACATTTAACCCCCACCATTTCCCCTCCCTATCCCCGACCCCACCCTGACCCCCCAACAAACATTCCAGTGGTCATACATGAGTATATACACACACAAAAAAATATAATAATCACACACATTTATAACTATACCTCTCTCTCCACTGCCCCTCCCCGAGAGCCCTCGAAGAACACAAAATAGTTGCCCCATTTTCCAACAAATGCATCCAAGTTCCCCAGTCTTCTAGATGATGCTTCCTCGAAAGCCGCCACCCTCCCCATCTCTGTGTACAACTCCTGAAATGGGGGTGCTCCAGCCGACTTCCATCCCTTAAAACGACTTGTCACCTGTCACCAAGACAAATTCCTTGTATGTGTAAGCATACTTGGCAATAAAGCTCATTCTGATTCTGATAACACTGGTTAGAACCCAATTTTTTTATGTGTTTATTCCCAATATTGATGTCCGCCCCATCACCTAAAATACAGAGTCTGGGGCAAAATGAAATTTGAGTGCCCAATACGTCACACACAAAACTCTGAACCTTCATCCAAAATTCCTGGATCTCAACACACAACCAAAAAACATGGGTTGTGTCTCCATGTTCTGATTGGCATAACCAGCAGGTGGGCATAATCAGCAGACTCTGAATTATCAGGGTGTAATTCACTGATGCCTCATGACCTTTTCCAAAAGCAGTAATCACCACTCCCAGAGTATCTGCCACTTTAGAGGGGTGTATGCTACTCCCAAAAATAGTACAGAGCAGATGGCACAGCTGTGAATACCTAAAGAACTGAGATCTAGGAATCCCAAAATGTTGAACCAAATTTTCAAAGGATCTCAACATTCCACTCTCATATAGGTCACCATGTGTATTAACCTCCCTCACAATCCACTCTGACCAGCAGAAAGGGGACTTATTAATACATAATTTTGGGTTCAGCCATATGCTCGAGGCAACATTTAAATAAAAGTCCGAATTAAACACTCTGGACACTTTTGTCCATATCGAGTGCAAATGCGAGATAACGGGGTGTAACTTAACTTCTCCGGTTAGTTTGTTAGAAAGGCTTTGCAATGGCGAAATAGGGGCAAGAAATTCCTGTTCAATACAAAACTAGGGAGGGGCTCTCTCAGGTGGAAGCGACCAATGAGCCAAATGTCTGAGACCGAATGCATAATAATAATACAAAATCTTGGGTAGGCCTAGCCCACCTTTGTTAATCAGCCTATGCAACTTACTGAAATGTAATCTGGGATGTTTACCATTCCAAATAAAGGATTTCGCAATTGCTTGAAATAAGAGAGGGGGACATCTATAGGGAGAGACTGTAGCAAGTAGTTGAATTTTGGAATACGATTCATTCTAATAACATTAACCTTCCCAATCATAGATAAATGTAATGAAGCCCACCTGCCCACATCGCTCGTAAACCTTTTTATTAAAGGGTCAAAATTAACGCTAACTAAATCACACAAATTTACTGGGAATAAAATACCCAAATACTTAATGCCCTGTTTGGGCCACTGAAAGGCGTCTGACTGAAAAGCCATTACCGGGCAGTAAGCTGTCAGAGCCAAAGCTTCGGATTTAAACCAATTAACTCTTAGACTTAGAAAAGGAATTAATAATTCTGTGGAGGCAAGGCACAGATATAGGGTTGAGACGAATAATAAAATATCATCTGCATGAAGCTAGAGCTTATGTGCCACACCTCCCGCCACCACCCCTGGAAAATCCTCCTCCTTTCTTATCGTGGCTGCTAATGGTTCCAGGGCAAGACAGAACAGTAATGGGGAAAGAGGGCAACCCTGCCGGGTGCCCCTATCCAGAGTAAAATAACCTGAAATTAGTCCATTCGTTTGTACCGCCGCTACCGTGTATCTATAAAGTAACTTAATCCAACCAATAAAAGTATTCCCAAACCTGTACATTTCCAAAATCTTAAACAGATAATACCACTCTACCATATCAAAGCCATTTTGGAGATGGCAGCAACCGGAGTCTGATCATTCGGCGCTGACCACATGATACTGATGAAACGCCTAATGTTATCAGAAGAGTTGCGGCTCCGAATAAACCCCACCTGATCAATATGTATAAGAGATGTCATAACTTTACTTAATCGTTAGCCAGAATTTTTGACAGTATTTTTAAGTCTAGCTGGATCAGGGAAATTGGACGGTAACTTTTACACTCGCTTGGATCTTTGTCCTTTTTAAGAATCAGACTTATCCGGGCTTGCATCATGGTTGGCGGAAACTTTCCATTCTTTAATGATTCCGTATAAACTTTTAGCAAAAGTTGAGCCAATTCTGTAGCATAAGATCTAAAAAATTCAGCGGCAAAGCCATCTGGCCCCGGAGCCTTGCCTGTAGGCATGACCTCGCCAAGCTCCTCCAAGGTTATCTCAGAATCAAGAGAATTGTTTTGCTCATTCGTCAGTTTAGGGAGTTCTAATGGTTCCACAAAGTTTCTGATATTTTCTTCAGTAGACAAAGATGTGGAACTATAGAGATCAAGACAGAATTCTTTAAAAGCATTATTAATATCAGTGCCGAGGTAAAAATTTCACCACCAGCAGATTTCATTGAGAGAATGGTAGAAAAAGACTCTGTCTGCTTTATATATCTAGCCAAAAGCTTCCCTGCTTTGTCCCCTGACTCAAAATATGACTGCCTTGCCCTGAATAGCCAAAACTCGAGTTCTCGTGCTTTGGATTTTTGGATGAATGAGGCATACTGTATGATCCGGCCCCTAAGAACCGCCTTAAGTGCCTCCCAAGCCATGCCCACAGAGGATACTGAGGACCAGTTGGTCTCCATATAAACATCGATTTCAGCCTTTAACATTTGTTGGAATTCAGGATCTTGCAAAAGGGATACATTAAAGCAGCAACTATGTGATTTCCTTTTCTCCACATATGGCAACACCTCTAAACTCACCAGGGCGTGATCTGAGACTAAGATGTTTCCAGTTGAGCAATCAACAACAGATGAAATGAGGGACTTAGATATATTAAAAAATATCTATTCTAGAATAAATCTTATGGACTGATGAAAAAAATGTATAGTCCCTACCAGTTCAAAAGTCTCCAAATATCTGTAAGACCAAGATTTTTACACATCCTGTGAAGCGTCAATGTTGCTCTAGGGGGCTTACACACCTTTGATTCACTATGATCAAGGACTGAGTCCATCAATAAATTAAAATCTCCTCCCAATATTATATCATGAGGGGTGCCAGCGGCTTGCAACATCCCTTCAAGATCTATAAAAAAGCCCTGATCATCAGCGTTAGGTGCGTAAATATTGGCCAAAATCGGACTTTGCCCCTGAATTTCTACTAAAACAATAATGACTCTTCCTAATTTATCTTTAATCTGTTTGAGACATTTGAATTCTAGATGCTTACTTATCAGTGTAATGACTCCCCTGCTCTTGCTTGAGCCAGCACTAAAGAAAACATGTCCACCCCATATCTTCCCAAATTTTTCCACTTCCTGTGGGGAAAGATACGTTTCTTGAAGAAACACTATATCATATTTCTTACGTTTAAGAAGAGAAATAACCTTCCTTCTTTTTATGGGGTCCCCAACCCATTCACATTCCATGTGGAGTCCACTCATATTAACATTTGACATTCTGACATATTAGAAAAAATAGATTGTGTGTCAAAAACAAAATTATAAAGACCACATTCCAACATTAGTGCAACAATCAAACCCCAAACTTCCCCTTGAACCAAACAAACAGAAAAAAGAAAAACGTGCACCTCACGCACAACAGCGCCAACTGGTGTCCATACCCCCTTGTCCCCCAAAGTCTGGGAACAAGAAAATGCTGTGGTTCTTCCAAGAAAGCCTTCCTTTATTCCTCGCCTCACGTATCATGAGATCTTTATAGATGATCTCAGAAATTTGGCCAGAATTAACCGGGGCCTGTCTCCCTCAGCGGATCGCCGAGCCAGAATACCACAGCTCGCTCGATTTCCAGCTTATGGCCTGTTATGACGAGCATACTCGGAAAGAGCCCGTCCAGGAATTTCACCATATCCTGACCCTCTTCGGCCTTTAGGAATTCCAACAGTATGGATGTTATTCCGCTGGCTACGTTTCTCCAAGTCCTCCAACTTTTCCCAGACGCGCTAGCGGATTAGCAGCTAATTCCCTTTCCGATGACTCCAAATAATCGGTCCATTTCTCAACATCCCCTACTCTTGTAACCTCCTCAGTGAATTTAATCTCCATGGCAGTGATCGATCGACATATTACAGCAAGATCCTCCAAGTCAGCAACGTCCTTTGTCAGCATTGCCAACATGTTCAACATTTCTCTCCAAATTTCCAGCACTTCTTTGACCAAATCGGCTCCCTTGCTCGGCGCCTCCGTGAGGGTGTCAGCTTGAGCACGTAAGTGTCTTTTAATGTCTCCAGAGCCTGAGGATTTTGAATTCTTTGTCCTCCTCAAAGTTATGGAACAGAGTGTATAGAATCTCACCGGTTTATGACATTAATAGTGTTAAAACTAGCAAAGTGCGCAGAGCTTGCCGTTCACACGTCCGAACCTCACATGGCGTCATGTGACTCGCCCAATTTTGTTATTATTGAAACATGCCATTTTTCAAATTTAATTAATTGTTTTAATTATAATATAAAAGGATGACACCGTTATTTTATAAGGTTAGAATAGAAAAAAAATTGCACCTGTAAAGGTAAAAAATGCCCCTGGAAATCAAATATTTCCTCTTAATGGAAAAGTTGATTTCTGACCCTGGTTCCATATGACCTATACAGGAATTTAGAACAGTTTCCCCCTGTGAGATTTAGGTGAGTTTGTTGTAAAATTTCGGATGTTTTAGTGTTTTATTTCCCCCCAAAGTGTGTAAATCCCCCTCATGTGAGTCGTGTAAGGGGGGAATTGCCCCATTTTCAGAAATGAATTTCAGGCCCTGTTCACCCAAAAATGAAAATTCTCTCATCATTTACTCACCCTCATGCCATCCCAGATATGTATGACTTACTTTCTTCTGCTGAACACAAACAAAGATTTTTAGAAGAATATCTCAGCTCTGTAGGTCCATACAATGCAAGTGAATGGTGTCCAGAACTTTGAAGCTCCAAAAAGCACAAACAGGCAGCATAAAAGCAATCCTTTATGACTCAAGATGTCTTCAGAAGCGATATGAAAGGTGCAGATGAGAAACAGATTCATTTTTAAATCTTTTTTACTGTACATCTTTTTGAAAGTGGAGATTTATCGAATCCAAAGTGATTGCTTTGCTTCAGAAGACAAACTGTATATTAAACCACTAATAATACATTTCACTAGTTGTATGAATAACTTTTATGCTACCTTTGTGTGCTTTTTGGAGCTTCAAAGTTCTGGCCACCATTCACTTGCATTGAATGGACCAACAGAGTTGAAATATTCTTCTAAAAATCTTCATTTGTGTTCAGCAGAAGAAAGAAAGTCATACAATTCTGGGATGTTATGAGGGAGTAAATGTAATGTAAATATGATTTTTTTTTTTTTTTTTGGTAAGATTATGACACAAATGCTGTCAGTTGAGCTTAACTTGTATTGAACCTGGAACATTCCTTTAAGGTTAAAATGTTTAACTATAAATTCTCCTCCCTGCCCAGTAAGTGGTGATATGCACAAATAATGTGAATTGACAAAAAAAAAAAGGTCAAAGTGGAGATTTTTAGTAAAAAGGACTGAAAAATTTATACACCACACCTATAATATCACTTCTAAAAATATAGATTTAATTCATGCCATTAAGAAAACACAGTTTCACAATGAATAACATGAGTGAATGAATCATACATTACGTGGCAGTCAACTAATAATACCAATTGACATTTTTAAAACACGTCCACGCACGAAAGCCAGAACCAAGGAGGTCTAATACCAAGAAACACTCTCTAATAATATTTGCGATTTAAATTTTGCTTGTAATAAATTGTTTCGTCAGGGTACACGGTTACTTTTCAAAACTTGATCTGACACTGAATGCTCAAGCAGCCTAATTTACACTTAGAAAACTCCTGATGTTGCCATAACAATGCAAAAAGCACTTACCAATTTACTTGAAGTGAAAATCAGTCCTCCTTTCCTGTTTAATCAATCGCACGATCATGCAGTACATCTCAGGTTTTTAAATCCATAAGGATCTCTTTCTCAACGGCAATAACAGCAGTGACAGCTGACTCGTCAGCAAGATCTCGTGCTCTTCACTTTCAGATTACGTACATCACTTAAAGCGTGATTGCGTCATTCAAGGCCAGCTAGAAGGCCTGGACTGGGACATATCCTAAAGACCACACCCACAAGAACAAATAAATCAATCTGATTGGCTGAATAATCTGACAATCTGACTTTAGATGCCTATTCACTGCAGTGTTGAGGGATTCTGTGGAAATTCTAAAGGCCTGACAGGGTGTAGCTCAGACTCACGTGCTGCTTCGGCTAAGGAGCATGGCTTCGGGCATGCAATTTGTGAAACAGTTGTCACGCTTTGCTTGTAAGCATCAAGGAATAAATTCTGATTGGATTCAGTTGGATGAATTCTTTTTTGCTATTCATTTGTAGATGAATTAGGAGTGGAAAGTGATTGAAAATACATTGGCAAAAAGGTCAATGAGAATGAAAGGATGAAAAAATATTTATTTCTTTGGCATGTTACGCCAGCAGAGAAGGCTTTGCTGGCCCTGAGAAATCACCACTGGATTTAACCACTGGAGTCTTATGGGTTAATTTTATGCTGCCTTTATGTGCTTTTTGGAGCTACAAAGGTCTGCTCACCATTCACTTTCATTGTATGTACCTACAGAGCTGAAATATCTTTCTAAAAATCTTTGTGTTCAGCAGAAGAAGGAAAGTCATACAATTCTGGGATGTTATGAGGGAGTAAATTTAAATGAGAGTAAATGATGAGAGAATTTTCATTTTGGGGTGAACTATCCCTTTAATCGAAATGACAGATTCTGAAAGCATCTTACATTTCTACTATAGTAATATATAAAGTTATAATTTTGTATGAGTAAATCATGTGATGCTTTATAATCCAAGTCATATTAATGACATTGTTTTATATTTGTGTCTATTGTTTGTTTTTGTTTTGTTGTTTAGCATCCGACTGAGGAGTCTGAATCCTGGCACTGATATTTCCTCCCTTGCCAGGAAGGTGGTAGAAGAGTGCAAACTCATCCATCCATCTAAGCTGGCCGAGGTGGAGCATCTCCTGCTGTATTTACAGAACCGAAAGAAGCCCAGCACTAAATGTAAATCTCTCTTTAAAACACAGCTCCCAGTACTAAACAGCAGAGAAAACAGTTTTAGGTGTGCCTGATTCCAGATGAACAACATACAATCTGAATGTTTTAGTAATATTTTTATTGATCAGTTTTATTGTATCTTTTGATTATCATGGTGATGATGTTTTTTGTTTCTTGTTGCTTCTGTTAAGTGGAGAAGAAGGAGAAGAAACCTGTGAAACCCAGAGAACTCACACCATTTGAGGGAATGGAAGTATGCAATTTCTTCTGCCCAGAAACACATTTTTATGCGCTACCACTAAATTCCCGTACTTCAATTTGTCATTTCATAGTTTTGATGACTTTACTATTAGTCTGTAATAAGTCCAAACATTTTAACTGAAGTTGTGTTTCTCCATGATCCCTTGTCTTTTTCAGGTTGATGAGGATGCCAACATTAATAAAATAGATGATTATATAGAGCTCTTGTATGAGGGCATGCCTGAGAAGATCAGAGGTTCCACTCTCATTCTGCACCTGGCCCGTAACCCTGACAACCTGGAGGAGCTCCTGCATAACGGTACTTGAGCAGCCTGAACATCTAAATGTCTTTGCTTGTGTTTGTTCTCAATTTATGAAGCTTAACACATAAATATTTGAGTTGTACTGTCAACAGTGTTGTTATTCTGCAACAAATATCTAACTTCAGTCATAAACATATCAAAAGTCATAGTAAACTGCCACACAAAGTCTTTTTTTGTTTTTGTGCTTTGTTTTTTTTTTGCAATAGGTTAAATGTTTGATTTTGTCATAGAAGTTGGTAGTCTGTGTTGGTTTAGCCTATTGATCATCATCAAGTTGTTTGTTTATGAGTATGTATATGTTTGATGTTATTTCAGAGACTGTAATTGGAGCATTAGCCCGAGTGTTGAGAGAAGACTGGAAGCACAGTGTTGAGTTAGCGACTACTATTGTCTATGTTTTCTTCTTGTTCTCGAGGTACACAATTTTTGTTTTTGAGACGTTTTTCTTCTTGTCCTTTTGTGAAGAGTCATTTAAACTGACTTTAAATTGATTTAATTTATGAATGACCCATTTGTGTCTAGTAACTTGTAATAAGTTTATGTTTTTATCTTGTGCAAGTGAAAAATGTAATGTCCATGGCACTAATTTAATTTAAAGTCTGCCACCTGCTGTTCTTAATATTGGTCTAGGACAGTGGATCTCAAACTTATCAGACTAGAAACCACCTCTGATCAAATCAAAACATATAGTACCACCTAGTCACAACAGTGTTTTTTTTTTTTTTTTTTTCAGCATTAAGCAAATTGAGATCTCTTTGAGCACAAGTATTAGGACTTTGAGTGATATAATGCCATACTTTGATAATATATTTTGGGCACATTCTTATTATGAATGTGCTGTCTTTGTTTATATCGATGGTGCTTAAGAGAATGGATGCAGACGTTGCCAGAGAAACCCCTAAATTAAATTCCACTTGACCCAGCCCATTAGCGCTGTGCATGTGCAATTTTGCCAAACCCACTTGCACCTAGATTTAGCATGCAGCTTGCACGAAAATACCAAAACTTCATGGCCATGCCCATTGACACACATAGTATGACTTATGGCATGGGTCTGCCCTCTTAAAATAGGGCCCATCGAGTCAAACGCAGACCACTCTTAAAGCTTGCCCTCATGAAATCGAGCATTTAGATGCTTACCTGGGGGGCAAACAGAGTAATAACTTGATCTTTGTCGATAGCCTCAGTTTTTTGGCCATTCAGCATTTGGCTTAAAATTGTGGTGCACAGACTCGGCGTGGCCATGCTAGTGTGCAACTTGAGGACAGTCAAAACCTTACCTATTCACATCCTGCATTGCAGAAGAATGTAGGCTATGCATTAGTCTTAAACCAACAAAGCTATAATACGTTTGTATATAGATCAGAAATTAGAAATAAAACATGGAAGAAAAAGAATACCAATAAAATAACATTTTTAGTCATGTCGGGTACCATCTGGGGACACTCCGCACACCACTGGTGTACTCACCACAGTTTGAGAACCATTGATCTAGAAATGAAACACAAAAGAATGTAAACACAGTTATAGAAGTGCACACCATATTTTACTTAGGAGAACATTTAAACTACCTTCATTTTACATTTTCATTCTAAGAATCATGCTGCATACCACGCGTCACCTTATTGAGGTTCATAACAATTCACTGTGACAAAATGTGTGTCACGGTGTGACAACTCAAAATATCGCTGTTCATGTATATGATCAAGAGTCATAACAAAATCATGAGACCTTCTCAAAACATCTTTTTCATGGCCACAGATCAGGTTACTACTTTTACTAAGATAGCTGTCATGAACTATTTGAGGTATGAAAGTATGTATTCTGATTTGAAAGTTTTCCTTGGCTCTCATTGTCCTATGGCTGATATGGAAATTACATGCCACAAGTGAGAACAACTTTGACGGCTGAAGGATATATTTGAAATGCAAGATGAGTTGTTTTGCCTGATCTTTCAGTTCTGTTTATGTATTAATCAGGAATAGAGTATGAAATTCATCTGGCACATCCGTCTGGGTGTCTCTGCATACCAGTCGATGTCTCGCTCTCAGATTCTATCACATGTATTAGTGTCTGGCTGACTTATCCAGGAGAAGTCAGAGAAGGACAAACCCTCATGACTCATATTTGCTGTACTGTATTCTTCTTGCAGTTTCTCTCAGTTCCACACACTGATTACACACTATAAGATCGGCGCTCTGTGTATGAGCATCATTGAGCATGAGCTGAAGAAATATGACCTATGGCAGGATGAGTTAGAGAAGAAGAGCAAGGCTTATATCCTTCCTGACACTGGTACAATCTCTTTGTTAATCACAAAGTCCCCTCAGATTAACAGTTTCACACAGCTTCAACCAGTTCTGATGACTTTGTTGACAGAATGGCTTTATTTTCCTTGATTTCTGTGTCCATACAGTGATACCAAATAGTATTTTACTACAGCGTTTAAGTGCCCCATTAAAAAGAAAATCAAATCAAAGATTTCGAGAATAAAGTCGTAATATTTTAAGAATAAATTCAAAATTATGAGAATAAAGTCGAAGCATGAAATTAAAGTCGTAATATTTTGAGAATAAAGTCAAAATTCGTAACATTATGAGCTTAAAGTTGTAATATTTTAAAATCAAAATTGCAAGAATAAAGTCGTAGCATTATGAGATTAAAGTCAGAATATGTTGAGAATAAAGTAAAAATAACGAGAATAATTGATTATTGTTGATTATTCATCAACATATTCAGCAGCTTTATCAATGCAAGAAATGGATGTGGAGGACTGAATCCTTCACATTCATTTCTTGCATTGATGAAGCTTCTGGCTCGGTGTTCTATCATTGTGTAAATGATGCGCTGTTTTTCGTAATTTTGTGGGGGGGGGTTTCTTGAAATATTTCTGCTTTATTTACCTATTGTAAGATTTTATTCTCAAAATATTACGACTTTAATCTCATAATGCTACAACTTTATTCTCTTAATTTTGACTTCTCAAAATATCAAGACTTTAATCTCATAATGTTACGAATTTACTCTCATCATTTTGTCTTTATTCTCAAAATATTACGGATTTTATCTTATAATGCTATGACTTTATTCTCTTAATGTTGGCTTTATTCTCAAAATATTATGACTAATCTCATAATGCTACAAATTTATTCTCGTAATTTTGACTGTTCTCAAAATATTACAACTTCAATTTCATAATGATACTACTTTATTCTTGTAATTTTAATATAAAAATGACTTTAATATAACATTGTTATATATATGACTTTAATATAACAGTGCTTCGAGTTTATTCTTGTAATTTTAATATAACAATGACTTTAATATAACAATGCTTCGAGTTTATTCTTGTAATTTTAATATAACAATGACTTTAATATAACAATGTTTCGAGTTTATTATTGTAATTTTAATATAACAATGACTTTAATATAACAATGACTTTAATATAACAATGACTTTAATATAACAATGTTTCGAGTTTATTCTTGTAATTTTAATATAAAAATGAATTTAATATAATATTGTTATATATGACTTTAATATAACAATGACTTTAATATAACAGTGCTTTGAGTTTATTCTTGTAATTTTAATATAAAAATGACTTTAATATAACAATGCTTCGAGTTTATTCTTGTAATTTTAATATAAAAATGACTTAAATATAACAGTGCTTCGAGTTTATTCTTGTAATTTTAATATAACAATGACTTTAATATAACAGTGCTTTGAGTTTATTCTTGTAATTTTAATATAAAAATGACTTTAAGTATTAATTCTTGATATGATTTTAATATAACAATGCTTCGAGTTTATTCTTGTAATTTTAATATAACAATGACTTCGAGTTTATTCTTGTAATTTTAATATAACAATGACTTTAATATAACAATGCTTCGAGTTTATTCTTGTAATTTTAATATAAAAATGACTTTAATATAACAATGTTTCGAGTTTATTCTTGTAATTTTAATATAAAAATGACTTTAATATAACAATGCTTCGAGTTTATTCTTGTAATTTTAATATAACAATGCTTCGAGTTTATTCTTGTAATTTTAATATAACAATGACTTTAATATAACAGTGCTTCGAGTTTATTCTTGTAATTTTAATATAACAATGACTTTAATATAACAGTGCTTTGAGTTTATTCTTGTAATTTTAATATAACAATGACTTTAATATAACAATGACTTTAATATAACAGTGCTTCGAGTTTATTCTTGTAATTTTAATAACAATGACTTTAATATAACAATGACTTTAATATAACAGTGCTTCGAGTTTATTCTTGTAATTTTAATATAACAATGACTTTGATATAACAATGCTTCGAGTTTATTCTTGTAATTTTAATATAACAATGACTTTAATATAACATTGTTATATATATGACTTTAATATAACAGTGCTTCGAGTTTATTCTTGTAATTTTAATATAACAATGACTTTAATATAACAGTGCTTCGAGTTTATTCTTGTAATTTTAATATAACAATGACTTTAATATAACAATGACTTTAATATAACAATGCTTCGAGTTTATTCTTGTAATTTTAATATAACAATGACTTTAATATAACATTGTTATATATATGACTTTAATATAACAGTGCTTCGAGTTTATTCTTGTAATTTTAATATAACAATGACTTTAATATAACAGTGCTTCGAGTTTATTCTTGTAATTTTAATATAAAAATGACTTTAATATAACATTGTTATATATATGACTTTAATATAACAGTGCTTCGAGTTTATTCTTGTAATTTTAATATAACAATGACTTTAATATAACAGTGCTTCGAGTTTATTCTTGTAATTTTAATATAACAATGACTTTAATATAACAATGTTTCGAGTTTATTCTTGTAATTTTAATATAAAAATGAATTTAATATAATATTGTTATATATGACTTTAATATAACAATGTTTCGAGTTTATTCTTGTAATTTTAATATAAAAATGAATTTAATATAATATTGTTATATATGACTTTAATATAACAATGACTTTAATATAACAGTGCTTTGAGTTTATTCTTGTAATTTTAATATAAAAATGACTTTAATATAACAATGCTTTGAGTTTATTCTTGTAATTTTAATATAACAATGCTTCGAGTTTATTCTTGTAATTTTAATATAAAAATGACTTTAAACTCATAAACAGTGCTTCGAGTTTATTCTTGTAATTTTAATATAACAATGACTTTAATATAACAATGCTTCGAGTTTATTCTTGTAATTTTAAGATATAAACTCGAATGCACTGTTGAGTTTATTCTTGTAATTTTAATATAACAATGACTTTAATATAACAATGCTTCGAGTTTATTCTTGTAATTTTAATATAAAAATGACTTTAATATAACAATGACTTTAATATAACAGTGCTTCAAGTTTATTCTTGTAATTTTAATATAACAATGCTTCGAGTTTATTCTTGTAATTTTAATATAACAATGACTTTAAACTCGAGTTTATTCTTGTAATTTTAATATAAAAATGACTTTAATATAACAATGACTTTAATATAACATTGTTAGTTTATTCTTGTAATTTTAATATAACAATGACTTTAATATAACAATGCTTCGAGTTTATTCTTGTAATTTTAATATAACAATGACTTTAATATAACAATGCTTCGAGTTTATTCTTGTAATTTTAATATAACAATGACTTTAATATAACAATGCTTTGAGTTTATTCTTGTAATTTTAATATAACAATGCTTCGAGTTTATTCTTGTAATTTTAATATAACAATGACTTTAATATAACAGTGCTTTGAGTTTATTCTTGTAATTTTAATATAACAATGACTTTAATATAACAGTGCTTCGAGTTTATTCTTGTAATTTTAATATAACAATGACTTTAATATAACAATGCTTCGAGTTTATTCTTGTAATTTTAATATAACAATGACTTTAATATAACAATGACTTTAATATAACAATGCTTTGAGTTTATTCTTGTAATTTTAATATAACAATGCTTCAAGTTTATTCTTGTAATTTTAATATAACAATGACTTTAATATAACAATGACTTTAATATAACAATGCTTCGAGTTTATTCTTGTAATTTTAATATAACAATGACTTCAGAGTTTATTCTTGTAATTTTAATATAACAATGACTTTAATATAACAATGACTTTAATATAACAATGCTTCGAGTTTATTCTTGTAATTTTAATATAAAATACTTTAATATATGACTTTAATATAACAATGCTTCGAGTTTATTCTTGTAATTTTAATATAACAATGCTTCGAGTTTATTCTTGTAATTTTAATATAACAATGACTTTAATATAACAATGACTTTAATATAACAATGCTTCAAGTTTATTCTTGTAATTTTAATATAAAATTTTAATATAACAATGACTTTAATATAACAATGCTTCGAGTTTATTCTTGTAATTTTAATATAACAATGCTTCGAGTTTATTCTTGTAATTTTAATATAACAATGACTTTAATATAACAATGACTTTAATATAACAATGACTTTAATATAACAGTGCTTCGAGTTTATTCTTGTAATTTTAATATAACAATGACTTTAATATAACAGTGCTTGAGTTTATTCTTGTAATTTTAATATAACAATGACTTTAATATAACAATGACTTTAATATAACAATGCTTCGAGTTTATTCTTGTAATTTTAATATAACAATGACTTCGAGTTTATTCTTGTAATTTTAATATAACAATGACTTTAATATAACAATGCTTCGAGTTTATTCTTGTAATTTTAATATAAAAATGACTTTAATATAACAATGCTTCGAGTTTATTCTTGTAATTTTAATATAACAATGACTTTAATATAACAATGCTTTGAGTTTATTCTTGTAATTTTAATATAACAATGACTTTAATATAACAATGCTTCGAGTTTATTCTTGTAATTTTAATATAACAATGCTTCGAGTTTATTCTTGTAATTTTAATATAACAATGACTTTAATATAACAATGACTTTAATATAACAGTGCTTTGAGTTTATTCTTGTAATTTTAATATAACAATGACTTTAATATAACAGTGCTTTGAGTTTATTCTTGTAATTTTAATATAACAATGACTTTAATATAACAATGACTTTAATATAACAGTGCTTCGAGTTTATTCTTGTAATTTTAATATAACAATGACTTTAATATAACAATGACTTTAATATAACAATGCTTCGAGTTTATTCTTGTAATTTTAATATAACAATGCTTCGAGTTTATTCTTGTAATTTTAATATAACAATGACTTTAATATAACAATGACTTTAATATAACAGTGCTTCGAGTTTATTCTTGTAATTTTAATATAAAAATTACTTTAATATAACAATGACTTTAATATAACAATGCTTCGAGTTTATTCTTGTAATTTTAATATAACAATGACTTCGAGTTTATTCTTGTAATTTTAATATAACAATGACTTTAATATAACAATGACTTTAATATAACAATGCTTCGAGTTTATTCTTGTAATTTTAATATAACAATGACTTTAATATAACAATGACTTTAATATAACAATGCTTCGAGTTTATTCTTGTAATTTTAATATAACAATGCTTCGAGTTTATTCTTGTAATTTTAATATAACAATGACTTTAATATAACAATGACTTTAATATAACAATGCTTCGAGTTTATTCTTGTAATTTTAATATAAACAATGACTTTAATATAACAATGCTTCGAGTTTATTCTTGTAATTTTAATATAACAATGCTTCGAGTTTATTCTTGTAATTTTAATATAACAATGACTTTAATATAACAGTGCTTCGAGTTTATTCTTGTAATTTTAATATAACAATGCTTCGAGTTTATTCTTGTAATTTTAATATAACAATGCTTCGAGTTTATTCTTGTAATTTTAATATAACAATGACTTTAATATAACAATGACTTTAATATAACAATGCTTCGAGTTTATTCTTGTAATTTTAATATAACAATGACTTTAATATAACAATGCTTCGAGTTTATTCTTGTAATTTTAATATAACAATGACTTTAATATAACAATGCTTCGAGTTTATTCTTGTAATTTTAATATAACAATGACTTTAATATAACAATGACTTTAATATAACAATGCTTCGAGTTTATTCTTGTAATTTTAATATAACAATGCTTCGAGTTTATTCTTGTAATTTTAATATAAAAATGACTTTAATATAACAATGCTTCGAGTTTATTCTTGTAATTTTAATATAACAATGACTTTAATATAACAATGCTTCGAGTTTATTCTTGTAATTTTAATATAACAATGACTTTAATATAACAATGCTTCGAGTTTATTCTTGTAATTTTAATATAACAATGACTTTAATATAACAATGCTTCGAGTTTATTCTTGTAATTTTAATATAACAATGCTTCGAGTTTATTCTTGTAATTTTAATATAACAATGACTTTAATATAACAATGACTTTAATATAACAGTGCTTTGAGTTTATTCTTGTAATTTTAATATAACAATGACTTTAATATAACAATGACTTTAATATAACAATGCTTCGAGTTTATTCTTGTAATTTTAATATAACAATGACTTCGAGTTTATTCTTGTAATTTTAATATAACAATGACTTTGAGTTTATTCTTGTAATTTTAATATAACAATGACTTTAATATAACAATGACTTTAATATAACAATGCTTCAAGTTTATTCTTGTAATTTTAATATAACAATGACTTTAATATAACAATGACTTTAATATAACAATGCTTCGAGTTTATTCTTGTAATTTTAATATAACAATGACTTTAATATAACAATGACTTTAATATAACAATGACTTTAAGTTATATACAATGACTTTAATATAACAATGCTTTGAGTTTATTCTTGTAATTTTAATATAACAATGACTTTAATATAACAATGCTTCGAGTTTATTCTTGTAATTTTAATATAACAATGACTTTAATATAACAATGCTTCGAGTTTATTCTTGTAATTTTAATATAAAAATTACTTTAATATAACAATGACTTTAATATAACAATGCTTCGAGTTTATTCTTGTAATTTTAATATAACAATGACTTCGAGTTTATTCTTGTAATTTTAATATAACAATGACTTTAATATAACAATGACTTTAATATAACAATGCTTCGAGTTTATTCTTGTAATTTTAATATAACAATTACTTTAATATAACAATGACTTTAATATAACAATGCTTCGAGTTTATTCTTGTAATTTTAATATAACAATGACTTCGAGTTTATTCTTGTAATTTTAATATAACAATGACTTTAATATAACAATGACTTTAATATAACAGTGCTTCGAGTTTATTCTTGTAATTTTAATATAACAATGCTTCGAGTTTATTCTTGTAATTTTAATATAAAAATGACTTTAATATAACAATGCTTCGAGTTTATTCTTGTAATTTTAATATAACAATGACTTTAATATAACAATGCTTCGAGTTTATTCTTGTAATTTTAATATAAAAATGACTTTAATATAACAATGCTTCGAGTTTATTCTTGTAATTTTAATATAACAATGACTTTAATATAACAATGCTTCGAGTTTATTCTTGTAATTTTAATATAACAATGCTTCGAGTTTATTCTTGTAATTTTAATATAACAATGACTTTAATATAACAATGACTTTAATATAACAGTGCTTTGAGTTTATTCTTGTAATTTTAATATAAAAATGACTTTAATATAACAGTGCTTTGAGTTTATTCTTGTAATTTTAATATAACAATGACTTTAATATAACAATGACTTTAATATAACAATGCTTCGAGTTTATTCTTGTAATTTTAATATAACAATGACTTTAATATAACAATGCTTCGAGTTTATTCTTGTAATTTTAATATAACAATGCTTCGAGTTTATTCTTGTAATTTTAATATAACAATGACTTTAATATAACAATGACTTTAATATAACAGTGCTTTGAGTTTATTCTTGTAATTTTAATATAACAATGACTTTAATATAACAGTGCTTTGAGTTTATTCTTGTAATTTTAATATAACAATGACTTTAATATAACAATGACTTTAATATAACAATGCTTCGAGTTTATTCTTGTAATTTTAATATAACAATGCTTCGAGTTTATTCTTGTAATTTTAATATAACAATGACTTTAATATAACAATGACTTTAATATAACAATGCTTCGAGTTTATTCTTGTAATTTTAATATAACAATGACTTTAATATAACAATGCTTCGAGTTTATTCTTGTAATTTTAATATAACAATGCTTCGAGTTTATTCTTGTAATTTTAATATAACAATGACTTTAATATAACAATGCTTCGAGTTTATTCTTGTAATTTTAATATAACAATGACTTTAATATAACAATGACTTTAATATAACAATGCTTCGAGTTTATTCTTGTAATTTTAATATAACAATGCTTCGAGTTTATTCTTGTAATTTTAATATAACAATGACTTTAATATAACAATGACTTTAATATAACAATGCTTCGAGTTTATTCTTGTAATTTTAATATAACAAATGACTTTAATATAACAATGCTTCGAGTTTATTCTTGTAATTTTAATATAAAAATGACTTTAATATAACAATGCTTCGAGTTTATTCTTGTAATTTTAATATAACAATGACTTTAATATAACAATGACTTTAATATAACAATGCTTCGAGTTTATTCTTGTAATTTTAATATAAAAATGACTTTAATATAACAATGACTTTAATATAACAGTGCTTCGAGTTTATTCTTGTAATTTTAATATAAAAATGATTTTAATATAACAATGCTTCGAGTTTATTCTTGTAATTTTAATATAAAAATGACTTTAATATAACAATGCTTCAAGTTTATTCTTGTAATTTTAATATAAAAATGACTTTAATATAACAATGCTTCAAGTTTATTCTTGTAATTTTAATATAACAATGCTTCGAGTTTATTCTTGTAATTTTAATATAAAAATGACTTTAATATAACAGTGCTTCGAGTTTATTCTTGTAATTTTAATATAAAAATGACTTTAATATAACAATGACTTTAATATAACAGTGCTTCGAGTTTATTCTTGTAATTTTAATATAACATTGTTATATATATGACTTTAATATAACAATGCTTCAAGTTTATTCTTGTAATTTTAATATAACAATGACTTTAATATAACAGTGCTTTGAGTTTATTCTTGTAATTTTAATATAACAGTGACTTTAATATAACAATGACTTTAATATAACAATGACTTTAATATAACAATGCTTTGAGTTTATTCTTGTAATTTTAATATAACAATGACTTTAATATAACAATGACTTTAATATAACAATGACTTTAATATAACAATGCTTCGAGTTTATTCTTGTAATTTTAATATAACAATGACTTTAATATAACAATGCTTCGAGTTTATTCTTGTAATTTTAATATAACAATGCTTCGAGTTTATTCTTGTAATTTTAATATAACAATGACTTTAATATAACAGTGCTTTGAGTTTATTCTTGTAATTTTAATATAACAATGACTTTAATATAACAATGCTTCGAGTTTATTCTTGTAATTTTAATATAACAATGACTTTAATATAACAGTGCTTCGAGTTTATTCTTGTAATTTTAATATAACAATGCTTCGAGTTTATTCTTGTAATTTTAATATAACAATGACTTTAATATAACAATGACTTTAATATAACAATGCTTTGAGTTTATTCTTGTAATTTTAATATAACAATGACTTTAATATAACAATGCTTCGAGTTTATTCTTGTAATTTTAATATAACAATGCTTCAAGTTTATTCTTGTAATTTTAATATAACAATGACTTTAATATAACAATGACTTTAATATAACAATGCTTCAAGTTTATTCTTGTAATTTTAATATAACATTTTAATATATGACTTTAATATAACAGTGCTTCGAGTTTATTCTTGTAATTTTAATATAACAATGCTTCGAGTTTATTCTTGTAATTTTAATATAACAATGACTTTAATATAACAATGACTTTAATATAACAATGCTTCAAGTTTATTCTTGTAATTTTAATATAACATTGTTATATATATGACTTTAATATTACAATGCTTCGAGTTTATTCTTGTAATTTTAATATAACAATGCTTCGAGTTTATTCTTGTAATTTTAATATAACAATGACTTTAATATAACAATGACTTTAATATAACAATGACTTTAATATAACAATGCTTCGAGTTTATTCTTGTAATTTTAATATAACAATGACTTTAATATAACAATGCTTCGAGTTTATTCTTGTAATTTTAATATAACAATGACTTTAATATAACAATGACTTTAATATAACAATGCTTCGAGTTTATTCTTGTAATTTTAATATAACAATGCTTCGAGTTTATTCTTGTAATTTTAATATAACAATGACTTTAATATAACAATGCTTCGAGTTTATTCTTGTAATTTTAATATAACATTGCTTTAATATAACAATGACTTTAATATAACAATGCTTCGAGTTTATTCTTGTAATTTTAATATAACAATGCTTCGAGTTTATTCTTGTAATTTTAATATAACAATGACTTTAATATAACAATGCTTCGAGTTTATTCTTGTAATTTTAATATAAACAATGACTTTAATATAACAATGCTTCGAGTTTATTCTTGTAATTTTAATATAAAAATGACTTTAATATAACAATGCTTCGAGTTTATTCTTGTAATTTTAATATAACAATGACTTTAATATAACAATGCTTCGAGTTTATTCTTGTAATTTTAATATAACAATGCTTCGAGTTTATTCTTGTAATTTTAATATAACAATGACTTTAATATAACAATGACTTTAATATAACAGTGCTTCGAGTTTATTCTTGTAATTTTAATATAACAATGACTTTAATATAACAGTGCTTCGAGTTTATTCTTGTAATTTTAATATAACAATGACTTTAATATAACAATGACTTTAATATAACAATGCTTTGAGTTTATTCTTGTAATTTTAATATAACAATGACTTTAATATAACAATGACTTTAATATAACAATGCTTCGAGTTTATTCTTGTAATTTTAATATAACAATGACTTTAATATAACAATGCTTCGAGTTTATTCTTGTAATTTTAATATAACAATGCTTCGAGTTTATTCTTGTAATTTTAATATAACAATGACTTTAATATAACAATGACTTTAATATAACAGTGCTTCGAGTTTATTCTTGTAATTTTAATATAAAAATGACTTTAATATAACAGTGCTTCGAGTTTATTCTTGTAATTTTAATATAACAATGACTTTAATATAACAATGCTTCAAGTTTATTCTTGTAATTTTAATATAACATTGTTATATATATGACTTTAATATAACAATGCTTCGAGTTTATTCTTGTAATTTTAATATAAAAATGACTTTAATATAACAATGACTTTAATATAACAATGACTTTAATATAACAGTGCTTTGAGTTTATTCTTGTAATTTTAATATAACATTGTTATATATATGACTTTAATATAACAATGCTTCAAGTTTATTCTTGTAATTTTAATATAACAATGCTTCGAGTTTATTCTTGTAATTTTAATATAACAATGACTTTAATATAACAATGACTTTAATATAACAATGACTTTAATATAACAATGCTTCGAGTTTATTCTTGTAATTTTAATATAACAATGACTTTAATATAACAATGCTTCGAGTTTATTCTTGTAATTTTAATATAACAATGACTTTAATATAACAATGACTTTAATATAACAATGCTTCGAGTTTATTCTTGTAATTTTAATATAACAATGCTTCGAGTTTATTCTTGTAATTTTAATATAACAATGACTTTAATATAACAATGACTTTAATATAACAATGCTTCGAGTTTATTCTTGTAATTTTAATATAACAATGACTTTAATATAACAATGCTTCGAGTTTATTCTTGTAATTTTAATATAACAATGACTTTAATATAACAATGCTTCGAGTTTATTCTTGTAATTTTAATATAACAATGACTTTAATATAACAATGCTTCGAGTTTATTCTTGTAATTTTAATATAACAATGCTTCGAGTTTATTCTTGTAATTTTAATATAACAATGACTTTAATATAACAATGACTTTAATATAACAGTGCTTCGAGTTTATTCTTGTAATTTTAATATAACAATGACTTTAATATAACAATGACTTTAATATAACAGTGCTTCGAGTTTATTCTTGTAATTTTAATATAACAATGCTTCGAGTTTATTCTTGTAATTTTAATATAACAATGACTTTAATATAACAATGACTTTAATATAACAATGCTTCGAGTTTATTCTTGTAATTTTAATATAACAATGACTTTAATATAACAATGCTTCGAGTTTATTCTTGTAATTTTAATATAACAATGCTTCGAGTTTATTCTTGTAATTTTAATATAACAATGACTTTAATATAACAATGACTTTAATATAACAGTGCTTTGAGTTTATTCTTGTAATTTTAATATAAAAATGACTTTAATATAACAGTGCTTCGAGTTTATTCTTGTAATTTTAATATAACAATGACTTTAATATAACAATGACTTTAATATAACAATGCTTCGAGTTTATTCTTGTAATTTTAATATAACAATGCTTCGAGTTTATTCTTGTAATTTTAATATAACAATGACTTTAATATAACAATGACTTTAATATAACAATGCTTTGAGTTTATTCTTGTAATTTTAATATAACAATGACTTTAATATAACAATGCTTCGAGTTTATTCTTGTAATTTTAATATAACAATGCTTCGAGTTTATTCTTGTAATTTTAATATAAAAATGACTTTAATATAACAATGCTTCAAGTTTATTCTTGTAATTTTAATATAACAATGACTTTAATATAACAATGACTTTAATATAACAATGCTTCAAGTTTATTCTTGTAATTTTAATATAACAATGCTTCGAGTTTATTCTTGTAATTTTAATATAAAAATGACTTTAATATAACAATGCTTCGAGTTTATTCTTGTAATTTTAATATAAAAATGACTTTAATATAACAATGCTTCGAGTTTATTCTTGTAATTTTAATATAAAAATGACTTTAATATAACAATGACTTTAATATAACAATGCTTCGAGTTTATTCTTGTAATTTTAATATAACAATGACTTTAATATAACAATGCTTCGAGTTTATTCTTGTAATTTTAATATAACAATGACTTTAATATAACAGTGCTTCGAGTTTATTCTTGTAATTTTAATATAACAATGACTTTAATATAACAATGCTTCGAGTTTATTCTTGTAATTTTAATATAACAATGCTTCGAGTTTATTCTTGTAATTTTAATATAAAAATGACTTTAATATAACAATGCTTCGAGTTTATTCTTGTAATTTTAATATAACAATGACTTTAATATAACAATGCTTCGAGTTTATTCTTGTAATTTTAATATAACAATGCTTCGAGTTTATTCTTGTAATTTTAATATAACAATGACTTTAAGTTTAATAATGCTTGTAATTTTAATATAACAATGACTTTAATATAACAATGCTTCGAGTTTATTCTTGTAATTTTAATATAACAATGCTTCGAGTTTATTCTTGTAATTTTAATATAACAATGACTTTAATATAACAGTGCTTTGAGTTTATTCTTGTAATTTTAATATAACAATGACTTTAATATAACAATGCTTCGAGTTTATTCTTGTAATTTTAATATAAAAATGACTTTAATATAACAATGCTTCGAGTTTATTCTTGTAATTTTAATATAAAAATGACTTTAATATAACAATGACTTTAATATAACAATGACTTTAATATAACAGTGCTTTGAGTTTATTCTTGTAATTTTAATATAACAATGACTTTAATATAACAATGACTTTAATATAACAATGCTTCGAGTTTATTCTTGTAATTTTAATATAACAATGCTTCGAGTTTATTCTTGTAATTTTAATATAACAATGACTTTAATATAACAATGACTTTAATATAACAATGCTTCGAGTTTATTCTTGTAATTTTAATATAACAATGACTTCGAGTTTATTCTTGTAATTTTAATATAACAATGACTTTAATATAACAATGACTTTAATATAACAGTGCTTCGAGTTTATTCTTGTAATTTTAATATAACAATGCTTCGAGTTTATTCTTGTAATTTTAATATAACAATGCTTCGAGTTTATTCTTGTAATTTTAATATAACAATGACTTTAATATAACAATGCTTCGAGTTTATTCTTGTAATTTTAATATAACAATGCTTCGAGTTTATTCTTGTAATTTTAATATAACAATGACTTTAATATAACAATGCTTCGAGTTTATTCTTGTAATTTTAATATAAAAATGACTTTAATATAACAATGCTTCGAGTTTATTCTTGTAATTTTAATATAACAATGACTTTAATATAACAATGCTTCGAGTTTATTCTTGTAATTTTAATATAACAATGACTTTAATATAACAATGACTTTAATATAACAGTGCTTCGAGTTTATTCTTGTAATTTTAATATAACAATGACTTTAATATAACAATGACTTTAATATAACAATGCTTCAAGTTTATTCTTGTAATTTTAATATAACAATGCTTCGAGTTTATTCTTGTAATTTTAATATAAAAATGACTTTAATATAACAATGCTTCGAGTTTATTCTTGTAATTTTAATATAAAAATGACTTTAATATAACAATGCTTCGAGTTTATTCTTGTAATTTTAATATAAAAATGATTTTAATATAACAATGCTTCGAGTTTATTCTTGTAATTTTAATATAAAAATGACTTTAATATAACAATGCTTCGAGTTTATTCTTGTAATTTTAATATAAAAATGACTTTAATATAACAATGCTTCGAGTTTATTCTTGTAATTTTAATATAACAATGCTTCGAGTTTATTCTTGTAATTTTAATATAACAATGACTTTAATATAACAATGACTTTAATATAACAGTGCTTCGAGTTTATTCTTGTAATTTTAATATAACAATGACTTTAATATAACAATGACTTTAATATAACAGTGCTTCGAGTTTATTCTTGTAATTTTAATATAACAATGACTTTAATATAACAATGCTTCGAGTTTATTCTTGTAATTTTAATATAACAATGACTTCGAGTTTATTCTTGTAATTTTAATATAACAATGACTTTAATATAACAATGACTTTAATATAACATTGCTTTAATATATACATGACTTTAATATAACAATGCTTCGAGTTTATTCTTGTAATTTTAATATAACAATGCTTCGAGTTTATTCTTGTAATTTTAATATAAAAATGACTTTAATATAACAATGCTTCGAGTTTATTCTTGTAATTTTAATATAAAAATTACTTTAATATAACAATGACTTTAATATAACAATGCTTCGAGTTTATTCTTGTAATTTTAATATAACAATGCTTCGAGTTTATTCTTGTAATTTTAATATAAAAATGACTTTAATATAACAATGCTTCGAGTTTATTCTTGTAATTTTAATATAACAATGACTTTAATATAACAATGCTTCGAGTTTATTCTTGTAATTTTAATATAACAATGCTTCAAGTTTATTCTTGTAATTTTAATATAACAATGCTTCGAGTTTATTCTTGTAATTTTAATATAAAAATGACTTTAATATAACAATGCTTCGAGTTTATTCTTGTAATTTTAATATAAAAATGACTTTAATATAACAATGCTTCGAGTTTATTCTTGTAATTTTAATATAACAATGACTTTAATATAACAATGCTTCAAGTTTATTCTTGTAATTTTAATATAACAATGCTTCGAGTTTATTCTTGTAATTTTAATATAACAATGACTTTAATATAACAGTGCTTCAAGTTTATTCTTGTAATTTTAATATAACATTGTTATATATATGACTTTAATATAACAATGCTTCGAGTTTATTCTTGTAATTTTAATATAACAATGACTTTAATATAACAATGCTTCGAGTTTATTCTTGTAATTTTAATATAACAATGACTTTAATATAACAATGACTTTAATATAACAATGCTTGAGTTTATTCTTGTAATTTTAATATAACAATGCTTTGAGTTTATTCTTGTAATTTTAATATAACAATGACTTTAATATAACAATGCTTCGAGTTTATTCTTGTAATTTTAATATAACAATGACTTTAATATAACAATGCTTCGAGTTTATTCTTGTAATTTTAATATAACAATGACTTTAATATAACAATGCTTCGAGTTTATTCTTGTAATTTTAATATAAAAATGACTTTAATATAACAATGACTTTAATATAACAATGCTTCGAGTTTATTCTTGTAATTTTAATATAACAATGCTTCAAGTTTATTCTTGTAATTTTAATATAACAATGCTTCGAGTTTATTCTTGTAATTTTAATATAACAATGACTTCGAGTTTATTCTTGTAATTTTAATATAACAATGACTTTAATATAACAATGACTTTAATATAACAGTGCTTCGAGTTTATTCTTGTAATTTTAATATAACAATGACTTTAATATAACAATGCTTCGAGTTTATTCTTGTAATTTTAATATAACAATGACTTTAATATAACAGTGCTTCGAGTTTATTCTTGTAATTTTAATATAACAATGACTTTAAGTTATATATCTAATGTAATCTTTAATATAACAGTGCTTTGAGTTTATTCTTGTAATTTTAATATAACAATGACTTTAATATAACAATGACTTTAATATAACAATGCTTCGAGTTTATTCTTGTAATTTTAATATAACAATGACTTTAATATAACAATGCTTCGAGTTTATTCTTGTAATTTTAATATAAAAATGACTTTAATATAACAATGACTTTAATATAACAATGCTTCGAGTTTATTCTTGTAATTTTAATATAACAATGACTTTAATATAACAATGCTTCGAGTTTATTCTTGTAATTTTAATATAACAATGCTTCGAGTTTATTCTTGTAATTTTAATATAAAAATGACTTTAATATAACAATGACTTTAATATAACAATGACTTTAATATAACAGTGCTTTGAGTTTATTCTTGTAATTTTAATATAACAATGACTTTAATATAACAATGCTTCGAGTTTATTCTTGTAATTTTAATATAACAATGACTTTAATATAACAATGACTTTAATATAACAATGCTTCGAGTTTATTCTTGTAATTTTAATATAACAATGACTTTAATATAACAATGACTTTAATATAACAATGACTTTAATATAACAATGACTTTAATATAACAATGACTTTAATATAACAATGCTTCGAGTTTATTCTTGTAATTTTAATATAACAATGCTTCGAGTTTATTCTTGTAATTTTAATATAAAAATGACTTTAATATAACATGTTATATATATGACTTTAATATAACAATGCTTCGAGTTTATTCTTGTAATTTTAATATAAAAATGACTTTAATATAACAATGACTTTAATATAACAATGCTTCGAGTTTATTCTTGTAATTTTAATATAACAATGACTTTAATATAACAGTGCTTCGAGTTTATTCTTGTAATTTTAATATAACAATGCTTCGAGTTTATTCTTGTAATTTTAATATAACAATGACTTTAATATAACAATGCTTCGAGTTTATTCTTGTAATTTTAATATAACAATGACTTTAATATAACAATGACTTTAATATAACAGTGCTTCGAGTTTATTCTTGTAATTTTAATATAAAAATTACTTTAATATAACAATGACTTTAATATAACAATGCTTCGAGTTTATTCTTGTAATTTTAATATAACAATGACTTTAATATAACAATGCTTCGAGTTTATTCTTGTAATTTTAATATAAAAATGACTTTAATATAACAATGACTTTAATATAACAATGCTTCGAGTTTATTCTTGTAATTTTAATATAACAATGACTTTAATATAACAATGCTTCGAGTTTATTCTTGTAATTTTAATATAACAATGACTTTAATTAATATTGTTATATATGACTTTAATATAACAATGACTTTAATATAACAGTGCTTTGAGTTTATTCTTGTAATTTTAATATAACAATGACTTTAATATAACAATGCTTCGAGTTTATTCTTGTAATTTTAATATAACAATGCTTTAATTTATTCTTGTAATTTTAATATAACAATGACTTTAATATAACAGTGCTTCGAGTTTATTCTTGTAATTTTAATATAAACAATGACTTTAATATAACAATGCTTCGAGTTTATTCTTGTAATTTTAATATAACAATGACTTTAATATAACAATGACTTTAATATAACTAATGTAATCTTTAATATAACAATGCTTCGAGTTTATTCTTGTAATTTTAATATAACAATGCTTCGAGTTTATTCTTGTAATTTTAATATAACATATATGACTTTAATATAACAATGACTTTAATATAACAATGCTTCGAGTTTATTCTTGTAATTTTAATATAACAATGACTTTAATATAACAATGACTTTAATATAACAGTGCTTCGAGTTTATTCTTGTAATTTTAATATAACAATGACTTTAATATAACAATGCTTCGAGTTTATTCTTGTAATTTTAATATAACAATGACTTTAATATAACAATGACTTTAATATAACATTGACTTTATATATATACTATATGACTTTAATATAACAATGCTTCGAGTTTATTCTTGTAATTTTAATATAACAATGCTTCGAGTTTATTCTTGTAATTTTAATATAAAAATGACTTTAATATAACAATGCTTCGAGTTTATTCTTGTAATTTTAATATAACAATGACTTTAATATAACAATGACTTTAATATAACAATGCTTCAAGTTTATTCTTGTAATTTTAATATAACAATGCTTCGAGTTTATTCTTGTAATTTTAATATAAAAATGACTTTAATATAACAATGCTTCGAGTTTATTCTTGTAATTTTAATATAAAAATGACTTTAATATAACAATGCTTCGAGTTTATTCTTGTAATTTTAATATAAAAATGACTTTAATATAACAATGACTTTAATATAACATTGCTTATATATATATATATATGACTTTAATATAACAATGCTTCGAGTTTATTCTTGTAATTTTAATATAACAATGCTTCGAGTTTATTCTTGTAATTTTAATATAAAAATGACTTTAATATAACATTGTTATATTTGACTTTAATATAACAATGACTTTAATATAACAATGCTTCGAGTTTATTCTTGTAATTTTAATATAACAATGACTTCGAGTTTATTCTTGTAATTTTAATATAACAATGACTTTAATATAACAGTGCTTCGAGTTTATTCTTGTAATTTTAATATAACAATGACTTTAATATAACAATGCTTCGAGTTTATTCTTGTAATTTTAATATAACAATGACTTTAATATAACAATGACTTTAATATAACAATGACTTTATTATAACTTGTTATATATATATATATGACTTTAATATAACAATGCTTCGAGTTTATTCTTGTAATTTTAATATAACAATGACTTTAATATAACAATGACTTTAATATAACAATGCTTCAAGTTTATTCTTGTAATTTTAATATAACAATGCTTCGAGTTTATTCTTGTAATTTTAATATAAAAATGACTTTAATATAACAATGCTTCGAGTTTATTCTTGTAATTTTAATATAAAAATGATTTTAATATAACAATGCTTCGAGTTTATTCTTGTAATTTTAATAAAAAAATGACTTTAATATAACAATGCTTTGAGTTTATTCTTGTAATTTTAATATAACAATGACTTTAATATAACAATGACTTTAATATAACAATGACTTTAATATAACAATGACTTTAATATAACATTGTTATATATATATATGACTTTAATATAACAATGCTTCGAGTTTATTCTTGTAATTTTAATATAACAATGCTTCGAGTTTATTCTTGTAATTTTAATATAAAAATGACTTTAATATAACAATGACTTTAATATAACAATGCTTCGAGTTTATTCTTGTAATTTTAATATAAAAATTACTTTAATATAACAATGACTTTAATATAACAATGACTTTAATATAACAGTGCTTCGAGTTTATTCTTGTAATTTTAATATAACAATGCTTCGAGTTTATTCTTGTAATTTTAATATAACAATGCTTCGAGTTTATTCTTGTAATTTTAATATAAAAATGACTTTAATATAACAATGCTTCGAGTTTATTCTTGTAATTTTAATATAACAATGACTTTAATATAACAATGACTTTAATATAACAGTGCTTTGAGTTTATTCTTGTAATTTTAATATAACAATGACTTTAATATAACAATGACTTTAATATAACAATGCTTCGAGTTTATTCTTGTAATTTTAATATAAAAATGACTTTAATATAACAATGCTTCGAGTTTATTCTTGTAATTTTAATATAAAAATTACTTTAATATAACAATGACTTTAATATAACAATGACTTTAATATAACAATGCTTCGAGTTTATTCTTGTAATTTTAATATAAAAATGACTTTAATTTAACAATGACTTTAATATAACAATGACTTTAATATAACAATGTTTCGAGTTTATTCTTGTAATTTTAATATAAAAATGAATTTAATATAATATTGTTATATATGACTTTAATATAACAATGACTTTAATATAACAGTGCTTTGAGTTTATTCTTGTAATTTTAATATAACAATGCTTCGAGTTTATTCTTGTAATTTTAATATAAAAATGACTTTAATATAACATTGTTATATATATGACTTTAATATAACAATGCTTCGAGTTTATTCTTGTAATTTTCATATAAAAATGACTTTAATATAAAAATGACTTTAATATAACATTGTTATATATATATATATGACTTTAATATAACAATGCTTCGAGTTTATTCTTGTAATTTTAATATAACAATGCTTCGAGTTTATTCTTGTAATTTTAATAAAAAAATGACTTTAATATAACATTGTTATATATGACTTTAATATAACAATGACTTTAATATAACAATGCTTCGAGTTTATTCTTGTAATTTTAATATAACAATGACTTTAATATAACAATGACTTTAATATAACAGTGCTTTGAGTTTATTCTTGTAATTTTAATATAACAATGACTTTAATATAACAATGCTTCGAGTTTATTCTTGTAATTTTCATATAAAAATGACTTTAATATAAAAATGACTTTAATATAACATTGTTATATATATATATATGACTTTAATATAACAATGCTTCGAGTTTATTCTTGTAATTTTAATATAACAATGCTTCGAGTTTATTCTTGTAATTTTAATATAAAAATGACTTTAATATAACAATGCTTCGAGTTTATTCTTGTAATTTTAATATAAAAATGACTTTAATATAACAATGACTTTAATATAACAATGCTTCAAGTTTATTCTTGTAATTTTAATATAACAATGCTTCGAGTTTATTCTTGTAATTTTAATATAAAAATGACTTTAATATAACAATGCTTCGAGTTTATTCTTGTAATTTTAATATAAAAATGACTTTAATATAACAATGCTTCGAGTTTATTCTTGTAATTTTAATATAAAAATTACTTTAATATAACAATGACTTTAATATAACATTGTTATATATATGACTTTAATATATGACTTTAATATAACAATGCTTCGAGTTTATTCTTGTAATTTTAATATAACAATGCTTCGAGTTTATTCTTGTAATTTTAATATAAAAATGACTTTAATATAACATTGTTATATTTGACTTTAATATAACAATGACTTTAATATAACAATGCTTCGAGTTTATTCTTGTAATTTTAATATAACAATGACTTTAATATAACAGTGCTTTGAGTTTATTCTTGTAATTTTAATATAACAATGACTTTAATATAACATTGCTTCAAGTTTATTCTTGTAATTTTCATATAACAATGACTTTAATATAACAATGACTTTAATATAACAATGCTTCGAGTTTATTCTTGTAATTTTAATATAACAATGACTTTAATATAACAATGCTTCGAGTTTATTCTTGTAATTTTAATAAAAAAATGACTTTAATTTAACAATGACTTTAATATAACAATGCTTTGAGTTTATTCTTGTAATTTTAATATAACAATGACTTTAATATAACAATGACTTTAATATAACAATGTTTCGAGTTTATTCTTGTAATTTTAATATAAAAATGAATTTAATATAATATTGTTATATATGACTTTAATATAACAATGACTTTAATATAACAGTGCTTTGAGTTTATTCTTGTAATTTTAATATAACAATGACTTTAATATAACAATGCTTCGAGTTTATTCTTGTAATTTTAATATAACAATGACTTTAATATAACAATGACTTTAATATAACAGTGCTTCGAGTTTATTCTTGTAATTTTAATATAACAATGACTTTAATATAACAATGACTTTAATATAACAATGACTTTAATATAACAATGACTTTAATATAACATTGTTATATATATATATATGACTTTAATATAACAATGCTTCGAGTTTATTCTTGTAATTTTAATATAACAATGCTTTGAGTTTATTTTTGTAATTTTAATATAAAAATGAATTTAATATAACATTGTTATATATATATGACTTTAATATAACAATGCTTCGAGTTTATTCTTGTAATTTTCATATAAAAATGACTTTAATATAAAAATGACTTTAATATAACATTGTTATATATATATATGACTTTAATATAACAATGCTTCGAGTTTATTCTTGTAATTTTAATATAACAATGCTTCGAGTTTATTCTTGTAATTTTAATATAAAATGACTTTAATATAACAATGCTTCGAGTTTATTCTTGTAATTTTAATATAAAAATGACTTTAATATAACAATGCTTCGAATTTATTCTTGTAATTTTAATATAACAATGACTTTAATATAACAATGACTTTAATATAACAGTGCTTTGAGTTTATTCTTGTAATTTTAATATAACAATGACTTCAATATAACAATGACTTTAATATAACAATGCTTCGAGTTTATTCTTGTAATTTTAATATAACAATGACTTTAATATAACAATGCTTCGAGTTTATTCTTGTAATTTTAATATAAAAATGACTTTAATTTAACAATGACTTTAATATAACAATGACTTTAATATAACAATGCTTCGAGTTTATTCTTGTAATTTTAATATAACAATGACTTTAATATAACAATGCTTCGAGTTTATTCTTGTAATTTTAATATAAAAATGAATTTAATATAATATTGTTATATATGACTTTAATATAACAATGACTTTAATATAACAGTGCTTCGAGTTTATTCTTGTAATTTTAATATAACAATGCTTCGAGTTTATTCTTGTAATTTTAATATAAAAATGACTTTAATATAACATTGTTATATATATGACTTTAATATAACAATGCTTCGAGTTTATTCTTGTAATTTTAATATAACAATGTTATATACATGACTTTAATATAACAATGCTTCGAGTTTATTCTTGTAATTTTAATATAACAATGCTTCGAGTTTATTCTTGTAATTTTAATATAAAAATGACTTTAATATAACATTGTTATATATGACTTTAATATAACAATGACTTTAATATAACAATGCTTCGAGTTTATTCTTGTAATTTTAATATAACAATGACTTTAATATAACAATGACTTTAATATAACAGTGCTTTGAGTTTATTCTTGTAATTTTAATATAACAATGACTTTAATATAACAATGCTTCAAGTTTATTCTTGTAATTTTCATATAACAATGACTTTAATATAACAATGACTTTAATATAACATTGTTATATATATATATATGACTTTAATATAACAATGCTTCGAGTTTATTCTTGTAATTTTAATATAACAATGCTTCGAGTTTATTCTTGTAATTTTAATATAAAAATGACTTTAATATAACAATGCTTCAAGTTTATTCTTGTAATTTTAATATAACAATGACTTTAATATAACAATGACTTTAATATAACAATGCTTCAAGTTTATTCTTGTAATTTTAATATAACAATGCTTCGAGTTTATTCTTGTAATTTTAATATAAAAATGACTTTAATATAACAATGCTTCGAGTTTATTCTTGTAATTTTAATATAAAAATGATTTTAATATAACAATGCTTCGAGTTTATTCTTGTAATTTCAATATAAAAATGACTTTAATATAAAAATGACTTTAATATAACATTGTTATATATATATATATGACTTTAATATAACAATGCTTCGAGTTTATTCTTGTAATTTTAATATAACAATGCTTCGAGTTTATTCTTGTAATTTTAATAAAAAAATGACTTTAATATAACATTGTTATATTTGACTTTAATATAACAATGACTTTAATATAACAATGCTTCGAGTTTATTCTTGTAATTTTAATATAACAATGACTTTGAGTTTATTCTTGTAATTTTAATATAACAATGACTTTAATATAACAGTGCTTTGAGTTTATTCTTGTAATTTTAATATAACAATGACTTTAATATAACATTGCTTCAAGTTTATTCTTGTAATTTTCATATAACAATGACTTTAATATAACAATGACTTTAATATAACAATGACTTTATTATAACATTGTTATATATATATATATGACTTTAATATAACAATGCTTCGAGTTTATTCTTGTAATTTTAATATAACAATGACTTTAATATAACAATGACTTTAATATAACAATGCTTCAAGTTTATTCTTGTAATTTTAATATAACAATGCTTCGAGTTTATTCTTGTAATTTTAATATAAAAATGACTTTAATATAACAATGCTTCGAGTTTATTCTTGTAATTTTAATATAAAAATGATTTTAATATAACAATGCTTCGAGTTTATTCTTGTAATTTTAATAAAAAAATGACTTTAATATAACAATGCTTTGAGTTTATTCTTGTAATTTTAATATAACAATGACTTTAATATAACAATGACTTTAATATAACAATGACTTTAATATAACAATGACTTTAATATAACATTGTTATATATATATATATGACTTTAATATAACAATGCTTCGAGTTTATTCTTGTAATTTTAATATAACAATGCTTTGAGTTTATTTTTGTAATTTTAATATAAAAATGAATTTAATATAACATTGTTATATATATATGACTTTAATATAACAATGCTTCGAGTTTATTCTTGTAATTTTCATATAAAAATGACTTTAATATAAAAATGACTTTAATATAACATTGTTATATATATATATGACTTTAATATAACAATGCTTCGAGTTTATTCTTGTAATTTTAATATAACAATGCTTCGAGTTTATTCTTGTAATTTTAATATAACAATGCTTCAAGTTTATTCTTGTAATTTTAATAAAAAAATGACTTTAATATAACAATGCTTCGAATTTATTCTTGTAATTTTAATATAACAATGACTTTAATATAACAATGACTTTAATATAACAGTGCTTTGAGTTTATTCTTGTAATTTTAATATAACAATGACTTTAATATAACAATGACTTTAATATAACAATGCTTCGAGTTTATTCTTGTAATTTTAATATAACAATGACTTTAATATAACAATGCTTCGAGTTTATTCTTGTAATTTTAATAAAAAAATGACTTTAATTTAACAATGACTTTAATATAACAATGACTTTAATATAACAATGCTTCGAGTTTATTCTTGTAATTTTAATATAACAATGACTTTAATATAACAATGTTTCGAGTTTATTCTTGTAATTTTAATATAAAAATGAATTTAATATAATATTGTTATATATGACTTTAATATAACAATGACTTTAATATAACAGTGCTTTGAGTTTATTCTTGTAATTTTAATATAACAATGCTTTGAGTTTATTTTTGTAATTTTAATATAAAAATGAATTTAATATAACATTGTTATATATATGACTTTAATATAACAATGCTTCGAGTTTATTCTTGTAATTTTAATATAAAAATGACTTTAATATAAAAATGACTTTAATATAACATTGTTATATATATATATATGACTTTAATATAACAATGCTTCGAGTTTATTCTTGTAATTTTAATATAACAATGCTTCGAGTTTATTCTTGTAATTTTAATAAAAAAATGACTTTAATATAACATTGTTATATATGACTTTAATATAACAATGACTTTAATATAACAATGCTTCGAGTTTATTCTTGTAATTTTAATATAACAATGACTTTAATATAACAATGACTTTAATATAACAGTGCTTTGAGTTTATTCTTGTAATTTTAATATAACAATGACTTTAATATAACAATGCTTCAAGTTTATTCTTGTAATTTTAATATAACAATGACTTTAATATAACAATGACTTTAATATAACATTGTTTATATATATATATATGACTTTAATATAACAATGCTTCGAGTTTATTCTTGTAATTTTAATATAACAATGCTTCGAGTTTATTCTTGTAATTTTAATATAAAAATGACTTTAATATAACAATGCTTCGAGTTTATTCTTGTAATTTTAATATAACAATGACTTTAATATAACAATGACTTTAATATAACAATGCTTCAAGTTTATTCTTGTAATTTTAATATAACAATGCTTCGAGTTTATTCTTGTAATTTTAATATAAAAATGACTTTAATATAACAATGCTTCGAGTTTATTCTTGTAATTTTAATATAAAAATGACTTTAATATAACAATGACTTTAATATAACAATGCTTCAAGTTTATTCTTGTAATTTTAATATAACAATGACTTTAATATAACAATGACTTTAATATAACAATGCTTCGAGTTTATTCTTGTAATTTTAATATAACAATGCTTCGAGTTTATTCTTGTAATTTTAATATAAAAATGACTTTAATATAACAATGCTTCGAGTTTATTCTTGTAATTTTAATATAAAAATGACTTTAATATAACAATGACTTTAATATAACATTGTTATATATATATATATGACTTTAATATAACAATGCTTCGAGTTTATTCTTGTAATTTTAATATAACAATGCTTCGAGTTTATTCTTGTAATTTTAATATAAAAATGACTTTAATATAACATTGTTATATTTGACTTTAATATAACAATGACTTTAATATAACAATGCTTCGAGTTTATTCTTGTAATTTTAATATAACAATGACTTTGAGTTTATTCTTGTAATTTTAATATAACAATGACTTTAATATAACATTGCTTCGAGTTTATTCTTGTAATTTTAATATAACAATGACTTTAATATAACATTGCTTCAAGTTTATTCTTGTAATTTTAATATAACAATGACTTTAATATAACAATGACTTTAATATAACAATGACTTTATTATAACATTGTTATATATATATATAATGACTTTAATATAACAATGCTTCGAGTTTATTCTTGTAATTTTAATATAACAATGACTTTAATATAACAATGACTTTAATATAACAATGCTTCAAGTTTATTCTTGTAATTTTAATATAACAATGCTTCGAGTTTATTCTTGTAATTTTAATATAAAAATGACTTTAATATAACAATGCTTCGAGTTTATTCTTGTAATTTTAATATAAAAATGATTTTAATATAACAATGCTTCGAGTTTATTCTTGTAATTTTAATAAAAAAATGACTTTAATATAACATTGTTATATATGACTTTAATATAACAATGACTTTAATATAACAATGACTTTAATATAACAATGCTTCGAGTTTATTCTTGTAATTTTAATATAAAAATGACTTTAATATAACAATGCTTCGAGTTTATTCTTGTAATTTTAATATAACAATGACTTTGATATAACAGTGCTTCGAGTTTATTCTTGTAATTTTAATATAAAAATGACTTTAATATAACAATGACTTTAATATAACAGTGCTTCAAGTTAATTCTTGTAATTTTAATATAACAATGACTTTAATATAACAATGCTTTGAGTTTATTCTTGTAATTTTAATATAACAATGACTTTAATATAACAATGCTTCGAGTTTATTCTTGTAATTTTAATATAACAATGACTTTAATATAACAATGCTTCGAGTTTATTCTTGTAATTTTAATATAACAATGACTTTAATATAACAGTGCTTCGAGTTTATTCTTGTAATTTTAATATAATAATGACTTAAATATAACAATGACTTTAATATAACAGTGCTTCGAGTTTATTCTTGTAATTTTGATTGTTTTCTCAAAATATTATGACTTCAGGTTCGTAATGATACTACTATATTCTCATCATTTTGACTTTTTTTCTTAAAAAATTACGACTTTAATTTCATAATGCTATGACTCTAATTTTTACTTTATTCTCAAAATATTAAAATTATATTCTCAAAATCTTAGATTAGATTTTTTTTCTAACATGGCACTTAAATGCTGTCATAGTATTTAGACACTTAAGCTACACTTTAAAATGTTTGTGCATTATATACTAAAATATCAAACCAAGTGGCATTTATTGTTAGAAAGATAGCACAGCATTTTTTTATTAGGTTTTAAATGATAAAACAATAATTGTTGTTCAACTTTCTGGTTGTGAACAGTTAATTCAACATTTCCATGGTTAATTTGATGAGCTACAACTGTGATTACTCTGCTAGGACACCTGTTTGAACTTGAGGGGAACTGACTTCATATATTCACTTAAAATGACTGAGACCTTGAATCAATGACCTTGTCTCAGAAAAGTGAAATTTGCTCTGAGAAAAGGTCTGTCATTATTTGTTTGCATACCTCACTTGATTTTTTATTTTGTTGTCTAATGCAATTAAATACATATATTTTAAATGTGGCTTCAGTGTCCAAAAGTGTTCAAATTATTTTTTGGACCACTGTATATCACTGTCTTCTCACAAAGCATTAATAGGCTGTTCCTTAACATATCCACGTGATGAAGACCCTGACAACCAGAACTTGCGAAAGGAGCATGAGAAAACCCTTAAGAAATATCAAAGCCTTCTTGTCAAACAGGAGCAGCTGCTGCGAGGTATGAACAGTGATTTAAACTTTTTATTTGCCACAGTTCAGTAGGAATCCATGAGGCTGTATTTATGTGCTTCTGTCCCTCCCCACGGTTGTAGTTGCGTTCTACCTGCTGCTCAACCTGTCCGAGGACACCCGCACAGAGCTCAAGATGAGGAACAAAAACATTGTCTACCTGCTGGTGAATACTCTGGAAAGAGAAAATGAGGAACTGTTGGTGCTGGTGGTCTCCTTCCTCAAAAAGCTCAGCATCTTCTTGGAGAACAAGAATGAAATGGTAAGAAGTCTTCCTTGTGTCCAGCACATCTGAAGTTCTACAATACACTTTCATCAGTCACGGGGTCTGTAAGGGGGTTCAGTGGAAAGGAGGAGGCGAGAACCGGCTTGACAACTTAAATAATAATTTAATAAACAATTTAAACAAAACACACAACTAAAAACACACAGTACAGCTGTCTGTAATTCTCTCTCTCTCTCGAACTGTCGTCCCCGGCCGTCTTTATCCCTCGCGCGCCCCATCAGGCTGATTGGGGACCGGGTGTGTCTCGTTCCAGCCCGGCCCCGCCCTCCTCGGCTCTACAGGGTCATTATAGAAATGTATTATATTTTTGCTACTAGTAACTTTGAATGTTGCTATTAGTAGCTTTTCTGCATTTACAGTAGCTCTTAGTGCGATATTAATAAACCATCTCTTTTAAAGGTGATATGCGTATTTTTTATTTTATTTTTAAATAATTTCTCCTATGCCATCTTTATTTGCAGTTTGGTTACTATCAGAACAATAGCTACAGCATTGGACTGTCTGTTTGGTTGACCAATGGAAGACAGGGGTGTGTTTATTGGTCGATTATATCAGGAAATATCTGTCATTGGTGTGCAGAGACTCTCGCCTGTCATTAAACTGCACCACTGTCAGTCCACATGGACTTAATCTACCTTGGCTATGAATGTGCATTTATCAAGGGTCTAAATTGGAAGCAGTTGTTTTTATTCCTGTATCCCCTTACCAAATCATGTTTTAGATAAAAGAAATGGGCTTTTGGCTTCATACATAAAAACACATGTCGAACAAAAGCATATGGCCTTTGCAGGGCATCTGAGAAATGGAAGAGAATTATGTTTGTTTCTCCAAAGTAAGCCTTTTTCACAGGAAAGAGGGTATCTTTTTTTGTTGTATACTTCATGGTGCACTCTGTTTTTTCTAATTAAAAAAAAGTTTTACACCTAAAGGAATGAAAAGTACTTTAGAAAAATAAGCTTAAGGTCTTGCTTACTCACACGAGATACAGTCATATCAGTAGACTAATAAAAGCTGTTCTATTTTACATGGAGCTTGGCTAACTTATCATGTTGAGATCACATGACCAGCTGAATTCTCCTTATTTTATCTCACTTTTGCACGCAAAATAACTTAATCATGGCTGATTGCGAATAGTGTATTTCAACAATGGTATCGGGAACCAAAATTTACTCTGTGTCCGAAATCGCGTTCTATCACAGCATAGTATGTACTGCATTTGATGAAGGACGCACTTCTCGGCCAGTAAAACGGGACGTTCTAGGTATGCATGTGAGTAGTATAAATAGATTCTGGACATACTTCATCCAGGGACATGGGTATTGACCCGTGACCCAAATATATGATGTATTAACAACAATCACAAAAATAATCTACTCTGGTTTTGTTAAACAAGCACCATTTAAAGGAATAGTACACCCAAAAATGAAAATTCTCTCATAATTAACCCTCATGCCATCCCAGATGTGTATGACTTTCTTTCTTCTGCAGAAATCAAACAGAGATATTTAGAAGAATATCTCAGCTCTGTAGGTCCATATAATGCAAATTAATGTTGACCAAAAGGCAGCATAAAAGTATTCCATAAGACTCCAGTGGTTAAATCCATACACAGAAGTAATATGATAGGTGTGGGTGAGAAACAGATCAATATTTAAGGCTCTTTCCACTTTCACATTCTTCTTCATTTTGTTTTCATCTACTGGGCAGGGAGTGTTTTAAAGCTTTAAAATGGAATCATATATCCCTATTTTATAATTTGATTTATATGTTTGAAGTTAAATATAAAAAATATATATTTTTAAGGTTATAAAACATGCATACGCTTTAAGAAATAAGACAATTTGTTTTACAATTAATCGTGAAAGCCCTAAAAGAGACAATTAATAGTCATAATCACAATTATTTGTTTGACAATTAATCGTCAGCCAAATTTCACAATTGTGACTGCTCTAGTCATCCGGGTATTTCTTGCTTACTATTTTTAATACTGAGGATTCGGACATACTACTCCATTGGCTTGCTGTTTTTGGCATAATATATAATAGGAAAGTGAGGATATGAGGACACAGCGTGAGGCTTTTTTGCATGATGCTGCATCCACGCCACTAGGTGTCAGTATAAGTCCAAGACAGCTGCCATATCAGCCAGTGCAACATCAATTACCAGTACACCTTTAAAAATAGAAAATTATTGCTTGTGACACTCAACATTTTAATTGTATTCTATTTATTTCACATGTGCTTTTGTTATAGGCTGAGATGGACACTGTGGAGAAGCTTGCTCATCTAGTTCCATGTGAACATGAAGATCTGCTGAACGTCACTCTGCGACTCCTCCATAACCTCTCCTTCGACACAGGCCTGCGTACCAAAATGGTGCACGTGGGTCTGCTCCCCAAACTCACTGCTCTGCTGGGTAACTCTTTTACCTTCATAATACTGTTGCTTATTTGACAGCTCAAGAGATCAGACCATCATTCTACTGTAATTGAATTACACTGTAGTTTGGAGAACCTTGTAATCCAAACCCAGATTTGTTACATTCTTGAAGTGATAGATTAAGAATAAATGTGGTCATATCATTTTTCACTTTTCCATTTGAAATGAATTTCTTGTTGGTCCAACAAAAATGAAAGAAAACTTGATGAGCGAGGTTTATTTAAAATGTCATTTTTTTTGTTAAAGTTGGCTTTCAATGTGTATACACTCACTAATCTAAAGAGAAACTACAGTATTTAAGGTTGCATGCAAGGGTTTGAAATCCCTATGGTTGGAAAATCTGTAATGAATATACAGTATAACAAGTTTGGGCAGATATCTGACTGCCTGGCTTCCTGAATCAAGTAAAGCCAAACACATTTACTCAATGATTTTGAGTTAAGCTACGCATGTCATAGGAGAATAATTCTTCTTCGTGTCTGTTTTTATTTTTAGTTGTTCAAAATAATCCGACATAGCTCTTCGTGCACCTTTATCAGGCATCAACCACAAAAAGTCTTGGTGATTTGAGGAATACTGCATTGCTTTTTTTCTAACAGATCAAAATAATACAATAGAATGTTGCTCTCTCTATTCTCCATGATTACATACAGTATATGCACATAATTGCTGCATATTTTCTCAATGTGTTCGTTGTTTACGCTACAGTAGTGCGAGGTGAGTTTAAGAGGATTGCCGTAATAAAGCCTGTCCATTTCCGCTTACTCTCACTTAGGTTAGGCTGTAACGCAGGTCAAATGTGTCTGCAGCTACTAATGAGAAGCACATGTCCAGGTCACGGGGGGCAACGCTGAGGGCCGCCTGGGACGGCCCTTGCTTATTAGTGCCACTAAAATATATGCCTCCTCCTGAATCACCAATTAAACAAGCTCTTCCTAGCAAAACTCTTAACACCTTTTCTTTACCTACTCAACTTTCCCTCCTCCTTTTCCTTTTTTATCCTGATATTCCCAGTGGTCACATCTGGTTCTAATAGCCAATGTGATAATGTGTTCTAGGGTGTCTCGAGTCCCGGCTGCCACGGTCGGACTTCTAATGAATGATTATGCAATTGATCTATCTGAGTGTTTCCTATCTCAAGGGGGACTAACACCATTACGAAAGAAGAGGAGGAGGAAGCAAAGTTATTAATGAGAGTGTTTATGTGACTCATTTGGGGAAAAACTTGAGTGTGTGTGTGGTGCGTTTTTTTTGCGTATCTGTAGACTCTCTCCCCAGTAAAATGTGTTTGGATAGTAATCACATACCCCAGATGCTCTTATCTGTAATTTCAGTGATAGATGACTCGCTCTCAACACGAACCAGAATAAATATATTATCTAACTGACCATGACTGATCAATTTAGATAAGTTTTTTTTTGTTTTTTGTTTTTTGTTTTTTGTTTTTTTTGAGGGGGGTGAATTTTTTTTACCCTTTTTCTCCCAATTTGGAATGCCCAGTTCCCAATGCGCTTTTAAGTCCTTGTGGTCGCGTAGTGATTCGCCTCAATCCGGGTGGCGGAGGATGAATCCCAGCTGCCTCTGCGTCTGAGATCGCCAACCCGCGCATCTTATCACGTGGCTTGTTGAGTGCGTTGCCACGGAGACATAGCACATGTGGAGGCTTTACACCATCCACTGCAGCATCCACGCTCAACTCACCACGCGCCCCACCGAGAACGAACCACATTATAGTGACCACGAGGATGTTACCCCATGTGACTCTACCCTCCCTAGCAACCGGGCCAATTTGGTTGCTTAGGAGACCTGGTTGGAGTCATTCAGCACGCCCTGGGATTCGAACTAGCGAACTCCAGGGGTGGTAGCCAGTGTCTTTTACCACTGAGCTACCCAGGCCCCCCCCATTTAGATAACGTTTACACACATTGTGAATGTCTTAGAATGTTTTTTGTCTTCTTTTCTGTAGGTAATGACACACACAAGCATGTAGCGATGCGCATTCTCTACCACATCAGCGTGGATGACAAATCAAAATCCATGTTTGCGTACACTGATTGCATCCCTCAGGTCAGCGACTTTTTCATTCATTCTTGATTACTGAAATGCAAGACATGTAAAGATAAAAAGCCAGTGATTGCCTGTATGTTTGGCTGGAAACCCACAAAAGGGGCTAAAACCTTTGCCTGCCAGGCAAAAATGTTCTGCTGTGAGTATAGAATCTTCTTTGACAAAGTTTGCACAGAATATAGACAGTGGCTGTGGTCAGAATTGAGTACTAGTGTACTGCTCAGTATGTGAAACATTATTAATACATACTGTATTATGCTGTGATAAACATTTCAAACAATAGTAGCCTGTGATTCATTGTTGTCACATGACCTCATTATGTTGCATGTATAATTCAAAAAGTGGCATTTAGTTTACCTCAACTTGGAAATAATAGTTTATTTATTTATTTATTTATTTTGCATTCTTAATCCAATTTTGTGTGAAAACAACTAACTTTTGGCAGTCTAAACAAATAATGAGTAAAAAAGGAGATGTTAAAACCTGTGGCTGATATATACTCATGGTTCATTCGTCACATTGGAAACGGAAGGTCAAGTTGAGCACATTGCATTATGAGATACAGAGGTCTTCCTGGTATTCTGTGCAAATAGGACATTTGCATACTCCAGAGTAGTATGCTATTCTGAACATAGTTATTGTTTTTGTTGCAGTCCTGTGTACCATAAATGAGTAATAAAGAGTATGCACCTAACAGTTTTGTAAAAATTGGCTAATTTAAATGCTGTCTTTCTGTCACATGGTTTAATGAGATAAAAGAGCTTATTTAATAAGAGAGGGGCCTCTGTGGGGTCACCAGCAATTGGCAGGTTTCAATTTCTCTGCAGCAACTTCTGTCCAATCGTTGTCATCTTTAAAATGCTTGTCTACTCTAATTGGGTGAAAATGCCTGCCAGATGCTTGTAAAAAAGACATTCCCCATCCTAAATGTTCAGCCAGTTGCCTGGAGACAGTCAGGGCATGATGTCAGAAAAGCTGTGTGACTCCTTAAGGCGGTATGCAGTGTTGCAATGCTTTTCTTTCTTTATTTATTTACTCACTTGTTTTTGTTTGTTGTTTATTTATTTTTTGTTTGTTTGTCTTTGTTCCTACTTTCTTTCTTTTGTTTGTTCATTTTGTTCATTCTTGCATTCATTCATTTGTTCACTTGTTTTTGTTAGTCTCTTTTCTTTTGTTATGTTGGCTTGACAATAAATCCTTTAGAGGATTCAATCTACTTCCTATCACTCCACCACTCATACTTTCTATCTGTCACTCCATCACTCTCTTTTCTATCTTTCCATCGCTCTCTTTATTCTTTCTTTCACTCCATCACTTTAACACCCTAGCAACTGCATACAACCTAGCAACCATTTAGTGCACCTTAGCAACCAAAACCCATTGACTGCCATTCAAAATGGCTTGGATGGATATCTCCTGATCAGAATGTCCTACAGACATGAGAGTTGGCTTGTTTGAATTGGGTGAGCAATCAGTCTTCATGTATCATCATGGAAACTACTTAGCCACGCCCTTGCAACCATTTAGAGCACCCTAGTAACCAAACCCCATTGACTTCCATTCAAAAAGGTTGAGTGTGATATCTTCAGATCAGAATGTCCTACAGACATGAGAGTTGGCTTGTTTGAATTGGGTGAGCAATCAGTCTTCAAGAATCATCATGGAAACTACTTAGCCACACCCTAGCAACCATTTAGAGCACCCTAGCAACCAAACCCCACTGACTTCCATTTAAAATCGGTTATATGGGTATCTCAGGATCAGAATGTCGTAAGGACTTCATTATTGGCTTGTATGACTCAGAACTGCAAGCAGCCTTCTTGGTATCACACTGGCAACTGCCTAGCAACCACATGGGCTTACCCTAGCAACCCAGTAACAAATCACATATCTCTGCACCAGAGCATTGTAGAGACTTCCGGGTTGACTTATTTCACTCAGGATGGAAAGGAGACTTGATAAGTATCACCCTGGTAACTGCATAGCAACCAGATGGGTTTACCCTAGCAACCAAGGAACAAATCACATATCTCTGCACCAGAACATCGTAGAGACTTCCGGGTTGACTTATTTCACTCAGGATGGCAAGGAGCCATGTTAAGTATCACCTTGGTTACTGCCTATCAACCAGATGGGGTTACCCTAGCAACCAAATAACAAATCACGTATCTCTGCACCAGAACATCATAGAGACTTCCGGGTTGACTTATTTCACTCAGGATGGAAAGGAGGCTTGATAAGTATCACCCTGGTAACTGCCTAGCAACCATATGGGTTACACTAGCAACCAAGTAACAAATCACATATCTCTGCATTAGAACATCGTAGAGACTTCCGGGTTGACTTATTTCACTCAGGATACAAGGAGCCTTGCTAAGTATCACCTTGGTAACTGCCTAGCAACCAGATATGGTTACCCTAGCAACCATGTAACAAATCACATATCTCTGCACCAGAACATCATAGAGATTTCTGGTTTCATTCATTTGACTCAGGGTAGCAAGGAGCCTTTTCAGTATCACCTTGGTAACTGCCTAGCAGCCAAATGGGGTTACCCTAGCAATCAATTTGCCATTAAGAAAAACAGTAGGGTTGCATAGGACTTCTTGCAGCTGGCTGTCTATCTGTATGATGTTCCTTCTGTCTGTCTGACTGTAAGACCTTCAAACTTCCAACTCTTCAAACTATTTTAAACTTTCAGACAAGGCTTTGTCAACCCAACATAAAGTTTGTCTTAACTTTACTATCTAGTTTGTTTTTTGTTCTTTTGTTTTCCTTTCTATCTTTCTTTCTTTTGTTTGTTCATTTGTTTGTTTTGTTCATTCTTGCTTTTGTTCACTTGTTTTCGTTCATCTTTTTTCTTTTGTTTCATTTGTTTTTGTTCGATTGTTTTTGTTACTTTTGTTTGTTTGTTTTGTTCATTACTTTTTTGCTTCTTTTGTTTTTTCTTGTTTTTTGTTTTCATTCACTCTTCTTTTTTCATTCATTTTTTACATTTGTTCATTTTGTTCATTCATTCTTTTTAGTTTGTTTTCATTACTCTTTCTTTATTTCCTTTTTTGTTTTTTGATAGTTTGTTTTTGTTTGCTCCTCTTTCTTTCTTTCACTTATTTGTTCATTTTTTTCTATAATTTCTTTTTTCTCTCTGTTTCTCTTGCTTCTTTCTTTTGTTATGTCTTTCTTTTTTTCCGAATTTTTAAAACCTCACCTGACTCCTCATCAATAGCTAAATTTGGGTCCTCAATTTCTTCTGTCTCTCTGGATCTGGTGTCCTTCCGGTCTGCGCTGGCAGTGAGCCTGGTCCCCTTTTCAAGATGGGGAGGATTTAGATCAAACAGCCTCACTGCTCTGGGTTCTGAACTGGTGAAGAGAGGCCTGGCATTGGACCCATTCCTCTGCCACAAAGGGGTCTAGCTATAATTACTCAAAGCTGTGAGGTGTGTGTGTGAGTGAGTGAGTGAGTGAGTGAGTGAGTGAGTGAAGAAATGCTTGGAGGGGTTATAGAGCTATGAAACCAAGGAGCTCTAGAGACGGTGGTGGGTGGGAGGGAGGGGAGGACACAGGGTTTATTTAACATTGCTGGTAAATAGGAGCAAGCAGGTGCCAGTGAGTCTAGACTGCGTGATTTGGAGGCCTGGAACCAGGTTATGTGATACTCGATATGGGAAAGACCTGATTGCATACTGCTGCCTCTTCACAGGCCTGCCTTGCTCTGTTCGTGCCTTCCTGTTTAACATCCAATCAGCCCATGCCGTGGCCATGCCCAGTGTGGCCCATGGAGCTCCTCTTGTGATCCTCTTTTTGTCTCTTTCTCTTCTCATCTCTCTCTTCACCCACACGTGCTGAATCAGTTTGCAGCTGGCCAGATATCTCTTTAAGATAGCCCCGCCAAGTGCCTCTCATTGGGCCTTTTCAGCCACAGCATTGACCTGATTGAAGTGGACTGTAGGATATTGTCTCAACTCTCTCTGGCTCTTGAATAAAAACACAAATAACAATACCTTTGCCAGCACTGGCAGCATTAATATTTTTCCCTGTCAGTAACAGTCTCTTTCAACATGTATTTCTTTCCTTTGTTTTTCCTCTTATTGCATGATACTCCACACGCAAAATCCTCCTCTCTTTTGAAATATGCTTCAATCAGCTCATTGTAATGTGCTCTGAAGGCACTTCGAGGTCACGCATGCACACTGTTGTGACAGACACTATTTATATAATGTGGCATTACAGTGTTGTCATGTAAGACTGTGGTTCTCAGCTGGCTTTACTCCAGGACTGAAGACCAACACAGCACCCAAATGGACTCTTTTCAAATATCATGGTTTGAAATGCAAAATTAAACAATAGCAGGGTAAACTTGTATAACAGTGAATGGGAGACCACAGCAAATATAATTTTTGTTTACCCATTTGCTCCGACAACAAAAGAAAAAATCTATCATTACACTTTCACAACTTTCCAAAAGAATTAAAAAAAAGAGAGCGATGAATTACAGCAGTCAGAAGAGAGAAAGAGGCCAAATTTTCTGTCACTCCATCAGCAGCTGTATTAGAAAGCTCATTGCAGCAGTGGTAACCCGGTTTTGAAAAACGTACTCCAGGGTAATATAATACAAAGTGTAATGTTATAAATTTACACTAAATAATAAAAAAAAAAATTGCAAATATAAAAAATGTTTGCTAGATTTACGTGGATAAATAAGGCAGAAATGAGTCCTCATAGTCTGTGAAAAGGGTCCATTGTGTAACATACAAAAGTATCAAAAATGTCCTTAAAATAAAAAGTTGAAATGTATTAATATTACCATGAACTGCATATTATCATGACATTTAATTGCTTAACAGCACAAGTGTAATTTTCGGGCCTAACACATGGAACAAACACTGAGACAAATATTGTATTAGTATTAGCCATATTACTAAATGAAAGAATAATTTTACAACAACACCATAAGAAATGGGAAGCATTTTCTTCTCCCTTTTGAAAGTTAAGCATATTTATTTTGCTATCCTAATTATACATCATTATATGTTTAGTTGCATTGTCTACAACGCTATCACAACAGACCTGCAACCCATGTTTGGGTCACGACGCACTAGTTGAGAACCACTGTTATTATGGGTTATTATACACTGTTACACCATGGGTGTTCATTTCCTGTATCGTGTGTGTGCAGCTTATGCAAATGCTGTTCGAACACAACAATGAGAGAATCGACACTGAGCTCATCTCCTTCTGCATCAACCTGGCTGCCAACAAGAGGAATGCTCAGATTATCTGTGAGGGTAAGAGCCTGTGTCTCATTTATCCTGGAATGAAATGCAAGGCATATGTGCTTAGCCGCACTCTCACAATCTCCTGTGTTTACATGTTATAAAACAAACTGTCACACACCATTGAAGTCTAATACTCTTCTATAGTAAATATTACATGAAATCAGTTAAAGATTATGATCAATCTCTGACTGAGCATGCTTGTTTGTAAATGGTTGAATTTGTGTGTTTGCTGTGCAGGTAATGGATTGAAGATGCTGATGAAGAGAGCACTCAAACTGAAGGACCCGTTGCTGATGAAGATGATTAGGAACATATCACAGCATGACGGACACTTGAAACAGCTCTTCATTGTAAATACACAATTTCTACCATTCCAACTTATAGAAACCTGTGTGTTATGTAGCTTGTTAATAACTTGCAGTTATGGTGATTAAGTTATGAGCTTGAGGCCTCATTACATGTTAAATATGTGGTAATGTGGCCTAGTTGTTGAAGATTTGAGCTTGTATCGGAAACTTTATTGGGGTGATCACTATTGCATCCTATAAGCAAGACACTTAAAGGAATATTCCGGGTTCAATACAAGTTAAGCTCAATCGATAGCATTTAGGGCATAATGCTGATTACCACAAAAATTATTTTGATTCGTCTGTCCTTTTCTTTAATAAAAGCAAAAATCAAGGTCACGGTGAGGCACTTACAATGGAAGTGAATGGGGGCCAATTTTTGGTTTAAAGGCAGAAATGAGAAGCTTAATGTTTTATAAACGCATTTACATTCATTCTTCTGATAAAACTCATGTATTATTTGAGCTGTAAAGTTGTTTAAATCATAATTTTTACAATCATTTTTAGGGTTTGTAGGTTTTGTCTTGTGGCTATTGAAATACTGTGTATTTTAATGTTTACAGATTGGGCCCTATTCACTTTCATTGTAAGTGCCTCACTAGAACTCAGATTTGTGCTTTTGTTTTATTTTTTTAAAGGAGGGGCAAATTGAAATGTATTTTTGTGATAATCAACATTATGCCACAAATGCTGTTGATTGAGCTTAACTTGTATTGAACCCGGAATATTCCTTTAATCTAGGATGCTCTAGGGCAGGGGTTCCCAGACTTTTTTGTCAGCCGAACGCCTTTGACCTGAATGATTTACTTGAAGTACCCCTGATATGTTAAGTAATGTAAATCTTTCAATATAATTAATATTACATCTTTGCACTTTATTATTCTTATTATTGTTATATTCTAATGAAATTTTATTACATCTATTTTTCTTATAAAATGTATACACATTATTTCTATCCCAATCAGTGTTTGCAATAAAGTCACAGTAGTTTAAAAATAAATAAATAAATAAATAAATAAAAATAATTTCATTGAAGTAACAAAGCCAGGGCTGTAGCAACTATTATAATCTGGGGTGGGGGTGGGGGGGGGGGGGGGGGCAGTGCTTTACTTCTAGAAATATTTTTATGAAATGAAACAGATTTATATATTTTTTAGGAAATTATACATTAGCCTATATTTTAAGTTTCGGCAGCTGTGAAATAACATATTGGCGGGTGCCTAAATGACACCTTTAAGACCCATCAGAAGCCTACGTCAACCAGTCCGTTCAACAGTGAACAGAACCAGCGCACAAGCGGTAACATTACAGACCAATAAGGTGCAGCCATCAGCTATTGCTTTTCAGGACTACAGGGCAAATAATGTCAGGTTAATGAAGGATACGTTTAAAACATGATTGCGTTGTTAATAATGAAATTAATAACTTTGTATTAAAAAGTGCAATTTTTTTCACCATCAGTCAGTTACATGAGAGGGCGCACTCTTGTTCTCTTTCTTGCTGACATACGCAGCATGAGCAGGAAGAAAGAGAGAGAGAGAGAGTGCACACTCTTATGCAACTGACTGACGGTGAGAAAATGGCACTGAAGCCATAAATACAAGGATGTTTAAAAGGAAAAATGTGGTGCAAATTGATCTGTCACTTGGTAATATGGCTAATATTGATAATGTATTTGGCTCAGTGTTTGATCCATATGTTAGGTTGAAAAATCCCACTTATGCTATTGTTTATGCATTTATAAATTATTAATTTTCCTTTTCAGCATGTCATGTTAATTATTTTTGCATATTGCAGTGCTTAACAGTTGTTTATTTCATGGTAAAACCAGTTGAGATCCAGTGTTCTAAATGACCTAGAGATGTTTGGTGTAACTTTCCCTCCAGGACTTTGTGGGTGACCTGGCAGCTCAGATCAAGCAGGAGGAAGATGAGGAGTTTGTTATTGAGTGCTTGGGTACAATGGCTAACCTCACCATCCCTGACCTGGACTGGGAGCTCCTGCTGAAAGAGTACAACCTGGTGCCCTACCTCAAAGACCACCTCAAACCTGGTAATGCCGACATGTGCACAGTGATGCTTAGATGTACCTGTTTGAGTAGGAGTTTGTTGTAGTCTTTTGCTGTCTTGTGAAGAGAGGCCTGGCATTGGACCCATTCCTCTGCCACAAAGGGGTCTAGCTATAATTGCTCAAAGCTGTGAGGTGTGTGTGTGTGTGAGTGAGTGTGTGTGTGAGTGAGTGAGTGTGTGTGTGAGTGTGTGTGTGTGTGAGTGAGTGTGTGAGTGAGTGTGTGAGTGAGTGTGTGAGTGAGTGTGTGAGTGAGTGTGTGAGTGAGTGAGTGAGTGTGTGAGTGAGTGTGTGTGTGTGAGTGTGTGTGTGAGTGTGAGTGTGAGTGTGAGTGTGTGTGTGTGTGAGTGTGTGTGTGAGTGTGTGTGTGAGTGTGTGAGTGTGTGTGTGTGTGTGAGTGTGTGTGTGTGTGTGAGTGTGTGTGTGTGTGTGTGTGTGTGTGTGTGAGTGTGTGAGTGTGTGTGTGAGTGTGTGAGTGTGTGAGTGAGTGTGTGAGTGTGTGAGTGTGTGAGTGTGTGAGTGTGTGAGTGTGTGAGTGTGTGAGTGAGTGAGTGTGTGAGTGAGTGTGTGAGTGAGTGAGTGAGTGAGTGAGTGTGTGAGTGAGTGTGTGAGTGTGTGAGTGTGTGAGTGTGTGAGTGAGTGAGTGAGTGAGTGAGTGAGTGAGGAAATGCTTGGAGGGGTTATAGAGCTATGAAACCAATGATGTACACTCCACTATATGCTACACTCTATATTGTATACTGAAATGACATGGTTCCTGTAGCTCAACTGGTAGAGCATGGTGCTAGTAACGGAAAGATCAAGGGTTTGATTCCCAAGGAACACACAAACTGATAAAATGTATACTCTGAATGCACTGTAAGTCGCTTTGAATAAAAGTGTCTGTCAAATGCATAAAATATAAATGCTGCATACTGTTTTGTTAAATTAGTATGTCAAACAGGATGCAGTATGCAACAATAAACATTTTAAACTGTATTATATGATATTGTTGGCATATAACCTAAGTATATTGTATGTTTACATTAGTGAGAGGCATCTGTTTATTATCTCAAATTAATATGATAATTTGGCCTATTTGTAATCCAATTTTGTGTAAAAATTTCATAACTTTTATCAGTCCAAACAAATGATGAGTTGCAAAGGAGATGGAGATTGACAATGCCTCTGTTTATTTGTCACACTTGAAATGACAGGTCAAATAGAGCGCATTGCATTGTGGGATATAGCTAGTATTTTACACAGTAGTACATTTTGACAAATGTAATGGGTAATCTGGATATTCCATATACGCATACAAAAAACTTACCTACAGTACACAGAATACCTAATGCACACCAAGAGTAGTATGATAGTATGCCATTTCAAAAACCCTCCATTTCTTCTTTTATATTACTAAAGCTGTTTTGACCTTTTATCTTTGTGTTTAGGCTCAGCAGAGGATGACTTGATCCTGGAGGTGGTGATCATGATTGGCACGGTGTCTATGGACGACTCCTGTGCCGTCATGCTGGCTAAGTCTGGCATCATCCCTGCTCTAATTGAGCTGCTAAATGGTAAATTCGCCACTAATAGTTTCTACCATTACCTACCTACTAGGGCTGGTTATCACCAGCCACCTCACGATACGATACGTATTGCGATACGCATGTTGCAATATATCACGACACATTACAATATCATGATTAGATTTTGATTTTGCTTGTAATTTCAATTAATTTGGGTATATTTCAGTTATAATGTCCATTTTGCTTACATACTGTTTGAAAGAAATTCTCTTTCAGCTAATACTGTTATTCATTATACAGGGGATCTTCTAACTTGTTAAATTATGGACATACAGTAACAATTTTACAAATGTTATTTTGTCATTAGTTTTTCAACATTTTGGTAAAATTTTAGCTTTTTTAAAAATATAGTCCATGTATTACATCAATAAACATGATGTATTGAAATTGCATATATTATATTGGAGATACACAGTATTTTGTAACATGTTTGTTGTTTACATGCCTAATTTGTACTATTTGCAAGTATTTACTTAGATATGTAGAACAAGTGCTAAAATGGTACTGTCTCTTTAAGACCTGTGGCAGGGACAGTAGTGTTTGTTTGGTCGAATGGCTTCTTTACAGCATCTATCCCAGATGTGTGACTTTCTTCTGCTGAAAACAAATGAAGATTTATAGAAAAATATCTCCGCTCTGTAGGTCCACAATGCAAGTGAATGGAGGCCAGAACTTTGAAGGTCCAAAAAGCATATAAATGCAACATAAAAGTAATCCACACAACTCCAGTGGTTAAATCCATGTCTTCAGAAGTGTAATAGGTGTGGGTGAGAAACAAATCAATATTTTAAGTCCTTTTTTAATATAAATCTACACTTTCACTTCCACATTCTTCTTCTTTTGTTTTTTTGGCAATTCACATTCTTTGTGCATATCGCCACCTACTGGGCAGGGAGGAGAATTTATAGTAAAAGAGTAGGTCTTTTTGGACTTTCAGAGTTCTGGTCAACATTCACTTTCATTGTATGGACCTACAGAGCTGAAAAATTCTTCTAAAAATCTTTGTTTGTGTTCAGCAGAAGAAAGTAAGTTGTACACATCTGGGGTGGTATGTGGGTGAGTAAATGATAAGAGAATCCCTTTAAAAGACGTTTTCATATTTTCTGTGCTGATTTTTTTAGATAAGCTGCCAAATTCTGCAGAATGGATTTAAAGATGGTAAAATGTGTTAATAAAGCTGGGAGTACAACACTCATGTTGGTAGCTAGAAGCATTATCACATTAACCAAAATATTTAATAAACAAACATAATATTGGTGTTCGAATTCTGTGGAAATCTTATGTCTTAAACCCAATTCATAAATGATCTCTCTTATGGATTAGTTCTAAACAGAAAAGTCAATTCCAGAGGAAAATATCAGTGACTTTGACTTTTATTTGCTCAAATGGCATTAGCTGCCCCCTGCTTTGCGTGCCTGTAGCCACTCAAGTACCAGATTTCAATTTGGCATGCTTTGTCCTTCATAATGTGTTCGGATGAAATTAGTTTTAAAGAGTTTCTTTAGACTAAACTTATATTAAATTAGAATAAATTGGAATAAATAACAGCCTAGGGTTATGTAGGGCAGGGCGTGCTGGTTCTTCTGTGGATTACATGCTGGAAAATGACAGCGTTTTCAGGAACAGGAAAGCCCCACTCTCATGGCATGCATCAGATTTGCTGGTCCTGCTCAATGTGAGCCCCCATTTCATTAAATGCCTGATGGCGGGGCTCTTCCTTTGCATTGGAAGGGATAAATGATTGAAATAAAATGAGCCAAGGTGGGTGAAATCTAACATAGGGACTGTACCAACATGCACAGCTACCTCTCAGAATGAAAAGGAAACTTCCTAAATTGTAAATTTTTTGTACCCCCCTCTAGACACAGTGGTGATTTTTGCACTAATACCATGTAATACTTTGTAACTTTGATCATGACAGTGAAATAACAAAGTAGAAGCTTGATTCCCTCATTGTAAGCATTATGTCACAGCACCTATCGACAGATGCTTTGGTATTGTTTATTTATATGTATTTTGTCAGCACGCTTATTTGGATACTTGGCCATTGGGAAAGGTGTTGACATGTCCTCTGTGATGTTATTTGTAGCTTGTGCAAAGCTTGTACAGCTCCTTGCTGTAGCAGTATTTAATTTCTAGTCCCACGGAGCAGCTAGCCCCTTTGCTATTATTCTTATGGAGGAATTTCGATCCCGGGGGAAGAGATCAGACTGCACCAGATCAAAATTTAAATAAAGGCTTTTATTAAACTTACGAGGGGGAAGCTACAAACGCACACTTCTCCATAGGAGCTTTCTCTATCATTTCAGAGGAAAAGTTGATACTCTCCCCAAATGGCAGCTTCTCACGAGAGCCTTTATACATAAACATGATCCACTGGAGAATGTCAGCTCACATGAGTAGACACCAATGGATAGGAAATGCCTGCACAGCTGCACTGTGTGCTTGAAGGACTTTGTGTGTTTGTTAGTTTGCCATATCGCATTTCAGTTTAATGTTGTGCAGATATTCTCCTGATAAGGAAATGATTGTGCCTTTATGTAATGGTATGTCCATGAGGAACAAGTATTATTGGTCTAATCCTTCATTTGAAGTGAGATGCTCTTTTCTATCGTTGATTGATAGCTAGGCAAGGTCAAAATAATAGTCTTCATCTGCTTGCTTTGCTCTGTTTCTAGCCCAACAGGAAGATGATGAATTTGTATGTCAGATCATCTATGTCTTCTACCAGATGGTCTTCCACCAGGCCACCAGAGATGTCATCATTAAGGACACTCGTATCCTTGTTACAGTAACCTGTTTTTCCCTGTATAGGCATGTTGTTTTGTGCATATGTTTTGTAAGTGTTCTTTGAGAGTTGTTTGGCCTGTGTTCACTGGTGCATTTAGATTTTGGAGGGCTTCAGTCTTCGCTACTGCAACTATATTTATGAAGAAATGCTCATATTCACATCTAAACTGACAGATAGAGAGAAGAGATAGATAGCTGGAGTAAAGATTAGACCCCCACCCAGACCAATACCAGACTCCCTAAGACGTAGAACAAAACACTGAGTAATGACACCCAGAACCAGACCAAGGCATGTTTACGACGTGGTGTTGACAGGTCTCAAGACCATGACCACTAGATTAAGGCTCCAACTCTGGTAACTTCAGTTTGCTGGTGATGAATATAAAAAAATGGTTACATTTATAAGTATGGCTGTCAATCAAATGAAAAATGTTATTTAAATTAATTACATCATGTGCAGATATTTCATAAAACAGTATTTGCTGGGAAAAGCTCCTAAATGAAGATAATTAAAAGACAAGATAAGTAAATATTTGAAAAGACATTAAAAGAAGTGGCTTTAGAAATCCTAACATTGTTTTATTTCCGTATCATTGAACATAAGCTTATCACTGGCAAACAGTCAACAGAAATCCATTTTGCAATTGAGTTTGTTAACCTGTCTGAGGTAGACTTTGGAGCTGTTTAAACAGGGGTGCTTTTGCATTCTGTCTGCATTATTTTTTAATCATTGGTCTATCTAAAAATGCACTACATGAACTTCTTTGACCAATGTGCCACATCATGCTGTTTTTTCCGTGTCTCGAACCACAAGTGCACAAGAGTTAAAAATAGGGATGCACTGATGTGAACATTTTCTGCAGATACCGATTTTAACAAAAACTGTTGGCCAATACCGATGTTTTGTCACTTATCTTATTTTGTTTTCAGATCACTGTGTTGCTTAGTAATTCTGCTATAAAAAATTTACAAAGAGGTACAAAAGCTATTTTATTGTCCTAACAATAAATAATTTCCTTTGAACATGGATTAAAAGAAATTTAAAGAGAGCCACTATGAAAGATAAATACAAGATAAACAGATATGATAACATAATGGTTGATGTGGGGAAAAAAGTTTATTTTGCACTTCTAAAACTATTTTGCACATTTAGTTTTTTTTGCAATTTGAAGTATTATGATAGAACATTACAAATTCATATTATGCATATTCAACATGCTTTATCTGATTTCATTTATTTTTAGGGCTGGGTATTAATACAGATTTCCCCATTCGATTCAGATTCACAAGCTCCAGATTTGATTCCAATTTTGATTCTATTCGATATCAGTTCATATGGCTATAATATCCATTTTGCTTACAAATGAAAAAAATTCTCTCTCAGCTAATGCTGTAAATTATGCATGGGACCTTCTAACTAGGTACAATTTTACAAATTATATTTTATTTGTTTTTCATCATTTTAGTCACATTTTAGCTTTTTAAGAATGTACAAATCCATGTATTCCATCAGTATATCCATCACACATTATATGGAACGAGTCAAATCAAACTTTAATTCTCAACATGCAGTGTAAGGATGCTGAACTTCTTCGCAGTTTTACTACTCAATCACTGGTGAGTCTAATTAGAAAATTTACCAGCCTGTGGCTAATCTCTGACATTTGTTGTCGAATAGTGCAAAATTTGGTCTCAAATGCAAGCGATTTACTCTCATTGTAGAGAGTTGCACATATAGGAAAAAATCGATCTTGGGATTTAAGAATCGATTACGTGATCGTTCAAATGAAGATCACGGTGAGTATTGACGCTGACTACCACACCTGGAGTCGCAAGATCGAATCCAGGGCGTGCTGAGTGACTCCAGTCAGGCGTCATAAGCAACCAATTGGCCCGGTTGCTAGGGTGGGTAGAGTCACATGGGGTAACCTCCTCACGGTCGCCATAATGTGGTTTTCGCTCTCGGTGGGGCGCGTGGTGAGTTGTGCGTGGATGCCGAGGAGAATAGCGTGAAGCCTCCACATAAAGGTCTCCGTGGTAACGCGCTCAACAAGCTATGTGTTAAGATGCGTGGATTGATGGTCTCAGACGCGGAGGCAACTGAGATTCATCCTCTGCCACCTGGATTGAGGCGAGCCACCATGAGGACCTAGAGGACATTGGGAATTGGGCATTCCAAATTGGGGAGAAAATTAAATTAAAAAATGAAGATTGCGATGGATCAGGAAAATGTTAATTTTATCTGATTTATTTTAGAAGGTGTTTCTTAATAATACACAGAAAAAAATATTATAAACTTTATACAATGCATTACTTTGTACATATTTATTCATAGATAAACCATTGGTTTTTCATATCAGTATTTTTATGCTTATAACAGATATGCCAATGGTTTTAATTCAAATAAATAATTTGCTAGTAAATATCGGTGGTGGATACATCCCTAGTTAAAAACGTGTTCAGTGTCAACTGCTCATTCGGTGCTGCCTGCTCTGTGTGGTTTGGTGAGGCACATTGCCTGTAGTAACATACAGGCCAAAGGGCATGATAAAATATTCAAATTTTTAATGTATTATTCTTTGTTATAAGAGAAATGTTTAATGTCTTGCACTGGTAAGACATTAAACATTAATGTTTTAACATTAAGGTTTATCTGTTGCTACTTTTAATTTCCACATGTAAATCTTGCACCAAATGAAAGTCAGATATGATGAAACTTTAATAGTAAATGAATTTCAAAATCCTTAACCATATCTCAAAGAGGCTCCAGCCTACCTCATCGACCTGATGCATGACAAAAATGTGGAGATCCGGAAGGTTTGTGACAACACTCTGGATATTATCGCCGTAAGTACTCCGGAATAACCTCACTACACACATGCACCAAATCAGAGTGAGAGGGCTTAGTCTGTATGTGTGTTTTACACTACGCTTACCATGTGTGTTTACCATGGCAATAAAATCTCTGCTGCTTAATGGCCACTCACTGACATAAGATGGCAGTAAATGGTGATGAACTCTGAGAGCCAGGTTTGTTTGGGGAAGTGTTTCATTCACTTTATTAGTCTGCTCGTTAAGCCTTGGCCACATGAAAGGTTGCGTGTGGGATCTGGTTTGTATCTGTGGTGAAAGAGAAAGAGCAGATGGATAGACCTGGCTCAGCAAACTGACATGTTTGAGTTGATTAGGTCTTGACGTTGATATCAAATATGCAGATATACTTTCTCCTGCAATTGCTCGTGAAATTACAATATGGAAATACTGATTTTTCCTGAGTAAATGGATCCATTTGTATTTGAAGTGGGTGACCATTTAAGGATATGGATAGTTGACTTGCTATACTCCATCTAAAGCTATTTTAAACAGCATTTTGCTAATCCTTTTATAATTATTGTGCATTTATGACTTAATAATTGAGAGACTACATGGAATATTTGTACCTTTACAAAATAATTTGAACCACTGCAGTTTCATGTAAATGAGGAAACGTGATTAAAACGGTGATGAACTTGAAACAAATTAGGACCAGTTACAGGACCTGATATATACACTTCCCTTTTGTACATTCATATAATTTTTGAATCAAACTTTGTTGATTAAAAAACTTCTTTGACACGTCATGCATCAACTACCCATGTACCAGATAAGAAAAAATCTGTCGTAACCTGGAGCAGACTTTAAGTTAGTTGGTTCAAGTTTTTGTGCAAGTTTATTCTCTCAGTGGCCCTCTGGGCTTTGCATCAGGGTTCTTGCCCCGGGCTCCCACACAGTTCTGCGCTGCTGTCCACATGATGAATGGACAGAGCAGAGAAAAGAGAAACAGGGCTTATTTACTCAGGTTGTGCCACAGGGGGCCCTGGCTGATTAATCCATATTTTCATTCAGCGGAGCAGGCGGCGACATGATGCCTCAGGACCCTTATACCTTAGGACCGAGAGCTGGCCTTGAGCTCCGAGCTCCAGCAGACCCCTCCTGCACCCTCCTCCATCCATCCTAGAGAAGGTGCATCTCTTATTATGTCTCCGCAGAGATGGCTTAAATAACATACACTATCAGTCAAAATTTTTCTTTTTTTAATCATTCTATAAATGACTATTTTCCACATTTTAGAATGATTGAAGTCATCAAAACATTAAAATAAATGGGGTAGTGAGTGACCCAGCAATGTCCAACAAATCAAAACTTATATTTACAAAAAAAAAAAAAAAAAAAAAAAAATCATATATTTGAGATTCTTCAAAGTACTCACCTGTTGTCTAGATTAGAGCTCTACAAACCCTGGGTATTTTCTCAAGCAACTTCATGAGGTGCCACCTGAGATGCTTTTTAAACTGCATTAAAGGAGTTTCCATGTATGGTGGCCACTTTTTGGCTGCTTTCCATCTCTATCTGGTCCAACTATAATAATTTCTTTTTTGAACATTTTCGTTTTGTGAAAATCAACGTGGATAGGGGTGGTCTTCTTTTAAGGATGTCAACGTTGCCTCTTCGAATGCTAGAATCTTTATTGTCAACCGACCAGAGCTTGTCAAATTTATTTTCGCAATTTCGGCACAGAACTGCGCCATGAATTTTCTACAAGATCCCCTGGAGCAACTTGGGGTTAAGTTCATTTCTCAGGGGCTCCTTGCGGGTATCGAACCACCAACCTTTTGATTACCAACTTTTAGCCTTACGGAGAATCAACATGAGCTGCTACATGTAGGACAAAGAAGAAGCAGGTTAAAGAAGAAGCAGAAGAAACAAATGAAGAGAAAAACAGACAGAATGACAGACTTGAAAGGCTTTGCAAATGGATCCAATAACAGTAAATCAACTCATTTTCCAATTCACCAATAGTGCAGGCTGGGCAGAAGGCATACGGCTGTGGGCAACATGTGTGTTGTGTGTGGCACTCCACCCAGCCTGTGGGCTCCGCACCTTTAATCACTGACTTCACTGGATTAAACCAGAGCTCTGTTTCTGTATGGCACCATCAGCAGCCACAGTCTATGGGGAAAACCCTGCTCAGACAGAAGCCCTCATTGTGGGATGAAATATATTTGATGAGAGGCTGCTGTGGAGGGTCCGGACGGTGTTAGAAGTCTGCTGGAAATTTTTTTGCATGTTAAGGGGCTGCGACTGAAAGATTGCAATGGTAAATGGTAGATTGCCAGGCGTGACGTATATGAGAGCCTCTTACTCAGATATTCATTCACTGCAAATCTCTTGAGGGAAGTGAAGTTGAGTTGCCTCTGAGATGCAGAGTACCAGCACTGTTTTGACAACTTAAAAATGTTTGAATTTGCACAGCTGTGTGGTGTAATTTAGGTTAGAGGGGAGTAACATATCTCAGGCAAATAAATATATACATTACTGGAATCACTGAGACATTTTTATGTTTTTAAACTAAATTGATACTGCTTTTCACCAGTTTGGCAATTAATTGCTCAACATACATTCAAAAATAGTAGTACTATAAATGATTACTGTTTGAATTAACAGTTTTCTCTTTTATATATTTTACATTTCAATTTTAAATGTCTGTGGTGGCAAATCCTCACTTTCAGCAGCCATTACTTTACTCTTCTTCATAGTGTTAGATAATCCTTAAGAAATCATTCTGTGCTAATTTGGTACTCAAGACACCTTTCTTCTTATAAGCACAGTTGAAAATGGTTGTGCTGCATAAAGAAGTGTGGGATTTACAATGCAATGCCTTTTTTAGCTGCTGAAGTATTGAATACACTTGCAAGTCTAATTTTGGTTATAGCCAATAAATAGCCAAAAGAAAAAAAAAAAAAAAAATGTATCAGTCTATTGGTTTTTTGAGAGATTAACCCGTTTTTTTCTTTAAAAAAAAAAATATATATATATATATATATATATATACACACTCACACACACACACACACACACACACTACCGGTCAAAAGTTTTGAAACACTTGACTGAAATGTTTCTCATGATCTTAAAAATCTTTTGATCTGAAGGCGTATGCTTAAGTGTTTGAAATTAGTTTTGTAGACAAAAATATAATTGTGCCACCATATTAATTAATTTCATTATAAAATTAAAATGTAATTTAAAAATTTTTTTTTTTTGAAATTGATGACTTGGACCAAATAATAAAGAAAAGCAGCCAATAAGTGCCCAACATAGTTGGGAACTCCTTCAATACTGTTTAAAAAGTATCCCAGGGTGATACCTCAAGAAGTTGGTTGAGAAAATGTCAAGAGTACATGTCTGCAAATTCTAGGCAAAGGGTGACTACTTTGAAGATGCTAAAATTTAACACAGTTTTGATTTATTTTGGATTTTGTTTAGTCACAACATAATTCCCATAGTTCCATTTATGTTATTCCATAGTTTTAATGACTTTACTGTTATTCTAAAATGTGAAGAAAAAAAATATAATAAAGAATGAGTGTTTCAAAACTTTTGACCGGTAGTGTATATTTATAATATTTATTGTAAGAGTGCTTTGAAATTTGCAATTTTATAATGGGAGTCAATCAGTTGCCTGTTCAAAAATGGGTCTCTGTATTTTCCCACCGGTCACAATTGTGACCACTTACAGTACGTTTACTTGTCCTATGAGCATTATTTATATGAGGCTGAGCAATCTCATTAATACATCAATAATAGACCCTTTAAACATTATATATACAAAATATGGTAGTTGTAAGTGTATCATGGTAGGTTTTATTTGCTTCCTTTTATGGAGACATAAAAGGCCTATTTGACACAGGCATAATCTTTAGAGGAGCACAGTGGAATTAAATGGCTCTGGTCATGAGACTATTTGCAGCACTCATGTAAAATGTTTCGCATGAAATCAAGACGGTCTGCACTGCCATTTACAATTGACAACTCTTTGTAAAATACATTAAAAACTCTCTTTAGACTCTTCAAATTTCAAAGTAAATTTCGTTCACAATTATAACCAGTGGGATTAGGCTAATCCGAGCACTGTCTTGAAAGAAAGGGATCTAACATGGACAGAGAGAGAGAAGTGGAGTGTCTAGTTTGAGAAACAGCCCCCTTACTGGTGCTCAGCTGGCAGCTACATGCCAAACACCAGTTTCATCTGCAACATTCAAGAGAAAACACTGAGATGCTGGCCATTTAGGCAGAGTTGCGAAGAAAAATCTATATATGACACTGACAAAGTGTTTAACCTTGTGCAACCACGCGTACACATGCGTTGACGTTGTATTTTGGCTTTGCTATACGCAAAACATAATTTAAATTTATTTAAACCAACTGATCTCGGTTCAGAAGACTCTGAGCAGTAAAGGGTTAAACTTTTGATTTACGGAGTCATGTGACAAAACAACATGGCACTGATCTCAGCGGAGTTTGTCTTTGGGAGAAACGGCAACAAAACTACATCTGGTAAGAAACCTAATTACGTTTTTACATTTAAAGCTATTTGAGTCAAAAGATTAGACTCTCTAGTTTCATCCGATATGCCATTGTCAAAATTTGTCACGGTGCTAAACACGATGTACACTAATGTGTACTTTAGCATATTTTGTCCATAGAAATCCTACATTTACTATGTATTATCACATTGAGAATCAATGGGTTCACCCAAAAGCTGAAAAATGTTGCTTTCAGAGGCTTTATATGGCGTTAGGATGAAAATAAGGTGCATTTTGAACTGTTCTGAGACCAGTGCAGACAGACAGCACACTGGAAGTTTAGTCATTCACTAAAAAAGGAGCAAGGGAGCATTCTATAACTTTCTATGCAGTTTGTAAGCCCATTCACTCCTAAAATCTGGCCAAAAGTTCAGTTTCAGGCTGCAGATGATGTTTGAACCACTCAAAATGTTTGGCAGACATGGGACAATGGGAATCAGTACATAGATTCAGAATTTATAATGTATAATTTTATTTTTACATGGTTGGCAGTGATTTGATGATGCTGGCAATTACTTTGAATCTGAATTATTTATGCTAATTTCTAATGTAATGTCTGTAACATCACAAAAACATGAATTACCAACACTCCTGGAAACATCATATACAATTTCATTAGAAAAAACTTTCTATAGCTTGGAATTATTTAAAATTTCACAACTTAGTCCCAATGTCCACATATGTTGACATCAATTTTTGGAAAACTATTTGGTCTAGATTTTTTGTTTTGCATGTTTATTAGGTGCTACTTGTTACAAATCAAAAAGGGAAATGAAAAATGCACACAGCAGTCATGCTCGGGTCTCAGGAGGTTAATGCATAAAAGTACATTTTAAAATGGACGGTAAATGATTATAAATGATGAGAAGATTATTCGATTTCTTTAATGAACAGAGAGTTTGAAGAACAGCATTTATTTGAGATAGCAATAGTCATTTGTAACATTCTAAATGTTTTTACTGTAAATTATTTATCAATTTAATGGATCCTTACATGAAATATCAACTAGATTTAAAAATCTGTGGACAAACTTTAGGTCTGAAAGTTTAATTAGTTTAGATAGATAGATACTAGGCATGTAACAATACATAAATTTCATGATACGATGCATAGCCTCAATACGATACGAGCACCCACAAATGTTTCGCTCAAACGTATTCAAGGATTCAACATAATTGTCTTTTAAATCATAAATGCCTCAAAAGTGTCTGATATTGGCAACAAAAAGCAGAGCTCTAAGTAACTTAAACAGCAGCATTGCATTTATTTTGTTTGATTATTGAGAAAAACTAATATGAACTCACAATTTTTATGTTTTTCTTGAGAAAGTAAGTTTGTCTACACTCTAGACATTTATATTTGTATAGCACTTTTCACACTACACATAATTTCAATGCAGCTTTATAGAAAATCATGCCTTTTTTGTTTGAAAGACCCCTGTGAACAAGCTGAAGTGACCACAGCAAGGAAAAACTCCAATGTTATTTAGTGGTAAAAAAATAACTTGAGAGGAACCTGACTTCTGGTTTTATGATAGATGTACATAATCCAATATTATTTAGCGGATTAAGCAAAAATCTATCGGCACACAGAATGTTTTATTTTTTTTTTATTTTGGCCCTCTTCCCTCTGTTTCACTTTGCATATAAACTTTACCGCCGTTATTACCGGCTTATAACATGTGCGCAAGTGTTGTTCTCAAAACTGTTTACATTTTGAAGTCAAAAGCAGATAATTATAAGTCTCATGTAATTGCGGGTTTCTTACATTGTTGGTTGTTTGAATAAGCTGTTATTTGTTAGTTATGACTCATATCTTAAGAGCGTCTTGCTGTGCATATCTCACTCAGAGAGACAGTTCCACAGCTAGATAGACAGACGGACAGATAGATAGACAGACAGACAGACAGACAGACATAGAAAGATAGATAGATAGATAGATATTGGCATGTTACTAAAATGTTTTAGCACTTCGCTAGGCATTGCTAGCATGTTGCTAGCAAGTTTTAACATGTCGCTAGTATGTTGTTGACATGTTTTAGCACTTAGCTAGGCATTGCTAACATGTCTTAGGAAGTTGCTTTACAGCATAAGTCAGAGCAGTCTGAAGGGGTGTGTTGAACTTGGTGGATGTAGTTGAATCCTTTAAAGGAGTTATTACAGGAAAACGTTTTCATACTTGAATGGGTTTCAATGGGAATTTGGGAAATCTGTAAATCCGATCAGTTAGAAAAGATATAGCACATTATTCCAGATCAGTTTGAAGGTCTGTGCAAAGTTTGGTGCATGTAACTTGAAAGCTCTAGGAGGAGTTAGAGTTACAAATTTAGTCTCAGAAGAAGAAGTTTAAATAGTAGATCAGTAGTTTGGCTTTTCAAGCCAAACTAATAATAATAAATGTAAATAGTAGATCAGTAGATTGGCTTTTTCAAGCCAACCTAATAAGCATTTCAAAGTGTTTCCAAACTTTTGAATGGTGGTGTGTGTGTGAGTGAGTGAGTGTGTGGGTTTGGGTGGTTTATGAGGACAATTTTTTAGGTTACAAACTGGTAATTACAAGGGTATTATGCTATAAATGTGGTTTATGAGGACATTTCTAGTGTCCCCATAATTCAAATCGCTAAACGATGCTTTTTTGAAAATCAGTTTTTTGTGAGGGTTAGGTTTAGGGGTAGGGTTATGTTTAGGTGATAGAATCTATAGTTCGTACAGTATAAAAATCATTATGTCTATGGAAAGTCCTCATAAGGATAGCCGCACCAACGCGCATGTGCTTGTGCATGTGTGTGTGTGCAGGAATATGATGAAGAGTGGGGGAAGAAGATACAGAGTGAGAAGTTTCGCTGGCATAACTCACAGTGGTTGGAGATGGTGGAGAGCAGACAGATGGAGGAGGCTGAGCCCTACCTGTACGGAGACGATCCAGACACCCTTGAGCAGCCTGATCTCTTCTACAGCACTGGTTAGAAACTGTACCAGATGCATACACAACCACACATACTGTACATGCCAAACACCAAACTCCTCATGGACTAATTTTAGAAGAACATGCCCAAGACCGTGAAAGACAGTGAATGTTTTCCTGTCTGGTAATGCATTTTGATTGACATGCTATACCACAACTTGACAGACATTGAAAGTGAAATCCTTATGTTTATATTGTCAAACTTTTCCATGAGAATTATGATACTGTATTTTGGCTTGATTTTACGTTGAGTTGTTGTCTTCAAAGTCTTGTCATAGTGAGAGGTTGTCAGGAAGATAAATGAGGATAGCCGCTGAGAGGAAGTTGCTCTGCTGAGTCGCTGTCTCATGTATTTGTTTGTTCTATATACTCTGTGTCTACATTGGTCTGTGTGTGACTGCAGATGGTATGATGCCCCCTGAGCCAGGCCTCAGTCCAGACTTCTACAGCCAGTTCCACTCTCAGAATGGAGACTTCAACGCCTGGTGAGTGATCAGCTGTTACCCTCATCAAAATTTGGGTAGGATTCTTCCATTAAATACGTTTCCATATGTGCCATAGTTTCTTGCTGTATTTGCATAATTAATGGCTTAAGATTTTAGTTTTGTAGAGAATTCAACAACAACATACTGTAATTTCTTAATCACCTAAATATTTTTCATATTGCAATCTAGTGTAGTCATAGCTTGACCGCTCTTTCTCAAGCTTCAGTTGTCTACAAGCCAGACCATCCACATTTTTTAAGTCTTAGTTAAAATATATTAAAATTTAAACACATAATGATACATTTATTTTACATGTTTCATTTAGCAGATGCTTTTAGACACATATAAATTAGGATAAACACAAAAACAAGCGATTAATCATAAGGAGCCAATTTACTGTAAGCAGTGCTGAATTACAAAATGTGTAATTAATAGAAAATAAATAGTAAGGGAAAGTGCCTACATAGTTATGAAATAGTTAAAGGGATAGTGTACCCAAAAAATTCTGTCATCAATCACTCACCCTCATGTCGTTTGAAACCCATATGCACTAATGGAGAAATCTTGTAGAATATACTGGTCACTCTTTTCTATGCAATTGCAATGAATGGGGACAGGAGATTTCAGGCTTCAAAAAAGGAGCATAAAAGTAGACCGTAAGACTTGTTTACAATATTCCAAGTGACTAATTACACTTTGTTTGAAAAACAGACCAAACTTTAAGTCATTCTATCTATCAGCTGTAAATTCAAGAAACACTGTGACCAGATCTTTGAGTCAGTGAGTTGAAATTGCGACCCGAATAAGTCCATTTCATGAATGACTAATTCCTACTGGTACTGTGAACCGGATCACCCTAGTAATTGAAAATATCTGACTTAAAAGAATGAATTGTTCAAACATCACTACTTCTTTCATGAACTTTTATGAACGCCCCAAGAAGAGCTAGGGCAGATGTCAAGATTTACATCGAATAACGGCTTACATTTTTCCTTTTGTGTTTCATGGAAGAAAGTAAGTCATACAGATTTGGAACAACATGATGGTGAGTAAATGATGACCGAATTTGAATTAGTGGTCCACCGGTATATTGGCCATTTGATATTTTTTAATTATTGGCATCAGGCGATACATTTTCCCACCTGGCCGATAAGTTTCTTAAGCCGTGACAGTGCAGTGAATTGCCTGTTTGCATGTGAAGGAGCTGCCTGAGACATGAAAATAACCAATCACAGTTTATTTTATTGTTATGTGCCATCATGTTACCACAATAAAAGACCCTTGTGCAACACAGTCTCTTTAAAATGGACCCGCATATCAGAGCCCCGACCGACGCGTATGAGCACATGATGTTTAAAGTGCATGGGTGTTTCATTCTCTCTCTCTCTCTCTCCTCTCAACAATTCCCTGTAACTGTTAACTGTCTTATCTAATGATAAAAAGGCAAATATCAATTAAACTTCTATCATATGTTGTCTGCAAAAAAGTGGACATTCTCGTTTAACCCTTAAACGCATACCTCAGGTCTTTAGAGACCCGGGACCTCATTCCACCCCCTATACTTCAACCATTTTTTGGAGTTGTGCCCACACCTCTTTAGTATTCCTCAATCTATCTCTTATAAATAGTGACACACAAAAAAATACCAAAATTGCAACAAAAGGACCAAAAGTGTATAGGGTCTCTAGAGACCCGAGGTATGTAAGAGTGTCAGGGTTTTTTTTCTTCTCTTTTTTCATAAATTTAATTTTTATAAGCTTATCTATTTAAGTTTACTATCACAGGGTATCTATTCCATTGTGTATTACAAGAGAAATTAGTACAATATTCATACAAATAAATACTATATCACATTGACTTTCTGTGCAACAATGAACTATCAACAATGGTGAATTATCAGTATTATGTTATTTCTTAATCAACGTGGCACTGATGTTTCAGTGATTGATTTGATTTACATTTGACATTGCTATTTGACGAAGAAACAACATCGAAGTAAATTTATAGCAAGTACAATACATGAAAAGTGTGATATGACTATTGTCATATGGGTTGCACATACATTATACATGTGTAGATAATTTTTTATGTGTAGCTCAATACTGTATGTGTTTGACAGCCAGTTGCATCTCATGAAATTTTAGTGTGAAAATAATGAATCCTGTTCTTGATTTGTCCTGATTTGTTGCATTATCTCTTTAATTTATGAAAAATAAAACAAAAATATATTTTATTTTATTGTTTTCTAATTGTCTTGAAAATATTTTTACAATTTTACACTATCTGGGCATTTTTTACATCCATTTTTGATAGATATAAGTGCCTATAAGATAATATATAAGAGTGTTTGGGAAAATTACCATGCATTTAAGGGTTAAACAGATTTAATTTACAAAACTCATTATCTTTCTTTCTGTGGAGAGCTCATATATATTTCTCTTATGCATGTTTTATATTAGCCTGGATCAAAACTGTGTCCCTCTGACTCACATGAGAAAATACGAAAATGCTAATGCACACTTACCGTCCGTGGTTGCTGGACTACTGTGTGCACTGTTATTTCCTTTTTCCTGATGTATTACAATTGCTTTATGTGAAAAAAAATTACTAAAATGGGAAGATTAAAATGGGAGAAACATCTATCTAGCATTTTAAAACACATAAAATCTTATTTAAAAACAATATATATATTTGTACAAGTTGTGTGTGAAAGTTGAAGTAAATATAATGCTAAATAAAATTGATTTCTTTTTTTAGCCAATTTATGTATTTGTCATTTACTATTATGTTCAATTATGTGATATATCAGTATTATTTCGGCCTGTCAGCCACACTGCTCTCTGGATATCGGTGTTGGCGTCGGCCATTAAAAACCCATAAAGATTGACCCTCTAATTTTAGAGTGCACTATTCAATCAAGTGCTCATACATTTTACATACCTATTCAATCCCAGACATGTTGAATACCTTCAGCTTCTGTGATACCTGTATTCTCATCCTAGTTTAGGATGTGGTGTCATCAGTCTTTCTGTACAAAACATTTCTTTATCAAGTCAAGTCATTTTTAATTGTGAATCGCCTTTCACAACACACATTGTTTCAAAGCAGCTTTACAGAAAATCATGCATTAACAGAAAATGAAACTATAATATCTATAAAGTCTTAGAGACATCATTGTGTAGTTTGATTAAAAACAAATAATTAACTAATAATTGTATTTAGGAAAGGAACACAGAACTCCATAAGATGTTGGTTAATGAAGAAAAATAACCTTGGGAGAAATCAAGCTCACTGTGGGGGCCAGTTCCCCTCAAGCTAAACAACATGAATATAATGGCAATATTAGTTATTTATGTGCAGTGCAAGTCATTAGTAAACTAAGTAAGTGTTAAGGGTCAGTGTTTAAACAAAGATTTTGTATGAACTGTAAGATAAATAACTAATGACTTTGAAATCCAGCCTGGATTAACTCCAGAAGTTCACATAGATGCATTGTCCTTTGTTAGTTGGCTGATGAAGGCTTTTGTTGGCAATTCATTGAAAGTCTTTGTATTCAATTTTAAGAGTGTAGTCCATCATTAGACAAAGGTGATGCAGGCAGAGATCAATGAGGTGCATCGCAATTCAACTAGCAGGTCATTTCAGTGAGGTCTATCTGAAGTCCAATGTTCAGTCAGTGGCATATGAAGTATCCTATGTCTTATGGTTGGAGTTGGCATCACTTCATCCCCTGAAGTCCATCGTAATAGACTGAAGTGATGTCTGGCTGGCACCTGCTGCATTTAGTCATCATCACTCAGAGACACATAGCAGTGGAGTCCGACACCAAGCAGGAACGGAGGTGGATCTGGCCGGATCTGGTAACCTCTGGATATAAATCCCGAGGTTGAGACAGGGAAACAAATAGAATAATATTGCCATTCAACTTTTTGCAGAGTTGTAGAGCATGATAAATGTTTCTGGTTCCGGCAGACCTAACTAAAGCAGCCTAATTGTGAGTTGAAGAATAAATTAGGTGTATGCCTGGCTAAATAGATGAGTCTTTAGTCTAGACTTAAACTGAGTGAGTGTGTCTGCATCTCGAACAGTGTTAGGGAGACTATTCCATAGTTTAGGTGCCAAATAGGAAAATGATCTACCTCCTTTTGAGGATTTTGATGCTTTAGGAACTATTAACAGGCCATAATTTTACGATTTGTAATGAATGTGATGGAATATAGCCTGGTAGAAGGTCACTTAAGTACTGCGGAGCTAGACCATTCAAAGCTTTGTACGTAGTTAGCAGAGTTTTAAAATTAATATGAAATTTAACAGGTAGCCAATGTAACGATGATAAAATGGGGCTAATATGATCATAATTCTTGGTTCTATTCAGCACTCTGGCTGCTGCATTTTGAACCAATTGAAGTTTATTTATTGAACTTCCTGGACATCCTCCCAGTAATACATTACAAGAATCTTGTCTTGAGGTCATGAACACATGAATTACTTTTTCGGCATCAACAACAGAAACGTGTCGTAACTTAGCAATATTTCTGAGCTGGAAGAATGCAGTTCTACAAACATTGGAAATTTGATTTTCAAAGGACAGATTGGTATAAAATATAACACCTAATTTCTTCGCTGTAGAAGACGATGTAACAGTACATCCATCGAGAGTCAAATTATGTTTTAGAGGCTTATTTTTTTAGAGGTTTTTGTCCAGTAATTAGTACCGCTGTTTTGTCGAAATTTAGTAGAAGGAAATTTCTGTTCATTCAATCTTTGATTTCATTGAGACACTGCTAATTTGGAGAATTGTAAATTTTCATCAGGTTTCAAAGAAAAATAAAGTTGGGTATTGTCGGCATAACAGTGGAAACTTATTCCACGATTCCTGATAATATCTCCCAGGGGAAGCATATATAAGGAGAAAGGCAGAGGCCCTAAAACTGATCTCTGTGGCACTCCATACTTTTGATTGATTTGATAATTCCTCATGTAAAGAAAAAAAAGAAAGAAAATGGGTGTGCGCAGTAATATACACGCAGTTGAAACAGTAGAAAAGCTGGGGGGGGGAAGCACGTGGTAAAATGGCAAAGGATAAAACGATGAGCGTAGAGGAAATGGCCTGTGCAAGTTTTTGAATCAGTTGGTGCATATGGGCACATAGAAGTATTGCGTGAGCAAAGCTGTTCAAATAAGTAACAGGCAATATTACACTGTCTCTTCTCTGTCTGAGGTTCTCTGACTCCCTGTCAGTGGCACTCTTTTTGGCCCAAAAATAAACATACCTTTCAAGTCCCACACAGCCAAATATATTGTTCACATTCCACTGCAAACTCACACACACACACACACACACACACACATACACTGCTGTTCAAAAGTTTGGGGTCACTTGACTGGTGTTTCTCATGATCTTAAAAACCTTTTGATTTGAAGGCGTATTCTTAAATGTTTCAAATGAGTTTTGTAGACAAAAATATAATTGTGCCATTAAATGGATGACTTTGACCGAATAATAAAGAAAAGCAGCCAATAAGTGCCCAACATAGATGGGAACTCCTTCAATACTGTTTAAAAAGCATCCCAGGGTGATACCTCAAGAAGTTGGTTGAGAAAATGCCTAGAGTAAATTTCTGCAAATTCTATGCAAAGGGTGGCTACTTTGAAGATGCTAAAATATAACATAGTTTTGATTTATTTTGGATTTTTATAGTCACAACATAATTCCCAGTTCCATTTCTGTTATTACATACTTTAGATGATAAAGAATAAGTAAGTGACCCTAAACTTTTGACCGGTAGTGTACGTACAGATGAAATAACATTTCACTCCTCCATCCACTTCAGTCTTCATCTTCATCGGCTCGCTCAAGCTCCCAGCTGCCAAAGAGGCGATCCTTGAGGAAATGGATCTGCCGCTTTTGTTTGATACTCAGCTCTGATAAAGCGTGCTTAAACTTGTAGTCTAAACTTGCCCTGATAATGCATACCTGATGAGATAGCTTTCATTGGCCTTGTTTATTATGAGCTGTATACTTTGTACAGAGAATGCATTGCTCGTCAGCCTATTTGTTTTGGCTGGGTGGGGATTTGGACACTTTGCGGTCTGATGGCCAGGCGCTGAGTGCCGCCAGGTTGTCATGTGGGTGAGGATAGGGGGTGGGTGTCCAGATGGATGGGTGAGTTCTCTGGCTGCTCTTTGTAAAATGAGACATTTCAAATATACACTGAGTGATGGGGGGCAACATTAAGGTCCTGGGATGAATGGCTTAATTTGAGTGGGCAGCTCTGAGTGACGGAGGTTACCATAATAATCAAATAGAGTCCCAGTCTTTACTTAAGACTCTTGTGAAGCGATGTGTGTGAATGCTTTTGGAGTGGTTAGGATTTGCGTGCCAACCTAAGACAGGTATTTGATTAACTCGAGTAATCTAGTGTGGTTCCCATGAGTGTTGTTTACATCCATGTAAGTGAGATTGAGAAAGGAAGACAGATGACTCGAAGAGATGTTGAATAGAGCTGAGGAAGTGAGATAAACTGGTGAGAATTTATTTAAGGCCAAAACATAGTATGTAAGTGCATAAACGAAGGTGCAAGCTCGATTTTGTGCGATGTTGTGTGACCGGAATTCATAACGCAAAGCAAGTACGTGTTGCATTCTCAACGTTGCCACAAGGGGCACTATTGCTGACATTAGTCTGATCTGTCCACTTCTATGGTGAGTTTTCTCTTTCAAGAGAATATTGCTGAGCAAGTAAGTTAAAGTCATTGATTTATAGCAACTTGCCTGAATAATAACATCCAGTTTAATGGCACAGACTTTATCGTGCCCTTGAGTACTGAAGTTTGTTACTGCCAAAGTAACACAAGAATGCACGTTAAGTTTGTTCAACCGGGCCACACGCTGACTTAACACTCACTGTGCAGCGCTATTTCAGCGCAGTTAGCGGCTGGTTAAACTGGATTGTGTTTTTTTTTTTTTTTTTCACTGATATACTGCGCGCAACTGAATTCGCCCCTCTGTCTGCAGATGGTCTCCCAACGTCCCAGAGGTAAGTGAGTTCTGTGTGCGTGTCTTTCTATGTGTGCATCCCACATGCATCAGCCACTGACAAATCTGTCTTTATTTAAGCCGTGTGGCGTTGCATGTCCCTAAAACCTAGGGGAGCCTTGAGGAGAATGCAGGAGGAAAACAGGGATGTGGAGATGCAATCAAATGAAGGAAGGAAAAAAGAGGGTGCTGTTGATTTGACACAGCCAAGGTAAAGGGCATGTAACCTGAGAATTGACAGGAACTAGAGATCAAAGCGGGGGACTGGAGAACAACTTGGGGAAAAAGGGAGGAGAAACATCCTTTTTATAAAAGCAGAGAGCGTTTCCTGTGCAAACACACTCTTCTGAGCTATGAAACAATGTCTGGTTTAAAGGGCCTTTTTTACAGGCACCTATGGCCATATCCTCCACATGCCCCCCAGAACGTCAGGGCTGACCTGACTCCCTATGAGCTGTCAATCCCACCCCTTCTCAGCTTTTATTGGCCTGTTTTGCAGCCCCGTGGAGGAAGAGGTGACAGACTGACTCATAATTGGACAGGAATGTGCTCGCTATGGGTCACAGGCAAGGTCAGTCTGCTCTCTAGCACCACGAAATCGAAATAAAATGAAACGAGCCTTAGAATAAATTGGTCAACCGATATGGGTTTTTAATGGCCAGTTCTGATAAAGATATCTAGAAAGTAGGTTTGCTACTCACTATATATATATATATATATATATATATATATATATATATATATATATATAAATAAAATATACACACCGATCATCCACAACATTAAAACCACCTGCCTAATATTGTGTAGGTCCACCTCGTGCCATCAAAATACAAAACAGTGCCAACTTATCTGAGTTACCGTAGACTTTGCCAGCTCGAACCAGTCTGGCCATTCTCTGTTGACATCTCTCATCAACAGGGTATTTCCATCCCCAGAACTGCCGCTCACTGGATGTTTTCACTGGATGAAATACTCAAACAAGCCTGTCTGGCTCAACAATCATGCCACTGTCGAAATCACTGAGATCACATTTTTTCCCCATTCTGATGGTTGATGTGAAGATTAACTGAAGCTGCTGACCAATATCTGCATGATTTTATTCATTACACTGCTGCCACACGATCGGCTGATTAGATATTGCATGAATAATTAGATTTATAGGTGAACCTAATAAAGTGGCCGGTGAGTGCATGTCTTTGACATACATGTTACATGCTGTTGCTTATAAGCCGTGTTTTTGCTTATAACTTCACAAAACATAAACAGAACATAAAATATCACATACCATTACTTAGAGGAGGGGATTCCCATTAAAACAAGCCGACACACAACATAAGCAGATGCATAAATCATTTGATAATCCACACGAAGCATAATGTGCACACAGCACATAATGTGCTATCTGGCCAGAAACACATTAGCTTTCTTCAATCAGATGACTTCATCGAAAATGATGTAGTACATTGTCTAGCATCATGGAACGCAAAACCAATCGTATTATTATTCAAATCGCTGCAACCAGATGAGGAGTTATCCAAATATGGGCAGGGAGGATTGTTCACTCTAATTACATATGGCCACATGCCTGCATGCTTTGGAGAGAGAGCATACCTTTTGTCATTGTTGTATTTGCATGTGTAATTAGTTCTTGCGTACAATTGTTGGAGAGGCTTTTGGACACTTGGAAACGTTTTATGACTCTAGGATTAATCATATTTGTAATACTATAACTTTTGATTGCTATGTCATATCAACACAAAATTATACTCAGTTACTGGTGACATGGTTAGGAACAAAACAAAAGCAGTTTTTTGGAGCTACCTTATTAACACCCTGAGATATTTAATGTCAAATCAGAAAAATAAGAAAAGTAAACTTTTGGCTGAAGATTTTTTGTGATATTTTTTTTATTATTATTTATTTATTTATTTATTTTAAGCAGTTTCTTTGGCTTAGAGTTCATAATTTTGTATCATTAAAACATTATTTAAACATTTCTTTAGAATTATACCAAACAATCGACCCTCTTTGTTTTTGTTTTTTTTGTAGAGTTATAATTTTGGGCATGCCAATGAAACAGGAAATCTTTAAAAACACCTTCAGAGCTTAAAAGGTTAAACTTCAGCAAATACAATTTTATTTCTGTATGTATAGTGCCTAATAATGCATTGGAATGTACACTCAAGTTTATCTTGCCAATAAAGCTTGATATTAATTGAATCTGCCCATTTGATGCTATAATTTAAAAAGTCCACTGGCAAAGGGCAGAAGATTTTTCACAGTGTTTTATTACAGCATGTCCATTGATTTTATGGCACGTATCAATATCATACTTGTATCAAAGATTAATACCTGTAAAAATGTGTCTAATAAATTCTATCTGCGAAAGAAACTTTTTTTTTTTTAGCATATTTTTATTAAAATAAATAAAATAAATCATGACTAACTAATTTCTTGCAAGTCTGGTGATATAGGCAAAATAACATTATTTCCTCTCTTTTTTAAATTATTTTTATTTCTGAAGAATAAACAGGTTTAGAACTGAACAATGCGTGATATGGAGCAAAAATGCAATATGAGATAAATTGTTGGATTATGCGACAGCAATATGCATTGTGATAAACCTCAGGTTAATGTTTCAAATATACATTTCATACATATTGATATACATAGAGAAAACAATGATATCCAAGCAACATGAAGTGACATTCTGTCAAATGTATTTTTCATCATTAAACAAACAGTAGCATTGACACCACATTACATTTTTATGCTTTCCAACTCCCCTTGCATTTAAAAAAAAAAAAAAAAATCTCATTTTGTTTATGTATGTAGTTACATTTCTTTAACAGAAATAATTTATTATCCATTGACGAAGATATCAGTTGATTCAGTCTATCACTAGAATAAATTCACATTACCATTTATTTTCTTATATGGAGATAATGCTGAGTTCATTGTATCATTTTCAGCTGACAGAGAAAGGAGTTGTCCATAATCGATGAAGTGATGATACCAAGTTGAAACAAGAAATGAGAGCACTGATTAGTTGCAGCTATAAATTCTCAGCAATAAAAATGCTTATCTGTTGCTTATGGAGATGATTATCCTGTGTTCTGACAGCTTGTATTTCTTGCTAAAGAACTTACTTAGTGAGCGCACAAGCAAAAAAAGGCCAAGTACAGAGATAAAATATAGGTGTCAGAGTCAAAACAGATGCACAGAACACATATAGGTGGCTAAAAGTCCCCAAAGCATGAATCCCTCTTACCTGCAGCTCAAATTCAGCCTGACAGTTCTGGCAGGCCAATAGGAAAAAGACATATTTTAGACAGGAGAGTGTGTGAGCATTGGGGGTGTTAAGAGGAGCTTGCAGTATTTGATTACTGGAGGTCATACAAGGCTAAGAAATAACACATTGTAATGTGTGCACATAGGGGCAAAGCAAACATCTCATAATTTTAAAGGCCGTAGGTCTGAACGTTGTGTGCTGTAAAGGGAGAGGAAGGCAGAGAGAGCCAACAAGCAATTTGTTTCTTGAACTGCATCACTGTCCTGGATATATCCTCCCTAAACGACTGTAAAAGCATGTCACATCTCTAAGATTGGTTTTAAACAAATTACCCAGTTATTTGGACACTTCATCCTCATTTAGAAATGTATGAATGACATCTCATTAGATCACAAAATATCAAACCAAGTGTCATTTATTTTAAGAAAGATAGCAAAAGTGCACTTTTCAAGCAAACATTTAGGCAAAAAACTATTGAAAAAGAAGAAAAAAAGCACTTGGAAAAGTATGCTTTCTGGTTGTCAAACTTTGATGAACTTGTGTGAACTTGCTGTTCTGATGTTATTCATCTACTAAAAAATATCTTGGGATCAGTTGGATAAAAGTAATACAAAATTGGCTGAGAAAAGAAAAATTAGTTGGCCACTTTGATAGATGTTTTGTTTTCAAATGCAATGAAAATCCTACATTTTCCATACAAGTACTTTTTGGCCCACTGTATGTAAAATACCTGATGGATTGTAAGCAGCCTAAAAATAAGCTTTAATTTTACCCACAGGAAGATCAGTGATGTTGGAATAAGGGTTTTACTAAAATACTAAACTGTACTGATGGGTTAAAGCTATTTGTACTGTGCTGAAATGGTTAATGCATGCCAGTATAGTGTTCTGATTGACAATAATACAATCAAGAGAAATGCTGTTGTAAGGTTGTGAGATTGTTTAGCTCAAGCTAATATGGTAGAAGCCAGTGCATCTAAAAGTGAATACTGTTCAGTATGCATTGGTAAACTAATGGAGGCTTATTTTGGAGGTATGGCTTACATTGGCAGGCAGAGCTTATTGCTTGAAGTCTTGGTATTTGGCAGTGATACATATGAAAATATGTGCCCCATACTGTTTGTGTTTAGAAGGCAGCAAAAATATGTTGGACAGGTAAATATTAAAAGCAAGCTTGTAAGCTTTAAGTCTTTATTTTTACTTGTATAATGGTTTTATTTGGAATGTATGATGAGTTTGTCTTGGTGGGGTCTTGTTGCTTATTTCTTATTGTATTCTCTGCCTTTCAGACACCTTAAAGGACAATTCCAGGTTCAATACAAGTTAAGCTCAATCGACACCATTTGTGGCATAATGTTGATTACCACAAAAACAATTTTTACTCATCCCTCCTTTTTAAAAAACAAAACAAAAAAAATCAAACATCTGGGTTATAGTAAGACACTTATAATGTAAGTGAATGGGGCCCATTTTTGAAGGCTTTAAAGACTATAATTTTATAAAAGCACTTACATTAATTATTCTGTTAAAACTTGTTTATTATTTTAGCTGTAATTTTTACAGTCACTTAGGGTTTCAGGGTTCACAGTGTTACGTCATTATTGTAAAATTGTCTATAACTTTACACAGAAAAGGTTAGAAAGTGATTTTATAACACGCATATTGTTTACGTCTTGTTTTATGCTTTTATAATGGTATTTTAACATTTACGGATTGGCCCTGTTCACTTCCATTTTAAGTGCCTCACTGTAACCCAAATTTTTGCTTTTGTTTTAAGAAAAGGAGGGAAGAGTCAAAAATATTTTTTGTGTTGATTGTAAAATATTCAAATGCTGTTGATTGAGCTTAACTTGTATTGAAGCCGGAATATTCCTTTAACTTAGTCGTAGAGTCGTTACCAATCGTTATTGTTGTCAGTGTGCTCAAACTGATCAAAATCTTATAGTGTGTTTAGAATACAGAATCTAAGTCAGACAAAATTATCTTTCTGCATGCACTAGTTGTTACCCTCTGTTTTAAAGATATGTATGGGAGAAGGCCATCTAGTGACTCTCATAGGTAACATGACCATCAGTGTTTATACTTACATGATTAAAATCTCTTTCCTCAGCAATGGAGCTGATGGACGTCCTGCCACTGCTTACGGTTTTCGTCCAGACGAGCCATTCTTCCACGGGTATGGATCGACCAGATAGAACCACTGCGCTAATCAAATCTCCAAGTCACTACAAGTGAATTTTTATCTTCTAGAATGGGAAACAAACATAAGCTCTCCATGCCTGTCTTGTCAACAAGATTTGAGCCCACCCCTGGATTTAGAGGCAGATTTAATGGAGAGTCCTCACATAAAATGCTTGGTAATGCTTCGTAATAACTTCATTAACAAACATTATATAAAACTTAGCATAGCAGTACTTCACGTAGATTCAAATATGAATGTACTTTGTCCCCGAAAAGTATTTAGACACTTTTGGACACTAATTTAGACTTTACAATGTAAAATGTAATTGAATTAGATGACAAAATACAATTTCAAACCAAGTGGCATTTGCAAACAAATGACTTTTCATTTTTGCAGTTAGTTTTAATCAATCGGATCTAAGGTTATTTTTTTATTTTTTATTGAATATACAAACTCAGTTCCCGAAATGCAAAATCATGACATTTTTAACTATTTGATTGTACATTAAATAATAGTCATTAGTATTATATACTGTAAAAATGCTTATTCATTTTATTAATGGAAGTTATTATAAAGTGTTACCACAAGCTTTGTGATTTAGGGGTTGCAATGGGGTTTAGAACAGCACTCAGTAGATTTGTGCTGCATGTTCCAGAGTTGCCACAAATGAAAGAAGGGGTTCTAATGATTGAACACAAAACTTTATAGGTGGTTCTATTTTAATTTCAGAATAGTCTTAATTTATTTACAAAAATTGTTTAGGTTCACTTTAGTTGTATGTCCTGTATATCCACTTATCTCTTCTCATCTTCATATTCACTACATAAATTCCAAACAGATTTGCCATAATCAGCCACTAAAATATAATTGATATACCAACTAACATTTATCATATAAGAGATTGTGGGACTATGAACTCTTGAACAGTAACTGAATATCCTTATGTCCAGTTCTCATTAATCAAAGAAGACCGCTTAAATACATAAACTGCTAACTGCTTAAACAGCTTTATAAAATGTAGACTAACTCACTCAATTTATGTAAAAATGTTGCACTACTTGTCATGCATAATTGCAGAAATAGTGTTCCATGCCTAGTGTCTGTCAATTATCATATACAGTAAATGTATTGTCCCTTTGAGATATTTATAAATTAAATTGACTACATAATCGGGAATCCAGGATTCATTGCTGTGAGAATCATTGAGTCTTATATACTTTTTAAGAAATAGGATGCTTAATGCTGCCTGTTAAAATGTTTATGTAATCTATTATACTTTGTTTCTGTATCTTGCTAAATGAGACGTAGCCTAAATGTATTCTTTTTAACAAAAAAATTACTGTAAATTTAAGTTAATTTTATTTATTGAAATGGAACTCAGGATAGCTCTATTTCAGGACACAAATGTGCCTCCTAAGATCTTGGCTTTTGCTGCTACTGATCCTGTGAATCTGACAAATTAATGTGAATTGTCCTTAACTGCAAACAGAAGAAATAAAAAGATGCACTGATGAACTTATTCTGTTTTGTGGAAATTTATTTTACAGATTCCCTCAGTGATAATGAATGACAGGCCAACATATATATACAAAAGTATCTCCATTTCAAAACTGAGTAAAAATTGCTTTATTGTTTCCTTATGATATGATCTTCTGATTCGAAATGTTAACTATAACAAATTGGTTGTCTGCATGGCCAGTACAACACGTTAATAAATAAGTCAGCCCCATAAAAACATTTGGGTATCATCTAAAAATGTAGTTTTTTTTTTTTGTTTTTTTGTTCTTTGTCATTTGATTTCTATTGGCCTCACAATGTTTAAAAAAAAATGTCAACATGAAATTTAAGCATTAAAAAGTAATGATGTTTCAATCTGATTTGCCATCATTTATTTCTCTATGATAAGGTTCAGTGTTAAAAAATAGATTTACATTTACATTTATTCATTAGGCAGATGCTTTTATCCAAAGCGACTTACAAAAGAGGAAAACATAAGTGAATCATCTTAAGGAGACAGTGGTATGCAAAAGTGCCATATTACAAAGTTTCATTAGCATCAGGATAGTATTCAAAACAGATTAAATAGATATATTAATACTTTTTACACAGGCACTTGGTTACTGTGTGAGTCAAAGTATTTAACAAAGAATGTCATGCCAAACTGTGTAATGTCAATAATTTGATTTTTTTAAATAGTAAATGAAATACTGATATAACTTCAAAAACAAATTATACAGAAACACCATAGTCTTTTTTTTTCTTTTTCTTAGCAGAGCTGTATAGCTGTTAAAACATTTCATTCAACATTTTTAAGGCATTAAAATGCAAACATTGTTAGTTTTCAACACAAGGTCTCACTATGTCCTCTACCTCGATTACCTCCATGATGAGATCTTTGATAGCCTTCACGCTGTCAGCGGTATCCTCTGTGTCTTCATTCCCAGCAGCGCAATCCTGCTCTGGTGAATTTGTGCTCCTGTCACGTTGGTTCTCCAGCTCTGATGTTAAAGCAACAGCACTCCCCACTGGAACATCAGGAACAGAGTCGAGAGTAGAAATATCCACATGGCTGGTATCTTTCTCTTCACTTCTATTCTCAACACTAGGGGGCACTACGTCACAGGCTCTGTTATTCACAGTGTTCTCATAGGAAGCAATGGCATCCCCTGGAGTCTCTATGTTTTCATTGATCTTTGGGGTAGAATCAGGTTGGATTTCAGACTGAGGAACTGCATCTTTATTATCCTCATCTGTTGCAGCAATTACACACAGAGGAGCCTCAACAGTCACTGTTTCAGAAGTCTCAGCAAGAGGAACAGGACTACCTGTCTTCAGGACAACTGTTGAGTTAAGATAGACTGCCCGGTCAGAACTGACAGAGGAAGAGGCACTACTGGATGAACATTGACCATCAGACAAAGGTTCCTCTGTAGCTCCATCCTGCACTTCAGAAGAAAGTTTCTCTGGTCCTGATAAAGACGAATCCTCTGTGGATAAGATGGTTTCAGGTCTGGTTGTAAGCGCATCAGATGTGTTTGATCCTGCATTAGTCTCTGAGATTTTAGGATTGGGTGTGGATGTATCAGATGTGACTGTTATGGCATCAGAGGTAGAAGATCCCTTAAGAGCAGGAGATGAAATGTTAGGTATTGTTGGTGGAACGTCTGGTTGACCTGTTTCAGCAATGCTTGATGGTAATGTAGGTTCCAAAGACTCTGGAGAAGACACTGTAATCTTCACCACTGGAATGACTGAAGTATCATGTGTTTGGTGGGTCTCTTCAATGATAGTTTCTCCTAATGTAGAGATGGTCTTCTGCCCAGCCTGTTGAGAGAGAGCCACAGAGGCCAATACTTTTGGTGGGCTGGATGGGGCAGAGAGGGGCGGCGTCCGGTTGTCAGCTAAGCTGCTTTGACTAACACAGTACAGGTCAGTACTGTCAGCAAACAGGTTGTTTTTCTTCAGACTGGCTGCCTCCTTCACCACTAAACCGCAAACAGATGGATGAATATATTAACATTAATCTTCTAAATTCACTCATATGTCACTGAGAAAATGGTAGACTAAAAAATATGCTTCGTATGGTAACATCTAAATTAACTGGTTTTATTTAGGTCAAAAATATCATTTAACATCACTCAATCAACATTAATACATTTGGTTACACCAACAAAACTAATTTTAAGGGTTAGATCAGGTAGAAAGATCTCCTTAAGGTAACAATAGCAGGTTACCTTTTATTCACAGTGCATAACCAGCAACTCTCAATTTCGCAGACAATCATGTAAAACAGCTAATTCAGTTTACCTTTGTTGACTTCATTGTTCAAAATGTTGAGTAATATGTTTTCATAGACATTCTCCACTTGAACAAAATTTGTATAATCAGCAAAGACGAATTGTTCATAATTCTGAAGCTCCTGCAAATAGAGAACATTTTTCAGCCATTAGTTTTTTTTTTTTTTTTTTTTTTTTATAACACATTTCACATAGTGCAAATCACAGGATTTACAGAAAATCATACTGTAATAACTGTAATCAGGATTTTGTAAAGACCAACAACTCCATTTAAAAAAAATTATTTGTCACGTACAGTTGTGCTCAAAAGTTTGCATACCCTGGCAGAAATTGTGAAATTTTGGCATTGATTTTGAAAATATGACTGATCATGCAAAAAAACTGTGTTTTATTTAAGGATAGTGATCATATGAAGCCATTTATCATCATATAGTTGTTTGGCTCCTTTTTAAATCCTAATGATAACAGAAATCACCCAAATGACCCTGATCAAACGTTTACATACCCTTGAATGTTTGGCCTTGTTACAGACACACAACGTGACACACACAGGTTTAAATGGCAATTAAAGTTTAATTTCCCACACCTGTGGCTTTTTAAATTGCAGTTAGTGTCTGTGCATAAATAGTCAATGAGTTTGTTAACTCTCACGTGGATGCACTGAGCAGGCTAGATACTGAGACATGGGGAGCAGAAAAGGACTGTCAAAAGACCTGCATAACAAGGTAATGGAACTTTATAAAGATGAAAAAGGATATAAAAAGATATCCAAACCCTTGAAAATGCCAGTCAGTACTGTTCAATCACTTATTAAGAAGTGGAAAATTTGGGGATCTCTTGATACCAAGCCAAGGTCAGGTAGGCCAAGAAAGATTTCAGCCACAACTGCCAGAAGAATTGTTCAGGATACAAAGAAAAACCCACAGGTGACCTCAGGAGAAATACAGGCTGCTGTGGAAAAAGACAGTGTTGTTGTTTCAAGGAGCACAATATGACGATACTTGAACAAAAATGAGCTGCATGGTCGAGTTGCCAGAAAGAAGCCTTTACTGCACCAATGCCACAAAAAAGCCTGGTTACAATATGCCCGACAACACCTTGATACACCTCACAGCTTCTGGCACACTGTAATTTGGAGTGACGAGACCAAAATAGAGCTTTATGGTCACAACCATAAGCGCTATGTGTGGAGAGGGGTCAACAAGGCCTATAGTGAAAAGAATACCATCCCCACTGTGAAGCATGGTGGTGGCTCACTGATGTTTTGGGGGTGTGTGAGCTCTAAAGGCATGGGGAATCTTGTGAAAATTGATGGCAAGATGAATGCAGCATGTTATCAGAAAATACTGGCAGACAATTTGCATTCTTCTGCACGAAAGTTGCGCATGGGACGCTCTTAGACTTTCCAGCATGACAATGACCCTAAGCACAAGGCCAAGTTGACCCTCCAGTGGTTACAGCAGAAAAAGGTGAAGGTTCTGGAGGGGCCATCACAGTCTCCTGACCTTAATATCATCGAGCCACTCTGGGGAGATCTCAAACGTGCGGTTCATGCAAGACGACCAAAGACTTTGCATGACCTGGAGGTATTTTGCCAAGATGAATGGGCAGCTATACCACCTGCAAGAATTTGGGGCCTCATAGACAACTATTACAAAAGACTGCACGCTGTCATTGATGCTAAAGGGGGCAATACACAGTTTTAAGGGTATGCAGACTTTTGAACAGGGGTCATTTCATTTTTTTCATTGTTGCCATGTTTTGTTTTATGATTGTGCCATTCTGTTATAACCAACAGTTGAATATGAATCCCATAAGAAATAAAAGAAATGTGTTTTGCCTGCTCACTCATGTTTTCTTTAAAAATGGTACATATATTACCAATTCTCCAAGGGTATGCAAACTTTTGAGCACAACTGTAACCTAAAAAGTTTGCTTCATGTGGTAACATCTATATTAACTGGTTTTATGAAGTAAAAAAAAAAAAAAACTTGTGTGACCCAGCATCCTCAGATGAGGACATTACATTTTGGCTTCCCTGTACCCTATACATAATTTAAATTCATTTGAACTGTCTGTCCTTAAATCAGGAGACTCTTGACTTTCATTTAAGTGTTAAATTATCAAAGCCTGATGTTACATGACAAAACAAGATGGCACCAGTTTCAGTGAAATGCTTCTATGAAGTGCATCAGGTAAGAAACCTCATTAAGTTTTTACACTGAAATATGTTTGTGACAAAATAGTAACATCTGTAGTTACATCTGATGTGCCAATTTAAAATTTCAGTGATTTATCATGAGAGAGCACAATGTTAATCACGTTTTCCTCGTACAAGGGCACTGGAAATTTATTTATGAAAAACTCAAGACCTAGTGGGCATGATCACCATTTGGAATCAATGGCTGTGTCCGAAAGCTGGAAAATGCTATACAAGTATAGACATTTTTTGCTTGGTATTAATTCAAAAATCCAAAATATTAACAAGCTGCCCCCATATGAGGACACTGATTTTTAGGCAAACTATTTGCTGTTCTAGGAAAATGCTTTGTATGCTATCAGGTGCTACTAGTTAAAAATCATGAAAGGTAACTTTACACAAATAAGGTTAGTGAGCAGTTTTATCACACTGAAATTTACATGTATAGTGTTTACATCTTGTGGCTACAGTTTTGAAACAGTGTATATTTTAATGTTTATGGACAGGCCCCATTCACTTTCATTGTAAATGCTGTACTGTAAATATGATTTTTGTCAAATGTATTTTTTGTGGTAAAATTATGCCACAAATGCTGTCAATTGAGCTTAACTTGTATTCAACCCAGAACATTCCATTAAGGTAAAATTATTTTACTATAAATTCTCCTCCCTGCCCAGCAGGTGGTGATGTGCACAAATAATGTGAATCGCCAAAAACAAAAGAAGAAGAATGTGAAAGTGGAGATTTTTTGTAAAAAGGACTTAAATATTGATCTGTTTCTCATCCACGCCTATAATATCGCTTCTGAAGAGAAGTATTTAACCACTGGAGTCTTAGGGATTACTTTTATGCTGCTTGTATATGCTTTTTGGACCTTCAAAGTTCTGGCCACCATTCAGTTTCATTGTATGGACCTACAGAGCGGAGCTATTTTTCTAAAATTCTTAAATTGTTTTCAGCAGAATAAAGAAAGTCATACACATATGAGATGGAATCATTAACATATGGAGTAAATGATAAGAGAATTTTATTTTTGTGTGAACTATCCCTTTAAGTGTTGTATTACTGTCTGTAAAAATTCTGAGTGATCCAGGTCAGTGTAGATTGTCTAGTAGAGTTATTCTAGTCAAAGAAACAGAGTTGCCTAGAACAACTCTACAAGACATACATTTTTTCAGAGAATGTTTAAAAACCATCTACTGTACAGTTTTGCAGCCAGGGTCCAGTTTTCTCCTGATGGCAGGCAGAGTGATGTCAACTAGGGCCTCCTGGAATATCTTCTTCCTCACAGTGCTGCTGTCATAGTCAAATTGCTAAATGGAATAAAGAAAGTTACCATAATGCTTTTGTGACATTTATTATTGTATTGTCAAAATTACATACTGCTGTATTGCTTATGTATTCACTTTGTACATGCAGGCAAAGCTGACCTTAAGGACACGTAGCTTGGCTTTCTCCATAACTGAGGCCTGATTATCAGGTTTATCCATTAAGGCAGACTGAAGTAGCATCTTAAAAGTGTACACGGCATTCTCCATCAGCTAAAGCATGCGGAAAAGAAGGAACAAACATGCATGCTACAGTTAATACATATTCCCTTACAACATGTTGATCTGTAGGGGGAACCAATGTTTATGACGGTTTATGAGACAAAACTTAATTTCTGGTGGAGTATACTATGAAACTGCAACATTGTATTTCCAGGGGCAATCACCTGTAAAAACCTTAAGTAATACAGTTCAAAGAATAATATAGCTTAACACTACAAGAGTTGACCATTTATGCAATTAATGTTGAGTCAGACCCTTTCGAGAACTAACCATAGATTCACTTTAGATAAACTGCAGTAACCATGGGAGGCACTTTTTTTAACCATAGCTTGACAGCACTTATGCGCTTGTGACTCGTGATTGCAGCTGTGTCAATAGTCTGAAAATGCCTGTCTTGGTGAGATATTAGAAACTGTTGAAACTTGGTCTAACCAGATGCAGTAAGTTCCAAATATTAGGATATATAACAATGAAAATAATGTGTAATATATACAAATGTGCTCGAGAAATTTGCAAACTTTAAGTCACGAGTGAGAACATTTGCATTTTTGTTAAACTCACGATGCCATGAACATCGCAAACTTTTGCAAATCGCGCAATTTAGCCTATTTACAGCCTGCTATATTCTGAACTACCTTAAAACTCCCGAAGAATTAATAATATGCTTCAAAATTCTCAATTGGACACAATGTGCATCAAACTAAAAAGCCAGAAAGCCGAAAGGGACAAAAACAGTGTCTTTTTTAAATCACGTTTTAGTGTTAAAAGCACGCAACTTCTGATTTTTGAGGATATCTAAAGCTGAGCAGAGTTGGGCAAGTTACTTAAAAATAGTAATCAACTACAAATTACTAATTATTTATCTAAAAGATTGTAATCAGATTACTTTAATAATTATTTAATTGGAAAGTAATCACATTACTAATTACTTTACTTTTAAGTTCCTTCCTAAAACACTTTTCCACTCAACAAATTCAAAATTATGTCTATATTTCTTTATTTACTTCATAAAAAGCACCGCACAGATGTAAGATTAAAATGTATTTTATTTCTATGTTTTATTAAAAGATGGCTTCATACCTGTATGTATCTACAGAAGCCTTGGCTAAGCCCTGAATGTCCAATGACACTAGAACCGCCCTTGCCAGTAACCGTGTTTTTTTTTTTTTTTTTTAGGAATCACAGTTTTAAAAAACATGGTACATGTGCCACAAATTAACTATGGTGTTACTAGAGTAAAAAATTGTTTTTGGCCGAATTATTTTTATTACAATGGTGTTGGTTTTCCTGTATTATTACTATGGATTTACTACAAATATCATGGTTAAAATGTGGTTACTGTAGTAAATCCATGATAAATACTTGTGGTTAATGTGGTTTTCCTATGAACAAATTCCACAGTTGAAAAATGGTTACTGTAGTAAAACCTTGGTACATTTCATAAAGGATAAGCTGTTTCAAAGCATGAAGATAACACCTCTAAAAGCCCTACCAAGTCTAAAAATGCTTAACAAAGAGCTGTGAGTGACAGTCCCACTGAGGCCCACCTGCTGCATTTGACCCTGGGTGCAGTGAACTATTCGTGTTGAGTTGGAGAACTTAAAGCGATTGCGTAGTTCCTGAAGCTGTTCCTTCAAGACGTTCACATGCTGGTAACAGTCCTCCATCCGGTCACGACCCACCTGCTCCAGAGCCTTAGAGTACAAGGGCAGTCATGAGTCATATGAATCATAAGAACTCAAGGGAGCTGAGAGTCTGCATGTTTATGAGTTCAGATGATCGTTATTCCAACATGATCTTATAACATCAGCTCTGTGGTTCAATATTTCCACTCTAAGGAAAAGTTGACCTTATTTGCCTCAAGTGCTTGCCAGGACATCTTGAAATCAGCAGATAAATATTCACTTTAAGGACGTCAGAATAAAGCACTAATATATTGTATATTCTTAGATGTACAGCAATCTCTTACTGTCTGAAATTCCTCTGTGAGTCCCCCCTGAGGGAAATCCTTGCAGAATCGGGTCAGCTCATCCTCCAACAGCAACCTCACGGCCTGGAAACCTGTGCTGACTGGACCCATCAGCTCCTCCAGGATAGAGGCCAGGTATGGGGCCACACTCTCTGAACTGTATTTCATGGCTGGCTCTGATACAAAAGCTTAAAACACAAACATATAGATGGTTAAAAAAGGAACAATACAGCATGAAGATACAGTGCATTTAGAAAGTATTCAGACCCCTTCATTTTTTTCACATTTTGTTATGTTGCAGCCTTATGCTAAAATGCTTTAAATTATTTTTTTTCCACATCAATCTACACTCCATACCCCATAATGGCAAAGCAAAAACCAGATTTTTGATAACTTAAAAAAAAGAAAAAACTGAAATACAGTGGCATGCAAAAGTTTGGGCACCCCTTGTCAAAATTTCTGTTGCTGTGAATAGTTAAGTGAGTAGAAGATGAATTGATCTCCAAAAGGCATAAAGTTAAAGATGAAACATTCTTTTCAACATTTTAAGCAATATTAGTGTATTATTTTTATTTTGTACAATTTTAGAATGAAAAAAGGGAAAGGAGCACCATGCAAAAGTTTGGGCACCCCAAGAGATTTGAGCTCTCAGATCTTAATTAGCTTGTTAGGGCTATGGCTTGTTCACAGTCATCGTTTGGAAAGGCCAGGTGATGCACATTTCAAAGCTTTATACATACTCTGACTCCTCAAATATTGTCCCAACAATCAGCAGCCATGGGCTTCTCTAAGCAGCTGCCTAGCACTCTGAAAATTAAAATAATTGATGCCCACAAAGCAGCAAAAGGCTATAAGAAGATAGCAAAGTGTTTTCAGGTAGCCATCTCCTCAGTTCGTAATGTAATTAAGAAATGGTAGTTAACAGGAATAGTGGAGGTCAAGTTGAGATCTGGAAGACCAAGAAAACTTTCAGAGAGAACTGCTCGTTGGTTTGCTAGAAAGGCAAATCAAAACCCCTGTTTGACTGCAATAGACCTTAAGGAAGATTTAGCAGACTCTGGAATAGTGGTGCACTGTTCTACTGTGCAGCGACACCTGTACAAATATGACCTTCATGGAAGAGTCATGAGAAGAAAACCTTTCCTGTGTCCTCACCACAAATTTCAGCATCAGAAGTTTGCAAATGAACATATAAACAAGCCTGATGCATTTTGGAAACAAGTCCTGCAGACTGATGAAGTTAAAATCTAACTTTTTGGCCACAATGAGCAAAGGTATGTTTGGAGAAAAAAGGGTGCAAAATTTCATGAAAAGAACACCTCTCCAGCTGTTAAGCACAGGGGTGGATCGATCATGCTTTGGGCTTGTGTTCATGCCAGTGGCACAGGGGAACATTTCACTGGTAGAAGGAAGAATGTATTGAATTAAATACCAGCAAATTCTGGAAGCAAACATCACACCATCTGTAAAAAAAGCTGAAGATGAAAAGAGGATTGCTTCTACAACAGGATAATGATCCTAAACACACCTCAAAATCCACAATGGACTACCTCAAGAGTCGCAAGCTGAAGGTTTTGCTATGGCCCTCACAGTCCCCCGACCTAAACATCGAAAATCTGTGGATAGACCTCAAAAGAGCAGTGCATGCAAGACAGCCCAAGAATCTCACAGAACTAGAAGCCTTTTGCAAGGAAGAATGGGTGAAAATCCCCCAAACAAAAACTGAAAGACACTTAGCTGGCTACAAAAAGCTTTTACAATCTGTACTTAGTAATACTTGCCAGGGGGTGTTACTAAATACTGACCATGCAAGGTGCCCAAACTTTTGCTTTGGGCCCTTTTACTTTTTTGCTATTTTGAAACTGTAAAAGATGAATACAAAAAAGTAAAATTGCTTAACATATTAAAGAAATGTGTCATTTTTAACTTTAAGCCTTTTGGAAATTCACAGCAACAGAAATTTTGATCAGGGGTGCCCAAACTTTTGCATGCCACTGTATCACTGTAGCCCTTGTAGCACCGGAATGAGGAACCGGGAGACAGCGTAAAAAAAACGTTCACAACTGGTTTTTTATTTTAGCGTCTCGTTTTTTAGCAATCTCTTCAACACAACAAAAACACACACAGGTCTGAGTCTTTCTTTTCTTCTGAGGCTCTCATCTCCCCTTTATCTGTCTCGAGCCACTCACTGCAACACAGAACAGCTGTTAGAGAAATTACACGCAGGTGTGAGTCCTTACAATTCCCCTTTCCTGACCTCGCTCTCCATTCACAAATCTGCTCTCAATCACGCCCCCGCCTCCACAATCACACTGACATAATTATTCAGACCCTTTGCTATGACACTTGAAATTTAGCTCAAGTTCATCCCATTTCTCTGGATCATCTTTGAGATGTTTCTACATTTTGATTGGAGTCCACCTGTGGCAAATTCAATTGATTGGACATAATCTGGAAAGGTACACACCTGTTTATATCAGGTGTCACAGCTGAAAATGCATATTAGAGCAGAAACCAAGCCATGAGGTCAAAGTAACTGCCTGCAGAGCTCAGAGACAGGATTGTGTCGAGGCACAGATCTGGGGAAGGCTAACAAAAATGTTTTGGCTGCATTAAATATTCCCAAGAGCACAGTGGCCTCCATAATTCATAAATGGAAGAAGTTTGGAACAACCAGGACTCTTTCTAGAGCTGGCTGCCTGGCCAAACTGAGCAATCGGGGAAGAAGGGCCTTGGTAAGAGAGGTGACCAAGAACCCGTTGGTCACTCTGGTTGAGCTCCAGAGATCATGTGTGGAGATGGGAGTAACTTGCAGAAGGACAACCATCACTGCAACACTCCACCAATCTGGGCATTGAGTGGCCAGACGGAAGCCTCTTCTCAGTGCAAGACACATAAAAAAAGCTCCTGAAGGACTCTCAGACTGTGAGAAACAAGATTCTCTAGTCTGATGAAATGAAGACTGAACTGTTTGGCCTCAATTCCAAGCGCCATGTCTGGAGGAAACCAGGCACCGCTCATCACCTGCGCGATATTATCCCAGCGGTGAAGCATGGTGGTGGTAGCATCGTGCTGTGGGGGTGTTTTTCAGTGGCAGGGACTGAGGGACTGGTCAGGGTTGAAGGAAAGCTGAACACATCAAAATACAGAGATATCCTTAATGAAAACCTGGTCCAGAACGCTCAGGACCTCAGACTGTGCTGAAGGTTTACCTTCCAACAGGACAATGACCCTAAGCGTACAGCCAAGACAATGAAAGAGTGGCTTAGGGAAAACTCTGTGAATGTCCTTGAGTGGCCCAGCCAGAGCCCAGACTTGAACCCAATCGAACATCTCTGGAGAGACCTGAAAATGGCTGTCCACCGACAGTCCCCATCCAACCTGACAGAGTTTGAGAGGATCTGCAGAGAAGAATGGCAGAAAATCCCCAAATCCAGGTGTGCAAAGATTTTCGCATCTTACCCAAAAAGATTTGAGGCTGTAATCGCTGCCAAAGGTGCTTCAACTAAGTACTGAGTTAAGTTTCTTAATACTTATGTCAATGTGATATTTCAGTTTTTTCTTTTTAATAAATTTGAAAGTTATCAAAAATCTGTTTTTTGCTTTGTCATTATGGGGTATGGAGTGTAGATTGATGTAAAAATAAATAATTTAAAGCATTTTAGCATAAGGCTGCACTATAACAAAATGTGAAAAAAATGAAGGGGTCTGAATACTTTCTGAATGTACTGTAGATTTGTTGAACCTTTAAGTACATTTTGTTTGATTTCATGTTTACTAATGTTTAATGGGTTTGTTGGTTCTTAATACATGTCAAATTAATGATTAGAATTATCAAAACATGAAACAGGTAATCCAAAGTATTCAGATTAGGTTACCTAAAAATGTAATCTAAATTATTACATTACTGATTAAAATTTTAATTGTGTAATTTGTAATTAACACCGGATTAACCTCCTGAAACCCAAGCGTGACTGCTGTGTGCATTTTTCATTTCCCTTTTTGATTTGTAACTAGTAGCACCTAATAAACAAAAAGTTTTTCTAGAGCAAACAGTTTTCCTAAAAATTGATGTCCACATATGTGGACAGCGGGACTTAGTTGTGAAATATTAAATAATACCAAGCCTTAGAAAGTCTGATTTTTTTGTAAAATTGTTTATGTTTCCAGGAGTGTTGGTTATTTATGTTTATGAGATGTTACAGACATTATAGCTGATTTTCTGTAAAGCTGTTTGGAACAATGTGTATTGATAAAAGCACAAATAAAAAACTATACAAATAAAAATTATTTGACTTGATTTTATTTTTATGTTACTATGTTTTTTCTACTTTGGGAACAAAATCTCCATGTTCTCTCTTTGCAACGTCAAACAAACAAGTGATAGCCAGTGCTGAAGCATTTTACCAATCAGAAATTAGCATTATTAGTTCTGATACAAGTTTTGGCCAGCATCGTCCAATCACTGCCAACCATGTTAAAATAAAATTATACATTATAAATTCTAAATCAAAGTACTGATTACCATTGTGTCATGTCTGCCAAACATTTTGAGTGGTCCAAACATAATTTGTAGCCTGAAACTGAACTTTTGACCGGAACTTTGGATTGAATGGACTTGGGTTCATAGGAAACCTATAGGATGCTCCCTTGATCCCTATTAAGTGAATGACTTAATCTCTAGTGTGCAGTCTGTCTGCACTGGTCTCAGAACAGTTCGAAATGCACCTTATTTTCATCAAAACTCCATATAAAACCTCTGAAAGGAAAAAGATTTTCTCTGTGTAAAAATGCATAGTTAATATAGGACTTATAATGATAACCTTTTGCTTTGTGTTTAGCAGCGTGGCGTTTTGCAATAAATCACTCAAATTTAAAAATGGCACATTGGATGAAACTAGAGACTCTTTTGACTGAAACAGGTTTCGATGTTAAAACGTAATTAGTTTTCTTACCGGATGTATTTTTGTTGGTGTTTATCAAAAGACAAATACCACTGCGATTGGCGCCATGTTGTTTTGTCACATGATTTTGTAAGTTGAAAGTTTAACCCTTTACTGACAGCCCAGTCTCCTGAACTGAAATCAGTCAGTTTAAATGAAATGAAATTATGCATTGCGTATAGCGAAGCTATAGCATATAGCGAAGTTTGAAGGGATATGTAACAAACTGTTAGAACTGTCCCTGGTCTCCCCTACATAATTCTAAAAACCATATAGAGAATTCACAAGTTTACTTGTTCATATTGTCCTGGAGCACATAAAGGTAAACAGATTTGGTGTGCTGTCCATAACGGAGGGGCTCGAGCACAGGACTGGGCTTGGGCTCTGAGGACTCCCTGGACTATTTGACTAAAGCAGGAAATAAAAAAGACAATTTTGAAATAATAATTGGTATATGGAGATGGCGAGGTGTAGGGATGCTGGACGAATCATCACCGGTGCGAGGGAAGGAGCCACTTATATATCCTTGGGATATGATTGGCAGGCCTAGATAAACAAGCTCCTCCCGAACTTTCATTTGGAACTTCATTTATATATAATATTTCATATAAAACTGAAACACTGTATAGACACATTCTAGTATGTCCATACCTTGCAGTTTCATTTCCAGAAATGTTTGTGAGTTGATGATCTGGTCCATGTCTGAGCGTATGAGCGCCTCCTGCTGTTTGGTGGCATCTCTGCACTCATTTTTCAAACTCTCTAGTCCCTCTCGCAGCTGTTCCTGCACAAGCTCATACGTTGCTTCCACTGTCTAAACACACAGAAAAACAGAAATTCAAAAACATTCACTGCCACCATAAACCCACTTCATGAACACAGAGCTGCCTTTGTCTAGAGGCAAAAAGAGTTGTTGCCTCTTCCAACTGTTACAGGACATGAAGGGAGAATTATGATTCATGGTGTACTTTTAGTGATTTGGATGAAGAAAAACAAACCTCAAAAAAGCTAAAGATAAAACTGATTTGTGTAATTTCCACAACAATAGTTTCACCAAATGGAACTGCAAAAATAACGACTGTTTTTAAACAAGTTTCCACGAATACTCTCCCCATTTTCCATTAATCAGACAGAAGGATAGTTCTGTCTCAAACCTATACCACTGGTTGAGCCAGACTGGTCGGAGCAAAGTTCAAATGCACCATATAACCACAGTGTTTACGCTTTTTTGGCAAATGGCTTACTTGTCTCTGCATGGGAAGCTGCAGTAGTGTAGACTAGGGCATACGCAGGCATATGCCGTATGCCCACCTATCTTTCATAGGATTTTACGTATGCCCACCTAAAATAAGTGATGATATGTATGGCCGCCAGTACAATGAGTAGGCTTTTGACCTGGAACATTTTCAATCTAATAACGTGATGCAGCAGCACCGTTGAGTTGATTTATTATTATTATTATTATTATTATTATTTTATAAAGTGTACAGTGATTCTCTCTAAACGTGCATGGATGGACCAGCGGGAGGCAGGAGCGCACTGATGGCACTGGCAAGACAGACAGTCTGACTAATCTGATCCACAAATCAGAACATTCATTTCAGACACGATTTGGAAATTTGCTAACCAATCATATTTTCCATTTCAGTAAGGTGCGGGACATTTACATTTCCAGCCTCTAATGCTGATATCTCTCTCTCTCTCTCTCTCTCTCTCTCTCTCTCTCTCTCTCTCTCTCTCTCTCTCTCTCTCTCTCTCTCTCTCTCTCTCTCATATATATATATATATATATATATATATATATATATAGATAGATAGATAGATAGATAGATAGATAGATGATATACAACAGCTAGTTCCGGTCCTCGAATCTGATTGGACGAGAGACGTTCCATGAGTACTGATGGTCTCCCCATCAGCACTCGGATGCTTCACTGTGTGTTTCACTCCGCTTGTGTTCGTGCTGTTCTAAACTAAAGTGTAAGAGCAGTGCAGATGTGTTAAGAGCTATACTATGTGTCTCTTTACATTTAATTTTGTGATATTACATATTTTAGCCTGGCGGCAAAAGACAGTTGGTGACGTGAAGTCAGCGTCAGTCAGTGTTTTCATTCATCAGCACTATGTGATTGCTCATAGTACTACTACACTACTAAAGCTAGGAAATAGCTTTAAACGGCTTTAAACTTACAAATTCAGCATTAAGGCTCATCACAGCTGAGAGACACAACAGACTGATTAATTACACAAACTCAAGGCGCTTACCTCTTACCGTTATCTTAGTTTCCACATTGGAGAGGACATACTGTTCAAAATGACGAAGGAGATTGCGGTTTCTATAGTGAATGACTTTTGCACACCAGCTACTGTGAAATAGGGAGGAATACCCCCGCTTGAACGGCTATTTTTCCACTGAGAAAACAGGATGAATTTCACCAAAATGACATTATCTTCAGAAAGCTGACTAACAGACTACAGCATCATCAACAGGTGATCGCACACGCTCCATATCTCTTTCTCTCACACGCATGCGCACACACGCACACACACACACACACACACACACACACACACACACACACACACACACACACACATCCTTGTTTCTCCAATAACATGTTAGAAACAGCCCAGGCCATGATACTAGTAGTTCTAAAGTGATGTTTTTGAGAGGCTTGGACACATAGTTTTTTTGAACCAGCAACGGCAAATTCTGATCCTTGGTGTAATAAAGTATCACCGTACTCAGTTTTTCCTAATAAAAAAAATTTAAAAAAACACTTGTTCTTTGAACTGTTATTAACTGTATATGTGATTAGCTATGGCACTTGGCCCCTGACCAAATCACAGCAGTGCTGATGTAGGGCCATATCACACTCTTGCTTGTGTGATATTGCTTTTATATATATATATATATATATATATATATATATATATATATATATATATATATATATATATATATATATACACACATTTAAATTGAACTTATGCAATTAAACTTTGTGAAAATACTGCATGTTATTGCACCTGTGCTAGTTTTTGAAGCTCTTTGCAGATACTAGACAATTGTGTCCCGTAACTGCTGTCGGTGGTGCCTTTTTCTCATGGTATCAAATCATTTAAATTTATATTTCTTAGTAGGAAAGCAATTTCACTAAACACAGAAAAGCACATTGAGGTACAGTGTGACGAGGAGGAGGGCATGGCCGGGCCAAGAGGATGCACGCCCGGTGCTGAGTTGCCCAATCAGTGGGAGAGAGAGTTAAAAGGAGGAGTCAGGGACGCCAAAGAGAGAGAGAGAGAGTGAGACGCACACAGCAGTGTTCATGTGTGCGCTATTGTTTATGTCAAGTCTTTGACAATGTTTTATTAAAAGTCTGTTGATTGTTATCCGGTTCCTGCTTCCTCCTTTCCTGAACAAGTAGAGATCTGTTACATACACAAATAAAAAAATAACCATTAATTATTACGTAGGCTATATATGGTAATACTAGATAATGTGTTAACGTGAACATTACTACACTCATATTAGCTATACAGTGCTTAAAAGTTTATTACGTATTATGTGTGTATTAGTTTATTAATTAATTTTCATAGTAGCCTAATCAAAGGAACATTAATAAAACCTATAAATTTAAATACATATTGAACATCAAGTTACCATACAATGGTTCTTAGTTGTTCTATGCACCATGCCAGCAAGCAGGGTTGGGGAGTAATGGAATACATGTAATGGGATTACATATTTAAAACACAAAATATAAGTAACTGTATTCCACTACAGTTACAATTTACATAATTGGTAATTAGAATACAGTTACATTCAAAAAAGTATTTTGATTACTGAAGAGATTACTTTGCATTTTATTGTCATTTGTTTCATTTAATATTTAGTCCTTTCATATGGAAAACATTTATACAGTTGTGCTCAAAAGTTTGCATACCCTGGCAGAAATTGTGAAATTTTGGCATTGATTTTGAAAATATGACTGATCATGCAAAAAACTGTCTTTTATATAAGGATAGTGATCATATGAAGCCATGTACTATCACATAGTTGTTTGTCTCCTTTCTAAATCATAATGATAACAGAAATCACCCAAATGGCCCTGATCAAATGTTTACATACCCTTGAATGTTTGGCCTTGTTACAGACACACAAGGTGACACACACAGGTTTAAATGGCAATTAAATGTTAATTTCCCACACCTGTGGCTTTTAAAATTGCAATTAGTGTCTGTGTATAAATAGTCTATGAGTTCGTTAGCTCTCACGTGGATGCACTGAGCAGGCTAGATACTGAGCCATGGGGAGCAGAAAAGAACTGTCAAAAGACCTGCGTAACAAGGTAATGGAACTTTATAAAGATGAAAAAGGATATAAAAAGATATTCAAAGCAGATATTCAAAGAAAGATATTTCAAAGAAGAATTGTTCGGGATACAAAGAAAAATCCACAGGTAACCTCAGGAGAAATACAGGCTGCTCTGGAAAAAAGATGGCGTGGTTGTTTCAAGGAGCACAATACGACAATATTTGAACAAAAATGAGCTACATGGTCGAGTTGCCAGAAAGAAGCCTTTACTGCACCAGTGCCACAAAAAAGCCCGGTTACAATATGCCTGACAACACCTTGACATGCCTCACAGCTTCTGGCTGGTCACAACCATAAGCACTATGTTTGGAGAGGGGTCAACAAGGCCTATAGTGAAAAGAATACCATCCCCACTGTGAAGCATGGTGGTGGCACACTGATGTTTTGGGGGTGTGTGAGCTCTAAAGGCACAGGGAATCTTGTGAAAATTAATGGCAAGATGAATGCAGCATGTTATCAGAAAATACTGGCAGACAATTTGCATTCTTCTGCATGAAAGCTGTGCATGGGATGCTCTTGGACTTTCCAGCACGACAATGACCCTAAGCACAAGGCCAAGTTGACCCTCCAGTGGTTACAGCACAAAAAGGTGAAGGTTCTGAAGTGGCCATCACAGTCTTCTGACCTTAATATCATCAAGGAGTGGTGGTGGCGTAGTGGAGTAAAGCACTGACCTGCTAAGCAAAAGGTTGTTGGTTCAATTCCCACAGCCACCACCATTGTGTCCTTGAGCAAGGCACTTAACTCCAGGTTGCTCCAGGGGGATTATCCCTGTAATAAGGGCACTGTAAGTTGCTTTGGATAAAAGCATCTGCCAAATGCATAAATGTAAATGTAAGCCACTCTGGGGAGATCTCAAATGTGCAGTTCATGCAAGACAACCAAAGACTTTGCATGACCTGGAGGCATTTTGCCAAGACAAATGGGCAGCTATACCACCTGCAAGAATTTGGGGCCTCATAGACAACTATTACAAAAGACTGCATGCTGTCATTGATGCTATAGGGGGCAATACACAGTATTAAGAACTAAGGGTATGCAGACATTTGAACAGGGGTCATTTCATTTTTTTTCATTGTTGCCATGTTTTGTTTTATGATTGTGCCATTCTGTTATAACCTACAGTTGAATATGAATCCCATAAGAAATAAAAGAAATGTGTTTTGCCTGCTCACTCATGTTTTCTTTAAAAATGGTACATCTATTACCAATTCTCCAAGGGTATGCAAACTTTTGAGCACAACTGTATACATAAATGATGCGATCCAAAGTGCATTTGAACAGCAGTGAAACACTTTCTTATGATGTATTTACATTCATACGAGCAGACAGAGAAGTAAGTTTGAAGTAAGTTTGGAGCAGAAGAAATATAAATAAACTTTGTGTAAATTGTCAGCTTTACGCTAAGCTAAAATGCTATTTCTAGCCATTTTACATGCATATGTTACCAGGCACGATCATATTTTTTTATCAAGAAAATTTACGTTGGATCATAATTTCTTTTTTTCTAGTAAGACCTTTGATATTAGGGCAAAATTGTATTCATGATAATAATTTTTTATTGTTTTCCTGTAAAAATATAAAAATATCCTTAAAACAAGATCAATTTGATTTATCTTGTTTTAGAAACAACACTGCACAAGATATTTAGGTTTTTCAGAGAATGTATTTTTAACATGTGTATTTTGTCTTACTCTACTGGCAGAGTTTTTATAGTCAAAACAAGAGAAAAAATCTACCAGTGCTGGAGAAGTAATCCAAAGTATTTAGAATACGTTACTGACCTTGAGTAATCTAACGGAATACGTTACAAATTACATTTTACAGCATGTATTCTGTAATCTGTAGTGGAATACATTTTAAAATTAACCCTCCCAACCCTGCCAGCAACTTTCCCTGATATACATTTTGTATATCATGTGGGACTTTAATTACAATAGCCAATGTTTTTTTTTATTTTTATGGAAATATATATACACTATCAGTCAAAAGTTTTGAAACACAACTGAAATGTTTCTCATGATCTTAAAAATCTTTTGATCTGAAGGCGTATGCTTAAATGTTTGAAATTAGTTTTGTAGACAAAAATATAATTGTGCCACCATATTAATTTATTTCATTATAAAACTAAAATTAAATTAAAAAAAAAGTTTTTGAAATTGATGACTTGGACCAAATAATAAAGAAAAGCAGCCACTAAGTGCCCAACATAGATGGGAACTCCTTCAATACTGTTTAAGTATCCCAGGGAGATACCTCAAGAAGTTGGTTGAGAAAATGTCAAGAGTACATTTCTGAAAATTTTAGGCAATGGGTGACTACTTTAAAGATGCTAAAATATAACACAGTTTTGATTTATTTTGGATTTTGTTTAGTCACAACATAATTCCCATAGTTCCATTTATGTTATTCCATAGTTTTGATGACTTTACTATTATTCTAAAATGTAAAAAAAAAAGTTATAATAAAGAATGAGTGTGTTTCAAAACTTTTGACCGGTAGTGTATATATTTACACATTTTACTTATGTACTGTATATAAATGTAAATATATGAATTTTAGAGACCAGGTGTATGTATTTTGTTTTTGTTTGTTTTATTAAAGGGGGGGGGGGCTCCATCATAAATTCACAGTATGCCCACCTCTTCAGACACTACTACACCACTGGGAAGCTGGAATAGGAGGATATGAAAAAAATCGAGAAAACAAAAAAAAGACACTTCATCTTTATACAAAATATTGCTTGACTGAGACGTTGTAGAAATCTAAGAATAGATGTGTGGAGCAGGCTAAACTCACTGACCGCAAACCACACCCTCTTCCTCTCTGGCTTCTTTCCCTTTAGTTTGGGCAACAGCTCTGTCTGCAAAGAGGGCAATAACTCCTCCATCACCAAGTAAGCCAGCACCTGCAGAGAGACAGAAGGAGTCACGATTTGATATGGGAAGGTTTGAGTCATAGCAGGAGCTCATGGCAGAATGAAAATTGTAATGACACAGGACTGAGTCACAAACACAAAATATCCACAAGAAGGAAAAGTAAAAGAGCTGAATCGTTGAGTTGTTGTCATAATGTCATAACAATGAATCAGTCTGCAGACATCAAGTATTTACAACAGAGTCGTGGTTATTAAATTCTACTGTATGTGGATACTGAGTTGTAATGAATGAGGTATCTGTCAGGTCATAATGCTTTAAATATGATTTAAAATGTCTTATTACATGGCTCTCTGGAATACTTGATTTTGAATGGCCAATCTGCCATGAAATATTTAAAATAAATATATTTTTTTTTATCAACTACTAAACTGTATAGACAACTGACTGTTGTTTCAGGCAATTCATTTTCTACATAGCTGTGCTAGTTTCATGTCTTTCATGTATCATTTCACTTTCTCTTTCTTGTCACATAATAAAGTAAAATCATTTAAACTCAAATCAATATTCATGTCCATTTAGTATTTTATTTTTATTTTTTATTTTATAAATTTTTTTGTAAGTAGCTGTGCATTAAGCGCTTTACTGTACATCAGGGACCTGATCACCTTGTCAGGGTTTGTTTTCCCTTACATTATTCCCTTACATACAGTATAACAATATACATATCAGCTGATCACAAGCTCTGCTTTGAGTTCCTACATAAACACCTTTTCACCAAATTAGGGTTGAATATATGACCTAACAATAGTCAGAGGAAGGCAGGGGTGTTTCCTTAAGTGGCTACAGGACATCCTGTAAGAGATCCTGCTGTGATCTCAAGATTTTATCTAAACAGGCACTAACAATGGGGACTAACAGGATAACATATCAGTAATTTGTTTTGCTTGCTTGCTAGGGCATGTGTCACTGTTATTTTTGTCTCAGTCACCAATCACTTATATTGCATCTGTTTTCCATACCATGAATGTAAATGGTGACAAAGGCTACATACAGATATGATGTTCCAAGCATCTTGGAGAACTTACTACAGTTCTATATATTTAAGCTTTCTGAATTGCTTCTGTCTCTTCATGTGATGCCAGACTGACTCAATGATGTTGAGATTCGGGCTCTGTGTGGGTCATACCATCTGTTGCAGAACTCATTGTTTTAGTTCTATTCTATTTGCAAAAGGAATGTTTTAAAATCTATTGTCACACTAAAGAAGAAGATATAAATAACTATTTTAAGACAAATGTTTTTGTGAAACATATACAGTACATATATATATATATATATATATATGTATATGTCATGTATATGCATGACAATGCTAAATCATTGACCAACAACTCTGTCCACATATAGCCACAGACTCCACTGGTCTGCTGACCACACAATGACATCTGCCTTATTCACACAGCCTCTAAAAAGGTTCCAGTTAATCTATCTCTGTCTGTCTTCCCCTCTTACAGAGCATGGTGTCAGTGGTCTGGATTAAGGAGAAAATGTACTTGTTTGGATTTGTGGTCGCTTCATCAAGAATGACTCATCTGTGTCATTTAAAAGAAGTCGACGCTGTGTTTCTGGCTCTCTGGTGTTGCACTTGCTTTTGTATGAACTTAAAACATGCTTGTGAGGTATACAGTGACTGATAGAAAAATGGTAAACCAGGAGGCCCACCTGTAATTCAGTGCCCACCAGCATATCCCATGATTCATATAGACCCTTTTCCTGTCTGTAGAAGTGAATGGCCTTCAGGAAAGCCTGCACCTCACAGGTCATACTCTTCAGATAATCTTGAGAGAGACAGAAAGAAATAAAGAAGGAGAGACAATCTCAATCAATTGTTCTACAGATCTTTGGTTGGACTCACTGAAGTGATTGTGTAATACATTTTATTATTTGAGTTTTCTTAGAAAGTTCACTTTTGTGGTTGAAGTGACAGTTGTGACCAACAAAAACCTTATTATATAGAACTGTCTTAAAATTAGCAGGCAGGCTAATAGGCGATCACGTATCATTTAGATGAGAGAACATTGAGATTGCCAATACTACCGATTTCTTTTATTTAACTAAAAAGGAAAACAATTGACAATGAATAAACCATTATGTTTTAAGTCGCAATCCATTTTACTTATGTAATCTGATGTTTTTCTAAGTGTAACAGGATATTCGACAATGTAAATGAAGGATGGGCAGGGGCGTCAGACTGCGGGTAATAATGGACCTGAGTAACAGCTGCCCTCACTGGAGGGGGGCCCACAGAAAGGCTTCATTGATATTCCATCATATAATCATTTGTTATACATTGTAACAGCATGCAAAATAAAAAGGAGCAGAGAAAGAGTGGGAGGCGGAAGACAATTTCTGAGTTTTTTTACAGAAGAAAAGTGAGCCATACCTGTCAACGTAGCTACTTAGGTGAATATTTGTTTGATATTCATGTAAACATAGTCCAAAATTTACACTTTCAAAAATTGCTTTTGGCAAGAAAATAAAACCCAAATATTCACCAGGTGGTTAGTAGCATTATTAACAACTGCATCTTTCCATGCTTTTTTTTTTTTCTTTTCCTTTTCTCCCCAGTTTGGAATGCCCAATTCCCACTACTTACTTGGTCCTCATGGTGGCGCGGTTACTCACTTCAATCCAGGTGGCGGAGGACAAGTCTCAGTTGCCTCCGCTTCTGAGACAGTCAATCCACGCATCTTATCACGCGGCTTGCTATGCATGACACCGCAGAGACTCACAGCACGTGGAGGCTCATGCTATTCTCCGCGATCCACGCACAACTTACCATGCACCCCATTGAGAGCGAGAACCACTTAATCACGACCACAAGGAGGTTACCCCATGTGACTCTACCCTCCCTAGCAACCGGGCCAATTTGGTTGCTTAGGAGACCTGGAGACCTCACTCAGCACAGCCTGGATTCGAACTCGCAACTCCAGGGGTGGTAGTCAATACTCGCTGAGCTACCCAGGCCCCCATTACATGCTTTTCATTAAACAGTGAACAACAATCATAAGCTTGCTTAATAAAGTGACATGCACAATTCAAATCAAACTATCATAATAAAATATAAACATATTTTACTTCAGTGCAAAATTTACCATCAGATGTTTATCCATGATGCATAAATGATATTTTTTTCCAGAACTCCATGAGATACATGTGAAATTTTCCTCACATTAAGCCACCAAAAGAATATGTGTGCAACAAAATCACCTGTCATTGCGTTTAGATGCGTTGACTATTTAAAGAGACAGTAAAGATTTAGCATGTGTTCTGAGTACCAATGTAAATAATTGTTAACAGGACAATTTAAGCATGTAAACAAATATATATTCAAAATAATAAATGCAGTTTCCAGACATTTATTGATGGAATATAATGAATTTATATGCAACCAATATGATGAAAAACTGACTAAATAAAATTTGTAATATTAATATTTTCAGATTGTACCTAGAAGGGGTTATCTAGAAGGTTAGAAGTTCTCTTTATAATTAACAGCATGAGCTGAGAAATAATGTATTTTATATTTAAGCTAAATGGACATTGTAACAAAAATATAGCTACTGTAAAAATTGAATCGAGAGATTATGAATCAGAACCAAATCGAATCTGGAAACGAAACAATATCAAGCCCTAATTTTAAGTTAATTTCTAACCAAGTGTAAATAACAGTTAGCAAGTTAAGACTTTCTAAAACTACCTGAAAGCAGAAATGTCTCAGGATAGACTGAACAACCTGGCACTCTTCTCAATTCAGAAATGTTTTGGTGACTTTGCCAACAAGAAAACTCATAAATTTATGTATGTTAAACAAACATACATTTATATAATACATAATAATTTATTTTGTTAGTAGGCTTTGTTTTTTGTTTTTTATAATGTATTACTTGATTCAAATACTATTTGCATTTGAAAATAAAATGTTATGAATTAGCACTGTTAAATATCCATCTAAAACTTTTATACTGGATATCGGTACAGGGTCAGGGGGCCCAAACATAGTTCTGTGCAAGGGGTCCAAAATTTGGTGCTATGCCCCTGAGGGTGGGACTTGATTTTAACCATCGGAACTGACTGGATAATGAAAAGTGGGCATTACATACCAGAATGGAGCCAAGTGGTTGGCGAGGAGGGGTTGAAAAATAAGAGCGGTATTGGTGACGTTAGCCGAAGGGCAAAGTTGTTTTAGATGCAGAACAAATTATTACATTTTGATGAAAGACTCAAAGACAAATAGGTTTTTCTTTGGAATAACATGCATCAATGAACACAATAAAGCCAGGAACATGCACAGTATTACTGAAGTAACCTATTTACTAAAGTAAATAGGGTTAATTTTTATTTTATATTGACTTAATGTGATAAAAATAGTTGTAACAGTGCAAATTTGTTTTCTTAAAGGGATAGTTAAAGGGACAGGTACAAATTCTCTCATCATTTACTCACCCTCATGCCATCCCAGATGTGTATGACTTTCTTTCTTCTGCTGAACACAAATGAAAATTTTAAGAAGAATATCTCAGCTCTGTAGATCCATACAATGCAAGTGAATGGTGGCCATTCATTGTATGGATCTACAGAGCTGAGATATTCTTCTAAAAATCTTTGTTTGTGTTCAGCAGAGGAAAGAAAGTAATATACAGTACATCTGGGATGGCATGAGGGTGAGTAAATGATGAGAGAATTTTCATTTTTGGGTGAACTATCTCTTTAAATTATACATCTAGCACAAAGGTGTGAAAACAGAGTCTAGATTGTGTGACAGAGTTTAGGTTGTGGCATGCAGTTTCATGCTCTGCAGAGACCATGCAACCACTAAGTGGCAAGCTGAGGAGGCCTTCCCCACATGCAGGAAGAGAGCTTTGCAATTCTGGATATTATTAGTGTATCACCATGACCACCAAAGGAAAACAGAAGCAAACTGATGGGGGGAAAGCAGTTGTCACCACATGTAGCTGGTATCCTCTGATCAGCCATATTGCTGTCATAGAGCAAGTACTTATATGTTGATTTTGGGTGAGTACAAAAAAATATTCGTCACAAAAGAATTCAAATAGTACTAGCAAATCAACAGAAATTCTGAAGGAAGGAAATATTTCCAGGGGTTTAAATCATTAATTTCATCTTTGGTCTGCTGACCACAAACAGAAAGTCAAATATACACTCTGACTCTGACGCCGGGTTCACAATTCCTCTGTGAGCGAGACGTGAGCGACGCGTGAGCGACACATTTTCGTTTCAGCAGCCATATTAATAGATGACACTGTTTACACTGCAAGCATGAAGTGAAGCATCCCAGACGCAGCAGTGAGCGGATAGTTTTGCCATTGAGCCTATTTTTGCCACGCGGCTCACGCTGAGCTCAGCGGCTCTGGGTGCAGTACAACACTAAAATAATCAGGAGATTATTGAAAAGACACAAAAGCAAATCAAAATTATTCAAACCGAACCTATGGTACACTACAATTTATATGTCTGCATGCAAGTAAACAAATGAATAAATGAAAGAATTAATAAACTGCCAGACCTTTTGCCATTCTGTGTATATAGGTGTACAGTTTAGACACAGCATTAACCAATCACAACCAAGTGTGCTGATAAAGATGAAGTGAAAGTGACTGCCCACTATTGTCCTTGAAGTAGCAATAACCTCAGCTTATTATAACCTTATTAAAGAAAAAATCTGGCATAGGACCCCATAGATAACTTTATTTCCTGCGCAGAGGCGCTGCTGTTCCTTGCGGAAGAGATGCGGCCAATGTGAACGTCCAACGTGACCGCCCCCCTCACGAAGGTTGTGTGAACACAGCGTGAGGTAGTGTCAGTAACAAAAACTTCCAGGTTGTGATCATTTGTTTTGAGTGGAGAGCAGTTACCTTGGTTCTGATGGCGAATGCAGTCATTCAATATTGAGACAAAGCGTGCTCGCTTCTCTTCTTGCTGGAAACAGAAGTAATAGTCTCGTCTGTAAGGCAGTCTCAGGTACACAGGAAGAGGACCAGGAACCACCACCAGAGGGACAGAGGACTCTTCTTTACATCCTAAACAACATGCAAACATTTATTCAAACAGGGTAAGAGACATGGAAAGGAATTTAGAGTACATGTAGTTTTCGTCCCAGAATGACAAGTACTTTCTCTGACTGGCAATGCTCTTATCCAATAAAGCTGTTCAGCTTGTAATCAAAAATCCGGAATCTAATTCACCATGGCTTCCCTCAGGATTTTCCTACGGGTTTTTATAATGAGGTTTTTGAACTTATGTGTAAAATAAGGTCTGTGGTAAACATTACTTGACGATACGTGGACGTTTTGTTCTACAACATAAATTACACACAGTCATACCTCAAATGTGAACTTTATATTTATCACAGACCTTATTTTACACATAAGTTCAAAAACCCCATTATAAAAACCCATAGGAAAATCCCGAGAGAACCCATGGCGAATTAGACTTCCGGGTTCACCTACAAATTGATGTCACGGCTGAACAGCTCTATTGGCTGCCTGTATGCAAATTTCAAGAGTTGGGCTGCCCAGTCCACATGGAAATTAAGTCATGTACTGTAGACAAGCTAGGCCTACCGGGTTGATACAATGAGCATTCTCGACAAAGACCTAATCACTGGATTTGCCAATGTTTGCCAGAATAAAGGCATCAAATCATTGAAAGATAAAGAGTATGTTTTGTTTGAGGAATTAAGCAAGTAAACAATATTATCTGAATAATGTCAGTAAAATTATCTTTATTTATTACTTTGGATGGACAGAAATTCTGATGATAAATCTTGTTTTAACAAAAATATCCCAGTCTATTTTGAGGGGTTTAACTATTTTAGATAAGCCTGCCACTAAACTGCACATAAAAACAAAACAAATTGTGGTTAATCAAATAGAATAAGGTGCAAAGTAAACCAGACCTCATGCTGATACTTAAAAGTCTGGTTACACAAGAGCAGAGGAAAAGAAGCAAAACCCACCATTAGGATCAGGCAAGACCTTGTCTACAACAGCATTGTATTTCTCCTCTGAAGTCAACACAGCGCCACCTGTAGGTAGGAGTTTGTGGCGTGCAGGTGTTCCCTTTGTAAAAGTCTGGATGCACAAAATATTACAGCATCATATCACCTACAATATTTTTATTTATTTATTCATTTGATTTCATGTAAATGGACAAAGAAAACATCTTGAATACCTCTTGGCTATCATGTAGCTCCAGGCTATAGTCGGCACAGACTACAACAAATCTCTCTCTCCACTTTCTGTTGTCATCAAAGTAAAGCATGCTGTCCTTATACAGGACCTCAGTGGCCTGCAGAGGCTCCTGTGAAGTGACATGTACCAATTTCGGAAACTACAATTTATATTATCTACTATACAATAACTCTTTATAAATGCTGCTGCTAACTTTGCAAAATTTGCAAAAGCATGAATCAATGGTGTGCTACAATATTAGCTGCAATATCCTGTGTCTGATAAAGATATATTTCAAATCTTCCTCTTGCTTTGGCAGTTACATATGTGTTAATAAGTGCCACATTAGTTGATGTTGGTGTTAGAGCATTGTTCATACCTTCTGTTTGAGCAGCTGGGCCTGACCTGATCTGTGCTGCTCCACCTCATCCTTTAGATAAGAAAAGAAAGCGACACAGCTCTGTCTTTTGTAATGAGGAGTAAAGTTCTTCAGCTCTGCCTCTGTTCGGCCTACAAACACATGAAACATCAATTTAATACAGCCATTTCAATACACAACATGCATAATCAACATGATTGCTTCCAAAAGTTCATGTACCCTAAAATCAACCCCATTCAGCCAGATTATTGACAAGCGCCATCAGGGGCATCAACAAAGTCAGCCACCATAACCCCAGTCTCCCCACTGAAGTTGATGCAGTAAATTAATTTGATTAATTTTTATTTTCGAAGATACAAATACGCTTTTGGAAGTTCAAATAATCCATTCAAAAACTTCTTGGATCAGAAATCTAAGGGGGCACGTGTCCCCTCAGTCTGAACAGGCATGACGCCTCTGAGTGCCATCAATTTAAGCATTATTACATTTCCCTCTAGCACTACTGATAGCACGTTGCATGAGCACCCTTTGAGATTCGGGTTCTGGTCCAATGGAAACCAGGTAGTAATTTGGTTACATAAACAATGGTGAGCGTGATTTGGAGTTTGTATTTTCGCTCTAAAATGACATTTTTACTCTACTGACAGTTAGGTTTAGGGATGGGATTTGGGTTAGGGCATATGGTTAATAAAATATGCATTCCTGTTGACTGTATTACATCACTAAAAATAAAAAAATACAACTTGCTTTTGCCAGACATTTCAGTCAGAAACTGGCACTCACACATGCCCAAACATTCAATAACACTTCCAGCTTTGGCCATTGGGGGAAATGCTCCGAATTTCAACTGAAGAACTTTCAACCTACTGTTGCCGGCAAATTCTCAGTCTGATCATTTTGTATTTAGCCATGTCAGACAAGAATATTGATCTTGTTGCCATAAAAACAATCATAGACGAAACCTTATCCCTAACCCTATTCTAAACCCTAATCCTCCTTACCAATGCTTAAAGTCTGAGGGAAATTATTGGCTGATAAGAATGTTGTTCATTTCTCTAACTCCAGCACTAAGACTAATCCTAACCTCATGTCCTAAACATATATGATGTAACATGCAATGCATTTTGAAGTGCAGACTGAATGAAAAACTGTTGTCCAATACCTGCTAAAAAGACCTGCTTAACCAGCATGCAATTCCCATGATGGTCTAGGCTGGTTGATGTTGGTTAGTGCTGGTTTGGTGCTTTTCAAGCTGGTGGATCACCATAATGATGCGATGCGTTTCACCAGCAAAACTTAGTTTGAGAAGCTTGTTGACCAGTATAGTCTCTCTGATGAAGCTGGTAAAGAAAAGCCTGGTGTAGACACCAGCACACCAGCATCCCTTGTTGGGGGACGAGCACCCAAAACACAACATAAGCTGGTTACCAGCAAAACTATATGTATTTATAAGAGAGACTTAAGTTGAGATCCATGTAGATACATATAATAATATGTAGATAATAATTATATATGAGGGAAAGTTGTTATCTTCAAGAGTGTCAAGCTGTAATTAAAAACTTTTCAAGTAGACCAAGTCATGAGACAGGCATCAAGTCAATACCATCAGTGAGATCATCCATTGTACTGTCTGTTACTATGAGGGAGATGATGCATTCCACAAGACTTCTGTGATGCATTATCTGGAAGACTAAGCCGGGGTTTTACTACTCCACTGCACTGTCCATTTCATCCTTAATCCACTGCACAAACACAAATTCAAAACTTTCTTTGCAACAGCTCTCAGGCATAGATCCCAATTTCCAAGTTTTCAAGGGAAAATATCCTTTGACTTTCCTTGGAAAAATTATTCCTGCCAAGGAAAAAACAGTATAGAATTCTGATTTTCCAGATGGAGTTCTGCCCAACCATTGGCAGTGGCTACTGATATAATTTACAGTGCTCATTTCCCAATGAGACATGCTACATTTAACAGTACCTGTGCTTTGTAAAACAATGTTTGATACAATTAAGAAAATTAAAGTCAGATTAGGACTGACTTTTCTGGTCCACCTTTGGTCATACACCATGGTGTTTCTGATAATACAATTGTTGTAGGAAGGCAAATGTTGGGATTTTGTGGAATCTGGTATCTGGGGGTTTACATTGATAACTCTTTGAGTTGGAATACCCATATTGGGTTGGACTCAAGATGGCGCCGAGTATGGCTGCTGCGTTGTGAGCTCCGACACAACATTGTAGTTTTTTATTTGTTTTGTTTACAATTCTTATGTTTTTTGTCTTGGATGTTGTCTGCCTTTTTGTCTATGACAGACAAACACTTTTGGACATTGGTTCTGCAATTACACACCGTAAACCGGACTTCAAATTCCTCGATGCTGACCCGCTGTTTACAAACACGCCAGAGCCCTTTGTCTGGGTTTCCCGGCCGTGGAAACGCAAAAGGAATAGGGGAAACAGAGCCGGCGTTCTCATCAGAGTAAGACGTCGCGCAACTACCCACTACCCAGTATTCTACTGGCAAATGTTCAGTCTCTGGATAACAAGCTCTGCGAGCTGAGAGCGCGGATCTTTTTCCAATGAGAGACGAGAGACTGCTGCATTATCTGCCTTACAGAAACTTGGATGTCTACGGAGATTCCAGACTCAGCCATTGAACCCACGGGGTTCTCCGTGCACTGAGCGGACAGAGCAAAAGACCTCTCAGGTAAAAGCAGAGGTGGTGGTGTATGTTTTATGATCAACAAATCCTGGTGTGATCAGAGGAACGTACATTCTATCAAGTCTTTCTGCTCTCCTGATCTGGAATTACTTATGCTTCTGTGTCGACCATTCTGGCTACCGAGGGAATTCACAGCGGTCATTATCACTGCTGTGTACATCCTGCCACAAGCCGACACAGACCGGGCACTCAAGGAACTGTACGGGATTATAAGCAAGCAGGAAACCGTGCACCCTGAGGCCACGTTCACTGTGACCGGGGACTTTAACAAAGCCAATCTCAAATCAGTCACACCAAAATACCACCAACACATTAGTTTCAACACACGAGGGGACCAGGTTTTGGACCATTGCTACTCTCCTTTCCAGGATAGCTACAAATCCCTCCCCCGCCCACCATTTGGCAAATCGGACCACTCTTCCATTCTGCTTCTGCCCGCTTACAGGCAGAAACTGATACAGGAAGCACCCACCCTCAGAACGATCCAGTGCTGGTCGGACCAATCAGATTCTACGCTACAAGACTGTTTTGATCACGCGGACTGGGAGATGTTCCGGTCCACCTCTGGTGACGACATCGAGCTTTACGCTGATAGCGTAACGTGTTTCATCAGAAAGTGCTTAGAGGACGTCATTCCGACCAAAACAATACGGACCTACCTGAACTAGAAACCTTGGGTTAATAGCGATGTTTGCGCGGCACTTGATGCGCGGACCTCCACTTTTAATTCTGGGAACGCGGAGGAGCATAAACAAGCCAGTTATGCCCTCCGAAAAACAGAACAGCAAAACGCCAGTACAGGGACAAGACTGAAGGACAGTTCAACACCACCAACTCTAGAAGCATGTGGCAGGGAATTAACATTATCACGGACTTTAAAGGGAATAAAAACTCTTAACTCGGATGAGCTAAATATTTTTTATGCTCGTTTTGAGGGAAATAACACCGCACTCGCGGAGAGAGCTCTTGCGGCCGAAGCTACAGAGGTTAGTTCACTCTCCGTCTCTGTAGCGGATGTAACCCGATCCTTCCGACGGGTGAATATCCACAAAGCCACGGGTCCAGACGGCATTCCGGGCCGCGTCATCGGAGCGTGTTATTATTTGTATATTGTGTTTTGTGTAATTATGTGTATATTAGATTTTAAATTGTGTTGTGTAAATCTGATGTTTATTGTAAACTGGTATATGTCTCATCACTGTCACGACTACTATGTTGCTCGGAACTGCACCCATGAATTTCACACACTATTGCACTTTTGCAATATACACTGTATATGGTTGTGTGACAATAAAAGTGATTTGATTTGATATTGAGAAATTGTGTGTAAAACTGCAACAGAGATTATATTTCCTGAGGAGACTTAGAGTTTATGGGGTTAGCCAGAACATTATATTTTTATTTTATCAATCCATTTTTGAGAGTTTGATTACATACGGAATAGTGCGGGAATTTGTCAACACAGTTAAAAACAAAACTTTGCCGCCTTGTACAGACTGCTATGAAAATAATAGGATGGAAAGAAAACGGTATTGAGACAGGCCCAAGGAATTATATATGACCAGTCCCATTTTTTGAAAGAGGAATTTAGTCTTTTGCCTTTTGGAAGACAATATAGAATCCCTTATAGTAGGACGGATCATTTTAGGAATTCTTTTGTGCCTACCTCAATCAGACTTTTAAATAAGGCCATTTGAAACTTATATTTTAATGGTTTATATATTTATTTTAATATATTATTTGTATTGTATTGGGACATTGTTACTATTTAATATTTGTGAGTGTGTCTTAAGTTTTGTGTGTGTTATGCCTGTGGTGTATGTAGTCCAAAACAAATTTCCCACATGGGACAATAAAGTATACTCAACTCAACTATTCAAGTCTAACAAAGCCCGACTTGCTTCTTTAGAGCCAAAGTTGCCTGTGTAGCGGGAGATAAGTTGAAGTCTGAGCGTGGATCCATGTATCAACAAAGATCCAAATATCCAATGTGATCCCAGTACATTGAAACATTGCTATTCCAGTGACACACAGTTTCATCCATCTGTAAGACCATATGAAATGTGGATGGTGTAATACCAGCTGATTGTTTTTTTATATACAGTGTTAAAATGAGGGAGGACAGCCCCAAGCCTGACTTCATTGTGTGTTGGCTTCTGGATCTGCTGCCATTCCTTTGTCTTCAGGGGTTTTCTTTACTGCATGTGAATCCTTTAAAACCAACATTACCAGATACAAATCATCTGTCTGTCCTTCCTATCTTCCCACCATTTACTAGTATTATTTTACAAGTCTCATGGTGTTTGACCTTTGCCCCAACCCTACTTCAGGTCACTGGTCACAGACCCTACCCTGCCAATGTGTTACTTGCTTTTAAGAAGATGTTGTTCATCAAATGTGACACAATACTCTAAAGTGCTGTGCTCAAGGGAAGAATGATGACAGAGCATGACCAGTTACTTGGTCACCTTCACTTTGGTAACATATCTGTATTCTTTGCTTTTGCAATCCTTAACTATAAGACTTCCACCACCAGAACATAAAAGTTACTTTCTTAGATAAAACATTCAGCTATTGGTACAGATCGTCTGTACCAGCTGCATTCATTGTGACCGGGGACTTTAACAAAGCCAACTTCAAGTCAATAGCACCGAAATACTACCAACACATCAGTTTCAACACACAAGGGGACCGGGTTTTGGACCATTGCTACTCTCCCTTCCGGGATGGCTACAAATCCCTCCCCCACCCACCATTTGGCAAATCTGACCACTCTTCAGTTCTGCTTCTGCCCGCTTACAGGCAGAAACTGAAACAGGAAGCACCCACCCTCAGAACGATCCAGTGCTGGTCGGACCAATCAGACTCTACGCTGGGAGATGTTCCGGTCCGCCTCTCATGACGACATCGAGCTTTACGCTGATAGCGTAACGTGTTTCATCAGAAAGTGCGTAGAGGATGTTGTTCCGACCAAAACAATACGGATCTCCCTGAACCAGAAATCTTGGATTAATAGCGATGTTCGCGCGGCACTTAATGCGTGGACCTCCGCTTTTAATTCCGGGAACGTGGAGGAGCATAAACAAGCCAGTTATGCCCTCCGCAAAACTATCAGAGCAGCAAAATGCCAGCACAGGAACAAGATTGAAGGACAGTTTAACATCACCAACTCTAGAAGCATGTGGCAGGGAATTAACATCATCACAGACTTTAAAGGGAATAAAAACTCTGCCGTGAACACCGCTGTCTCTCTCCCGGATGAGTTAAATACTTTTTATGCTCGTTTCGAGGGAAATAACACCGCACTCGCAGAGAGAGCTCTCGTGGCCGAAGCTACAGAGGTTAGTTCACTCTCCGTCTCTGTAGCGGATGTAACCCGATCCTTCTGATGGGTGAATATCCGTAAAGCCGCGGGTCCAGACGGCACTCCGGGCCGCGTCATCAGAGCGTGCACGAACCAAATGGCTGGTGTTTTTACGGACATTTTCAACCTTTCCCTCTCCTTGTCTGTGATCCCCACGTGCTTCAAAACGTCCACCATTGTGCCTGTACCAAAGCAATCCAAAATCACTTGCTTAAATGACTGGCGTCCTGTTGCTCTGATCCCAAGCAAATGCTTTGAGAGACTAATCAGAGATTACATCTGCTCTATGCTGCCTCCCTCACTGGACCCATTGCAGTTTGCTTACCACAACAACCGCTCCACTGTTGATGCCATTGCATCTACAATACACAGTGCTCTCTCCACCTGGAAAAAAGGAACACTTATGTGAGAATGCTGTTTGTAGACTACAGCTCAGCATTCAAAACCATAGTGCCCTCCAAGCTTGATGTGAAACTCCGGGCTCTGGGCTTAAACAGCTTGCTTGCAGCTGGATCCTGGACTTCCTGTCAAGCAGACGCCAGGTGGTTAGAATGGGCAGTAACATCTCCTCATTACTGACCCTCAACACTGGAGCCTTACAGGGCTGTGTTCTCAGCCCACTCCCATATTCCCTGTACACACATGACTGTGCGGCAACACACAGCTCCAATGCCATCATTAAGTTTGCTGATGATACGACGGTGGTAGGTCTGATCACTGAGAATGATGAAACAGCCTATAGAGAGGAGGTGCACACTCTGACACGCTGGTGTCAGGAGCACAACCTCTCCCTCAATGTCAGCAAGACAAAGAAGCTTGTGGTGGACTTCAGGAGAAGAGAAAGAGAACACAGCTCCATCACCATCAATGGAGCACCGGTGGAGAGAGTCAGCAGCTTCAAGTTCCTCGGTGTCCACATCTCTGAGGAACTCACATGGTCCATCCACACTGAGGCCATTGTGAAGAAGGCTCATCAGCACCTCTTCTTCCTGAGATGGCTGAGGAAGTTTGGAATGAACCTCCACATCCTCACATGGTTCTACACCAGCACTGTAGAGAGCATCCTGACTGGCTGCATCTCCGCCTGGTACAGCAATAGCACCGCCCACAACCGCAAAGCCCTGCAAAGGGTTGTGCGAACTGCCAGACACTTCATCGGAGGTGAGCTTCCCTCCCTCCAGGACATATATACCAGGCGGTGTGTGAAAAAAGCTCGGAGGATCATCAGAGACTCCAGCCACCCGAGCCATGGGCTGCTCTCACTGCTACCATCAGGCAGGCGGTATCGCAACATCAGGACCCGCACCAGCCGACTTCATGACAGCTTCTTCCCCCAAGCAATCAGACTTTTGAACTCTTGATCTCTCACGATAAATATACATCAGCACTGCACTTTATTAATCTTATTATCTCACACTGGACTGTCATAAATTATATTCTCTCTTAACAACACACTGGCAACTGACTATCAGCCGACAGCCTGAATGTCAATACAGTACAATACAACCTACTGTACATTTTATATATACTATATATACTATTTTTTGTTGTATAATGTGTATTCTATATTGTGTGTATTGTATACTGTACATTGTATGTTATTATTTGTATATTGTGTTGTGTGTAATTATGTGTATATTAGATTTTAAATTGTGTTGTGTAAATCTGAAGTTTATTGTAAATTGGTATATGTCTCATCACTGTCATGACTGCTATGTTGCTCGGAACTGCACCCAAGAATTTCACACACTATTGCACTTGTGTATATGGTTGTGTGACAATAAAAGTTATTTGATTTGATTTGATACAGTTGTGCTCAAAAGTTTGCATACCCTGGCAGAAATTGTGAAATTTTGGCATTGATTTTGAAAATATGACTGATCATGCAAAAAAATAAACTGTCTTTTATTTAAGGATAGTGATCATATGAAGCCATTTATTATCACATAGATGTTTGTCTCCTTTTTAAATCATAATGATAACAGAAATCACCAAATGGCCCTGATCAAAAGTTTACATACCCTTGAATGTTTGGCCTTGTTACAGACACACAAGGTGACACACACAGGTTTAAATGGCAATTAAAGGTTAATTTCCCACACCTGTGGCTATTAAAATTGCAGTGAGTATCTGTGTATAAATAGTCAATAAGTGTATAAATAGTTGTAAAAGAGGAGGCGAGAAGCAGCTTTCCTTGTTAAGGTGAGGATTTATTTTTCCCTCTTCGCAACACAACGTTACAGTTTTCCTTTAAGCACTAAGTTAAACAACTATCACACACTGCTTCACAAATAAACTTTCATTACTAAAAATCTTTGCTCTGGCTCGGCTCTGTCGTGTCCAGTCTCTCTCCCGACTAAGTGCTGTGTGGCTCTATTTATGACGCTCTCCCCGTGCTCACTGAAATTAGAGACAGGTGTTAGACATAATTTAACTCAGGTGTAAGCGCCCTTACCGCTTTCTCTCTCTCCGGAGAGATGCTTGACCACGCCCCCGCTGCCACAATAGTCAATGAGTGTGTTAGCTCTCATGTGGATGCACTGAGCAGACTAGATACTGAGCCATGGGGAGCAGAATAGAACTGTCAAAAGACCTGCGTAACAAGGTAATGGAAATTTATAAAGATGGAAAAGGATATAAAAAGATATCCAAAGCCTTGAAAATGCCAGTCAGTACTGTTCAATCACTTATTAAGAGGTGGAAAATACGGGATCTCTTGATACCAAGCCAGGGTCAGGTAGACCAAGAAAGATTTCAGCCACAACTGCCAGAAGAATTGTTCGGGATTCAAAGAAAAACCCACAGGTAACCTCAGGAGAAATACAGGCTGCTCTGGAAAAAGACGTGTGGTTGTTTCAAGGAGCACAATACGACAATACTTGAACAAAAATGAGCTGCATGGTCAAGTTGCCAGAAAGAAGCCTTTATTGCGCCAATGCCACAAAAAAGCCTGGTTACAATATGCACGACAACACCTTGACACGCCTCACAGCTTCTGGCACACTGTAATTTGGAGTGACGAGACCAAAATAGAGTTTTATGGTCATAACCATAAGCGCTATGTTTGGAGAGGGGTCAACAAGGCCTATAGTGAAAAGAATACCATCCCCACTGTGAAGCATGGTGGTGGCTCACTGATGTTTTGGGGGTGTGTGAGCTCTAAAGGCACGGGGAATATTGATGGCAAGATGAATGCAGCATGTTATCAGAAAATACTGGCAGACAATTTGCATTCTTCTGCACGAAAGCTGCACATGGGACGCTCTTGGACTTTCCAGCATGACAATGACCCTAAGCACAAGGCCAAGATGACCCTCCAGTGGTTACAGCAGATAAAGGTGAAGGTTCTGGTGTGGCCATCACAGTCTTCTGACCTTAATATCATCGAGCTACTCTGGGGAGATCTCAAACGTGCAGTTCATGTAAGACGACCAAAGACTTTGCATGACCTGGAGGCATTTTGCCAAGATGAATAGGCAGCTATACCACCTGCAAGAATTTGGGGCCTCATAGACAACTATTACAAAAGACTGCATGCTGTCATTGATGATAAAGGGGGCAATACACATTATTAAGAACTAAGGGTATGCAGATATTTTTTTCTTTGTTGCCATGTTTTGTTTTATGATTGTGCCATTCTGTTATAACCTACAGTTGAATATGAATCCCATAAGAAATAAAATAAATATGTTTTGCCTGCTCACTCATGTTTTCTTTAAAAATGGTACATATATTACCAATTCTCCAAGGGTATGCAAACTTTTGAGCACAACTCTATGTGAATTACACAAAGGTCAAACGATTTCCCAGATTATATTATTTATTATAGTAAACAACTGCATAACATTCTTATGTGAAGTCTCATTGGACAAAAGGACAATATGCTGGCTTTTTTGGAGGGTACAATTCCTATTGGATATAAAAGTAAACTAACACTTCCTGCTTTTGATTCTCACTACCCACTAGAATATAAACTGTATATTCACCTATATTCAAAGAAATGTTGCTAACAAAAATGTGGTAACATCTAAATTAACTGATTTGATCCAAGTCATCATTGAATCCACCTGAATACATTTGGTTACACCAACAAAATATATTTTGATCAGGTAGAAATAGCTCCTTAAACAACACAAAATCACAATACACTGTATGTAGTTAATTGTAACAAAGCCTGAACATTGGATAAAAAACTACTACATTTACTACTAGAAAACAACCAACTACACTTATCAGTAATCTGTAATTTGCAGGTCTCAATTCACACTCTTTAATGGGTAACAGTGTGTGGATAGTTTTAAATGGCAGGCAATCCCCACATCAGAAAAATGACTGTAAATAAACTTCATTTTGCACCAATTTGCGTCCAGTTATTTTATATAATTCTGCCAGACTTCCTTATTTGAAATTCATTCTCTCCCCCTTGTTAACTTTTTTTTTATACCTTCTTAGGGTTGTTTATCTTGTTATTATTGCATTAGACTTCAGACACTTTGAAACAAAGTTGTTTTTAAAGGTGCTGTACAAATAAAATTGGATTGATTTGAACTGAATTGAATTAAGTGAGTTAGAGGTTAGAGAGCTGTTCTGGGGAGGTCACCGAATTAGAGATTTGACAGTGGTTTCCTGTGAGGACACACACACCCACATCACACACACATAAACTTGTTCTGAGAGCAAGGCCGTTGTAAATCCTGGACAACTCAGAAAGATTTATCTTGTAAGACAGAAAACATACTTCATCACATTACTTTTATAACCAGAGGCACAATCCCCGATAGCACATGTACGTCACCAAGACTCCTATTTGATGTGTGTTTCCATCTGGAAGATGTATTTTTTACGTTGTTTGCTCATCTGCAATACGTATATAAGACATATGTCAATAAGTATGTCTCAGATGTCAATGGGACATTCAGCAGATGTCTTTGAGATGTTAATTAGATTGTGATGCTTTCCAGATGAAAAGATCTAAACAAACATCACGAAGATAGTTTGGAGTACGTGTGCTATCTGGGATAGTACCCTAACCAATGTTGGGTAAATTACACAAAAATAGTAATCTGGTACAAATTGCAAATTACTTCTTAAAATTGGAATCAGATTAATTTGCTGCTTACTGCATGGGAAAAGTAATCACATCACTTCACAGAAAAGTTTTTATTTTTCCGCTCAGCGAATTCAAAATAGTGTCTGTATTTCCTCTTTGTTTATTGTTGTTGTTTCTTCAGTATACACAAATTGCAATGCATTACACTACTTTTTACTTTAAAAATAATTTGTTTACAGTAACTAATTACTTTGTAATCAGATTACACCCAACACTGATCCTAACAATACACTTGTATTGTATTTTGATTTTGAACAACACAGCTAAGTCTAAATTTGTTTTTGGTCACTGATCAATTATGTGTGCCACAGGCTCAAAATCTGCAAAAAGGTCAAAGGTAAAAGTGCATACAAATTACTCTAAACTGGACATATCTACCACACACAGTCCAGGAAGCACTTGTGGAAAACACCCTCTTCAGTTTTCTGAAGACACACAATGTTTATATTTTTTCTCTGCATCCTTTCATCTTGAGTAGAATAACTGCTGGTGAATTAAGATGTTGGCATTTGTGTATGGCAGAAGGCCTTTCTCCGTAATTGGTGTAATTGCAGGATGCATTGATATAGATACTGTAGTCTTTCAACCTTCAAGAAACAGAGAAAGAAAAGCAGATACATGTACTGCAGATAAATTCAAATTAGTCAAAGTTATAAAAGTATTGAGAATGATTGGGAATAAGCTATTTTTCCCATCATGTATCAGAGGGATAAATGGGGTAGCTCATCAAAAAAACAATTATTCTGTTATATTTACTCACCCTCATGTTGTTCCAAACTCATACGAGTTTCTTTCTTCCATGAAGCACAAAAGGAGATGTTAGACAGAATGTTGGCCTTAGACACCTTAGAACTTTTTTTTTTTTTTTTTTGCTAAATGGTGACTGAGTATAACTTTTTTTCAAACATGGAAAAAAAAAAGTCATTCAGGTTCAAAACAACATTAGTGAGAATTTAAATTTTTGGATGAACTATCCCTCTAATAGATCAACAGGTGCAATAATAATGACTCATTGCAGCATATGCCATCAAACAAACACCAGACATGGGGACAGAAGTTGATCAGTGATAAACAGCATGTAAAATGTACAGTGTTGTGTCCATAGATGAGTTAAACAGACCTGTGGGTCTCATGTGGGTCTCATGTGGGCCTCCACAGATGATTCTTAAATACAGCTGTATGTTTTCTCAACTGCACTGCAGAGAGTAGAAAGGCTGCAGTATGAGCACATCTGCAGTGTAACTTTGGTCTCAAACTTCCCTTCATCTCCCAACACACAAATAGGATCTTAAATAGCCCCCTGTCTCTTTGCCCTAAATCTCTCTGTGTGTTTTCATTTAATGCAGGAAAGAGGGGACAGAAAGAAAGGAGAGCATAAACTACCTTCCTGTCAAATCCCTTGGGAGGACTCAAACTATGATCTGAGACAACATATCAGATACACAATCATGCAACCTAAAGCTCTTTCTCTGCAATGACATGGTGGCTCAACACTACACCTTCAGCTGCTAGGTTGCACAATTATTCACTGACAATAGTCAAACTGTAGAACAAAGCCTCATGAGGTAATTTCCTGCAAAACCAAGCACTGCTTACTTCCGAGGCAGCTGTGAGAAGAACTCTCCAGAACTTAATATACAAGGCTAAATAGAAAACGTACACCACGAATAAGACCAATAAATCAAATAACCATCTGAAATTGCACTGTAAATTGATCTTCAGGAGCTATGTTTACCTGATCTAACCCATAATATACATTTTGTTGGTCTAATATGATGTATTCAGGTTGATTCAGACATATTAAATTATACTTTTCATTTCACTCAAACTAGTGCGTTTAGATGTCACCACATGTAGCTAATTTTTTTAAGGTAAAGAATAGGAATAGCGCTTTCCATTCCCATGCCTCCAAATGTCACACTGTAACAGCAAATATCACTGTAACATAATGATTTATTTATTTATTTATTTTTTAATTATGGGCATACACTCACTGAGAACGTTATTAGGAACACTATGGTCCTAATAAAATGCCTGACATGGTCTTCTGCTGTTGTATCCCATCTGCCTAAATGTTCAACGTGTTGTGCATTCTGAGATGCTATTCTGCACACTACAATTGTACAATTGAGTGATTATCTGAGTTACTGTAGCCTTGTTGTCAGCTCAAACCAGTCTGGCCATTCTCCGTTGATCTGTCTCATCAACAAGACGTTTCTGTCCACAGAACTGCCGCTTACTGGATGTTTTTTGTTTTTGGCACCATTCTGAGTAAACACTAGAGACTGTTGTGTGTGAAAATCCCAGGAGATCAGCAGTTACAGAAATACTCAAACCAGCCCATCTGGCACCAACAATCATGCCACGGTCCAAATCACTGAGATCACATTTTTCCCCATTCTGATGGTTGATGTGAATATTAACTGAAGCTCCTGACCCATATCTGCATAATTTTATGCATTGCACTGCTGCCACACGATTGGCTGATTAAATAATCGCATGAATAAGTAGGTGTACAGGTGTTCCTAATAAAGTGCTCAGTGTATTTCATTATGTCATCATGTAAAAGTTGATAGTTGATAGTTGATAAAAAGTTGATAGTTTCTTAACAATCAACAGATGAAATGAGAGTATGATGTAGAATTTATAAGCAAACATAGTGTTTGCATTGAGGTGATGCTTTCTTTGGCACATGTTATATCATAACTACAATATTTTTCAGTATCATTTTTTATGAAGGATGAAAATATAATTTTAAAGGCGTGTAATTGTGTAATTGTAATTAGCGTCACCAAATAATGAACTCTTCCCCTGCTTTCTCTTGGTAAAAACAAAAACAGATAGTCTCTCCCCAAATGTATGCCATTAGTTCAGCCAATGTTGCTGCATCAGGCTGGTTGGAATGCTTAAACAAACAGAGCACTGTTTTGAAAGCATTTTTGAAGAAATCAACCTAAGTGCTTAAAAGGGCTTGTTAATAGTTGGTTATTTTCCTCCTCTGAACTATTTCAGTGAAAAGTTTTCAAATTTAGGTAGCCAGCCAAACATGCTTTGTTATTTTATTGTGCTTTACTATGTGTTTCTGGCAACACCACTTGTCTAACTCTTGTTTTTCTTTAAAAGTGTCAGAGCAGAGTTATAAGTCCAGTGGTTTGGATGACCAACTGAGAAGAGATTGCTTTTCCCATCACCTCTTGGCCTGCAGAAGACATCTGTAGCCTGAAAGAGGGAGACAGCTCCAAAGCTCTCGTTCTCTTAATTTTCTTGGGAGGAACTACATTATTTTGTCAGTGTGGACTCATGAGGAGGTAGTTTTCAATCCATAAAACTGTAGTTTTTCATCCAAACTATAATATGGCAAGCTGATTACTCAGTATGACTTACAGTTGTGCTCAAAAGTTTGCATACCCTTGGAGAATTGGTAATATATGTACCATTTTTAAAGAAAACATGAGTGAGCAAGCAAAACACATTTCTTTTATTTCTTATGGGATTCATATTCAACTGTAGGTTATAACGGAATGGCACAATCTTAAAACAAAACATGGCAACAATGAAAAAAAAAGAAATATTCTGCATACCCTTAGCTCTTAATACTGTGTATTGCCCCCTTTAGCATCAATGACAGCCTGCAGTCTTTTATAATAGTTGTCTATGAGGCCCCAAATTCTTGCAGGTGGTATAGCTGCCCATTCATCTTGGCAAAATGCCTCCAGGTCATGCAAAGTCTTTGGTCGTCTTGCATGAACTGCACGTCTGAGATCTCCCCAGAGTGGCTCGATGATATTAAGGTCAGGAGACTTTGATGGCCACTCCAGAACCTTCACCTTTTTCTGCTGTAACCAGTGGAGGGTCAACTTGGCCTTGTGCTTAGGGTCATTGTCGTGCTGGAATGTCCAAGTGCATCCCATGCGCAGCTTTCGTGCAGAAGAATGCAAATTGTCTGCCAATATTTTCTGATAACATGCTGCATTCATCTTGCCATCAATTTTCACAAGATTCCCCGTGCCTTTAGACCTCACACACCCCCAAAACATCAGTGAGCCACCACCATGCTTCACAGTGGGGATGGTATTCTTTTCACTATAGGCCTTGTTGACCCCTCTCCAAACATAGCGGTTATGGTTGTGACCATAAAGCTGTATTTTGGTCTCGTCACTCCAAATTACAGTGTGCCAGAAGTTGTGAAGCGTGTCAAGGTGTTGTCGGGCATAATGTAACCGGGCTTTTTTGTGGCATTGGCGCAGTAAAGGCTTCTTTCTGGCAACTCGACCATGCAGCTCATTTTTGTTCAAGTATCGTCATATTGTGCTCCTTGAAACAACCACACCATCTTTTTCCAGAGCAGCCTGTATTTCTCCTGAGGTTACCTGTGGGTTTTTCTTAGTATCCCGAACAATTCTTCTGGCAGTTGTGACTGAAATCTTTCTTGGTCTACCTGACCTTGGCTTGGTATCAAGAGATCTCTGAATTTTCCACTTCTTAATAAGTGATTGAACAGTACTGACTGGCATTTTCAAGGCTTTGGAAATCTTTTTATATCCTTTTCCATCTTTATAAAGTTCCATTACTTTGTTACGCAGGTCTTTTGACAGTTCTTTTCTGCTCCCCATGGCTCTGTATCTAGCCTGCTCAGTGCATCCACGTGAGAGCTAACGAACTCATTGACTATTTATACACAGACACTAATTGCAATTTAAAAAGCCAATGGTGTGGGAAATTAACCTTTAATTGCCATTTAAACCTGTGTGTATCACCTTGTCTGTAACAAGGTCAAACATTCAAGATTATGTAAACGTTTGATCAGGGCCATTTGGGTGATTTCTGTTATCATTATGATTTAAAATGGAGACAAACAACTATGTGATGATAAATGGCTTCATATGATCACTATCCTTAAATAAAACACAGTTTTTTGCATAATCAGTCATATTTTCAAAATTGAATGCCAAAATTTCACAATTTCTGCCAGGGTGTGCAAACTTTTGAGCACAACTGTATGTACAATTTAGGTGTTCCTTTGACATCTGAAATCATGAAACATTCTGTTAACTGCCACAAACCACAAAACTGTAGGGTAGAAATACACACTAGCAACAGTAGTGTGAGTTCAGGTTAAGGCCCAATAGGACAAGAGTGACACATATATCAAAGGTGCACGGTTTGTGTGTGTGTGTGTGTGTGTGTGTGTGTGTGTGTGTGTGTGTGTGTGTGTGTGTGTGTGTGTGTGTGTGTGTGTCAGTGTGTGACTAGAATAATGAAATGAATCTGTCAGAGGGTGTGGGTCTGAGCCTTCGACTGCTGTGCCTCAGAGCTTTTCTCCTCCAGAGGTTTGGGATGTGGTCCCAGTATTAAACTCTCATTCCTCCCATGCCATCAGAACTAAATTTATTTGTCATCTAATTCTTCTCCCAAAAGTAGAAACACACCCAAAGACACTGAAACGTTTTTTAAAAACTCTAACCCCAAGTATTAAACTTTGCTTCATAACTTGTCAGACATGAATGATCTAAGCAATGAGACTTACTGGCGTATAATAAAATGGTTGAAAGATACCACAGATTAACATTGGAGGGACCCGAGTCATATCTAGGGGCCAGAATATGACAAAGACTTGAGGATGGGCTCTTTTGACTTGGGCTAATAATCAACTACCAAGCAACCATTCAAAACACCCTTGCAACAGCATAGCAATACCCTGGCAACCACAATGGTGACAACTTTTGCACTGGAAAGCACCAAAAAAATCGATTTATTTCCCTTCAATACACCAAAAATTTAATCTTGGCAATTTTTATACCTTATTCCTTGCGATATGTGGTAGGAATGTTTTAGAATGGGGATAGGGATGAGGCAATCTAAATGTCTGCAGGATGTTTGGACACTCTTTTAATCAAAAGGAGTCTAGCTAAATAATGTTAAACCTCACCATATGCAAAGGGCGAAAAGTGAACGTGTCTGTCATGGAAATCCATACACATCTTCCTCCCATATGTTGGGTTCTCACATGGTGAGTATAGGACAGAAGTGAGCAGCTTGAACCATCTGCACTAAGCATGAACATCCATGACCACTCCCCCACTGCAAGCTTTTAATGAAGAACTCTGAGTAAGTGATGAAGAATATATGATGGGAGACTCAATATGAAGTCAGAACTGAATGTTCAATTCAAGCACAAAAATGCTCTAGCTGTTAGAACTAACAGGGTTGAGCAAATAGTCAACCATAAAATGGAACATGGCCACATTGACTTTATAAACCAGTAACATGGTTATCAGATCACTGAGATGCTGCTTCATAACAATAGAACACTGCTCAATACATAATTCACTATTCAAGTATACGTCTATATTAAATGCACAGTCATCTTGCAAATTCTAAAAGGACAATTGTCTATTTCAAACATCTGGATCTGTAAAGTGGATCCAGATTTCAAATTATATCTTCAAATGGCAGAGATGTTGCCATAACAGAGCAGGGAGGACAAAGAACCGCTGAAGAACAGAGAATGATTGTGTCATCTGTTTCATTTAAGAGGTATTTTGTCTAATTGAACAGGACACCAAGGTGCCAAAATACCTCAGTGAGCACAGTCAGTGTGCTTAAAACTGTGCTAATGCTATCAGAACACATGATAAGCTTGAACACATGACATTTGTGGATAACTCATTTTCTCAGAGCTGTGTCTGTCTGATCGTGCCAGCTTCAAAAATGAATTCACAAAAAATATCAAAAATTATCTGAATAGTTTCTGTGATCACTAAACAATTGAGGAAGCAAAGTGGATTCCAATTGTATATCAACAGCATTACTTCATTTATCAATCTGGTAATATCAAATATATGAGATACAGTGTGAATATGAGTGTGAGTCATGGTCACAGATCAGTTCGCAAACATCCAAAATTTTAATCCCAGGCCCACTCTGACCCACCATTAACTGCATGCCAGCATAAAGTGCAAAGTTCATTTAAATTATTAAATGAATTCAAATCATTTAAATTATTCATTAAAGTGAAGATTTTATGCTAGCATTTCTCTGTCTTTTATTTAGTGTTACAAAGCGAGTTCAACAAAACATCATAAATGTCTGGCCATGACATTTTGGGGCTAAGAATTCTTCAAGACTCCACACTGCGAAATATGGGTCACTTTGCAGCACATCTGATGGGGAGCCCAGACCACCACAGGCCCCTCTCAGCCAAATCAACCCCAGTTAGTGTGGAAGAAAAAAAAAACATGACATCATCTGAGGAGCTTAGTGGAAGAGGGAGTGGTGTATACTGCATTTCCATAATTAAGGACACATTCTGTGTGCCTTTTATATGCTGGTGCTGCTTTGATATTTACCATCTGTTACATCAGCCCACACCCCTGTACTGATTCATGCTTATTCTTTATGTTTTAAGCTAACACATAATCTATATAATCGCTGTTTAAATGTCATAAAGAAAACTCAAGAAAATGGGACAGAAAACAAATCTAATAACATGCAATGTGCTAACGACAGCAGATTCTCTGGAGTGATCCGAGTCCTTACTTAACCTGCGTGTGTATACATTGGAAAGCTCTGTGCAAATACATACCAGGTCCCAAAAAAGCCAAGAGAACGTGGCAAATAGCTTGAGTTTTTGGAGCACAATGGCGTTATTCACTCCAAGACTGAAGCCCTTTTCTCTTTCTGTTTATAACGCAGACACTTATTCTGCTAATAATTTACCAGCTGAATCACACAAATGTGATGTCATGAGTGTCATCTTAATTAGTGTCATTCTGCTTTGACCCTTACACAGACCAATTTATCTGCCCATCTGTATTTTGCCCATCCTGTATCAATTCCGTTAGACGTTATAACCACTACAATGTATTAAATTACAGTAAAATGGAGTGCATTGTATTTATAAACCTTACAGTAGCTTTGACACAACTACTTTAAAGTAATGCAGAATATAGGAAATGCAACCATTTTATCCAGCGTTTGGATTCAGTCTTTCTAGTTTAAGTTATGATGAAATGGGAGTAAATGGTCAGTTGGAAACACTGAACAATAAAGAGAAGAGAATGTTGGAATGAATTTCCACTCTGTTCCAATACTTCCTGCTCACAGATGGCCAGATGAAATAAGAGCAAAACAATCCCCATTATGCAGGAACAGCTGTACGCTCCCTGTCAAGGGAAGGAAACCCATTCTCTGCAGTAGCCTATAATGCGCTCAGAATGTGTGACATTCCATTGAAATTGCATACACACTTCAATATTTTTGCAATGACAGTATATCAGTGATTCAGAGAGCTCTGCAAAAGGACAGTGGAATAAATATTTGAAATTTAAACCCTTTGGTAGAGAAAAGGACATTGTGGTAGCACTTTACATTACAGTCTCTAAAGGCTATCTTACATTACAAGTTACAAACGTACTATAGTAATAACAATATTACAACAGTGTTATTAACTATTAATAACAATGTGCAGGATTTAATTACAAGCAGCTCCACAAAACAATTAGGCTACACGTTTAGCGCATTAGTTCATAGGCTACCTACATGAACACTGTAAAGTGCGATTTAAATAGCCAAGTTAAAAAAATAAAATAAAATAAAATAAAATCTTATATGCCAATAAAAAGTTTTTTTATTAAAATGAGCTATAGCAGGACATATAGCTGCATGATTAATGAGGTTAGGTGGAGTATAGGGTGTGGTGGAGGAGGAGGCATTCCGGTTTCGTTAAGTCAGTAAGTGGGTGTGCACTCTGCATGAAACGGTGACATAAACTGATGACATTTTAAGCACTACAGACAGTAGTTGTCATATTTATGTCTGGAGTGTCTTTTTACTTAACTGTTGATTATGCTTGAATATCTCTTATTTGATATGATCGAGGATTAGAATTTTGGGACATTTTGGGAACAATAACGGTTAAAACTGCAAAATGAGGAATAGACGAGAGAAAGTCCAATTCATTTCAATTATTAGTCTCAACATTAAACATAAGAAAGCTGCAACCGTTATGTATACATAGTATATATTACTTTCGAGTAGGCTATTAGATATAGAAATCAGTTTTACCTCTTATGTAGCTTATTTTACTTTCGTCCAAAAGGCTGGATGAGGATGCTCCCATTGTGCAGAATGGTGTGTCGCAGCGGTCCCGAACGGATGCCCTTCTACTGTTCGTCCAATTCGGTTGTGAAGCGCAGCGGGTATTTTGACTTTCTGATAAAGACGAGCGCAAATCAACTCTGACTCAGGCATCTCAAACTTCCTCAAACTGCAGCGCCGCCCGCTTATCCTCTCAGCAAAGCTCTGACAACATCCGAAGAACAGGATTTTGTTCAACTTTAGAACGTTGTTTTGACGTTTGACTGTTTTTCGAATTACATATATTTACAAATAATTTGCATTTCTCATTATTTTCACCTGTTTTGGCTTTTTTTTTTTTTTTTTTTTTTTTTTACCAAGTAGCCTATATAGTAAAGGTGTTGAACACATAAATGTTAACGTGTATCGAAGATAAACATGTAATTTTAAAATACAGGAAAAAAAGGTATTATGTTAGGCTATAAGGATTCATTGTATTTTCTTAAAGGGTTAGTTCACCCCCAAAAAATTAAATTCTCTCATCATTTACTCACCATCATGCCATCCCAGATGTGTATGACTTTCTTCTGCTGAACACAAACAAAGATTTTTAGGACCTCTCTCGGTCCATACAATGCAAGTGAATGGTGGCCAGAACTTTGAAGGTCCACAAAGCATATAAAGGCAGCATAAAAGTAATCCTTATGACTTCAGTGGTTTAATCCATATCTTCTGGAGTGATTTGATAAGTGTGTGATAGTATTTGAGAAATATTTTTTAGATTAATATTTAAGTCATTTTTTTTTTACTATAAATCTTCACTTTCACCAGAATCCTTCTACATAGCGGAGCCTTCAAGCTTAGCATAAAATAAAGCAGTGGTCCAGGGGTGGGGCCAGAAGGGTGGCACGAGGTAGCAGCTGCCACCCTAAAAATGAGCTTTGCCACCCCATTTGCCACCCCAACTTGGACCCCACTCGCGTTAACCCATCCGTGTCACACGTAGTCCATAACAATGTTCCGCTCGTGTCTGTGAGGACACAGCGTTCCGCCTCAGTAGAAAATTTTGTGAGGAAACAGCTCATTAGGTTGTTATCTCTGCATAGAAGATCTCTGCTTTCATTTCCACATTCTTATTCTTTTGTTTTTGATGAGTCACATTCTTCGTTCATATCACCACCTACTGGGCAGGGTGGAGAATTTATAGTAAAAAGGACTTAAATATTGATCTGTTTCTCACCCACACCTTTCATATCACTTCTGAAGACACTGGAGTCGTATGGATTACCTTTATGCTGCCTTTATGTACTTTTTGGAGCTTCAAAATGTTGGTCATCATTCACTTGCATTGTATGAACCTACAGAGCTGAGATATTCTTCTAAAAATCTTTGTGTTCAGTAGAAAAAAGAAAGTCATACACATCCGGGTTAGCATGAGGGTGAGTAAATGATGAGATAATTTTCCTGTTTGGGTGAACTATCCTTTTAAATTGAAGAACTGCAGAACTGACTCTATTTAGAGTCACATAAAATACTACACTTCCCAGAGTTCAATGTTCACGCAAAATCCGCCATATTGAGCTCAGCAGAACGCGCTGGCAGGAGAGAGAATATCCACAACATTGAAATGTAAGTATGTAAACAGCTGCGGTTGAAACATAAATGTATTATTTCTGGTGGTCGAGGTTGATGTTTTCGTCTGCGTAAATTATTTCACATGCAATAAGCATGTCGACGCTGATTTCAAGCTTGATTTTATGGCCATTGCAAACCACAGCCATCTGTATTAGCAGGGAGAGTTAGCCGTTAGCTCGTTTGCTTTGCGTTTTCATGACAGCGCAGGAGATAAAACCTTTCCACATGCATTTTTCCACTCCCGTTCATTTTGTTTTGGGTTATTTAATATGTATGCGTTGCGTTAGGATTGACACAATCATTTTTAAAGACACTTTATAAGTGCGGGCAGATGCCTTTTCTATTTAGTAACACAAAGAGTTATAAGTGCCATCAGGAGCTAATTTAGCCAGTTAGCCCGTGACTCCAGGGTTAGATAGATTATTACTGTAAATTTGGATTTTAAACAACCGCAGAGCTGCGTGTTTGAAGATCTTTAAAAATACGTATCGTTTTATGGAATGAATCGCACAACTGCTTCCTGCTTAAATCACCGGCAAAAGACCAAAACATCTGCTCTCAGATCTTGTCATTTCAGAAATGTCATTTGTCAGAGACTGTTATCAACTTGTCTATATTGTCATTGTTCTATACAAGGATATTTGAAAATTGTAAGATGATTGTATTTCAGAGGGTTTTCACGTAAACCTTTAATCAGCTATGAATATAATTTTGCGTTGTTTTGATTCTGCATCTCACTATCAGAAGAGCTTCTTGTTGTGGATTTAAATGTAGTTTTCCTCGCTCAATGTCAATACTGTTCTCTTTGGCTGCTTTATCACAGAGGTGAAGGAAGCACAGTGCATACAGATGACACAGACCATACAAACGAATGGGGTTCAACCCCTCAGCAAGACCTGGGAGCTCAGTCTCTATGAATTACAGAGAACTCCACAGGTAAGTAAAACAGTATGGCAAAGCATCATCCATTATATGTAGTTGCAGTGTGCAATAACTAATTATTGTTCACAGTTAGTATATTAGAATTTTCTTTGTATTTTTTTGTTGTTGTATGTACTTCTGTCTATAAGTCAGTGAAGCTGGGCTGAGAGACAGGTTTAGGACTTGCAAATTTGTTTTGAACCCCATTCACAGCTTCTGTGCTGTTCTACTCCTTTAGGAAGCCATCACGGATGGTCTGGAGATAGCCGTGTCTCCACGCAGCTTGCACAGTGAGCTCATGTGTCCCATCTGCCTGGACATGTTGAAGAACACAATGACCACAAAGGAGTGCCTGCACCGCTTCTGTGCAGACTGCATCATCACTGCTCTCAGATCGGGGTGAGTTCATGTCATCAGTATTTATAAAGAATTCTGGGTTTAGATTTATATTATACTGTACCTTTCTGCGATGTGGAAGAGTACCTGAAAATAGGACTGATTTAACAGGTCAGTGATGTCAAGGACAGGTATGGCCCTATGAAATGCATTTTATTTATTTTGGATCAAATTCAGCTTTTTTTTTTTCTTTTCTTAATTCTGTGTTTTAAAGTTTAATTGAATTTTATAATCCCCTAAGATTTTTTTTTTCATGCATCCACAAGCCTGCAACACCGGATCCGTATTTACGCACGTCAGTGGAGGAATAGTTTAAAATTACCTTAGAATATTTATACACCGATCACCCACAACATTAAAATCACCTGCCTAATATCGTGTAGGTCCCCCTCGTGCCGCCAAAACAGCTCTGACCCGTTGAGGCATGGACTCCACAAGACCTCGGAAGGTGTCCTGTGGTATCTGGCACCAAGAAGTTAGCAGCAGATCCTTTAAGTCCTGTAAATTGCGAGATGGGGCCCCCATGGATTGGACTTGTTGGTCCAGCACATCCCATAGATGCTCAATCGGATTGAGATCTGGGGAATTTGTGGGCCAGGGCAACACCTTGAACGTTTTGTCATGTTCCTCAAACCATTACTGAACAATTTTTGCAGTGTGGCAGGGCACATTCTGCTGAAAGAGGCCACTGCCATCAGGGAATACCGATGCCATGAAGGGGTGCACATAGTCTGCAACAATATTTAGGTAAGTGGTATGTGTCAAATTAACATCCACATGAATGCCAGAACCCAAGGTTTCCCTCAGAAGCTTCACACTGCCTCCGCTGGGCTGCCTTCTTTCCATAGTGCATCCTGCTGGCATCTCTTCCTCAGGTAAACAATGCACACGCACCCGGCCGTCCACATGATCTAAAAGAAAATGTGATTCGTCAGACCAGGCCACCTTTTTCCATTGCTCCATGGTCCAGTTTTGACGCTCACTTGCCCATTGTAGGCGCTTTTGGCTGTGGACAGGGGTCAGCATGGGCACTCTGACTGGTCTGTGGCTACACAGCCCCAAACGCAGCAAGCTGCGATGCACTGTGTGTTCTGACACCTTTCTGTCATGGCCAACATTAAGTCTTTCAGCAATTTGTGCTACAGTAACTCTTCTGTGGGATCGGACCAGATGGGCTAGCCTTTGCTCCCCATGCACATCAATGAGCCTTGGGCGCCCATAACCCTGTCGCCAGTTCTCTGGTTGTCCTTCCTTGGACCACTTTTGTTAAGTACTAACCACTTGTGGAACACCCCACAAGACCTGCCGTTTTGGAGATGCTCTGACCCAGTCGTCTAGCACAATTTGACCCTTGTCAAGAGAATACAGTGTTTAAGTATCATAAGCATTTTCCCCCACAAATGACAACAAAGCATATCCATCATTTTCTGAAGTGCTGTGCATGACTATACAAAAAGACAACAATATTTGCCTAAAAAAAGTGATAAGGGATTCAATTACATCCTTATGTCATTGTAATGTCATCAGTCACTTTTATTCATAATTCATCCAGCCATGTTCTCTACTTGTTGAACGAGATTACCTTTGTAAAAGAATGACATTCCTCCTCTTCTCCTTCAGGCGGTCAACAGATCCTGATACTCGCTTGGTCAGTGAAGGGGCATTTTCTTTTAGTGTGTCAAACCAGTGATATGCTACTTTACAGTCTGCACTCAAATGCTGTTAGCTTTAAAGGCATGAAAAGTCACCAAAGCAGTTTCGCGCTTCAAACTAGGGCTCATTGGCTTCGAAAGGGAGAGATGTCAGTGTACGAGAAACATGAGTCCATGTATGGAGGTGAATGAGAACGATTTGTTCAGTAAAAAGTTCAAAAAGAATGATTAGTTCACGAACGAGAGAGATGTAGGAAGCGTGCAGCTGACTGGGGCTAGCAAGCATTACGTTGCATCAACAATATTAATGAACCATGTGAAATTTCCGCAACAGCGCTCATCATAGGGCCCTATACAGTTTACTGTCTAAATTACAAGCTGATTTTTTTTTTCTGTTCATGTTCAATATGATTGTATTGAGCTATATCTCTGCATCATCACCTGATAAATTTCATATCTTCTGTGGTTGACAGGAATAAGGAGTGTCCAACATGCAGGAAGAAGCTGGTGTCTAAGCGCTCCCTCCGACCAGACCCCAACTTTGACGCCCTGATCAGTAAGATCTACCCCAGCAGAGACGAGTATGAGGCCCACCAGGAGAGAGTGCTGGCCCGCATCAGCAAACACAACAACCAACAGGCACTCAGCCACAGTATTGAGGAAGGCCTAAAAATCCAAGCCATTAACAGGTCAGCACAGAGCATCTGATCAGGCGAGAATTGTTGTCTGGTATAAGGCTGAAAGAAAAAGATGTTTTCCAAATATATCAGTATTTGAATTGTCTTATTTACTGCTGTTAAATGCCCATATTTGTTGTCTTGATACTGTAGTTTTTTGTTCTTTAAATCGTGTTCAGTTCACTGGCTCTAGCTTAAGATGGTATTCTTGGGTGTTTTTTGTAATTATTGGAGAGATCAAAATGTAAATTTTTCTTATTTTTGTTTTACTCTATCGTCTGTTTATGTTATTATGTTGCCATCTTTTTACCGCCGGGGGCACTGTAGACTTCAACGGGGAAAGAAGCACCAGATTGAGAATGGCAGTGGGGCAGAAGATAATGGGGACAGCTCACACTGCAGCAATGCATCAGTGCACAGTAACCAAGAGGCCGGGCCCAGCATCAAACGAACCAAGACATCTGATGACTCTGGTCTTGACATGGACAATGCCACAGAGAACGGAGGAGGAGACATGGCCCTGGATGGGGCCAGCGAGATTGAACTAGTGTTTCGTCCTCATCCAACGCTAATGGAGAAAGAAGACTCCGCACAGACAAGGTGAGTCATCTCTTTTAATCAGCTCACTAAAAATTGGCAGACCACCTTCAAATAATTTAATTTGTTTTTCAAACCAAATACACGTTTCACCTCAATTAAGGGCGTTTTCCAAACAGCATTTTTGCGCCCTTGAAGGGCACTGCGGGAAGGGGACGCCACTCGAAGGGTCATTCCAAACTGAAGTAAGAAAATGAATCTTTTCACGAAGGGCCATTCCACAAGACTGTTAAGTAGGGTACATTCATATAGTAATGCCATGCTCCCTTCAGAGTGCCCATATCAAGACCTCTGTCCTTCGGAGTGAGTAGGGCACAGGGATGATCACTTTTGGTTGGAATTCGACCTAAGTCTTTTTTACCTTCAGTTTTTTGGTGTCTCCAAATTGTCATTTGTCAGCTATATGTTTCAGTCAAGTTTCTTTGGGTAGATTTAAATTAGAAATATGAATTTGTGGAATTTGTTACCAGGTACATAAAAACTTCGGGGAACGCAACAGTGGACCACCTCTCTAAATACCTAGCTGTCAGATTGGCCCTGGAGGAAATGCGCAAGAATGGAGAGGCAAGCCCTATCAACGTAGAGGCAGCCAGTGAAAAACAGTACACAATCTACATTCCCACAGCCAACAACCAGTTCACGGTAAGTTTGGTACCATTTTATTTATTTATTTATTTTTTTCAGACATTGATGATTTGATCCAAAAACTGTAAAGCAATTATTTTGACACACATTTATCATCATGTTGCACTGCTAGGAAATCAAGACTAAAAGAACGAAAAGCCTTTGGCCCTGCCGCCAATAGACAGTTACTCTTTAATCTCCTGAGACCCGAGCATGACTGCTGAGTGCGTTTTTCATTTCTCTTTTTGTTTTATAACTAGTAGTGCCTAGTAAACGACCAAAAAAAAAAAAAAAAACAATTCTAGAGCAAATAGTTTTCCTAAAAATGTATGTGGACAGCAGGACTAAGTTATGAAATGTAAATAATACCAAGCTATAGAAAGTCAGTGTTTTTATCAAATGGTTTGTTTCCAGGAGTGTTAATTCATGTTTTTGAGACGTTACAGACTTTACATCAGAATGTAGCATAATTAATTCTGATTCAAAATAATGGCCAACATCATCCAATCACTGCCGACCATTTAAAAATAAAATTAAACATTATCAATTCTGAATCTACTGATTACCATTGTCCCATGTCTGCCAAACATGTTGAGTGGTTCAAACATCATCTGCAGCCTGAAACTGAACTTGTGGTCAGATTCTAGGAGTGAGTGGACTTAGCTACATAGAAAGCTGAAGGGTGTCCCCTTGCTTCCTATTTAGTGAATGACTTTTTGACAAAAGTGTTGTGAATAGTGTTCGGTCAGTTTAAATTCATTAAAATTTGCCAAGCCAAAATACAATTTACACGCATGTGTACACGGGGTCGCATGAAGTTAACGGTGCTAACATTCAAGTTCTCTTTAAAAGAGCCAAACTCGAAGCTTTTTCACACAATACATGTAATTAAATCACAGATTTTTGCAGTTTATTAATTTTGTTGCAGTTTCGATTTTAATATGATTAATTGTGACACCCTATTGGACACCTATATACCACAACATGCTTATAGTCAGTAATGTGCATCTTGCATATGTTTCTTTAGTATGACACTTTTGATCACTTTTCCCCATCACAGGTCCTGAACGGCTCCTTCTCCCTGGAGCTGGTGAGCGAGAAGTACTGGAAAGTCAACAAGCCCATGGAGTTGTACTTTGCCCCAACAAAGGAGCACAAATAAATTCACCAAGACATGAGGGCCCAAGCAGGTCCAGGACAGACTGATGGTTCATCCACTCTATTCTCTCCATCTTTCTTTTTCTTGCTGTTACTCCTGGTCTGGAGTATACTACTTTCTAGGGACCCAGCTCCTTAATAACTGTGGCTGCTTTGGTTTGTTTTTTAATTGTCTTTTTGTATGGGAATGAGACCAGGGTCGATTAATTGTAATGGGGTGGGAGGGCCATGGGATTCAAACCAGTGTGTGGATTCATTCCCCCACTTCAGTTGAAACAATCATTTCATTGTTACATGTTGAGTCCTTTCATCAAGAGGACTTTGACGTTGCCTTCAAAAATTTTAGTCTGCAAAATGGATACTTCAACTATAACACCATGACATTGAAGAAGTCCTACTGAGTGCTTCATGGAAGATGCTGATGTCAGGAGGTGGATGTGTTCTTGATATCAAACTAGATTGATATTCATTGAGCTGTAAGAGATTTCAAGTGCATTAGACCACTTCTGTAGCAGCAACAATTGTTGACTAACATGATCGCATTTTGCCGCCATGTACCATTACATGTCGAGAGAATGTGATGGCTTAGGTCATATAACTTTGTCTTTCACTAGTCTGTACTACTGTGTTGGTCATCCATTGTACATCAAATGTTTCGGGGATTGTACATACTACACCACTTTATAGTACAACTACCTGGAAAATGTAAATTGACACCAATGTTATGGCTGTTACTCAACTGCCAATTTAAAGAATGTCAGCTGGTAGTTGTACATGAAGATGGACCCCATTTTCAATGGTCACATTTCATAGGAGCTTCATCTAAGGCAACCTTTTAGAGCATGAAGTATTTTTAGTTTGACATCCTTGACATACATATGTTCATGTTGTTGTTTGAAAAAAAAAAAAAAAAATGTATACAGCGTTCTTTGTTTTAAAAATAAAAAAAATATGGTGTCACAGCTTTTTATAGAATTTCTTAAGTGTTTTTGGGTAGAAATGGATCCCCAGCAGATGGTGCTTTTGCAACATGTTATTCAAGGCTGTATGGGCATTTCTTCAAAAATAAATAAGAATAACATAACAGTAATATGTTGAACATTAAAAGGGCAGAAAATGTTTGCAAAGATCTGTCACGTTTGTACATATATAAAAGGTGTGAACTATTGCAATTTAAAAGTCAGAATTAAATAATAAATGATATGCAATATTTAATACTACATAATGCTCTATGCTCTTTTATGTACTGTATATAAATAATGACTTTCTAAAACTACTCATACAGTATGTTTAACTAATCGACTATATAACTACTCGTATCATTTATGCCAGCATGTTGCTTATATTAGGTGAGGTCTCTCATAGCTCACCTGATTGCTTCACCTCTCATGTACCAGCTCAATAGGTCATGTCTGAAGACCACTGAAGTCATAATAAGGCCTATGTTGTAGGTTGTCCATGTAATCTGTGAAGATTAGTGGGCGGTTTTACAGTTTTGATTTAATCCCACGTCCAGCATGGGATTGTCTCACCACGTGATACACTGCAGTGCTGCTTGAGAGTGTGAAATAACTATGCTTATGGACATATAACAGTGTTTCTTACCTCTGCTCCTGGAGCCAAGTTCTTTAGGGTTTAAATTACAATAGAATAGACATTGTATATTCAAAAACATGAATAATGAAGTTCAACATTTAGAAAAAAAAAATATTAGGACACTTTTTGGTTGTCAAACGTTAGTGTGGAACATCTCCGGTTACACATGTAACCTTGGTTCCCTGAGATGAAGGGAACAAGACATTGCTGTAAGCAGGGTTGGGAGGGTTACATTTGAAATGTATTCCACTACAGATTACAGAATACATGCTGTAAAATGTAATTTGTAACATATTCAGTTAAATTACTCAAGGTCAGTAACGTATTCTAAATACTTTGGATTACTTCTTCAGCACTGGTAGATTTTTTCTCTTGTTTTGACTATAAAGACTCTGCCAGTACAGTAAGACAAAATACACATGTTAAAAATACATTCTCTGAAAAACCTAAATATCTTATGCAATGTTGTTTCTAAAACAAGATCAATCAAACTGATCTAATTTTAAGGATTTTAAGATATTTTTACAGGAAAACAATACAAAAATTATCAAGAATATATTTTTTGCCCTAATATCAAAGGTCTTACTAGAAAAAAGAAATTATGATCCGACGTGAATTTTCTTGATAAAAAAATGATCATGCCTGGAAACGTCCATGTAACATTGCTTGAAATAGCATTTTAGCTTAGCATAAAGCTGACAATTTACACAAGGTTTATTTCTATTTCTTCTGCTCCAAACTTACTTCAAACTTACTTCTCTGTCTGCTCGTATGAATGTAACACATCATAAGAAAGTGCTTCACCGCTGTTCAGATGCACTTTGGATCGCATCATTTATATGTATAAATGTTTTACATCTGAAAGGACTAAATATTAAATGAAACAAATGACGATAAAATGCAAAGTAATCTCTTCAGTAATCAAAATACTTTTTGAATGTAACTGTATTCTAATTACCAATTATTTAAATTGTAACTGTAGTGGAATACAGTTACTTATATTTTGTATTTTAAATAAGTAATCCCGTTACATGTATTCCGTTACTCCCCAACCCTGGCTGTAAGCACTATGGGGAGTCCTTCTTAGACGATCTTGTTGAAACCCTTATTCAATCACGCCAATCCTCTGATTGGCAATGGTGTCTGAGCCCCACCCCTTCAGACTGAAGTCATAATAATAAATTGGCCTATATAAGTGGGCGCTCAATCACCATTTATTCAGAATTTTCTGACTGAGGGACAAGAGCGAGTCACTCTTGTTATGAAACTCTGAACCAGTAGTGTAGCCAGCTTTCGCAATGTCTCATTCCCTTCATCTCAGGGAACCGAGGTTACATTTGCAACTTGAAACGTTCCCTTTCGATTCAGTTCACCGACATTGCTGTAAGCACTATGGGGAACAATATCCCATCACGCCGCACTACATGACATTACACTCCCAGAATTATAACACTAAATAGAGATATTCATAAGAAGTCACAGGCCGATGACTTAAAAGTCATATTAAGTGTATATGAATAGTCCCACATGGCGGACACCAGATGGAAATGAATGTAGTCTGGGATCTATATGAACCATATAAACTCAGCAAAAAAACAAACGTCCTCTCACTTTCAACTGCTTTTATTTTCAGCAAATTAACATGTGTAAATATTTGTATGAACATAATAAGATTCAACAACTAAGACATAAACTGAACAAGTTTCACAGACATGTGACTAACAGAAATGGAATAATGTGTCCCTGAACAAAGGGGGAGTCAATATCAAAAGTAACAGTCAGTATCTGGTGTGGCCACCAGCTGCATTAAGTACTGCAGTGCATCTCCTCCTCATGGACTGCACCAGATTTGCCAGTTCTTGCTATGAGATGTTACCCCACTCTTCCACCAAGGTACTTGCACGTTCCCAGACATTTCTGGGGGGAATGGCCCTAGCCCTCACCCTCCGATCCAACAGGTCCCACACGTGCTCAATGGGCTCTTCGCTGGCCATGGCAGAACACTGAAATTCCTGTCTTGCAGGAAATCACACACAGAATGAGCAGTATAGCTGGTGGCATTGTCATGCTGGAGGGTCATGTCAGGATGAGGAAGGGTACCACATGAGGGAGCAGGATGTCTTCCCTGTAATGCACAGCATTGAGATTTCCTGCAATGAAAACAAGCTCAGTCCGATGATGCTGTGACACACCGCCCCAGACCATGATGGACCCTCCACCTCCAAATCGATCCTGCTCCATAGTACATGCCTCGGTGTAACGCTCATTCCTTCGACGATAAACGTGAGTCCAACCATCGCCCCTGGTGAGACAAAATCGTGACTCGTCAGTGAAGAGCACTTTTTGCCAGTCCAGTCTGGTCCAGCGAAGGTGGGTTTGTGCCCATAGGTGACGTTGTTGCCAATGATGTCTGGTAAGGACCTGCCTTACAACAGGCCCACAAGCCCTCAGTCCAGCCTTTCTCAGCCTATTGCAGACAGTCTGAGCACTGATGGAGGGATTGTGCATTCCTGGTGTAATTTGGGCAGTTGTGGTTGTCATCCTGAACCTGTCCCGCAGGTGTGATATTTGGATGTACCGATCCTGTGCAGGTGTTGTTACACGTGGTCTGCCACTGCGAGGACGATCAGCTGTCCTTCCTGTCTCCCTGTAGTGCTGTCTCAGGCATCTCACAGTACGGACATTGCAATTTATTGCCCTGGCCACATCTGCAGTCCTCATGCCTCCATGCAGCATGCCTAAGGCATGTTCACGCAGATGAGCAGAAACCCCAGGCATCTTTCTTTTGATGTTTTTCAGAGTCAGTAGAAAGATCTCTTTAGTGTCCTAAGTTTTTATAACTGTGACCTTAATTACCTACCGTCTGTAAGCTGTTAGTGTCTTAACGGCTGTTCCACAGGTGCATGTTCATTAATTGTTTATGGTTCATTGAACAAGCATGGAAAACATTGTTTAAACCCTTTACAATAAAGATCTGTAAAGCTATTTAGATTTGTACAAAATTATCTTTAAAATACAGTGTCCTGAAAAAGGGACGTTTCTTTTTTTGCTGAGTTTATTTAAATATATATATATATATATATATATATATATATATATATATATATATATATATACAGTATGGTAAATTAACCCTCTCACAACATGGTTGGAAAAGTAGGTTTTATTTCTTATGGGAGTACTTATGATTTTTAAAGAGGCAGTTCAACAGCATATAATTAGGTGCTTTTATTGATTATAGTGGGTAGCCCACCTGTAATAAGGGCTTGGGGTCACCCGCTTGAAGTAAGAGTAGCGTCCAGCTGCTCTTGAAGGAATGTCAAAATCTTAGCTATGGGGTAATTCACTGGGTCTTTTAAAGAGCACCAATTTGCAAACACGCGCCATTTAAGTGCATAGAGGCGTCTCGTGGACTGAGCCAGTTCTGGCTCATCTGATGTGCTGCGTTCAGAGGTCACACGTGTAGGTTCCACAGCTCTGGCTGGGGATGCCAAATCGTGCCTTGTGCTTGAGAGAGAAGGTCTCTCCTCAGCTGTAATTCCCATGGAGGGCCATCTAGAATTTCTGTCATCTCCAGAAACCAGGACTGATTGGGCCATTTCGGCCTTTGCTGATGACAGAAAGAATGAGGCGCACCGGGGGAAATGCATACTTGTGAGCCAGCACATGCCCAGTGGGGCTTGGGACATGGAGTACCAATGAGAACTATGGGTGTTCTCTGCAGAGATGAATAGGTCGACTTCCGTTTTGCAGAAAATTTCCTGAATCCTCATCACTGTCTGAGGATGAAGTCTCCATTCCCTTGGTAACGCTCCCTGGCATGACAACAGATCTGCTCCAAAATTCAGACGGCCCGGGACGTGTTGCATGCAATGAGAGGAGATGAAGCCTGCTCCATTGGAGGAGGCATTGTGTCATGCTCATTAATTGTGGCGATCAGATTCTGCCCTGGTGATTTATGTACACTGCTGTTGTGTTGTCCAAATGAATCAGAACATGGTGATTCACAATGTCGGAATGAAAAGCTCTCAAAGCTAGAAAGACAGCCAGTAGTTCTAGGCGTTAATGTGCCACGCCCGTTTTGCACCTGTCCATTGCACACCGTGCCCCAACCTGTGTTGGATGCATCTGTGGTCATCACTTTTCTTCTGAAAATTTGACCCAGCATAACACCCTGTTGGTAGAAGGCCAGTGCTGTCCATGGTATTAGAGCAGCCAGACAGCAGTGAGCCACTGCAATGCGCATGCACCCGAGGCTCCAGGTGCGATGTGGAACTTGTTGCTTGAGCCAGTACTGGAGAAGTCTCATGTGTAACAGACCTAATGATATGGCGGTGGATGCTGCCGCCATAAAACCCAACATTCTATGAAATTACTTCAGGACAATGTTTTCCCCAGTTTGAACAAAGACAGACACCGAAGAATGGTCTGTATGCACTCATTTGTGAGGTGCACATGCATGCTCACAGACTCTAGATGAACCCCTAAAAAGGACATTTGTTGGCTGGGGAAAAGTGTGCTTTTTGCCCAGTTGACATTCAGACCCAGATTTTTCAGATGGTAAAGTCTCTGTGTTTGCTCAGTAGTGCCACTGATTGGGCTAGTAATAACCAATCGTCGAGTTAATTCAAAACACGCACACCGTTCATTTTCAATGAGGCGAGCGCCGCATCGATACATTTCGTGAACATGCAGGGAGCCAGAGACAGACTGGATGGAAGGACTTTAAATTGATACGCAGTTCCCTCGAATGCGAATCTCAAAAACCACCTGTGACACGGTGCAACTGGTACATGAAAGTATGCGTCCTTCAGATCTATTGACGCAAACCAGTCCTGAGGACAGATGTGCGATAAGATCTGCTTCTGAGTTAATGAATCTCTGTGAATCTCTGTGCGCAACACCGGCGCATCCGGTGGTCGGACCATAGATTGCAGAACGCTGATGAAACAAGGTGGCTGGCATACAAACTGAATCGTATAACCATGCTCAATCGTTTTTAACACCCAGTCTGACATGCCTGTGAGGGCTCGCCACGTGTTTGCGCAGCGGGACAGCGGGCTTATTGATTCGCCTGCTGTATGATACGTGAAGAGGAAATGAACCTTTTTCTGAGAATGTGTGAGCATCCCATGTTTGTACAATGGGCCCGTTTTTCGCTCTGAGATGGCGGGTGCTTACACTTGGGCCATGTTTTGCGTGGCTTCACTGATGGCTCAGTAGTAGTTTTCGGCTGCGCTTGGGCAGTGAGAGATGGATTCTTTGCCAGGCACTGACTGGAATTAAATCAGGAGCTTGCTGAGAAAGGGGAAGTGCTACTTCTCTTTGGCAGAAAGTGTTTCATTGCTTGAGACTGCTTTTGCGGCGCAATGAATCACTCGAAAAGCCTCCCACGGTGTTGTCAAAGAGACCGTTGGGCGACACCAAGGTGTCGAGGAGGGCGGCTTTCTCTGCGTCACACATCTCCGTGAGAGTTAGCCAAATATGCTGATCCAGAACCACCAGGTTGCTCATCGATGTGGTAGCTTTCGTGGCTCGCAGCGCCAAATCTGTAGCTGTGTGGAGCTCTTTGAACAGATCTGGATCAGAGCCTTGCTCATTCATTTGTTTAAGGAGCTTAACTTGAAAAACCTGGACATGCACCGATATGCTGTGGAGTTCTGAACCAGCTTGGCCCGCTGCTTTATAAACTCTTCCAGCCAGTGCAGATGTTAGTCGACGTGGCTTTTTTTCCCATCCCATGGCAGTATTATGCCAGAAGTGAGCTGCGACCGCCTGTTCCACCGGGGGAAGCTTTGAGTAGCTTTGAACTGATTCTAGGTCAATCATTAAATACATTTATTTCTCCACAGTGTATAGACACCTGTACCTTAAGCTGGCTCTACACTAGCTGATTTTTTCCAATGATTTTCATGTGTTAGCTTCAATAACATAATCCAGGCAGAGGGAGACTGAGTGCCCATTAGCACCTCTCAACCGGACATATTAATCACTTGACTGTTGGGACTCCCTTCTGAGTTAATGGCTTCAAGCCCTTAAAACATCTATTTTGTCTGAAAAAAATAATTCTGTCACTGAGAAGAACTTACAAGATGACAAGCTGATCTGAACTTTTTTTTTTATCACACTCAGCTGCATATCATCACAAATGCTGATTAAAATCCATAGTGATTCTGTCGTTCTGCAGAAATAATGCAAAAGCAACTAATGACAGATCAAAATAACCTTCATGGACATTTTACAGCTTTGGTGCATTTTAAAATATAACCTTGTGAAAGCCAACCGAACCATGAGAAAATGCAACATTGTAACTATTTTAGCCCCTGTTTAGGAACAATCAAGCAAGCAAGCCACAGGTCTGAAAATGCCCCAAATCACTCTATATCAATTGCAAGTTTACTCATGTTGTTATTTTGGCGAGCTCCACGTGACAGGGATCAGAGCGAGATAGTTGCGATGAGTCGTTATGTGCATCACACCTCCACCATTTTTAATCGGCAAGTGTGTCATACCTCTGACTGAAGAGAGCGAGATTTCAGAAAAACATTCTGCATGTGTGACACCCTCGGCCAAAACACATTGTTTTGAGTCTGCTAGTGTGGAGCCAGCTTTAGTTGCACATGCACAAGGAGAACATCGATAGTGTTAACGGGGTCCAGCTTGACCAAAGGGGAAACAGATCCAGGGTTCCCAATCTTTTCAAGGCACAATTTTCCAGGACATTTTATGTGTCTAATGGGAGTAATATTTAAGCAAAAACACGAGAGGTCATGATGTATATTGTGTTTATTGAATGGTTATTTTTTCTGAATTCATTACACACATTCATTTTGAAGCACGCAGCACATGCAGAATATATATTTAATTAAATCACAGCCTTTTGCAGTTTAATAATCACACTAGGACTTGTCGCAACCACTAGTTGGCTAGTCTGTGTTAAGGAACGAATAAAAGTATAATTAGGCTCCGTTAGCCTCACTGTTAAGTACAACAATCTATCATGCAAAACACTCTGTAAAAGTAGGGGCATCTCTCAATTAATTTGAGAATTGCATCTGTCATTAAAACCACCACCACTGAAAATAGAAATATTAGTGGTCGGTTGTTGGACGACTAGTCGGTTAGTCGACCTGGCATATCCCTAATCTAAACATTCTTTTTCTTCCCAAATATGTCAAATTCCGAGACATCCCGCGTTTTATATCTAATGCCATTTTTATGACTGGATTCTGTGATTCTGTCCCTTTTTTCACATCATGGAAATCAAAGGGCCCTATATGTGGTAACCAGGGTATAAGCAGACTCGGATCATTCATTTATTATTGAAAATTTATTCACATCCCAAAGTGTAAAGGCCACATCACCACACTACCACCTCGGGTTGTGAACTCATTTTCAAAAAAATTAGCTGTCCATGAACCATTGTCTAAGATTTGCAACTTAAGTTTTTTTGTAGTTTAAAAAATACCAATGTTAGAATGAAAATTAATATTTTTTTACTGTATCAATACTTGCACTATTTCGTCAGAGCAAAGCAGAGATGACAGTAGATGAGCAGAGAATGTTCGTGACACAGGGCTTCGTACATGACAGTCAACCGTTGATGTTGTTTCACAATATGCAGCCGCTGGCAGTGACAAAATTATACGAATTTGTGTATTTGACACCTATCCAGAGTCCCAATCATTACTATGTTTTTGTACATGTAACAAAAACAATGTTAGCCACATAGTCAAACAGTTTTATTATACCTAAATATTTTCCAGGACAAATAATTATTTTCCAGGACATTTAGGTATTAATATCATTTTCCATGACTTTTCCACGACTTGAAAACTGCATTGCAGAATTTTCCACGTGTGGAAACCCTGACCCTAATGGGGACATCACACGAAACAACTATTTGCAACAAAATAACATAATACTACAAAAGAGCTAAAACCTCAATAAATTCTTAATAACAACTATTTAAATGACCAAGGAAACATAATTAAATAATTCAAGCACAAGGCATTATGGGTATTCCACATAGCCTCAGTTTGTACTCAATAGTTTGAGTTATTAACACTTAAAATCTTAAGTCTATAGATGTAAAGAAAAAATAAATAAAGTTCAAGGAACATATATATCTGTGTTATAAGCCAAAAACTTGACATTTCAAGTAACATTTAATTAAGACAACATGATTTTTCCAGTAATGACAAACTTAGGGTTTACAGTGCCTGGACACCTGTTTGAAATTGAGGGTAACTGATTTTATACATCGACTAAATATGACCATGGAACCAGTTGATTAAAAATAACTGCAAAAATAAAAGTGAATTTAGTTATAAGAAAAGGTCTAGCATCATTATAGCTTAATTTATTTGAAGATGCTGCTTGGTTTGATATAATAGTGTGGGTCAAATGTCCAAATCCTGTTTTGGGGCCACTATACACTCACTGAGAACATTATTAGGAACACTATGGTTCTAATAAAGTGTCCGGCATGGTTTTCTGCATTTGTAGCCCATCTGCCTCAAAGTTCGATGTGTTGTGCATTCTGAGATGCTGCTCTACAGTTGTACAGAGTGATTATCTGAGTTACTGTAGCCTTTCTGTCAGCTCGAACCAGTCTGGCTATTCTCCGTTGACCTCTTTTCATTAACAAGGTGTTTTTTCCCCATTCTGATGGTTGATGTGAACATTAACTTAAGCTCCTGACCTGTATCTGCGTTCTTTTATGCATTGTACTGCTGCCACACAATTGGCTGATTAGATAATCGCATAAAAATGTAGGTATATACAGATGTACCTAATAAAGGGCTTAGTGAGTGTATAGTGTGAAGCAGGGACTAAAAACAGTTCAAGGAATGAAAACCAAAACCAAAAACGAACAAAATATTTAGCAGAACATAACTGAAAATGGGAAAGAAATCCCTTTCAACTGTTCTGGAGTGAAAACATTTTTTTAAATGCTAGTAACTGGTTAATAACCAGTTAATTTTGATACAATATTTTTTTCATGAAACTAAAGTCCAAAGGGTTTATTTACCACAGTAAATTTTCAGAATTAGACCACTTTTTGCACGCATAATGTAACATTAACTCCATATGTTTAAATGACTTTAGGTGGCCAGATGAATATTTGAAATACTTCAAATATTTTTAGTAGTATATTTAAAGGTGCACTCAGAAATATTTTGTCTTTGACTTTGACTGAGGGGCGTAGATGCTGCATCATTTAAAATCAATAGTTTTCAGTTTCAAATGCCATTGTAGAAATTCACTATTCACAGTCAAACCTGATTCATTTAATCCATGACTGAAAGTGTCTAATAACAAGGTGGTTACTGAGATTAAGTGAGTAGTATTCAGCTTGTCATGTGATCCTAACATGGCAGCCCCCATGAGGAATTAATCAGCTTTTATAAGGCTACTGATGTGACTGGAGTCCCAATCTGATGTGAGTGCTCATAATTTTATACATATGTTTCAAAATTACTATTTAAAAGTTACTTTTAAAAAAGAATGTTATTATCCGTTCTTTTATTTCATTCTAATCGGTTATCATTTGGAAAGAAGGCTGCGGAAAGCCGGAACCGGAACAAAAATACTGTTTCTGCTAAGAACGAACTGAAATGAAAAACTTTCAGTTTTTAGTCCCTGTTGTGAAGTGTCAGTTATCTCAGGTCTTCGCAATGATGCAAACTAAGGCTAAACCTCTTCTCTCTATTGCTGTGAGACAAGACCACACAGCTTCACCTTGCCTCTTAATGACAATTCACACAGTCCTGTTCTGTTCCCATCCACAAATCTCCATTTTGCCATCTCTCCCTACCCTCCTGTGCATGTAGCTTAAGCTTTAAAGACAAGCGCCCTATTAATCTGACCTCAGGTGACCTACCAGTCATTTATACATCAAGATTAGAGAGTCAGGCCATGTGGTTCATGTACAGTCACACTGGTGGTCTGTGTTGGGTCTTTTGTGTCATTTGTGCATAGTTTAATTCATAACGGATTTTACAGCCTCACAGCAAGTGTGCAATTAACCCTCACTGGAGTCTCAGAAATGTGTTTTTACAAGCACACACAGGGTGGCTAAATCTCCATGCGGTCAGGTCATGGCAGGGGCCAGTAACACCTTGCTGCTTTGAAAGGATCAAGAGCAGTAGCCTCCCACATCAAAGATGGGCCACGCATTTGTGTGAAAGCCTCTCACAGAATAGACATATAACCAGGGGCGCTTTAAGATACATCTGGGCCCGTGGTGCGCTGAGGCCCCCTTCAAATTGTTGGGGGGACGACGACTCCTGTGCATTGAACAGGCACTACACAGACGCCTTTAACTGTTGCGCAATGTTACCAGGTCAACAACTGCATCTCCTGCTGAAAGCGTTTAAACGCACTCCTCCCGCTGGGCCCCATGGGATTTGTAGGCCTCTGGGCTTCAGCCCTCCATGTGTTAATGCGCCCCTGCATATAACCTTTAAAGTGGAATGGCAATTCCACCATTTAAAAATTAATCTTTTCACTCATTGGGAGAGTGTTTATACAAAAACTCATACCTTATCGGATCTATTTAATATTCAGGGTGATTTCTGAATCCTAACTTGAAATGGGTTTGGAATGACATGAGGGTGAGTAAATAATGACAGGATTTTCATTTTAACTTAACATATTTTCTATAAAATGGCCTCAGGTCTCTCAAGAACAAGGGCATAATGAGAGGTCAAAAGAATTGCTCTAAAGCACCCCACACTGGTAATAGTTGCATTTAAGTAATACTTTTTTCTGTCCCACTTAAGTAGCATTTAATAGTGCTAAATATGTAACATTGTAGCATTTTATAATGCACTAAATATATTTTAAATATATTTTGATGTATGAAGAATATATTACAATTTAAAAGTTGGGTGTAATTAATTACAACTTAATATCAGTTGTACTGTAACTTTATTTCAAGTAAGGATGCAATTCTAAAATATATTTCAAATTGCACTTAAAATGCATTTTTATTATAATATTAAACGTGCTGGCATATAAACTACATTGCTACTTGTTCACTGTTGAATTGCTATTAAAACACACTTTAGTGCTACTAAATATGTGATTCAAAAACACCAACTAATACACTTGAAACATATTTATTAATAATCTTGAATGTACATGCATATATTTCAATTGTACGTTTACATAAATTGTTTCCTAAGTATCATAAATTAAGATAAATAAAAGCGTTTGACATGTGCTATTTTTTATTACACTGAAGAAAAGAAAAATGTGTCCAGATCTAAGTAAATAAAAAAAGCATCACCTTGTTTTAGTCAACAGTAAAAAATTACATGAGGTAGCTTGCATTAAATTATTGCAGAATGCAACAGTTAACACTTTTAAGCTCTTAAACTACCTGGCATAATAAAAGCAAACCCAAAATATTATTTTATTCTTAAAATATTATTTTTAAATACACAAATAAAATCATATCAATTAAAACCTGAGGCTGATTTATTTTTTAGATTTACATCAGCACCATGTTCTATGAAATAAGGTACAATAATGTTACTTTTTTCATTAACATTTTTTACATGAAATTATATTTTTGAGAGAGGAGTATGTGTTTACTGTATTTGATTAATTTCATTTTTGAAATGCTAGTTACCTGAGTGCAAGGCCGTAACCATGTCTTGAACACTGGCGGGGACCAAACCATTTTGGGGGTGGGGGGTCACAAGTGTTGAGGTCACAAATATAATATAATAGTCCTCTTTGGTCCTTTAATATAGTAAAGGTGCTGGGAGTCACGTGACACCATGCGAGGTTCGGACGTGTGAACGGTGAGCTCTGCACACTTTTTATGTTATAAACCGGTGAGATTCGATACACCCCGATTCATAACTGTTCTAGGAAGACAATATGTAAAAGAATTCAAAATCTTCGGGTTCCAGAGACATTAAAAGACACTTACGTGCTCAAGCTGAAGCCCCTCCGGAGGCCTCGAGTCTGGGACTCAATTTGGACGGTGTGATGGAAAAGATTCAGCATCAAATATCAAGCATGACAGCAATGCTGACAAAGGTTATTGCTGACTTGGAGGATCTTGCTGTAATACGTCGATTGATCACTACCATGGAGACGAAATTCACTGAGTTGGTTACAAGAGTGTCGGATGTTGAGAAACGGATCGATTATCTGGAGTCATCGGAGAGGAAATTAGCTGCTAATCCGCTAGCGACCAAGGCAGACTTGGAACGCATTTGGGAAAAGTTGGAAGACTTTGAGAATCATAACCGTTTTTGGTTAAATTGTTAACCAAAAAAATTGTTGGAATTCCTGAGCGAGCAGAGGGTCAGAATATGGTGGAATTTCTGGACGAGCTCTTTCCGAATCTGCTCGACATAACAGGCCATAAGCTGGAAATTGAGCTAGCTCACAGGGTCCCGGCTCGGCGATCCGCTGAGTGAGACAGGTCCCAATACTGGCCAAATTTCTGAGATCATCCAAAAAAGATCTTGTGTTATGCAAGGAGCAAAGGAAGGCTTTCTTGGAAGAACCACAACATTTTCTTGTTCCTATACTTTGCGAATTCGACAAGAGAGAAACGTGATCGATTCAAGGAATGCAAGAAACTCTTAAATCAATGGAAGGTCGCTTTTGCACTGATGTTCCTGGCCAAACTGTGAATAGATACTAAGGATGGCCGCAAAATATTTGCATGCCTACAGCAAGCGATGTCCTTTATAAAGTCAATGGAATGAGTAAGTCGTGGTGTGATTCTCATGTTGTGTTGCGGGGGAGAAAGTTGTGATTTCATGTGGTTTGATTTTGCATTTTCTGTTGTGTCTATTTGATTTGCTGCATGGAAGTAATAAAAAAAAATTAATAACTAAAAAGTGACATAGCAAATTCCTTCATTTGGAATGGTAAGCGCCCCAGATTACATTTCAATAAATTACATAGGCCGATTGACAAAGGTGGGCTAGGCCTACCCAAGATTTTGTTTTATTATTATGCATTCAGTCTCCTGAGAGAGCCCCTCCCTGGCTTTGTATTGAACAGGAAGTTCTTGCCCCAGTTTTGCCATTGCAAAGCCTTTCTATTAAACTAAACGAAGTTAAGTTACACCCCATTATCTTGCATTTGCATTGGTATGGACAAAAGTGTCCAGTGTGTTTAATTCGGACTTTTATTTAAATGTTGCCTCGAGCATATGGCTGAACCCAAAATTATGTATTAATAAGTCCCCTTTCTGCTGGTCAGAGTGGATTGTGAGGGAGGTTAATATGCTCGGTGACCTATATGAGAGTGGAGTGTTGAGATCCTTTGAAAATATGGTTCAACATTTTAGGATTCCCAGATCTCAGTTCTTTAGGTATTTACAGCTGCGCCACCTGCTCTGTACTATTTTGGGAGTAGAATAAACCCCCTTAAAGGGGCAGATACTCTGGAAGTGGTGATTACTGCTTTTGGAAAAGGTCATGAGGCATCAGTGTATTACTCCCTGTTAATTCAGAATCTGGGGGACGGAGCTTCAAATTCTCTTAAGAGATTATGGAGGGAATGTTCGGGGGGAGGGGTTTAATGTATATCATTGATTCCGTATTTTATGTTGTGTTTGTTTGTCTTATGAATGGAATCAATAAAAACTATTAATAACAGAAACAATATGGATTTAGCACCACTTAAATGCTACTTAAGTGTGCCAAAAAAGCACTCAAAAGTTGCACTTATTGCATTTAATATAAACAGCAATCAATTTTCCCTTAAGTGTAATTAACATGCAATTAAGTGTCGGAAAAAAAGTACATTCACTTCACACTTAAGTATGTTTTTTTTTAAAGTACATTATTGTCACGAATACACCAGACTCCCCAGTCATCCAATCACAGCGCTCAAACTCACCAGAGTACTAATCACCCACTCCTGCAGCCAATTCAAGATACCAATCAGCACCATTATAAGAAGCACACACAAACACTCACTCTTTGTTTGGTTACCAATGTGTTTACAGACTCTAACCCCTGTTCCAGCAATCTTCCTTAGATTACCTACCTGGGCTCTAAGCGATCTCCTGTAGAATACTAACCCTCTCCAACGATCTCCTGTGGATTATTCACCCATTCTCCTGCAAACTCCTGTGAAATCCTCATCTGTGCCCCAATGATCTCCTGTGGATTACACACCCATTCTCCAGCGATCTCCTGTGAAATACTCATCTGTGCCCCAGCGATCTCCTGTGAAATACATATCCTCTCTCCAATGAGCTCCTATGAAATACTTATCCTCTCTCCAACGATCTCATGTGGTATACTTACCTGTTCTCCGACGTCCTCCTGTAGGTTACTTATCAGAGCTCCGGTGCTCACCTGTGATACACTCACCTGTGGATTCACCTTCAAGTGAACACCTCCCTTGACATCAGCTCACCTCTGTGTATCTGGCTTAGTCTTACCATTCACCCTCCATCTCCACCAAGAATGGTACTTCACCAGTCTGCCTTCACTTGTGCACAATTTGTAAATAAACACCTCTGCTCGGGTTCAAAACTCCATCTTGTGTCTGTGGTTACATAACAATTATTTCCATAATGAGTACACTTTTTAAAAGTATGCTTAAGTGTACTTTTTCACAAGAGCAGACATGTAAGCATGAGATTGGAAAATCTATTAATATGAGGTTTGATGTACATTTTAAACAGTTCTGAGCTTTTAAGATGGTCAATACACACGGTCATCATGTTGTCATGAGCATATGTAGTGTAACGCAGCTGCCTCTCAATTGCAAATGGCAGTATTATGCAGATATTCACTGGCAGTCAGAGCTAGAGACCTTAATTCAACTGCTGTCTCACATTCAGACATTTCATTGTTTCAATGTGTGTAGGAGCGCTGAGGGTTGATGAGACAGTTCTAAACAATGATATTCATGCTTTGAGAGACAATGACAGAACGTTATTATTGCCTCTACATATGGGCAAGCTGCATAACTCTTATGAAATCCTTTTCTCTTTTATAATTTTTTTTAAATGTCATAAATTCATACAATGTGTCAATTACAATATTTGTTTTCCAACAATGTTTTATTTTTGTACATTTATTATGAGATTTATATTTTTGTACATGTATATATAAAGACTGGGGCTCGTTCACATTTTATTCAAATGAATATTTCTCAGGTTAGTTTTATTGAATTTCTGTATTGTCATATACCATAAAGTCTTGGCTACAACAAGCTAATGAACATTTTTCATCGTTTTTGCGCAGGAAAAGGTATAGTTCATTGAACAAACGCTGAACTTTTGTGACAACTTGCCCCACAATATAGCTCCTTTTTCACTGTACATCTTGCCATTGCAGTCTCCAGGCATGATCATGATTTCAAGCTCGATTACACTTCCTAGCACTTGACGCATGCGCAGAGTGCTTGATGGCACTATTCACCTTTTTCACAGGCAGCGAAATTACCCATTATGCTTAGCGCGTTCTCCCAATGTGGATGCAACAGACTTCTGCTTCACAGATTATTCCCATTACCAAGCACTATAATATCACTAACAACAGTCAAAAATGGAAGAACAGTCTGTGTTTACTTAATGTAAATCCCTTTCAGTATAAAAATCATCATGTCTATTGAGAGTCTGCATATTGATAGCTGCACCAACGTGTGTGTGTGAAAGAGAGAAAGACACAGACATACAGCACGCAGAGAGAGAGAGAGAATCCACTAATATGATGCGCTAGATTTCATTGTGTTTCTTGTTGTGCACTTCAATATGACAACAGCCAAATCACGGACATTTAGGGAATCTAGAAATCAGACCGGATGCTTTATAAAGGTTCGAAAAAGAGGACATATCTGTGAAAAGGGTGTGTATGGTCATCATAAGTTCCATTTAAAAATCTTCCGATTTATGGCATTATTTCCACATTAACAAGTGCCGCCTCCTCACACACTCTGCTGACAACAACTCTGTCTCTCCCTCATTCACATACACTCACAGCACAACATGAGATATGAACCTCGTAAAGATGATTAATAAAAAATAAAATAAAAAAAACAACAAGGAGCTTGGTTTAAATGTTTTTCATCTTTGTTATCTTCCAAAATGATGGACAGTATTTGGTATGTTTTTAAAAATGTTTCAAAAAAGTGACTTGAATTAGTTTAATGCAACCTCTGCTTAGTACATCTGGTTTGACTCAAAATATTTCATCATTGGCAGCTTTTGTGGGGGCTTATTGTTGTGACATTCATTTTACAGTAGTTGTTAAGCCACCTGTAGTTGTTATAACACCCTATAACAGCGCTTATTCACCCAGAGCCTCCACTGCTCACAATCACCAGTAAGGTTAGTGTAGCTGATAACAACAACTAAGCAGAAGTGTGGAGCATCCGAGAGGAAGTCTCTCGCCTTAATGGCGCCACCCATGGAGAAGTCAGGAAAAAGGTGTTATATTTTGGTCTGTTCTCACCCAAAACCAACTGGATAGCTTCAGAAGACATTGATTAAACCACTGGAGTCTGATGGATTATGTTTATGCTGACTTTTTCTGGTTTTTGGAGCTTCAAAGGCCTGGTCACCATTCACTTGCATTGTATGGACCTGCAGAGCTGAAATATTCTTCTAAAAATATTTGATTGTGTTTAGTAGAAGAAAGAAAGTCATACACATCTGGCATGGTATGAGGATGAGTAAATGATGAGAGAATTTTCATTTTTGGTTGAACTAACCTTTTAATGTATGCCAGTGTGGTTTGATTATGTTTGCTTGTTTCCTTTAAAGCTATGACAAATTTATGATTGTAAAAATTATCTTTGGAGGTTAGAATTCACAAAAATTATTTTAATTTAAGGTTGTGAACTAGATGTTTGAAACCAACATACAAAAACACTGCTGGAGTAAAACACTTTTGCACAGTTGGATCTTTGAATCTGTACTGTATATATGCTGTATATATATGCAGAACTGCCACTCAATGGATGTTTTTTGTTTTTGACACCATTCTGAGTAAACTCTAGTGACTGTTGCTTGTGAAAATCCCAGGAGATCAGCAGTAACAGAAATACTCAAACCAGCCTGTCTGGCACCAACAATCATGCCACGGTCCAAATCACTGAGATCACATTTTTCCCCATTCTGATGGTTGATGTGAACATTAACTGGAGCTCCTGACCTGTATCTGCATGTTTTTATGCATTGCACTGCTGCCACATGATTGGCTGATTAGATAATCGCATGAATAAGTACAGTAAGTATACAGGTGTTACTAATAAAGAGCTCAGTAAGTGTATATATACATGTATGTAACTAGGATGGACTCATTTGTAACATATGTATCAGATGTAGAAGAAGCACACCTCATTTGATTCTAAACATCAGCTGTTCATGTTCTTTATGTTTTTCTCTTCAAGTTCTGGAACAGGGAGCTTCAGGAAATGCTACTTTGCACTCTGTCTACCTTCCACAACTGATGAAAAGTTCTCTGTGTAAACGAAGTTGTCTTTAACAATATGATCCCATGTGAATAAAAGTGAAAGTGAACTCGTGCCATAAACAGTAATCTTAAGGATTTTATCATGTTCCTGTACTGGCTGTTTTGTTTATAATGTGCTAAATAAAGTAATAAAATGCTAATGTTGTGAAGTTGTTGTTGTTATGCACATGCAGGCACGTTCTTTGTGTTCAAACCACAAAAACCTTTTGTTGTTAGATAAATTGTCACTCTTTACTGAATTAAACTTCTTCAGCCAATCAGATAAAAGTACAAAATGTGCTGTGTTGTGATTGGTGTTCTATCAGTATATGCTGTCCATCACTTTCTTGTTTTGTTAGGGGAGTGATAGAGACTCTTGAGCCAAATCTGAGAGGCTGGGCATTGTGCCACTGTTTGGGCATCTGGGACAATTGGTTTGCTTTTGCTACAAGGTGTTTTTTTGTTTTGTTTTTGTTTTATCAATAGAGGTTTCTCCTAAATCAGGTCTCCACAGAGGAACGCTGTGTTCACCATACACAAAGAGCATGTGAGAACAAGCCTAAAACCTCAAGCAGAACATGCACCACACGTACGCAAAATACTTTAGCTGAGATCGAGACCTTATTTTGTGTCTGTGTCACCATGCTTGTGTCAGTGGGTGGTTGTGATTTATGGAGTACAGACAGAAAGCTAGCATAGTTTCTTTTTAGCTTGTTTTGCAATGGGACCACATTTATTACATTATAATATGCGTTTGTTTCATTTTTAATCCTCTTGTTAGTCACTTTAACATTCAAGGGAAATTCAAGGGCAAGAGTTTATCATTCAAATCAAGTATGACGTATAAAGAAAACTAAAAGCTTTAATGAGTTAAAGTTCAACCTATAAGTTGCGTTATAGCTTAACCTCAGGAAATTTGTGTTTGTAATATTTAATTACTGTGTATTTTGTATTTAATAAGGCATGGGAATGTGGTTACACTAAATATTTAAAGTTTTTAGTCATAAAAAAAAAAAAACACACATTTCCTAATTACAATCATTTATTGTACATGAACTGAAATGAACATTCTGGGAAATCCTTAAATGTGTATTTATAATTGTGTCAATAAAGGGTCATTGTTATTCATTGTCTACAAAGGACCAATCATAATTCACGCCAGTTGGAGATCCATAAGAACAAATGTTCCTCGTGAATCTCTGCAGAGTCTGCAGGGCTGGTAATGGGTCCCAGAAGGACTTTGGGAAGGACTTTTCCACCAGGAAGTCTCAGAGGACATGGATGTTTAACAGCTTGAGCAAAGAATGAAACATTTGAACTGAAACAAAGAGATGCTTAATTAGTTGTCTTCTGGGACTCTGTCATAGACAGTCACGCTCCATTGCCAACTGAACCAGTTTTTCAAACTGAATTTTTAAGAATTTGCCATTTAGATATTTCATGTAACAGAAGGTTTAAAAAAAAAAAAAAAAAAGACCCCCATTGACTTACATTGCATGGAGAGAAAAATTATATATCCTTCAAAAAAAATCGTTGTGTTCCACAGCAGAAAGAAAGTCATGCATACCAGTATAAGATGGCATAAGGGTGAGTAAATAAGATAATTATTTTTGGGCGAACTACACCTTTAATTTTAAACAATATATCTATTGTTACATTATATTACATTTCCTTAAAATAAATGTTACTTGGTTTAATATTTTGCTATACAAAGGCAAAGACATTCATACATTTTAAAGTGTGGATTAAGTGTTCAAACACTTTTTTGGGCCACTATATGTACTGTATGGTCCATTACATTTCATTATAAAGATCTAAACATTCACTCACATTCCAGCAGATCTTCTGTCCTCAAACAGTTCTGCGTCACTTCTGACATTTCCTACCTGGAGCTTCATTGTCAGGCCTCAAGCTTTAAGGCAGATCACACAATGCAAATATGTTGACCATAGTTGTCTTAAGTCCATTACACTGTCCCAAATGAGTCACTGCGCTTATAGATTTCACGTTGAATGGCCAAGTAAAAAATTAATGCATCAATCACACTTCCTGACTCCAAGCAAGAATCCAAGCAATTTCTAAAGTACTCTGAGGGCTGTGCATACTTTATTTGTGTTACTAAAGGGCACATGCATAGAACATTAGTTCTTAATGTATGATAGTGTTATATGCAGTGAAATACTTGTGATTTGGACTGGGAGATTCAGTGGAACAATGTACTGAAGGGATAGTTCACCCAAAATGAAAATTCTGTTAACATCTACTCACCCTCATGTTGTTCCAAACCCATATGACTTACTTTAGTCCATGAAACACAAAACAGCAGGCCCTGCAAAGAGCAGAGTTTGCAGTAACTAGGCTACATACTACAACCTTATCATTTCCTGTTTATCACATACCAGTTTTAGGCCAGCTGCCAGAACATAAATACTGGCACAAAAGTGCAAGAAGGTAACACAACAGACACGGTCTCTAAATAGCAGCATCAGTATCTAAAAGCAAACATGTGAGGCCGTTATGTATAAGGATTTTTTTTTTTTAAACCTGTGCGCCCAGGCACAGGCTTCCTTATGTAAGAGGCCGCAACTATGAAAAACGACTTTGCTCTTACATAATCTACATTCAGACAAATATGAAGCGGTACTAAAAGGGTTTAGGGTGCTGTCTTTCCTTTTTAATGTTCCACAATTGCAAACCTCATTCTTAACAAGATCACATATTCTTCAGATAGTCTGTTATACTCATTTAGAAATATAAACTACACAGAATTGTTTTTTTTTTCTTTCCCCAGATTGCAAAACATACTGCATTTCCAGTGCTCAACTTTGAACAGCCTAGAGTGGAGTTTTTCATCTTGTGGTAATTCTGTGTGGTTTCCGTATGAGCTGTTCTCTACACATATTTGCAGAACTGGAGTTGTACCAATGAGCTATTTTAAAAATAAATAAATAACAATGAATTTTATATATGTAATTTTTGTACAGGCCTAAATGTAGTGAGGCTGTTGTATAATGGTCTTCGTTTGATGAAGTGATACAGGTTTCTACCTAGAGATTAAGTTGTGTAGAAAGGTTGATTATCAATTAAATAGCTGGTTGCTATGTAACCAACTCACGATTAGGCTGCTTTAGCTAGGTCTGCCGGAACCAGAAACATTTATCATGCTCTATAACTCTGTAAAAAATTAAATGGCATCTACGGTAATATTATTCTATTTGTTTCCCTGTCTCAACCTCAGGATTCATATCCAGAGGTTACCAGATCCGGCCAGATCCACCTCCGTTCCTGCTTGGTGTCGGACTCCACTGCTATGTGTCTCTGAGTGATGATGACTAAATGCAGCAGGTGCCAGCCAGACATCACTTCAGTCTATTACGATGGACTTCAGGGGATGAAGTGATGCCAACTCCAACCATAAGACATAGGATACTTCATATGCCACTGACTGAACATTGGACTTCAGATAGACCTCACCGAAATGACCTGCTAGTTGAACTGCGATGCACCTCATTGATCTCTGCCTGCATCACCTTTGTCTAATGATGGACTACACTCTTAAAATTGAATACAAAGACTTTCAATGAATTGCCAACAAAAGCCTTCATCAGCCAACTAACAAAGGACAATGCATCTATGTGAACTTCAGGAGTTAATCCAGGCTGAACTTCAAAGTCATTAGTTATTTATCTTACAGTTCATACAAAATCTTTGTTTAAACACTGACCCTTAACACTTACTTAGTTTACTAATGACTTGCACTGCACATAAATAACTAATATTGCCATTATATTCATGTTGTTTAGCTTGAGGGGAACTGGCCCCCACAGTGAGCTTGATTTCTCCCAAGGTAATTTTTCTTCATTAACCAACATCTTATGGAGTTCTGTGTTCCTTGCCACAGTTGCCTTCAGCTTGCTCACAGGGGTCCTAAATGCAATTATGATTTAATTATTTAATTTCTATACACAATTTACAATCATATTTAATCAAACTGCACAATGATGACTAAGACTTTATAGATATTCATTTCATTTTCTGTTAATGCATGATTTTCTGTAAAGCTGCTTTGAAACGATGTGTGTTGTGAAAAGCACTATACAAATAAAAATGACTTGACTTAACCTGCCAGATAACAAGGGTTGTACTGGTACTAGGATAAAAGTAAAATTATTAGTAGGATTAGTAAAGCTAGCGAGACACTTTACAATGCAGAAGCAGGCTTGCATCGGTTTTATAAAACTCTCATTAGCTATTAGCATTCATTTGTTTGATTAAACTTATTAGCCACTTAGTAAATGTTGGATATTTTGACACACCCATGGGGATTTCCATTTCGAAAACTGTTAGTATAATAGATTTTGTTTCCACTATCTGTTAACATCACCCACTTTAAAATAACTTCCAGAATATTCTCTTATAGCTTATTAAAAAATTATAATATCTTATTAGATTAGTGCCAAAGTAACAACAGTTAAGTACTTAGTTTTTCTGAATTCAAGAAAACTTTCTGAATCTGGTTGAATCCAAGGACAACACCCTTGACACATTGGACAGGTCAGTTGGACTATGAAAGGAACATCAGTCATTCAATTGGATTAGATGACCTGTATTTGGCACCTGCTAAAAGCAGCTGCCAAATCGCAGTCGTCACAAGTCCCTACATCTCAGGCTGACCCTGACTGGCCCACTTACCCACTGTAGCCTGCCTTAACATGACCAAGGGATCAGGGACTAAAACTAGTCTGCTTTTTAATTTTGAATATATAATTTAATATATATAATTATATTTATCACACATATACAGTGAAAGTCTTTTTTTTTTCACATATCCCAGCTAAGCTGGGGTCAGAATGCAGGGTCAGCCATGATACAGTGCCCCTGGAGCAGTTAGGCCACTGCTCAATCTTGGCAGTGCTGGGACTTTCTGATCAGCAACCCAGAGCCTTAACCACAGAGCCACCACTGTGAGACTTCAAGGCCAACATGTAGCCTAGGTAAGAGTTTAACATACTCCCAGACTAAATCCACCAGGGCACTCCCCTGGAAAAGTGCTGAACTGAAGATTAAGCACATGCAGGACAATGATCTGCACGCAAATTATTTTGAAAGGTTGACCATTCTCCACATCACACTGTACATGGTTCACACACTTCAATTAATCTCCATTAATTTTCCTTGACCTTTCCAGTCATGATTATTAGTCAACAATTTTCAAACAATTTAGATAGCCGGGAATGGTTTTCCATTTGGATGTCACATACCAATCTTTGGAAGAAATAGATTGGTAATATCAATATCAGCTGATGGGAAATTTGAGCATTGCATAGCTACAAAAATGTAAATTCACTATAAAACATCTACATTAAATTTCCAACAAAAAAAAAAAAACTTTAATTTCCTGACATTCCCAGGTTATCCATGACTTTGACTGTAAAATGTAACAAAATCATGTCTTCAGGTAGGATGGTTAGATGAAAGTTGTCAGACACAATCCACTCAAGTTAAAATGGTTTATTAATTATCATTTTTGTAACAAAATCCATTTACAGTTCAGGTCTAGTAAGGTTTTAAATACAGAAATTAATTAGATGAAACAGAAATGAATGAGAGTCTCTGGCACAAATTAATTTTTCACAAATTGGAATGTGCACTTCTCAGTTTTACAAATTGGACACTTACAGATGTGTTCTATAAAAATGTTATAAAAAGGCAAGAGATACCAATCCACCAAAGCATTATGGCTCTATTTAACATGACAAGGCTTTGACTTCCAAGTATTCAATGGTCTAAGACTTTCCAACTTTAAATATACATCTCAAAGAAAAATTCATTAATCAAGGTCAAAATTGTACATGATGGACTGAGCACTGCATCTGAATATAGTAAGCCAAAAACCTGTTTTGAAATATTAACCTTATATTAACCTTCCTAACTCCAAAATATCTAAATACTGGCATTCATGGTGAACAAAAAAGAAAAATATTTACACAGTAATTTATGCAATATGCAAAGGCATTACGTTGCTTTGGGCAACCCTATGAGAATACATATCAGTTATTCTTCCTAACATCCCCACATACCTCTCCTCAGCACCCAGACAAACACCAATAAAACAATTACATTACAAAGCGAAATCGAAGGAAATGTGAGCCCCCACCACCATGTTCAGCTCTTAGCTAATGCCTCTATAAATGGGCTCCACTCATTGGTGTCTGGGTCGAACACCTCCATGGTGTTTAGAAACTCATTGCCATTGAAGCCCCCAACAGCACAGAGCACACCGTTTAGCACAGCCACCCCTGCGTTGCTACGTGCCGATGTCATGCTTCCTAACATCCTCCACTCATTCTTGGCTGGGTCATAGACCTCCACGCATCGCAGAGCACGAGAGCCATCAAATCCTCCAACCACAAAGAACTTCCCTGTAAGCAGTTGAAAATTACTTAAGTTTTTCAAATTAAAGGCTAGCCATTAATTAAGTCATTAACCATTTCCTACCAGGTACCAGAAAGGTCACGTCCTTACAGGATTAAACAGTCTGTTTAACGCGTCTCTTTCACCATCTCCATTTACCTTCATAAACAGCCACACCCGCTCCACGCCGGGCCACATTCATGGAGGCCACTAGGGTCCAGGTGTTGTTCTCAGGGTTGTAGCGTTCTACTGAGTTTAAGCAGTTCCAGGATTCAGCACCACCAATTACATACACTGATCCAGCTAGCTCACACACTGCTGCCTGATGCCTTCCTAAAAACAGAAGAGCGATAACAGCATTAACTTATACAAACCAACTTGTCATTTCAATTTTTGAACATACAAAACGAAATTTACATACTGATGTTCAGTGGTGCACAGCTGGTCCAAGATTTTGACACTGGGTCGAAGGAGTCACAATTCTTTAAGCCCTTTTGACCACAGGGATCAGATCCACCCACCACAAAAAGCTTGTTTTGCAAGGAACACACACCTGAAAAGCAGCAGGAACAAGTTTCTCATAAAAAAAGACACGTATTTTGTGCATCATGCATGAGCACAATCAAGTTTTACAGTAGGAAGTTACACATACCCGCATTGCAACGGTTGATGCGGAGCTCAGGAACTTGACTCCACTCGTCAGCCTTGGGGTCATACATCTCTCCACAGCTAAGCTCATCTGAGTGACCGTTGGAACCACCCATCACAAACAGCTGACCCTGAGAGGAAATCATTCATTTAGCTCTAATGACAGATGACCCATCGCTACTTTAATACTGTAAACTGTGCTGTCTTTACCATTAGCACAGTCATCTGGAAGCGAGCTCGTGGAGTGCGCATGGGAGAAATAAAAGTCCAGCAATCCTTTTTTGGGTTGTAACACTCAACAGTCCTCAGGCACTCTTCTCTGTTGTAGCCACCTGACCAAAAAACAGGCAGGCACATTGGAAATGCACAAATCAAATTATAGAATGCAATTCTTCATCTAAGATACAATTTGGGTAAGTAAAAGTCTCAGGCCACCCATCAGAAATAGACCATTAGCTCCTGTTTACATCTGTAATAATAACAACAATAATTTTCTCACTCGTGTAATGCTGTTGTGGTTTCATTTTTGTATTTGTTCTTCTGCTCCATCGCCACATTGAGGTTTTCATTAGTCCATGTCATTACTACTGTAGGCCCACGTAGAAACTGAACACTTTTTTCCTGCACCTATTATGGGTAAACCTGTGAAACTGGTTTATCTATGGTAAAATGAGAGCTGACTATACTACACTCTTATTGGAAAGATTTTTTCAAAATGCTTTCAGCGCAATTATAGGGAAAGTAAAAACATCCAAGCGGTGAGAATTGTGTTAAGGCTGGGAGATATGACAATGTAATCGGATATCGACGATGTCTTACAAAGATCCCGATTGTGATCGACAACATCGGAAAATGGCAAAACGCCAAATATATTAAAAAGTGGCCAGGGTGCGAAACTAGCACCCGCAAAATGCAATGAGGCTGAATACAGTTTGCAAGCTCCTCGTCCAAATGTATTTCATACATGGGTAATTTTGCTCATCTACCCGCAACAGGCGGGTGACCTGTAAGACGTCTCGGAGTGACACATGAGAAGAAATGCTGTTAGTTACAAAGACCTGCGCTTGAAGAAACACACTTTATTATATTTTTAAGAACAGACAAGAGAAAAGCCTTCAATTCTTGTGTCCGATTCGCTGTTTGTTCAGAGGTGTGCAGCACGAGCCTGTCATGTGGAACACACGCATGTTGGCATACAGTGGGAGCCTGTCTCGTGGAACAAGCGCATGTAAAGAGTTCTCTCTCTTTTTGTTTCATTTTTCTGAAAACTGTTTGCAAGAATAATGTTGTCAGTGAGAATGCTGCAAATTATCTCCGATCATCTCCGGAGGTGCTTTGAGTTTAGTTCACTTTATTTCCATGCGGTTAACATGCATTGTGAACTCTGCAGGCTCCGTAATATATATATATTTGTAATAAAGAATCAAAGAAGAAAGTGATTAAATCATAAAGTAATACAAGACATGTTCACCTTGAACCTAAAATTGAGTTTTATTTTCTTTAGGCAGCATTAACTATATTACCAAAATGCAATGCAAACACAAATTCGATAAGAACACACATTTGGGCAGTATTATTTTGGGAACACAAGGGAATTTATTAGGCTTATTTATTTTTATTATTATTGTCTTTAGTTCTGTAGGCTATTAGTAATTTTCCACCTGGTGTCGTTGACGGATTCTTGCTTGATTGCAAATGGAGCCGTTGGAGACGGTAAATGTTTGTATTTGGGGAGGTGGTTAAGTAAGATTTTTTGATCACTTCATTATTTTATTGCTTTTTTCGTTTAAAGTGCAATTTCAACTTAGAAATGTCTTTTGTTTATGCTTTGTGTTTCAATAAATTAATACAATTTTAAAGCAAAATCAATAAAGCAAAAAAAAAAAAAAAAAAATTAACTGACCCTCGGCAGGGGGTTGACGATGTAATCGGATATCGTGATATTTTTTAAGGCAAATATCGCCCAGCCTGAATTTGTGTATAACATGAGGACTGACATGCATAAGAAATTCTGAGGAATTTTTTGGCCGTAGATTCTGTGCAAGCCTAATCATAACTTTTTGTTGACGTTATTGAAATAAACCTTAGGTTTTAGAGATTCCAAATAAATAAATTTATGACAACTATTTGGACAAATTCCAGTCAAATAGCTCAGCTAAGCTCTTTCATTTTCTTTTACAAATACTTTATCAATCTTTGGACACATACCTGCAGCAATGAGCTTGCCATCTAGTTCAGCAGTTCCCAGGCCTGAGCGAGCATAATGCATGGGCTTTAGCAGCCTCTCCTGCAGTTCTTCTGGCCGAGCCTCGAAGCTCAGGCTCTTCAGCATGCAAGGCGTAGCAGAGGGGGAACTCTGGGGACTGCTGCGGCCATGGAGGGAGATCACACACAGTACACCTCTCAAAACAGCCAGACACAGGTACGAGTTGTCTGGAGCAGAGGGGGCAGAGGTTCAATACCTTGATATGCAGGTAATTCACAGGCTAATTATAGCAATAGATTATCCAGTATTTAAGTTTAAGAGAAGACATAAAAGCTGGTCAGATAAAGCAGTGTGAACTTACTGGTGGTCTTCTCAGAGGCAATGTACTTCCATTCGTGCTTGTTGAACTGGCTGATGGAGGTGGGAGAAAGGCTGCCAGAGGCACCGGAGATCATCTCATCTCTCTCTCGAGGAAGCTTCTTCTGCAAAACCAAACCAAGCAGCTACAAACCAGTGCCCAAACTTAACTTCCTATCTCTACTACACATGCATACAAAAAACCTTCCATCCCATGCCAATACTAATTGCAGTCTTCCACAATTTACTGGGTCTTCTGCAGAGCACACAAGCCAAAGAAAGCTGGTGCTTCAATGATATCTGACCTGCCTTTGTGCAAACCACCTGAACATTAATAAAATGGGAGATGTGCTATTCTAGAGCAGAGAAAGCAAATCACTGGAAGAGGAAGACTGAAAACCAGTCTTGTACCTGCACAAACTGGATGTGGTCATCCTCAGAGTTGAAGGTCTCTACCTGCCCCTCAAACAGGCTCCCATCATGCAATTTGTGATCTGCAGAGTAGTACAGCGTTTGCACCTGCAACAACAAAACACCAACAAAACCCATGTGGGTGTTTCTAAAACAAGTACAAAGAAATGTTCTGCCTTGTTTCTTGAAGCAGTGGAGTCAGCTGCTTTGAGGGAGGCCTTTGAAAACTTTCTGCTTCTTAGACCTTGAGGGAGCCATGACCTTGTGTCTACAGTCACTGTGATGGTAAAGACTGCTGGAAGGAGAGATCATCCCTATTAAATGTAACTTTGCTTTAGGACAAAGACCCATCTAAACCAATTAGTGGGATTTGGAAAAAGAAAGAGAAAAAAAGAAAAAGAAATAAAAACTCCAGCACTCTCAGGAACCCTGTGCCCATATGGCTTTTCGTTGGCTGATTTAGTACCACTGATGGTTGGGATCTTGCAGTCTTCTTCAGGCTTTGGCAAATTTGCTGTTGCTGTGTATTAATAAACCTATAGAAGAAATGGGGAGATCAATGGGGAGGAGCAGCCATTAGAATCAAAATAGTAAAACTCCCAAAAGCCCTGCTGGGGAGAAATGGCAAGTTACAAAAACAAAAGCACAACTCAACTCAGGTCAGTAAAGAGAGCAAGAGAAGTGGAAGAAAAATGGAACAGTTAGTTCGGCTCACCTGGAAAACCATTCAGTTTCAGTATTTTGAGGAGCACGTACTGTAGAATTTACAAGGTTAAGGGCAACCCCTCAAGGGCAGAATAAGGGGATGGCCCTGAGTCAACCTTTGATTAGGAATTCAGGAAACATGACCAAGCCAAACAAAGAGGGTATGGTTAAAGACAATACTGACCTCTTCCATTAGTTTCTCCAGGGGATCTCCATTCTTCCACAAGCTGCGCTGCACCCAGCTTATTACCTTAGAGTAGAGTTTACCATTACTCGGAAGGTTCAGGTTCTCCTCTAGCATAACATCCAACTACACACACAAAAAAAATAAAAATAGGGATAGAGACATTCAAAACACTCCAAGACTCTTAAAAACATACGATAATGATAACCATCTCTTGACACACCTTCAGACGAGGAAGTTTAAGGAAGTCATCTTGTTCTGAGATCTCCTGAAGATGGTCATGGATATAGCTGTCAATCTTGCTCAGAAGCCGACAATCAGCCATGCTACTAGCAAAATTACGGTAGGAAATGGCACTTTGACAGTCCATTTTTGATAGCATGTGGTCTCCACAGATCTGCAAAACGGAAAGAGGATTCTACAGTTTACAATCTGAATAGAAATGTATAATTCAGAGAAGTCCAACCATGAGCTTGAACATACCTGTTTGACCCGGTCTAATTTAAGCTTTTTTGCCGCAGAGTACACATCACTGACAAGATCTTTATCTGCCTTCAGCCTGTCAACAAAGAGTAAGAGGTATATGGAACATAGCTCTACTTGAAATGAAGAATATGCTATACAAAGCTTAAACACTATGTAAATATACTTACTGAGCTGTGTAGGCATAGTTGAGCAAGATCTCCACAGCATCTGGGTTGAGGTCATCAAATATGACCAGTGAAACCCCACCCTGTGGCTCAGAGTCACTGTTAAAGATCTCAAACAGGTAAGGACTGCAGCAGGCCAGCACAGCCTTGTGGGCCATTAACTCATGTCCACAGACCTGAAGGACCATCATCATTAAGGGTGATTTCAGTGGATACTGAGAAAATATTATCCAAAAAGCATGCATTTCTTTCTGAAATGAAGGGGGATATTACCTGCAGTCTGACATCACAAAACTGGCCGCTTTTACGTAAAGCATTCATCTTGGCCACAGTGGAATCAAGGAAGCTATCATCTTCAAATATCAAACACCCGTTAGTAAACATGTTGATGGATCTATCAGAGACAGTGGGGGGAGGAAGCAAAAGAAGTGAAATGAGAACTGTTGTTACACCCAGAATAAAATTTTAGTGAGATAAGGCCCACATGGAATCTGCGCTGGTTTTACACATTTTCTGCCATGATTGTGGGAGAAAATGTGTGCAATTGATTTAAATATAATTAAATCTGTTAGAATGAGCTGAGAGAACTATACTCAAATTGGCGGCTGAAAGCATTATTAAAAGGTGCTGTAAGCTATTTTTTTTTATGGAATGGTATGCAGAAAATGTTCCTTCTCCCAGAACGATATAACTAAAAAAAGTATCCTGAGATATCTTACCGGTCTCTGTAGCAGCACTACATTGTGTAAACAGCAAAAAAAAAAAAAAAACTGTGACTCAACTTATTTGCTCTGCAAACTCTTTGAAGGCTTTGGATTTTTTTTTAGACACCATTTTTTCAGGATGACCAGAGCACCATTTCAGATGCGATGATTGGTCCACTGGTTAGTACTAGGGATGGGAATTTTGGCCATTTTGTCTACTCGAATACTTGGACTAAGTGAGTACTCGAGGGGCAATGACATGTAGGGCTGAAATGATTGGTCGACGTCAGACAACGTTGACAAAAACTTGTCAACAAAAATTTTAGTTGTCGAATAGTTGTTTGATCTCATTTAAATGTAACATGATATCACATTAAACTCTAATGTTGACGCGCGAGAGCATCACTGCAGTTCGTGCCTGACTGAGGAAGAATTACACAACTCACAGTCCAGATGCACTCTAAACTTTCCAAACAGCTTCAGGTGATGTAGATTGCGAAGTATGAGGGTCCCGATCTAAGGAGGAGAGATTGAAACTGCACCTGGCTGAGGCATACTCTGTCGCGGGGACGCTCATCCCTCATGCGCACACTTGCTGCAGCTAGATTATAACGTGTTGGCTCGCAACTTATTGAATCATAATGTATGTCACTGTGCATTTCATATTGTGAAGAAAATTGGCAATACGCAGCTTTATTAATACGAGAGGTTTGTTTTTTTGTGAGTTAAAGATGGATTGAAGTAAACAGAAAGGTGAGAGAGGGTTAGCAGCTATACTGCAGAATGTTCTGAGAATGTTGAATATGATATTAAAAATACAAATATTTTAAAATATCTAAAAATCCTTAAAAAAAAAAAAGATTCACCTGAGAGGCAGCATATAAGATATTTAGACTTGCTTTTAGAGAATATATCTTGAAAATAAGTATATTTTGTCTTTACTGCACTCACAGAAGTATAACAAAGTGGAAAAAATACACAAATACAAAATACACTTTTTAAGATACATTATCTTAAAGCAAGTCTAAATATCTTATTTTGCTTCTCAAGTAAATGTATCTTGTTTTAAGAGTTTTTAGACCATTTTAAAATGGAAGACAAAAACACTTGATTATATATATATATGTTTTTCTTTTTTTTTTTTTGCAGTGAATTTCTTTACTGAATTAAACTTAGATATTTTTTTCCCTTTAATTCAGTGAATGTCATTTAGAGGAATTATTTAAAAGATGGTTTTGTCCTCTACTGTTAGTAAGCACGTTTAATATAACCTTTTAAGTCAGGGCACAAGCTGAATAAACGGTTAAGAGCTAATGATTAATCGGTGCAATAATCGCTGAATAATCATTCTAATAATCGTTAGATTAATCAAAATTATGAATGCATCATTTTTTCTCATTATGTGAAGATTCACTGCCCAACTCAATGAAAGAATGTGCACAATTCAGTTTTTTTTTTTTTAGACTTTCTGAACCGTCTATTTTCAAATCACCGTTGGCTTAACAGGAGATGCCATAACCATCACGTTTTTAATATGCATGTTAAGTTCAGTTTTTAAGATGCTGCATTGTTCCATTTAGCTGCTTTCTGTCTAGCTGTTTGAAACACTCGCCTGCTGTTTATGCGCTGCTTCAGTGCATTGAGTCCACTGCCACACACTTGCTGTGAGATGTCTCTGACAATCAATGTATCCCTCAAAACCACAACGTAATCAATCTCAAAATTATAAATAAGCTCCCTCTTTGACACGTTTGTGTTTAGTTGTCAGGTAATTGTCACTGAATAATGAATTAAATGAAGTCACATCATGCATGATCACCATCGTTCATTGTTTTCACGTCCGAGTACCCGTGCCCATCCCTAGTTAGTACAGTTATGAACGAGTTAATCAGTCATATTACTTTTTTGATGTGCATCTTGTATTCCTAATAAATTCAATGAGTTTATTCAGTACATATGTTTCTATCATAGTTTATGCACATTTCGTTTTACAGAATAAACAATATATCCACCTCAAGTGAGCATATACATTTTTATGCTTATTCTGGAGACTTTATTTGCATCTTGGCGTTTCCATCCAGCAGTTTTTATGTGATATCCCAAAATGTGCATAAAAAACATTGATGGAAACATAGCTTTTGACAACCATGAGAAGACGCACTGTTCAGGTGATGATCTCAATGCTATCTTTGGAGGGCTGTGTTTTGGAAAGGGGGGGGGGGGGGGGTCTAATTTAACAGCTCGGTGGAAGTTCCAGAATGGTTAAAATCGCTTACAGCACCTTTAAAGTATTCAAAACATTTAGTAAACTAACATGCAAGGAGTGGGGGATGTGTACAACTTGACTGGCAATCCAATTCTGTAGAAATCCACAGTTTTCTATAGGCACAGATTCCATACAGGCTTGGTGAGGAAACACACCTACCAAGTAGAAGCAACAGAAGAATCAGATGTACGTTTTCCAACAGAGGGTAGAACACAGCAGAAAAGAGGCAGCAGCTGCTCCGACTCAAACGTCACAGGGTTTGTGACCAATTGTGTCCGATGCGTGTTAAAGAATACAAGTTCTTCCACCTTTATTATCCATGATGGCCTGATAAGGAGAAAGAGAACAGTACACATCAGATTAATCCATGGCAACTCAAAACAAAGTCCGAACCCTTTTTAAATGTCAAGTAATTTTAGAATATTCAGAATCATTTCACCAAAAATGTACCAAAAACATAGAACAGTCTTTCCAGGAAGATTTGATGTGTCAGAATTTTAGAAACCCCATTAATCAAGTTTCTAAACAATGGACTGATGTGGTTAGGAGTCTCTCGAAGATCACTTTACTGTAGTATCCATCTACAACACAAACATATAGACTCTTGTACACAAAGGAATCCATTTTAACAGCAGTACCCACCAACTTGGGTAGGCCAACCTGTTTATAAGGTGTATACATTTGTTAACAAACAAACATTATATCTTCTGAAAAATACCAGTAGACTACAAAATCGGTTTTAATTGATACATTTTCTAAATTAGATTAAATTTTATTGTCATTGTGCAGAGTAATATATAAAAGCATTTTTTACACGTATTATTACTTAGTATTAAAGTATTACACTTAGAGATTTGTTTAATATAGCTTAGCTTTTAAAATGGTCATAACTATGGATTTAGTAAATTACTTTTCCTTGTTTTTCCTCTTCACCCACAAAAAACAAATATATAAATTAAGCAATACACTCCTCACTATAATGTGCTCCTCATTTTAACATCATCTCCGCTGCACATAAATGCCATGGGGTGAATTATTTGTATATTAACATGTAGTGGTCAAATATACTTGGAAGTGTGCAAAAGTGAAATTAAAGTGAATGTGAAGCGCTCAGCACATGGAACCAAATGGTCCAATGGTTGTGTAGCACAGAACCGCTCTGAATACACTGTAATAATTGTAATAATTAATAGATAAATCAAGCTGTTCGCTTCAAAGTCTATGCATGTACACAATACAGACAGGACAGAGCAGCATGCACAGACTTTGAAGCGTACAGCTTGATTTATCTATTAATTTAATTAAATCGCCGTAGCCCTTTGCGGTTAAATAATCGCACAATGTCATACCGCGATTTTATTTCAATTAATTGTGCAGCCCTAATATGTAAATGTGTGTGTGTTATATGAATATATACTGTATTAATGACCGTTAAGTACGCTACAGTAATCAAACAAAACATTAAAATGTGAATACGCATGCGCATTAAAACACCAACTACGTCAATAAAGTCCTAGATCCTCTACGTCATCACGCTAGTCGGCAGCGAGGAGTGCTTGCATACAGAGCGCGAGCGGGAACAGCGTTCTAGATTTAACCAGAAACACTGTTATACACGTGACGTCGCCTAAATTTATGATAAAAAACATCAGCAATATAAACTCAAACGGTGGGTTATGACATACGACACCTCTGAAAGACGAGATATAACGTCCATGACACGAATAATGAATATTGACGGTCTGAAAGCAGCCAGCTGTATTGTTAAAGGTTTCAGAGATCATGTTTTAGCGATGTTAACATGATATCCAGCTGAGTCGACAGTTAAACTGCAATAATTTCATTCCAGTGTTTCAGAGATACACTAAAGCAGAAGTTCCGCTTCATAAACACGATAGCTGTCCAAACCATCCACCCACCATAAGAAAACAAGCGTTTACCATCACGAGCAAAACTAATCTTTAACTGGCTGAACTCAACCGAATTTCAAGCCGGAGTGCAAACGTAAAGGCAAAAACACAAACAACGTGTCTTTTTTATTAAAACAAACTTAAAACTTCACAACTACAACGAGAACCTCGCGAGCCACCGCTGGCTAAATAAATGAAACTAAAACCTTCCCTAACCCACTAAAACACTTTAACTTCACAACAAACCACGAGTTTAAAGTCTTACCAGATTCCTTTGCCTGTTTAAGATGGCAGACATAGTTTCTGCTTAGAATGACTATTAAAATAACTACGATTATTAGCAGAAAGGCTGACACGACACCCGCCTCAAAGAACCGCCGTTGTGGAAATACCGCGCGCTTAACTATGCTGTGTCACCGATGACGAGAGCAGCACGATGGGAGGGACAAAGAGAGATCAGCTGGAACTTGGATTTATAATATTCTGCTTTACAATTATTATTAAAAATACAATATATATTGTTGGAATTATTTATTAATTGTATTAGTCTTAATCTATATTAAAAGTACCACGTCGCACGGAACTTTTGCATGAAGGCCGTGACCATGGTTGTATGTCACAAACCAGCAAACAGAACACAGTATAATTCATTCATGAAGCACAAATGTGTTCTTCTGACATTGCCTATATGCATATTTCAGGTAGTGCACTTAGAGCTGGAGTGGTTGCTTTGTAGTTTTGTCTTGTAATGCAATATGTAAATACATGTTTGTAAGTCATGCAGATAACACTGAAGCCCTTAACCCCCATCCCCCCATCAGATTAATAAATTATTTAGACATTGTCTCTTTGCAATTCATCATTATCAAGAAACATTATAAATAAATAAGTTGTCCATTTACTTTTGCTTTTTTTAGTATTTGTTTTGTACTGAGCAATATTGCATGTATCAGAAGAATCAGAATCAGAATAAGATTTGTTGCAATATCACAAAAACTGTTTTTATTACATACTTTGAGTAGAAAATCTTTAATATATATTTTTTAATTTAAATAAAAAGTAGAACACTAAATAACAAAAAATAAAAAAGCACTGTTTTTACTTTTAGGGGCAAACCCCTTCTCTTTCATCTTTTCAAAATTAAAGGGTAATTAATTCAGCTCAAATGAAATTTCTCTCAACAGGCATTTACTCACCCTCATGCCATCTCAGATGTGTGTGACTTTCTTTCTTCTGATGAAGACAAACAAAGATTTTTTAGAAGAATATTTCAGCTATGTAGGTCCATACAATGCAAGTCAACAGGGACTAAACTTTGAAGCTCAAAAAAGCACATAAAGGCAGCTTAAAAGTAATCTACACGACTTCAGTGGTTTAATCCACTCAGAAGCGATATGATCGGTGTGGGTGAGAAACAGATCAATATTTAAGTCCTTTTTTACTATAAATTCTCCTCCCTGCCCAGTAGGTATTGCCAAAAACAAGAGAATAAGAAAGGGAAAGTGGAGATTTATATTACAAAAGGACTTAATTATTGACCTGTTTCTCATCAATACCTATCATATTGCTTCTGAAGATAAGGATTTAACCACTGGAGTCATACAGATTACTTTTATGCTGCCTTTTGTCCCTTAAATTCTCCTTCCTGCCCAGTAGCTGGCAATATGCACAGAGAATGTGAATCACCAAAAACACAAGATGAATGTGAAAGTGAAACTGGAGATTTATAGTAATAAAAGGACTTAAATATTGATCTCACCCACATTTATCAGATTACTTCTTAAGATATGGATTTAACCACTGGAGTCATATGGATTACTTTTATGCTGCTTTTACTTTTATGTGCTTTTTGGAGCTTCAAAGTTCTGGTCAACATTCACTTGCTTTTTATATGGACCTACAGAGCTGAAATATTCTTCTAAAAATATTTGTTTATGTTCTGCAAAATAAAGAAAGTCACATCTGTGATGGCATGAGGGTGAGTAAATAATGAGATGATTTTCATTTTTGGGTGAACTATACCTTTAAGAAAACTTTTTTGTGAATTATAAATTCAGAGCACTCAGAGAAAATATTGGAACATTAAAAAAGCAGAAATAATTATCTCTCAATTTAAAAGTAACTGGATGTCAGGTTTCCTGTGATGTCATTTTACATTTTGTTCTGTTTCCCTGATACCCCTCTGTGGATTATGTAACCTTTGCATCAGCACAACTGAAGCTTTTCCACCTAATCCTGCTGTCTCCATGGTTTCCTGCCACTTAGAAAAAGACACATGAATACGCACACAGACACACTTCTGCCCTCTCTCTATGGATCTCTCTATGCAACATGTTGTTCAGTTACATGGCTTACATAAGGCACTCTACTAGACCCTGGTTTAACAACACACTTAAGAAATTTTTTATAAGCCATATTCAGGCCTCTGAAAGCTCACATATGATATTATCTGCAGACATGTCACTAGGCCGGTTAATGCTCTTATTTGCCATTATTATTGTTTGTCATAATATTGAGGCTCATATAAGTGTATCTGAGTGTGATAAAAATGGAGAATATAAGGAATATGGGAGGTATATTGCTTTATCATATTACAATAAAACAGTGTGCAAATTATGATGCATCATGCAAGAACACAGATAAATGCTTGCTTACTTTGTCAAATGCAGTCTACAGAGCAAGATTCAGGCCATTACTTCTGAAACAAACTAGCCATGTTGAATCAGCATGTTAGGCATGACATTTTACTAGTGAAAATACTTTTTCACACCACAGTGAAGAATTTTAAACTCTTTCATAATTTAATGCAAATGTTCTCATTACAATTTGAGTAAAAGGTAGCTGTGTAGATGGTGTTTGTTTCCCCCATTAAGAATAATGTGCATTTACTTTTATATTGTAATATAATTAGATATAATTTAGTATGTTCTATAAGATGACCTCAAACCTAGGACAAGAAAAAGGTAACTTGTTCCAGCTGTCATCTGATTTTTAAAAAATACATTTGATGGCACTCTTAATGAAATTTTTTATTTTTTTTACATCTTAAAACACTAAACCAAATATTCTATGTAATTATGTACTTTTCACAATTAAGTTGAATATGACATGCATAAATAATGACAGACAAATTTGAAAGAAAAAAAACTTCTATGAATTACATATCGTATAGGCATAATAATACATTCATATTTAGACACCCATGTTTTTTTTAAAATACTTTCCACATCACATGATTTTAGGGATCCCCCCCACCTCCGAAATCACAATTAAACTCCTGATTATATCTATAAAAACCTTTACACCATTAAACCATCATATTTTATAATGTTGGACACATGAGGGACCTATTAATCAATATTGCCACAGTCCCTAATGTTTCTGATAATACTGTGTTTATCAGTGTAATGAGCCCTAATAGTGTTCTGCACCATCATTATTAGTTTTATAATTTATTATATTTAATTTATAATTAATTTGAAAGATATAAACAATGTGTTTTTTTGTTTTTTTTGTTTTTGTTTTTTTACACATTATTTAGCAAGCTGTCATCAAGGTGACCTGGGAAGAACTGAAATAGGCTAACTGAATAGTACATTCTTTGTACCCTTTACTTTCACATTCTTTCACATTTTGAAAGTGAAAGTGGAGATTTATGGTAAAAAAAATAAATAAAAAAAAAAAAAAAAAAGAGAGAGAGACTTAAATACTGATCTGTTTCTCACCCACACTTTTCAGAGTCTTATGAATTACTTTTATGCAGCCTTTTTGTGATTTTTGGAGCTTCAAAGTTCTGGTCTCCATTCACTTGCTTTGTATGGACCTTCAGACCTGCAGAAGAAAGACAAGACCGTTTGAATTATCCCTTTAAGGTAACAATTGCAGGTTACCACTTTTTACAGTGTACTAATTTTGTACTCTAAACATATTTTGTTTTAATGTAAAAAGTGGGTCTTTTTAGAAGATGTAAAGGAACCCAGAGTTCATGTTGACTGCCTATTATCCATATTAAATGACATGTACTGTTCAGGACAAGCCATTGTGCAACTGTCAGACCATTGTCACTGTTGATGACAAATACTGTTTGTTTACATTTCAATTAGCCTTTTATGAAATGTTGGTGGTAACAAAATATACTAACAAACCTCTGTGATTACCCTTTAAAACAGTAGTGAAACTGTTTTTAAGGAAAAGTGACCAGCAAATTTCCAAATGATTCTTATCGGCAGCCAGTACCTTCCTGTTTGTCACATTTGTACCTAAAATTAATCACAAACAAGTATGTCATTAAATAGAAAGCAAAGTTGGTCTATTTTTTTTCAATAAAATTTCAAATCAATCGACAGCATTTGTGGCATAATGTTTGTTACCACAAAAATTTATTTAGACTTGTCCCTCCTTTTCTTAAAAAAAAAAAAAAAAAAAGAATCAAAAATCGAGGTTACAGTGAGGCACTTACAATGGAGATGAATGGGGCCAACGTTTGGAGGGTTTAAAGGCAGAAATGTGAAGCTTATAATTTTATAATAGCACTTACATTAATTCTTCTGTTAAAGCTAGTGTAATATTTGAGCTGTAAATCATTGTTCTTAAGGATGTTTGAGGGCTTACGGCATTACGTCGTCATGGTAACAAAGTTCTGAAATTGACCATAACTTAATATAGAAAAGGTAATCGATTTTATCACACTTAAATCATGTTAACACATTTTGTTTGTCTTGTGGCTATTGAAACTTTTAAATTTTAACATTTACGGATTGGCCCCATTCACTTCCATTGTAAGTGCCTCACTGGAACCCAGATTTGTGCTTTTTTTAAGGAAAAGTATGGACTAGTTGAAATTATTTTTTGTGGTAGTCAACATTATGCCACAAATGCTGTCGACTGATCTTGTTTTGAACCCAGAATATTCCTTTAACCTCTTTTTTTGCCATCTTGGTTTTGATCTTTTGGTTTAAATTTTAAACAAAGCCACAGCATATCTAGTGGAGAGTGTTTGTTTACCTCATAGCTATTCTCCCACTCCTGTCTGGCATTTAGTCTTGTATAATACATCAGAATTGTCCGTAGTTAAAGGTGCACTCAGTAACTTTTGTCTTTGTGTCATCTTGGACTTACACTGACACCTAGTGGCTTGGATGCAGCATCATTTAAAATCAATAGTTTTCAGTTTCAGATGCCATTGTAGAAATTTAGTATAAACAGTCAGCCATGATTACTTTAATCAGTGAGTGAAAGTGTCAAATAACAGGATTAGATGACTGGTTATGTGATTCTAACATATCAGCCCCCATGAGTGGACCCTCTCCATGTAGAATAAAACAGCTTTTATAAGGTTACTGATATGACTGGAGTCTTCATTATAATGTGAACAGTCATGATTTCTTACAAATATTGCAAAATTACAATTCATGTCTTTAGAGTTAAACGTTTTTTGAGGAAAAAAATTACTATATGTAAATTGTTTTGCTTTGTGTTACAGACCTTTATTGCTTTGGATCAAAGACCTGGAATTAGGTTAGTGATTGACTATCATAAACGTTACAAAAGCAGTAAATATTTAACTTTATAATGCATTTCCAAAAAACATTCACTCCACATGATCCACAAAACTTCCTGCTCTACTAAATGTTTATAGTTGATCTTTGTCCTCTTCATATGAAAATTCTTCTTGTGACCTACTATAGGCTATGAGCAGGGATGGGCAGTATTTCATTTGAAATACAAAATACTATTTTTTACTTTGTATTTTAAAGTCAAACAAATGCAATTTCTATTTAAATACATTTAAGTTGGGTATTTGTGTATTTTCAAAATACATCAGATAATTTATGCCAGTCATCCTCTTTGTTAGGCTCCTGATTTCCTGTATCAAGTAGTTCTGGCATGCACCCCAACCCTAACTTTCATCCACGCGAGCAACAGATGTCAGAGAGAGCGGCTCAATCTAGCATTGGCTGAGCTAATTTTCTGCATTCCTGCAAGGAAATATGGAGTCATGCTGTGTTCCATTCAACTCGGATGTGGGATATACCTACTTGATATCTCCGATCTCCGACCATAAAGGCATTCCGTTGCCAGATGCTCGGAAGATGACGTGTAAGGAAAACTGTAACGCTCTCGTTAGCTTAGCAGCTGTTTGACTGTCACCAGAGACGTTTCCTAGCAACCCAATTGATAAACAATGCTGCAACGATAGCATTTGTGCTGCAGGTGTACGGTTATCAAAAGAGAGTATAATATACCATGTTTTATAAACCTGTTTCTGCAGGAGTTTGTTAAACAAGCTTTAATATCATGTAATGTAGGAACTTCGACTCAATTATCAATATTAATAAAAGTGAATGTTTATCACTTCCTTTGTATATCTCCCCTGGTGTAGACAAGTTTGTGTGACGTCACGCACCTGCACGAATCTCGGCGAATTCGGATGCTACTTTCAAGTGCACCTAGGAAGCATACCTCCATGTCGGACATTCGTTACAACGACATGTCATGCATTCATGGGAAACTTAAACAATAATGAACGAAATACCTTTTTCTGTTGTACCGGTGAATAAACGTTAGTGAATAAACCTGCATCACTTATAAACGACATGTATGACTTATTAACTCATGGTATATTATTAATTTGCTCGAAACAAATCGTGAAGGGTGAGTCATTAGTTGACTGTCATATATAGCAAATTACAGAAGTTGAAATAATTTTTCAAAATTATTGTTTTTCACCATCTTTCATTTCGACACGCCCCTTCCATTGTCCCAACTTGGAAACTCTCATCTAGAATTCAGAGTTTCCCACTCATTAATACGGTCATTCATGTGCTCCTAACTCGTAATTACAATATTTCCGACTCCACTTGAAGCGCACGTGTTCAAACTTTCCACACGAGTTTCCCAGTAGAATTCCTACTTTAAGTAGCATTCCATTGCACTTTTCCTAGTAGAAAGTTGGAAAATCCTACTTTCCGAGTTGAATGGAATGCAGCATAAGATAAGGTGAGGATGTGATGGTCGATTCTACTCCTTGCAAAAAACATGATAATTGCTGGCAGCTGTTATTTAATTTCCTTTAAAATATTAAGGTAGCTATGAGACTTCTCGCCAGCCAATGCAATGCGTGTCAACAGTGAGGAAATCAAAACTAGTCAGCAGCCAGCTAGTGAAACCGGTCCTGCTTGACCCACTCTGAGCAGGATTGGAACCAGCGTCTCAGGCATGGGAGGCAGGCGCGCTAACGAGTAGGCTACAGCCTCTAATATCAGTCACTAGTGTGCCTCTTGAGACCAGGCGAGTGAGGTTTACACACACTGCAAAGCATGTACCAGCTGGCTACTGTTACACCAACCCCCCTAAACCTCAATCATATCCGGATCACAGCACCACTGTCACCAGTCCTGCTCAACCCACTCCGAGTGGAATTCGAACCGGGGTCTCCAGCATGGGAGGCGTGTGCACTAAGGAGGAGCCTAAAGGCTACAGCCTCTAGCATGAGTCGCTAGTTCACCTCTTGAGGCCAGGGGAGTAAGGTTTACACACACTGCACAGCACGTACCAGCTGGCTACCATTACACTAGTCTAGCGAGTTCACTAGCTATTGTTAGCTAGATCGCTAGCTAGCAAGCTAAAATGGAACATCATTAAGATTTGCCTTCAGTTAACATGAAGGAATAAAAGAGCACTGGCAAGGGGAAACTAGCATTAGCACTAGCACTGGACATTAGCGCTAGCTAGTCAGTCTTGCTAGCTAATTGGTTGTTGGTGCTAGTAACTGCTCGTGTATTTAGTAGCTAGCTAGTCAAGTGTGTAAAGCATTACTCCTTGCTAGATAGCAAGAAAAGTACCCACTGTTTTACATGTGATTTATTTAATAGGGTTCGCCACAAGTAATAGCAGGTTGCAGTGTAACCTGAACAGAAATAAGTATAGAAATGGCTGCTATTTGGCATTTTGCACTACATACATTTGTAATCATGTACCTGTATATACAACCCCAATTCTGAAAATGTTGGGACAGTATGAAAAATGCTAATAAAAACAAAAAGGAGTGATATGTAAATAATATTCACCCTTTGCTATATTGAAAGCACCACAACTAAACATTATATGATGTTTTACCTTGTGAATTGTTTTTAAATTTTTTTTTTTATGTACAGTAATTTCAAAATCAGATGATTGCAATACGCTCCAAAAAAGTTGAGACGGGGCAATTTAAGACTAATAACAATTTGACGAGTTGAAATAACAAGGCAATGGGAAACAGGAGATGTTAAACAGGTGAGGCAATTGTGTCATAGTATATAAGGAGCCTCCAAAACAGCCTAGTCCCTCAAGAGCAAGGATCATTCAAGACTTGTCAATTTGACAACAGATGCCTCAGCAAATAATCCAGCACTTTGAGAACAATGTTCCACAAAGACAAACTGGAAGGATTTTGGGCATTTCACCCTCTTCAGTGCACAATATAGTTAAAAGATTCGAGGAATATGGTCAAATCTCAGTGCGTAAAGGGCAAGACGAAAACCACTTCTTAATGTCACTGTCTTAAAAAACATCATTCATCTGTAATGGATATCATAAACATGGGTTTGGGATTACTTTAGTAAACCTTTGTTAGTCAACACCATTCACCACTGCATCCACAGATGCAAGTTAAGACTTTACTATGCAAAGCAGAAGCCCTACATCAACACTGTCCAGAAGCGGTGCTGAATTCTCTGGGCTCGGTCTCATCTTAGATGGAAAGTAGAACAGTGGAACTGTGTTTTTTGGTCCGAAGAGTCCACGTTTAAAATAGTTTTTGAAAAACATAGCCATCGTGTTCTCCGGGCCAAAGAGGAAAAAGGACCATCCAAGCTGTTATCAGCGTCAGGTCCAAAAGCCAATGTCTGTATGGGCCAGGGGTGTGTCAGTGCCCATGGCATGGGTAACTCACACATCTGTGAGGGCACCATTAATGCAGACAGATATGTACAAATTTTGGAGCAACATATTCCGCCATCCAGCACCATCTTTTCCAGGGATGTCCCGGAATTTTCCGCAGGACAACTTCAAACCACATAAGCAGAGAGTGTGGGTGCTAGATTGGCCTGCCTGCAGTCCTGACCATCTCCAATTGAGAATGTGTGGTGCATTATGAAGCGCACAATACAGCAACAAAGACCCCGTACAATTGTGCAGCTGAAGACCTACATAATGGATGACTGAGGGAAAATTCCACTTTTTAAACTTATGTCTTCAGTGCCTACAGTAAATGCTTAATAAGTATTATTAGAAGAAATGGTGATGTTTCACAGTGGTAAACACTCGACTGTCCCAACTTTTTTGGAGCGTGTAGCAATCATCTGATTTGAAATTACTGCACATTTAAAAAAAAAAAAAAAAAGAAAAAGAAATTCACAAGGTAAAACATCATATAATGTTTAGTTGTAGTGCTTTCAATATAGCAAAGGGTGAATATAATTTACAAATCACTCTGTAACGGGTTCAGGATGGGCAAGGAGGCGGGAACCAGCAGAACATTCAACATAACTTTAATGACGACACACACACACCTTTTTGTTTTTATTAGCATTTTTCATACTGTCCCAACTTTTTCGGAATTGGGGATGTACAGTGCATCCGGAAAGTATTCACAGCGCTTCACTTTTTCCACATTTTGATATGTTACAGCCTTATTCCAAAATGGATTAAATTCATTATTTTCCTCAAAATTCTAAAAACCAATACCCCATAATGACAACGTGAAAGAAGTTTGTTTGAAATCTTTGCAAATTTATTAAAAATAAAAAACGAAAAAAATAAAATAAAAAAATAAATCACATGTACATAAGTATTCACAGCCTTTGCTCAGTACTTTGTTGAAGCACCTTTGGCACCAATTACAGCCTCAAGTCTTTTTGAGTATGATGCTACAAGCTTGGCACACCTATTTTTGGGCAGTTTCTCCCATTCTTCTTTGCAGGACCTCTCAAGCTCCATCAGGTTGGATGGGGAGCGTCGGTGCACAGCCATTTTCAGATCTCTCCAGAGATGTTCAATTGGGTTCAAGTCTGGGCCACTCAAGGACATTCACAGAGTTGTCCCGTAGCCACTCCTTTGTTATCTTGGCTGTGTGCTTAGGGTCGCTGTCCTGTTGGAAGATGAACCTTCGCCCCAGTCTGAGGTCCAGAGCGCTCTGGAGCAGGTTTTCATCAAGGATGTCTCTGTACATTGCTGCATTCATCTTTCCCTCGATCCTGACTAGTTTCCCAGTTCCAGCCACTGAAAAACATCCCCACAGCATGATGCTGCCACCACCATGCTTCACTGTAGGGATGGTATTGGCCAGGTGATGAGTGGTGCCTAGTTTCCTCCAGACATGACGCTTGCCATTCAGGCCAAAGAGTTCAATCTTTGTTTCATCAGACCAGAGAATTTTGTTTCTCATGGTCTGAGAGTCCTCCAGGCAGGCTGTCATGTGCCTTTTACTGAGGAGTGGCTTCCGTCTGGCCACTCTACCATACAGGCCTGATTGGTGGAGTGCTGCGGAGATGGTTGTTCTTCTGGAAGGTTCTCCTCTCTCCACAGAGAAATGCTGGAGCTCTGTCAGAGTGACCATCGGGTTCTTGGTCACCTCCCTGACTAAGGCCCTTCTCCCCTGATCGCTCAGTTTGGCCGGGCGGCCAGCTCTAGGAAGAGTCCTGGCGGTTCCAAACTTCTTCCATTTACAGATGATGGAGGCCATTGTGCTCATTGGGACCTTCAATGCTGCAGACATTTTTATGTACCCTTCCCCAGATCTGTGCCTCGATACAATCCTGTCTCGGAGGTCTACGGACAATTCCTTGGACTTCATGGCTTAGTTTGTGCTCTGACATGCACTGTTAACTGTGGGACCTTATATAGACAGTGTGTGCCTTTGCAAATCATGTCCAATCAACTGAATTTACCACAGGTGGACTCCAATCAAGTTGTAGAAACATCTCAAGGATTATCAGTGGAAACAGGATGCACCTGAGCTCAATTTTGAATGTCATGGCAAAGGCTGTGAATACTTATGTACATGTGATTTTTTCATTTTTTATTTTTAATAAATTTGCAAAGATTTCAAACAAACTTCTTTCACGTTGTCATTATGGGGTATTGTTTTTAGAATTTTGAGGAAAATAATGAATTTAATCCATTTTGGAATAAGGCTGTAACATAACAAAATGTGGAAAAAGTGAAGCGCTGTGAATACTTTCCGGATGCACTGTATATAATTGTCTTTAATTGACTGAAGAGGAAGGTGAAAAAAAGAGAAAAGTTTCTAAGCAGTTGTACACGAATATGTTCTTTGCATTCAGAATCCAGATAGATTTCAGCCTAATAGGAATACATCATTGAATAGCCAATTTTACATGTATTTTGTGTATTTTCAAGATACAAAATACTGTATTTTATTTTGATAATTTTTTCCACACACTATTTGGTACTTTATTTTGATACATTTAAACAGCGGTATTTTCATGTACTTGTGCCCATCGCTGGCTATGAGTCATTTACAGCACGTTCAGGTGAAACAAATTAAGATTTTACGCAGGAGCATCCAAGAGTCAGTAGGAAACAGCAACCCCAAGTAGGCTAATCGCTTTGGGAAGTAATAAATGACAAAACCACAACGTATCTTTTACACCTTATTTACCCAATGTGCCTAGTTTTCATTGTATAGTGTCTATTGTCTCTCATAGTTATTACTAAAGTTGAGAAATACTTAACATTCATGGGCCCCTGCACTCATTTATTTATTCTTAATAAAATTAATTAATGGGGCCCTCCAATACATAAAACAAACATGGCCCTTGTGTTATTCCAGAGAGGTGATTGATACTAACGGATGGGGGTGCCTCACTGTTTGGGGTCCCTGATAGTCAATTATCTGCAACAGAATGCATCTTTTCTCATTTCATTAGGTTAAAATGCATTTCATTGTGTAAAATCCTATTGCACTAATTGTCACTTACAGTAAACGATATTTGGTACATAAGAAGCCTGAATGTATATTAAAATTAGAAAAACTATTTTTCACATTATTTCACAACCAATATAATTGAGCATTCAATTGTAAAAATACAACCTAAATTATATTTAAATATACAGTATAAAGCAATTACAATTAACCCAATACCTTTTGTCATATATCAGTGCAGAGTCTAATGGAAATCTCTCCTCTGACACAACTTAAACATACGTTTGCACCATAAGCAAACACAGATGGAAAAATCACAACAGAAATTACTTTATTTTTCAAAAGGACCATACAATATAAAAGGAAAATTTGATAAGGCAGTTGGTAAACTAGTTTACAATTTTAGCACTTCATCGAATGATTGACTGGAGTGACGCAAACTCAACATTCACTAAGAATCTTTAATGAACAAGTGGATACTTCCTTGGGTTGCTTATGTATAGCTTCAAGTATGGTAAAAATAAGTAGACCAGAGGGGAAGCAAAATCTGCCCTTGATCAAGTCTCAATTACAGCATAAGCCTGAAATAGAAACATCTTGCTAGAGTGCTTGCTGCTGTGTTTGGTGGGATATGCAAATGCACAAACACTTGTGTGTCTCAGAGGTTAGCTATATCATCAGCACCTGACAGAATGTCAGAGTTTAAAGTATGTTAAGAAATTATGTTTATGATGATAATGATGATTTCTACGATTGATTACATCTTACAAATTTCAAAAATGTGATCAATATAAATACACTTCTGGTGGAAAATTCTAATAACACTCAGCATTATAAAAAATTAAACTCAAAAACAGAACAATTATGACAATAAAAAACGTTTTTGGCAAAAAAGTTATTTTCTTTAAAAAGTTATTCCTTTTTTTTCCTCTCTCAAAATGTGATCCCGGTGTAATATGAAATCAAGGAGATGTGTCACAGAAGCTGCATGAATTATAAAAGTGACTGTAGAGGAAAAAAAAAAGCTTATTACCACAATAAATTGGGCAGAAAATCTCCCTCTTGCTTAAAAGCACAGGCATTAAGATAAAGCTATATCCAAAAACCAACTTGGAACTAACATATGCAGTAAATAAATCATGGCCATTAATAATACAGCACGTACTACCAAATTAAAATAACCAAGTGAATACTGATGTTGGCATATTCCACAGACCGGCTCTGATTATGTTTCTCAAAAGGAGCAGATGATGGGTAGGTTGTGAGAGTGCAAACTGAAAATCCTCTACAAAATAAATCTGGATAATTTTTCTTAGTTAAAACAAATATGACATATTCCATCACTTTGAGTCACTTTGACCCTGAAACAGAATGAGTTTTATGCATGAAAGTAAAAGAAATTTCAATGATTATATACCTGCAACAGTTTGGAATAGACACATAAATGATAATTTCATTAGAAGGCTGAGATTTTACATTTTACTTTAGTGCATAATGTGCTTTTGGGTCAAAGTGACTCAAAACGATGGAGCAGATCACAAATAGTAATACACGCCAGAGTGCCTCTGTAACATGCCATTACTAGCATGACTATGTAATGATTTAGTCATGCTCTTACATGTTCAGACATTACATTGGAACAGGTATGAGAGGTGAAGTAGACAAGTAAATAGGCACATCCTTTGATAATAGCTAAAATGTCTGTGCTTAATATCTGCTGAGGTCAATAACATTTCTCATAACCATTCTGTTGACATACAGATCCAAGGTGCATATCTTCACTGCAAGAAATCCAAATGTGGATTTCTGTAATGTTAAGTGTACTATTTGATCATTTTAAAAAAAGTTGAGTGACTAGGTATCCTCCACAGTATGGCAGTATGGGCATAAACCAGACCACGAGGGGTTGTGCCAGCCAGTCCCTTTGCCAACCCTGCCACGCTGCTGAAGTTTACAGGGTTTTCCTAGCTGTGAGCACTCTGACAATGGAGCCCACGCCACCTGCTGAGAGTGCCTTGAGAGAGGATAGAAGGCAAGAATTAATTGTATTTAAATGGTATATTCCAATTAGAAGTGGGAAAAATTGAGAATATAAATCAGAAGGAAGTTAGATTAACAAATTGTCAGACTGTATTGTGTTTAGAGCACACAGACAAGGTTGTTAGTGCTACTTGAGTGTAATGGACTTCACCCTCCATTGTGAAGAGAGGAGAGTAGGTACTGCATTTAGTACTAGAACTGTCTAGCTTTTAGACTGTTTTTTAATGAACTTGGTTGTATTCTGCTTTTAAAAACTGTTTTTATTTGCACATTTTGCACCTCTACTACATAAACATTTTGGGACGGCATTCCTGCTTTGTACCCATCACAGCTGTAATTATACTGGCTTATACTGACAAAGCCAACACACTGTTATTCTACAGGGAGTCGCATGGCACCATGCGAGGTTCGGACGCGTGAATAGCGAGCTCTGATCACTTTGCTAGTTAATACTTTTTGTGTCATAAACCGGTGAGATTTGATACACCCTGTTCCATAACTGTTCTATGAAGACAATGTCAAAGAGTTCAAAATCCTCGGGCTCTGGAGACATTAAAAGACACTTATGTGGCTCAAGCTGAAGCCCCTGAGCAGCAGGCCGAAAGCCCGGGACTCAATTTGGCCAGTGAGGTGAAAGAGATTCAGCGTCAACTGTCGAACATGACAGCAATGCTGACGAAGGTCGTTGCTGACTTGGAGGATCTTGCTGTAATATGTCGATCGATCACTGCCATGGAGCCGAAATTCACCGAGTTGGTTACAAGAGTTGCTGATGTTGAGAAACAGATCGATTATCTGGAGTCATCGGAGAGGGAATTAGCTGCTAACCCACTAGCAACCAAGACGGACTTGGAGTGTGTTTGGGAAAAGTTGGAAGATCTTGAGAATCGTAACAGGCGAAACAACATCCGAATTGTTGGAATTCCTGAGGACGAAGAAGGCCGAGATATGGTGAAATACCTAGAAGAGCTCTTCCCGAGGTCTGCTCGACATAACAGGCCATAAGCTGGAAATCCAGCGAGCTCACAGAGTTCCGGCTCGGAGATCCGTGGAGGGAGACAGGCCCCGATCAATTCTGGCCAAATTTCTGAGATCATCCGATAAAGATCTTGTGTTGCGCAAGGCGAGGAGCAAAGGAAGGCTTTCTTGTAAGAACTGCGGCATTTTCTTGTTCCCAGACTTCGACAAGAGAGAAACGTGATCGGTTCAAGGAATGCAAGAAACTCTTACATCAACGTAAAGTCGCTTTTGTACTGATGATCCTGGCCAAATTGAGAATAGATACTAAAGGATGGCCGCAAAATATTTACATGCCCACAGCAAGCGATGTCCTTTATAAAGTCAATGGAATGATTAAGTCATTGTGTGACGTTCTTGATGCAGTCGAGTGGGCCTGACTCACTGAACATTCACTTGACTGTCTGAGGAAACTGAGCGCCTTTTGGGTTTCTTTTTGTGTTGGTTCCGCCTAGCAGCTGGAGTTTGTTTTGTGGAATATTTCCTGCAAATCATTAGTGATTAGGGCATTTGTTACACTCATGTGGCTCAATGAACATTCGTTCGACTGCCCGAGGAAACTATACTTTTTTTTTTTTCTGGTTCCGCTAGCGGCTGGAGCTTGTTTTGTGGAGGAACACATCTTCGGGACAGTTATGTGGATGAATCTACATGTTCTTTGTGCTTATTACACGTATTGGCTGGAGTTTGTTTTATAGATTATTATCAGTCCATAAGATTTATTCTAGAACTGATTTTTTTTTTTTATATCCAAGTCCCTCATTTCAACTGTTGTGGATTGCTCAATTGGAAACATCTTAGTCTCAGATCACGCCCTGGTGAGTTTAGAGGTGTTGCCACATTCAGAGAAAAATAAATCATATAGTTGGTGCTTTAATGTATCCCTTTTGCAAAATCCTGAATTCCAACAAATGTTAAAGGCTGAAATCAATGTTTATATTGAGATCAACTGGTCCTCAGTATCCTCTGCGGGCGAGGCTTGGGAGGCACTTAAGGCGGTTCTTAGGGGTCGGATCATACAGTATCCCTCATTCTTCAAAATATCCAAAGCACGAGAACTCATGGAGTTGGAAAGGAATATTAAAAGCAGAGCTGAAGCGCTGAATGTCGTCTGATGGCCTCAGAGAATTGAGCCGATTGAAATACAGATATAATACTATTTTGTCACGGAAGGTGGAGTTTTGGCTATTCAGGGCAAGACAGGCATACTTTGATTTGGGGGACAAAGCAGGGAAGCTTTTGGCTAGATATATAAAAGCAGAGGGAGACTTTTTCTACGATTCCCTCAGTGAAATCTGCTGGTGGTGGAATATATACCTCAGCCACTGATATTAATAATGCTTTTAAAGGATTCTACCTTGATCTTTATAGTTCCACGTCTTCGTCTACTGATGAAGATATTAGAAACTTTGTGGAACCATTAGAACTCCCTAAACTGACGACTGAGCAAAAAATTTCTCTTGATTCTGAGATAACCTTGGAGGAGCTTGGCAAGATAATTAAGGCCTTGCCTACAGGCAAGTCTCTGGGACCAGATGGCTTTTCCGCTGAATTTTTTAGATCTTGTTACACAACTAGCTCCAATTTTGCTAGAAGTTTATACGGAACCATTTAAGAATGGAAAGCTTCCGCCAACCATGACACAAGCCCGGATCAGTCTGATTCTTAAAAAAGGACAAAGATCCAAGCGAGTGTAAGAGTTACCATCCAATTTCCCTGATCCAGCTAGACATTAAATTGTCAAAAATTCTGGCTAACCGATTAAGTTATGACATCTCTTATACATATAGGTCAGGTAGGATTTATTCGGGGCCGCAGCTCTTCTGATAACATTAGGCATTTCATCAGTATCGTGGTCAGTGGTGAATTATCAGACTCCGGTCACTGCCATCTCACTTGACGCTGAAAAGGCGTTTGATATAGTAGAATGGGATTATCTTTTTAAGATTTTGGAAATGTATGGGTTCGGGAAGACTTTTATTGGATGGATTAAGTTACTTTATTGACACCCGGTAGCGGCAGTACAAACAAATGGATTAATTTCAGATTATTTTACTCTGGATAGGGGCACCTGGCAGGGTTGCCCTCTTTCCCCATTATTATTCTGTCGTGCCCTGGAACCATTAGCAGCCGTGATAAGAAAGGAAGATGATTTTCCAGGGGTGGTGGTAGGAGATATTGAGCATAAGCTTTTGCTTTACGCCGATGATATTTTATTATTCATCTCTGACCCTATTAGATCTATGCCTTGCCTCCACAGAATTATTAATTCCTTTTCTAAGTTCTCAGGATACAGAGTTAATTGGTCTAAATCCAAAGCTTTGGCTCAGACAGCATACTGCCCAGTAACGGCTTTTCAGCTGGGTGCCTTCCAGTGGCCCAAATAGGGCATTAAGTAATTGGGCATTTTATTTTTTATAAAAACTACACTCGGTGACCTATATGAGAGTGGAGTGTTGAGATCTTTTGAAAATTTGGTTCAACATTTTGGGATTCCCAGATCTCAGTTTTATAGGTATTAACAATGGCGCCACCTGCTCTGTACTATTTTTGGGAGTAGCATACACCCCCCTAAAGCAGCAGATACTCTGGGAATGGTGATGCTTTTGGAAAAGGTCATGAGGCATCAGTGTATTACTCCCTGCTAATTCAGAGTCCGGGGGACGGAGCTTTAACTTCTATCAAGAGATTATGGAAGAAAGATTTAAACTTGGTATTGGAGGAGGGAGTGTGGGCTAGGATTCAAAAAAACGTCAAGCCTTATGCAATTCAAGATTTTACATAGATTTTATTGGACCCCTCTAGACTGTATAGGCTTGGTCTTAAAGACACACCCACCTGTTGGCGATGCCAATTGGAGGATGGAGACATGGCCCATGATTTTTGGTGGTGTGTTGAGATCCAGGAATTTTGGTTGAAGGTTCAGAGTTTTGTGTGTGACTTGTTAGGCACTCGGGTTTTGTTTTGCCCCAGACTCTGTGTTTCAGGCGATGGCGCGGTCATCGATGTGGGGAATAGACACAGAGAATTGGGTTCTGCCCAGTGTGATGGTCGCCAGGCAGATTATTTTGAGGGGTTGGAGGTCGGCTGGGGCGCCCTCATTTCGGTAGTGGTGCACGGAGATGTGGAGGGTGGCGGCTTTTGAGGTGGTGTTATTTGGAAGACTTGGGTTTGTTTGTTGGGAAATGGGGCAACTATTTGGAGTTTTTGGAGGGCTCTCGGGGGGGGGGGGGGGGGGCAGTGGAGAGGTGGAGGTATAAATGTGTGTGCTTATATATATATATATATATATATATATAGTTTGTTTATTTTTTTTGTGTGTATATACTCATATGTGACCAAAGGGATGTTTGTCGGGGGTCAGGGCGGGGTTGTTGTGTGGGGTTTAAAAGTTGATTCTATGTATATATGTTTTGCTATATTTAATGAAGGAATAAAAAAAAAAATTATTACAAAATACTGTTATTCTACAAACTTGGTTTAGGGATTCCAACTCCTCCAAGAGCTTTCTTTTTTTTTTATTATTGATTATTTTTTAATTTGATCCCCTTTTCTCCCCAATTTGGCATGCCCAATTCCCACTGCTTACTAGATCCTCATGGTGGCGCGGTTACTCACCTCAATCCGAGTTGCCTCCACTACGGAGACAGTCAATCCGCGCATCTTAACACGTGGCTCGCTGTGCATGACACTGCGGAGACTAACAGTTATTCTCCGCAATTCATGCACAATCCACCAAAACTGGTGCAGACCGTTCCGACTTAAATTGCTTTAAATGGTCTTTTCTTACTGACCAAACTTACGGTTTTCGAACAGCAGACAAAAAATTGAAAAAAAAATCCCATAGACTGACATTGATGGAATGTTCAAACGGGCCAACGGAATGTTTGTTAATTCAAACCCTAACTGTCAAAAAATTCAAATGTAAACAAACGCAGAAAAGGCTTTTGATCTGCTTTAAGTTGTTCTCTCTGTATCAATCTTTTCAAATGTTTATCTGACTATCTGTGACAGTTTGTCTGTCTATCCACCTAGGTAACTGGCTGTTTGTCTGAAGACACCTTTTCACTGCATCTGACAATCGACAGACCAGAAGTCATTCATTTGTAATGGAGATTCGCACTGGGGCTGCGTGGGGTTCTGACCATCTCTGGATGCAACATTTTCAGATCTGATTTGAGCTTCAGCTGCATTGAAATATTTAAATGTGTGTGACTAGACCATATGTGACCACCCGACCGGATGTTCATTTATGAGCGTGAAGTGAGAAATATCAACTACTTTTATACTAAACTATTTCTAAATGGCTGCTACTTCTGTATATCGGACGATTATGAATGTATAAGTCAGAAATAATCATTTACGTTGCAAATATATCACAAAAGATTTTTGTAATTACAGTAAATATGTGATTAAATGTGTACATGTCATTTATTTCTACAGTCGCCAAATCTATGGATTTTTACTTCCTATTTGCTGAATTATGGTTGTTGTTTTTATCATAATAACCATAAACAGTATTAATAATAATGATAATAAATACCGAGTGAATATTAATCATTAATTTAAAAGGAATGAACCTATCTGCTCAACAAAAATCACAGTTATGTCATTTTGAGGTAAAAGCTTCTCCCTAAATGAACAAATTTCCAACTTTTAAAACTAGTTTAAACTTTCAGAAAAAGCTTTGCAAAGCCAACATCGATGTTTGTCTTGACCAACTTTACCTATCTAGTTCACTGATAATCTCCCGCTCTCTCAGAACTCTCAAATCTATCTTTTGTTTAATTAAATAATGGCGAGTTCAGACACATATTACCAGGTTTAACCCATTTGATTTCTGATGAATGCCAAGATTGGTTCTCGCATGAATGATCGTGATGCAACAAGTTTGAAAAACGTGACCGCAAATGAGATTTAAGAGCTACGGCAGAGGGGAAAATAATCAGTGATCAATAACTTAAATTTCACCTCTCTGTAACACAACGTTACTGTATGGTTTCAGAAGATATGTTATATAGTTAAAGAGTTGCATGGACTACTTTTATGGTGCTTTTTTGGAGCAGTATAAATCCTTGTTCACTTTTTTGTATTGGACATTGTCTTGAAAGCTTGGACATTCTACCTAAGAAAGAAAATAATCTGAAGTTAAAACGACATGGGGGTGAGTACATTTTGACAATTTCCTTCTGCTTTTCAATAAAGAAAGTAACTGAGGGGTGCTTTTTTTTTTTTTTTACTTAAATATGAAAAATTTCTCTCACTCATACAGAACTCTTCTTACCTTTTCATGCCACTGAAGCAGAATGGCACTACTGTTGTCTGAGGGTCTTTCAAAGCCCTTGTAGATGTACTTCATGAGGAGGTCCACTCCAGTCTTATCCAGAGACTGAACAGCCTTTTCTATATCGCTAGTCTTGAAAGAGCTGAGCACTTTCAATACAAGGCCTTCAGCCCGGTCCTGAACACAAACACACACAGTGAACTGGCTTGGAAAGTAAATTAATCATAAATCATGAACCCATTCATTCCACACATTAAGCAGATGTTTTTAGAAATCTGGTGGAAAAGTAATAATTGGACTTCAAATGTAGTGTATTTAATGGACATTGTACAGAGAATGCTTAAGATTTATCAGACTGATAATTTAAGGTGACTTAGGCTTAACTCACCTTCACATTCTGGTTCTTGGTATTGATTGGTGGATTCTTCAGTACCGCCTGTAAAGCCCCCATCAGGTTACCTGTACACTGCACTAAGGAAAATACCTCAGAACGGCTTGCATTCAAAACTAGTCATTCATTTTAAAGAAACATTCACTTCCATTTTAAGTACCTCACTGTAACCCAGATTTTTGCGTTGTGCCTAACAACGCCCTTCAGCTGTGACTATATTCACAATATAGCACGGCCTCTCACGCCTTATTTATAGCAACTAACCTGAATAACACATCCAGTTTAATGGCACAGACATTTGAAGGTAACTCTATTGCCCCCTTGTGTACTGAGATTTGTTCCTGCAATGGTACACAAGAACACACATTAGCATGATCAATCAGACTATGCGTTGACAATGTAGTGACCAAGCGCTTGCATCAGTATTCATGTACTTGCACAGAGTATGTTTCAGCCTTTATTTATTATGCGCAATGCATGTTAAGCATTATAAACACGTGAGTGGATTTACTGTATGGAGAACGGAGACTTCACCCGCAAGTGGTGAACCAGGTGTGGGAGAGATACGAGCAAGCTACCATATCTCTTTGCACCACCTGAAAACACTCACTAGCTGTCATCTGGACCAGTGTCAAATACAAAACCGCACGAGAGACCCAGCGTGTGTGCAACAGACTAAGGCAGCCAGAGAAAATAATAGTTATGAGATTTTAAACTCCAGAAAATTAAACTTCAGCATTCAATTTGTTTTATAACTATATGTATAATGTCTTATAATGCATTGGCAATGTACACTTAAGCTCATCTTGCCAATAAAGCTTAATATGAATTGAATCTGCCCATTTAATCCTATTATTAAAAAACTCCACGGGAAAATTGATTTTGTCCAACTTGTAATTAATTAATTACAGCTTGGCCACTGATTTTATGGCTTGTAAACATATACTTTTATCAAAAGGTTTAGACCTGTAAAACATTGTCTAATTAACTAGCTGCAAAAAACTGAATATTTTAACATATAGGCTACATATTTAAATAATCACAATATATGAGTAACCAATTTCTTGCAAGATCTTTGAGACAAAGTATAAAGTAAATATATTTATATTTTAATGTTTGTTTTAATTTGCCATGTACCATAATTGCGATTGATCACGGAAAACTGTGCCATTAATTAGTTAAAAAGTTTTAATCGAGTCACAGCCATAATTGACGTGGAGGCGAAGTACCACCCGTTGAGAAGCAGAGCATTACACAAAGGTGGGCGTACACAGTGTGATTTTCGGCTGTCGTGCGAGCTACCGACTGTTTTTTTTTTTTTCAGTCGGGAGAGATCACGGGGAAATCGTTGGTGCTCGTGTGGTCACGGCTTGCATTGTGTGAGAGGAATTATGAGCGGAGCCGTGTAGCTCACGACCTCCCGCTAATTGTTAAATCTGTCTAAAAAATGTGGCCATTATTGCCTTGATTTCATGAGGTGTGTACAGTTGAACAAGCCAATTTGGCGATCTACCTGAAGTTGACCAATCAGTAGAAGGTGTTACAACTCACACAATCAATGAAAACATCTCGGTTACGTACGTAAACTCGGTTCCCTGAGACGAAGCGAACGAGACATTGCATTTGCGAACGCATATGGGGAGTATCCTTCCACATGACCTAGTTGAAACCGCTCTACAATAATGCCAATATTCTAATATTGGCTATGGTGTTTAAGCCCCACCCTTTTAGGCTGTCCGCTATAAAAGCAGGCGTGCAAACACCATTCCTCAGAATTTTCTGACTGAGGGACAAGGAGCGCATAGCTCGCACCTCAAAAGAACTCTGAGTCTTGTAGTGTGGCCAGAGTTTGCAATGTCTCGTTCCCTTCGTCTCAGGGAATCGAGGTTACGTAGGTTACCGAGATGTTTCCTTACGACTCTGTAAATTTGACATTGCGATTGCTAATGCATATGGGGAACAGAAACCCATCGCGCCGCACTACACGACATAACCTTCCAGAGAGGTTCCAGAGACTCCCACGGGACGGCAACTGACACGAGTATGCCGCAAGTGAGTGACCCTCATGTTGGGCCAGGAGGAGAGCACTCAAAATGAATATATTAACTGTAGTCATATAGTATGAATTAACCCCTTCATGAACCCAGTCGGGAAGGGAGTTTATTTATAATGAAAGTGCTTGTGACTTTATGGTAAATTACAATGGCCTGAATGCAGGCGGTTGTGTAAAATGATGGGGAGCCCGTACTTAAAGGAAGGGGCATAAGTATATGTTTGGCAAACGAAATAGCAAGCACTCTAAACGGAGAGGACTTGTGAAGAGTGAGACATTACATTTAGGTTGTAAAACCATGCAAATGTCGTTTGAGACACAACATTCGTCCATGCCCATGAGGAGGCCATGCCACTAGTTGAGCATACTTTAACATCAATTGGGCATATCTTACCCTGCGACTCGTAAGCCAGGGCAATCACATCAACAATCCAGTGAGAAAGTTTTTGCTTGGAGACGGGCACTCCTTTCGTGCATCCTCCATAGCACACAAAGATCTGATCAGACAGTCTGAACTGGCAGGTGCGCTCAACGTATGTATGTAGCACCTGCACAGGGCATAACAAATGCAAGGAATTTAATTAAATGGAGGGGGGAAGAAGGCTTGAAGGTGAACCACCTGCGCTCTGAAGGGTGTGGTTAGAACCTTAGGCACATAGCCTTTTCTGGGTTTGACAGTGGCTTTTGGAAGTCCGGGGCCAAACTCCAGAGATTAATTGTCAGTTGATAGTGCATGTAAGTCACAGACCCATTTTACTGAGGACAGAGCCAGCAGTAGTGCGGTATTAATGGAGACTGCGCAAATCCACAGAGTCCAAAGGCTCGAATGGGGGCCCTGCGAGCACTTTTATGACCAAAGTTAGGTCCCAAGCCGGCGGAGGTGGATTTAACCGTCTTGCTCCTCTAAGGAACAATATGTGTGATACGCAGATATAGTCGCCACAAAAACTTTGAGCGATGACAGAGTGAGTCCTGCGTCTAATATTAGAATTTCATGTATGGGGTAGTTTACAGAGTCCTTGCTATGTGAAAGACACCAATCAGTGAACACATTCCATTTTAGCACGTAGAGGCACCTCGTGGACAGCGCTCTGGCCTGTAAAATGGACATGACTGAGTGTGTCAGTTCTGGCACGTTTAGCACGCTCAGTTCAAAGGCCACACCTGTAGGCTTCGCAGCTCTGGCTGGGGATGCCAAACCGTGCCTTGTGTTTGAGAGAGACTATTTTTCTCCAGCAGTATTTCCATGGAGGCCCATCCAGTATTTCTACCATCTCCAGAAACCAGGACTGATTGGGCCATTTCGGCGCAATTAACAGAACTGTTTGCATGCCCACTCGGACTTTGCTGATAACAGAATGTAGGGGGCACACCAGAGGAAGCGCATACTTGCTTTTCACAGGCCATACGTGGGCCAGCCTGACATGGCGACATATATATGGCACTACCGTTGTGTTGTCTGGATGAATCAGAATGTGGTGATTCACAATATCGGAATGAAAAGCTCTCAAAGCTAGAAAGACATCTAGTAGCTCTAGTCGGTTGACATGTCATGGCCGTTTCGCACCTGTTTCCAGGTGTCGAATGTGGGCGTCCATTACACACCATGTCCCAACCTGTGTTAGATGCATTTGTGGTCAGCACTCTCTTTCTGAAAACCTGACCCAGCATAACACCCTGTTGGTAGAAGGCTGGCGCTATCCATGTTGCTAGAGCAGCCAGAGTTATCGTGATGCACATGAAAATGAAATGACTTCAGTGGTAATGTTTTTTTCAGTTTGAACTGAAACAGACACCGAAGAATGGTCTGTACGCACTCGTTCATGAGGTGCGCACGCATGAACTCCTAAAAAGGAGATTTACTGGCTGGGGAAAAGTGTGCTTTTCGCCCAGTTGACATTAGGCCAGATTTTCCATATGGCAAAGCAGTAGTGCCTCTAACTGGCTAGTAATAACCAATCGCTGATGTAATTCAAAACACACCCCATTCATTTTCAATGGGGCGAACGCCACATCTATACATTTTGTGAATGTGCGGGAAGCCAGAAAAAGACTGAAATTAAGGACTTTAAATTGATACGCAGTTCCCTCGAATGTGAACCTAAAAAGCTGCCTGTAACGCGGTGCAATTGGAACATGAAGTACGCATCCTTCAGATCAATTGACGAAAATCAGTCCCGAGGAAAGATATGATAAGATCTGTTTCGGAGTCAACATTTTGAATGGGTGTGTCACGAGCACATGATTCAAGCGTCTCAGAACTAGAATCCAAGCACAAACGCAACATTGAGCAAAATTATTGGTTGTTTTAGTGGAGTACCTGTGTTAGTTCAGCTTCAAACGTATGTGCTTGTTATCTTGTCACCCTTTATGTTCAAATCAAACAGACACACTGAGGATTAGCTGTGAAGTTCTCATACTTTCCCCGTGTCACGCATTTCCATGAGGGTCAGCCAGATGTGATGATCCAAAAAGACCAGGATGCTCATTGACTTGCCAATGGCCTGTGCAGTGACTTTCGTAGCTCACAGTACTAAGTCCGTAGCGGTGCGGAGCTCTCTGTACGTCTCTGGATCGTAGCGTTGCTCGTCCGTTTGCGGGCGAGCTGAATAGGGCGAGCGCCAGGATTTTGACAGTTCGTTATGAACTTCAGCAATGAATGGGGTAGATCTATGGGACGCAGTCGCTTGATGGTGTCCGGACTGCAGGAACCATTCATCAAGGTGAGAATGTGTAGGCTCCTCTGGAGGAGACCACTCGATAGAGCTCTTTGACCAACCTTGATGCAGCGAGAGACATGACATCGTCATCATCTCCAGCATCAGAAAAGGCCGTGCTCGTCACGCACATAATGTATTGGCATAGACGCATTACATGGAGATTGAGGGGCTCGTGGGGCGTGTGCTGGCATGAGGACCACCTCAAATTCATCCTGCCTCCTAGTGTGATCCCTCGGCTGTCACAAAAGAGGCAGGTGGGAGGGCGCGGGAGGCTGAATCGTCCCTCAGAACGAGGGTGATTCGCGAGCAAAGCGTCTTGAGACTCATGCCCTCACAATGAGGGCAGTCTGTCTCCATGAGAGCCGACTCTGCGTGGGCACGGTCCAGACAGTAAATGCAGCTCTCATGCTGGTCTGATGGCGGGATGTGCCTCTCGCACAAGGAACACTTACAGAACGACAACTTTAAAAAGACGTGAACACATAAGCGACTCTTTTAGATATATAAATAAATATTTCACACAATACACAATATGCATTTGCTTTGTAAGGATACACAACACCTGCCAAAACGCTGAGGGGAATCAGGGTGCTGAGGCCCGTTCACCAGCGAAGCGTCAAGCGGCGAGGCAGAGTGATGTTTGCCGGAGCACTACAGGGGAGCGGAGAGTATTCTCGTAGCCGTGAAGATTCCGCCCACTGACTCGTGTATATCGACGGCGAAGGGTAGAGGGCTTCAAGACAAAAGATGAATCGCTGTCTTGAAGGAAGAAATTCTGAGTAAATGGTGTTTGTGCACCTGCTTTTATAGCAGGCAGCTTCACGCCAGGACAGGCGGAGCTCAAACAAGAAGCCAATATCAGAATATTGCCGATATTGTAGAGCGGTTTCAACTAGGTCAAGTAATGCATTAATAAACGCAATGTCAAGTGTACCGAGTCATAAAGGAACTTGAAAAAGTGATTACATACCCAAGTATGAGAACTTCAAGCTGTTCCTCGGTGTGTCTGTCTGATCTGAACATAAAGGGTGACAAGATGACAAGCACAAACATTTGAAGCTGAACTAACACAGGTACTCCACTAAAACAACCAATAATTTTGCTCGAAATGTAGCATTTCTGCTTAGATTAAATCTCAACTGCATCTGGGAGAAGCAGCGCGCCAGTTTTGTTCACGTTTTCTTTGTCTTTGTCTTTTTTGCAGTTTATTATCGTTCAGTAACACACTGATAGAGTGATTGATGTATGGCCTCATGAAATCATACACGCTCTCCTCAAAATCTCAACACTGCAATGAAAGAACGAATGGACGAACACCGCAACAACAGCCGTGTTTACTTGACAATGGACATTTCGCGCTAAGCATAATGGGACGTAGGAAAAAGGTGGATAAGATGTGGTAACTGAAAAGCTAGCTGTCTACCGGAAGCAAAGTTGTTCTAGCAAGTCAGTCCACTGTCGGCCATCTTTGGAACGCTCTCGGGAGGCTATTTCCAGTCATGCCGGTGCAGTTCCTAACTACTTGAATGGAGAAAGACCAAAATCTCAAAAACGGTTGGTCAAGATTATGATCAAAGAACATCAATAAAATCTGACAATACTGGTATCATAAATTGTGATTCTTTACCAATACGCTAAAAAAAAAAACCCCAGCAATTTCCCCCGTCTTGTATAGCTAATGAATAATTTACAGATTTTGCTGTTTTGGAAGGAAATTGGTACTTTAATTCACAAAGTATAGTCAGGACATTACGGATGTAAAAAACAGCACCATCACTATTTGAAAAAAAGTCATTTTTGATCAAATCTAGACAGGCCCCATTTCAAGCAGCCATCACTCCAACACCTTATCCTTGAGTAATCATGCTAAATTGCTAATTTGGTACAAGAAAATCACTTGCCATTATATCAAACACAGTTGAAAGTTATTTGGTTAGTTAAATGAAGCTTAACATTGTGTTTGTTTTTGAGCTGCCACAGTATGCATTAGACTGGCATGTCTTAAGGTCAATATTAGGTCAAAAATGGCAAAAAAGAAACAGCTTTCTCTAGAAACTAGTCAGTCAATCAATGTTTTGAGGAATGAAGCCTATACAATGCTTGAAATTGCCAAAAACGGAAGATTTCATACAAAGGTGTACACTACAGTCTTCAAAGACAAAGGACAACTGGCTCTAACAAGGACAGAAAGAGATGTGGAAGGCCCAGATGTACAACTAAACAAGAGGATAAGTACATCAGAGTCTCTAGTTTGAGAAATAGATGCCTCACATGTCCTCAGCTGACAGCTTCATTGAATTCTACTCGCTCAACACCAGTTTCATGTACAACAGTAAAGAGAAGACTCAGAAGTGCAGGTCTTATGGGAAGAATTGCAAAGAAAAAGCCACTTTTTGTACTTGCTTTTTTTTTAATTCATTTATATATATATATATATATATATATATATATATATATATATATATATATATATATAGCCTGCTAACAGCATATTAATTTATTGTGCACTAACATATTTACATGTAATTGACAGAGGTGTATACTGATTATTTGTGAGTGTTCACTACAAAACAACCCCCCAAAAAATCCCGCAAACTGCATCTCAAAATGTGAGCAAATTCAGTCCATTTTGGGCCGCAAAACTCTGGTCCTGGTAGGACTGAATATAGTATGTTATCCATTCAACCTGCACGCCAGAGGCCGCTGTACTGCAGAAATGATCCAAATACCAACATGAAGAAAAAAAGTGTGCACATACTGCATATTCTTGAAATATTATGCTTTCTGCTTCATTCTATTAATGGAATCCACATTAAATAAGTAAAAGAAGCTGTTATAACAACTCGATGATTGAAAGATATCTGCATAAGATTATGTGTAATTATTTGTAATGTTTACATGCGTTAATGCTAACACTAGCGCCTTTGCCATTGTATTGCACCTGTTACCCCAGTATGCCAGCCAGTAGGACCTGAAAATATTTATAGAAGATCGTGAAAAAATTATTATACTTGGTTTTTAAAATAAAGACTTCCTACCAGCCATAATTCATGTCCGAGACGTCTTCATATATCAGTCTTTCAGTATCATCTAACCTCATGTGCATTACATGCCACAACGCCACCTGCATGTGTTCAACTAAACTGCCCAATAGTGTCTGCGGCTCTGAAGATGAACATCTCAAACACACACACAGGCCAGATTTCCCCGCCATGATGACAGCTCGTTGATTACGAAAACGATCATTTATTTTTGATAATTTGTATTTTATTTCAGTAAGTTTTATTTTTTATTATTAACTGCTGTTAGTTTCGTTTCGTTTTTCATTTATTTTAAAATATTTTATTTCAGTTTACGAAAATGCTTTTTAATGAATAGTTTCGTTTCAGTTTTGGTTACTAAAATAACCGTGCCACACGACCACAATTTCTGACAGTTTGTAAGTAATTGCCACATGTATCGGGCACAGCTTTATATACTGCATGCATTAACCATTGTAGCAGTAATTACTTTTAATGACCATAAAGATTTGTACATTTCTTTTGGGAGCAGGTAGTGTGCATATCCCAAATGAATGAAGTCACTGACTACCACACCCTTGTCTACCAGTGAGTAGATAACAATATCAAATAATTGCAAATTAGCTCTAGAGTTACAAGGGTTTCCAAAAACTGAACAATAGAAATATCATGCAACATGCAAGCTATAGGAAAAATAATCATATAAGTAACAGGACTGAAAGGATATGATCTGATGAGAGAATCCACCTCAGCCTCATCCGGACCCATCTGATTTTCTCCGCCGTCCTCTTCGTCGACAAACTTGTTTTCGTCGTACTCATCTACATCGACCTTTCTGAATCGATCTGACACCGTGTTCTTCGACATGGCTGGTTCGATCACGTAAGAAGAAACTGTATGGTAATGTGCTTTTCTAGTTTTATACAGAGTAGTACCAGCACTTTCAGGAAGCAGCTCGGTCGCTTGTGGACTTCCGCATAGAAGGCGCCCCCTGTGGCTGCGGCCTGAACGAACACCTTCAGGATGACATCACGTGTCATCTGTTGGCTAACAAATATTACAAATATTTTCTTGGACAATGGAGAGCCTTGGATTCAAAAAGGTTGAGAACCACTGTACTATATATTAAATCTATTATCTATATATTCAGTCTTTAGAAATCAAATCTGCACTATTAAATCCACACTGAAACTCAATATATTAAACTAAATATGGATGTAACCACTGGAGTCATATGGGTTACTTATATACTGCTTTTATCTGCTTTTTGGACCTTCAGATTTCTGGCCACCATTCACTTGCATTGTATGGACCTACAGAGCTGAGATATTCTTCTAAAAATCTTCATTTGTGTTCAGCAGCGGAAAGAAAGTCACACATCTGGGATGGCATGAGGGTGAGTAAATGACGAGAGAATTTAGATTTTTGGCTATCCCTTTAAATCTGCATTGAAACTCTTTTGTAAACAAGATATTATAATTAGGAGTCCAGCAGATGGCAATATAGGCAAATTGATACATTTTCCAAAGGCCTAAAGAGGTAATGCCTAATGCCAGGGCTGAGCTTGGAATAGCATATACTACCACCAGTGGCGGATTTAAGCATGGGCGTCATGGGCAGTTGCCCAGGGTGGCATCTTGTAGGGGTCGGCACGAGGCATGAGGGGGCGGCACCCCCATCCCGTCAACAATGAAAGGAAGAGGGAGAGTAACAAGAACATAAATCTTAGTAAGATCTGTACTACTGACCATATCTCAGTCTCTGGAACTAATAAGAGGTCATTGTACTATAAAAACATTCTGCAAGTTTCAGAACTCAAAACCTCCTCCTCACTGCAAAAAAGCTTTTGTTGAAACCAAGCTGCTAAAAAGATTCATTCTCTACTTGCTCCACATTGTGATGTCACACTGTGGTTGACATTTGCATCTGACCGCCTCCACAACAACATATCAATGCCTACTTCACCTTTAATCACTTCTGTAGCCCACTCAGCAGTGGTGAACAGTGAGATGGCAAGAAGCAAAGAGCCAGTCATAACAGTGGGCGTGTACGGTCAAGCCTTAATGGAGAAGAAGCACCAAAACTGAATGTTTCTGACAGAAAATATTTTGGGCGGAAAACTTTACTTATATTATAAGTGAACCTTAAGGAACAAATATAAAAAAATAGACATGGCATGACCCCTTTAAGAAAATGTTACCTGGGCTCTTGCCAGGAGACCCAGATACATGTGATATTCTTTCTTTCTGTTATTGAATTTTAAGTTTGCTGAGTAAACTCAGTTTACTGTATGGTAAACTTTTAGGAAATACTTAACAGCTACTATTTTTGCCAACTAAGACATTTTCTCAAATGAGGCAAATGTTCCTGATTTTGTCTAAAAAAAATATTTGCACAGATAAGTGTTATCTGTTTTTTTTTTTTTTTTGCCTTTATAAAATATGAAACCGTAAAATTGCCATCTTTTCAAAGATCTTGATGTTTTTCTGATCAATTATACAAGTTTTAGAAATACATTTCTGAAATTGTATTAGGTCATTCTCTAAACAAGCTTACTTAGTGTGCATGTCTGCTCTACTTCTGTTTTCCAGTAACAGATGTTCCAAATAGTTCACTGATGCACTTTTATTATGTTTAAAAAAATAAAATAAATAAATTAATTAAAAAATTAAAATTAAAAAAAAAAAACCTTGCAGCCTTAATGAGTCATTTTAATTCTATAGCCAGGTACTGCACTGACCCGTCTGTTAGGCTAGTAACACACCTCAAGGGTAAATGCAAAGCATACTGTGAAGATGACACTGTAAATTGGGGGTAAAAAACCAAACTATTTGTTCCGATGTCAGATTCCAATAGACTGGCCCCTTGAAGGTCTCTGCATTGTTCTGTCTTTTCTGAGCGCTGAAGTAAAGCAATTATTGTTAATTTACACTTTACAAATTGATTCCGTTATTCATTTTATCGGCCTCCAATTTTATATTAATCTGACTCCAATTTAAATTGACCTCTAATTTAGATATCAGCTCTAATTAACTTCTGATCATTATTTTAATTTGAACTTTTTAAGTTATTGGTTACTCTGAACCATCTTTATTTTCATTATCCTTTCATCCAGGTCCCGATTGTCGCTTAGAGTCATATGCCGGCCGATTAATTGCATAGATCTCACGGACACAAAATCGCCAGCCCGTTCATAGTCAGCAGTTGCAGGGTTTACTAATATCATCTGGTAAGGCCGCCTACTGCTTGCTCATAACCAGATTATAGTTTTATTTAGTCATGTTTCATACAACTTGCTAAGACGGTGATAAGCAGTGACTGGTAGTCTTACGTGGTTTCCTCCTATTCATAAGCTCCAGTAATGATCATTATCCTGGACATAAGTTTGCGGTAACAAAAGGCATCCCTCGAATCTACCGGTGATAAATGATTTCGGATGAATACAGAATAAATCAAATAATAACTATTTATTTGCCAGGTAGGATTTAAAACGTAAGTTACAAAATCAATCAAAGCCAGTTTCACACATGATCAGAATAAATAAACATTTCTAAAAATAAAGACAAGTCAAAGAACCATACCTGACAAAACTACATGCAACGGCAAAGCATGGGAGATCTGGCTTACAGATTCCCAGACAAATATAAACTACATGCAGCGGTACAGCATGGGAGATCTGCTTACAGATTCCAAGAGCTCCTCTGCCATCCTTCCTTAAGGACGAAACGATTCTATTGTTATTTTGGATGTGTATGTTTGATGTTATTTAGGATTTGGTTTACAATTTAGGGAGTTGTAAGTGGACCTTTGAAACTTGATTGAGTAGGTCGTTTGATGTTTACAAAGAATGCACCTAATCTGCATACAGCATCTGGTCCCTGTGGGAGACTTGGGAGGGGCATTCTCTGATAGAATACAGTATCTTAAAGTTCTTAAATCTTACTTGTGATTTGACTTTGCTGAAAGGGAATGAGACTGTTTTACCAGTTGCACTGAGACCTCTTGAATGATACCAAACATGTATGATCAGAAAACATTTAACATTACAGTACAGATAAGTTATAACTTAGTTTTTGGTGTCCTTAAAGTGACCTGAGGTGAGAGAGAGATCAGATGTGAGATTTGTGTTTTATGGTCCTTAAAAAGTAGGGAGTGTTGTCTTAGGTGGTGATGCTCATCTGTGTGAGAGTTTTATGACGTTGGTTCTCACAGAGCCTTTTGGGTGTAGACATTCCGGTGCCAGCCTTGCAACACTGATAACTTTGTGTATAAACTAAACATACAAACATACATGACTACTTACAGTTGTGGTGTTTGCTAGAGCATAACTACATCATTTCAAATCCAAATTGTACAGACCACAAACAGCAAGGTAGTGTAATGGTTTACATTTATTTCAGGCATAAAGTGCACTCTAAATAGACTTAGATCTAATTTTACCACTCTACCTGTCTTTCCAGTATATAACTGCCATTGACCTCAGTTCAGTTTTATGAATCACTTTACCTAGTTTGCTTTCTAGCTTTCATCCCTATATTCCCATTTCTTTTTATTTCAAATTTGAAGCTAGTCTTTCCAAAATATGATATCTTTAAATGAAAAACTATGTCAAATTTGATTTAAGTCTTTTCCTTCCAGGTGGCAATTAGTGCTGGTTTAATGATGAGTATGTTAAACAATATCTTAAACTGAATATTAAAACACAGTAACTACATAATAAGCATACAAATAAATAAACATAACATTAGGTATTTAAAACTATTTCATGCACTGTTAAATGCTGTTGTACACTTTCATCATTAAGTAAACCAGAGGAATGATTACATGGAGAGGTACAGTAAGATTTATATTATTTAGAGCCTGCTACAAATGTAACATATCTATAAACAGGAACTAACACATCTATCAAAAGTATCATCAGGTCATTCATTCATGTGCCGTCATGTCATCATTTCTGACACCTCTCAAAGAGGTGGAGTTTGGCGTGGGAGGTGTAAGAAGGCATTTCACCTTCTTTTACCACCCCTTGGGCAGGAGAGAAGACATTTGCAAGCAAAATAAATAAAAGCAGACAAATTTAGTTCCCAACAAAAGTAATGAAGTGTGATGAGGAGGAGGGCGTGGCCAGGCCGTGATGGTGCACGGCTGGCGCTGAATCAGCAGGAGAGCGAGATAAAGAGAAGCTGGAGGCGCCAGTTAGAGAGAGACGCATGCGGCGTTGCATGTGTGTCTGTTTATGTTTGTTTTAATTAAGTTTGACTTTAAAACTTTACTGTTCAGCCGGCTCCCACCTCCTCTTTCCCATCCTTGAACTGTTACAGGGTGCCAAAACCCAGGAGAGAGGTGCTGTCGTGGAGTCCTCGCCACTGCCATCCGCCGGGAAGCGGAAGAGCCGTGGCCATCCGCCAGAGGACGGAGGGGTCGCTGCCGGCCGCCGAGAACCTGAGGGACCGTTGCCGTCCGCCGAAGATGGGGAGGAGCGGTTCCGTCCACCAGGGGCCGGAGGACTCGCTGCCATCCACCAGGGGAGGAGCGAGCTGGCAGGCGGAGGAGCGGTTGAGGACCGGGCGACAGTGCATCTGGGAGCCAACGAGCAAGTTCTTCTCTCTCCTCTCTTTGTGTGTCTCCACTCACCCTTTCCCTTTCCCCATGCCTCCCCTCATCTCTCCTCCAGGTTCACAGGAGGCGGGGTGGACCACCGGCTGACAGAACAGCCGGAAGGGCAGCGTCTACCCTCCAGAGATGGGGCGAGTTAGTCAGACCGGTGGCTCCCCAGCCTGAATCGGGCGGGGGAGGAGTGTGATGAGGAAGAGGGCGTGGCCAGGCCGTGATGGTGCACGGCCGGCGCTGAATCAGCTGATCAGTGGGAGAGCGAGATAAAGGGGAGCCGGAGGCACCAGTTCGAGAGAGAGAGAGATGCACGCGGCTGCATTGCATGTGTGTCTGTGTTTGTTTGTTTTTAAGTTAAGTATGACATTAATATTTTGTTTACTGTTCAGCTGGTTCCCTCCTCCTCCTTGCTGATCCTTGAGCTGTTACATGAATGTTTCACTAAAACATGAGATGAATCCTGTCCTAAAGGCAAGGCTTACCACAAACCATCTACTGGTCATAGGTGCATCACAGTAGAACTGAATGGAGAACATAAATTGTTTTCTTATCACATCACCAGAAACACATAAGGAACACCATGTCCTGAGGCTCATGCTGCCACTGAGACCATAAATTACTCTCACAGCTCAGAAGAGTATTTGCAGCTAAAATGCCCACAGAAAACAAAGCTGCCAGAACTTGGCTCCTTATTAGCCTAAGAGAAGTGCACTGCCAGATTTATAGGTTGACTGTCTCACAAAGTAAGAGCACTTTAAGATTAAAGGTGTGGGGACCTTGCCCACAGATATTGAAAATGGTGATTCAAGAAATATTGTGAAAGTTCACAGAAAATGACACTATAAAACATGGTAAACCTCAGCAATAAGGTCAATCCAGTCTTGTCTGATAAATCAGCTCGCTGATTCTCATCAAATGTCTTATTCAGCACCAGAGGACCAACACAGTCTCAAAACCACTAGGCTTTTGTGTAGCTTTTTGCATAGCTCTCTGTTAGGTGTGTCTTTTTGCATTGCTGGTATCTCGTTTCAGGAACTTCTTGTTTTCGATCTCACTGAGTGAAAGAGAAACTGAACAGCGTGAGGGGTTCTCTCGTCTCTGCAGAATGCAGTCTTTCATAGCTTCTTTTATAACCTAAAAAACAAAGTCAGAGTCACAAAGAGCAAAGGCAAAATGTAACTTTTTCTCATTCAATTATTTCAAATTGATTGAGCACTGACCTCAATGTTGTTAAGTGTGTTGAACTCCATGAGATCATGAAGCCTCTTGAAGGCCTGATTGGGGTATTTAAAGTTGAAAGTGGAGTAGGGAGATGCTGGATCGTCAAAAATGTCAAAATCAGCGAACTCCATCTCACTGTCTGACTGTCTGGGAACTCCTTCAACACAATAATAAAAAATAAAAAAATGCATCACCTTGCATCCCTTATACAGTATACAAATTTAAATGGTGCTGTTGGAATTATCAGTATTTTTAATATGGATATTGATATTAGTTGGACTGTTCTGTTTCCCACAAATGTCCAATTTACCACCCCATCCTCCAAATAAAGACATGACAACAAAATAAAGGAATAATCTTACTGCAAAGTAAAGCATACTGCTTCAGAGTTAGTATTACAGTTGTAACCACACAGATTGCTGTAAATTTGTAGCAATCGATCTGTCTGTCCACACTGAATGTGAAACTGCTTAAAGCCAATTAGGATATATTTGAGGTTTAATCTACTGTTGTGAAAAGCTGGATTTTTGACCAATGAGAGTTTACAGTGGACGGGGTACCTGAAGTGACACTGGAAAAACAGAAACCAAACGAATGACAGAATATCCTGTTGCTCGTCGCGTGTGTGGTTGTACCGATACAACGACACACAATAATAGGTATACCTTCCAGGTTATCCTTTTATTGTGTGTTGTTTATTGCATCATATCTTGTTAGGATACAGTGTTAAAGATGCATGCATGGAAATGACAAGAAGGGCTTTATTTTCGTGCGCAATGTCTTATCCAATTTTCATGAAAGCGCTAATTCTAAGCTAATTTTCATGCCAGTGCAAAGTGCAAGTGGTCATGGGTGGGAGTGTTTGCGCAAATGGTGTATGTATTGTACATTAATGAAGAGACGCAAAGCGCAGTTTGCTATTTTCCTCAGAAATAGGTCATTGCGCTAAGACATTTGAAAGCACCTCTGTTTTCAGCTCAAAGTCTAAACTCAGTTCCGCATTTGCAGTTTGAATATTCCACCAGCAGGTGGTAATAAAGTCCATGTCCAAACTCTAAAAAACATCAAATTATGTCCATGACGATAACTGTTGTAGTCGTATTATGAGACAAATATTTATGAGATTTGTGTTAAAATATCTTAAGGTCATGGTTTATTTTTCAATTATTATTATTATGTTTATATTATATATAATTGTATTTATGATCCAATTTTTTTTATTTTTCCACCTGTTGTCGTAGAAGTGATGTGCGTTACAATACAATCACTGTTATCACTAGCCATTAATTGTGTGTCAGTAGATGAAAACACAGTGTAACAAATTTTCATTTATTTTTTGGTTCCTGGGTAGTAAGTGTTATTTCCTAATTGCTTATGCCTCAAAAGTATAGAAAATAGCTATTATTCCCCATAAACTTTGCTTTTGTGACCAGGATAGTGATATTTTGAAATTTACCTATTTTCCAGAACATTCCAGATAGATTCAGTGCTGAGTAAACTTGGAGTAACTTCTAGAACTTTCTAGAACGTTCCAGTAATATAAATAGTAGTATAAATACAGGGGCCTTAAGCCCACCAGTTCAGTTTAGTTCTAGCTGCCTAAGTGGATACATATCTGCATTTTTCTGAGATGGCATCAAGAGGCTGCAAGCATCTGGCACACGCATTTTGCTATGTCTGCAGGCAATTTATCAAGACAAGAGCGAAAAAGTACTCCGTGGAAGCATCTGCTAAGATGTGTGAGGCCTATAAGGCATATTTCGGTATTCCTGTCGGGGATCAAGACAAACCCTGGGCAACTCATTTCACCTGCGAGCACTGCAAAAAAACGCTGGAAGATAAGATGGACAATTGTTGCTCGGAATTTTATGTTATAAAATGTCATTTTTAAAATTGTAAAAGTTTTTAATTTTAAATGTTATTGAAAAAATATAACATATATGAAAAATGTTGCGAGAATCTCTTACACATTAGTCATGGTTGAAATAAATGTATATTTTGTAGGATGGTACAGAGGGGAAAAGAGAGCCATGAAGTTCGCTGTCCCAAGAATTTTGCGGGAACCCACTGACCACTCAAGCAACTGCTACTTCTGCATGGTGGACCCTTCAAAATGTCGGACTGGCAAGAATGCACCTGCTATCACGTATCCGGACCTTCCTTCATCCATCGCCCCGGTGCCACACTGCCATGAGCTCCCGGTACCCACTCCTCCGGAGAGAGAGCAGCCGTCTTTAGAAGAGAGCAGCAAGTCAGAGAGCAAGGAAGACATTGTAGATCCAGATGACAGTTTCAGAGGTGGAGCTGAGGAGAGAAACCCATACTACCCCAACCAAAAAGACCTCAACGACTTGATTAGAGATCTTGGTCTCACCAAGTCCAGTGCCGAGCTTTTGACGTCTAGGCTCAAGCAGTGGAACTTGTTGGATGAAAGTGTGCAAGTCGCAGATCAGAGAAAGCGTCACCAACCTTTTTCCAGCTTCTTCACCCATCAAGATGGGTTCTGCTTCTGCCACAATGTGACCAGTCTGTTCGAGGCAATCGGAATCGCCTGTAACCAGAATGAGTGGCGCCTCTACATTGACAGCTTATCCAGGAGCCTCAAAGCCATGCTGCTCCATAATGGTAACAAGTACCCGTCTCTTCCCCTGACTCACTCGGTGCACCTCAAAGAGGATTACAACAGCATCAAGACCTTGCTGGACGCCTTGAAGTATGATGAGTACATTTGGGGGCTGATTCGTGAAAGTGATTTACAGTATAATCGTAAATCTCGAAAAAAACTACTCACTTCTAAATCTTTTGTAGTAATTTTTGTATTACTTTAGTATAAATACATGTTAATTTGGATTCATATGTTGTTTTTTTCTGACTTTATGTGAATGAAAAGATATAAATTCGCCCGTTTTCTCATTGGAAATAGGAATATTTTAAAATATCACTGTCCTGGTCACAAAAGCAAAGTTTGTGGGGAATAATAGCTATTTTCTATACTTTTGTGGCATAAGCAATTAGGAAATAACACTTACTACCCAGGAACAAAAACTGTTACATAGTGAAATTAATAATAATACTTACATTCTCTTATCATTTAACAGAGTGTAAATCCAAATCCTGATGAGAACCACATTTTCCAATGCGTATAAAAGGAGCGTGTCACTGTCATATAAATATGCCTGATATTCAAGGACGCAGTTAATGCACAAAAGAACGTTAAGTCAATATTTATTTTCTTCAAATTCATTGCATACAGTCCATTTAAACTACCAACTACTTATGAATGTGCTGTCTTTGTTTATATCACCGGTGCTTGACAGGGAATGGACTACAGTATATAACAGGATGCAGACAGTGGAATAACTGGAGAAGAACCTCAGAATTAAATTAGCGATTTGCACGCGCAATTTCGCCAAAACCACTTGCCCCTAGACTTAGCACATGCTTGCACGAACATATCAAAACTTCATGGCCATGCCCATTGACTTTGCGTGTATGACTTACTGCATAGCGCTGTGCTTAGTGCTAGCACTCTTAAAATAGAACCAGCAATATAAATAATTCTTACCTGGGGCTTTGTAGTCCCTAAAGTTGATGTTGGCCAAGACAAAATGAATGACAGTGGGGCAGTTCTTTTCTCCTTTGTTGGGTTTGAACACATAACACTCTTTCAGACCCTCTCGGTCAAATACTCTGGAATCGATCTTAGGGAACGGCAGCTTATTCATTCGAGCCCATTTTTCAGCCAGAAGTATCTCCTAACACAGATAGACAAGAACACAATTAAATGTCAAAAAACAGCTTAGGCATCCATATGTATGACCAAGTCCCTTCTTCTATGCTCATAGGAGCTGAGCATAAAAAGTTTGAGAAACTATGAAACAAAGTAGTCAAGTCATTTTTATTTGTATAACACTTTTCACAATACACTTCATTTCAAAACAGCTTTGAAACAAAGTATGACATCTTTTTGTCCACTTCCTTTTTTATAACAACACACACTGCATTGAGTGGCCCAAGATCATTCCAAGTTCAAATTACTGAATTAACTTAGTGGAAATACATGTTTGGATACATTCACGTAATCCTTTAGATCTCAAATTCATATGCCATGCCAAACCCTTTGATTACTAACATTCCTATTGGGTGAAACTTACAGAGAAATGTCCGGCTCATATTTCATAACAGAAACCAATAAAAAATACTGAGATATTCTTTTATTTTGGTCCTAAAAATAGGCATAATTTCCTTTTTTTGCTAAATTGAATACATTTTTGATTTTGGTGTGAAATATAAGCAGGCATTTCTTGACAGTTTTCATGAGATTCAGCCAATATTCCCTCAAACTTCAGGTCAGATACTCACTTTGAAAGGTGGGCTAGAGTCACTAGGCCTGGCTGAGAAGTCAAAGGAGATGATAAGATCCACCCCTCTCTGAGGCCGCAGGATCAGAGGGTAGGGCAGGTTAAAGGTCAGGCCACTGTCCACAATATGGATTTTTTTACTCTTCACATCTAGTGGCTCGTAGATTCGTTCAAACTCATCAGGATCTATATGAAAAAAAAAAGTATGTTCATTTCAGTGTTACCACTGTAGTTTGTAAAAAATGCCAATGACCTACAATGGCGAACAAAGCCAAAAAACTGTAACTACACCAACAATGAAACTGAAAAAAATGGCTTCCATGTTTTTTAATTGCCTTATTTTAGTTAGGTGTGAGAAAAAAGATAAGCAATTCACAAGAAATCTTCCGGTAATGTGCAATTTTTGATGACATTAATGCAACATAAAATCATAATTATTCTTTGACAGCAAACAACCAGGTGAATCTTAGTGATGGCATGTAGTGTTGTTGGTTTTCCTGTATACTGCAATTCAAAAGCAAAGCGCAGTAACTACACAGCTGTAATTTTATCAAAACTGAATTATGACTGAAATTGGGTCTCTTAGACTAATCTGTCCAGTTACAGATGGATTTGGCTCAACTATGCTCATATTCAGAGAAAACAAAGTGTGTGAATTGCAGTAACACCAAAATCCTAACTAAAAACAGGAAGTGCTGAGTCACTGAGACACACAATGTTTTTATTATCAATATTAAATAGCTAGACCTTGCCTTCACTCATCTGAGAGCTTAACAGAATGACACATAAACTTCACACGCCACTTTCAAAGATGCCCCATTTAACTTGATTGGCAATCTCGCAGGGACATGCATCTGACCACAATGGATCATGTGTAATGCATTCAGGTGTTTCTGTATATTTAACCTCTGGGAGAGAAAACAATTTGCAGTGGGTGTGTTGGTATGTGAGAAGTTTTGTAAGCTGACTAACTGACTTCCCCTCTCCTCCCATTCTAGTATCAAATAATGTTTAAAAGCCCATCATTAAGTCCCGTGGCACATGACCAGATTTCAGGGTATTGTTCCACCTACAATCTGTCACACCCTTTTTTTTAACTGCATGCTTCATGGGACCTTATAGGAATTGTTCACCCAGAAAAGTATATCCTGTCTATTCACTCACCCTCATGTCATTCCAATGCTCTTGCCATACAACAACTGCCATTGCCATACAACAACTGCCATTGATAGTGACCAGGAAAACCCAAAACAAATACCATTAAAGTAGTCCATATGACTTGTGCGCAGTATTGCAAATCATCTGAAGACACACAATAGCTTAGTGTGAGGAACAAATCATAGGTTAAGTTGTTATTCACTGCTAATCTTCACCTTCGCCGAAGTTCGCATCTAGCCAGTGTTCACGTTCAGATTCAATAATGGCATATAGACACCAATATGCCACAATGCCATTGGTTCTCAACATGCCACATTAGAATTTAGAATGCAAACATGGGCTAAACACGAGAAGCTTTGGCAGAGGGCAAGATTATCAGAGAATAATGACTTAAATTTTGGTCTGTTCCTCCCACAAACCCATTGTTGGCCTCAGGAAACTTGGAATATAGCTGTATGGACAACATTTGGAGCTTAACATGTTGTTAGTCACTATGAACTTCTTTATATGTCAAGAGCTACATTAAGAATCAGAATACGGGTTTGGAACGACATGAGGGTAAGTAAATGATGACAGAATTTACATTATTGGGTGATCTATTCCTTTAAAGGTCTGGACTGATAAACAAAAGGTTGTGGCTCTGAATCTCGCAATGGGTGATTCTTTAGCAAGTAGGAAATCTTAGGTTGCTCTAGGGGGCACTGTCCCTGTAATAAGTGTATTGTAAGTTGCTTTGGATAAAAGTGTCACCTAAATGACTACCTAGTACCTGTAACAGCATCAACCTCCTCATCCACTGAGGTCTGATTCATAAGGCCATTGAAGGGAGAGAAGGGCAGGGAAGAGTTCAGGTTAAGGCCCAGCATGAAGTTGTGCACCTTGCCGGCACGGCCTTCACGTGTGGTGAACAGGGTGGAGTCGCCCATTATGGAGGTTAACATGCGCTGAACCCAGCTAGCCTGGGCATGACGCTGTCGCTCGTCTTCCACCTCTGCAGACTCTGTGCCCCCTGGAAAAAAAAGAGACAGAGAGAAACAATAAGTTTCTTCCTTCTACTCCACACCGCTTTAAGGTGTTTTTCTATGAGCTCTTGCCCCTGGCTTGCTCACTGGGGGTTCTACAGCAACAGTTCTCTGGAAAAGCTGCTTTGGGACAATATGTATTGTGAAAGGTGCTATAGAAATAAAATTGAACTGAGTTAAAGTTGCAACATTCAAAAAAAGAAAAAACAAACAAACAAAGGCATTTCTATAGGGCCACAGAGACACGGTGTTTACAGTTTTTGAGAAAATGAAGCTACAAATGGCTTACTTATACTTGACTCTGCATATTAAAGGGACAGTTCAGCCAAAAATGAATTTTCTCTCATCATTTACTCACCCTCATGCCATCCCAGATGTGTATGACTTTCTTTCTTCTGCTGAACACAAACGAAGATTTTTAGAAGAATATCTCAGCTTTGTAGGTCCATATATAACAAGTGAATGGTGATCAGGCCTTTGAGGCTCCAAAAATGAGATAAAGTCAAAATAAAAGTAATCCATCAGACTCCAGTAGTTTAATCATCAGATTCATCAGAGCTGAGATATTCTTCAAAAAAATCTTCGTTTGTGTTCTGCAGAAGAAAGAAAGTCAAACAGATCTTAGATGTCATGAGGGTGAGTAAATGATGAGAGAAAATTTCATTTTTGGTGAACTATCCCAGTAAGATCGGATGGAAGAAAGTAGTTTAACACTGAAAAAGTTTTGCACTCCAGTTTTAAATGTACCTCTGTGTGTGTGAGAGAGAGACAGAGAGAGAAAGAATGAAAGAGAAAATATTAGTGTTATCATTAGATTATCACCTCTTTGAGTTTCCTCCTCATTATCTGTTGATGTATCTCCCACTATGTGCTCTGGTTTAATTTGCTCTGAAAACAGAAGAGAACGATGAATCTCATGAAAACTATCAAGAGATCAGGTTACCAATTAAAATTTCAGTCACTGAATTAGTAATCAGTTCAAGATTACAATTCAGAAGAAATTTACCCAGCACTTATGGTACTGCATAAGAATCAGATTTTCTTTTTTGCATTACAGTAATAAGAATTTATGGGTGAAATGTTCTTAATTGTCACAATGCAAAACAAAACAACAATGGTCCAAGAAAAAAAGCTTAGTTTTCTTTATGAAAATTGTAGTTTCTTCTTTTTCTTTTGATTTTGGTTTGAAATATGACCTGGACATTTCTTCTTCAGATTCACCCCAGAATCCCCAAAAAATATACATGACATTAACAAAAATCAACACACTGAATAAACTCATCTATCATGTTAATTGTATGTTGCTCTACTTCAACTGAAACACTTTTGAGTATAGAGATATAAGAATGAAAGGCGTGTTGACAGGAGGTTTCGACTGAGGTCACACAGAAACAGCTTGTAGATCAGTATGGTAGTGTGTTAACCTTATCTTTTCACACATTACAAACTGTGCACACATGCAGCAGTATGTGTAAACTGCACATTTCAGTACTAGAAGAACCAGTAATGGCACTTTTTAGCAGGTCACAAACTAAGCAACATGACGAGATATTGTAAATAACAAACAAGTTTTTCCAATATCTGGTTCTTTTGAAATACAGCACACATTGTCCCTTTCATGGTGGGCTTGACTTTCTTTGCTTCAAAGGTCTGATAACAAAAAGAGACAAAACACTGAAGAGATTTTTCTTACCCAATTCTTCCTCCATTGTGCAACTGCTGGCTGTCTCCTTCACACCCAGAACCCGGTTAAAGAGTATGGAAAAAGCACTTCCCCATACACCTGCAACACACACAGTTAACACATCAAACATTATGCAAAAACTATGGAACACACACTAAAATTCACAATACCTGGAACTGATTCTGATATTCCACTGAGTATCTTGAAAACAATCAGAGGCTTTTAGGATTATCAGTTCTCATGTAGAACTCATACTCTCTTCAACTGATGCTTGCAAGGGTGCAAGATGCTTGTGCAAGATTAGCTTTCTTGATTAAAGATTAGATGTATTTACATAAAGAGTTACTTATGAGTAAGAATTTAAACGTGACAAGTATGACCCATAGGAAGTATGAATAACCCGGATCAAAGACAATACAGTACATAAGTACAGTTATCAGTAAGCGTGTTTTCACATGCAACGGTTATGGTTAATAAGCTGACAATGTATGAGGTCATCTAAATGGCGTTCTTTTATCGAGCTAAAGTCACAAACAGTTGAAGTAAAAAACGATTGGCACATGTAGAGTTTTGCCTATTATCCAGATTTTGCGTTGCTTTAGCAGTGTTCTTACTGGCTTATCTGGTGTGTGCAAGTCTTGTGCGCATGCCTGTTTACTTTTTGACATCAAAAGCAAAGAATAATCAGATGATTTTAAAATTCATGTAGAGGCAGGTTTCTAACCTTGTCGGTTTTTGAATTTATAAACAAATTGGTGTGAAAGTAAATGCATTCAGTTTTCAGTTCATATGGTAGTTGTTGTCCAGTGATACTCAATGCATTTTCATATGAGGGTCTAAATGAGTAAATGGTTCTGTTGAAATTTAGAGCAGTCCCAGTCTTACCCATGAGGAAATGTAAGGGGTTTTCTTCATATTGCTTCACAACACATCCCATGAAGAACTTGCTCCCAAAGAGCCCTGGAGACATGAAGGTACCGTATTTGGCCATGCCAATTTCATACGGACTGAACTCGACCCAATCTGATTGAGAGAGGTACAGAAAAAACCCTCACTCAGTAGAAATTAACATTACAGTAGAAATAACAAAATGTAAAAAAAATTAAAAATAAATAAATACTACTTGACTATGTGACTCAAGTACGCACATCTATGGCAAATACAGCGAGTAATGTAACTGACACACTTTTGACTGACAAATAGTTCCACTTAACAATCATCTCTGCTTAGTCATATGCTCTGATCCCATTCAACAGAAAACAACCTATCCACACACAATGGCTAGTCTCTAAAAATAGTTTGTCTACACCTCTGGGCAGAGTCAGTGGGTCAGAGAAGAAGTCAATCGTTAGGCACCATAATGAATATTTGCATGTTTTCCACAGCTTTAAGCAAATATAAACAAATAAGTAGTGTTCACGCTTCCATGTATGCTAAAGAGAGGATACTGTCATACAAATTGTTACTATTTTGTGTGTCTTTACAAATATTGATTTAGTAAAAAGTTGTTGTGTTTAGTAATTTTATATTCAAACAGTGATCTAAAATGTGCTATTACCAAGAATAACCAGATAATGAAGTAGGCCTTGAGTGTATTTCCTAAAATATACTACATCCAGTGCACCATTCTAATGTGAGTATTCCTTCCTGAGTATCTGTAAGTTGTATTATGGGAAATGTCCTCTTACCTGCAAACATGAGCTCAGAGACATCAGGTTTGACGTGCAGACAGGTGAAGAGTGGTAGAGGGCTCTGACCTTCATTAATCTTCTCCTGCATGGAGCTAAGTTTTGAGTCCATTCTCTAACCAACACAAACACATACAAAGTAAGTAATATTATATTTCTGATGTGATCACAGCTTCTGACAAAAATGGTGGCACATCATCACATTTACATTGCATTTTCTTATAGGAATAGTTCACCCAAAAATGAAAATTCTGTCATTAATTACTCATCTAATGTGGCTCCAAACCTGACTTTTTTTCTACTGTAGATTTACAGTACATAGTGGATAGTAACTCAAACCTCGAAACCTCAAAAACACACGAGAGATCATAATTTATATCGTGGTTAATCAGATGGTTATTATTTCTGAATTCTGTGTTTGACATTTTAATTAAATGTTATTATCAAAATGGTTGTCTAATCAAATAATTAATTAAAACTTAAATCAAATGAACATTTAATGATTTTAATAATTAAAATGACTCAACATAACACTGCATTATTTTTTATCAAATGAAATGCTTTTACACAAAACCCTCACAGTACGATCCAAAACAACACTGGAGATATTTTTGTCAAATTAAGTGCAGCACAACAGAACATCACAGATGTGAAATTTTTGTTATTATTATTATTTAATTATATTAAATTACAGTAAACATTACATTACTATGCAGTAGTAATATACTGTTGTCTTTTTTACTGCATTTTTCTAAATCAAGCTTTTATTTTTTGCATTTCTGTGTGTTTTTGACAGTTTGACAGTGTTTTGACAAGGAGTTCGCTACATAGCCCGGTGTGATTATTAAACCCCAAAAAGCTGTGATTTAATTAAATAAATATATATTCTGTATGTGCTGCACACTTCAGAGCACTCTGCTCTCTGTCTTCTACTAAGCACACACACAAGAGCGTGCGTGATGATCATGATGAGGTGTTTTTAGTGTATGAGCGGCCAGCTTCACACATTCATTTTGAAGCACACAGCACATCCAGATTATATATTTATTCAATTTAATCGCAGCATTTTGCAGTTTAATAATCACACAAGGACATATCACAATTTTAATTTGATTCATTGTGCATTCAAACGTTCATTTTCATCCTAAATATGTCAAATGTTTTTTTTTATTTTATTACATGTGGTAACTGCGGTATAAGCAGACTCCATCCCGACCCTAACCCTAACCCTAACCCTGGAAAACTGCATTGCAAAATTGCAGGTTTTCCAGATTTCCTCAGTATGATCAATGGTTGTTGAACTGTAACACTGTTATGACTGCAGGGAAACAGTTAGTCACATAGTCACAGTCAATGCTTTATTAGTAGTCATTCCGCTGCATCTATCTCAGCACACACTGTTTATTCTTTCTATGTCATTTGATAAAGACGTCATATGAGAATTTTGATAAACAATGTTATCAGTGATTAAGCAAACTGCAGCTGATAAATTCCTAAATATAGAGGCTGTCGGCTTTCTCTAATGAAAAATATTTTCCTGATTCATGGGGCCGATCCTCCCCAAGAGAGGTCCATTTGCATTGGGATGCATAATAGAGACAACATACAAAGGAGCCATCTACAAAATACTGTAGAGTATGTAAATAAAGTACAGAGCACTTCAACTCATTTTGCATAATGTCAACTCTTAATAACCCATTGTGTATATATATATATATATATATATATATATATATATATATATATACACATACACTACACTGGTGGCCAAAAGTTTGGAATAATGTACAGATTTTGCTGTTTCGGAAGGAAATTGGTACTTTAATTCCCCAAAGTGGCACTCAACTGATCACAAAATATAGTCAGGACATTACTGATGTAAAAAAACAGCACTATCACTATTTGGAAAAAAGTCATTTTTGATCAAATCTAGACAGGCCCCATTTCCAGCAGCCATCACTCCAACACCTTATCCTTGAGTAATCATGCTAAATTGCTAATTTGGTACAAGAAAATCACTTGCCATTATATCAAACACTGCTGAAAGATATTTGATTCGTTAAATGAAGCTTAACATTGTCTTTGTGTTTGTTTTTGATTTGCCACAGTATGCAGTAGACTGGCATGTCTTAAGGTCAATATTAGGTCAAAAATGGCAAAAAAAGAAACAGCTTTCTCTAGAAACTCGTCAGTCAATCATTGTTTTGAGGAATGAAAGCTATACAATGTTTGAAATTGCAAAAAAAACAAAAAAAAACGGAAGATTTCATACAAAGGTGTACACTACAGTCTTCAAAGACAAAGAACAACTGGCTCTAACAAGGACAGAAAGAGATGTGTAAGGCCAGATGTACAACTAAACAAGAGGATAAGTACATCAGAGTCTCTAGTTTGAGAAATAGACGCCTCACATGTCCTCAGCTGACAGCTTCATTGAATTCTACTCGCTCAACACCAGTTTCATGTACAACAGTAAAGAGAAGACTCAGGGGTCAAAAAGCCAATTTTGAAACAGAAAATCAAAAAGAAAAGGTTAGAGTGTGCAAAGAAACAGACATTGGACAGCAGATAATTGGAAAAGAGTGTTATGGATCTTAACCCCATTGAGCTTTTGTGGGATCAGCTAGAGGTGCGTGAGAAGTGCCCGACAAGACATGAAGCGTGGGGTGAAATATCACCTGAGTATCTGGACAAACTGACAGCTAGAATGCCAAGGATCTGCAAAGCTGTCATTGCTGCACGTGGAGGATTTTTTTATGAGAACTCTTTGAAGTAGTTTAAGAAGGTCTGACATTTTTTTTCAAATTGTAATAGTAATTTTTCACGTTATTAATGTCCTGACTATACATTGTGATCAGTTGAATGCCACTTTGGTGAATAAAAGTACCAATTTCTACATTTCTATATTTATAATCTGTATATATATATATATATATATATATATATATATATATATATATATATATATTTTCCTGCTTATCTCACCCCCGGAATGAGAGTCTCTCCTATCAACATGCCGAAGATGTCAGTGAAGGTGACAGGCTGTCCGGCTGACTTCTTCTTCCACAGTGCCTTGACATAGCGGTTTATATTCTGGGGCAGAAGCAGTTTCAGTGGGTTATTGTTGACCCTGTTCATCAGCTCCTTATTAATATCTGCTGGTCCTTTAGCGGGAAACTCAGGATGTGAGTACAGCATAGACATATACCTGTGGAAACATTGTTAATGTAGAAGGCTTCTTCAAAGTTTAGATGTGTTTTTGTCATAACAAAGACTAACAAACAAGATTTTTGCAGTTTCTGAAGAAAAATGATGCTAGGATGTTGTGGGTGGTTGCTAGGGTGTTATATGTGGTTACTTACTGGCCCAAAATCAAAAGAGCCCACCCCTAAGTCTCTATTATATTCTGGTCATTAGATATGGATAGGTTCCCTCCTTCAAATTAAGTCTATGGGATCCGGCAGGTGAAAGTCTGATCGATTAGAAATGTAATAAGCTGCATGATTTGAAATATAATTTATGCCCATAAGCGCAAACAGTGCAGGACGAGTAACCAGTCAAATCCCAAACCCTAAGTACAAACAATAACAGTGTTGTTATGCTGTGCTTTAATAATGATAAAAGGCAAACTGCTTAGCAGCCATCCTGCAGCTACCTTTCATAATAAAACATCTCGAGCCAACTATGTGGCATTTACAAGCAAATACTGACCATGTTGATCCAGAAAGTCCTGCCACGTATGTTGCGCAGTCAAGCACTCCTGACTCATACAGAGCCTTCATCACTCCAGAGAAGCCCACCATTGCACGAAAACCCCCTCCAGAGCCCAATATGGCGATGGTTGGAACCTGAGCACAAACAGAACTGTAATAAGAAAGGGTCTTACTCACTTGCAATACGGTTCCTTTTTTTGGTATAGCACAGTTTTGGTTTTCTGAAAATGCTTCTTAAGTTCACCTCTCTTGGTGAGGCTGGGAGGAAGCGCGGGTTTTCCATTTTGAGAAGTTTCTTGATGCTGAGCATAACTCTGTCCCTGCGTCTCTGCATGAAAAGCTTCTCCTGATCACACAAAGCCATGCTGAAGCGCAAGTCTGTGGACGCACTGCACACAATAAGAGTCTCATCAGAATATTACTGGGATTCTCATTTGTTAAGACAATAAAAAGTCTGCATGGACCACAGTAGAACGTACACAAAAAGGAACATACAAACTGAATGTATAAAATATGCACAATATGTTGCATAAAAATTACTTCATACATACCACACTTCTAAGGACATATCGAGAAACACTTTTGTCGACTAGAAGGAAAATAACAGTAAACGATGAGACACTGAAAATCACTAACTATTACATAAACATTGTCAGTACACAGATTAATTCTTGGGAGGCTAAGTATGCCAAATATATAACAAAATGAATTTGAGGTTTTCACCTTGCCAATAGAGAGTATCACTTGCTCTGTCTGCCCCGCTTTGAGTTTTGAAAGGGAATATGTAGCTGTGCCGAGAGTTTCATCCATGACATAATTAGCATCCATCAGTGTCATCTAAATAAAGAGCATTCAAACAGCATTATAACATTGTACTTACAATTCAGTACAGAACTTTTATAAACACTCTATGACCTATATATTGTACCTGTCTTGGAATGATAATGTAACTACAGGAAAGTCTCTCAGAATAAAAGAAAATGCTTGTAAAGGCAAGTACTCTTTAAAGGGATAGTTCACACAAAAATGACATTTCTCTAATAATTTACTCACACTCATGCCATCCCAAATGTGTGACTTTCTTTCTTCTGCTGAACACAAACGATGATTTTTAGAAGAATATCTCAGCTCTGCAGGTCCATACAATGCAAGTGAATGGTGGGCAGAAATTTGTAGGTCCAAAAAGCACATAAAAGCAGCATAAAGGTAACCAATAAGACTCCAGTGGTTAAATCCATGTCTTCAGAAGTCATATGATAGATGTGGATGAGAAACAGTTCAAGTCTTTTTTTTTTTACTATAAATTGTCCTCCCTGCTGAGTAGGTGGCAATATGCACAAAGAAAGCAAATCGTCAAAAACAAAAGAAGAATGTGAACGTGAAAATGGAGATTTACAGTAAAAACATTTATCTGTTTCTCACCCACACCTATCAGATTTCTTTAGAAGACATGGATTTAACCACTGGAGTCATGTGGATTACTTTTAAGCTGTTTTTATATGCTTTTTTGACCTTCAAAGATCTGTCCACCATTCACTTGCATTATATGGTCCTACAGAGCTGAGACATTCTTATAAAAATCTTTGTTTGTGTTCAGCAGAAGAAAGAAAGTCATACTCATCTGGGATGGCATGAGGGTGAGTAAATTATGAGAGAATTTCATTTATGGGTGAACTATCCCTTTAAGTGATTAGAGTATAACTGTTTTACCTCTAAAATGTTGGGTTGATTGGGGTCCAATATGAAATCAAATGTTTCATTCCACTTTGGGTTAATGTCATTATCTATGTGGCGTGTCCGTTTTCTTGACTCTGGGGTGGTTGGAATAGACAGCTCCACATAAGGGTCTGGGGTGTCCACTATGAACAAACACATAAACTGTGAAGCTTGTACAATAATCACTTCATTTATTTATTTAAGGATTTCCTCAAATAACAAAAAGAAATCATGAGTTTATACTCACATAAATCCCCAAATGCTCCTTTAGTCACATTTTCGGCTCTTGCCACAGTTACTTTTAATCTATGAGAATACTGATGCTCAACCTGTGGATAAAATTGATATACAATGGCAAAGATTTAGGGTGGAAAAGGCAGTAAAATGTGCCTGTAAAAAGGAAGCTTTTTTAGCTATCAATGTAGGAAATGGACACCAGGTAAATCCCAAAAACAGAATTGTGTCCTTCCAACGTCTTAAATTCAAAATAAGCAATTAAAAAGGACATTCTGAACTTTTATCATGATAAATACATATTAAGGGTATAATGTTTAAATGAATAAACTAATGAATGTAGCATTTTAGCAACATGACACATAATGTAAATGAAGACTGGATTTCCAAAAAGTGCCAGCAGGAGTTTTCCTCATGCAAATTAAACCCACAGCAGCACAACGTATACAACTATAGACCAGAAGTTCTTTCTCTTATTTCAGAATATTATATAAATATATATATATATATATATATATATATATATATATATATATATATATATATATATAATCTTTATTCTAAATGCATATTAATAACCACAACAAACACATGTAAAAAAATAAAAAAATTAATACATATTTTATTTTTGATTCAAAATCACCAACTAAAATGTCATCAGAGAGTATTTAGGGTTGTCTGATTCTAATAATTTAGATTGTATTTTAAGACAACTCTCACTAACATCATAATGAAATTTGAGGAGGATAATATAACTTACTATGATGTACTGATAGGGGTCTATTGAAGACATTCTGACAGCCGTTTAGGTCAGGAAGTCTCTCTTATTTCAGGACAGTCCGGGAAACATCTGTCAAATTATACAATACAAAGAGGAAGAAAAATACTGTCTACGCACAAGAGGTTGAAATGTGATACTGTCTTGTCGAATGAGATTTGCAGAGTTCAGCTTACACGTCTTCGTGAGGCGAACCGAAAAGTTCATTTAGAGTTTAGAAGAAAGAAGCCTAATGGTAGGAATTGCTGAAGCTGATGCTGTTTTTGCATAAGTTATATTTACGCGTCCTCTAACAGACTCTGACTTTACAGAGAAACATATAAGAACTTACCATGACTGGTGGTATAGTGATGTAAGACCTTCCGACAAAAAGTCAGTACAGGAAGACAAGAGGAATGCGCATTACGGGGCGGATTAGAAATGTGCGAATGTCAAGCGAATCGTTCGTGTGAGCCGGTTCATTTGAATAATTCGAGCAAACCGATTCGCAAAGCGTTTGTAAATCACTCGCCTGTAGGGTGTAGGGAAGAACTTTTGAAAGTAAAATTGTGAGGTGTGTGACATGTTGGAACCATACACAACGCAACAATCTTTCCTTCCGAACTGGTAGGAAAGTTTATCTAGCAAAATACATAATCAGGGTCTCGTGTAGAGTTACGGCATCAAACTGGCACACAAATAGTCTATAATAATCCAACTCACTAGCGATATCCTAGCTACTATCAGTAGCTTAGCTATTTAACAAAACGTATTAATCAAATAAAAGTAAACGTAATGCCTCTGTGAATTACTACACTTTTGAGCGATGACTTGTTTTCTGAACCGGTTCCTTGTAACGAGCCGTCCAAGCGAATCGATTCGTTCAAATGAATCGAACTTCCCAGCACTTGGGCGGATACAAACTTTGCTCCCGCCCCAGCTCTTCATATTTCACAAAAAACGCCGACGAAATGAGAAACGCTACTGGGAATTATCTTTAGTCATGGTGTCTCTATATTTCTCATAATATTGTACTAAATTTCAAATGAAATTGTTTGGAGGTGTTCCGGTTTTCAGTCTTGGTTCACTTACGCCATAAAAACAATAATAGTCTAAATCCTCTCAAATTACGAATGGATCATTGAAAAGCTACTGTGACATCTGCTTTGACGCAAGGTGGCGCTCATGAGCCAAAGGCCAATGCGCATCACTGGAATTACCATGTTGTATCTGGTCTACGCAGTTTTAAAATTTCTCTCTTTTCCATCTGAAGCTGCTATAATAAAAATTCTGAACTTAAATTACTTTAAAATTACACTTTTATTGAACGTGTCGATACATAGAGAAATATGAAGAAAAAAATCGTTTATAGCTGTATTATTTATATAGGTCTATTATTTCTTTATACTTTTTTTTTTTAATGCTTTTAACATGCCAGTATATCTATAGCGAAATCATCCTGAATACAAATCCATACCAAATGTATAACACACGTATGGAAAAATACAGTAAAGTATGCCTGTGAAGTTTCAAATCTTCCTTCCTTTTTTTTTTTTTTTTTTTTTTTTTGTGTGTGTGTGTGTGTGTGTGTGTGTGTGTCTTATCATCTTACAAATTGCGCAAGAGTTCCTCCCTTTTTGCAGCAGTTAAAAGGCACAGACGCGCATTAAGGCGCATATTTTTCAGGCGCTATCTCAGAGCTTTGCTTCGAAGTAAAAAATATCCTAGAAAACACTTCTGGAATGCATAGAGTCATTTGCCTGGTACTACTGTCAAGCCTTTGGATCTTTCCCTGTGAAGGATGTAAGTTAACTGCTCTAACAGTGAAAATGGAGGTTCCTAGGATAGATACGCATCTTTTGGTGTTTGATTGTTGTACTGTACTCAAATCGATTATGCCTGGAAATAATCTTCATTTCTGTTCTTACAGACGACCCTTGCTGTGCACAACCTTGTCAAAACCAGGGTGTGTGTTTGTCCAAGGGTGCTGATGCTTATGAGTGTGATTGTACCAGGACTGGATATTATGGCGTGAACTGCTCTACCCGTAAGTCTGATCCTGGATTGTCTTTACATGAATGAAAATGTTGTTTTGTTTTTAATTATAAGTGTTGTTGCTTTGTCTTGCCTTACAGCTGAACTTTTCACACTCATCAAATCCATACTGAAACCAAGGCCAAGCCTAGTGCATCACTTCTTAACGCATTATAAATGGATCTGGGACATCATCAACAACATTTCCTTTCTGAGAGACGCCATAATGCGCTATATCCTGACATGTAAGTTGAATGATTCACATTAGGCAAACAATTAAGAAAATAACAGAAGATCAATACCATAAAATTTTTTCTTCATTTCATGTTTTCCAGCTAGGTCACATCTGATTGACAGTCCACCAACATACAATGCAGATTATAACTACAAAAGCTGGGAAGCGTATGCCAATCTGTCCTATTACACCCGCAGTCTTGCACCACTGCCCAAGAACTGCCCTGCACCTGATCTCCCTAATGCAAAGCAGGTGGTGGAGAAGGTGCTCTTAAGGAAACAATTCATCCCTGATCCACAGAGGACCAGTCTTATGTTTGCTTTCTTTGCCCAGCATTTCACTCACCAGTTCTTCAAGACTGATTTTAAAAAAGGACCAGCCTTCACCAAAGCCCTGGGTCATGGAGTAAGTCTCATTCACATTTAACTTGGAGGGTAAACTTTACATCCCATCAAAGGTTTATGTGGAACTGCAGTGCAATTTCTAATGGTTCTGTAATGTTTCAGGTGGATTTGGGGCATATTTATGGAGAGACATTGGAGAGACAACACAAACTTCGCCTATTTAAAGATGGCAAGCTGAAGTATCAGGTATGGTGCTATAATGAGTCTAACTACCTTTCAAAAAAGCATTTAAATATTGCTTGTTGGTTCTACAGTCTTTAAGAGGACATTTATTTAATGAAACATGTGCGTGGCCCTTAGGTTGTAGATGGTGAGGTGTACCCTCCTCTAGTGAAGGATGTCCAGGTGGAGATGCATTACCCTCCTCACGTCCCAGAGGAACAAAAATTTGTTGTGGGCCATGAGGCCTTCGGTCTGGTTCCAGGTTTGATGATGTATGCTACTATTTGGCTGCGCGAGCACAATCGTGTCTGCGATATCATGAAGCAAGAGCATCCTGATTGGGACGATGAGAGAATCTTCCAAACCACCCGACTCATCCTGATTGGTAAGTCAAGATGGCGTTTTTTCGTAATCCACTTAATTTTGTAGATGTGATCTAGAAAGCAAGGGATTTAATATTTTTCCTGCCTCTTTCACTTAGGTGAGACCATTAAAATTGTTATTGAGGACTATGTTCAGCACCTGAGTGGCTACCACCTCAAGCTCAAGTTTGACCCAGAGCTTCTCTTCAATCAACGCTTCCAGTATCAGAATCGCATTGCGGCCGAATTCAACACTCTTTATCACTGGCACCCACTGATGCCCGACAGCTTTCAGATCCAGGATCAGGTCTATGGCCACCACCAGTTTGTATTTAACAACTCCATTGTTACAGAACATGGCATCAGCAACCTGGTGGAGTCCTTCACCAAGCAGAGGGCTGGACGGGTGAGTTTCACTCAAAGATAGAAAGGTGAACTATCTTTTTAATTTGTCTTCACTCTGCTGACCTCATTTCTCTCCTTTTATGCATCGATAGGTTTCTGGTGGATGGAACCTGCCAGTTGCAGTGCAAGGAGTTGCTATTAAAGCTCTCGAGCACTCCAGAGCGATGCGCTACCAGTCTTTCAATGCTTACAGAAAACGTTTCAACATGAAGCCCTACTCCTCCTTTGAGGAGATGACAGGTAAGATAAACAGTTAGATTTACAAACAGCTAGGTTTACAATGGGAATATTATTAAAAATATGTAAAATTTGACCTGATTATTTAATCTGAATAATTCTGTTGAACAGGAGACAAGGATCTAGCATCCGAACTGGAGAAGCTGTATGGTCATGTAGATGCAGTTGAGCTGTATCCTGGTCTTCTTGTGGAGAAGCCCAGGCCCAACGCTGTATTTGGGGAGACAATGGTGGAAATGGGAGCCCCCTACTCTCTCAAAGGCCTCATGGGAAATGCTATTTGTTCTCCTGAATACTGGATGCCCAGCACATTTGGTGGGAAAGTGGGATTTGACATTGTTAACACTGCCTCATTAAAGAAGCTTGTGTGCTTAAACATCAATGGACCCTGTCCAATGGTGTCTTTTCAGGTGCCTGATTTGAAATATCAGAGTTCAGAAAACGTTAATTCAAGCACAGTGCAATCCACGCAAAATAATATTAATCCAACTGTTATCTTGAGAGAGCGGAGTTCAGAGCTCTAAAACATTGTCAATGTATTTTTAACTGTGATACTTGATATAATTATTACATTTCTATTTATGTTTATTTATTTGAATTATTTATTTGAATTATTTATATATTGCTGGAAAGTTGTTATTAATGTGTTATTTGGCATTCTGTTGGTATTGTTGTAACATTAATACTTGAAAGAAAGAGTAACCTTCTTGTCACAGGTGTTCTTTTAAAACCCTCTTATGTTGAAAGGAGTAATATTTTTAAAGCAGTGTTGAATGTAGCTGTTTTTATACCAATGATGTGCCTTTCTCTGAATAAAATCGTTAAGATATTTTTTTTACATAAGTTTGGTATCATTTTATTGCCAATTAGTCTTGACACACCACACAATGCATTCGGCTTAAAAAACAAACAAACAAACAAACAAACACATTTTTGATATCCCAAACCGTTTACCTGTAACAAATTTGACAATAAAGAAAATGTAATGAAGCTGTATCTTTGCAATGCTTTTGCTTATTTAAAACTTAGTGGATGACCTCTGAGGGTCTATAACCCCTCATTGTCAAAAGTTTTAAGCACTGGTAAACTCTGCATAACCTTAGATTTCTGATTAAACTAAAATCATTGTTCAACAGGCTTCTTATTCTTTGGATGGTGCTTAAGGCAGTAGTCTCAACCAGGGGGACGGGGCCCACTGGGGGGCCTCAGCAAATTTTCAGTGGGGTCTCAGGATGACTCAAATTCATTTTAAATAAGTTATATTAAAATAATCTAACTTCATTAAAATGCTAAAACAGCAAGAATTCAAGATGGAGCCCCACAATCTATAAGCTATAAGTTGCAGAAATGTCTGGAGTCACAAAATTAATTGTGATTTATTATTTTAATCTATTGACACTCCTTGTTTCCCAGAGGAAAGGGGCTTTCAAATATTGTCTTGGACAATGGGAAGCCTTGGAATCAAAAAGTTTGAGAACTAATGTACTGACTTATGGTATAACCATTAAATTGTGAAGTTTTTGAGCTAATAGTGATTCTGTTGACCTAACTTTCCCACTGATGTGAAATCAATTATAAATTCATGCTGACTGCAATAAATCCAGAAAAATAGGCAAAGCACAGATTCAGAATGTGCATCAGACCATTACTTTGACCTGAATCAACAATTACTGTTAAGCTCCAATATAATCAAGCTGATAAAATATACAGCACAGTGTGCATGGTAACTTTCGGGAATGTGTTTCTGTTGAGGAGGGGAAGGATTTTTGTTTCTGGGAAAGTGGCTTTGGACCTAGGACATGCTAACTGGAAGAAATATTAGAGAGAGCGAATAGTTTACTTTTCCCAGACAAAGCCAAAATACAGAGGACCTTAGGTTCTCATGACTGGGAAAGATACACATTCTTTTAAGACAATAAGTGTGTTTACATACTCACCAATACACAGATATTTACCAAATATCTGATTTTTCAAAAAATCTGACAAATCAGGTAAAACCGTGTATACACGAGATTCGAAATCATCGGGTTATTCTCTGATTTTGACGTGTTGTGCTGAAATTTGACTCCCGCCAGATTCGTACTCCCCGCTACCTGATTTTTTTGTAATTAACATTTTTTTATTAAATCATACAATAACAATGAAATGCAAAACATATATATATATATATATATATATATATATATATATATATATATATATATATATATATATATATATATATATATATAAAATCAACATTTAAACCCCACAACCCCTCCTCCCCAACACCGCCCCCCCCCCCCCAAAAAAAAATCAACCCTGTGGTCAAACATAAGTAAATATATAGAAATAAAAATCAAACAGACACACATACACTGCCGGTCAAAAGTTTTGAAACACTTGACTGAAATGTTTCTCATGATCTTAAAAATCTTTTGATCTGAAGGCGTATGCTTAAATGTTTGAAATTAGTTTTGCAGACAAAAATATAATTGTGCCACCATATTAATTTATTTCATTATAAAACTAAAATTAAATTAAAAAAAAAGTTTTTGAAATTGATGACTTGGACCAAATAATAAAGAAAAGCAGCCAATAAGTGCCCAACATAGATGGAAACTCCTTCAGTACTGTTTAAAAAGCATCCCAGGGTGATACCTCAAGAAGTTGGCTGAGAAAATGTCAAGAGTACATGTCTGCAAATTCTAGGCAAAGGGTGACTACTTTGAAGATGCTCAAATATAACACAGTTTTGATTTATTTTGGATTTTGTTTAGTCACAACATAATTCCCATAGTTCCATTTATGTTATTCCATAGTTTTGATGACTTTACTATTATTCTAAAATGTGAAGAAAATTATAATAAAGAATGAGTGTTTCAAAACTTTTGACCGGTAGTGTATATACGTACATAAAAAAAATATACATATATATATATATATATATATATATATATATATATATATATATATATATATATATATATATATACACACATACATATATACATACACACACATAATAATCATACTAACTATATTACACTACTCTCTCCACACCCTACCCAAGAGCCCTCCAAAAACTCCAAATACCTGCGCCATTTCCATATAAACATATCCAAGCCACCCCGTCTTCCCGATGACACCTCTTCATAAGCTGCCACCCTCCCCACCTCCGTGCACCACTCCGGATATGGGGGCACACCAGCTGACCTTCAACCCCTCAAAATAACCTGCCTGGCGATCAACACACAGGTCAGAACCCAGTTCTCTATATGGCCATCCCCCACATCGATGACCGCCCCATCGCCCAGAACACAAAGTCTGAGGCAAAACAAAACCCGAGTGCTTACCACGTCGCACACAAAATTCTGAACCTTCGACCAGAATTTCTGGATCTCAACACACCAAAAAACATGGGCCATGTCTCCATCCTCCGATTGGCATCTCCAGCAGGTGGGTGTGTCTTTAAGACCAAGCCTATACAGTCTAAAGGGGGTCCAATAAAATCTATGCAAAATTTTGAATTGTATAAGACGCACCCTTGCATCTCTAGATGCAGACTTAGCGTTTTTAAGAATCTTAGCCCACACTCCTTCCTCAAATGCCAAGTTGAAATCTTTCTCCCATTCTCTCTTGAGAGAAGTTAAGTCTCCATCCCCCAGACTCTGAATTAACAGGGAGTAGTACACTGATGCCTCATGACCTTTTCCAAAAGCCGCAATCACCTCTCCCAAAGCATCTGCTTCCTTAGGGGGCTGTGTGCTACTCCCAAAAATAGTACAAAGCAGGTGGCGCAGTTGTAAATACCTATAAAACTGAGGTCTGGGGATCCCAAAATGTTGGACCAAGTTTTCAAAACGATCTCAACACTCCACTTTCATATAGGTCACCGAGTGTAGCAACCCCCCTCGCAATCCACTCTGGCCAGCAGAAACAGGACTTGCCAATACATAGTCTTGGGTTCTGTCATATGCTCGAGGCAACATTTAAATAAGTGTCCAATTTAAACAATCTGGACACTTTAGTCCATACCGAGTGTAAATGTGAAATAACGGGGTGTAACTTAACTTTTCCGATTAGTTTGATAGAGATGCATTGTAATGGCGAAATAGGGGCAAGAACTGCCTGTTCAATAACAAACCAGGGAGGAGCTCTCTCAGGTGGAAGTGACCAATGAGCCAAATGTCTGAGACTGAACACATAGTAATAAAATAAAATCTTGGGTAGGCCAAGCCCACCTTTGTCTATCGGCCTATGTAACTTATTAAAATGCAATCTGGGTCGTTTACCATTCCAAATGAAGGAATTCGCTATGCTATCAAATTGCTTGAAATAAGAGAGGGGAAGAAAAAAAAATGTCCACCCCATATCTTCCCAAATTTTTCAGCTTCCTGCGGGGAGAGATGTGTTTCTTGAAGAAACACTATATCATATTTCTTACGTTTAAGAAAAGAAATAACCTTCCTTCTTTTTATGGGGTGCTCCAACCCATTCACATTCCATGTGGAGAGAGATAGTACACTCATATTTACATTTGACTCACAAATTTGTAAGGCAAAATTATATAACATCAAATATTTTGTAAAACAAACCCCAGCCAATAGGCAGAATAAACACAAAGAACGTGTAGACTCATTCACAGAACTGTCTTGAAGGTGTGTTCCTTCACAAAACAAATTCCAGCTGATATAAAGCCATTCATTTTCCTCGGTCAGACAAACGACTCTTCAGTGAGCCAGCTGATGAGTGCAGCAGATGAAGTAATCATTCCAATGTCCCACGAAAATACTCCACAAATCATACTCCAGCCAACAGGAGGCATAAGCACAAGGAACTGACAGATTCATCCATAACTGTCCCGAAGTAGTGTTATTTAACAAAACAAGCTCCAACCACTAGGCGGAACCAGCACAAAAGGAAACGAAACATGCATCCCGGTTCCTCGGTAGGTCAAGAGTCAATTCATTCGGAAGCCGCATAAAAGTATATCCCATGATTTACACAGTCCGCCAACTTTATAAAAGACATCCTTTGTGAGGGCATGTAGATATTTTGCGGTCATCCGTAGTGTCTATTCTCAATCTGCCCGGGAACTTCATTGTAAAAGTGATCTTCCGTCAATGCAAAAGCTCGGCGGAGCCAACGAAACAAGAAACAAAAATGGCGCCCAGCTTCCTCCGAAAGCCAGAGTATGTACAGTGAGTCAATCCACTCACAAGAAAAACACCCAATGGTTACTCACCCATAGTTTCAATAAAAGACATTGCCTGATTGGGACATGTAAATACTTTGCTGCCATCCTTGGTGTTTATTCTCAGTCTGGCCGGAAACATCCGAGTAAAAGTGATCTTCCTTAAACCGATCACATTTCTTTCGTCAAGTTCGCAAAGTCCGGGAACAAGAAAATATTGTAATTTTTCCAAGAAAGCTTTCCTTTGCTCCTTGCCTGGTGCAACACGAGATCTTTATCGGATGATCTCAAAAATTTGGCCAGAATCACTCGGGGCCTTTCTCCCTCAGCAGATCTGTGAGCCGGGACTCTGTTCGCTCGCTCGATTTCCAGATTGTGGCCTGTTATGTCGAGAAGACTCGGGTAAAGCTCGTCTAGGAATTTCACCATATCTCTGCCCTCCTCATGCTCGGGAATTCCAACAATTCGGATGTTATTCCTGCGGCTTCTATTCTCAAGATCTTCAAGCTTTTCAAGAACATGTTCCAAATCAACTTTGGTCGCGGGCGGATTAGCGATTAATTCCCTCTCTGATGACTCCAAATAATCGATTCATTTTTCAATATCTGTCACTCTTGTGACTAGCTCAGAGAATTTTTTTTCCATTACCGTAATCGATCGACGTATTACAGTGAGATCCTCCAAGTCCGCAAGTACCTTTGTCATGCTGGACAGTTGATGCTGGATTCCTTCTCCCGCCGCTCCATCCAAATCGAGTCCCCGGTCCACAGGCCTGTCTGGGCTTTCATCTTGAACCCGTAAGTGTCTTTTAATGTCTCCAGAGCCCGAGGATTTTGACTTCTTTGCCATGTTTACCTCAAACAGCAAATGTGTAACTGGGTGTATCGAATTTCACCAGATTATATCATGTGAATAATTAAAAAAATTAGTAAAGTGTGCAGAGCTGTCTCTCACACGTCTGCCCTTCGCATGGCGTCACGTGAACCTACAGTCAAATGAAAAAAATGCTGTCTTTTTGAAAGGTAACTTTGAGAAACTTAAGCTAGTGCTGTGTCATGAGAATAAGGGGCTGTTCACACCACTCAATCGTTTTTCAATCGTTTTCCAGAAACATTCGCTAGATGGATGTTTTTGACCACGACATCACTGCATGTATAGCACTGCCTGTTCAGACGCCGTGTCAAGATCTTCATCTGTAAAAAAACACATCTCCAGACACCTGTCTTTGTCGCTTTTGTCGTTGCACTGCGTCTTGCTTTTGTAGCGTGAGAATGCGTTTGTTCTGAACGGTTATTGTCTTTTAAGCTTTAGCCAGTGCTAAACATTCTCGAGTCGTGAAAATTAATTAATGCTTCTCTCAAAGTCACCAGAATAGATCATTCGCTAAGCCCCGCCTTAAAGCATTTCTGACCAACCCTGTCTTAGCAACTGTTGCTGGGCCGCCATTTCTCTGACACGTGTTTGCTATTTTCCAATGAGAGCTAATGGGAGTAATGTATGTTTGAGCAGTGTAAAGCAGGATTTTATCAAAATGATCCAACAAATGTAAAACACGAGGTACCTGAAGGATCCACCCAGCGATTTTCTTTCTTTAAAAAATAAACTTTCAATAAATGTCAAGAAGACTATGGATTAAACTGTGTCAGCCCTCGTTCCCAAATGAGCATGAATAACAACAGCGAGGACACCTACATTTGCTCCAAGGTCAATTAAAGCTAATAACTCAACGTTAATTAATTTATGTATTGTTTCAGGTCTTAGTAAAGGTGATTTGTAAATAAAGAGTTCACTGCATCATAGTGAGTGTGTTTTGAGACGTTCTATTCACTTACATTAATGTTATCAGGTGTGTAATCGCTATCTAATGATGCTTTTCTCTTTTCAAGTGACTGTGATAACTAGTTTAGAGTGGCTAAATTTACAAGTCTTATCCTTAGACGGCCCAACCACGAACCACACACAGTCCGTTGAATTATAGTCAGATGCATATTGCAAAAACGGCAAGCGCTTCCAATCTGATTGGCTGGCTTTACACAAGTTCTGAGAGTAAAGGAACACACGTTTTTTTTTTATTTTTTTTTTATTATTTTTTTTTTATCTGTCTGCCTGGAAACAAAGTTGAGTTTATAAGGTACTGGGTTGATAAAATGAGCACTTTTGAGGAAGAGGATTTGCCAAAGTTTGTAGGTCTAGTGGAATCAAATCTTTGAAAGTCACTTATTTTAAACATATTAGCACAGGCAAGAAAAACAGTTTCATTTAGCTTTGGCCCTGTGCACTGTACTAAAGATCTGATCAAACAAAGAACTAAAATGAATAAACACTTCTAATTCAAAGAAATTAATTGGTAAAACAGGGCTTCAATTGTGCTAAGTAATAATCCTCTGGGGTGTTACTAGGAGCGTTGCAAAAAATGAGGTAAGATACAAGCACTAACATGCCTTTCCAACACCGCTGACAAATTTCTTATTCGTTGTGCGTGATGAGCCAAATGGCCTAACTGACAGTTGGAAAAGAGAGATGAATGTTTAGGGGAAAGGAAGAGTATAGGTCATGTAAGTCACAAAGGCTTTGATTTATAATGCTCACTACTCATAAAGGTTAAAAGGAGATACAAATATAAGTCACATGCTCACTGCACGTGTGTTGTGTAAGAAACAGGAAAGAGCAGGAAACTGGCAGATTAGAGAAGCTGGGTCTCCCACTCTGATGCTGCTGGCTTCTATTCAGGCCACAGGAGAAGGTAAACCCATCTGAACCGATGCAAAAATGTTTGATGGGAAATTGCACTTGTCAGTAACTGCATGTTGGGGCTGATGCCAGGGCACTGGAACATTCTGAAGCACGATGCTGACTTCCCATGTGATCATGTTGCAAGGATTGTGTAGTTTTGTTCAGCCACAATTGTCCAGTTATAAAGGATAGAACTTGGCACAGGGCTTAGTAAGGCTTGGCTTGAGTATCCAGTGTGAGAATGTTTATTTGATTAAATAACACAATTGTCTATTTCATGTTCAGATTAGACTAAACGTTAAATAGAACATCAATGGACAAATTACAAATTATGGTCTGCTTACATGTGCAAAAATTCCCTATTAGTCTCAAACTTGTCAAAAGTAACTGAAGTTACACACTATTTATACACTATTATAAATAGTGTTCCCTCATAATGAATATTGCCTTGACAGCCTGCTTTAGGGATGAAAATCAATCATAGATGCTTTCAAACTGCCATTTAGGGTATTATTATTATTATTATTATTATTACTGACTGCATCTGAATTGTCATACCTTCAGAGTATGTACTGAATTTGGCTTCTTACTTCTCAACCATTGATTAAGTATATTTTGTTTTAGATATGCAGGTGTGTAGTATACATAGGCTACATTCCCAGACATACTACATCTGCCATGATGACATTGTCCTCTGTTCTTTGACCTAGCACCTACTATCAACAACTGTGAAAACAGTTCAGTCGGGTGTACAATTTTTACAGTTCGAGTCTTTGGATCATCTAACATGAATATGATAAAAAGCAGTTGTCAGGGTATGTGCCTGTCTGTATACTTCAAGCATGTATACATTGGAAATTAACCTGACATGATTTTTACTGACGTTACATTAGTGACTGAAGGCATGAGCTCAGTCTCACCCCCTTAGATCAGAAAGACCACCGCATCCATGGCACCATAGCAACAGATGTACAACCCACACATATCCATTCAAATAGCAATAAATAGTGTTGATAGTTCAGACATTTTCACAAGAAATCTCACTCACTGCACTGCTCTGATTTCACAAAGTAACATTCACAGACACCAAATGAAAATGTACACGTCTTTCAGTTTTGCATACACGCACACAACTACCACAACTATGACAAAATCCTGACTAATGCTTCATACAGCTGATACTACATGACAAGCATTTACAGACATTCACTATACTGACATTGTAGATCATTTAGGTTTCAGCATGAACATCACTCACTGCACTGCTGTGATTATGTAAAGTGTAGCAGGTGAAGAACCTTAATGCAAATGCACACTTCACTCGGTTTAGTATTGGCATCATAGGTCCACATCTATGGCTAACATACAGACTACATACCAAACAGTCTGCCTAACATCTCCTTTAGTGTTAAAAGAACTCATTTTAGCAAATGCCAGCAAATACTTATAGTGTCTAGCTTCATTCTTTGATGGTCTTTGATTTCATGGGTTTCACCTGCTGTATGAGCTTAGACAATAACAGCAGCTTATTTCATAGAATAAGACAGTTCTCTCAACCAAACCATGACAAATCTATGGTAACAGAACATCAAACAATGTTTTAAAAACAAGTCATAATGGTTTAAATTTGAGTCATCCGGTGACGTAATACTTTCACTCTGTCAAAGTATACTGTGTGTACATACTGAAAGTGAGCTGATGCTCCATTTGAGTTATTTTGATATGTTAAATTTTGTTGAGTTTACTTGATTCAATTAGGTTTCCTCCACTTGAAGTGTTTAAATTGAAATTACATGGTAATTTTAATTTAAGAAAACTCATTTCAAACATGTGGAAACACTGTACATGATTGAATCAAGTTCAGAGAGTTATTTCTTTTGAGTGCATCTGGATGTGGTAATTTTAGGATGTGGAAATTTTAGGGTATGCTATTTATAGCAGATTTAACATTGAGAGCTAATATTCTACTTCATTACACTCAAAGGATCAAATAATTTTTTTTGTTGTTGTTGTTTTGTTTCATGTGTTTAAATGTAAAAAAATATGATATTTAAAAAAAACTATTTATTAGAGGTTTCTAGGCATAGGCGAGCTAGTGGTCATCTAAGGCGCCCATAAGGAGGCCGCCCCTCCCCCCCCCACTCCCTCCCCTGGGTACCAATAGGGATGTCGCCTAGGGCACCATAATGCTCCGAAACGGCCCTGAATAGAGGACTGTGCTGTTGATATCAGAAAGTTCAGTGTGTGTATATTGATCTTGAAAATGAAGTAAAATGTGAATGCACTGAAGGCAACGATTGTCAGTAGTATCAACAGAAGGATCACTGTTTGTATACCAAATATACAAAGTGACGCAATGTAAAATTATCAAAGGACCTTTCCATCTGTGTACATATCTTTTATTTGCTCATAAACATCCTCTTCATAAACTGTTACAGTGAGGTACATAATCAGTTTCAACCAAATATTCAGTTCATTGTCGTGATTTCTGATCTGACTCATAGAAGGGAAATGTCTCAATATAATAAAAATGTGAGAGCAAATGTTTAAACATCTGAAGTGCTGTAGTGGAAGTGTGAGTGGGTGTGTTTAGACGGGATGTGATGGACTTATGAGGGTAAAGACAACAAGCTGACTGTATGGTCACATTCCTTCAGCTCATAACCGGCACACATTTGTCTAATCTTTGAGGTAAGGCCTGTTGCTAGGCACACAGGTCTATTTATTTGTTTTTAAAGCGAAGCGTAAAACTCTGCCACAGCTCAGTTAAAATGGACATAAAAGACCTCAAAAATTGGCACTGACCAAATTTCAGTGAAACACTTTCTTGTACCTTTGCTCTACAGTTGTGAAAAGTGTGAATGGTGCATCTGGAAATTCCGCTTCACGTTTTCTTCCTTTAGGACACCAGCTGCTCTCATAATAAACAACATTTCTTCCACTGACTCATGCTTTACTGTAAACCAGTCTGTAGCTGCTAGCTAGGATAACTGTACTTCTCTCTTTTAAAATAACAGTAGTCTAAACTAGTGTTCAGCAATGCTGCAGCAGTATGATTAATTAAGCCTGTGTGGAGCAGGAACTCCTGAATTAGGGCTTTGTCTCTGTCTACGTATTCTGGGGTATGCTCTATGCTTGGGTGCACAACAGGCATGTTGAGCAATGCTGGGAATGGAAAACTTCTGTCTTCCATAATCCAAAGTTAAGGAAAATTATACAAAATGAGAATTCTGGCCTCATGTATGGAGAGGATGATTATGTACAGCCATCATACAGCTATCTTTTTTTATTTTATTTTTTATGTATTCAATAGTCCAATATAAATAAATAAATAAATAAAAGTCAGATAGTCAGTGATTGCAAAAAAAAAAAAAAAAAAAAAAAAAAAAAAAAGAAAAGGAAAAAAACACACTTGGAGGAAGTAATCAGGCAGCTAATAGGCTCTAGTTCAAACCGCTCTTCACAGTAATGCAACTGAACAGTGGAAAATGCTTGTTTGCCATCAGTAACTGAATGAGTTATATAAGAGTGTAGCTCATGCAGGAATTCTTCCAGCATTTCTTGGAAAGGAGAGATCATCGTCCAACATTTACTACAAATTTGTTTAGTAATATTTAGGGAACCGAAAAACTTCCCTAGAGGCATCTCCTCATGGTATGAGTAAAATCCTGCTGAAAAGATCTGCTTAAACAACCATGAATTTCCTTCATGGTCTAGGCTGGTTTTAACTGGTCAGTGCTGGTTGGTGCTGGTCTACATTGAAAAGAAAAATGTTTGTCACATTAAATGCGGCAATTAATTATGGCTCATGTGGTAACATTTAAATTAATTTGTTTTATTCCAGTCAAATATATGATTTGATTTTCACTAAATCAACCTGTCTACATGCTGTAGGTTACAGAAATGAAAGTAATTTTTAAAGGGCCAGGAAATAACTCAAATGAATAGTACACCCAAAAATTTAAATTATCTCATAATTTACTCACTCACGTGCCATCCCAGATGTGTATGATTTTCTTTCTTCTGCTGAACACAAACCAAGATTTGTAGAAGAATTTTAGCTCTGTAGGTCCACACAATGTAAGTGAATGGTGACCAGAACTCCAAAAGTAATAAAAGCATAAAAGTAATCCATAATACTCCAGTGGTTAAATCAATCTCTTCTGAAGCGATCCAGTTGTTTTGGGTGAGAAAAGACCAAAATGTAATTAATTTTTCTCTTTACATCTTGTCATTGCAGTCTCTAGGCTCGATTATGATTTCAAGCTCAATTATACTTCCTAGTGCTTGACATGCGCAGAGTGCTAGATGGCACTATAGGAAGTGTAATCGAGCTTGAAATCATGTTTGCCAAGGAGACTGCAGTCAAGATGGACAGTGAAAAAGGAGTTACATTTTGGTCTGTTCTCACCCAAAACCAACTGGATTGCTTCCCCAGATCATCACCGATCCTGGAGAGGCCTTCAAGCGACAGTGTCTCGCACCTACCGTGAAATTTGGTGGAGGGTCGGTGATGATCTGGGGGTGCTTCAGCAAGGCTGGAATCAGGCAGATTCGTCTTTGTGAAGGACGCATGAATCAAGCCACGTACAAGGTTATCCTGGAAGAAAACTTGCTTCCTTCTGCTCTGACAATGTTCCCCAACTCTCAGGATTGTTTTTTTTCCAGCAGGACAATGCTCCTTGCCACACAGCCATGTCAATCAATGTGTGGACGGAGGACCACCGGATCAAGACCCTGTCATGTCCAGCCCAATCTCCAGAGCTGAACCCCACTGACAACCTCTGGAATGTGATCAAGAGGAAGATGGATGGCCACAAGCCATCAAACAAAGCGGAACTGCTTGAATTTTTGCGCAAGGAGTGGCATAAAGTCACCCAACAGCAATGTCAAAAACTGGTAGAGAGCATGACAAGATGCATGAAAGCTGTGATTGAAAATCAGGGTTATTCCACCAAATATTGATTTCTGAGCTCTTCCTAAGTTAAAACATTAGTATTGTGTTGTTTAAAAATGAATATGAACTTATTTTCTTTGCTTTATTCGAGGTCTGAAAATACTGCATCTTTTTTATTTTGACCAGTTGTCATTTTCTGCAAATAAATGCTCTAAATAACAATATTTTTATTTGGAATTTGGGAGAAATGTTGTCAGTACTTTATAGAATAAAACAAATAATTTTCATTTTAGTCAAGCACATATCTATAAATAGTAAATCCAGAGAAACTGATAATATTGCAGTGATCTCTTAATTTTTCCAGAGCTTATTAAAGGAATCATGGCTGACTGTGAATACTTAATTTCTACAATGGCATCTGAAACTGAAAACTATTGATTTTAAATGATGCTGCATCCAAGCCGCTAGGTGTCCGTGTAAATCCAAGATGACACAAACACAAAAGTTACTGAGTGCACCTTTAAACATTTTTATTTTAAACCCAGAAAATAGCTTGTCTCATGCTATTCTTCAAGTGCTGCAAATATCAACCTATTTTAGAAGGTTTTATTTTTTATAAATCCTTTTTTTTTTTTTTTTACTGAACAACCGAAAGAGAGTTGCATCTTTCTACATTTACAAAAAAAGTGGTCTAAAATCATAACTAAAATAAGAGATCAGATTGAAATTAAACAATATGGAGCATCTCAAGTGGCAAAAAAGCATTACATTTTTCAGTCCAATTAAAGAATTATGGAAATGTAACATCAGGGAACATCTGAGATTTAGTCAGAGTGGTTTACTCATGTTATCCTTTGCGTTATAAACTCTCCACAAAAGCAAGCATTCCTGCCTGGTGAAGATTATTTAGACAATCCAGCTATGATGTCATAAAGTGATGAGCTCTGTTTAAAGCGCAATTTCTGCTACACATTATGATAAAACCATATGAGGCTAACATTAGGCACACACATAATGACTAGAGTTATTTTTCCTAATGGGTCTGTAGTAAGTGCAGTGATTTATGCTTCCTCAAACTTTCACTTCTTACGCAACATTCTTTATCTGAACTGTGCTACAGTACTCCTGTGGGGGAAGGGAAAGTCAACTATGTATTTTTCAATGAATCACAGAGTAATTCTGTAGAGCAATATACTGATATACTGTAACATTTTAAAGAACATGGAATTGTTTTGAAATCTTTACTTTCAAGAATGTCTGTAAAATAATGGTTCAACTTTGCCTGTCAGTTTTCAAGAATTTGAACCATGAAAGTGCCCAAAGTTTAATGGGTAGTATTTTACAATAAGGGTACATGAATAATCATGTGCTTACACCTGAATTAATACTTACATCACCATGAAATAATGATGAGTGAAGGCATGGACTAATCAAAAACTAATTAAGAGTTAACCTTGACTACCACTGAAGTCATGTGTATTCATGCATGAATAAGGAATAGTTTACCTAAAAATGAAAATTCTCACATAATTTACTCACCCTCATGCCATCCCAGATGTGTATTACTTTCTTTCTTCTGCTGAACACAAAAGAAGATTTTTAGAAGAATATCTCAAATCTATAAGCCAATACAATGCAAGTGAATGGGTACCAAAATTTTGAAGCTCAAAAAGCACCTAAAGGCAGCGTAAAAGTAATCAATGTGACTCCAGTGGTTAAATCCTTATCTTCAGAAGCTATATGATAGGTGTGGGTGAGAAACAGATCAATATTTCAGTTCTTTTCTCACTTTCACATTATTTGTGCATATCGCCACCTACTGGGCAGGGAGGAGAGTTTATAATAAATGTATCCACATTTGTCCTACGTCCTGTGATGCTTAGTGAGAAATAAGGGCGTTACTTCCATTGTCAAGTAAACACAGCTGTTGTTGCGGTGTATGTCCATTCCTTCATTCGTTGTGACGTTGGAATTTTGAGGAGAGCGTGTATGATTTTGTATCGACATACATTAATCACTATATCAGTGTGTTACTGAACGATAATAAACAGCAAAAAAGTCATAAAGACAAAGAATGCACAAACAAAACAGGTGCGCTGTTTCCCCAGATGCAGTTGAGATTTAATCTAAGCACAAAATGATTGGCTGTTTTAGCGGAGTTCCTGTGTTAGTTCAGCTTCAGATGTGTGTGCTTGTCATCTTCTTACCCTGCATGTTCAAATCAGACAGACACACTGAGGAACAGCTATTAAGTTCTCATCTTTGGGTATGTAATCACTGTTTCAAGTTTTCTGATCGGACGGTTATTTCCTTTTAAATCCACACTAAGTTTAAACATTTATTCGGCGGGTGATTGACCACTGATGAGAGGTGGCGCTTTGCTGCTGTCCAGGAAGCATCAGGACGTCGTTTTAAACCTCAAATGCAATGTGGTTTTGATTACCTCTGTATGTGTTTTTTTGTGATCCAATCACAAAACATTTTGCACCCTGTTTACAACTATATTTAGCGCTGACCTTTGCAATCAGATCATCTGAAAAGCGTCTTATTACCAGCTGTAAACAGGATCTTAAAATGGCCGCAGCCAGAGCTAGGGAATGCTGTAGAACGTCTTCTGGCGGAAGTCCCACCCACATTCATTTCCCCAGTAAGACCCCCAGGAAAAAGGTGGATAGTAAACTTAAATATTGATCCATTTCTCTCTCACACCTGTCATATCACTTCTGAAGATATGGATTTAACCACTAAATGTCTTTGTGTTTTTTGGAGCTTCAAAATTTTGGTACCCATTCACTTGCATTGTATGGACCTACAGTACTGAAATATTCTTTGAAAAATCTTTGTCTATAAAAGAAAGAAAGTCATACACATCTGGGATGGAATGAGGGTGAGTAAATGATGAGAGAATTTAAATTTTTGGGTGAACTATCCATTTAACTACACTTTTGTACATGTCTAATTGTTTATGTATTAATTAAAATTTATGAGTAAACTATATGAAACTAGAGAATGTGAAGTGAAGGTGGCCATTATACATGCATGAATCTATATGACTTCAGTGGTAGTCAAGGTAAACTCTTCATTAGTTTTTAATAAGTCCATGCCTTGTAGCCTCTACATAATTATTCATGTACCATTGCTGTAAAGTTTTACCCCTTAAATGTTACAATATTTTACTGTATATATGGTTTCTTCAACTTTGCACTTTCATGTCCCAGGGGTTGATTTTTATTAAAACAAACAGATTTCAGCATATATATATATATATATATATATATATATATATATATATATATATATATATAATTTTTTTGTTTGTTTGTTTGTTTTTGTTACATGAACATGTCATTAAAATTGAATTGGAAACTTTTTACCAGGCCTTCATCATTTATTTTTGGTAGTTTTCAAATGCCTGTTATGTAGAGATTTGACTGTTTTAGCCAATATTAAAAAGTCAGTATTAAACTATGAATATCCATTATAAAAATGCAAATTATAACATGTTTAATACTATGATAATCTAAACAAACAGTAAAATAAACAAATCATTAAACATTTTATTGTGTGAAAATGATTTCTATAAAATCTTCAAAAATTAAGACTGTCCCACAGTTGTGGCCTCATTTCCACCACACCAAAAATGTTGTACCTAATTAATATTATTATTATTATTATTGTTATTATTATTATTATTATTATTATTATTAAAAGTTAGTATACTTGCCAAAAGTGTCAGAGAAGAGCATGCATAAAATAAAATATGAGGCAAGTGATATTTCTTGAAAACAAAGAAAATTGAGCTGAATATTTTTATCGAGCGTTATTTCTGATCAAGCAGTAAATTTGGCAAATTATGCAAAAAAAGTGTAAAAATACTATTTATGTGGTGGGAACTTCAGAAAAAAATTACAAAAATAACAAATCTCCTGTGGTGCATGTTATATTGTTGGACATTGTTAGTAGACAAATTGAGAGTGAGTGAGTGTGAGTCAGTATATGAATATTATTATAATTAAGAAATGTCACTTTCATAAGATGGTCCCTTATAAAAGCTGCTGAGTTGTGTAGTAAATAATTACAAAATTATCAAAGCATCACAAGTAAAACCATGCGTAATGCTAAGTAGTTTCCACCCCTCAATAAAGTGTGTTAACCCAGTGTGTGTGTTAATGGCCCAGAAATGAGCCAAAGAAATTACTGTGCATGCAGCTTGTTGGCAGATCACCCTGCAATGATAAATGTGCAAGTATGTATGGCTATGTAGGGGTGGTGAGAAATTTCTCTCTACTCTCTTCTCACCATCAGAATTGCTCAATAAAAGAGGTTTCCAAACACTTACAGTGGATTTTACCACCATCTAGTGATGTCTGAGAGATGAAGGCAGTCTCTACATTACAAACCATTCACCTCCGCCAAATTTCCATGCTAACTATAGTGTTTCCTTTTTCTTGACAAATTTTTTCCTCTTTGTGGTTCCTTGTAGAATCGTGGAGAATGTAAAGTGAGATGGAATACAGATGAAAGAAGGCAAAATCCCAGAGGAGAGGGCATGAAGTAACATGTTTGAATTGCCTCCACAAGTCATGTACAGACAGGAAGGGAGATCAGTGTGTACCTTCAGTCTCTCTAATGTACAGATGTCACAATGCTCACAGTTTTATGACTTGACATGTATAGGCAGGACCAACCATTACACTAGGTTTAATTGCACCAAAATACTGAAGTTTATGTAGATTACAGTGGACAACATGAAGAAATAACTAGGTTAAAGTGTGTAATTTCTGCACCACTAGTATCACCAAATGGAATTGGAAAAATAATAACCTAAAATAGAATTTTCCTAAACACTTCCCTATCTGCCTGGGGCAGAACTACTCATTTATAATTATGTATGCGACACTAACTTTCGCAAGTATTGTTTACATTTTGTGGCAATACTTTTGAACCAGCTGAGTTTAATTTAACATTTACGGATTGGCCCCATTCACTTCCATTATAAGTGCCTCGCTGTGACCCAGACTTTTCTTTTTTTTTTCTTTTCTTTTTTTTTTTTTTAAAGACAATGAGGGATGAGTCCAAATTAATTTCTGTGGTAATCAACATTATGCCACAGATGCTGTCGACTGAGTTTAACATGTATTGAACCCAGAATATTCCTTTAATGGAATTTAGTAATGAAATTGAAATATGTAAATCTTTAAAATAGGCTAAAATATTTTTTGGAGTGACCTGGAACCCTGAGTTGTTGTTTGGGACATTAGTTATAGATAATCTGATCACACTCTGAACATTTGTTGATTATTTATAGGGGCCTTTCCAAACAATGTAGGACCTGTTTTTTTGCCTGCTAATCTCTCGCTGTGCTTGTGATGAAGACAGGCAGGTTTAATTCCTGTGCAGTAATCCTATTACAACAAAATTACAGTTGACATTGTAACCATGATGCCAATGCAGACAGAGCCCCATTGCAACTGAGACAGTAAAGTCATAACAGAGCACAACAAAGACATATTGTGACAGCAAACAGTCAGGTAAGCATGAAATTCATTTGACTATTCTGTTTCTGGGACTGTTATTTCAGCTTTTTTCAAGCATTATATTATAAGCATTTATATTTTTGCTGTTTTTGAATGTTTCCACACTATAGAGGGCCTTGTTCTCCTAAGACACTTTGCTGCCACAGTATTGTGACAAAAGGGGCTTAATTTAGTAAGGAATGTAGTTCACCAAAAATGTTTAATTGTATGTTTAATCGAGTCAGATTTGTTATACTCCTCGTCCTTAATGCTGAAACAATAGGTGCAATGTAGAGGGCTTAGACAGATCTGCCCCTGTGCATAAATTGTGCATCTAGCATTGCATACAACTTGATTTACACTTCATTTGAAATAATCTAAGGAAACTAGAGTGGAATGATGAGTTTTCTTATTAGAATTGTTTTGCCATAAGTTCACAATCACGTGACGGTTGTTAAAATGTTGAGCGAAATCATTGAGGGATGACAAAGCGAACTGTAGGGGTCGGATGGAACAAGCTTATTTCTGACGTATTTCTGACGAGTCTCTTGTTGACAGCATCTAATGTTGTAGTGGATACAATCAGCATATTTCTTTGGTAAACCACAAGCTGACCCTCTGCTTAGAAGTACATTGTTAAGGCTCTGAGAAAGTCACACAAATGTATGTGGTTTGTTGATTCTATGGTGCAAATGATTGTGGGCAGTTGTGCCTTTTTCAGCCATGCCAAAAATTATTCGAACACTTTTGGACACTCAGTCCACACATCTAATTTTATGACATTTATAATTTAATTTAAGTGTATCTTAAGTGTCCAAATACTTTTTGGGGCCATTGCATATTTGTAGCGTTAGTACAACTGTTATAGGATCAGTCTCAGCTCTTTGCAAGCACTAGTAAGAGAATGCACTTTTACATGCAAGAAACAGATGCAATGGGGGCATCTGTTCCAAACAAACCCATTACTCACAACAATGTAATCTGACTTTAATCTAATCCATTACCTATAGTGTAATCTGCTAATTCCACCTCAACCTGGATAACTGAAACAGGGTATGACAGTGTCAACATCTCATGCAACGGAATTTAAATCTACTTTGTATGCTATATTACATCAGAATTGTTAGGACAAAGTAATCCAATGCACAAAACGTCCCATCTGTTGCTCTCATATGAAACATGAAAAGGAGTTACTGAGAAAATACCAACCATTTCAGGTCATGTCATCGCTGGCCTTCTTCCTGACCTGCTGGATACACTGCAAAACCTAATAAGTCAGCAGAACTCGAAAAAAGTTGAGGCAATCATTTAAATCAATTTTCTTTTAATTTAATAAACTCCCAAGTTTAAGTTAATAGAACTTTCTGTTTTTTGTTTTTTTTTTACTACACATGCATGTTAATTCCCCTTACTTTAAATATTGGGTAAGCTAACACACATTTTGATGGCACTTTACTTTAAATTGGACTCATTGACTGCTTGTTCATTTTAAGTTCAATCTCAATTTATACACTGATGAGCCAAAACATTAGTGACACAAAACAGTGCATCGCACCCTGCTGCATAAGGGGCACTTTAGCCCAGAGTGCCCATGTTGACCCCTATCCACCGTCGAAAGCGCCTACAATAGGCATGCAAGTATCACAACTGGACCTTGGAGCAGTGGAAGAAGGTTGTCTGGTCCAATGTGTCCTGTTTTCTTTTAAATCACGTGGACAGACGTGTACGTGTGCACCGTTTTACCTGGGCAAGTGTTGGCACCAGGATGCGCTGTGGGAAGATGACAAGCCAGTGGAGAGAGTGTGATACTCTGGGCAATATTCTGATGATAAATAGTTCCCTGTTAAACACCATGATAAAGGTGTTGCCCTGGCCTCCAAATTCCCCAGATCTCAATCCGATTGAGCATCTTCGGGATGTGCTGGACCAATAAATCTTGAAGGATCTGCTGCTAATGCAGTGTTTCTCAACCCTGTTCCTGGAGGCACACCAACAGTACACATTTTTGATGTCTCCTTAATCTAACACACCTGATTCAACTAATCAGCTCGTTAGAAGATACTCCAAGACCTGAAATGGATGCATCAGATCAAGGAGACATTCAAAATGTGTACTGTTGGTGTGCCTCTAGGAACAGGGTTGGAAAACACTGTGCTAATATTTTGGTGCCAGATACCACAGGACACCTTCATGGGTGTTATAGAGTCCATGCCTAAGTGCTGTTTTGGTGGCACACTCAGGGCCAACAGTATATTAAGCAGGTTATACATGTTTTGCTTATCAGTATTTACTTCAAGTAGAGAAAACTTGACAGTGAATACTAACATGCTCAATTAGTAAAGCAGTGGGGTTGGGGACCTTTAAGAAGTACCTCTCCTCAACTAAAGCTCAAGATCCACTATTCACTGTAATGGTAACCCCAAAAATTACAACATAACAGAAACTCTTCTAAATAACACACAAAACATTAAACACCAACAAGTCTCCAATTTTACATTTATCTAGCACAATGACACATTATATAACATTTAATTTTTACATTTACTCTCCCTGTCGAGTGCCATGCAAAGCATGCTGGGAAATAGAAATCCCCTGCCCATTTTCAGTTAAATTTAAGTTCCTGAAAATTGAAAGTGATAAGTTCATCCAACTCAAAACAATAAAACAATTCAGGTTACTTATAAGATGTCAGTTTTGTTAATTCAAAAGAAAGAGAAAGTTCTAAATACTCATCAAGGTTAATTTATTTGAACTAATTTGTATTATTTTATTTTTCCTACTCAAAGACAATTAATTATTTTGAGCATTAGGGTTTACAGTGTTGCAAAATGATGATCCTCATATTTGCATGTATTTCTTAGAAGGAAGTTGCACAAAATGGGCATATTCTGATGGACTTATAACTTCCTTCTATTTTTCCATCCTTACATGCACGTCTTCCTGTAGATTAAACAAGCATAAAAAAAAATGTTAATAAAGCCAAAAAAATAAATAAAATAAAATAATAATAAAACAAATATATAGATTTTTTTTATTTTTTTATTAGGATCTGTCGTTTCTATCATCAGGTCTTCAAAGAGGATTCCAGGGAAATCATGTCAACTGAGAATGAGGAACTACCAGCAACACAAACAGGTTTGAAAATCATTATACTTAAATCATTGCCATAACTGATATTAATACAACAACCCTCTTGAGAAATACATGGCCCAGCAGTGCATTCATAATTGCCATCTGAGGAAGATACACCCTTATAGAGATTTCAAAACAAATCTGTGTAACATTAGTACATTTTCTACTGTAATGTGAGGCAAAACTGGGGATATCCCACATTATATTATGATGCTCCCACATTTTTCTATAATTTAAGCCTGTATTATAGATTAACTATAAATAGTAATTTCTGCTGTCAACCTTTAACATTACTATAAATGTAAGGCATCGGTTCCCAGCACTTTTAATGCCTAAAATCTGTCATTTACTCATAGTGCACCAATTTCACATTAATTTGGGGGTCTATAAGCCCCAAATTGCAGAATATGTACTATTGGTATAAGAGCTTCAATCCAAACATTCCACTGATAATAAACAAAAATAGCCCAAGTAGTGGATTGAAATGCTGATTTAATAATTAAATGATGCAGAAAAGATCATGGCTGCAAACCTTTTCATCCCTCTAAGGGCCCAAAGGGGTGATCCATGACTGGAGAAAGTTCAAACTGGAGAGTGAGGATCATGAAAGCATCCCTCCAAACAAAAGAGAGCTCCTCAGACAGATGTCCAACCCCAAATCTAACAATGATGACACGCGGGAAAAACTCAATCGCAAGGTAAGCGGGAAGAATTCCCCAGTTCACATTCTAGCATTACACAAATTCTACAACACAATTATAATGATTCAGAGGAAGTCACTTTAATTCTAGATGATTTAACCAATCACCTTGTCTTTCATGAAATACCACTGACATTTAATTATCCTTGTGGCATACACCTCCTATCATGTCTGAACTAACATATACTACCAATCTAAAGTCTGAACAAACTGTTTCATTCTTTATCATACCTATTTTGTACATTTTAGAGTTACAGCAAAGTCATCAAAACTATGAAATAACATGTTGTGCCCAAAAGTGTTAAACAAATCAAAACTACCTTATATTGTATCTTCTTCATAGTAGCCCTTTTGCCTATATAACAGCTCTGCACACTCTGGGCATACCCTCAACCAATTTCAGGAGGTTCCTCCTGGGATGCTTTTTAAGCAGTATTAAAGAAGCTCCCATGTATGCTGGGCTTACGTTGGCTGCTTTTCCCTCACTATCTGATCCAGCTCATCTGTTTAAATAAAATCTTACTTTTAAAAAGTTCAAGTGTTGGCACAATTTTAATTTGTCTACAGAATTCATTTTTAAGCCTATAAATCAAAAGGTCTTTAAGATCATGTGAAACAAATTCGAGGGTGTTCAAACTTTTAATTGGTAGTGTTGTTATTTTCAAGACAATTACAAAATAATCTAATAAAATATATTTTGATTGTTTATTTTTCACTTATCAAAGAGAAAAGGCAACAAATCAGGACAAATATAGATTACTTTCACTCTGAAATTGCATGAGATGCAACTGGCTGTCAAAAAAATATTGAGCTACACAGAATACATAAAGTACACAAGTATTTTGCAGGCACTTATTGAGTCTAAATAGATGCACAACATACATAATTTCAGTATTACACCCAAATGACAATAGTCATATCATACTGTTCATCAAATAGCAATGTCAAATGTAAATCAAATCAACCACTTTCTCTTGTAATAAACAAAGAAATAGAAATCATGTGATAGTAAACCTATAGATATGAAATAATCATACAAATATAATTTATGGAAGTTAAAAAAAACACAACACTCTTACATAATCTCAGGGTTTTTTTTCCTGCAAAGATTACTTGAGGGGCTCCATACATATTTAGGGTCTCTTATGACCCTATACACTTTTGGTACTTAAATTATATTTTTTTTGTTTTTATTTTTGGAACAACATGGCAATGTAAGGCTTAATCCATGCACTAAACCACATGAAGACAATCTTTTTGATGATTAATACTAAAGAGGTGTGGGCACAACTCCAAAAAAATGGATGAGGTACTGGAAGTGTAATGAGGTCCCGGGTCACGAAAGACCCGAGCTATGCGTTTAAGGGTTAAAATGTTGTTGTGTTTGCCCACATGCAGATGAGTGTTCAGGAATACGAGATGATCCAAGAGGAGGATGAGAGGTGTCTGCGTAAGTATCGCAAGCAATGTATGCAAGAGATGCATGAGCGCCTAAGCTTCGGGCCCAAGTTCGATGCCGTATTTGAGTTGGATAGTGGCGAGGCCTTCATGGATGTCATTGAGAAAGAGCATCGCTTGACTCTTGTGGTGGTGCACATCTACGATGATGGGATTAAAGGTTGTGACGCACTTAACAACTGCCTGACCTGCCTGGCAGCAGAGTATTCCAGCGTCAAATTCTGCCGAATTCAGGCCTCTGTCACAGGTGCGGGTGAGCGCTTTTCAGGCGACGTTCTGCCCGCCCTGCTGGTGTACAAGGCTGGAGAGCTGCTGGGCAACTTCCTGTGCTTTACAAAGCACCTAAACGAGGAGTTCTTTGCCACTGATGTGGAGAACTTCCTAAATGAGTACGGTCTTCTACCAGAAAAAGAGTTTGCTCCCTGTCACGATGAGGAAGAGAATGCTGATGTGGAATGATCCAGGTGGAAGTGTCGCTAATCAACAAGTGAGGGCTGTCATACTTGTTTCAGAGATAGATCCAGTAATGATGTTGTGAAGTCTAATAGGCTGTGACTTCAACAATTACCCATTTACCCCACACATGCACACATCAAGGCATTTACTTACATTCAGCATGAGATCTAAAACAGCTGAAATACATCACAGTGTATTAAGGCTCACAGTTATGCTCGTTTTTATTTGCAGAGAAGGTGAGAAGCCACCATCATTTTTTCAGTGTGCTTACTTGTCACACAGAGCTCACAGTGACACTGTACTTGTCATTTCTATTGTGCATCAAGCCATTATCTGCTTTGTGAATAAAAGATATCACAAAATCGACACAAAAGGCAAACAACACTCCTTGCGTCTTTATGTCTTAATGATTGTATTGCTAGTTTTGTACTACAAAGGTCCTTCCTAGTAAAACGTCCCCTGACATGTACACCTCAAAGATTACACAATTACAGGATTATGAGGGTTCATGTTCAAGTGTTTGTTTGGAGGTGCAAGCTAATGGGGGTTTATGTGAGTGCCTTATTATGATTCTTAAGTGACTCACACCTGATAAGGATGCACCTGATATTTACGTGTTTGATAAATGTGATACTTTAGAAGTGAAAGAGAAGATACACACAAAATGCTTCCAGCAGTTATATTTCATGCCAAGGGCATTTTCCGTTACATTTACAGCATCAGGTCCTGTACGTCTTTAATGCTGAAGCCAGAAAAAAAAACTGGTTTTAGAATGATTTAGTACATTGAGAAATGGCACAGGGTCAATATACTGGGGAAGTCACAGATATTTTTGGTAGACATGTGTAGGATTATAATTAACATTTTTCTTTTGATCTGTTACCTGTAAGTGTTCTTTTAAAAAAAAAAAAAAAAAAAAAAAAAAAAAAAGTGTAAATTGAAGTTCAGGTAACTATAGTTATTACACAGTCATTCTTTAATTGTTAACTATTTTGACAGCATTACTCCTTTTCAAATAACAATAAAATGATCTTTCATAAATTATGAATTAACTTAAGTACAAACTAAATGAAATCAATATCATCAATAAGAATATTTATGCTCATTTGATCATATATTATGCAAACAAATGCACTCACTCACTTATACACATACATTACATGCAGCTTCCGTTGTTATTCACTAAAATAAAGCAGGGATGTGGCTGTGGCAAGGACAGCAATGGCTGCTGCTACTGCCAAACCTGTGAGACAGAGAGAGAGATAAGTGGTGAATCAGGTAGTGAATTTGGTGAGTGATACAAATCACAAGAAAAACATGGTCACATCTGCCCATTTTACATGCAACATGGAACTAGTCATAGAAGCTGTATCCAAAATTATGTCTATATACAGTGGCAAGAAAAAGTATGTGAACCCTTTGGAATTACCTGCATTTATGTAAAAATTTGTCTTAAAATCTGGTTTGATCATCTAAATTACAGTAATGAACAAAGACAATCGGTTTCTAATAACACAAATTATTGTATTGTTCTTGTACACATTGAATACATCATTCATAGGCTAATGACATCAACAAACACTAATTAGAGTAAGGAGTTGGCAAACCTGGCATCCAATTAATGGAACAAGATTGGAGGTGTGCGTTAGAGCTACTTTTAAATATAAAAAGCACTCAAACATTTTGAGTTTGCTATTCACAAGAAGCATCTGCTGACGTGAACCATGCCTCGCAAAAAGAGATCTCAGAGGACTTATGATCAAGAATTGTTGCTTTGCATGAAGCTGGAAAGGGTTACAAAGTTATCTCGAAGAGCTTAGATTTGGTTAGACAAATTATCTATAAATGGAGATGATTTAGTACTATAGTTACTCTCCCTAGAAGTGGCCATCCAGCCAAGATGACTCAAAAGGATACACCGCAGAATGAGGTAAAAAAGAACCTTAGAGCTTGGTTCCATCCGGACTGCGAGATAATGACAACAGACCTCTTAATGTTTCTACAGTTTTAGTGGGCAGTGCATCAAAACAACAGTGCTATACACACAACAAGCACTCAGGGACGATCAGCGCTATATCATCTTTTTCTCAAGTGCCGAACACGCTTCATTTCCTGCTCCGTGCGTGTTGCCTCTCTCCCTCGCGATATACAAGAGGCATCGCATAAAGCCCGATTAGGCTACATAGAGTTCCAGGTGCAGTTATTTTAACAACAGCAGCGGAGACAGGGTGAGCAGCAATGTAGATGGAGATTGGCATCTTTCGCTAAAACAAACTGCAGAAAATGAGAATAAAGCAAAGTGAAACTATCTTCATCTGTCTAATATATGACTCCGACAGTTCAGCAGCTTTGTGACAGGACAAGTTCACGTGTCACCTTTTTAAACTAATGTCTTTTTCCGTCTAAATTTAGCTTTAATAATCAGCATGTTATGTGCCTTTCAAGACAAACAGTTTTTTGTTTTAATTTTGTAAAAATTAATCAGAGATGTCATCATCATCTCTGATTATTAGTTATAATGAATAGAAATTATTAGTTAGCCTGGGTAGTCGAGTTCTCTGCTTCTGATGAGAACATTCCCATTATTTCATAGTCAGCCCATTTATACTTAAGCAAACAGTATTTTTAAGATGTAAATTGTTCGTTTATTGTTATTAGATTCTCACTTTAGGAAAATATAAAAATGGTCCATTCAGACTTTTACATTTACATGTAATATTAATATCCAAGTGCCCTCAACTAATGAACTCTATGAAATATATTAGCCTAATCTTTTGGTAGAAAAGATCCCTCACACCCCACTGCTTTGGCTTTGTCTCTGGGCCAGTGTCCTCATCTCTGCTTTGAAGATACTACTTTGACATTTTAATTTGTTTTCTTTTACAAAGTACTATTGCTGCCAATGTGGAAAATTATAACAACTATTCAAAAAACAAACAAAAAACGATTTCAAAGCCATACTGACTACTGACACTGTTCAAGTTATTATTTTCAGGCCCTTTGCTGTGAAGGAAATGTAGAGACCTGTCCTCTTGAAACTTTAATTTGAATACCCCTGCCCTAGAGTGACAGCTAATACTTGATGGAATAATTGGAACTGGTTAACATCTCTGTTCATGAGTCTACTCTATGGAAAACATTAAACAGGCATGGTGTCCATGGCAGGACACCACAAAGGAAGCCTCTGCTTTACAACAACATCATTGCTGCGTGCCTGAAGTTTCCAAAGACCACCTTGATATTCCACAACACTACTGGGAAAATGTTTTGTGAACTGATAAAACTAAGGTAAAATTGTTTGGGAAAACATGCATCACTACATATGGCATAAAAATGGGCACCGCATACCAACATGAAAACATTCAAAAGGTGAAGTACGGTGGAGGCAGCATCATGAACTGGGGCTGCTCTGCTGCTTCGGGGCCTGGACCACTTGGCATCATCAAGGAAAAAATGAATTCCCAAGTTTATAAAGATATCCTACAGGATAATGTCAGCTTAAGCTCACTAGAAGTTGGGTGATACAGCAGGACAATGACCCAAACATCGAAGTAAACCCAGAATGGCTTTTAAAAAAGAAAATCCATCTTTTGAAGTGGCCCAGTTAGAGCCCAAACCTTAACTCAAGAGAGATGCTGTGGAATGACCTCAAGAGAGCCGTTTACACCAGACATCCTAAGAATATAGCTGAGCCTATTCCTACTGAACATTGTGTAGGTGTAATCTGCAGCTACTGAACACGCTTGGTTGAGGTTATTACTGCCAAAGGAGGATCGACCAGTTATTAAATCCAAGGGTTCACTTACTTTTTCCACAGCACTGTAAATGTTTAATGGGATGTGTTCAATAAAGACATGAAATATTATAATTGTTTGTGTTGTTAGCTTAAGCATATTTTTATTAGTCTACATTTGTGATGAAGATGAGATCACATTTTATGACCAATTAATGCAGAAAACCAGCTAATTCCAAAGGGTTCACATACTTTTTCTTGCTACTGTAGCTACAACTTTGTGATATACAGGTGGACTAATAGTCTGCTTACTGGTCATTCAGGGTTTAGCCTTACTTAATACCAAGAGATACTAGAAGAATTATGCTTTTATTACTAAAATTATTACTCAGAGAAAGAGTGACAGATTACATATTCACCAGCATTTTCTTTTATCAATAGAGAGCATTTACATGCACATTCTTACACCGATTACACTTAATAAGCCAACAATGTATGTGGTCATTGGTGTAAGGTCATAAACGGCTGAAGAATAAACCGATCGACATTTTCGAAGACTCTGATTTCGCGTTGCATGTAAACACATTCACCGTCGTATTTACTGGCTTATCCAATGTGCACAAGTGTTGTGCAAATGCCTCTTTATTGTTTGACGTCAAAATCAGAGAATAACTCGATTATTTTAAACCTCTTGTAAACACGTTTGGTTTTTTGCTTTGTTGTTTTTTTAAATGAGCTGATTTTGGGAGTTATCAGCATATTTGTGTGGATTTAAATGGGCTCATAAAACTGTTACTCATAAAGAAAGAGACATTATTTAAAACAGGAGGAACTTACCTGCATAGTATTGGGGGGCTTTCTGGCTTTTAGGATTTGGAACATGGGCTTGTGATGTGACATGTTTACTAGAATCATCACAGGGGCTGTCAGTTATCTCCCATTCAGAAACAGAGGAAAACACTGAAAGACACATTTAAACAAATGTGTACATTTCTTACCACTAGTTACTGTAAGTTTATAGCACAGAGTAGAAAGATAAGAAAAAAAAATGAAGTTTATAAAAGAAAAATGAAAAATAAAAAAGAATAAGAAAAAACAAGAGAATGAAAGAAAAAGAAAAAAGTACAAAAATAAAGGAAGAGATGTAAAAAAGAAAATAAAAAAATAAACAAAGTAAAAGAGATGTCAAATAAAGAGAAGGAAAAAGAAAAAAACATAAGAAAAGATGTTGAAAAGAAAAAAAAGACCAAAGAAAAGAATAGAAAAAGAAAAGAGAAAAAAAAAAAAAAAAAAAAGACTCTTTACCCTCTTTCTAAAAAGTGCTAGAGTTGCGTTGTCATAGGGAAAACAATCAACACTTCCCAAAGGGCCTGTTACTAAAAGATATCAGATTTTCTACCACCTCCGGCCAGCAATGTTACCTCTCCATGTTTTCCTTTGACCATACTTGGAAAATAAATTGTCAGCAAAGTTAGTTTAAACTGGTTGGAACAGGAAGCAAAGTAACCAGCTACTATTTTGGAGGGGAAATGAGCCAGGGTGTGTCAAAGACAAGGTTTATACTTTGGAGTTCTGCCAAAGAAAATCACACACCTATACACATTTTTGAACATTTAACAATAAAACCCTACAATACTTGTGCTCAGTCATCCCTAAATCCCAGCGATTTTGCAAGGGCTTGCTCTACATTTCACAAAACCCTATTAACATATCTGTGGTCCACTTTGAAGCATTGTATTGGTGGAATTAAAACCAATACAATGCTTCCAAAACTATATTCCACAATCAAAATAAGACATGTTATAAAATGAGACATTCAAAGGAAATTAAAGAATGAATTACTCCCTACAGCTTTTCATGAAAAACCATTTGAGGGAAGCTTACATTGACTGTTCTCTAGACTAATATCTATGTCCTCTTCCTGTGGTTCCCAGTCCAGCATCTCTTTTAGACGCTCTGCTACATCAGCTGTGCTTTCATCTGGGAACATGTAGTCACACACTGACAGGCCAGAGCCGGGCATTGTGGAAAACACGCGTCGCGGAAGAGCCTGCGGCCCACTACATGGACCTAGACAGGCAAAAATAATCATTAATGTCTTGAATTATGAATAAATGTATTCCTTAATTAGATACAATAATTGGCATGGATTGAAGCAATAGTTCACTCAAAAATGAAAATGTTAGGATTATTATTAATATAACTCTATTCACTTTTATTACACATATTTCCCATACAGTAAGAGTGAATGGTGAATGATGCTAACATTCTGCCAAACACCTTTTGTGTTCTATGGAGGAAACAAAGTCATATGAGTTTTGAAACAGTATGAGGGTGAAAAAATGATGACAGAATGATCATTTTTGGGTGAACTATCCCTTTAAGGACGCAGAAAAGGGTGCCTAAAAAAGGCACCCTTCCACCATCTAGTGGTCAGTTTTATGTTTGCAATGGCTCCTAAAGATTGAAAATAGTTGTTTGTAGTGGAACTTCAACATCATATGTTAGATATGGACCACTGTACCTTTGTGGCTCCCTTCATTTATTAAAAGATCTTCCAGAAACATCTCCACTCTGCAGGAAACTGTATTTATGATGTCTCTCTTAATGGCCTACCAGTGCAAACCAGAAATTACACATCAGCATTGATTTTATCAATAACAGGAAACAGGTGAAAAGGAAAGCTCTAGTCAGCTCTTTGGTTATGAACAAATAATATGTGACCGCTCACAGAACATTTAAAGAGAAGCACTGTTATAGATTAATATAATTTACTTTAAATGTAACTGATTTACTCTAAGTTTATTTTGATAAAGAACCCATAAACCACCACAGAAACTGAACTGAAGTGAGAATAGGCTTTAATGACCTGTGCTGCATGTCTGGCTTTGGGTTTGTTGTTCTGGATGTAGGCCCTGCAGTGCACCATCCCTCTCACACTCACTGAGCCACTGCACTTTTGAACCACAGCACTGGACCTCTCATTTACCTCTGGCTGCTCCTGTGACACAAATATCAGTATATGTTTGACAATATGCACATATATGCCCCCACATCCACATAGTTCAAGAGAAGATGGGGCACTCACATGCGAAACAAGGATCCGTGCTGGAAGTGTCTGACGCTGGGTAATCTTTGGGTTCTTTTTCTGAAAAGAACAATTATTCAGCTCAAATATAGAATCAAAATTACCAACGGACTAAAAATATAAAATAGAATAAAGGTTTCTACCTGTCCTGAGATGAGTTCAGAGTCATCTGATACCTGTCTGCCATTTATGAGACAGTGACCAGCCTCAATCCGTTTAGCCCATCTCCCAAGACCATCCTGAACAAGGCGTACCAAAAAAATAATGAAATTTACAATGTTTCAATCTAAACACTGTTTTGTTCAAACATACATGTAAAAAAAAATAACCCCAATGTTATTTGTATAGCACTTTTCACAAAAAAAAAAAAAAAAAAAAATATATATATATATATATATATATATATATATATATATATATATTTGTGTTGCTTTACAAATACATAGATAAATGTACATACGTTATGAATAAAATATTACATGTCTTTAATATGATACTAAGACAATAATTCAAGGAATATTCCAGGTTCAGTACAAGTTAAGGTCAACCTGCAGCATTTGTGGAATAATATTGATTAACACAAAAAATTATTTTGACTCAACCCTCCTATTCTTTAAAAAAATCTGGGTTCCAGTGAGACACTTACAATGGAAGTGAATGGGGGCCAATCCGTAAACATTAAAATACTTTCCGTTTCAAAAGCATAGACATGAGACATAAACAGTATGCATTTTATCATGATTTTAGTGTCCCCAAAAAAAAATAAAAAATAAATAAATAAATAAATAAATAAATAAAAATCGCTTACCTTTTCTGTGTAAAGTTATAGCCAATTTTCATTGCCATGACGATGTAATGTCAACAAACCCTAAAATAACTGTAAAAAATGATGATTTAAACACAGCTCAAATATTACATGATGAATTAATGTAAGTGCTTTTATAAAATTATAAGCTTCTAATTTCTGCCTTTAAACCCTCCAAAAATTGGCCCCATTCACTTCCATTTGAACTGTCTCAATGTAACCTTGATTTTTGCTTTTTTTAAAGAAAAGGAGGATGGAGTCAAAATAATTTTTGTGGTAATCAACATTATGCCACAAATGCTGCCGATTGAGATTAACTTGTATTGAACCTGGAATATTCCTTTAAAATGTAAAGTCCATTCTAATATGACTAGAGTATTGCAGAAAATTCTCTGTGTTCTGTCTTACCTTCATCCACTTGTCTGTGTTATCGGAGGAGGATTCTGCAAAAGGGATCTGCAGGTCGAGCTCCACAGAGCAGGTCAACATGGGCCAGGATGATGAAACACCTGCCTGATACTTCCAATCTGCTGGCTTAGCTGAACTCTGTAAACCAGTATGCATGAGTGCCAAAATACAAAACTATTTGCCCCACTAATTCATGACATATCTGAATGATTTTAGCCAAAAAAAAAAAAAAAAAAAGTGTCTTGCACCTTTGGATCTTTCACATCAAATGTTCTGCAAACAGCTCTGCGCATTGCTGTCAAGGATCATTCAGACCAAGATAGTTCTAGATAGAGGGAATCCTAACACTTTTGCAGGCATCATTTTTTACATTTTCAGATATAGTAAAACATAATAGCTGTAAAATGGTTGGTAGTGCCAAGGATACTTTTTAGTTGTGGAGCAAATGTGCAGTGTGACTCGATCAGTCACATCCTCTTCCGAAAGATCCCAGAGTCTTCCTTTAGTTATGTATTTATCCAAAGCAAATATAAGCTATGTAAATAGACACAGAATTAAATTAACCCAGAAGAAACAGTACTCCTTATGACGGTCTTTACAACGCGAGGTCCAATGTACTTTTTTTTTGAATGACTACTAAATAAACAGATACATCCATGTATGCATGCACGCAAATAAATCTTACCCTTTTTAGAGTGTTCTGGGCATCTTTAGAGAGTTCAGGTGGTGTTACCAAAAACAGGCCAAGAACACAGAGACCTCCTGGTAACATGCGGGACACCTATAACAGGGCCATTCAGAATTCTTAATTGTGCAACTTATGTCTAACTTCATTTTGTGACACAATGAAACATTTTAAAGCCAATGTGTAAATGGTCAGATATTAGGCTACCCACCTGCCTGGCATGTTCTGTCACCCACTGCACATCAATTTCTTCCAGTAGGCAGCCCCTTTTTGAAACCTTCAGCTGCCCCTCATTTGCCCTGTGAGGAGTCTGCACAGCCAACACCACAAAATCTCTCTGAGGGGAGGACTGTGAATTGAAAGATAATTTTAGGAAGTGTCAGACCATTTCTTAACTACCAGAAAAATACACAGAGTTTAGGTTTAAGGACAGTTAGTTTCCTTACTTGTCCAATTAGGAGTCCAGTGACACATGATCCAGGAGGTGCTTGAACACCACCAAGATATTTCTCCACTGCCTCATCTACAAAGTAGCTTCTACCCATTCTACCTCTAAACAAAAAAAACAAAAGTAAACTTGATATTGTGCCTCATCAACGTGCTTGGAAGTGCGATGCAAAATAACTACCAAACATATGTTCCACTTCCATGAGTTGGGACTGAAAGATCTAAATCAGGTACAGAATCATGTTAAACACGTTTAGGAGCCATAACAAAATTGCATGTGACATTGTAAAGAAAACCTTTAAACTTACCTTTAGCTCATGCACAATCATTCATGACAGCTGATGATGAGTACAGGAATTAATATGTGTGACAGGTCTTCTTCTTCTTCTTCTTCTTCTTTTCTGAATATTGGCGGTTGGCAAACCAACTTTTGGTGCATTACCGCCACCAACTGAACTGGAGTGTGGAGCATCGATGGGACATGAAAATTATTACTCAATATATGTATATACAGTCGTGGTTTGATTATTCACATGGGGAAAACATTCAAGACAGTTGCCAATCTTCCCAGGAGTGGACGTCCCAGCAAATTCACCCCAAGGTCAGACCGTGCAATGCTCAGAGAAATTGCAAAAAACCCAAGAGTTACATCACAGACTCTAAAGGCCTCAGTTAGCATGTTAAATGTTAAAGTTCATGACAGTACAATTAGAAAAAGACTGAACAAGTATGGTTTGTTTGGAAGGGTTGCCAGGAGAAAGCCTCTTCTCTCTAAAAAGAACATGGCAGACCGGCTTAGGTTTGCAAAGTTGCATCTGAACAAACCACAAGACTTCTGGAACAATGTCCTTTGGACAGACGAGACCAAAGTGGAGATGTTTGGCCATAATGCACAGCACCACGTTTGGCGAAAACCAAACAACGCATATTAGCACAAACGCCTCATACCAGCTGTCAAGCATGGTGGTGGAGGGGTGATGATTTGGGCTTGTTTTGCAGCCACAGGACCTGGGCACCTTGCAGTCACTGAGTCAACTATGAACTCCTCTGTATACCAAAGTATTCTAGAGTCAAATGTGAGGCCATCTGTCTGACAGCTAAAGCTTGGCTGAAATTGGGTCATGCAATAGGACAATGATCCCAAGCACACCAGCAAATCTACAACAGAATGGCTGAAAAAGAAAAGAAATAAGGTGTTGCAATGGCCCAGTCAAAGTCCAGACTTCAACCCGATTGAAATGCTGTGGCGGGACCTTAAGAGAGCTGCGCATAAACAAATGCCCGCAAACCTCAATGAACTGAAACAACGTTATAAAGAAGAGTGGGCCAAAATTCCTCAAACGATGTGAGAGACTGATAAATTCATACAGAAAATGATTACTTTAAGTTATTGCTGCTAAAGGTCGTTCTACAAGCTATTGAATCATAAGGTGTACTTAGATTTTCACGCATGGCTTTTCCATTTTAGCTTTATTTTTGTTAAATAAATCATGACACGGTGTAATATGTCATATGTTGTTGTTCATCAGAGGTTGTATTTACCTAATTTTAAGACCTGCTAAGGATCAGACGATTTTTTTATTATGTCCTGATATGTAAAACCATAGAATTCAAGGAGGGTGTACTTTATTTTTCCCATGACTGTATATACTAAAAAAAAAAAAAAAAAACTAAAAAAACTATATTCTAGACTCAACTCCTGTTGCTTTTAAAAAGCCCAAAACTGCATCTTTCATTGGTATTCTCCCATGCTTTTTAGCCAGAAGAGTTTCTAGTGACATAATATTAATTTCCATTTCCTGCAACTTTGCCTGCATTACTTGCATTTCATTATTATATGCTGTACAATGTATAAGGATCTGTTCAACTGTTTCTAGCTCATTGCATTTACTGCACATTCCTGTGAGATGCTTATTGATTTTATGTAAATTGGCATTCAAACCTGTGTGTCCTATACGAAGTCTGGTAATTATTGAATCGTCCTTTCTTCTTAATACAGAAATCAAATCTCCTGTTCCCACATTTTTCTGAATTTTAAACAGATGCCTCCCTTTTACCTTGTTACTTACCACTTTACGAATGCAAGTCTTGGCTTCTGATTTACTCATATTGATGGTAATCTCTATATTACAGCATTTAAGTGAGTTCTTTGCAAGTTTATCTGCTACCTCATTACCCTCCACGCCTACATGTGCAGGAACCCAAAGAAATGTGATGGGAAAAGCCTCTCTTACTTAACCTATTTAATACTTGCAAGATTTCAAATATACTATCTTGTCTGCTATCAGAATGGCCAGATTGCAGGCTTATCAGGGCTGCCAGAGAATCTGTACATATAACTCCTCTCTCAGCATTCATATCCTCCACCCACTGAAGAGCAATGAGAATTGCAGCTAATTCCACAGTAAATACACATAAGTTGTCTAATGTTCTCTTTCTTATAGATACCTGATATTTAGGTACAAAAACAGCTGCTCCAGTTTTCCCTGAGATTGGATCTTTTGATCCATCTGTAAAGATATGCATCATGTGGCTGTACTTATGTTCCATGTACTGCTGTACAACGTATTCTTCTGAGAATAGCTCAAGAAATTAGTTTCTTGAAGTAAATGAATGTCTATGCAAGACACTGGAAAAAACCATGGTGGAATTGTGGGCAATGGCACAGTTTGGCTATAATTACTATGGTCCAATCCCATTGACTGGGCTAATCTAGTCCCTATCCATCCAAGATTTTGGCTGATGCCTCGAGTATGCTCCCAGCATTCATCGAACACAGACTTGGTAGGATGTACATCCTTGTGCCCCTTTAATGATACCCAATACACCATGGAGAGCTGTTGTCGTCTCAGTTTTAGCAGCATTTCACCCATCTCCACTTGCAAAGCTGCTATTGAAGATGTTCTGAAAGCTCCACAGCATATTCTAAGTGCCTGATTCTGCACTACATCAAGTGTCTTTCATGCTGAACTGTAAGTCATGCAACCATAATTTATTGCGGATCTAACAAGGGCACAATAGATGTTTCTGAGTGAGTTGCGGCTTGCACCCCACTCGCATCCTGCCAGGCATCTCATGACATTCAGGGCTTTCTTGCATTTTGTCACCAATTTCTCTATATGCATAGCGAATGTTAATTTTTTATCCAGCCATACTCCCAAGAACTTAATCACTGACACCTGCTCAAGTGGATGGTGACTCAGACCAGATGACTCGAGAGGTGAACTAATCATTTCTGTTTCTGTGTGAGCAAAGCGTATACGGCTGTCACGTGACAAAAGAACAAACGACTCGGACCAGATGACTCAGGAGGTGAACTAATCATTTCTCTTTCCTGTGTGTGTGCATAGCACATACGGCTGTCTCGAGACAAAAGAACAAACGACTCACTGGAATATGTTTCTTTTTTGAGAAGCATATAACTTGGGTCTTTGCTATAGACAACCAGAATCCTCATCTCATAGCCCACTCTTCGACTTGGTTTATTGCTCTCTGAACTTTGTTAGCTGTGAATACCACGTTCTGCCCTCTCTTCCACAACTTCCATCAGTATACAATGATCTTCCCATATTAGTTTCTATCTGACTAAAGATATCATTAATTATGATATTAAATAAGAGCGGACTACATACACTTCCCTGTGGTGTTCAATTTGATATGTACTAGAGTAAGATGTTCCCACCCTAACTTGAATTGTCCGATTGAATAAAAAGTCCAATACCCAATTAAAAACTCTACCTCCGATCTTGTGACATGTCGTCGCATCAAATACACGCCATGCAAATACAGAGACCTGATTGGGCATCGCAGTTCAGGGACTCCACTGCCATTGAAAAAGAGAGTTGCGACCCTGCCATAGACTTCGGGGTAGGGTTGCACCAGCTGTGCGTAAGGTCTCACGTAAGTTGGGACGTAAAGTTCACACTAAGGGCTTAGTAACTACTAACTGGGTCATTCCTAGCATTTGGTGCCATTTGAGTCCCCTTGACATAATGTGGCATATTTTGTGTAAAAATGGGCTAATATTTGTTAATCCCCCTATTCCATAGAACACAATAATATGTACCCAGGATTAATTAATTAAAAATAATTACTCTGATTTTAGTGCAAGTAGGCTAAACTGCCATGTCCCCAAGTAAGCTTGCATAACTTCAGCCACAAATATAAGTAATAAAAATCAAACAAATTCCAAATTTTTCAATATTGTTGTATATTCTTATTTATAATATTCCTCACCAAAATATATATTTTTTTGTTATTAATACATTTTTAATGCTTAAAGTCTTTAAAATATGTTGTGTCCCTGAATTGAATGTCCCCCCTGTTATTCTGATGGAAAGTCCCGCTGAACATACCCCTTGACTGTTCCTCTAATCACATGTTTGTTTGTTTGTTTGCTTCTTTCATTTTTTACGCCATGTCAGCTTCTATAGCTATATTCATGGCGGGAACCAGGTTTAGTTATTTAAAATAGTTAAATAAGTTAAATGAGGTGTTTAAGATTCATTTTTCCTAAAAACCTTAAAACTAAATTTGGATTCACTCGATTAAAAACCTTTTCAAATGAATCAACTGAATAATACAGGTTCCTCGGATATGTAGAGGTATGACAGTCCAGTAAAATGTGTTTAATGGATTGTGGGTTCTGACAAGATGAGCACTTTGGTGAATTTTCTCCTGATAGTAAAAATTGGTGTGTGAGTCTTGTATGTCCTATCCGGCACAGTGTATAAATGACTTGATCCCAGCGATTATTAAAAGGGAACACATATCTTGTTCCAACAACAAGATTTATTTCACATCATTTGTTGTTTAAACACTGATCCCACTCCGACTGCCATTTGTTTTTGATATACACATTCAGAGTTGGTTTCAGATCTGTGGAAGGTATAGGGCATTTTACTGGTTCAGTAGATAGTGCTTCTCTGGCAGCTCTGTCTGCTTGTTCATTACCGGAGATTCCTGAGTGTCCAGGTACCCAGCAGAAAATAATATTACAATTCTTTGCTTCAAGAGATGACAGTTTGATTAAAATCTTAACGATTGTTGGGTGATCAGTTTTAGTAGCTTCCAGTGCTTCAAGACATAATTTTGAATCAGTTATTATTAAAATGTTGTGAAGCAGTCTCAATAAACTTCAGTGCCAGTAGTAGAGCGTTTGCCTCTGCAGTGAAAACTGAACTTTGGTCAGGGATGCAGACACCCTGACACAGTTGGTTTGTTGCAAAAGCTGCTGCCAAAGGCTCCCAAAGCTAGTCGTATACCTTGGTGGTGTACAGTGTCCAAAAGTCGTATGTATGACTTCCTAGCTGATCCATAAATGATACTTCCATAGTCCAGCTTTGAGTGTACCATGGTTCTGTACAAGTTCATGAGAGTTGAGCTGTCTGCTCCCCATTTGGATTTGGATAAAACCTTTAAAACATTCATAGCTATAAAACATTTCTTTTTTAGTGATTTAATGTGAGGAATAAAAGACAGTTTGTTGTCAAAAGTGATACCAAGAAACCTGTTCTCTTTAACAACTTTAATGGGGAATCCATCCATAAACAGCTCTGACAGAAATGCATACAGATGGTTTTTGTTTGTGAGAACTTGAAACCGTTCTGTGTTGACCAGGAGTGCATTTTCTTTATCTTCAATTGGATTTTTCGCTCGATAGTATTCATGTACTTGCTCTTGTAGCAAATGCAGATATCATCTACATATAAACTACAGAGGACATCAGAGCCAATGACTTTTGCAATGCTATTTATTTTAATACTGAAGAGGGTTACTGATAGGATACTTCCTTGAGGTACTCCAAGTCCTTGTTTATGTAGGTTTGACAAGGTGTTTGCTATTTTAACTCTAAAAAGTCTGTTCGATAAAAAACTTTCAATGAAGATTGGAAGTCGACCTCTAAAATTCATTTGGTACAAATCCTTTAAAATTCCATGTTTCCATGTCGTGTCATAGGCTTTCTCCAAATCAAAGAAGACAGCCACAACGTGTTCTTTTCTGGTAAAGGTGTCACGAATATAGCTTTCAAGACAAATAAGGTGATCTGTAGTGCTTCGACCTTTCCTGAAACCACACTGGGCATTACTTATGTGGTGTTTAGATTCCAGTATCCAGACCAGGCGATCATTGACCATCCTCTCCATTGTTTTGCATAAACAACTGGTTAAAGCTATAGGGCGGTAGTTTATGGGGTCATTATGGTCTTTTCCTAGCTTTGGAATAGGTATTATTTCTGCTTCATGCCAGGCAGATGGGATTTTTCCCGATATCCAGATGGAGTTAACAATTCTAAGAAGCATTTTCAGTGAAAGATGGGGTAGATTCTTTAAAAATTAATAGTGGATTTTATCCGGTCCAACGGCTGTGTCGTGGGATTTTTTAATGTATTTGTCAGGAAATGGCGCCATTGTCTGCTGCAGAAAAGCAGCAACGCTACAGGGCACGTCGTGATGCAGACCCTGAAAGAAGGCAGATATACCTCAATAAAGAGAAGGAGAGGTGGAGAAAGGATAGAGAGGAAGAAAAAAAAAAGAAAGTGTTAGAACTCAGTGAAAGAGAGAAGAGAGCACAGAGAAAAAAATGGTGAGAAAAGAAGAGAAAGCACAGGGATTGTACCAGTGCCAGGACAACATCTGAGTCAATGACCACTCCTCCCCCAAATCCAGACAGTGCCCCAGAGCCAAGAAATGCCCCACAGCCAGGGCCTTCAAGGTTAAAAGAAAGTTTACGATTGAATGCTTTGTTGATTAGGTAGAAACTGGAATTAAATTATCTTAGATGATTTTGCCATTACAATGTGTGTGTGTGTGTGTGTGTGTGTGTGTGTGTGTGTGTGAGAGAGAGAGAGAGAGAGAGAGAGAGAGAGAGAGAGTGTGTGTGGTGTGTGTGTCTGTGTGTGTCTGTGTGGTGTGTGTGTCTGTGTGTGTGAGAGTGTGTGAATGTGTGTGTCTGTGTGGTGTGTGTGTGTGTGTGTGTGTGTGTGTGTGTGTGTGAGAGAGAGAGAGAGAGAGAGAGAGAGAGAGAGAGAGAGAAAGAGAGTGAAATAATGTATGTTCTCTAAAATTAGAAACTTAAAATTGTAAAAAACAATGATAAACATATTTTGTAGCCTAATAAAGGGATGGGTATAATAATAGGTATAAGAACAGCTTACTTTAATGTGATAATTGGCTTTCTATCCCATGAATTATTGTATACAGAACCATTTATCTGTTGTAGTGATTGTAAATTGTGACAATATGCTTCTTGTGTATTGGGCAATATGTTGTTGGACGGAGAAATGTCAGACAGGGAAGAAGCAGGCTCCAGAAGGAGATTGAACAACTAAAGGCCTTGCTGGAGAAGGAAAAGAGTAAAAGAAAAATACAAGAAGAGGTACCAGCAGTTGGGAGGAGGGAACGTTCTACAGTAGATGCACTGCTGCACCATCAAACAGTTAACAACACCATAAGGAGAAAATTGTTGTTGCAGGAATCAATAACTGAGTTGATTTTCTTTCATGACATATATTTTGTTCAGTGGTGTGATGTCCACCCCGTTTCCCCTCTGTCCACCCGTTACCTCTGTGTTTTTTTTTTTTTTTATGTTAATAAAATAAGTTCAACAAATGTTATGCATCTTTGTGGTTACTTGTAGGGAATGAAATGGCAAAATGAAATCATTTAAAATGGGGCCAAAATTCCATTTAAATTTATTTTTATTCTAAAAGAAATGTTAAAATTACACTGTGCCTTAAAATACAACAACTTTTTTCAAGATAATGCTTGTTTATGAACACTTTGTTAAAATACATTTGCAGGGTAAAGTGAGGGACATTTATCTCTTAGAAAATGTAAATATTACAATAACAGTGCATTCAAAACACTTATTAATTGAGATGAGAATGTCCTGTAACAGGGTGGACATTTGGCCTTTGCATGTTTGAAGAATTTGGTAAAAATTATTAATGAATAATATCCTGAGCTGGACCAATATATTTTTCTTGTAGTGTAACAAGCCCTTCTTCAGATAAAATGATTAAATCATGGAAATTTTAACTTTTTTTGATAGAAAGTTACCAAGCTGAAATGGCACCAAATAGTAAGAAAGACCCAACTAAGTCAGTGCTTAATTTGGTTGCAACACCTGTTCTTAAGGCTAGTAGGTCGTAAGCTCTCCGTTAAGTGATGCATAGTCACATAATATGACGTTTTCTTGTATTTATCCAATAAACAGCCTTGAAATTTGTACACAGAAGTATTAAAAAGCCGTGAATTTTACGGTTGATGTTCAAATCTTGTTTGCACACGTAACCGTCAGCTGTAATAAATTATATCCCCATTAAAATATGATACGTAATAAAACAAGTTTTCATTAATGGTATATTTAGCCTATGTAAATAACAATATTCCATAACTATCTAAATGAATAAGGGGCAATAAATAAATAAGTACTAATACAACAGGCTGGAAAAATAGACATTTATTCACTGTATATTTAGTATATGTTGAAACATGACACCGGGCGGAGTACACAGGAAAGTGCACCGTTAGATCGGTTTCATGCTGAAGAAGTACGTTTTTTACGTAATGTTTTCTCCCATTAATTTAAACGCGTGTCATTGCCAACATCATCATTTATGTCGAAAGGACTGAAGCCTGTCAACCAAAACATGAGCTCATTGATGTGATTAAATATCAGTCTGCTTCTTTATTCCATCAGTTACTCCTGGTTGGAGGCTTCCATAAATATTTAGTTTATATGTAGGGTTACGTCCTTCCTAAGTTTAATGGTGCAACGCTCAAATATTTTGTAGTGCGTAAATTGTGACTTAGTGCCCATTTATGCCACAACTAGGCTAAGCTGTAACTTACGTATAGCTGCTGCAACCGGTCCCAAGAAACAGAAATGATTAGTTCACCTCTCGAGGCACCTGGTCCGAGTCGTTCGTTCTTTTGTCACGTGACAGCCGTATATGCTACATGTATACGCTTCCTGCATTGCTCACACAGGAAACAGAAATGATTAGTTCACCTCTCGAGTCATCTGGTCTGAGTTGTTTGTTCTTTTGTCACGTGACAACCATATACGCTATATACGGCTGTCACGTGACAAAAGAACGAACGACTCGGACCAGATGACTCGAGCGGTGAACTAATCATTTCTGTTTCCTGTGTGAGCAAAGCATACAGTATATGGATGTCTCATGACAAAAGAACAAACGACTCAGTCCAGATGACTCAGAAGGTGAAGTAATCATTTCTGTTTCCTGTGTGTCCCCATAGCATATACGGCTGTCACATGACAAAAGAACAAATGACACGGACAAGAAGATTTAATCCAGAGGTGAACTAATCTTTCTGTTTCTCATAGTTTGTCCTTGGCTGCATTATAATTTTTTCCTTATTGGGAATATAATCAAAGTTTGCATAAGTAGACATGTTGGAGGGGATTTGGCTATTGAAAATTTCACATTTTAATTTAATTCTGCTCAAATGAGCGAATTGACTTGAATAAAGATTAGTTAATTTTGCTGAACGAGACTCAAAGATCCAAGTCAGTAAAATTATCCAATTAAGAAAGTTGTAGACATTGACTTTCTTCTTAATTGTAACTTTGATGTCAGTAGACTTCCCATTAAATTATCTAATTTCCATAAACAGGTCTTACTATCATGGATGATTATGTATAAGCACAATTCTTCCCCTCAAAAATGTTTAATTTGGAACAATAAATACATTAAGCACAGAAATATATATATATTTCTTTATTTTTATTTTATTTTATTTATTTATTTTGACAGTTGGTATTAAAAAAAAAGATATTTTATTGGTGACACAACTATTTAACAGCAATGGTAACTAACTTACTCTATGGAATTCTATGGAAAATATTCCTTCCTAGTATCTATTAAGGAATTTATGACTGTGATTGATGCTATACCATTTGAACTTATTGAACTATTAAAATATAACATTGTTTCAAGACCAAATATTTACTTTACTGTTAAGTTGGAAGATATTACAGATAAAAACAATTAATAACAGCTATCTTAGGAAAATCTGTCAAAATTGTGCAGCTCCATCAGCCAAAGGTTTTGGAATGCACAATTTCAAAATATTAATTGGGAAGAAACCTTTAAAATTACAAGACGATACTGTGTGACCAATAAGATTCGTGAGGTCTCGTTTAAGATTATTCACAGGATTTACCCTGTTAAACAAATTATTGCAAGATTTTTGTAATTAACTTTTTTTTATTAAATTATACAATAACAATGAAATGCAAAACATATACAGGTGCATCTCAATAAATTAGAATGTCGTGGAAAAGTTCATTTATTCAGTAATTCAACTCAAATTGTGAAACTCGTGTATTAAATAAATTCAATGCACACAGACTGAAGTAGTTTAAGTCTTTGGTTCTTTTAATTGTGATGATTTTGGCTCACATTTAACAAAAACACACCAATTCACCATCTCAGAAAATTAGAATACATCATAAGACCAATAAAAAAAACATTTTTAGTGAATTGTTGGCCTTCTGGAAAGTATGTTCATTTACTGTATATGTACTCAATACTTGGTAGGGGCTCCTTTTGCTTTAATTACTGCCTCAATTCGGCATGGCATGGAGGTGATCAGTTTGTGGCACTGCCGAGGTGGTATGGAAGCCCAGGTTTCTTTGACAGTGGCCTTCAGCTCATCTGCATTTTTTGGTCTCTTGTTTCTCATTTTCTTCTTGACAATACCCCATAGATTCTCTATGGGGTTCAGGTCTGGTGAGTTTGCTGGCCAGTCAAGCACACCAACACCATGGTCATTTAACCAACTTTTGGTGCTTTTGGCAGTGTGGGCAGGTGCCAAATCCTGCTGGAAAATGAAATCAGCATCTTTAAAAAGATGGTCAGCACAAGGAAGCATGAAGTGCTCCAAAATTTCTTGGTAAACGGGTGCAGTGACTTTGGTTTTCAAAAAACACAATGGACCAACACCAGCAGATGACATTGCACCCCAAATCATCACAGACTGTGGAAACTTAGCACTGGACTTCAAGCAACTTAGGCTATGAGCTTCTCCACCCTTCCTCCAGACTCTAGGACCTTGGTTTCCAAATGAAATACAAAACTTGCTCTCATCTGAAAAGAGGACTTTGGACCACTGGGCAACAGTCCAGTTCTTCTTCTCCTTAGCCCAGGTAAGACGCCTCTGACGTTGTCTGTGGTTCAGGAGTGGCTTAACAAGAGGAATACGACAACTGTAGCCAAATTCCTTGACACGTCTGTATGTGGTGGCTCTTGATGCCTTGACCCCAGCCTCAGTCCATTCCTTGTGAAGTTCACCCAAATTCTTGAATCGATTTTGCTTGACAATCCTCATAAGGCAGCGGTTCTCTTGGTTGGTTGTGCATCTTTTTCTTCCACACTTTTTCCTTCCACTCAACTTTCTGTTAACATGCTTGGATACAGCACTCTGTGAACAGCCAGCTTCTTTGGCAATAATGTTTGTGGCTTACCCTCCTTGTGAAGGGTGTCAATGATTGTCTTCTGGACAACTGTCAGATCAGCAGTTTTCCCCATGATTGTGTAGCCTAGTGAACCAAACTGAGAGACCATTTTGAAGGCTCAGGAAACCTTTGCAGGTGTTTTGAGTTGATTAGCTGATTGGCATGTCACCATATTCTAATTTTTGGAGATAGTGAATTGGTGGGTTTTTGTTAAATGTGAGCCAAAATCATCACAATTAAAAGAACCAAAGACTTAAACTACTTCAGTCTGTGTGCATTGAATTTATTTAATACACGAGTTTCTCAATTTGAGTTGAATTACTGAAATAAATGAACTTTTCCACGACATTCTAATTTATTGAGATGCACCTGTATATATATATATATATATATATAAAATCAACATTTAAAACTCACAAGGCGCACCAGCTGACCTCCAACCTCTCAAAATAACCTGCCTGGCGATCATCACACAGGTCAGAACCCAATTCTCTATATGACTATCCCCCACATCAATGACTGGCCCATCGCCCAGAACACAAAGTCTGGGACAAAATGAAACCCGAGTGCCCACCATGTTGCACACAAAATTCTGAACCTTCGACCAGAATTTCTGGATCTCGACACACCACCAAAAAACATGGGCCATGTCTGCATCCTCCGACTGGCATCTCCAGCAGGTGGGTGTGTCTTTAAGACAAAGCCTATACAGTCTAGAGGGGGTCCAATAAAATCTATGCAAAATTTTGAATTGTATAAGACGCACCCTTGCATCTCTAGATGCAGACTTAATGTTTTTAAGAATCTTAGCCCACACTCCTTCCTCCAATGCCAAGTTGAAATCTTTCTCCCATTCTCTCTTGAGAGAAGTTAAGTCTCCATCCCCCAGACTCTGAATTAACAGGGAGTAGTACATTGATGCCTCATGACCTTTTCCAAAAGCCGCAATCACCTCTCCCAAAGCATTTGCCTCCTTAGGGGGTGGGGGGTGTGCTACTCCCAAAAATAGTACAAAAGCAGGTGGCGCAGTTGTAAATACCTATAAAACTGAGGTCTGGGGATCCCAAAATGTTGGACCAAGTTTTCAAACGATCTCAACACTCCACTTTCATATAGGTCACCGAGTGTAGCAACCCCCCTCACAATCCACTCTGGCCAGCAGAAAGGGGACTTGCCAATACACAATCTTGGGTTCTACCATATGCTCGAGGCAACATTTAAATAAGTGTCCAATTAAACAATTTGGACACTTTAGTCCATACCGAGTGTAAATGTGAAATAACGGGGTGTAACTTAACTTTTCTGATTAGTTTGATAGAGATGCTTTGTAATGGTGAAATAGGGGCAAGAACTGCCTGTTCAATAACAAACCAGGGAGGGGCTCTCTCAGGTGGAAGTGACCAATGAGCCAAATGTCTGAGACTGAACGCATAGTAATAAACAAAATCTTGGGTAGACCTAGACCACCTTTGTCTATCGGCCTATGTAACTTATTAAAATGCAATCTGGGATGTTTACCATTCCAAATGAAGGACTTCGCTATGCTATCAAACTGCCTGAAATAAGAGAGAGGGACATCTACAGGGAGAGATTGTAGCAGGTAGTTAAATTTTTTAATAATATTAACCTTCCCAATCATCGATAAATGTAATGAAGCCCACCTGCCCACATCGCTCGAAAAACTTTTTATTAAAGGGTCAAAATTAACAATAACTAAATCAGACAAATTTGCTGGGAATAAAATCCCCAAATACTTAATGCCCTGTTTGGGCCACTGGAAGGTGCCCGGCTGGAAGGCCGTTACTGGACAGCACGATGTCAGTGCCAAAGCTTCGGATTTAGACCAATTGACTTTGTATCCTGAGAACTTGGAAAAGGAATTAATAATTCTGTGGAGGCAAGGCATAGATCTAGTAAGGTCAGAGACAAATAATAAAATATCATCTGCGTAAAGCAGAAGCTTATGCGCTACACCTCCCGCAACCACCCCTGGAAAATCATCCTTCTTTCTTATCGCGGCTGCTAATGGTTCCAGGGCAAGACAACAATAATGGGGAAAGAGGGCAACCCTGCCGAGTGCCCCTGTCCAGAGTAAAATAATCTGAAATTAATCCATTTGTTTGTACCACTGCTACAGGGTGTCTATAAAGTAACTTAATCCAACCAATAAATGTACTCCCGAACCCATACATTTCCAAAATCTTAAAAAGATAATCCCATTCTACCATATCAAATGCCTTTCCGGCAGCGACCGGAGACTGATCATTCACTACTGACCACATGATATTGATGAGACGCCTGATGTTATCAGAAGAGCTGCGGCCCAGAATAAACCCCACTTGATCTATATGTATAAGAGATGTCATAACCTTACTTAATCGGTTAGCCAAAATTTTTGACAACATTTTTACATCTAGTTGGATCAGGAAGATTGGATGGTAACTTTTACACTCACTTGGATCTTTGTCCTTTTTAAGAATCAGACTGATCCGGGCTTGTGTCATGGTTGGAGGAAGCTTTCCATTCTTTAATGATTCAGTATAAACTTCTAACAAAAGTGGAGCTAGTTCTGTAGAATAAGATCTAAAAAATTCAGCGGCAAAGCCATCTGGTCCTGGAGCCTTGCCAGTAGGTAGGGACTTAATTACCTCATCAAGCTCCTCCAAGGCTATCTCAGAATCAAGAGAGTTTTTTTGCTCAGTCCTCAGTTTAGGAAGATCTAATGGTTCCACAAAGTTTCTAATATCTTCATCAGTAGATGAAGACATGGAACTATAAAGATCAAGGTAGAATCCTTTAAAAGCATTATTAATATCAATGGCTGAGGTAAAAAAAATTCACCACCAGCAGATTTCACTGAGGGAATGATAGAAAGAGACTCTCTCTGCTTTATATATCTAGCCAAAAGCTTCCCTGCTTTGTCCCCCGACTCAAAGTATGATAAAGTCTTGCCCTGAATAACCAAAACTCCACTTTCTGTGACAAAATACAGTGGTGTGAAAAAGTGTTTGCCCCCTTCCTGATTTCTTATTTTTTTGCATGTTTGTCACACTTAAATGTTTCAGATCATCAAACAAGTTTAAATATTAGTCAAAGATAACACAAGTAAACACAAAATGCAGTTTTTAAATGAAGGTTGTTATTATTAAGGGAAAACAAAATCCAAACCTACATGGCCCTGTGTGAAAAAGTGTTTGCCCCACCTGTTAAAACATAACTGTGGTTTATCACACCTGAGTTCAATTTCTCTAGCCACACCCAGGCCTGATTACTGCCACACCTGTTCTCAATCAAGAAATCACTTAAATAGGACCTGCCTGACAAAGTGAAGTAGACCAAAAGATTTTCAAAAGCTAGACATCATGCCGAGATCCAAAGAAATTCAGGAACAAATGAGAAAGAAAGTAATTGAGATCTATCAGTCTGGAAAAGGTTATAAAGCCATTTCTAAAGCTTTGGGACTCCAGAGAACCACAGTGAGAGCCATTATCCACAAATGGCGAAAACATGGAACAGTGGTGAACCTTCCCAGGAGTGGCCGGTCGACCAAAATTACCCCAAGAGCGCAGCGACGACTCATCCAAGAGGTCACAAAAGACCCCACAACAACATCCAAAGAACTGCAGGCCTCACTTGCCTCAGTTATGGTCAGTGTTCATGACTCCACCATAAGAAAGAGACTGGGCAAAAATGGCCTGCATGGCAGAGTTCCAAGACGAAAACCACTGCTGAGCAAAAAGAACATTAAGGCTCGTCTCATTTTTGCCAGAAAACATCTTGATGATCCCCAAGACTTTTGGGAAAATACTCTGTGGACTGACGAGACAAAAGTTGAACTTTTGTAAGGTGTGTGTCCCATTACATCTGGCATAAAAGTAACACCGCATTTCAGAAAAAGAACAACATACCAACAGTAAAATATGGTGATGGTAGTGTGATGGTCTGGGGCTGTTTTGCTGCTTCAGGACCTGGAAGACTTGCTGTGATAAATGGAACCATGAATTCTGCTGTCTACCAAAAAATCCTGAAGGAGAATGTCCGGCCATCTGTTCGTGACCTCAAGCTGAAGCGAACTTGGGTTCTGCAGCAGGACAATGATCCAAAACACACCAGCAAGTCCACCTCTGAATGGCTGAAGAAAAACAAAATGAAGACTTTGGAGTGTCTAGTCAAAGTCCTGACCTGAATCCTACTGAGATGCTGTGGCATGACCTTAAAAAGGCAGTTCATGCTCGAAAACCCTCCAATGTGGCTGAATTACAACAATTCTGCAAAGATGAGTGGGCCAAAATTCCTCCACAGCGCTGTAAAAGACTCATTGCAAGTTATCGCAAACCCTTGATTGCAGTTGTTGCTGCTAAGGGTGGCCCAACCAGTTATTCGGTTTAGGGGGCAATCACTTTTTCACACAGGGCCATGTAGGTTTGGATTTTGTGTTCCCTTAATAATAACAACCTTCATTTAAAAACTACATTTTGTGTTTACTTGTGTTATCTTTGACTAATATTTAAACTTGTTTGATGATCTGAAACATTTAAGTGTGACAAACATGCAAAAAAATAAGAAATCAGGAAGGGGGCAAACACTTTTTCACACCACTGTAGTATTTTATATATATATATATATTTCAATCGGGTCAATTCTTTTGGGAGGCCATTAGACAACATACGGTGCTTCAGCTCTGCCTCTGCACTTTTAATATTTCCTTCAAACTCCACGAGTTCTCGTGCTTTGGATTTTATTTGATGAATGAGGCATACTGTATGATCCAACCCTAAGAACCGCCTTAAGTGCCTCCCAAGCCACATCCACAGAGGATACTGAGGACCAGTTGGTCTCCATATAAACACTGATTTCAGTCTTTAACATTTGTTGGAAATCAGGATTTTGCAAAAGGGATACATTAAGGCGCCAACTATATGATTTCTTTTTCTCTATATGTGGCAACACCTCTAAACTCACCAGGGCGTGATCCGAGACTAAAATGTTTCCAACTGAGCAATCCACAACAGATGAAATGAGGGATTTGGATATCAAACAATATATATATTCTAGAATAAATCTTATGAACTGATGAAAAAAATTTATAGTCCCTACCAGATGGGTTCAAAAGTCTCCAAATATCTGTAAGACCAAGATTTTTACACATCCTGTGAAGCATCAATGTTGCTCTAGGTGGCTTACACACTTTTGCTTCACTATGATCAAGGACTGAGTCCATCAAAAGATTAAAGTCGCCTCCCAAAATTATATCATGAGGGGTGCCAGCGGCTTGCAACATCCCTTCAAGATCTATAAAAAAGTTCATTGTAAAAGTGATCTTCCGTCAATGCAAAAGTTTCTTTAAGGAAAAGTGTTAATCCACAAAACAAAACAAACTCCAGCCGCTCAGCGGAGCCAATGCAAAAAGAAACAAAAATGGCACCCAGCATCCTCCGAAAGCCAGAGTATGTACAGTGAGTCAATCCAGTCACATGAAAAACAACCAATGGTTACTTACCCATTGTTTCAATAAAAGACATTGCCTGATTGGGACATGTAAATACTTTGCTGCCATCCTTGGTGTTTATTCTCAGTCTGGCCGGAAACATCCGAGTAAAAGTGATCTTCCTTAAACCGATCGCATTTCTCTCGTCAAGTTCGCAAAGTCCGGGAACAAGAAAATATTGTAATTCTTCCAAGAAAGCTTTCCTTTGCTCCTCGCTTGGTGCAACACGAGATCTTTATCGGATGATCTCAAAAATTTGGCCAGAATCGATCGGGGCCTTTCTCCCTCAGCAGATCTGTGAGCTGGGACTCTGTGTGCTCGCTTGATTTCCAGCTAGTGGCCTGTTACAGTGCATCTGGAAAGTATTCACAGCGCTTCACTTTTTCCACATTTTGTTATGTTACAGCCTTATTCCAAAATGGATTAAATTCATTATTTTCCTCAAAATTCTACAAACAATACCCCATAATGACAACGTGAAAGAAGTTTGTTTGAAATCTTTGCAAATTTATTAAAAATTAAAAAAAAAAAATAAATAAAATCACATGTACATAAGTATTCACAGCCTTTGCCATGACACTCAAAATTGAGCTCAGGTGCAACCTGTTTCCACTGATCATCCTTGAGATGTTTCTACAACTTGATTGGAGTCCACCTGTGGTAAATTCAGTTGATTGGACATGATTTGGAAAGGCACACACCTGTTTATATAAGGTCCCACAGTTAACAGTGCATGTCAGAGCACAAACCAAGCCATAAAGTCCAAGGAATTGTCTGTAGACCTCCGAGACAGGATTGTATCGAGGCACAGATCTGGGGAAGGGTACAGAAACATTTCTGCAGCATTGAAGGTCCCAATAAACGGTGGCCTCCATCATCCGTAAATGGAAGAAGTTTGGAACCACCAGGACTCTTCCTAGAGCTAGCCGCCCGGCCAAACTGAGCGATCTGGGGAGAAGGGCCATAGTCAGGGAGGTGACCAAGAACGCGATGGTTACCCTGACAGAGCTCCAGCGTTTCTCTGTGGAGAGAGGAGAACCTTCCAGAAGAACAACCATCTCTGCAGCACTCCACCAATCAGGCCTGTATGGTAGAGTGGCCAGACGGAAGTCACTCCTCAGTAAAAGGCACATGACAGCCCGCCTGGAGTTTGCCAAAAGGCACCTGAAGGACTCTCAGACCATGAGAAACAAAGACTGAACTCTTTGGCCTGAATGGCAAGCGTCATGTCTGGAGGAAACCAGGCACCGCTCATCACCTGGCCAATACCATCCCTACAGTGAAGCATGGTGGTGGCAGCATCATGCTGTGGGGATGTTTTTCAGTGGCAGGAACTGGGAGACAAGTCAGGATCGAGGAAAAGATGAATGCAGCAATGTACAGAGACATCCTTGATGAAAACCTGCTCCAGAGCGCTCTGGACCTCAGACTGGGGCAAAGGTTCATCTTCCAACAGGACAATGACCCTAAGCACACAGCCAAGATAACAAAGGAGTGGCTCTGGGACAACTCTGTGAATGTCCTTGAGTGGCCCAGCCAGAGCCCAGACTTGAACCCAATTGAACATCTCTGGAGACATCTGAAAATGGCTGTGCACCGACGCTCTCCATCCAACCTGATGGAGCTTGAGAGGTCCTGCAAAGAAGAATGGAAGAAACTGCCCAAAAATAGGTGTGCCAAGCTTGTAGCATCATACTCAAAAAGACTTGAGGCTGTAATTGGTGCCAAAGGTGCTTCAACAAAGTATTGATCAAAGGTTGTGAATACTTATGTACATGTGAATTATTTTTTTTTTTCCATTTTTTATTTTTAATAAATTTGCAAAGATTTCAAACAAACTTCTTTCACGTTGTCATTATGGGGTATTGCTTGTAGAATTTTGAGGAAAATAATGAATTTAATCCATTTTGGAATAAGGCTGTAACATAACAAAATGTGGAAAAAGTGAAGCGCTATGAATACTTTCCGGATGCACTGTATGTCGAGCAGATTCGGGAAAAGCTCGTCTAGGAATTTCACCATATCTCTGCCCTCCTGCAGCTTCTATTCTCAAGATCTTCAAGCTTTTCTAGAACACGTTCCAAATCAACTTTGGATTAGCGGCTAATTCCCTCTCTGATGACTCCAAATAACTGATTCGTTTTTCAACATCTGTCACTCTTGTGACTAACTCAGATAATTTATTTCCATCGCCGTAACTGATCGATGTATTACAGCGAGATCCTCTAAGTCCGCAAGTACCTTCGTCAACATCATCGACATGCTGGACAGTTGACGCTGGATTCCTTCTCCCGCCGCGCCATCCAAATCGAGTCCCCCGGTCCACAGGCCTGTCTGGGCTTTCATCTTGAACCCGTAAGTGTCTTTTAATGTCTCCAGAGCCCGAAGATTTTGACTTCTTTGCCATGTTTACCTCAAACAGTAAATGTGTAACTGAGTGTATCGAATTTCACCAGATTATATCATGAAAATAATTTAAAAAACTAGTAAAGTGCGCAGAGCTGTCTCTCACACGTCTGCCCTTCGCATGGCGTCACGTGGCTCTCTCAAGTTATTGCAAGATTTAGGAAAGACATTGATTTAAAATGTGAAACATTGAAATTGAAAGCATTGTACACCTCTTTTTTGACTGTATCTATACAAAAATGTTCTGGTGTGATTTAGAATATTTTATTAAGATGAATACAAGTATTGATATGCATTTAAGGAAAGAGGATGTTTTGTTTTATTTTGATTGTAAAATTGAACATAAAGCATGGTATATTATAAATGTATTGTTGATTTATGGAATTTTTTTTATTCATAAATGTAAATGGTCATCACAGAAACCAAATTTCACACACTTCAAAATAGAAGTATTACTTTAATTTGTTAACAGGAGTAAAAAAACAGTAAAGCGCTAAAGAGTATTAACTTTTATAAAGCCTTGAATATCCCTTTTTGAATCTTAATGTTATATGCATTGTATATTGTATAATTTATAGACTTTTGTATTCTGTATATTGTCGATATACCTTTTTGTATTTTTTTTCTTCTTCTTTTAGTTTATTTCTTATGCTTTCAGTTGGTTTGACTGTCATGTTATATTGATAAAAGCAATAATAATAATAAAAAAAGTAAAATGATCCGATCTTCCCATCACTACATTAGAGTTGTGTGGGGGTGGGGTTTATGAAGTGCAACATGCTTTCATGTCACAATCGAGTTGCACTGTGGGACATGGAGCTGCCTGAAGCGTACATCAGAATAGACTCGCTTCCTCGGACAAAATTGAGGGGTTGAGGGTCTGTCAACAGAAACTTCCCTCGCTCACTGAATGAAGTGGAACAGACTTCCAAAATGGTGGCGGGGGTTCCCCCGAGGGGAAGTGCTTAGGGGAGTTAGCGTGGATGTTAAAAATTAAGTGGAACGCAGCCCTGTTGTAATCAGAGAATGCGGAAGTGACGCGTGCTGTGGGGCAACCGATAGTTTTTTTTATTAACTGTTTGCATGTAACAAGACATAACAGAAAAAATATAACAACACTATATATGTGTACAGACAATTTCCAGAATAATATGTATGAGGGACATAAAGTGATGGAACAAAGGGAAAACAAAAAAATTTATAAAATAAAGGGAGAAAAACCATATCCCAATATTGTATCTCTATTCATAATAAACTTCATAATCTTATTTAATATCTGGGATGTTTTAAAGCCTTTTTTGTTTCTTTTAAGTTTACACAGAGGATCAGCAAAACCTTTTATCTCAGAGCGAAATAAAATAATAATAGGTTTAGATGCTATCAGGCAAACAATGAATAGTTCCAAACAATGAATAGTTCCAGCAATGAACCCCATTAATTTCAGTGTTTCTCAAGCACACTTGCTGGTAAATTGATGAAATGACTGCATTTTTTTTTTTTTTTTTACATTTTAACGCATTAGCTGACCTCTCATGAATCTAGTCAATAGTGGTATTTTATGTAGCCAGATCTAGTTAATGTTTATCATTAGATAATAGCTAATTAGATTCTAATGCTGCCTTCATGTGCTATCGGAATTATCCTACTTCCCACTTCTGAAGTGGTAAATACGGCCCTGTCCCATTACCCACACTTACGGTCTTGGCCACTTGAGTGCGCATGCACGCGACAGGAAGTAAGTGTTCAAGACTGTCCCATGCCTAAACCATGCCAAAGCTCTGTGCACTTAACCCACACTAATCCACACTAGTGCGAATTCTGTTTGGAGCGGTCTTTCAGGCTAAGTGTATTCCAGAGTTCATCACGTTCAGGAGCCACCCCACCTACCCTAGCGATCGGTGTATTTTCGACATGATGAGGCCAAGGGAAGCATTTCAACTTAAGTTATTTATTATAATCAGATAGTGAAACGTAAGTGAAGCATATATTTTTTTTTTTTGTATCAATGAATATATTCAGCATTATGTAATGTGTTTGGGATGACTTAATAGCAGCATCATAATTACAAAATATTATTTATGTGTATATTTATATACCTCTTTGTTATCCTTCTCACCCAATAATCACATTATTTTGTTTGTTCTTGCCTAATACTGCTGGTCATTTTGGTCATTTATCAGCCAGTGTGGCATACAATATATGGTCTAGTAAATTTTGTTTTAAAATTTAAAAATTATTAACTACTACCACAGGTTTCTTTCTCATCTTTATGTATTTAAAATACATGTTGTAATGCTTTTTATTTGTTGTATGAAACCACATACTGATAAGTTCTGTAAAGCAGTCTTTGGTTGTCTTATATAAATGACAAGCCAAAGCATATAATTTTTAATGGTTTGTATTAGTAGCTATTAATGAATCACACAGGTTTATAGAATAAAGTTTTTATATTTTTTTTTAATTTAGTTTTATGCAATGTATTGAGAAACAAAGTAGAAAGAAATTATATATTTCATATTTTACAGCAATTATGGACAATGCAATTTTACAGTTAAACAGTTTTTAATGTGCAAAGTATTGAAAATCAAAATGAGTAAAAATAATTAACTTTTACATTTATTTTCACACAGTAAAAACATTATTAAAAAATTACTTAAATATTTTCTACAGCACAATACACTTCCAACAACCAGTATGTATGTACCAGTGTATTAATAAATGAAAAGATGGGTAAAATTTTCAGTTATTTATTATTTTAAGTAGGCTATAACAGTCACTGCTACCAAAAACAATCAGTCTTCAGCTGTGTGAAAATACAAAAACAGCTGTCACAACCAGCACCAACATCTTTAAGTCTACAAGTGTCCCAACGTGCAATCAAAAGTCATTCATACACTCGCAGTCTTCACATCTACTTGCACACTAGTGGCCAGCAGGCAAGACCAAAACTGCAAGTGGGTGTATTTGGGACAGGCCTATGAGTAAGTCGTGTTCACATGCTTTGTTGTCGGAAAGAACAGGAAACGTGGATGACGCCAGGTTTATTCATACATATTTCTTGAGGAACTTTTATTTTGACACCATAATAATTATTACTTAGTTAGCTTGCCGACGATAATGGAATTCTGGTCAAATAAGCTATTTTCACATTGTAAAAATGTACAACATGCATCAAATTGTTGCTGATATACATAAATGAATATGGCCAAAAGTGCAAGCGTTAAGAAAATTAATAAAACCTGTCATTCACTACAGAAACCATACTCTCCTCCACCATGTTGAAAGTTTACGCTCCCTCCCACCTTGGAAACTTGGGTATCAAAATTATCTCAGGGTTTCCCAGTTGTAATTACTACTTGAGGGGTAGTTGATGTGAAATTTAAGATTGGGAAATTCGTATTTATGATAATTCCGATAGCATGTGAAGGCAGCATAATTGCAGTTAGCTAAGATGAGCAAAACTTCACTAGCTACCATAACCAGATGTCAGTTCAAATCAGTCAACTCACTTTATTGTCACTCAACCATATACACAAGTGCAAAAGTGGGTGAAAGTCTTGGGTGCAGTTCAAAGCAACATAGCAGTCATGACAGTGATGAGACATATACCAATTTACAATAAACATCAGATTTACATAACACAACTTGCATTCCTAATATACACATAATTACACACAACACAATACAGAATACACATACACACAATATAGAATACACCGTATAAAATAAAATAAAATAGTATATATAAAATATACAGTAGGGTGTATTGTGCTGTATGACATTCAGGCTGTCAGTTGATAGTCAGTTGCCAATGTGTTGTTACGAGAGAGTATAATTTATGACAGTCCAGTGTGAGATTAATAAAGTGCAGTGCTGATGTATATTTATCGTGAGAGATCAAGAGTTCAAAAGTCTGATTGCTTGGGGGAAGAAGCTGTATGAAGTCAGCTGGTGTGGGTCATGATGCTGCGATACCGCCTGCCTGATGGTAGCAGTGAGAGCAGCCCATGGCTCGGGTGGCTGGAGTCTCTGATGATCCTCCGAGCACACCGGCTGGTATATATGTCCTGGAGGGAGGGAAGCTCACCTCCAATGATGTGTCTGGCAGTTCGCACCACCCTTTGCAGGGCTTTGCGGTTGAGGGCGGTACTGTTGCCGTACCAGGCAGTGATGAAGCCATTCAGGATGCTCTCTACAGTGCTGTTGTAGAACCGTGTGAGGATGTGGTGGTTTATTTCAAACTTCCTCAGCCGTCTCAGGAAGAAAAGGCACTGGTGAGCCTTCTTTACAATGGCCTCAGTGTGGATGGACCATGTGAGTTCCTCAGTGATGTGGACACCGAGGAACTTGAAGCTGCTGACTCTCTCCACTGGTGCTCCATTGATGGTGATGGGGCTGTGTTCTTTCACTCTTCTCTTGAAGTCCACCACAAGCTTCTTTGTCTTGCTGACGTTGAGGGAGAGGTTGTGCTCCTGACACCAGCGTGTCAGAGTGTAAACCTCCTCTCTGTAGGCTGTTTCATCGTTGTCAGTGATCAGACCTACCACCGTCATATCATCAGCAAACTTAATGATGGCAGAGCAACAGGACGCCAGTCATTTAATCAAGTGATTTTGGATTGCTCTGGTACAGGCACAATGGTGGACATTTTAAAGCATGTGGAGACCACAGACAATGAAAGGGACAGGTTGAAAATGTCCGTAAAAACACCAGCCAGTTGGTTCGCGCAAGCTCTGATGACGCGGCCCGGAACGCCGTCTGGACCCGCGGCTTTACAGATATTCACCCATCGGAAGGATTACATCCACTACAGAGACGGAGAGTGAACTAACATCTGTAGCTTCAGCAGCGAGTGCTCTCTCCACGGTGGTGTTGTTTCCCTCGAAACGAGCATAAAAAGTATTTAGCTCATCCGGGAGAGAGGCAGCTGTGTTCACGGCGGAGTTTTTATTCCCTTTGAAGTCCGTGATGATATTAATTCCCTGCCACAGGTCCACGCATTAAGTGCCGCACGAACATCGCTATTGATCCATGGTTTCTGGTTAGGGTAGATCCGTAAAGTTTTGGTTGGTACTACGTCATCTATACACTTCCTGATGAAACACCTTGTGTTTCAAACACAGTTGGCCTACATTTACCTCAAATGAATTGCTGTTATTGGTGTTCGTTAACATACAAAGTTTATCTTCGGTGATTAGATTTGTTGTTAAAGTTAGCAACACTTGGTACAAGACCATACCATATTAGAACACTGAATGGTAGCTTAACTAGATAACATGGCTAGCTTGTACACTACCGGTCAAAAGTTTTGAAACACTTGACTGAAATGTTTCTCATGATCTTAAAAATCTTTTGATCTGAAGGCATATGCTTAAATGTTTGAAATTACTTTTGTAGACAAAAATATAATTGTGCCACCATATTAATTAATTTCATTATAAAACTAAAAATGTAATTTAAAAAATAAAAAAAGTTTTTGAAATTGATGACTTGGACCAAATAATAAAGAAAAGCAGCCAATAAGTGCCCAACATAGATGGGAACTCCTTCAATACTGTTTAAAAAGCATCCCAGGGTGATACCTCAAGAAGTTGGTTGAGAAAATGTCAAGAGTATGTCTGCAAATTCTAGGCAAAGGGTGACTACTTTGAAGATGCTAAAATATAACACGGTTTTTTTTTATTTTGGATTTTGTTTAGTCACAACATAATTCCCATAGTTCCATTTATGTTATTCCATAGTTTTAATGACTTTACTATTATTCTAAAATGTGAAAAACAAACAAACAACAAAAAAAAAACCAATATATATATATATATATATATAAATAAAGAATGAGTAAGTGTTTCAAAACTTTTGACCAGTAGTGTATCTAGCAAGGTTGTTCCTTGGTTAATTCAGTCATTACACACATCGTTTGTTAGACAGTGCATTAATGACGGGTGATAAGATCAGCAGCATAAATGTGGATGATCATAGTAAAACGGAAGTATAACTGCAGATAGCTAATTACTTTACATATTTTTCTGTTGAAGAGCTGACATGTGAAACCATGGGAGACTGACTTTAATGACCTAGCAAGAAAGTTATCTACAAATGATCCAAAAAAGCAATAAGGTATGAAATTGTCAGAAACAGCTCTCTGTATCCTCCAAAATAACCATAGAGTTGAATCAATGGCTCTAAACAACAAAAACTGAACATTATTACCTTCATGAAGGTAGGATTTAATGCAGGACCGATAGACTGTATTAGTTTTAGCTCGGGGTATCTAATAAAATGGCTGCTGTATATATGCTTATAGGCTTAATAGAAATACCAAAATTGCATATTGTAAGAGTAATGGAGTGCAAATAAAACATAGTCATACATAGAATAACATTTATAAACATTCCCCTCCCCCACCCTCAACATTGAACATTCAGGGGGAAAATAATAATATATAATAGTAAAAGGTTAAGTATTTTTTTATAGGCAGCCTATAACATTTTTTTTTCAGCCTAATCATTTTCCTGGAATTGTATAAAAGTGTCTGATATTTGACTGAATTAATTACATTTCCCTCTGACCAGGTTAATTTCTCCAAAGCACGGCAGATATTATGAATACTATTTTAGTTTCCAGAGAAGGGGTGTCAAATAACCCCTCCCTGCCTTACTTTAATTCTAGGGTGAGTTTTTCCCTATATCCTCATGCTAAAATCGACTGTATCCACATGTAAAAGCTGATATTTAAAAAAGTTTCTTCCTGGGGAACCATGCCCCTGGACCCCTGATAACTTTGTATCACTGATAATGAATTGTTTCTGTGTTGTTACTTTTGTTATTAGGCAGATTGCTTGTCACCAGGCACATCCGTATGGTGTTGCCTAGTAGTAGTCACGAGTAGAGGGAACTGCTGAAATGTTGCCAGGGATTAACCCGATTCCTGATGGTAAGGAGCACACCCCATGTCCGCAATGTTGAACCCTTGTAATTGTAAGTAGTTTAGGTGTTGGGCAAGCGTACAGGTGTAAGGTTGGTTTGGGATTTATACAGATTGGTCAATGTATTTGGACAATGACACAATTTTTGGTTATTTTGGCTCTGACCTTCAGCACATTGGATTTGAAATGAAGCAATGATTAGGAGTTTAAAATGCAGACTTTCAGCTTTAGTATGAGGGTATTATTTGGTCATCAAATTCAAAGAATCTGCAACCAAGTACTAAATATGATAATTTTATTTAGGTTTATAGGAACTTGTGCAATAACTTTTGGCCCTCTGAAATTGTCAGTCTGTCAAACGGCTATAATTATTACATGGTTCACTTGATACATCTGAAAATACCCACAAATTTAAGATGAGTTTGCACTTGGAGTCCATAGTAATTATATAATTTCAGATTCAATGTACTGGACAGAAATCATGCCAATGTCCAAATACATATGGACCTAATTGTAGGTGTGTACTCTCACTTATGTAATCTCTACCTCATTAAAATCTTTGGGAAACATTGGTTTCGATGTGTATTTAATCTATGTCCTTCAGTGTATTAACCTTAACACAGTTTCATCTTTCTTTACTACTCCCAGTTCTCTCCAGCAGCAACAGGCTCGACTCGACTCAAGACTCGGTCTCCTCTGGGACCTATGACATGGTCTGCTTCCAGTGGTGGAATGTAACCAAGTACATTTAAGTACTGTACTTAAGTACAAATGTTAGGTGCTTGTACTTTACTTGAGTATTTCCATTTAATGCAACTTTATACTTTTACTCCACTACATCTCAGAGGCAAATATTGTACTTTTTACTCCACTACATTTGTCTGGCAGCTTTAGTTACTGCAGTAGTTACTTTTCAGTTTACAATTTTTCATACCCTTCCTGTCCAGTGAAAACCATGTATCTCCAAATGTGGTGATTTTTAATGTTTGTGATAAACTCAAAGGTTAAGTGTTCCTTTATGGGTTGAGAAAATTCTCCTACTTTTTATTAAATTTTTTCTTTTATCCCCTTTTCTCCCCAATTTGGAATGCCCAATACTCACTGCTTACTAGGTCCTCGTGGTGGCGCAGTTACTCACCTCAATCCGGGTGGCGGTGGACAAGTCTCAGTTGCCTCTGCTTCTGAGACAGTCAATCTGCGGATTTTATCACGTGGCTCACTGTGTGCGACACCTCAGAGACTCACAGCATGTGGAGGCTCATGCTACTCTCCGCAATCCATGCACAACTTACCACGCGCCCCATTGAGAGTGAAATTCTCCTACTTCTTAAGCTAAATAAACTATTTAAAACCCCGCTATGATTGGCTAGAAAAAGCATCATCACACAGATGAAAACAGGGCTGTTTTTCTGAGATCATGAAAAGTTGACTTTTTAGATACGTGTTTTTCACAGGACAGCGACGTTACAAACATATGATGATAGAATATGATGCATTGCTGTAGATTATACTACCCAACAGTGTATAAAGTAGTTAAAATTAGCTCAACCTTAAACATCTACATCAGTAAAATGCAATATACACATATGTAATATTAACCCAAAAACATAATGTATAATAGTAAAACACTGACATTTTTCTGCAGAGTAAGTACTTTTACTTTTGGTAACGTTTTACTGTAAGTCAATTTTCCTGATAATACTTACATACTTTTACTTAAGTAAGGTTTTGAATGCAGAACTTTAACTTGTAATGGAGTATTTTCACAGTGTGGTATTAGTACTTTAGTACTTAAGTAAAAGCTATGAATACATCTTCCACCACTGTCTGCTTTTGGCAGTGGAATGCCCTCACCCCAAATATTCAAGTAACTGTAGCATTACTATTGGCGTGGAGTTTGAATGTTTTTGCCATCATTGTATGGATAAGAATTTGACTCTGTGGTTCTCGCATGTGTGTCTGGAGATGTTTTGAGCAGTCATCATCCAGTGAAGTTTATTGAGCCAGGTGTCCAGATCTCCTTTTCTTCCTACTGTTGTGGTGAAAGAAAGAATGCAGTGGCTATTTTGAACACTTTTATGTCTTTCCTGGCCTGCTTTCTGCCATCTTTCTCTCCCTGTAGGAGGTTGAATGAGATTCTATGAAGACTGCCCATTCAAGGAAAAACTTATCTACCCTCTCCCTGGATATATTATTTAATAAAATGTTTTGCTGAATGCAATTGGTTGCCTTGTTTATTTGCACTATTCACCAAACTTCTTTCTTAGGTTAAACTGAGCAGTTGCTTGCATTCATTGATATTCACTTGTTGTTAATGTCTTAACATAAGATAACATTCGGATGTGAGTAATTATGACCATAGAAGCATGAGAAAAATATTAATACATACATACTGTAAATGTATTTTACGTTATGGGAGCAATCCCCCTAACCAAAATTAAACAGAAAAACTGATTAATGCTGTCTCTCCATCACTCCCCAGAAAAAATGCTACTATAAATGTAGTCAATCAATGCATATTATGCGTTAATATTTACCAAAAATTGCTGCAAATATAGTCGCTGGTGCTGTCTGTCCCACTTCAATCTATTCAAACAGGTTGACGGCGCGGATTTCTTTGGAACTACTGAGAGCTACATGAACCATGTGACCACGTGGCGGCGAGTTTAAATAGTGTCGCAACCACTGATCTAGTCGCAACTCACTTTTTCAACGGCGCTGAGGACACCAAATTCGCGAACGAATCGTTCATTTGAACCGATTCTTTTTAATGGCTCTATCGAACCGATTAGCAAAGTTTTGGTAGATCGCCTAACTGTGTGGGGTGACGTTGTTAAAGGAATAGTCTGGGTTCAGCACAAGTTAAGCTCAAACGACAGCATTTGTGGCATAATATTGATCTTAAAAAAAAAAAAAGAATCTAAGATACATTGAAACACTTACAGTGGAAGTGAATGGGGCCAGTCCGTAAACGTTAAACTACTCACTACTATTTAAAATGTTATTTTATTTAACACTTTTTGTTCCTTTTTTTTTTTTTTTTGCATTTTAATTGGGTTCAAATATGCATTTTTATTTTTTATTTTATAAAGAGGTACTATCATACGGTAGCTACCGCTCACCCTCTGTCTGCCGTCGTTGCTCTTACTATCAATCATGTTGAACATTAAGCCTCTGTTTTATTTTCGTTCTTTTTCTGTTTGGATGGAAAATACAGATGCAGATCAAATTAAATTAATATTTTTAAACAAATCTAAATATAAAAGTTTGAATTAAATAACTGGCATCACATTAAGTTGTTTATTGAATTCTTGATAATATATATATTCATTTTAATTTTAGTTTTAACATTGATGTTGCATACCCCTCAACAAATGTGTAGTCGATCCCCTTATGCCACAAATGCTGCTGATTGAGTTTAACTCGTATTGAACCCTGAATGTTCCTTTAATGAGTAAACCTGTAAAATGGGAAAAACGTTGTCAACAAAATGGGAATAATTAACATGTATTTAATATGTAATTAGTAATTAACCTTATTGTTAGAAATGGCAACTCTATTGATAGTTGTTAACAATGTTGTTTGAACAATATATGATGCAATCGATATAACCTAAATGTGAAAATAGTATAATAAACAACCATTTTACAACAAAATATTACGCAAGAATGGCGCGCGGGGACTTTGGGAACACTTTTGTAAGTGATGACACGGTTGTGAATCGTTTAAAAGCGGTTTTACGAAACGAAGCGTCCGAACGAAACGATTCACTGAACTGAATCAGACTTTCCAGCAAGTTTACCATCGCACAAATATTACGTAACGGCGGCTATATGCTAATGCTAAATGTTGCAGTGTGTCGGAGAGATGGCGGCACTCTTGCAGCAAGCACTGGAGAGAGCAGAGATAAACAAACTGCCCAAAGCCCTTCAGAACAAACTCGAGAAGGTTCTGTCAGACCAGCAGACAGAAATAGACTCACTAAAATCACACCATGAGAAACATAAAGCAGACTGCGGTAGGTAGCAGCAGACATGCGGCCAGATAGTCATTCAACAGCTGTGTGTCTCAAAACGTAGTGTACTGTCTGCCTAGACAGCACTTTTAGGCATCATTGGAGCGTTCATGTTGATGCCTAACTTTAATGAACAGAATGTCAGGGAATGAAAAAAATAAATAAATATATATATATATTTTTTTTGAAGATTTGTTTGCTCTGAGCAGCTACACAAGTGAGCTAGCAAACTGTGTCAAGAGGTTTACAGTAGACACAAGCTGTGGTTAACAAGTACATTCTTAGTTGACCATTAATTTATAAATGTTCACAGACAAAATAAAATGTTTGGATCATGTTCGTCTGTTTTGCTGTCTTTTCCACTTGAACCTTGTGTGTGCAGTTGGGAGATGTCTTGATATTTAGATAAGAGACTGGCTCTTGTTGACTTTTAAAGCACAATCGATTTACTTTTATTATGGTTGTGTCTCTCCAATAATGCAGTTAAAACCTTTTGATTAATTATTTTATTTATTAAACCCTTCATATTAATGAATGCATTCTTATGATCTGTCAAGAGAACTGCAGGTATGAATGGTCTCAGTAAATCATGTTATGTGTGTACCTACAGAGCAACAGTACTTCAATCTTGAGAAGAAACTTGCTGAGACTCAAGAGCAGTTCTTGTCCCAAAGTAAAGAGTATCACAGCATCAAGGAGGAGAATGGCCGTCTCTGTAAGTTCAGTGCTTTATTCTGTTCTGTTTTCAGTGCTGTGTTTATGAATTGTATTGGAGCGATAGTTCACCCAAAAATCATTTACTCAGCCTCATGCCATCCCAGATGTGTATTACTTTATTTCAAATGCTGAACACAAACAGAGATTTTTAGAAGAATATTTCAGCTCTGTAGGTCCATACAATGCAAGTGGATGGTGGCCAGAACTTTGAAGCACCAAAAAGCACATAAAGGCAACATAAAAGTAATCCTTCTGTGGTTTAATCCATGTCTTCAGAAGCAATATGATAGGTATGGTTGAGAAACAGATAAATATTTTAGTCCTTTTTTCTTTTTTACTTTAAATCTCCACTTTCACATTCTGAAAGTGAAAGCGGAGATTTATAGTTAGAAAGGAATTAAATATTGATCTGTTTCTCACCCAAAGCAATTGCATCACTTCTGCAGATATGGATTTTACCACTGGAGTCATATGGATCGCTTTTTGTTGCTTCAGATTTCTAGCCACCATTCACTTGCATTGTGAGGACAATCATCGTTTGTGTTCTGCAGATGAAAGAAAGTCATACACATCTGGGATGGCATGATTGAGGAAATGATGAGAGATTTTTAATTTTGTGGTGAACTATCCATTTTATGAAGAGCTGCTGGATGAGTGAGCTTGTGCTTTTTTTTTTTTTTTTTAAGCTGAGGAACTAAAGAAGTTAAAGGATATAGAGGAAGAGCAGGGGAAAACGCCAGAGGTAATTATTTTGATGTGTTTTTTATGATGATGATTCGTATGTACCTTCATGAGCAGTCAAAGGCATAGAAAATATGGGATGCTTTTCCATTTCAGAGTAAGCCGCCAAGAGCCAAATATGAAATTGAGGCAGAAAACAGAGAGCTTTCACGTATGCTTGAGAAGAGATCTCAAGAAGTGGAAAATCTCAGTGGTATGAATTAATTATGGGGTTGTTGTGTGCATCAGTGATCAAGGTTGTAATTTACATTGGAAGCATTCTTTTTGATACATAATTAAGCTAAAGTATTGAGAGCTTTATATTTATAGCTAACATGTTGTTTATGGTCATTACACAGAGGATCTCAAACGTCTCAATGACAAACTTGTGGAGACCAACACAATCAAGATGGAGCTCCAGCTTAAACTGGATGAACTCCAGTCATCTAAGGTTTCCATTGAGGTGAGCACTTTAAGTTTTAAAGAACTTAAAGGGATAGTTGACCCATAAATGAAATTCTCTCTTTATTTACTCACCCTCATGCCATCCCAGATGTGTATGACTTTTTATCTTCTACTGAACGCAAACAAAGATTTTTAGAAGAATATTTAAACTCTGTAGGTCCATACAATGCAAGTGAATGGATACCAAAATTGTGAAGCTTCAAAAAGGACATCAAGGCAGTCTAAAAGTAATCCATTTGACTCCAGTTGTTAAATCCATGTCTTCAGAAGTGATATGATAGGTGTGGGTGAGAAACAGATCAATATTTAAGTCCTTTTTTTACTACAAATTCTCCTCCCTTGCCAGTTGTTGGCAATGTGCACAAAGAATGCGAATCGGCAAAAACAGAATGTTGATGTGTTAGTTGATCTTTTTCTCACCCACACTTATCATGTCGCTTCAGAAGACATGGATTAAACCACTGTAGTCTGATGGATTACTTTTATGCTGACTTTATCTCCTTTTTGGAGCTTCAAAGGACTGATCACCATTCACTTGCATTTTATGGACCTACAGAGCTGAAACATTCTTATAAAAATCTTCCTTTGTGCTCTGCTAAAGAAAGAAAGTCATACACATCTGGGATGGCATGAGGGTGAGTAAATGATGTGAGCATTTTCATTTTTAGGTGAACTATTTCTTTAATAGTGTTGAGTTAAATCTGATCATTGAGTTCATGTGGTTTAATCTGTTTCTTAAATTATTAACTGATCGGTTCTTTCTCATTAGTATCGTGAGAAGAGGATGGAGCAGGAGAAGGAGCTCCTGCAGAACCAGAACACATGGCTGAATACAGAGCTGAAGAGCAAGACAGATGAGCTGTTCACACTGTCCAGGGAGAAGGGCAAAGAGATCCTAGAGCTCAGGTGCTCTTTAGAGAGCAAGAAGGAAGAGGTGTGAGGCCACTTACTTAATTTCTGAGACGTGTCTCTAAATTAGGCTGTATCTTTTTATATCGCTTATCTGCAGCAGTCATATGTATGTAATACTTATTAGGTGACCAGGCTTCAGGACCAAGTCAACACACTGAAGAAAAACAATGACAGTATGCAGAAGAGTACTGAGGATCTGATGAACAAACTAAAAGAGGTGCAGCATCACCAACATCATTATTTATTAATTTTTTTTTGGTTTACCAATTCACATTCTAGGGAAACAAAATGGAAAATGTTATGTTTCTGTTATAATTCCAGGCTAAAGACCAGCGGACTTCCATGGAGGAAAAGTATTGCAATGAGCTAAATGCCAACCTCAAGCTCTGTAACTTGTACAAAGTCAGTAAATGTTATATTTCTTGAGGAGGCTTCAGTGCCAGTGTTGGCTAAGATTAAGATCCAAAATCTTTTGGTGTCCACAGGGTGCAGCATCAGACGCTGAAGCCAAGAATGGTGAACTGAACAGAGCTGTAGAGGAACTCAACAAACTGTTGAAAGACGCAGTGGAAGGTGTGGGCAATTCCTTGTTATTTTGTCCCCATTTGAAAGAATGTTCTGAATAGAATAGTGGCATACTGCACAGTGTACCTGGTATACAGCATACTAGTATGGGAAAACAGGACGTTATTTAATGCTAAACACTTCAAACAGTAATATGTTACATTGTTGTAACATGACCTCAATACCCTGGTGTCTAGATATAATTTCAGACATAAAAACTCTCTTGGCAGGCAGATAAAAAAGTGAAGAAAAAGAAAAATCACATTTCTTAAAATGAATTTTCTTAAATTAAAATGCATATTGCACTGTAAAATTATAACCCTAGTGCAGTGTGCTCTTTTGTATATTGCACATTTTGTGAAATAATGAAGGTCTTCTGGGTATTTCATGCAATGGCATGAATATAGAGCATTTGCGTACATTGTACATGTTATAAACTGCAGAAATAGGAAGAGTAGTATTGTTGTATGCCACTCTGAACATATCAATTATCTTTTTTGGGTATACTTGCAACGTTTTCACCCATTGCCTCACTGTGAATGTTCTACCGAGTTTAGATGATACAGTATGTGGTGTTGAAAAGAAGCTCTGCCTCTTTCATCAACAGCCAACAAAGACACACAGAAGAAGCTCTCCGAGCTGGCGGGTATGAGGGAGAAAGCCGAGTCTGAGCTACATGAGAAGGTCAGGAATCTGGAGAAAGAGCTGGAGAACGCCGACACTCGACTTGCAGATTTTAAAAGGAGAGGTAAGCTGATGCACAAAACACCTATGTTTGGGTTGTAGGTAATAAGATGTAGCATGGTAAAAGTTTATGGGAAGCTATTAGTTCGGAATAAAACAATTAGGGGTAAAAATCGTGAATTAGTGCAAGTTTGGAATATATCAATTTAGGGTAAAAAATCATGAACTAGTGCAAGTTTGGAATATATCAGTTTAGGGTAAAAATTTCATCCTATATTTTATTTATATACTTCAAAAGGTGTTCCAGCTTTCACTGAAGAGGAACTGACAAGCATGTCCCCAACCGCCGCTGCAGTGGCCAAGATTGTAAAGCCTGGCATGAAGCTTATGGAAGTATGAAAGATGTTTATTATCACAAGCTAATGTATAAACATTAATTCACAAATTCACCGCTATATTCACCCCCACCCCCTACATGTATGTTGCATCAATGTGCTTGACTCTTCTGTATTATGTTCTTATGTTAGCTGTATAATGCCTTTGTGGAGGCGCAAGATCAGCTGCACCTAGAAAAGCTGGAGAACAAGCGTGTAAACAAGGTTCTGGATGAGATAGTACTGGAGGTGGAGACCAAGGCTCCCATCCTGAAACGCCAGAGAGAGGAGTATGAGAAAATGCAGAAGTCCATGAACAGCCTTTGTGCCAAACTGGAGCAGGCCATGAAGGTTTGCATGTTTATGAGAGACAGCAAATTAGAGATGGCATGATGTTGGATGAGGTAGACTTAAACCTGTTTATTTTCTGTTGGATATCAGGAGGTACATCGGCTGGAGAAGGAGAGAGAGGAAGCCAATAAGAGAGCTTTAGAACTAGAAAGAGATAAGCAGAGATCACAGAGGCAGCTAGCAGACATGTCTGAACAGGTAAGCTACAGTTTGTCTGCCTATTACTGGAAACATTGTGATGCAACACCTTAGACTATCCTGTTACCCAGTGTAGTTACAGTAGAATTCAATTTAAATGATTAGTTCACCCAAAAATGAAAACTCTCATCACTTACCCTCCTCCATGCCATCCAATATGTATATGACTTTCTTCTGCTGAACACAAACAAATATGTTTAGAAGAATATTTCAGCCCTGTTGGTCCAAATAATTCATTTGAATGGTGGCCAGAAATGTGAAGGTCCAAAAAGCACATTTGTGTTCAGCAGAAGAAAGAACGTCATACATATCTGGCATTAGGGTGAGTAAATGATGAGAGAATTGTACATTTTGGATGAACCATCTCTTTAAATAAAATTTTCTCTTATTTTTCTTCATCCTTTGAATGATTCAGGTTTGTGTGCTGTTGGTGGAGCTGGAGGAGGCTCGTGGTAATCAGGTGGTGCGTGAAGACGTGAGCTCGGTGGTCAGCAGCAGCTCTGAGGTGCAGGGATCACGGCAGGTGGCCTTCCGCACCATCCAAGAGCTCCAGCAGCAGAACCAGAATCTTCTAGCCCAGATCAGAGACCTGGAGGAGCAGACAGAGCGAGATCAGAATCAGGCCAAGACTTCCAGGTACTAAACAGTCAACCACCGTACTTTAAGCTGGGCTCTCACTACATGATTTTTGTCTGGGATTTGCTGTCGCAGACAGATTTCCGAGGTCTGCAACAAAAACGACAGATTGCCGCCAAATCAGTATTCTCTACGGTTGATGATGCTCGTTAAATATGAGCAGTTCATCGACATGATCTGAGCCAGTCTTAAGCAGTCACAGATCCTGGGATATTTTCACGTAATGCTTGAAATTATCTCCACATGATCTTGTAATGTGAGCGATGCAGGGACAAGTGCAAACTGCTCCAGCCAATCACATTTTATCATGCATCTTTATGTACAAGAATGGGAATCATAATTCTGTTTTATTGTAATAAACTAAAAAGTAAGAATTTTTAACAAATAAATATATGGTCTACATGCTCTATTTGACATTGTGCTGTTTTTTTTACATCCAATTCTTTCCCCAAAACAGACACAGACAGCTTGTCCATGTCTTTCCAAATGTCGTTGCTGCCATATTTTCTTTTTTTGTCTTTTCTTTTGTTTTTCTTACAACATAAGTGCACAGACAACTTTTGGACAGCAAGCTGATCGTGACGCTCCATTCCTGGATAAATCTCGTGATCACTAATTTCTTGCATGAATTTATGTGAGAAAACTATGTTTTGGTCTGGGTTACCTCTTGGTCAAAGATCTTGTAGTTTGTGCACCTCCTCTGTGTTCTGTTGTGTAGTATGTGCACTGATATGAAGACGACAGATAACAACAAACCTTGTGTAATTTGAGCAGTACTGCGATACAGGTAGTCTGACAGTCAGTAGTGAGAGCCCGGCTTTAGTGTCAGTGGCTATGGCATTTGGACCACAGCAAAAATGCATGTATCGCAACATAGAGTTATAAGGTTCTATCTGCCCCTAGACTTTTGACTTTGAAGCATATGAAGAACAGTAAATAATCAGTCTCTGCTCTTTCAGGCAAACTGAGCTGGAACAGAGTATAGAGAAGGTTCAAAAGGAGCTGGAGCAGTTTAAGGAACAGAGGAACCACCAGAAACAGCTTGCCGACTCGGCCATCCGCCAAAGAGACATGTACCGCATCCTGCTGCAGACAGCCGGAGTTGAGCTTCCTCCACAGGGTGAGAATTTTCTCTTTAGGCCAAACTATACCTCCTGTTTATTGGCTTCTCATCCAATTGTTATTTTAAGTGTAGCTCAATTATTTTCTGGTGTCTGTGCTCAGGTTCAGAGGGTGCTGGATCTCAGTCCTCCACTACCAGCAGGCCAGCACCCATGCCCACCAGATATCCACTGAGGGCTGCAGCCACAGAATCTGTCCAGGCTACACAGGCTAAAGCAGCACTTAAACAGGTTAAAAGCCTATATAAAAGCAGATAAAAAAATGTAAGCCTATAAAGGTTGTTAAATTACACTCTTAACCTTTAACTCATTTTTCATGTAGCTCAATGACACCTTTACAACATATAAAAAAGAGAAGGCAGAAAACGACAAGCTTCTGAACGAACAGATTGAGAGGCTTCGCAGTCAAGTGTCTCACCTGCTCTCACAAAAGGCCAAACTTTCCTCTCAGCTGGAATTTGCCTGCAAACGGTGATTGCAACTTACCTGTAATGCATGCAGTATCTTGGGTGAAACAGTTTTCTGCTATTTTTTCAATCTGAGAAATCCAGCCACAATACACTGGACATATTCAGTCTGTGTGTAGCTTTGATCTTCATTTTGCCTTGCAGTTACGAGATGCTTCAGGAGAATGTGAATGCCTACCGGCGAGAGATCGAAGCCCTGCGCGAGAGGAGTCAGAAGATGACTGCCACACATCAGAGACACGAGCAGATCATTCACACAATAACTCAAGACTTGAGGGAGGCCAATGAGAAACTAGCCATGGCTGAGGTAAAACAAAGCTGCATTAACTGTATCTACTGCTATGCACTATAGTGCTGTCAATTGATTCAAATATCCAATCCCGAGTTATCCAATCATTTTTTTTTGTAGTTTAAGCATTCTAATCTTTACAAAAAGGAATCTTGTAGTAAAGTATGTGCACTGCATGTTTTACCTGTGCCCAAAGACACTGGACAAGCGTAGATTTCTGAAACAGCACTCTTTACTCGTCTCACTTGCACAACAAAAAACACGTTCTATTTGTATATTGAACGATGACACATACTGGTGCGCTTGCAAAGGGTCTGGCTGTCCTGACTGGTCTTGAGTAATCACAGAACAAAATAAAGCAGTTATAATGTCAAATTGAATAAATGTGTTTTCAATAAATTGAAAAAACAGTGTATTCATTGAATTAATTGCATGCGTTAACTTGACAGCTCTAACTTGTTCTTCAAACTGATGTTCTGCAGATTTTTAAATATATATTTTTTTCTGGCAGATGCGCATTGAGAACATCCGTAAGGAACGAGACATTTTGAAGCAGGTGGAGAACAGATTGGCACAGGAGAAAGAGTCCATTCTGACAGAGCAGCGGGGGCAGAACCTCCTGCTCACCAACCTAAAATCCATTCAGGTGAATGTACAATGTGTAACTTGTGTACAATGCCAACCAGGGCACACTTTTTAAAGCACACTTCTCCATGGCCTTTTTAAAAAATAATTACCTTATGTCAAAGCTCACTATGGAGCGCTCTGAGACAGAGACCAAGCAGCGCTACAATAATCAGATCCAGCGGCTGGAGAAAGAGATCATCCAGTTAAAGAAGAAACTGGAACAGGAGGTGGAACAAAGACACACGATTGAGCGCAACCAAGACGTAAGCTGATGCAAACATATAAAATATTTGGTCACTGTTTATTCACCCTCACGTTGTTCCAAATCTGTATGCTGTTTTTCCCCCCCTGTGTAACACCATAAAGAATGTTTAGTCAATCTTCAGACAGATCTTTTCCATTTAATAGAGACCATATGCTGTTAAAAGGATAGTTCACCCAAAAATGAAAATTCTCTCATTATTTACATACCCTCATGCCATCCCAGACATTCTGTCTTCTGCTAAACACAATTTAAGATTTTTAGAAGAATATCTCAGCTCTGTAGGTCCATACAGTATAAGTGAAAAGGTATCAGAACTTTGAATCTCCAAAAGCACATAAATGGAGCATAAAAGTGATCCATAAGACTCCAGTGGTTAAATCCATATCTTCAGAAGCAATATGATATGTTTGGGTGAGAAACAGATCAATATTTAAGTCCTTTTTTTTTACTATTAATCTTCACTTTCACATTCTTTTGTTTTTGGCGATTAGCATTCTTTGTGCATATCGCCAACTACTGGGCAGGCAGGAGAAATTATAGTAAAAAAGGACTTAAATATTGATCTGTTTCTCATCCACACTAGAGCTGTACAATTAATCGAAATAAAATGGAAATTGTGATATGACCTCATGCGATTATTGAATCGCAAAGGGCTGCAATTTTATTAAATAAATATTCTGCTGGCTTCAAAGTTTATTTGTGCTGCTCTGTCCAGTCTATAAGTTAGAGCATTATTAGTGTTTTCAGAGCGGTTCTGTGCTCCACAACTCCATCTCATGCTTAGAGGAACAGAAGTGCTCAGAGTTCGGATTTTTATTATTATTGTCATCTGTGGAAGCAGCATCTCAGTCTCCGCAAGGCACAGGTATCATAATAATAACGCAGAACATAAGATGGGGTATAATTCAAACAATTGTATTAAATGATTGCTGAGCAAACAGCATTAACAGTAGCACCTGTAGAGTCCAGAAACTTGCGCTCTTCCTCCATTCCAGTCATTTGTTTACCTCACGAGAGAGTATGTCGCCCATTGGCAACAAGTGAAAGTGGAACTAATATTTCTAACATCCAACAAAATGAAAAGGAAGGAATGTATATATAATAAATCTATATAAAATGTTTACATACTATAATATAATGCATTGTTAAATGAAATATAATAAAACAATGAATAAAAATAATTAAATGAATTGGTGACAAACTAAAAAAACATTCACTTTAAGTTGAATTACACCAGTGGCCTTTTGGCAGTTGAACATGTGAAAAACATTTTAAAAAAAAATGTGTCTATCATAATCGCAGTTCAAATTGCAATCTTTCTAACATTTTTGGAGATTCAAAGTTCTGGCCACCATTCACTTGCATTGTGAGGACCTAAAGAGCTGAGATATTCTTCTTAAAATCATTTGTGTTTTGTAGAAGAAAGTCAGTCATACACATCTGGGATGGCATGAGGGTGAGTAAATGATGAGATAATTTTCATTTTTGTGTGAAAAATGGTAAGTAAATTGATCATTTAAACTTTTGGGTGAACTATCCCTTTAAGCACTAACAAAGCACCATAGAAGTAGTCCATTTCCCCTCCGCTTCAACTCGGCAGCAGCTTTTGAATAAAAAATGCCACCTATTGATGTTTGGTAAAGAGGCACCCAGGAACCAGTTATGTTCTTTATCCATGTCCAATCTGCTCCATCAAGATTATCATGACTTTAATAATGAATATTGAAAAATGACTTGAATTTCTTCCTTGAGAGAACTATCCTATTAGATTCAGTCTTGTTTCATTTTCCTAAAATCTCAAACAGGTTATTTGGCAAAGGGAAAGTAGAACTGTCTATACCTAAAAGACTTAAATGATTTGTCTTTTTTTCATTGGCTAGACTAAGCTGCTGGAGGCTAAGAAGCAGTTGGAGGCACAGACGGTGCTATATCAAAAGACTAAGGAGCTGCTAAGATCTGCTGAACAGCAGGTCACCTCCCTGAGACCGCAACTGAACAACAATGACAACCAGAACACAACACCTATACAGCCTGTCAGGACAGTACCTAGAGGTAACCATACAAATGAGAGAATAAAACGGATTTGATGGAGAGCATATTTATATTGTGTGTGTCATATCTTTTCCAGTACTGCATAAGAACATTTAATTCCTGTTGTTTTCTGCTACAGCTCCTGGCGTACCTCAGCAGGAGGTTGATGAGCTCCGTACACGTCTACAGCAGGCTGAAGAACAGAACTCTGACCTGAAGGAGCGTCTGAAAAACACTACTACCAATGTAGAGCAGTACAGATCTATGGTGCTTAGCTTGGAGGAGTCAGTAAACAAAGAGAAGCAGGTAATGATGACCTTCAACCAGTTTGCCACCCCTTGACATTTTTCTGCTTTAATCTGATGAATTTCCAAGTGAAACAAGATATTCTACTAGAAAATTGTACAGTTGGACTTTATTTGATCCATCAAGAATTAATTAGATCATGAAAAATAGCATTCACTTATCAGAATGCAGTTGGATGAAAGGGGTTGCAAGAAGGATTGGTGATGTCAGCAGAAAAGGAAAGGTGGGGCAAGTTGTGTTTTGAAAGATTATGAAGTCAATTTTTTGTCTTTGGAATAACGTGCGCTGATGAATCATGCACATTAAAACCAGGACAATGTATTAATACAGTAAATATGGTCAATTTTGTTTTCATGTTTACTTTAATGTTCAGTCAGAAACCTAGGTGTAACCATCGACAAACAACTCAATTTCACGGACCATATCACAAAAAAAGCCCAATCGTGTAGATTTGCACTGTACAACATTAGAAAGATAAGACCCTTCCTCTCTGATCATGCCACATAACTCCTTGTTCAGTCTCTTGTCATATCTAGACTGGACTACTGTAATGTTCTTTTAGCCGGCCTTCCAGAATGTGCAATTAGACCTCTGCAAATGATACAGAATGCAGCAGCATGGCTGGTTTTTAATGAACCCAAGAGAGCACGTTACACCCCTCTCTACACTGGCTGCCAGTTGCTGCACGTATCAGTTTCAAGGCTCTGATGCTAGCATACAGCGCCAGCTAACCTAAAATCATTCATGCAAAGCTACATTCTCACCAGAAGGCTGTGGTCTGCAAATGAACGGCACCTTGTTGTACCAACACAAAAAGGTACCAAATCACTTTCCCCGGACTTTCAGCTTCACTGTACTCTGTGATGGAACAGACTTCCCAACTCAATCCGTGAAGTAGACTCCCTCTCTGTCTTCAAAAAAACTGTTAAAGACACATCTTTTCCATGAGCGCTTAACCATGCAATAATTTAATCACTCTAATCTCTGTCTTTTCTAAGACTTTTCTAATGCAATTGAAATTTTATAATGCAGCACTTTTCGTATTACTAGCTCCTTAAGATGAATCGCTTATGTTGTATCATTCCTCAGTTGCTGGATGAAAGCTGCTAAAATTAAAATGGCCACGTCTACACTGACATGTTTAAGTTTAAACCTCCGGTTTCAGTTTCCTAACAACATCGTTTTCAAAACTATGGCGCTATGAACAGCATTTTCAAAGTTCACGAAAAGCGCTGTTCTAGGTATTTTGGGCAAGAGGAGTAAATGTAGCTAAATTAATCCTTTTTCAAGCGAAAACATTTTAGTGTGGATATGGCCTTAAATGTTTGCAGTTGCTCTGCTGTGTTTTGCCTTAACTGAATTCTTATGTAGTGTAAACTTTACTCTTCTAGTCACAGTTCTAAAAATTTGCTCTCAAATTCATCTCCAGTTGGCTGAGCAGACACGCTCCTCCACTGACAGCCAGCTGAAGGCAGTGCAGGAGCTGAACCAGCAGCTGGAGGCCAGACTGGCAGAAGCAGAGAAGGAAAAGCTGGAGCTCCAGGAGGAGAAGATGAAAGCTGTGGAGAGCGTTGAAGAACGTGTAAGGAACTTTCACGGATGGCACCTGCATCATGTCCTTAAGATATTTTCTTAAAAACAAAGCCCTAATGATTGAAATTCCTTGTTTTGGCTCCACGGCAGGTGAAGGAACTGAAGAGGAGTGTGACGGACATGCAGACGGAGCTGCAGGAAGCCCTACAGAGAGCTGCAGCAGCGGTGACCCAAGAGCAGATAGCCACACAGGATAGCAAACTACAGGTGGGCCTGACACTACATCAGCCAAACAATCATTTCATCACAGTCATCCACATGACAAAACAATCAGCAGGTAGTTTAACTCACTTACTGTATGAGTTTTATTTCGGACCCCAGGCTAAGCTGGCAGCAGAGGCTCAAAATAAGTACGAGCGAGAGCTCATGCTGCACGCTGCGGATGTGGAAGCCCTCCAGGCTGCCAAGAAGCAGGGACAGCTGTCGGCACAGAACCGAAAGCAGCTGGAGGAGAAGGCTCAGAAGGCAGAGACTGAGCTGTGTCAGATCCGCACAAAATGGGAACAGCAGGAAAAGAGACTGAAGGTGAGATCCAGATTCAGATTGATGTTGTAGACATGCACTACATGCCATCATTTAAGAAATTTTATAATTAACATTGACTTTATATTCATGCATAATCATCATAATGTTTGGTAGACTGGTATATTGCACAGACACTAAAAACAGTTCAAGGAACGAAAACCGAAAACAAATGACATTTTTAGTAGAACGTAACCGAAAACCGGAACAAAGTGATTTTCAGTTTTTCCGGAATGAAAACATTTTTAAATGCTACTTTGTTCCAATAATTTTTCATGAAACTAAAAGCCAAAGTGTTTATCACAGTATATTTTTGGAACTACATCACTTCATGTTGCCCGAAAAAAAGAAACATGTGCTTTGATCCTGAAGGAAACTGCTGCATCACACATTTCTTTGCCTAATCGCCATTGTAGATGTCACATGCTCTGAATGACCTTTTTAACAACTATGTATAATTACTACTGTACTTATACATACACTGCTAATCCAGATATAAGGAAAACATTATTAGAGGTAAAAAGTACGTTTCACAGTTGTTTCCAAGTCTTTTCTGAAGTATTGTTAAATATGATGCATTAACACAGATTTGATGCTGCTGTTTTAACTCAGAAGCAGATCTGTAAATAAAATGATACTTAACTGCTTGTTATGATTTCTATGCCGATAAATCCACCACACAAGAAAAAAATGACTGCTTATTTTGTTTATTTATTTTGATGAGGAAAGTGGCTTATTTTGGGCTTGTTTTTCCAGACCATGTTGCTTGTTTCTCTTGCGAGATCTGGCAACACTGCAATTGGTATTTCACCCACCCCATAGCACAGAGTACTGTCATTTTAAATTTATTTTGTTGTAACCGGTAACCTTTTGGAAAGGATGCTGTGGAACTTCTGAACCGGAACGAAAAAAACTGTTCTTACTCAGAATGAACCAAAATGAAAAACATTTCATTTTTAGTCCCTGATATTGCCGGCTTTCTTGGTCTAATAACATCAAACTGTCTGCCTTTTCAATTGTTTTTATTCAATTGACTTGATCTAAAAAATTTTCTCTCAGGAGGATTTGTCTAAAGAGCAGAGGAGAGCTGAGGAGCTGCAGAAACAGAACAGCATGCTTCATGAACAGATGGAGAACCTGAACAGCAAGATGATCACCTCCGTTCAACAGCAGGCAGCCAGAGAGTGCAGTCTGAACATCTCTCTGAATGAGGAGGGCAAGTCTCATGATCAGATCCAGGAGATTCTCAGGTGAAAACCTCTCCTAGTCCCTCATTTTAAACATACAGCCCCTTTAGACCTCAAAACCTCAAATATTTGAATGGACTGCTGAAGTGGTGGCATGACTTGCCATTAAAGAGGTCATATCAAACATCTTTTACACCAAATGGTTAGTTTTGAATGACCATTTTCACCCTCACTCTTTCTTAGTTAATATTTCTGGCCCATATCCATATAGTGCAGAAACACAAAGAGTATTATGCTATTCTATGCAAACTATGTATTTAACTCTATCTCAATCAATCAAGGAAAATTTTATTTCTTATGCTATGACCCTTTTAAACTGTCTTGCATTACTATACACAAAAGGCTGCTAATGATGTGACCTCGCATTGCCCATAGGTTTGTTCGTCGGGAGAAGGAGATAGCTGAGACTCGGCTGGAAGTGGCGCAGGTGGAGACCTTGCGCTATAAACAGCGCATGGAGTACCTGGAGGGAGAGATGAAGGAACTACAGGACAGCCTTACTGCAGAGAGAGAAAAACTACAGGTCCTAACATGCATTCCTACTTTTTTAAGGCTCTTGTGCAAGTTAGTGATGCGTAAATTTATATATATTTTTAAAAATGTAATTTGTTGAAATTAACATGTTGCTCTACAGGTGACGGCAAAGACCATGGCACAGCAGGAAGACATGATAAAGCGAATGGAGAGTATGAGTGCTCTGACTGAGACCAACAAGATGCTAAAGAATGAGAAGAACAGACTGGAGCATGAACTACAGCAGACTCGGGCCAAGGCAAGCCCTCAAAAGCACATTGTTTTCATTGCTGTCTCACAAACACCTCATTAAATGTAAAATCAATATAATGCACAGCCTTGAGTGGATTATTGCTTTTATGAAACTGCAAGACAAATGTTCAGTAAATTATTATAAAATCTTAATGATACATTTTTCACAGGGGGGGCCTGGGTAGCTCATCGAGTAAAGATGCTGACTACCACCCCTGGAGTCGTGAGTTCAAATCCAGGGTGTGCTGAGTGACTTCAGCCAGGTCTTCTAAGCAACCAAATTGGCCCGGTTGCTAGGGAGGGTAGGATCATAATGTGGTTCTTGCTCTCGTTGGGGTGGTGAGTTGTGCATGGATGCTGCGGAGAATAGCGTGAAGCCTCCACATGCACTATGTCTCTGTGGTAACGCACTCAACAAGCTACGTGTTAAGATGCGTGGATTGACGGTCTCAGACGCGGAGGCAACTGAGATTCGTCCTCCGCCACCCGGATTGAGGCGAGTCACTACGCCACCACGAGGACCTAGAGTGCATTGGGAATTGGGCATTCCAAATTAGGGAGAAAAAGAGAGACTTTTTTTTTTTTTTTTTCCCAAAGTAATATATTTAGACTAACTGTTTGCAGTTAATGGTGTACAAGCAACATCTTAACTTGCCACATTGCTATGTGGTCACAACTAGGTGTATATCAGCTATATTACAACTCATTATTATTATTATTACAATCTCATCCAGGATTTTGGAGCCACAACTGTCCGTTTGATAATTAATAATTAAACACATGCAAGTATAACCTTGATTGTAATGCCTTGGCTATAGATACGTAAGCTGGAAGCAGACATCAAACCCCTGCAGGACTCCAACTCTGAGCTGAGTGAGAAGAGTGGGATGTTACAGGCTGAGAAGAGACTCCTGGAGGAGGACGTCAAGCGCTTGAAGACTCGCACACAGGTCTCAGGAGGACTTACTGTTCATGCATGAAGTTCTGTACACTGCATATCATGTGTAATCTTATCGTATTGAACACCAGTAGATTAGAAGTAGATTTGACAATATCAGTACTCTTTAATTTGAAGCCCATGTGAACATTGTGAAAGGATTACTCAGTGTCTCATACTGTGATTGATTGGTTCTGTAGCAACTTCTCAGCCAACAGAAGGACAGCGATCAGGAGGAAAGTAAGAAGCTGCATTCTGAGAGGGAGGCCCATCTCAAACGCATTCAACAGCTCACAGAGGAGACCGGCAAACTGAAGAATGAGGTGGCCAGGTCAGTGTATACCCTCTACCAGCTTAGGTCAAATTAGGCTAATAAGGTTTTATTGGATTTGAACAAACACCTAACTCATTCTGCACTGTTTGTGCTAAGGCAATGAATGGTACCCCAAATTGTGCAGTTTGTTAAGGATATGTGTGCTATCACTTATTCTTTGCGATCTGTCGTCGATTTTCACCTGACGGATGATAAAACAGGCAAAAAATCCCATTGACTTTCATTGGATGAGGGGTCAGAGTCATGACTTAGGGGTGGGCTCTTTTGGGCCAGGAAGGAACCACCTAGCATCCACCAGAATACCTTAGCAACCATTTTCAACACCCTAGCAACCACTTTGATGGCCCTGCCTGAAATTGCTTATACACCTTGTTACTGCATAGCAATGGCCTGGTAACCAGCCATGACAGCCTAACATTGCAGCGAGTTTTACACAGGCAAGCACCACTTACATTTTCTATAGAAAATGTATAAATCTTTACTTTTTACTCCAGCAATAAGTGTGATCTTTTAACCCTTTAAACTCGGATGGGCCCTCGAGAAAAAAAAAAGTGTACAAATATTAATAACTACTGTCTTGACCAACACAAAATAGGTAACGTTTTACTCCGTTACAGCTGACATGATTGGGAACAAAACAAAAGCATTTTTTCAGAGCCACCTTATTTACACCCAGAGATATATAATGTCAAATCAGAAAAAAAGTACATTTTGGCTCAAGTTTTTTTTGTGATTTTTCAGAAGTTTTTTTTTTTTTTTTTTTAAGTGTCTTGGCTGAGAGTCTCAGAATTTGTCAGAATCTATGTCATTAAAATTGGAAAAGCTTTCTTTACAATGATACTAAACACTTGATCCTTCTTTTGTAGAGTTATAAGCCTTTATTCTTGGGTATGCTACTGAAACAGGAAATCTTTAAAAACACCTTCAGAACCTAAAAGGTTCATCTGTATCAAAGGTTTTGACAAAGCAATCTACATTTTTTCTCTTCCATACAGGAGTCAAGTGTCTATCAGCACAACTCAGAGCCAGGTACAAAACCTGCAGGACAGCCTAGGGAAGGTCACCACTGAAAGAGACAGTCTGAAGAAGGAGCTGGAGGCCAAGACTTTGGACATCCAGGAGAAACTCAAAACCATCACGCAGGTCAAGAAGATCGGACGTCGCTACAAAACCCAATATGAAGAGCTCAAAGAACAGCATGACAAGGTACACCATAACAAACCATCACACTTCTTTTATTTTTTATTTGTTTTGTCAAGTTAACCATTGAAAAAGGCTATTGAGCCTTAAAGGAATAGAAAAATGAAAATTCTGTAATTAACTAACCCTCATGTCATTCCAAACATGTGGCTTTCTTTTTTCTTCGAAACACGAAAGGAGGAATTTTGATGGGTGTCGAGTTAGCTGGTTTCAGTTCGATGGCAGTTGATAGTGACTCACTTTAAAACTTAAAGACCCCAAAGTGTCAAAAGTAGTTTGTACATACTCAAATTCCAAGTTTTTTGAAGGCATATGACACTAGGTTTTGATGGGAAATAACCCCAAATGGACGTTATTTTACAGTGGAAAATCTTGACGTCTGCTATAGCTCTCCTATGAATGTTCATGAGTGTATGAGAGAAGATCATCTGTCTTTCTCATTCACGTTTCTCTCTATTTGATAGATGGTGGCAGATGCTGCTGCTAAACCAACACAGCAGGAAGAGCATCAGGCAACAGTGCAGGAGATTGAGAACCTGAAGAGATCCTTGAGTCAGGCACAGAGCAGAACCTCAGAGCTGGAAACCCAGCTGGACAGCAAGCAGAAGGTACTCACTTGAGGTTTAGTGTTCTGCTTTACCAATCTCTGCATATGTTTCTGAGAAATTGGAGGTCTTTGCCCTGTGTTTCCCATTCTGCTCTCCATAACCTTAAATTCATCAGACACAAAGAACTAGAGAGACTACAAATGGAAAGCCCTTGAAGCAGGCTTTGTCGGTGTATTTTATTTTGCAAGATATTTTAATTGCATGTGTTCTGGCATTGATCATAGGAAGTTGCTCATGCTACTCATCATGTAGAGCTCTTACCATTGAGCCTCCCACATGACCACTTTAAAGAATGTTCTGTAGGAAGTCACCCTCAAAAGCACCGTTAATCTCAGTTAATCATGTTATGTAAGTTTAATATGAGAATCTGGTTTTGTCTCCGTTTCTTTCGGGTTTCAATGTCAAAATGAGATTGGAAATAACTTTTAGTGCCTCCTAAAGAAGTACAGTAAAGTATTGGCCTTAAAGTTTGTTCGGTAATACTTCATATTAAGGTTCCATTTATTGACATTAGTTAACATGAACCAACAACGAACAGTTAGGTTTGAAACACAAGAGTTAGTGGCTTTAATCATGATCATGGTGCAGAACATCCATTAGAAGTAAAGGTTTATTGTAACCCTCCAACATACAAATCAAACAATTAAAGGTTCCTAACAATGATTACTTTAACAATGTGAGACCAGATCAACATTGTTTTCATCAAAGAACTCAAAGGGAATATACAATTCTGGCTCTGTGAAAATTAGACATTAAAAGATACTTGGCTCAAAAGAAACAAGACACTTTGTTGGGCCCCTCTTTATTGTGTGTAAACTCCACTATTGTGGGCTTCTCAGGTTTGGCTGACTCACCGATTAAAACCTGAAGTTATATAATAAAAATGTGTTTTTCTGCCAATCCAGTAAGTAAAGTAAGAGTAATGGAGTATTGTTCATTAACTTTTGAGACAGTGAGGTGTGAAGTATGACTATGTAATATTTTTTGATGGAGTGAAACGTTTTTGAATGAGTGTGCTTTGTGGAAAGGAGTTTAACAAGTAGTATGTTTTTTTATTGCTGCATATGAAGTATGTGTTGACCATAAAAGAGAAGCGATCAAACTAAAAAGAGCCTGGCAGTAGTGGATTAGAGGGTATTCAAAGTGCTCTGTATAGTGATGAAAATTGTTTGTGCACTATCAGACAGTGCAGGAGCTTGAAGCGGAAGTGAAGAGCCTGCAGGAGCAGCTGGCACAGGTGCAGCCGGAGCTCACCCGCATTAGAGCTGAGCTGCAGGACAAGAGTAAACTGGAAGAACAGCTCCGACAGCAGATTGCTGATAAAGAGGAGAAGACCAAGAAAGCCTTCATGGGTGCCAAGCAGAAGATCAACCAGCTCAACAGTTAGTAAACCAGAACATGTCATGCACGCAGTAGTCCTGTAGATATTCCTCTGGTCAAAAGCAGTTCATACCTGCAGTCAGGAGCCTGATTTACAACACATCACAGATGAAAACAAATTTTTTTTTTCTTTTTTTTTTTTTTTTGCTGCATTACCCTTTTCTCCCTTTAATTATTTATATTTATTAGGTTTAAAGGCATCTTTATCAAAATTGAGTTTTGTGGATTGTAGTACGTCTCCATTAGCTCTGAGGTCGTCTACACTGTATATGGTAGTATAGAGGGGCACAACTACCCATTTATAGGGGGGTATGAAATATCAATGTTGGCACCCCTGTTTTGCCATCTGACCGGTAGTAATTTAATTACATTTAAATTTAGTCTTTAATTTTTCTCTTCTAGTACAATGGACCAAAGATTTATTATCTTGTAAGCACAGGCATATAAAAAAAAATGTCTAGAACAAAAATGTCTGGGCTGAATTGTAAATGGCTATTTTTAATAAAAGAGCAAGCTCTTGTATATGCCCTGCCCCATCTTCCTGTCTCAGTAGGAAATACATCAGCACAGGACAGAAACTGCTACAGTCGATCCATTTCTTTGGGGTATTTAAGAACAAAAACAAATAAATGGGATGTCCCCTTTTAGATAGCTAGGTAAACATGCATTTGTGTGTTAGGTGCAAAGGAAAGGCTGTCAAAGGAGAATGAGGAGCTGAAGCTGCAGAGGGAGGAGCTGGAGGTGAGGGTGAGTGCGCTCAAGTCTCAGTATGAAGGCCGATTGAGCCGACAAGAGAGAGAGCTGAGGGAACTCCGTGAGCAGCAGGAAAGACATGGAGACCAAAGAGATGAAGCTCAGGAGCCCAGCCAAAGCAAGGTACAAGAGCACGTACACTGCACTAACTGCTCGTATGCTCTCTTCCAGTCAAATTGAGCTCCAGCTATCAATCAATGATGTGTCAGTTTGAATGGAAGTATTTTAATGACAAATGTCTTTGAAATAGCAAGCACACTGAATTATGTCTTTGAAATAAAAAGGACACTGAATTGCACTAATTGAGAGTTGGCATTAACAGTGCTTGCATTTTTGGGGGATGCCATTTCATATGGTGGTATATTGTAATATTTCAATTGAAAACATTTTGCACAAAATGTCATCATTTAAAAATTAAATAATAAATATTCGCCTTCCAAAATTCAGTTCCAAAATAATCATTTATTTTTTAACAGGTATTTTTATTATTCAACAGGTAATATTTGGTCCATTATTTTTCGCTTTGCAAATTCGCCTCTAAAACTCTGGATTCGCCTCTAGAATTTTAACCACTGAAAATTTAGAGGCTAAGTTGCAAAGGGAAATATAATGGACAAAATATTAGCTGTTTAAAAAAATAAAGATAAAATCTAAAAAACAAATAAACAACAGATTTTTTTGGAAGGTGAATATTTATTATAGAATTTATGATGACATTTTGTGCAAAATGTTTTCAATTGAAATATTCACAGCTTAAATATAAAACCATACAAAACTGCGTCCCCAAATTATGCAAGCACTGTTATTGCAGTGCGTTTATTTTTCAGTTTTTGTTTTTAAAGACATTTGTCATTGGTATACTTTCATAAATTTGTTTTCTTCGCAGCGTTTAAATCAAGATTCATATCAAGTTTTATATCAGACAATAGACATGCTGGGCTCAGTTCGAGTAACAATTCTTAGTAACCAATGTCGATCAAATTGCTTGATGTTTCCTACATTAGATCATTGTTCAAGAAGCTTTTCAGAAGCAGTTTGTCTTTGTTATCTCTAGGCTCAGGATGCTCAGAGGTCTTCAGAGGCCCGACAGATCACTCTGAAACCCACACCTGCTGCTGACAGAGGAAGGTAAGGGTCAATACATGTTCCCTTAGCTCAACTGGTAGATCATGGCTCTATCAACACCAAGGTCATAGGTTGGATTCTCAGGGAACATGCATACTGTTAAAATTAGGGCTCTTAAATTAATTAAATGATGTGCCGATTAATTAATCGCAATAATTACTAAGAAAGGTGCCCAAATGAAGAGAATTTAGTATATAGTAATAATTAATTATAAGCATAATATAATATAAATAATTCAGATTATTTAAATACATTATATTTTTATAGGAGAACACAAGTAAAGCATTGATTAAACAATACAAAGAGTTTATAGTTTATTTTATTTCCATATCATTGCACAAGCATATTATTGGTCTACTCTAGACAGCAATCTATTTTAAAATAGAGTTTGTCAGTCTTTCACAAAAGACATTGTTTGCGCTATTTGAAATGTTTGTCTAAGTACTCATGCGTCAGAAGGATGCTCTTGAAGCATCTCACTTTGGGTTGCGTCACATTTTAGTGTCTCGCACGATAAACGCTGTGTTTTTGGATGCTGTGTCAAGTTAAAAGTAGTGTTACAATGTTGTTTTTCCATGTTCTGTCTGTAACCAGTGCCAGCACATCAGAGCCCCCGACGGCTAACATCAAGCCCACACCAGTCGCTGGTGCTCCCAGTAAGCCTTCACCAATCGCAGGAAGCAAGTCTACCCCTAGGGCAAGTATCCGGCCAATGATAACGCCTGCTCCAGTGACCACTCCCACAGCCACAGTCATGCCCACCACACAATTGGAAACACAAGAAGGTATGGCTCATAGAAATGTATTTGAAACTACACTCACTGAGAACTTTAGGGACACCTGTACACCTACTTGTTCATGTGATTATGTAATCAGCTAATCATGTGGCAGCAGTGCAATGCATTAAATCATGCATATACGGAAATGTTAACATCAACCATTAGAATGGGGAATAAATGTGATCTCAGTTATTTTAACCATGGCATGATTGTTGGTACCAGCTGGTTTGTGTAGCTCTGTAACTGCTGATCTCCTGGGATCTCTTTCACGCACAACAGTCTCTAGATTTTACTCAGAATGGTGCCAAAAACCAAAAACATCCAGTGAGCGGCAGTTCTGTGGACGGAAATGCCTTGTTGATGAGAGAAGCCAACGGAGAATGGCCAGACTGGTACGAGCTGACAGAACTTGTATCTGAGTACAGAACAGTAACTCAGATAACCACTCTGGACAACTGTAGTGAGCAGAATAGTATCTCAGAATGCACAACACGTCGAACTTTAAGGCGGATGGGCTACAATAGCAAAAAACTTTGTTGGGTTCCACTTCTGTCAGCCAAGAACAGAAAGCTGAGGCTGCAGTGGGCAAAGGCTCACAAAAACTAGACAGTTAAAGACTGGAAAAACATGGTTTGATGAATCTCGATTTCTGCTGAGGCACACAGAGGGTAGGGTCAGAATTTGGTGCTGATAGCATGAATCCATGGGCCCAACCTACCTTGTGTCAACAGTCCAGATTGGTGGTGGTGGTGTAGTGGTGTGGGTAATGTTTTCTTGGCACACTATGGGCCCGTTAATACCAATCAATCATCGCTTGAATGCCACAGCCTATTTGAGTATTGTTGCTGAACATGTGCATCCCTTCATGGCCACAATTTACCTATCTTATAATGGCTACTTCCTGCATGATAATGCACCATGTCACAAAGCAAAAGTCATCTCAAACTGGTTTCATGAACATGACAATGAATTCACTGTTCTTTAGTGGCCTTCCCACCACATCTGCGGATCTGAATCCAGTAGAACACCTTTGGAATGTGGTAGAACGGGAGATTCGCAGCATGAATGTGCAGCTGACAAATCTGCAGAAATTGAGCAATGCAGTCATGTCAGCATGGACCAGAATCTCAAAGAAATGTTCCCAATATCTTGTTAATTCCATGCCATGAAGAATTGAAGCTGTTTTGAGAGTAAAGGGAGGCCCTACCCACTATTAGTATAGTGTTCATAATAAAGTGCTCAGTGAGTGTTTTTCTCCCTGTGCTTTCCACAGTAACTTGCCATATTTGGTGTATTGGTTGTTAAGATTGTCATTGGTTTGTCGCATCAGCTCTTCAGTCCACTGAGAGTCAAATAGAGCATGTGACTGTCTTCGGCAGCACCAGTGGCTCGGTGCGCTCCACCAGCCCTAATATACAAACCACACAGCCCATCATCAACCTGCAGCAGAGTCAAGCCACCGCATTTGTCCAGCCCACTCAGCAGCAAGCTAGTCAGGAGGCAGCTGCAACCATTATGGAAGCAGTACATAGCTCACAAATGGAGAGGCCGTCCACCTCCACTGCTGTCTTCGGCACAGGTACAAAGAATCATGATCAGGCCATAAAAAAAGAAGGGGGGGGGCATAAATTGAGGAATTCAATTTTGCTTGATCTTTTTGAGATAAAAGTTTATATGGTACTGTGAAAACATGCTGTAACTTGCAGAACCCAAAACATCCTTCTTAGTGAAAAAGACCATTTATTGAAACTTATTGAACTTACCATTAATTTAACGCCATTTACCATTTTGCCAAACTTGCCATTTATTTTTATTTAAATTTATTGAAGGTTCAAAAACAGCCTGTTCTGAACTTCAAGTTTCTGATGTCAGAATTATTTTAAACTGATCATTTCAGCCAGACCTTAACAGTTTGTGGATCTTTCACTATGTAATGTAGGCTTTGCAAAGAGGCAGTTATTCAAAGATTTGGCAATTAAAGATGAATTTGCATCCACCAGCAAACCCTCACCTCGACAAGTGCAGCAAAGCACTGTATCTCATTTCACACGCAAAGAGGGCATATACAGTGGCAAGAAAAAGTAAGTGAACCCTTTGGAATTAGCTGGTTTTCTGCATCAATTGGTCATAAAATGTTATCACATTCTTAAACATGCCTGTTTAATGTTTTCCGTATAGTAGACTCATGAACAGAGATGTTAACCTGTTCCAATGATTCCTTCAAGTCTTAAGCTGTCACTCTAGGTTTATTTTTTACCTCATTGAGCATTCTGCGGTGTGCCCTTTGAGTCATCTTGGCTGGACGGCAACTTCTAGGGAGAGTAGCCACAGTACTAAATCGTCTCCATTTAGAGACAGTTTGTCTAACTGTGGACAGATGAATATCTAACCTCTTTGAGAAGTTTTTAACCCTTTCCAGCTTTATGCAAAGCAACAATCTTAATCGTAGGTCTCCTGAGATCTCTTTTTTGCTTCTTGTGAATAGCAAACTCAAAATGTTTGAATGCTTTTTATAAGTCAAAGGAGCTCTAACCTTCACCTCCAATCTCGTTTCATTAATTGGATTCCAGGTTTTCCAATTCCTGACTCTAATTAGCTTTTGTTATTGTCATTAGCCTAGGGGTTCACATACATTTTCCAAGCTACACTGTGAATGTTTTAAGAATGTGAATGTTTTAAGACAAATTTATACATAAATGCAGGTAATTCCAAAGGGTTCACATACTTTTTCTTGCCACTGTACATAGGAGTCTAAAACAAACAGCACGTTTTATTATAAAGGTCACAGAGAGAGGATGGACAATGGTACAGAAACTTGAACACTTTAAGTGGACCTCAGGGAAAAACAATTAATGATAGAAAAATAATGTACTTTAAGTATGACTTGGAAAACAAAGCCACATATCAGCTTATTAACTTATATGCTTATTTGCCTATTCTGTCAGTGTCAGCGACGACAAGCTCGTCTGTGCCCAAACGTGTGCGTGAGGAGGAGCAGGAGAGCTCGTCCACTGAGGTGACTGACAACACACAGGAGGATCCTGCCCACCCCCCCATCGCTAAGAAGCTCCGCATCGTAAGGAGAGTTGGCCTGGAGGTGAGCAGTGTATGGACATGTGCATCTGTCTTTCTGTTGAAAGGGCTTGTGTGATTTTGGCAGTGCTTAGGCCATTGTTTCCTATTGCAGGACAATAACATTTCAAATTTACAAATGTACAATTTAAAAAATGTTCTGAATGTCTTTTTGTGTCGATAGGCAGAATTTTTGTTTTCAGTGTTGAAAGACAAATTATTTCTAGCTGGAATCTTGTCATGTCCCACGAGTTAGTACAAGGTGTTAGACTGCTCCTTGTTGTAATATAGTCAATTTTCCATTGGGAATGTGCTTTTTAGATGATGCTGTTTTTGCAGGATGCTTCAGGCACTGAGGAGAGTAATGACACTATGGGTGAAACTTCAGCAGAAGTCTATCAGCCTCCAGATGCTAGTGAGGTACCAGCCTTTCATCCCTTTAAGAACAATATAATGAAACCTTTGGGTGTAAATCAGTTTATCTGATCTTCCCTGGTCATCTCGCACAGCAGGAAGGCTATCCTGTGTTAGGAAAGGCAGATGAAGAGTCTTTGTCTCAGTCTGTCCCGATGGATCAGGTGAGTGAGTCCCAGCCCTCTGAGTCTCAGATCAGTGGACAGGAATCCTCTGAGGATTATAAGCAGGACATCATTGTCATAGAGACAGACAGTGGTACTGAGGAGGAGGAGCAAGAGGAGCCTGGACAGGTTGGTGTGTTTTCATGGAGAAGCAGAAACATGTTGGCTGCTGTAACTGTGTGTTAGCTTGTATTTAACCCCTTGGTTTCTACAGTATGAAGAAGATGATGATGCAGAAGATGATGAGGAGGAGGATGAAGATGGTGATGAAGGGATGGCAGAAGCAGCAGAGGACAGTAATGAAGGTGGCGGCAGTGGAGATGCCAATGAGGCCTACGAGGAGGATGAGGCTGAGGTGATCATATGGATCCCCCACTTTTCTAACACCCAAAATATTTGATGCATTCGTTCTTCTTATATATTCCTATTGACCTTTTGACAATTTCTAAGTCAAAAACCAATGTTGAACATGTCTATTGGCTTTTTTGTTGTAATGGTTTTGTTGTGTTGACAGGATGGTGGGGCAGCAGATCCAGGCATTGACAATGAAGAGAGTCAAGAAGCATCTGATTCTATCCAGAAACAAGCAGATTCTCAGAGCAGTGGTAGAACACACACACACAACACATACATGCACACTTCTGCCTTCTAGTTCATTATAAAGGTCCTACGGTGTGAAATTTATATACATATATATATATATATATATATAAGTACTTGAATTCCATGTAGTCTCATGTTCATAAAGCTGTATTTATAATTATAAAGGAAATGACATTTTTTGGTTTCAATTTAGAGTAAAGCATGTCACACCACAGGACTACAGAAACTACTTGAAATTATGTCAGCTACCCCTATTCTGTATTCAGCTTCTTAGCCATTTCACATGTGAAAAGGTTTGCCAATTATAAGAGAGCATTTATATATAGGAGTATTAAATGTCAAAAATGTAAAACAGTGTTAAATTGTAAGGGTTAGAGAGATGGTGGAAAATGGTCATGTTAAACAATTACAGCTGTTTTTGGTGAAAGAAACCTTGACTAACATCATAAGTGGACCTCAAAAGTGTAGAATATGGACCCTTTATAGGGCTAGTTCACCCAGAAATGAAAATTCTCTCATCATTTACTCACCCTCATGCCATCCCAGATATGAATTACTTTCTTCTGCAGAACACAAACAAAGATTTATAGAAGAATATCTCAGCTCTGTAGGTCCATACAATGCAAGTGAATGGAGACCAAACTTTTCAAGCACCAAAAATCACATAAAGGCAGCATAAAAGTAATCCATACGACTCCAGTGGTTAAATCCATATCCACAGAAGCAATATAATAGGTGTGGATGACAAACAGATACATATTTAATTCCTTTTTTTACTATAAATCTTTACTTTTACATTCTGAAAGTGAAAGTGGAGATTTATAGTAAAAAAAATTGAAATATTGATCTGTTTCTTGCTTATCTCCAGAAGACATATATTAAACCACTGGAGTTGTATGGATTACTTTTATGTTGCCTTTATGTGATTTTTAAAGCTTTAAAGTTCTGGTCACCATTTACTTGCATTGTATGGTGCTACAGAGCTGAGATCCATTTAAAAAAAATCTTCATTTGTGTTCTGCAGATGAAAGGAAGTCATACACATCTGGAATGGCATGAAAGTGAGTAAATGATGAGAGAATTATTATTTCTGGGTGAACTATCCCTTGAAGTGTAAAAGCCAAGTTGCTAAACTTAAGGACAATAAGGATGCTAAAAATGTTTGCAAAATGAATTCCATTACCATTGAAGTGCTAGATATGTCAATGCTATGACGAAAAGCATCATATAGTTATATATATAACTTATGTGTTTTTAGGTGAAGCTAGCATCAGCACCATGGAGCCATTACCTGCTGCTGAGCCCGTGAGAGAGCAGCAGCCCGTCCCCAGCACCACCACCTCCTCACTGGGCCCACGCCTGCCCCAGTCCCCCCGCAGACCACATCACACCCCACCCCCACGTCTCAATATTCACCCCGTCCCTGAGCTTGGGCCCCCAATCATGCAGGTATAGACTATGAATATGGCTTTTAGCTGAATCATTTACATATAAACACATATTTACTGTATCTGAACTATAATACTATTAAGCTGAACTCTGAACTGTGTATCTGGAAACAAGCTCTACAAGCTCTTTGCAATTTCAATTCAACTTGAGTGATTTTGTCTTTTTTAGCTGCAAAACGTTGTATTGCTTTTAAACTTAATCCATTTGTGTGCTACTCTGAAGGAGATTTATGCCACTAATGTTTACAGTACAAGCAGGGCTTGAGTTGAGGGGGGATGCAAAGCGATGCCATCCCCCTTGTTGCAAGAAATACCAAAAAGCATCCACCTTGTAAAACCACCATCCTCCCTTTCCATCCCCTTTAGTTCAATTGTGTCATGCATTACTTAGAACTAATCATGCAAGTAAAATATTTAATTTCCTACGTTTGATAAATAACAGATTTTAAATTAGATTTCAACATGTGTGTTTGCCAGATTTCAATAGGTGAAATCCGCCAATTAGATCTTGACTATTGTACAGTTTGGAAATATTCTGCCGGGGTGACGCTTTAGTCATGCAATCTGGCAACCTTGAGCACGTGATTTCTCTCTCTCCAGTGCTAAAAAATTAGTTGTTTTTTTTTTTACATGCGATGGGTTGGGGTGGCTTGTCCTTCGTAGTGTTCACATGAAACTTATGCCACTGAAGTTAATGCAAGTTTTCAAAAGTTTCACACAAGTTTCACATGGAAAATTATATCATCCAGTGGAACTGTCATGGTATCAGCTAAACTTTTACGGAGCTGCAGCGTCTAACTGCAATTATAAACCCTCTAGCCATATGTCTTCAAGAAACACAATTACCACCAGACGGTACTCTCTCTTTTAAAAAGTTTTAACACTTTCGGTCCCAGTGATAAGCGGGCTTCCGGTGGTACAACCATTTTAATAAGAAAAGATGTGAGCTATAGTCATATAAATATTAATAGCAACCTACAGGCAACAGCAGTACGCCTGACTTTGTAGAAAACCATTAAAGTCGTCTCTTATCTACATTCCTCCAAATTTTAACTTGACACACATGGACCTAGATCACCTTATCGCTCAGCTCCCATCTCCTTTTATTCTCATGGGAGATTTTAATAGTCATAACACTTTGTGGGGCAGTAATCACTGTAACACAAAAGGAAAGAAGATTGAAGATTTTATAGATAACCACACCTTATGTCTTTTAAATAATGGATTGAATACCTGTTTACATCCAGGACATGGAACGTACTCTGCCATCGACCTAACAATTTGTCAGCCTGAATTATTTTTAGACCTCTCATGGAAAGTTTGGCATGACCTCTGTGGAAGTGATCATTTCCCAATCATTGTAACCATCAAAGGCACAGAGGAAGAAACAAATGTACAAAGATGGCAAATTAAAAAAGCAAATTGGTATCAATTTCAAACCTTCTGTCATGAGAAACTGACACGGTTTCCAGAAGACAATCACAAGATGAGTAGAGCATGAGGAAGACGAATTACAAATGAAGTAAAAAAGGAACGCTGGAGAAGATTCGTTTCCAACATGACAACAAGTACTCCATCATAAAAAATATAGAACCTGATACGGAAAATGAAGGGAAAAAACAACGGTCCTCAAATACAGCACATCAAATAGCATGGCACACTCTTGACTTCAAAACAAGAAATTGCAAACATTCTAGCAAAAACGTTTGAAAATAATTCATCTATTGAGAACTGCCTTCCTGCTTTTCAAACTTTTCTTGCTCAACAAGAAAAAGAAAAGATTAACTTCGGCTCCAGTAACAGGTCGACTGCCAATCTTCATTGAAAGTTTTTTATCGAACAGACTTTTTAGAGTTAAAATAGCAAACACCTTGTCTAACCTACATAAACAAGGACTTAGAGTACCTCAAGGAAGTATCCTATCAGTAACCCTCTTCAGTATTAAAATAAATAGCATTGCAAAAGTCATTGGCTCTGATGTCCTCTGTAGTTTATATGTAGATGATATCTGCATTTGCTACAAAAGCAAGTACATGAATACTATCGAGCAAAAAATCCAATTGAAGATAAACAAAATGCACTCCTGGTCAACACAGACCGGTTTCAAGTTCTCACAAACAAAAACCATCTGTATGCATTTCTGTCAGAGCTGTTTATGGATGGAGTCCCCATTAAAGTTGTTAAAGAGAACAGGTTTCTTGGTATCACTTTTGACAACAAACTGTCTTTTATTCTTCACATTAAATCACTAAAAAAGAAATGTTTTATAGCTATGAATGTTTTAAAGGTTTTATCCAAATCCAAATGGGGAGCAGACAGCTCAACTCTCATGAACTTGTACAGAACCACGGTACACTCAAAGCTGGACTATGGAAGTATCATTTATGGATCAGCTAGGAAGTCATACATACGACTTTTGGACACTGTACACCACCAAGATATACGACTAGCTTTGGGAGCCTACAGAACTTCACCAATCCAAAGTCTCTATGCGGAAGCCAATGAACCTTCCTTGGAAATCAGACGCCTAAAGTTGGCCTTACAATTTTCAACCAAACTTAAAACAAATAAAGAAAACCCAGCCTATTCAGCAGTTTTCCCACTTCAGCATTCAACAATATATGAACCCATCTGGAGAATCTGAAAGTGGATCTAAACAGTGTGGAACAGACACATATCTGCAAAATTCCTCCATGGGATCTCAAAAAGCCTAAAATCCATCTGGATTTAACAAGGAACCAAAAATCCAAAATGCAGCCGAATGATTTCCATCAACAATTTCTGGACATAAGAGCAGTGTACCCACAACATATCCCAATGTACACAGATGGATCTAAATCTGGAAATAAAGTGGCAGCAGCTTTTGCAACAAACCAGCTGTGTCAGGGTATCCGCATCCCTGACCAAAGTTCAGTTTTCACTGCAGAGGCAAACGCTCTACTACTGGCACTGAAGTTTATTGAGACTGCTCCACAACATTTTTTTTTAATAATAACTGATTCAAAATCATGTCTTGAAGCACTGGAAGCTACTAAAACTGATCACCCAACAATCGTGAAGATTTTAATCAAACTGTCATCTCTTGAAGCAAAGAATTGTAATATTATTTTCTGCTGGGTACCTGGACACTCAGGAATCTCCGGTAATGAACAAGCAGACAGAGCTGCCAGAGAAGCACTATCTACTGAACCAGTAAAATGCCCTATAACTTCCACAGATCTGAAACCAACTCTGAATGTGTATATCAAAAACAAATGGCAGTCGGAGTGGGATCAGTGTTTAAACAACAAATGATGTGAAATAAATCTTGTTGTTGGAACAAGATATGTGTTCCCTTTTAATAATCGCTGGGATCAAGTCATTTATACACTGTGCCGGATAGGACATACAAGACTCACACACCAATTTTTACTATCAGGAGAAAATTCACCAAAGTGCTCATCTTGTCAGAACCCACAATCCATTAAACACATTTTACTGGACTGTCATACCTCTACATATCCGAGGAACCTGTATTATTCAGTTGATTCATTTGAAAAAAATTTAAGGTTTTTAGGAAAAATGAATCTTAAACACCTTATTTAACTTATTTATTTTAAATGGCTAAACCTGGTTCCCACCATGAATATAGCCATAGAAGCTGGCATGGTGTAAAAAATGAAAGAAACAAACAAACAAACTTAATGGTCACACCACATGACAATTTTAAAGTTTTAATTTTTTCTTTAGTAGAAAGTTTTTATGAAAATGTATGAAACCAAATTGGACACAAATATTACTTTTCTGAGAACATGACACAAGTGTTTTAAACTAGATTTTTAAAAGATTTCTCATTTTACACCTGGACAGCTTTATTTGTCAATGACCCAAAAGTGTCCAGCATAAGTGTATGCTGGACACTTTTCCTGCACTATCTGGCCCAACTCATCCATTTAAAAAGTTTAGTTTTGTAAAGAAATTCATACATTAGAATTTCACACATTTGAACTTTTGATCTTTAAGATCATGTTAAATGTACATTTAGTCAAGTGTGTCTTTGACTGGTGTGTTGAGGGAGGATGTAGGCTGATACAGTGAGATTTTGGTAAAATATTTGTTCTCTCATACAGAGGCAGTCCGGACAGAGCAGACGCCCTTCGATGAGTCGCGTTCCCCAGCTCACGCCTGGAATCGGAAGCACGGTGAGAGAGCTTTATGTGTGAAACTCTCATATACCACCTGGCAATATAAAATGCCTTCTCTTTTAAGACTTCAGCTTTTCTGACTATGTATTTTTGTTCCTACAGCAACACTTCTTTGATGATGATGACAGGATGGTTCCCAGCACGCCCACCCTTGTGGTGCCACACCGCACAGATGGCTTTGCAGAGGCTATTCAGTGAGTCACAGTAGCTTTTCACATGACCTTATTATGGCAGGAGGGTTGCATCATGAAACAACTTAATTGATCATGCATTACTTTATCTCAGTTCCCCTCAGGTAGCTGGAGTCCCTCGCTTCCGTTTCGGCCCTCCTGAGGATTTGATGCCCCAGGCCAGCTCTTCTCACTCTGACCTGAGCCATCTGGCCACACATGGAGGTAAGTACAGAAACGGCAGAGTTAAAAGAATAGTTCACCCAAAAATCATTTGCTCACCCTCATGCCATCCAATATGTATGACTTTATTTCTTCTGCTGAACACAAATTAAGATTTTTAGAAGTATAATAAAAGTAATCCATAAGACTCCAGTGGTTCAATCCATGTCTTCAGAAGCGACATATGTGTGGGTGATCAATATTTAAGTCCTTTTTTACTATAAATCTACACCTTTGACATGCCTCAACCAGTAGGAGGCTGAATATGAAAGTGAAATTGTAGATTTGCTGTAAAAAAGGACTTAAATATTAATCTGTTTCTCACCCACACTTATATCGCTTCTGAAGATATGGATTGAACCACTGTAGTCTTATGGATTACTTTTATGCTGCCTTTATATCCTTTTTGGACCTTCTGAGTTCTGGTCACCATTTACTTGCATTGTATGGACCTGCAGAGCTGAGATATTTTTCTAAAAATCTTCATTTGTGTTCAGCAGAAGAAAGTCATACACATCAGGGATGGCATGAGGGTGAGTAAATGATGAGAGAATTCTCATTTTTGGGTGACTTTCCCTTTAAGGGCCATTCGCACTGACAGCAATTGTCAACGACAAGGCGACCAGAAGTCATTTGTTTTCAAAGAGAGTTAATTGATTTGAGGCGATGAGCTACAGCAACCATTGCAGATGCAACGTGAAGATGTCCAGCGACTAGAGTTGAGAAACTTTTTACTCTATGCAAATGAGAAGCAGCTACTAATGGGATTGAAGACAGTGGTGCCCATGTTATCTGATTCCTGTAAGGTACAGGATTGACTGAAGAGGGATTTTCTTGTGCTATATAATTTGTCTCTGTCCACGCACACGGATACAATAAAAAAATGATGCGTGGAAAACAGTGTCGGCATTCGAAGTGAGTTTGACTCGAGCGTTAATAATCATTCCCCTTGTTAATGATATGATGCAGTATGCACTGCTGCAATTTATGTTCAGACGACCTCCCCTCCATAATGTTAATTTTTAGCAAGAAACATTAAATCTGATTCCTTGTCTGAATAAAATGACATCTTTTGGTTACCAGCAGTATACTTCATTCATGATCAGATTTTTAAAAGCTATGGCAAGTTGTGCAGCACACCAATAAAGGGCGACCAGCAGTAAGAACGCCCAGTGATTAAAATCGCTGTCAGTGTGAATGGAGCATTAGATTCAGCATTCTTCCTTTAATGTGGGTGACATGGAAGTGACAGTTTGTCTGCCTGCTGTACTGCAGGTTTGGGCATGTATGAGAGTCCTCTTTTCTTACCTTCTCATGATGATGAGTCTGGAGGCAGGAGTGTCCCCACCACCCCTCTACAGGTGGCAGCTCCAGGTGAGCAGCTGGAGGATGTCTGGTTTTTTGCAAAGACTGACAGAACAGTGATGCATCTCTAACTGCTCTTCCTCCCCCTGTCTTTTTTGACAGTGACGGTATTCACAGAGAGCCACCCGTCTGATGTAGCAGAGACAGCTTCTCAGTCTGTTCCAATGGTGAGCACATCCACAGCCAGTCTGACTGCCCCAGGGGAAGCTGTCACAGGAGATGACGGAGATGATGTCTTTGTGGCAGAGGCTGAGAGTGAAGGGTAGGGACTCATGATCACAACAGTGTTTAATGATTCACCTCAGAACAATTTTATTTGCAGTTTTACAGTCACTTATAAGTGGTGCTTGCTAGAGATCCACCGATGCATTGGCATCTGCTGATGTATGTGCTCAGTTGGCTAATTAACGTTATTCCACCTGTTGTCAATTCCGAAAATTACCAATGGCCTTGCCAATGGTTAATGCAAAATGTCTTTTAAATGTTCTTTTTTTGTATGATTTGGAATAAATATTGTGTATAAAATTTAACAGAAGATTAATTGTAAAGGTTTGTGCTAAAGTTTCTAATACTTGTATTAGAGATGGTTTATTCAGTGAGTCATTACTTCTGTCTGGATTGTAATAATAGGACTAGTGGTGAGGCATGTCTAGAGAGCCAGTCGGAGATGGAATCAGCACAGCCATCCGATGATGCCAGCCTTCCCTCCACTAGCCAAGAGCCCACGTCCAGCTCTGCGGGTACACACATCTCACAGGCTTTGTGCTTTCATATAAGCATTTTTCCCTGTTAACCTTATGCATCTCTCCATCTTTCTTTCTCTTTTTAGATACTTGCACCACCAGTTCTGGACAGACCAAACCTGCAAGTCGGCTCCTCCCCCAGCACCAGCTGTCCGGGAGGAGCCAGCTCATCCGAAGAGGTTAGTACTATGTACCCAAGTTCATTCCACCTTCTTTCCAACTCACACACTCAGCTGTCTGAGTCTTATTTTCTACATCCACCCTCATACACTCTGTTCATAATTACTCACGTTACAGTTTTACACATTATCTTGTATACAAAAACACACCACAGACCTTATTTTTAAAGCTTTACTTGGTTTTAATGAAGCAACAGATATTTCAGAGCATACAAAGGCTTTTCTTTTTGTCAGGACGTCACTCAACAAAATTAAGTGTGTTTGAATAAAATTGGACATTTTGATGTTAATATTTTTTAACTGAGGTCTACAGAAGAGAACAGAATTTGGTTAAAGACCCAATGAAATTAAAATGTGACTTTTTGTGGCTAGTCCATGTCTCTTGGCTTAAAGGCCATCTATATTCTAGTGTACTCCTAAACATTGACAAAATTAACTTTTAGAAGATATACGCATTATAATTGAACAGCCTGTTTCTTCCAGGAAACAGACCAAAAATACTGATGACTCGTGTTGTACTACACAGCTTGTTGTCCAATCAAATGCTCTCTAGAATAAAAATGTCCCTCCCCTTAAAACCACCTGCATCTGCAATCCTGAATCATGGCATGTTTTTTTTTTTTTTTTTTTTTTTTTAAAGTGATGAGCCCTTTGAAATATCCCACCCAAACTACCTGTTTCAATAGGAAATGCATCAACACAGGACAGAAAAATGTTCTTGTGATTTTCCTGGGGTCTTTAAAGAATAAAATGTAATCCATTTGTTAACATTAGTTAACTTGAACTAGCAATGAACAATACTTCTACAGCATTTATTAATCTTGGTTAATGTAAATTTCAACATACAGTAATACATTTTTAAAATCAAAAGTTGTATTAGTTAATGAACAATAGTAAAATGAACAATAGTATTTTTATTAACTAACATTAACAAAGATTAATAAATGCTGTAAAAAATATGTTGTTAATTGTTCATGATACCTAATGCATTAACAAGTGTTAACGAATGGAAACTTATTGTAAAGTGTTACTGAATAAAGTTTGGACTGTTGCCTAATTTTAATTACTAATTATTTTAATGACTTATTAACTCTGTTTCTCAATCATATCCTGTAGGTATGGGTTTTTCTCGAGGAGGTCGGGGTCGAGGACTCAACAGAGGCACTCCCATCTAAATCCACCTGTCTTTACAGCGTCTGCTCAGCAGAAACACTGATCACACACCCATTAACCACTCTTTAGAGTATCCGAAATCTATTTTACTTTTTTTTTTTTTTTCTGATATTTAGTTTCCTTCAGTGTGCTTAAACAATGGATTAGATTTGTTGTTTTATATTTTTGTGAGTAATCATCCTGACGCTGTTCAATTATTTTGCTAATAAATGGAGAAATCTCTTTCGCCGTGCAGATGCTGGTTTTGTTCGATTAGTGCTGGTTTTTCAGGGACAGTTGAGCCAACTTCTGATGTCATTCTGCTGGGAGGGACTGCTGGCAGGGGCCGCCAAAGTAGGCGCTTCACCACTGATCTTGATGTTAAGGACTTTAGCTGTAAATAGTGGAAAAATGTGTTATTAAATCCATGGGTTAAAATATACGGTTTAAAAAACTAAGATATAAAGTGCAGTAAAGCACTGAGATAAGAGACAATGTTGCTACATCAAACAGTAACTGACTACAGATGGGCTAACATCAGCAATACCCAGAATTGTTTAAATCTCACAAACTTCTGATGTACAAACTTAAGTCTTGGGATAGTTCACCCAAAAAACACACAAAGGGAAATGTTAGGAACTGACAGCCTTTGTCACCTTTCACTTTCATTGTATCTTTTTTCCCTACATTGAGTGAACTCCCTTTAAGTATACACAAATAGGACATACTTTTCATCTGTTATAAGATCAAATGTTGTCACTTACGCCAAGAGAAAACAAGGTAATCGAAACCGTCTGATTTCTTGGGGTTGGGCATAGACAAGGCTGAAGTCACAGGGGTAGGGAAGCCCTTCCACTTGGCGTTTATGTTGATCTCTCCTGACAACTGGATCTCTGTCAAAAGTAACATGTATTTTAAATGACACACCAAGGACAGATGTTTGGAATCTTATAATATTCAATGTATCGTTGCTATTCATAATTACATTTTAAACACTCTTTCCAATCCATTGCTAAAGACATCGGCTTCAAGGACCTCAAATAATTTGGCATTCAAAATGTACAATACCTGCTTGTCTAGCACGTTGGTTCTTGGTGTTGAATGAATTTTTAGATCTCTTTCCACTGCAAGTCGGCCCACTTCCAGGTGGATAAGAGAATTTCTGAGCTGTTCCTCCTGTTTAGAAAACACAAACTGTTAAATATTTTCATTTGGGCATTGTGTACTAACAATGCTAACAGTACATATAGGAGAAAGAAGGAAACCTTTCTTGAAGAAATAAACAGCTTCTGGTCTCTTTCTGGTGGCAGGGATAGGCAGAGCAGCAGTGATTTCCCCAGTGAGCCCACCAAAGTCTCTAGACACTGATCTGGGATATCCAAGCTCCATTACACCATTCTCAAAACTCCAGTAATCATCCCCCTTAGCAGAGAGATGGCAGATGCAAGCATCACTATCAATTTCACTCGTACTTAGGTTTAAGGGTTTATTCTAAATCCTATGTATTAATCTTTGGTATGTAACTAATTCCCCTGTGGACATGAATGTTACATCACATCATGAGGCTAGCTGAGTTAAAGGTTATTACTTTTGCTAATATTTTTCTAAACAGCCAGACTTACTAATGGTGATTAAATGGTATTGCACAGGGGGGAAGAACCACTCACATTTTAGTCAAATCTAATAAAAAATTATAATTCAATAAATTACCATTTGTGCTTTAGGATACTCTTTAATAGGTTACACTTGATTGTTCTCCGTGTTCTTGAGTACCTTGATGATGATGGTCTTGGCCTGGCAGTTGCAGCGAGTGAAGGCAGTATCAATCGGGGAAGGGATGCCCAACTCTTCAGTGATTCTACGAGTAGGACCAGCTCTTCTTGTTTTGGGATTCACCAGCCAAAAGAAATGACCTGAGATGGATATCATATCGGTTAATCTCCGATGCACAGTTTTATATATATATATATATATATATATATATATATATATATATATATATATATATCCTACTTAGTATGAACAGAACATAGAAAGTGTACCTCTGAAAACTATGATGGAGCCATTAAAGAGAGCTGCCAGTCCATCGATAGGAAGGCCGCTGCAGAGGTCAGGGGCCAAACTTGAATCTTAAAGCAGAAATGAAATTCTGAAATTGCATATTTCTAACCATATTTACTAAGCCACATTTATTAGTTCTTGCGATACAAATAAAGGGTAAATACAGGTAAAGTGGGACACTTAAAGGGATAGTTCACCCAAACATGAAAGTTCGCTCTTCATTTACTCACCCTCATGCCATCCCAGGTGTGTATGATTTTCTTCTGCAGAACACAAATGTTTTTAGAAGAGTATATCAGCTCTGTTGGTCCACAAAATGCAAGTGAATGGGGTCCAAAACTTTGAAGCTCCAAAAAGCATATAAATGCAGCTTAGACGTAATCCATAAACCTCCAGTGGTTTAATCCATGTCTTCAGAAGAAATCCAATCGGTTTTTGGTGAGAATAGACCAAAATGTAACTAAATTTTCAGCATAAATCTTGAAATCAGCAGTCTCCTTGGCGATTATGATTTCAAGCTCGATTACACTAACGATAGCACCATCTAGCATTCTGCGCATGAGTCAAGCACTAGAAAATGTAATTGAGCTTGAAATCATTATTGTGCCTAGAGACTGCAATGACAAGATCTACAGTGAAAAGTTATGTTTTTGTCTGTTCTCACCCAAAATTGATTGGATCGCTTCACAAGACATGGATTAAACCACTGGAGTCATGTGGATTACTTTTATGCAGCTTTTATGTGAATTTTGGAGCTTCAAAGTTTTGGTCACCATTCATTTAAATTGTATGGACCTACAGATCTGAGATATTCTTCTACAAATCTTAATTTGTGTTCTGCAGAATAAAAGTCATACACATCTGGGATGGCATGAGTAAATTATGAGATAATTTTCATTTTTGGGTGAGCTATCCTTTAAGCCTAATCATTGATCATTACCTTATGTGTATATTCTTTCTTAAAAACAGCATTAACTATTATGGGATGACACTGATGAAACCATTTAAAAAACGACAATGATAAATGATCAGAAGTTGTCCCACTTTACCGGTGTTCACTCTACAATATGCCATTTTAGAAATTAGTGACAATGTGCAACACTGTAAACATTTGAATTGATAATGACCACTCCGGTTCATTTTAAGGATGTGCACAAATTCGGAAGAACTATTGCAACTGCATACTTAATCCCGCGGGTTTGTTTGCTCCCGTGGCTTGGGCAATGTCTGCGAGAGTGCTAGGTCTACCTGAACCAAAGGCAGGCCCACTAGATGTCCCATCACCTTGTCCACTGATTGTGAGAGCGACCTGTACAGGGATGGTTAGGGGTTTCCCAGAGGAGGGTCCACCTGCTTGTACTGGCCCAACTGCTGGAGCAGGACCTGATTCAGGCAGAGGAAACACAGAAGAGTTGGGGCCAATGCCTTCAAGTAGAAAAAGACTCATTTTGAGAGAAAAAGCTGTCTAATAATTTGAGTATCAGTCCTAATGTAAATGTCTAATGTAAATTTGTAATAGTTGTGTCTTTCCCAATAGAAGTAAATACCCATTTTAATTAAGTGTAATGAAGCTTATTAGGGTGTTACCTGGTATGTCAGAAGGGCTCAAAGGGGCATAGAGGCCAATGTCCTGAGCGAGGGGGCCTCCAGCAAGGAGTGATGGAGCCGCAGATGGAGCCATCAAATTATATAGCCCATCCAGAGCACTGTTTCCTGAAAAAAAAAACAAAAAAAAAACAAGTACAAATAAAATAAAAACTAATAAAAGCGCTGATCATCTACTAAAATATACAAGTCTGCTGCCCCCTGCTGTCTGAACTCACCATCTCTCAGGACATCTGGGCCTTGCTGGTTTGCGAGGCATGCTGCAATACACTCCTCAGTATAGTCTAAAAAAGCAGATAAAAAGGCACTTTGAATAAAATGGTAAAATGTAATATGAAATAGGAGTGCTGGTTAGAGGCCAGAGAAAAGGTCCAGTCATCTTAACATTATCACCACTGGTACACAATGAATTTACCTATTTGTGGATTTTTTACTATGCTTTTCTGATATTGGAAAACTTAATGTCACCTTTCCTCTGAGATGGTCATGTAATATACACTAGTGATCCTCAATATTTTGTACTGTATATTATATTGGGTAAGTGGCAATCCTACACAGTAACAAAACTGTTTATTGTACAAAATTGTAAATAAATAAATAAATCATATATAACAATTCAGTAACATTATGGTTTTCAGTCAACTCGGCGGCCATCTTGGGGACACTCCCATGCAGCTATTTCCTATGGATACAAGTGGCATAAAAGTTTATCTCCTATCTACTTGAATGGGGAAAGACCGTAATCTCCAAAACGGATGGTGATCAAAGAACACTTCAAATCAGAAGTTAAACTGGACAACAATGACATAATAAATTGTTCTTCTTTAGCTCAGATCATGCTAAAAAAGCAATTTTTTCAGGCTGGTTCAGCTAATACTCATGCGTGTCCTCTAAAAGGTGATTGGCTCTTTTAATTGTAAAACAGAACTTCCCTTTCCTTTTAATCCATCATATTGGGCATTCCAATCTCTCCTATTCATTTTAATACAAGTGCTCTGTCTCAGGCTAAATAGTTTCTGCTCTTACCAAGTTATGGATGAATTTGGGACCGTGACGTCAACAAACAAAAAAATATGGTAAGGTTGTTTTTTTTTTTCGCCTTCTCCCTTTTAAAGGTCGATGAGAATATTTATTTATCCGCAATTATATGGTAGTTGGATTTTTATAACTTTCTTTTAGCATTATTTTCTTTCTCCAAACCAATCACTCTCTGACTGTCTGAAGGCTTGTTAGTGGCTTTGAGGGACTTCAGACCTGGCATATTTGTTTTGGTCTTGTGAGGGACTGAGGACAATTTTGGTTTTAAGTCTAAAGTATTGCTACTTAAAAAGAATGACATTTCCCTTAACACATATCTACCGCCAGTCAGCACTAAGGGGGTTTCCTCCAGTGTCTAAATAAATCAGAACCATACAACAATTAGGAGAGGATTAAATGTACATTAAATAATACCTGTTGGTTTGGTTATCTTTGAGCTTCTCGGATCTTGTAAGTTGGAGAACGCATCTGGGGAAAAAATATCAAAACTGAAATATAGATATTTGACCAATATGATACAAGTAGTTTCCTATTGGATAAAAAAAAAAAAAAGCTCTTGGCATACCACACTGTGCATGGTAGTCAGGGCAGCAGGCGTTGTAGAGGACACAGTCTGAATCACAGTCACAATGTCTCCCACGCCTGAACGGCTCGGCACACCGTCCCCTGCATGAGCCACCTGCCATTTACACACACCATTACCTTTTACACATCATCACAACTGATTCATATAGTTATTATAAAAAATATTTCTTTATAAAAAGTTTTAATATATATATATATATTTTTTTTATTCATTTGTTTATATGAGTTGAACCAGATAATGAAGGGAAAGCAGCCAACAAGCATTCCAGGTGGCACTGGGAACTGAAAAGTGGCACTGAGAAAGTGATTACTTTGAAGAAGCTAAAATATATTAGATAGTTTTGATTTGTTCAACATTTTGTGTCACTGAATAATTCCCATACTTCCATTTGTGTTACTTAAAGGTGCACTCAGTAATGTTTTAAATTTGTCATCTTGGACTTACACTGACACCTAGCGGCTTGGATGCAGCATCACTTAAAATCAGCAGTTTTCAGTTTCAGATGCCATTGTAGAAATGTAGTATTCACAGTCAGCCATGATTACTTTAATCAGTGAGTAAAAGTGTCAAATAACAGGACTATAGTATAGTATATATAGCAAGTAGTATTCGGCTGGTCATGTGATTCTGACCCTCTCCATGTAGAATAAAACAGCTTTTATAAGGTTACAGATATGACTGGAGTCTTCATTTTAATATAAGTGGTCGTGATTTCCTCCATATATTGCAAAATCACAATCTGTCTTTAGGAGTTAAACTTTTTTAATGAGGAAAAAATTATTGAGTGCACCTTTAATCTCTGTAACAGACCTGTTATTGGACAGGTGAATGACTCGCCACATCTGCAGCTACCTGCACAAAACTTTCTGCATTTAGCATTCAAGCAGACCTCACCAGATAGATCCATAAATGATCAATAAATGACTCACCTTGAGCAGCACATAATGGCAGGAGAATGCAGGCCAATGTCAGGAGAGATGAAATCAGAGTTGATCCAGTCATGGTAACCCAGATATCACAATGGATCAGTGCACAATGATATGAACACCTGTGCTTATGCTTAAGAAAATAAATGACCATTTTTATTTAACTGAAAACAATAATAATAAAAAAAAAAGTTTGGAAAAACAAACTAAACTAAAACACATTCCCTTTACCCTAAAACAAACTAAAATCAAAATGACCACAAATGAGTGTAAGTTTTTGTTTTTGATACACAGTATATTATAACATTTGAAACCTTTAAAACTCATCTTTAGTAAACATTAAAATACCACAAGATTACAATAACACTGGACGGCTCTGAGAAATTTAAAAGCATTAAACATTTCTGAATGAGTTAATGCATTAACTTTGGCAGCCCTTAAATTTTAAAACTGAAATAAAAACTAAATATAATGAAAAACGAAACTGGAACTAGCAGTCTGGTGAAAACTAACGAAAACTAAACTAATTTGAAAGGACAAATTACATTTTTTTTTTAATAAAAACTGGAAATAAAAACTAAATAAAAATGTCAATAATCCTGGCTTCAGAAAGATATGACATGATCACAAAACACTGAAGCTTTTATTTTTGAAATGCAATAATTAATAATTAAATGATCTAAATATACAGAGAAGGACTTACCAAACAGAACTCACGTTGTTCAGTCCTTCGATACTTTGTCTCTTTTATATCATATGACAGCTGGATTTCTGCTGTTGGACTGAAACTTGTTTAATTAACCACCGTAGCCCAATTAAAAGCATGATGATGTAAAGACTGGAGGATCTCACCTCCTACACACACCAGACAACACCAGCAATGTGTCAGAACCACAACATTTGTTCACATTGCTGACAGAGTCAGTGACCCCTGTTAATTGTCCACAGTAAAATCTCTGTGGGTCTCAATGTTCCTTATAAATCAGAGATGGGATTTTTTTTTTTTTTTTTTACATTTATTTATTTATTTTTTATTATGGTCATTAAAGTTTGTGTCCAGTGGATCTTAGTACATTTCATAAATGCGGTCAGCTCATTGGTCAAAATTAACCTTTTTAATACAATTCAAAACATCTAGTAGCAGAGGTCCTGGATTTTTTCAAGACTTTATTTTGTTGCCACAGATGGTGTTTGACCTTTCTGAGTCTGTTCACAGTTTATTGATGGTTATTAAATGGAAATTTCCACCAAAATGACTAATCAAAATGAACCAAAGCAACACAATTCTAGAACATTTTATCACAACATGATTTCATTGTGTTCTATCCATTTAAATGTGTAAAATGGAAGTTTACTTAATCCATTTGAATTGGGACTACATTAATTATTTTTGTGGTGCTAATGTAGCTTTGATGAAACTGGGCAGGGGACTTCCATTTCCCAGCATGCTTTGCATGGGACGGGATAGGGTGAACACATGTTGAAATAAAGGCTGTGTCTCGTTTGGAAGGCGGCATCCTCCGGACGTTGCATTTGTCGGCCGCATACGTCATCGAGGCTGTCTCATTTCAGAAAAGCGAGTAGGACACTTCGAATGCAGTCTTCAAATGCAACCTTCTTTCACGGAATTCGGAGGATGCATGAGGTGTATCCTTCGTGGGCACTCACAACCCACAATTCTCTGCTTCAACGGAAATGCCTAAAAAAAATATGATGTTCAAATGCAAGGAATGTTAATTCCCAAGTTGAAGTACCTCAGTAGATGCAGAGTATATAATATGTATAATTATATTAATATATAATTAAAATTAAGTATTAGACTAAAAGTACACCTGTAAAATCTATTTTCTTTTCTCTTTACATCATTATAACTCTCCTAAAATGTACCTCATACATTCCTTTCCAGAGGGACTTTGTTCCCTTCTCACTCAAAGCGCTCACGCTTGTTAAAGAGTGGCGTGTTGTCATAGCAACCATGTTACGTTCCGGTTCCGTTTGTCCTTCAAAGGCTGTTTCGTTCAAACGAAGCTTGTTTAAAGAAGGACACTCAGTATACTGCAGCCTTCAAAGGACGTGTCCTACCTAGCACGCAGCCTTCGAAAGGAGACACAACCTAAGTGTTATGTTATGCATTTTTTGAGCAAGATGAGAAAAGGAAGAAATTTGTTAAAGTTTAATGTTCTGTTATATTGGTATTTAAAAAGAGTGTCTGTTATGCTGGAGTTTTGGGGGTTACCATTGTGGTGAAGAATGGCGCTTGTGCTTGCGTTGAGGATGGACGTATACTTTCAAGTGATCTTTAATTCAACTGCTGCTCGTCTCTTTAAGCAGTTGCTGTTAAATTGACAGTGCAACAGTTTCCCTGACTTAATACTTGTTCACCTGGCATGTACTAATGATTAATAAAAGAAAGTATTTGATAAGCCTTAGTACAGGGGTATTCAACCATTTTCAAGCCAAGGACCCCTTGGTGGGTAGAGAGAAATGGAGCCGGACCCCCGTTAAATATTGTATAAAATTGAGCATTGTGTTTTATGCCTATAAAAATGTGGATGGTAGGCTACCATATTATTGTATGTATACTTCATGATGTTTACATTGGAAAGCCATTGAAATAATCATTAAATGCTGCCTTGCTGAAAAGACCAGCTAAAACCAGCATAAGCTGGTTGGCTGGTTATAGCTGGTCGCCCAGCCTGGTCATAGCTGGTTGGGCTTGTTTTAAAGGGGTTTTGCACCCTTTTTTAGCTGGTCAGGCTGTTCATGCTGATCTTAGTCAGGGTGGTCTTAGCTGGTCAGGATGGTCTAAGCTGGCCTCCCAGCCTGACCAGCTAAAAAGTGTTCAAACCCCCTCTGAAACCAGCTAACTGAACAGCTGGGCTGGGCGACCAGCTAAAACCAGCCAACCAGCTTAAGTTGGTTTTAGCTGGTCTTTTCAGCAGAGATGTACAGCAGGGGTCTGCAACATTTTTGACATGAAGTGACATTTTTAAATTCCCCTGTAAATCCCTGTGCCAAACCTCCTCCAAAAAGAATGAAAAGGACAGACAGATAGATAGACAGACAGACCTTGTCCATGCAGAATAAAACAACTTTTATAAGGTTACTAAAATGGAGCTTCAACTTATGTGAGTGATAGATTTTAATACATATATTTTAAAATTACTGTTGATTTCAATGAGTAAAAATATGTAATGAGGAAAACAATAACTGAGAGCACCTGGAATTATGTTGATTTGAGAGTCACCGTCTTGTGTGTGTGGAACGTTAAGGACCGTGTATGCCAGCTTGATAATCTCAGCGTTAACTATGTATTTACACCAGGCAAGTACGCTATTGTTCTGAAAGCAGACTGTCATCTGCTCAACCGCACAGCGCGACCAACGCAAAGCAGACGCGTTTACTCACGCGACCCTCCACTGCAGCACTGATGAACCTGATGTGTGTCGCGCTTTGAGCGGCTCGTGATTAGCGGTGGGCGCGTGAAGGGTTTGTCCGGGCTGCGCGCTTCGACCGGTTGCAGCAGCTATACGTAAGTTACAGCTTAGCCTAGTTGTGGCGTAAATGGGCACTAAGTCACAATTTACGCACTACAAAATATTTGAGCGTTGCACCATTAAACTTAGGAAGGACGTAACCCTACATATAAACTAAATATTTATGGAAGCCTCCAACCAGGAGTAACTGATGGAATAAAGAAGCAGCCTGATATTTAATCACATCAATGAGCTCATGTTTTGGTTGACAGGCTTCAGTCCTTTCGACATAAATGATGATGTTGGCAATGACACTCGTTTACATTAACGGGAGAAAACATTATGTAAAAAACGTACTTCTTCAGCATGAAACCGATCTAACGGTGCACTTTCCTGTGTACGCCGCCCGGTGTCAAGTTTCAACATATACTAAATATACAGTGAATAAATGTCTATTTTTCCAGCCTGTTGTATTAGTATTTATTTATTTATTGCCCCTTATTCATTTAGATAGTTATTGAATATTGTTATTTACATAGGCTAAATATACCATTAATGAAATCTTGTTTTATTACGTATTGCATTTCAATGGGGATATAATTTATTACAGCTGACGGTTACGTGAGCAAACAAGGTTTGAACGTCAACTGTAATAAGATCTAACTGAAATACACTGCTTTTTAATACTTCTGTGTACAAATTTGAAGGCTGCTTATTGGATCAATACAAGAAAACGTCATATTATGTTACAGAGAGCTTACGACCTACTAGTTAAGTCTTACCTTAAGAACAGGTGGTGCAACCAAATTAAGCACTGACTTAGTTACAAACTAACTAGTAGTTACTAAGCCCTTAGTGTGAACTTTATGTCTCAACTTAAGTAAGGACTTATGCACAGCTGGTGCAACCCTACCCTGATGACTAGTGCTGTTTAGTTACACTTTAATATTTGGCTTGCTGCTGCAAAGGACTTCAACGGCTGTCTCGTTTGGAAGGATGCGTCCTACGGAAGCCGCATTTGTCAGCTGCATACGTCATCGAGGCTGTCTCGTTTAAAAAAAGCGAGTAGGACACTTCGAATGCAGCCTTCGAATGTGACCTTCTTTCATGGGAATTCGGAGGATGCATGAGGTGTATCTTTCGTGGGCACTCACAACCCACAATTCTTTGCTTCAACGCAAATGTCTAAAAAAATACACACACACACACACACACACACACACACACACACACACACACACACATATCTACATATCTACACTATATATATATATATATATATATATATATATATATATATATAAAATATATGATTTTCAAACGCAAGTAATGTTAATTCCCAAGTTGAAGTACCTCAGTAGATGGGTGCAGAATATATCATATGTATAATTATATTAATATATAATTAAAATAAAGTATTAGACTAAAAGTACACCTGTAAAATCTATTTTCTTTTCTCTTTACATCATTATAACTCTCCTAAAATGTACCTCATACATTCCTTTCCAGAGGGACTTTGTTCCCTTTTCACTCAAAGCGCTTGCGCTTGTTAAAAAGTGGCGTGCTGTCATAGCAACCGTGTTACCGGTTCCGTTTGTCCTTTGAAGGCCGTTTCGTTTAAACGAGGCTTGTTTAAAGGAGGACACTCGGTATACTGTAGCCTTCAAAGGACGTGTCCTACCTAGCACGCAGCCTTCGAAACGAGACACAGCTAATATGTCGATAATTCATACTCCTGTCTCTTGCTGTGGCTCGCTCACATGCGAGTAATTATTACAAATGCCATCAATGGTGGATCAAACAATAATTTGTGGACCCCTGTTGAAGACCCTTGCCTTAGTACATTGTGTTTGATGAACCTAATAAAGTTGAGTTAAACTACTATACAGAGGTTGGTAGTAATGCACTACATTTACTCTGTCACATTTACTTGAGTAACTTTTTGGGGAAAAATTACTTTTATGAATATGTATAATTGTGTGTACTTTTTACTCTTAATCAAGTACATTTCTAATGAAAAAAAAAGTACTTTTACTTCATTACAATGGGCAACGTTCCTGTCATTACATTAATGGTTTTAATTTAATGAGTGTTATTAAATGCGTAATTTATTGAGAGTTTTTGAGTGGGACAACAGAACTTTACAGCGGCGCTCTGTCACCCGAGTCGAGCTCATCCCTCCTGAGTCCTGCAACAAGCGCTCAAAACAAACACTTTCTTTCGACAAGCAGTGCCTTCATTTTACACCAAGACAAGCGGATATTTCAAGATTAAAATAAAAAGACTCTTTCTGAGTTCCGTGGAAAAAATAAAGTAATGTGTTTATGTGATTGTCAAGTTGTAAACTTAAGTAAACTTTCCTGTACAGTTTGAATGCAATGTGAGAATGGTGGAGTAATGACCTATTAATACCCAAATCAAACAAAATCCAACAGTCTAGCCAGTAAACCTGTATTGTGCTACAGTATGTAACAAATGCTTTAGCTTTTCTCTTGGTTATAAGATTTTATTTATTTTTACTTTTTCACCATAAAATTGCCCTGTCCTGTGAACAAAAGTAAGTGAGAGGGAAACCATCCTCTTTGTGGGAAGTCGTTTTTTTTCTTAAGTAATGTCTTTCAGATGTAAAAGTAGTTCGCCACACCTCAAAACATACTGCTGTAATTATTTCAAACCTCCGCTGTGGTCATGCGCTTCAAAAAGTAAACATTGCCTCAGGGACACCCACTATTCAGACACTTCCATAACAATCCAAGTCAATAGATTTCTGTTCAGACATCTTTTTAACAGTCTGAGAACAAAATATTTTAGAAAAACAAGAAACACCTTAAAACCTCAGAGACGGATCATGTTCTCACTGGGTTTTAGTTTATTATTTGGTGAGAGAGGATTTAATTGACAAGTGGGACCCACTCCATTTGGAGTATCTCACATCACAATACTACACTGTAAAAAATGGTAACCGGCAATTGTTTCCACCTGATCTAACCCTTAAAACTGTTCTTGTTAGTGTAACCTCATTTATTAAAATATATTAAGTTTGTTCAAAAATATCAAGCCAGTTAATTTAGATGAAGCACCACATGAAGAAATTTTATTTTTATGTTATTTTTTATTTTTATTTTTTTCAGTGTACATTCAGGCAAGGATCTGGTCACATTTTTAGTTGTCACATGTGTTTTATATGTTGTAATGTAATAGAAACAATTAATTTTTTATGTCAGATAATCTTTGTATGTTACCTTTTACAAATCTTCTGCTTAATATTTGTTTTACTTTGTAAATTTAGCTGAAAAGCTTATAATAGGCTGTTTAATGGCAGGTTCCACTGTGACAACTTACCTCATATGCGCCCTGCTGCTTGTATTGTTTCCTAGTAACAATATCTAAACATCCTTTAAACAAGAAAAATGTACTTGAGCAGAAAAATTGTACAAGATATTAAGCCTTGTTTTCAGAGGATAATTTGATCTAACAAAATTGTGTGATGTTTATGCTTAAAACAGGAAGCATAAAAAATGTGCCGATGGGGTAAGAAAAATATATAAATTTGCTGAAATGTTTACACAGGCTTCATTTCAATACATTATCTCTGAAAACAAGGCTTGCTGTAATATATAAATTAATAATAATTATGCTTTTTTAAATCAAAAGTTGTATATGTTAACATTAGTTAATGCAATATGAACTAACAATGAACAATTGTATTTTTATTAACTTAAGATGAATAAATTCTGTAAAAAAATACACTGATCAGCCACAACACTTAAACAACTGACAGGTGAAGTGAATAACATTGATTATATCGTTACAATGGCACCTGTCAAGGGGTGGGATATATTAGGAAGCAAGTGAACAGTCAGTTCTTGAATTTCATGTGTTGGAAGCAGGAAAAATGGACATGCGTAAGGATCTGAGCGACTTTGACAAGGGCCAAATTGTGATGGCTAGATGACTAAGTCAGTGCATCTCCAAAATAGCATGTCTTGTGGGGTGTTCTCTGTATGCTGTGGTTAGTACCTACCAAAAGTGGTCCAAGGAAGGACAACCGGTGAACCAGCGACAGGGTCATGGGCACCCAAGGCTCACTGATGTGCGTGGGGAGCGAAGGCTAGCCTGTCTGGTCTGATCCCACAGAAGAGCTACTGTAGCACAAATTGCTGAAAAACTTAAATGCTGGCCATGATAGAAAGGTGTCAGAACACACAGTGCATTGCAGCTTGCTGCGTATAGGGCTGAGTAACCACAGACCGGTCAGAGTGCCCATGCTGACCCTGTCCACCGACAAAGCACCTACAACCCCAATTCTGAAAAAGTTGGGACAGTATGAAAAATGCTAATAAAAACAAAAAGGAGTGATTTGTAAATTATGTTCACTCTGCTATATTGAAAGCACTACAACTAAACATTATATTATGTAATTCCTTGTGAATTTCATTGTTTTTTTGAAAATGTACAGTAATTTCAAATCAGATGATTGCAACACGCTCAAAAAACATTGGTACAGTCGAGTGTTTACCACTGTGAAACATCACCATTTGTTCTAATAATACTTATTAAACATTTGGGCACTGAAGACACAAGTTTAAGTTTAGAAAGTGGAACTTTCCCCCAGTCATCCATTATGTAGGTCTTTAGCTGCACAATTGTACATGGTCTTTGTTGCCGTATGGTGTGCTTCATAATGCACCACACATTCTCAATTGGAGACAGGTCAGAACTACAGACAGGCCAGTCTAGCACCCACACTCTCTGCTTACACAGCCATGCACTACAAATCCGGGCAGTATGTGGTTTGAAGTTGCCCTGCTGGAAAATGCAGGGACTTCCCTGGAAAAGATGGTGCTGGATGGCAGTATATGTTGCTCCAAAATTTGTGCACATCTGTCTGCATTCATGGTGTTCTCACAGATGTGTGAGTTACCCGTGCCATGGGCACTGACACACCCCTGGCCCATACAGACACTGGCTTTTGGACCTGACGTTGATAACAGCTTGGATGGTCCTTTTCCTCTTTGGCCCAGATAACACAAAGACCAAAAAACACGGTTCCACTGTTCTACTTTCCATCTAAGATGAGACCGAGCCCAGAGGAGTCGGCAGCGCTTCTGGACAGTATTGATGTAGGGCTTCTGCTTTGCATAGTAAAGTCTTAAAGGAATAGTTCACTCAAAAATGAAAATCTGCTGATCATGTACTCACCCTCAGGCCATCCAACATGTAACAAGTTTGTATCCAAGTTTTTTCTTCATCAAAACAGAATTTAAGATTTTTAGGATTTCATTTCAGGCCTCCTCCTCTAAACAATGCAAGTGAATGTACTCCATTTTGTGACGGTCCAAAATGCATATTTAGGGTGCATCAAAATAATCCACACGACTCCTGTCGACAAATAAAGTTCTTCTGAATGCAAATGATTGATTATTTTGAGAAAAAAAAAACAATACTTATATAATTTTTAACTACAAATGTTCGCTTCTGTACATCTCTGTGACGCGCACTCATGAGAGGGATGACGTAAGCTCGTTGGAAAGGTCACGCATCACGTGGAGGAGGAGTCAGGAAGCGTGTCATTGTTTACAAGAGAAACTTGCACAGACCAAGCGCCGTTCACAAACCAAAACAATTTCCAAAACAATTTCAGAACAATATAAAATAAAATAAAAAATCATTTCCAAATAATAATAATACAAAAAAACAATGTAAACAATGACGCGCTTCCTGCCTCCTCCTCCACGTGAAGCGTGACCTTACCAATGAGCTTACGTCTTCCCTTTCATGAGCGTGCATCACAGAGATGTACAGAAATGAACATTTGTAGTTAAAAAGTATATAAGTATTGTTTTGTTTCTCAAAATAATCAATCGTTTGCGTTCAGAAGAACTTTATTTGTCGACTGGAGTCGTGTGGATTATTTTGATGCACCCTAAATATGTATTTTGGACCATCAAAAAATACATTCAATTGCATTGTTTAGAGGAGGAGGCCTGAAATGAAATCCTAAAAGTCTTAAATTATGTTTTGAGGATACATCTTGGATGGCCTGAGGGTGAGTAAATAATCAGCAAATTTTCACTTTTGGGTGAACTATTCCTTTAACTTGCATCTGTGGATGCAGTGGCGAATGGTGTTGACTAACAAAGGTTTACTGAAGTAATCCCAAACCCATGTTTATGATATCCATTACAGATGGATGATATTTTTTAAGACAGTGACATCTGAGGGATCAGAGATCATGCACATTCAGAAGTGGTTTTCATCTTGCCCTTTATGCACTGAGATTTGACCATATTCCTTGAATCTTTTAACTATATTGTGCACTGTAGAGGGTGAAATGCCCAAAATTCTTCCAATTTGTCTTTGTCATTGTCATTGTTCTCAAAGTGCTGGATTATTTGCTGAGGCATCTGTTGTCAAATTGACAAGTCTTGAATGATCCTTGCTCTTGAGGGACTAGGCTGTTTTGGAGGCTCCTTATATACAGGTGCATCTCAATAAATTAGAATGTCGTGGAAAAGTTCATTTATTTCAGTAATTCAACTCAAATTGTGAAATTTGTGTATTAAATAAATTCAGTGCACACAGACTGAAATAGTTTAAGTCTTTGGTTCTTTTAATTGTGATGATTTTGGCTCACATTTAACAAAAACCCACCAATTCACTATCTCAAAAAATTAGAATATGGTGACATGCCAATCAGCTAATCAACTCAAAACACCTGCAAAGGTTTCCTGAGCCTTCAAAATGGTCTCTCAGTTTGGTTCACTAGGCTACACAATCATGGGGAAGACTGCTGATCTGACAGTTGTCCAGAAGACAATCATTGACACCCTTCACAAGGAGGGAGCGACACAAACATTCATTGCCAAAGAAGCTGGCTGTTCACAGAGTGCTGTATCCAAGCATGTTAACAGAAAGTTGAGTGGAAGGAAAAAGTGTGGAAGAAAAAGATGCACAACCAACCGAGAGAACCGCAGCCTTATGAGGATTGTCAAGCAAAATCGATTCAAGAATTTGGGTGAACTTCACAAGGAATGGACTGAGGCTGGGGTCAAGGCATCAAGAGCCACCACACACAGATGTGTCAAGGAATTTGGCTACAGTTGTCGTATTCCTCTTGTTAAGCCACTCCTGAACCACAGACAACATCAGAGGCGTCTTACCTGGGCTAAGGAGAAGAACTGGACTGTTGCCCAGTGGTCCAAAGTCCTCTTTTCAGATGAGAGCAAGTTTTGTATTTCATTTGGAAACCAAGGTCCTAGAGTCTGGAGGAAGGGTGGAGAAGCTCATAGCCCAAGTTGCTTGAAGTCCAGTGTTAAGTTTCCACAGTCTGTGATGATTTGGAGTGCAATGTCATCTGCTGGTGTTGGTCCATTGTGTTTTTTGAAAACCAAAGTCACTGCACCTGTTTACCAAGACATTTTGGAGCACTTCATGCTTCCTTCTGCTGACCAGCTTTTTAAAGATGCTGATTTCATTTTCCAGCAGGATTTGGCACCTGCCCACACTGCCAAAAGCACCAAAAGTTGGTTAAATGACCATGGTGTTGGTGTGCTTGACTGGCCAGCAAACTCACCAGACCTGAACCCCATAGAGAATCTATGGGGTACTGTCAAGAGGAAAATGAGAAACAAGAGACCAAAAAATGCAGATGAGCTGAAGGCCACTGTCAAAGAAACCTGGGCTTCCATACCACCTCAGCAGTGCCACAAACTGATCACCTCCATGCCACGCCGAACTGAGGCAGTAATTAAAGCAAAAGGAGCCCCTACCAAGTATTGAGTACATATACAGTAAATGAACATACTTTCCAGAAGGCCAACAATTCACTAAAAATGTTTTTTTTTATTGGTCTTATGATGTATTCTAATTTTGTGAGATAGTGAATTGGTGGGTTTTTGTTAAATGTGAGCCAAAATCATCACAATTAAAAGAACCAAAGACTTAAACTACTTCAGTCTGTGTGCATTGAATTTATTTAATACACGAGTTTCACAATTTGAGTTGAATTACTGAAATAAATGAACTTTTCCACGACATTCAAATTTATTGAGATGCACCTGTACTATGACACAACTGCCTCACCTGTTTAACATCTCCTGTTTCCCATTGCCTTGTTATTTCAACTCGTCAAATTGTTATTAGTCTTAAATTGCCCCTGTCTCAACTTTTTTGGAGCGTATTGCAATCATCTGATTTTGAAATTACTGTACATAAAAAAAAAAAAACAATGAAATTCACAAGGTAAAACCTCATATAATGTTTAGTTGTAGTGCTTTCAATGTAGCAAAGGGTGAATATTATTTACAGATCACTCCTTTTTGTTTTTATTAGCATTTTTCATACTGTCCCAACTTTTTCGGAATTGGGGTTGTACAATGGGCACGTGAGCGTCAAAACTGGAGAAGAAGGTGGCCTGGTCTGATGGACGGCCGGGTGCGTGTGCGTCCTTTACCAGGGGAAGAGATGGCAGCAGGATGCACTATGGGAAGAAGGCAGCCCGGCAGAGGCAGTGTGAAGCTCTGGACAATGTTCTGCTGGGAAACCCTGTGTCCTGGCATTCATGTGGATGTTACTTTGACACATACAACCTACCTAAAGATTGTGCCAGACCCTGCGCACCCCTTCATGGCATCGGTATTCCCTGATGGCAGTGGCCTCTTTCAGCAGGATAATGCACCCTGCCACACTGCAAAAATTGTTCAGGATTGGTTTGAGGAACATGACAAAGCGTTCAAGGTGTTGACTTGGCCTCCAAATTCCCCAGATCTCAATCCGATTAAGCATCTATGGGATGTGCTGGACCAACAAGTCCGATCCATAGAGGCCCCACCTCAAAACTTACAGGACTTAAAGGATCTGCTGCTAACGTCTTGGTGCCAGATACCACAGGACAACTTCAGAGTTCTTGTAGAGTACATGCCTTGACGGGTCAGAGCTGTTTTGGTAGCACGAGGGGAACCTACACGATATTAGGCAGGTGGATTTAATGTTGTAGCTGATCAGTGTAAATTGTTCATTGTTAGTTCATAATATCTAATGCATTAACTAATGTTCATGAATGGAACCTTATTGTGAAGTGTTACCAAAAAGACTATGAGAAATACTAACTGGCATAAAAAGTGAAAACTAGCTCTAGTCTCCCCTATACCTTTTAAAATGCAATACATGTAACCTATGTAATTACCACATAACACTAATTTATTTATTAACTTAATTAAACAGTGCTCATAATGTTAACTTCGTATATGTATATGTATAAAAAAATATATATATATTTTCATGATACAGGAGTGCACACTGCAAAGAATAAAATGTCACATAATGTCAAATGTCTTGCTCAACAACATTCCACCAAACCACAAAAAAATAAAGTGTCGCATCTTTGATGCAGATATTCCACAGATGAGATTTTATACTTTTTCATTCTATGGTTATGTTATGTCTAAGAATATGCCGTGTCTATGGTTATGGCTCATTAGTTAACATTTTTATTATATCATCACATTGTTAAAGCATTGTTATGGCATTATCACAATACATTATGCACACATAAGCTGCTTTCTTACTTACCTAAATACCATCAGTCTAGACACACAGCAGAGGCAAATGAAAGAAGCACATTCATTCATGTCTGCTGTAAAAATCATTATTGCTGTTCCTTTCCTGCCTGTTCCAGACACTTTACAAGTGCTTTTTAATTCTAGGGGGAAAGTCATTTTCAAACCAGTGAGTCAAAAAATGAATTGATTTAGAATAATCAAACAGACATGAATAACACTGACACATCAGTTATATAAAGTCACAGCAGTGGGTCACAGCAAAACCATTTTATAGTCTAAAGAACCTTTTCCCAGAACAAGCTTCTGTGCAATGGGAAGGTTCCATTGATGTTAAAGGTTCTTCATGGAACTATGCATGCCAATAAAGAACCTTTATTTTGGGGATAAATAAGTTATATACAGTATAAACTACAGCCTTAAAGGGATAGTTCACCCTAGAATTAAAATTCTCTCATCATTTACTCACCCTTACTGTGTCATCCCAGATGTGTATGACTTTTTTCTTCTGCTAAACACAAACGAAGATTTTTGGAAGAATATCTCAGCTCTGTAAATCCATAAAATGCACGTAAATGGTGACCAACATTTTGAAGGTCCAAAAAGCACATAAAGGCAGTGTAAAAGTAATCCAGAAGACTCCAGTGGTTTAATCCATATCTGCAGAAGCAATATTATAAGTGTGGGTAAGAAACAATAAGATCAATATTTAAGTCCCCCCCCCCCCAATGTGCTAATGTGAATTAGCAAAAACAAAAGAAGAAGAATGTGAATGAAATTGGGGATTGATTGTAAAAATAAAAATAAAAATGATCTTGAAATATTGATCTGTTTCTCATTCACACTTATCATATCACTTCTGAAGATATGGATTAAACCACTTTTATGCTGCATTTATGTGCTTTTTGGACCACCATTAACATGCATTGCTGATCTACAGAGCTGAGATATTTTTCTAAAAATCTTTGTGTGTGTTCAGCAGAAGAAATTAAGTCACACACATCTGGGATGGCATGAGAGTGAGCAAATGATGAGAGAATTTTCTTTTTTGGGTGAACTGTCCCTTTTACTATTTCCTGCAAAAACATTTTTATCCAATCCTTTCAGAGTTTCGAGCCCCACTGTACACCGCACAAATATTTTCTTAATCAGTATTTTTGTCCTGTTTTCCAGTAAATATATTAAAACAAGATAAATTTACTTTAAGCAAAACTGAGTTAATTTCTATGGAAATATAAACATTTATTGTTTGTACCTTTTCTAATCTACGTGTTTATTTTACTTATACCTATTTTAAATGCTCTTAATTAATACCTTGTTTTTACAGATGCTCTTCAAATTTACAACCTGAACGATTATCCCTTAACTATGGGGCTTGTATACAGATAAAGTAGTTATATCAGATACAATTTTATACAGTAGTTATTTTAATGAATCACAGCAATATGCAAATTGTCAGGATATTGTGTCCAGAAAGAATGATTTTTATCTGTTCACACTTAGACCTTTAGTCCCCAACACAGGGACTGAATACTTATGAAAACAACGCATGAACAAACATTTTTGCTAAGAACATTTTCTAACAATATGTTCAAATAATTAGGTTTGAGTTGTTTTAGATTTGTAACAGAACTGGTTAATACTTTTGCGAGGCACTGTATGTAACTTCTGTAAAATTTAGAGACAATTTGGTCAATCTGGGTTTTACTTAACAGCTTTTGCTTGCATATCTTGTTTAACTAAATGTTTGAATTAGGTTTGAAAATGTATCATTGTTCATGCATTGAGTCTGTCTGTGAAATCTGTGTCTTTTCCACTTTCCATTATTTAAAAAACAAAAACAAAAAAACATACAAACTGTACAAGAAGAAAACAACAAGACATTTTCAATGACTTTTTTATTTTCACAGAATTCTAAAACTCATTGCTGGTGACTGTTTATACAGTTCTCCTTTGAATTAAATATTTTCACATTTAGTTGCTGCACCTATCACAGTTGGTAAAATCTATGTACAAAATAAAGGTTTACAGTACTTTTACATTTTACTTCAACGACAAAAAGTGTCTTTTTCTTTAAAAATACCAATACAAACCTTTTGTTTTCTTGTTTTTTCACATTATGCTTGGTACAAAATAAGAACTTCTTTTTTGTTATGGGGTTAAGTGTGCACTGGGGGACATTTACATTAAAAGTGAGACTTGTGTCATGTGATTTGGTGCGGCGCTTCCAGCATCTCCATTAGGAAAGTGTCTATGGGTGTGTCTCCGATGAGTTTGAAGAAGAACAGGTGCTCCAGGCATTTCAACCCTATGGAACGGAGAGCGGGCAGACGTAGGAGCAGCTTGGCAAACCTGAGAGAAATGAGAACTGGTCATACTCTACCACCACTAAACCTACATGACCTACATACCGTATCTGTTCTAATAAAAAGCATATGTCTGTTATAAAATAAGTGCTGTTACATAAATAACATATCAAGGTAGCAGTGAGGGAATTACCTGCCAGGCTGATCAGGGTATTTGTGTTTTGTGTAGGCCTCCAATGAGGCATACACTTTTTCCCTTAATGCCTCTACCTCGGATGGGTTTGACAATCCTTTCGCATCTACAAAAGGGACAGTTACATAAAACATAAGAACACATGCACTTCATCCTGCCTTAAAAGAATGTGGCTCTTTGAGCACTTCACTTTAGAAATACCATTATAAGTGCACAGTTGTCTTTTTTTCTTTGTAATATTTCATTTTAAGTTTGTCTAGACAGATCTGAGCTCATTTAAAAAGCTATGGACCCTGTGTGGTTCTGAGAGGTTGTTACCTGGGTTGAAGAGGACAACAGCCCTAAGACAGCCCAGCTCTGTCTTGTCCATCTGCATGTCCTTCATCTTAGACACCAACTCTGTTAATACCCTGCAAACAGCACACAGAAATAAGGTCAAGGTGGAACGAGAACTTGGATTAAAATTTTAACATTAGAATTTAGAAGGATGCAATTGTATAGATAAAAAAAAAAAATCTAATCTAGCAGATAGTCAACTATAATTAAACTAAACTTAATGATGACATGAAAAGGGCTTAGTCTAATAAAGATGGAGGACAGAAAGGAAAGCTCAGTACATATGTGCATCTATAATAAGGGAGTGTCTTGGATCTGACCTGTCAAATATGGAGCCCACCCCTGCGCTGTGAGCACTGCTGCGATGAACGTGGAGGCCAGTGGCCAATAGGATTCCGTCTTTAACAGTCACAGAACGGTGTGAGAACGAAGCAATGAGCAGCTCATTCCAACCTAAATATACACAAATATGTAGATATCTGTAAGTGAGGTTGCTTTATTTCAAAAATTATTATATCTAAATATCTTTATTAGGAACACCTGTACATCTTCTTATTCATGCAATTATCTAATCAGCCAATCATGCAGCAGTAGTGCAATGCATAAAATCATGCAGATATGGGTCAGGAGCTTCAGTTAATGTTCACATCAACCATCAGAATGGGGAAAAAATGTGATCTCAGTGATTTGGACCGTGGTATGATTGTTGGTGCCGGATGGGTTGTTCTGAATATCAAAAATATTTTGGTACCTGAATAAAGGACCACTGACCTGCTCGCAGTAGGATGACCTGGTCATCCAGAGGTAGGTCAGAGAAGTGCGGGATTCTCTTAGCCCACTCAACAAGAGTGAACAGCTGCTTGTCTGCAGCCTGGCAGATGTTAGTTACTGGGTCATTTGTCTAAGAAGCAGAGAGAGTATTGGCAATAGGAGAGAAAAATCACAAATAAGATCACTTTAAAGGGGTAGTTCACTCAAAAATGAAATAGAAGAATATCTCAGCTCTCTTGGTCCAATGGTCCATATCCTGCAAGTGAATGGTGACCAGACCTTTGAAGCTCCAAAACGCACATAAAAGCAGCATAAAAGTAATCCATAAGACTTCACCCACACCTATCATATCACTTCTGAAGACATATATTAAACCACTGAAGTCTTATGGATTACTTTTATGCTGCTTTTATGCGCTTTTTGGAGCTTCAAAGTTTTAGTCACTATTCACTTGCATTGTATGGACTTACAGGGCAGAGATATTCTTCTAAAAATCTTTGTTTGTGTTCAGCAGAAAAAAGTAAGTCATATACATCTGAGATGGCATGAGGGTGAGTAAATGATGAGAGAATTTTCCTTTTTGGGTGAACTATTCCTTTAAGAAGCCCACATGGATTAAAATGAAAAGAGTTATCATGTTTGCTGTTTATTTAAAGTGTTAATTAGATTTCTCACTGAGTTTCCAGTGCTAGACTCCATGTAGGCTTCAGTCTTGGGTTCAACAGCAAGCTCAGCGTCAAGGATCTTCTCTACTGGCATTTCTTCATTAAAGCTGCTGCTGGACTCCGCCTCATTATCACTCTTTTCTCTGCCACGTTGCCTCTCTTCCTGCACCGCTACACATAGTACATTACATTTTACAAAATTCATAATCCACAAAGTATACAATTTTCATTTAAAGTAAACCAGTAAAGGTTCAAATGACCAGGTGTTCCCCTGCAATACTATGATCATTTATAAATCTCTCATTTTTGAATTGTACTCACCTTCTCTTTTCATGCCCATAGCCAAACACTTCTGATAGCGGCAGTACTGGCAGCGGTTACGCTGGCGCTTGTCTATCAGGCATTCCTTAATCTCTCGACATGTGTACGTGAGGTCTTTCCGGATGGTTCTCTTAAAGAAGCCTTTGCAGCCTTCACAGCTATAAACACCATAATGTTTCCCTGTAGGTAGAAGATCATACATTTTAAAGCTACATAACATTTTACAATTTAAAGTCAGTCAAGTTGAGTAAATGATGACAGAATTTTTATCTTTGGGTGAACTATCCCTTTAAGTTGACTTACGATCTCTTGAGTACCAGCATGATCAAGCAAATGCTAGTCACTAGTGTGTTGGTGCTCAAGTATGAGGGCAGTTACCTGAGGAGCGGTCTCCACAGATAGCACATATGTGTCTGGAGAGGGAGCCCGGGCTGCCGCACGAGTAGCTGTTGACACCGCCTAGTCCGACAAGTCCTGGAGGAGGTTTAATGTCCTCTGAACTGCTAACACTGTTCAGAGAGTTCATCTGTAAGGCAGGAGAATGACAGAGTAAGCATGTGACAGGAGGTAAGCATTTGCTGAGGGTGTGTAGTATGTGAGGTAGGCAGAGCCACCACCTAAACAAGCTAAATCTATTTGTTTCCTGAATACTTCCTCATTGGTTCACATGACTTGATTGCTCCTCTAGCTGGAGGGGAATGTTTGTTTATACTTTCTTTGTTTCACCCTCAGTGGCTCTGAGCTATATTAGACATGGAACGCAAATGGTTTTCCAGCAGGGCCGGAAATACTGCAGCAATGGAATGTAAACTTTGAATCTTTACAGGTGAAGGCTGTAAATACAAGTCGTTAATTGCAATAAAGTTCTATAGAAGTTAAACAACTGCATGTCCCTTGGCTAAGTTTAAAATGTACTTCACCAGTAGAGGGCATCAAACAGTAGTAAACGAAGTGGCAGGTTTTATGAGTGAAACAAGATCTTGGTAAAGTAGACAGACAGATCAGACGACTATTACATAACTAGACAAATATCAAGGCCAGAGAGAGAGAGAGAGAAAGGTCAAGGAATGGAAATTGAAAACAAACCAACTGAAACTCAATTGCTCAATAGGCTTGCTTAATTTTTTTTTCTCTGTAAAATCATTCCTCCTTTCCCAACTTAAAGGTTAAAGGGATAGTTCACCCAAAACTGAAAAATATCTCATCACAAACACAACACAAATGAAGATTTTATGAAAAATATCTGAGCTCTGTAGGTCCATACAACCACAACCCAGAAATTTAAATGTTCAAAAAGCATTTAAAGATAGCATAAAAGTGATCCATAAGACTCCAGTGGTTTAATCCTTATCATCTGAAGAAATATGATGGGTTTGGGTGAGAAACAGATCAATGTTTAAGTCCTTTTTTATTATAAATATCAACTTTCACATTCACATTCTTCTTCTTTTGTTTTTTGTGCATATCGCCACCTACTGGGCAGGGAGGAGAATTTATAGTTTCTCACCTATCATATCGCTTCTGAAGATATGGATTTAACCTCTGGAGTTGTATGGGTTACTTTTATGCTGCCTTTATATGTTTGGTTTTTTTTAGCTTCAAAGTTCTAGCCACCAATCAGTTGCATTGTATGGACCTACAGAGCTGAAACATTCTTCTTAAAATCTTTGTGTTGCAGAAGAAAGTAAGTCATACACATCTAGGATGGCATGAGGGTGAGTAAATGATGAGAGAATTTTCATTTTTGGGTGAACTATCCCTTAAAGCATGTAATTTATGCACCACTAGTAGAAGTATTTGAGAAACCTGTTTGAAAAGTCATTATTTATCCAATTATGTTTAGTGCCACTAGTGGCACAGAATTATGCACTGCACCTTTAAGTTGGACATGATGTAACCGATCCCGCTCGACCTGCTCCGAATGGGACTCAAACCGGCGTCTCTGGCAAGGGAGTCGGGCACGTTAACGAGGAGGCTAAAGGCTACGGCCTCTAGTGTCAGTCACTAGTGTGCCTCTTGAGGCCAGGAGAGTGAGGTTTACAAACTGCACAGCACGTACCAGCTGGCTCCCGTTACAATGACAAAAATGATCTTTTTATACGTCATGATCTGCATTTTTAATGGCACTGGGAACTCATGGATTGTTAATGCATATTTAATACAAATTTTCCTTCCCTCAAACTTTGCAGACTAACGGCTCACATCTCAAAAGCATTTTTGGGTGAACTATCCCTTAAAGACTGCGGAGTTGAGATTTTCAAACATTAAATGAAAGGTAGCCTAATAACTTGGATGCTTCATGCACATACACCTTCACACTTGCATGCACACAAACATGCACATTTTGTGAGAGTGCCATTCTGAAACTGTGACTTGTTCAGCATGTTTGTGAGGCAGAAAGATGCTCTGAAGGTGATCCACACCAAACCACCATCCTATTCCAACCACCATCACAAACACTCCTTTTAATCTACTGCCTATAGCCTATATAATATTCAAAGCTCTTACGCCTCACGTTCCTCTTATAGAGGCATCCACACGAAGCTATTTAAGGCTAATAGCATGGCAGGTTGCTGCAGCTTTCTTGAAGAGCCACATATTGCACCTGCTGTAGCGCAGCCATAACGCAATGATATCTCTCTCCGTGTGAGCCAAGGTTATACTAGGGCTGTCCATCACGCTACATTAGCTCTTTTTAAGCTAGACTAAACTGAATGGGCTCTTCTCCCTGGGGCTGGAGGGAGGCCCTGAAGAGGAAAGGAGAAATGCATTAAAAGAGCATTCTATATTTCCCGCACTGGCTGTTGTGTATACAGTTTTCAGAACCCTAGATGTTAAGAAAGTCTTACTGTCTCTACCATTACACAGCATAAATGATGTAAAGCAAAGAAAAGGTACCAGAGTGGAGAGATTTGTGCTCTTTTGGAAGAGATACTGTATTGTAGTGTGGATAATATATACTATTATATTTAAGCAAATATTCAACAATAGGTTAATATTGAGTAACTTACATTTTAGACACAATATTGCCAGGTATTTTGTCTATTTTTACTCTGACAATGAAAATAATTCCAAACAAGCCAAAGCAGGATCAACCGTTGTGTGTCGCAGAGCAACGCAGACTGACAGTCCGTCTGAAATAAAGTGATACAAACATTGAAGCATCCCAGTGCTGTTATACTTACTCGGCACTCTTGGAACACCGCTTGTCCATTCAGATTAGAGGACCGTAACTGTTATAATGATTATTAACTTTTTGACCTGTGTGAATATTTGATAGCAGACTAGCTAATATCAAATATTCAGTTCCTTATACATGTTTCTATGTATCTTTCTACACTTTATTAGGAACACATTTACACCTTCTTATTCATGCATTATCTAATCAGCCAATCATGTGGCAGTAGTGCAATGCATAAAATCATGCAGATATGGGTCAGGAGCTTCAGTTAATGTTCACATCCACCATCAGAATGGGGAGAAAATGTGATCTCAGTGATTTGGACTGTGGTATGATTGTTGGTGCCGGACGGGCTGATCTGAGTATTTCTGTAACAGCTGATCTCCTGGGATTTTCACACACAACAGTCTCTAGAGTTTACTCAGAATGGTGGCAAAAACAAAAAACATCCAGTGAGTGGCAGTTCTGTGGATGGAAACGCGATGGAAATGTGTTGTTGATGAGAGAGGTCAACAGAGAATGGCCAGACTCGTTCGCTGACAGAAATAGTAACTCAGATAACCACACTGTACAACTGTAGTGAGCAAAATAGCATCTCTGAATGCACAACACGCCGAACCTTCAGGCAGATGGGCTACAACAGCAGAAGATTACGTCAGGAAATTTAAAAAGACCATAGTGTTTCTAATAAAGTGCTCAGTGAGTGTATGTCTTGTACCTGTGGACTGTGGAGTGCTCCATAACCCATGCCGGACGTCGTGGGCATGGAGGCTGCAGGCGAGCACAGGGATGAAGAGGTAATGACTGAGTAGGGCGATCCCAGACCATTGATGATAGAGGGGTGCTGATGGCCCACCATCGAACTGAGAGGAGGCTGGGATGGGGGAGAGCTGTGCGTTACATGCAAAGAAGAACCTGAGAACAGAAAGAGAAGGTGGTCAGAAACCATCCACAACCACAAAGGTAAACAGAACTGAAGATCAATATAAAAAATGTTTTAATTGTGCTGGAATGGATGAATGAATCAACTGTCATCACACTGTCATTCATGTACACTGTTGACCTGTTCAAGCTATTTCCTCTCCACTGATCTACAGTATAAATATAGATAAATAGTGTGACAGTTTGACATTTTCATGCTAGAAATGATGCCAGACATCTGGGAGGTAATGGGGGGGGGGGGGTAATGGTTGGTGGCATTTGCACATTAGCTGGGGTCACGGAAATGACTAGCAGTGACTGCGAGCACTCTTGGCTCATCACACATAAAATTTAGAACACTCAGATTTCTCAACCCATCTCAGGGCAGAATGTACAGAATTTTTTGTATTTTATACATTGTATAACTATGTAATTTATATGTATCATGTATAATAATTATCTGGAAGTTAACTAGTGACAGATCAATATACAGGACTGAGCAGGCTGATTAATTGGCCCATATTAGGGTTGGCCAATTAGCAGTAGTACTTACTTCCCCTTGTGCCAGTTTCAAATCAACTAACAGCCTAGTCAATGGATAATAAAAATATATACTGTTTTCAAGTTTTCATTTTAAAATGAATTGTATCTTGAGTAAATTGTGTAAAATAAGTGTGTACATCTCATTTGCCATCATTAGGCTAAACTGTATTATGTATATAGTCTTGTGAAGCCAGACCTATGACTACGGCAAAGGTCTGGGCTCTACAGCGGCTTCAACTGGCCAAAAACTGCCCATTGAGACAGGAAAAGCCATCTAACTGACCAATCACAGTCAGCTTTGTTATTACGGGGTGTTTAGGGGTGCGGTTATCAGTGATGTAACATACCATCATAAAAGACAGACCAGGAGAAAAAAATTTTTATATATATATATATATATATATATTGCCGAGTGAGACTCTGCGCGTGAATGCACAGAAAACACACGGGAAAATAGCAGAAAATGTGTAGAGAATCTAAATACAGCACAGAAAACCTCATTATAGAGAATTTCACAGACTTAACTTAGTAAACAAAACAGAAAACGCAGCTCTGATCGTGGTTCAAACGAAACTCTGAATATCTTTAAAAGATTTGATGACACTAACCTGGCAAACTTGGGCAAATTCTGTGATTATTTTTTCCCCAAAAGCACTCATACTGATAAAACATCCTGTCTGTGTCTACTCGCAGAAGTTCCATTGAATCAGCCAATCAGATTTGCAGAGTTCATCGAGAAACCGTTTTCCAGTTTTGTGTGCTATGTGTGTCAGATGGTTAGAAAATGAACTGTGTGCCATCTGAGGCTGAGACTATTATTTATATAACCCTAGCTGCATTATATTGGCCAATGGACACACTATTCTGTAGAGATCACATCACCCATTTAAAAACCCATTTCGATCACCCACTAGAGTTAACACCCTTCTTTCTGAGAGAGATTACCATTGTCAAAAGATAATAACAAGTAGGGTTGAGAACCGAGAACCAGTTCTTATTTGGAACCAGTTCCATTTCAAAACAAAACATAAAATACAGAACTTTTATGATTTTCATGACATTTATGACTTTTGAACTTATATTTTTCCACCGGTGCAAACGAAACACCATACTTCCTGCTGCATCTCTACTGAATCTAAACACACAGCGAAACCAGTGTAGTCTGATTCCTGAACAAATGACTCGAGTCAGTTCTTCTGAATCTACCACACACAAAAAAAAAAAATAAGAAGAAGAAGAAAATAACAACAGTGCGACCAGTGTAGTGTGGTTCCCCAACGAATGACTCTCATGAGCCGGTTCTTTTGAATCTAGGGTGACCAGTGTAGTATGATTCCAGAGCGAATGATTCTATGAGCCAATTTTTTTAGAGAATCAAAAACATTTCAATCTGAGCAGTTCCTGAATTAACCTGACTGACCTGAAAGTTATGACTTCTGTCATGTCCAGCTCGAAATGAACCAAGACCTGTTACAGTGTTATTTATCGTTGTGCTTCAGGCTTCTGAGTATTAAATCAGGTGGTGCAGTTACTGACAGGTTGTTCATATGACAATGTGTTGTTAAAGATGGGCCAACACATTACAAGTTTTGTTGTAAACAGTGGAATTTGATATATTAAAAAAAAAAAAAAAAACAAATACTAAAAAAATTCAACAAGTAGTTACAGTAGGACCAGTTATTGGATTGCTTTTATAAGTCTTTAAAAATTTTGTGTAAACAATCCTTTTGCAAGAAATTATATTTCTGATTTGTTATATCTGCTCTGTTGAAATGTAAAATGATGTCTGCTGATGGCAGTAAATACAATAAAAATGGCATTTGTTATTTAAAAATATTTTTTCCTCAAGAATCATTAATTGAACCATTAAAGAATCAGAATTGGAACCGGAATCGTTAAATTGCTTACAATTCCTATCCCTAATAACAAGTGACATAACTCAACTATCCAGCAAAATATGTTTCTTTTAAGATAAGACAAAAATCTGAAAATACAAATCGAAACTTCATTTTAGAATTTAAAAAAACATTACCAAAACAAGCCCTTCAGCAAAAGCATAAAGAAATGATACAGTATAAAGAGCAGTTGCAACTTAGACCCTCACCAAACCATCACAATACACACATTTTAGCTTTAACATACATTTTTACAACCAACCACATGCAATCATTCATGTCAGTCTAATCACACCAACATGGCATTTTCACTCACTCTCCCTGTATTTAAGAGGCATGATAGAGCAATTGGTTTCCAAACGTGATTGTCTTGCGATGTCACCTGGTACTCACATTGAAATGGCTCTGTCGCTGTCATGTGGCATGCTCTGTAAACAGGCAGGTTTTCAGATGATCAAGTGTGTAGGTGTGCCTCTATGTGACAGGGGAACCGTGTATAAAAGGTATCCTCTGCACCCACCCACACCCACTCAAGTGTCCTAGAGGAGTCTTCGTGCCCTGGCAGGATTCTCGCGGTATTAATAACCTCTAAATGTTACATTCCGATCAGAAGGAATATCCATTCATGGAATGACCGGGTGTGCATGCTCACAGCCACAGTTCCTGCACATAATCTTTCTCTCTCTCTTGCTGGTGGGACAACAAATCGAGATCAGACATGAGTGATGACGAGCAATCATTTGCTTTCTAGTGGGGATTATGGTAGATCAATACAGATACTCAGCCATCCCATTATTTCATAAGCCTGTTTAGCTTATTTATTACATATTTCACTATATGGATACATATAAATTAATAAATGTGACACCTAGACATATGTAACTGTAACTGCCATTCTGTATGTTTCACTTGAATTTTAGAATGAAGATTAAGTCTATTATTAACACAGTTAAATGTAGTATGACTTTATAATGTATTATACTACCAGCAGTCTTTTTTTTTTTTTTTTTTTTTACCCTATATTAACAGCAAGCATTTGCCTTTTTGGGAGCATGACTGATATGTGCATTTTCCATTCCCCTTTTTGATTTGTAACTAGCAGTCCCTAAGAAACATGCATTTATGTTTTCCTAAAAATGTATGTCCACATATGTGGACAGTGGGAGTAAGTTATGAAATGTTAAATTATACCAAGCTACATAAAGTCAGATTTTTTTTTAATCTATTTTTTTATGTTTCCAGGAGTGTTGGTTATTCATGTTTTTGAGATGTTACAGACATTACATCAGAAATTAGTATAATTAATTCTGTTTCAAAGTAATGGACAGCATCATCCACTGCCAGCCATGTTAAAATAAAATTTAGCAGTAGAAATTCTGAATCTTTGTACTGATTACCATTGTCCCATGTCTGCCAAACATGTTGAGTGGTCCAAACATCATCTGCAGTCTGAAACTGAACTTTTGACCGGATATTAGGAGTGAATGCACTTAGCTGCATAGGAAAGCTATAGGATCCCTTGCTCCCTAATTATGGAATGACTTATCCTCCAGTGTGCTGTCTGTTTGCACTGTTCTCAGAACAGTTTGAAATGCCCCTTATTTTTTATCCTAACTCCATATAAATCCTCTGAAAGCAACAGTTTCCAGCTTTTGGATGAACCCATTTATTCTCAGTGTGATAATGCACAGTGAATATATTATAATTTAAGGAAAATTAGCCTATAGTCCACGTATGTGGCCATTGTGTTGAACTGCATGCACACAATAAATCGATGACATTTTTAAAATGGCATATCGGATGAAACAAGACTAATGTGACTCAAACAGGTTTTAATGTAAAATCTTAATGAGGTTTCTTACCAGATGTAGTTTTGTTGCTTACAAAAACTGTTGTTTTGTCACATGACTCAGTGTGTAGAAAGTTTAACCGTTTAATGACAGCCTAGAGTCTCCTGAACTGAGATCAGTTGTTTAAATGAAATGAAATTATGCATAGCCTATAGCGAAGCCAAAACTTAATGTCCATGCAGGTGGACTCGGGGTCTCAGGAGGATATACTTGTATAACATTATATCTATAGACAGCATCCTTTCAGAGCTGAGAATCTACTGATTTCAAACAGACTACCTTGAAAAAAAAAAGAAATTTTGTGGTAAATTGTGGTAAATAGCAGAAAAGATTAAGTACTTTCTACATTGAATAAATTAGTTGAAGCGTGAACTTGAAATTATTCATTTCTATGTTTGTACTCAATTCAAGCATTTAAAAATGAATGCTCTAGCTCATAAATAATTATAATTTATGATTGTTTGTTATCTATACAATGCGTCATCATGTATCAACACTGAAGTAGAAAATCTTGTTTATTTGCTAATTTGAGTACATTTCAATGGTTAATAAAATAAGTACATTTTACGTAACTTTTCTAAGCTGGTGTGCCCGGCATGCACCGGGCTTTAATAATTATGAGCTTGCATGGTTTCACTGTTTGCAAGTTTGTTTACACAGTTTTTATTAGGGATGCACCGATATGGAATTTCTGGGCCAATACTGATAAACACTAATTCACAGTTCACTGTGGCCGATACCCGATATACATTTTTAATCCTTTAACCTGGTACTGCTAGCTAATTCATTAAAAGCTTCTCATTTAAAAAATGTGTAATTTAAAAGCTTGGAATTTAGACTTGCTGCTATTTAAGGTTTGGCGGATGTAATATGAACCAGAAAGCATCCTATACTACAGATGTATGCTGATTTGAATGACAAATAAATGAAAATACACTTGCATAAATTGTATGGTGCCCATTTATATGAGTGTTTACAGTAAGCCTGATGACTCGCTAACAGAGAGAGAATAATGAACTTCTAACAGCTGTAGCAATGCATGAAACCAAAATGAGGCAATGAAACAGCATGTAACGAACATTAAACAACAAAACACACAATACTAACCCTAATCTCTGTATACATGGTGTAATATGTATGCTAGCAGCCAGACTGCGAGTGCAGCGGCGGTTTGTGTGTGTTATGTTTGTGCGTGCATTGTACTTATACGTGTCTCATTCACAGACGCTTGTTACAGCGCTCATCTGTGACAGTTCCACTGTTAACTTATGAAATGTGAACACAACAATCATAATGGAAATAGGTAAAAACCAGTCTCAACTCATAAAATACAACAAGCACATTCGTTTCACTCACAAACTAGTGTTTTCATCCATCTCGAGTCGCTCTGTGGGAATTATTTCAAGATCAATGTACCGTGTTAGGCTGCGTGTTGGACTTCTTTAATCACAGTGCTGTAAGTAACGATGTGCTATTTCCCACATTGTTTATGTTTCATGAAGTAATAAGCGTTTTCGTTTATTGCCTCATGAAGCAAATAGAACATAAGATATGGCATGTCGTTACGCAAATAAAGCATAACAAATTATCTGTGAAAATATTGGCGGAAATTCCATTATCAGCGTGATAATATTTATAATATATCGGCCGCCGATATAACGTGCATCCCTAGTTCTTTGTTGTTACATTTGGTAACTTCTTGTTATGTGAAGTCTGAAGTTCATTTCTACTCAAATTAACCGTTCATCGTCAAAAACATTACCTGTTGATTGTTATCGTCATCGTGTTTTGTGCACCAAGTGTTGAGGCCTGCATCTGCAGCTCAGTATCTTGTTTATATTGACAGTAATGCAAGATGATGTTGTCTAATAGACTACTTAGCATGCAATAAGCTTCCCTGTGGAAAGCTTCCGTATGTCATGTAGTACATGATTAAACATGCGTTTATAAGGAAAGTTCAAAATGTGAAATGTTCATATAACAACTGTGTATAATGTTCATTTAAATTTTACTATTTTTAAGCAGCACCATGTACATCAGATTTGAATACAGTATGTAAAAGATTCTGTATTAACTGAAATGTTTAAGTTAAACTTACTTTAATCAATATTACGTCATGAAGGTAAGTTGATTTTACTTATTTTTATACTTATCAAATTGACTTACAAAAACTGTGTGCAAAAACTTGCAAAATAAAAATTAAGTAAATCTTACTAGTCTTACCAGTGTATATCTACAGTACCATATAATACCACCTGACTGGCCAGTACTCTGAATGAATCAGCAACTATCATGGCTGTGAATAACTGGTACAATGGGTAAGAACATCACAAAAGAATTGAAATCAGAAATAATGAAATCCATTCATTCATTCTAGGAACTTATTCAAAAAGATGCATGGAATCAAACTCTGGGAGATGACTCAGTTCCATTGTACAGCATTTTAACAATGGTATGAACACAAACACATAACCTTCTACTCAAAAGAGAATGCCTAATAAACTCCTAATAAACCATTTTGAAAAGAGACACAATTTCTATACAGGGAATAACTTTGTGTTTTAAAAGCCTCTAGGCTGTTGATGCCAGCAAGATCTTCATTTGTAAAAGAAAATGCAGAAAATGGTCTTTTGTTAGTTGCCACTCCCATCTTTTTTTCCAGGCTGCAACATGGTTTTCAAACAGAGAACAGTTCCATCTTGCAGACATTCGGACAACCTTTTCATTTTAAGCACCACCATTGCCTCCTATGCAATTTTGACAAACTGGCTCATCTTTTCAGGAAGATATCCCAAAGCTATATCTTGAAGTATCAGTTTTCTTGCCAATTAGTGGGGGAAGGGGGCTGGAACAATTGCCCCAGTGGATGTGTGGCAGAGTGATGCTGGATTACCTACTCAGATTAAAGAGATTATCATCCCGTGGCTCACAGGGAACTGGTTTATTGATGCAAGCCCAAAATCTGATAATACTGTAAGGTTTAGTTCTAAATGTCAGGGTAGGAATGTGTGCTGATTTGGCTTTGTGGTAGTTAAATAAAAAGTTTTGATAGGCAGGCTATCAATCACCATTCATAAGACAAAAATTATATTCCTTATAGTAGGAACAATAGATTATTCCATTTAAAACAACAGAGTTTAATTTTTAGAATTTAACATATCCTCAAAACAGAGAACAGTGCTTGGACCTTGGAAGAGGAGTGACACAACCAACTGCTTTAAGCAAAAGTGTGAGAGAGCTGGAACATGTTTTCTCTCTTAGACTTGCCTTGGGAGAGCCTGTCATAACTGGGGCAGAAAAACTGTCAATTAGATTAGCAAGATGAATAACAACCCAGTCTGCTTTGAAGGTGATCACCATGGATGGCAGGGCTTTTTCAGACTATCTAATGGATCAAGCACGCAGTGTTCCAATGTTTTCGTGGTGGTTTAGAATAGCTACAGTCTACTTTCAATGCAAACAAATACAAGCAGACTTGGGCTTTTCACAGAGTCTGGTCTGAACAGATTTAATCAATGGTTATGGATTCCCTAGAAACAAACAGAAATGATACTGAGAGTGCACATCTAGTTCTGTGTTGTCTTTGTAGTAAAATGAGACAATTGTGGAATCTCCAAATTTCAATGAAATGTTGAATCTTTCTGTCCTTTTGACATACACTCACTGAACACTTTATTAGGAACACCTGCACACCTACTTATTCATGCAATTATGTAATCAGCCAATGCATAAAATCAGCAGATACAGGTCAGGAGCTTTAGTTAATGTTCACATCAACCATTAGAATGGGGAAAAAATGTGAGTTCAGTGATTTCGACCGTTTGTGGATACTTGTAGAGATATCAGCACTGAAGTCTCTTTTTTAAGAAGCCTCTTGTAGTTTCACCACCCTCAGCACAAAGCTTGTCATATCAAATTAGTGTGTAGAACTATCAACCCTGTTACACAAAATGTTTACTAATTTAGCCTGAGATACCGCTGTGCAATTTATTAACACTTAAACACATTATTTGGATGATAGAGTAATTAAAGCTTGCAATCTTAAAAAAAAAAAAAAAAGAGTTACAAAATGGTTGGGAAAGACCCCAGTTACACAGAATGACCCCGCTGAAGCCGCGCGTGCAAAAATGCCCCATGTGCGTGAAATGACACGCGTGTAAAGTAAATTACGACGTTTGAGGCTGCGGTTGACATTTTTAAGAGTGCGCACAAGTCGGAGCAAGCCTGACAAAATCCTAAAATAGACATTACAGCAAGGATGTAACCACATATTCAGGATTGAGGGGGGACCAAATGTAATTTAATATTCAACCATGGAAAACCACATATCAATAGACCACTATTATGAATATTGGGGGGAGGGGGGATATGTCCCCCTCAATGTCTATGGTGGTTACGGCCCTGCATTACAGCCCACAGTTAAAGTCAGATTAACAACATCTGGGGTGAGAATATAAAAACACCACAAGGAGGGTGTTAACGAAGACAAAAATAATGACTCCAGGCTCAATGTTAAGCAGTAGTTTTGAGAGAAATGTGCACACACTTTTATCCGAGAGAGCAAAGTAAGTGACTACACAGGTGATACAGGGTCTCATCGGTTAAATACACTGTGAATAACATCTTAATAAAACGACAGCCAACATTTTACTCTGGTTTGATACCAGTAAATAAAATAGGTAGCCTGTTGTTCTAAATTAAGTAATTCGTGGCGGTTGATAAAGAAAGAGTTATTTAAAAATTGCTCAATAGTTGTTAAATGATAGGCTACATATAAGCATCAGTTGTTTCAACAATCTGCTATTGGGGGGCCTGGGTAGCTCAGCTAGTAAAGACGCTGACTACCACCCCTGGAGTCGTGAGTTCGAATCCAGGGCGTGCTGAGTGACTCCAGCCAGGTCTTCTAAGCAACCAAATTGGCCCGGTTGCTAGAAAGGGTAGAGTCACATGGGGTAACCTCCTCGTGGTCGCTATAATGTGGTTCTCGCTCTCGGTGGGGCATGTGGTGAGTTGTGCATGGATGCCGCAGAGAATAGCGTGAAGCCTCCACACGCGCTATGTCTTCGCGGTAACGCGCTCAACAAGCCACATGTTAAGATGCGTGGATTGACGGTCTCAGACGCGGAGGCAACTGAGATTTGTCCTCCGCCACCCGGATTTAGGCGAGTCACTACGCCATCACGAGGACTTAGAGCACAGTGGGAATTGGGCATTCCAAATAAAAAAAAAAGAAAACAATCTGCTATTGCACAAGCCTATAGGTGGGTTGTGGATTCTTTCTGCAGAAAAGAAAAAAATCTCATGAAAGAAAAGTCGTACATAATTTACGAGTTGGCTATTTCGTATGGTTTCGCACAATGTTGTTCGCATAAACTCGTAGGACTTCATCACGTGCAAATTCCCGGATGTTTAATGTGGAAGTAGGCGTGAGTTCTGCACGCGAGGCATTAAGGACATACTTATTAATATTATGCCCTTACCCAAACCCCTTATCTAAACTTAACCATTCAGTAGAGATGTGTAAACACGATAGGAAGATGTTGCTTGGACAGAAGCAAGTAATTGTCGCGTATTAGATGGAAATGATGTCCAGCGACATCATTGGCTGTAGTGAAAGTCATAGGATTTCAAACAAGTTAAGTCGTACCATATCATACGATTTAGCCTAATTTGGAAAAGTCGTACGAATCCTGACGATTTCGCCGTAAGAGTGTGTTTCAATTGGCAAAGTCACCTTGGACTGAATTTCATCACAGCATGACTAACTCAGTGTGTACATAATTAAGGCACAAGCTCAACTCGGCACTAAAAGAAACGTAAATATATTGTTAACAGATATATTGTCCACATATCCTTTTGTAGGTGACCCGTGATTGCTTGATGATCCTGTTTGTGGCTGCCTTCAAAGGCAAAACTGTTGCTAAATAAATAAAGAAGCCGCGACATGCTGCTGTCCAGATACCAACTGAGACCCATTAATAACTACTGGACAGCAAACAGTTTAACAAGAGGCGCTCTAGAAAGCTATAAATTACATAACCGCAATTAAAGTGCCAACCCCTGACCCTGACTGAGAGCCACAATCTTTATCACCTGATTTTAACATTGGCACTGGTTCCAAGTCAATACATATGACACGACCGCGCCGATAATTCAACCACGTACAATTTATGACCATATCGCACAAAGTCCGTCCAAAGAATCCGTAGTTCAGATAACGCAGATTAAGGGGGAGTACTCAAAACAGAGGCATGGAAAGAGAACAGTACAGCGTTCGGGGAAGAAAAAGGCAGAAAAAATACAACGAAACACTTACTGAGGTGTAGATATGTGTCGTTACTATCCATGCTTTGACTAATACGAAAGAACTGTCCAATTTTCCTATAAAGTGTCTTGTTTCGCCGTTCTGGACGGCAGCATCTCCCCGTCGCTGTCCGCGATCTGACTGAAGATTCGCTGCTGCCACACTAGGGGCCCCATCGAGGGGGTGGCGAGAGCCAGACCTCTCCCAACGACAGCCTACATTTTTAATGCAGCACTCGGTATCATGCTGTTTACATCATAATAATGGATCGAATCACAAAACTAACGAATACTCAATTGCATTTGTCATATCTCTTGGGGAAGGCAGTATTGTATATAGCTAAAATGTACTGTAGTTTATAATGGATCATGCTGAAACAAGCAACTATGTCCAGGAGAATCAATGATTGCTTTACAAATTATTATTATTTTCGTAGGCACGTGATGTGATGTTAATATGTTAGCTTAATACTTGCCAGTTAGCTTAATACTATATATATATATATATATATATATATATATATATATATATATATATATATATATATTACACTTTTTTACTTATTTAGTTATACGCTCAAATTTAAACTTTATTAGGAAAACCTTTACACCTACTTATTAATGTAATAATCTAACCAGCCAATCATGTGGCAGCAGTGCAATGCATAAAATCATACGGGTTAGGAGCTGCAGTGCCAGTTAATGTTCACATCAACCATCAGAATGGGGAAAAATGTGATCTCAGTGATTTGGACTGTGGCATGATTGTTGGTGCCAGATGGGCTGGTTTGAGTATTTCTGTAACTGCTGATCTCCTGGGATTTTCACACACAACAGTCTCTAGAGTTTACTCAGAATGGTGCCAAAAACAAAAAACATCCAGTGAGCAGCAGTTCTGCTGACGGAAACACCTTGTTGATGAAAGAGGTCAACATAGAATTGCCAGTCTGGTTCGAGCTGTCAGAAAGGCTATGGTAACTCAGATAACCCCTCTGTACAAGTGTAGCGAACAGAATAACATCTAAGAATGCACAACACGTCAAAACTTGAGGTGGATGGGCTACAACTGTAGTAATATTTTAGTTTAAGTAGTTTTTTTTTTTTTTATGCAGCTAGTGAGGGGGTGATGGTAAATTTGGCATCTTCTTTCTTCTGACTGTCGTAATTCACAGCTCTGTATTTTTTTTCCTCTTGTAGAAAGTAGTAGAAATGTATTTGCTGTGATCTCCCATTCACCACTACACAAGCTTACCTTACTATATTTAACTTCGTCATTCCACATGCGGATATGTGAAAAGTATCCATGGGAAGTTCTGAAATCTACCATCTTAGGTAATTTCTAAATAATAAACTTTAAAATACTGTGTACAATAAATGAAACAGCTTGCATCTATTACTATTTAATCTATTAACACCAAATAATTATTGAAGACCAGCATTCTTTTTTTTTCTTTCTTTCTTTTTTTTTTTTTTAAGTTTTATTGTATAGGGGATTATAATAATATTCTTTATCCACAAACTACTTAGTGAAAGATTTGCTGACCATGGCCTTTGAGAATTTGGAGAGGGGGTAAAAGAAAAAATTCTCCAAATTCCAAGCACTCAGTTCCAGCAGAGGGTCCGAAGACCCCTTAATGCCCCCCAAAGATCTCTTCAGAGTGAGGGGTCATTTAAGGGTGAGCTCCCTCTACCTCTGGAGGTTATTCAGAAGTCACCATCATTCAGAGTCTTGAACTCCTGTTTAAGGGGGACACTGAGAGAGTGTTTAGTGATGACCACTGTGTCAGTCCATGAGCCGGGCCGTCGAATGGAAAAAGCACACTGGCACCCATCCTTGCAAAAACACAACATAAAAGAACACAGGGGGATGCTAACAAAGATGAATGGCTTCTCTTCCAACTCATTCCACACTAATCAGGGCCTTTTCATTTGTTCCCTGTTAGATAATGTAAATTCGTGGAGTCAAAGAAAGGGACTAAAAGGACAATTTATCAACCTCCCCTTTATCCCTCTAATGGAGCCACATGTTCCAGAGCATTACAATCGCCCTGAGCTGCAAAGTGTATGGGGCTAACAAGAATGAGGATTATATTTTAGTGCAACTGTGAACAATGTAAAGATTTCTGGTGATGCATTCAATCCTATTGCTTTCATTAACAAGAAGAGCAGCAAACATGCAAGGTGGTATGTTCATCTTCCAAATGCAAAGATGTGTAATTCCTTTTCAAATGGCTAATGGAAATGGTTTGAAATCACAGCAGATCAGGTGGTCAATGCTCTGCTCAATCTAGAGAACCTCTAAATCATTGCAAATTTGAGGGAACGCTTAGAGGATTATCTTGCTGTTTGTCCACAACAATGGCTGGCGGTGGACCATTCAGTTGCAGAGTGTTGAAGACCTCACCCTTGCAATCATCTATCACCAGTTAAAAGCAGAGTGGCCCACCCCTTAACCCAACAGTCACTGTGCTGAGGCCAGCCATGGAGAAATGAGCACAGTCTGGTCAGCACCCTCAGACATCAACCTATGTCTGGGGGAACATGTGGCAAATACACACATAGAGACCCCGACACACAGATAAATGTGCTACTGTTCTCCAGAAGTGGTCACTCAGCCACAGATTTGCTCTCTTTTAAATGTGTCTGAAATGAACGTCTTCAAGCTAACTATCCACACTAGAGTTGTCTCACAGATCAAGAGTTCTGAATCAAGCTTTTTTGATGATCTAGTACCATAATACTTGTTTATTAGGTATGTAAACCAAAACAAGCTTCAAATAATTAGTTGTTTTACTGCTCTGTAAAAAAAATGGGTAACCTGCAATTGCAACTTTAAGGAGCTATTTTTTTATTTGATCTCTTAAGTTTGGTTTTGTTGGTGTAACATATAGTCAGGTCTCTTCAGACATTTTTCATTATATTTTTATTTGAATCAACACAGTTATTTTAGATGTTGCCACATTTTTAGGGTGACTTTTTCTTTTTGTGTACGTTCCATCCTACTACACTGTAAAAAGTATTAACCTGCAGTTATCACCTTAAAGATCTATTTCTACCTGATCTAACCCTTAAAATTATTTTTGTTGGTGCAACCTAATGTATAGACTTTTTTCACACTTCCGGCATTTGGAAAACGGAAGTAAACTATAGCAGGTTAAACTGCAGTAAATGGAAGAACACAGCTAAAATTATTTTTGCTTTCCCAATCTCCCCTACAGTAGGGATGTTAATGATTAATTGATAATCGATTAATTTTCCTTAATAAATTGATCGATTAAGCTAATCCATTTTTGATTAATTGATTTCAGTACAAATGCGTCCAGTAATTATGCCCGCAAACGTTGATAAGGCAGTCTATATAGTCATGCGCGCTGCATATTATGTCTTGTCTGCATAACAAAAGAAGAACCACAATCAGTGTTGGAGCATTTCTCTATAAAATTTTGATCTGCTAGTCTACCTGTTTCATCCCATACTACAATTACATCAGTGATTGCAAGGAAAGCACGAAGGCACATTCAGCTTATATCTCACCAACACACAAGAAATGTCATGTTATGTAAGCTAGTTTGTTTACACAGCATGTTTTGGTTTGACTTAACTTAAAATAAAAAAATTAATCCAAAGGTCCGAAATATCCCACGATCCACAACGTAATGTTTTAATGAACTCAAATATTTATACTTATATATATTTAAGTTATATATTGTATATATATATTATATTGTATACAAGTTATTATTAACAGTAATCTATTAAAAACAATTGACAAATTTGTACTAAACAGTGCCTAAATGTATTTAAACACATGGAACTAAGAATATTTTAAGATAAAAATACTAATATTGGCATTTCTTAAGTATATTAATTTAAATTATATTTAAAGAGTAGGCTACATGTTCATATTATTTGGAGTCTTCCACATGTGTCTTGTGGTAATAACATTAACGATTAATTTGTTAATTTATAGTTAATTCCACGACACTCGATTATGAAAATATCTGAAAATCGACATCCCTATCCATCCAACAGCAAAAGAAAAATCCACTATTAGGTTTCCAAGGCTTTCCACAAGAGGAAACAAAATAGAGAACAGTCACTCCTTTTTTTTAATTTTATTTATTTTTTTACTAATTGCAGGGTAATACAACACAAAGCATAATGTTATAAATTACACTAAATAAAAAAAATTGGAAAAAAAAGTTTAGATTAAGATTAAAATAGATTTACGCTGCTAAATAAGGTGAAAAGGTCTATTGTTATGTCAAATAATATTGTTGACTTAAGTAAAACCAGTAAATTAAGATGTTACCACATGAAGCAAATTTTTAAGGTTAACATTTTTTTTTGCAGTGTAGTTTAAAATGTTGTGGCCAGTTTTTGTTTTGATAAACTCTGTATCTCTGATGAGATTCGGAAGATAGACCATTGTCTTTTTGTAATACCAGTGAGATCTTATCTGATCGAGTGAAGTGAAAACTTAAGAAACAACCTTCCTATCTGCTCTACTGATCATATAGACTGTGTGTGTTTGGGGGGTAGTTCTCCATCTGTCATACACTCATTAACCTAGCCCCCTCATGTTTTAATCAGTCCCCACACACAGACCACGCCCACTCACACACACATATGAGTGGAACCTCGCTGTTCTTCAAGGCTCGAGCATGGCAAGCACAGCCAAGGCAAGTATCATCAATCTCACAGGTCATTAATCTCTGAGCACAAAAGCATAACATGCTGCACATTTTCAGTGTTAAACCTCTTTTTGATGCAGACCATTTTGTCCATAACACACCAAAGCAGCATGCCAATTGCTTTTAATCATCTGTTGTGTGCAGAAAACTACTTATTGGAAACATGATTGAAAATTATTAGAATTTAAAAAAATGTAAATAGTAAAATACTTATTCCTACTGGTGTTGTTTCCAGCAATAGAAGAAAGTAATCATTAATCACAGTATTGTATTCTTTACTGGTCAACTCTGGCCTTCAGATATCTACTGAGGGGCCCAAATGCAATTTTGCACACTGACATTTTTGTGTGTAGTATATAAACTAAATTCCTGATCACACCTTAACACCTTAATTTCTAGACAGCAAAAAAATTAGGGAAAATACTTTTTATTTTTTATTCAAAGGAGTTATAAATTATCATTCTAAAGGATTAAGAATACATTTCACTTTTTTGAAATATATGTGATGCTGCTGTGATGCCAGCAAATTTGGTAAAACCTGATCGCCCACCATTACACAGTATTCTGACAGAGCAACTCTAATATCACTGCTTTGTAACCATTTTGTAGTAAGAAGGTTTCAGCAAGAGGGCAGAGCTGACCTCCAGGAAGGACTGCCAGCATTACCTCGTGAGTGGCGTCTTGCTTCTCTTTCGCCACAGGATGCGCGTCATAAATCTTACTCAATCCAACTGACAGAGGAGCTCATGGGACGCAACCCATGCCATACTGATCAACACATGAGTACTAAATGTAAATGAACACATAGGCACACAAAGCATGGGTTGTTACAATAAAATATATACAAAGAGATGGGTATTTTGGGAAACCATTGTAAAATCTCCAAAAGTGTATAAACAAATTGAGAGCTTTAAGGGTATAAAGTGAAAAGAGTGCATTCCACAAAGGAACTTCTGCATTTTTCTGATTAAAGCCAACAGATTTTATTGATTAGACAAACATTATTATACAAACGTTATTCTACGGTATGTACGTAGGGTTCCCATGGTATTGGAAAACCTAGAAATATATGAGGAAATAAAAAATTTTAAAAAATTCTAGGGCTGGAAATGTCATGTAAATCTAAATTGTCATAGAAATTTCTATAGTGAATATACATGTTTCTAGTTTTGTCTTGGCTCTAAAATTTCTTCAGCTAGATATTGCTCTTGTCTGGATTAATTTGTGCTTGCAAGCCATATAATTTTCTGTTGGTGAGTGAATCATTCTTTTTTTGAGTCAGTTCTTTTAAACGAATTAGCTGAAATGTTCACAAATCAATGGACATGCTTCATGAGCATATCGGTCTGAATCAAAATAATTATTTTTTTTAAAAATATGAATCCAGTTATCTCAAAACCTGGAAAGGTCATGGAAAAGTCATGGAAATCCAATGACAGTGTGGAAACCCTGAACTACTGTATTGCTTACTTTCATAGTAAACTAGTTAAACTCATTTTTGCAGTGAAGTTCAGACAAACAAAGATACATCAGTAAAATCAATGCAATAACAAGATCCCAAAATAGGAAAAGAGGCTTTTGACATAATTTAAAATCTTTTGCAGCAGTATATCTAAAAGTCACAAGAAAACACAAATGTCCAGTATCTCAATGAAATGACTCAAAATATAGAAAACATGAGAATATTTCATTCTAGAAAATAAGAACATTGCATAATCAGCCAAGGAGTGAAAGTGAAGTGAAAGTTTGTGAGGACATCTGACAGCATGATCATGGGACACTTTCCACAGTGACTGTACAAGAGAGGCATTATACCACATGTTTGTAATTCCAATGTGTAAAAATAGAAAAGAGGAAAGAACAGAGTGATTTAAAAAAGATACTATACAATGGTTAATTAGTCGAAAAGCAAATGCAGGAAAACACTTGGCAATGAAGCACTAATTTTTGAAGCACTGAAATAGATACGGGTGAAGTAGGGTTACCCTGAGTGAACTTTTGAGAGGAAACAACAGGCAAAATCAATTGTGCCTTAAGAGCACAGGCACAGGGAGTCACACCTCTTGGGCTGCCAGCTGAGAAGAACTATTTTGATGCTTTCTGCTTTAAACTAGAGCTCTGGTAGAATCATTTTAATGAAAAACAACCATGAGGTTTTAAACAGGATGCCAAGGCCAGGTGCGTTTAAAATTTGAAGAAAGGGCAGAAAGGTTAATGTAGACTTTAGAGAGGAATTTTTTTGGCTGAAATGAGAGAAACAGTGTTCATATATCAGCAATCTCTTCAGCTCTTCAGAGAATTTTGGGCCTTTCTGAGAAGAAAGCCACTTCTTAGAAAGGACCTGTTCTCAGATGACATATGGCAAAATCCGAAACCTTTTAGAAATAAAGCTCTTTAGCCAAACCATCTGAATAGAAATGAATAGGCTAGTTGGAGTAAACCATATACTTTTTGATGATGAATCATTTTGTACATGTGTAAATGGAAGATATAATTGTGGATGCATGCGTAACTTTCTTTTTCAGGCAGTTTTATTTCCTCTAGATGTATCAGTATAGCACAAGTAGCATTTCCTTCATGGAAAATATTGAGGCAAGGAGGAACTTTCGACAATGACCTGTACTATTTATTTCCTATCTTGCCCTGTTCTGTTGCAAAAGCAAATGAAGTTTTGTAACTGAAATCTTAATGTCTCAAGCATAAAGGGTGCTGGAGAAACACTTGAAGCCTATTTCACTTAGCACAGATGTTCATTTCTAGGAAGCATCAGTCCTTATTTTTCTTTAAGCTCTTAATCCTAAATCTCTGCCTTTTTGGGTCTAGACGATTATAAGATGCTGATGCAAATTTCTGATGCTCTTACAAAAATCAATAACCCTAATCATTACATGACAACCAGATGGCAAATGACTGCTGTTAATAAAAGAAAATATTGAAAAATATGTGTTTCTGCTGTCTGATTAGGATTCATTTGATAATGTAGTGATGCTGCACAAATGCTGTGCATTCCAGGAAAGACGTACGTGAGTGGAACAGGTTGGGTAGCGGGGCCAGATGTAGGCATGGGCAGGGGTGGGCTGAGCCCACCCAAAAGTGAGTCTTGCCCACCCAATCAGACATTTGGGAAACACGGTTTTAAATAATATATATATATATATATATATATATATATATATATTTTTTTTTTTTTTTTTTTTTCAAATTGTACATTGGTTAAAAGCAATATGGGGGCAGGCTGTGTGTTGGGCTGTAGACTGCCCAACCAATCACAAAACACCACCAGAACTGTGTAGTGTTTTTCTATTTTTGTCACTGACCGAAAGCAATGACACACCCAAGAAGTGGATGCTGCAATCCAGAGAGTCTGAGATGTTGCGTGCGGTAATTAAAGATATTTTTGTGCAATGTATAGGTTTTTAGTGCCCATATAGAAGCCTGGTGCTGTCTCAGTGTGCAGTGACCATGTGGCTGCTGTTAATGTATCACAGGCTCCCTCTTATCAAATATCTCCCTGACTCCCTCTCCCTCCACATCAGCTCCCCAAAATCACGCTGCGGGTGTTTGTGAAATACTGGACCTTAATTATAAAGTAGAGGTCTGCGCGGGATGGGTTTTCAGACCCACTCCTGCGATATTCTGTCCCACTCCCATCCAAAACAATATTTAATATTTTGTCCCATTCCTGCCTGCAACTTTCACATTTTGTCCCACTTCCACTCGAAAGCCCGCAGGTAGTGGTCTGCGCAAATGTTTCAGTCCCGGCCCCCTAAGATTCTGTCCTGCTCTGGTATCAGGCTTTTTTTTTTTTTTTAATTCCCACCCAGAAAAAAGAGAGAGAGAGAGAGAGAGAGAGAGAGAAATCAAGTTTTGTTATCACTCTAACATTGCCAAATATCTGATTGACCTTTGGTTGGTTTCAAAGTTTTGTTTGTACATTTCTTTAATAAAGCGTTAACATCCATAGCACTTTCCACTGGATGGAGCACAAGGAATAATTTGTATGAATTAGCCACTAACCCTATGCCTGTAAATATTTTATTTTTTGTTGGTCTTGCGTAATAGACAAATAACACGAATAACACTCTGTATCTTAAATACATTAAATAAATTTCAAGAAAATCTATTTTGTTATTTAGATATTTATATTTTGCGGGAGTCCTGCAAGTCATTTGTTTCACTCTGTTGCACCGGGTCCCATTGATTCTGCGGCCATTATTAGCTGATAGTACCGTACGCGATCATGATTCATAGCTGGATACAGTGTTTTGTGGGACGTGTGCTTCTGTTTCCCCTGTTGTTAATTCGGTGTCAGTGAGTGATGCTGTCTGTCTCTTCATGTCTTACATCTCTTTTATATTAAATTTTTTACAGTGCTGTGATAGTTTGTTGTTTATTGTTTGTCATTGCGCTTTAAATTACTCTGTTTGCCATGAAAATAACCATTGGTGTTTACATGGCAGTACTTTCCATCCATCCATCCATCCAAATTCCTGTATTCTCTAAATGACTTTACACATATAGTTTCACTGGTAAAAATATCAATACCCTTTACTACCCTACAAAGGCCATACTCATTAACTAACACTGAGAAAAATGGCTTGAATTATTTTGATGTGGATTTTGTAGTTACTGCATTTTCACACAATGGTTACTCTGAATTTCAGCAAATGAGACAAACTCATCTGTCACTGACAGATCATAAGAGACCTGTTTCATTCATAACTCTATTTTGCGTTTTGTCTTTGTGGGGTAGGATCATTGCTTATTACATTTCTGTCAAACGAATCGTCATCATTTAATATTATATAATTTCTTCTTTAAGCAGTTCTCATCTGTGTCAAATTTTAGGTTCTTAATCTTGATCTCTCCATTAAATATATTTCCTTTCAATCCATCCTTATTTTCCTCCTTGATATTATTTCTCTCCAATCCATCCTTGCATTCATGGGGATTCTGATTTGTCTTTGTAATTTGCTTTAAGGCTGTAATTCTAATTACTCTGAAAGTGTAAAGTTGTCAGTGCCCACTACAATCTTATGATTATATAGAATGTTTATCAGTTTATTTATTTCAATATATTTTTTGCAGCCTGATCTCATAGTGAAAACGGAAAGAGTAGACTGACTTTTCTTTCGTCAAAATCGGTATACATTGACCGAAATTTCAAAACACTGCCCCCAGTGGCCAAAGCAGTAAGTGTTGTAGGGCATATGAGCACGTGTGAGCTCCATTTATGTTCAGGAGAGGCTGCCAAAAGCTAGTAGTGAAGCAAGTTGTTTTCAGCTTTACAGGATGTTATACAATGAAGAGAAAAGCATATATTTATAAATTATTTCCCCCAACTCAAACCCAAACCTTACCTTAACCATTAGTGGCGTAAAAAAGTAATGCTAGAGGGAAAAGTGAAACCTTCGAATCATGCTCATCATTAATAATTCAAACATGGTTACTGTCTGGATTTGAACCCTAATTTCCCACACAGCTGATGCAACGTGCTGCCAATCGCGCCAGGTGGAAAGGTAAACGCACTGGAACCACTGCAAACATGTCTGATAAGAATGCTGTATGTCAGCATACAGTCGCCGATCCTAGTGTACCGAAACTATCGGAAACATCATGCCAACTTCATGTGTGATCATATCGATTTTTTAATATGGGGAATAAGTGTAAAATATAGTTATATTTGGCCTTATGATCTTGGCAATTACACCATGTCACGCCAATTAAATACATTCAATTTGTAGTCTGAGTACCCCCCCCCCCCAAACCTATAATATCCATCAGCCCACCCTAGCATAGCTGGCAGGAGCTGGCCCTGTTGAGTAGGGATTCTGTGGGATCACATGAGGTTAAGTTGGACTTGTCCTGAGAGGACAAGTCAGATTAAGGCACAGGCATCTGCTCTGTAATGTTACAGTCACTTGTTGAGGTGTTATTCAAGTTTCCATAATATGCCGTAAGAAAATGGCCCTAAAAAGTACTTGGATACAAACACTTAAAAAGTTTATGAATGTCAGTGCATTACATAACCAAATATGGCAACACTTTACGATAAGGTTCCATTCGTTAACATTAATTAATGCATTAGGTATCATGAACTAACAATGAACAATATATTTTTTACAGCATTATAACATTTTAGTTTATGCTAGTTAATAAAAATACTATTGTTCATTGTTAGTTCATAGTGCATTAATGTAAACTAATACAACTTTTGATTTTAAAAATGTATTTCTATTTGTTGAAACTTATTGACCAAGATTAATAAATGCTGTAGAAGTATTGTTCATTGTTAGTTCATGTTAACTAATGTTAACAAATTGAACCTTATAGTTGCGTGTTAGCCAAAATATTATATAGCCTTTATTTTAAAGAATGGTTGTACAAAGCACACTTTTTGAACAAAACTTTTTCACACAAACAAACAAACAATTGATATACTGTCCAGAATGTACAAAAAGTATTTAGACATGTTCTGGTTGTCAAACTTAAGTGGAACATGTCTATAGTTCATGAAGTTACTCAGCTAGGACAACTGTGAACTAACTTTGTATCCACTTTACAGTAACTTCTTGAGACCAGTTGGTTAATAGTAATTGCAAAAATGTTTTAAAAAATAAAGTCATTTCTAAGAAAAATTCCAGCATCAATTGAAAAATGCAACTTGGTTTGATACAGTTATATTGTTGTATTGCAATGACATTTTTAAGTGTGTATTTTTGGTTCACCAAAGACCTCTCGAAAATACATAATTATTTGGTATGAGGAGTTTCATGTAAATTGAGTTACAGGCAACCATATAGATGATTGAGGTAAGACTTATGTAGGATGCAGTTTTTACTGGACACCTTCAGTCTTGTTTAAATGTCATGGTGTTGGCTTTCATAGACCACATGCAGGGCAGCCAAAAGTCTACCAAAAGGGTAGTAATACAGATCTAGACACACACCATGGAATCTTGTTAAAATGTAAATTAGATTAAAAGCACAAATATAAGCTAAAAAAAAAAAAGAAAAAAAAATACAGGCTACATCCTCCATGAACATAAACTTGTAAATAAAATATTTCTCTCTTGGCTGAATATGGTTTATGGCATTTCCACGAGGAAAACGGCTTAATAAACATACTAAATACTGCCTTAAAATGCAAGGTTTCTCTTAGGTTAGCTAAATGTGAAAGTATTGAGTCCCCACCATGATAGAAAAACAAAACCTCTTTAAACTGAATTGTGATGATGGACCACTCTTAAAAAAAAAAAAAAAAAAAAAAAAAAACATTAGGTAGGAATGGGGTGTAGTCGGCAAATTAGAAGAAAAAAATAGAAGTCAGTCAATCGGACGTTGAACATAAAAATATGCTTATGGACATGTAGAATCTTCATTCAACAAAATAAATAACATAAACAGGAATTGCATGACAGAACATAAATGTTGTCGTTATATTAACAGCTTAGAGCAAAATATTGCAATATCTTGTGCAGAAAAATATGCTATTTCTTTTCTATTAACGCCCTCTAGCGGCGACGGGATGTTCTTCCCGGAACTAACAAATTCGCTCCTGTTTCCTACCGACTTTTTATGTAACTGGACCTCCACATTCACAACAGGTAATATATATTTCCCCCAAATTGAACCATGAAGAGGGAAGTCACTGTATGCAGATGATGGGGCTTTATGGAAGAAAGGACGAAATATTCCATATATAGTACAAAGCATGCAGTTGGCAGTAGCTGAAGTGGAAAGATGGGCAGGGAATTGGGGATTTCGACTATCATTGCAAAAAACAAAAGTAAATTACTTTTCAAAAAAGAAAATAACTCATATAGTTAGAATAAAACTATATGGACAAATTTTAGAACAGGTCTCAAATATGAGATTTTTAGGGGTATGGTTGGATACGAAATTGACATTTGCTGTACATATACAGAAGTTAATTGATAAGTGTAAGAAAGGAATAAATATAATGAGGTGCTTGGCAGGAGTGGAATGGGTGCAAGACGCCATGCATTAAGGAGCATATATTGTGCACTTATAAGATCAACAATTGATTATGGGAGTATAGTATACATGTCTACATCAGCAACTTTATTAAAAAAGGTAGATGTTATTCATGCACAAGCCTTGTATGTATGTTGTGGTGCTTTTAGAACCTCTCCTATATCAGCTATACAGATAGAGATGGGAGAGATGCCAATGGAAATCTGTAGACTCAAGTTGGCTATGGAATATTGGACATCCTTAAAAGAACATTATGAAATCCATCCAGCTAAAAAGGTATTGGAAGGGTGCTGGGAATAAAAACAAGTTTACACAAGTTTTAGGTGGTATGTGCAAAAAGAGGCCCAGGACATGGGACTGACAAGAATTGATGTCAGTACTACAGTGGCAATTCCAATAACTCCTCCTTGGTTATTTCCTATGCAAATAGTTGACTTGCAGCTACTGGAAAAAATGAAAGATAATGAGGGATTGGTACCTAAGGACGAGATGACGCAACAGGATCTGGATCAGGAGTATTGTCAGGAGATTAAATTTTTTTTGGATGGATCTAAAGACCCTGAATCCAGTTGTACAGCGGCTTCGGTATTCATTCCCCATTTTAAGACCAGAATTGCTAAAAGGACAAGTGACCATTTATCTGTTTATACAACAGAAATGATAGCAATTATGATGGCTCTTCAATGGGTGGAGGAAATTCAGCCATTAAATACAGTAATATGCGCGGACTCATTCTGTATTAGTACGTTTGTTAAGTGGTAAATCAACATCGAGGCAAGATGTATTGTATGAGATTCTACAGAGTATGTTTAGAATTAGACAATATAGATTAATTATTTCATACTTATGGGTACCGGCACATGTAGGGATAGAGGGCAATGAGGAAGCAGATCATCTGGCCAAGAATGCATAAGGTCATATAAATGTAGATATAAATGTAGCATTAAGAAGAAATGAAAGGAATAATTAAAGAGGCAGTGATTAAGAAATGGCAGAAGATGTGGGATGGGGAGTTAAGGGGTTGTCACCTATATAGAATTCAAAAACTGGTTGGAATTGGAAGGAAGAACTTTGGAAATAGAAAGGAAGACTCAATAATATCTCAACTCCGCATTGGACACACTGCTCTTAATGATAAGCTTTTTATTATTGGCGAGCACAAATCTGGTAATTGCAGTAATTGTGGTTTACCAGAGACTGTAGAACATGTGATATTATACTGTGAAGCATACAAAAGAGAAAGATCACAAATGGTAGAAGAGCTAAGCTTATTGGAAATAGGGAATGTGTCACTTAAAACTATATTGAATAATGCCCTGAAACAATTTAAAGTTTATTATGAACTGATAAAGTATTTAAAATAAGTGGTCTGATTAATAGATTTAATTTAAAAAAAAATTACTTTTTTTTTTTATTCATCCACAATGCTCCACACTCCAGTCCAGTAGGTGGCGGAAATGCACCTTTAAGCTGGTTGCCAACCGCCAATAAATGTAAAAGAAGACGACGACGACCGGTAACACGTAAGAAACAGCTGTCGAAGATTTGCAGGGATAAATGTTTCTGAATTAAATAATTGTTTAATAAAATAAAATAAAAAAAATAAAAATAAAAATCACCTTGAACAAAACTGAAAATAACAAACAAGTATTTTGTCTAACAATAAATGTGATAATTTCAGGGATTTTCATTAGCTACATAAATTTGCAACATTTTAAAAATGATTAAATATTATATCCACTTGCCTCAAAATCAAACGTTAGACATTGCACACAATTATCTCATGGATCAGATTATTTTGCAGTGTATAGTGTCAAACAGATATTTAGGAAAGTATTGTGGTAGTTTTTGTTGCTATTTAGTGTTTTGGGAGAAAATCAAATCAAATGTGCCTTTTGTCCCATTGTACCCTATTGCTGAACAGGCCATTAGTTAATGTGCATTCAAATGGTTACAAATGTGATAAAACATTGATTCATATTTTCTTATACTGTATTAATATTTGAATGTACATAAACTGCTGGTGGTAAGCATAATATCATGTTTGTTAATGACTATTTCATTGAAGTTATTATAAGGTGTTACCAGTGTCTTATTTTGTAATCAGAAGTATATCAGTAATATGTTATGTATGTCATTGTGATTCAACTTTTTGCTTCTTTCTGACGTCATGTAGGGCAAAGCAGAAATGCTGCTGTAGTGACTGCCTATCTCATGAAAACCTGAGTTTACAGGATGCATATACTAAACTCCAAAACTTAAAACCAGATGTGAAGTGAGTATGTTTCATTGTTTATCCTGTGATGTAAGGTTTGCCATTGCTTATTGCAAAGTTTAAAAGACACTTGCAGATGAGTCTTGGTTTTGAAGAGTTGAACGAAGAGTTTCTGGACCAGTTGGCACTTTGTGAATTAATGGATTGCAAACTAGACACCACAAATCCCATATACAAACAGTTTAGATTGAAGAAAATTACAGAAAAATATCCAGTTATGTAAGTTTTAAAACAAGTTTTTGTATTACTTTTAAACTTAAAAATATATTGTACAATTCTTAATACATTAGTAAATACTGTATGTGGCCTTGGATTTCATTCACTGCCCATAGCTGCTAAATCTGTAAGATGGTTATAATTAAAAATAATAATAAGAGCTATCATGGAAATGATTAGTAGGCCTTAGTACTGCCCTGTCCTAAACACAATTTTTATGATCTCTCTTATGTTTTAAAAATGCTAAACATCTTTCAGATTCTGCAAGGGTCATGTCAACTAATGATAAAATGGGAATGTTAAGTTTTGAGCACAACTATAAGTTCAACCAAACTTTTACAGATGTTTTAAAAACAAGCTCACTGAATGCAATCAACAAGGAAACCTGCTATATAAGTCATTCTTTTTTATATTTTGATCAATTCAGAGCTTCAGAATGTCCCAAAAGATGTTTTAGTTGTTGACCCTGCCCAAACCCAGAATGCAGAGGCTGTTTTCAGATGTAGAAAGTGCAGGTATAATCTCTTTTTAACTTTTCCCAAGCAGTTGGTACCATATGCAGAAGATATGAATAAGAATTTACGACTTTGACTTGACTGACATTGTCATCTCCCTCTGTCTTCTGTTCTAAACAGGCGCAAACTCTTCCGCCACTCCAGCATTCTGTCACTGTGTTGGAGGCGGAGCTTCAGCATTCACTCATAAGAAGACAAGGACAGTGACCCCTTCAGCTGAAGATCAGAAACAGTGCACATGCCAGTGCAGTGGATGGAGCAGGCTTTACTAGGTGTTATGGATGGGACAGGTAGTACCAGATCACCTCACACATCTGAGGGAGGAATGGATGATTGATTGCTTTGTACTTTATTAATCTCTGATGGGAAATTTGGTTGCAGGACAGCAGCAACAATCAGCACATTTTAGAATACACAATGTTTAACAGACACTATTCCTCATACAATACATATGCACAAAATGCAAGGCAAAAAAAAGTGAAATAAAAAACCTGGAGGTTATTAAAAGAAATTACAAAACCTTTTTCCTAAGTGTCTGAAAAAGACAAATAGAAATGATTATTCATTGATTATTGTGAAAGTTCAAGGGGCTTCTAGATTTATAATAGAAAGAAAGAAAGAAAGAAGGAAAGCATATTACATTATACTGTCCTCTTCCCCTGTTTGCTAGGGAGGTCAGAGTTCTGATACTCTTAATAGATTGTAGCAGCTGCTTTTGTTTATTAATAGATGTTTTAATATATTCCAAAATTAAAAGCTTATGTAAAAACTCTCTTCTAGCCCAAATGCAGCTCAAAGCTGGGCTCCTTTAACTGGTATGGCGAACAGTGTTCGTATGAACGCTGGGTGAATCCAGCCTTCCAGATGCACAAGCGTTCATTATGCTACAAATGCTGTCGATTGAGATTAACTTGTATTGAACCTGAAATATTCCTTTAAGCAGAAGGTTTAATTTTTATTAAATCAAATTCATATTTTAAATAGAACATTATTTTGTAATTTGTACACAAATAGACGTTGCAAGTACTACAACATTAGGTTTTCCTTTCTGTAGGTGGCGCCATATAACCAGTACTTTTTCATTACACCAGGTTCTATGCAAATTTAATGAGTGTTGGTATTCATAGTGTAGTGGAGAATAAAGACAAAGCAGCCTTAATTCTCATTTACACTGCCAAATATAGATAAAAGATATGTAAATGTGAGACTGTTTAAACTGATACAACATGATTGTATTCATCCCCACTGACAATGCTTGAGTCCTTGCTCACTAAACACTGCTGTAGAGTTAAAGGCCAAAAAAAAAACAACAAAACAAAACAGGGTATGATGTTTGCTGTCTTTGAGCTCATAGAAGAAGCCATCACATGCATCGAAAGCTGATAAAGGAAGGATATTTTGGTGAAATAATTTTAAGAGCGATCTCATACAGAATTCAGATAAGAGCCAACATCTGTATATTTGACAATAAAACTTTGAAAAGGGCATGTACTGTGCTTTTCTTTTTGAAATTTTTTTTGTTGTTGTTTTTTTTAGCACTTATACAAATTAATGTGTACCATAGTTTCCTTTTGGCCCCCAGCTCATGTAGTGGTGTGTTTATTGAGAATCTGAGTGACACTTTGAGTGGTTATGGCATTGAGTTGTAAAATCCTGTTGTGTTTATAAGGGTCATATTCCTTATGTAATGACCTGAACCCTCTCTGTGAAGTGTAAATAAGTGAAGAGCTGCCCACTGCGTACGTGCATTCAAGAGAAACACTGCCAGTTGAGAGGAGAGCAGGATTTCAGGGGCCCTTGTCCAGCAGAATGTACAGCCCAATAGTGAAGTTGAGAGAGAAAAGGGATAACTAAATGGAATGCCCAAAAACACCAGGCAGTCCCTTGCACAATATATGTCATTGGTTTAGAATAAGGAGGTGTGGATAATCAAGGCATCTGATTTTCAGTCTTTCTGGTTTTAAAAGTGTAACTTCTGTGTGACAGTCTTGACCTTTTCAATTGTAGCAGTTTAGGGTGCAATACACTTTTAGTTTATTCTGTCCTTTCAAGAGTTAATCTAACAACTGTGGTTTTTTTTAAAGACATGCCATACATGTGAACATGAGAAAGGGCCCTGTTCTTACAAATGGAAAAAACAGTATTGATCTAGACGGTAAAATTGGTATTGGCTGGTTGTGTGAGACTCACTGAATAGAATGAAAGTATAGTTTGGCCTATTTGACTTTGTTGCACAGTGCACCAATGTCCACCAAGTGTTAAAGGAATATTCCGGGTTCAATACAAGTTAAGCTCAATCGATAGAATTTGTGGCATAATATTGATTACCACAAAATATATTTTGACTTGTTGCTCCTTTAAAAAAAGCAAAAATCTAGGTTAGAGTGAAACTCTTACAGTGGAAGTGAATGGGGCCAATCCTATAACATAAAAATACTTGAGGTTTTCAAAAGTATAGCCACTAGAAATAAACAATATATGTATGATTTTAGTGTGATAAAATCATTCACTAACGTTTTCTGTGTAAAGTTATAGCCAATTTTACAAATTTGTTACCATGGCAATGTAATGTCATCAAACCCTAAAACCTTAAAATGACTAAAAACGACAACAGTAGAATTAATGTGCTTTTATAAAATTATAAGATTTACATTTCTGCCTTTAAACCCTCCATAAAATTGGTCCCATTCACTTCTATTGTAAGTGCTTTACTTCGATTTTTCCTTTTTTAAGAAAAGGAGGGATGAGTCCAAATTATTTTTTGTGGTAATCAGCAATATGCCACAAATGCTATCGTTAAATGTTGAGTTTAATTTGTATTGAACCCGGAATGTTCCTTTAAGGCAGACATTTTTAAAACATTTTAACATTTCTAATCAACCCAGTTTCAAATGAAGACTTTTTGTAATCCACAATAATCATGTAATTATCAAGAATATAAAATTAATTTTGGAAGATGCTTCCAAAATCCACTTGGCTTCATAATTACACTCCTAGACTGGTAGTTTTAATTTTCAAAAGTAATCCCAACAAACTCAAAATGTTAATCTTCTGTCTTTAAAATAATGCATTAAGGAAAATATGGAATTATGTCAAATATAAGCAGCTAATGTCCACAACTGTTAAGCCTATTCACTCACACAGTGGTAAAAAATCATTAAGCTAATGAATAAGCTATCTTTTAAAATTACTCTGTTCATATACAAAATTGGTATTCAGAGATTTGCATGGTAGCAGAAAAGACAATCTAGTTTCACATTTGAAATGATTAAGATGCATTTAGTATCTGACATGTTCGGGTCCTTGTACTACTAACACCAACAAGCACTAGACAGTTTCCCTGCTATTTCCTGCAGAACTGTAAAGTGAATGCATTTGAGAAATGGCATTAATAAACCACAGCTGGGATCAGATGTTGAACACATGGACTTCACTGCTCACACAATGTCTGAGCCCATAAGAATGGAAGATATAACAAAATAAGCTACCAAGCAATATTGAAATAGCTTGAAAGATATTTTTGGATTTGTAAAGTGTTTTAAAACTACAGTTCTTGGTTAAACTTCTGTTGTTCATTAATCACTATTTAGGAGCCAGTGTTTACATTTGAAAATCTTTTAATGTTTATTGTGGCTGTTCTCTTCTTAGCTCTACACTGACGTATCGGGAAGGAGGGAGGGAGGAAGGGAGGAGAGAGAGAGAGAGAGAGGGAGAGGGGGAGAGAGAGAGAGAATATCAAATAAAAACACCTATGCCATTGTCTAGTGGTGTTGACACTGACTGACTGCAAATTAGCATTTTGAATTTACAGCTTTGTTCAGTCATTTTATCATGTTGGGCCATGACAGTGATTTTCTGTCAGGTTATCCAGCTGGATCAGTTTAACAAGAAGGAGAACTCATTCACAAATATGTCCAGCACATTTAAGTTCAGCCATCTGTCTGCAGCCAGCTCTGCTGTTTGAATCTAGAACATGCCATAAAAGTGACACTCTATTAACTAAAACAGCCTTGGACTATTTTAATTCATTTCAGAGGGATAGACCTTTTTAGATGCCGCACCTCTAAATATTTCCTTTCAAAAATGTCGCAGCAGTGACACATGCCTCTTTCATCCAAAGACACGTACTGTAAATGGCCACAGTGCTGTTGCAGAAAATCTGATAAAAATTACAGCACATATTTTAGAGAGTCTGCTCTATCTTTAGTATTATTTATCTTTAGCCTGAAAAGAAAACATGTCTTTAAAAATCGATGGACTGTTTGTAGGATTGCTTCCTTTTTTTTTTTTTTTTTTTTTTTTGGTTTCTTTTGACTTCTCTGGATGGCCAAAACAGAACCAACCGAATCCATGCAGCAGGAACCCTACTAATACGGTGAAAGTCTTTCTGTTTTTATGAATGGAAAAGATGGAAGCTGTCCATTAATTATAGAGGCAGAACCTCAGCATGGGCAGGATGTTGCCTGTTCCCTCGCTAATCCCACAGGACTGATAAGTTGACCTTGAGTTTGTCTTCTCATTTTTGTAGGAAACCCATTTAAGAGTTCAAACTTTCTGGATCTTTTGATGTGCTCCATAAATTGATAAGAGTTTCACTATTTACTTTAATATGAGCCGTTTATTTAAGAAAATATTATATTAAGAAATTGTGAAGGTAAAATCAGTAGCACTCATCTAAGGAACATGCAATTTGAGTGAAACCTGCAAACATTGCATATTATTGTCTTTTGTCTTTGTTTCTTTTGCTTAAAATAGTGTTGCATAAGAACTGTTTGTGGTCGGTAGAAAAACTCTGATCCCCCTAAAATGTATAGGCTCTTACTGGTTGTGTAGGTATGCGTGAGAGCAATTGAAGCAAATATTCCTAAATCAAGGAAGGATTTTCTTCTCTCACAGAATTATCCTGGCTCTTAATCTGGCTCTGTGGCCATGCCATTTCAATGGCTTTCAGGTTGGTATTGTGTTACTATATTTAGACAGATTGATCTCACAGGAAAATCTTTTTTTTGTTTTTGTTTTTTTGTCTGCTATCAGTCAGTCCTTTCCAAAACAATGTTTTTGCTTTTTTTGCAATTGTGATATCTCGCTAGCTGGAGGGATGTGATGTCAAAGGTATAGAGCAGCCGATTTTCAGGGCATGAATGTTCACCTCATGTTGGCACTTTTCTGGAATTCGGCACATTGGCTCCGACTTTAGGTGGAATTTTTTTGTAACTTTTAGACACTGATTTCCCATGTAATCATGTTGATTTAGAATATGTTTAACTTATCAAATGATTTTGAATGCGTGTGGGTAGTCTGCCTTTTTTTTTTTTTTTTTTGATAAATTGTTTCACCCCTTTTAAAGTGCAGTTATGTTAACTTACAGTATGTCTTAATATTTGGCTCTTTTGTTTGAGTGGCTCTAAATACTGTAGCAAGTTGAGCTTTGAGTTTTGCTCTATAGTAAGCAGAGCACATAGCCGAGGAGGCAAATAGTCGCAATCCTGCTAAACCTCAAATCAGCATTATAAAAGCAATTATGATTCTGAGACCACAGATTTGGTAATTTAATTCATATCAATTGCAAATGTTTAGAAGATCTCCGTGTTTACGGAAGCATCGTTGAAGATTGAGGTTCCTGTCTCCATCTTTGCCATATTTGCAGTGGGTAGGTTTTTTGCTGAGTATGGTTGTTCAAGCTCACTCTCATATACGTATCAGTTCTTTATTCCAGTTCCAGAAAATTACTTTTTTCCCCAAGGACCTCACACATGGCCACTCTCCCAGATTTGTAGAGGTTTCTTTGGAAACCAAATACAACATTGTGGTTGGAATCTAAATGGCTTTAGAGCCAGAACCATTTGATGGTCTCCAAAAACTGACCCCAGAGCCAGGCTGAAGATGAGCTGAGTGAGTATTTTCTGCTGCTGGAGGACATTGAAGAGATTCTTCTCCTCCCCATCCACTGATGTCTTTACCTTACTTGACTGCATTTGTAACAAGTTGGGTAATGCATCTAATGACCTCACTGTTCCATGCTTTCTACAGTGTCCACCAAACAGTGTTTGGACATTTAAGCCACGCTTAAAGGAATATTCCAGGTTCAATACAAGTTAAGCTCAATCAACAGCATATGTGGCATAATGTTGATTACCACAAAAATAATTTAGACTTTTCTCTCCTTTTCTTAAAAAAAAAAAAAAAAAAAAGAAGCAGCAGCAAAAATCGAAGTTACAGTGAGGCACTTACAATGGAAGTGAATGGGGCCAATTTTTGGAGGGTTTAAAGGCAGAAATATGAAGTTTATGATTTAATAAAAGTTAATTTACATTAATTATTCTGTTAAAACTTGTGTATTAGTTGAGCTATAAAGTTGTTTAAATCATCATTTTTACAGTTGTTTTAGGATTTTAGGGTTTATTGACATTACATCATCATGGCAACTGGATATAACTTGACACAGTAAGTTAGTAAGTGGCATATCATTTTTTGAAAGATAGCACAGACACACTTTCAAGCAAAAAAAAAAAAAAAGAAATGTTACTTTGAAATACTAAACCAACAGATATAGTGTTCAAAATGAAGACAAGAAGCATGTAGTCACTTTCCTGTGGTCAAATGTTAGTGGAACAGGTCCATAATCTTCTTGGAGAACTTGAAGAGAACTGACTAAATACATCCACTAAAAATCACCTTTGGATCAATTTGTAAACGTAACTGCAAAAATGGCTAAAGGAATAGTTCTCCTAAGAATTAAAATTCTATCATCATTTATTCACCCTCATTTTGTTCCCAAATTAATTTCTTCCATGGAACACAAAGGGAGATGTTAATGGGACAGAATGTTAGGGACTTCAATCACCATTCACATTCATTATGCAAAAAATATGCAATGAAAGTAAATAGAGACTAAGGTTAACACTCTGCCTAACATCTTATGTCTTTCACAGAAAAAAAGTCAAATGGGGTTTTAACAACATGAGCGTGAGTAAATGGTGACAGAATTTTCATTTGTGGGTGAACTACCTCTTTAAAAGTTAAAAAGTTACTGTCTAGCATCATTGGTTTCCAGATGACAATTGTTTTGATTTTTGTTGCAATGACATTCATTCAGTGGCTTAAGTGTCCAAATACTTGTTTTGGGTCACTGTATTTGACTGCTATAATGCTGTCATGTACAGTGTCTAGTATCTATGGGACTGGAGAATGTGTTGATCACTTGGACATTTGTTTTATTTCTCATCTCATCTGTGGTTATTAAGCTACATTTAATGACCGCATGTTATTCTTTCCATTGCAGCAGCTGCACCTGTTTGGTAGAAGGTGCTGTGAGCAGCCAGTGAGCTGCGACAGGGCGATGCTGGAACACAAATCTACACAGATGTGTTGAACTTTAATACTACTACCTGTAACCTACCAGAGGGTAGTACTGCGACTCTTCGTAGCACTTGTTTGAGGGACGATGATGATCTTTTTTGGTTCCCAAAATGTTCTGTTTCTCTCTGGTATTCTCCAACATTTGAGCACAATAAGATGTGTGTAAGGACACAGCGCAATAGACAGTTGAATTACCAGCTAAATTAGATTTAGCTGCTAAAGTCTGGCCATAGTTTTAAGGTTGGTTTTAGAGGTGTGACACATTATGGCTGCTGAAAAGAGTGGTGAGGAATGGAAAATGACAACAAGAAATCCACTGGAAACATGATTGAAATGTCCAACTTTCCAACTTGCTTTGACGTCAAACCCACATTAATGGGTTTCATTCAAGAGGTCAGGGTTTGGCTGGTTAGCATGGCCCAGTTAGCTCCTGCTGGTAGCTGTAACTACATTATCTGGACCAAAAAAGCATTTTTCTCCATTGACGGTCATTCAAAAATAAATGTGTATACTGACTAAATACATTGCGAACAACATAAAAATCCAGGGCATTCTCATGACAAATATGTCACCGTAGTGACTTTTTGACAAGCATCCTTGTCATTCATTCTCACGATTCTGTCATAGGCTCGGCAATCTTCAAATGTATTGTTTAACCACAATATCTTTAATTATACTTATAAATGTATTAGCATAGTTATATTATACTATCATATTTTAGATTCCCTAACCCAACCCCTCCCCTAAACCTAACCACTTATCAACAATAGCCTATAAAGTGTGGAATACAGCGCACAAATAGAATGGCTTATTTTTAATGATAATTTTTATGTTGCTTGTCTCATTTTTTGAGCAGCTGCTCAGACATTCTGAAATTTATTTTTGCCATGTACGCACTGCAAATTTTCTTTTGGGAGTGACAAGATGCAGCTTCAAGAAACAAGAATGCCAACAGTTTAACCAGTTTTGTGTTCGCTATTATTGAGCAAAAAGATTATCCACCAGAGACATATCATCATCTGGCAATGATTAGTTAGCTGCGTCGACAAAATCGCCATGTTTTATTTATGCGGTCTAAAGGCGTGGTCACATTTACCTTCTCATGGCTAAATTCCGCGGATGAAATACAGTCATCTCAATTGGGATCTGCACGATTGTGAATTTTGTACGAGGGACTTGTGTGGAAAATTTCCACTTGCGGATTTCGTTTGGTGAACTTGACAGTGAATTCACTGCATTGACCAGGAAGTTGCTTGGCTTGGCAGTGACCTCTGTGTAGGCGGTGCTTCATACTAGAGTTGGGGTACTCGAGTATGGACTTGGACTCGAGTCTGATTCACAAGTCCAATTTTAATGGACTTGGACTTGTCACGGACTCGGATGCTTTTTTACTCGGACTTGACTCGGACTCGAGCCTTTGGGACTTCATGACATTTGTGATACAATTAAAAAAATAAATGAATAAATAACAAAACCGGTATTAATGAACACATCTCTGTCTGCATGCAGCTGTATTAGCCCCTGAAGTCGGTTTCACTTTCAAGGTTTCAGCAAACACACATACGCACGTGCACAGGCACAGGCACACTCATCAGTCAACCAGTATGCTTGAATGTTACTACAGAGACTACCGAGGTGGCTGGCATGATGAAAACATAAAGACGGGTATGTATCCAATGTAATAGAAACTAAACAAGGCCGTTTCACATGACACGGGACCTGAAAACTGGTAAAATTAACTGTAACTTTTTTAATAGTCGGGGAAAAAGTGTTATTGCTAAAGCAGACAGCAACTCTAAACAGATAAACAGCACCTACAGTTGAAGTAAGAAGTTTACATACACTTAGGTTGAAGTCATTAAAACTAATTTTTTTAAACACTACAGATTTCATTTTAGCAAACTATAGTTCTGGCAAGTCGTTTAGGACATGTACTTTGTTCATGACACAAGTAATTTTTCCAACAATTGTTTACAGACAGATTGTTTCACTTTTAATTGACTATATCTTATGCCTTTTGTTTTAGGAGTTTGTTTTATAGATTATTTTCTGTTGTGTAACCGGACTTGAGCAATCCGATGGTAAAGTTGTCGCAGGGACTCTCGTAAGCGTACATGGACTGTTTGAGTTTAGAGGGATGGACGCCAGTTGGCGCTGTCGTGTGCGGGGTTAATGCGCACGTTTTTCTTTTTTCTGTTTTTTTTTATTTTTATTTTTTTCTGGGGGAAGTTCGGGGTTTGATTGTTGCTCTAATGTTGGAATGTAGTCTTTATAATTTTGCTTTTGACACACAATCTATTTTTTCTAATATGTCAAAATGTCAAATGTTATTATGAGTGGATTGTCCCTCGTGGAATGTGAATGTTTTTTCTTTTTTTAGGTTATTTCTTTTCTTAAATGTAAGAAATATGATATAGTGTTTCTTCAAGAAACACATCTTTCCCTGTAGGAAGCTGAAAAATTTGGGAAGATATGGGGTGGACATGTTTTCTTTAATGTTGGCTCAAGTAAGAGCAGGGGAGTCATTACATTGATAAGTAAACATCTACAATTCAAATGTCTCAAACAGATTAAAGCAGCTCTTCTGATATCATTAGGCATTTCATCAATATTATGTGGTCAGTGGTGAATGATCAGACTCCAGTCGCGGCCATCTCACTTGATGCTGAAAAGGCGTTTGATATGCTAGAATGGGATTAACTTTTTAAGATTTTGGAAATATACGGGTGTGACGAGGAGGAGGGCGGGGCCGGGCCATGACTACGCACGCCTGGCCCCCAAAGCAGCTGAGGAGAGGGATAAATGCAGCGGGACGCAGCAGTTCGGGAGAGAGAGAGCCACATGCAGCTCCAGTGTGTGCGTTCCAGGCTTCAGCACCAATGTAACAGGGTAAAATGGAAAGGAGGCGGCGGGAACCAGACGAACCATCAAAATAATGTTTCATGAGAAATTAAAACATAAAGACAAAACATAAACACAAACGCACACACTGCAGCTGCATGTGGCTCTCTCTCTTCCGAACTGCCGCATCCTGCTGCATTTATCCCTCTCCTCGACTGATTAGCCCATTTAGGGGCTGGGTGTGCATAGTCACGGCCTGGCCCTGCCCTCCTCCTCGTCACAATGGGTTCTGGAATACTTTTATTGGATGGATTAAGTTACTTTATAGACACCTGGTAGCGGTGGTTAATTGAATTAATTCATTTGATTATTATACTCTGGATAGGGTCACCCGGCAGGGTTACCCTCTTTCCCCATTATTGTTCTGTCTTGCCCTGGAACCATTTGCAGCCACGATAAGAAGGGAAGATGATTTTCCAGGGGTGGTGGTGGGAGGTTTGGCGGATAAGCTTTTGCTTTACGCAGATGATATTTTATTATTTATTATTCATTAGATCTATGCCTTGCCTCCATAGAATTATTAATTCTTTTTCTAAGTTCTCGGGATACAGAGTCAGTTTGGTCTAAATCCGAAGCTTTGGCTCTGACAGTGTACTGCCCAGTAACAGCTTTCCAGCTGGGTGCCTTCCAGTGGCCCAAACAGGGCATTAATTATTTGGGCAACAACAAATTTGTCTGATTTAGGTAGAGTTAATTTTGACCCCTTAATAAAAAAGGTTTTCGAGCAATGTGGGCGGGTGGGCTTCGTTATATTTATCTATGATTGGGAAGGTTAATGTTATTAAAATGAATTGTTTTCCAAAATTTAACTAACTGTAACAATCTCTCCCAGTAGATGTCCCCCTCTCTTATTTCAAGCAATTTGATAGCATAGCAAAGTGCTTCATTTGGAAAGGTAAGCATCCTAGATTACATTTTAATAAGTTACATAGGCCGATTGACAAAGGTGGGCTAGGCCAACCCAAGATTTTGTTTTATTATTATGCATTCGGTCTCAGACATTTAGCTGTATTGTTTTTGGGAGTGGCACACAACCCCCTAAAGCAGCAGATACTCTGGGAGAGGTGATTACTGCTTTTGGATAAGGTCTTGAGGCATCAGTGTAATACTCCCTGCTAATTCAGAGTCTGGGGGATGGAGCTTCAACTTCTCTCAAGAGATTATGGGAGAAAGATTTAAATTTGGTATTGGAGGAGGGAGTGTGGGCTAGGATTCTAAAAAATGTCAAGTCTGCATCTAGAGATGCAAGGGTTTGCCTTATGCAATTCAAGATTTTACATAGATTCTATTGGACACCCTCTAGATTGTATAGGCTTGGTCTTAAAGACACACCCACCTGCTGGTGATGCCAATCAGAAGATGGAGACACAACCCATGTCTTTTGGTGGTGTGTTAAGATCCAAGAATTTTGGTTGAAGGTTCAGAGTTGTATGTGTGACGTTTTGGGCACTCGAATTTTACTTTGCCCCAGACTCTGTATTTTGGGTGATGGGGCAGTCATAAATTTGGGGGATAGGTCACCAAATGTATTAACCTCCCTCACAATCCACTCTGACCAGTAGAATGGGGACTTATTAATACATAATTTTGGGTTCAGCCATATGCTCGAGGCAACATTTAAATAAATGTCTGAATTAAACACCCTGGACACTTTTGTCCATACCGAGTGCAAATGTGAGATAACGGGGTTTAACTTAACTTCTCTGATTAGTTTGATAGAAAGGCTTTGCAATAGTGAAATAGGGGCAAGAACTTCCTGTTCAATACAAAACCAGGGAGGGGCTCTCTCAAGTGGAAGTGACCAATGAGCCAAATGTCTGAGACTGAATGCATAATAATAAAACAAAATCTTGGGTATGCCTAGCCCATCTTTGTCAATCGGCCTATGCAGTTTACTGAAATATAATCTGGGACGTTTACTATTCCAAATGAAGGACTTCGCTATGCTATCAAATTGCTTGAAATAAGAGAGGGGGACATCTATAGGGAGAGATTGTAGCAGGTAGTTGAATTTTGGAATACAATTCATTTTAATAACATTAATCTTCCCAATCATAGATAAATGTAATGAAGCCCACCTCCCCACATCGCTCGAAAACCTTTTTATTAAAGGGTCAAAATTGACTAACTAAATCACACAAATTTGCTGCGAATAAAATACCCATAATACCCTTAATGCCCTGTTTGGGCCACTGGAAGGCGCCCAGCTGAAAAGCCGTTACAGGGCAGTACGCTGTCAGAGCCAAATCTTCGGATTTAGACCAATTAACTCTGTTTCTCGAGAATTTAGAAAAGGAATTAATAATTAATTTGAGGCAAGGCATAGATCTAGCAGGGTCAGATACGAATAATAAAATATCATCTGCATAAAGCAAAAGCTTATGTGCCACACCTCCCGCCACCACCCCTGGAAAATCATCCTCCATTCTTATCGCGGCTGTTAATGGTTCCAGGTCAAGACAGAACAATAATGGGGAAAGAGGGCAACCCTGCCGGTTGCCCCAATCCAGAGTAAAATAATCTGAAATTAATCCATTCGTTTGTACCGCCGCTACCGGGTGTCTATAAAGTAACTTAATCCAACCAATAAAAGTATTCCTGAACCCATATATTTCCAAAATCTTAAAAAGATAATCCCGTGGGGCCTGGGTAGCTCAGTGTTAAGACGCTGGCCACCACCCCTGGAGTTTGCTAGTTCGAATTCCAGGGCGTGCTGAGTGACTCCAGCCAGGTCTCCTAAGCAAATCAAATTGGCCCGGTTGCTAGGGAGGGTAGAGTCACATTGGGTAACCTCCTCGTGATTGCTATAATGTGGTTTGTTTTAGGTGGGGCACGTGGTGAGTTGCCGTGGTGGATGGCGTGAAGCCTCCACACGCGCTGTGTCTCCGTGGCAACGCGCTCAACAAGCCACGTGATAAGATGCGTGGGTTGACGGTCTCAGACACAGAGGCAACTGGGATTCGTCCTCCGCCACCCGGACTGAGGCGAATCACTACGTGACCACGAGGACTTAAAAGCACATTGGGAATTGGGCATTCCAAATTGGGAGAAAAAGGTGAGAAAATCAAAAAAGAAAAAAAAGATAATCCCATTCTGCCATATCAAACACCTTTTTGGCGTCAAGTGAGATGCCTAATGTTATCAGAAGAGCTACGGCCAGAATAAACACCACCTGATCTATATGTATAAGAGATGTCATAACTTGACTTAATCAGTTGGCCAAAATTTTTGACAATATTTTAACATCTAGCTGGATCAGGGAAATTGGATGGTAACTCTTACACTCGCTTGGATCTTTGTCCTTTTTAAGAATCAGACTGATCCGGGCTTGCATCATGGTTGGCGGAAGCTTTCCATTCTTTAATGATTCCATATAAACTTCTAGCAAAAGTGGATCCAATTCTGTAGCATAAGATCTAAAAACTCAGCGGCAAAGCCATCTGGCCCCAGAGCCTTGCCTGTAAGCCTTAATTACCTCACCAAGCTCCTCCAAAGTTATCTCAGAATCAAGAATTTTTTTTGTTTGTTTTCAGTTTAGGATGTTCTAATGGTTCCACAAAGTTTCTAATATCCTCATCAATGGAACTATAGAGATCAAGATAGAATTCTTTAAAACCATTATTAATATCAATGGCTGAGGTAAATATTTCACCACTAGCAGATTTCACTGAGGGAATGGTAGAAAAAGACTCTCTGTTTTATATATCTAGCCAGCTGTTTCCCTGCCTTGTCCCCTAACTCAAAGTATGACTGTCTTGCCCTGACTAGTCAAAACTCCACCTTACGCAACAAAATAGTATTATATCTGTATTTCAATCGGGTCAATTCTCTGAGGCCATCAGACGACATTCAGTGCTTTAGCTCTGTCGTGGCACTTTTAATATTCCCTTCCAATTCCACGAGTTCTCATGCTTAAGATTTTTTGGTGAATGAGGCATACTGTATGATCCAACTGCCTTAAGTGCCTCCCAAGCCACGCCCACAGAGGATACTGAGGACCAGTTGGTCTCCATATAAACATTGATTTCAACCTTTAACATTTAACATCTGAGACTAAAATGTTTCCAATTGAGCAATCAACAACAGATGAAATGAGGGACTTGGATATAAAAAAAATCTATTCTAGAATAAATCTTATAGACTGATGGAAAAAATGTATAGTCCCCACCAGACTATAAATTCTCCAAATATCTGTAAGACTAAGATTTTTATACATCCTGTGAAGCGTCAGTGTTGCTCTAGGGGGCTTGCACACTTTTGCTTCACTATGATCAAGGACTGAGTCCATCAAAAGATTGAAGACTCCTCCCAATATTATATCATGAGGGGTGGCAGCGGCTTGCAACATCCCTTCATGATCTATAAAAAAAAGCCCTGTTCATCAACGTAAGGTGTGTAAATATTAGCCAAAATCAACCTTTGCCCCTGAATTTCAGCTAAAACAATAATGACTCTTCCTAATTTATCTTTAATCTGTTTGAGACATTTGAATTGTAGATGCTTACTTATCAGTGTAATGACTCCCCTGCTCTTACTTGAGCCAGCACTAAAGAAAACATGTCCACCCCATATCTTCCCAAATTTTTCAGCTTCCTGTGGTGAAAGATGCGTTTCTTTAAGAAATACTATATCATATTTCTTATGCTAAAGAAGAGAAATAACCTTCCTTCTTTTTATGGGGTGCCCCATTCATTCACATTCCATGTGGAGAGAGACAATCCACTCAAATTAACATTTTACATTTTGACATATTAGGAAAAAAAAATTGTGTGTCAAAAACAAAATTATAAAGACCACATTCCAACATTAGTGTAACAATCAAACCCCAAACTTCCCCCTGAACCAAACAAACAGAAAAAAGAAGAACGTGCGCATTAACCCCGCACACGACAGCACCAACTGGCATCCATCCCTCAAACAGTCCATGTATGCCTATGAGAGCCCCCGCGACAACTTTGCCATCGGATTGCTTAATTCTGGTGTATCTATAAAAATTTTGTGAGACAGAATTAGGCAAAAAAAGATAATCTATAAAACAAACTCCAGCCAATTGGTGGAATAAACACAAAGAATGTGTAGATTCATCCACATAACTGTCCCGAAAATGTGTTCCTCCACAAAACAAACTCTAGCCGCTAGGCGGAACCAGCACAAAAAGAAGAAAGAAAGAAAGAAAAAAAAAAAGTAAAAACTAAGGTGCGCATCTACTCTCAATTTGGTCGGGAACATCAGTGCAAAAGCAGCCTTCCGTTGATGTAAGAGTTTCTTGCATTCCTTGAATCGATCACATTTCTCTCTTGTCGAATTTGCAAAGTCTGGGAACAAGAAAATGCTTTGGTTCTTCCAAGAAAGCCTTCCTTTACTCCTCGCCTCGCGTAACACGAGATCTTTATCGGATGATCTCAGAAATTTGGCCAGAATTTATCGGGGCCTGTCTCCCTCAGCGAATCGCTGAGCCGGAACCCTGTGAGCTCACTCGATTTCCAGCTTACGGCTTGTTATGTCGAGCAGACTCGAAAAGAGCCCGTACAGGAATTTCACCATATCCTGACCCTCTTCGGCCTCAGGAATTCTAACAATACGGGCGTTATTCCGCCGGCTACGGTTCTCCATGTCCTCCAACTTCTCTCAGACTTGCTCCAAATCTACCTCGGTCGCTAGCAGATTAGCAGATAATTCCAGATAATCGATCCGTTTCACATCCCCCACTCTTGTAACCACCTCACTGAATTTCGTCTCCATGGCAGTGATTGATCGACGTATTACAGCAAGATCCTCCAAGTCAGCAATGACCTTCATCAGCATTGCCGACATGTTCAACATTTCTTGCCGAATTTCCCTAATTTCTCCGACCAATTCGACTCCTGGGCTTGGGGCCTACTCAGGGGTGTCAGCTTGAGCACGTAAGTCTCTTTTAATATCTCCAGAGCCCAAGGATTTTGAATTCTTTGACATATTGACATTGAAGAACAGTTATGGAACAGAGTGTATCGAATCTCACTGGTTTATGACATTAATAGTGTTAAAACTACAAAGTGCGCAGAGCGCGCTGTTCACATATCCGAACCTCGCGTGGCATCACGTGACCCCCCCGATATTTCACATTCTTAAAATAAAGTAGTGATCTTGACTGACCTAAGACGGAATGTTTTCTTCGATTAAATGTCAGGAATTGTGAAAAACTGTTTAAATGTATTTGGCTAAGGTGTATGTAAACTTCTGACTTCAACTGTATTTATTATTGATTGACTATTTTCAAAGCATTGATGAGCTGTTTAAAATACATTATTTTACAGCATTTGTCCACCATTCACAACATTCATCCATGCACAATAAAATATTAGGATATTTTGGGCAGTGAAATGTTTTGTTTATAATTTAATTATAGACTATAAAATAAATGTATTATTCGATGACAAAGTTTGTGTATGAAGCTAAACTTCATGTTACGAGTTGAATTTAGTTGGTTATGATGTTTTTATTTTAAATGTTTATTTTATTTTTATTGTAAACCACCGGGTAACTTATGCACGTCTTTTTTTATTTATTTATTTTTTTTGCCTATTTAGCCGACACTTTTGAAGGACAGTTTTGTAAAATTTATGACTAAAAATTATTACTCTCCATGTTTTTGCAGTTAAAGGAGAGCTCAATGAATTTTGTTTTGGTATTTAAAGATTTCAGACTGATTGCAGACCAACGCGGCTGCCGCTCAAGCAATTATCAGTTATTTTTTTTTTTAATTTTCTGCGGCAGCTGCTGCGAGACACATACGGACGCATCAGGGATTTAGGTACATGAGTAGCATGCAGAACTGCCCTGCATTGTGCGGTTTCCTGCAAATTAACTAGAAAATCATGTCTGTGATGACATAGCTCTAATATTATCAGTGGGCTTTTCCATTGTTTTTGGATGTAGCATTTGCAGTCAAATCGTGAGAAGTAACTTCTCAGCGAGTGCTAATTACTACAGTGTTGACTCATTTGTACAGTATGTATTTTTAAATAAAACTAAATTAAATTGAATTGACAAATTTAAAATGAAGTAGAAATAAAAACAAAATTAAAATAATAAAAACTCTGGCTGTGATGACAAACGCAGCTTTCACTTTCTTTGGTGTATGTTTGAGTAGAGGGGAAAGAGCAACAAATAATTGAAATGTCAACAGAACGCAATAAGAATTGTGTTGAAGGACAGTTTTGTCACCTAAAGCATATGCTTTTATTCTGAAACCACTTTGAAGTCTGTTCAGCAGGATACTAATTATAAAATGTATATAAAAAATGCAATTGTTTTTGTTACATTTATATTGACAAACTGTTTTTCTTAGTTGTGAGGTTTAAAATATTGATGTTGAGTTTACGGTTACAATTTTAATTCAGATTCATGAACAGATTCATTCGGACTCGACTCGGACTCAGCCTGTTATGGACTCGGTCTTCAGTCTGACTTGGCCCCTTTTGGACTCGGACTCGACTCGGACTCGATTGTTTAATGCCTCGGACTTGACTTGGACTTGACTAAGGTGGACTCGAACCCAACACTACTTCGTACACAGCAACACTGAAAATTCACAATGGACAAGGATATAATTTTACCGGAGGGTTTCTTTTTAACTTCACTCTCCGAGAGTATAAATTGCAGCATTGAAAAGAGGCTGCTTGGTGATTAGTTTTTTGCTGGTTTCACACACACTCATCATCCACCCAAGTCTTCTTCACCCGTGAATCAACCTCGCAAGCGTGGCGCTCGACTAATTTTGGAATTAATTGAAAATGCCTGCTTTGCTTCCCTCATCAAATGGCAGTACGGTAAATCGCAGTCGCATTTACCTTTGCACGGTGAAATTCCGCAGATGAGGAAGGCGTGGGTGTACGTTGACTGCATGTCAAACCAGCAAAAAAATGTATTGGCAATCAGCCTCTTTTTAATGCTGCACTTTATACCCTGTGAGAGTGAAATGCTTAATGTGAGTATGTATGTGTATGCATAAATTACATTATTGAAAGTTTTGTTTATAAATAGTTCTGAACACAACTTTTGCATTTCATACTGCAGAAAAATAAAACGTTTAAAATGTAGCTTTTTAGCTTTAGGTTTGATTAGAAAAGGATAAATGAAATGATGATCAGATCCAATGTCCTTTATCTTGTAGACGGCAAGATAAATGGTATAGTGGTATAGTCTATGGTATAGTCTATTCTGGACTCATAATTCAACAAAAGATGCAAATTGTGTTTATCATAAACAGCAAACAGCTTGAGCGTGTAGTGCTGTTTCCCCCCTCCTATCTACACAGCGCAAAGGCTCAGACGCGGGACTGATCAAAAGGCGCGAACATCCGATTTCAAAATTTAAAGGTCACAGAAAGTCGGTTGAGCTGAAAGCTTGAGGGCGACGTTACCCTGATAAGTAAGAGAAACAAATTAATTTTTTGATTAATTTTATGCTATTTTTATTTATTTTGACCGAACTCCTTGTTATTTATGACTTACACGTTTATTTCAGCAAGCACAAATAAAAAATGTTGACAAAACCTTCTCCACCAGGAGGTTAGTAATTTCACACTTGAATCACTAAAATATCTGTTGTGGATTGACTAGTAATCCTGATACCAGGTTATGTTATAATTTAATTTTCTTTGCATCTAGATAACATGGAAAAAAGTTTCCAGGAGCATATAATTGAATAAACACAACTGGATTGATATAAAGAGATTAATCAATCTCTATTATTGAACTGATATAAAGAGATTGATTAATCTCTATTCAAGAGTGTGAATATGTCAAATGTTCAAAGTCAAAGAGAGGAAGTGATGGAGATGTTTCAGTTTCTCAACTTGTGAGTATTTGGTGTTTGTAGTTTAATTGTCATGTACAAAAATATGATAATTATGTATTTTTAATTGAAGGTGCCATATTAATTGAACAAGGGGTTTTATCAAAGACCTTCAACTAACTCTGTGCACTTCTGAAGTTCTGGACATCAACATCATCAGAGTCATGACAAGGAGAAGTCAAAGGGGACATTTGACTTCAAAACAATGACATAAACATGATATAAAAGATATATCTTTTCCCATTTGTTCTCATTATTTTGTATTGTATCAAGGTTTTTATAATACTAAATAATGGTTCATTTCTGTTTGCAGTGGCTCTGGAGTGCAGCATTACTAGTTTGACCATCTTCATACAGATAAAACACAACACTCCTATTCATGGAAGTTTTAAGATGTAATTTAGAGAGATGGCAATTTCTTTTTTTCCCTTTTTTTTTTTTTTTTTTTTTTGTCATTAACAATTTGTATTGATTCCATACACAAATTGCATAAGATTTTGCTTAAAGCAAAAGCTTATGCGCCATACCTCCTGCCACCACCCCTGGAAAATCATCCTCCTTTCTTATCGCGGCTACTAATGGTTCCAGGGCAAGACAGAACAATAAGGTGGAAAGAGGGCAACCCTTCTGGGTGCCCCTATCCAGAGTAAAGTAATCTAAAATTAATCCATTTGTTTGTACCGCCGCTACTGGGTGTCTATAAAGTAACTTAATCCACCCAATAAAAGTATTCCCAAACCTGTACATTTCCAAAATCTTAAAAAGATAATCCCATTCTACCATATCAAACGCCTTTTCGTCGTCAAGTGAGACGAAGTCGACCGGAGTCTGATCATTCGCCACTGACCACATGATATTGATGAAACTTCTAATGTTATCAGAAGAGCTACGGCCCCGAATGAACCCCACCTGATCAATATGCATAAGAGATGTCATAACTTAATCGGTTAGCCAAAATTTTTGACAATATTTTAACGTCTAGCTGGATCAGGGAAATTGGATGGTAACTTTTACACTCACTTGGATCTTTGTCCTTTTTAAGAATCAGACTGATCTGGGCTTGTGTCATGGTTGGCAGAAGCTTTCCATTCTTTAAAAATTCTGTATAAACTTCTAGCAAAAGTGGAGTCAATTCTGTAGCATAAGATCTAAAAAACTCAGCGGCAAAGCCATCTGTCTCCGGAGCCTTGCCTGTAGGCATGGCTTTAATTACCTCACCAAGCTCCTCCAAGGTTATCTCAGAATTATAGAGAATTTTTTTGCTCATTCGTCAATTTAGGGAGTTTTAATGGTTCCACAAAGTTTCTAATATCCTCATCATTTGACAAAGACGTGGAACTAGAGAGATCAAGATAGAATTCTTTAAAAGCATTATTAAAATCAATGGCTGAGGTAAATATTTCACCACCAGCAGATTTCACTGAGGGAATGATAGAAAGAGACTCTCTCTGTTTTATATATCTAGCCAGAGGTTTCCCTGCTTTGTTCCCTGACTCAAAGTATGACTGTCTTGCCCTGAATAGCCAAAACTCCACCTTCTGCGACAAAATAGTATTATATCTGTATTTCAATCTGGTCAATTCTCTGAGGCCATCAGACAACATTCGGCGCTTCAGCTCTGCCTCTGCACTTTTAATATTCCCTTCCAACTCCACGAGTTCTCGTGCTTTGGATTTTTTGGTGAATGAGGCAAACTGTATGATCCGGCCCCTATGAACCGCCTTAAGTGCCTCCCAAGCCACACCCACAGAGGATACTGAGGACCAGTTGGTCTCCATATAAACATTGATTTCAGCCTTTAACATTTGTTGGAATTAAGCATTTTGCAAAAGGGATACATTACAGTGCCAACTGTATGATTTCCTTTCTCCATATGTGGCAACACCTCTAAACTCACCAGGGCGTGATCTGAGACTAAAATGTTTCCAATTGAGCAATCAGCAACAGATGAAATGAGGGACTTAGATATAAAAGAAAATCTATTCTTGAGTAAATCTTATGGACTGATGAAAAAATTATAGTCTCTACTAGTTCAAAAGTCTCCAAATATCTGTAAGACCAAGATTTTTACACATCCTGTGAAGTGTCAATGTTGCTCTAGGTGGCTTGCACACTTTTGCTTCACTATGATCAAGGACTGAGTCCATCAAAAGATTAAAGTCTCCTCCCAATATTATATCATGAGGGGTGCCAGCGGCTTGCAACATCCCTTCAAGATCTATAAAAGAGCCCTTATCATCAACGTTAGGTGCATAAATATTAGCCAAAATAAGACTTTGTCCCTGAATGTCTGCTAAAACAATAATGACTCTTCCTAATTTATCTTTAATCTGTTTGAGACATTTGAATTGTATTTGTTTATTTATCAATATAACCCTGCTCTTACTCGAGCCAGCACTGTAGAAAACATGCCCACCCCATATCTTCCCAAAATTTTGAGCTTCCTGCACAGAAATATGCATTTCTTGAAATTTGACATTTTGACATATTAGAAAAAATAGATTGTGTGTCAAAAACAAGATTATAAAGACTACATTCACATTGATCGGGGCCTGTCTCCCTCCACGGATCGCTGAGCAGGAACCCTGTGAGCTCACTCGATTTCCAGCTTATGGCCTGCTATGTCGAGCAGATTCGGAAAGAGCCCATCCAGGAACTTCAACATATCCTGTCCCTCTGCTCCCTCAGGAACTTCGATGATACGGACGTTATTCCGATGGCTACGGTTCTCCATGTCCTCCAACTTCTCCCAGACACGTTACAAATCCACCTTGGTTGCTAGCAGATTAGCAGATAATTCCCTCTCCGATGATTCCAGGTAATCGATCCATTTCATTTAGTTTGTCAGAGCAGTGGCAACAAAACGATTCTGTATCTGCCCCAGTGCTAAAACAGTTTTTCATAGGTAATTTGTTTTTTATTTATTTGTACTTGTTTATTAATCTCACTTATGGTTATAATGTTAAGTTAATGTTAAATGATTTAAAGTTTATGATTTTTATATAAATAATATTAATTCTAATTAACTGTTAGCTTATTACAAACCTGTGGATTTATTATGTAAATTCTCATAACTATTTCATTATGAATTGTGTTAATTATTGCTTGTGTTGTTGTAAATAAAAACTATTAAAATGCTTAACTTACTAATACTTAAATGTCTTTTATATGGTTATTTCACTTTCTTAGTGATATAGTATCTATGTGAACTATTTAATTTACATATTCATTACACATTCTTCTGGTAATAAAACAAAAACTAAATTAAAAAAAAAGACAAATGTTACGGTTGCATTTTGGGAACCCCTAAAAGGTTCTATATAGACCCTTTTAGTGGTTCCAAATATGAAGTGAGCAATAGAACCCTTTATGGTTCTATATGGAACCTTTTCTTCTAAGAGTGTATGATAGCTTTGTGTGAGGAACAGACATTTAAGTCTTTATTCACTGAAAAACTGAAATGGTCACCATTCAATTTCATTGTATTGAAAAGCTGTTCGGAAACTGTGGTGTAAACACCTTCTGTGTTTAATGGAAGTCATACAGGTTTTGAAAGAAATGATGGTGAGTAAATGATGACAGAATTTTCATTTTTTGAGTGAAATATTCCTAAAAAAAAATCTTGTCCTCGAGTCCAGATGTGACTGAATGAGAGATTTCTTAATGCAGCATATAATCCACTGTTCCATGAACAGATCGCCATAAATCTATATTTTCATTTCTTTCTCCTCGCAAATGTGTGGAAAAGCAGCCTTTGAGTTTTTGATGGATGCTCTGGAAAGTTGGCCCAACGGTGCTCTGGGCTGCTCGGACTTTCCATGTGCTCAGGCTTCTCGGAACCAGGAATGCAATAAGACGTCAAATGGGGCCCGACTCGATGAGACAAATATAGAATTAAAGTTCTCAATTAGACCCAATTGGTCACGTCAATGCAATTCCTTCTCTAATGTTTGTTATATAAACTACAATGCCAGGTGGAATGTACTGTAAGTCTTTCCTGGCTGTGCTAAGGATCGAGAAGTGCTGTTTGCTCTCATCAATGGCTGCCAAGTATTTGCTTTTTAACAAAACTGTGCTGTGTTTACTATTAAATCTAGGTTTTGTTGAGTATTCCTGTCAAATAAAAGAATGCTTATGGTTACTTCAAAGCCAAGGGTCAGTAGTTTGACTTTTTGGGCTTGTTTGTGAGTTAGTGTGTCTGTCTATACACATCTACAGCAGATCTTGTGAATGTTTTCCTGGTTGCAAATAGGTTCTGGTGTTGTGTAATGTAATCTTGTCTTTCAGAGTCTTGCAAAGTACTAAAAGGTTACAGTAGTCTAGTTTTACTGATTACATACATTGTATGGCTGCCTTAACATGTTACCTTTTAAGATTAATTAAATGTTTAACTCCATTAAATATATGTAATGCAAATATATGTACCTACTGCAAGAGCAGCAGCAAGTGTCCATATACAAACACACACAATAAGAATGTAGAAACTTTTTCAGAGTAAGACATTTTATTTATAAATGAAATCTAGATGAGACTTTACTGAAGAAAGATAATTTACAGTTTTGTATGGCAGAGATTAAGGATCATCATAGCTCAATAAGTATGAAAAATTCTACGAGCATGGTAAGGGTTAGGAATGTAAAGACTGTAGCAGGCAAATGGCAAAATACATATTACTTTGTTTTCTTGTTTTCTTTATATAATTTAGCAAATGCATATAGAGGCAAAATAAAGCAAATTCATAATTTGAGAATAATAATGATCATGTTAATGCCAAAAAAAAACGTATTTACACTTTATAGTTAATCTAATTAGATCACCTAATTTTGGATTACTTTTGGATCACTTATTACACATATTGATGACAATCTAATTTGAAGTGTATTAAAGGGATAGTTCACCCAAAAATGAAAAGGTTCTCATCATTTACTCACCCTAATGCCATCCCAGATGTGCATGACTTTCTACTGCTGAACACAAGCGAAAATCTTCGTTTGTGTACTGCAGAAGAAGGAAAGTCATAAATTTATTCTCCTTGACACACTTTCATTGAACATTACTAAGCATGAAATCAAACAACAATTTGCTATTTTTTTGTCTACCAGGATAGAGACTCAAACTTAATTTTTCATAGAATATGATACAGTATATATGTTTTTTACTTGAATAAGTTGGAGCTAAGGTTGGTGTATGTTTTTCTGTACATTCATTTCCCTGGTGGGTATTCTCTGTGCAATCACCTTTTTCCTCAGTACACTGGAGAGCAACCATTCCCCCAACTCTCTGGACACAGAGAGTCTGAATAACAGCAGACATCTGCAGGGACCCACACTCAGCAGGAAACACCCGGCAGAGCCTGAATTATGGTACACCTCTGCAGACTCCTTACACACACCATCTAATACCTTTAAGCTTTAACAAACTCTGGTCCACCACTTCCACACAAAAAGTAGCATAATTAAACTATAATCCATAATTTACAATCATTCAATATATTCTGTATACAAAATTAATCCCTCTCTGTACTGTATACAGGGGTTAAATTGGGGCAGAACGGTCAGGAACGACGTTCCAGCACCTCCTATTCAAAGAAGAAGAGACACATTTTGGCTGTTTTTTGTCACTTCATTCTTTTTCCTGCAGGCAGACTCCAGTTAATTTTTTTGGTGCATTCCATCTCCATTTAACGAATGTGCTCATTCAAAAACACCTTTAAAGTTCTTTAAAGTTAATTACATAAGAATTATGCTTCCGTCTGTATGAATGCCTTTGCATTATATCAAAATATTAAACCAAGTGGCATTTATCTTAAAGAAATACAGCACTTTCAAAACAATTCACCAAAAGAAGTTGATTAAAACAATAGATATATTGTTGAAATGGCAAAAACAAATTGAAATAGCTAAAAAAAGGTTTTGAGAAATGTCTATGATCATTTGTTTACAGATGCCACTTTTTTATATGTTGTTATCTAATGCAATGAAATGCACACATTTGTGACTTTTCATGAGTGTTTATACATACATCTAGATAGATATCAAATAATCTGTAAAATTAGAATATACAAAAAAAATTGTGAAAAACTACATGTAGGAAAACAAAGAAGATGCACTATGTGTTCTTAACTGTATACTCTCATAATATCTTCCAATATATATATATATATATTTTTACCTTAGCCCTGTTAAGGAACTCCTTTGGAAAGCAGTTTTTCCTTTCCTCTCTCAACACTAAGACATCTGGTAATTGTTGGTAAGCATCTGGGTGACATATGAAGATTGTAATGCAGTTTGTCTGTGTGAATGCGCGTGATGGAGAAGTGTAGTGTGCAGAATGCATTAAGGGCTGGACCTGCTTATGTAACCGATGTGTGTCGCACAGTGAGTTATGGCCCAGCTTTCTAGTTTTGGCAGGCCTTCTGCTGGAGAGCTGTTCCCTAATGGCACAAAATTATTCCACAACTATTATTTGGAGAGCTATTTTTGTTTTTGTGCCGATTTCATTTAATTCTTTAGAACCAAGAGTTTAATTGTTAAAAGGCACAGTTGTTTGATTTGTCTAAATTAACACTGGAACTAAATTTAACAATGATAATGAAATAAAGGCTGCAAGAGGAATCAGTGTAATACTTCTCTGTTGATAATATTGTTCATGAAACATTACACAAGATTGTGGTTAAACTGGTCCAGTTATTCTTAAGAGCCATTTTATAAAAGTAATCTGTCCATACTTGTGTATACTTGTACATACTTTTGTTGGACTGCTCAGTGTGTTCAGAGTATGTAAGGACAGCTGTCCACAATGAAGGATATAAGCATGCTGTCACCAAGCAGTAAACAGCTCACTAACTAGAGGAAATTAAGTAATTTAGACACTTTCAGTCTGCTCCTTTAAACAGCTCTCAGCAGATGACATCATAACGTTCAGTCATAATGCAAACTGCCAAGAGATGGTCATTTTTGTCCTGGTTTGATGTTTAGTTTCTGCTATATACAAATCAAAACAGTACTGCTTGGTATTAGTTAGTATAGCAGCTGTTCTTTTCCACTTACGTAAGAAGTGGTCCTAGCAGAGTCAGAGAAATCATATCAGGTTTACTGATAATTCCTCATATTTGTTAGAGCATTTATTAATCTTGGTTAAAGTATAAAAAGTCAAGTGTTCTTTGTTCATGTTAGTTCATACTGCATTAACTAATGTAAACATATACAACTTTTAATGTTAAAAAGTATCTGTATGGTATATGTTGAAACTAACTTTAACCAAGATTTATAAATGCTGTAAGAGTGATTCATTGTTAAAGTAAACTAATGTAGTTAAATTGTTAACGAATGCAACTTGATTGTAAAGTAATACTTGACTTTTTTTTTTTTTTTTTTTATCTGCCAAGCATAAATGTCAAAAGAAAATTACTCCCTTAGTACTTTCAGTTTTGAAAAATAACTCAGTCATCAATATTTTTTCCTACTAATAAGAATGGTGCATCATTTCTATTAGAGCTTACTATGCCAACATCCTCAATCATCAAAAGACTGAAGAGTTAGTAAAGTTATCTCTGTGTCGAGTCAGTGATCACACAGATTAGTGAGACCTCCAGTTCTCTACATGGGCATCCTCCCCTCCACCTGCCATTCCTTCATTAATCTTCCTGTCACCCCAGACGCACTCTAGTCCTCACCCTACATCATTCTCCTCTGGCTACAGGCGGAAGGATCTCCCTACTATGTGTAACAGGAGAATCCTGAGAGGGTAATGGTATGTCAGTGGAAATCCTGGACGTGGTGAGGCCTGATTTCTGCAAATAAGTGACCGTGTGTTGATTCAGCTGCACCCACACATTGAGAGAAAGTATGTCATTGAATATACTTGGCAACAAAACACAGGTGAAAGCTAATTTCTGTTTATATGGGATAAGAAACATAAAACATATGTAGCACATTACTTATTATCAGGGTTGGACTGTCACAAAATACATGTAATGGCATTACGTATTCAGAATACAAAAAATTATGTAAATAACAAGTCCAGCCATGTAACTATGTGGCACAAGCTGGTAGATTCTTTGAACTTGTTATCTGTTAGCCCATTGGCTTGCTCACATGTGACATGTTAAGCAAATCGGCTCACATGGTGTGATCTGATTGGTCCTTTGACATGTAATCGGGTAGAAAATCAACTTGTGTGTCTCTCTCTTTGCCTAACATTTAATTAGCTCAGTTTTGCAGACAAGCCGGCTGTTTTTCTCTGAAAATACTCAGGTGGTTGCTGGGGCTTTTTATTCTATTACCTTGCACGTTAAGGTCTGCTTTTGGCCATCACACATAAAAGCACGTCTTTAACAAGGTAAGCCTTAGCCAAATATGGCTAGCAAACATCGCTTTCTTAGGTAGTAGTTTAAATAAATCCACACATAGCTAGGCTAAGTCACTAGTTAAATAAGCCCTGTGCTTTCCTGGTCCAAGTACACATTATGAGTCAGGTCACTAGCCGTTTAAGCCTTTCGGCCAAGCAGGCCAAGGTACATATAGTTAGCATACACTCGGTGCACATGGCTCTTCGGAGCAGCAGTAGTACACAAGTCGTGGCGATAGTTTTGCTTGGTTGGGGATTGTGTTTTGTGTTTATGTGTTATGCGTTTGTGCAGCTTCCCTGCTTTGTTTGGGGATTGTATGTATGCCTATTTGTGCAGCAGCATGTCCTACATGCTTGATGTGGCATTCCTTGCATTGTTCTGTCTAATTGTGCAGCAGCAGAAGCATGTCCACATGCTTAATTCAGTATGTCTGTGTATGTTCTAGCAGTAGCAAGTCTCCATACTTGATCTGCAGCAGCAGCATAGCAGATCTAGTCCACCAAGACCAATATCCTATCAAAATGTCATTCCCACATTAAAATACTACATCTTTTCAATAGTTAACATGACTGAAATGTATTCACCCCCATTATGTTTTCAAGCACCTGTATTCAGAATAAAGTTACTTTATAACATTTTGTTAGAATACTTTTAGAATACCCCTCTAGAACATAAATTTTTAGTGAAGAAATCAAATTCCTTGTCAAATTAGAACGATATCTTAGTTTTACTGTCAATACGTCTCATCTGTGATCAGATTTTCAAAAAAGAAATGACCAAACGTACAGCCCACCAATAACGTTAGAGCGACAGCAGTACAAATGCCCACCAGCAACATACAGATTTTGTGTTCCACGGAAGAAGCTGAATGCATCTACTAAACTCAGTGTAATGTAGCTGTGTTTGTTTTAGCCTAGTCACTTTGGGCTCTCTTTTAGTATGTGTTCTGGCTGGTTATGTCATAACAATATGAATAAAAAAAATGTGGGTTGCCAAATTTGCTTTTTAATTAAAGTAAAAAACAATTAAGTGATTAGCTAAATACATTAGAAACACTATTTAAAGCTTATTAAGGTTTAAAAACAAACAAAAACACTTTTTTGGCTGGCTTTTATGGTGTTTATAACCGCCAGTGCTTAGTGCTAGTTAAAGCATGCCTTTCTTTCAGCCCAAATGAGTATAATTGCATTCACTTCAAAGAATGATCTGTAATGCCTGATCTAATACAGATACAGCGTGTTGAGTTCCCCTCTGAAAGGTCTCCAGGAATGCTGTGTGTTTGATGGCTGCATAAATAGTCTGATGAGGTTTGGTAAAAGCATTCTCATGATGCTAATCTGATAAATCACCATTCAGTCTGCTCTCTGTCTCACAGTGAAAGGAGTCCTAATGCCATGCAGGGATAACACTCCCACAATTAGCCCTATTCAGACAGCTCCTCTGAAGTTTCAGACCTGATTTTCAATGTTATTTCGACCCGATGACGACTAGATGAGCAGACGAATGTGTTTCTGTCTGATGATATGCCAGAATGGGTCTCGTAGGAACTACGAAAAGCCTAATGCCTGATTTCAATCTCTTGGCTAAAGAAGTCTCCAAGCCTTTTATGTCTAGTTGGTAAAGGCTTGGACCCAAGGATGCATTTAAGGATTACAATTAATCTTGATTATTGTTTTTTGTTTGATTTGTTTTGTTTTGTGTTCATTGTTCTAAATTTACTAAATTATTGCATGTAGCATTACAACACTCCATGATTTTCTAGAGGTATTTCTTAAAGCTGAAGCTGAATTTACAGTTTTTCCAAGAAAATGTACCAAAAATATTTATGACTCATCTTGCACTGAAGGGCGTATCCAAATGTTTGTCTAATAAAATGATTTGTAGTATGAGAAAAGCTTGCATAATCAGTGTTTTCAAACTCCTCCGTCTTCCATTGGTCAGCAAAAAGATACTCACTCCATTAGTTGAGCCAGTGTTGCTGTGTCAGGTTGGTTGGAATGCTCAAACAATCAGAGCAATGTTTTGATAGTGCCACAGACCCACAGTGTTCACCATTTGGGTGGAATCAGCCTACAAATGGCTTACTAATAGCTGGCTCTGCATATTAAGCTGGGATAGGAGAAATTATTTTAACATATACAAAATGACACACTTTAGCTTTAATAAATACTTTTGTTCACAAATAAATAAAAAACTTCACTCAGTTTCCAACTTGTTTCCAAACTAATGACTCAACTCTAGAACAAGATTGCCCAAAACAATAAAACAAAGTCTAAACTAAATAAACAATTCCAAGTCTGGCTGACCAGCTGTTTTATTTGTGAGTCAGAGTAGACAAGATACTGTTCCTCTTTTTTGGGTCAAAGCTCGCTGACGCCGTGGTAAGGAAATGAATTTCTGCTCCCAAAACCTTCATGGGCTGATTTAATGGTCAGAGCACATTCACATGTACAGCACTGATGCAGTGATAGAAAGCACAGACGGGACCGCACTGGTTTGGGTATGACCCAGCAGCTGTGGGAAAGAAAAGCTGGACCTAAAGGCTTTGTTGGAAAGCATTTGTAAAAATATGGCAGAATGGAGAATGCTTACATTACCTACAATTTCATCAAAGCCAAATGACGCACTAAGTAAATTAATAGTCATGTTCTAAATTGAGAATAAACAAAAGCATAACTGCTACAAAACAATTAAGCACTACATCTTCACCTTGGTGATTGCATTGGCTTGTCTTCTTGTAACTCCTTATAGTCTGAGGCATTACCATATAGACTTCGCATTAACTATTGTACAGCTTTTTGGTTTCAGATTGTTTTGTGTGAAACATGACCCCTATCTTTCTTAGTTTGCCTCTCTAGAATTGTTCTTTATTGTCTGTTGTTGAAATTATGCACATACTATGTGTAATCGGACAATCTCTAGAAAATCACTAGAAAACAAGAGCACTAACACAAAAAGGTCAGCAAAGCTGCAGCACAATTACAGCAAATTCAGACCAGATTCCTCATTTAAGGGTAACAACTGTTATGAGTAGGGAGGGTTTGGTTATAAAACTCTGCCTTGTTGCAGGATGGCAGGGTATGGTAAGTTATGGTTAGTGTTGGATGAATAGAATTGTATATCACATACACTGTACTATCCTGATATCAATTTAACAATAACTGAACATAGTCTCAGTCAAGTCACCCTTTCTTAGAGCCTTAAATAGAAGTTTTGTGGCATTTAGTCCATCATCTCTGAAGCATCTGTATGCAAGTGTACTCTTAAAAGTTAACGAACTAACCATAGCAAAATTCACAGTTTTTCTCTTAAAAAAAAAAAAAAAAAACCTGACAAAAATATTGATGATTCATCTCGTACTGACGGGCGTGTCCAAATGTTTGTACAATAAAATGCTCTGCAATATAAGAATTTCCCCTCGCCATAATACAACCTGCCACTTACTAGCAAAGGCAGTTAGTAAATCATGGCAGTGATGTAAACTAAAAGCTATTGGCTATTTAAAAAAGGGACAATCCCTTCGATATGTACTGCCCTAAATTTCTGTTTGAACATGTGACACATGAGAAAAATGTGCTAGCCAAGCCATTTCATGGGGTCTTTAAAGAGACTCTTGAATGTCTGAAACCATGTTTTTACATGGCCCATAGTGTTAGTGGTCCATGAAAAACTCCTGGTAAGGAGGGTTGAGGAGGCCCAGAGAAAGGACAAGTCAAAACTCTGTGTCCTTGTAGTAGTTCTTGACAGATTTACTGTATGACACCCCTCTTTCATCTTACCGTTTTTCTGCACACTATTCTTAATCTTATCCTTCTGGAGTTCATCTGCAGTGTGTTAGAGAATTATAGTTGAATTTGGCCTATGGGTCACTATCTGTATGGCAGGGACGTGCCATCCATATAAGCAAGGTAAGCAGTGCTTACCTAACAGAAGGGTGAAAAGAAAAATTACACTAATATAATATATTGTTAATATAAACTACTGTTTTCATTCAAATTCGTCAACTTTTATCTCAGTTGGGCAGCGCAAACAGTTATTCATTTATTCACTCAGGTATAAGCACTTTATGTTATGCTTTTTCTGATTCAAAGCATTGTTTACCGCCCTTTCATTCAACACTGTACGTTCATTCAAACTGAATCTCGTCCACTACTACCAATGGCCAAGGTAAGCATGCTTACCAAAATGAGTAAGCCAATCAGAAGCTCCTTCCTTCAGTCATGCTATCTGATAGGCTCGATTTTAGTTTTGTCAACACGTTCAAGTTCACGTAACTAATGCGTTATTAAGCGCTAAAATGGATATTGTGTTAGCATCAGCAACCTATGGGGATTTGGCAAAGTTAATTTCAATTAAAAATCGAGAAAGAGAGGCTATTGAAACTTCAACAAGCGGGCGACTTTTACAACAAAGTGACGGCGATGTTCTTTCGCAAGGAGAGACGCATGGATTTTGTGTTCAAGTAAAAGTAAGTTAATGTATTTATAAAAAATCCGTGTCATTGATACTGGTCATAGATACTAGATAATTTTTTCTGGTTAGTCTGAGGCTATGAAGTGGTGATCTGGCAATCATGTCCTTCTTGTGTTATGTCTGTTTTATAGTTCTAACGTTAGGGCGCAGCCATGTCTGCATTACATTTGCCTTGTCCATTCAGGTTAAGATTGTTGTCTTTGGTGGTCAGATTAGTTAATTGCTGCTGTCCATTCCAGTGTTTCTGAACTGTGGGAAGAGTGACGTGTTAGGCCTATGAAACTAGTAACTGGCAATCTTTTCTTTTAGCTGTATTTCAAAACAAGGTCTTTTGGCACTATGGTACATTGTATGATTTAATGGACATAAATATGCTCGGCTCAATATATGACAATCTTTCCACTGTGTGATATGAGCAATATTACTGTCCTGAATTAAAAACAATTTGGTCATGATGTTCGCCACTGTGACATAATTGTTTCCATTGACTGGTGGGTTCTAAGGCAACAAATTATGTTTATAACGTTTCTGCAACATTACACTAAACCGTATAATGCGTTGTGTATTAAAAATCTTAGATGCTTGCCCAGTCTCAAAGCCCGCAGCTCGTGCCTGCTGTATGGTCTGTTATTAGATGTGTCGCTAGGTGTCCCGCCATTCTCAATGTTTAGTGGGGGCATGCTGTTGTGATCCCGTTTGCTCCTAAAAATGTCTTCTTAAGAGGGAGCATGTATGATGGGCTTAGAAATTCCCTGTGGCCGCATTTCTCACTCTGGTTCACTGCATGACATGAACATCCTCTCACTGTATGTTAAGGGTCACCTCTCTGTGGGGCTTTTCAATATGTTAAGAAATCAAGTTAGTTCACCTTCCTATTTCTTTCATCTTGGTTTTAATGCCATCATACCTACTTTCTCTTGGGATACACAAAACGCTAAAAAGATGTTAACTCAAGGCTATTGTGACATTGTAACATTTGTGCGGTCTCCTGCCCAGCAGAGGGAGCCCTCACCTGAATTCTGAACTGTCACTTCCTGTTTCCTGCCATATCAGTTCCTGTATTGTCATTTCCTGTTTGCCTAGTATATAAGCCATGCATGCTCATTCCTATATTGTGAAGTATTGCCAGATCATCTGCCTTACCAAGTGTTTATATCGTTGCCTTATTGCCTAGTGTTTTGACCTGTTTGTTTTGACTACTCTTTTGGATCTCCCCTTTTGCCTGTTTGCCTGGTTGGACTGCTTTACTGTGTTTTTGACCTCACTGCCTGTTTTTCTGACACCGTGTTTGGATTTCGATGGACTGTTTGAATAAACATCCGCATATGGATTCTTCCTCGGCTTCCGCCTCTCCATCATTTCAGACATGTTTGACAGAAATCTGTCAAAGATAACTGGGCTTGGTTGTAATTTATGGAGAAGAAATGTCTGTGTTGGCCTCTACTGTATATGAATTTTTTACATTTTACCATGAATTTCGGAAGGAATAGTTTAGAAAATTAGGGATGTCCCTATACCGATATTGTAATCATGTCCAATACCGCACTCATGTACTCGTAAAAATGAATCCGATACCATCTGAGATATGTCATTACATAAAAATCAGAGCACATATTAAAATCACGTCATGTCATAGTGAGATTATTAAACAGCAAAAACTGCAAATTAATGTGATAAATATATAGTTTGTATGTGCAGTGCTTTAAATGTGAGGGCTTATGAATGTGTGGAGCCGGTGTTGTGTTGACATTAAGACACAAAAAAGCTCATACCTTTTAGAGCTTGTTGGCTCATACATGAAAAACACATTCATGTGAATCATATGTTCTGCAGATGACAGCAGGCAGATTCACTTTTTAGCGTGAGTCATATACATTTATACATATACATACATATTTATTTATTTAAATAGTAGCCTTTTGTGGTTTAATAATCACTTGGAGTCACGTTGTGACTGGCTTTTCGGGAATGGGAAGCTGCTGGTCAAAAGAATACAGAAACACTTCAAAATAAAAGCTCTGCCAAAGTAAAAGCTAAATTTAAAGGCAAAAAATTCTAACAGAAATAGATCACTACGTATAGTTATGCAATATTCACTGTAAAACTACTACTACTACTTCTACTACTACTACAATAGTAATTGTACTATTCACTATCTCAAGTACTATGTACTATCGTACTATGTACTATCTCAATAGTAACTGTATTATATTCAAGCAATATCTCACATCCGTGATGCTCTGTTTTGCAGCACTTTATTTGACAAAAATAACTCCAATGTTGTATTTAGGATTGTGCTGAGGTTCTGTATAAAAGCACTTCATTTGATAAAAATAATACAATATCATGTTGAAAATTAATTGTTAAACTTTCCTTTGATAAATGTTTTAATTAATTTATTTATTTAAACACCATGTTGATGATAAAATTGAAATAAACTTTTGAAATGTAGTTTAAAAAAACAAAACAAAAAACAAGTATAGGACTTGGTATCGGCGAGTACCAAAAAAAAAAAAAAGAAAAAGTATCAGTACTCCTACTCGATCTCAAATTTTTTTTATTGAGACATCCCTATCCACAATATCCCTGAGTCCCATGATGCTTTCTGGGCGATGTGGGCAGAACTTCCGGTTAAGGGTAAATAATCGTTATGTTATGTTATGTACTAACACAGCATTAAAAATGACAGAAACTTGAGAACAAATGGTCACAGAATTATAGCAAGGCGAATATTGTTCTTCCCCACCTATCTGTTAGTGATTATGGGTTTGAGGATGATGGCCAAATATCGCATATAGAAGCATTTTAGTTATTTTGTTGAGTCTTTATCCATTGATGGAAGAACCTGAGCAGACTAACCTGAAAAGCTATGTAACCTATTAGAGCCTTCACAGCTGTAAAGTTGGAGATGTTTTGAGAAATGTAGATAATTATGGTTATTTTAAAGTATAAATTGAGTCTAGTCAGAACCTGAAGAGTTTGTTGTACCGAGATTATGTACTTACTGCAGATACAGGCAGTCCAGACAGCAGAATGCTCGTGCATTACAGGACTCATACGATGATACTGTCATGCTGCCGTTTTTCAGATAAAATACAAATATTTTGCAGGAGATGAATGTGTAGTAAGCTCAATCTAGCTTGTTTTATAATTGTTAGTTTACATACATAATATCCAGATCTAGATGCTACAACCTACATGAAATGTTTTAGTGTTGACTGAACAACTGAATTTATTGTTCTTGCATAAGAAATAATGATATATTAGCTGCCACACAATAAACTGTACCGTACAAAAGAACTACATGCAATACAAATAAACATTTATTATGACATTTACGTATTATAAACACTGTACACAAAAGTTCAATGTTCACTGTAAAGCAACTATAAAACAGTATGTATTATTAAAAGCACTAGCTGTACAAATAAATTTAATTGATACTGAATTAATGTCCACACTGTTTTCCAAATCACCTTTTCCCCTTAAGGGAAGACAAGCACATTCTACAAAAACATAAAAAAAAATTAAAAAAAGGTGAATTGCAGGCAGGAAAAATGCAGGAAAGAGAAAAATCAGAATACAGTTAATTTCAAACGTGATAAAACATCTCACTGCTGTACATGTCTCATCTAATAATTGTGGTCTTTCACTGTAGAATTGATCCATTCAGCATCACAGCATGAAAACAGTTGAAAACATCATCACTACTCACAGACAGTTCAGGAAAAACACGGTTCTTTTTTTATAATAATGCCATTTCAAAACATGTGAAGCATTCACAAAGGCCAACGCTGAATAGAAATGTACAAATTCTCAAAATTTTTAATGAACTTTCAGCACATGTACACAAACTTTTTCAGTCTGTTTGTTATTCAGGGTGCGGACAGCATCTTTTGTGGATTTTGGATAAAACATTTTTTGTCTCTATGCACCTGAAGTTATACAAGTTGCAACAATTCTTTCTACTTTCTATTCTAAACTACTGAAACAGTCCACATTTCTGCCTCATATGCTGACAATATGGGCTTACCCCAAAATGTACTTACACCTTTCACTCACGTCAGGGCTTCAAAGCTCAACAGAAACATAATCATTTGAAATTATAATAATTCCACATGAAAAGCATGGCAGATAGTGACATGAAAGGACAATTTTACTATTTATGACTTTGCACAGAATATCAAAAGGCCAAATTATACTTCTGCGTCGAACCTACACCGTAGGCTGGCGTGCACCTCTTTAAAAATGCAACTGCGCGATTGGTACACTTTGTAGCCAGAGACGATAACAATGATATCCAAGGTAGCGTCTCATTTTAACTAGATTATTTTAATATCTATGCATCATATCACATTGTATATGGACTCGGGACCATTAAGGCAATTGTCTCTTTTGGGAACATCTGCTGTTTTTATGTTCTGTTTGTGTTTCATGAAGTTACAAGCGAAACGCAACAAAAGATATCTGTGTACAGATACAAAACTCTAAAAGATTTTTTTTTTCCTCAGGGCTTTTACTTGATATTAATTTGATATGTGAGTGAAACAATATGTGTTGTATTCTACTCGTGAACTTTACGATCTACATGATGATTTTACCTATGTTTGACAGTACTGTGTACAGTAAATAATCATATTTCATAAGTTATGGAAATGGAACACTTATAAGTTGTCAGCAAATTCAAAAGCACCTGACAAGAGTTGGTTATATTGCCTGTAGCACAGTAAATTTAAAAAGACACCAATTTAGTGTTCGCCAAGCAAGGTAGTTATTAATTAATTTGATGATTTCTATTTCAGCAAGGAATGTCAAAAGTATACCAAAATATTTTTTTATTATTATTTAAGCGACTCAAGAGCAAGCATAGAGTATTTTTCTCATTTATTTGCCCCTGCAAGGCAACATGTATAATAAATAATATGTAACCTACATAAATTTCAACATGTTCACATACTTTGAACTCGTTTTTAATGCTACAATAATTTAATAAATGCTTATGAATCTATGAATTACATTGCTTTTTTGTTATTTATGTATAATTAGCATTTTGGCTGTGTAATCACAGAATGACACAGACACCAACACAGAACTATAAATGCAAACCAACACGTCAGCTACTACGCAGAGCCTACGCTGGTTCGACGCAGAAGTATAAATCAGCCTTAATGTGTAATATTCTCTGAATTTCATGATATGCCTTTGATGTTGTTGTGACATATAACTTGATGTATTATTTAGATATTCACAGGATCACACTCTCATCCATCTTGTTTTAATTTTTACAAGGGGTAGTTTTTTGTAATGCCTGATCAGAAGTTTCTGTTTCTAATTCCTGCTGTAGCTGATCACGTAAAGTCAGTAAACACAGTATTACTATATCCATTTACCATACAGAATGAAATTCAATGTTGTAATATAATTACATGAAGTATTTGTGGTAAATGTTTGCTGAGTTGGATAATTGATTAGCTTGCTTACCCTAGGAAGTTATAGATTGTTTGCATAGGAGGCTAATCGTTTAGCATGCTAACTGAAAACAAAGGTAAGTGATTATTTTGACCATTTGTTTGGTTATATCTTGTGATATATACAGGGTTGGGGAGAAACGGAATACATGTAACGGGAATACGTATTTAAAATACAAAATATAAGTAACTGTATTCCACTACAGTTACAATTTAAATCATTGGTAATTAGAATACATTTATATTCAAAAAGTATTTTGATTACTGAAGAGATTACTTTGCATTTTATTGTCATTTGTTTCATTTAATATTTAGTCCTTTCAGATGGAAAACATTTATACATATAAATGATGCGATCCAAAGTGCATTTGAACAGCGGTGAAACACTTTCTTATGATGTGTTACATTCATACGAGCAGACAGAGAAATAAGTTTGAAGTAAGTTTGGAGCAGAAGAAATGTGTAAATTGTCAGTATTACGCTAAGCTAAAATGCTATTTCTAGCCATTTTACATGCGTTACCAGGCACGATCATATTTTTTTATCAAGAAAATTCACGTTGGATCATAATTTGTTTTTTCTAGTAAGACCTTTGATATTAGGGCAAAAATCATATTCTTTATAATAATTTTTGTATTGTTTTCCTGTAAAAATATAAAAAAATCCTTAAAATTAGATCAATTTGATTTATCTTGTTTTAGAATCAACACTGCATAAGATATTTAGGTTTTTCAGAGAATGTATTTTTAATGTGTATTTTGTCTTACTGTACTGGCAGAGTCTTTATAGTCAAAACAAGTGAAAAAATCTACCAGTGCTGAAGAAGTAATCCAAAGTATTTAGAATACGTTACTGACCTTGAGTAATCTAACGGAATACGTTACAAATTACATTTTACAGCATGTATTCTGTAATCTGTAGTGGAATACATTTCAAAAGTAACCCTCCCAACCCTGGATATATATAGCTTACGCAGCATTAATTAATGCGTTTTCATGGTTAAGACTACACATCTTCAAACGATACAGGATTCCATGGGGGGACTGAAAACAAACGTGAATACACGTGCTGCTCCAGACCTTGATGTATGTGATTAACGTTCTCTATCGGCCTCTCTGGGACTGATGGCTCTCATCCTGCTTGCCCCAGTCTCACCTGCTTGAAATATGCTTTGCTTCTCTCCCATTGTTAGTTGTTTTGTAATGTATAATTGTTTATGTTTTTCTGTTTAATGTTTTGTTTAATTTCTATACAGTGTCTTTGAGCTTTGGAAAATAAATGTATTATTATTATTAATCCATCATCTGCACCTGCACATGCAGGAAGTGATTTTAGACTTTGCGGCAAGATTAGACGTGCTTCTCAAACATTTTAGCCCAATGAACGATTACTCAGGAAAATAGTGTGGGCACGAAAATAGAGCCCAGGGTCTATCTGTAATGTCACTGCAAAATGTTTACTGTACCACCTTAACATTAAAATTTCCTCTTTGGAAAATGGTTACGTATTAAACCACTAGATTGTTGATGAACAGTAGATAGTCCAGACGATAAACAACTACATAGTACACGTGACATTAGTTTGTTTTGCATGCTGATATGATACATATAGTGGGGGATTATCCGCTGGTTGTGATGGTCCCTGGCTGTTTTTTTAGACAGAGTCCATCACTGCTTGGAAATAATGAATGACTGTGTTGGCTGACATTTTCTCTTTAGAATGAGCATATGAAAAGTGTTGACTATAGCATAACACTCTCAGTCCTCTTAGACAGACGGTGGGCCTGGCCAAAGTAAATCCTGTGTAGAAACCTCTGGGGCTTCCAGCTCTACTTCTCAGAAGCTCTGCAGATGTGGCAGCCATTCAGGGCCCTGTTAATATGCAATTGTCTGAGTGATTCCCCACAGCCCTGCAGCACAGCAGACATTCACATTCTTATAATGGTTTGGTTTCCAATGAGGAAACTGAGTGCACATGTTTGATTAGAAAAAGACTGAGCAGGCAGTTTTCATTCAGAAATCATTTAAAGGGGTCATGACATTTTTGTTTTTTATAATTGTATTATTTTCCCAGAGGTCCACTTATAATGTTAGTAAAACGTTTTGGTGTTGTTGTTTTTGTTTTGTTTTTGAAACTCAATCTGATGAGAATGAACAAGGTCCACAACAATAAAAAACTAAATTTCATGATTTACACACAATGCACACCCAACACATTGAACCTGAATGTTATTAAATTGTTCACTCAAGCACAGAAGCAACATAAACTATAACTATAAAACAGTTATAGCATATGAAACATGAATGGAATTGGTTACTTACAATTGTGCGGTCGGGTCCAATAGTGTTTTTAGCCTATGCTGATATAAGCCAAAAACCCATATATGCTGAAATGAGCACAACAAACATACAATTCACTCTGAAATAGGCCGAACACACATAATACAATCCACATAATACAATCCACAGTGAAATATGTCACAAACACATAACCCAGTGTATGGTGAAACATGATGCACAAACATAACCCAGTGCACGGTGGAACATAACGCACACACATATCATCCTGCACTGATGCGATCAGAAAAATCTTTAAACTTCAGTTACTATTTCACAATGTTGGGATGCTGCAACAGAGGCTCTGGACGAGACAGTGGCAGCAATGGAAACTGCTCTTAAACCATGGCGCACATCACAGGAAATGCATAAAAACAGTCAAAGATGTCCATCTAGTGCATGTTTACATAACCAATTTGCACTATTTTTAATTGTTGGTCTATCACATCTTTTAAAAACGGCACAAGATGCATAATAACAGACAAAGCAGTTAGTCTATTGCATGTTTATGTAGAAAAACATTTTAAAATAATGCAGATAGGCAGAAAAAGGTGTCCTGTGTAAGTCCCCTTTGGTGTAGAAAAATAGTAGGCTCATCTTGTTTTATCCTCTTCACCTTTCTGAGTGTTACTGAGGGCCACTGAGCGGGCCAAGGGTGCGATCATGTAAAAGTAGCCTGTGGTGATGTGGGCATGGCTGAGCGACATCTGTGGAGAGCGAGGCCGGGAGAGGAAGAATGGTAAGGATTGACACTTCTGGGAAATCACCTCTAATAGCTGTTTTGTGTTGCAGTGAGAGCTGGAGAGGGATAAAAGGGCAGTCCAGACCACTGGAGGAGAGAGAGACGCACGCAGCAGAGTTGATCTGTGCGTTTATGTGTTGTGCTGAAAAGCAAACCATTGTTGTAGACTGAAAAGTGTATGAATAAATAAGATTTATGTTGGATTGTTTGCCCGGCACCCGCTTCCTCCTTAAAAAAGAGCTAGAGACGTGTCACAGTGGTGCCGAAACCCGGGATTAGGAGGAAGAAAATGCCGTCATGGAGTCCTCACCACTGGCCGAAGTTATCAAGACCCTCGACGGCATCCACTAAGCCCAACATCAGGCTCTGCTTGAGCTGCGTGTGAAATTGGAGCAGCGGTGCCAGGCGCTCTTCCAAGCTCAAGCAGAGGACTGGCAGGTGCTACGGAGCTTGGTACACCAGGATGGGTCTTCAGCCATGACCCCGGACCCACCTATGGCTGTGCCGCACATCACGCTGATGAAGATGGGAGCTCAGGACGACCCAGTGGCAATTCCTCTTTGAGCAGATGGTTGGAGCATGGAAGAGGCCCAGCACTCAGTGGGTGGCCTGCCTACTGCCGCTATTGTCCGGGGAAGCCCAACTCACGGCCCGACAACTCCCTGCATCAAACTTCTTGGTGTACAAAGACCTGAAGAATGCAATGGGTCGGCCGAAGCCCAGAGCAACATCACCAACACTTCTCCTCACTGATGCTCAACGAGCTCAGCCGTCTACATCAGCTCCACGTAAGGATGACATAAGGGAGGGGGACATCTCAGCTTCCCCAGCCCTTAGAGCAGGGGTGTCAAACTCAGTTCCTGGAGGGCCACAGTCCAGCAGAGTTTAGCTCCAATCCCAATTAAACACACCTGAAGCAGCTAATCAAGGTCTTCAGGAGTGCTTGAAGATACAAGGAGGCATTTTGGAGCAGGGCTGGAACTAAACTCTGCAGGGCTGCGGTCCTCCAGGAACTGAGTTTGACACCCCTGCCTTAGAGGATTCCTGCAGGGGATTTCCTCTGAGACGCCTTTGACCAAGTGAAAGTGATTTATGGTCAGTGCCTCCAGCCAGACATTGCACTCGCATATCCGTACTTTTTAATGATCAAGGATCGGTTGTATTGAGTGATGCAGGACACTCAGACAAAGCAGTATACAACCCAATTGTTAATATCGATGAGCTGTCGGGAAATGCTATTCTAGTTGGCTCATCATAATCCAATGGCGGGTCACTTAGGGTAGGAAAAAACACTAAACTGTCTGATGGCCTGTTTCTATTGGCCGGGCATTCGCGGGGATGTTCACAGGTAGTGTGCAGCATGCCGTGAATGTCAGGTGGTGAATCTGGCAGCCACACCAAAAGCTCAATTTCGTCCCCTTCCATTGATCAGGGTCCCCTTCGAAAGAATTGGCATGGACCTCGCCAGGCTATTAGAGTGGACGGCACACAGACATTGCTTTATGTTGGTTCTGGTGGACTACGCAACGTGATATCCGGAAGCAGTGCCTCTGCGCAACATCTCAGCACGAAGTGTTGCAGAGACGCTCTTCAGAATTATCTCCCGAGTGGGGATTCCGAAAGAAATCCTCACTGATCTGGGCACTACGTTTATGTCATGTACACTATGCAAAATGTACTAATTATTGGGGATTAAATCAATTCAGACCAGTGTTTACCACCCCCAAACAGACGGCTCGGTCAAATTATTTAATCAGACCCTAAAGAATATGATTCGTAAGTTTGTGCACAAAGTGCTCGAAATTGGGACAAGTGGACAAAATTGGGACAAGTGGCTCGAGCCCCTATTATTTGCAGTACGAGAGGTCCTGCAAACCTCCACAGGGTTCTCCCCATTTGAATTATTGTATGGGCATCGACTGCATGGCGTGCTCGACATCCTACGGGAAAATTGTGAGGAGGGACCTTCAAACCTGAGAGCAAATCTTCATACACTGGGGAAATTAACACAGGAGAATTTTCTCCAGGCTCAACAACGTCAAAGCCAGCTGTATAATAAGGGTACTCGGCTACTGGAATTTACACCGGGAGATAAAGTCCTGTATTGCTCCCCACATCGAGTTCTAAATTACTCGCCAAGTGGCAAGGACCCTTTGAGGTCACACGGCGAGTTGGGAAAGTCGATGATGAGGTTAAACGAACGGATAGAGGCAGAGCACGTCAGATTTACCACCTCAATCTCCTAAAACTGTGTAGAGAGGCGGTCCCTGTGACTTTAGCGATGGTGGTTCCGGAGAAGGAGGAGTTTGGACCGGAGGTGAACTTAAAAGTCACCGATCGAGTCACCCCGGTCACTTGCGGAGACCAACTCTCACCGTCGCAAGTCACGGAGGTTGCCAGGTTTCAAGGAGAATTCTTAGACGTGTTCTCGCCTCTTCCTGACCTTATGAATCTCACAGAGCACCATATCGAAACAACCCCAGGGGTAGTGGTACGTAGTCGTCCCTACTGATTACCTGAGCACAAAAAAGAAGTGGTTCAGGAAGAATTAAAGGCCATGCTAGATATGGGGGTAATAGAAGAATCCCACAGTGACTGGGCCAGCCCGGTTGTGCTGGTTCCAAATAGTGATGGCTCGGTCCGGTTCTGTGTGGGTTATAGAAAAGTCAATGCGGTGTCTAAATTTGATGCGTACCCAATGCCTCAGATTGATAAACTTCTCGATCGATTAGGCTTGCTTTTATTTGACACTGGATTTAACGAAGGGATATTGGCAGATCCCCTTAACTCCCAAGTCCCGTGAAAAGACGGCATTTTCCACACTGTTCGGATTACACCAATTCATTATGCTTCTGTTCGGTTTGTTGCAGCGGTACGTTGCAGCAGCTCATGGACAGAATCCTCAGACCACACGCAGCTTACACCGCTGCCTATCTGGATGACATCATAATTTTCAGAATGATTGGCAGCGGCACCTGCGGCACCTGAGGGCTGTCCTGAGATCGATGAGATGGGCAGGACTCACGGCAAACCCAAAGAAGTGCACAATTGGGCAGGTGGAAGTACGGTATCTGGGCTTCCACTTGTGTCATGGGCAGATACGACCCCAAATTAATAAGATCGCAGTGATTGCAGCCTACCCGAGACCTAAGACCAAAAAGGAGGTGAGACAGATCCTGGGGCTGGCTGGCTATTATCATAGGTTTGTGCCTAACCATGCGACCATCACCAGCCCGCTGACTGATCTGACTTAAAAGGGGGCACCAGATCCGGTCCAGTGAATGGAGCCATGTCAGCAGGCATTCACGTGGATGAAAGCTGCACTTTGCGGTGGGCCGTAATTGCACTCTCCTGATTTCTCTCTCCCTTTTATCTTGCAGACGGATGCAACGGATGGGGGGGTGGGAGCGGTACTGTCCCAGATGGTGGAGGGGGAGGAGCACCACGTGCTGTACATTAGTCGTAAGCTCACGCTGAGGGAGACTAGGTACAGCACAGTGGAGGAGTATTTGGCCATCAAGTGGGTGGTCTTCACCCTCCGGTACTATCTGTTGGGGTACAGATTCATCCTCTGTTTGGACCATGCCCCGCTCCAGTGGCTCCATCACATGAAGGATACCAGCGTGCGGATCATCTGTTGGTATCTAGCTCTCCAGCCTTTTATGTTTGAGGTGGTCCACAGGCTCAGATGGCTGTTGGCTGTTGCGGATTTCCTCTCCAGAATTGGGGGGTGGGGGGGTGGGAGTAAGTGACAGGCCGGATGGCTCACCGGCCTGAGTCGGGCGATGGGGGTATGTGGTGATGTGGGCGTGGCCGAGCGACGTCTGTGTAGAGTGAGGCCGGGAGAGGAAAAACGGTAATGATTGACACCTGTGGGAAATCACCTCTAACAGATGCTTTGTGTTGCTGTGAGAGCTGGAGAGGGATAAAAGGGCAATGCAGACTGCCAGAGGAGAGAGAGAGAGAGAGAGAGACGCATGCAGCAGAGTTGATCTGTGCATTTATGTGTTGTGCTGAAAAGCAAACCATTGTTGTAGACTGAAAAGTTTATGAATAAAAAAGATTTACATTGGATTGTTTGCCTGGCTCCTGCTTCCTCCTTCATAAAAGAGATAGAGATGTGTCACACGAGGCAGTCATGTGATGAGTGTATTCGTCTGTGTGACGTCACAAAATAGGGAAAATCCAAATGAGACTTTTTTTTGCAGCTTGGTTTAAATAAATGCTCTTTTTGTACTGAGGAGAAAGTTTTGAGTTCTGAAACTTAAAATATGTTTTTATAGTACAATGAACTCCTACATGCAGGCTATCAAGTAATGCAAAAAAACGAAAAAAAAAAAAAAAAAACGGAATCAACTATTCTAACTATGTAGTTTTAGAACTATTACATAGTTTTGCTATTATCACCGGTATTGAGATTACAGATCTCCTCATTTTTTTTAACCATAAATTAGCTGAGGAATCTAGTTACTTGCATATAATAATATACTTAATCCAGATTAGGTACTATAATGAACATATAACTTTTACTACTGCTTCCCATAAGCATTTACTTTATGTGCTTTGTAATAGTGATTGTATGTTTGTCAATTCCTAAAGGTGCAATCAAGTTCAGAGGCCTTACCTTTTCTCATCCAGATATTCCAATGGATTTCTCAGTGGAGAGAGGTATAGAAGTGGAGTGGTTTGCTCTGACAACATACAGATGTATCTTCAGGAACTTGACATTTAGACCAAAAATGCCATGTGATTTAAAGCCTACAGGGATAACCACAAGTTCAGAAGAACATGTTTATTTTAAATTACATTATATACAACTTACAGTACATATACATTTCAAGTAAGCAGTGAGAACCTTGTCATGAATAGCTTAATGATATTTTTTCAACCCCCTTCAAGACATCTACTGAAAAAACAACAAAAAGACATGCAACAGACAATGAATGACAAAAAAAAAAGGCATAATGAAATATACATACAAATATTTGTCATGTCGACTGATCTACAACCCACTTAGACACAATCATTTTGCTTTTTTTTATACAGAAAGTGCTGCACGCAGTACCATAATTAAATGCTCAGTTTAAATAATTGTTAATAAGCAAATATTACATTGTAGGTCACTTGATGGCCATTGTCCCATGCATAAAGCATATGGTCCTTAGGGTTGTAGTCGATTTGTGTGGTGTAGGTGTAGTTGTTTATAAAAGGGAGGCGGGGGATCATTTGGGTATGTGTATGGGTGTCAAATGCATAAGAAATATTGGCATGTGTACGCTCGAAGCTGTCAACTGCATACAGAACGCCACAGATAACAAAGCAGTTTCCGTAATAGCTCCTCCTCAGGCCAGTCCTCCAGCTCTTCTCTTTTTGCAAATCAAATGGGCGTAGCTTGCTCAGGATGATCACTTCCTGGTGAAATCCCTCTTCATCCAGAGCTGGGTACACCAACCATAACCCGTTCTCATCTATGGCAAAGTCGACATCTGAATGCCCTCCCCAACTCCAGGGGGTCCCCTCCTCCTCTAGTACTGCATCATGAAGGGTGGTCCAGGCAGCTACGTACCGGAGACGAAGATCAAATCTGATTATATCACGAGAAAAGGCTCGGTTGTAGAAGAAAGAGCCGCTGTAGACAACATGGCCGGTGCCAATCCAGTTGTAAGGGAGTTTGTAAGAGTTGCTAAACTTCCCTGTGCGAAAAGGAAGAAAAACAAATGTCAGGTGTGCTTGGAAATACAGTACACCAACCAAATATAGCAGTTTCTTGTATAAAGTAAGATGTACCCTGCTTAAAGGTGTCCATATCACGGAATTCCAGAAGATTGTTCCCATAGTAGTTGTCTGTAACATAAATTAATTTTCCATTGCCTTTTGGGTCCTTCATCCAAGCACCTTCATTTTTGCCATATGTGTTATGTGTAACAGGATCAGCAATGCTTGCTAGGGTGTCTTTGCAGATCCCTGTTATTAACAACACCAGAGGGGAAGAATCAAAATATCAGAGGTTGTACCAAAATATATCTGGAATCAAGCTTTCATTCGTTTTCACTGATATTTGTACTTAACATTTACAAGTACACTTTCGTACATTTAGGTGAACAGTGAAGCTGACAATATAAAAATATTTATAGCATCTAAGCTCTTTTAAGTATGTCCAGTTTTATAAAAACTTACAGAACAGAAAGTCTCGGAACCTTTACAAGGATACTGCTGTAGGTGAACGATTTCAATTTATAGGCACAATCCCACAGCGGGACTTTTATTTAATCAGTGAATGATAAGAAACTTTGTCAGAGAAAAACTTTTTAATGCCATATTTTGGTATTAATGGCATCCAAATGGGACTAATTAAACTATAATTATTTCCACCCTTTGCATGGCTGAATTTAATTATCTTCAAATCCCAACAAGTTTAAGTGAAACACCATTGATGTCACAATGTATTATTAACGTATGTTTCACTTGTTCCTAATTTGTGTGCGTGCTCTCGCAATTGTTCAGAAAATTCCTATTCTTTGAACCCCAAACGTTTCGTAAACATTTGGACGTTTCCAAAGTTGTCTTTCACATTGTAGATGCTGTCAGTGTCAGTACATTGATATTGTATGTTTCCCTGACTATTCAAATGTACAAATTTGTATGTAAGGTAGAACCATATTTTATCTTATAATACCTACAAATATTAATGAAGAGATCACATTAGCTTACCATGTTCTTTGGAGTTTTTTGAAGGTTGTGTGCTTGTTTCAGTGGTGGCTTCATCCCAGCGAAGACGTTTTGACTTTTTTGTGGGTATCGTGACACTTGCCAGCTGTTTTGGCACTAAAAGAGGAGTTGCAAAGTTTTCTGTATTGGTACTTGGTGGCATTGTAATAGTTGAAGACACTGAGGTCGGAAGGATTGCCCTTGTTGTGGTTGTAAATGTATTTGGCTTCTTGTCTTTTGCATTCTTTCCTTCAGTTTGCTTTGTCCTGTTTGCAGTAGTGGAGTCTCCATCTGGAGAATCAGCTGGTTGGTGGAGCTTCTTGAGGTTTATGTCCATTGTGGGAGATTGGGTCACTGCCACAGTGGTTCCAGGTCTTGTAACAGGTTTAGGCAGCTCTTGCTCATGGAGCTGGTCCTCAACTATTAAAAATACAGAGCCATCACCACTCGGAACCTCATGTGCTGCTGTGACTACTATTGAGAGAATGAACACAAAAGGCTAAGTTTAACTTCAGCCTACTCTAGTTTGTAAAACTGCACCTTTGGTCTGAAAATGCTGTGGACTATGGATAAATGCTTATCAATGCTTAGCTATTTCAGTGACACTGAACTACATCTAAATGTTTTTCCACACTGAGCACAAACTTTTATATTTCCATAAACACAAAAACCTGCTGTTACTCTTTCTCGGTTTTTCTTCAATTCTTTTTAACTTTGATATTGTGTACATAAAAGCTGCAAGCATATAAAATGCAACTTTGGGTCCCAATGTAACAACATACACTCTACAGTGCATCTCCAAAAAGCTAATTTTGAAAGCAATTGCGGGGCTGTGTTTTGTGAATTAATTACTAAATTAATCTGACTATATTACGTTACACCATCAAAAGTAATTTTTAAGAGTAAAGTCAAGTTGAAACAGAACCGGTTTCCACTTTTTTACAGTCTATTAAAATAAAGATGTGCTGTGAGAGACTTACTGTGCTCTTCCCCCTCAGAATCCTCCATTGTATGGAGAGCTTTGTAGAAGGTCATGCCTCTGATGGTCATGCCATTGGAACCTGCTTTGTTCTTCACAGGTTTATGCGGCTCCTCCTGAACCTCAGATTTGCTTCTCTTCAGCACAGGCTTGCTGGGGGTCTGACTTCCAATGAACTTCTCCTCATATTTCCTCTGGTCAGGAGTAAATATAGGTAAACTATCAGTTGACTTATTACTTTCACAAATGTATGTGATTAATCTGATCACTGCACCAAATAAGCAGCATTATGTATCTTTCCAGGCCTCCCACTTTGTGGCTGCATACAACACTAGCTTCATGAGATGAGGGGGAATTTGTGGTATATTAATGACGTGAACATGCTGTGGGAAAGTTCTATGACTTTGATCGTGTATTTCTCTACTGAGATGTCTTCCAGGCTGACTGGAACATTAAATTAGACCGATGTTTTCCACTGTGTAGGGTTTGGTAGGACTTTGGCAGTACTCTTTGCATGTAAATTACATAAATGTGCATTTAAAATTCTTTCATGATGTTTAGGCTTGGTTGAGTGTATGAATTTTGCAGTAAGTATGGGCCCCAAAAAGTATTTGGACACTTAAGCCACACTTAAAAATTTATGAATGCCTTTGCATTATGTAAAAAATTAGCAAACCTAGTTGTATTTATTAAAAATAATAATAATAATAATAAATATATATATATATATATATATATATATATATATATATATATATATATATATATATATATATATATATATATATATAATTATATACACACATATATATATTTACACACACACACAAATATATACACACACACAACACAAGGACATCAAGCAAACAAATTCACAAAAAAAGGTTTGTTAGGTTTTTTGACTTAAAATTAAGACAATGGTTTCAGTAAACTTTGTGCATGTCCATTACACATGTCCATAGTTAAAGGAATATTCTGTGTTCAATACAAGTTAATCTCAATCGACAGCATTTGTGGCATAATGCTGATTACCACAATAAAATAATTTAGACTCGCACATTTTCTTTTAAAAAATGCAAAAAAACTAAACAAATCTAGGTTACAGTGAGGCACTTACAATGGAAGTGAATGGGACCAATTTGGGAGGGTTTAAAGGTAGAAATGTGAAGCATATACACTCACTGAGCACTTTATTAGGAACACCTGTACACCTACTTATTCATACGACTATCTAATCAGCCAATCTTGTAGCAGCAGTGCAATGCATAAAATCTAAAGTTTACTCAGAATGGTGCCAAAAACAAAAAACATCCAGTGAGCATCAGTTCTGCGGACAAAAACGCCTTGTTGATGAGAGAGGTCAACGGAGAATGGTCAGACTGGTTTGAGCTAACAGAAAGGCTACAGTAACTCAGATAATCACTCTGTAAAACTGTAGTGAGCAGAAAAATATCTCAGAATGCACAACACATCGAACCTTGGGGCGGATGAGCTACAACAGCAGAAGACCACGTCAGGCACTTTATTATGACCATAGTGTTCCTAATAAAGTACTCAGTGAGCATAATTTTATAAAGCATTTACATAAATGTTTCTGTTAAAACTTGTGTATTATTTGAGCTGTAAAGTTGTTTTAATCTTAATTAAAAGGGTTTACGGATTTACATCTACATGGCAACGATGTTGTAAAATTGGATGTAACTTTACATAGAAAAGGTTAGTAATCGATTATCACACTTAAATCATGTTACGTCTTGTAGCTATACTTTTGAAACAGTGAGAATTTTAACGTTTACGGATTGGACCAATTCACTTCCATTGTAAGTGCCTCACTGTAACCCAGATTTGTGCTTTTTTTTTTTTTTGAGAAAAGGAGGGACAAGTCGAAATAAATTTTTGTGGTAATCAAGATTATGCCACAAATGCTGTCGATTGAGTTTAACTTGTATTGAACCCGGAATATATTCTTGGGCATATGTGAAGGGAACTGACTTTATAAATCCACTAAAAATCACCTTGGCTTGGAAAAGTGAAGTTAGTACTGAGAAAATCTCTAACATAATTTGTTTGCAGATGCCGCTTGGTTTGATATTTGATGTTATATAATGCAATATAATTCATACATTATTAAGTGTGACTTAAGTGTCCAAATAGTTTTGCAGTGGACTTTTTTTGTGAAGTGAGCCTAATGTGAGCCTTATAAGCCATTTCTAATGGATTCTTCATAGTGTGTTCTCATTTAAATGCATTAACGTAGCTGTACCTCGGTGTGAGCAAAAGCAGCTGCCACATTCTTCTGCAGTGAGGACTCTAGTACATTGAGACGGTTCTTTTTCTCTTGTCGATATTGGGAGCGAGGCCCCTTCCCCTGAGATTTTTCACCTTTCAAACTCATTCTCTCCTTTGTTTGGTTCCCAGAAAATGACTGTAGGGACAATTTAAACAATATAAAGATCCAAGAATGGCAGTTCCACCCAACAGCCTGAATTGAATTTCCCCTTTGTCCAGTGGCAACATACTGTATGAGTGTAGACTGCGATTTCTGTTGCTATGGTAATGTAGAATAGTACATTACTGTTGTTTTAATCGAGACAGACATGTTTAATCAAAATGGATAATGTATCATGGCTTATAAAAGAAGCTGAAGTGTACCTTTTTACTGGTAACCAGGTCATGTATTGACTCAAATGCAGATCACAGCACTGGGTCATTCTGAATCTGGATCAGCGTCTGAATCAGAACCTAAACACGATTGCACTCACCCTCTCTATATTATCCACCCGCGCTAGAAGTTTTGTTGTGACGGAGTGAAGCTTTAACAGGTCCATCCCGTAGAATGTTCCCTCTAGCAGGTCCATTATAGTTGAGAGCTGAAAGATCAATCAAATAACTGACAAATGGAACCTCTACCTGCTGATTGAACTGCAATTTGGTTTTACTCAAAAAGTTTATAGAAAATGGCTTTAAATAATGTCTTATTTCATTTGAGCTGCATAATATAATTTAACTCTAATATCAGCTAATTTATAGCATCTCAAATTTTGCTCATGTGCTCTGACTCAAAACCCTTTACCTTGACATCATCCTGCCCCGCCTCTTGCAGCTTCTTAAACCTGAAATCTCCTTCACAGGGGTTCAGGGCGGAGGGCGGAGCGATGCAGGCACACTTCTTGCAGTTGGGTCCTGCAGTGACTGTCTCCACTGTGTAGAAGTCCTCGGCTTTGGCACGACCCTCCTCAATCCGCTTGCATGCACTCCTACTCAGAGGCTTCACTACACACTTACAGCGGCAGTCTGACCCCTCAGACAGTGTCTTCACTTTGTCATAGTCCCCAATGAGCTATAGGACAGAATACATGGGTGGACGGATAACCAGTTAAACAAAGCACTAACTAATATTGCTGAACATTGTTTAAAAACAAATAATTGTTTCCGTCAGTTTTAGGATGAGTAATAGTTAAGCATCTGAATTAAATTAAATAATGTGTATAATTTAAATAGCCACCATAATAAAAGGATTTTAATGTTTTTAAATAATTGTTTGTGCACATATTCTGCTATGTTTAAATTAAATTTAAAACATTTATATTAATGTATTTAATAATTGAACATTTATTGTTAGTTATTTATATGCATATATTACAATAGTTTAATATTTATTTATTATTTTAATATTCATTTATTTAATAATTAAGCATTTATTATTATAATTTTGATAATAATTACTGCAATAATTATAATAATAATAATAATGATTTGATTTGCCATCAGAGGTTCAGTTTTACATTGTTTTTAAATATAGATAACCAAAGAAAAGTTACCTGTGTTAAGATGTTTTCTTGATTGTCCATTTCATCTTCTAGGGTTGCACGGTTGTCTATATTGTCAGAAGTCTGTTGGTCCGTCACATTCGCCCGTGCTAAACAAAATGTGCCACAGCAAGCAATGAAAAACAGCTTCAGTAATCCCATTATGCAAATTCTTCAGACAACAATTTTAGTAAGATGCTTAGGTGCAACAAAACTTTGTTGCAATTATTCTTTATTTGGCTAGGCTATGCTGTACTCCTATATGTTAATCAATAGTCCATTATTTTTTTAAGATGTAAAAGCCCTGAATGAAAGCAGTGTTTTATGGTTTCTACAGACAGAAAGTGGATCTGAAGTTTCTAGGATAGCTGCTGATAAATGAATATTTGAAAGGTTTGCTGTATGAGCAGAAGTCAGTGGGGAGGAACCTAAACCACAGTTTGAAGACAAGGAGGAGTTCTGCAATTAGATAAATGACCAAAACCCAAAACACACACACACACACACACACACACACACACACACACACACACACACACACACAGCCATAAATACAAACAATTAACTTTTAACAATTAACAGCTTCATATTTACAGTACTATTTACATATGTATCTATGGAAAATATTACATATATATTATAATTATGAGATAATCCTCTAAAGGTCTGTGATAAATGCATCAGTTGTTTATGAGACAAAACACATTTATTGTTGCAAGACATAATTGCTGAATGAAACGCACGTATGCCACTGACGTTGAAGCTGATGTAGAACATTTACGCCATCTACAGCGATTAAGAAGTAATTGCAAGTTTCCCCCAAATAAGCGGGAAAATGTGCTCTTTGAAGGCCATGTGCGACATCAACCTGTGAGACTATTATATAAGACTTCTCTAAATGATTGTCCGTTTGTTTTTCTGAAGTAGTGGGTGACATGTCAGTAAATTGCTAAAGACAAAACTGCCAAAAACACCCCAAAAATGTCCCAGATTCTTTCACCCGATGTAAGGTCACCATGCTCTCACATCATTAAGCCTACAGTTTATTCAACATTTATGTAGGCTATGTTTTTGAATGGTTTTTTTTAGCAGAACCCTTCTTTCCAAAGTGACTTAATGAAATGCATAGGCTATAATTTGTTTGTTATGACTACCTGAGCAGGCAGATTAGGATACAATACAAATGTCAGGAAGAAGGCAATAACAATATATTTGCTGTGTAAAACAACTGAAGTACTAACACAAGTTGAGTGCTGAGATGACCCCCACCAAGAACTTAAGTAGTAGTAGTGTAATACAGCTGCTGTACCTGAATGAATCTTTATGAAATTGACATTTCATTAACCTTCCATATAGGGAGACCAGGGCTAGTTGTCACAAGAACTTTATCTCAGTAACTATAAGGTATTTGAATCAAAAGTAAAATTACTTAAATGCTTGTTTTCTCTGTGGCAGAGGTTTTGTATTGATTTCAAACACATATGTGATGAGGAGGAGGGTGGAGCCGGGCCGTTAGGATGGACGCCTGGTGCTGAGTTACCGCAATCAGCCAGGTGAGGGATAAAGAGGAGCCGGAGATGCCCGTTCGGGAGAGAGAGGGAGGTGCACACAGCCGCTAAACATGTGCATTCCGTCTGTTGGACTGAAAAGTCATCAGAATGAGAGAGCACACAGAGCTGTGTGCGCGCGTTATGGTTTTGTTATGCTGAAAAGCAGTTTTATGTTGGGTTGAATTAAAAGTGTTTTGGTTGTAAACCCGGTTCCTGCTTCCTCCTTTACGATGAGCAAAAGACCTGTCTGCCACAACATATTTAAAAAAAACTCCTGAATTATTATATGTTTGTGAATTATGTGGTCCAAACTAAAATTCCAATATCTTGAGTAAACAAGTGAACACAATAAAACAGAACTGGGATACATTTAGGCAAGGGTCAAATATATATTGCGACATTATCCTATGTGTTCTTTACAATTTAATCATTACAATCTTTGTTATAGCATAATTTTGATAATATCAAACAATGGTTTGATTACCTTTTACATTTTTGCTGTTTCATGAATTGTTTTGTTTCATAATTGTTTAACTGTTTAAATTTAGCAAAAAAGTATGTTTTACCTTACCTCATGTAGTGTTGCAACATGTCCCGCTATTGGGGCATGTTGTCACAAAAGGCTAACCTGTGTTCACTGAACTGTATCTTCTTTCTTTTTCTTTCTTTCCTGAGCAATAATGGTGGAAATTTTTTATCTCCCCCCCCGAAATAAATAAATGGGTACAAACTTATTGAAGCTCCAAAAAGCACATGAAGTCAGCATGAAAGTAAGTCCTTTAATATAAAATATAAAATATAAAATATAAAATGTAAAAGTCCTTTTTTCCTATAAATTCTCCTCCCTGCCCAGCAGGTGGCGATATGCATAAACAATGTGAATCGCCAAAAACAAAAGAAGAATGTGAAAGTGAAAGTGAAAGAGGAAATTGATTGTAAAAAAAAAAAAAAAAATAAATAAATATTGATCTCATCCACACCTATCATATTGCTTCTGAAGACATGGATTTAACCACTGGAGTCCTATGGATTAATTTTACGATGCCTTTATCTGCTTTTGGAACTTCACAATTTTGGTGCCCATTCTCATGCATTTTAAGGACCTACAGAGCTGAAATATTCTTCATAAAATCTTTGTTTGTGTTCACCAGAAGAAAGAAAGTAATACACATCAGGTTGGCATCCTTTAAATTGACTTTTGAAAATAAGCCTACCTGGAGAAATATTCAGTGGGGTAAAAAATGCAACTAGCCCCAGTCTCCCCTATTTTTCATTTTGTAGACAGTATACTTCAATCCTAGATGGTTGGATTTGTAAAGAAATACACAGTCCCTTCTCATTTGATGGGCTAGGCTTAAGTATAATTTTTTTATTCTGTTTCTATTTAAAAGCGTGCCACATATTTACTCCTGATTGTATCAAGATTATTTTTATTGTGCCCAGACTACTGCAAAGGAATGCATGTACTGTATAAATGCTAGTTCAATTAATATAACTGTCTAAAATTAAATCAGAATGATGATTGTCATACATTTTAGGGATGTCTTATGCTGACAGATAGCTCTTTGTGTTTAGTAATGTTTGATCATTACTTTTTCAATAATTGTTTTGTGGGAATATCCATATATCAGTGTCTGTAAGAGAAAGATCCATTTAGTTTAGCTGCTCCATGTACACAAAGTTCTATTGTGTAGGTACAATGCCCTTCAGCAGTGTGAACCAGCACTGAAGCTGTTTTTGACATTGACACACAACAACAAGTATTCTGTCATAAGTCTCTAATCAAAACCCATACTTTTCATCACAGGTGTCTATTGTTTCATACATCAAGTATCTGCAACAGCCTGGTAATGTTCCAGTGTGGAATTCTCATCCTATGTATGTGAATGATGGACATGAAATGTGCGTGTGGTTGTTTAATGTCAACTGACTACTACTACAAATGAGTAATTATTATGCTATAATTTATAAACTATATTGCTTTGATATTCTGTTTTATAAAAATATAAAACATTTATAGAAATTAATGACAGCAGAATGTAAGTTGTGGGTTTGGTTATTCAGCTGTCATTTGTCAAGTGGAATGCATAGACAGGGGAACCAGTGGTAGGACATAGAGCCTTTTGGTGGGGTGTCTGAGCATGTCTAAATTTATTGACACAAGAACATAGTTGCATTGTTTAAAGTTACATGTACATTTATAATTGGAATACACTTAGTTGCAAAAATGGGACTTTTCCTCTTACTTTTTGAGTCTTTTAGCTGCTGTTCACCAGAAATCTGTGCTTTGTGACTTCAAAGTAAGGCTGATAAACTAATAAATAAAGTAAAAAACAAGAAAATACATTTATTTTTAGGACTTCTGTTTTGTGTTTTTATGTATGTTCAGTGTTGTAGTGTTCAGACATAATGTTCAACATTGACATTATTGGTTAATATTGCACAATGTTATTTTGTATCATATGTTCAACCAATAAGATGAGGGTTCAGATTTATCTACCTATTGAGACATCTGCCAAATAACAATTGATGTTATTTGGCAGATACTTTTATCCAAAGCAAATTCCAACATATGTAATGTACATTCACAGAGCACTTTATTAGGAACATATATGGTCCTAATAAAGTGCCCGACATGGTCTTCCGCTGTTGTAGCCCATCCACCTCAAGGTTCGACATTTTGTGCATTCTGAGATGCTATTCTGCTCAATACAATTGTACAGAGTGATTATCTGAGTTACCGTAGCCTTTCTGTCAGCTCAAACCAGTCTGGCCATTCTCCGTTGACTTCTCTCATCAACAAGGCATGTCCACAGAACTGCCGCTCACTGGATGTTTTTTGTTTTTGGCACCATTCTGAGTAAACACTAGAGACTGTTGTGTGTGAAAATCCCAGGAGATCAGCAGATACAGAAATACTCAAACCAACCCGTCTAGCACCAACAATCATGCCACGGTCAAATTTTTTTTCCCCATTCTGATGGTTGATGTGAATATTAACTGAAGCTCCTGACCCGTATCTGCATGATTTTATGTATTGCACTACTGCCACATGATTGGCTGATTAGATCATTGCATGAATAAGTAGATGTACAGGTGTTCCTTATAATGTGCTCAGTGAGTGTATGGGTGCGTCTCAATCAGCACCCTATTTCAGTAGTCAGGGCACTGATCAGATCGCAAAATCGTTCCAGTGCACTGAAAAGTTCGCTTCCTAAAAAATCCCACAATGCACCATAAAAACCAGAGAGCATCGTTGCTCACTATGTTCCCTTACCAGAAATGCTGTCATGTCTTCTGAAGTTTCTCAAGTGTTTAGATGACGAGCACAAGTAGTAAACTAATGAAGTCCAAGCTTGATTTATCTTTAAAAGAGATGTCTTTCATTCATAATTACCATGAAAGTGAAACAATCTTTTAAATATTTGAGTTGTTAAAAGAAGGTTTAAAATACACTCCTATATATTTTTATATAGGAACCATGCTGTCACAGAGTTTAAATAGAGCATTAAAGTCAGTTTAAAGTAAATGTTGGACATTTAGTTGTTGTTTATTGTTTAATTTTCATTAAAATTTGGCTGTTTAGTACCTGGTTGAAAAGGGCACAAACTCTTACGGTGTTGTGGAGTCAAATAAGGTGCATTGTGGAGTTAAATAAGGACAATAAATGGAAAAAAGGGACAACACAAACATCAGTGCAAGAGTCCATTTCTTTATTTCAACCGGGCTGCTACAGTAAGAGCTTACTCCCATTGATTCCATCTGCTGATGTAAATGGTGACAGACCAAGGATCCATGTCGTGCACTCCTATGAAAGAAATGGAAGCATTAAAAATCCTACCTTCTCAAAGCACAGATATGGACAAGACAGATGAAGTACGTCGCTCTGGCCGTGAACGAATTCCAACAGAAAAGATGCTCGCGTATCAAAGAGAGGAGTCACAAAAGGCAGAGAGAAGGCTCATGCACGTATATGAGCAATGGAAAGCTGAGGCTCGAAAGACAAGAGAGCAGCTGAAAACAGACATTCCTGAGAGTCAACTAGCAACACTTATAGACACATTGGAAAATGAAAGAGACATTGTAATGAAAGCATACATAAGGGTTCGAAGTTACGTTACTCCACCCACTGATTCAAGAAGACGGATTGATGCTTGTGATGCTGTGACGAAGGACATTGTAAAGATCGCTTACGAGAGGATCTCAGGTGTTGATGGAGACTTCGACGGTGAAAGAGCAAAGGGGCGTCTTCGTGAATTGCTTGATAGAGATCATGCTCGCTCTGTCTACGGTTCTACAGTCTCACATATCAGCTCCAAGTCGAGTACACCCATAAGTCAACCCTCACTGAACTCCACGCTGATGACTAAACGAATAGAGGCAGCAGCAGAGCTTGCAGCAAAGGAAGCAGAATATGCAACGATAATGGAGGAAAAGGAACAAAGAGAAATAATACAACTTCTAGAAGAGAAGCAAAGGAGAGAACTTGATGCTCAAATGAGTGAGTTTGAAAGATTACAAGCAGTAAAGGAGTTAAGAGCAGCTAGATCAAGACTAGAAGTGTATGACAAGGAAGAAACCATTTACTCTGCTAACCAGAATGACGGGCTGCATTAGCCTGTAAACATTCCTACACAAGAACCTGTGTTTTCATCATCAATTAAGCCAACACTCCATGAAAAAACATCATCACCACCTCCCAATGCTGATGTGTCTTACCTTGCACAGGCCGTCCAAGACAGTATAACACTGAACAGACTTCCTATGCCAGAGCCTACAGTCTTCAGTGATGACCCCATTCACTTTATTGAGTGGAGAGCTTCGTTCCAATCGCTCATCGACAAAAGGCATGTCTCCTCAGCAGATAAGTTATATTACTTGAAGAAGTATGTCACTGGTGCTGCTCGGAAAACTCTAGAAGGCATCTTTTACAGAAATGATGAGGAAGCCTACAAGGATGCATTGAAAAGATTTTAAGATCACTATGGACAGCCGTTCATTATACAAAGAGCATTCCGAGAAAAACTCGCAAGCTGGCCCAGGATTCAGTCCAAGGATGCTGAAGGACTCAGAAATTTCTCAGATTTCCTGAATGCATGTAAAGACGCTATGCCTCATGTTAAGGGACTGGAAATACTGAATGACTGTGAGGTAATTAGAAAACTTGTAAGCAAACTTCCCGATTGGGCGGCTGCCCGCTGGAATCGTCAAGCTACACAAATGCTGACCGAGACTCAAGATTTCCCAACCTTCCATGACTTTGCCAGCTTCATGTCAGTTGAGGCTGAGGTAGCCTGCAACCCAGTCACTTCATTTCATGCTCTTCACGCTTCTGAAGCTAATAAGGAAAAACATAACCTCAAGGTTAGTAAGAACAAAGCCAATGTCTTCCATACGAAGATGGTCACACAGCATGAGAATCCAAGACCTATTAGTAAAGTCACCAAACCATGCCTGTTTTGTCAAAGCGGTGAACATCAAATTCAAGATTGTTCTAAATTCTCTGCAAAGTCTCTTGAAGAGCGGAGACAGTTCATCAAGGACAGCAAGCTGTGCTACGGATGTTTGAAGCTTGGTCACAGTGCCAGAGACTGTCGTTACAGACATATCTGTAATACCTGCAAAGGAAGACATCCTACCTGCTTACACGGTGACAGCTATATTAGAAGGATGAAGTCTTCCCCTGTTCAAAACCCAGAGAATGCACACGAGAAAATTATGACAACGTCTTTGAGTGTAGAAACTGGATGCACATCTGCTAACACGTCGATGATTGTGCCAGTGTGGTTGTCCTCACAAAGTGACCCAGTCTCTGAGAAACTTGTCTACGTTCTGTTAGACACACAGAGTGACACTGTCTTCATCGAATATGCAAGTCAAAGTTTAAAGGTTGACTCAAGCACTGTGACTCTTAGGCTCAATACCATGGTTGGAAGAGATTCGTTGATCTCAAGTGAAAGAGTTTCCGGTCTTAGAGTCAGAGGCTTTAATTCCATGATAGTTCTAGATCTTCCCCCTGCATACACTAAGGAATGTATCCCTGTGGACCATGCACACATCCCTACCAGTGAAACTGCCAGGTGTTGGAAATATCTCACTACTCTGACAGACAGAATTCCCCCGCTTCAAGATTGTGAGGTTGGTCTATTAATAGGATATAATTATTCCAGAGCTTTAGCACCCAGAGAAGTGATTCTTGGAGCAAACAACGAGCCATATGCTGTTCGCACGGATCTTGGATGGAGCATTGTGTGCCCTTCTTCGACGCATCATGAGTCACAAATCAGTGTTAGCATGTGTCACAGAGTATCTATCAAGGAGATTCCTTCTGTAACACCAGCTGAAGTCATCAAAGTGCTGGAGTCAGATTTCAATGATACTGATGAAAACGCAAGGGTAGTGTCTCAAGATGACACTGTGTTCTTGAATAAACTAGGAGAAAACATCAGAATGAACAAAGACAGCCACTTGGAAATGCCCCTTCCCTTCAAGAAAAGATCCTATCTTCCAGACAATAAGCCTCTTGCTGTTGTGAGACTTCAACATCTCAAGCGGAGATTAGTGAAGGACAAGGAGCACAAAGAACATTATGTGAAGTTCATGGAAGAAGTAATGGGAATGGTGAAGCAGAAGGAGTCCTTGATGACGGAAAGGAAGGAGAAAGATGGTACATACCTCATCACAGGGTGAATCACTCGAAGAAGCCAGGAAAATTACGTGTAGTCTTCGACTGCTCTGCCAGATACAAGGGAACCAGCTTAAACGATCATCTACTTACAGGCCCTGACCTGATGAATAGCCTGACTGGCATTATTTTGCAGTTCAGACAGTATCCAGTGGCCTTGATGTGTGATATTGAGAGGATGTTCCACCAGTTCCATGTTGATGAAGCAGATCGAGATTACTTACGATTTCTCTGGTGGAGAAATGGAGATTTCAGCTCACAGCCTCAAACGTTCCGTATGAGAGTACATCTCTTCGGTGCCTCGTCGTCCCCTGGGTGTGCAAACTATGGGTTAAAGCATCTTGCAAGAGAAGGTGAACAGTCACACTCCCTAGGTTCGCAATTCATTATGCGTGATTTCTACATGGATGATGGAGTTTCCAGTGTTGAAAGTGCAGAGAAAGCCATCCAGTTGGCTCAAGAAGCTCGTCAGCTTTGTGTGCTAAGAGGTTTAAGGCTGCATAAGTTTGTGTCTAATAACAAGGCGGTTTTGGAGAGCCTACCACCCTCTGAGTGTGCTGTAGATGTTAAAGCCGTTGATATTTCCCTCGCTGATCAGCCTTTAGAAAGAGCCTTGGGCATTTGCTGGCATCTGGAATATGATAACTTCAGTTTTTGTGTCAACCTTAAGAACCAGCCAGCAACCCGTAGAGGCATGCTATCTACTGTGGCCTCGTTGTTCGATTCCTTAGGGTTTCTTGCACCATTTTTGCTCAAAGGAAAGGCTGTGCTTCAAGAAACGTGCAGAAATGGCATGGGCTGGGACGATCCCTTACCTGATGTTTTGCAGCCAAGGTGGGAGCATTGGAAGGCCGATCTTGCTAACTTGGAGAAGATCAAGGTGCCTCGTTGTATTGTGCCTGTTGAGTTTGGGAGAATCACTAAGAGGGAGATTCATCACTTCTTGGACGCTAGCATGAGAGGGTATGGACAGTGCTCATACCTTAGGATTGAGAATGAACAAGGTGACATCCATTGTGCTTTGCTCATGGCAAAATCTAGAGTAGCCCCACTTAAGGTCACAACAATTCCTCGGTTGGAGTTGACTGCGGCGGTTGTGTCAGTTGCAGTGAATGATATGTTAAAGGAAGAAATTAATCTCACAGATGCGGATGCATATTTCTGGACTGACTCCCAAGTAGTGTTGGGCTACATCAGCAACAAAGCTCGTCACTTCCGTACATTCGTCGCAAATCGAGTTCAGAGAATTCATTGCAGCACAACTCCTCAACAGTGGCGATACATTCCCTCGGATGAGAATCCAGCTGACTATGCGTCACGAGGTCTGAGTGTTGATTATCTTGTCACTTCCAACTGGTTCACTCGACCAAACGTCTTATGGGAAAGGCACGTACCTCCCTCTGTGGATGTTAACACACAACTTCCGATTGGAGACCCAGAGGTCAAGAAGGCTCAATCACTGTATACACAGACAGCAGGGTATTCCTGTTTATCTAACAATATCACAAGTTTGTCTTCATGGTCCAAAGTTGTCCAAGCAGTTGCACGCCTACTTCGTCGAGTAAGGAAGGACAAGTCAAGCGACCACAGTACAGTGGTAAAGAGTGAGGATGCTAAGCGCATCATCATCAAGGACTTACAAAGTCAGATGTATTCAGAAGAGATAGCCTTACTGAGTAAGGGCAAGCAACTCCCATGCAGCAACAGGCTACACTATCTTGACGCCTTTGTAGATCATGATGGATTGCTAAAGATGGGAGGAAGACTTTGCGATACTTCTGTTCCTAATGCTGTTAAACATCCAGTGATAATTCCAAAGGAACACCATCTTACAAAACTCCTGATCGCTGACTGTCATGAGAAAACTGGACATCAAGGTAAAAGCCTGACTATCAATGAGATCAAATCAAGAGAATTTTGGATTCCAGGAGTAAACAGGACTGTAGCCTCCTTTGTACAACGGTGTGTAAGATGTTGCAAGTTTCGCAGACCCACAGAAGAGCAAAAAATGGCCAATCTGCCCTCAGAGCGTACAGATCCTTCTCCCCTGTTCACATACTGTGGAATGGACTGTTTTGTTCTGTTTATAACTAAACAAGGGCATAAGTTGCACAAGAGGTATGGACTTCTTTTTACCTGTTTCTGTTGCAGAGCCATCCATATTGATATGCTGGATGACATGTCCACTAATACCTTCATTAATGGTCTGCGCTGTTTCATCGCCATCAGAGGAGCAGTTCGTAAGATAAAGTGTGACCAAGGCAGTAATTTCATTGGAGCCAAGAATGAGTTTGCTAAAGCCATGAAAGAGATTGACACCAACCGTATGGTAACATTCTTAGCAGGAAACCAATGTGACTTTGTCTTCAATGCACCCCATTCAAGTCACACCTGCAGAATTTGGGAGAGACAGATTAGAACTGTGAGAAGTGTTCTTCATTCCACTCTGTCCTTATCTTCTGGAAGGCTTGATGATTCTTCCCTACGGACCTTCTTCTATGAAGCCATGGCAATTGTAAATAGCCGACCACTCACAGTGGACAATTTGAATGATCCTAAAAGTCCTGAACCTCTAACTCCAAACCACCTGCTCACTTTGAAACCTACACAAGCTTTACCACCCCCTGGCAAGTTCTTCAGAGAAGATATGTATGCTCACAAGAGATGGCGTCATGTCCAATACTTAGCGGAGCAGTTTTGGAGTCGCTGGCGAAAGGAGTGCTTGTCTATCATCTCAACTAGACAATGCTGGCTTACACCAAGAAGGAACATGCAGGTTGGTGATATAGACATGGAGAAGGCAGATGATCTGCCCAGGAATGAGTGGCGCTTGGCAGAAGTTATTGAAACTGTTGTTGACAAAGATTATCTGGTGAGAAGTGTGAAAATACATTTTGGAGACAGGAAACTGGGTAAGGATGGTAAACGTCTGAACAAACCATCAGCAGTTGAGCGCCCTGTGCAGAAGCTGGTCCTGCTGCTGGAGGTGGCCTGAACTTCTCGACATATCCTTTGAGTTAAGCAATTCATGGTAGAATATGTTTAGTTCTTTATTTAACCTGACATCTAGGTAATGGTTATTTCATTTTAGAAATCATTCGTGATTAAAATTTGAGATTCGTAGTCACTCGTGATTTGGTGGGAGTGTAAATAACCCTCAGTTATTTAAGTAGTTTTTGTGGTTTAATATATTGTTCTAATATCGTATATAATCATTCTATATTTTCTTAATAATAGTTGTGTTTATTTTATTTTTAAATGTTATTTTGCCCGCTTTAAGTTATTGTGCTTGTATAGACTTTTATTCTGAAATGCGTCTCGCCGGAAAGGCGCGGAGATCGCTCGCGCATGCTCATAGAATTAGACAAGGAATCATGCGGTCACGGAGTTTAAATAGAGCATTAAAGTCAGTTTAATGTAAATGTTGGACATTTAGTCGTCGTTTATTGTTTTATTTTCGTATTATTTATTTTTTCGTATTATATTTATTTATATATATTTTTTGGTTGAAAAGGGCACAAGCCCTTACGATGTTGTGGAGTCAAATAAGGTGCATTGTGGAGTTAAATAAGGACAATAAAAGGGAAAAAAAGGGACAACACAAACATCAGTGCAAGAGTCCATTTCTTTATTTCAACCGGGCTGCTACAACAGCTGCGCTTGAATGCGCGAGCTCGTTATCGTGTCGCGGGTGATTGAGCCATTCAATGTTCAGTGGATGAACACCCTTGCCAGTGCCCGAATTTGTGTTGACGAGACACTGATTCACGACATAGGGAGCCAGGGGGCTGATTGAGAGACAGGGTCTATTCAACAATAAGATGAGGGCTCAGATAGAGGCATGTGTTTTACATTCAGTGAAAAAATAAATCTAACATGCTATGATCATCTTGAAAACCCAGGTATGGCTTTTACAAAATGCCAGGTTCTTCAGAGGGAGCAGCAAATGTTTTTGTGTAAAACTGTGCCCTCTGTAATTACTTATGTAGTTTACTCAGACCGTTTACATGACAAATGTGGGATAAGTTCTGTTTCTGGACGTCCTATTCATTCATCCTCGAAGAGATGGATGCTGTGGAGTCCTTTGAAATCTACAAGGTCAATCACAGTCAGTCTGACCAGCCCCCTTTTTCTTCTCTTCCAGCAGGCTGTAAAGCCATTAATGCATCAAGGGTTTCGTTCACCGTTAGACCTCAAAGTGTACGCGAGACCCTCTCTTCTCTCTTTAGTCTTTGGTTAAGATCGGTGGGGGGCGAGGTCTCCTTGTTCTCAAATGAACCATGTACTGTCTCTGGACTGCAAGATTCGGACATATTCTACTTCACTACACTGTCTTACACTTATGGATTATTAATACAGCAACAGGTGCAGATTTTAAGGTAAATCGCATACATTTTTGTAAAGTTTGCAGCGAAACACTCTTGATACAGGCTACAGTTTTAGCCTTAATCTACCAAGGAGCCGTTCACACCGAAATAGTTTTTGCCTCCGTTTGTGCTGTTTTTCCAATTGTTTTCCTGTGTAAACATGCGCTGGGCGGTCGGCTTTGACGTTGCGCCGCGTCCCGCTGTTTTTATTTTTGGCGTCTCGCGCGGTTGTGCCACGTTTGAATGCAAACAACATGTCAGGTTAAAAATAACTTAAGTTTTTAAAAGCACGTCTCGAGACCCATGCGTTCTGTTTTATTCTTTACGTCTTGCTTTTTTTATTTTTTATTATTTAAGCGCAAGAACGCAGTCTGAACGGCCCTTAAAGCCGGTTTAAATAAGCGCTCAGTCACAAATGCCGGCTACAACTCGGTACGCGAGAGGAGCATCTGTGGCTGGCCGAACATCAAATGCTCACGCCAAAGTATGGTTTCGACCACGTCCAGGGGCACAGCATTGCTCTGAGATCAAAGCCTAGTCGGGGTCTTGATGTCTGTGGGATTTCTCAAATTGAAGCCTCACATTATTATTATTTTTTCTTTTTACGATATTTGATTGCGATTTAGTAAACAGTGAGTACGATTTGATATTTTGATAGATCGTGAGATCGTTTTTGATGTTCACGAATAACTTTCAAAAGCTCTTTTTTACATGGGTGCTTGGCATGTTCGAGTACAGTGGTGTGAGTTGAGTCGAGGTGCATCAGCTTGTTTTGGGGGCAGTTCAAACCGAACACGTTCTTACGCTTAAAATGCTAGACACAGCGCAACGAATAGAACAGAACGCAGGCGTCTCGAGACGCGTTTTTAGAGGTTGCGGTTCTTTTCAAACACCCTGTCTACACCGGACGCGAGCAGCGCGTCGTTTAGGACGCTTTCAGTGTAGACAGCCTCAAGCCGTTGCGTCGCGTCAACGGATGCGTTCGGTGTAGACAGGTTGTAATCTGACACGGCTTCTAAAAAATGCGGCTCTGCTGCAAGAGACGGTCACGCCAAGCAACGGTCAAAGACGTCCGTCTAGTACATGTTTACATAGATTTTTTTTTTTTTTTTTTTTTTTTTTTGTGAAAAACAGAGCAGACGTAAGCAATAATGGGTTAGGTGTGAACAACAGCCCCTTAATCCTATTGTAAATATCTGCTATGAGTGTCCATATATAAAGCATTGCAGTTTGCTTAATTGTTTGGTCCAGTTTTGGGCTTTATTATACATGCTGTTTGAGAGCAGTGTCATCACTGTTGTTCTATGGTTCGGCATATTAATGACCGGTTCACATGGCCCCCACCTGACCAGTGCTGTGTTCAAGCATTGGCAGACTAAACTCAACCAAAGTGACATCTCGAAACTTGTAAGGCCCATGTGGTCTCTCAAGAGGCTGTTCGATTTAAGGTTGCATTAGAAAGTGGAGAAAAGTCTAATTGTCTAGAATCTAAACATCTAGAGGGCATTCAGAGAAAAAAACGTTTGGGCATGCAGACTCTTGTTTGGGGCGGGGGACACTGGAGTGCCTCTTACAAAGCTTTTTGGGTTTGTAGAGGGGGGCTGCCAATCCCCCATACTACTATGCATCCCAATTATCCATTTCTGTAAGCCCGCAGTAATTGTCAGTGTTCTTTCTTGAAGGGCTGTATTCCACTGTTGGCATACAGTCTACTGTACTTGCACCTCTGAAGGGATTCAATGTTGAAAAAAGTCACACCAGTAGACACCTATAAGAAAATGTCACTTGCAGAGAAAAGGGATTTCATGCTTAAATATAACATAACCTTCCAAATGTCACTTATGGACAGAACAGTGCACCATTCAGGAAGGGTCAGTGGGTACATAGAGCTCCAGGAAGAAAATGGCCTTTTGTGTAAATCCGCCTCCTTTTACCTGAATCCAAATGTTGACCATTACAGCTGGTTTGAGATCAGCCATGCTGGGCAGCACTTCTCTTTGAAAGCTTCACAAGACTTTCCATGAAACCGTGCCTGTGTTGTGTTAAAGTTCACTGATGCAAGGCTTGAAGAGGAGCGATTAACCTGCTGTCTAGACAACATGAGTCTGCTCAATTTGCCTACAGTCACTGGCCCTTTCATCTGGCTGGGCCATTAGGGGGGCTTCATCCACCTCTGTCTCCATCTCTTCACTGAAACCGCCCTCCACTCTACTCCACTCAGAAAGTTCCTGTTTTAATGTCTAGGCTTTTGTGGGTTACTTTGAGGAGAAAATCATAGCTGGCCATGAGCTCTGTTTCAAATTTTAGCCAGAGTGTCTTCACTTGTCTACTCTTTTATCTCTATTTTTTATTTTTATTTTACTCTCCTATTTTCATGTCAGCATGTCACTAATATTAGTGCCTTGATAGTCATGACCGCTTTTGTCCACAATAATTGCCATTGTTTACAGATTTTCCATGTTATCATGTTCTTAGTGTGCAGCAGTGAAGCACTGTGTCTCTGTCTTTGCCAGGACAGCAGTGAGGGGAGGGAGGATTTCCAGAGACAGCCAGATGAGGTAGCTCAGTGGTGGGGTGAATGGAGCAGCTGGTCCACCTGTTCACGTACCTGTGGAGGAGGAGTGCGCTCTCAAGAGCGTCACTGTCTGCAGCAGAGGTAAACCACTCTAAACTAGACACAGCTTGAGGGCTGACACAAGCTCACTCAAATCCAGGTCAACCAAGGAAAAAGGACCCCCTATTCTGTACTAATCAGAAGTGACAGGACTGATGCTTTGAGCAAGGTTTTCCAACATGGGTTGAAAGCTGTCAGTTTGACCCTGGTCTGAACCTACTTTTCACACCGGGTAATGTCACTCACGATCAACTTGTAGATTAAAAAATGCATTTAATGTGGCCCTGAATACGCAATCCTGTTGAGTGTCTTTCTTTTACCTTTTTACTTAACTGGTTCAAATTGAATTTGGTTCCCAAAGCTTTATTTTCTCCATATATTTGTGCAGGAAATAGAGAAAATAACAATTAAAAAATACACATGAATTATCTTAATTTGGGGGCCTTTCTCAGCAAATATTTGTGATTAATCGGGATTTATTTGATTAATTAATCAGCATCTTGTGTAATTACTTTGATTACAAATTGTAATCGATTAACACCCCTAGAAATTTTTAAATTGTGATTTCCAGATTTAGAAGGTCATGGAAATTTCTATAGTGTATATATATTTATGCTCAGCACTTAAATATTTAATTAGCGAAAATTGCTCTTTGTGTGCAATCTCTTAAAAAAAAAAATTTAAAAAAATATATATTTCTCCAACAAACACAAATGACTGGCAAAGTTATGGGAAAGTCATGGATACATTTTTGTCAAAACATTTAGTAACAGTAAAGTAATAATTTCATGGATGACATGCTGAAAATGAACTACGGATGTAACCGTAGTTCTTCCTTTCATTAAAGATAAGCTGAGGATAAATTAACATTTTCCCTCCTCAGACTCTACTAAAGCATGGACTAATCATGACTTCATGTGCTATCAGAATTATCCTACTTCCCACTTCTGAAGTGGTAATTATGAGTATGTCGCGTTCAAGTGCTTTGTTGTCTGAAAGAACAGGAAACATGAACAACGGCAGGTTCAGTCATGCATATTTCTTGAGGGACTTTTATTTTGACTACATAATACATATTAATGTGCTAGCTTGCTGGCGATAAGGGCATTTTGGTCAAATACAAGCTATTTTCATGTTGTAAAAATTTACATAATCCATCAAATGGTTGCTGATATACATAAATTAATATGACCGCAATGGCAAGCGCTAACTTGTATATACTTGCTATACTTGCTGTATTTAGAAAAATGAATAAAACCTGTCATTCACGACTGAAACCATACTCTCCTCCACCATGTTGAAAGTTTATGCTTCCTCCCATCTTGGAAACTTGGGTATCAAAATTATCTCAGATTTTCCCAGTTGTAATTACTACTTGAGGGGTCATTAATGTGCAACTTCCGAGTGGGAAACTCGTATTTACGTTAATTCCGATAGCACTTGAAAGCAGCATAACCCAAATGAACCCTCGCTTTAGAAAAATAAAAGGGGGGGGGGGAGAGAGAAGTCTCCCTCGACTAATATCCTCCAGAGCACACAGATAGGCTGAGGAATGTCATATGGGATGAACATCAATCCACTGGCCCCCATGACCCAGGGAATCTTGTTCAGAATGACAAACATATTAATAAAATGGCTTTTAGTGCAAATGGTCAAACATTTTGAGGAGATTCTACTGGAGATAAGGGCCCTAGCTGAGGTAGTCCAGCTGGCTCCTATTAGCACTTCTCAGTATGGTGGAAACAGCGAAAGGTGTGTGCGTTGGGGTAGGGTACAGTGAGCGCTAGAAAGATGAGGAGAGTCATGTATGGAGGAGCTAAGAGGGATCATAGTATTAAAAAAAGCTGTGAAAAAGCATGGGAATTTCCAACATCTGCAGAGCAGGTAGACCTTACTGGAATTCACATGTGTATTAAATGTAGCTGCTGTTGCAATGATGTTCTGTGTAATACCAGTTCCAGTGATCCTTTCATGAGTAACTAAATAATGTTGAATAGTCAAATCAAGACCATTTTAAATGGACTTACATACATTTTCAGACTGACTTCTACCCAAAACATCAACAGTTCCTTCTGCTTTGGACCATCCAGGCAGTATCAGCTATGTACAAATCAGGTATTTCCTTAAGTTCATAAAGATTTTTTGTGTATAATTAAGGGATAACCCATAATAATGTGACTGCAATATTACGTTTGTGTTACTGGGTGGAATATTCCACCCAAACCAGCTGGCATAACGACTGTATGCATTCTTATACATGTTGGCTTTGAGCTGTAATCTCTGCAGGCTGTTTGACCTGCTGCCTGGCTCATGAGCTGTGTCTTTATTGTTGTCTGGATGTTTGCCTAGCCATGCCCAAACAGCAGAATCAGCTTCAAACAGCACCAGTGCTCTCAATTCAATGCCAAAGCCTTCGGCAGGAAGTACTATGAGTGGGTTCCACTTTATCCAGGTAAAAAAGTCCTTCAGTGTTCTCCTTTTTAACCTATCTTTGCTTGCCTTAGTTCACTTGCTCTCCTTCCTGGCCTTTCAGTGTTGTAGACTCAGAGCTCTACTGAATTACTTGTCTTGGCCTCTGGCCAGCTCTATTATAACTCACAGATGCACCTTTAGGATTATTTCCACAATCCCTAGTCCCCATGTACAAAAGAGGCCTCTCCATGCCATAAATACCTATTATCTCTAGAGGAATTCTCTAAAGCCTAGATTGTAATGATGTTTTACTGATGTCACCTCCTGTTCAGATGATTACATCAGCATCTCCAACAAGCCATGTGATCTTCAGTGCACCACAACTACAGGAGAAAGGCAGCTGTTGGTGCCTGCCCATGATGGGACATTCTGCAGGGATGGCATTTACCAGGGGGTTTGCATTGAGGGCCAGTGTCAGGTGCATGAAAAAAAACCCTCTGGGTTGTGAAATTTAGACTTGACCTAAGATCTTAAAATGATTTTTCACCCAAAAATAAAAAGTCTGTCATCTTTTACTCAATTTAATGTTGTTTCCAATCTGTATAGCTTTCGTATTTCTGTGGAACAGAAAAGGAGATGTTAGACAGAATGTTAGCCTTAAGGCCCAGATATACAGGTGCATCTCAATAAATTAGAATGTCGTGGAAAAGTTCATTTATTTCAGTAATTCAACTCAAATTGTGAAACTCGTGTATTAAATAAATTCAATGCACGCAGACTGAAGTAGTTTAAGTCTTTGGTTCTTTTAATTGTGATGATTTTGGTTCACATTTAACAAAAACCCACCAATTCACTATCTCAAAAAATTAGAATACATCATAAGACCAATAAAAAAACATTTTTAGTGAATTGTTGGCCTTCTGGAAAGTATGTTCATTTACTGTATATGTACTCAATACTTGGTAGGGGCTCCTTTTGCTTTAATTACTGCCTCAATTCGGCGTGGCATGGAGGTGATCAGTTTGTGGCACTGCTGAGGTGGTATGGAAACCCAGGTTTCTTTGACAGTGGCCTTCAGCTCATCTGCATTTTTTGGTCTCTTGTTTCTCATTTTCCTCTTGACAATACCCCATAGATTCTCTATGGGGTTCAGGTCTGGTGAGTTTGCTGGCCAGTCAAGCACACCAACACCATGGTCATTTAACCAACTTTTGGTGCTTTTGGCAGTGTGGGCAGGTGCCAAATCCTGCTGGAAAATGAAATCAGCATCTTTAAAAAGCTGGTCAGCAGAAGGAAGCATGAAGTGCTCCAAAATTTCTTGGTAAATGGGTGCAGTGACTTTGCTTTTCAAAAAACACAATGGACCAACACCAGCAGATGACATTGCACCCCAAATCATCACAGACTGTGGAAACTTAACACTGGACTTCAAGCAACTTGGGCTATGAGCTTCTCCACCCTTCCTCCAGACTCTAGGACCTTGGTTTCCAAATGAAATACAAAACTTGCTCTCATCTGAAAAGAGGACTTGGGACCACTGGGCAACAGTCCAGTTCTTCTTCTCCTTAGCCCAGGTAAGACACCTCTGACGTTGTCTGTGGTTCAGGAGTGGCTTAACAAGAGGAATACGACAACTGTAGCCAAATTCCTTGACACGTCTGTGTGTGGTGGCTCTTGATGCCTTGACCCCAGCCTCAGTCCATTCCTTGTGAAGTTCACCCAAATTCTTGAATCGATTTTGCTGGACAATCATAAGGCTGCGGTTCTCTCGGTTGGTTGAGCATCTTTTTCTTCCACACTTTTTCCTTCCACTCAACTTTCTGTTAACATGCTTGGATACAGCACTCTGTGAACAGCCAGCTTCTTTGGCAATGAATGTTTGTGGCTTACCCTCCTTGTGAAGGGTGTCAATGATTGTCTTCTGGACAACTGTCAGATCAGCAGTCTTCCCCATGATTGTGTAGCCTAGTGAACCAAACTGAGAGACCATTTTGAAGGCTCAGGAAACCTTTGCAGGTGTTTTGAGTTGATTAGCTGATTGGCATGTCACCATATTCTAATTTTTTGAGATAGTGAATTGGTGGGTTTTTGTTAAATGTGAGCCAAAATCATCACAATTAAAAGAACCAAAGACTTAAACTACTTCAGTCTGCGTGCATTGAATTTATTTAATACACAAGTTTCACAATTTGAGTTGAATTACTGAAATAAATGAACTTTTCCACGACATTCTAATTTATTGAGATGCACCTGTATTGTACCTCCGGAGAAGTTCTTATTAGTTCTTCGTTCAAGGGTAAAAAGAATTTATAAACAGCCGAGCAATGCTATACTGTTTCCGAACATTCAGACACACACCACACCACTGGGGGAGGTGTTTAGAGGAGCATTTAAATATGAAGATGCTACATGTAAAACCTTAACTATTGTGACATTAAAATGTGTTATCAATGGTTGTATGATTCATTCTATGAGCAGAATTCACATGAGATCAGTAAAAGAAGCTGTTTTAACCACTCTGATGATTTAAAGTAATATTAATATATGCAGTAGAAAATGTCTTTTTTAGATTCTGAATTCATGACGGTAATGCGCTAACACGCTATACGTGGCTATAATATGCACTGATTACACTCTGTTATTGTAATTTATGATGACGCTGATACTACTGCAAAGACAGGTTTATAAAAGAGAATACTGACAAAAGATAGAGGCATATCTTGGCAGATGTGTGAATGAATTTTGCTGCAGATGGCATGGGTGAATGGGTACTTGAGACTAATTTAAAAAAAAATCGCATGACATGTTCTTGGAAACTGTCTCTACGCAAACGAACGTACTGATGTTCATGTTGAATACTGACAGAAAAACTTAAAGTAGTAGGTGGAGCTTCAGGTCACACCTAGGGAACTTTTCCTAAAAGTTCGCCCAGGCGAGCTGTTACAAACCACTGAAACAAATGCAAAAACACCTTTTTGGCCAGATTTGTTCTAAATGACATCATACCCATTCGTTCTTCAATTTCGTATGAAGTATATCAGGGCCATTAGTCACGATTCACTTCCATTGCATCTTTTTTCTATGCAGTGAATGGTGACTGAGGCTAAAATTCTTCCGGACTATATCCGATGACCTTACAGCTTTGTTTTCATTAATGTAAAATTAAATATGCCATCTTTGCTGCCCTGTGTTTGTGAGATCTTGCTTAATGCTAACTCTTCTTTTGCCTTGATTTGCAGGTGGTAGGATGTGATGGGAAATTGTATTCCAGTAAAACCATAGACAAATGTGGAGTCTGTGGTGGAAATGGAGGTTCTTGTTATCGTGTGTCAGGATCTTACCGGAAAGGGATCACACAGTTAGGTATACCTTATGTTAGCATAAAAGGCTGCTTAGACCACCAGCAGATCGTCATTTTGTCAAATGTATTATGATTTGTGTATATATTATATAACTTAGTGAACATTGACTAATTTGTGGTGTAAGGTCAGTTGTCACGTTAAAGGTGCAGTAAGTAATTATCATTTTTTTAAATACCCTGCATAAAATATCCTTAGTACTTGTCAGATATCACTGAAATAGATAAGAAATCATAGTCTCGGTGAAAGCTCTAGGCCCTGTGTAAACAGCCAAAAAGAGTGAGGGAGCTGGCATGCATTTTTTTAGCCAATTAGAAAACTAGCCAATTACTCATCACTTAATGAATCAACAGCCTTTTTGCTAATCTTCAACAGGTTTTACATTAAATAATCCTTTTGAAGTAAACTACAGGTGCATCTCAATAAATTAGAATGTCGTGGAAAAGTTCATTTATTTCAGTAATTCAACTCAAATTGTGAAACTCGTGTATTAAATAAATTCAATGCACACAGACTGAAGTAGTTTAAGTCTTTGGTTCTTTTAATTGTGATGATTTTGGCTCACATTTAACAAAAACCCACCAATTCACTATCTCAACAAATTAGAATACATCAGAAGACCAATAAAAAAAAAACATTTTTAGTGAATTGTTGGCCTTCTGGAAAGTATGTTCATTTACTGTATATGTACTCAATACTTGGTAGGGGCTCCTTTTGCTTTAATTACTGCCTCAATTCGGCGTGGCATGGAGGTGATCAGTTTGTGGCACTGCTGAGGTGGTATGGAAACCCAGGTTTCTTTGACAGTGGCCTTCAGCTCATCTGCATTTTTTGGTCTCTCGTTTCTCATTTTCCTCTTGACAATACCCCATAGATTCTCTATGGGGTTCAGGTCTGGTGAGTTTGCTGGCCAGTCAAGCACACCAACACCATGGTCATTTAACCAACTTTTGGTGCTTTTGGCAGTGTGGGCAGGTGCCAAATCCTGCTGGAAAATGAAATCAGCATCTTTAAAAAGCTGGTCAGCAGAAGGAAGCATGAAGTGCTCCAAAATTTCTTGGTAAATGGGTGCAGTGACTTTGCTTTTCAAAAAACACAATGGACCAACACCAGCAGATGACATTGCACCCCAAATCATCATAGACTGTGGAAACTTAACACTGGACTTCAAGCAACTTGGGCTATGAGCTTCTCCACCCTTCCTCCAGACTCTAGGACCTTGGTTTCCAAATGAAATACAAAACTTGCTCTCATCTGAAAAGAGGACTTGGGACCACTGGGCAACAGTCCAGTTCTTCTTCTCCTTAGCCCAGGTAAGACGCCTCTGACGTTGTCTGTGGTTCAGGAGTGGCTTAACAAGAGGAATACGACAACTGTAGCCAAATTCCTTGACACGTCTGTGTGTGGTGGCTCTTGATGCCTTGACCCCAGCCTCAGTCCATTCCTTGTGAAGTTCACCCAAATTCTTGAATCGATTTTGCTGGACAATCATAAGGCTGCGGTTCTCTCGGTTGGTTGAACATCTTTTTCTTCCACACTTTTTCCTTCCACTCAACTTTGTTAACATGCTTGGATACAGCACTCTGTGAACAGCCAGCTTCTTTGGCAATGAATGTTTGTGGCTTACCCTCCTTGTGAAGAGTGTCAATGATTGTCTTCTGGACAACTGTCAGATCAGCAGTCTTTCCCATGATTGTGTAGCCTAGTGAACCAAACTGAGAGACCATTTTGAAGGCTCAGGAAACCTTTGCAGGTGTTTTGAGTTGATTAGCTGATTGGCATGTCACCATATTCTAATTTTTTGAGACAGTTAATTGGTGGGTTTTTGTTAAATGTGAGCCAAAATCATCACAATTAAAAGAACCAAAGACTTAAACTACTTCAGTCTGTGTGCATTGAATTTATTTAATACACGAGTTTCACAATTTGAGTTGAATTACTGAAATAAATGAACTTTTCCACGACATTCTAATTTATTGAGATGCACCTGTATGTGTGTAATGTACTACAAAAAAAAAAAAATGTCTGTTTTATAAGAAAAGTCAGAGATTATTTTGCGACTGGTAGAATTAATTTGATGAATTCCACATTAATTTCTATAATATCCGCACGGTGATTTAGAGTTATAACACTCTGAAAGCTGCTCATTGACATCAGGGCCATTATAGGCAGACTGTTCTCATAGTGAAATCAGAAAGAGTAGGGGTGCCTTTGCTCGATTGTTTGGACCGAACCAGAGTTTGTTTCCTCCCCCTGCCTCCGCTGGTCTCTGTTCACATCATACTGTATTATTTGGGTCCGAACCACGGTCCGATTGCATCATCAACGTGAGTACAAGCTGCAGCTGTTTATCAATGTAAATAGGTAACAACTCATGAAGACATCAGCTTGCCTGTGTTATTGAAGTATTCCTCTCTTTGGATTTACCACTAAAACTTTACATGCACAGAACAACAATTGCGTGTGTCTGCTTCGGATGCATTAAATGTGCATGTGATCAGTGTTAGCGTTTGTCTGCCGCAAGCCTGCAGATGCGTTGCAAAAGCTGTGAAGAATCTGAGCTGCTCTCTGAAGGCGATTTATTTGGAGACAAGCAGGTATGAGAAATGCTAATCCATAATAATTGTGATCAGGAGCCTGCAAAAATGCTAATTATACACCATCAAAAGCGGTTCACTTCCTCGACTTGTTACGATTGCGTTCATATCAGCAGCGAACCGCACTGGAGTTCACATGAACTGCACCCCAGACCACCTTTTCAAGTGGACTTGGAAAACAGTGTTCATATCATCAAAACAAACCGAACTTTGGCAACATTCAGACCTGGGTGCGCACCAGAAGTGCTAGTGTGAAAGCACCCTAGACTGAGTTTTCTTTAGCTAAAATCGGTCTGTGATTACTGAAATTCAACTGTCCCCCGTTTTAGGCTTATGGTGTGAGAAAAGCGAGTTGTGAAGCAAATTATTTTCAGCTGTACAGGATATAATACAGTGAAGAGGAGAGCATATTTTATAAACTGTACCCCCAACCTAAACCTAACCATCAGTGGAATAAAAATGTAATGTTAGGGGGAAAAATGCAACAACTGAATTGCCCAATGCAATTACTTCTTGGTTTCAGTGCAGGATGCAAACCCGGGTCTCCCAAGCTGCTGACACAACACGCTTTTGGTAACACCACAAGGGAAGGTAACTGCACTTGAAGTGATGCAAAAATATTTTATGGGAGATGATGCTTGTCAGTGAGTCGCATAATGTGGACGATCCTAGGGTACTGGAACTCTCGGAAACAACATGGCGACTTGTATTGCTATATGATTGACTTAGAAGGCTCACAATATCCCAGATGACCGTTGTGCTTTTTCCAATGGTAGAGCCAGGGAGGTTGACATCTTCTCATTTATTAGATAATCTCTGGAATTACTTTGTGTGTTTAGTTTTGCTGACATTGTTTTTTTTTTTTTTTTTTACATGTCTTTAGAGGGCGGGGTTTTGGAGAGAGGACCTGCTGTTAATTTTGTGGTTAAGGTAGCGAAATGCCAGAAATTAGCAAAACAGCTGGAATCGCTTACAACACCTTTAATGTGACATGTATTATTAAAAATTCTTCATATTTTTCCATTTTTATTTAGATATTATTTTGGCTTTGTGTCTTTAGGTTATGTGTTCATAGCCAATATACCAGTTGGTGCCACAGATGTCCAAATCATTGAGCGACGGAAAACTGAAAATATCTTGGGTAAGAGTTTAATAAGTGGATCAATCAATATTTTGGTGTTGAGAGAGAGAGAGAGTCCAATTTTCCTTTCATTATTCTATCTAGCTCTCTCTGATGAAGCTGGTCACTTCTTCTTCAATGGGAACAGTGTGATCGATAATCCACAGAACTTCCATGTTGCTGGGACAGTGTTTAAATATAGGAGGCCAGCTAACCTCTTCTCTGATGGCTTTGAGTACATCATGGCTCAGGGTCCCACCCAGCAGGCCCTGCATGTCATGGTAGGTATATAGGTATGTACTACATCACAGCCAAATGTTTATGTTTTCTCATATGTTATTGTCTGATAATTAATAACTCTGCCAGTAGTCCTTGACATCCAAACACCACACCCATATGTACTTACTGAACATTTAATTTTAAAACCATGGGCAACCATAATCCTATAACACCTTCCACTCTTTTGGGAAGGCTTTCCACTAGATGTTGGAACATGGCTGTGGATATTTGCTCCCATAGAGACACAAGAGCATCAGTGAGGTCAGGTACTAGCTCAATGGAAATGGCAATGGGGACTAGCTAGCAATCTGTTCTAACTTATCCCAAAGGTGCTCAATGAGATTCAGGTCTGGGTTTTGTGCAGGCCAGTAAAGTTCTCGCACACCATTTCGTTATGGTCCTATATTTCTGCACAATACACCCCATTCTACTAAAAATGTTTGTCTGAGAAGACTGCAAGGCTGTATGTACCTACTAATAGCGTTTGCAGCTGAAATAGCCAAACCCGTTAATTAATAGGGGCTGTCCACAGACTTTTTGCCATGCAGTGTAGGTACAGTAGGAGTTTAATCAGTACTAATTACTGCAGTTTGAAGTTTGTAAGTTATGCCTGTTTCAAGTAAATCATTGGCTTTTTTCTGTATTTGAAGTATTACAACCTCAATGGAAAGATTCCTTACATCACATATGAGTACACAGTTCCTCGAGCTCCAGAGCTGAGGACAACACCACCCATGGCCTTTACCCCTGAGCAGCCTCAAATCAGCAACTTGATGTCAAAGACTTCCAAAGACCCATCACCTGCAGACCAGAAGGCTAACAACTCCATGGAGCTCTTCTCTACTCATAATGAAATTGAAGCTCGTAAGGAGTTTGAAAAGAAAGGCAATCAGAGTTCTTCGTTCTTCATTCCTCAAGAAAATGTGGAGGTGCATGTGGGCCATGAGGAGCTGCTGTGGGAACTTCAGACCTCTGTTAACCTCAGTGATCTACCTGGCCTGGAATTATTTAGACCTGTGAGTGAAGTCCTTAAGAATGAGCTAGATGGTGAAATGCATCTTGAGACACAAGGCAGTTTTGGTAAGTACTGTAATCTTTGGAGGGAAACATTTTTTTTTCAGTGGATGTCTGACCTTTCTGGTCGTTTTCATACTAGACATTTTGGCATGGTTCGAATGACCATAAAGTTTGATGTTTGATTATTGTGAAAGAAAGAACTGGATTCAGATTCACACTGAAGCTAATGTACAAAGTGTGAAAGCGATATCCATGTCAGAACTTGCTTAGTTGAAGTTCAAGTCTGATGAATAATAATTGTACACCTTTTTGTGTGTACAGTTATTATTTAGCCCCCCCCCAAAGTTTCAGTCCACTTGTGAAAATTTTTCTATTTTGCATTTTTCTAATGTAATTGTTTATTTTTAATTACAAATGATATTTTCAGCATAAAAGTTTGATTGACATTTTTTGGCAAAACTCAATGTTTATGATATGATCTTGCATATGAATTTTCAGAGCATCTTGTGAAAGTGCTTTAATGAAAATAATCCTGTCCTTTTGTACAAAACGAGTTGACACGGTTAATGTCACAAATTTGCTTATTTGATTACTGATCACAAAATTGTGTGGAATCTTATATATTTCTTATATTATGTCATTGCAATCATGTAATTACTAGCACGCAAGCAACAGCAAGAGAGGAGCAGTCTACTTTATTTATATGACATTTTGCGCACCTGCATTCCAATCTATATCTTGATGTAATCCTTCCTCATGATCACGCAGCATGTTTTCATCAGCTGAATGGGAGACTAAACAGTATTAAAGTGTGACGAGACTTGCGCTGCACGTGCAAGCCAATCGTGCATCACATGCCGACTATTTAGCCCTTTACGGTGAATCGCATCTGCAAAATCCTTGCCCTCGGTTCTCGCCCTCAATGGGGCGCGTGGTAAGTTGTGCGTGGATCATGGAGAGTAGCATGAGCCTCCCATGCTGTGAGTCTCTGCGGTGTCATGCACAGCGAGCTACGTAATAAAATGCGCGGATTGACTGTCTCAGAAGTGGAGGCAACTGAGACTTGTCCTCCACCACCCGGATTGAGGTGAGTAACCGCGCCATCACGAGGACCTACTATGTAGTGGGAATTGGGCATTCCAAATTGGGAGAAAAGAGGATAAAAATAAATAAATGAATAAATAAAAGGGATTAATAGTGTTGTTCTGAAAGTAAAAAGAAACAAATGAAACACGGAATGTGGGCTGTCATCTGCACAGCCTGACCGAAGCAAAGCAGGCGCGTTTACTTGCGCGATTAACTGAAAGTGAATCGCTGCTGGCTCGTGATGTGCGAATGGCTTGCACGCGCTGCACGAGTCTGTTGGGTGTACTGCAGTCTCGTCACATTTTAACTTTTTGTTTAGCCTCCCATTCAGCTCAAGAAAATACGCTGCGCGATCATGAGGATTACATCAAGATGTAGATTGGAATGCAGGTGCAAAAGTTATATAAATAAAATAGTCTACTTCTCTCTCACCCTTGCTGGCATGCCAGTGATTACCTCTCTGCATGCCAATGCTGGTACGCATTCCATAGGTTGCCAACCCTTGGGCTATAAACTACTAAGCTAATCTAATAGCCTAATCTAATATTATATGACAAACCACATCTTATCTTCAATGTCATCAATCAATGACACTTGACTAAATGTTGATTGATTAAATCGGAATGTGCTTTTCTGTTGTCCAGGCCCTGATACCAACTTGGTTGAAGGTGACTCGTCTAGTTCCAGTGACTCCAATCACACATCTACAGCTGCTCTGAAGAGTCTCTTATATGATGGGGCTTCATGGCCCTCAGGCTCCAGACAGCCCTGTAAAGAAGGTTCGGCACTCTTGGGCTGTGCCATACTCAAGCTTAACTCCAGCTCCTCTCTGGACAACAGCCTGACACTGGAGATCTACCCGGGCAGTCTGGACTTGCATACAGATGGGGAACCTGTATTTGGGCCTCACGCTGAGCCTAGGACTAATGACACAACAAACCACCAATCAAACCTTCTTCAGCTCCACCAGGTGGAGTCAGTGCAGGCCCCCCACAGCGAGAGGTCAGAGGGAGGGCATAAGACATGAATGAGCCTTTAGATGAATGTTTTCACATATTTATTGCCATAGTCTAGCCTGGGTTGTTTTAAATGAAACTTTGCACCAATCTTCAAAATTTCATTACATACACTCCGCAGATGTGCTAGTTAAGGTAGACAAACATTTGCAAAATATTTTTTCCCTGCCTTCACCAACAGAATTCCCATAGGGCAAGCTATTATGAATAATAAGTCAAACTTTTCTTGAAATATGGACATGCAGGAACTTAGCAGATTTAAAGTTTCTGCTGTAGTAATTGCACTGATGGTATTGTGGTTCAATTAATTAAATGCAGGTTTAGACTCAAGTAAACATAGAAACTAGAACTTGCTTTGATGAATTCATGGTCATGTCTGATGAGTATTGTGCATGTATTTTAAGCTTATTCACTGTAAAAATTGCCTTTAGTTTAAAAAAATAAATAAATAAAAACTGAATAAGGCCAGTCTTGGCTTATTCAATTAAAATGCCTATAAAGAACTGTGGAGATTTCATAGGTCTGCATTTTCTGACATACAATTATATTGCGTTTGCTGTAATTGAATAGCAGGACACACAGGAAGTGAAAACCATGTAATAGTGCACACATACAAAAATTCTGCTCATTTTAGCTATAGATTAGAATATAAGGGTCTATTGTCTTGTTAAAAAATAAAATAGTTCTATTTTTCACTGTAAATAATTAGCTGATTTTTAGGTTTATTTATGAAAAACATTTTTATATTATATAAATAAAAAATATTCAAGGCATAGTTCACCCAAAAATGAAAATTCTGTCATCATTTTACTCACCCTAATGTCGCTCCAAAGCCATATAATGAATGTGAATAATGACTCTGGGCTAATAAGAAAAAAAACAACAACACACACACACACACACACACACACACACACACACACAATAAAAACAAAAAAAAACAAAGTAAAAGTAATCGACTGCAACATATTCTAAGTCTTCTGAAGCCATTCAGTCTCTTTGTGTGATGAACACGAAGACATGTAAGTCTTTAGACACTATATCTGGTGGCTACATCAATAACATTGAACCTCATTGGTTATCATTGCGTCTCGTGACTAAACGTCATGATGTCATGTCACAAGAACCATTGAGGTTTTTTCTTATTGATGTAGCCTCCATATTAAGATTTCAGCACTTTTTTAATGACTGATTTGAGAGTGATTAATGACTTAAATTCCGTGTGAATCCTTTTAAAAATTTCTCCTTTTGTGCTCCATGGAAGAGAGAAAGTTGAGTGTGGAGTAACTTCAGGGTGAGAAAGTATTTCATTTTGAGTGGACTATCCCTTTAATTGTGTAAGGTATTACACAATCAGTCATTGGAAACTCTCTCTTATTATCGTACTCCAACAGTAATGAATTTGAGGAGGAATCTCTGGATCATGACATCAGCATGGCCGACATGTACAGATGGAAGGTATCTGCATATGCACCCTGCAGCTCAACATGTACCACAGGTGCAATTACGAGCACAGTACACACAAAGACTGAACACACACACACATATTTCAGTGTAAAACATCTGCATACACACAAGCTTGACATTATGTTCTATCTTTATAGGTATAAGCACATCTTACGCTTTATGTGTGAAGTATGATGGGTCAGAGGTGGATGATAGCTACTGTGACGCATTGACCAGGCCAGAGCACACACATGAGTTCTGCACAGGGAAAGAGTGCCTGCCCAGGTTTGATACAGGCCACATCATGTGATTATTAGAGCCTTACAATAATTGACATTAGTTAAAGAGTTAGATACAATTTAAGCTTTATTGAAAGCATCTGTGACAAGTTGTTGATTACTTACAATGGAATCTTAAGGGGCAAGTATACACTATAGTGAATAAACATTTAAAATATGCCACTCTCTCACTGTTTTAAAAGTGTAAATCTTAAACATATTTACATTCGAGATTATTTCAAAATTATTTTCAAAATTATTCCATGCTGATTCTGTCAACATATCTTTAGTTGAGTTTAACTGTGAACATTCCTTGAACTTGTTGTATTTTGTATTCTGAGGCAGGTGGGAAACCAGCCGTTGGAGCGAGTGTTCCCGGACGTGTGGGGAGGGTTTTCAGTTCCGGACGGTGCGCTGTTGGAAGATGATGGCACCGGGATTTGACAGCTCTGTGTATGATGAGCTGTGTCAGGCCGCAGAGCTGCAAAAGCCCATGACACGCAAAGCTTGCAAGAGCAAAAGCTGTGGCCCTCAGTGGGAGATCTCAGACTGGTCTGAGGTCAGTGCGTGAAAGACATCATGAAAACATTTCCCTTTGACACAGGAAGTTAGGGCAGGACATATTGAAGGGCTCAGCCCTTTTCAATAGGGTTAGGATTAACCCTAACCCTTTTCAATAGCCAATAGGATTTAGAGAATGACTAAACTTTAGCTTCATACTTGCAACTTTATATCTTACATAAAACACATATATTGTTTTAATGAAAGAAGAATGGATGAGTTTTTACACTGTATTAATCTCATGTCTGTCATGTTCAAGACATTAATATTGTAGAATACCCTGATTATTTGTTTTGTGTCAGCATTTTTGACTATGTTCAGGCATGAAACTCTGAATGGTGCAAGCTAATAGGTTCTTTGAACTTGTTATCTGTTAGCCAATCATCTTGCTCACATGTGATATGTTAAGCCAATTGGTTCACATGGTGTAAGCTGATAGGTCCTTTGACGTGTAATTGGGTAGCCAATAAACTGCGTATTCTCTCTTTGCCTAACATTTTAATTTTCTCAGTTGGCAAATAAGCCAGTTTCACTGCAGCACACTGAGTTTTCTCTGAAAATGCTTTTGCTCAGGTGGTTGCTGGTGCTTTTTGGTCTATCAGCTTGCACGGTAAGGTCTACTTTTGACCATGACACATAGAAGCCTGTTTTTTATCAAGGTAAGCCATAGCCAAATCTGGCACTGGCACATACTGCTATCATTAGATTAAATAAATCCACACATAGCTAGGCTGTCACTAATTAAATAAGCAATGGACTTTCCTAGTCCAGGTACACATGAATCAGGTTACTAGCTGTTAAAGCCTTTAGACAAGCAGGCCAAGGCACACATAGAGGTTTAGTACATTAGCGTAATGCCATTCAGCCAAGGCACACCTAGCTAGTATACACTCGTTGCATATGACTGTACGGAGCAGCAGCAGCACACAAGTCTAGGCAGTAGATCTGCTTGGTGTTGGGGGGTTGTGTTTTGTGTTTTGCGTTTGTGCAGCTTCCCTGCTTTGTTGGGGGATTGTATTTATGTCTAATTGTGCAGCAGCATGTCATACATACTCGATGCACCATGTCTTGTGTTTTACTAATTGGGCAGCTGCAGCAGCATGTCCACATGGTTAGCTCAGTATGTCTGTGTATGGTCTAGCATTAGCAAGTCTCCGTACTTGCTCTGCAGCAGCAGCAAATCAAAGACCAATATCCTATCAATATGTCATTATCACATTAACTTGCTAAATCATTCCGAGAGTGTTTTAAAATGTTTTAGTTAAGTATGTGGTCTTCCATTTTAAGGGTGTGGACTATGTAGTCTTGAATCAGTCTCAAAGTCAGATAATAGGTTTTGTGTTTTGTTCTGATAGTGTTCAGCACAGTGTGGTGGCCGTGGGGTGAAGAGCCGTGAGGTGCGCTGCTCCATGGAGGCCAGACTCTGTAATGATTCTACCAGACCAGTCAGCCAGGGAGAGTGTGAGGGGCCACCCTGTGACCGCAGGTGGACCGTTTCTGACTGGGGGCCGGTGGGTTTCAGGATTAAAGATCTAATTATGGCAGCATCCTGTAAAATATGACATATAACCTTGAAAATTTCCATGAAGTTTTGTCCAAATTTTCCATAAAGTATTATATAATCTATGTCTCTTTGTCTCTCACTAAGTGCTCAGGGCCATGTGGGGAGGGCAGGATGAGGCGCTATGTGGTGTGTAAGAACAGTAATGGGAAGGTGATCTCTGATGGACAGTGTGATCCAGAGCTGAAGCCACTGGCAGTTCATCCATGCGGTGACAAAAACTGCCCTGCCCACTGGGTGGAGCAAGAGTGGGAACAGGTGGGAACTTTACTGCGCTAATTTCAAGTTTGTGTGTGTTTAATGAGTGTTTTACGGCATTATTATTTTTTTTTTTTTTTTACCTACCCAGTGTAATGCCACATGTGGTCGTGGGGTGAAGATGCGTCAGGTGGTGTGTGCAGGGCTGGAGGGGGGGGTGTTTAAGGAGTTCCCTGACTGGATGTGTGAAAGATCCCTCAGACCTGCAAACAGCATGGCCTGTTTTGAGAGACCCTGCTCCAAGTGGTTTACCACATCCTGGTCTCAGGTTAGGAGTGATTATTATAGTTTAACTGGTTTGGCTCACACAATTATTCTTATTAAACATTTATGGTCTTTTGAATTCACGGTTTTAATGGCATTTGTGGTTTGTTCATTGGAATGCTTACATTAGGATCATGCACTTACAATACAGTACCAAATGCACAAAATATTAAATGATAACACAACATACAATGCATTACATGTTTTAAATATATCTTATATTTGTTATTCTTGAATTTTTGAATTCTTGTGTTTTTCAAATCAAGATTTCAGTATATATTTTTATCATCTTATTAAGACTAGAAATGGGTCAGGATGGTTTACTAATCGTCCAACAACCAAATAGTCAATTACTGTCAGACTTATACCTCCTGCTGTGAGCACACTTATAAAAAAAGTACCAAAAAGAATCGTGGTAATACTATGTTTTTTTTTTTTTTTGTGGAAACTGTACCATGGTACTACCATATTATTATTATTATTTTTTTTTTTTTTTTTGGACATGGCACATGGTTGTACCACAGTTTTTTTGGAAGTAGCTTGGAGTACAATGCAAATAAATACCATGGAACTAGAATTTCAGATTGTATTACCATCTCATACATCACTGTTCAATAATACTTTTTTCTAAGGGTAGCATTATTTTTAATATGCATTTTCCGTAGGATTATGATAGTTTTGTGTAATAAAATGTTATAGTTACTGTATTTAGTCTTTATTTATTGAATATCTGTCAGTTATCCTATTGAAGAGCTGTGCGTTCTTGCATTTAGTCTCACTATTATTCAAATGGTTGCGGTAAGTCTTGCTGTTCACTCAGTGCCTTGCACCATGAACATTATTTTTAAGACATGTCAAATAGAAAATAATTACATTTTTACAAAAATGCGTCTCTGCATTCTGTCATTCCATTGCGTTCTGTCCAGAAACATTTCTGGTGGACATAGCTCCTAAACCAGCCTAATTCTACAGGCTTCCTTAAGACTGACAAGTTGATTTTGAAAATATGTAGTTTTACACTTCCCTCACGGGGTAAATTCAATAGAGGTACAAGGTAATCCACAGCAAATATTATTTTAGCATTCCTATATTCTCCATTAGCAAAAGAAAAAATCCACTGTAACATTTCCATGACTTTCCAAAAGAAGATTTTTTTTTTTTTTTGGAGAGATCATGGATTATGTCAGAAGAGAAAAAGATGCCAAATTTACTGTCACTCCCTCAGCAGCTGTATTTGAAACCCCATCACAGCAGTGCTAACTATTTTTATTATTAATGTCAGGCTAATAAAACACAAAAATAACAAATAATTTTAAAAATTAAAATATAAAAAATTACTAGATTAATGCTGCTAAATTAAGACAGAAATGCATCATCACAGTCTATGAAAATGGTCAATTAAGACTGCTTTCAAAGTCATCAGTGCAAATAGGGTGTGATTCCAAAGTATCTGATTTATTTTATTTTTTTCTCAATGTATCTGATGTATTTTTCTTTAGAGGTCTCTGTTCTACATAATGGTTCATTAAAAATATACTTGCATTCTTTAGCGTGCGTGTGTTTGTGTGCCATGCAGTGCAGTAAGACATGTGGGATTGGAGTGCGGGTGCGAGAAGTGAAGTGTTATCAAGGAGAGGAGCTGGGCCATAGCTGTTCCTCCACACTGAAACCTGAGGCCAGGCAGAGCTGTGAGTTGCAGCCATGCACCACTGATGCACCAGGTACAGCACCATACACCACTATTCTTTCCACAGCACTGCTGACCAGTATAGACAGATAAAGACAGTGAAACCATATTGAGCTCACCAGATTGGCTTGAGACTTTCTAAAGCTTGGATACACCTAGCAGATTTTCAACAACCTAGGCTTTAAGTGAATTTAAAGTAATTCAATCTGTCTTATATTTGGAAAGATGCTGTAGGACGCACCCTGTCACGGGTGTTATTCGATCATGCCAGTAAGTAGTTTACGCTGTACCTTCTAATGAAACACAGCAATGAGTGCATGTTAAAACGGCTGGCTCAATTAAAAGCACATGTGCATCTATCTTGGCACAACACAAGCTAATTCCTGTGAAATTTAGACCAGATTAATGCTTCGTTGTTTCTTATCTTTGCAGGGCAAGTGCATCATGCATGTCATCAATTTGAAAGCCAGTTTTGTGCTTTAGACAGCAATGACATTTATTGTTCTGAATTGAAGATTTAGGGAAACATGGTATAGAGCTGCAGTCATTGATGTTGATAAAGATAAGCTTACAGCACCTTTTTCAGCATCTTAAATGTAAAGTGTATCCTTTTTGCCCATATTACCGGTGCCAAACAGAATGGCAAAAATAATGATTGTTTCCGAACATGTTTCCTAAACAATCCTACTACCACTTCAGCTCTCCCCATCTGCCATTTTCATATCCTTTATGTCTGTTAAAAGTGTCTTTATTTATTTTTTTCACCAGCTGTGGATGCTTGTCAAGATAAAGCAACGGCTAACTGTGCCCTTGTCCTGCGGGTGAAGTTGTGCACTCACTGGTACTACAGGAAGGCCTGCTGTCTGTCGTGCAGTAACAAAAGCCAATAAAATCTTTTACTGGTACCTCACTGGGGCCCTCCTCCACATGCTGGATGCACTGAACCCAGAACTGTACCCCAGCTGCCCCTGCCTGACCCTAAACCAACCTCTTCAATCCTACACTGTCAATCTCTAATTTATATAAAAAGGTGCTATAACAAAAGGCCATTGGCTCTAACATGGTTCCCTCCTGCAGGGACCCGCTAAAGGCAGCTCCTGTAACTCGACTACAGAGGAGCCCTTGATCTTCTGGTGATAGAGTCTGCATACAGTAGCCATCAGTTAAGGGGTTAGTTCACCCCAAAATGAAAATTCTCTCATCATTTACTCACCCTCATGGCATCCCAGATGTATATGATTTTCTTTCTTCTGCAGAACACAAAGATTTTTAGAAGAATATCTCAGCTCTGTAGGTCCATACAATGTAAGTGAATGGTGACCAGACCTTTCAAGCTCCAAAAATCACATAAAGGCAACATAAAATTAATCCATACTACTCCAGAGGTTAAATCCATGTCTTCAGAAGTGATATGATAGGTGTGGATGAGAAACAGATCAATATTTAAGTCCTTTTTTACTATAAATCTCCACTTTCACTTTTACATTCTGAAAGTGAAAGTGGAGATTTAAAGTAAAAAATATTGATCTGTTTCAAACCCAGAGTAATTTAATTGCTTCAGAAGACATATATTAAACAAATAAAGTTGTATGGATTACTTTTATGCTGCCTTTATGTAATTTTTGGAGCTTGAAAGGTCTGGTCACCATTCACTTACATTGTATGGACCTAAAGAGCTGAAATATTCTTCTAAAAATCTTTGTGTTGTGCAGAAGAAAGAAAATCATACACATCTGGCATGGCATGAGGGTGAATAAATTATGAGAGAATTTTCATTTTGGGGTGAACTATCCCTTTAAACATGCAGTCATCTGATTAAACAACTGTGCAGGCTCCTCTGTACTGTAAAAGCCTTGATTCTGCTCACATGAAACTATAAATGAATACACACTTACAAACCTTATATGTACAAAGTTTGCTCTGTTTTTTTGTTATGTCTTGTTTGAATTTATTGTATTTGTGTCCACTTTGGTCTAGAAATAAATAAAATAGTGAAATAAAAGTGTTTTTGGCATTAGGGTTGCATAGTGTCGATCTTTTAATACAACATACAAACTCTCATATTCACACATAAACACTATACTTATTCATGCTTTTATCATGAAATAATTCCATAATTTTAACATGTTTGACCTGCCACTACATTCCAAAAATAATCTTGAAAGCTGAAGTGTGTAATTCTGTGCCACTAGTATAACCAAACAGAATTGTGGGACTTTATCTAAAACAATCACTGTTTTCAAACAGATTCCAGAAAACTACCCCATCCTCCATTGGTTGTATACTTTTAGGTGACATCAACTTACTTAGAGCTGACTCTGCTCATTAGGCTGGGATATGAGAAGAAATTTTAACATCGAAAAAATTACATCAGCTGATAGCTGTTGCTTGTCCAATTTGGTCTACCGGGTTGGACCAGCTAGAAAACAGCTACCGTTTTCCAAAACACATTAGGTTGTTGATGAAATTTTCACATCAAGAGTACAGCAGATAAAAATAAGCTTAAATCTAACACTATAAGCACATTATGCACAGTGAAAATGACAGTGACAGCCGTAAAACATATTTTAACATGCAACTAAAAGTTAAAAGTTAATTTAAAATGAGTGATTGCACATTTAATTGATTTTAAGCATTTTCTCTTTATAGGTTCTTAAGTAATTGCCAGCAGAGGCAGAAAAAGAAGAGACACTGCGAGAGATATTGATGGACTACAGTTAGGACTTTCAGTGGTAGAGTTGGCTGTGGTGTTTGGAGGATTAGTAGCCATGAATCTTACAGTTTCACTTTGAACGCCAACCCAGAAGAGAGAGAAATTCTGTACAAATGTTGCCCTGCAAAAGCCATTAAAAGCCATTTACATTTGCAAATCTCAGAAGAAAAAACTTTTAACAAAGAAAGTACAAACTATTTATTGTTTAATTATGTTTAAAGCATCTTTCAACATGCTAATTAAGAGATAAATGAGCAAAGGGGAGTTTAACTATTTTAAAAAGTTGCAGTGGATATATGAGGATAGAAGTGGAATAAGTATACCTGAAATTAATATCTTTGTTGCCGCTGTCAGGAGCTTTCCACTGAGCCACAATAGTTGTCTTTGCATCCTTTGAAGTATGACTGACAGCTGAACCCTGCAGGAGATTGCCATGTCACATAAGTTTGTACAGTTCTGTAGTTACAATATGTAAATATGCATTCGGCTAAGTCTAATTACTTTATTGTAGGAAACTTTGGCAAAATGTCTTATCTAAATGTCTTTAACGTTAATAAATAACTTACCATGCCTCCACAGTTCAGTAATTGAGTATTGTTTCCCATGACTGTGAAAGTACCAACTGGACCTGTCCCATAACTGGCCTGAAGAAGAAAACCCATGAATCCAGTCCTGTTTGCCTGAAGTGTCACTGTCAATAAATAAATAAATAAAAATCAAACATTAATGACATTGAGCATTGGATAAATTTGTTCAATTGAGACTATAAAGAATATAGATATTTGGTGCTGGAAAAGTTCAGAATATTAAAGCATAATATACCGTGGCCCCAAAGTATTTGAACATTTAAACAACACTTAATAAGATAAATTAGATAATACATTTCAAACCAAGAGTCATTTATTTTAGCACAAATAAAGTTTTCAAGCAAAGCATTTCACAACATTATTATTATTATTATTAATTAATACATTTATTTATTTTTTGCTAGTTATTAATTTAGAAACAATTAAATATACTGTTAATTTTTTAATATATTTGGAAACTTTCTGGTTGTCAATCTTTAGTTGAACATGTCCATAATCCAGTTTGTGATTTAATAAAATGGAATGAATACAGTATGTGAGGCTCGTGTATCCAAATACTTTCTGGGTCATGTATATTTTAATTTCATACAAGTTATTAAGTACTGCAAGGATTACAATTATTATAAATATACTTTATAAAACTATAAATATTAGTTTTATCCGGTACATTGTTTGCTGTTGCTAACCTGTAATCTTCTGGCCATTTGTGTAGGTTGACACGTTTGAGCTGACAGTATATGGAGCCTGTAACCTGGAGATGTTATTAGCACCATGTTGGGGAGTCATAGACATACATGCAGACGTCACTTGTCCATTGGGGTATGTTGTCACTACATGAAGATTTATCCAACAGACCAGGACAACAAGAACAAACTGCCCATGCATCTAAAATAGGACAAATAGGAAAGATGAATTGGTCACACTTTATATAAGGTGTCTTTAACTATTATGTACTAACATTAAAATACATACAGTACATTGTATTTATATTGTAACTACATGTTGTTCTGCAAAATTCCCACAAAATGTACATTTGCTGCTACTGAGGTTGAGGTGTGGGTAGGTTTAGGAGTAGGATTAGGGTTTATGGTAAGGGTAAGGGTTGGATTAGGTTTAGGTTTAGGATGTAATTAAATGCAGGTACTTTAAATGTAAGTACAATGCAACAACACATATATACATCATAAGTACACTGTATCAATGCTTAAGTACATAGTAAAGACAACTAATATAATGTGGAACTGATGAATTTCCAAAGAGAAATATAGGCTACTTTCATAAAAGCATAGTAAAAAAAAAAAAGTACTTTTTTTTTTACAATGGCAAAACTAAGGGACATAAATTGGAAGACTGCAGATGAAAAAGATAAAAAGTTTCAGTAAAATTGTAATTATTATTTGGTACATACCTTCACAAAATCAAACAGCAATTGTTGTGTTGCTTTCAAGAAAATGCCAGTCCAATTGATGTATGTTGGTAGGAAGAAGAGTTTTATATGCTCCTGATACCACAACTGTAAACAATGACCACTGCAAAATAACATCCTTGTTATGGAGAAACAATAAAGCATTGTAAAGGGAAGTGATTTTATTTTATCTAATCTGACATTCAAATGTGATTAACAAGAAAATAAACATGGCAAAATTCTTTGTTATGTGAAGTCTTATTGAGCACGTAAACAAGTGTTTTCAGGTTTCATAACCTACTTTTAGTCAAGTATCACACTTTGTTGTATCGTTTGTACTAAGAGAGGATGTTTTGGAGTTTAATTACTATCAGTTGGTATTATTTTCTGATAAAAACTTTGAATCACAACAACGAACATGTGTTGTTGCCATTTTTAAATTTTGCAGTCTAATGAGTAAAGCATTTTTATGCCCATTCATTTCCTTGTAAATGAAAGGAAAATCCAGAGCATATCTGAAAATATTTTTGATCAGAGGGAATTAAAATGTTTTGATCAGTGAGAATTATTATTTCTAAATGAGAGAGAATACCCCGATTACAGACTAAATGAATTTGCAAGGAAAATCCTGAACACTAGAACATAATAGAGAAATGGACAGAACATGAAATGCAATCAGTTTGTATTCATGGGTAAGAAATTCCCTTACTTTGTCAATGAATCCTCAAAACAGCCTTCAAACAACTCAAAATTTTCCTTCTCCTTCACACTCCTGTTGCAGCTTCTTGAGGATCTCACTATTAAACAGTAAGTCTCTAATTTTTACCATCATAACCATGTTAGCTTTGAATCACAATATAACAGCTGCACACTGTGGTAGCAATTTAAATGTTTAACCCTTCTTATTGTATATGTATAACCCCACTTATTCTATTTACTACTTGTCTTAAATGTAACTGTGTAATTGCATTGTTTGTCTAGGCTGTGTGAGTGTATTGTGAATTGCCAAAGGGTATACTGCAAAACCAGTTTCCCTACAGGGATAAATAAAGTTTCTATTCTATTCTATTCTATTCTATTCTATTCTGTTTAAAAATAATGACAACTGTGATGTTCGGGTCAAAAATGACCCGTATAGAGATTTTTAGTTGTGGTACTACTTGTATACTGAAGATATATAGCAAGACCTCAGCTTTACTTTAAGGATTTACAGTACTCAAAAGAAGCTGATACTTAGAAATTGTATTTGTTTGAAAGAAAAACAGAATCATGGTTTATATTCTGCAACATTACAACCATAGGAATATTGCAAAAAAGAATATATTTGTTATAAATTTTGTGCCAGCCAAGCTGATTCCCTAGAGTGCCACCAGAGGTCCCCTTTGCCCGAGTATTGACTGTTCACTCACCTGCTTCTTGTTAGCTCATTAAGCATGGTACTATATAAACACTTGGGTAACATATGCTCAGTGCGAAGTCTTGTTTTGCCCTGCAAACACTATTGAGCGTTGTCTACATTTCTGCCTGACTCTTGCCTGACTCTTGCCTGACTCTTGCCTGACTCTTGCCTGTTACCCGTTTATGGATTATTGCCTGGACTGCTTTACTGTGTTTGACCTCTGCCTGTCTCATCATTTGTGGATATAAATAGATGAGTCTTTAGTCTAGACTTAAACTCGGTGAGTGTGTCTGCATCCCGAACAGTGTTAGGGAGACTATTCCATTGTTTAGGAGCCAAATATGAAAAGGATCTACCTCCTTTTGTGGATTTTGATATTCTAGGACCTATTAACAGGCCAGAATTTTTCGATTGTAATGAACGTTATGGAATATAGCGTGGTAGAAGGTCAATTAAGTACTGTGGAACTAGACCATTCAAAGTTTGTACGTAGTTAACAGAATTTTAAAATTAATATGAAATTTAACAGGTAGCCAATGTAACGACGATAAAATGGAGCTGATATGATCATATTTCTTGGTTCTAGTCAGCACTCTGGCTGCTGCATTTTAAACCAATTGAAGTTTATTTATTGATCTTGCTGGACATCCTCCCAGTAATACATTACAATAATCTAGTCTTGAGGTCATGAACGCATGAATTAGTTTTTCGGCATCAGCAACAGGGAGCATGTGTCGTAATTTAGCAATATTTCTTAGGTGAAGAATGCTGTTCTACAAACAATGGTAATTTGTTTTTCAAAGGATAGATTGGCATCAAATATAACACCTAAGTTCTTCGCTGTTTAAGATGATGTAACTACATCCATTGAGAGTCAAGTTATATTCTAGTGGCTTCTTTTTAGAGGTTTTTGGTCCAATAATTAGTACCTCTGTTTTGTTGGAATTGAGTAGAAGGAAATTTCAGGCCATCCAAATTTTGATTTCATTGATATACTGCTAATTTGGAGAATTGTGAAATTTCATCAGGTTTTGAAGAAATATAAAGTTGGGTATCGTCGGCATAACAGTGGAAATTTATTCCATGATTCCTGATAATATCTCCCAGGGGAAGCATATACATGGAGAAAAGCAGAGGCCCTAAAACTGATCCCTGTGGCACTCCATACTTAACTTTTGTTTGGTTTGACAATTCCTCATTTACATAGACAAAGTGGTAGCGGTTTGCTAAATAGGACCTAAACCATGTTAATGCAAGTCCACAAATGCCAACATAATTCTCTAGCCTATTCAAGAGAATGTCGTGATCTATCGAGTCGGAGGCAGCACTAAGATCTAAAAGCACTAGAATTGAAATGCAGGCAAGACTGGAGATCAGATGATAAGAGCAAGTCATTTGTAACTCTGATAAGTGCTGTCTCTGTACTGTGATGGGGCCTAAATCCTGACTGAAATTGTTCATATATACTATTTCTCTGTAGAAATGAACATAGTTGGCAGGACACTACCTTTTCTAGTGTTTTCAACATAAACTGGAGATTTGAAATCAGTCTATAATTAGCCAGTTCTCCAGGATCAATTTGTGGCTTCTTTTTTTGTTGTTATTAACACTTTTATTGATTCATAAATTAACACAAAGATAGAAGGGCTTTGCAGTGGCGAGATAGGGTCAAGAACTTCCTTTTCAATACAAAACCAGGGAGGGGCTCTCTCAGGTGGAAACAACCAATGAGCCAAATGTCTGAGACCGAATGCATAATAATAAAACAAAATCTTAGGTAGGCCTAGCCCACCTTTGTCAATCGGCCTATGTAACTTGTTGAAATGTAACCTGGGATGTTTACCATTCCAAATGAAGGACTTCGCTATGCTATCAAATTGCTTGAAGTAAGAGAGAGGGACATCTTCAGGGAGAGACTGTAGTAGGTAGTTGAATTTTGGAATACAATTCATTTTAATAACATTAACCTTCCCAATCATCGATAAATGTAATGAAGCCCACATTACTCGAAAACCTTTTTATGAAAGGATCAAATTGAACTCTACCTATATCACATAAATTTGCTGGGAATAAAATACCCAAATACTTAATGCCCTGTTTGGGCCACTGAAAGGCGCCTGGCTGAAAAGCCGTTACTGGGCAGTACGCAGTCAGAGCTAAAGCTTCGGATTTAGACCAATTAACTCTGTATCCCGAAAATTTAGAAAAGGAATTGATAATTCTGTGGAGGCTAGGCATAGATCTATTGGGGTCGGAAACAAATAACAAAATATCATCTGCGTAAAGTAAAAGCTTATGCACCACATCTCCCACCACCACCCCTGGAAAATCCTCCTCCTTTCTTATCGCAGCTGCTAAAGGTTCCAGGGCAAGACAGAACAATAATGGGGAAAGAGGGCAACCCTGCCGAGTGCCCCATCCAGAGTAAAATAATCTGAAATTAATCCATTTGTTTGTACCACCGCTACAGGGTCTCTATAAAGTAACTTAATCCATCCAATAAAAGTATTTCCGAACCCATATATTTCCAAAATCTTAAAAAGATAATCCCATTCTACCATATCAAATACCTTTTCGCCATCAAGTGGGATCGCTTGGATCTTTGTCTTTTTTAAGAATCAGACTGATCTGGGCTTGTGCCATGGTTGGTGGAAGCTTTCCATTCTTTAATGATTCCATATAAACTTCTAACAAATGTGGAGCCAGTTCTGTAGCATAAGATCTAAAAAATTCACCAGCAAAGCCATCTGGCCCCAGAGCTTTGTCGTCAAGCTCCTCCAAGGTTATCTCAGAATCAAGAGAATTCTTTTGCTCAGTCATCAATTTAGAGTGTTCTAATTGTTCCACAAAATTTCTAATATCTTCATCAGTAAACGAAGACAGGGAACTATAAAGATTGAGATAAAATTCTTTAAAAGCATTATTAATATCAATGGCCGAGGTAAATATTTCACCACCAGCAGATTTCACTGAGGGAATGGTAGAAAAAGATTCTCTCTGCTTTATATATCTAGCCAGAAGCTTCCCTGCTTTGTCCCCCGACTCAAAGTATGACTGTCTTACCCTGAATAACCAAAACTCCACTTTCCACAACAAAATAGTATTATATCTGTATTTCAAATGGGTCAATTCTCTGAGGCCATTAGACAACATTTGGTGCTTCAGCTCTGCCTCTGCACTTTTAATATTCCCTTCCAACTCCACAAGTTCTCGTGTTTTGGATTTTTTGGTGAATGACGCATACTGTATGATCCGACCCCTAAGAACCACCTTAAGTGCCTCCCAAGCCACGCCCACAGAGGATACTGAGGACCAGTTGGTCTCCATAAAACACTGATTTCAGTCTTTAACATTTGTTGGAAATCAGGATTTTGCAAAAGGGGTACATTAAGGCGCCAACTATATGATTTATATTTCTCCGTATGTGGCAACATCTCTAAACTCACCAGGGCGTGATCTGAGACTAAGATGTTTCCAATTGAGCAATCAACAACAGATGAAATGAGGAACTTAGATATATAAAGAAATCTATTCTAGAATAAATCTTATGGACTGATGAAAAAAAATGATAGTTCCTACTAGATGGGTTCAAAAGTCTCCAAATATCTGTAAGACCAAGATTTTTACACATCCTGTGAAGCATCAATGTTGCTCTAGGGGGCTTGCACACTTTTGCTTCACTATGATCAAGGACTGAGTCCATCAAAAGAATAAAGTCTCCTCCCAATATTACATCATGAGGGGTGCCAGCGGCTTGCAACATCCCTTGATCATCAGTGTTAAGTGCGTAGATATTAGCCAAAATTAACCTTTGCCCCTGAATTTCTTTTAAAACAATAATGACTCTTCCTAATTTATCTTTACTCTGTTTGAGACATTTGAATTGTAGATGTTTATTTATCAAAATAATGACTCCCCTACTCTTACTTGAGCCAGCAATAAAGAAAACATTTCCACCCCATATCATACATTTTTCAGCTTCCTGCGGGGATAGATGCGTTTCTTGAAGAAACACTATATCATATTTTTTATGCTTAAGAAATAACCTTCCTTCTTTTTATGGGGTGCCCCAACCCATTCACATTCCATGTGGAGAAAGATATCCCACTCATATTAACAATTGACATATTGATATAATAGAAAAAATAAATTGTGTGTCAGAAACAAGATTATAAAGACCACATTCCCCATTAGAGCAACAATAAAACCCCGAACAAAACAAACAGAAAAAAAAAACGTGCACATTAACCCCGCGCACGACAACACCAACCGGCATCCATCCCTCTAAACTCAAAAGGTCCATGTTCGCATGCGAGAACCCCCGCGACAAATTTGCCATCGGATTGCTCAAGTCCGGTGCCTCTGCACAAATTTTGTGAGGCAAAATTACATAACAGAAAATACTTTGTAAAACAGACCCCAGCCAACAGGCAGAATAAACACAAAGAACATGTAGATTAATTCACAGAACTGTCTTGAAGGTGTGTTCCTCCACAAAACAACTTCCAGCTGATATAAAGCCATTCAGTTTCCTCGGACAGACAGACAATTGTTCAGTGAGCCAGCCGTTATGATTGCAGCAGAAGACAAAATCATTCCAATGTCTCATGAAAATACTCCGCAAAAACAACCTCCAGCCGCTAGGCAGAACCAGCACGAAAAGAAACAAAACAGGCATCCCAGTTCCACGGATGATCAAGAGCCAAACTCACTCGGAGGCCGCATAAAAAAAGTACATCATGACTCACTCAGCCCGTCAACTTTATAAAAGATGTCCATTATGTGAGCACGTAGATATTTTGCGGTTATCCACAGTGTCCATCCTCAATCTGGCCAGGAACTTCAGTGTAAAAGTGATCTTCGGTCAATGCAAAAGTTTCTTGAAGGAGTCATGCCACAAAACAAACTCCAGGCGCTAGGCGGAGCCAATGCAAAAAGAAACAAAAATGGCACCCAGCTTCCTCAGACAATTAAGTCACTGAACAGCGAGTCAGTCCATTAATATAAGAAACATCAAATGGCTTACTCACTCCAATGTATTTATAAAGAAGAGTGCCTGTTTGGGACATGTAAATACTTTGCTGCCATCCCTGGTGTCTATTCTCAGTTTGGCCGGAAACATCAGTGCAAAAGCGATCTTCCATTGATGTAAGAGTTTCTTACATTCCTTGAACCGATCGCGTTTCTTGTCGAACTTGCAAAGTCCGGGAACAAGAAAATTTTGTGACTCCTCCAAGAAAGCTTTCCTTTGCTCCTCGCCTGGCACAACACGAGATCTTTATTGGATGATCTCAGAAATTTGGCCAGAATTGATCGGGGCCTGTCTCTCTCTGCCGATCTCCGAGCCGGGACTCTGTGAGTTCGCTCGATTTCCAGTTTATGGCCTGTTAAGTCGAGCAGACTCGGGAAGAGCTCGTCCAGGAATTTCACCATATCTCTGCCCTCTTCATACTCAGGAATTCCAACAATCCGTATGTTATTTCTTCGGCTCATATTTTCAAAATATTAAATTTTTCCCAAAATGTGTTCCAAGTCTGTTTTGGACACGAGTGGATTAGTGGATAATTCCCTTTCCAATGACTCCAAATAATCAATCCATCTCTCAACTTCTGCCACTCTTGTGACCATCTCAGAGAATTTTGTTTCCATCGCCGTAATCAATCGACGTATTACAGCAAGATCCTCCAAGTCAGCAACAACCTTCATCAGCATCACCGAAATGTTGGACAGTTGACGCTGAATTTCTTCTCCCGATGTGCCTTCCAAATCGAGTCCCCGGCTCGCAGGCCCATCAGAGGCCTCAGCTTGAACATGTAAGTGTCTTTTAATGTCTCCAGAGTCTGAGAATTTTGACTTCTTTGCCATGTTTACCTCAAAGAGCAAATATGTAACTGGGTGTATCGAATCTCACTGGATTATAACATGAAAATAATTTAAAAAACTAGCAAAGTGTGCAGAGCTAGTTGCTCACACGTCTACTTCTCGTATGGCGTCGGTTATTCCGTCCAAGTTGTGGCTTCTTAATAAGCGGTTTGAAAACTGCCATTTTTAAATTTCTTGGGACATGTCCTAAGGATAGCGAGGAGTTAATAATATTAAGAAGAGGTTCTGAGATTACAGGGAATACCTCTTTTAATAGCTTAGTTTGTATTGGATCTAAACTCCATGTTGTGGCTTTTGATGTTTCGATAAGTTTTGTTAGCTCTTCATGACCTATGACAGAGAAGGATTTCCTGCACTTGAGGAAAATTATGAGACTGTTGTCTGAGGCACTGTGACAGATGATTGCATAATTCCAATTTTATTTCTGATTATTTCAATTTTATCCGTAAAGAAATTCATAAGTCATTACTATTGTGCTGCGACAGAATATCTGGTTCAGTTGAGGCTTTATTCCTAACCAATTTAGCCACAGTACTCAAAATATGCTGACCTGGCAGCTTTTAGTGCCTGTCTGTAGCTATAGACACTATCCTTCCATGCACCGCAAAATAGGGCTACTGCGGTCTGGGAATGCGAGAACAATATTCAACATTCGTTTGAACAGTTTCAAGCATGATTTAGGTGTCTGAACACCCAGCAGGCAGCTAGTCACCTGATGAAACCTTACTGATGCTCAAACAATGTAACCATGCTGCTGCAGATTATGCTTTGGAATTTCGTACCTTGGCTGCACAAACCGGATGGCTGGATGATGAACTGAAATTGCTGTTCGTAAAGGAATTAATGCTGAGCTTCAAGCGGAACTAGCCTGTCATGATGAAGGTCTCACTCTTGACCAGTACATTAAATTGACCATTCGATTGGACAGCTTGATACTTTCCTGGTGGGTCAGCAGGAATGCATCTTCAGTCTTGCCTCCAGTACATATCAACACCCCTGTTGAGCCCAGGCAAATTGGTCACACCAAAATTTCCCCTGAGGAGATAGCCCATCGTTTCCAGTTTCAATTATGTCTCTACTGTGGAGGTTCAGGTCAACGCCTAGCATCTTGCCCAGTTCGACCAACAACCTCAAACAAGCCTCTGGTGAGTTTGAACTCTTCTCAACTCTTTACTACTAATCAGCTGCTATTACCCATTACGATATTGCGTGATAATGTGAAAATAGAACAAGCATTACTTGACTCTGGGGCAGCTGGCAATTTTATTGACCAGAATTTGGTGGAGAAATATAAGTTACCTGTTACTCACTGTACTTCTCTACATGTCACAGCCTTAGATGGTCGTCCGCTGGGCATGGGCTCCGTACATCAAGTTTCTCAAACCATACAATTGCAAGTTGGTCTGTTACATAGAGAGGACATCCAGCTCTTAGTCATCCATTCCCCCAGAAATCCCATTATCCTTGGTTTGCCTTGGCTTCGTAAGCATAACCCCATTGTCTCTTGGAGAGATGGTCAAATTTTAAGCTGGTGCCCTAGTTGCATAGATTCCTGTCGGACTACTGTTGTCTCATTAAAACTGTGTAGTACTAATGTTTCTTCTTATCAAAGAAGTACCAGTCTCACCTGTGGAGTATGCTGATCTTTCCGAAGCCTTCAGTAAAGTCAAAGCTGCCCAGCTTCCTCCTCATCGTCAAGTCAAGTCATTTTTATTTGTATAGTGCCTTTCACAACATCGTTTCTAATCAGCTTTACAGAAGATCAGGCATTAACAGAAGATAAAACTGTAATATCTATAATGTCTTAGAGTCATCATTGTGTAGTTTGATAAAATACGATTGTGAATTGTATTTAAAAATAAGTAATTAAATAATAATTGTATTTATAACCCCAGTGAGCAAGACGAAGGCGACTGTGGCAAGGAACACAAAACTCCATAAGATGTTGGTTATTGGAGAAAAATAACCTTGGGAGAAACCAGGCTCACCGTGGGGGCCAGTTCCCCTCTGACTAAACAACATGAATATAAAGCCAATATTAGTTATTTATGTGCAGTGCAAGTCATGGTTTAAAATTATTAAACTAAGTAAGTGTTAAGGGTCAGTGTTTAAAACAAAGATTTTGTATGAACTGTAAGATTAATGACTAATGTCTTTGAAGTCCATCCTGGATTAACTGCAGAAGTTCACATAGATGCAATTGTCCTTGTTAGTTGGCTGATGAAGGGTTTTGTTGGCAATTAATTGGTAGTCTATGTATTCAATTTCAAGAGTGTAGTCCATCATTAGACCGAGGTGATGCAGGCAGAGATCAGTTAGGTGAATCGCAGTTCAACCTGACCGGTCATTTCAGTGAAGTCCAAGGTTCAGGCAATGGCTTATGAAGTATCCCATGTCTTATGGTTGGAGTTGGCATCAGTTCATCCTCTGAAGTCCATTGTAATAGACTGATGTGATGTTTGGCTGGCACCGGCTGCCATCATCACACAGCGACACGTAGCAATGGAGTCCAACATGAAGCAGGAATGGAGCTGGATCCAGCCGGTTCTGGTGACCTCAGGATAGGAGTTCCGAGGTTGAGACAGGGAAACAAATAAAATAATATTAGCATAGATGCCATTCAATTTATTGCGGAGTTATAGATCATGATCACTGTTTCTGGTTCCGGCAGACCTAACTATAGCAGCCTAATTGTGAGTTGAAGGATAAATTAGATGTATGCCTGGCTCATCTTCCTTGTGATTGTGCTATTGACCAACTGCCCAGCACTTCTCCGCCCCAAGGATGCGTCTATTCATTATCTGAGCCAGAAACCAAAGCGATGGAGGAATATGTTGAAGCTCTGGCGAAGGGTTTTATCTGTCCTTCCACTTCGCTCGCTGCAGCTGGCTTCTTTGTTGAAAAGAAAGATGGAGGTCTTCGCCCATGCATAGATTACAGAGGTCTCAACGACATCACTGTGAAATTTCGTTATCCATTACACCTTGTGCCTGCTGCTCTGGAACAACTCAGATCTGCCAAAATTTTTACTAAGTTGGATTTAAGCAACGCTTACCATTTTTGAGCTGTGTCTGTGAGGGGGACAAGTGGAAGACAGCCTTTTCCACTTGTGCAGGGCACTATGAATACTTGGTCATGCCCTTCGGCCTTTCCAACTGTCCTTCTGTGTTCCAGTCTTTTGTCAACTAAATATTCTGTGATATGCTCAACAAAAGGGACATTGTATATATTGACGATATCCTGATCTATTCCTCCACACTCGAAGAACACATTCAACAAGTACGCAAAGTCCTTCAACACCTCATCCAGCATCAACTATATGCCAAAGCCGAGAAATGTGACTTCCACAAAGAAACCATCTTGTTCCTTGGGTACATTATTGGACCAGACGGAGTAGCTATGGTTACCTCCAAAGTAAGAGATGTTCTGGATTGGCCTCAACCAAGAACTGTGAAGGAGGTACAATGGTTTTTTGGATTCACCAATTTTTATAGACACTTCATCAGAAGCTTCAGTTCAGTAGCCACACCTCTTACTTCCCTTCTCCAGGGAGCCACTAAACATCTAGAGTGGCATCCAGCTGCCTCTGCTGCCTTCGAGGAACTCAAGAGATGCTTCACAAGTGCGCCCATACGTTGTCATCCAGATCCTACGTTACCCTTTATCCTAGAAGTGGATGCATCCGACAACAGTATTGGTGTAGTTCTCTCCCAACGACATGGTAACCCAGCTAAACTATTTCCCTGTGCATTCTTCTCCCATAAACTCTCCTCTGCAGAACAGAACTATGATGTTGGCAGCCGGGAATTATAAGCCATGAAGGCTGCAATTGAGGAGTGGCGGCATTGGTTGGAAGGAGCTAGGCACCTATTTCAAGTAATCACAGATCATTTAACCTTGAGTATATTCAAGCAGCCAAGCATTTAAATCCCCATCAGGCCAGGTGGGCATTGTTTTTTTTACCCCATTCGACTTCACGATCACATTCTGACCAGGCTGTAAGAACACCAAAGCTGATGCATTATCTCGAATACATGACAAATCGCAAGAGACCATCAACAACAAATCCATAATACCCTCTTCTCTGGTGATGGCTCCTGTGCACTGGGAAATCATGGATGACTTGATCCAGGCCAATATCCAAGTTCCACCACCTGCTGAATGTCCAACCAATAAGACCTATGTTCCTGCCAACATGCGACCACAAGTGCTCAAATGGGTTCACACATCGTTGTGTTCTGGTCACCCAGGCATACATGCCACCATCTGTCTCCTTTAAAACAGATTCTGGTGGGAATCACTCACTCTTGACACAACAACCTTCAGTCAAATATGTGCCACATTCAAGTTGTCGAAGCAAGTTCCTGCTGGTCTTCTGCAACCTTTGCCCCTTCCTCAACACCCATGGTCACACATTGCTCTTGACTTTATTACCGACCTTCCCGAATCACAGGGACAGTCATTCTCTCCTTAATCTACCAATTCTCGAAAGCCTGTCGCCTGTCTTCAGATGGTACGGCCTCCCCGAAGATATCGTATCTGACAGAGGACCCCAATTCACCTCTTGAGTGTGGCCGGCCTTCTTCAAAAAATTTGCTTTACCTCTGGTTACCATCCACAATCCAATGGACAAACCGAACGCCTCAATCAGGAATTGGAGCACTACGTACATACATATGTACAAGTCTAATTGGAGCCGGTACCTTCCCTGGGCTAGGCTCAAAACTCACTTGTCAAGCCTTCCACCGGTCTCACACCATTCAAATGCACACTAGGATATCAACCCCCTCTATTCCCCTGGTCTGGTGAACCATCTGATGTTCTCACCATTGATGATTGGATACGACGAAGCGAACAAGTGTGGGATCAAGCCCACATGCATCTCCAGAGAGCCATACATCAGCAAAAGGAGCAGGCCGATCATCACTGTCGTCCAGCTCCTGCCTATCAACCGGGGCAATGGGTCTGGTTGTCTGCCAGGGACATTTGTCTCTGGTTACCATGCCGCAAGCTCAGTCCCAGATATGTAGGTCCATTCAAAATAATCAAGCAAGTAACACCAGTGTCATTTAAACTGGGGGGGGGGTCTCTGTTACACCTGTAAGCCAAGCTGATTCCCTAGAATGCCACCAGAATTTCCTCTCACCCAAGTATTGACTGTTCACTCACCTGCTTCTTGTTAGCTCATTAAGCATGGGACTATATAAACACTGGGTAGCGTATGCTCAGTGTGAAGTCTTGTTTTGCCCTGCAAACACTACTGAGCATTGTCTACCTTTCTGCCTGTTACCCGTTTATGGATTATTGCCTGGACTGCTTTACTGTGTTCGACCTCTGCCTGTCTCATCGTTTGTGGATATACCTGTGGACTGTTTGCCTGTGTAAGACCTTCACCTGTTTGCTGGTTTATGGATTTATGTCAAGACTGCATAACGTCAACTGTGCTGTTAACTGTTTTGTTCTCCTGATGCTGTTACCTTATTTACTTCAATAAAACCAAACATGGATTCTAAGCAAAGCTTCCAATCCTCCGTGTCAAAATATTGTACAACAATTACACTGTCAGCATTGTCAAATCAACATTGTGTAGTTGAACAACTACAAATAACTGTGTGTGTTTTGGCAGTATATTTAGTTGTGTGTATAATATCTGCAAATATTAACTCTATAAAACTGTGCGTATCATATTTTATACACAATATTCTTAAGCCTCTATTTCATCAACATGGTAAATACTTTGCTGAAAACCTGTTGTATGCAATGAATTAGATGTTTACTGCCTCCTAGTGAAAGTTACTGTACTTCTGGAAGTAGAAGACCATGTTATATAATTTCTAAAATGGCCTTCATATTTTTATGAGAGAGAGAGAGAGAGATCTTGTGACACTCTTCACTCAAGAGAAGCTACACACAGCTGCATTGAAAACCAGCATTTACCACTTGGTCAGATTTGACCCGAACATATAAAGAGGTGGAGACAAAAATGTGACATTCCATAAATATAAACAAATTATTATTTTTTAAATTTTTTTTGTACATATTCATTTAGTCAATGTTGAGGATAACACAAAGGCATTTTGAACACACTTAAGATTAAGATTAGTGTTTTACTGCTTTTAACTCTTAAACCGGTCAAAAATGAGGGTTTAAAAGATCAATTAGACCAAAAAAAGAGATGTTTTTTGCAAACAATCAATTCATTCATATTTTTTTTAAAAATATATTTTACTGTTTCCACTGAATCAAAATAGTCAACTGAGTTAGGGCCTTATCAGAAGCATAAATCCCCATACAGGATACATTTAACTTGATATGGTATTTTTTTAGTTGAATGCTGGAATTCTCCTTTTTTTTGTGTGCTATGTGAGGAGGGTCATGGCTTATGGTACTGTGGAGGTTTCTTGTCAAAGCATGATCCCCAATCATACTGGCTTTGAGCCACAACAAGCAGCTCTCCTTACACAATCAGACCAGGACAAAGCATAATTAGTGAGGGAACTGCAAGTAATTCTTCAGAGATATTCGTTTGACATATTTTTATGTTAATTGTAGTGCTGTCACTTGATTAAATATTTAATCGCAATTAATTGCATGATTATTCATAGTTAATTGCGATGAATAGCAGATTTTAAAAGTGCTGAAATTTGGAACCATATGCAGTATACTTCTTTTTCTGTCAAAATGCATAATGTTCCTTCTTAGAAAAAAAAAAACATTATGTAAAAACAATGATTTATCAATATTTTCCAAACAAAGATTTCCATAATATATCAAGACAGAAATGCAATAAAATAGCACAAACTCATGTAAGATTAAATGTTTCTCAAATTCAAATTAAGTAGGTTCACAAATGGAAAGAACTACTCCCCATAGATCATTGCAATGGACCTTAAATCTCTTAAACCCCCATTCTCCGTAATATTAATCAGCCAGAAGGCTGTGGCTATCCCTTTTGCTACAGCAATCATAAAGCCCCATTTATATGACATCTTAAGTTAACTGGCAACCATCCATTGTTAAATGAATAAAAACTGTTATATTAAGTGTTATTCAAATGTCCTGTCATATATCATCCCACCTTTACACCTCCAAAACTGAAAAGAAAAACAGATTAAACCAGCCTTAGCTGGTTTGTTGGTCTCCCAGCCTATCAGCTGGTCTGATTGGCTGGTTTTAGAGGAGGTTTAGGCTCTTCTCAGCTGGCCAGGCTGGGAGACCAACCAGATCAACTTAAACCAGCTAAGGCTGGGTTTTTTCCCCCCAGCAGGGATGATTGTATATTATTAGAGTAATTTCATGGTCTCACATTACTCCATTTCATTACCATTGTTGTTTCCTCAATAAAGAAATGCTCATGATTATCTAAGAAGCAGAGGTCAAATCGAGTTACACTTGCAGTCCCTGGGAGGTCAACACACATCCCTGTGTTTAACTCTCAGTAACCCTGCAGGTGGTGAAGAATGCCTCTGAATTCCAGGGCTTCATGTTACAGGCTTGGGAGGTGGGTGGAAAAACTGCTGTGGGACGCTTGACATCAATAAATACTGTCCAATCCCAGCCCCTGAACTGCTTCAACATAGAGGTACTTTATTGTTATTTTAAGATAAAGTTAATGCAACACATTTCTCATATAGTTGTGGCCAAAAATATTGGCACCCTTGGTAAATATGAGCAAAGAAGGCTGTGAAAAATATGCCTTTATTGTTTACCCTTTTGATATTCTATGGGGAATCTCATAGAATATTTATATTTATATTTATACAAATATAAACATATTTTTCTCCAAAACACGTTTGCCACAATTATTGGCACCCCTAGAAATTCTTATAAATAAAATATATGTGAAATATATTCCCATTCATATTTTACATTTTTATTGCACCTGGGTGACAAGGAACATGAAATTGTTCAGCCACAACTTCCTGTTTCACATGGGTATAAATATGAGGTAACACACAAGCCAAATTCTCTTAGTCATCCATCACAATGGGTAAGACAAAAGAATAAATTTATGATGTGCAGTGTTGTTGAGCTTCACAAAATGGGAAGTGGTTATAAGAAAATAGCTAAAGAATCGAAAATACCCATTTCCATCATCAGGGCAATAATTAAGAAGTGTCAATCAACTGGAGATGTTAAGAATCGGCCTGAAAGAGGACATGTGTCTATATTGTCTCCACGCATGGTGAGGAGGATGGTTCGAGTGGACAAAAATTCTACAAGAATCACAGCTAGAGAATTGCAGGAATTAGTTGGGTCTTGGGGTCAGAAAATCTCCAAAACTACAATCAGACATCACCTATATCAACACAAGTTGTTTGGGAGGGTTTCAAGAAAAAAGCCTCTGCTCTCATCCAACAACAAACTCAAGCATCTTCAGTTTGCCAGACACTACTGGAACTTCAAATGGGACCAGGTTCTATGGTCAGCTGAAACAAAAATATAGCTTTTTGGCAGCAAACACCAGAGATGGGTTTGGCGCACACAGAGAGATAGCCATATGGAAAAGTACCTCATACCCACGTTTAAATATGGTGGTGGATCTTTAATGTTGTGGGGCTGTTTATATGCCAGAGGTCCTGGACATCTTGTTTGGATACATGGCATCATGGACTTTATCAGATACCAACAGATAACCTCTGCCAGAAAGCTTAAAATGGGCTGTGTTTGGATATTCCAGCAGGACAATGATCCAAAACACACATCAAAATCAACACAAAAATAGTTCACTGACCACAAAATCAAGGTTCTGCCATGGCTATCCCAGTCCCCTGACCTGAACCCCATAGAAAACCTGTGGGGTGAACTGAAGAGGAGAGTCCACCAGTGAGGACCTCTGAATTTGAAGGATCTGTAGAGATTCTGTATGGAGGAATGGTCTCAGATCACTTGCCAGGTGTTCTCCAACCTCATCAGACATTATAGGAGAAGACTCAGAGCTGATATCTTGGCAAAGGGAGGTTGCACAAAGTATTGAATACAAGGGTGCCAGTAATTGTGTCACACATATATTTGACAAAAATATATATTTTTTTGGATAAAACTTGTGTTGTGTTTGGAATTGTTTGATATCTATTTGAGGATAGATTTTTGTGAATATTTTGAATGAAAGACCAAAAGGATAAACAATAAAGATACATTTTTCACAGCCTTCTTTTCTCATATTAACCAAGGGTGCCAATATTTTTGGCCACAACTGTATTTCTATCAGGAAGACTCGCAGACTTGAGTAAAATTTAAGATGACATTTGTTTGATGAATAAAAAAACAGAAATGTAATGTCTCTCTTTGGCATAAGCCCCATCTGGCGGTCCGAAGTTGTTGTACTCGGAACCATCATATCCTGCCGGAGAGAAGAGGAAGGGGGCAAGAAGCCTATCCCCGTGCAGGATGGGACTCAACTGGTCGCAGTGGGGTGGTGGAGGTTGTCGTGCTGGCACACTGAAACAGCAATGTGATAGATTGTGAGCAGGCTTATAAAGCGATGGCTGATGCATGATTGGCTAGGAGTAACCTAGATAATGGTGCGATGATGTACAGCTGTGAGTCTTCCCGCTAGAACTACGCTGCACTTACATGTATTCATTGTAGACATTTAAATATTAGCTGTAATATTTCCTTTAATGCTAAAGTGAGGCATGAGTCATGGAAAGTGATTCTGGCCCTCAAAACTCCACTTCCAGCCAAGCACACAAGAAATCCCAGTTCGAGACTACATGGGAAGCACTGGCAAACTTCTCCTTGGGTGATATTCAGTTCTGGAATTTCTTTTACGTTTGGCTGAAGTGTCAAGTTTTCATCCTTGTTGATTAAATGAAACATGATTCTTTGAATCACAATTCTCTGTTACATGCTCTTGCAGTGTGACTTTTGTGAGCAACTATACAACTTTCTGGACCATGGTGAGCAGCCATACAATTCAGTCAATTGACAATCTGTCATCAAACAATACTACACTTACAGTACAAAAATTCCACCACCAGCTGGTTCTGGTTCTTAGCCAGTTCTTTACCAGAGAATATATACAAGCTACTCAATTTCTTTAAAGGGGCTCTCACATGATTCGTGTCAGCGCTGCGGAATACATAGAAGTTTATGAAGTAAAGCGTCAGCTTAAGTGTTCCCATACGTCACGTTGTGCTTCCGGTAAGCACTGTAACACGGCACTCAAAGTTCAAACAATTGCAACTTTGACACTGTTGCCGCGGACCTTTTGAAACATCAGCCAATGATTGCCGGGCAATTTGCATAAATGCAAAGTCTGTATTTGCAATGACAGACCCAACTTTACACCAGAGTGATTTTCACACATGCTTTTTTGCCTCACTAATGATGTTCAAAGCAACAAGAAATATTGAAAAAAAGTCAATTTATTTTATTGATAAATATATACCTTATTGCTGGAGAACTCAATAGGCGGACTCCAGTCCGGATCTGGGCTGAGATCTAAATCTTTGTGCTAGTTATTTGACACCTGGCTAAGTGATTGTGTAAGCATATGTGTATACGTGTGTGGAGCAGGAATTAAGTGTGCTCAGCGCTAGAGCGAAATATTTATCTGTAGAGTGGGAATAAAGCACGTCCAGCACTACACGATTATTCCCTAGTGCTGAACGCACTTTTATTCCAACAGTAGCGGAGACAATACTACAGATACTGGCATCATTCGCTTAAACACACTGCAGAAAACAAAAATGAAGCAAAGTGAAACTATCTTCATCTGTCTGATATGTGATTCAGACGGTTCAGCAAAGCCAGTTTTGTATCAGGACAAGTTAACATGATGCCTTTAGAGTTTAATCAGCATTTTATGAGCATTTTATAAACAAACAGATTTTTGTTCTAATTTTGTGAACATTTATCAAAGATGTCATCATGGCATGGGTGGCAAGGAAACGTCTCCGGTTACTCTTGTAACCTCGGTTCCCTGAGATGAAGGGAATGAGACATTGCTGAATGCTTTGGGGAAATTCCTTTTCCACGACCTAGTTGAAGCCTTTGTATCATAATGGCAATCTTATGATTGGCAATGGTGTTTGAGCCCCACCCTTTTAGGCGCGCATTTGCCCTATATAAGCGGGCGCTCACACATTATTTCTTCAGAATTTTCTGACTGAGGACAAGAACGCATCACTCGTTCCTCGAAACTCTGAAGTTGTAGTGCGGCCAAGTTTGCAAGAGTCCCATCATGCTGTGCTATGTAACGTAATACCCTTGGATGCACCAGGGTATAAAACACTTAGAAGTATATGTATATAAGGTCACAGGCCCGTCGGGCAGTGACTTAGTATAATATCTCTTTAGTGTGTATGAAAATGAAAAACCCCACATGGTGAAAACCAGACAGGAAGTTAATCTTAGTCTGAGGATGTGTATGAGTCATATAAAAGACACAGTATAATTGAACCCTTTTGTACCAGAGGTAGGGAGGGAGGTTTTATTATTTTTATTTATTTATATTTATTGGAAGTGCTTGTGACTTATAGTGGGAGTAAATTGGGTAGCGGCCTACACAGGCAACTGTATTAAAATATAACAGGTAGCCCGCCCATGCTAAGGGCTCGGGCTCACCCACCGGGTGTTGGAATAGTAAGATCTCTAGACAGAGAGGACTCGTGAAGCGATGGACACCACATCTAGGTTATAAAACCTAGCGAACGTGTTTTGTGAAGACCATCCTGCTGCAAAGCATATATCCTGTAGGGATATACCATTTGTCCATGCCTATGAAGAGGCCATGCCCCTAGTTGAATGCGCTTTCACGCCAATAGGGCATCTCACACCCTGTGATTCATAAGCAAGGGCGATCACATCAACAATCCTCCATAACAAAGAGCTGATCTGAAAGTCTAAATTGGTGAGTGCACTCCACATGCGTGTGCAATGACCGCACGGGGCATAATAAATGCAGACGGTGGAGAAGAGAAAGCTTGTAGGTGCACTGTCTGAGCCCTAAGGGTGTGGAAAGCACCGTAAGCACATAGCCTTTTTTGGGTTTGATGGTGGCTTTTGAAAGCCTGGGACCAAATTCCAGACATGAACTGTCAACCGACAGCGCATGTACAGCTGAAGCCAGAAGTTTACATACACTCAGGTTGAAGTCATTAAAACTCATTTTTTAACCACTCCACAGATTTCATATTAGCAAACTATAGTTCTGGTAGGTCGTTTAGGAGATCTATTTTGTGCATGACATAAGTAATTTTTCCAACAATTGTTAACAGACAGATTGTTTCACTTTTAATAGACTATATCACAATTCCAGTGGGTCAGAAGTTTATATACACTAAGTTAACTGTGCCTTTAAGCAACTTAGAAAATTGCAGAAAATGATGTCAAGCCTTTAGGCAATTAGCTTCTGATAGGCTAATTTGAGTCAATTGGAGGTATACCTGTGGATGTATTTTAAGGCCTACCTTCAAACTCAGTGCCATTTTGCTTGACATCATGGGAAAATCAAAAGAAATCAGCCACCATCTCAGAAACAAATTGTGGACCTCCACAAGTCTGGTTCATCCTTGGAAGCAATTTCCAAATGCCTGAAGGTACCATGTTCTTCTGTGCAAACAATAGTATACGCAAGTATAAACACCATGGGACCACGCAACCATCATGCCGCTCAAGAAGGAGATGCATTCTGTCTCCTAGAGATTAATATAATTTGGTGTGAAAAGTGCAAATCAATCAATCCAAGAACAACAGCAAAGGACCTTGTGAAGATGCTGGAGGAAACAGGTAGAAAAGTATCTATATCCACAGTAAAACGAGTCCTATATTGACATAACCTGAAAGGCTGCTCAGCAAGGAAGAAGCCACTGCTCCAATACCACCATAAAATACCAGACTACAGTTTGCATGTGCACATGGGAACAAAGATATTACTTTTTGGAGAAATTTCCTCTGGTCTGATGAAATAAAAATGTAACTGTTTGGCCATAATTACCATCATTGTGTTTGGAGGAACTTGCAAGCCAAAGATCACCATTGCAACCATGAAGTATGTGGCTGACAGCATCATGTTGTGGGGGTGCTTTGCTGCAGCAGGGACTGGTGCATTTCACAAAATAGATGGTATCATGAGGAAGGAAAATGATGTGGATATATTGAAGCAACATCCCAGGAAGTTAAAGCTCTGTCACAAATGGGTCTTCCAAATAGACAATGACCCCAAGCATACCTCCAAAGTTGTGGCAAAATGGCTTAAGGACAACAATGTCAAGGTACCTGAGTGGCCATCACAAATCCCTGACCTCAATCCAATAGAAAATGTGTGGGCAGAACTGAAAAAGCATGTGCGAGCAAGGAGGCCTACAAACCTGACTCAGTTACACCAGTTCTGTCTGGAGGAATGGGCCAAAATTCCAGCAACATATTGTGAGAAGCTTGTGGAAGGCTACCCAAAACGTTTGATCCAAGTTAAACAATTTAAAGGCAATGCTACTATATTTGCATGTTGTCGGACACTTGTGGGCCAAGGCGTCCACTCCCAACAGGGCTTGGGACATGGAGTACCAAAGAGGGCAGTGGGCTGTCTCTGCAGAGGCAAATAAGTCGACTTCTGCTTTGCCGAACAGTTCCCAAATCTTCTGCAGTTCAAATGGCCCGGAACATATGTCACGCGCAGGGAGAGAAGATAGCATGCGCTCCATACGAGGAGGCTCCAAGCTCAACATTGGTAGCGATCGAGTGCCACCCTGGAGATTTATGTACGCTACCACTGACATATTGACTGAACGAATCAGAACGTGATGATTCACTATGTCGGAATGGAAAGCTTTCACCGCTAAGAAGACAGCTAGCATTTCCAAGTGATGTGCCACGCTTGTTTCGCACCTGTCCAAGTGCCAAAAGCCAGGTGTCCATCGCACAGTGCGCCCCAACCCATGTTGGATGCATTCGTGGTCACCACTTTTCGTCTAAAAACCTGACCCAGCATCACACCCTGCTGATAAAGGTTTGGAGATGTCCATGGTGCTAAAGCAGCCAGGCAGCGGTGAGTCACGCTGATGCGCATGTGCCCCTGACGCCAGGTGTGACTCGGTACATGGTGTTTGAGCCAGTACTGGAGATGTCTCATGTGTAAAAGACCTAATGGTATGATGGCCACCATAAAATCCAGCATTTTCTGGAAAGACTTCAGTGGAAATATTTTTCCCAGTTTGAACTGAGACAGACACTGGTGAATGGTCTGGACGCACTCGCACTTGAGGTGATCACGCATGCTAATGGTGTCGAATCGAATCCCCAAAAAGGAGATTTGTTGGCTGGGGGAAAGTGTGCTTTTAGCCTAGTTGACAATGACACCCAGGCTGTTCAAATGGTGAAGTATAATGTCCCTGTGCTCACATAGCAGAGCCTCTGATTGGGCCAGTAGTAGCCAATCGTCGAGGTAATTTAGAATTCACATGCCGTTCATCTTCAAAGGGGCGAGCGCCGCATCAACACATTTTGTGAATGTGCGTGGTGCCAGAGACAATCCGAAGGGAAGGACTTTGAATTGATATGTCCTCCATTCGAACACAAATCTCAAGAACAGCCTGTGGCGCGGTAAAATTCGGATATGAAAGTACATGTCCTTTAGATCTATTGATGCAAACGACTCCCATGGACGGATGTGCGATAAGATCCATTTCTGAGCTAACATCTTGAATGGGCGTTTTCAGATCTAGGATTGGCCAAAGCCACTGTCTTTCTTCGGAAAGAAAGTGTGGCAGCTGTAAAACCCTTTGCAGCCGTGGCAGCTCGGAACAACCTCTACTGCATCTTTTGCGGGAGATTGTAAATTTCTGCACGTAATACAGGCATGTCCCGTGACGGAACTGTCGAGGACAAAACACTGTTGAAGCAAGGCGGTCTGCATGTGAATTGGTTCGAATACCTGTGTTCGATAATTTTTAGCACCCAATCTGACATGCCCGTGAGCTCCCGCCACATGTTCACATAACGGGATAGCAGGCGCTTTATGTTTGACACTAATTGTGATAGCTGGAGGATAGATGAAGTGAGGCAGCCGCGTCACGAACCGGAATGTATAACCACACACTACCATTTTTTTAACACACTGAGAAATGCGCAGGTGGGCACCGAGTTTCCTGCGTGTGTTGAGGGGAGCTGCCGTTTATAAGACGGGAACATTTTGCTTAGAGTGTGGGTTGATTTTTCTCTGAGATGCCCGGAAGCATGAAACGTGTGAGCGGGCGCAGGTAACAGGCACAGATAGCTGCCGCTTATCATACGGGAGCTTTTCACTCAGAGCACGTCACCCATCCGTGCACAGTGCTAAGGCCATGTGTCCACCAAAGCGTTTTTTTGCCAGCTGAAAATGCCAGGCACTCTTCTGAAAACACCTAGCTGGGAGTGCTTGAAAGCGCTTTGGAGGCGCAGCGTTTTTTCAGCTGAGACGCTTTGGTTGCTATGATATGGAATATCTGTGGAAGTAATGTGTTGCAGGTACCTAATTTTGCAGATAGTTTGTGTTAATAACAAGTACGGAATGTAAAAATGTCGGCACAAGATAGAGTACTTGCTCTGGCTCTTGCTCTGGAAGAAGGGAAAGCTGAAGCACTTAATGTTCCTCCAAGCATCATTTTTCATATTAATATTGTGGTAGTCCGGGAATGTCATCTGGTACAGACATGAATGCTCAGAGACCAGCAAACTTCTCCTCCATTGTTGTTCAGTTGTTGTACAAGTAGGATGTGATGGTTGGTCGGTGTGGTATTTGTCCCACCCCTCCTCCACTGTGATTGGGCGGCTTTGATAGTGACGAGCGCAGCGTTTTGCCCAAAGCTGAAAAATTTTCAACTCTCAGCGACCAGAATTAAACTGCCAAGTATGCAGTGTTCGGGAGTAATGGAATACATGTAACGGGATTACTTATTTAAAATACAAAATATAAGTAACTGTATTCCACTACAGTTACAATTTAAATAATTGGTAATTAGAATACAGTTACATTCAAAAAGTATTTTGATTACTGAAGAGATTACTTTACATTTTATTGTCATTTGTTTCATTTAATATTTAGTCCTTTCAGATGGAAAACATTTAAACATATAAATGATGCGATCCAAAGTGCATTTGAACAGCGGTGAAACACTTTCTTATGATGTGTTACATTCATATGTGCAGACAGAGAAGTAAGTTTGAAGCAGAAGAAATAGAAATAAACCTTGTGTAAATTGTCAGCTTTACGCTAAGCTAAAATGCTATTTCTAGCCATTTTACATGCACGTTACCAGGCACGATCATATTTTTTTATCAAGAAAATTCACGTTGGATAATAATTTCTTTTTTTCTATTAATACCTTTGATATTAGGGCAAATATCAAATTATTTATTCTTGATAATAATTTTTGTATTGTTTTCCTGTAAAAATATCCAAAAATCATTAAAACAAGATCAATTTGATTTATCTTGTTTTAGAAACAACACTGCATAAGATATTTAGGTTTTTCAGAGAATGTATTTTGTCTTACTGTACTGGCAGAGTTTTTATAGTCAAAACAAGTGAAAAAATCTACCAGTGCTGAAGAAATAATCCAAAGTATTTAGAATATGTTACTGACCTTGAGTAATCTAACGGAATACGTTACAAATTATATTTTATAGCATGTAATCTGTAATCTGTAGTGGAATGCATTTAAAAAGTAACCCTCCCAACCCTGCAAGTACGCTGCACTCAGCGTGGAATAGACGTGCAGCGCCTCGTCATGCTGCTTTGCTTTTTTAAACACGGCGCTCCCATTGCAAACAATTGAAAAAATATACTGGCCTCAGGAAAAGACGCTTTGATGGACACACGGTCTAATAGTGTAAAGGCTCGAGCGAGCTAAAAATAGACACCAATCACCCGCAGTTATCATGGCGAGTGAGTTTGGTTGGAAAGGCAGAAAGAGCTTTTTCAGCCTTCAGTGTGCATCAAGCAACCGCTACGAGGTACGTGCGCTATTCAAGCAATGCATAGGAAGCGTTGCAATTAAAACAGACTCATTTCTGGCAAGAATAGCGGGGAAGGGCGAGTCAAAAAATAATAGAAAAGACATGAGCTCTAGATTCCTATAAACACTATACTTGCAGGGGGATTCTTCCCGCTGGGGACTGAAAGCGCTATTTGCTTCACAGTACAAAGACGCTGAAATATGCCTGAAAACAGCAGACCCTCCGATCTGGGCACAGAGTAGGGTGCACGCCAGGTCTAAGTAAGCTCCATGTGAACCTCAGAGAAGAATGACACTGCTTTCCGAACCACAGACTTTTGACGACGGATGGTGTGCAGGAATCATTCATTCAGAATTTTCCGGCTCGACAGGAGGCGACCACTCAAGGCCGAGCACCTCAACTGCCCGTGCAATGAAGCAGAGTAACTCGTATCAAATGCCAGTGCACGCTCCTCACCCTCGGTGGGGGGAGGGGCTGCAGCATCCTCCATGGACCATTCTTCCGATGCTGCGAGGGACACGCATCATTATCATCATCATACCTGCCGAATATGACAACACCGTGCTCATTCATAGCGGGCCAGAGGTCGTCACGTGCGTACTGCACTGGCGAAGATGTTGCGTGGGAAGATCGAGGGGCTTGTGGGGCTTATGCCGGCACGAGATCCTCCTCGGTTTCTTACAGCTCTACCTCGCAGCCCCACGGTGCTTCCTCATGTGGTCCCTCAAGACTTATCACAGAGGAAGTGGTTGGGAGGGTGCGAAAGGCAGAATCCTCCCACAGAACGAGGGTGACCCTAGAGCGGAGCACTTGAGACCCATGTCCTCACAGTGTGGGCAGTGTGTCCCTATGAGAGCTGCTTTGGCATAGGCGACCCAGACAGTGAACACAGCTCTCATGTTGGTCTGACAAAGCGATGTGTCGCTCACAGGAACATTGCGATACAACATCTTTAAAAAGACACGTACACACAAGTGGCTCTTTTATGAGTTTTTTACGTCACTTGGATGGAATATTACAATATATATATACTGAATATATATACTGTATATATGAAAGGATACAGCTCCTGCCTGGATGCTGCGGGAACCGTGTAGATGTCTCACTGAGTACTAGAGGAGGCGGGTGAATCTTTCGCTGTAGGTGCTGAGAGTCAGGCGAAGAACGTTCTGATGCATCTGCAGGAAATCCCGTCCGCTGATGGGTGTCCGTCGATGGCGAAGAGAGGGATGATCCAGGTGTGTAGTCAAGACGAGATGCTGTCGGTCTTGAAGAAATGGTGTGTGAGTGCCCGGTTATATAGGGCAAATGCGCGCCTAAAAGGGCGAGGCTCAGACACCACTGCCAATTTTAAGATTGGCATTATGATACAAAGGATTCAACTAGGTAGTGGAAAAGGAATTTCCCCAAAGTGTTCAGCAATGTCTCGTGAACTGAATCAATAGAGAAGCCTATTTATACTTAAATTAAGCAAACAGTATTTTAATGCTTCACTGTTATTATATAAAAATATTTGTTTGTTTGTTTGTAAGTACTTACACACTTTAAGGAAAATATAAAAATGGTCCATTCAGACTTTTACATTTTTTCCTCAGGGGACACCCCTGAATCCCCATACAGTGTTTTTTATCCATCAAAAGGCCTCCTATGTCCCATACATATATATTCTGAATGTAAAAATATTTAAACACAATAACTGGACTGCTGTCATTCAGCTTCAAAACAAACTGTTGATCTTATCTTTTAATATTAATATCCAAGTGCCCTCGACTGATGAAGTCTTGATGAAATATTTTAATATTTTGGTAGAAGATCCCTCAGACTCCACTACTTTTGCTGTCTCTGCGCAGTTTTGAAAAGACCGTTTTGACTGTTTAGGATTTGCTTTTATTTTTATTTTTTTACAAAGTACTATTGCTGCCAATGTGGCAAGTCATAATACATGTAAGCTACGTATTATTATCTGGACCTTTGCAGGAAATGTAGAGATTGGACCTCTTAGAACTTTACTTGAGTACCCCTGCCTTATTGTTTACAACCTCAGTTCTTGAACTAATCTTAATTTACCAGCCCTTAAAGGTGCAATGTGTAATATATTTACTGTACTAAAGCATAAAATTATCATAATATAAGAGATTTAGGAAACATGCTAAGTTGAAATTCTGGCTTCTCCGAAAACAATGCTACAGCCAATATATTCTACTTTGAAATGTCTGTTCCAGCCAGAATTTCTGTTTGTGTTTTGGCCTGTGTGATCCCGCCCACTGCCCATTTCCCAATAGTATTTCGACACCCTGGGTTGCCAGATTTGAAGCAAGTTAGCGGGCAAACACAGCGTAGAAGCCAGCAATACATCTAGCTAACATTGACAGAGTTATACAAAATCCACATGAGCTAGTTTATACTTTGCAAACAATAAAAACATTGCAAATATATACATTAGCTCAGGGGTGTCAAACTCAGTTCCTGGAGGGCTACAGTCCAGCAGAGCTTAGCTCCAACCTTAATTAAACACACCTGAAGCAGCTAATCAAGGTCTTCAGGAGTGCTTGAAGATTACAAGGAGGCATTTTAGAGCAGGGCTGGAACTCTACTCTGCAGGGCTGGGGCCCTCCAGGAACTGAGTTTGACACCCCTGCATTAGCTGATCAACTTACAGTGTAAGGCTCGTCGCTTGCCATTGTCAGTTTGTTCGTTCCTGTTGCGTGTCCTCAACCTGGCAACCCGCGTGAGCTTCGACTCTGGGGAGGAGGGGGCAGGGGAGACAACTCTCTCCAATATTTTGATTTGGACTGCAGTACCCATTTTAAACACTTGATGTCAATGTTACATATTGCTCCTTTAAAGGAGTATTCTGGGTTCAATACAAGTAAAGCATTTGTGGCATAATGTTGATTGACATTATAAGTTGTATTGAGGCACTTACAATGGAAGTTATTGGGGCCAATTTTTGGAGGGTTCAAAGGCAAAAATGTGAAGCTCAATGTTTTTTTTTTTTTTTTTTTTTAAACAAAAAACAAAACACATTCTTTTGTTAAAATGTGTGTATTATTTGAGCTGTAAAGTTGTTTAAATGGTCGTTTACCGGGATTACAGGGTTATACCTTGTGTAAACGGGTAAACGCTTTGGTGGACACATGGTCTAATATTGTAAAGGCTCCTGCCAGCTAAAAATAGATGCCAATCACCTGCGGTTATCACGGCGAGTGAGTTTGGTTGGCGAGGCAGAAAGATATTTTTCAGCATTCAGCGTGCATCAAGCAACCGCTACGAGGTACGTGCGCTATTCAAGCAATGCATAGGAATCGTTGCAATAAAACAGACTCGTTCCCAGCGAGAATAGCGGTGAAGGGCGAGTCATGACAACGAAGTTGTAAAATTGGATATAACTTTACAATGAAAAGGGTAGTGAGCGGCAGGGGCGGACTGGCCATGGGGAGGACCGGGACTTTTCCTGGTGGGCTGGCCGCAAAACGGGCCGAACTGGGGTCGATAAGCTGAAACGCCAAACCATCATCCCCCCACCGATTTTTCTTCCCAGTCCGCCCCGGTGAGCGATTTTATCACACTTAATCATGTTAATATGCATATCGTTTACGTCTTGTGGATATACTTTTGAAACAGTATTAGAACATTTACGGATTGGACCAATTCACTTCCATTGTAAGTGTCTCACTGGAACCCAGATTTGTGCTTTTTTTTTTTAGGAGAAGGACGAGTCAAAATAATTTTTTTGTGGTAGTCAACATTATGCCACAAATGCTGTTGATTTCTTAAACAGTATTGAACCCGGAATATTCCATTAATGTAAATGAGTCCTCTTGTTACATTGATAAAATTCATGTAACAACGTAATTATAAGGACTACAAATGTTTCCTGTGCACACCTCCTGCTTTTTTGCTGGCAAAAACATAAAATCGCCCCTCTGTGATGCCCATTAATACAGGTGCATCTCAATAAATTAGAATGTCGTGGAAAAGTTCATTTATTTCAGTAATTCAACTCAAATTGTGACACTCGTGTATTAAATAAATTCAGTGCACACAGACTGAAGTAGTTTAAGTCTTTGGTTCTTTTAATTGTGATGATTTTGGCTCACATTTAACAAAAACCCACCAATTCACTATCTCAAAAGATTAGAATACATCATAAGACCAATAAAAAAAACATTTTTAGTGAATTGTTGGCCTTCTGGAAAGTATGTTCATTTACTGTATATGTACTCAATACTTGGTAGGGGCTCCTTTTGCTTTAATTACTGCCTCAATTTGGCGTGGCATGGAGGTGATCAGTTTGTGGCACTGCTGAGGTGGTATGGAAGCCCAGGTTTCTTTGACAGTGGCCTTCAGCTCATCTGCATTTTTTGGTCTCTTGTTTCTCATTTTCCTCTTGACAATACCACCATAGATTCTCTATGGGGTTCAGGTCTGGTGAGTTTGCTGGCCAGTCAAGCACACCAACACCATGGTCATTTAACCAACTTTTGGTGCTTTTGGCAGTGTGGGCAGGTGCCAAATCCTGCTGGAAAATGAAATCAGCATCTTTAAAAAGATGGTCAGCAGAAGGAAGCATGAAGTGCTCCAAAATTTCTTGGTAAACAGGTGCAGTGACTTTGGTTTCCAAAAAACACAATGGACCAACACCAGCAGATGACATTGCACTCCAAATCATCACAGACTGTGGAAACTTAACACTGGACTTCAAGCAACTTGGGCTATGAGCTTCTCCACGCTTCCTCCAGACTCTAGGACCTTGGTTTCCAAATGAAATACAAAACTTGCTCTCATCTGAAAAGAGGACTTTGGACCACTGGGCAACAGTCCAGTTCTTCTTCTCCTTAGCCCAGGTAAGACGCCTCTGACGTTGTCTGTGGTTCAGGAGTGGCTTAACAAGAGGAATACGACAACTGTAGCCAAATTCCTTGACACGTCTGTGTGTGGTGGCTCTTGATGCCTTGACCCCAGCCTCAGTCCATTCCTTGTGAAGTTCACCCAAATTCTTGAATCGATTTTGCTTGACAATCCTCATAAGGCTGCAGTTCTCTCGGTTGGTTGTGCTTCTTTTTCTTCCACACTTTTTCCTTCCACTCAACTTTCTGTTAACATGCTTGGATACAGCACTCTGTGAACAGCCAGCTTCTTTGGCAATGAATGTTTGTGGCTTACCCTCCTTGTGAAGGGTGTCAATGATTGTCTTCTGGACAACTGTCAGATCAGCAGTCTTCCCCATGACTGTGTAGCCTAGTGAACCAAACTGAGAGACCATTTTGAAGGCTCAGGAAATCTTTGCAGGTGTTTTGAGTTGATTAGCTGATTGGCATGTCACCATATTCTAATTTTTGGAGATAGTGAATTGGTGGGTTTTTGTTAAATGTGAGCCAAAATCATCACAATTAAAAGAACCAAAGACTTAAACTACTTCAGTCTGTGTGCACTGAATTTATTTAATACACGAGTTTCACAATTTGAGTTGAATTACTGAAATAAATGAACTTTTTCATGACATTCTAATTTATTGAGATGCACCTGTATACTTGCCATAATTCATAGTATGAATGTTTTATTGTTTTTTCTCCAACAGAATTCCTACCACAAAAGCAGACTTATGAAGCAATTTAGTCTAACTCTCCTTACAGAAACTGTTGAATTACTTACATTAAATTTTTTTCGATCCTTGTACAGGACAATACTTTTGCTTTTGATCAACCTTTAATGATGTTGTTTTTTTGTAGATACATGTTAGAACTATAAATAGTTATATTGAAAAATACTCCTTGATGTTTATAGATCAAAGGTTATAAAACTTCCTGATAATAAAAAAGGTATTTAAAGTTGCACATAACTTCTGGGAAATGCAAATTATTTAAATATATGTGCTTTTTAATTGATAACAAAAACCAAGTTTTAACAAAAGTGAAACCAATTATTTCCCAGAAACTCAGTCGTTAAACACTCTTTTTATTTCACATTTATTCCTATTATCAGTTTTTCTAATTATTCAGTTATCTTAAACATGCAAACAAAAATAATTTTGTGAGTTTCAAACATCAAAAGTTACATCCTAACCTTACAACAGTGTGAAAGGTGTGGTTGTGTGCAAAGCATTATGACAAAGATGTTACATTAACACTGATGATGCATAATTTATACTAGACATCTAAAACATGAGATAAGAGTCAAACACAGCATTATGACCATGCACCTTAATTAAGTTAACTTAAGGGCAACTTCACAGTCTCAAGTGGCAAATAGAAGTTGCTACAGTGCTCTCGCTTTGAATAATTCAAAGGGAAGGTGGAATCTTATACTCTACATTGGACAGAAAGTAAACTCTCTCTGTTAGCTCAAGATGGTAACGTGCCCTCAAAGCTGTTTAGGTCAGGAGCACACAAACAAGATTGCAAAGGAACATTTGTGGAAGACGAGGGAGAGTCTCTGCTCACAGATCATGTAGAACCTCAAGCACAGTGGCAATGGACCAGGCCTGAGTTTCACAACTGAAGGGGCAATACTGGCCATTCTCATTAGTGAGCTCTGGCAGACCCTTCCATGGTGACCTGAGAAAAAAAGACGAAAGATCTTCAGAAATCTAAGTTCTTATGGCACGTTTCTGCAGTTGGGAAGAGAATTGTAAGGAATTTTGATTCACTTAATAGAAGAGGTAACACTGTTTACTTTGCAGTGTAGATTCAAAAGAACTGACTCGTAATTCATTCAGGAATCAGGCTACACTGGTCACGTTGCAGATTCAATAGAACCTGCTCAGAAGAGTCACTGATTCAAGAACTGGACTACACTGGTCACACTGTATGTTTCATACTGCTAGTTTAGTAGCTGTGTTGCAGTGCTGCTGAATGGTTAGAAAAGTAAGTCATGCTGATAAGTCATATGGTTGAAAGTTATAAAAAGAATTTGGTTCTGGTAATTAAAAAAAATAAAAAATAAAATAAAATTGTTCAACAGACATTTAAGCTTACTTAAAAAATAAAGCATACTTTCTCAGTAGTTGAAAAAGCAACTTTTTTCCCCAGAAGCACCCTTCAATTGGATTAAGAGTATTGATAGACCAATATATATTGACTATTTGACTTTTGAGATAATCTGTATCAGCTGATAACATGGCTATTTGGCCAACAGACATGAAGTTATCTAAATATTCATCATTTTGAAATACTTTTAGTAAATATAGTCTACAATAAGTGTGTATTTTTATAAAGTTGTGTAGATCTCATTTGTTAACATTACTAATTGTATTATGTATATAAATATATGCATTCACACCTTTCCATGTGGATGTAATGGCGGGAGAGAACATTCTTCACCAAATACACCGTTCTCTCATAAGTGTCTTTGCCAAGCTTCTTTGCAAAATAGATCTTGGCACGGAGGAAATAACCGATTGGCCACAGCCACTCCTGTAGACAGTAAACAAAGAGAATGATAAGAATCCCTAGAGAAGAAGACTTTAGAGTTGACATTGAGCTGATGAAGAACTAAATATGGATCTTACAGGGCCTTGGTGGTAGTTGAAGCCTCTAGCGATGTTATAGTTGTCATTGTCGAGGGAATTGTCATAAACTCCACAGTAAACCATGTCACTGTTCAAATAATCAGACAATAATTGAGTTAAACAAAGAAAATCATAAACAATATTACTGACATTCCATTATAATATGTGGTAGGAGAACAAGGATTATCACTCTGGGTCTAAGGTCTTCATGCCAAGAGGTCCAAGCAGCTTCTCTTCTGCAATGTTCAGAGCTTTCCAAGCTTTCTCCACAGAAAACAACTCTGGAGCCTAATGAAGGGAAACCATTGGACATTTACTAGCTGCTAATTTGTCATTTAGCTGACACTGTTATCCACCTAACTTACAGTACACTCAGTAAAGGCACAGTTTCCATGGAGCAAGAGGTAATGAGATAGGAAATTACCCGAGCTGGATTTCAACTTGGGTCACCCACTAATAAACGTGACCATGCAACATGTCTGAGCACATGCACTATCTGCCAAGTCATGCCTTCGACAAAGACACAATAGTTACTGCTCTTGGATCAACCATTGCAGTATTTGAACCAACAGCATTTTGGTCACTAGCTTATATTTTTAATGACTACAGCAGATTGGGCAATGCCACACTAATATCTTTTCGGTATTTCAGTGTTTGTTTCCAAACATCATCATTTTCCAAGTATGCAGCATTGGAGAGCATTTTCGAAAGTCTTCATTTTCGGTGGAGGAAAACGTTGTTTCAGTGAGGATGAGAGTTGCAAAATCAATGCGTTTTCAAGCCAAAAACTTGTTAGGGTGGACATAGCCTTAGAATGAGTCCTTACCACCACCATGGCAATGGTAAAGTTGGGTCTGAGCTGGTAGTCACACCAGGGGCTGGAGGCTCCATAGCTGTCTTTATAAATGCCCTGCTTATGGACTAGCTCAGGATGCTTCTCATTGGGGTCATTTGGATCACAGGACACATAGAACATCTTCTCAAAGTTCTTCTGGATATTTCTGTCCCACTCTTCATAGGACACAGAGAGCGGCTGGCCTGTGATTTAAACAGGAAGTTAGTAACTCAGTAGTGCTGGATGAACACTAGGGATAAATGAGAGTATCAAACAGTCATAAATATTAGCTCTGTTCCAATAACGAGCAAGCTTATAAGGCTGCATCCTATCTGAAATGGAACCTTAGTGACAGAATTGAAATGCTCTATATGGGTATCTATACTTACTTGTGTAACAAGACTCAACACTTACATTTGACGCTAATGTGATAAGCACAAACAAATGTAAAAAAATAATACAAAAATAAACATTTCACCCAAATATTGTGTGTGCCATGTGTTATAGCACACACAAAAATTTGGGTAAAATGTTAATTTTTGAATTAGATGGAACTATTTTTTTATAGATACTTTTCCATATTGAATGAAAGACATTGTAGGCATTTCTCTCAACCTGTCTGCCATCTTCAAGGAATTTTTAATTGAGTTCATTGCAATGTAATTTCTGAATGGTTTCTCTGCAAATGATACATGCAATGCTGCTTTAGATTTTGGCCAAAGCGAGGTAAATTGGTAGGCAGCATAATTTTTCTGTCGACCTTTTGGTAAAAGTTTTGTGTCAAGAGCGCAACTATAGGCGCTTTTCCACCATTGGTCTGAAAAGTGCTTAACCCTTTTAGCTCGGAGGGTGTTTTATGCTAAGATTTCCTGTTTCAGTGGCATACCCAAAATTAAAGGCTTATAACTCGACAAAGGAAAAAAAACAAAAACAAGTAGGGTCAAGCGTTTGGTATTTAATGATATAAATTATGATTAAATATGACGCTCACCCTAAGAAACTGCAAAAAATGTTTTGCCAAAAATGAAGCTTTTTTCTTATTTTTCAGATTTGATATTATTTATCTCAGGTTTTTTTTTACTGAGCCCCTAAAGGGTCAGTGTGGTTGTGAAAAAAATTGTCGGCTGGGGGAAAAAAATAAGCAAAAGCTTTTGCGTTCTCTCGCAAAACCTTTGCGTTCCCCCTGAGAATTTTTGCATACTCTCGCAAAACTTTTGCCTTCTCCCTCCAATTATTTTGCGTTCTCTCGCTAAACTTTTGCGTTCTCTCACAAATTATTTTGCGTTCTCGTTCTCACAAAATTGTTGCATTCTCGCAAATTATTTTGCGTTCTCTTGCAAAACTTTTGCATTCTCACGCAAATTATTTTGCGTTCTTGTTCTCTCATAAAATTGTTGCGTCCTCGCAAATTATTTTGGGTTCTCTCACAAAATGTGCAACATAATGACAGTCTTCTGCTAGAAGAGAAAGCCAATGCAATGAAAGAGTGAAGCCCAAAAGACAATACACAATGCACAAATCATAATCTTCAATTTATGAATGTGTCAAAATAAAGACAACACAGTTAAAATTACATTAAATGTGAGTGGTCTAATTCAAATTAATTGCATATTATTATTGTTTTTATTGTTGGTTTCCCTCTCCATTAATAAAGCAATAACAAAATGCTTTATTATGTGTGGTGACTGAAGATTTTAGGCTTTAAAATAACTGCAATTCAGAACTCACTTTTAAATCATTCGTATTTGTGTTTGGAACAACCCTTTAGTTTAGTCACCATGATTGCTCTCCCTTTGGAGTACCTTGGGGAGGCATCATTTATGCGATTTAGTATGTGTCAGTGTTGAATGATTGGCTCACTCATAACACAATTATCGCCATCTGCAGAAGCATGATAAATGGCCACATAAACATACGTACATACAAAATAATAGTTGATATTTAAGCATACGATATTCAAATTTCATTAGGCCTGTAGTTTGGGAAAACATGCCAAATATATATAAACTGTCGTTTTTAAAGCATTTTTAAATATGTTGCATTTTGAAGTGCAACACATTATAATGCCATATATCAGATTTATGCATGATGTAATGATGCAATACAGAAAGGAGTCACTTTATCTTCAACAAGATACAGTTTTCCACAAAAAAGTAGGCACCGGCCCCTGTCATCTCGACTTATCTCTTATAAATGCAATAGCCTGCAGAACATTAATTTAATATGCGAGAGAATGCAAAGTTTTGCGAGATAAAGCAAAATAATTTGCGAGAGAACACCAAATTATTTGCGAGAGAATGCATAGTTTCTTGGGCGAATGCAAAAGTTTTGTAAGTGCATGCAACGTTTCTCGGGGGAATGCAAAAGTTTTGCGAGAGAACGCAAAAGCATTTGCTAATTTTTTTCCTTACCACCTTGGCCCTTTAGGGGCTCTGTAGGGTGTTAATAAGGTAGCTCTGAAAAACAGTTTTTGTTTTGTTCCCAATCATGTAACCTGTAGCTGATCAAAATGTTGTATTAATACAAAGCAATCAAAAGTTATAGCATTACAAAAATAGTTTATCCTAGTGTCCAAAAAACATCTCCAAGTATCCAAAAGCCTCTCCAAACAAATAAAACATACTTGTACAAAAGAACTAATCACACATGCAAACACAACAATGACTAAAGGTTTGCATAGCATGCAGACATGATTTTAGTAATGAGATTTCACAGAATGAAATTCATGAGACATCATTGAGTACTTGGTGCCATCTCCTGGCGGCCATATGTAATTAGAGTGACTGATCACATGACTCTCTATCGCCACTGGCTGGAGCAATCTGAACCCAATCTGTTTAGCGTTCCATGACGCTCCAGCATTTCTGATGACATCATCTGATCCAGGAAAGCTAACGTGATTGTAGCCAGATAGCCAGAAGCTGTGTGCACATAGTGCTTCCTGTGGATTATCTAATGATCTATGCATCCGATTACGTTGTGCATGGGCTCGTTTTAAAGATAATCACCTCCTATAAGTAATGGTGATATTTTATGTTCTATTTATTTTTTGTTAAGTTATAAGCGAAAACGTAGCATATGAGCAACACCTGTTCACATGAAACATGTACGTATGTCAAAGATATATACTTAGCTATTACTCACTATATTTTTTGTCTGTGAGTAAAACAAATAGGCTGGTTGTATTCTACTCTTTGAGAGTTTTCCAACAACATATGACACATGGCTATTTGATAAGTTTTATGTTTTTATCGATTACAATAATATCTACAGTGCTAAATTTTTAATAAATGATCAAACGGTACACTTCTGATTTGTCTGCAAATTTCAAAGCACTTGTTCAGTTTTGGTCACAATGTCTACATGCACTGTAAAGTAGAGCTTCTAATCATTAAAACGATACCTATTTTGTGTTGGTCAAGACTTTAGTTGTTAATAATTAGATTTTTTTTCTCATGGGCCCACCGGAATTAATGATGTCTTAAGGCCGAAACAAACTCTATGCAAGTACGTGAATGCAGACACTTCTAGGCAAGCTGAATTTCCTGCGTTGTTGCATACCAAAATGTGTCGGACCGAAACTGATTAACAACGCACTCTCAAGGTTGCCACAAGGGGCGATATAGCAGACATTAGTGTAAACTTTCCACTTATACAGTAAGCTTTCTCTTTTAGTCAATTACTGTCAAGGCAGAGCAAGAGTTTGAAGAGAATAATGCTGAGCAAGTAAGTTGAAGCCAATGTATTTATAGCAAATTACCTGAATAATAACACATCTACTTTAAAAGGTGCACTCAATAATATTTTCTTCATTAAAAAAGTTTAACTCCTAAAGACACGATATGTAGGAAATCATGAGCACTCAGCACTCACATTAAAATGAAGACTCCAGTCATATCAGTAACCTTATAAAAGCTGTTTTATTCACGTTAGAATCACATGACCAACCGAATACTACTTGCTTAGTCCTGTTATTTGACACTTTTACTCATTGATTAAAGTAATCATGGCTGACTGTGAATACTACATTTCTACAATGGCATCTGAAACTGAAAACTATTGATTTTAAATGATGCCGCATCCAAGCCACTAGGTGTCAGTGTAAGTCCAAAATGACAAAGACAAAAGTTACTAAGTGCATCTTTACTGGAACAGAATTTTAAAGGTAACTCTGATGCATCCTGGAGTACAGAGGTTTGTTACCACCACAGTGACACAAGGACCACATGTTGGCAATGCATTGACAAAGTATTTGCATCTACGTGCGCGTACTAGCATAAAGTATGTTTCTGGCCTTACAATGCTGGCTAGGTATTGGAACAGAGTTATGGGTGTTTGTAAGGGCATGAGGGCTTATCTGAGCTCACCGTCTCTCTGTATGGTCATGGTATTGTAAGGAAAGAGCCCTTGTTTGTTTAACTCCACCAGCCAGTGTAATGTAGATTTGCAAAGACCCACTATTTCCACAGCTGAACCATCTCTGCATTAACAACAAAAGAATCAATCAATGGAATGATCATAATAGACAGAGAGAGTGAAAGTGCAAGAGAGAGAAGAGATCCATTTATATATAGAGTCTCAAAAAGAAAAATCAGGGCATGCCTGGGTGTAGCCGGTATGCCTTTGTTGTGGGCTCTTTCACTCTCTCCCATTTTGTCCATCCAGGTCCCACAGTTGAACTGATTTCCACCATAAACAAAGCCAGTGTCGGGGTCCACCTTGGCCACTATATTGAAGCCTAAGATGGTTTAGAACACAAAAGGTTATTCTCAACAGAACATTAGAGTGTGCATTCCAAAAAAAAAACAAAAAAAAAAAAGGCTAGTGTATCAATGACCTTACCTTCATCTCTCATGTTGCAGTCAATCTGTGGTCCGGCGTTCCTCTCTCTAAACTCAATAACCTGCATGTGACACTCCATGGCCTCATGAATTACCTCATACAACGGCTGCTCCTGTGACATAAGAAAAACAACATATTTAATGGATTAAGCAAAAAGATACACTGAGTTTTGGACTTGTGAATTTTATGTGATGAGAAAGACTAAACGCCACAAAGTAATATACATTATTGTCAGTAAATAGTTGACACAATTGTCTATTGCGTTGTACTCACGCGACAGCGTGATACAGCATAACCTGCTGTCCAATTCAACTCACTTGATTAGTGCAGTTAGTTTTAATGAATCAGAACTGATTGGCAAATCAGTCTGAATTGAAAACAAAAGTCAATGGTCTGAATCACTGACTGAATCAGTCATAAACCTTTGAATCAGCTAGGGTGACTCACTGGCTCACTGAACAGCAAATGACCAAGTCCAACTCAAAATGAGCCGAGAACTGTTACATTGGTACGTATACCTTTATTTTTATAAAGTGACACTTAAAGGTATAGTTCACCCAAAAATTAAAATTGTCTCATCATTTACTTACCCTCATGCCATCCCAGATGTATATGACTTTCCTCCTTCTGCTGAATACAAACAAAATTTTCTAGAAGAATATCTCAGATCTGTAGGTCCATACAATGCAAGTGAATGGTTGCCAGAACTTTGAAGGTCCAAAAAACACAAAGGCAGCGTAAAAGTAATCCACACGACTGTAGTGATATGATAGGTGTGGATGAGAAACATATTAATATTTAAGTCCTTTTTTTTTTTACTATAAATTCTCCTCCTCATACAGTAGGTGGTAATATGCACAAAGAATGCAAATCACCAAAAACAAAAATAGAACAATGTGAAAGTGAAAGAGAAGATTTATAGTGAAAAAAGACATAAATATTTATTTGTTTCTCAGCCACACCTATCCTATCGTTCAGAAGATATGAATTTAACTCTCTGGGGTCGACGGACTCGTTTGCATTTTGAAGAGCGACTTGATCCAGCCGAGGATACAATTTCGGATGAGTAAGTAATTTAGTTTTACTTACATATTAGTTGACATGCTATTTTATAAAAACATGTACATATTTTACTAGCTGGACTATTTCCAGACTTGCCAGCCAGGATTCAGAGTATTGAAATTTGAAATATGTCCTAATAGGCAAGTTTTAGTTGCATTTAAAAGTTGTTTCGGCTAAAGCAGGTATTTAAATTGTATGCTGTATGATATAAATATGATATGTAATATGATAGAAAAATAATATGAATGTTTAGATTATATTTTAACTAGTGTTTATTGTGCCTCATTATCATCTACGATGCTTGTGCTTGTTAATATCTGTTCGGGTGTAAATGTGTAAAATGTGCTGTAAATATGCCCATATTAGAAAATCAGCATATTAGAATGATTTCTGAAGGATCATGTGACACTGAAGACTGCCGTAATGATGCTGAAAATTCAGCTTTGATCACAGGAATAAATTGCATTTTACAATATATTCAAATAGAAAAGTTATTTTAAATTGTAAAAATATTTCACAATATCACTTTTTTTGCTGTATTTTGGATCAAATAAATGCAGCCTTAGTGAGCAGAAAATACTTATTTTAAAAACATAAAAAAATCTTACCGATCTAAAACTTTTAAACGGTAGTGTAGGTCTAAAGTTTTTAAGTAAAGTCTTTATGTAAAGAAAATGTATAGTCAGATTACTTCTTTTAATTTAAACTTGATTTTGTGAATAAGCTACAAACAATACATTCAATCAAAAAGTCTCCTCACATTCATTCTCTTTCTCAGGGGAGGGGTCTTTATCTCCTCAGGTGTGAATCACATCAATATTCATGATCAACCATGCCTCCTCGCATATGGCCTTTCTAACATTAAAAGTGACTTACAAAAGTTAAATGACTATATTTTTTGTATGAATGAGTGATCAGGATGGTTTTCACATCATTTTTGTAGCAAAAACTCTAGGCTACAAGATCCAGTTCTCAAAAGTCTTTTGAACAAATGTTTAGTATGTGTTATATGGCCTTATTTCAGGTGACTTAAAATTTTTGTTTTTTCAAAAACCATGCATAAACATTATTTTCTCAAAAATACAAACATGTACATACATGTTGTTCACATATTATTGTAACCTAGTTTGTGCTAAATACAGTGTTATCAGACTTTAGCCATTAATATGTTTTTAAGCAACTGAAAAAAGCACAAATGTCAAGGCATGTCAAAACTTCTCCAGGGCCCAAAACACACTCAGACCCCAGAGGGTTAACCACTGGAGTTTTATGGATTGCTTTTATGCTGCCTTTATATGCTTTTTGGAGCTTCAAAGGCCTGATCAACATTCACTTGCATTATATGGACCTACAGAGCAGAGATATTTTTTCTAAAAATCTTCGTTTGTGTTCAGCAGAAAAAAAGAAAGTCATACACATCTGGGATGCCATGAGGGTGAGTAAATGATGAGAGAATTAAAATTTTTGGGTGAACTATCCTTTTAAATCAGTATCATGTATATATCCCTAAATGAGTTTCAGTGATTCCTAATTATCCTCAAATTAGCTTTAGATTTTTGTTATTATAAATGGTATTTTAATAAAAATATTATTTTCTTAAATAAAAATGTATGGGGCTGGGTGGTCAGTGTACCCCACTGCACAGACAAATTCCTATTAGAAACCATCGTCTATTATGAGTCCTAGTGAATTTGTGTGAGTGGCTTACCACAGTGCCAGGTGCCATTGGCTTGGAGTCATCTGTGGGGTACATCCTGGACACGGGACACTGGAGGATGTCAGTGCCTTTGGGCACCATAGTGCAATAGTCCTGAATGCACTGCAGCCACCACCACACTGCGTCACGACAGTTAAAGCGTGCCCCCACACCCTCTCCTAGCAGGTTTGGGATCAGGCCATGCCTCAGAGTGCCAGCAAAGGCCAGGATAATGTTCCTGTGTGATAAAGCAGGAACAACTGAGATCGAGAAAACTCATATCTACTGACTGACAGATCCACAGGAGTAGGATCAATTAAGTTTTCAAATCAGTCTGAGGTCATTCATATGCTTCTTGTTAGATTCTTGGCTCAATAAACGGAATTCACTCATACAGTAGGATGCTTGTTGGATCAATACCTAGCCTCCAGGTGACGGCCGGTGACCAGCATGAGTCCACGCAGGGCGATGAACGTGTCTCTGCCCCAGCAGCGGAAGATTCCAGCAGAGAAGTGAGGTAAGCCTATAGAATGAGGAAATCATCAAGAATAACATCTTACAGCTTAAATAGAATGTAACATGCTGTGTCACAATTAAGTTTGAACCTAACCACCTAATGTTAGCAGCCTGGATCTTTAAAGAAATAGTTCTACCAAAAATGAAAAGTCTGTCATTATTTACTAGTCCTCATGTTGTTCCAAACCTGTATGACTTTCTTTTTTCTGTGGAACACAAAAGGTGAAATTATGCAGAATGACAACCTCAGTCACCATTCACTTTTACTGTATGGAAAAAAAAATGCATAATGAGTAGAGCTGCCAAAATTAACACGTTAGCGCATGCGATTAATTCTTAATCAGCATTAACACATTTTATGTTAAAACAGCATAAACCAGCAAAAACACTGGTTGGAAGGGCGGAAACAGCTTTGTAATGTGTCTGCCTGGAGTCATTACACTGATGCATAATCCACAAACACACATAGCAGTGATTCAGTGTCAGTGATCAAATGATGGGGAAAGGAGCTCTTAATGCTATTTGTTGTACAAAACAACCCAGACAGAAATCAATAATTTTTTAGCATAAGTAAGGCGCATCTTATTTACCACAGAAGCACATCAATTGTTAATAATAACCAAAACGCAGAAAGAGACGTTTTTGTCTGCAAGCTCTTTTTATGTGGAGTTCAAAGCGGCGCTTGATGCTGGTGCTGATGCCCTGACGTGAATCATGATCACACTTCACGATTGCTGTAACAAAGCAGATAGCCACAATTAATATTGTGGAGGATGAGAGCTTAAGGGATTTAATATCCATTGCAATGAATATCCAACCTATATGAGGACTAGTTCTTTCAATTATTCAAACTCCCACTTAGACTTTGGGAAACATTTAATGCTACTTGAATTGGTGTTATTTCAATGCATTTCTATCTTTATACTGTGGAAGGCTTTGTTTGTAAAATGTTAATAAAGCATTATATTACATATTGCTTTGTTTTCTTTCCTAAGATGGAAATAAATGCATTTTGATAGGAGAATAATTATATTTAGAGCCAAATTTTAGCACTGTCAAAATCTGCGATTCATCGCAATTAACTACGAAAAATTATGCGATTAATCACTATTAAAAAATGTCATTGACTGACAGCGATAATAATGAGTCATTATGCCTAACATTTACTTTGTGTTCCATGGAAGAAAGTAAGTTGTAATTAAGTAGGTTTGGAATAACATAAGGGTGTGTAAATAATGACAGAATTTTCATATTTTGGTGAAAAGTTCACTGTAACCATTGTGCTATCAGCACCAATTAATAAATGTACTTAGGTGACAAAAGCAACTTCATTGTGATAACACTGACTGAAGGGTATTTATGGGTTCACCTGCAGCCAAGGAAACACAGCACTGCTCCTTCTGCTTAGTGATCTCATTGTCGCGGTAGGGCACATCAGGAAGAGCTGGTGAGAGAGGCGGAAGAGCTGGAAATCGTCCAATGCCACACATTTGAACCGATCCCAGAGTCAGCAACTTCACAAAAGATGAGCCATTCTGCACAAAACTAACACACAGACATAGTATGCACACAATAAGGGCAATTTTGTAAGAGTCCAAAGAATGAAAACCTTTAGATTATGAAAAACCTGAACATGAAAATTTGATTTAATAAAGGCTACTTTCACAATGTAAAATGCTTGCTTTTTGCAGATGTAATCATAATAATAGCCATAAAAAATGAAAAAGTTGACCCTACTTACTTTTGAAAAATGTCACAATTAAAATGAGTCTTGAACATTGTTTCATGTTGACTTTAATTGCATTCTTAAGATTATAGTAAATATAAGGAAGGACAGACATACTCCAGAGGCTGAAGGATAATCTGTCTGTTCTTCTTTAGACACTGACCTTGACATCTGTTTGAAGGTCACATCAAGGGCAGTTGTGTAAGCCCCAACCAGGATGGCATCAAAGTAGCAAGGGATGAGGTAGCGAGGGATGTGTTTCAAGTAAGCAAACATAGTCTGAAACCACTGGCCCACCTAAGGGCAAAGGAAACCCAAATTTACCCATGGGGGGGGGGGGGCAATGAAGGTGAATGGTGACTGAGATTGTCAGTCCTTAACATTCTGCCAAACATCTCCTTTTGTGTTCCACAGAAGACAAAAAGTAATATGTGTTTGAAACAAATAATGAAAGACTTTTTATTTTTGAGTGAACTAACCCTTTAAACCTTTGCATAGCTACACACTTATCTTAATGGATTTAAGAGTTGGTAATGGAAAGGGGCAGCAGTTTTCTCTGCAGAAATGATGTGGTTTGTTTTGACTTTGTGTAGACGGCACTCATGTCGTTAAATCTGGCTTTTCTCAAAGCTCTTAACCTCAAATAAACCCATGAGATTAGCTGCTACATATAGTGTATATTTGGAGTTTTGATCTCTTATTCACCTCTGCCAGCGAGCCCCCGCGTGACATCAGCCTATTGCTCACGTAGTCAATCATCCAATCCCCTTGCCTCAGGTTGTCACAGAACGGGTGGCCCAGATCGTTTTTGGGTCGCACATCTGCCATCACTGATAATAGACCTGTGTGGGTGACATGGCAACAGAACAAAGTAAAAATCAGTGGAGCATTTATGGAACACAGCAGCATTACTTGGATTAAGCTAAAATAAAAGTCAGTTCTAAAACTTTATTTGCCATTTCCTCTGCAGAAGGTTTTTTTCCTACAATCGCCTAAAGTGGATGGACTTATTTAAAGTCCCTCTCCAGTCACTGGTTTAACCCCTAAAAACTAATCTTTGTTAATCAAAATAACATATTTTATTTTTTTTCCCCCATGAAAATAATCCCTTCATGCCTTAAAATGGTTTAGATATAACTCTACACCTTTGCCTCATTTAGTTCTATGAATATGCAAATTAGTCCCTGCATTGCTCACCTGCAGCTCAGGCTACTCGCTCACCTTCACCCACTTATCTCATATTTTCAGATCCTTTGGTAATACATGAAGGCTCACCATTTGTTATTTTGCAACTTTGCATCTGAATACAGAACATGTCTTGCAAAATACCGATACGTAGCTACACCTGGTTTCTCCTGATACCCCTTGCTTCGCCGTAGCGTACGCTATTGATATGGAAATCCCCACCCTGCAAGTTGATGGGACTGGTTCCTTAAGTTTGTGACGTATGAAACCCTGGCTGTCTGAATCTGTGTTTTTGAGACTGTCTTTGGTAGACTGCAGTTCCAAAGTGAAAATGCTCAGCCATGGTGTTGACTGCTGATTTCACTCATGGTATGTCTTCTAGCATATAAAAAAACACCATATGGAAATGTAAACAAGGTTAAAAACTTGATTTTCACTGGAGGGGGTCTTTAAGTCAATTAAACAGTAACAAAACAATCATGTTATATTTACTCTAAATGGCAAAAGCTTGGTCCGTACCTTGCAGACCACCATATTTGAGTGACGTCCAGCCAGGGATGTTGTAACAACCTCCTCCGTCTTCCTTCTCCTCAGCATCACAGCGAAACAGCAGAACATTCATATCAGCCAGAGTCAGCTTAGACATGATCCTATTGTTGAAAAGAAACAAGAAAAAGCTTCTTCAGAACTCCTCAACCATGAAGGCATACATATTTAGCTAAATATGGCAAAGGAAAGCAATTTGAGTAACTGTTACTCATATTGCTTTGCTTTCCCATATGGTTTTGCGATCTGTGAGGGCTACTCAGATGCCCTTTGTCCACCCAAATGGTGCCAGTGATCAGCCAGGAGAGCTACGTTTATAATGACTTGATGACTATGACAGGAATCAGTTCAACTATGTTACTACCCAACCTGCCCACAAACAAACATAGCATGTTGTAATCTTTGTTTACAAGACTTACTCCTAGTTTTGGTATCTTTATGCCATCACGAGCAATCTTTGACATACAGTAACAGTTATTTAAAGGAATATACTAGGTTCAATAAACGTTAAGCTTAGTCGACAGCATTTGTAGCATAAGGTTGATTACCATAAAAATACATTTCGACTCGTCCCTCCATTTCTTAAAAAAAAGCACAAATCTGGGTTACTCTGAGGCACTTACAATGGAAAAGAATGGGGAAAATGTTTGGAGGATTTAAAGGCAGAAATGTGAAGTTTATAATTTTATAAAAAAGCACAACATTAATTCTGTTAAAACTTGTGTATTATTTGAGCTGTAAAGTCTCTTCGTTTTTATTATCATTTTAAGGTTTACAGCGGCAACAAAGCTGTAATGTTGTATATAACTTTTCATAGAAAAGGTTAGTAAGCGATTTTATCACATTTAAATAATTTTAACATGCATAGAGTTTACGTCTTGTGGCTATACTTTTGAAATAGTGAGTATTTTAACATATATGGATTGGCCCAATTCAATTGTGAGTGCCTCTCTGGAACCCAGATTTTTGCTTTTTTTTTTTTTTTTTTTCTTTAAAGAAAAGGCTAAATTAATATTTGTGGTAAATAACATTATGCCACAAATGCTGTCGATTGAGCTTAACTTGTATCAAACATGGAATATTCCTTTAAATGTAAAATTAATCAAGTCTCAAATCTCAATTGATATGTGTGGTCTGGTGTGGCACCCATTTTTCTGGCCTTCTTAGGTGTTAGATGTGCGGAATTGTTCTAGATTGGTCTCCAGCACCAGCACAAGTGTGGAATTTTAAAAAAATATATTCAAATGTAGTTATATGACACAATAAGGTCTCCTCTATGGTTGAAAAATGCTAGATTCAACTCACTGTGTAAGTGGTTTCTTCAGTATGGCAGGTGCATTTTGATCAGGCAGACTGCCTGCTTTATAGAGGGGGTTGAACTGAATGAGATGATTCCTCAAAACACCCACCAGCTCCTGTGATTTGGGGTCTAGACTCAACCTGAAAGAAACACACTCTGATCTTAAACAGCTCACATCCTATAATAAATAAACTTGTGAACTTCATTAAATGCTAAAAGTCAAAAGTTTGCCATAGGGCAGTGGTTATCAACTGGTGGGTTGCAAAAACTAAATAAATACATTTGTAACACATCATATATCCTTTTAAAAGATCTTCGTTTGTGTTCCATGAAAGAAAGTCGTACGAGTTTGAGACGGCATAAGGTTGAGCAAAGAATGAGAGAACTAGAATTTTTGGGTGAACTATTCCTTTAATGGTATTTTGATTAAGATCATTTGTCACTTGGTAGTACTGGTAATACAAGTACAGTACTTTCAGTCCAGTGTTTGTTCCAAGTGTTAGTTAGGGATAGTTCACCCAAAAATGAAAATTCTCTCATCCCTCATGCCATCCCAGATGTGTACAACTTTCTTTCTTCTGCTGAACAAAACAAAGATTTTTAGAAGAATATTCAGCTTGTAACACTTGGAACATTCTTCCTAGCGGCCACTAGAGGTCGCTAGAAGGATAAAGACTTTTAGTTTGAAGATTGGTTTTGGTTTTTGTTGTGTCTCTGTTCTCTGTGTTCCCCTTGATTGATCCCAGCTGTGTCTTGTTAACCTTGTTAGTTATTGTGTATATCTTGCCCTCCTGCTCTCTCTGTCTTTGTCGGCTGTTAACCTTTCATGGATGTAATGGTTTGTTCTGCTGTGTTTTGAGTTCTTTTATGTTTATTTCTCTGAATTTTAATTAAAAAGCCTGCACATAGATCCTCCTTCTCTCGCCTCTTTCCTGCAAACATTACAGAACAGCTGACCAGACTATGGATCTAGCGGCTTGGCAATTGATGTCTCTCAGACAAGGAGGTGATACCATCAAGCAATATACAGAGCAGTTCTGCAATTTCGCCCAGGATTTCAGTTGGGGAGATATTTGTCTCAAGGGCTGCTATCGGTTCGGACTTGATGAGCCTGTGAAATCCTGTCTGCCAGGTGGCAGATGTGAACTTTCCTTGGGCAAATTAATTGACTATGCTTTGAGGTTCACATTCTCCTCCCCTTACACTGTGGGGTATGGCAGTAATCCCGTGCCGCTGCCAGTGCCCACGCCTGCCGCGGTCAACGAGCCAGTGCCCACGCCTGCCGCGGTCAACGAGCCAGTGCCCACGCCTGCCGCGGTCAACGAGCGAGCCAGCTCTCACGCCTGCCACGGTCAACGAATTAGCGCCTGAAGCCTCGGCCATCCCAGAGCCAGCGCCTGAAGCCCACCTGAAGCCTCGGCCGTCCCAGAGCCAGCACCTGAAGCCTCGGCCGTCCCAGTGCCAGCATCCTTGGCCACGGAGGCCGTTCCCACAGCAGTGCTCCCGGCTGGCCGGAAGAGGAGGAGGAGGAGGAGGAGGAGAAGAAGGGCCCCTGCTCTCCAGTCGCTGCCAGCGCTCCCGGCCACGGAGGCCGTTCCCCAGTTGCTGCCAGTGCTCCCGGCCACTGAGTTTGTTGACGAGGCTGTCCCATTCCCCGAGGCTGTCCACGATCCTGTCCAGTCCCCAGCTGCTGTCGACCAGTCTGTTGCTCAATCCAGTGGTCAGCACCTGTCAGACACAAGCTACCAGTCTGTTCAGTGTCCAACGGCCACCCACTTCCAGTATGACCCCTGTCCAGTGGCCATCGTCCAGTCTTCTGACCCCCGTCCAGCAACCACCTCCACTTCCTGTGGCTCCACCCCCTGTGCTTCAGCCTCCTGCAGCTCCTCCACCTGAACCCTTACCTCCTGTGGCTCCATTTCCGGAGCCTCCACCTCCTGCGGCTCTGCCACCTAAACCCTTGCCTCCTGTGGCTCCATCTCCAGAGCCTCCACCTCCCGTGGCTCTGCCCCCTGAGCCTTTGCCTCCTGTAGCTCCACCTCTGGAGACTTCACCTCCTGCGGCTCCCTGCCCTGAGTCTCCGCTTCCTATGAACTACTTTTTTTTTAGTTTGTTTGATATGTTATGGAGCGTCAGGAGCCGCTCCTTAGATAGGGGGGCGCTCTGTAACACTTGGGACATTGTTCCTATTGGCCACTAGAGGTTGCTAGAAGGATAAAGCCTTGTAGTTTGAAAAGATGTGTTTTGGATTAACCTTGTTAGTTCTTATGTATATATTGCCCTCGTGTTCTCTCTGTCTTTTGGCTATGTTCAGACTGCAGGCCCAAATCAGATTTTTTTGCTCATATGTGACTCAGATCTGTTCTTTTCATAACAGTGTGAACAGCACAAACCACATAGAATCTGATCTTTTCGATTCTGATTTGGGCCACTTCCATATGTGGTCCTTAATCCAATACAGGTCTGATATTTTTTTGCAATGCGACCTCAGTCTGAATTCATGCGACTTTTATGTCACTCTACATTGACATTCATCACAATTCTGAGCTCAGTGCGCTGGCGGGAGTCATTCCAAACATTTGCCATTCAAAGAATGGCAGTTCTTTGGTCATTCGGTGAATATGGAAGACACCTGCAAAGGTAGTCAATGGAGGGACAGTGAGGTGTTAGACCACACACACCTCCGTACAGATGTAGCAGCCATTGCTCCACAAAAAGCCATAAGTAAACACTTTGCACTCTTTATCCTCATCCTCGTCATTCTTATCGCCTGCTCACAAATCCGCTGGCTTCCGCTACATATCACCTTACAAATGAATGTGTAAATGCTGAATTTAGTGGCCTCCGTGTTTACTTCCGTATGACAGCATGCTGCATGTGACGTCTTTGTTATTGTTCTTTTGCGCATGCGGGTCAGTTCAGGACTGTGACCAGTTCACACTGGAATCTGATATTGGCCACATTTAAAAAATAAGGTGAACAGAAAAAAAAAAATCGGATCTGAGCAATAAATCCGAATTGAGCACTAAGGCTTGTAGTGTGAACGTAGCCTTTGTCAGTTGTTAAACTTTCATGGATGTAACAGTTTGTTCTCTTGTCGTGTTTTGAGTTCTTTTATGTTTATTTTGTAAAAGAGTTTTGATTATAGCCTGCACATAGATCCTCCTCTCACCTCTTTCCTGCAAACGTTACACAGCTCTGTAGGTCCATACAATGCAAGTGAATGAGAACCAAATTTTGGGCTCCAAAATGCACAAAGGCAGTACAAAAGTAATCCATGTGACTCCAGTGGTTAAATCCATATCTTCAGTAGCAATATGAGAAACAGATTAATATTTAAGTCTGTTTTTCCAATAAATTCTCCCTGCCCAGTAGATGGTGATATGTATGAAGAATGCAAATCTCCAAAAACAAAAGAACAAGAAAGTGAAGATTGATAGTAAAAAAGGACTTAGATATTGATCTGTTTCTAACCCACCTATCATATTGCCTCTGAAGATAATAGATTTAACCACTAGAGTTGCATTAATTACTTTAATGCTGCCTTTATTTGCATTTTGGAGCTTAAAAATGTTGGACCCCATTCACTTTCATTGTGAGGACCTACAAAGCTGAAATATTCTTTTAAAAATCTCCATTTGTGTTCAGCAGAATAAAGAAAGTCATACACATCTGGGATGGCATGAGGGTGTGTAAAAGATGAGAATTTTAATTTGGGTGAACTATTCCTTTAAGCCGGTAAATCACACTTCTGCTGTTGTTTATGCATTCACAAAATTGACAATTTTCCTACACAGCCTATGTCATGTTAATTTTTGCATGTTGTCATGTTAATATTACTATATTTCATGTTTGAATTTAAGGATATTTTTTACTTCTGTATGATAAACAATTTGGTACTGTGTTGGGTTGCTATTTAAATCTAGATCCTGATGCAAATCCAACTGAGAATCACTGCCATAGGGGACAATTATTCTGTGTCAATTTGGGGTCAGTAATGCTTATGAAGTCTAACCTGAAAACAATGACACTTCCAGGTGTGAACTGCTTGAACACGATCTCCTGCACATATTCACTGCACCCTCGAGACGTCACCCCAGCCTGCCTCACCACCGTACTGTCCTTCAGCTGAGGAGAGACAAAGAAACCTCTGAGACTAAGAGATAAGATTGACTCGTGGAGTGTTGACAGTACAGTCAATCAAAAGGCAAGTCCAGGCAGCGAAAATTTCCAACTAGACAGGAAAGGCCAGGCTAACCCAAAACAAGTGGTTGAGATGAAAGCAGAGCTCTTTGAGTTTTGATGCTTTAATTGCAGGGTAGGGCTTGAGCTTTTTGCTGTAGTGTAAATGAGTGTACTCAGTGGAGGCAATTGTGTCTGCTGAAGACAGTTATAATTAGAGCAGTCTCACAGCACTCGGGTTACCTGGATGTGCTCTTTAATCTCCACCGTGTACCCAGGCATGCCATTAATGCTCCTCTCATCTTTTCTGTAGTGACCCGCCTGCCTCTCTACCGTACGTGCCTCCAGCACCACTTCCTCGATCTTACCTGTGAGAGAAGGAAAAAGATTATTTATGAGTTTGGCTTCAACTCATAATTGAAACAGAATATTAAACCAGATATCCAAAATGAGTCTTTGTAATTTTCTTTGTAGTGTTAAACCAAAATGTAATAACTTGCTCTTCCTCTGAAAAAAATTAAATAAAAATAAAATAATAATTTTCTGCACAAGTTACTTAGGTGGTGCAGGATATTGGATAATGTTAACCAATAGCCAAATAGATATTTAGGCATTGTTTTAGCAAACCTGCATTCAGGTGGGGCTCTATTCTGGTATGAAACACCTACTTTTTACGATCCAATCAATTCGAGATGTATAAAAACAAGACCTGCCCTAAGTTTTCTCATTGAATATTCTGTTTCATTCTGACAAACGTCACATTACAGAAATATAATGGGTTGTAAACTGAGATTCATGTTGACTCGAACAGAATTTAAATTAAAGAGAGAATATCTGATCCACCAAAGAAGGTTCAGTATCTCTGTTGAGGAGCAGAGAACCAATGATGCACCTGGGATGTACATTGGTGGAACCTCATCTGTGTAGCCATGGTGTTTGGGGTTTTTGAAAGCAGTACGACACACAGCCACCACTGACTGATGTGTGCTGGGACTATGACGGGTAACCGCTACAATGTCCTCATCCACTTGGTCCACAAACACCTAAGAAAACATCCAAAGACCCATTGATGAAGCTGGAACAGGTGTAAATTCACACAAACGCATGTAAACACTAATACACTTAGTATCCTGTCCCAAATTAAGCATTTGATGTGGACCTGTGGCCTTCACTTGTATGTGTCTGTTAGGTCCACAAGACCGTATGTTGTCCCATTTGTCATTTTATGATTCAGAAGTGGTGTCATGACTAGAGACAGACCATTATATCGGCCAGATCGATTTATTGGCTGCTATTTGGGCATTTTGAGATCATTACATCTGCATTATATCAACCATTGGCCACCAAGCAGTCTAGATATTGTTATCGGCCTTACAAGTGTGCCCTTTGCGGCCTCAATGTAGCCATGATGTTCCCTTTTGCAAAGCCTGCATTGGTGCAGATTTCTTGGTGGACTACTACCCGACAGTGTATGTGTCATTACTGTCACTGTGGACCCAGCGGAGGACTGCAAGGGCTGAGGGTGTCATTTGGCACAGGGATTTAGTTCAGTAAGCTGTGTTTACCTGATTGAAGCCTTTTGCTGCCAGTTCCTGGTGTAACCGATTGAGGGCCAGCTTTCCAGCGATGATTCCTGACTGAAGGTTGACCTCATCAGGAGAGGAGGGTTTAAGCTGAGGATTCCATTTTGTATAGAAGCGCTCTTCTGACACAACTGAGATCTGACAGCAGTAAAGAAGAGGAAGGTAATGGACCCAAAAATGAACTTAAATGTATCACATATGAAATTTTAATACTGTCATAATTTTCTGACCCTCATGTTGTTCCAAACCCATATGACTTACTTTCTCCTGTGGAACACAAAAGGAGACGTTAGGCAGAATCACAGCTTCAGTCACCATTCACTTTCATTGTATGGAAAAAAGATGCAATGAAAGTGAATGGTGACTGAGACCAATATACTTTCTAACATCTCCGTTTATGTTCCAAGGAAAAAAAAGAAAGGTGAGTAAATGATAACAGAATTTTCATTTTATAGACAGAATGTTTAGTGAAGTTGATTTCTTGCCTGGTGGGGTACTAACTCATCGTAGCCTCTAGTGCTTCCAGTGGCACAGCAGGCCATAGACACAATAGCAGAGCTAGGCAATGAATCATATACAGAGCGGATCTATGACACAGAACATCCAAATTAAAGCTCATTCAAAAGAGACCGCCATTATAAACAATGAAAAGCATAATGGAGCATTTGAAATGGCATACTTGAATAGGGCACTCATTATCATGTGTGACGTCCAGGAACATGGCATGGGCAATGCTGGGCACCAGAGGCCTGAGACTGGGCTGCATAAAAGCACCCACTGGCTCCCCTCCATACCGGTACACCAGCCTGCCCTCCTCATGACTATCTCCTGCACTCATTGCCTCTACAAAAACACACAAAAAACAAAGTATGAATGCTGCATTTTATTGTATTAGTTATTTACAACAAAAACAAATCTGATCATTGCTATTACTTTACTGTTAATATGTCATGATGTATATAATCAGCAATATATTTGTTAACAATTTGGGGTGTCTAATAACAATGGCTGTATTTACATGCACAAATGTCTGTCAAATAAATTAAATGGATAGTTCACCCAAAAATGAAAATTCTCTCATCATTTACTCATCCTCATGCCTTCCCAGATGCGGACGACTTACTTTCTTCTGCTGAACACAATTGAAGATTTTTAGAAGAAAATCTCAGCTCTTTAGGTCCATACAATGCAAGTGAATGGTGACCAGGCCTTTGAAGCTCCAAAAACTAGAAAAAGTCAGCATAAACATAATCCATCAGACTCCAGTGGTTTAATCAATGTCTTCTGAAGCTATCCAGTTGGTTTTGGGTGAGAACAGACCAAAATGCAACTCCTTTTTCACTGTACATCTTGGCAGCATTCGCCTTGGTGATCATGATTTCAAGCACGATTACACTTACTATAGCGCCGCCATCTAGCGCTCTGCACATGCGTCAAGCACTAGGAAGTGTAATCGAGCTTGAAATAATGACTGTGCCTAGAGACTGCAATAGCAAAATACACAGTGAAAAAGCAGCTATATTTTGGTCTGTTCTAACCCAAAACCAACTGGATCGCTTCAGAAGAAATTTGTTAAACCAATGGAGTCGTATTTTTATGATATCTTTGAGATTTTTGGAGCTTTAAAGGTTTGGTCACTATTCACTTGCATTATATTGACCTACAGAGCTGAGGTATTTTCTAAAAATCTTCACTGTGTTCAGTAGAAGAAAGAAAGTCACACACTTCTTAGATGGCATGAGGGTGAGTACAGTAAATGAGAGAATTTTCATTTTTGGGTGAACTATCCCTTTAAATTCAATCTAACTATGAACTATGAAACCTAAGCAATGTAGTCTTCTTTTACTGTATATGTGCAAGTTATTTTTTAATCCAACTGTAATAGTTGGATTCAATGGCTTACATTGCATTTATTCTTCTATTTAACTTATTATTCTTTTTATTTAAGATCTGCATAACTCTTTCTATCAGATTTCAGTGTTATTCAGATCAAGCTCAATCAGGTTATTTGATTAAATTGAGGTGCTTACATGAAGACTTTTCGTTCCGATTGAGCTATCAGTCAGATTTATAACTATTGTTAGATTTCAGTGCACACTCTGTTATAAACAAACACATTCACAATGCAAACAAGATAAAATTAAACGGTAACTCTTTACAATTAGGTTCTATTTGTAAACATTAGTAAATGCATTAGAGATCATGAAATGTGAACAATATAGTTTTACAGCATTTATTAAGTTATGTATAAAAATACAATTGTTTATTGTTAGCTAATGTTAGTTCATAATGTGTTCATGTTAATATATACAACTTTTCATTTTAATAATTTATACAGTATGCTGAAACTAACAAGTGCTGTAATATAAATTTTCATTGTTAACTAATGTACCTAAAGGGTTAGTTCACCCAAAAAAGAAAATTCTCTCATCGTTTTCTCACCCTCATGCCATCCCAGATGTGTATGACTTTCTTTCTTCTGCTGAACACAAACGAATATCTCAGCTCTATAGGTCCATACAATGCAAGTGAATGGTGGCCAGAACTTTGAAGCTCTAAAAAGCACATAAAGGCAGAATAAAAGTAATCAATACCAGTCCAGTGGTTAAATTCTTATCTTCTGAAGCAATATGAAAGGTGTGGGTGAGAAACACATTAATATTTAAGTCCTTTTTTACTATAAATCTTCACATTCTTCTTGTGTTTTTGGCAATTCGCATTCTTCCTGCATATTGCCACCTACTGGACTTAAATATTGATCCATTTCTCATCCACACCTTTCACGGTGCCTCTGAAGATAAGGACTTAACCACTGTAGTCAAATGGAGTACTTTTATGCTGCCTTTATGTGCTTTTTGGACCTTCAATGTTCTGGACACCATTCACTTGCATTGTATGGACCTACAGAGCTGAGACATTCTTCTAAAAATCTTTGTGTTCAGCAGAAGAAAGTAAGTTGTACACATTTGGGATGGCATGAGGGTGAGTAAATGAGAGAATTTTCATTTTTTGGGTGAAATATCCCTTAAACTGATGTTAACAAATACAACCTTATTGTAAAGTGTTGCCAATTCAACATTAGTGTTATTTAATATTTTTGTGTTATTTCCATTTTAATGGCCATCACTTTTAAAACATCATACCTCTGATAAGTGATGAGATTCCTAAGTTAGTCACAAAGACATTATCCAGCTCCTCGCTGCCTGTGAAGAGCTCGGCCACCACATACAGGTCAGGCCTGAGAGTGCGGGCAGCATCCAGCATAAACTGCAGCAAGCAGGTTTAGAGGGGGATGCATACCCAAGTGTGAAACCAAACATTAGTGTGTTTGAGGGGTGCAAGAAATGGGTTCAGAAAGAGGAAGAGTCATGCCTCAAATCAAACCAACATGAGCCAAGAAGTATAAAATAAGATTTTCAAAGGCCAAAAGAGAGTTTTGGGATGGTATTGTAAGAATGGCAGATTCAGAAGAGATAGTTTAGAGGGGTAGTGAATGGTGATTGACAGAAAAAAAGAGGGATGTAAAGCAGGAGAAGAAAGACACACAGATAAGACTTGATATGTGTCATGCCTAAAGACTATGTTTCCAGTACCTCTGATGAGACTGGTTATTCCCAGCCGGTTTACAAACACATTGTCAATGAGCTCGCTGCCTGTAAAGAGCTCAGCTATCACATAGAGATTGGGTCTTACTGCTCTGGCTGCTGCCAGCATGGCCTGCAGGGCACAACACGTGTTATAGTTAGAGGGTTTGCTGGATAGAAAACTGCCTGTTGATGCTAAATTGCTTGATGTCAACGTGAACTTCAATTCGCAACCCATTTTACTTCTGTAATGTGACATCTCATAGTAAAACAGGATATTCGATAAGAAAAATGTAGGACTTGATTTTAACCATCGGGAGCTGATTGGATAATGAAAAGTGGGTTGTCCATACCAGAGAATAATGCTTTGCTTGTGAACGAATCAGTGTTTTTGAATCTTTTAAGTGAACAAATCACTCTCATACACAATTTCAGTGAATGACAGTCCTTACTATATCCACCTTATTTTGCAATGCGGAAGTAAGCAGCGGCTGCATTTCCGGTGAACGTGCAAAATTTCTGCTGTTATTGACCGCAATATAAATAAATAGAAGGATAATAATACCAGAGTTAGTGATCTGGGCTTATAAACTATCACACAACCACAGGATATACAGCAGAATAATGTGGCAATGTCTGATAAATTCTAACATCAGCATTTATAGTAAAAGAGTAAGTAAATCACTCATTTGTTGCTGTGTAGTTGTATTGAAAAGACAGTAATAAAATCTGCTTCTTTCTTTACCGAGATCATGACGATGCAGTCTTTCTTGTCTCCATGTAAATCTCCATTTATATATACCTGCATAACTTCCAATGATGCCTTTATTTATTTATTTCCAAAGGCAATGTTTCATAAGCCATGCTGAATGCGAGATCTGCGTGTCTGTTTACTGTCTACACTGCTAAGACAGAGAGAATGCTCTCTGACAAGAACGGAGAGTAAAATGCGTTTATTATTTATTATTAAGATGAAACAAGATGCAGTTTTGGTGCAAAGAAAGTTGAAGCAGCATTTCCCCGTCATCTTTCTGCTCTCTGCTGGTTGTGTAAAGTTTGTGGAGGTGTGTCAAGACTGTCCTGTCAGCACCTGATCACTATTCTGCCTGTGCAACATAGTGTGATGAAACGATGGCAAAACGGTAAATGGTAAAACTACAAGCGATCAAAACAAAAAATGTGTTTATGAAAATCGTAATTAATGATCATAATATGTTGACATTTACTGCCAGCCTGTAATCAATAATGTAGTATTTTTGTATAGCTAATATAGCTGGAAGTGGGTTATACCAGTGTTGTATCGAATTGTGTTCCCTGTCTAAATCGGTTTCCCCCTAGCCCCGATAGAGTATGAGGTTATGGTTAGGATAGGTAGGGTAGTGTAGGTTATGGTTAGGGTAGGGTAGGTTATGGTAGGTAGGGTAGAGTAGGTTAGGTTGGGGAGGGTTAGGCTTAAGTTTGTGCATGGGGGAACGCATTCTAACAGTGGAGAATGTTACAGTCAGATAATGTTCCCCCCATACAGATCTGCTGGGGGGAAACAGATTCCGACAACACCAGTTGAATGTGGTCCACATTCAAGTTTGATAATGACAGTGCTTTAATTCGCTGAAAAATAAGGTGGATAGTATGGCAAAAAACAGTATGCCAATGAAGTAGTATGTCCAAATCCTCAGTATTCATTAACCATTATCGAGTAATACCCAGATGACCTACTATTTACGGAAAGATTCTGAAGTGCACTTTACTGGACTGGACACTTTACGATCCCATAATCCCTCAGGAGCCGGGAGACATCACGTTCAAAACGCTGGAATTAAAAGAATAGCGGTGAACCAAGAAAGTTGTTTCTTGTGCTTAAATGGTGCTTGTTTAACAAAACCAGAGTAGAGTTCTTGGTTATTGTTATTACGTCATATATTCGGGTCTCAGGTCCGAAAAAATATTTTTAGTGAAAGGATTCAAAAGGATGAATCAAAATCCCTTTTTAAAATCACTAATATCAGAATAGAGTCAAACCTGAGAGTAAGTTTGCTAAAATGATGTCTAAATAACTATTTGTCAATTGGTTAACATTATATAATAGCCTAACTGGTGTCAACAGAAAGGGAGAGTAATTTAAGAGGAAGAACAGGTAATTACATTTTAATTAAAGATTACAAAGACAAAAAAAGAAAGAAAAAAGATTAGGAATAATGTAATCTGAATAAGTCAGAATAAGAACAGGAACATATAAACTCAGCAAAAAAAGAAACATCCTCTCACTTTCAACTGCTTTTATTATCAGCAAACTTAACGTGTAAATATTTGTATGAACATAAAAAGATTCAACAACTAAGACATAAACTGAACAAGTTTCACTGACATGTGATTAACAGAAATGGAATAATGTGTCCCTGAACAAAGTCAAAAGTAACAGTAGTATCTGGTGTGGCCACCAGCTGCATTAAGTACTGCAGCGCATCTCCTCCTCATGGACTGCACCAGATTTGCCAGTTCTTGCTATGAGATGTTACCCCACTCTTCCACCAAGGCACTTGCAAGTTCCCGGACATTTCTGGGGGGAATGGCCCTAGCCCTCACCCTCCGATCCAACAGGTCCCAGACGTGCTCAGTGGGCTCTTCGCTGGCCATGGCAGAACACTGACATTCCTGTCTTGCAGGAAATCACGCACAGAACGAGCAGTATAGCTGGTGGCATTGTCATGCTGGAGGGTCATGTCAGGATGAGCCTGCAGGAAGGGTAACACATGAGGGAAGAGGATGTCTTCCCTGTAACGCACAGCGTTGAGATTGCCTGCAATGACAACAAGCTCAGTCCGATGATGCTGTGACACACCGCCCCAGACTCCACCTCCAAATCAATCCCGCTCCAGAGTACAGGCCTCTGTGTAATGCTCATTCCTTCGACGATAAACGTGAGTCCGACCATCACCCCTGGTGAGACAAAACTGCGACTCGTCAGTGAAGAGATTTTTTTGCCAGTCCTGTCTGGTCCAGCGATGGTGGGTTTTTGCCCATAGGTGACGTTGTTGCTGGTGATGTCTGGTAAGGACCTGCCTTAAAACAGGCCTACAAGCCCTCAGTCCAGCCTCTCTCAGACTATTGCGGACAGTCTAAGCACTGATGGAGGGATTGTGCGTTCCTGGTGTAACTCGGGCAGTTGTTCTTGCCATCCTGTACCTGTCCCACAGGTGTGATATTCGGATGTACCGATCCTGTGCAGGTGTTGTTACACGTGGTCTGCCACTGCAAGGATGATCAGTTGTCCTTCCTGTCTCCCTGTAGTGCTGTCTTAGGCGTCTCACAATACGGACATTGCAATTTATTGCCCTGGCCACATCTGCAGTCCTCATGCCTCCGTGCAGCATGCCTAAGGCACATTCATGCAGATGAGCAGGGACCCTGGAGATCTTTCTTTTGGTGTTTTTCAGAGTCAGTAGAAAGATCTCTTTAGTGTCCTAAGTTTTTATAACTGTGACCTTAATTGCCTACCGTCTGTAAGCTGTTAGTGTCCTAACGACCGTTCCAGAGGTGCGTGTTCATTAATTGTTTATGGTTCATTGAACAAGCATGGAAAACATTGTTTAAACCCTTTACAATAAAGATCTGTAAAGTTATTTGGATTTTTACAAAATTATCTTTAAAATACAGTGTCCTGAAAAGGGGACGTTTCTTTTTTTGCTGAGTTTATTTAGACAGTAAACAGGGTTGATTTCATGTTGACTGATATCCCAACACCTTGTTGTCAATGAGCATGAGACAGAGAATAAGCCACACTAAATATTTCTTAGCATGAACCGAAATAAATGGAGCAATCAGTGGCTGGGGAATGCGCATAAGCCAAAATGTACTAACCATGAGAGTAACTAACGAGCTCATCATATACAAATGTGTAGGGAGAAATATCAATCCTGCACTCCCCCCCCAATAATGTCTAATATTCATCATTTACACATAGTTAATCTTAAACATGTTATTTATCTTTGATCTAGCCAACAGCAATAATCTTTCTTTTGACAATGCCACGGTACCTCAGCCACATGTAGTGGAGTTGAGTGGCAGTTGTCCAGACGCACTCCCACAAAGTGCTTGGCTGTGATCTCAGTGTATTTCTGCATGTGGGCCCATAGGTAGGGGCAGTCCTCGGGACCGTTGCCATACCGCAGTTTAACGCTGTCATCCCAGCAGATCAGCTCCCTCCTGATGTAAACGTTGGAGCCTGACCAGAATGTGAATAAGAAAAAGCAACTTTGATTCACCTTGCTGCTAAAATAGGCTTTGACAAGTGCTGCCAATGCTTAGGGTTTAGAAACTGTGTTGATATCGCCACCTTGTGGTTTAAAGGAGGATAACATCAAATAACTGCACCAAGTGACATGACTTTACTTACACATACACCACTGGATATTATTAGTTAGTGTTTTGGACAAATAATAGTGTGTTTAGAGATGCATAATATATCAGTGATCAAATCGGTATATGTGAATATTAATGTATTTAATTACTGGTGTGATTAGGCTTAAAGGAAGCAAAAAAAAAAAAAAAAAAAAAACAAATTTTTAATTTCAACATCATATTCTTTTTCCATGGCAAATTTTAAAAGTACTAAACAGTTATCAATTTATTCTACTGTACATGAAAACCTTTGATGCCTGATTTCACAGCATATGAGTTTACTTAGTTTTAATGCTATAGGCAAAAATATGCAAAAATAGGTAATATATAAAACAGTAGAAGATCCCCCAAGCCCAACTACTTTAGTCGTCTTTGGGCCCCCAATGTCCTAATCCTTGCACAGTTCTGAAAATCATCCCAACCATCAGCATGGGGAAAAAATTTGATCTCAGTGATTTAGACCGTGGCATGATTGTTGGTGCCAGATGGGCTGGTTTGAGTATTTCTGTAACTGCTGATCTCCTGGGATTTTCACACACAACAGTCTCTAGAGTTTACTCAGAATGGTGCCAAAAACAAAAAAACATCCAGTGAGTGGCAGTTCTGCGGATGGAAATGCCTGGTTGATGAGAGAGGTCAACGGAGAATGACCAGACTGGCTCGAACTGACAAAGTCTACGGTAACTCAGATAACCGCTCTGTACAATTGTGGTGAGAAGAATATCATCTCAGAATGCTATTCTGAGATGTGGGTTGGTGCTGTTTTGGTGGCACAAGGGGGACCTACACAATATCAGGCAGATGGTTTTAATGTTGTGGCTGATCGGTGTACGTTGACAACACACGTAATTTTAAAAAGTTCAAGGGAAAATTTTATGAGTTTTCTGTAAATTCCACTGATAATATTTTAGAGAGTGGTCTAAACAATTAATAATTTCTTACCTGTCCAACAAAAAAGAAGCAACATCGGCATCACTAGGTTTTTCTCCATGATCAAATCTTTCCAACTTGTGTATACCGTACCGATGTTTACTTAAGTTTTTTGTCTTTGCCAGTCTTTCTGTCTTGCTTCAGACCTTTTTTGCTTCTTTGGCAGTACAGTTATTGAATCTCCTGTTGTCTCCACTTCTAAAGCATGATAATAAGTATGTTCCATTGTGTTCTTTTCACTCTTCGCATCACCAAACAACACTGTGCTAAGCATAGACACGCGTATCTACATAGGCAGCAGCCAATGAGCACGAGCAGGGCCGTAACCGCAATATACTTTGAGGGGGACAAGTCCCCTTCAATAATCAAATATGGCCAGATTGTCCCCCCCAACAATTGATATCCTTGTTGCTGTTCTGCTGCAGTCCATATGCATCGCCATCTAGTTGTCATTACGTTGCAAGAATAACATAAAGGTTTAAAAAAGTTGCATTTTTACCGCACTCAGTAGTCTTACACCGCTCGTCAATGTGATATGAGATAGCCAATCAAATCGATGAAGGCGGGACTCAAGTTTAAGACGCTAAGCGGGAACCTCGTAGATTATTTATATTCTAGTGCCGCGCATCAGCAAGCAGTTCAGGTTAAGAGCGTTAGTGTCATGTGAGATACAAGTATCTAACTAAACGTGCAATTTTGACCACTGTTTTATGATTGAAATGTTGTACCGACCGACATTATTTTCAAGGGTTCAAACTATTCACCATTTGGCGAAATTCGCCGTTTTGAATTTAAAATATGTCATGTCCAGAACGTGATTTGTATGTCAATCATAACTGTGAATGTGAAAACATTAACGGAGCAGTTTTCAGCGAATCAGGTTTAAGACAAAGAGTGAATGTGTGAATATTGTAAAGGATTTGAATGAATATGGTTATCTGGCAGGTTTTTGAAGGAGCTTTTAGAAAAATTTCTTGACATTGTCTAAGAAAATTATCTATTAAAAAAAAAAAAAAAACACAAAGTAGAGCACAAATTAGAACTAGAACATGGTGTGACTTGTGGCTTCCACTGAGTTTTTAGGTTTTGGCAAGGACAGTGTCATATATGTTTAGTGCAAATATTATGAGGTAATCATTAACAATCAATTTAAGATTTTCTAAATAATTTCTTTATGTCTTTAATTCATTCGTAATTTTGTACAGCATCTCCTAAGAGTCTACTTTTAAAAGAGATCATTTTATTTTTAGTATGTCTCGTCAGGTTTGTGCTCAAAAAATGTGACACAGGTTAAAGAAGTTCACCTAAAAATGTAAAATGTACTTTTACTCACTCATTTACTCACTCTTATGTTGTTCAAAAACCAGATGCTGTTACTTTTTCTTGGAACATAAAAATAGATATTTTAAGCAGCTCTGTTTCATAGAATAACAGTTTATAGTGAGCAGGAGCTTTCAGGATTCAAAAAGGGCAAACGCTATAAAGCACTATTAAATGTTTAGTATAAAGACATCATAACAGTGCACTTGTCATTTGGACTACTATGTTCCAAGCTTTCTGGGGCAACAGAAAATCTTAGTGTTGTATGACTACTTTTTTTAATGATGTTTTTTTTGTTTTTGTTTTTTTTTGGACCTTGACAGCAGTGGTCAAAATGAAGTGTTTTTGTATGTAAAAGAGCATTGTTAGGATTCTTGAAGAAAAGATTGATTTCGACTTTATGGGGGGAGTAAATAATTTTGTGTATTTTCTTTTAGCTAGCCAGCTACAGTCATGTAATTTTATAGATACATAAATGATGAAAAGAAATTCAAATGATATTTATCTTTTCTTTGATAATGCACAAAAAAGAAACAAAAGATTGCTAGCAATGCAGACACAGTGTTTGTCTTGTACTATATGAACTTGAAAAAACATATCTTTTAAAACCAAATATTATCACATTTTGGTCGCATTTAAAAAAAACTTAAACACATTTAAAGCCTTTATTCAGAAAATTATAATTTTAATCGCCTTTACTATTTTAAAGGACCGAGGACCATTATATTTGTGACCTCAACACCCGCGACCCCCCACCCCCATGGTCTGGTCACCCCCCCCCTTCCCCCCAATGTTCAAGACATAGTAACGGCCTTGAGCGCAAGGATTCTATTCTTCGATGTTTAGTGAAACACCGCAGGTCATGTAATTTCAACATGGCAAAACATATTGAAAGGGTGACCCAAACCATGTATAATAAAAACACTTTTTATAGAAAACTATTATGAGCACAGTCTTCATCTCATGTGAGTGAACACCATTCAGATCACTCTTCACAAAAACACAATTCATTTGTTAATGTGTAAAACTTTTTAAATTAGCCCCAAATTACTGAATGCACTTTTAACTTTAAAAGCACTTTAACTTTGAAATACATCGGGGACTCTTATTTTGAAATGTTTGCACTTCACTGCTTCCAGCTGCTCATTCAAACAAGGGATATAAAATGTGCTCTCCTACAATAATCTACAACGTATTACAATATAAACAATTAAAAGTAAACATTGTCATATTTCATCAACACTATATCATCATCATCAACAGTTGATCTTTAGTGATAGTTTGTCATAAATTTCCAATATGGCTTAATGATTACGAACAGCTGAAAACACTCACAAGCCCCCAGCATGCTTGGAGAAAATACAAAAGTGTCGTGTTTTCAATATGAAGGATGCAGCACATTAATTTATTTAATTAAATCATATTCTTTTAAAGTTGAAAATCACATTAGGTCATATCATGTTTCCTGTCTTTCCGCCCCCAAATTTACTAAACTGAACTTAAGACATTATAAGACTTTTTACGGATCCGCAGGAACACTGGTATTGTCCAAAAAATGTTAATGGTGCAAATTTATTCCCAGCTTTATTAAAATGTTTTTTGTTTTTGTTTGATATATACCTGCACAAACTAATGTATTTATTTATAATTAATTAAAGGGACAATATTATTCCATTGGTGAACTCGGTCAAAAAAGGCAAAATAGTGGACCTGGCTCTGCAAAGTTCCTCAGGGGATCGTCCCCCATGACCCAGCCGTTGTGGGCCAGGAAATGACAGGCCTTTTCTGGTTGATTAATCAGCTCCAGATCCTGCTCCAGGGTCAACTCCTCAAATGGAAAAGTGAAATATCTACATACAGACAATGTTAACATAAACATTGTAAACAGCAGCTCGCAAAAACATGGCATAAAAAATAGTGAATTTGTTTTTTTTAGAGTATTATTTTTATTGCACAAAGAAATATGATGCTAAAATCCCAGCAGAGTTTGACTGTATGAAATGTGCTACCTTGTGACTAGAGGATGCTTCCTGGTGACAGGGCCTAGCTTGGGTCCATGGTCAGCCAGTCGCTCATAGGTCACACTTCCATTAATGCAGTTAGCAGCCTGAAGATACAGAAATGACATTACTGCACTGGACTACAATGATATTAGAGGTAAAGGTGCAGTAAGTCTCACCTGCTCCTGATGGAGCTGAATTTCTCTGTACTGCTCACTATTCAGTTCCTCCAGTCTCTTCTTCAGCCAGTTACAGCAATCTTCAATGGCACTAGGACTGTTCCTATAACAACACAATTCACATCGTATTTTTATTCTGAAGGGCTTTAAACAGCTAAATGCAGTGCTGGGTAGGCACGGATTTAGTGTCTTTGTATAAATCTGTGGCCTTCATATTGCAGGTCTAATTGCATGACTCCACATGCCGAAGTGTCCTTGGGACACTGAACCCCAAGTTGCTCCCAATGGCAGGCTAGCGCCTTGCATGGCAGCTCTGCTGTCATTGGTGTGTGAGTGTGTGTGTGAATGGGTGAATGAGACACAGTGTAAAGCGCTTTGAAGAACCGCTAAGGTTAAAAAAGGCACTATAGGGGGCCTGGGTATCTCAGTGGTAATATACGCTGGCTACCACCCCTGGAGTTCGCTAGTTCGATTTCCAGGGTGTGCTGAGTGACTCCAGCCAGGTCTCCTAAGCAACCAAATTGGCCCGGTTGCTAGGGAGGGTAGAGTCACATGGGGTAACTTCCTCGTGGTCGCTATAATGTGGTTTGTTCTCGGTGGGGCGCATGGTGAATTGAACATGGTTGCCGCGGTGGATGGCGTGAAGCCTCCACAAGCGCTATGTCTCCGTGGCAACGCGCTCAACAAGCCACGTGATAAGATGCGCGGGTTGACTGTCTCAGATGCGGAGGCAACTGGGATTCGTCCTCCACCACCCGGACTGAGGCGAATCACTATGCGACCACGAGGACTTAGAGCGCATTGGGAACTGGGCATTCCAAATTGAATTGGGAGAAAAAGGGGAAAAATCCCCCTATAAAGGCACTATATAAGTGCAGACCATTTACCATTTAAAATACACATGTAATTCCAGAAAAATGCATGATACACCGCCTACAGAGAACATTAGAGCAGGGCAATGGCACAAATGGGCCAAATGGGCAGTTCTTGGCCAACTGAAGCAGCTATAGACCCCAGACCTTTGCTGTAGTCATAGGTCTGGCTACGCGAGACTAGGCGATATATAGAATATTCACAAAATATCAGTGATGATTTTGCTGGCGATATAAAGATGATGTTAATGCCCTTTTTATTTGGCAATTAAGTTTCCTTCCTTCAATGTGTCACAATTTGCAAGTAAGAGAGCATGAAAATGGAGATATTTTAATAGTCTCTTAGATTTAAATTTCAGTAACAAAGCAGCATTAGAGTTGCCAAGTTTGATTCATTCCCATGAATCAGTTCAAACTGTCCATTTTAATGAATTGATTTAAAATACATCAATCAAAAATGCTCACAGAAGTCTCTGCATGGCATTTTACATGCTTTAAAATGTTCAGTAAAAATATATGTTGCTAAATATTGCTGTTAATTACTATGTTTTGCTGTTTTGGGGAATATAAATATTTAGTAGAAGACATGGCTTGATTATTTTTTTAACTAGACTTTTACAGGTTTCTCTGACTGAAAATAAATGAATGCAAATTTAGAGCGAATATATAAATATTGAGATATATATTGAATATCATCAAAAGGCTGAAATATATAATTTATTTTAGCTACACTCATTGAGCACTTTATTAGGAACACCTGTACACCTACTTATTCATGGGATTATCTAATCAGCCAATCATGTTGCAGCAGTGCAATGCATTGTATCAATGCAGATACGGGTCAGGAGCTTCAGTTAATGTTCACATCAACCATCAGAATGCAGAAAATTATGATGTTAGTGATTTAGAACGTGGCATGATTGTTAGTGCCAGAGTATTTCTGTATCTGCTGATTTCCTAGGATTTTCACGTACAACAGTCTCTAGAGTTTACACAGAATTGTTTTTAACAAAAAAAAAAAACAAAAAGCATCCAGTGAGTGGCAGTTCTTCAGACAGAAATGTCTTTTTCTCAGAATGCACAACACATCGAACCTTGAGGTGGATGGGCTACAACAGCAGAAGACCAAGTTGGGAACTTTATTAGGACCATAGTGTTCCTAATAAAGCGCTCAGTGAGTGTCGCCTAGCCCTTGGAAACACATGCTCAAACGTGCAGCAACATACTGACCCATGGGGCACAAAGATCTCCAGAGCAGAGTTCATGTCTACGGTGTTCCCGAAACGTCTGTACTGAGGGTCCTGAATGATCTTCAGTTGTTGTTTCCCATCAGCCTTACTCTTATCAGGTTTGGCTCCTGTAAAGCCATTTTAGAACAAATCAATTGACACATGAACAATTTCACTTCTCTTAATGCAAGTATCTGAGAACCTTCAAGGAACTCACTGTTTTGGAGTAAAGTTCTGAATTGCTCCACCACCGGTACCACTTTGACTTGGAAGAACTCCCACAGTTTAATCTTGGGATACACATCTTGCCAGAGAATCCCACGAATGGTCTAATAAAAACAACACTGTGATGAGGAGTAGGGCTGGGCCGGGCCGTGACTACGCATGCCCGGCCCCCAATCGGGCTAATCAGCTGAGGAGAGGGATAAGTGCAGCGGGATGCGGCAGTTCGAGAGAGAGCCACACGCAGCTGCCGTGTGCATTTATGTTTTGTGTCTTTTTGTTTTATTAAAATATTACTTTGACTGTTCAGCCGGTTCCCACCTCCTCCTTTCCCATTTTAACCTCGTTACACTGGTGCCGAAGCCCAGTCGTGGAGCCCTCGCCACTGCCATCCGCCCAAAGGAGCAGCCACGGCCGTCCGCCGGGGGACGGAGGAGTTGCTGCCGGCCGCCTGGACATGGAGGAATGGCCACCATCCGCGAGGGGAGGAGGGGCTCACTGCCGGCCGCTTGGAGCAGTGGAGCCACTGCCTGGGGTGGAGGGGCTCCCTACCGGCCACCAGAACGCAGAGGGGCATTCCATCCACCAGGGGTTGGACGACTTGCTCCAGGAGCGGCTGTCGTCTGCCAGAGGGAGGAGGAGTGGTCGAGGACTAGGCGACGGCATGTCTGGGAACCAGCGAGCAAGTTTTCTCTCTCTCTCTCTCACTCTCTCTCACTCTGCCTTGCTCTTTCCCTCTCCTCTTTTTTTTGTTTTTCCCTCCCCTTGTCCCCCTCCCCAGCTCTAGAGAGGTGGGGAAAAGCCTGCCGGCATGCAGGAGGTGGGGTGTACATCATGCCGGGGAACCCGGCAAAGGAGGGAGGAGTGTGACGTGGAGGAGGGCGGGGAGGGGCCGTGACTACGCACGCCCGGCCTCCAATCGGGCTAATCAGGCATAAGTGCAGCGGGATGCGGCAGTTCGAGAGAGAGAGAGCCACATGCAGCTGCCGTGTGCGCGTTCATGTTTTGTGTCTTTTTGTTTGTTTAAATTAAAATTAATTTTGACTCTTCAGCCGGTTCCCGCCTCCTCCTTTCCCACTTTAACCTTGTTACAAACACATTTTACTTTGTTATAAGTAATAAGGAAATGTTATACACTAATTCAATTCAATAAAATTCTAATGCATCAACCAACAGTTCACTCACATGGAGGTGCTCTTCATTTTGGATGAGAGCTGGGAGGCCTCGTTCTGCATACTTTCCATCAGCTAAATCACAGGTGACGTGCCACAGGGCTCTGTCCAGCACCCAGGCTGGCTTCAGATGAGGGGAGTTCACTAGGTTATAACCACTCTCTGGATGTTTCTTAATCCACTTGCTGTTAGCCGCTGAGCAAGCCAGAAAAACACATAGTGGCTATTATAACAATGCAACAGAACACATTTACAACATTTTTACAACATTTTGGATGTGTTAGGTGAAATGAGCATCACAGGAATGTGGACAATTTAGTGATTCTATTTTTGCTGACATTAAAAAATATGTATTTTTTTGGATTTAAAATATGATAAATGCTTTATTCATTGTAAGAGTGAATGACTACACCTGCAAGGAACAGTATAGATCAAGAGTGGCTAAAATACAAACTACTGTATAAAATGGGTCCAAAAGTCCAAAAAAGACAACTACTGAAAATGCCTGTATTTTTTATTTTTTCAATTTAATAGATTTTTTTTTCCATTACAAATTATATCAGCTTAACAGTTTGAGTGAAAAGTTGAACTGGAAAATTAAAATGTCAGAATTCATTTAGTATATAGTGTGCTCCCGTTTGCTTTAATCCTGGCATAAACTCCAAAAGTTTGTGCATAACCTTGATGATCCATGTTTTTCCAGCATGATTTAAGAATTCTCCAAAGAGCATCTTGTGTACTTCAATGGAAGAAAGGAAATCTGACCTGAGTTAACATGGTCAATGTCACAAATTTCCTTATATCTATTTAGAGAATCTAATCCAGAATTCTCATTCATTTTATGTCATAACATTTCTTTTTTAAATCCTAAAACTTATGTATGTAACATAAGTTTATGTAATATATATGTAATATTTTTACTGTACTAAATCATAAAATGACCATAATATGTCATTAGAGAATTAGGAAACATGCTAAGTTGAAATACTGGCTTCTCCGATAACAATGCTACAGCCAGTATATTCTACTTTGAAGTTTCCATTCCGGGCCGGAATTTCTGTTTATGTTTTGGCCTGTGTGATCCCGCCCACTGCCCACACACCAATAGTATTTCGACACCGCCAGGTTGCCAGATTTGAACAAGTTTGCAGGCAAACAACACTGCGTGCTGCAGCTATGGAAGCCAGCAAACGAACTGGATCAGAGATAACAGATTCCACCCGACCTAAAAAGACACGCCATCTGTCTAAACACCACCATGACCAGAGGCGTAGTAAAACAAGGATAAATATTGGAGATGCCTTTGGAAGATGGAGACAGCTTAAAGCCCAGAAATCCTTTAAAATGGATGCTGAGTTGGCTAATTTGCTGATCAACATTCTGGCAACCCGCATGAGCTTCGAGTCTGGGGCGAGGCAGTCAACTTTCCAATATTTTGAATTTGGACAGCTGTACCCATTTCAAACGCTTGTTGTCAATCTTACATACAGCACTTTTAAATGAGATTTTGAATCCCAGATTTTTAATGTGGTCTCAGACTTTTGGAGCCCACTGTACATAACCTATGTAAATGCACATACAATACACAGCAGTGGATTTTCACCTTTTTAAGTGTGTGACATTTACACTCAGCTCTAGATAAGGTATCATACACTCACTGACCTTTAGCTGTGCTGAGCTCTGGCAGGAATGGTGAACTTAGAACTTTGCTTTCTATGAACCCTGAGTATTCTACCACATCCATGCAGAGAGACTAATGATCCAAACAGATTTAAAAATAAACACGGTTTTATCATCACATCATTAGTGATGTCAAACAGAGACTGAAGAAGCTCTGTAACAAGATAAAGCAAAGAATGTAACAAACTACATGCAAGTAGTCATCTAAACACACAGTAAGTGTGTCTGAATGAAAGCTTGAAATGTTTCTCTTTAATATTCTGCTGACATAGGGGGTCTTACTAGTAGCACCATACCACAGCTGAACTGCAGCACAAGACTATATCAGACAAGGCAAATGTTTCACCAACAGCTCCTGTCCTCTGTAAATAAACTATTTTTAGAGATTAAGTCAATGCAAGGGCTTTTAGTGGGGGCTTACATAAGATTACAGTCAATCACGTTGGAATTGCAGCCTTTTCTATTGGAGCCCCATTGCTGGATTCATACACTACCATTCAAAAGTTTGAACACACCTACTTAATATAAATGTTAGTTTTGTGAAGAAATGCATAATTAAGCACAATTTATATTTGTCAATAAAACTTATTTCAAGTATTTCAAAGGGATAGTCCACCCACATATGAAAATTAAAGGAATATTCTGGGTTCAATGCAAGTTAAGCTCAATCAGCAGCATTTGTGGCACAATATTGATTACCACAAAAAATTATTTTGACTTGCCCCTCCCTTTTCTTTAAAAAAAAAAAAAGCACAAATCTGGGTTACAGTGAGACACTTACAATGGAAGTGAATGGGGCCAATCCGTAAACTTTAAAATTCTCACAGTTTCAAAAGTATAGCCTACATAAGACATAAAACAATATGCATGTTAACATGATTTTAGTGTGATAAAATCACTTACTAACCTTTTCAGTGTAAAGTTATATCCAATTTTTCTTCATTGCCATGACGATGTAATGTCAACAAACCCTAAAACAACTGTAAAAATTACGATTTAAACAACTTTACAGCTCAAATTATACATGAGTTTGAATTAATGTAAGTGTTTTATTAAATTGTAAGCTTCACATTTCTGCCTTTAAGCCCTCCAAAAATTGGCCCCATTCACTTCCATTGTAAGTGCCACCCTGTAACTTCGATTTTTGCTTTTTTTAAAGAAGTCAAAATAATTTTTGTAGTAATCAAAATTATGCCACAAATGCTGTCGATTGAGCTTAACTTGTGTTGAACCCGGAAAATTCCTTTATCCAGAATGTTTGCCTCAGTCACTATTTACTTTTATTATGTGGAAAAAAGATGCAATGAAACTGAATGGTGACTGAGACTAACACACTGCCTAACTCTCCTTTTGTGTTCCATGGAAGAAAGAAAGGGTTTGGAACAACATGAGGGTGAGTAATCAATGACAGAATATTCATTTTTGGGTGAACTATCCCTTTAAGCATAAGCATTTAGATTAAAACATTTTTTTAAATCATGAGAAACATATATTCAGTAAAATGTGTCCAAACTGTTGACTGGTAGTGTAAAATTAAATATGTGATGTTTTTTATACCTAAAAATTAATGCTACTTTGCAAACCAATAAAAATAGATGTTGTTAATAGCTGCGTTTCTGTGAAAGGACCTACTACTGAGGTTCCTTTTAAGCAATGATGCAACCATAGTTTCCCACAAAATAACACCAGATTATAAGCACCACATTTAAGGAGTGAATGCCCAAAACAACAGCTGCAATATGGCGAATGCAGCAACAACACTGAGTTATACACATAGAAAAACACACACCCGTATGATTGTAAACCACATCAGTGATGCACAACATATTCCACTCGTTCTTCATCTTCTCCACCAGGTTGCCGACGTCCGTCCAGGTATAAGTGTGTCCAGGAGGGGAGAAGTCTGGGTTGAGCTCCAGCTGATCGGCCAGAGAATAACAGGAGCGAGAGACACCCAACGTCTGCAGTGGCGTGAAGTGAATCATATTGTATCCTAAAAGAGATGCATGTGAAATTGGACTAGTTTACTTGTAATTAGTTATTAGTTACTTGCCAATGTGATAAAGCCATTTTTGATTCATAGACAACTTTTATGATCACTCTGCCCTGAATTGTAAGAGCATAATTGCCCAGATTGGACATTATTAAGCCAGTCTGATGTATTACAAACGTAGGCCTCATTGTTGTTAATGTACAATTTGTTTTTCTCAAACTGTCATTGTTCTGATCTAGTGAATGAAAATGGTTCTATCTGAAAAGACAGACATTTTTTCAGTTACTTTAGTCTGTGAACCTCGTTAAATCAATTTGGCGTATTTGCTCATGCCTTTGGGATAGTTATTGATTTGGGCATGTAATCAAACAGACCGTTGAGGAGATAAGAGAAGTTCAAATGCAGATGAAGTTGAAACAGGGTAAAATGTAAGTGCAACTAATGCAATGTGGAACATTCTGTTCATTTAGGTGCAATCATGTATAACAATTTAAACAAACATTCAACTTCAGTACTGTTGTATTTAGTTTAAAAGATCATGAAAGCTGTTCCTTCGATATGTAAAATGCTCCAGCTCTTTTCTTACCTGCTTCTTTGGCAACTCTAAGCCTGTCCAGCCACTCATCCAGGGGTCCAAGGCATTTGGACAGGTATGTTTGGATGCTAATGCAGTCTAGGGGCAATACATGGTTATCTGCTCCTACCCGGAGCACTGGGTCCACTACAATATATCCACCACCAGACTTTTCCTCATCTCTGATGGGTAACAATAAATGAACAAGGAGATTAGGTCAATATCATACATTTTTATAATAAACAAACTCACCAATCTAGATAGACTGACAATACTGGAATTGATAGTAGGGTTGCACAATTAATTAAAAATAAATATATAATCAAAAGTACAATTACAGCTGCCGTAAGTAACTAAACATGGATAGTGTTAGCAGCATTAAATTTAGACCTACTCTCATTACGTCAAAGTTTTCTATTGACAACATGTTTTTGTAGTTCACCCAAAAATGAAAATTGTCTCATCATTTACTCACCCTCATGCGTATGACTTTCTTTCTTCTGCAGAACACAAATTAAGATTTTTTGAAGAATGTCTCAGCTCTGTAGGTCCATACAATGCAAGTGAATGGTGACCAGAACTTTGAAGGTCCAAAAGGACATAAAGGCAGCATAAAAGTAATCCATATGACTACAGTGGTTAAATCCATATCTTAAAAAGCAATATGATAAGTGTGGGTGAGAAACAGATCAATATTTAAGCCCTTTTTTAATACAAATCTCCACTTTCACATTCTTCTTCTTAAGTTTGGCCGATTTGTATTCTTCACGCATATTGCCAAGACCTGGGCAGGGAGGAGAATTTATATTAAATATTGACTTAAATATTTTTCTGTTTCTCACCCACACTTATCATATCGCTTCTGAAGGAACTGATTTAACATCTGGAGTCTTATGGATTATTTTATGCTCCTTTATGTGCTTTTTGGACCTTCAAAGTTCAGGCCACCATTCACTTGCATTGTATGGACCTACAGAGCTGAGATATATATATATATATATATATATATATATATATATATATATATATATATATATATATATATATAAAAAAAATCTTTATTTGTGTTCAGAAGAAGAAAAAGTCATACTCATCTGAGAATTTTCAATTTTGGGTGAACTATCCCTTTAAGCACGGTAACCAATCACAGACATGCATAAATGACAAGGCAAATCAGAGGTGTCTGAATTAGTCTATAAAAAGTGGTTCTAAAAGTGCATTTTAAGCAGTCTGATCCACAGATACGTAGTTTATGATTCACTTCTGTTCGCGGTGCTGACAATACATCACCTGACAAGAAGCTTTAGAGCAAAACAAGATGTCGCACTGCTGTAAATTCTATTAATCGAAATTAACAATTTGTGATTACAATATCAAAAGGACATAATCAACAATTATGATTGTTGTCATAATCTTGCAGCCCTAATTGGTAGTATGTATTCCTTTAAAATCTCCTTTGCAGCCTAACTTACCCATGGCCAAAATAATACTGGTATGAGCCTGAAACCTGGAGGTCAAGGGTGCAGAACTTGTCAGAATCATCTTCTCTTGCAGTAGGGTTAATCCAATCTAATGCTCGGAATTTGTGGCGCTCAAAGCGTTCCCCTTCTGCAGGGTAGTTAGTGTGAACACGCACATGTTTCCCTTGAAGAGTGGGACCCAGACGAAACTGGAGCTCAAACCCTGAGTAGATACAGAACACAAGAAAGTGCCAAAAAAGTTCATTCAGTTCCATTTTGCTGTTCACAAGTCACAATAAACAAGGTTTTTCTTTACTGCAATAAACAAGGTTTTTCTTCACTGTTCTGTGAAGCTAATCATAAACTGCAAGTGTTTCTCCATAGACTAGGTCTGCTTTTACACCATCAGGGTCGAACGGTCCTGAGCACGGTGAGGAACAGTTCCAGTAGCACTTTCACTTGAGCACGGCACTACAAACTGTGTATTTTTGATAAGTAAATAGCTGCAGGCTAAATATTGATGTGTTTCTCACCCACGCTTATCATATCGCTTCTGAAGACATGGATTTAACCACTGGAGTCTTATGGATTAATTTTATGATGCCTTTATCTGCTTTTTGGACCTTCAAAGTTCTGGTCACCATTCACTTGCATTGTGAGGACCTACAGAGCTGAAATATTCTTCTAAAAATCTTCATTTGTGTTCAGCAGAAGAAAGAAAGTAATACACATCTGCGATGGCATGAGTAAATTATGAGATAATTTTCATTTTTGGGTGAATTATCCCATTAAGCTTTCATATAATGAAAACCCTCTCTGGGTGTTTTCACACTGGCAGTTTAGTTCGAAACACTGCACGGGTCGCATGAAAAATTAGTAATGTGAAAGCTGTCATGCAGACCGGGGAGCGCACCGCGGTACCGAACCCGAGACTTCCTGTAGGAGGTGGTCTGAGTTCGGTTGCAATGGAACTGTAGCGCAATTCGCGTGAAACTGAAAGCAACTCGGACTCGGGTGCGCACTCGTTCAGGAAGTAAAGTAACCTGCGCATGCGTATTAGCCGATGACGACATCTATCTATCTATACACCTTATAAATACTATATATAAATACTATTATAGGATATAAATATAGGGTATAATAGAAGATGACAGTGGCGATAACTTCACCTTGGACACAAGCGTGAGTAAGCGTGCAATGTAAACAAAGATGCAAGTTAATTCCTTGCAATCAGCTGTCTCCTCAAAAAACGCCATTTGCGAGCAGCAGCAAGCCGCCTTCCCCTGGACATCTGATGAGTTACGCCATGAAGCGCACATATACGCAGTTGTTGTTCACTCTGCTGTGCATAATGGCACCAAAATAACAAAAAAACAAAAAGTATGATGAGTCGCGTTGTGTTCTCCATGCGTGTTTGTGATGACGTAAGATGAACGCAAATGGACCGGGGTTCGATAGAATCAAGTGAGTGCGAAACCAGACCAACGCTGCGGGGGGCACCGGGAACAATCGCACTCGGAATCAGACCGCAATAAACGTGCCCAGTGTGAAAGCCCCCAGAGATTATCTGGAAGTTATAAAACTATATTCACCCATTTTGATGGCATTCATTAACATTGTCTGATAATCAGGATGCATTTTGCCTCTTAGCTGTGCATACATATCTAATATACAGGTGCATCTCAATAAATTAGAATGTCGTGGAAAAGTTCATTTATTTCAGTAATTCAACTCAAATTGTGAAACTCGTGTATTAAATAAATTCAATGCACACAGACTGAAGTAGTTTAAGTCTTTGGTTCTTTTAATTGTGATGATTTTGGCTCACATTTAACAAAAACCCACCAATTCACTATCTCAAAAAATTGGAATACATCATAAGACCAATAAAAAAAACATTTTTAGTGAATTGTTGGCCTTCTAGAAAGTATGTTAATTTACTGTATATGTACTCAATACTTGGTAGGGGCTCCTTTTGCTTTAATTACTGCCTCAATTTGGCATGGCATGGAAGTGATCAGTTTGTGGCACTGCCGAGGTGGTATGGAAGCCCAGGTTTCTTTGACAGTGGCCTTCAGCTCATCTGCATTTTTCAGTCTCTTGTTTCTCATTTTCCTCTTGACAATACCCCATAGATTCTCTATGGGGTTCAGGTCTGGTGAGTTTGCTGGCCAGTCAAGCACACCAACACCATGGTCATTTAACCAACTTTTGGTGCTTTTGGCAGTGTGGGCAGGTGCCAAATCCTGCTGGAAAATGAAATCAGCATCTTTAAAAAGCTGGTCAGCAGAAGGAAGCATGAAGTGCTCCAAAATTTCTTGGTAAACGGGTGCAGTGACTTTGGTTTTCAAAAAACACAATGGACCAACACCAGCAGATGACATTGCACCCCAAATCATCACAGACTGTGGAAACTTAACACTGGACTTCAAGCAACTTGGGCTATGAGCTTCTCCACCCTTCCTCCAGACTCTAGGACCTTGGTTTCCAAATGAAATACAAAACTTGCTCTCATCTGAAAAGAGGACTTTGGACCACTGGGCAACAGTACAGTTCTTCTTCTCCTTAGCCCAGGTAAGACGCCTCTGACGTTGTCTGTGGTTCAGGAGTGGCTTAACAAGAGGAATACGACAACTGTAGCCAAATTCCTTGACACGTCTGTGTGTGGTGGCTCTTGATGCCTTGACCCCAGCCTCAGTCCATTCCTTGTGAAGTTCACCCAAATTCTTGAATCGATTTTGCTTGACAATCCTCATAAGGCTGCGGTTCTCTCGGTTGGTTGTGCATCTTTTTCTTCCACACTTTTTCCTTCCACTCAACTTTCTGTTAACATGCTTGGATACAGCACTCTGTGAACAGCCAGCTTCTTTGGCAATGAATGTTTGTGGCTTACCCTCCTTGTGAAGAGTGTCAATTATTGTCTTCTGGACAACTGTCAGATCAGCAGTCTTCCCCATGATTGTGTAGCCTAGTGAACCAAACTGAGAGACCATTTTGAAGGCTCAGGAAACCTTTGCAGGTGTTTTGAGTTGATTAGCTGATTGGCATGTCACCATATTCTAATTTTTTGAGATAGTGAATTGGTGGGTTTTTGTTAAATGTGAGCCAAAATCATCACAATTAAAAGAACCAATGACTTAAACTACTTCAGTCTGTGTGCATTGAATTTATTTAATACACGAGTTTCACAATTTGAGTTGAATTACTGAAATAAATGAACTTTTCCACGACATTCTAATTTATTGAGATGCACCTGTATTTTAATGATATTTGCAGCTGCTGCATCTTGTTGTTATATGCCATGTTTTTGTTGTCTTAGGTTTCTTAATGTTTTTTTTTTTCTAATGCATTTTACACTGTTTTCTCTTTTGGCTGCAGAAGCACTATTGTATCCCTTTTTTATTTGCCCCATATGAATGAATAAAGCTGTAAACTATTTGAATACATATAATTAAGTAAAGTATACATGGAACTGTTAAAACTAAAAAGTTTAACAGCTGTCCCACTATGTCTTGCCAGCAAGATCTCCCCAACAAGATATCACCTTTGGTTTCTAGATACTTCCATACTGCTCAGATTATATTTCTTCAGTATGACTAATAGCAAGCATAACTAATCTCATTATATGGTCAAAGTTCTTCTGCTGCGTTTACAGTTTATTAGTTCATGAATGAATTGGTATTGCCAATTAAGTTGGCTCTTTTGAACAGTAGATCATTTATAAATATCGACAAGCGATCTGCACATATCATATTGAGCATTACCATTATCACACTACAATACACTGTCCTGCATCAAGAGGACGATGCACAATGTTAATAATCATGAGTTGAAACTTGCCTTGTTCAAGACGAAAGAGGGTCTTGTCGAGTTTCTCCATGTCATTGAGGACCATCACTCTTATTTGTTTACTATATGTCATGATTGCACTCCTTAATATGCAGAAAACGTTGAGCAGTAATGCAACAGTACCCCCTTCACTGAAAAGGGAATCAGAAGACATGTAAATCATAAGATGTTCCAACAGACGACATTTAATTGGATTTAACAGAAGTCCAGCTATGCCCAAGTATGTTTGTTTTTTTCTTGTTAACTTAGAACAATAGCACAATAACAATCAGCAAAAATATAGGTCAAAATATATCTATATGTAAAATATAGTAATTTAAACATCTACTAGGGTAAAGGGTTTAAAAGCAGAGCAAATTGTAATTGTTCTTAATCCTTTTCTATTAACAGAGTTTGAAATAATATTCATATAGTGTTTAATTTCTGTTAAGTTCGAAAACTTACATGTATTAGTGTAAAATTTGCTTAGAAAATACATAAGAATTATAACAAAACAATCACTTCATGCGCATGTACTCACACAGCTTATATCAAAGAATTGCAACTGTTTCCATTATAAAGACAAATTATTGCAACATTTTAAGAACCATGTGACTGAATGCAAGAACCACCTTACATTACACAACAAGGTGAACACTGCAAACACAAAACCTCTAGATAACTCTAGAAATGCATGCATACATAGCTCGAAATGTCCAGTTTTGTTTCTGCACGTAGTACCATCTATGTTCAATGCATCATCACCACCTGTATTTAAAGTCACAGCCCAAAAGTATCATGATCGAGGTTAAGAATGTATCTGATAAAGGCCAAGCAAGTCTATTTTAAATGTGTCACCAGGGCAACAGTGACATTTGCCAAGACGATTTTCTGATGACATGGTCAACAGTACAAATCACATAATTCCCGACCACCTGACATCATCAAAACCTACATAAACATTGCGATCATATTAATGAGCTGTAGGATTAAAAGACACACCAGTGTATTTTTCCTGGTCTCGGCTAAGGACGTTCCAGGTGCTGTAGATGGGAGGCGTGTACAGTATTTTGCTGTTATTCTCCGCTTCCCGTTACCGTAATGGCACTACTATAACATACTGACCCGTTGAAATTAACGTTTATGGCACACGTTGATTGTTTAAAAATGCAAAATAATTAGATGGAACATAGAAAAATAAACTGTGTACTATTTTACTAGTCATGTATTTGCATCGCATTCACCTGCTATATAATAGAATGATTGAATTAAAACTACGTAAATGAACAAATAACCTGCTAGCCCTTGACGCAACAGAACCAGCTGAATGAGGTATCTACGTTACCGTAACGCTTCTAATATAAGATACATTGACCGTTGCACTGATGTATTACTATGAACTAGAAATGTTTTAGACACGCTGTTTGTTTAAAAATACAACAAAATTAGATGCAGGATAGGAAATAAGGAGTCTACTATTGTAAATGTGTTGTATTTACATCCAATTCAAGTGTTAAATAGTTTAGTGAATAAATAAATAGGTACCCTGCTGAAAAAAATAATTGAAGCCCTCACATATATTGGTGAGGTTGTTATGTCTAGTGGATACCATTAGAGACCAATACATATTTATAATGGAAACCACTACATACCATTAAATCCTAATGGAATATGACCCAAAACACACTTGACTTGTAATGGATTTCATCTTGGAAACCATTAGAATTTCTATTTTTTTCCTTCTTCTTCTTCTTCTTCTTCTTCTTCAGGGTAAACAAACAAACAACCTGCTAGCGCTAGCGGTTGTTTCAGATTTTGTCTCCATCTTGTGGCAGGAAAGAGTCTTGAACTGTGACATGACCTGCCCATTTGTTTCTCAATATTCATGATGAAACCATAAAATTATTACCTGCCAGCATTACCTGAGCAGACAGGTTACTGACAAGGTGAGTGCAGCATTTGATTTTGAAGCTCTTTTACAATAGACTTTTGCATTAATTTTTTCTGCTATCATCATTTGTCTTCTAGGTCTAGGACAAGACTTTATGAAAATATTTCATTTATTAACAATGTCATTATAGTTTTGTTGTACTGAGGAATGTATGGTAATTTATTTAAAAAAGCAGGCTATAACAAATACATTAGCAAGGAAATGCTTGTTTATTATTTGAACTGTTTGTGGATATCCACTGCTTTGGAACTTGGAAAACATAGGATATCAGGGAAAGTTTTTTCTCCAGGTCTGGAAAAGTCAGAGGAATTATTAAATTCAGAGATTGAAAAAGCTATAATGTAGGCTAGGTATTCTCAAACTTTTTGACTCCAAAGCGCCATTGCCCCAGAAACTAGGGGTTTTAAAGGGGAAGTTCACCCAAAAATGAAAATTCTCGATTAATTTGCTCAATCTCATGCTATCCCAGATGCATATGAGTTTCTTTTTTCTGCAGAACACAAACAAAGATTTTAAGAAAAAATATCTCAGCTCTGTTGGTCCACACAATGCAGGTGAATGTCGGCCAAAACTTATAAGGTCCAAAAAGCACTAAAAGGCAGCAAATAAGTAATCCATATGACTCTAGTGGTTAAATCCATATCTTCAGAATCTATATGAAAGGGGTGGGTGAGAAACAGATAAATATTTTTGTCCTTTTTTAATTATAAATCTCCATTTTCACTTTCACATTCTTCTTCTTTTGTTTTTGATGATTCACATTCTTTGTGCATATCGCCTCCTACTGGGCAGGCTGGAGAATTTATAGTAAAAAGTGATGTAAATGCATGTATCTTTAGTTGTTTTTTGGCCCCCTGAGAAGTTTGTTGAGGACACCTACTGAACCCCTTCCCTATGGTTGAAAACCACTGCTATAGAGAATAGGCTAATTATTTTTCAAGTTTTTGGTGGAAAATGTTGCTAGCGTACACATTTTTCTTAAAGAAAACAAAGGGGTTGTGAGGAGCCAGAAAGACGGTTGGCCCACATTGTAATCTCTGGACATTTTTTGTCATATTGGAGACATCTGTGCACTAAAATATAAATCCATTAATTCCAAGGGTTGGTGGTACTTGACATGCAAATGAGATCCACCGTAGCAATCACAATGAATTGAAAATCCATTTCCAATAATCTGTAATCTGTAACATCAGGACCAATGGCCATAATTTTACTCCTCTCAGGATATATTAACTGAGGAGGATCACCTTGTCTCCACTGGAAATGAGCAATCTTAAAACTGCTCTGGCAATCCTTGGAACGTTGTGCTTGACTGCTGTCAGTGGATACAAAAATGGAAAAGTGGAGAAAGCTTGGGAGAGCATGATGCCAGAGCATCATGGCCACCCCAACACAACTGTCAGTCCATACACACTGACTGTTAATGTCAGTAAATTTAGCCCAGGGGATCACTTCAAAGGTTAGTTGAATGCAAAAACCCACATGACTCAGCCAGTGATTGTCATTTTTTCCAGTTTAGCTGTCTTGAATACTGCAATGATGTTGCTTTCTTTTGCTGGTTTCTTGTATATGATGTATATGATGCTTGCAATGTCTGTAGTCACAATCTCTGGAGACAAGCAGTTTGAGCACTTTCTGCTTCAGGCCTGGGATGCCACAAACACTGGTGGATCTGGTGTTGGCTCCTTCACATTGGTCAACCCCAAGATTTCTCAGCTTTTAACATGCAACAGCATAGAGGTACAGGGGAATACTTTTTGTTTGACCCTACAATATGTAAACAGAATTACCATGGATTGTTCTGTATTTCAAAGTTTTATCTTGCATGGAAAATATTTGTCTCAGAATCTGCTTTTGATGTTAAAGGAATAGTTTACGCAAAAATGAAAATTTCAAATCATTTACTCATCCTCATGTTGTTCCAAACCTGTATGCCTTTAAGTTGGGATAGGAGAAAGTACAGAATTTTAACATAAAAAAATATACACTTCATTTCAAGTGCTCTGATTTTTCTCATGTGTGTAAAATTTCAACTGGTAAATTTACAGTGTGATGAATTAGCAGTTGTCTTTCTGGTTGTTAGCATATCATTTCCTTCAGTATTTTCCACAAGGACTGTCTCTCTCATTCTTGGAAACTGTTTATTTATTTATTTATTTTTATTGCAAATGATTATGAGGTTCATCTGATGCAATGCTGCATGTACCTTTGTTTTTATGATCTCTGTGCAACCCCTGTTACTCCACAGATCGAAATTCTGACCTTCCTGATTAAAAAGTGTCTGTGATGCCTTGGGCAATCATTATTCGTTTCCTGTCATTTATTTTATGACAGCAGTAAAGGGTCACTGGATGCACAGGGAGTGAAATAACAACTGCTATCTTGCTATGATTCAACTGAAGTCTGAAGTAAAATTTTACAAGGAATCAAGGACAAGTTAATTTCCTAAAAAAAACTTTAACCAGTAACAACAATTGTCATGCGTTTTAGAGGAATACGAGGGCTAAAATATTTTATATCATATCTTTATGGTGTAATCTAAATGTGCTGATTATGATTTATTCATCAGTTTTATTGTTGTGTTGTGCTGCAGGTATGATCCATAGACATGAACGGCAGCCACTGATATCAACCCATCGTCAGGTCATTACCGGCCCTCCTGAAATCCTGACAGGCTCTCGATCCCCACTGCTCATAAAAATATGGTAGGTGTTCGATTGTAATTAACTTTACTGCAGAATACTTACAATTCCACTGTGATAAGCATTGTGATGTAGATCAGGACAGGTAACTGAAAGGTTGTAGGTTCAAACCCTGCAGGGGTTTTACAAAATATCATCATTTTGCCACGTACCAAAACACTTAACCACAGGTTACTCCAGAGGGATAATCCATATATAACAAGTGTACTGTAATTCACTTTGGTTGAAAGCATCAGCTGATAAATTTGCAATTGAATTAGATTACTTGACATTTTAAGTCATACATTGTAAACAAACTATAACCAGTAGTAGAGGTAAAATAGTGAACATCATCAACAACTGCCTTTTTGAAACGTAGGAGGGCTCATGCTGATTGCCTGGATACTAGCAGGAAGCACTAGAACATTAATGGCCAGTTATTTTAAAACTGATTGTCCAGAACAAACACTGTTTGGACAAAAGATATGGTTACAGGTATGAGGGTTTAACATAAACATGTTTTTATACTGATTTTTTCATACTTCTATTGCCATAAAATCTCTGACACCATGCATGTTTTTGTGGTTCCTGCATATTTTGCATGATTTTTATTTGTTTTTATACTTTTCTACACATTGTAATTAGTTTTCCATAACTGCATATATTCCTTTCTGGTTGTAGGTTTTAAATGTTTTCTGTATTTAAAAGTGAATTGTGCATTGATGTCTCTCACATTGTTGCTCACAGCTGTTGGCTTTATCTTTCCCTTCATCTACTGACAGAAAAGGAGCACAGTGAGTAAAGCCTGTGATCTGCTGGAGACACATTGATTTGCAATAAAAATGCTTAAATCTTAATAATAGTGACAATACTGAATCTAGTATTTCAATCTTTTAAATGCCACAGTTTCACTCCTTGCCAGTAGTGGACACTATTTCATTTAAGATCAATGTCAGAGTGTGAAATAGAGTGGTTTGTTTAATGTGGTGTGGTGTTATATTTAATTATATACTGTATTGTCTATAATATGTGTATGTGTTGGTTCTCTGCAGAGAGCAGGTACTCATCCATACCTAGGCTGCACTGTTATGATTCTTGCTTTCTGTCAGCCAACAATGGTGGCTTTCAGACCAGCTCCAGACTCCTCAAGGTATTCTTCAACACATTATTAGTTTCTAACAAATGAGCTTGATTTTAAAACCTGGTAGCCTTTTACACTCACATATTTGAAAATTAATTACTCTGTAGCATGTAGCAAACTGTGAGTTAAATAATAGCTCCCTGTACTGTAATTTTATTTATTCAGGAGGTGGAAATTCAATTGGTTGCACTGGGGTGTAGGAAAAGGTACTGAAATTATTGCAGGTGAATTTAGCTCTTTCTAATTGTACTCATTAGACAGTTTATCTCAAATAAATATCTTCCTTTTAGTAATATCACTGGGAGAACATAAAAAAAAAAATCATTCAATTACTTTATTTTATTACAGTGGCTTTTATGTTTGTTGGAATACAGCAAAAGTCTCTTTTGCTCCCTTACCTGTGGACCACAGGGGTGCTCTCTGGTTTTGTGGTTTGGACCATTGTATTAAAGATAGTTTTGCAACTTCACAAGCAAGGTCTTATTAGAAAATGTTTGTATAACTAATTGTAGACATGGAAGACTTTTAGAAAATGCTGTGAAAATATTGAACCTCATGACTAAAGCAAAAACTTTAAATAGACTTGCATTCATTTAAAACTTCAAAGTTATTTTTACATAAAATGACAAGTACACAACTGATTCTTTTGGTAGTACACAGTGTCTATTCAGTCCTTCTGCCTGTGGGTCAGACATAAATTGCAAGATGATTCCAGCTGAGACTGAAATGAGGCAAAATATTTTTTCGAAAATGATGTAACAGTCTCTTTTTAGTAATTTCTCCTCATTCAGCAGGGAGTGATAATGAAGAAGAGCCTCCAGTTCAATCAAACTTTTCAGGGAATGGAAACTGAGTAAGGCAAAACTTTGCTCAAACAAATTTTGTCGATAAAGGTGGGGATGAAAGCAAACACTATACACCCACTCTGCACTTAATTGGGAACAAATGTACACCTACTTATTCATGCAATTATCTAATTATCCAATCATATGGCAGCAGTGCAATGCATAAAATCATGCAGATACAGGTCAGGAGCTTCAGTTAATGTTCACATCAACCATCAGAATGGGGAAAAAATGTGATCTCAGTGATTTCACCCATGGCATGATTGTTGGTTCCAGACGGGCTGGTTTGAGTATTTCTGTAACTGCTGATCTCCTGGGATTTTCACGTACAAAAGTCAAAACCAAAAATTATCCATTGGGCGGCAGTTCTGTGGACGGAAACGCCCTGTTGAAGAGAGAGGTCAACAGAGAATGGCCAGACTGGTTCGAGCTGACAGAAAGGCTACGATAACTCAGATAACCACTCTGTAAAATTGTAGTGACCATAGTGTTCCTAATAAAGTGCTTAGTGAGTGTATATTAATAATTAAATAAAGCAGCATTTACACACCCTAATGTTGTTCCTAACCCATGTGACTTTCGTTCTTTTGTGCAAAACAAAAGGAGATGTTAGGTAAAATTTTAGCCTCAGTCACCATTCACTTTCATTGTATTGAAAAACAGATGCAATGAAAATGAAAGGTAACTGGACTAACATTCTGCCTAACATTTCCTTTTGTGTTCCACGGAAGAAAGTCACATAGATTTTGGTAATACATTTTCAGTGAACTATCCCTTTAACCATTTAATTAAAAATCCCAAAAAGATATATAATATGTAATAATGTTTATCTAAGTTAATCTAATGTACTGTACATATAAAGTCCCCTTCTTCCTGCTTCCACAGGATACCAAGTTTAGAGTGGCTGTCCTTGCTCTTTTTGTGCTTGGAAACTTAGCATTCTGTATCTCACCTCTCGCCTCCACACGCAACATATAACCAGCATATGAATCATATGGAAACTTTTCAAGACAGAGAGTGGGAGGAATGCCTAGAATTATTTAAACAGCATGAGAAACCATTATCAATGATCATTTCCATTTTATTTCAAGGTTTAAACAGCATTTTGCATTTTGAAAACATACTGCAAAGGAAGAAACATATCTATTAAGTTGCAACATGAATATTATGGAGTGAAACTCACACATCTTTTGTATTAATATTTTCACACAAGAATAAATGTTCACATTATTAGCAGGCAATCAAAGCAGAAAATAGCTCAAATACTCACAATGTAATTATAGTACAGAATCCAGCTACTTATCTTGTAACACCTCTCGGAGCTACATCCAAAATGTATTCAATTAACTACAGTACCTCAGACACCATTCTGTTAGACAGTCCAAGCTATGGACTTCCCTGTCTTAAATTGCACTTTTGATCAGCTTAAATCAAATATAATGTTATTTCTGTTAACCTCAGTTCTCTACTGTATTAGGGGTTTAATAGTTAAAGTGACAAAATGTCTTATAACAAAGTTTATTTGTTAATATAAGACTCAAAATTATTGTATTTTTTTAAATGATGCATATATTGTGAATAATAGAATAATAAAGTTCTCAATGTTTAACATTATTTTGTACATAGTGCAATTTAGGAATACATTATAAATTGTGCTTCATCTGCAATAATATAAAAGTGTATCCAGGATCAAATTCAGAAGGAAAATACTATTACCATCAGAAAATGTAAAAAGTACAGTTTTACTGTGTCGTAAATAGATTTTTAGTACTTACCTAATAAGTTTCAAATTTGTCTAATTACTGAATGTATTACTCTCTAAACTATTTATGCATGCTTTCACTGTAATAGAGACTTGATTTGAGCTTAGGTGCTTCATTTAATCAAATCATTCAGTCTTGTTTCTGATGATTGGCAAAGATACCTGCCTCCCATCTCTGGGCCAGTGCACTTTTCCGTCTGACTCGAGGGTTAGGTGCCTCTGGGAACTAAAGTAGAAAGTTTCACCTGTAAAACTGCATGCAGTTTCAAGGTGAAATGAGCACAGAACAATGAGATTTTAAAGACATGTTGATGAAGAACAGAAAGATGCATTGAAATGAAATTCCAAACAGTAATGTATGATATATGAAAGAACAAACAAACAGAAAAATATGCACAGTTTAAAAATTGACCACTTTTGAACATAACATACCTTGTGGTCACAGGACAAAGCAGAGCGGCCCATTTTGCATGTCTTCGAAGGAGACGAGGGGGATGACTTTGATTTAACTGGTATTTCTCCTGTAAAGTATCCAAATCAAAACAAATGTCATTTACTTAAAGGAATAGTTCTATCCCTTTAACTACATCATTATGTCATGACAGTTCGAAGTAATTACCCCCCGACCAAAGAAATTCTACATTAAATGACTTCATTAATAAATTTCTACATCATTATTAAAAAAAAAATTCTACCTGGTCTCTCATAAGTGAAATTCTGCAGTTGGCTGGGGGACACTAGGACTGTGTCATATCTGTCCTTTACATATAGTTGTGCTCTCTGCCTCCTGAGCTCCTCTTCTCTTTGCTTCACCATCATGATTTCCTGGTCCACCAGAGACTGGGTGCTATGTGAGCGCAGTTTGAAAAAGGGATTGTTGTGAAATGTGCTCTCTTGTGTCTCTTGGCATGCAGTGCTCAGGCAGAATTCCGAGGCACTTCGGATGATGAGATTGGATGTCTCCAAGATAATGACGTTGTTCATGTCTGATGGCCATTCTTGGCTATTTCTCCCTGGAGAGAGCAGCCCTTCTTTCCCCTGATTTATTGGGCTGATGGGGTACGAATCCGGCTCGAGTATAATGACATTGTTGGCAGTCATTTCGTGGTATGTGGGACCTCTTCCAGATGAAGCAGTAATGGAGAAAGTTGGTGTTCTTGCACTAGGAAATCTCTGAGACCTGCATCTGTCCTCTGGTGTGTCAAACATCCTTCCTTGCTTCCCAGGCTCTGATTTGCTGTGTTGAAGAGTACCAGGCCTGAGTTTAACTTGCGTAGCCTCACCAGCAGAGGCCTTTGCCATTGCCCTCTCTTGCCTGAAATTGTCTTCTCGCTCCAGAGCTTCACGGATCTCCCTCTCCACTGAAGTCTCTGGCTCATCGAAATTGGACCTGTAGCTTGTGTCGTCTAGACCAGAGTCTTCCGAACAGGGGCTAAAATGAGTGTACTGGTAATCTCCCAGACCAAGACTCTCTATGTCTGGGTCTTTCCTAGGGCGATCAATGTTGCGCACAGGTGTATACATGAAGCTGTGACCAACCTGGCAAGACCCCAGCCTCACTACTGGCCGGTGCACCTGACCCTTGGTTTGCTCATCCATCTTCTGCCATTGCTTGCGTGCCACTCTGAAATCCAAGTGCTCCGTGCTGACATTTTCACTCTTTATGTCCTGAACCACACAGAAGTCTTGTGGCACCCTCTTGTCAAGCTCGGACGTTGAGCAGGACAGGTGCTGCAGGTTGTGCTTTGAGCTCTGCACAAGCTCTTCCTCATCCTCTGGAATATTGTTACAGTAGTGGACAGTGGAATCCAAAGCAATATCCTGCAGCTCACATTCTGTGGGACATTCTGGTTGTTCTAGAATATCACTTTCACTGATGTTCATCGCCAGGGTTACATCCTCGTCTTCAGCATTACTCTCATTCACTGTGTCGTCTTCCTGCCTTGCTTGGTCCTCAGAATTGTTCTCTGGTTCATCCATACCCAAGAGATCACCATTATCTTCATCCGCTTCTTTGTCAACAGTTGATGAAACTACAGACCTCCATTGCTCCTCAGCATCACTGTCTGATGAAATAATGGCCATCTCCACATGTAAACAATCACTTAATTCATCTTGATCCATATCCTTTGATTCAGTTGGGACTTCAGAAATTGCTAACTCTTCGATTTGCTGCTCTATCCCAGATTTTTCTTGTTCATCCACCTGTTCCTGGGGCTCAATGTGTTCTTCCACCTGGACATCATTAGAAATGTTGATTTTCTCTACCTCTTCTGGTTGGTCATTCATGTGAGAGTCTTCGTAAAGCTCAGAGGTCAAATATTCTCTGGGTTTTGACTCCTCTTGTTCTTTGACCTTGGCCAAAATGCCCTCTTGAGGGTCTGTGGTGCCATCAGATTCACCTGAGCTATCACATTCATTGGTTATGTCTTTGCGTTCTTGCTCATCTGTGTCTTCCTGAGGGTTGCTTTTTGTGGTATCTAGGCACTCTGAGAAATATGTGGCAAAACATTCTTTCTCCTCACTGAACTGGCATTTCTGGTCCTCTGTATACCCAGGATCCATTTTACAGTCTGTTAGATCAGCCATTTCTGAAAGCGGGCTGGTCTCCATGGTGACTGCCTGAAAGTGGTATTCCTGCTCTTTTCGTTGCTGATTTACAGAGTTGCTTTTGTCTTCATTTAGTTCACTCTCATTTGACCTTCTCACACCAGCTGTGGCTCTCTATGAAAGTTAGATTGAAAAAAGATCTGTTTAGAATTAAAGGAGCACCAATTTGACACAACACTGAAAATCACAAATACCAACACATTTTCTTCTAGTCTTGCTCCTTTTGATGGCTCACAATTCATAAAGTAAACACTATGCTAGAAGAAGCAGCTTTATGCTTTTTTGAACAAAATTGCACTGTCACTTTTGTTTCATCAATTTAAGCTGTGAGACAGAGGGTGGGTGGATGTCTTTGCTAACAAATTATCATGAGATGTGGAGCATCTCTCAAAGCGGGCTGAAAATCTACATTAAAGGATACTTTATGCCATCCCAGATTTGTATGCCTTTATGCACATAAAGGCAGAATAAAAGTAATCCATATGACTCCAGTGGTTAAATCCATATCTTTAGATGTGATATTATAAGTATGGGTAAGAAACAGATCAATATTTTAGTCCTTTATCACCCTGCAGCTTTCACCTGGTTACCCACTGAGCAGGTTGAGCCTGGCAACTACTTGGAAGGAAGAAAATATAGTTGCTGCTGGAAGAGGTATTAGGGAGGCCAGCAGGGGGGCTCACCCTGTGGTCTGTGTGGGTCATAATGCCCAAGTATAGTGATGGGGACACTATACTTTAAAAAGGCACTGTCTTTCGGATGAGACATTAAACCGAGGTCCTGACTCTCTGTGGTCATTAAAAATCCCAGGGCACTTCTCATAAAAGAGCAGGGGTGGATCCCTGGTGTCCTGGCCAAATTTGCCCATTGGTCTCTATCCATCATGGCTTCCTAGTAATACCCTATATATATGAATTGGCTACATCACTGTTCTCTCCTCTTCACCAACAGCTGGTGTGTGGTGGGTGTTCTGGCACACTATGGCTGCCATCGCATCATCCAGGTGGATGCTGCACTCTGGTGGTGGTTAAGGAGATTCCTCCAACACTATGTAAAGTGCTTTGAGTGCCTAGAAAAGCGCTATATAAATGTAATGAATTATTATTATTATTATTTTATTATTATTATTATTATTATTATATTTTTATTATTTTTATCAATCTCCACTTTCACTTTCACATTCTTCTTTTGTTTTTGGCAATTTTTTGTGCATATTGCCACCTACTGGGCAGGGAGGAGAATTTATAGTGAAAAGGGACTTCAATATTGATCTGTTTCTCAACTACACCTATCATATGGCTTCTGAAGATATATATTTAACCACTGGAGTCTTATGGATTACATTTATGATGCTTTTATGTGCTTTTTGGTGCTTCAGAATTTTGGTACCCATTCACTTGCATTGTATGGACCAACAGAGCTGAGATTTTCTTCTAAAAATCTTTGTTTGTGTTCAGTAGAAGAAAGAAAGTAATACAAATCTGGGATGGCATGAGGGTGAGTAAATGATAAGAGAATTTTCATTTTTGGGTGAACTATCACTTAAGTGACAAACGAGGAGACAGGAATTTAATCAGCCTTGATATTAAAGCACATGCAGAGGAAAATTAAAAGGAGGATAAATGATGCAGATAGTTCTTCCTTCATACAATTAGCTTTTGAAAGCACTTTCAGGAAATCTGTATGAGGCAAATCTTTGCCTTAGTATATATCACAACTTTGAATAGCTTTCCACAGCCTTATTGATTTTTTTTATCTTTAATTAAAGCTGACTTAATAACAAATCATATGACACTGTTATAGTTGTCATAATTTTTTGCTAAAATATGATTGCTGAGGCACTGTTTTTTATGATTTTTGAAAAGTAGCAGTTGCCTGGCAACATGCTCTGCCTGAGGAGGATGTCTTGCTTTTGGTACAGCATGAGCTATGTACTCTAGTAAGTATGCCAGTGAAAATGTTTATTCTTTGCAGATAAATCTTTATCAAAGTGCTATGTAATAGGTTAATTAGGGCTTTATGTGCCCAGTGAGTTTGTTGAGTAAGAGAGAGAAATAAAAGCTATTGTTCATACTGAGTGAACATTATGTCATTTTATGCATGCCTGCTGGTGCTATTACCACCATTCACCCTAAATCTGTTTTGGAAAATATGTTTCTGATGTCCTGAACAGTCTGTTGCGCCCCTTTGAAAATGGGCATGTAAAGGTGGCTCTGTAGCACCCCCATTTTCACCTACAGTCACCAAAATTGTTACATATATAGTTCTCGTAAAGCCAAACAATTTTCATACTCACAGTTATTAGCTCCGCCCAACAGGAAGTCGGCCATTTTTGATTTTCTGAAAATCGCAGGCTCTGGACCTTTAAATACTCCTTCTAGGGGATGTGACTAACTCCAAATGCAACATCATGCCAAGACATTGCAGATGCTAAATTTTGAACAGATTTCTGGTATTTTGAACTGTGTCACCATGGCGTAGCAATACATTTATGGCTAAAAATGTGAAACAGAAAATTCCTTATATCTTCTTTGTGCATTGTATGATTTTGATGAAAATTCAGCTGTATGTTTGGTAATGGGGCTGATCACATTTATGCGGCTATTATGGGTCACGTCATAGCGCCACAAACTGGAGGCAGGAAGTATGGCACTTTTAACAGACTTTGAAATAGCCCTCTTATGTTTACATGAATTGCTTCAAAATTTTTTAGAATAATGTCAAGACACTGCTGATGTAAATTTGTAAAGGGATATTTGATATCTTAAATACTGTTGCCATGGCATGCATTAATTGTTATTATTCATTTCTTCCTATATTTGGGTGTTTTTGAGGCACTTGGCATGCTTAAAATTGCATGAAATTTTACACACACATCAGGGTCATTAGCCATTAGGGCTGAGCAAAAGTTCAAGCATGGGCGTGTAGGGGGCGGGGGCTCTGTAGCACCCCCTTTAAAATGGGCATGTAAAATAGCCTCTGTAGCACCCCCATTTTCATCTACAGTCACCAAAATTGGTACATATATAGTTCTCATCAAGCCAGACAGCTTTTATAATTATAGTTATTAGCTCTGCCCAACAGGAAGTCGGTCCTTTTGGATTTTTTGAATCTGAACTTTTAAATACTCTTCCTAGGGGATTCATGTGACTGTCACCACATTAAGCCAAGACACTGAAGATGCTAAATTGTGAACAGATTTTTTTTACATATTGAACGGTGTTGCCATGGCGAGGCATTAAATTAATGGTGAGAAATGGGAAACAGGAAGTGTCTCATATCTTCTGTTTACAATGTGTGATTTAGATAAAAATGTAGATGTATGTTTAGTCTTTGTGGCTAATCACATGGATGTGACTATTTTGGGTCACGGTCATAGTGCTACCACCTGGCAGCAGGAAGTGTGGCACTTACAACAGACTTTAAAATAGTCCTCCCAGATTGCTTCAAAATTGTTTAGAATAATGTGACATGCCAAATGCATGTGTCCACCTTGCATTGTTTTCCAATAGTCACCGGGTGGATATGGACCTATGGTGCTTGGGCCCACTTGCTTGCAGCTATATTTCAATTTGTTTGCCTGTCTCAACCTTGGGATTCATATCCCGAGGTTACCAGAGCTGGCCAGATCCAGCTCCATTCCTGCTTGGTGTCGGACTCCACTGCTATGTGTCTCTGAGTGATGAGGACTAAATGCAGCTGGTGCCAGCCAGACATCACTTCAGTCTATTACGATGGACTTCAAAGAATGAAGTGATGCCAACTCCAATCATAAGACATAGGATACTTCATATGCCACTGCCTGAACCTTGGATTTAGGATAGACCTCACCGAAATTACCTGCCAGTTGAACTGCGATGCACCTCACCGATCTCTACCTGCATCACCTTGGTCTAATGATGGACTACTCTCTTAAAATAGAATACATAGACTATCAATTAATTGCCAACAAAAGCCTTCATCTGCCAACTAACAAAGGACAATGCATCTATGTGAACTTCTGCAGTTAATCCAGGATTAACTTCAAAGTCATTAGTCATTAATCTTACAGTTCATATGAAATCTTTGTTTAAACACTGGCCCTTAACACTTACTTAGTTTACTCATTTCAAACCATGACTTGCACTGCACACAAATAACTAATATTGGCATTATATTCATGCTGTTTAGCCAGAGGGGAACTGGCCCCCACTGTGAGCCTGGTTTCTCCCAAGGTTATTTTTCTCCATTAACCAACATCTTATGGAGTTTTGTGTTCCTTGCCACAGTCACCTTCGGCTTGTTCACTGGGGCTCTAAATACAATTATTATTTATTTATTTATTTTTTATACACAATTTACTATCATATTTAATCAAACTACACGATGATGACTCTAAGACTTTATAGATATTACAGTTACATTTTCTGTTAAATGCATGACTTTCTGTAAAGCTGCTTTGAAACAATGTGTATTGTGTAAAGCACTATACAAATAAAAATGACTTGACTTGACTTAATGGTCATGGTGTCTTCCCTGAATTGCAAAATTGCTGATCTTTTCACTTTAGATCCTAAACTGGACAAAGCAGCTCAAATATTTAAAGTAATGTTCTGCGTTCAATATAAGTTAAGCTCAATAAACAGCATTTGTGGCATAATGTTGATTACCACAAAAATAATTTTGAATTCAAATCCAAAAATTGAGGTAGTAATGCTCTTACAATGGAAGTGAATGGAGCATGTAACCATTAAAATGCACAATATTTCAAAATTAAGCCTCAAGATGTGAACATTATCCTCCTGAGACCTGAGCATGGCTGCTGTGTGCATTGTCCATTTCATTTTTGATTTGTAACTAGAGTTTTCCTTAAAAACTGATGTCAACATATGTGGACAGCAGGACTAAGTTGTAAAATTTTAAATAATACCAAGCTATAGAAAGTCCACATTTTTTCATCAAATTGTTTATTATGTTTCTAGGAGTGTTGGTTATTCCTGCTTTTGATATCAGAAATTAGCATAATTAATTCTGATTCAAAGCAACGGACAGCATCATCCAATCACTTCCAACCATGTTATAAAAAAATTATACATTGTAAATGATGAATCTATGTACTCATTCCCATTGTCCCATGTCTGCCAAACATGTTGAGTGGTCCAAACATCATCTGCAGCCTGAAACTGAACTTTTGGTCAGATTTCAGGAGTGAAAGCACTTAGCTGCATAGAGAGCTATAGGATGCTCCCTTGCTCCCTATTTAGTGAACGACTTAACCTCCAGTGTGCTGTCTGTCTGCACTGGTCTCAGAATAGTTCAAAATGCACCTTATTTTCATCCTAAGAAATGGAAACGTAAGCGGTAGTTCTAGCAGGAAGACTATGGATCCTTACGCTTTCATTCAATCAGGCATCTAATCCAATTACAATACAGCCTCTGCTTTATAAGCCTACACACCTGTCTTTATTGTTCTCATACTTCCGTTGTTTTCACCCCCCTCCACCCCATCTCCACTGGTTTAGATCCTGTCCTGGGCGGGGTAAGCTCTGCTCCCCTGCCGTTATCGCCTCTGGCAGGATCTGACAGTTCAAGCAAGTATCTGAGCCCTGAACCGAATATTATTAGTTTCTCTACATTCATAATAATTCCAATCATCCAGAGTCTTTTCTGATAGAAACTCCATATAAATCCTCTAAAAGCAAAAAATGCTCAGCTTTTGGATTAAGCTATTGATTCTGTGAAAATGCACAGTGAATATAGTAATGCATTTACTAATGTTAATGAATAGAACTGTATTGTACAGTGAAAATAAAACACAATAAAATGAAGCGAAATGACCCACAGATCTCTTAATGTTGAAAGTTATTCAAAATAATTTGTGTTTTCAACTTTGGAGGGAATACTGTCCCAGTTTCCACGTATGTGGATATCATGTTTATCAGCGTTATACTGTACATGTTAACACAATCTTTTAGTGTGATAAAATCAGGGATTTACTGGCGTTACTGCATTTATCAGATTACAGGGTTTACTGTTGTTGTGATATTAGACATAAATTTACACAGATGTTAGCAATTGATTATCACACTAAAATTATGCTAACATGTATAATGTTTACATCTTGTTGCTATACTTTTGAAACAGTGTGTATTTTCCATTGTAAGTATCTTGCTGTAATGTAACGGCAAAGTTATTTTTTTAAATAAATGAGGGACGTCAATTTTTTTTTTTTTTTTTTTGTAGTAATCAACATTGTTACACATGCTGTCAGTTGAGCATAACTTTGTACCCGAAACATTCCTTTAAGTGAATTTGATGTTATAATTGGGGTCTTAATATCTGATGCTCTGTAGTCCATGAGAATTGGCAGGGCAATCTGCCAAACATGACTGTTTCACAAATGAAGCACACTGAATCTCTGCATCATTCCGTCTTCGTGCTTGCGCATGCAGATGCTCGCCAAAGCAGAAAAGGATGCAACAGATGCACAAAGCTTCAGTATACCTACCAGCAGCTTTAAAAAGAGGAGCCAAATGGATATCATCTCCAATCTACTGCAAAACGCACATGCCTGAATAATTTGTAAACATAACGCGAGTAACCATGAGGCGAAGCGTCGCGAGTAATTCATATGGTTGAACGCAAAGGGGAAAAATCAAGATCGTGACAAATCCCTGTTCAGACCAATCGATCCGTCAGCAACTGTCAAAGGTGAAATAGAGCAGAAAGAACAGATATTGGCAGAAATGACAGTGACTCGGTGTTCCAGCCCCACCAGTACTGGTTGCACTGAGCTTCAGAGCCTCTCTTTCCCTCTGTGCGCCCACACTTTCTGAACCAATTATTGAACGCTTGCCTTTGCCCACGCAACTTTAAACATGCAGTCCATATTCTGAGCAAGGTCACTCTCACTGTGGGATGTCTTTTATGATATGGAACATTTGACAAGGGGAATTATTATTATTATTATTATTATTATTTTTTTGCACTGAAAAGCAAGGAAAACACACAAGTACTCCTCGCTGCAGACTGTAGAGGATCTAATATCATGCATATTGAATTTTAGTGACTTAGTGGATGTTTTAAAGCGCATGCGTATTCACGTTTTAATGTTTTATTACTGTAGAGGTCATTAATACAGTATATATTCATATAACACACACACACACACACACACACACACACACACACACACACACACACACACATTTATATATTAGAGCTGCACAGTTAATTAAAATAAAATCGCGGTATGACATTGTGCTATTATTTAACCGCAAAGGGTCTTTAATAGATAAATCAAGCTGTACGCTTCAAAGTCTATGCATGCTGCTCTGTCCTGTCTGTATTGTGTACATGCATAGACTTTGAAGCGAACAGCTTGATTTATCTATTAATTATTACAATTATTACAGTGTATTCAGAGCGGTTCTGTGCTACACAACCATTGGACCATTTGGTTCCATGTGCTGAGCGCTTCACATTCACTTTAATTTCACTTTTGCACACTTCCAAGTATATTTGACCACTACATGTTAATATACAAATAATTCACCCCATGGCATTTATGTGCAGCGGAGATGATGTTAAAATGAGGAGCACATTATAGTGAGGAGTGTATTGCTTAATTTATATATTTGTTTTTTGTGGGTGAAGAGGAAAAAGAAGGAAAAGTAATTTACTAAATCCATAGTTATGACCATTTTAAAAGCTAAGCTATATTAAACAAATCTCTAAGTGTAATACTTTAATACTAAGTAATAATGTTCTGTATAAAAACCAAAACATCCACATACGTCACCAAAATCCACTACGTCATCGCACTACAGTCTGCAGCGAGTACCCTCTCAAAACACTTAGTTTGTTGGTTACCATTTAGTGACCCCTGGTGTTCAGGTCTTATTGGTGCTCTTTTCAGGCAAAATGTCTCAAGAGAAAATCTCTGGAGAAATCCGATTATAAATTCTGTGAGGGTTTTATTTTTTTAACGCTGCATCCTGCAAACTCGAAGCCAAATAAATCCTCATAAATCACTGTGTGACCTTTAACTGATGTTTTTCCAGGAATAACCGGACACTAGGGACCTCTGAAGTAACACTCACCTGGCACATCTGTTTTATTACAGTGATGCCATCTCTATTTGTTTTGTAACAGCACAAAAGTCCACATTAAAATGTTATTGAAAAAAATATTAATGAATGCTTACATGTCTTTGTGTGTGTGTGTGTTAAATAATATTTTTAAATGTATTTTAGCATTATAACAAAAATATGCAATACAAAACTTGCAGTACAACTTGGTTAAAATAATCACAGAGGGTATTCTGTCTTTCGCTTGTCTGTGTTGCTCAAGCTCTGCATGTTTTTTTCCTTCTTTTAGCTACCATCCTACACACTTGAACACTCACCAAAAATACTGAACATTGAATAACAAAAACACATCAAGTATCTCTATTTCTTCCTCTCATCTTTTCTTCTCAAGACATTCCCAACAATACATGTAAAAATTCACATCTGGCCTCTGTTAAACTCTGTTAAAGATGTCTAGAAATGTCAAACTGTTCTCACCAGATGTAGGTGCACAATGACTCACCTCCTCATACAGAAACTGACAGATGTGTCACAATACAAGAGCATCAACAGAAAAGTTTTGAATGGGAGTCCTTACTGATGAAGCTTTCAGTTTGGCTGCCTCAGTGATGGAGGTCTGCCTTCTTCTTCTGAGTGCATCTGTGTGTGTGTGTGTTTGTGAATAGAAGCCAAAGCTCTGATTGAATGCGTGGGAATCAGCCAATGGCTGCACATTAACTCCACTGACAAACATGACATGCTTATTCTCTCTCACACATGCACATACACATAAGAAAACTATAAAAACATACTGTATGCACACAATCCTCACTGCTCTGACAAAATCCCACGCTAGACGTCTGTTATGAGACAGGTTGCTTTAAGTCACCGGTGCACAGAAAATACAAAGGCACAGGCTATTAATAGATTTGATTTAATCTGATTTAGAATTTGAATATGTGTTTTGTCCACATCGCTCTTCCATCACTTTTCCAAAATTGCAGAGTGACCAAAAACAACAAATATTTATTTGTCTAACATTTGGTTAATTGTTTAAATAAAGGAAACAATTATTACCTAAATAAACAGAGAAAAAGCATATATAGAGAATAAGGGCTGACAAAGAGGACATTGACATGGAAATCTGATATAAATAAGGACATGGAAAGAACACATCAGGACAAGAAAGACAGACACATTCTCCATTAGTATAGATAATAACTGTGTCTAAAACAGCTGTCAAAGCCATACAGTATACACAGAAGTGTCATGCGTTAAGATTGTCATTCTGGGTCTTTTGCTTCTAATGGTTCAGTCCCTTAGTTTGCTTTCTCATGTAAAGCTTTCTAAAATGATAATCAGTCTTCACTGATCTCTGCTTTTATGGCATTTCCTTTCAAACAGGAGTCTTATAGCTTTTATAGCAGATGTGTGTTTGTGTGTTTAATTTCTTTCAAGCACTACTGAAATTGTGCTCAAATGATGTGTACTAAGGGAACTGACAGCAGCATGAAATGTTATGTGACCCCCAAAATTAGTTGGACACTTAAATATGAATAGCATTAGATAACAAAATATCAAGCCAAGTGACTGATACTCATACAAATAATGCAAGACCTGTTCTTAGAACTTCTATTTTCTTAGCCATTTCTGCAATTATTTTTAATTACTATTAATTCATTTTTAGTGGATGTATGAAGGTATCACACAGGTATCCTAGCAGAATAAGTAATCAGTTCATTACATTAACTATGGACATTTTCCACTAAGTTTGACAACCAGAAAGTGTTCAACAGTATATCTAATGTTATATTTGAAGTTTTTAAATAAATTCAAACCTCTTTTCGTGAAAAGTGTGTTTGTGCTACCTTTCATTATAATAAATGCCACTTGGTTTGATATTTTGTTATCTAACGCAATGACATTTATACATTTTTAAGAATGTCCAAATAATTTATAAGGCAACTATATTTCAAAGGCATATGGATCACCCTAAGTATACACATGACAACGCTTTTTTTTATTAAATATCTTGTTAATTCATTTCTTTTTGTACTGGTTTGAATCATCTTAAAACTGCAACCATGTATATTTCATTCTATGATTACATTAACATTTACATAAGCAAGTGTGTGTGTGTGTGCATCCTCATTTCACTTTCAGAAGACTCTGCCGATATGCCGATTTAAGTTTCCCATCTCACAGCCTGATTTGGACAATGGTGCGAGATTTTCCCAGAGTGTTGGACACTATGCGGTTTGGGCCAATTTCTCCATCTGTATCTGTAATTCTGTAGGGAGCATGAGAGAAAGGCAATTGATTTAGCTGCTCGCTTCTATTCTCTCAACCAAACAGAAGTTAGTGGGCAATACAACAGACATGCTGATGCCCAGCGCCAGTACCCTTTCACCTGATACCTCTCTGCCCTGCTCTACCTCCTCGCTGTCTAATCTGTGTATGCCTGGGCAGGTTAAGAAAAAGGCTAATCTTAATAAGGATATATAGTCATTTGTCCTCAGAAACAAGCTATCCCTATTTATATAATCCCCAAGATTGATTATATAAGAGTTTTTAAAGCACACCACCGTGCCTTCTTAAAAGCCTCTTAAAGTTTGAAGACATGCGTGGCAAATTATCTGTCCACCATCAAGAGTTCTCTCTCTCTCCCTGTGCGCGTGTGTGTGTGTTTTCTAAGGCCGAGGTAGATTGATTGTCTGTCTGTGTATCTATCTATCTATCTTTCCCCAAGACCCCATGAAATCACATAAAAATTTGTGACTTTTAGGCCATTAAGTGTATTCCTACAAAATTCACATTTAGCAGATATATGCAGTTTCTCTCTTCTGGGAAAACAGACCAAAAATACTGATGACTCTCTCTGCAATATGCAGATTTTTGTCCAATCAAATGCACTCTAGAACGAGACTGTTTATTCTAACACTTGCATTCGATTAAGTAACAAATCATTAGACTGTGATGAAACTAAAGCATTTTAGGATATAAAAGAGGGACGACTAAGACCTGTTTCAATAGATGATACAGGAAATATAGGACAGAAAATTTTACTTGTCAAGTGAAAAAAATTAAACAAGACTCACTCAATCAGGTTTATTACAAAGGGTCATCTCTCACCCACTTCACTGCCAAGACACACTCACATAAACAAAGTCAAAGTACAAAGTCACATAAGAAAGAGGTGCATGACAGAAAAGTAAGTAGTAAAAAGAAAAAGCACAATCCATGAGAGCAAGCATGATTGTTCATATGTTACAGCAGATGGCATGCTGTCATGCTAATTACTGCAAGTGGCAAAATAACAATATGGAAATTAACATATGCAAAATGTGAAAAAACAAGCGTAGAAATGATCATGTTTTGGCAGGTGATAATATTTTGCATGCATTTTCTTGAAAGAGTTGTGAATTTATGCCCCTTCACCGCTAGAGGGAGGTAAAGCTGTAAAGCTAAGTGTTTTTCAGTGTTGCCATGTTCACTTATTATAAGTGACTTTGGGCTTATGTTTTCATAAAGTCACTTAGATTTATACTTTGTGGTCTTATTTCCAGAATGCAGACCATATCTGGGATTCCTAGTGTTTGCTACTGTTTGGCCCCCATAGCAAAATAAAGTATCATCAACCATCAATAGCTGTTGTCAAATATGTCAAAAACATAACGTAATTTGAAACGCTCTATTTTCGTGAGTGCACAAAGCGCAGCGCTACACGATACGACCGTGCGCAAAGTTTTATCCAAGTTTCGCGAGACCAATAATTCTAAGTGCAATTTTCTTGCCAGCATAAGTGGGCATGGGTGGGAGTGTCTGAGCAATCTGTGGGTGTATGTATTGTATGTAAGTGAAGTGGCACAAAGTGCAATTTGCTATTTTTATGAGAAATGAGTCTGTGCTTAGACATTTTAAAAGCACGTCTTATCACAGCACAACTTCCAAACTCAGTTTCTGCAATTGCAGTTTGGAGATTCCACCAGAAGTTGGTAATAAATGTAATGTCCAAACTTGGAAAATATGTGCATATTTGGTATGATTTTTTACCACTTCGTTATTTTGATTACATTTTTGTTTTGTTTGAAATGTAATTTGATCTTAGAAATATTTTAGGATGAAATAAATGAATAAAAAATGTAAAATCAAAGTTAAGTGCGTTCCGATACAATCACTCTTAATACTAGCGATGATTTGTGTCACTAGGTGAAAATGACTCATAATACTTACATTCTTTTTAATTTAAAGGAGCATACATGTAAATAAAAATCCTGACGAGAACCAAATTTTCATGCGTACAAAAAGAGCGTGTCACTGTCATAGAAATATGCCAGACATTCAACAAGGATGCAGTTAATGCACAAAAGAACATAAATCCATTTACACAACCAGCATCTTATGAATGTGCTGTCTTTATTTATATCGCTGGTGCTTGATAGGGAATGGACTTAATAACAGGATGCAGGCAGTGCTGGAGAAGAACCACAGAATTAAATTGTACTTGACCCAGCCCAATGGTGTTTTGTGCGTGCAATTTTGCCAAACCAACTTGCGCCTAGACTAGGCTTGCTTGCATGAAAATACCAAAACTATATGGCCATGCCCACTAACTTTGAATGTATGACTTAAAGCATAGAGCTGTGCTTAGAACTAGCACTCTTAAAATAGGGCCCATGATGTCATTATTAATTGCCTTAGTTTGTTTCCCCCTTCATCCAGTGTTACAGTGCCTTTCTCAGGCCTTTACGAGATAGATAGAGAGATAATAAACTTATTTGGGTGAGGGGAGTCACCTTTTTGAACTTATTTTGTCAGACCAGGTTGCTTGTTTTTTTTATAGTGAGATTTGCCAACTGTGTTTCTGTGTTCTGTGTGCAATCTGTGTTTCTATGACACATTATCATTTTGAATGGGTGGAAAAACAGTAAGCAGTTTGTTAAGACACTGAGAAACTGAAATCTGTGGTGTAAGACAGCAATGTCCAGCATGCAGAGCAAGGAAAGCCAGTCTGGTGAGAAGCTGCATAGAAGAGCTGATAGAAGAGTGTTAGTGAAACAGACGATGCGCCTCATGCTATATTAGCACACAGCAGTGCTTGTGTCTCCCTTTGACCTTTTTGATCTTTCGAGTACCTGTAGCTGATGGGTTCTCCATGCCATCTCCCTTGCCCTTCCATCTGGTCCCCTGGCCTACGGCATCGTTGATATTAGAGTTCAGATGAGGATGAAAGCTTCTGCTGGTGTCATCCTCACCATCTCCAATCATCACCAGCTCTGCCCGAACAGAGCCCTCATAGCTTTGGTTGTCCTCCTCGGCATTCTGGTAGCCCATGAAGATCATGGTGACAGGCTCGTCCGATGGCATGGCATTCAGGATGCCGAGTTTGGAGTCCTCAGAGTATGGTGAGCGTGGCCTGTGGTTTCTGATGTCAGAATCCATGTGCAGGGCTCCTCTGTGCTTCTCTCTTGGATCGTAACACTGTCCAAGCCCATGCCTATCTCCTCTATATAACTCACAGCCGTAGCTATTTCCTTTGCTGTTGTTATAGTACTCCTCTTGTCTGTCATTGTAATTGGGCATGGGCAGGAGAGGAACTCTATGACCCGCATCCTCTGGATAATGTACGCTATCACTGTACACTAGTTCAGGCCATGCAGACAAGTCTACACTGTAGGTATCCTGGTATCCATTGGTTTTGTGGCTGTCTCTATGGGGCTTGCTGGGGGCTGATTGTATGCCATGGGAAGGGCTGTAGGGATATGAAGTGTCTGTTTGCACCAGACTGGACCTCTTCTTTTTCTCAGAAGCCTGTCGCAGAAGCTCCTCCACCTCTACGGGACTGAGTTCATCCACTCCGTTAGCACCAGGCTGGCGGCCGTCTGTGCGTAGGGCATAGACGGATTTCCGGCCATCATCGTAGACCTTGATGCCTCTCTGCTGAAGCTCTTGGGGAGAAATTGTGGCGGTGGAGATGACTTGGCTCTCACCCGTGCGCAAGTCCTTCTGAACGTTAATTTCCATGGCAAACAAAGCTGTGAGGAACAAAAGAAATATGTGCATTGTACAAAAAAAAATAAAAAATGTTATTTTACTGTTTTACATATACTGAATCTGATTTGATGGCTTTTTTCAGTCTACCAGGTTTGACTTGGTCATTTCTTGCTTCTGTTTCCAGGTCTTGTTTCTTCCTCTGATTCAATAAAGGTGTGTTGGGCTTTAGCATATTTGGAACTGTTGAATGAATATGGATTGTTTCTGCAAAAACAGCCATTCATAAATAAATTTAATTCAATTAATAATGCAGCAATTCACAATTTAACAAAAGTATGTTGGCAGTTTGCTTGATTGTTTTGTGGTGATGCTGTTTTGTTACCTGATATGAAATCTGCATTCACTGCCTGTAAACATACAAAGATATTCAAGACCCAAAGTAAAGTTTTCAATTCTGGTCTATACTTAGTCAAATGTATATAAAAATATATCACAATTTCTTATAGCATCCTTTCTTAGGAATTACAAAAGCACTGTACCTTTATAATTTCCTCTGGAGACTTTTCAATGGCTTTGAGTCTCTTTAGAATCAAGCCCTCATTTGTTGATATATTCATTTCTTCTCTCTCCAATGCTTCAATATCTTTCTCTATCCTGCAGAACACAAAGAATATGTGATACAAATTGAAAGTTTAAATATTGAATCTCTAAATATTTTGTTGTGTGTAATGTATCCACTAATTCCTCCAGAATTTCCTAGGCACAACACACACACACACACACACACACACACACACACACACACACATCTGTTACCCGCCTGGGTTAAGTCACACTATAGCAGGGCTTCTCAAACTTTTTTGAACCATAAACCCAAATTCTTTGCGGACCCCTGATCCCACTTACCATCAGAACTAATATGATATTATCTACAAAAAGTATAAAATGATCTCAGTAATTATTTCCAATAAGTTTTAATACATATGAAGCTTGCAGAACGGCCAAGCACTGCTGTCCTTCTGTGTGCAACGTGTTTCAGTTATATTACATTTGGTTTTATGTTTTGAAATGTTTTATTCCATTGTGTTTTAATACGTTTGTAAGATTGTGTATTGTGTTTGATGTACACTTAATGTACTTTGTTCTACACTTAAGTTTTTAAAGTGCTTTATACATAAACTTGACTTTGACTTCCATCCAGCCATTGTACAGCAATTTACAAGTGAGGAATACAGAACAAGCGATTCATAATCAAAGAAAGCAAGAACAAACACCATAAAATGAAGTTAGGGAGACAGTGCGTCATTCATTTCTGGTTTTAGCGCCATCCGCAGTGTGAAGAAACATCACAGAGAACACTACAAAGCTCAAAGAGAACTGATTTTTTTAGTAAATATTATAATTTCCCCCTAGTCAAAGCATGAGGAAAGTACCATATTTTTTTCTGAAGAATATGACAGTTGAGTATTGATCAATTCATTTTTATTTGTTACTATAATATAATTGTATTGTTCATAATTAAAAAGCAGTAATGATACAAAAACACAATTTAATCATTATTCATTGTGTCAAATTGTCCTGTCATTTAACTGTCACTTTTTGCTTTTCTACAAATAAAAGGAAAAAAGGAAAATAAAAAGTTTTCATATTCCTACGTCACAAAGGCTCTATTCTGTTCGGCAGTGAGGGTGACACGATTTATATTCACATACATGACAGTTATACTGAAGTGGAAAATGATATATACTGCATAATTACAATTAAATGAACTAATATTGGCCACTTTTAGACAGATCGTATGGTTAAAGTCAGGGTAACTGTGTTAATATCTTCATTAATAACTGTGAAATATCTTCACATTTGACCTAAAGCTGGATCGTCAATCATCATTTTATACTAACTTATAATATGACAGTAGCATACTTTATAGAGCAAGATTAAACAAAATAACAAAGTAGGCTATATACAGTCAGAAACGGGGAGCTTTCTAATCCAGTGCTGGTCAGCTGTGGCTTGTGAATATTCACGCTCATTTTGGTCGATATAACTTGAAATACACGTCGTTAAACCCCTTCTCTTTTTTTACTGGATGAAGTAATAGCTCCGTGTCTTAATGTATGATGGAAATTGTCCACGGTCATCCGCTGAAACGCCTGTAAATAACACATGTAAAAAGTAATTCGCCCCCCCCCCCCGAGTCTATAAGCGAGATTCATTCACCAATCAGAGAAGTAGCTGCGGCTATTACCATGGGAATAAGTGATTTCTCCAATTTGCATTCCAGAATCTAAAACTTTTTTTTTTAATAGGCTGTTTGAATAAATTATTCTAAACTTCTATGTCATATTTTACACTAGTCAGTAGCTTTAGATTGAGTACATTTTTTATTGTTTTTTTATTATTTATTTGATTATAACATTGCAACACAATTTTCACAATTTTCCACGGACCCCTTGGCTATTTGAAAAGGACAATGTTCGATATATCAAAAATCTGTTCAAAATTTAGCATCTTCAATGTCTTAGCATAATGTTGTCTAAATGTGGTGACAGTCTCATGAATCCCCTAGGAGGAGTATTTAAAAGTTCAGAGACTGCAATATTCAAAAAATCCAAAATGGCCGACTTCCTGTTGGGTGGAGCTAATAACTATAATTATGAAAGTTGTCTGGCTTGATGAGAACTATTTATGTACCAATTTTGCTGACTGTAGGTGAAAACAAGGGTGCTACAGAGGCCATCTTACATGCCCATTTTAAATCTGTTAACTGTCACTGGCCAACAGGTGGGCCGTTTGAGTGTGGCTAAAAAAACAAATTCTTTGTTTTATATCAAAAACTGTTCACATACTAGGTATCAAATTAAAGCTTAAAAACTCAACTTTCACCTTCTGCAGTCTATTTTGCAATTAGAACATTTCAGTGAAAAACATTTTAAAATGTTAAGAGTGCATTTTTAAAACATGCGACATGTGAGCGACAGTAGGCTACTTATGTTTCATGTTCTCTGCTTATGATCCTATCCAATGATTGAAGAAAAAACAGCATGCATTTCATTAGGCTCATCTGAAGAAAAAACAGCATGCATTTCATTAGACCAGTGATCACCGACAGGTGCATGCCGGTTAGAAATCTGTCTGACTTGCTGTGATATCATGACCACGTATGTCAAAAATACTCCTGCGAGAGCGAGGTGGCCGCAGTTGTAGCAGGCTGGCAGTGCCGTTGCATTTCCGAGTTGTGCGAACTGCAAGCACGATGGGAAATCACTTGCTGACCACACAGCTTAATGCTTACTGGCTTAAACAACCGTGATGTTTTGTTCTCTTTTAAAATGTTAGATTTTTTTTTCTCTCTAATATCATGTTTTTATATGTATATATTATATGTGAATATTCCCAACATTCTGACAGTGCAACCTCTGTATGGGATATGTGATTAGTATATTTCTGAAATATCTAAAATACCTGTCTTTATTAAACAAAAAATTTATGGACAGACACATCTTATGGGGGGAAATAAATAAAAGGTACATTGAGTGTTTTGTTCATCATATTTATTTTCATTTAAAAGCAACAGAATTTAAATTGCATCCACTTTATTAACAGCAAAGCCTGCTCTTGTCTACTTTCAAGGAGAGGCGTTCGACATTTCAAATGAGCCTAACTTGAGGGTTCATTGATGAAAATGGCTCAACCATTTTATCCAAAACATCGAAAATAGGGGGTAAATGGGGGAAAAACCCAACTGATCCTCTATTTTTATGTTATCATGTAATCAAAAAAGTCTAATTTCAATAAAATATTGATACTAATTCATTTTAGTTATTGTGCAAATTGTAGAAAATTGTACTTACTCTTTTGCACACATCTGTCAAAACACATGCAATTTGCTTAAATGTATAAAAAATTTAAATCTGGTGTGAACAAGAAACTAACTGTTCAGAGATTTGAACTGTAAAAAAAAAAAAAAAAACTAAAATACTTGGGCCCAGTTGCATAAAGCACCTTAAGTGTAATTTTCCCTTTAGAACGCCCTAAAGTTTCCCTTAAAATTGAAGAAGTTGCAGAAAATAACCATTAAATGTTATTTAAGGGGTTTACAATTGTGCTCAAAGGTTTGCATACCCTGGCAGAAACTGAAATTTTGGCAATGATTTTGAAAATATGACTGATCATGCAAAAAAAAACTGTCTTTTATTTAAGGATAGTGATCATATGAAGCCATTTATTATCACATAGTTGTTTGGCTCCTTTTTAAATTATAATGATAACAGAAATCACCCAAATGGCCCTGATCTAAAGTTTACATACCCTTGAATGTTTGGCCTTGTTACAGACACACAAGGTGACACACACAGGTTTAAACGGCAATTAAAGGTTAATTTCCCACACCTGTGGCTTTTTAAATTGCAATTAATGTCTGTGTATAAATAGTCAATGAGTTTGTTAGCTCTCACGTGGATGCACTGATCAGGCTAGATACTGAGCCATGGGGAGCACAAAAGAACTGCGTAACAAGGTAATTAGGGGTGTGATGAGATCTCGCGATATTAAAACGTGACGATATTTCTCGTTGAGGTGAAAAGCTGTCTCACGATATCAGCATGACGGAGTGTGAGGGTGAAATTAGCATAGAAGATGCCCCCGCCACTTTTAAATCGTTTGTGTGGCAGCATTTTAGGTACCCGGTGGAAACAATAAATGGCGACAGAGTGACAGACAAGACACGAACAAAGGCTGTGTCTCGTTTGGAAGGATGCGTCCTCCGGAGGTCAGCCACATACGTTATCGAGGTTGTCTCATTTCATTTTTTTCTTTTTCTTATTTTTTCCCCAATAAAAAAATAAAATAGAAAATGAAACGAAACAGGCTCGATGAAGTATGCGGCTGATAAATGTGACCTCTGGAGGACACAGCCTTCCAAACGAGACACAGCCAATATGTAATCACTGTAAGAAAATAGTGCCGTACACCACGGCTAACACAAGCACTATGCAAAGACACCTACAGAACCACCGCAGCTCTCAACTAAAATCAACCAGGTCTGAAGAGACTCATGTGAAATCAAACAGGAGAGAAGCCAGTCAGTTGAGTTTGTGGCAAAACCTTTTACAGTGCTTGCATATTGTTCTGTCTTTTACTGCATATGATAATTCATACTCAGAAAGTAGATTTCTGAAAGTGACATTCATTACAAGATGATTAGTTAAAACATTTCAAAATGCACCTGCATTGTTTTGCATTTTGTGACTTTCAGTTGAATAAAAGACTATTTTTCCAGTCATACACACTACTGGCCAAAAGATTTGAAACACTTGCCTGAAATGTTTCTCATGATCTTAAAAATCTTTTGATCTGAAGGTGTATGCTTAAATGTTTGAAATTAGTTTTGTAGACAAAAATATAATTGTGCCACCATATTAATTTATTTCATTACAAAACTAAAATGTATTTTTTTTTTAAAAGTTTTTGAAATTGATGACTTGGACCAAATAATAAAGAAAAGCAGCCAATAAGTGCCCAACATAGATGGGAACTCCTTCAATACTGTTTAAAAAGCATCCCAGGGTGATACGTCAAGAAGTTGAGAAAATGTCAAGAGTACATGTCTGCAAATTCTAGGCAAAGGGTGACTACTTTGAAGATGCTAAAATATAACATAGTTTTGATTTATTTTGGATTTTGTTTAGTCACAACATAATTCACATAGTTCCATTTATGTTATTCCATAGTTTTGATGACTTTACTATTATTCTAAAATGTAAAGAAAAAAAAATATAATAAAGAATGAGTAAATGTTTCAAAACTTTTGACCGGTAGTGTATATAGTGTTAAAATATCGTCTCATCTCGTTCTCGTGAACCCAGTATTGTGTATCGTCTCGTCTCGTGAGGTAAGTGTATCGTCACACCCCTAAAGGTAATGGAACTTTATAAAGCTGGAAAAGGATATAAAAAGATATCCAAAGCCTTGAAAATGCCAGTCAGTACTGTTCAATCACTTATTAAGAAGTGGAAAATTCAGGGATCTCTTGATACCAAGCCAAGGTCAGGTAGACCAAGAAAGATTTCAGCCACAACTGCCTGAAGAATTGTTCAGGATACAAAGAAAAACCCACAGGTAACCTCAAGAGAAATACAGGCTGCTCTGGAAAAAGATGGTGTGGTTGTTTCAAGGAGCACAATACGACGATACTTGAACAAAAATGAGCTGCATGGTCGAGTTGCCAGAAAGAAGCCTTTACTGCACCAATGCCACAAAAAAGCCCGGTTACAATATGCCCGACAACACCTTGACACGCCTCACAGCTTCTGGCACACTGTAATTTGGAGTGACGGGACCAAAATAGAGCTTTATGGTCACAACCATAAGCACTATGTTTAGAGAGGGGTCAACAAGGCCTATAGTGAAAATACCATCCCCACTGTGAAGCATGGTGGTGGCTCACTGATGTTTTGGGGGGTAGTGAGCCCTAAAGGCACGGAGAATCTTGTGAAAATTGATGGCAAGATGAATGCAGCATGTTATCAGAAAATACTGGCAGACAGTTTGCATTCTTCTGCACGAATGCTGCGCATGGGACGCTCTTGGACTTTCCAGCACGACAATGACCCTAAGCACAAGGCCAAGTTGACCCTCCAGTGGTTACAGCAGAAAAAGCTGAAGGTTCTGGAGTGGCTATCACAGTCTCCTGACCTTAATATCATCGAGCCACTCTGGGGAGATCTCAAACATGCGGTTCATGCAAGACGACCAAAGACTTTGCATGACCTGGAGGCATTTTGCCAAGATGAATGGGCAGTTATACCACCTGCAAGAATTTGGGGCCTCATAGACAACTATTACAATAGACTGCACACTGTCATTGATGCTAAAGGGGGCAATACACAGTATTAAGAACTAAGGGTATACAGACTTTTGAACAGGGGTCATTTCATTTTTTTCTTTGTTGCCATGTTTTGTTTTATGATTGTGCCATTCTGTTATAACCTAAAGTTGAATATGAATCCCATAAGAAATAAAAGAAATGTGTTTTGCCTGCTCACTCATGTTTTCTTTAAAAATGGTACATATATTATCAATTCTCCAAGGGTATACAAACTTTTGAGCACAACTGTATAAGTAAAACATCACAATCCCTTTCGGTTTCCTTAAGAACGCCCTTAAAACATGTTAAGTGTTGCATAAAGACCCTTAAGTGCCATTTTTCTAAGTAAACCTTAAGGTTGAGAAGTTAAAGTGTTTCAAAAAAACAAGATGGCTTAGTTTATATAACCAATTGAAGAGTACAGTAGGTTAAGGCAATTTATTTCGCGATAGAAAAAATCTATTGCAGGAGTACATATTTGACCATCACATAATATGAGAAATCGCCAACAAGCTAAAGGGCGATCTAATAGGAACACACACACACAGAAATGTGCCTAGTATTTTCTGCTCTGTGCATCTTTATAAACTGTATAAATGAATGCATTAAAATCACATTTACTCAGATAATTGTGCAAATGTGGTCTTTTGGGAATCATTGACCAATGGAGCTTGGCTGTCCTCTATTGGACATTTCTGATACTGCATCTGAATAAAAACTGCCACCAAAAGGTCATTTTTTTAATATATCGACCTAAAATTTGGATTAGATCTGGGTTAAGACATGTGGCTTTGATTTTCTAATATTTTTACATTTCAGTTGATATATTTAGTATTATTTTATTTATATAAAAAAATAAAAAGATTGTGCAGTCATTTTCATTCAAATAAACAAACTTCTATACATTTTTAATTTCACTCCAAAAACTGTTTTCACTTGCACAATAAACCACCAAGTGTCTTCTTTAAAAAGAGACCAGGTTTAGGTCTGTACTCCCTAGCATTCTTGAGTTACAACAGTTTACGTTATACCCAAATATAGGAAGAAAGGAATAATAACAACAATTAATGTGTTGCCATGGCAACACTATTTAAGATATTAAATACCCCTTTACAATTTTACACCAGCAGTGTCTTGGCATTATCCTAAAGAATTTTGAAGCAATTCATGTAAACAAGAAGGCTATTTCAAAGTCTGTTAAAATAGCCTTACTTCCTGCTGCCAGTTGGTGGCACTATGACTGTGACCCCCATCAGCCCCCATTACCAAACATACAGCTGAATTTTCATCAAAATCATACAATGCACACAGATATAAGGAACTTCCTGTTTCACATTTTTGCCCTTAATTTATTGCCTTGCAATGGCAACACCGTTCTATATATCTTCAATGTCTTGGCATAAGGTTGCCTAAATTTGGTGACAGTCACATGAATACCCTAGGAGGAGTATTCAAAAGTTCAGGGCCTTCAATTTTCAAAAATTGCACATTCAATCCAAAATGGCCGACTTCCTGTTGGGCAGAGCTAATGACTGTAAATTTGAAAATTGTCCAGCTTGAAGAGAACAATATATGTAGCAAGACTGGTGACTGTAGAAGAAACTGACCCCACCACTTTTGTCAAAAGTTGGTGCTACTGAGCTCCCCAGCCAAGCCCATGTGTTAACTTTTGCCCAGGCCCAATGGCCGACAACTCTGATGTGTGTGCAAAATATCATGAAAATGAAAGCATGCCAAGTACCTCAAAAACGTGAATATACATAAAAAGGAATAATGACATTTAATGCATTGCCATGGCAACACTATTTAAGATCCCTTCAGTTTTTAAATCTGCACTGTCTTGACATTATTCTAAAAAATTTGAAGCAATTCAAGTAAACATAAGAGGGATATTTCAAAGTCTGTTAAAAGTGCCACACTTCCTTTTGCCAGTTGATGGCGCTACGACCATGACCCACAAAAGCCCCATCAATGTGATCAGCCCACAAGGCCAAAAATACGGCTCAATTTTGATGTAAATCACACAATGCATGCAGAAGATATGAGACACTTCCTGTTTCTAATTTTTTGACATTACTTTATCATGTCGCCATGGCAACACTGTTCGATATATCGAAAATCTGTTCATAATTTTGCATCAGTGTCTTGGCATGATGTTGCCCACATTTGGTACCTGTAACATGAATCCCCTAGGACGAGTATTTCAAATTCCAGAGCATGCATTTTTCAAACAATCCAAAATGGCCGACTTCCTGTTGGGTGAAGCTTATGACTGTCAGTGCAAAAGTTGTCCAGCTTGATGAGAACTATATATGTACAAAGTTTGGTGACTGTAGCTCAAAAGGGATGTGCTCCAGAGCCCCCCAAACACGCCCATTTTCTAGGTGGCGCTGCAGAGCCCCCTCTACACACCTATCTATGGACTCTGATACGTGTGCAAAATTTGAGCATGTTAAGTGCCCCAAAAGCCCCCGAAACCTTGAAAAAAATAAAAAATAATAATAAATATAGCTGCAAGCAGCAATGACAGCCCAAGCACCATGGGTCCATTGCTTTCAGAAAACAATGCAAGGTGGACACATACATTTGGCATTTGACATTATTCTAAACAATTTTGAAGCAATTTGGGTAAATACAAGAGGACTATTTTAAATTCTGTTGTAAGAGCCACACTTCCTGCTGCCAGGGGGTGGCGCTATGACCGTGACCCAAAATAGTCACATCCATGTGATTAGCCCCCAAGGCTAAACATACATCTAAATTTTGATCACACATTGCACACAGAGATATCAGACACTTCCTGTTTTCCATTTTCTGCCATTAATTTAATGCCTCGCCATGACAACACTGTTCGATATTTCCAAATCTGTTCGCAATTTACACTTGGCATAAATTGGCATAATGTTGTCTAAATGTGGTGACAGTCTCATGAATCACCTAGAAGTATTTAAAAGTTCAGAGAATGCAATATTCAAAAAATCCAAAATGGCCGACTATCTATCTGTCTATTTAATTGTTAATTTTTAATTATTTTGCTAACTGATTCATTTTAAATTTTTGCTATAATTTGCTATAATTATTTATTGAAAAAAATATGTAGATCTAAAGATTATATTGTAATGAAGGAATTTACCATTTTTATTTATCCTTCAAATGGATTTAAATTAAAATTAACAAATGTATTTCAAGGCATTAGGTGTAAAGCTGGTCTAAGTAGAGTTTAGTATGAGCACAGAAGTCATTTAGGCTTGTAATTTCATTGCAATTCTGTGGCAATAGGTCACAATTTGCATTTTTCTCCGTTCTCTGTCAAAATAAATGAAGTGCATTAACTTTGAGTCTATATTCATTATTCATACACAACTGTAATGTTGGGCAAATGAGGACATGCATTAGGTTAGAATACTGCATGCCCACCCATAGAATAATTATTAAAAGCAAAAATTACAAACTGGTTACCAAAAAACAACTTTTATTAACGACGATGCCACAACATCGTCATGACGGACTGGCACCATCCCAAAGTTACGTTGTTGCAACGAATCCAGGAATTTCACTTTTCCGGTTGACACAACATAATCAGTTACGTTGCCGCGACTAAAGTTTGGTCATCAAATTACGGTGCAGTTAGGAAATGGCCACGTAATTTGATTAGCTGGGATTACAAAATCTCAAATTTTGCGATGCAATTTGCTGCATTTTGTGGGGTTGTTTTGCAGTGAAAACTCACAAATCATCATTATATATCTCTGTAATTGTATTAATTACATTGTAAATGCAATTACATGTAAATATTTTAGTGCATAATAATTTAATATGCAGTTAGCAAAAAAAAAAAAAAACCATACATTTAGGCAAAACCTGTGGGTATTGGAAGACCCTTAGTTATTTTTGTATTCAAATTTTCTACCTCAAGAAAACTTATCTAAGGTTAAAATAGACATACAATAAATTTGTAAACTAAAAACACAAATGAGGATTCAATTATTAGGCCTGTTGCCATAATTACATTGTCTGATATTAAAATCTGGTATATGGCCATATATGAACAAATACAATTAGAGTTCATATACTTGAGCATTTATGTACACATTTAAATTCCACAAGTGTTTAAAAAATGTTACATATATGAAAATGGTCATTTTTGTCATATTGTCATATACTGTATATTGCATATACTGTATCTATATTATTGACCTTTTTATATCAGAAAAAACATTTATGAACATTTACTTTCAGCATACAAGTGTTCAGCATATATTGCCATTTTCAGATTCGTAGCCTACTGTGTTAATAGCACTTCAAATTCTAATCACATTTTATTACACAACTAATGGGGATTTTATGTGAATGTTAGGGATTCTTTGTATAAACATGGGTTTTTGTGTCTCATTCACAGCACGCAGGGTGAAGATTAAAGACTAGCTGTGATGTATGTGTGCTGTCTGTGGTCCTGCCAAAGTTTAGAAGGATTTTGATAGTGAACACACAATGTGGAGGAGACGAGGTGGAGACGCTTACACTGTTAATATGGAGATTATACAAACGGCAGCTGTGCATTTGGAAATGTGGCGACGGCTTCAAGCTTTTCAAGCATTTGTTTTTCTGCAGTCAAACATGAAGGAAAGCGATGGAATTCCCTCAGATTTATGTTTTTTGCAGAAAATTTACGGGAATAAAAAAAAAAAAATGTCAAGCTACCGCAAATAACGCGGAGATTGGTTGAATTTGCAAGATCGCAAAATTGGTCGTGTCTAGAAGGGACCCCTCTTTCCTCAACTTCTCGCATATGCGCAGTCTGTTATGTATAGTCTAAGTATGTGTAACTGCGTTTATCCGTTAACGGTGTTTATCAAAGGAATGACATATAAAATTAAAGATCAGTTTAAGATGGCTAGCAAAATAGCAACGGCATGCCCATGATACATGGCATTTGAAGTCGCAAAGCAACAATGAGCGCTAGTAAAAGATTATTTTAAATGGTCTGCTTTGATAAAAAGTCATTCTTGATGATCAATTCAAGCTCTAAAATAAATATTTAACATAATAAAATTGATAACTTCATCTTTATGTGTGGTATTGTCAGTCATGAGATATTGTCAGTCAGTGGAGAAGTACAATCAGCGCCAGTAAAAGGAGTCTGACTGGGTGGTCTCGTGGTAATTAAGTCGCCCATTGCATAAGAGGTCTGTGGTTCTAATCCGCCCATATTTTAATTAAATTATGTATCTGCACCTCAGTGGATGAATATCTTGAGTGGGGACACATTTGTTTGCATTTTTCTATGGGATTCGACTGGAAAAGAGCGCAAACTGCGGAACCCATTCTTGATTCCTCAAGTTCATCACTGTGGCACAAATGTTGCTATCTTCTTAATACTGTATAATTAACGTCTACATTGTTTAAAATTAAAAGCAGTTCATGAGCATGCTGTTGTTATTTTTCTAGCCATCTTAAACAGATCTTTAACTTTATCTGTCGTTCTTTTGATAAACATACACCGGTGGCCAAAAGTTTGGAATAATGTACAGATTTTGCTGTTTTGGAAGGAAATTGGTCATTTAATTCACCAAAGTGGCATTCAACTGATCACAAAGTATAGTCAGGACATTACTGATGTAAAAAACAGCACCATCACTATTTGAAATAAAGTCATTTTTGATTAAATCTAGACAGGCCCCATTTGCAGCAGCCATCTCTCCAACACCTTACCCTTGAGTAATCATGCTAAATTGCTAATTTGGTACAAGAAAATCACTTGCCATTATATCAAACACAGCTGAGATGTACTCAGGCTCAGATGTACAACTAAACAAGAGAATAAGTACACCAGAGTGTCTAGTTTGAGAAATAGATGCCTCACATGTCCTCAACTGACAGCTTCATTGAATTCTACCCACTCAACACCAGTTTCATGTACAACAGTATAGAGAAGACTCAGGGGTGCAGGCCTTATGGGAAGAATTGCAAAGAAAAAGCCACTTTTGAAACAGAAAAACAAAAAGAAAAGGTTAGAGTGGGCAAAGAAACAGACAATGGACAACAGATAATTGGAAATGAGTTATTTAAATAAATTTTTATCCTCTTTTCTCCCAATTTGTAATGCCCAATTCCTACAACTTAGTAGGTCCTCGTGGTGGCACAGTTACCTCAATCCGGGTGGCGGAGGACAAGTCTCAGTTCCCTTCGCTTCTGAGACCGTCAAGCCACGCATCTTATCACGTAGCTCGTTGTGCATGACACCGCGAAGACTCTGCATGTGGAGGCTCATGCTACTCTCCACGATCCACGCACAACTTACCACGTGCCCCAATGAGAGCAAGAACCACTAATCGGGCCACGAGGAGGTTACCCCATGTGACTCTACCCTTCCTAGCAACCGGGCCAATTTGGCTGCTTAAGATACCTGGCTAGAGTCACTCAGCACACCCTGGATTCGAACTTGTGACTCCAGGGTTGGTAGTCAGCGTCAATACTCGCTGAGCTACCCAGGCCCTGAGTGTTATGGATCTTAACCCCACTGAGCTTTTGTGGGATCAGCTAGACTGTAAGGTGTGTGAGAAGTGTCCGACAAGACAACCACATCTATGGCAAGTGCAACAAGAAGTGTGGGGTGAAATGTCACCTGAGTATCTGGACAAACTGACAGCTAGAATGCCAAGGATATGCAAAGCTGTCATTGCTGCACATGGAGGATTTTTTGATGAGAACTCTTTGAAGTAGTTTAAGAAGTTCTGACCATTTTATTTAAATTGTAATAGTAATTTTTCACATTATTAATGTCCTGGCTATACATTGTGATCAGTTGAATGCCACTTTGGTGAATAAAGGTACCAATTTCCTTCCATAAGAGCACAATCTGTACATTATTCCAAACATTTGGCTGCCAGCATAGTTAACTGAAGAATGTAACACATACTTAGACTATACATAACATACGAAAGAGGGATCCCTTCTAGACATGAACTGCAAAATCCTGGAGGGACTGAGATGTGGTATTTTGGGAATCATTCAACAATGGAGCTTAGCTGCCCTCTATTGGACATTTATGGTACTGCGTCTGATTAAAATTAATTGCCACTCAGAACTAGGTTAGACATATGGCTCTGATTTTCTAGTATTTTTACATTTTGGTTGATATTTTTATTATATTTTATTTATATAAAAAAATTAAGTTTGTGCAGTACATTTTCATTACAATAAACTTAAACTTCTATAGCTTTTTTATTTCACTTTAAAAACGGTTTTCACTTGCACAATAATCTGCCATGGCAACAGTATTTAAGATATCAAATATCCCTTTACAATTTTGCATCAGCAGTGTCTTGACATTATTCTAAAGAATTTTGCAGCAATTCACGTAAACACAAGAGGGCTATTTCAAAGTCTGATAAAATTGCCTTACTTCCTGGTGCCAGTTGGTGGCGTTATGACCGTGACCCATAATAGCCGCATAAATGTGATCAGCCCCCATTACCAAACATACAGCTGAATTTTCATCAAAATCATACAATGCACACAGAAGATATAAGGAACTTCCTGTTTCACATTTGTTTCCTTAATTTATTGCATCGCCATGGCGACACTATTCAATATATCAAAAATCCGTTCGCAATTTTGCATCTTCAGTGTCTTGGCATAATATTGCCTAAGTTTGGTGCCAGTCACATGAATACCCTAGGAGGAGTATTCAAAAGTTCAGGGCCCGCAATTTTCAAAAAATGCACAATCCAAAATGGCTGATTTCCTGTTGGACAGAGCTAATGACTGTATTTTTGAAAGTTGTCTGGCTTGATGAGAACAACATATGTAGCAAGTTGGTGACCGTAGAAGAAACTGACCCCACCACTTTTGTCAAAAGGTGGCGCTACAGAGCTCTACAGCCACGCCCATGTGTTAACTTTTGCCCAGACCTAATGGCCGACAACTCTGATATGTGTGCAAAATATCATGAAAATTCCAACATGTCAAGTACCTCAAAAACATATACATAATGTACATAAAAAAGAAAAATGACATTTAATGCATTGCCATGGCAACACTGTTTAAGATATCAAGAATCCCTTCAGAATTTAAATCTGCACTGTCTTGACAATATTCAAAAAAATTTGAAGCAATTCAGGTAAACATAAGATGGATATTTCAAAGTTTGTTAAAAGTGCCACACTTCCACCAGTTGGTGGCGCTACGACCGTGACCCACAATAGCCACATCAATGTGAGGGCCAAACACACGGCTCAACTTTGATGTAAATCACATGATGCACGCAGAAGTTATGAGACACTTCCTTTTTCCCATTTTTTGACGTTACTTTATCGCATCGCCATGGCAACACCGTTTGATATATCAAAAATATGTCGCTTACATCTTCAATGTCTTGGCATAATATTGCCTACGTTTGGTGCCAGTCACATGAAGCCCCTAGGAGGAGTATTCAAAAGTTCAGGGCCTGCAATTTTCAAAAAAATGCACGTTCAATCCAAAATGGCTGATTTCCTGTTGGGCAGAGCTAATGACTGCAATTTTGAAAGTTGTCTGGCTTGATGAGAGCAATATATGTAGCATGTCACCCACATTTGATACCTGTAACATGAAATCCCTAGGAGGAGTATTTCAAATTCCAGCGCATGCATTTTTCAAACAATCCAAAATGGCCAACTTCCTGATGAAAGTAGTCCGGCTTGATGAGATCTATATGTGTAAAAAGTTTGGTGATGGTAGTTCAAAAGGGATGTGCTACAAAGCCCCCTGAACATGTCCATCTTCTAGGTGGCGCTACAGAGCTTTCACGCATGTTAAGTACCCCAAAAGTACTGAAAACCTTGAAAAGAAGAAGAATCCTTAGAAGAACAATAGGGTCTCCGTACTTTCAGTGCTTGGGCCCTAATAATCCTTAGAAGAACAATAGGGACTCCGCACTTTCAGTGCTTGGGCCCTAATATAAATAGTAATCCTTTGAAGAACAATAAGGCCTCTGCACTTTCAGTGCATAGGCCCTAATAATAATAATAATAATAATAATCCTTAGAAGAATAATAGGGTCTCTGCACTTTCAGTGCTTGGGCCCTAATAATCCTTAGAACAATAGTGCCTCTGCACTTTCAGTGCTTGGGCCCTAATTAAGCTTGAGTAAATTATTTATTTATTTATTTTTTAGAATTCGAGATAAGTATTAGTATTTACAGTTTATATAGACTGGAAATATTTGATAATTAGCCTTTTAATAGATTTTATTCTCATATGACTGATCATGGTCCCACAAAGAGGACTTTAAAACCATATCATCAGTTTGAAGTACATTCATTCATCATGAATGAAACAGTCAGCAATATTAGTACCAGGGTGAGACCTGCATAGAGCAGCCTTTTAAGGACATGGTAATTGCTTTATTTAGCATCCATCTGACTTCATTGTCACCAATGCTATGTTGTTACAAAGCATTGCACCCTTTTTGCCTCATACTTAACACTTATTGGTTGATAAGGGCACCGCAAGGCTGATAAACATTATTTCAACCCCTGAAGTGCAACAAAATGCTTTAAGAGACTGCATGCTTGACACAAACTTCAGATTGAAACTGTATTAGGAAGACGTCAATGTGCCTAATCTGCCATGATAACTGCAATAAACAAACTGATCTTATTGACCAAAAAACATAACTAACAATACATAACTAAGGCATTTGGACAAAAGGCCACTGAATTTATAAATAGTACTTCTCTAATCAAGCCATTAAAATTAATCATTTACAAAAAATACAGTTTTTTTATATACAAAATTATAAAACACAGTAATGGATTAAATATAATGAACCTTTACAGAAGAAATCTTACCGATGTATGTTGCTCTTGAGGAGTTTGGTTTGTTGTGCATCTTCAAGAGCTTTTTGTGTTTCCTGTGTATCATTATTGTTCATCCCATCCATGAGCCACAGATCTCTCATGGACCTTTTCTTTAAAAGACACAGAGAAATACTTCAAATGCCAGACCCTTACATATCAAACAACCTATTCAACAAGATTGTCTTTCAGCTTAGAGCATTCTGAATAACTCTTACTTACTGAACAGGACATGGACCCTTTTAACATACTATGATCACGCACTTTCTTAATTAAGCAGCCTAAACTGAGCAAACTTTTTATTTTAATTTTTTTTTAATAACTATTTAAAGTACATTTATATCACTATATTACCCAAGAATTAATAATAGTAAAGAAAGTAAACTTTCCCTCTAGTGCCTGCCGTAATTCATCTCTCTCCATTGTTTTCTATTTTTGGAAAGTCTTGGGAAAGTAATAATTATTTTTTCCTTTTGGTGTTGAAGCAATTTGGAAGACAAAAATAATATTTACGTTGGTCTCCCATGTACCTCTTATAGAAGTTTATCCTGCTATAGTTTACTTCTGCGTTCCAAACCCGGCAATGTGAAAAAGGTCCAATATATTAGTCTAAAATACTTCAAACATAATAAATGTACTTTGACGTGTTGAAGCTTCAGTTTCTCCCTATCAATCTCAAGCCGTTTCTGAGCGATTTCCACTTGGATTTTTCTCTTGTTCTGCAGAGAAACGGGACAAATAGTACAATGTTTGACATTTTAGTTTTTCATCAGTTATAATTTACTTGAAACACCCTGTTGTTTCCAGTTGTTTCCAAAGGACTAAATATTTACACTATTATTTTCACAAAATATATATATATATGTTTGCTGTATGAAAATTCTCTCATTTACTCATCCTCATGTTGTTCCGAACCCGTATGACTTTCCTTTATTATATGGAAAAAAGATGCAATGAAAATGAATGGTGACTGAAGCTGTCAAGTGCCTAACATTCTGCCTAACATCACCTTTTGTGTTCCACAAAGGAAAAACATTCTAATGGGTTTGAAATGACATGAGGGTGAGTAAATAACAACATGAACTAGCCCTTTAAGTTTTTCCGAAAGGCGAGTAATATATAGACAAAGCCCATCTGTAGCTGTGTTGTTACCGTAATGGCTTGAAGGCGCTCCTTTAACAGTTGTGCTTCCTCCATCCTGCCTCTGAAGAATAAAAAAGAAACAGTTATATATGACATTTATATGAGTTTATATGACACTATAAAATCATTTCCATTAAATTTAAACTAGCTTCTACCATCCACATTGGTGGGGAAATAATCAACTGAATTTTTACCCCTATTAGATACAAGTCATTAATGTATTTAAGGACTTCTCAAAAATGTGTTGGGCAATCTGTAGGTCAAAATTTATACAGTGACAATGATATTTACAGTAGCTACATGAGTTCATGTCCATTCATCATCACCATGCTTTCTGCTTTCTAAAGATCACTGAAGTCCCATGAATAGCAGCAGTGGTAAAACAGTCTCTGTGAAGCACCAGAAATAATCTGCCTAACATGAATTGGTTGGCTGAACTCTTGTAGACACTGCCGGATTTCATAGACATCCAAGTAAGTCCTGAAGCAAGAACTTGCCCCTTGAAGTAGCATTTTCCTTCATTCACCCAATTTCCAGTCAAAGATTTGTTACAATAGGCCAGATGTGACCTCATACGACTGTCAAATCAGTGTAACGCATGAGCAAGAAATAGTATCCCAATGTCTAGAATCACAAAAGTTAAAAGGTGATGCGTGTAATTTTTTATGTTAAAACACTTTCTCCTATGCCAGCTTAATATGCAGAGACTATTGTAAGTAAGCTATTGGTAGGCTGATTCCCCCGAAAAGTGAAACACTGTGACTCTGTGGGGTTTTCAAATTTGCTTTGTTTGTTTGGGTACCAAGACCAGCCCTACATGTAAACTCCTTTCTCAACCAGTAGCATGAGTTTTCAGCAGGACTATCTGTTTGTCCACCAATGAAAGACAGGGAGTTTTAAGGAACACTCTTTGTAATTCCATGACACTAGCAATGCATAAATTACACACTACACCTCGTCTGTTCCTATATAGAATTAATTTCAATTCACCTAATTTTCTTCTGATAAACATCTCACATATCTCTCTCTATATATAAACATAGTATTATTGTGTATTTCTATATATAGGCCCGGCAACTTTCAGCCTGCCAACTCCCCCCCCCATTCCTGGAGAGGAAATCAGTCAACCATCTGTGGCCCAGGCCTGTGGACCACCTTAAATTTGAAGGGCTGAAGCACCAAGTACCAACGAGTGATCCGCACATTAGTATCTTTCATACGGTGGAGCCACTGAAGCGGGGCATGATCCAAGTGGAGGTTGAAGGCCCGCCCCAGCAGGTAGTAGCGGAGGGCTAGGACTGCCCACTTGATGGCAAGGCACTCTTTCTCGATGGTGCTGTACTTAGTCTCTCTCAAAGGGAGCTTACGAATAATGTACAGCACGGGGCGCTCCACACCCTCCACCTCTTGTGAGAGCACGGTCTGTCTGTAAAATAAAGGGGAGAGAGAAGTTGGGAGCATGTAAAAGCGGCCCGCCACAGAGTGCAGATTTCACTCTCGTGAAAGCCTGTTGGCACGCCTCCGTCCACTGGACCAGATCTGGTGCCCCCATTTTAGTGAGATCAGTCAAGGGGGTGGTGACATCGGAAAAATTAGGAACAAGCCTTCTGTAATAGCCAGCCAGCCCCATGAACTGCCTCACCTCCTTTTTGGACTTGGGACGTGGGCAGGCCGCTATCGCTGCGGTTTTATCAATTTGGGGACGTACCTGCCCATGACCCAAGTGGAAGCCCAGATACTGTACTTCCACCCGCCCAATTGCACACTTTTTCAGGTTTGCCGTGAACCCCGCCCGTCTCAGCTACTTCAGGACGGCTCTCAGATGCTGCATATGCCTCTGCCAATCATTACTGTATATAATGATATCATCTAAGTAGGCAGCGGCATACGCAGCGTGTGGCCGGAGGATCTTATCCATTAAGCGCTGGAACGTGGCAGGAACCCCGAACAAACCGAACGGAAGAGTGATTCTTCTATTACCCACATCATGAGCATTGCCTCTAATTCGTCCCGAATCACCTTTTTCTTTCTGTTGTATGAGGTTAGTCCGACCAGGAATAGGAGAGAACACGTCCGCAAACTCTTTTTGCAACCTGGCCACCTCCGTGAGCTGGGAAAGTGAGAGGTGGTCTTCACAAGGGACCGGGGTGAATGGATTGGCTTTGAACTTCACCTCTGGCCCGAGCTCCGCCTTCTCCGGAACTACCATCACCATGGACATGGAGACTGCCTCTCTCCATAATTTAAGGAGGTTGAAGTGATAAATTTGATGTGCCCCACCTCTATCTGTTTGTTTAACTTCATAATCGAGGTCCCCGACTCGCCGTGTAACCTCAAAGGGTCCTTGCCACTTGACGAGTAATTTCGAGCTTGATGTGGGGAGTAATACAAGTACTTTGTCTCCCGGTGCAAATTCCCGTAGCTGTGCACCCCTGTTATACAGCCGGCTTTGTGTCTCTTGAGCTTGGAGCAAATTCTGTTGTGACAACTGACCCAGTGTGTGTAGCTTTGCTCGTAGATCAAGGACATATTGAATTTATTTTTTGCTCTGGGAAAGTCCCTCCACCCACGCCTCCCGTATGACGTCAAGCACCCCGCGGGGCTGGGGTCCATACAGGAGCTCGAGGGGGGGAAACCCCATGGAGGCTTGCGTGACCTCCCTGACTGCAAATAATAGGGGGTCCAGCCACTTTTCCAAATTTATAGCATCCTCATGTATGAACTTACGAATCATGTTTTATAGGGTGCGATTAAATTGTTCCACCAGCCCGTCAGTTTGCGGGTGATAAACGCTGGTGCGAATCGATTTAATCCCCAGCAATTCATAAAGTTTGCGTAGTGGCGTGACATACACGTAGTGCCCTGGTCGGTGAAGATTTCTTTCGGAATCCCCACCCGGGAGATAATTTTGAAGAGTGCCTCCATAACACTGCATGCTGAGATGTTGTGCAGGGGCACTGCTTCCGGATATCACGTTGCGTAATCCACCAGGACTAACACAAACCGATATCCACATGCTGACCGTTCTAATGGCCCCACGAGGTCCATGGCAATTCTTTCGAAGGGGACCTCGATTAGCGGTAATGGGCGCAATTGCGCTCTTGGTGTGGCCGGTGGATTCACCAACTGACATTCGCAGCATGCCACACACCATCTGTGCACATCCCCATGAATGCCCGGCCAATAAAAGCAGGCCATTAAACGATGTAGTGTTCTTTCTTGCCCTAAGTGACCCGCCATAGGATTGTGATGAGCCGCCTGGAAAAGTGTTTCCCTACGGCTCCTCGGGACTAATAACTGGGTTGTATTTTCTTGGGTTTGAGTGTCCTGTGTCACTCGATACAACCAGTCCCTAATAACTGAAAAATACGGATATGTGAGGGCGACGTCAGGCTGGAGCTGCTGACCATCGATTTCTCTCACTTGGTCAAAGGCATGCCTAAGGGTTTCGTCACGCGACTGCTCTAGAGGGAAGTCCCCCTCCGGGAATTCCCTAAGGGCGGGAATGCCAGAGGATCCCCCCCCACTGCTTCATTCTGATGCTGAGCAGAACAGGATGGGAGGGTGGAGAGGGAGGGGCAGGAAGGGGAGTAACAGGGAGAGGGAGAGATGTGGACTGCTCGTGGGCTTCAATGGTCAGCTGCTCCAGCACCATCAGCTCTATTATGTCCTCCACGCCACACCCTTCCCTGGCTAACACCCATTTTTGGCAGGCGTCCTGGAGCTGTTGGGCACATGCAAACGGGCGGCCGACCTCACTCAGCATAAGGGAGCGGAACCGCTGACGATGTTGTTTGGGGGTGCGGCCCACCCGTTGCAGGACAGCGGTCTTCAGTTTCACATAGTCCAGGCGGTCCTCAGCTGGCAGTTGTTGCGCCGCGAACTGGGCCTCCCTGGACAGCAGTGGTAGCAAGTGGAGGGCCCACTGGGCTTGAGGCCAGCCGGAGGCAGTGGCTGAGTGTTCAAAGAGGCCAAGGAATGCCTCCAGGTCGTCCTGAGGGCCCATCTTCTTCAGGAGGAGGTGCGGCTTCATTGCTGCCTCCGGGGTCGCGGCGGAGGATCCACCTGGAGCTAGCCAGCTCCGTAGAGCCTGCCGATCCTCGGCCTGGGCCTTGAGGAGCTCCTGGAAACGTCTCTCCTGGGCGAGCAGGGCTTGGTGATGGGTCTCCTGGATGCTAGCCAGGGCGCGGATGACTTCGCCCAGCGTGAGGTGTCCATGGCGAACAGTCTTCCTTCGACTCCTGGGTTTCAGCACCAATGTAAAGGGGGTAAAGGGAAAGGAGGAGGCTAGAACCGGCTTAACAATATAAATAATATTTAATTAAATAAAAAGACACACACAAACACATACAGGGCAGCTGCCCGTAATTCTCTCTCACTGGCGTTCTCGGCGGCCTTTTCAAGCCCATCTCCGTTGTCACTGTAATGAGACACAGGTGTTACATATCATTAATCACCAGGTGATGGCCCTTACTGCTTCCTCTCTCCCCAGCGACAGACACATGACCACGTCCCACTCTACACTTGGCAATAAAGCTCATTCTGATTCTGATATTCCTCAGTTTCATTTTGTATTCAACAAATACTAGTACAGTAATTAATCTTTAAAAATGAGCATTGTTGTGTTAGTGACAGCAAGACTGAATCTTGTGAGTTACCAGGCTGCTCTTTCTTCCAGGAAATGTGAGACCGACTCCAGACTTCCTGTCTCTACCCATGTTTCATACATAGAAAGTATCCAGTGCTGACTCAACACAACCCTGCTCATCTGCTTCTGATATAACACTGTTCACTGCCCTGGACGTGACCTGCACAGTTCTACCAAAAGTTTTATGTTAATTTCAGTAACAGTTTTAACATCTATTCTAAAAGCAGCTGTTTATGGATCAAAATAGAAACCATATTATCAATATGTAAACCTATAGAAAAACTTTTATTCTTAAAAGCTATTTGATTAAAGGTGTAAATAAAATTACTGTCAAAAAATACAGTAAATGTCCCCTGGAGAGATAGATTTAAAATCTTTATCTGATGAATAATATTAGGGCTAATTAATTTCAAAGCAGCTGAAATGAGTAGCTATTTGGAATCCACATTCTTATTAAAAGTCCACTTTATTAACACTGTAAAAAGTGTTTAACTGCAATTGTTACCACAAGGAGGTATTTCTACTCGATATAACCCTTAAAATTAGTTTTGCTGGTGTAAGATAATGTAGTCAAGTTGATTCACACATATTAAATAATAGTTTTGACTTGAATCAAACCAGTTAATTTAGATGTTAACATGGAGCACATTTTTTAAAACGTAGATTATTACATTTTTTTCAGTGTACTGCAAAGGTATCACAAGTTTTGGCCAAAACCAACTGTAGCTGTCGGCATATATCTCCATTTTCCATAATAACCTCTAGTGTTTTAGTGTTTTAGTGCAGCTAAACGTGGGCCTACAGACAGGAGATGAGTAAGGTAACCCCTTATGCTCCAGAATTCCACTTGACTCAGACTTGGGCTAAAAATAGCAAGGCCACCCAATGGTACATTGCCTAATGAGTCAAGGTGGTGGCACACCAAACCACTGTCTCTCCCACAAAAACTCGCCAACCATTTTGGAATGAGTGGATATTAGGGTCAAAGTGAGAACATGCAGAAAGATTAGGAAACTCTAAAGGATAAACTGAGACATTAATTTGGATATAAACAGACATCCTCAAAACCAATTGAAGGCTTTCAATATAACAACACCCTTGAGTAAGGTCAAGGTCTGAAACTCAACAAAAGGACTCATGCCAAGTTTATGCACTTTCCCAACTGTGTTTAGAGTGAAAAAAAAAAAAAAAAAAATCTGAAAGATATGACATATTGCCACATAGATTACAGTTGTCAATTTATGGAATAGATAATAACATAAAGGGAGATTAAAATTTTGACATAATTCATACACCATGTTGTTCCAAAACCATCTTGACTTTCTTTTTTGAACACAAAGGGCATCTTTTTTCTATATAATGCAAGTGAATGGTGACTGAGGCTAACATTCTACCTAAAATCCTAAAACCACGTGTGTTCCTTTTAGCATTATATATAGGTTTAGAACAAGGATGAGTGAATCATGACATAATTATCATATTTGGGTTAACAATCCCTTTAAAACAACTCAACATCAACTCAGTAATATAGCTCAAATCCAAAGCAATCAGAATAAGATGGTAGGCAGATATAACCTTATGAATATAATACAGTATAACTGCATGTTACCTGTATTTTCTTTGCAGGCCGCTCCAACACATGGTGAGTTTCTCTGTCAGTTTTAGCTGAGAGGAAGTTTCTCTCTAATCTCTGCTAATCTGATCTCCAGTGAGTTAAGATGTAAATCTCTTGTGGCATCTGCTGACTGGACAAACATGCTGTAATTGTGCTTTATCTGCATCAGATCTAAATAATTGTAAAATTCCAACTTTAAAACCTATTAAATAACTCAAATAAAATTCAAAATAAATCTAAATAGATAACTTTTTGTGTTTAAACTCTCCCTTTTGCTAAAGCAAATGTCACTCAATCCACAGGACGGCAGGTTTTGCTGAGCTGCAGATGGGAATTCTCACCGCGCGACATCTGAAGATGATCAGAGACCGGATGGGTGACCCGAAGTCAACGTTTCAGCAAGTTCTGTGGTCATTTAATTGACTTTCACACTACGTTGTCTGTGCATCCTCATTAAGTGTCGTAAAATAAGAGAGAAAACACTTACCGGGTCGCTTTAGTCGAACGGATATCCAGCGGTGTTTACAGTAAATTCACTCGCGCAGTCTTCACGAGCTATTTTATAGTTACGGCGCGCGCAGGTGCTGAAAGCATGATTGACAGCCCTCCGCTTAACCAATGAGATGCCGGTGAGCTCGAACGAGTGTCACATATTGAGTTGTTCATTCTCTCTAGTTTCATCAGATTGTGTAACAATTTCCAAAACCAGACACACAATTACCAGACACACAATTATGCCACAGCCAATAGCCATACAGACTTCTAGTCAGTTTGTGACTCAGTTTGTTTGTTTGTTTGTTTCTTCTCGGTGTTTGTTAACACTTAGGCAACAACATTTATTTGTAGGTACACACCATAATAAACTATAACAAGGATTTTTAAATGCTAAAACTTAATTTGTCTTGTAATTGTCTTACTTAAAGGCCTGTTTAACTTTAATTGGTATCTTAAACAGATAAAGTTTAACAGTGCCAAATCCTAGGACAAATGTTGCAAGGATAGTAGATAGAATGGATTAGAATGGCAGTCTGTTCTTTTTTGGTGTATTAATCTAATGGGAAAACTTTTTATTGCCCTGCTGAATGCCTTTTCACTGAAAATGTCCTCACAACAGCCTATCATTCAGAAGTTCTTTCCAAGCAGAAAAACAGTGCCACAAATCACTTTGACATGGTCCAGCTCACAAGCTGCAGTCAAGTGTCAGACATTCCTATATGCACTTCACTGTTTACTCACATTAGCTGTAAAACACACACACACACACACACAGTGTGTGTGTGTGTGTGTGTGTGTGTGTGTGTGTGTGTGTGTGTGTGTGTGTGACTCACACCAGGATGGAACATTCCTACTGCTGCCTCTAATGAAGGAATTGATGATGAAGAATGCTGAGGTCTTTCATGAACTTCTCTGCTCACTTTAAAGGGATAGTTCACCCAAAAATGTAAATTCTCTCATCATTTACTCACCCTCATGCCATCCCAGATGTGTATGACTTTCTTTCTTCTGCAGAAGACAAATAAAGATTTTTAGAAGAAAATCTCAGCTCTGTAGTTCCATACATGCAAGTGAATGGTGGCTAAAAATTTGAAGGTCCAAAAAGCACATAAAGGCAGCATAAAAGTAATCCATACGACTCCAGTGGTTTAATCCATAACTTCAGAAGCGATATGATAAGTGTGGGTGAGAAACAGATCAATATTTAAGTCCTTTTTTATTATAAATCTCCACTGTCACTTTCACATTCTTCTTATTTTGTTTTTGGTGATTCACATTCTTCATGCATAACACCACCTTCAACACAAGGAAGATAATAAGATAAGGGACTTAAATATTGATCTGTTTCTCACCTCACAATACTTTTATGCTGCCTTTATATTCTTTTTGGAGCTTCAAAGTTCTGATCACCATTCACTTGAATTGAATGGACCCACAGAACTGAGATGTCTTCTAAAAATCTTCATTTGTGTTCGGCAGAAGAAAGAAAGTCATACACATCTGGGATGGCATGAGGGTGAGTAAATTATTTTTGGGTGAACTATCCCTTTAAGATGTCTCATTCAGTATCTCCCCTACTAATACCCCCATGAGGAAAAGCATCTTTTATTTGGATGCTGTTTACATTTTTGGTCATTGTTGTCAGGTAGTCCTCTTACATAAGAGTAAATAAATGATTGTGTGTCCTAATTACTTTAATAAAACTCATCATGACTCTCAATCTTAAAGCCCAATCAAAAAATATTAGCATTGTTGTGAGAGTCAAAGTGGAGTTTTCTTTTTAAAGAATGAAACACTTTTTTACTTTTGTATTTGTTTTATAAATGCATGAAGAGTAGGCAGATTGTAAATGTAAAACAAAACTAGACAAAGGCTACTGCACCAAACGACCCTGCAGTAGCATTTGTCATACTTTGTGCCTCCTGATCAAATGACACGTGGTTTTAGATATTTAGGGTGTGTGTGAGGTGGGGCATTCACATGCTCTTGCCCTGGTGACAACTGAGGTCCCCCAGTGCTTTTACACTAAAGAAAAACAGCATGGTCATCAGACTGTTGCAAATCGATTACTGATACCATGTGTAACCATTGTATTTGTTGTGAAGAGTACACAGTGAGACATACTGTATACAGTTATCTGTCATTGTTGCTCTTAACATTGGAAATGTGCAAACCACAGTTAGATTTTCAAACGAAGAGCAAAAACTGAATTTAGGGAAATCAAGTAAATGTAAAAATATGAATTTTCCTGATTCCCTTATGATTCATGATTTAGTGTAAGTGCAGTGTGATTTTATGTTAGCTGTTGTAATGTAGAGAGTGCAATGTCGACAAAGTAGTCAAACTACTTTTTTTTTTTTTGTCTATATAAATGTTTCTTAGCTATACTTTAATATTTATTTGAATACTGTGAATATGACTGTGTTATGATATGATTTTCACTTCAAGAGCTTATTTCAAATCAGTCATGTCAGAGCAATATTTGCTGAAGTGCATATGCTACCAGTCATGTCTGAGTTCATCTCCATCACTATTGCTATGTATTGTCCCTACACTGTAAACGGCACGGAGATCCCTGTTTGGGAAGTGACAGTATGCACCTTTATGCCTGATATATTTGTGGTATCCAAGAAGATACTTAACCCACTTTTCTGTTCTAATCCAATAAGTCTGTCACTCTTTCCTCAGGGTATTGATCAAAGTGGAGTGTGTTGGTGTATGCGTTAAAAGGTCACATAATCTTCATACTCATTCCTCATTGCTTGGGCAAAAGCTCCTAAGGACTGCATGTGTTACGTGTGTGTACACTGCATTAAAGATATATATAGTTCACCCAAAAATGAAATTCTTGTTTTCCAAACTTGTATGATTTTATTTCTTAGTTGAACACAAAAGATGTTAGGTGGAATGTCATATCAGTTACCATTCATTTTCTTTGTATGGATACAATGAAAGTGAACAATGTCTGAGACTAACATGCTGCCTAATATCTCCACTGAAGAAAGAAAGTCATACAGGGCTGGTACAACATGAAGGTGAGTTTAAATTTTTAGTTGCAAAGAGTGTGTTTTTGCTCATCTTTATTGTCATTTAGTTGTTGTGTTTCTAATTCTTTCTACTATTATTTTTGTCGGAAATATAATATTTTCTCACAACCTGTCATTCTTAACTCATAAATCTGTGGGTGCCACATGTTACATAGGAGAAAGGCATGTGTGGGGCTCTTGTGAGACAACCACAGTGTCTGGTCAATCCTCATAAAAATGGACATTTGAGAATTGCTCTGATTTTTTGAGCACTGTTGTGAAGTCATATAAAGTGACTTCTGTGAGACCTTCCTCCTAAAGAACCTTTAGTGCTGTAGCACTTAGAAGGAACAGAAAAGCGATGGGAATGGAATAATGAGAAGTGAGAAAAATGAATTAAGGAAATTTAGTTTAGTTAAAGTACAATGTTTTCAAAAGTACTTGCACAAATTACCCCAAAGAATACTTAGTCTACTAAAAGTATAGTAAACAAATACAATTAAACAAGTACTTTACAGCCCTTGATTGAACACGTTTCTTGATGAGCTAATATAAAAATACTGTAAATGTAGAATAGGGAAAATGTATGAAAAAAAAAGTAATCTGAAATTACTCTGAGGTTTATAGCCTATCTTTAACAGCAAATGAGAATAGGCTCTGGAAAGCCCAGCATATATTGTTCAGTGTTGTTGCTATTGCCATGTACAACACATTTTTGCAGCCTGTCATTAAGTCGCTCTTAGTGGCCTGGTCATTGACAGACTGATTCAGGTAAACTAGCTTTCGCACTAGCTTTAAGTGGAAAGTAAATCTAAAGCCTGTGCATGAATGTATTCCTGTATACCAGTCTAAAATGAAGTTGTGAATGATACTAATAAATTTACATAGTATAATTATTTGTGGTATTTTATTTATTTCTTTGTTTAGCTTGTCTTGACAGGTTCATGATATGTTTGCAGAAACATTTCTAATGTAACAGTTATTAAAAAATGTCCATACACAATCTTCCAGTGTTATAATGTTTAGGACAACTGTATAATTTCTCATTGTCTTGTTTAAAAAACATATCCATACCAAAAACAGGTATTCCTAAATGTATGATTTAGATATTGTGCTATATTCAGTATACCAGTAGATGGCATTGCTCCTCATTAGATGATTTTCATACCAGGCGGTATGAAAATTAAGATTTTCATACACAGATAAAGGAAAATCAAATCTAATATACACATATACTGTACAGTAGCTTAACAGTGACAGTTTTGTTCTTGAAAACACTATGATAACTCATCAGCACAATAGCATTAAATAATGTCCCTCATAAAATACGTGGATTAACCGTGAAAAACTTGATATGAGAGCTTGTTATGTTGAGATGCTGCTGCACTTCAATGATATATCAAGAACAATTTTCCAAAACACGTCCATGTGATGGACCGAGGAAAACAGGCAGGCTATAATAACAGCAGCCTGTTGGCATGACTACAATACAACAATGTGAATTATTCTATTGCACTGTGGTACCTTCAAAAGCCGACCTTGTCTCTCAGTCTGTCCAGGCTCATATGGGCTTGAAAACTGAAATGGATTTGCTGCACTATTGGAACAGACTGTTTTAATATATTAATGCATTTGATGTAGCCTTAATCACACAATTCAGTTTGCTTTAACAAAGATTTTGGGGCAGCTCCAAATAACATTTCAATGTTTTTTTGACAGAGGTTGTGACAATTACACACCTACCTGCCTACCTTCACATATGCACGCATGCAGGGTTGGGAGGGTTACTTTTGAAATGTATTCCATTACAGAGTACAGAATACATGCTGTAAAATGTAATTTGTAACATATTCCGTTAGATTACTCAAGGTCAGTAACGTATTCTAAATACTTTGGATTACTTCTTCAGCATTGGTAGATTTTTTCACTTGTTTTGACTATAAAAACTCAAAGACAAAATACACGTTAAAAATACATTCTCTGAAAAACCTAAAAATCTCATGCAGTGTTGTTTCTAAAACAAGATAAATCTAATTGATCTTGTTTTAAGGATTTTTAGATATGTTTACAGGAAAACAATACAAAAATTATTATCAAGAATATGATTTTTGCCCTAATATAAAAGGTCTTAATGGAAAAAAGAAATTATGATCCAACGTGAATTTTCCTGATAAAAATATAGGATTGTGCCTGGTAACATGTGCATGTAAAATGGCTAGAAATAGCATTTTAGCTTAGCGTAAATTTGACAATTTACACAAGGTTTATTTCTATTTCTTCTGCTCCAAACTTACTTCAAACTTACTTCTCTGTCTGCTCGTATGAATGTAACACATCATAAGAAAGTGTTTCACTGCTGTTCAAATGCACTTTGGATCACATCATTTATATGTATAAATGTTTTCCATCTGAAAGGACTAAATATTAAATGAAAAAAAATGACAACAAAATGCAAAGTAATCTCTTCAGTAATCAAAATACTTTTTGAATGTAACTGTATTCTAATTACCAATGATTTCAATTGTAACTGTAATGGAATTCAGTTACTTATATTTTGTATTTTAAATATGTATTCCCGTTACATGTATTTCGTTACTCCCCAACCCTGCACGCATGACATACATGCACACCCAGACACAAATAAAACAACATGCCTACTGACATCAGCACATTAGAAAACAAAACAATTCATGTAGAAAAGGACATGTTAATTTATATGCATGAATGGAATGCATAATTGATTGCTTTAATAATAATGCAGAGGTGAATACTGTACATGTTGAAAGATTGGGGATATGAGAGTATTTGTGCTGTGCTGTGTCAAGCTGAGTCGCCTATTGCAGTGAATGACGCTCCACTTGCTTCAGTGGCATGGTTGCTATGGTGATTTTCACATGGGCAACGGTGAATTGCATGTTCTCGAGTGCCCTCCACGGTATGTCATGCAGCTGACTATGAAAAAGCTTTGGGAACAAAGGGCAGAATGTTTTTTTTTTTTTTTTTGTATAGTGATTTCCTTCTTTCTCTTCTCTGCTTCAGTTTCACTGTAATCACAGACAGTACTTCTTAAGTTATATCAACATTATTCATAATCAAACGAGATTAGAGAAATGTAATAGCAAAAGGAAATTTAATTGATTTATTTCCATGAAAGAATGGATATTATATGGAGGTTACTTGCGGTATGTCACACTAACTGGTAAATATGGAAATATTGATTGAAAACAGGTGAGCAGTCACCCGTGAAATGTCACATCTGTAAAGTCACAGTAATTGCACTCTTACTGACATTTTTCTTGAGTCACTGTCGATATTAGATTTCAGATCTCATTGGCATCTGTCTGTTTAGATTTCGTTTGGTAATCTATTGCTATATTTATTAATCAAGCCCAGCAGCAACAGATATCTTTTTGAGAGTCAGCTACTGTATGAAGCACACTGATATATGTACAATCATTGTGAGAGAGAAATGTTTCCAGTGATTTTAAACTCACAGCCATGCTCGCATGCAGAGATGCTGACCACACAGCCACTATAAACACACATCCTGAGTTCTTTGTAGATTCTGTCCCTGTCAAGGCTATTCTTAAAGGGAATGTTCACCCAAAAATGAAAATCCTCTCATCATTTACTCACCCTCATGCCATCTGAGATGTGTATGACTTTCTTTTTTCTGCAAAACACTTTTGAAGATTTGTAGAAAAAGATCCAGGCTCAGCAGGTCCTGAGAATGTGAGAGGATGGTGATTAGATATTTGTAGTTCCAAAAAGCACACATAATCAGCATAAAAGTAACCTATCCTACCTCCAGCGGTGACATTAATGTCTTCTAAAGAGAATTGATCACTTTGTGTGTGAAGAAGAATGATATTTAAGCACTTTTTAATTCTTAGGGCCAGCAAAGCCTTCTCTGCTGGCCTAACATGTCTAATAAATAAATATTTTTTCATCCTTTCATTCTCATTCACCTTTTTGCCTATTTATTTCCAATCGCTTTCCACTCCTAATTCATCTAAAAACGAATAGCAAACAACAAATAGTTTATCCAATCAGAATTTATTCCTTGATCCTTACAAGCGAAGCGTGATGACTGGTTCACAAATCACATGCCCTAAGCCAAGTGCTTCCGAAGCAGCACGTGAGTCTGAGCTCCACCCTATCAGGCCTTCAGAATTTTTATAGAATCGATCAACAGTTCAAGTGAATAGGCATCTAAAGTCAGATCGTCAGATTCATCAGCCAATCAGATTGATTTATTTTTTCTTGGTGAGTGTGGTCTTTAGGATATGTCCAAGTCGAGGCCTTCTAGCTGGCCTTGAGTGACACAATCACACTTTAAGTGATGTACGTAATTTGAAAGCGAAGAGCGCAAGATCTAGCTGACGAGTTGGCTGTCACTGCTGCTATCGCCATTGGAAAGAGATCCCTGTGGATTTTTGGACACTATTCACGGATTTTCCCATTGCGCGGCCACGGCGCGTGCATCCATTAACTTCTTCCCGCTACTGCAGCCGGTGCTGGGATCATCAGTCTGCGCCAGCACAGTTGAAGTGAATATTTATTGTTAATAAATCCTTTGAACAGTTCCTCTGCTCTTGGGTCTCTTTGTCACTGTCTTGACACTAAGGATATGCTGAGCCTGGATCTTTTTCTACAAATCTTCAAATGTGTTTTGCAGAAGAAAGAAGTCTTATACATCTCAGATGGCATAAGGGTGAGTAAGTGAGTAAATGGGTCTCAGCATGACATGTCCTGTCTAATCAGTCCCCCACAGTCTCAGCGTATCAGTGCCACCTCATCCACTTCCTGTCAATTATACAGGAGGAGAGACACCACTGCACTGAGTTTGCAGGTCAGTTGAATCTGAGGGTATTTAAATGAACTCACATTGCACAGTTTTTCCACATTTATTCAATTATAGTGATGCATGAAACTAATCTTACAGGTTGTGACAGATTGTGTTTTGCATTACTGTGTACTTTAAGTTAAAGGGGCATTCAGTACCGTTACACTGACACCTAGTGGCTTGGATGCAGCATAATTTAAAATCAATAGTTTTGTAAGATCTGAGGAGCTCGGAAACAGAAGAGTTAGATAAATTATACAGAGTCTACCCCAAAATTCCTCATAAACATAAATTAAAGACCCTGCCAATATGGTGCCCTTAAAGTCTGAATCAACCTTGTGTAAGAATGCTCATCTGTTTATTCTCAACTATTTTCTGAACAAAGGAAACTCTTCAGGATAGCACATAACCTTCCTTCAGACCCCTCCTCACTCATGTTATAAATCAGGAAATACCGTCTCACTTAATGGTCATCACGACATGGCCATCTTGACCATCTGCAAGAGACTCTCCCAAGAAAACCTCAGGATTGCAATGAAAAGCATAGAATCCTAGACTGAGGCTTCTTTGTTCTTAGACCAGTTTGCTACACTTAAAATTAAAACTCATAGGAGATCATGAGACATCGTGACCATTTTCCTGCAAACAGCAGCTACAAATATATTTGTGAATTCATTTTGTTTTAATTTGTTTTATTTAAGATATAAAATGTATGATTAAAACATGAACTTTTTCGAACAGGAATTTTAAGAGGCCTTTACACAAATCAACTTTGAAAAAGGAGGACAGAAATGACCATGTGATCCAGCAAAAGACACTGCTGATTGGCTCAAGACACCTTAGGGATGCGGCCAATCTCAACTCAACAAAACCTCCCGCCTAGGAGCTTTTCAGTGTTGTTGCTATTGCCATGTACAACACACTTTTGCAGCCTGTCATTAAGTCGCTCTTAGTGGCCTGGTCATTGACAGACTGATTCAGGTAAACTAGCTTTCGCACTAGCTTTAAGTGGAAAGTAAATCTAAAGCCTGTGCATGAATGTATTCCTGTATACCAGTCTAAAATGAAGTTGTGAATGATACTAATAAATTTACATAGTATAATTATTTGTGGTATTTTATTTATTTCTTTGTTTAGCTTGTCTTGACAGGTTCATGATATGTTTGCAGAAACATTTCTAATGTAACAGTTATTAAAAAATGTCCATACACAATCTTCCAGTGTTATAATGTTTAGGACAACTGTATAATTTCTCATTGTCTTGTTTAAAAAACATATCCATACCAAAAACAGGTATTCCTAAATGTATGATTTAGATATTGTGCTATATTCAGTATACCAGTAGATGGCATTGCTCCTCATTAGATGATTTTTATACCAGGGTGGTATGAAAATTAAGATTTTCATACACAGATAAAGGAAAATCAAATCTAATATACACATATACTGTACAGTAGCTTAACAGTGACAGTTTTGTTCTTGAAAACACTATGATAACTCAACTGCACAATAGCATTAAACTAAATAATGTCCCTCATAAAATACGTGGATTAACCGTGAAAAACTTGATATGAGAGCTTGTTATGTTGAGATGCTGCTGCACTTCAATGATATATCAAGAACAATTTTCCAAAACACGTCCATGTGATGGATCGAGGAAAACAGGCAGGCTATAATAACAGCAGCCTGTTGGCATGACCACAATACAACAATGTGAATTATTCTATTGCACTGTGGTACCTTCAAAAGCCGACCTTGTCTCTCAGTCTGTCCAGGCTCATATGGGCTTGAAAATTGCAATGGATTTGCTGCACCACCGGAACAGACTGTTTTAATATATTAATGCATTTGATGTAGCCTTAATCACACACTTCAGTTTGCTTTAACAAAAGTTTTAGGGCATCACCAAATAACACTTCAATGTTTTTTTGACAGAGGTTGTGACAATTGCACACCTACCTGCCTACCATCACATTTGCACACATGACATCCATGAATACCCAGACACAAACAAAAAACATGCCTACTGACATCAGCACATTAGAAAACAAAACAATTCATGTAGAAAAGGACATGTTAATTTATATGCATGAATGGAATGCATAATTGATTGCTTTAATAATAATGCAGAGGTGAATACTGTACATGTTGAAAGATTGGGGATATGAGGTTATTTGTGCTGTGCTGTATCAAGCTGAGTTGCCTATTGCAGTGAATGACGCTCCACTTGCTTCAGTGGCATGGTTGCTATGGTGAATTTTCACATGGGCAACTGTGAATTGCATTTCTCGAGTGCCCTCCACGGTATGTCATGCAGCTGACTATGAAAAAGCTTTTAGAAAAAAGGTCAGAAATTTTTTATTTTTTTGTATAGTACTTTCCTTCTTTCTCCTCTCTGCTAATGTCACCGCTGGAGATAGGATAGATTACTGTTATGCTGACTATCTGTGCTTTTGGATCTACAAATATAGAATCACCATCCACTTCCATTCTAAGGACATGCTGAGCCTGGATCTTTTTCTACAAATCTTCAAATGTGTTTTGCAGAAGAAAGAAAGTCATACACATCTCAGATGGCATGAGGGTGAGTACATTATCTGAGAATTTTCATTTTTGGGTGAACTATCCCTTTAATGAGTGTCATTTGTTGATGAGCTAAAGATGATTGAGGGGCTCAGCAGGTCATGTCCTGTCTAATCAGTCCCCCACAGTCTCAGTGTATCAGTGCCACCTCATCCACTTCCTGTCCTTTATACAGGAGGAGAGACACTACTGCACTGAGTTTGCAAGGGCAGTTGAATCTGAGGGTATTTAAATGAACTCACATTGCACAGTTTTTCCACATTTATTCAATTATAGTGATGCATGAAACTAATCTTACAGGTTGTGACAGATTGTGTTTTGCATTACTGTGTACTTTAAGTTAAAGGTGCATTCAGTAACTTTTGTCTTTGTGTCATCTTAGACTTACACTGACACCTAGTGGCTTGGATGCAGCATAATTTAAAATCAATAGTTTTGTAAGATCTGAGGAGCTCGGAAACAGAAGAAGAGTTAGATAAATTATACAGAGTCTACCCTGAAATAATAAAAAAATTAAAGACTCTGCCAATATGGTGCCCTTAAAGTCTGAATCAACCTAGTGTAAGAATGCACATCTGTTTATTCTCAACCATCATCTGAACAAAGGAAATTTTTCAGGATAGCACATAACCTTCCTTCAGACCCCTCCTCACTCATGTTATAAATCAGGAAATACCGTCTCACTTAATGGTCATCACATGACATGGCCATCTCGACCATCTGCAAAAGACTCTCCCAAGGAAACCTCAGGATTGCAATGAAAAGCATAGAATCCTAGACTGAGGCTTCTTTGTTCTTGGACCAGTTTGCTACACTTAAAATGAAAACTATTGTGACCGTTTTCCTGCAAACAGCAGCTAAAAATATATGAACTATAACACTATTAAAAGACTCCATTGTATAATCATTCTACACTGCACGACACAGTCTATTTTTGATAGTAAAAATGTATCTTACACAAATGATTATAACCTGATGTAACCTTTAAAATATGTGTTGTGACTTGTAATCACTTTTATAACTGAGAAATTTCCTACAGTTTTCAGTTTCAGATGCCATTGTAGAAATATAGTATTTACAGTCAGCCATGATTACTTAACTCAATAAATGAAAGTGTCAAATAACAGGATGATTACTGAGATAAAGCGAGTAGAATTAGGTTGGTCATGTGATTCTAAAATGGCAAACCCCATGTGCGGACCCTCTCCATGTAGAATAAAACAGCTTTTTTAAGGTTACTGAAATGACTGGAGTCTTCATTTTTATGTGAGTGGTCATGATTTCCTATATATATTGCAAAATTACAATTCATGTCTTTAGGAGTTAAACTTTTCTAATGAGGAAATAATTACTGAGTGCACCTTTTAAGTTTACCTAAAAATGAATGAATAAATAAATAAATCATCATTTACTCACCTTTATGGTGTTCCGAACGTACTCTTCTTTGAAACTCAAAATGAGATGTTATGCGGAATGTCTGAGCTGCTCTTTTCCATACAACATACTGTAAATGGATGGGAATTTATCCCGCCAAGCTCCAAAATGCACCGGAAAGTATCATAAAAGTCCATATTTATTTGATTTTCAATATATTCTGAGTCTTCTGAAGCCATACAAAGGGTTTGTGTGAGGAATGTTCAAAAAGTTTGACTTTTTAAAAAAATTTACCGCTGGAGTTCTCAAATCTCATTTACACTTGAGTTTACTTTAGCTTGCCAGTAAAAACACTATCCATTTTGCTTGCATGAAATACAGAGGCTTTAACGACCTGCCAATTTTTGGGTGAACTACTCCTTTTCAAGATTCTTTCAACAATAAGTGTTTCCTTTTGCATTGGGTACTGCAGCCCCAGGGGATTTGAGATATTCCATCACTGTCTGTAACAACACACTTACTTTACCACTCAATTCACGCTCTGCTGACTTTTTTCCAGGCTGAGATGAAACTTCCGACATACAGGCTGGACTTTCGCCAGTTCTGTTGAAAAATCAGAACACTGTATGTACATGCCCAGCAGGACGGAGGCTGAGAAGGGTATAGCTGCAGGCATTGCTCCAAAAAAGGGGCATGAGCTCCAGATCGCCATTGAAGATATAGTGAACCCCAAAACTAACCCTTTCCCTAACCTTAACCATGAGTGGAAGTGACGCCCTCATTTGGAGTTGGTGCAACCCCCTTTTGGAGTAAACCCGCACTCTTTTGGAGTTTCCACCCCCATTTGGAGGTCTCTGGCCTGAAGAAATACCAACTTGGAGAGGCTGAGAAATGTTTTTTGGTGCAAAGATGTCTTCAAGGCTGCTGCATGCTCACATGTTTGGAACAGTTTATTCCCTGCAGGCTATGAAACCGCCTGAGCTGATCACCTCAATCCACTAGCAAACATGATACAAATTTAGAAATCCAATTCAGGAATATTACAGGGAAAAAATTATAAGGTATTATAATGGATATGGCAGGTTTGTAGGTCTGGTCATGCATGACTGACATTCAAAAAAGTGGGTTGCAGTGGGAAAAGATTTAGAAACCCTGACCTTGAGCATACCTGGAAGTCAGCAGATCACTGTAATTCATAATCAAAACGTGGATATAGGCTTTTTGGCGACTATATTAGATATAATACAATATTTCCTGTGGTAATTTTAATATCACCTTTTTTTATAACATTTTTCTGTTGGAACAGACACAGGTAGGAAGGCATTAGTAACTTTTTGACAGATAAAACAATATATATATATATATATATATATAACCTTTTAGAAGGCATGAAATAGAACTAGCACATTAGTTTTATTTTAACCATCTTTACTTGGCTTCACCCTTTTTACTGCTTGTCTGTGTGTTTGTTTTGTTTTGTGATCATTAGAACAGGCACTTTTCAATGCAGAAATAATGCAAAAGTAACTAAGGATGGATAAACATAAACATAAATAACCATGACGGAAATTCTTCAATGAATTTCCATCCGAGTAATAGATAATGTTTATTTGCAGAGCAACCTCTAATTGGAATGCACATTCTGTACTATGTGGTGACCCTGATGGCACAAGTACATCACCCAGATGTCTATTTGATGTGTGTGTTTACATTAGTGATGTTTTGTTCGTGAACGAACCAGTCTTTTTGAACAAATCTTTCAAGTGAACAAATCGTTCTTGTTCACCTCCATGCACTGACTCATATTTTTCGTTTACTTAAGTCTCTCCTTTTTGGAGCCAATGAGCTTTGCTGCTTTTCATGCCTGTAAAGACTATAGCATGAGCCAATAGCATTCGAGTGCACGCTGTGATGGAGCATGTCATTGGTTTGACCCGCTGAATGAATACGCCACTTCACTGAACTAGTCGGTCATTTGAGTCTGATGAGCGGTGATTCGTGATCAATGCCTGGAAGTGATCTTTTATAGTTAAAAAGTGTTTAAATAGCATCTTAGATTGCACGAGAGTGAGTAAATTATCAGAGAATTTTAATTTTTCAAGTTTATAGGTATACTTAAAACATGATCCACAATTTATGAATGTGTAAAAATGACTGAAGACGTACAGTAAAAATTACATGAATTACGGATGGAAATGCTGTGCTTTGATGCACAGTGTAAGATATTTAGGCTTTTCTTAAACGTTTTCTTTGTCCTTCCTGCTTTGCTACTGTTCGGATGCTTTTGCTTACTGCTCCTTGCTTTGCTACCTTGCTTTTGCAATTTAACCTCTTGTTTTCATATCAGCAGTTCAGCACAGTGCTCAAACGGCACCCACACAAAAAACCAGAGACTTTTGGGACTAAAATATTACTACAAAAAGTGGATTTTCTGTCAAAGCAGTCTACCAGCCTCTTACTACCGGCAGTTTACATTCCTAAAATGAGACAACACAGCTGCCTTCACAGAGACAGATGAGAAAGTCCTTTAGCTCAAACTCCACTTACTGCTCAAACTGCCACAGACTTCTACAAGAGACTGCAGTTCTTGAAACAAAATTACTTGCGGTACTGCCCTGAAGGAATAGTACGGGGAGCCTGTACTTAAAAAGAGGGGCATAAGTATATGTTTGGCCAAGGAAATAGCAAGCGCTCTAGGCAGAGAGGACTTGCAATGTGAGAGACATTAGGTTGTAAAACCTTGTGAATATGTTTTGAGAAGACCATCCTGCTGCAAAACATATGTCTTGTCAGGACACACTGTTCGTCCATGCCCATAAAGAGGCCATGCCTCTAATTTAGTGTGCTTTAACATCAATTGGGCACCCTTACAAGTCGCCCCCTGCGACTTGTAAACCAGGGCAATCGCATCAACGATCCAATGAGAAAGTCTCTGCTTGGAGATGAACATTCCTTTCATGCATCCTCCATAGCACACAAAGAGCTGGTCAGCCAGTCTAAACTGGTGGGTGCGCTCAATGTATTTGTGTAGTGCTCACACAGGGAATAACAAATGCAAGGACTGTTCCTCATCCAAATTAAATGGAGGAGGGAAAAAGGCTTGAAGGTGAACCACCTCCATTCTGATGGGCATGGTTAAAACCTTAGGCACATAGCCTTTTCTGGGTTTGACAGTGGCTTTTGAAAGACTCGGACCAAACTCCAGACATGAATTGTCGACTGACAGTGCTTGCAAATCACCGACCCATTTTACTGAGGCCAAAGCCAGCAGTAATGCGGTCTTAAGAGAAAGCACACACAATTCAACAGAGTCCAGAGGTTCAAAGGGGGGCCCCGCAAGTGCTTTTAGGACCAAAGTTAGGTCTCAAGTCAGGACTGTAGCCTGGCAAGAGAGATTTAGCCGCCTCGCTCCCCTAAGGAACTTTATGATTAAATCATGTTTGCCTATAGAGGTGCGTGCCTCTTGAAGTTCTTCAAGTGCGTGATACACAGATATAGTTGCCACATAAACTTTGAGCATTGACGGAGTGAGCCCTGCGTCCAATTGCTCTTGGAGAAATGTAAGAATTTCAGGTATGGGTCAGTTCACTGGGTCTTTGCCACGTGAAAAGCACCAATTAGTGAACACATTCCTTTTCAGTGCGTAAAGGTGTCTCTTAGATGGCAATCTTGCCTGTGAAATTGGTGTTCATAACTGACTGAGTCAGTTCTGGCACGTTTAGCGCATTCCGTTCAGGGGCCACACATGCAGGTTCCACAGCTTGGGCTGGGGATGCCAGATTGTGCCCTGTGCTTGAGAAAGTATATCCCCCCTCAGCGGTATTTTCCATGGAGGGCCGTCCAGAATCTCTATCATTTCTGGAAACCAGGTCTGATTGGGCCACTTTGGCGCAACCAATAGAATCGTTTCCTTGTCCTCTCTGACTTTGCATATGACAGAGTGAAGGAGGCACACCGGGGGAAACGTGTATTTGCATTTCGTAGGCCATTTTTAGGCCATTGCATCCACTCCTAGCGGACCCTGGGACTTGGAGTACCAGAGGGGACAGTGGGCGTTCTCCATGGAGGCAAATAGATCGATCTCTACATTGCCTAATATTTCCCAGATTATCAGGACAGTCTGAGGATGAAGTCTCCATTCGCCCGGCATTGCTCCTTGGCGTGACAATAGGTCCGCACCGTAATTCAGATGGCCTGGGACATATGTCGCCCGCAGGGAGAGGAGATGGCGCTTGCTCCACAGGAGGAGGTGACATGTCAGTCTCATCATTGGCAGGAAACAAGTTCTGCCTTGGTGGTTTATGCACGCCACAACTGTTGTGTTGTTCAAGTGAATCAGAACATGATAGTTCGCTATTTCGAATTGAAAAGCCTTCAAGGCTAGGAAAACAGCTGACAGTTCCAGGCGGTTGATGTGCCATGCCCTCTTCGCACCTGTCCAGGTGCTGAAAGCTGGGTGTCCGTCACACACTGCACCCCAACCTGTGTTGGACGCATCCGTGGTCACCACTTTCCACCTGAAAACCTGTCCTAGCATGACACATTGCTTGTAGAAGGCAGGAGCTGTCCAAGGTGCTAAAGTAGCTAGATAGTGGCAAGATACAGTGATGTGCATGCGCCCTTGGCACCAGGCATATCGTGGCACACAGTGCTTGAGCCAGTACTGAAGAGGTGTAATATGTAAAAGACCTAATGGAATGATGGCAGATGCCGCTGCCATAAGCCCCAATGCTTTTTGTAACAGCTTCAGTTTGAACTGAATTCATAGTGGAGTGGAGCTCTTTGAAAGTCTCTGGATCGTAGCCTTGCTCATCCATTTGTTTGAGGAGCTTGGCTTGGAAAACCTGGAGCACCGCCATCGTGTGGAGTGCTGAACCAGCTTGGCCTGCTGCTAAGTACTCTTTTCCAGCCAGTGTGGACGTTAGTCGACGCAGCTTGGAAGGATGAACAGGGTGTGATTTACACTCCCTGCTACTCGCTGGGCAGAGATTTGCCGCTACCGCCTCCTCCACAGGGGGCAGTTGGGCATAACCTTTATCTTCCCCGTGGTCCACTTTTTTGTGCGAGTGAGCTGAATAGGGCACACGGCAGGATTTTGTTAGTTCGTTATGAACTTCTGGGAAGAACAAGGCAGATCTTCAGAACATGGTCACTTGACGACGTCCAGACTTCAGGAACCACAAATCATGGTGAGATTTTTCCAGTTCCTTTGGAGGAGACCATTTGAGACTGAGCTCTTCGACCACTCTTGAAAGGACGAAAAGCATCTCCTTGTCAGAAGCACGAGCATGCTCCTCGCCCTCACTGGTTTTGGTTGACCAATTGACCAATCGCCAGATGCAGCAAGAGACATAACATCATCCCCAGAGTCAGAACCACCGAACGTGATGAGGTCTTGCACTCCTGCAGAGGGCTGAAGTTCGTCACGCACATACTGTACCGTCATAAATTCAGCGAGAGTACATGGATATTGAGGGGGTCGCAAGGCATGTGCCGGCACGAGGTCCACCTCAAATTCATCCTGCTTGACCTCGCGGCCTCGCCATGCCTCCTCGTGTGATCCTTAGGGAGTCACAGAAGAGGCAGTTGGGAGGGTGTGGGAGGCTGAATCATCCCTCAGAATGAGGGCGATTCAAGAGTGTGTTGAGACTCATGCCCTCACAGTGAGGGCAGTCTGTCTCCATGAGAGCTGTCTCTGCGTGGGCGCGGCCCAGACAGCGAATGCAGCTCTCATGTTGATCTGATGGTGGGATGTGCCCCTTGCATAAGGACCACTTATGGAATAACATCTTTAAAAAGACACAAACATGAAATATATATATATGTATATATACAGTATATACAATATAGCAATGGCAATAAAGTATACTCATAGACATGTACTGTTGCGTGGAGTAGGTATGTCGATAAATCAAGGACCTGTTCACCAACAAAACGTCAATCTACGAGGTGTAGAATGTCCACCGGAACACTGCAGGGGAATGGAGAGTCTTCTAAGCTTGTGAAGATTCTGTCCGCTGGCTCGTGTATTCCGACAACGATGAATGTTGAGGACTTCTAAGATGAGAGAATGGTGTTTGCGCGCCCGCTTTTTTACCGGACAGCTTCATGCCTAAAAGTGCGGGGCTTAAACACCATAGCCAATCTTAGAATCGTTGTTATTGTAGAAGGGTTTCAACTAGGTTGTGTAGAACGACACTCCCCATAGTGTCAGTTTAGTGACGCAATATAAAATAAACTGAATCGTAAGGGAACTTCAGTTGTTAAGCCCCTCCTAAAAAAGAGCAATCTGGATAACTCTATATTAAACAACTACAAACCAATTTCAAATCTTCATATCATAGGCAAGATAATTGAAAATGTTTTTTTCAATCAGCTGAACAAATACTTAATCTCGAATGGCTTCTTGGACAATTTCCAGTCTGGTTTCTGACCGCATCACAGAGACAGCACTCATAAAGATAATAAATTATATTTGGCTAAATATTGATTCAGGCAAAATATCAGTGCTGGTATTACTAGATCTCAGTGCTGTCTTTGACACAGTTGACCACAACATTCTCCTTGACAGATTGAAAAACTGGGTAGGGCTCTGTGGAATGGTCCTCAGGGGTTCAGAACAATTTTGATTTGTTTTGAAATGTTGCCTCGTGAAAGCAAACTGAACAAGAAGAAAAGGCCAGGAGAGAGAGGTTTACACACTGCACAGCTACCTACCAGCTGGCTATCATTACACTCACCCCTAAACCTCACTCCCATCCAGGTCACGGCACCACTGTAACCGGTCCTGCTCGACCCACTCCAAGTGGGATTTGAACTGGGGTCTCTAGCATGGGAGGCGGGCATTCTAACGAGGAGCCTAAAGGCTACAGCTCCTAGCATCAGTCGCTAGTGCACCTCTTGAGGCCAGGGGAGAGTGGTTTACACACTGCTCAGCTACCTACCAGCTGACTACCATTACACAAGCCATTTCCTTTAAAGGACCTATAGGCTTGCACCATGTAGAGATTCATTTCTGAACTTAAAATCATTATTAACTTGTAAAGATCACTGTAAATATTTACAAAAACATTTAATAAAACAAAACAATGGCATTCAACAAGGCACCATAGGAGAGAGATAATTTGTTCAGGCAAGGTGATATATGACATGTATGGAAGTGACTAGATATAAAAGAGAGGAAATAAAAAGATTTGGATTGTTGTTGTGAAATGATAACCCAGATTTCAACGGCATCGGATTGGTGTATTTGAATAAACACAAAAGATTTGCTGTTGCTGTGATGTCAACAGTGTTTTGCATTCCCAAAGCCTGTCTGTGCCTCCGAGTAACAGGATTATGGGGTCTCACATGGTATGACCTACATTTTCCAGAATCGCCATTTTCAGGTGTTGCAGACCAAAGTAGCAACATGATCACAGAGGATTTCGACATGTAAGTTCTGAATGTTTTGCCACCCATATTTGGAATTGGAATATTGGAATAGCGCCACCATGCAGTGAATATTCATACACCGAAAACACCCGCCCTGTACCTTTGACGTTACATCCATGATACTACATTTGCAAAAATGTTAGTGAAAGAAAGCTATTTTGTCTGTACTGTTGTTTTTTGGGTTAGGTTAAGGGTCAGGGTTAGGGTCAGGTCAGGGTTAGGAGTATATTAATGTAATTACTACTTAAACTGTTTCGAAAATCGGACGCACTGTGCTTTTCACGTCACACCCATTCAAAGAAGTGAAAGAATGCTGTTTTGGTCTGTGTTTCGCAACTGTAGTTCCATTCAACATCCTCTGGCCGATTTTTCTTGAGATCAGTCTGAAAGGACAAAGTTAAAAATAATCTGTGAAAACAGCAAAACTGATGCAACAACAGCAAACCTGTAAACAAATGCCCATGATGAAAAGCATAAATTAATTGGTGATTCTACACAAAAGTGAAAGCCAGAAAAAATAAATGAGTGAAATAATTTAACTCTTGTCTGCACTGAGGACATGGTGCACACACACTGCACACTGAGGTGAGAAGCATATAAAACAGCGAGCAATTTACCCACTGAGGGAGGGGAGATAAAAACAATGCAGCAGAATGAATGGCTTGAATGATGATTACTACTACTACTTTACCGATACATTTGCTTTTGGATGGGCTTGACAAGTTTAAAGGCAGACTGCATCCAGACGTCTTCCTGCTGGAATATTTGTGCTGGTAAACCGGTATCATTAAACACTACATTAAAGGGATAGTTCACCCAAAAATGAAAATTTTCTCATCATTTACTCACCCTCATGCCATCCCAGATGTGCATGATTGTCTTTTTTCTGCAGAACACAAATTAAGATTTTTAGAAAAATATTTCAGCTCTGTAGGTCCATACAATGCAAGTGAATGGGTGTCAGAATTTTTACATTCCATAAAGGGAGCATACAAGTAAGCAATAAGACTCCAGTGGTTAAATTCATACCTTCAGAAGTGATATGATAGGTGTGGGTGAGAAACAGATCAATATTTAAGTCAATTTTTGCTAGAAATTCTTCCCCCTGCCTAGTAGGGGGCGTATGCATAAAGAATGTGAATCACCAAAAACACAAGAAGAAGAATGTGAAAGTTAAAGTGGAGATTGACTGAGCAGGGAGGAGAATCTATACTAAAAATTGACTAAAACATTGATCTGTTTCTCACTCACACCGATCATATTGCTTCTGAAGACATTGATTTAACCACTGAAGTCTTATGGATTACTTTTACTCTACACATCTGGGTTGGCATGAAGGTGAGTAAATGATGAGAGGATTTTCATTTTTGGGTGAACGATTCCTTTAAAGGTAAAATGTTAGGAACATGATGAAATTAAATGTCATCATTCTGTCATCATTTACTTACCCTCATGTTGTTCTAAACCCATATTACTTTTTTCATATGAACACAAAAGGTAATGTAAGGCAGAATGTTAGTCTCAGTCACAATTCACTTTCATTGTGCAGAAAAAAAAGAAAAAAAAAACTGCAAAGAAAGTAAATGGTGACTGATGCTACATTGTCCTAAACATCTTCTTTTGTGTTCCAAAGAGAAAAGAAAGTTATACATGTTTGGAACAATATGAAGGTGAGTAAATGATGACAGAATTTTATATTTTTGGATGAACTATCCCTTTAACTGAGAAAAATACCTACAATACAATAATTAATTAAAGACTGCTACACATACCTGATTCGCCCTGGACAAGTGCCCATTGCCTTATGTAGTATTCTGTGTATCATCATTAGCAAAGTAATTCACCTAAAAAAAAAAACCTACTGTAACTCATTTAATCTCCTGCTTTAGCTGTGAGGGACATACAGATTGAAAATAAATAGGAGAGATAAATTAGTGCAGCACCCCAGGGGACAAATTCATTTACATTTCAGGTTGCACTTCTCTTCATTTTCGCATGTTTTGCAGTTCAGTTCAGATCAGTTTGCAGTACAGAGTACAGTTTTACAACTATTTATGCACCGTTATTCACAAGTAGCTCTTTTCACCTCCCAAGGCAATACCATTAAATTAGGAAAAACTCTGCAGAAAACAGAAATACAATTACCTCGAGTTAGTGAGGGAGTTTTCATTTTGCGTTTAAACCCCAGACTCACAATAATGGATTGACTTCCATTAAAAGTTCAGGTTTATTTGCCTGTCTCCGTTGTTAACTTGCACCATTATGTGGGATTGTAACAGGAGGACTAGAGACATGTACATTTTAAGTGGCTTGAGCTACTATGTGTAATAAAGATCCTTTTCCGAGGATAGCGTAGGTGTTCTGTCCTTTTGGTAACCTCAAGGTGTCTGAACAAGCTTTTTGTACCTTTTGCTGATCAAGCATGAAGGTATCAATGGTGTCTAAACTAGGGTAAATGTTATTTCTCAGATTCATAAGCAGCACTGCCATGGCCACCAGCTACACAATGTACTCACACTCATCTTGGGGGGGGGGGACATTGATTGGAAACACTTTCGTTCTATCCAGAGTCTCTGCGGAGTTGCCATGGCAACCTCACAGAGATGGTAAACTTGCAGTTCTTTGCCTCGCAGATTCAGTGTCTGGTGATGGTTAAATAGGACAGTGAGCGTGCATTGTTTTCAGCAAATGCTGACATTTAGAATAATTTCCTGTTAGCATGTGTTTGATGGACGTATGTGCTAACTGTCGCTGTCTGTGAATATTTATTCTTTAGTGATTTATATGTGATTATATATTACATTCTATGTTGTATGGCATGCAGGGTAATACCATAAGTGTGTTAGTGACAAGGCTTAGTTATCAGTCCAACACTTGCACACATGTGACTTTTATTAACACAATTTTGATTTGATTTTAAATGCTGCCTTGTGAAAGCGAACTGAACCAAGAAGAAAATGCAGCATTGTAACAATTTTGGCCCATGTTTTGGAACAACTCAAATGAGCTACAGGTCTGAAAACACATTTAGACATACATGAAATACCCCTGAAGCAGATCTAGACAAGTGCTGCTTAGCTGGAGGAGGGTTTCAGTGGGAAAACTCTTGCAGCCCTCTGCAGTGAGATCGGCTTATCTGGAAATTACTGAGGCAATTTATATGCTAGACAAAGAAGTTGATTGGCTAACAGATGTCAAAGGACCTATCAGCTTGCACCATGGAGTATGCAAGCCATTTCGGCTTGTACCATGTAGAGCTTCATCAGTTAAAATCATTATTAACATGTATACATCACTGTGAATATTTACAAAAACATAAAAACAAATAAAAAAATAATAATAATTCAGCAAAGCACCATAGCAGAGAGATCATTTTTAAGGCAAAATTATGGCAAAAGTCAAACAAAGAATATTTAAATAATGACATTTTTACCTGAGAATACATTACATTTAGAATAAATGCCACAAGAACCATATTGTCAAGAAAATGTTAAGTAAATTTAATCAGTTCACTCTGTGACCATTTAAATACCACATCCTGGCAGCTTATAGGTAATAGGCATACAATTACAGCTTTTATCTACTTGCATGGGGAAAGACCAAAATCTCTAAAACTGTTTGTTAAGATTATGGTTCAACAGTATATTTCAAATTGGCAATAAAATCTAACAATGGTATCATACATTTTTCTTCTTTAGCTCAAATCACACTGGTCTAGCTAATGAACATGTGAGTTCTAGATTAAAATAAACATGCAACGTTTTTATAAAAAAGTAGATTGGCTTTTTGAACTGAAAGATGGGACCTTTATACACCAATCAGCCACAACATTAAAACCACCTGCCTAATATTTTGAAGGTCCCCATAGTGCCACCAAAACAGTGCAAACCCACATCTCAAAATAACATTCTGAGATGCTATTGTTCTCATCACAATTGTACAGAGTGGTTATCTGAGTTACCATAGACTTTGTCAGTTCAAACCAGCCTGGCCATTCTCTGTTGACCTCTCTCATCAACAAGGCATTTCTGTCCACAGAACTGCTGCTCACTGGATGTTTTTTGTTTTTGGCACCATTCGGAGTAAATCTTAGAGACTGTTGTGGGTGAAAATCAGTGATCAGCAGTTACAGAAATACTCAAACCAGCCCATCTGGCACAACAATCATGCCACAGTCCAAATCACTGAGATCACACTTTTTCCCCATTCTGATGGTTGATGTGATCATTAAGTGAAGCTAACGACCCGTATCTGAATGATTTTATGCACTGCTGCAACATGATTGGCTGATTAAATAATGGCATGGTTGATTGTTGGTGCTAGATGGTCTGGTTTGAGTATTTCTGTAATTGCTGATCTCCTGGGATTTGTTGATGCCTTGTGTAACGTTGGCTGGCTGCTGGCAATGATGATGACAATGACGAAGTGTAGAGAGAACCCAAGTGCAGTTTATTTACAAACGTGATAACCAGTAACCCTAACTACAAACATGAAACATAAACTTGACTATAACATGACTTGACTATAAACAACATTACTATGCACATACACATTCAATACTTGACAAAGACACAATGGAAAACATGAGGCATGGACATGGGGGAACATAAACCAATGAACAAACAGAACTGATAACAAGATAATTAAACAATAAACCAATGAAAACATGACACATGAACATGGAGGGAAAACATGAAATCACGTGACAAGGGAAACAGGAACTAAACATTTCAAAATAAAAGACATGAATCAACAAAATACACATGACACCTTGCTGATGAGAGAGGTCAACAGAGAATGGCCAGATTGGTTCGAACTGACAAAGTCTGCGGTAATTCAAATAACCGCTCTGTACAATTGTGGTGAGAAGAATAGCATCTCAGAATGTTTTTCTGAGATGCGGGTTGGCGCTGATTTGGCGGCACGAGAGGGACCTACACAAAATTAGGCAGGTGGTTTTAATGTTGTGGCTGATCGGTGTATTCCTGCAGTTGTCATACTAAGTGTTACAATTTTGTCCATTAATTTTCCTTTGAGTGGTCTGTCTCCTCACCCTCACTGTCTCTGTATTTAATACAACTCTGGGTAGGGTTTCACCAGCTTTGCATAAGGTCTCACTTAAGCTGAGACATAAAGTTCACACTAAGGGCTTATTAACTACTAGTTAATTTGTAAATAAGTCAAAAATTTAGTTGCACCACCTGTTCTTAAGGCAAGACTTAACTAGTAGGTCGTAAGCTCTCCGTAATGTAATGCATAGTCACATAATATGACGTTTTCTTGTATTGATCCAATAAGCAGCCTTCAAATTTGTACACAGAAGTATTAAAAAGCAGTGTATTTCAGTTAGATCTTGTTACAGTTGATGTTCAAACCTTGTTTGCTCACGTAACCGTCAGCTGTAATAAATTACATCCCCATTGAAATGCAATACGTAATAAAACAAGATTTCATTAATGGTATATTTAGCCTATGTAAATAACAATATTCAGTAACTATCTAAATGAATAAGGGGCAATAAATAAATAAATACTAATACAACAGGCTGGAAAAATAGACATTTATTCACTGTATATTTAGTATATGTTGAAACATGACACCGGGCGGCGTACACAGGAAAGTGCACCGTTAGATCGGTTTCATGCTGAAGAAGTACGTTTTTTACATAATGTATTCTCCCATAAATGTAAATGAGTGTAAATGCCAACATCATCATATATGTTGAAAGGACTGAAGCTGTCAACCAAAACACGAGCTCACTGATGTCAATTTTTTATTCCATCCATTACTCCTTGCTGGAGGCATCCGTAAATATTTAGTTTATATGTAGGGTTATATTCTACCTAAGTTTAATGGTGCAATGCTCACATATTTAGTAGTGCGTAAATTATGACTTAGTGCCCATTTACACCACAAATAGGCTAAGTTGTAACTTACGTATAGCTGGTGCAACCAGCCCCTGGAGAGGCCTGATGTGTTGAGACTTTTTGATAGTCATGTCTGTGCCTCTCTGTTAGAGAAGAAGAACTATTGTTTTCTACCTTGACATCACCTTGACAGGTCATGCCTGACAGCCATGATATGAACTTGACATTGTCTCTCCCCCCTGCTGCTGATTTGTGGATGCATTGTCTTTGCCAGATGACACCTCCATCTGTCTCCTTCAGTCTGTCCTCAGATGAACCAACACTGTAGAGTCCTCTGATCAAACCAGGCTCAAGTCCTGAGGCCTCTATAATAACCAAACATTGCTTAGACACCACTAATAAGAGGAATCAATTAACCAGAAGAAATCTACCAGAATTGCTGGTCACCTGCTTATGTTGTGCTTTGGTTGCTGGTCCCCAGCATGGGATGCTGGTGTGCAGGTGTCGCCACCAGGCTGGAAAGTTTCTGAGATCTCCAAGCACCATTGTGCTCAAGAGCATTACCATTAACCCCAGATTGTTCCAGACTGGGAATGGCCCACCAATTATTCACTGAAAGTTACTTTGATCAAATTAATTGCTGAAAGGCAAGCAAAGTGCCATTTGCTTTACAGTATGCAAGTTTTAAACACAATCGTATGTAGCTCTCAGTCATAACATTAATTGACTCATCAATACACCAAGAGACACTGATTTAAAATGACTTGCAAGTCATTGCTATGTGGTTATTAGGGTGTCACTAAACTTACCTTAAACCTGCCCCAAGTCAAAAGAGCCCACCCCCATGTCTCTATGATGTTTGGGTGCCGAGATATGGGGTTCTGGGTGTTTGTTAGGGTGTTGTGGGTGGTTGCTAGAGTGTCACTAAACTTGCCTTACTGCCCCACGTGAAAAGAGGCCATCCCCATGTTCTGGAAATATTAGCCCTTTGCGCCCTTTTCAATGTTAAGTCAATGGGCTTTGCAGTCAATCCCGGACTGAAAACGCCCACTGCTTGGGAAACGCCCATTTTTGTTTTGTAGAGACACAAGTCTCCTTCATTAAGCCAGTTGATTTAACACCAAATTTATGGGTGTACGTAAAACAATGCATGACGAATTCCATGCCAAAGTTTTGTCGGAAGCAAACAATTGGTTTAGGGATTTTGGAAAATCCCTAAACCAAGGTCAGCACAATGTAATAGTGGCACCTTACCATAAGCAAGCACCACTTATAATAATAGCAAAAAATGTACAAAAGAGCAAAGTAATACTGGGCTCTATTGAAATCGTACAGACATGTGTATTGTGGCATTAAGAAAATCTGAATTATTTGAGAATTATAAACAGTCTACTGTAACTGTTAATGGGGATAAACCAGGTTCCTAGTAATCTAGGGGACAGATGGTTTGTATGTATGCTATGCTATTCTCTGCCAAATGCCATGCAGATAACACATTACAAGGATAATTTAAATTTAAAATGACAGATTTATGGAATAAATGAAAGGGACTTTAAAGACTGTATGCTGGAATGATAAGATGAGAAGGGGCTTGAACATTGCTTACCTTCCCTTTAACATATGCTGTTCTGTTTTTTGCATTAACCAGGTAACATGTGATATGTTTTCTTGTTGCACCATTTTTACTGAGCAATGGCCCATGGCTTCATGGCTTCAATGTGGCGAGGCCCAGTGACAAGCTTGAAAGTAATGGATTAGGGGTCTGTACATAGGAGTCATTCTGCAGCATTGTTAATAAGTTTTGCTCTAAGCTGTCTCTGTTTCCCTGTTGTCTCTGATATATTACAGGGCTGTTCACTCACTAGTACCATCTCAGTCTCCACTTTCAACACCATGTATTTGGTCTTCAGGGGATACCACATGAGATGGAGGAGACTAAGACTCTCTTCCTCAATTTAGGTCAGCTTTCTGACCTACTTTGTGTCCACTGATTGGATTCAGCAATGCTAACCAGACCCACTTTCCATACTTTTGACACTCCTAGAGTGTTTTATCCAAAATGCCATGCTCCTAGTTTGAAACATTAAGCTTGACAGGGGATATAAACAAAGTGACTGTGAAGGGAAGACCTTTGATTCTGTGAACATAATATGGGATCATCTGTTAAAGCTTAAGCTGGTCAGTGCTTTTTCTTAAGAAATACCTTAAGGGTGGACTGACAATTCTTGGATACAGGACAGAGAGATGGATATTACACTTCATTGGCTCTAGCACACACAGGCTGACGTAATCTTAGAGGACATATACAAAGGCAACTTTTGAAAACAGATGGCTGAAACAGAGCCATTATTTTGCTGGACCCTACAGCAACACACTTTTAAACACAAGAGCAAGGTGAAGTGCATAATTTTTCAATGAATACAATCTCCTATCCTAGATAAATGCAATTGTCAACTAAAAGCAAGGCATTCGTAGGTAGGCTTCCCCAAAGAGTGTAAAGACTATTGGACTTCCAAAAAATAGCTTGAGTTTAAGGGGTCCAATATGTCAATTACTGGCTCAACCAATGGAGTGAGTTTGGGGCAGGACTGTTTGCTCTACCAATGGCAAAATTGTGGAGTGTTATACAATAATTATTCAGTTTGGTGCTGCAAAAATTACACACATTATCTTATCTTAAGTTCTCAGGAAGTGTCTAAAGACATTTCACCCAGACATAGGTGGAGGTACAGTCAGACACAGGTGACATCATGCAAGAAGATAGTGTGTGGGGAAAAAAATGCTTGTTTTGGCTTGTATTGGATACCAAACATTTATTTCAATATTTATTAAGACATTTGAGCCTCAGTCAAAATACACTGCTAAGCAAAACCTCACAAGGCAAAACTTCCAAATATCTGTCAACATGTCTTTAATGTTCCACAGAAAAAAAATTCTCTCATGTACCACATCTGGTTTTGAGCACTAATAAAGCAAGTGTCTTTGCGACACTCAAATAATAACCTAGTGACCTCTCTCACATCTTAACGGATTACTTTTCCTCTTATTTACAGTACACTATCACACAAGTTTGCTGGCAAAGTTACAAATACCTATTTACAAGGGTACAAATATTTCATGATTATTCAGTTGATTCTGCAGAGTGAATTACAGTAAAAATCAAGGTACCAGCCATCACTATTAAAGGCATCATATACAAAATAAAAGCAAAACAAAACAAACCCTTTAGTTACATTACATACAGTATTAAATCACCATGCATATGTAACAACGGGTTAACGCCATTATGTGGGGTACAATTGAACTATACAAGCATACTGTATATAAATTTTTTAAATGTGTTGGTTCTGATTCACTCTTGTAGAACAGAGACTTAAAAATATGTATTTATGTAAATTAATGAAATCTATGTTTAATAAATAAAAAAAGGAAACACAAACCAACCAACATCATGTAAATTATTCTCTAAATTAACTAAATTTATCCATCACTGGGTTGATCATACATTCTTTATTGGCAATATTTATGTATAGATTACATGATGGTCCTAAGAAGGATGTAAACAATGTGCTAAAAAACTTTACACAGTACGAATCCTAACATTGTTTGTCTATTTTGTGTATTTCATTAAAACCTCTTATTTTATGAGCACTCAAGGACTGTGCCATTTGTCCAGTGCCATTTGTTAGCAACGATAGTGGTTATTTAAGGCAAAATAGACATCTGTCCATTTAAGACATCTGTCCATTGTGCACCATAAAAATTAAGTACCATTACTGTGACAACTGTACTATTTTTTGCACAGTCACTGCAAGATACAAGTAATGGATCACTAACTAATAAGCAAATAATTGTTTTTGAGGCACTCTAAGAATGTGATTATTAGTATTTTTAAAATGTTTAAAAAAATAAGCAAAGAGTTCCCACTAATACGCTTGGATCCTCCTATTGCTCTTATATTGTGAAGTGCTTCTCTGCAATGTGCAGTGGTTTGGAGTCATTTGTTTATGCCAACACGCTTAAAAATGAGGAGTAGGGTGCAACTCTGCTATATAACCCCAACCAGTCAGGCAAAATGGGGGAAAAACAGTGAATACGATTCACAATACATCACTGTTGTACAGCAATGAGCCATAAAACACAATTATAACTGTGCTCAAGCACACTTAATTAAACATATAGAGACTTGCAAATCAATAGTTATGAGTTAAATAGTGCTCTCTGGTGAGTGGAACCAAGTTCTGTAAAACAAAAGGCAATATTACATTAATGTGTTAAGAATGTATTGTTCTCTGCATTGGAGTGTCTATAAATTCACTGTCTCTGTGCCAGCAAAGAGTGCTTTCAGCTGTTTGAATTTAAATAGCTCATTCATGGTCACCAAAACACACAATGCATATGGTTAAACAAGCCCCTCTATACAAAACATCCATTTGGTTAATACACCATTGATGGAACTCTCAATAAACATCCATCACATTAATATTCTCCTGTTCATCTAAAAGCTATGAGTGTGATTGAACATCTGGTTAAATTATTTAATTGCAACATAGTGAAAACAATAATTAGCCACAAGCAATTAAATTGCCATGAAATGGGCTGAATGGTACATACAAATATTTATGTTGAGAAAATATATAAAAATGTACAAAGTTGTGTTATGAAACGGATTTTGAAACCACCCACATTGCCATGAGACAACAGACAACAGGGATCTGGTAACAAAGTTAATCCAAATGCTATTTAAAACAAAATAAGCAAATTACACAGTACCTTTACTAAATGACCTCAGATTGAATATTTTGTACTTATTAAATGTTTTAGTAACAAAAGACCTACACAACGTTGATTAAAAATGCACAACGTTGCCTTTCATGTTCTGGAGAGTGCAGGTTTGTCTAGTGGTCAGGGAATGGAGACATTCAGAATGACTCAGTACCCCAATGGAGCCTCCAGTCTTCAGAGTTCAGAGACCAAGGCAACTCTTGGGAACAGTGGGGAAAGAGGTTTCTTTTACTCTTTGTAAGTCAAAATGGGAGGAGGTGTTGGGGAAGGTTTGAAAAAGTGAGGCAAGTTCCTGGCATTATCTGGACTAGGCCCTCTGTCGGGCAGCAGGATGATGTTGCCTTTCCTGCGTAGAGTGGAATCTCGACTGGAGGTGGAAGAGAGAGTTTCAGAGGTGGCTTCACTGCTCCCTTCCACTGGAGTGACTCGGATGGTGGTGATACTTGGTTGGTGGTGGTGATGGTGAAAATGGGGATGATGGGGGTTGCTCATGTCAGGTAGGCTCCAGTTGCCATCTATGGAGCCGTAACCATCTTTCAACGACTCGCAGCTTTCAGAGTCTCGGTTTAGGTCGTTAAGCTCGAGGGACTGCCGGATGCTGCTGCGCTCCTGTGGTTTCCACCTCCACGATCCACTGCCATCTGTGGATGGTGGTTTCACCACCGGCTTGTTCTCAGGGTGGGCCTCCACTCTAACAATGCCCGTGTTGGGTTCCTGATCCATCAGGGCTTTGTAACGGATGGAGCCGGTACAGCTCACGGTACTGCCCTCACTTTTAGGACTACCGTGCAGCATACCCTGCTGCTTGGACATAGCGATGACCTGCATGATACGGGGCTGGCTGTTACTCCTGCAGACTGTGCTCTTCTCGGCCACCTTCAGCCATTTAGAGCGTGCAGTCCCACCCCCTCCCCCACTATCATCCACTTCCCCACTGTCCTCCTGAGGGGAGCAGCTCACATTCTCTTGCGTCTCCTCAGGGATATGTACCAGTTGGGAGGAGCCTGGCCGTGATTGGATGGATACCCTAGCTCCACCTGCCAGGCCACCAGTGTTATTATGATTGGCTAGTGGCACAGCGCTGGCAGCAAGCTTCATGTACTGCCCAGGGGGTCCACCACGTAGCTCACCATCCAAGCCCACGGCAGAAGGTTCAGAACTGCAGCGGAGCTGCATGTTGCGTTGGGGAGACTGGCAAGCCTCAGCCTCCATCACTTGCAGTGACATCTTACGGTTCTCATTCTTGATCTTCCACTGTGAGAGCAGCTGCTTGGAACGTGTGGAGTCCATGGAGGCATGGATGGCTGCGTGGCGGCGAGGCACATGTTCCTCAACTCCCGTTGAATGTACGCGAGGCAAGGTGTTACTGAATGTCACAAAGCTCTCTTTGCAGAGTGGACTGGGTGGCGTAATGCACTCCAACTCCGTGCTTGCCCTCTTCAAGCTTGACATGGAGTTGTGCTCTCGGGAGGGTCCACGTAGCAGGATGCTTTCCGAGCGCGCCGAGGTGGGACGTTCCCGCATGCTCAGACTCTTAGGTGGTAGTAAGCGCGGTGGATCTGTGTTCAGATTGGGTAGGGGTCTCAGCGGCTCCCGCATGGCAGGTGGAGGCACCACTGGCTGGGGCTGTGGTGGAGGTTGTGATGGTTGTGTTTGCCGGTGATGCTGATGCTGTAGAAGTTGGAGTTGATGTGTCTTCAGAGATGTGTCTTCACTAGGTTTAAAGTTCCCGACTGCATACAGACCCTGAAGTAGAGCAACAAGGCAGCATTTTACTACTGTACTAAAATCTCCTTTATCTGTACTGTATTGTACTGTATAGGGATGTCAAAAGTTCTGGTACTTCGGTACCAAGTCGAAACTAAATTAAAAAGATGTCACGATACCAGTGTTTATGAAGTACCGAGCACCGACTCAATTTGAGCCGCCACGCTGTCTGAATGACACAAGGCTTCTTTCAAATGCTCACATACGAATTTGAGAAATTTGGGGAAAAATTAATGCCTAATTAATATAATTAAAATAATGGTAGGTCCAATGTGACTATTAAACTGCAAAAGGATGCAATTTAATTAAATAATTATACTGTCTGCATGTGCTGCATGCTTTACAGTGAAAGTGTGAATCCGCTAATATGTTAAAATTACAGCATTAAGTGCATCACGCATGCTGTGCATATTATAATAGATGACAGAACAGAGCGCTTATTCACTGTGAATTGTTTTGTGCCTGCAGACTTTGTTTATATAACTAAATTGCAGAATTTGTGCTTTAATAATCACACTGGGCCATTTAAACAACTGCTTATCCAGAGCTGTGAAGCTACCGTCAAAAACACACACAAACTGAAAAGCCTTCATATAAAAACATGCAACAGAAACATGTTTATACTGTATAGAAAAATGCAATGTTCACTAAAATGTATATACACAATAATAATTATTATAATAATAATGTTTAAGCAATATTTTACCAGCAAGAGTGGTTTTGTACTGAATAAAAGTTTTTATTAATGTTTTCATTTATACTGTGATGCGCTGTAGTGCAGCACTTTATTTGACAAAAAATAAGACCAATGTTGTGCTTTAGATTGTAATGTGAAGATCTTTACAGAAGCATTTTATTTTATATAAAAAATGCAATGGTATGTTGAAATGCAATTGTTCTGTTTTCATTTTAGTAAAGTTTCTTTAATACATTGGTATCGAGAATCGTGAAATTTTACTGGTATTGGTACCGACTAATGAAATTTTGGTATCGTGACAACACTGTACTGTATATAGTATGCAACATTGCCCACCCACTTTTTCAACTGTCTAGGTTCTGGGAGTATTTTTCTCATTCATTTATTTATTTCATTCAAGTACTTCATAAAAAAGTTTGAAGCCATGAACTAAATCAACCATCTCCAAGGTGAATCACAACATTACAAACTTTGATTTGAAGCAAAGAAGTATTTTAAAATCAGACAAAAAGGTAAAACTGTGTACTTACTGTTTTTTAATAAGGAAACGAACTACAATCCCATGAAGCAATGACGCATGACTTTGTGAATGACGTAATAAAAATGTAAAGTACATTGCAAAAATATTCATGTATATTATATACAAATATATAAGTAGTTTGAGAGTGTAGGGAGACAGTCACAGTTTGCAGTGCGTTATGGAAGTAGGTGGTCACTACTGTGCTCTTTTGCTGTATTTGTTTGCTGTGATTCTCTGATTCTCCTCCTTAGAATCATGGGTTCATGGGAAGTCAAAATAACACTGACCAATGGCTTCAACAGAAGCATATACCATCTATTAACTACCTCTGAGCTCACGGTAGATCTGTCTTTAAAGGTTTATACTAGGGCTGTCAATTGATAAAAAATTTAAATCAAATTAATTACATTATATGCAGATTCATTAATCTAATTAATTGCAATTAATTGCATGTATCTATATTTGCAGAGCAAGGTACTCAAATAAAAATAACATTAAATAATGATTAAATACTTGTAAAATAATATTTAATAACTATAATCATTTAGATGATTAAAATACATTACACATTGTGGCACACAAGTAAAGCAGTGATTAGACAATACAAAAAGTGTCTTTAAAAGGTAATATATTGTTTTATATCACAGAACATCTGAAAAATTTTGCAATTGAATTTGCCAATTTGCTCAAGGTAGATTTATTATAAGGGCTTTTCTAAGGACGCATCTATGTACACATGCAGCAGACAGATGGTTTTGAAGCGTCTCACGTATGTTGCGTCACATTATAAATTAGGATGCTGTGTCAAGTTAAACGTAGTTTGAAGCTGTGTTTGAATGCAAGAATCTGTCCTCCTCTTGTACTGTCTGCTTGCTGTCAGTAAAAGCGTGGTGCTTTCTCTGTACAGCTGCGAGTTACCTGTTTTGCTGGAATTGCGCATACTGCCCCCTGCTGACTGACACTTGTCAAAACAGAAAGGTGAACATTACTTATTACTGTGGGTGTAAAAATGCATTGATGAATTGCAATCTATGCACACCATCTGTTTGTGTATGTGTCTGCATCAATCATGTTTCATAATTTTATACTTTATTAATATCAGATCTATAATAAATCATAGCATGTAACATTAGTTTTATTTTTCTGTTCATATTTGCAGCCACACAAAAGCCAAATTGGTCCTAACTGCATTTGTGACTCTAGTGCTCAAGTCTTGTTTCATGTCTGTGCTGTCTAAATTAAGAATGTTCAGTAAAAACTTAGAATCTTTTTTCTGCATATTTTTGGAAAATAATTATGAATTGCTCTAAATAATCAAATTGGATCTAAATTAATCGTATACAAATTTCAGATTTCCAATGCATTGTAACTGTCATATAAGGAACCGTTGAATTGTTTTCATTGCAAATATTTACACCCATACTTATTACGGTCCTTAGGCATAATTAGTTATTTTACGTGTTATTTTTTAAATAATTAATCACACTGAATTAACGTGTTAAATTGACAGCCCTAGTTTTTACGTTATAGTTAATAATAAATACCTCTATGGTCATATAATTTTGACTTTTGGAACCAGCATATTGCACATTATTTTGCATTTTGCATTGTACAATGCACACAGTAATGCATACTTCCACATTTGCACATTCACACACAGTCTCATGTATGTCTTATGTCTCTTGCATCTCATGTATCTCAATATGAATCAACAGATGTCACTATTACAAACGTGTTGAGAACTTTCCTCATATTAATGCACACAAAGCATGTGAATATGCAGTACACCAAGTGTGGCACTTCACACTCAGTGAGTAAAATAGCATTACATAGCTAATCCCTTGGCCAAATTAACATACATTATGCAAACAATAAAACAAGGACCTGATTTACCTTAACTGTGTTAATTTCTCCTAAAGGAGTTTTGGCATTGTTGTCAGTGTTAGTAATCACAAGGTGTACATAGCCCTCAGAGCATACTGAGCAGAGAGGAAGGAGAGAGAGTGAGAGAAAATGAAAGAAATGGTGGGAAGAATGTGAGGGTGTGTGTGGGTGGGGAGCAGAAATGGTGCCATAAGGGATTCGCATGTGCGAGCTATTTATAACTCCATTGAAACAGCATTGTCTTTTTGCTCCTTGCTAATTTTCCATGATTCTTCTCTTGAGTCAGTGTTGACACGGTCACAGTATTATGAAAGTATTTATTAACCTTGCAGTGCCTTTGACAGGTTCTATGACAGCAAGACTAACCAGGTAGACGGCTATGCCCCCTCCAATGAGAAAGCCACAGTAGACATCCACGGCATGGTTCTTGAACTGAATGATGCGAGTCAAGCCGCAGATAATGCCACAGATGATGAAGGAGAAAACCAGGAGTGGCTTCAGGAGCTTGGAGGAGTCAGTCAGGGTGGCATTGAAGTACATCTGTGGAAGAGAAGCACTTTGATGCTCACAACACAGGAGACCAACTTTTTGAAGTTTCAGTGAATGCATGGTAGAGGAAAAGACAGTACCTTTTTTGGCATGCATGTACATATCTCATGAGTCAACTGTGCCATGTGTCAAGTGGATTACTTACAGAGATGTACACAGCCGCAAAGGCTGCCAGAGTGGCATGCTGAGATGGAAAGGACTTCCTGCAATGAGAGACAGACAGTCTTTTTAGATTATGAGACCTTTTTAACACTGAACATATTTGAGGTAATGTTAATGTCCGAATAATGTTAAAAGACAGACAGGAACAGAAAGCCACAGATCACTGCATCCATAGGGCCCTATTTTAAGAGCGCTAGCACTAAGCATAGTGCTATGCCATAAGTCATAAGCACAAAGTCAATGGGCATGGCCATGAAGTTTTGAAATTTTTGTGCAAGCATGAGCAAAGTCTCGGCGCAAGTGGGTTTGGCAAAATCGGATGCGCAAGGCGCTGATGGGCTGGGTCAAGTGCAATTTAATTTGGAGGTTCTTCTCCAGCACCATCTGTGTCCTATTATATAGTCCATTTCCACCCACACCCACTTTGCACTGGCACGAAAATTACACTTAGAATTAGCATTCTCACAAAAATTGGATAAGATGTAGCGCATGGACTTTGCGCTTAGCGCAGCTCTTTGCACTTAGCGCAGCTCTTTGCGCGCTTACGAAAATAGAGCCCAAAATAGTGTTATGATATTGCCAACAATTCTTATAGTGTGCCAAATTAGATCGCTGCAAAACTACCAATTTAAAAATCGACTAGGAAGTCCAGTATAATTAATACTGTATACAAGTAAAATGAGAAAATACAACACTCCTGGGCAAAAATATCCATCTGCACTTGTATGGCTTTAGCGGTGCTTTAAAGGGATTTATTTAAAGATGCAACTTTTTAGAGAGGTTTTTACCATACAAACTGTCTAACAATCTAAGCACAGAATGCTGTCAGAATGCTAATTAAAGCACCACCGTATCAACAGCAAAATTAATCATAAAATAAAAATATTTCGATAAACTCGTTGACCTTATTAATCTACTAGCCGACTCATGACCATTGGAAATGTCTGCTAGAAATGTTGATATTGTTAAGACACATTTCAATGTACATCAAACAACTGTATAATGCTATAGTGAGCCTTAATGTAACTTCGTGTATGGACCATAATAATCCTCTTTACATACAGTTTTTACATTATTACAAATATCTGCACAAAATAGCTATAACTGGGGCTATTGAGAGTGTATGAAATGAGTAATAGATTGAAAAGCAGAGCTGCGCAAATGGATGTGTGTGGGTGTGCTGGAATAGTGAGCCGAGTTGTGAGCACAGCACCAAGACTGAACTCTGTGTGGGTTTTACAGGAACACCATGTGCCAAAGGACAGCGCCACATTCATTCTGTTGCCTTCACTGTTCTGCAAACTGTTTACTGCAGACAACAGATTATATACTAATCAAGTGATATAATCAGACCTTTTGGTGTACAGAGCTGTTGCATAGCAGGTCAAATGAAAATGCCTTAGGCATGCATTAGAAATATAATTCATAATCTTTGTGTGTGTATATTGCTAAACATCACTGACGTTTCAGTTTTAGGGTTAGCTTTAAAATGAGGAGAAATCTTTAATGCTAAAAAAATATCAAACCACCCCAAACCTGAAAAGATCAGCTTGAATTTCCATGCTTGTCCAGTCTGGTTTATGCTGGTTTGGTGCTGATCTAGCTGGTTGAACAGCATAGCCATGTTGTTCACCAGCAAAATATTCTGGTCAACCAGCATGGCCTTTCTTGTGGAGCTAATTGACCAAGGATGTCTTGCTGGTTAAAGGAATAGTTCACCCAAAAATGAAAATGTTCTCATAATTTACGCACCATCATGCCATCCCAGATGTGACTTTCTCTTCTGCTGAACACAAACAAATATTTTTAGAAGAATATCTCATCTCTGTAGGTCCTCACAATGCAAGTGAATGGGTACCGACATTTTTAAGCTCCAAAATTCACATAAAGGCTGCATAAAAGTAATCCATAAGACTCCAGTGGTTAAATCTATATCTTCAGAAGCAATATGATGTCGATGAGAAACATAAATATTTAAGTCCATTTTTACCATAAATTTTCCTCCCTGCCCACTAGGTGGCGATATGCATGAAGAATGCAAATCGGCAAAAACAAAAGAAGAAGAAAGTGAATGTGGAAATTTATAGTACAAAATAAATAAATACTTAAATATAAATCTGTTTCTCACCCACACCTATCAAATCACGTCTTAAGATATGGATTTAACCACTAGAGACTTATTGGTTACTTTTATGCTGCCTTTATGTGAATTTGGAGCTTCAACATTTTGGTACCCATTCACTTGCATTGTGAGGACCTACAGAGCTGAAATATTCTTCTAAAAATCTTCGTTTGTGTTCAGCAGAAGAAAGAAAGTCATACACGTCTGGGGTGGCGTTAGGGTGAGTCATTTATGAGTGAACTATCTCTTTAAGTTGGTTACGAATTCTGGCAGGTGCATGAGCACATCAGCATCCAAAACACAAAGTATGTGCTGGTGACCATCTATGCTAGTTTTTCCAACAGGGTTGCCCATTTGAACTCTGAGCAAATAAACTGTAATTTGATATGTCTTAAAAGACTTCTATTAGAGTGAAATTATCCAGAACACAGGTTAATCTTAATGCAGTCAAAAAATGTGCTACCGGACTTTGCAATCATAACCATGACTAATCACATACTTACCCACACTGTCCAAATTTAGACCTTTATTGTGCATATTAAGCATTAGGGTTGAAGAACTACAATATGATACAGATAATGCTTACTGACCTGCCAGCGTTGATGGCCGCTGGATCAGGCCCTGAGCAGATGTCATCCACAATGAAAGAGTTTTCGTTACAGGAAGTGTTGAGGCTGGTGTAGTTGGGCTTGCACACAGTGAGGAAGTAGGGGGCATGGTATCCTGTGGACAGCTGGATAATATCTGTGATGAGTGCTGTGATGCACAGGCCGAACACATGAACCCCTGATAACAAGAGACACAATCGCACAAGTACACACACATGCACAGCCTTTTCTCAGTAATTCAAAGCAAATGCAAGCGGTAGATTTCATAAGTAGTAGGACGATTTCATAAGTGTATGATAAAATAGATGGAGCTTTCATTTTTAATATCAGACCTCATTTACAAGAGAATTTTAAACTAATAAAAAAAAAAAAAAAGATGAAACAGACAAAAGTAGATTTGCATTTCCTGAAGGAAATAGCAGAGTTTGTATGGCAGCAAAAGAATAGTGTTAAAGTTTTAGATAAGATTAGTTTTTTGGCTTTGGTTGTACTCAAATTGAAATGCAGCATCAGAGCCACTTTGACACAAAAATTAGAACATTTAGTGACTGTGCAGAGTAAAGGCAGCAATAAATGATTAAATATATGCAATAAAGACACTACCAATCTCAATTCAGTCTGCAAATAGATGCAAAAAAGAAGACCAAACACAATTCAGTATGCTATTATAACAATGATGTAATTGTTGTGTTTACATTTCGAATGTTGTATATTATATCAATGTACATCAAGATTTTCAACATTTAATCTTAAATTTCTTAAAATGATGCTTACAAAAAACATATAGACAGCACATCCAAGACGGAAATGTATTATTCCATAATAAAAATAAAGTTTAAATGGAGTCTTTCTGTTAAGTGTTTCGGACTGAATTAATTGCAGCAGTTTACACTTAGGATAAGGAATGAATTTTTTGTATTTTTTTTTTAAATAATCATAATGTTTGAGGGATATCAGTACATTGCCATATCAGTCATAATGCCCATACTAAGACGAAAAACACATTTGGGTGATACAGGTGAATCAAGGCTTTTTTATAAAGTTACAGATGGCAGAAAAATATACACCCACCCACAAACCTCACAGCACGTCGGATATAAGAGTTGAAATTGCAGCCAGCAGCATTTATGTTAGCTTCTGTTTTGATGCTGAGATTTCTTCTGGCCAGACAGCAATACAGAATCCCTTCCCCGATCATAATCTGGGGGAAGATGGTCATCTGTGTTTAACCAAACATACAGCACTTAACATGAAGAACACCCTGTTATTTCTAGTGGCCTACAGGTGTCACTTCTTATAGAATCACAGACACATTAACTCCCATGTTGTAATTAAGTTATCTGTCCGATCTAGCAATTCATTCATTTTGGGGGGGGCTCCATTATGGCAATGGATAAACTATTAATACCATGTAAATGAAAAGCAGAAATATGTATATACTGTATATATATATATATATATATATATATATATATATATATGTACAGTGGGAAAAAAGTATGTGGACCCTTTGGAATTAGCTGGATTTCTGCATTAATTGGTCATAACATCGAAGTCACAAGTATAGACAAACAACAATGTGCTTAAGCTAACAACACACAAACAATTATAAACGTTCATGTCTTTATTGAACACATCCCCCGAAACATTCACAGTGCTGAGGAAAAAGTAAGTGAACCCTTGGATTTAATAACTGGTCGATCCTCCTTTCGCAGCAATAACCTCAACCGAGTGTTTCCGGTAGCTGTGGATTATACCTGCACAATGTTCAGTAGTAATTTTGGACCACTCTTCCTTACAGAACTGCTTCAGCTCAGCCATATTCTTAAGATGTCTGGTGTAAAGTGCTCTCTTGAGGTCATTCCACAGTATCTTTATTGGATTAAGGTCTGGGCTCTGACTGGGTCACTCCAAAAGGTGGATTTTCTTTTTTTGAAGCAATTCTGTAGTGGATTTACTTCGATGTTTAGGGTCATTGCCCTGCTGTATCACCCAGCTTCTAATGAGCTGGTGCACAGCCACACTGACATTATCCTGTAGGATATCTTGATAAACTTGGGAATTTATTTCCCCGAAGCAGCCCCAAACTATGATGCTCCCTCCACCGTACTTTACAGTTGGGATTATGTTTTCATGTTGGTTTGCGGTGCCCTTTTTACGCCATACGTAGTGCTGCTGCTTCTTCACAAACAATTCAACCTTAGTTTCATCAGTCCACAAAACATTTTCCCAGTAGCGTTGTGGAGTGTCACAACGCTCACTTTCCCGGACTTTCGGCTTCACTATACCTCATTGGTGGAATGACCTCCCCAACTCCATCCGTGAAGCAGACTTACTCTCCATCTTCAAAAAATGGCTAAAGACACATCTTTTCCATGAGCACTTGACCATGCACTTATAAAAAAAAATTATATATTCTTGTTGCACTCTTGAATACTGTTAATTTGATGCATTTGAAACTTTGTAATGCAGCACTTTTCATACTACTGTCTCCTTAAGCTGAATCACTTATAATGTATTATTCCTCATTTGTAAGTCGCTTTGGATAAAAGCATCTGCCAAATGAATAATTGTAAATGTATGTGTGTCAAGGTGGTCTTTGGCAAACATTTTCAAAAAAATATTTGCGTTGGAAAGCAGCGGCTTCCTACTTGGTGTCCTGCCATGGACAACATGACTGTTTAATTTTTTCCATATAGTAGACTCATGAACAGAGATGTTAACCAGTTCCAATTATTCCATCATGTCTTTAGCTGTCACTCTAGGGTTCTTTTTTTTTTTTTTTTTTACCTCATTGAGCATTCTGCAGTGTGCCCTTTGAGTTATTTTGGCTGGACGGTCACTTCCAGGGAGAGTAGCTACAGTACTAAATCGTCTCCATAGATAATTTGACTGACTTTGGACAGATGATTATCTAAGTTCTTCGAGATAACTTTGTAATCATTTCCAGCATTATGCAAAGAATCAATTCTTGATCGTAGTTCTTCTGATATCTCTTTTTTGCGAGGCATGGTCCACGTCAGCAGAGGCTTCTTGTGAATAGCAAATTCAAAATGCTTGAGTGCTTTTTATAAGTAAAAGTAGCTCTAACCCACACCTCCAATCTCGATTCATTAATTGGATGCCAGGTTTGCCATCTCATTACCCTAATTAGCTTTTGTTGACGTCATTAGCTTAGGGGTTCACATACTTTTCCACAGCTCTGTGAATGTTTAATGGGATGTGGTTAATAAAGACATGAAAGATTAACATTTTTTGTGTTGTTAGCTTAAGCACACTGTTGTATGTCTACACTTGTGACTTTGAGGAAGATGAGATCACATTTTATGACCAACTAATGCAGAAAAACAGCTAGGATTCACATACTTTTTCTTTCAAATGTATATGTTAATGCTTCTGCAAGGGTGCATCTTCTGAAAATGACGAGAGCGAGAGAGAGGAGCATGAGATAATACCCCCCTGAGATCACACTTCCCATCCACCTATAGTGAAGTGCAGCGCTCTAGTGGCGATACCACAACAGCTGGAGCTACCAGCAGGACAAACACTCACATGCCACCCACTAACACAGACTTAGCCATAATGACCATACTTAAGCCCAAAACACATCTGAGTGATTTAGGTGGAACATCACATGGCATTTGAAGCATTTGTGTTGAGTTGAGTCATTAGATGTAGGTCAAAGGTCAAAACTATGACTCAAATGTTTGGGCTGATGTGGTCATTTTATTTATTTATTTATTTTTATATAAGTCTTCATACATTAACAGTGGCTGACAAATCAATAATGCACAGGATTAAGCTATTGAAAAGCATACCCTGCCTACGATGGTTTGCCGGTCTAAGAAAAGCTTGGTCTATTTGCTGGTTTTAGAGGGAGATTGGGGACTTTTTTTAGATGGTTCACAATGATCCAGTATATTTTATTAACTACCCCTTATCCCCTAACCCAAACCCTAACATGAACCTAATTGTCAGTGGAGTGAAAATTTAATTTTAAAGCAAAAATGAAACCTCTGAACCGCACACACCATTGTTTATGTGAGCGCAATTACTTCCTGGTTCCTACAGGACTAAAAACTAAATTCTATCAGTAGAATTAGATAAAAATGTGTTCATGCTAAAATGACTGAGGGTGGATGGTGCATGTCAGTAATTGGCTGAATGGGGTTTATTTTAGGGTACATGAACTTTCGGAAGCAAAATGTCGATTTCCTGTGTGATCATGTTGGCTAGTCAGGAAGATAAACCAGCAAAGCAGTGTGCACTAACTTGGCAAGTCTGTGATACCAGCTAGACCAGATGAAGACCAGCAGATCAGCCTGGTCTGTTTGCTGGTTTTAGAGAGGCTTTGGACACTTTTTAGCTGATCAGGCAGGGAGACCAGCAGGCTAACCAGATAAGCCAGCTGAACACCAGCTTGGCCAGACCAGCAGGACCAAATGAAGAGCAGCTTGGACAGACTGGGAGAAAAGCATTTTTCAGTGTTCCTCCAATCCCTGGTTAAAGGAATATTCAATACAAGTTAAGCTCAATCAACAGCATTTGTGGCATAATAGTGATTTCCACTCAATTATTTCGACTTGTCCCACTTTTTCTTAAAAAAAATAAAAAAAAGCAATAATCTGTTCCATTGTGAGGCACTTACAATGAAAGTGAATGAGGCCAATCCATAAACATTAAAATACTTTCAAAAGTATAGCCACAGGAAATAAACAATATGCGTGATAACGTGATTTTAGTGTGACAAAATCACTTACTAACCATTTCTGTTAAAAGTTTTATCCAATTTTACAACTTCGTTGCCATGATGACGCAATGCTGTAAACCAAAAAATCCTAAAAGGACTGTAAAAATGATGACTTAAACAACTTTACAATTTAAATAATACATACATTTTAACAGAAGAATTAATATAAGTGCTTTTGTAAAGTTATAAGCTTAAAATTTCTGCCTTTTAAACCCTCCAAAAATGGCCCCATTCACTTCCGTTGTAAGTGCCTCACTGTAACCTTTTTCTTATTTTTTTTTTAAGGAAAAGGAGGGACGAGTCAAAATAATTTTTTTGTGGTAATTATGCCACACATGCTTAATTGAGCTTAACTTGTATTGAACCCAGAATATTTCTTTAATGTGCAGAGTCAAATAAAGGTAAGCCATTGGCAGATTGATTCCATGAAATGTATAAAGACTGTGGCACTTTTAGAACATTGCTCTGTTTGTTTGAGCATACCGACCAGCCTGAAAAAGCAACATTGACCAATGTCATGTGCCAACCAATGGCAGACAGATAGAGTGTTTCGTGAAAACTTGTTTGAACTTGTCATTATTTTTACATTTAACATTTTTTTCTAGTGCTGCTATTGACACAGAAATTTCACAATCCACTTTTAGATATGGTATGTGCTAAACTAGCAACAATTTACAGTCAAATACAACAGAGAACAATTATCTGTCCCAAATCTAGGTAAGTACACAGAAACTGGAGCCACATCATCAAAAATGAATTATTATTTTTTTATTACTTCAATATTCATTCTTGTACATCTAAACAGAGATCAAATGCCTGAATGACTCAGTAAAAAAGCCCTCTCTAGGCTAAATAAGAGTGTGAGTGCCACTCTGGCACTTACCGTTGCCGCTGGCCCAGCAAAAGCCAAACTAAAAAGCATGAGGAAGGGGATGACCTCCTTTGTGGGCTCAATGTACGGCATGCTGAGACTGCGGTCATTGCAGCTGTAGCCTGAACGCACTGGTTTAAATATGTCTGTCAACTCCAAGAAATACAAGCTGACCACTGAGGACACCAGAATCGGGAGCTATAGAAAGAAAACAGAAGGGATATGACATATTTGATGAGTCAAGTTTACTAAAGATGCAAGATGAGTAGAAAACAAGGAAATTATATTAGTGGGTCTCAACTGGTGGGTTACGATTAAAAAATGGGTAGCAGGTCTGTTCTGATAGGGCAGCAGAAAAAAGAAAACTATACTAAATGCAAATAATTAAATGCAATTCGTAAATATCCATTTTTATACTTACAGGTGCATTTCAATAAATTAGAATGTCGTGGAAAAGTTCATTTATTTCAGTAATTCAACTCAAATTGTGAAACTCGTGTATTAAATAAATTCAATGCACACAGACTGAAGTAGTTTAAGTCTTTGGTTCTTTTAATTGTGATGATTTTGGCTCACATTTAACAAAAACCCACCAATTCACTATCTCAAAAAATTAGAATATTTTGACATGCCAATCAGCTAATCAACTCAAAACACCTGCAAAGGTTTCCTGAGCCTTCAAAATGGTCTCTCAGTTTGGTTCACTAGGCTACAAAATCATGGGGAAGACTGCTGATCTGACAGTTGTCCAGAAGACAATCATTGACACCCTTCACAAGGAGGGTAAGCCACAAACATTCATTGCCAGAGAAGCTGGCTGTTCACAGAGTGCTGTATCCAAGCATGTTAACAGAAAGTTGAGTGGAAGGAAAAAGTGTTGAAGAAAAAGATGCACAACCAACCGAGAGAACCGCAGCCTTATGATTGTCCAGCAAAATCGATTCAAGAATCTGGGTGAACTTCACAAGGAATGGACTGAGGCTGGGGTCAAGACATCAAGAGCCACCACACACAGACATGTCAAGGAATTTGGCTACAGTTGTCGTATTCCTCTTGTTAAGCCACTCCTGAACCACAGACAACGTCAGAGGTGTCTTACCTGGGCTAAGGAGAAGAAGAACTGGACTGTTGCCCAGTGGTCCAAAGTCCTCTTTTCAGATGAGAGCAAGTTTTGTATTTCATTTGGAAACCAAGGTCCTAGAGTCTGGAGGAAGGGTGGAGAAGTTCATAGCCCAAGTTGCTTGAAGTCCAGTGTTAAGTTTCCACAGTCTGTGATGATTTGGGGTGCGATGTCATCTGCTGGTGTTGGTCCATTGTGTTTTTTGAAAACCAAAGTCACTGCACCCGTTTACCAAGAAATTTTGGAGCACTTCATGCTTCCTTCTGCTGACCAGCTTTTTAAAGATGCTGATTTCATTTTCCAGCAGGATTTGGTACCTGCCCACACTGCCAAAAGCACCAAAAGTTGGTTAAATGACCACGGTGTTGGTGTGCTTGACTGGCCAGCAAACTCACCAGACCTGAACCCCATAGAGAATCTATGGGGTATTGTCAAGAGGAAAATGAGAAACAAGAGACCAAAAAATGCAGATGAGCTGAAGGCCACTGTCAAAGAAACCTGGGCTTCCATACCACCTCAGCAGTGCCACAAACTGATCACCTCCATGCCACGCCGAACTGAGGCAGTAATTAAAGCAAAAGGAGCCCCTACCAAGTATTGAGTACATATACAGTAAATGAACATACTTTCCAGAAGGCCAACAATTCACTAAAAATGATGTATTCTAATTTTTTGAGATAGTGAATTGGTGGGTTTTTGTTAAATGTGAGCCAAAATCATCACAATTAAAAGAACCAAAGACTTAAACTACTTCAGTCTGTGTGCATTGAATTTATTTAATACACGAGTTTCACAATTTGAGTTGAACTACTGAAATAAATGAACTTTTCCACGACATTCTAATTTATTGAGATGCACCTGTAATACAGCTATATCCACCAATCTTGGCACAGACCTTCAGATTGCTCTGTCTGTCTGTCTTTCTGGTTGTTACTGTAATGTCTGTACTGTATAACTTTAAAACTTTTAAAACTAGTTTACACTTTGTGGTGATGTGGGCGTGGCCGAGCAACGTGTGTGGAGAGCGAGGCTGGGAGAGGAGGGGGATAAAAGGGCAGTCCAAAATGCAGGAGAAGAGAGAGAGAGATGCACAAAGCTATATGTGTGTGTGTATGCATTATTCGGCTGAAAAGCATAATTTTGTGTGTTACACTGAAAACAGTGTAAAATAAAAACTCATGTGAATTGTTTGCCTGGCTCCCGCTTCCTCCTTCACAAGAAAGCCAGAGAACTGTCACAGTGGTGCCAAAACCCTGGATTAGGAGGAAGAAAACGACGTCATGGTGTCCTCGCCATTAGTTAAAGTCATCAAGACTCTTGCCGACATCCACCAGATGAAACATCAAGCCCTCATGGACCTATGTGCGGAGCAGGAACAGCGTTTCCAGGTCCTGCTCCAAGCCCAGGCAGAGGACCGATAGGTATTACGGAGACTGATGGCCCAGGGGAGTACTCCAGCAGCGACACCGGCCACAGCCATGGCCACGCCCAACATCACGCTCGCGAAAATGGGGCTACAAGATATACCTGAAGCCTTCATTGAGCTCTTCGAGCGGGTGGCTGAAGCATGGGGCTGGCCCAACACCCAGTGGGCAGCCCGACTGCTGCCCATGCTGTCTGGCAAAGCACAGCTTGTGGCCCAACAACTTCCAGTTGTGAGCATCCTGGAATACACGGACCTAAAGCGGGCCATCTTGCAGAAGGTCAGCCACAATCCGGAACAACACTGGCAATGCTTCCGCATGCTGCCATTCAGCGAATTTGGTCGCCCGTTTGCCTTTGCCCAACAGCTCTGTGATGCCTGTCGAAAGTGGTTGCTGGCAGAGGATTGCGACGCCGGAGCTGTTATCGATCTTGTGGTACTGGAGCAGTTTGTCAGCAGGCTACTGAAAGGGACGGCAGAGTGGGTCCAGTGCCATCGCCCGTCGTTACTGACGGAGGCAATCCAGCTGGCTGAGGACGATTTGGCAGTGTATTCGGGGGCCGGCGAGCCCTCTTCTTCTCTTTCTCTCTCTATCTCTCTCTTCCTCCCACTCTCCTTCTCCTCATTCTGTTCCTATTCCCAGAAACGGGGAATTATAACCCCAAAACCGGTTCCCCGGTCCCATGGACTTTTCAACCCGCCGGTTTTCCCTAACCCGCTCCACTCTTCCCCAGAGGCTGGTGAATCTGCTGTCACAGGTGTGGGTGTGAAGTCTGGTCCGGTCTGCTGGAGCTGCGGGGGGCCTGGGCACTTCCAGGACCAATGCCCCACAATGAAGGTGGAGACATTGGTCCGGATCCCCGAAATGACAGAGGCTGCCCCTGATCAAGCAGGAGATACCTGTGATACAAGCCGGCATGTGAAGGTAAGGTGTGTGCAAGGGGATATTAAAAATTACCCTGTAGTGATGGTCATAATTAAATTTTGGGGACAAAAGCATGGTGTCGAGGCTGTGGTTAGTCCCCACCTCTCCCATCCACTAATTCTGTGTATGAATTGGCCAGAATTTACAACTTTATTTAGGGGAATTTATGTGGATGGGTCCTGTAACAAAGTGTATCAGTGTGTGGTGTGTGATTCGCTGGCTGGGGAGGCAGTGCCAGGGCTGTCTACGTCAGCTCCACTTCAGAACGACGCAAGGGAGGCCGCCCTTAGAGGATTCCCTGCAGGGGATTTCCCTCTGGAGCAGATGCAAGACGAGACCCTTAGGCATGCCTTCGACCAAATGAAAGTGATTGATGATCAGTGCCTCCAGCCAGACATTGCACTCTCATACCTGTGTTTTTCGATTATTAAGGATCGGTTGTATCGAGTGATGCAGGACACTCAGACAAAAGAAGGTACAACCCAATTGTTAATACCGAAGAGCTGTCGGGAAATGCTATTCCAGACGGCTCATCATAATCTGATGGCGGGTCACTTAGGGCAGGAGAAAACACTAAATCATCTGATGGCCCATTTCTATTGGCTGGGCATTCACAGGGATGTTCGCAGGTGGTGTGTGACATGCTGTGAATGTCAGCTGGTGAATCCAGCGGCCACCCCAAAAGCGCCCCCTTCCATTGATCGAGGTCCCCTTTGAAAGAATTGGCATGAACCTCGTCGGGCCATTAGAGTGGACGGCACGCGGACATCGTACACTACGCAAACTATACGAATTATTGGGGATTAAATCAGTTCGGACCAGTGTTTACCACACCCAAAAGGACGGCTTGGTCAAACGATTTAATCAGACCCTAAAGAATATGATTCATAAGTTCATGCACGAAGATGCTCAAAATTGGGACAAGTGGCTTAAGCCTCTATTATTTGCAGTACAAGAGGTCCCTCAAGCCTCCATGGGGTTCTCATCATTTGAGTTATTGTATGCGTGTCGAACGTGTGGCGTGCTCAACGTCGTACAGGACAACTGGGAGGAGGGACCTTCAAACAGTAAATATGAAATTCAATACATTCTTGACCTGAGAGCAAAACTCCACACACTGGGGCAATTAACACAGGAGAATTTGCTCCAGGCTCAAGAACGTCAAAGCCGGCTGTATAATAGGCGTACTCAGCTAAAGGGAATTTACACCGGGAGATAAAGACCTTGTATTGTTCCCCAAATCGAGCTCTAAATTATTAATCAAATGGCAAGGATCCTTTGAGGTCACACGCGAGTTGGGGAAGTCAATTATGAGGTTAAACTAACAGATAGAGGACGGAGCATGTCAGATTTACCACCTCAATCTCCTAAAACCATGGAGAGAGGCGGTCCCCATAACTTTGGTGATGGTGGTCCTTGAGAGGGAGTTGCTCGGACCAGAGGAACTTAAAAGCCACCGAGTGAGTCACCCTGGTCACTTGCGGAGACCACCTCTCACCGTCACAAGTCATGGAGGTTGCCAGGTTACAAGGAGAATTCTCAGACTTGTTCTTGCCTCTTCCCAGCCGTACGAAGCTCATAGAGCACCATATCAAAACGACCCCAGGGGTAGTGGTACGTAGTCATCCCTACCGATTACCTGAGCACAAAAAAGAAGTGGTTCAGGAAGAATTAAAGGCCATGCTAGATATGGGGGTAATAGAAGAATCCCACACTGACTGGGCCAGCCCGGTGGTGCTGGTTCCAAAGAGTGACAGCTCGGTCTGGTTCTGTGTGTATTATAGAAAAGTAAATACGGTGTCTAAATTTGATGAGTACCCAATGCCTCAGATTGATTAACTGCTCAATCGGGTAGGCGTGGCATGCTTTTATTTGACACTGGATTTAACGAAGGGATATTGGCAGATACCCTTAACTCTCATGTCCCGTGAAAAGATGCCATTTTCCACACCATTCCGATTACACCAATTCGTGACACTTCCGTTCGGTTTGTTCGGGGCCCTGGCTACGTTTCAGTGGCTCATGGAAAGAATCCTCAGACCGCACGCTGCTTATGCCGCTGCCTATCTGGATGACATCATCATTTTCAGTAACGATTGACAGCAGCACCTGCGGCACCTGAGGGCTGTCCTGAGATCGTTGAGATGGGCGGGACTCACGGCAAACCCAAAGAAGTACGCAATTGGGTGGGTGGAATTATGGTATCTGGGCTTCCACTTGGGTCATGGGCAGGTGCATCCCCAGATTCATAAGACCACAGCGATTGCAGCCTGCCCGAGACCTAAGACCAAAAAGGAGGTGAGAGTTCCTGGGGCTGGCTGGCTATTATCGTAGGTTTGTGCCTAATTATTCGACCATCACCAGCCCACTGACTGATCTTACTAAAAATGGGGCACCAGATCCGGTCCAGTGGATGGAGCCATGTCAGCAGGCGTTCACTCGGGTAAAAGCTGCGCTTTGCAGCTGGACGTTATTGCTGATTTCCCTCACCCTTTCATCTTGCAGATGGACGCATCGGACAGGGGGTGGGAGTGGTACTGTCACAGATGATAGAGGGGGAGGACCACCCCATGCTGTATGTTAGTCATAAGCTCTCGTTGAGAGACACTAAGTATAGCACAGTGGAGAAGGAGTGTTTGGCCATCAAGTGGGCAGTCCTCACCCTCAGGTACTATCTGTTGGGGCGTGCTTTCACCCTCTGTTTGGACCACGCCCCGCTCTAGTGGCTCCATCGCATGAAGAATACCAACGCACGGATCTCCCATTGGTATCTGGCTCTCCAGCCTTTTAAGTTCAAGGTGCTCCACAGGCCGGGGTCGCAGATGGCAGTTGTGGATTTCCTCTCCAGAAATGACAGGCCTGAGAAGGTATTTGGTGATGTGGGCATGGAGAGGAAGAATGGTAAGGATTGACACCTGTGGGAAATCACCTCTAACAGCTGTTTTGTGTTGCAGTGAGAGCTGGAGGGGGATAAAAGGGCAGTCCAAACTGCCGGAGGAGAGAGAGAGAGAGAGACGCACAAAGCTTTATGTGTCTGTGTGTGTATGCAGTATTCATCTGAAAAGCATCCTTTTGTGTGTTACACTGAAAAGAGTGTAAATTAAAAACTCATGTGGATTGTTTGACCGGCTCCTGCTTCCTCCTTCACAAGAAAGCCAGAGAACTGTCATACACTTTCAGACTAGGCTTTGTAAAGTCAACATCAAAATATTTATTGATGAACTTTTCCTATCTAGTTTTACATATCGTTATGCAGTTCATGGTAATATTACAGTAATACATTTAAGTTTTTGATTTTAAGGACATTTTTGTGTACAATTGCCAACTTTGGTACAGTGTTGGTTCGCCAATTGATGTCCTAATGCAGAATCTTGAGAACCGCTGATTTATACTGATATGAATGTGTGGCGAGCAGGGCATGGCCGAGTGAAGATGGTGTGGAGCGAGGCCGGGATGGACACCTGGGGAGAATTATCTCTCTCAGCTGTTGGCGATTATGGTGTTAGCAGGCGAGAGATAAAGCCGCAGCCAGAACTAACAGTGAGAGAGACACACAAAGCTGTGTGTGTGGGTCGAGGATGGTGTGCTGAAAATCAATTTTATTTTGTGTCACACTGAAAAGTGTTTTTAATAAAAGTTTTACGTTTTGGATTGTTTACCCAGCTCCCACCTCCTCCATCTTTAAGAGCGTTCGTGATTTGTCACAGTATGGCAGTCACTAGTTACTTACAGTACACTGCATTTAAGTTATACATGTTATCAGTATATGTGTTCCCTGGGAATTTAGCCCATGACCTTGGCATCGCTAGTGCCACGTTCTTTCAGTTGAGTTACAAGAACATTTAGATTTAGATCACTTAATTTTGCACAGTAAAAACCACAGCTAAATCTGGAAATGCATTGGGACATCCTTGCTTCTAAAACCTGACTGAGCATGCCATCTACCATGGCTGTGTCAAGCACTCTGTTTCATTATGGCATGATCAGTTATCCTGAGGGTTTGCATGAAACTGCTGGAGTTACAGCCCTGAAGCTTTTTACAGTCTCTACCTGTGCTGGGTTCATGCTAAGGTTACACTGAAGATGTGCGATTACATGACAATGAAGGTTATTCTCAGTGTAAAATACAGGAAAGTGCTTTAGGGAATTGCTGTTGTGATTAACATGGTTCACCCTATAATACCTCATAGTACCTCAATGAGCAAGGATAAGCTGGAGATGTTTACACTGTGCTGCAGCTCCCAGGAGAAAATGTGTTGTGCTGTGCTATACAAAGGAAAAATGTGCCGTAGTACTGAATAATTAGAAAACTTGGACGGACAGTATGAAGATTAAAGGTGGGGGGGGGGGGATTTAATTACTGTAATCAACCTCCTTCTAAGATGAGGAGAGCATCTGCAGAAAAAAACACTTGCACTCTCTGAACTGCTTCAACTGATGCTGCATTCTACAATAGCATGTATCTGCACTGATACTCATAAACTCTATAGTATTTTTCTGGATCAATTTTAAGAATAATTTTACTATAATTTTATAATTTTCCTTTTAAATTTAAATTTACTTGTAAAACTTTTTGTAGAGTTGAGCAATCAGTTTCTATATACATAGCAGTAAATTACACTATATTGCCAAAAGTATTCGCTCACCCATCCAAATAATTGAATTCAGGTGTTCCAATCACTTCCATGGCCACAGGTGTATAAAATGAAGCACCTAGGCATGCAGACTGCTTCTACAAACATTTGTGAAAGAATGGGCCACTCTCAGGAGCTCAGTGAATTCCAGCATGGTACTGTGATAGTTTGGTGGAAGGGGGATTATGGTGTGGGGTTGTTTTTCAGGAGCTGGGCTTGGCCCCTTAGTTCCAGTGAAAGGAACTCTTAATGCTTCAGCATACCAAGAGATTTTGGACAATTCCATGCTCCCAACTTTGTGGGAACAGTTTGGGGATGGCCCCTTCCTGTTCCAACATGACTGCGCACCAGTGCACAAAGCAAGGTCCATAAAGACATGGATAAGCGAGTTTGGTGTGGAAGAACTTGACTGGCCTGCACAGAGTCCTGACCTCAACCTGATAGAGCACCTTTGGGATGAATTAGAGTGAAGACTGCGAGCCAGGCCTTCTCGTCCAACATCAGTGTCTGACCTCACAAATGCGCTTCTGGAAGAATGGTCAAAAATTCCCATAAACACACTCCTAAACCTTGTGGAAAGCCTTCCCAGAAGAGCTGAATCTGTTATAGCTGCAAAGGGTGGGCCGACATCATATTAAACCCTATTGATTAAGAATGGGATGTCACTTAAGTTCATATGCATCTAAAGGCAAATGAGCGAATACTTTTGGCAATATAGTGTATATTTTGGTGTGTCTTAAAGGAATATTCTAGGTTCAATACAAGATAAGCTCAGTTGACAGCATTTGTGTCATAAGGTTGATTACCACAAAAAAATAATTTCCACTTGTCCCTCCTTTTCTTAAAAAAACCCCCCCAAAAATCGTGGGTCACGTGACGCCATGCAAGGAGCAGACGTGTAAACGGCGAGCTCTGCGCACTTTGCTAGTTTTTAATTATTTTCATGTTATAATCCGGTGAGATTCGATACACCCAGTTACATATTTGCTCTTTGAGGTAAACATGGCAAAGAAGTCAAAATCCTCAGACTCTGGAGACATTAAAAGACACTTAAGTGTTCAAGCTGAGGCCTCTGACGGGCCTGCGAGCCTGGGACTCGAGTTGGAAAGTGCGACGGGAGAAGGAATTCAGCGTCAGCTGTCCAACATCTCGGTGATGCTGACGAAGGTTGTTGCTGACTTGGAGGATCTCGCTGTAATACGTCGATCTATTACAGTGATGGAAACAAAATTCTCTGAGTTGGTCACAAGAGTCGCAGAAGTTGAGAAATGAATCGATTATCTTGAGTCATCGGAAAGGGAATTATCTGCTAATCCGCCCATGTCCAAAATAGATTTGGAATGCATTTTTGAAAAATTGGAAGATCTCGAAAATAGAAATCGAAGGAGCAATATGCGAATTGTTGGAGTTCCTGAGCATGAGGGGGGTGGAGATATGGTGGGGTTCCTGGACGGGCTCTTCCCAAGTCTGCTCGACATGACAGGCCGTGGACTGGGGGTCGAGTGGGCTCACAGGGTCCCAGCTCACGGATCTGCTGAGGGAGACAGGCCCCGATCGATTCTGGCCAGATTTCTGGGATCATCCGATGGGGATCTCGTGTTGCGCCAGACGAGGAGCGAGGGAGAGCTTTCTTGGAAGAATCATGGTATTTTCTTGTTCCCGGACTTGGCGAGTTCAACAGGAGAGAGGCGCGATCGGTTCAAGGAATGTGGGAAGCTCTTGCATCAGTGGGGATCGCTTTTGCGTTGATGTTTCCGGATGTGCTGGAAATGGACACCGGGGATGGCCGCAGAGTATATTTATGCCCCCAAAAAGCACTGTCCTTTGTGGAAACTATGGGTGAGTGAACCACTGCATGTTGCTTGTGTGAGTGGACTGACTCGCTGTACATAACTTGATTGTCTGAGGAAGCTGGGCGCCATTTTTGTTTCTTTCTGCGTTGGCTCTGCCTAGAAGCTGGAGTTTGTTTTTGGAATAACACTTCTCCTTCAAGAAACTTTTGCATTGACGGAGGATCGCTTTTGCACTGAAGTTCCCAGCCAGATTGAGAGTGGACACTATGGATGACCGTAAAATATCTACATGCCCACACGGAGGACGTCTTTTGTGAAGCTGACGGAGTAAGTCATGATGTATTTTTTTTTTGTGTGGCCTCCGAGTGAATTTGACTCTTGATCATCCGAAGAACCGGGATGCCTGTTTTGTTTCGTTATGTGCTGGCTCTGCCTGGTGGCTGGAGATTGTTTTGTGGAGTGGCGCTGCTTTGGGTCAGCTGTGGATGAATCTGATCGTTCTTTGTGCTTGTGCCTCCTGTTGGCTGGAGTTTGTTTTTGTGGAGTGTTTTCACGGGACATTGGAATGATTGCATCATCTGCTGCACTCTGGTTCACTTGAAATACTTGTTTGTCTGTCCGAGGGGGCTGAGCGGCTTTATGTTTGTTTTGTGGAGGAGCACACCTTCAGGACGGTTCTGTGAATGAATCTACACATTCTGTCTGTTTATTCTGCCTGTTGGCTGGGGTCTGTTTTACAAAGTATTTTCTGTTATGTAATTTTGCCTCACAAAATCTGTACAGAAGCACTGGACTTGAACAATCCGACGGCAAAGTTGTCACGGGGGTTCTCATAGGCGTATATGGGCTCTTTGAGTTTAGAGGGATTGACACCGGTTGGCGCTGTTGTGCGCGGGGTTAATGCACACGTTTTTCTTTTTTCTGTTTGTTTTGTTCAGGGTTTTATTGTTGCATTAATGGGGAATGTGGTCTGTATAATCTTATTTTTGACAAACAGTTTATTTTTCTATTATATCAAAATGTCAAATGTTAATGTGAATGGATTGTCTCTCTCCACATGGAATGTGAATGGGTTGGGGCACCCCATAAAAAGAAGGAAATTTTATTTCTTTTCTTAAGCGTAAGAAATGTGATATAGTGTTTCTTCAAGAAACACATCTCTCCTCGCAGGAAGCGGAAAAATTTGGGAAGAAATGGGGTGGGCATGTTTTCTTTAGTGCTGGGTCAAGTAAGAGCAGGGGAGTCATTATAGTGATAAATAAACACCTACAATTCAAATTTCTCAAACAGATTAAAGATAAATTAGGAAGAGTCACTATAGTTTTAGCAGAAATTCAGGGCAAAGGTTGATTTTGGCTAATATTTACACACCTAATGCTGATGATCAGGGCTTTTTTATAGATCTTGAAGGGATGTTGCAAGCCGCTGGCACCCCTCATGATATAATATTGGGAGGAGACTTTCATCTTTTGATGTACTCAGTCCTTGATCATAGTGAAGCAAAAGTGTGCAAGCCCACTAGAGCAACATTGACGCTTCACAGGATGTGTAAAAATCTTGGTCTTACAGATATTTGGAGACTTATGAACCCATCTGGTAGGGATTATATATTTTTTTTTCATCAGTCCATAAGATTTATTCTAGAATAGATTTTTTTTATATATCTAAATCCCTCATTTCATCTGTTGTTGATTGCTCAATTGGAAACATTTTAGTGTCAGATCATGCCCTGGTGAGTTTAGAGGTGTTGCCACATATAGAGAAAAATAAATCATATAGTTGGTGCTTTAATGTATCCCTTTTGCAAAATCCTGATTTCCAACAAATGTTAAAGACCGAAAACTATGTTTATATGGAGACCAACTGGTCCTCAGTATCCTCTGTGGGCATGGCTTGGAGGCACTTAAGGCGGTTCTTAGGGGTCAGATCATACATTATGCCTCATTCACCAAAATATCCAAAGCACGAGAACTCGTGGAGTTGGAAGAGAATATTAAAAGTGCCGAGGCAGAACTGAAGCGCCAAATGTCATCTGATGGCCTCAGAGAATTGACCCGATTGAAATACAGATATAATACTATTTTGTCACGGAAGGTGGAGTTTTGCTTATTCAGGGCAAGACAGTCATACTTTGAGTCTGGGGACAAAGCAGGGAAGCTTCTGGCTAGATATATAAAGCAGAGAGAGTCTTTTTCTACCATTCCCTCAGTGAAATCTGCTGGTGGTGAAATTTTTACCTCGGCCATTGATATTAATAATGCCTTTAAAGAATTATATCTTGATCTTTATAGTTCCATGTCTTCGTCTACTGATGAAGATATTAGAAAATTTGTGGAACCATTAGAACTCCCTAAACTGACGACTGAGCAAAAAAATTCTCTTGAATCTGAGATAATCTTGGAGGAGCTTGGCAAGGTAATTAAGGCCTTGCCTACTGGCAAGTCTCCGGGACCAGATGGCTTTGCCGCTGAATTTTTTAGATCTTATGCAACAGAATTGGCTCCACTTTTGTTAGAAGTTTATAGAGTCATTAAAGAATGGAAAGCTTCCCCCAACCATGACACAAGCCCGGATCAGTCTGATTCTTAAAAAGGACAAAGATCCAAGCGAGTGTAAAAGTTACCATCCAATTTCCCTGATCCAGCTAGATATAAAAATTTTGGCAAAATTTCTGGCTAACCGATTAAGTTATGACATCTCTTATACATATAGATCAGGTGGGGTTTATTAGGGGCCGCAGCTCTTGTGACAACATTAGGCATCTCATTAATATCACGTGGTCAGTGGCAAATGATCAGACTCCGTTCGCTGCCACCTCACTTGACGCCGAAAAGGCGTTTGATATGGTAGAATGGGATTATCTTTTTAAGATGCTGGAAATGTATGGGTTCGGAAATACTTTTATTGGATGGTTTACGTTACTTTATAGACACCCTGTAGCGGCGGTACAAACAAATGGATTAATTTCAGATTATTTTACTCTGAATAGGGGCACTCGGCAGGGTTGCCCTCTTTCCCCATTATTGTTGTCTTGCCCTGGAACCATTAGCAGCCACAATAAGAAAGGAGGATGATTTTCCAGGGGTGACGGCGGGAGGCGTGGCGCATAAGCTTTTACTTTACACAGATGATATTTTATTATTCGTCTCCAACCCCACTAGATGTATGCCTTGTCTCCACAGAATTATTAATTTCTTTTCAACATTTTCTGGATACAGAGTTAATTGGTCTAAATCTGAAGCTTTAGCTCTGACAGCGTACTGCCCAGTAACGGCTTTTCAGCCGGGCGCCTTTCAATGGCCCAAACAGGGCATTAAGTATTTGGGCATTTTATTCCCAGCAAAATTATGTGATTTAGTCAGAGTTAATTTTGACCCTTTAATAAAAAGGTTTTCGAGTGATGTGAGTAGGTGGGCTTCATTACATTTATCGATGATTGGGAAGGTTAATGTTATTAAAATGAACTGTATTCCAAAATCCAACTACCTACTACAGTCTCTCCCTGTAGATGTCCCCCTCTCTTATTTCAAGCAATTTGATAGCATAGTGAAGTCCTTCATTTGGAATGGAAAACGTCCCAGGTTACATTGCAACAAGTTGCATAGACCGATTGACAAAGGTGGGCTAGGCCTACCCAAGATATTGTTTTATTATTATGTATTCGGTCTCAGACATTTAGTTCATTGGTCACTTCCACCTGAGAGAGCCCCTCCCTGGTTTGGAATTGAACAGAAAGTATTGCCCCTATTTTACTATTACAAAGCCTTTCTATTAAACAAATTGGAGAAGTTAAGTCGCACCCCGTTATCTCGCATCTACATGCGCTATGGACAAAAGTGTCCAGAGTGTTTAATTCAGACATTTATTTAAATGTTGCCTCGAGCATATGGCTAAACCCAAAGTTGTGTATTGGTGAGTCCCCTTTCCGCTGGTCAGAGTGGATTGAGAGGGGTGTTAATACACTCGGTGACCTATATGAGAGTGGTGGGTTGAGATCGTTTGAAAATTTGGTCCAACATTTCAGGATTCCTAGATCTCAGTTCTTCAGGTACTTACAGCTGTGCCACCTGCTCTGTACTATTTTTGGGAGTAGCATACACCCCCCTTAAAGGGCAGATACTCTAGAAGTGGTGATAACTGCTTTTGGAAAAGGTCATGAGGCATCAGTGTATTACTCCCTGTTGAGTCTGGGGGATGGAGCTTCAGCTTCTCTCAAAAGATTATGGGAGAGAGATTTAAATTTGGTATTGGAGGAGGGAGTGTGGGCTAAGATTCTAAAAAACATCAAGTCTACATCAGAGATTCAAGGGTACGTCTGATGCAATTTAAGATTTTGAATCGATTATATTGGACCCCCTCTAGATTGTATAGACTTGGTCTTAAAGACACACCCACCTACTGGCAATGCCAATCAGAAGACGGGGACACAACCCATGTTTTTTGGGGATGTGTTAAAATACAGGAATTTTGGTTGAAAATTCAGGGATTGATGTGTGATGTGTTGGACACACGGTTTTCATTTTGCCCCAGACTCTGCAATTTGGGTGATGGGGAGGTCATATATTTTGGGGATAGCCACTTGAGAGGTTGAGGGGAGATGAGTGAGATTGCGGCATTTCAGGAGGCAATCTACAGAAGGTTGGGAAAGTGGGATTTGTTTAATAGGAAGTGGGGTGGATATATGGATTTCTTGGAGGGTTCTCGGGGAGGGGAAGTGGAGAGGGATTTTTAATTTTTAGTTTGATGTGTAAGTGCTCTCTTGTTTTTGAAAGTATTTTTGTTTTTTTGTTTTTTTCTAAATTTTTGTTATAATTGTAAGAGACCACTGTAATGTGTGTTTGTGTCGGGTGGGATGTTCGGGGGGAGGGGTTTTAATTTATATAACTGATTCCGTATTTTATGTTGTGTTTATTGGTTTTTGTGTATGGAATCAATAAAAATGTTAATAAAAAAAAGTAAAAAAACAAAAATCAAGGTCACAGTGTGGCACTTACAACAGAAGTGAATGGAGCCAATTTTTGGAGGGTTTAAAGGCAGAAATGTGAAGCTTATAATTTTATAAAAGCACTTACATTAATTCTTCTGATAAAACTCATGTATTATTTGAGCTGTAAAGTTGTTTAAATCATAATTTTTTCAGTCATTTTAGGGTTTGTTGACATAACATTGTCATGGCAACAAAGTTGTAAAATTGGCTATAACTTTACACAGAAAAGTTTAGTAAGCGATTTTATCACACTAAAATCATGTTAACACGCATATTGTTTATGTCTTATGGCTATACTTTTGAAATAGCAAGTATTTTAACGTTTACGAATTGGCCCCATTCACTTCCATTGTAAGTGTTTCACTGGAACAGGTTTTTTTTTTTTTAAAGAAAAATACTGATTTTTTTGTGGTAATCAATATTATGCCACAAATGCTGTAGATTGAGCTTAACTTGTATTGAACGGAATATTCCTTTAAGCTTCAAATATTTGTCATTGATTTTTTAACATACAAGTTACTAAAATACATACTTCACAGAGGTGGGTAGAGTAGCCAAAAAACATACTGAAAATTATGATATCATTTATTCACCCTCATGTTCTAAACCAGTATGACTTGGACACAATGAACACAATTAAGATTTTAGACATAAATTTAGCCTCAGTCACCATTTACTTCCATTTGTTTGTCATTTTTGAAATTGAATGATGACTGAGGATGTCACTCTCTAACATTCTGCCTAACACCTTGTTTTTGGTTCCAGAGAAGACAAAGACACAAAGGTTTGGAACAATGAGAATGAGTCTAAATGATGACAGAATATTCATTTATGGGTGAACTATCACTTTAAGGATGCTTGACAGATCGGGTTTGAAAATTAGAAGAAAAGTTTGGAAACGTTCCTAGCAATTATTACAGAAAAAACTAAACATCTCACAGGCTCAATTATACTATTATGTATAATATTGTATATTCTTAGTTATGAATCAAAGCAAGATCATGCATTATTACTGCCTAATGTTGCTATTTCACAACTTTTTAAAATCCTGCATGGATTCTTAGTTCAGTATATTCTGTAGCTTACAGTACATACACTGACAAATGAATTTAGATCATTAGATTTGTGCAATAAAAAGTGAAGTTGCACTTTATCTCTGTTTAGAAGCATGTTTAGGCTTATTTTAGTTGTCCTTAAGAAAAACACATCACATGTGTGCTTTATAATGCATATGGCTGTATGTTCGTGCTGCATTATTAAGCACGTGATCAGCAGAGCAAAATAATGTTCTGTCTACATCAGACGTGAGTGGTGTGGCACGATGTTACAAAAACAAATTGCTCCCATTATAATCAATGACGCTGTCTACAATGGATGTGTCCGCATGGTGTTGTGACGCGACATCGCTCGCGTCTGTTGTAGACAGTTTGTAACATGGATTTATGTGCACTGATATATTGTTGAGCACTGATATAAGAAAATGTATACTTAAAAACTGAGATCAACAGAGCCCGTAGGTTTAGAATCATGCTGAAACCAACCATTTCCATAACAAACAAGCCTTGTTTCGTTATCATTATCACCACAACTTACCGCAACGTTTTTTCTTAGTTGAATCCGTAATTCAATTCCCGCTTGTTTTGGTGTTGAATGAAGGCATCGCTTAAATGTAATTCTTCATTTTCATTGTGTGAAATAAAAAAGTGTTTGTTTTGAATGCTTACAGCTGTTGCTGCAGTGATGAAATTGAGTCGAGTGACAGAGCGCTGCTGTAAAGATCCGGTGCCGTAAAAGTCCCATTCAAAAATCTCTCAATAAATTAGGTATTTAATAACACTCATTAAATTAAAACCAGTAATGTAACGACAGTAACGTCCCCCATTGTAATGAAGAGTACATTTTTTTTCATTTGAATTTCACTTGAGTAAGAGTAAAAAGTACACATTAAATCTACTCTTAAAAGTACATTTTCTCCAAAAAGTTACTCAAGTAAATGTAACGGAGTAAATGTAGCACATTAATACCCACCTCTGATACTTCATTTCCAAAAATCAGAAGAAAACGCTGTGTAGCCTAAGCATTTTCAAAGTTGCAAAACATTAAAACCTGAGAATCATGTATTAAGATTATAATGCAACAATCTCCCACATCTTAAAAAAACTAACAAACAAAAAAACATTTTTTTTCAACAAAACTAAAAAGAGTAAAGTGCACATTGCTTTTGGATAAAAGAAAAGCATTTTGAAAGTTTTGTACCATACAGTACACCATTTCAGCTTAACCAAAATTAACTGTCAAAAGCATGCATGGCATTTTTTGTTGGGAGAACATGTTACTACTTGGCCATTTTATTAGCTCATTTTGGTTAAGTAAAACAGATTAGTAAAATTAATGATGTGAAACTAAATTGACTTTATTTTAATTCATTCTCAGCTTAGGACTGAATAAAGGTCTCTGCAGCACAGCAACTCTATAGAAGGCAACCAGGTCACACCTGGGAACAGGACATAATGCACATTTGAGCACTGCCAGAGAGCTTTGATTCTGTGTCTTATCCGAACAAAAATGGGACTTATCCAGACTAGCTGCAGACAGAAACACACTTGTTTCACATGAAATCTTCAGTACCCAAATGACATAAAGATAATATGTAAATCTCAATTTATACATGCCATATATTTATATCAGCAACATATATGATTAAAGCCTTGCGCCAGTCATTGTTACATTTTTACAGTCTAACAATCCCACTCAGATAACAGACTCACAATGGTTGTCTACAAGGAAAAGGCATTCACATGTAAAAAAATAAATAAAATAAAAAGTGCTAGGAATTTGTTTTTTTATATAGCTACAAATTACATCTACCATTAGTTCATTATGCCTTCATTTCTCATTAAATGTTTTCACAGAGTAGAAAGACAGTATCTATAGTTCATGACCATGATATTTAATACATACAATAGAATGTTTACAATTCTTTAATACTTGGGAAGTAAGCAATTCAGCTTTGGGGCTTTATAAATATACAAGTCACATGACAGATCAAGGACTGCCACCATCTGTCACGGTCCTGTCACTCTGTCAGTCTGGGTTTTTGTCCGACAGGACCGTGGCATTATCGTCCCATGTCTGTCTGTGTTTTCGGTCGGTCTTGTTTCATGTCTGGAGCATGGTGTCTGGATCCTGACCCTTCTGTCTGGTTCGGTTTCGGTGTCGGGATCCAGACACTCATGTTCCATGTCTTGTCCTGTATTGGCAGGAGTGCATTACACTTGACATCTTGGTGGCATGCGCTCTTGTCAGTAATCTATGTCTGTCTCTTGCGATCATGGATGCACGTTGCGCTCGCTTTGCGCTGCGCGCCCAGGTCACGAGCTGTCTTCACGTTGTGCTGAGGTTCGGTCACTTTGGTCTGAGGTTTCGGGTGGTCGAACTCTCGCACAGGTGTCCTGTCTTGTTTTTGTCACCTGTTGTGTGCATTGCGTGGCGTTTGCCTCGCGATGTACACTCAGGTTTTGTTTAGTGTGAGAATGTGTGGCATCACTTTGTTTGGCATTGCTATGCATTCTCTTGTCTTGTTTGTTGGTTGGCATGGGCATATATTGCCTTACTGTCTTGGCGATGTGCGCTCATGCCATTCGGGTGTTTTGCTGTCTTGTGAAAGCACGTGGCTTTGTTTTGTTTCTGTATTGCTGCATCTCTCTGTCTTATGTCATACCCCGCCTCCTTGTTTGATTATTGTTAGTTTGTTTACCTCACCTGTCCCCTGTTAACCCATTTGATTTCTCTTCCTATTTTAGTCTCCTTGTGTTTGCTGTCCAGTGCCAGTTCGTCTTGTTTCCAGTCATCTTTTCCAGTCTGTCCTGTGTATTTGTTTGTTTATTTTAGTCAGTCAGTCTGTCGGTCAGTCTAGTTTCCTGTCCTGTTCATCCCTACCCGGTCGGCCCTGTTCTGCCCGATGCCTTCTGCCCCAGCCCTCGATTATATTTCCTTTGTTTTTTCCCCTTCGGGTAGTTTATGTTAATTGTTTTCCCCCCTTGTGGGAGTTTTATGTTGGATTTTTGCGTTTGGGTCCTGAGCCTCTCTATTCCTGACACCATCATCTCCATGGCACCAGTGATCAGTGCTAAATTCCTTTGGATATCTAGGCCACATCAGATTCATGTAATAACTCTCCATATTTTAACCCCATTAAACTAAATGGTGCCCTATGAATTCTGTGACAGAGAGCATTTGCCCTTGATACCATCATCAAACCACATTTACAGAAGATTATACCTGTCCCACTTCATAAGCCTGTGCATGATTCTCTTCACCTTGACATAAAGTAATTATAGCCAAGCAAACACAGAATGCCCCCCTAACGTTAGTGCAAGGTTCCAATCTGGCCATTTCTTTGGGAACCAACCCTTAATGTTCTATGAACATAATTTTTAGGTTATATTTTTTATAACCATAAACTAACCTTTCCATAACGTTGCAGGGAGGTTTTTGTGTGACAAACTTATAACAACAACGTATAAAGAATGACTATTTTTAGGTTTTATTTTGCAGAATCATGTCTTTCTATTATTTGACATAATCATCATTTCATTAGTTTTATGGTCATATAGTGTCTATGCCTTTAAATACTGTCTACTCACTGTACCATGATCAGAATAAGAATGTTTTTAAATTGCAGACACCATGATGCACAACACGATATGATGCACACGAGCCAGCAAACATTTTTGCGTGTAAATATTTTTTTACACAATATATTTTCCCTTCAAATACAATGTATTGTGCCATTTACATGGCCAATACTACACGTATGTAAAGTTAACGTGAGTCTAATGCAGAATAGCCACTGGCTGTGGATAATGTGCTCTTCTGCATTTTTGTTTGGATTTTGAACGTGACAAGCGCGTTAACCGAGACCATTTAATCTACTGTCTAGTATAAAGGAGTCATAAGACATAAGAAATAAGACATTTACGTAAACAGGTCGTCTACGACCACACCAACGCTCTGAATCATTAAATTCACTTACCTCCACGAAATAAAAGCAGGGCAGCAAGGTAACGCTGTCTTTGGTCATCTTGCCTTTGAGTCTTTCTTTTGCAGACATGTTTAAAGGCATGTCCCTCTATGACTAACAGTGAACAGTGAAGCCCAACTGGTGTGATTAATTGCGCTCCTTTAAGCTACCGCTTTCTCCATCCCCAAGTGCGCTTTTACTGTGGATTCAGACACAGGGGAATATGCTGTATCAAACCTGGCAAATTCCCTTTATCGCCAAATCCAGCATGACTCCGAAACCATGACAACACAACCACCATCCCCTGAGCGCTGCTGATGGAGATATTAACAATGTCTTTCCATCGATTAATGTTTCAAGCCAACCTTCAACCTTCTGATTAAAGGCAATATGCTCACCAAATGACGTCAGAGGTGTGCTAAAAACCCATTTTTACCCGAAGCGCGCGCACGTGTGTGTGTGTGTGTGTGTGTACGGGTGGGGGTGTGCACGCTTGTTCACAATCAAACTACTGTATCATTATTGTCGAATGGTTTCAAATATGCCATAGAACGAAGAAGATAGTTTTTTTAAATAGCCTATTCGTGAACATTCAGAACACAATAGTTTGCATTGTTGGTGTCTCAAGTTATTACTAAGGTGACCAGAATTATTCAGATTTTAATACAAACATTTTTGTGCTTTTTGGTTCTGTCAAATATAGGCTACTGTATGCATGAACATATGTTGTCTTAAGAATAACAAAAGTTCCACATTAATACTTACTTTCTCATTTTATGTAGGCTACTGTAGCCTATGCAGTAGATAAAAAATGTAGGCCCAAGACTGATCTTTATTGAAATTTTTTCAGCATATGGCAACTTTGGGAGTGTTATTTGTTAAATGTTTTACTAAACTCTTTCAGATTGACAATCAATGAACTGAGAAATCATGACAATCCAACAGGAATCCAGTTTCTTTAAACTAATTTTGTTTCAGTGGGCGCATACACCATCTAGTGGATATTTAATGACAATGCCACATGACTTGGTGGTGATGATGGTTGGGAAGTTGGAAGTGCTCAGTGGCTACGTTTACATGCACTATGGCAAACCCTTTCAACATTTATCCCTTAAAACTTACTAGTATCTATTTTTATGTTACTAGTACTTATTTTTTAGTGACTAGTAACTATTCCATTAGATACTTGTACTTATTCATTAGGTACTAGTACTTATTCATTAGATGTTCTGTGAAAATTCACATTCAGGATCATGATTATATCATAATCATCAGATTTTGCACATATTTTGGACAATGGATGGCCGGTACATCCATTGACCAGGAAAATAAAAAATGGCACTCCATGTCAAAAAGGTTGCTAACCCCTGCATTAGATACTAGTACTTATTTAACAAATACTTGTACTTATTCAACAGACACTAGTACTTATTCATTAGATACTAGTATTATTTTAATAGATACTATTATGTATTCCAATAGTGATTAGTACTTATTCATTAGATACTATTACTTATTCAATAGATACTAGTATGTATTCCAGTAGTGAATAGTAAATATTCCATTGTTACTAGCAACACATTATAATTTTTTGCCATTGATTCTTATGGGAATTTGTGGTTTAGACATCACCTATTCACTTCTTACTAGTATGTTTTCCAATAGATACTAGTACTTATTAATACTAGTACTTATTAATAAGTACTTATTTAATAAGTAAGTACTAGTACTTATTCAATAGATACTAGTACATATTTATTAGATACTAGTACTTATTCATTAGATACTAGTAACTATTCCATTAGATACTAGCACTTATTCATTAGATAAATGGCTAAAAAAAAAAAATGTAAACAGATACACAGGGCAATACTTTATCATAATGCACTAACAGCCTTATACCACAGATTTTGCATGTCTGCATCTCTTATTCATCAAATCCAGATAGATATACATCTCAAATCTACAGTACAACTTATTTTTTCAAGAGAAAAGATGTCTTGCCAGCTTTACAATTATTCTTTAGAGAAATCAAAGAATTATAAAATGTTTCAAATCAATGTTTTATGAAGCAGAAGTCTCAGGTTGGATTCCCTACTTTTCCCCATCCTGTTTCCTGTCTTTACTCTTAATATTTCCTTTAATACTACTTATAATAATAAATAAAAATGAATATAAAGGTTTATTGCCCCGCAGTGATTTGATCACGGTGAAGGTCAAAAAATTGAGAGGAAGGTATGATCTGGGTAAAATTAACCATGGTTTTACTATAGTAATATGGTAGTAACCATGTTTTTTGGCAAAAGCCGTAGTTGTCAAGCAATTAACCATGGCGTTACTACAGTAATATGGTGTTTATATAGTAACCATGTTTAATTCTGTGGTTACTATGAATTACCATGGTGATACTATGGTTACTCTAGTAAAACCATGGTTAATTTTTGTACAGGAAGGTTAGGTTTAGGGGTAGGGGTTGGTGAAGGGTGTCTGTGGGACTCTAAATAAATACAACAAACACATTGCAGTGATGCCCCTTTACTGCTTTTTATAATTTAATTTGGAGTGCAAATAGCTTCTAACACTATTTGCACATAGTGCAAAGAAGATGCTTTTTGTTGCTATTTACACTTAATAGAAAATAGAATATCTAACGAATATCTCTATTCATTTAGTGCAAATAGCTGCTGCCTTTGTATTATTATTATTATTATTATTATTATTATTATTATTATTTTTACTTCATAAAGAAAACAAATTAGTTTAGTCTTTTTTTCTTCATTTTTTTATTGAAGCAGGGCAAGAATAGGGGAACTAGAGCATGAGGTGACAATTAAGTAAAACATTGAAGTGAAAAATAAATTCATCTCCCTGCCAGGGATGGAGGGAGGCACAGAGAGAGAGAGAGAGAGAGAGAGAGAGAACAAAGCCAAGATTACTGTTCATAAATGTTAAGTATACAGTTCATCTACTAATAACAAACAGAATTTGGAATAGAATAGAACTTATAATTTTTTTTTTACTTACAGTTGTATAGGCCTACTTCATTATGGACTGAGTGAAACAATAAGCACTGACTGATTGCATATAAGTCAAAGAGGTGCTGACACATATAGGCCGATTTTTTTCTTCCTAGGAATGATCCAAGGTCAGACCGATGTCTGCCTTTGTGTGTTTGTGCAAATAATTATGGATTTATGAATGGAAAAATACAAAACAAGATTATGAACACAGAAAGAAGCATACTCCACGGAAAAAGATGTAGTATCCGTGCCTATATACAGTCATATAGTTTGTTGTAATTAGTTTGTTGCTGTAATCATGTAAAATGTAATTTACTGTAATTCTTTGCACATAATTGTTAAGGAAAAGTGCAATCATGGACTAAAAATAAGACAATCTACAATAGAAATATGAAGTAATGGACTATAATTGCCTTTCATAATTAAATTAGCCATGTTTTGTATTACTGAAGAATTTGTGGGATATATAAAAAACATGATACCCTTTTCATTTAATTAATTTATTTCATCATGCTGCTTAGCAGTTCTGTAATGTCTGTGCCATTAATTGTTCATTCAGCAGTGTTGATGTTTCGGTTTTCTACCACTAAGTGACAGTAGGCACACTGGGTGTAAAAGTGATACTTCCCTTTTAAGAGAGAGAGTGAAGTTGCATTTATATTCAACATACTATTTGCATAGTATGTAAATGTGCTCTGGAAATAATACTAGTAGCTTTTAAATTCGGGATATCTGTGGGTTAAAATAGTTACTAGTCATTACAAATTGAGTACTAGTAGGATAGTAACATTTAAATAAATACTAGTCACTATTAGAATAAGTACTAGTATCTAATGAATAAGTAATAGTATCTATTGACCCGTTTCATGTGACGTCACTATATGACCGGGCTGCCATGTTTGTGACCAAAATTCCATATTTTAAGTGACACGGTTTCATTTCACCAAAGTCAAGCAGTGATGAAGGGGGAGACCACATATAAAAACACTTGTGGGTCTTTGCTCATTTATTCAGACATGTCAGTTAACTGTACACGTGTCAGTTATATTTAGAACATCATCGATTCGGATACAATTAAACTGGAAATGCACACAGTACGATGCTATTCACAAAACCCAGACTGTATAAAGGTATGTGATAATTGTAACACGTTGTAATGAATGAAAAAGCACTATAATGTGACTATGTATAGTATATATTTATTGTGTATATACTAATGTTAGTGGATAAACAACATATAAGATTATGAAGCACAGAATTTATTCACACCATCAGACTACAATGTAAACATATTAGTCTTCTTCAGTATATGCCTCAGTTGCTTTCTCTGTATTCTTCATGAGTTTATGGCAGCTCTTACATCCCTTGATCATCACAGATGTTTTGTAATATTGTGACCAAATCAGAGCAGAAAACAACACAAACATTTGTAACTTCTCAATGACAGATGTTTCAGGTGATGTACCGGTAGGCGTGTGCACTCGCTGGCCACACATCAGACTCACCGGTGTACAGAGATGAATCGTGTATAAAATATATTTAAATGTCTGCGAAAGTCAAATTTGGCAATATTTGTGCAGACCTCAACACACCTTTCCTGGGACTTGGCATGGATCAAAAGTGTTTTTTTTAGGTTTTTCTTGATATAGTTTTACTGTTTTTTTCCATTCATTGCCATTGTTTCCTCCTGCTGATGGTCACAAATATGGCGGCTCAGGGAAAAAGTGACGTCACTGAAACAGGTCAATTGAATAAATTGTACTAGTGCCTAATGAATAAGTAATAGTATCTAATGGAATAGTTACTAGTCACAAAAAATAAGTACTAGTAACATCAAAATAGATACTAGTAAGTTTTAAGGACTAAATGTTAAAATGGCTTGCCATACATGCACCCTCATAATGCGATTACAATGCGGCAATACTGCAATTAAACTGTTGCTCATGTAAACAGAATATTGCAATTATGATATTGCGATTATGCTGATAATCAGAGTAATGATAATCGCAGTAAGATATGTGGAGTTCTCCTAATTTAATCGCTTTATAAATCTTCTTTTATTTATTATTTTGGCCTTGACTCACTCTGAAGCTATTTAACTTTTCAATATATACTGCAAACTTTCACAGGGCACACAGGGCAAACTTTCCCTCCCGCAATATCACTACCCATCAGCAACATTACTCCTTAACATTACTCCTTACACTGGGAGTTGAAGGCAGATCGCTACTTTAAAAAAAACCTGTCGCAAGGCTAGATTTTACATAAACAGAATGGAGTGGAATGGATACAACTTCAGCTCCAACTCCATGCAGTAGCACACTGTAACCACAAGCACTTTTCTCAGTCAGGGGCACGGTTCCGGTAAGCATTACAGATTGCGAACGACCAGAATCTCTTAAGATACGAATAGGTTGCAAATCTGAAGCTTTGTCATTTTCAGACACGAATCCATCAAAAATAAATGGATCAAAACTACAATGAATGGAAACTGTTGTTCCCTGTCTGTCACTCACTCAACGTTGTGTCGATGTAGTGACACTAGGTGTTCGATCTTGAGAGCCCCAATCACCTTTGCTTAAAATAGAAAAGGCCAAAGAAAATTGGCGAGTGGAATTTGCATGCCACTCTCCGCCCTGAACATACGGGTATAAAAGGAGATGGCGTGCATCACTCATTCAGATTTTTTCTTCAGAGCCGAATGCATGTGTGTGTGTGTTCGTCCTCTCACCTCTTGCTAAGCTGCTGGATTTTATGGCGCATATCAGCGGTCACCCTCGCACGGCTGAGTGCTGTGCTTCCCCCGGCCTGCAGGTGCTAAAAGAGTATATTCAAGAAAGAGTATATTTTCCTTCTAAAAGAGCTCGCGCAAACACTTGGCGTCTTTTTAAAGATGTCCTTCCATGTTTGCGCTACTGGATGTGGCCGTTATCTCTCCCCTCTGGATGCCCATGAATTCTGCCTTGAGTGTCTGTGGCACCAGCACACCAAGGCGGCTTTCGTGGAAGGGTTGTGTTCTCATTGCGAGAACATGCCCATGAGAACGTTGAGGTCACGGCTCACTTCCTTCTTCGTGAAGTAAGGAGTCACCGTGGCTGCTCCCCAACCTGGTCCGTCCTGGGCTGACGCTCAGCCAGCCGGGTCGGCAAGCACCGTGGGCGATCTGGATGTGGACATGGGAGCATTTCCGCCAGCTCAGCCCCCGCGGACCTCCCATCCCCCAGCACGCTCGTTCTGTCCGGACAAGCTGTCGAGCGATGCAAGCGGTTTGCCTCAGGGCGGTTTTAATGTGTCGTTCATGGCTGGTGACAAGGATGAGCTTTCGGTCGCATCATCGGAGGGTGGGCTTCTGCTATTGGGAGCGGCCGAATCTTCTGAGCTCCCACCCACGGGCGGTAGAGCACAGGATGAGGCGGACGCTGAGATGGCAGCCGTGCTTGCCTGGGTGGCTGCGAACATCGGGCTGAAGTGGAACCCTCCACTCTGCCCTGAGCGTTCGCGGCTGGATGATTTGTTTCTTCCCAGAAGTGCACGAGGAGCTAATGAAGTTGTGGAAGGCAACTTTTACTGACCGTACATGCTTCGCTGGCTCATCCACTTTGAATACCCTCGACGGCGGTGCGGCTAAGGGATATGTTGAGCTCCCCAGGTAGAGCGTGCCATAGCGGTGCATTTATGCCTGCAGGGCGCAGCCACCTGGCGCGACTGACCAAGGCTCCCTTCCAAGACCTGTAAGTTCTCCTCCTCTTTAATGACGAAGGCTTACAAGGCCACAGGTCAGGCTACTTCCGCCCCACACACCATGGCCATTCTGCAGGTCCACCAGGCCAAGGCGCAAAAAGATTTGCACGAGGGTAGGACCAACCCAGGGCTGATGCAGGAACTACACACTGCGACCAACCTCGCCTTACGTGCGATGAAGGTCACGGCGCGCGCCCTGGGCCGGACGATGTCCACGCTTGTGGTCCAAGAGGGGCAACTGTGGCTCAACCTTGCGGAGATGCGAGACGCCGAGAAAGTCCGCTTTCTTGATGCGCCCATCTCTCAAGGGGGGCTTTTTGGCGACACCGTCGAGGATTTCGCCCATCAGTTCTCGACGGTGAGGAAGCAGACCGAGGCAATTAAACACATCCTGCCGTGGCACGCCGACCTCAGAGAAAAAGATCCTCCCGCGGGAAGTTGGCTCTACCTGCCCGTCAGCCGGCCCCCAAGAACCTCAGACGGGCTTCGAGGCGGTCCTGATATGGCGACTACTCCTGACCGGTCTGGCCCGGGGCATCTCTCCAGCCCCATCATCGCCCCTGGGCCAGCACATGGTGAGTATAACATAGCCGAGTGCCCTCTGGGCCTCGGCACCCACATGGTCAATAAAAGAGCAGTTTCCTCATTCCCTGGGCCAGCGCACTTGCAATGGCCAGGTGCTGGAAGTATTTCCAATCAATCAGGCGAACACGAGTACTTCCCGTTCCCTCGTTCTCCGTCAAGAGACAGCCGGTGAACAGGTAAGTGTGCTGGTCGCTGGGGCCGCTCGCCTGCCCCAGTCACCGGCCACCGTTGCGGGCTTGCGGAGCAGGATGTCCTCCCTGGGCTGTCTTCCAGGTGGGATGCCTGCTCTGCCTTGCTGCAAACCACCCTGCCTGGGCACGGTAAGTTCAGTCGTCCCCCTAGTGCCGCTGTCACGGAGACTGGAGGCCTAGTTAGAGCTCTCCAGCCCCTCATGGTGGCTCATCAGGACGATTTGCCTCGGCTACGCGATCCAGTTTGCCAAATGCCTGCCCCGGTTCAGTGGCATCCTGGTGAAGGGAGCAATAGAGCCCATCCCTGTAGCCGAGTTGCGCAAGGGCTTCTACAGCCCTTATTTTATCGTGCCCAAGAGAGGGGGAGGGTCGCGCCCAATCTTGGATCTGCATGTCCTGAACAAGGCCTTACACAGGCTTCCATTCAGGATGTTAACGCAGAAGCGCATCCTGGCGTCAGTACAACATCAGGATTGGTTCACGGCCATCGACCTGAAGGACGTGTACTTTCATGTATCGATCCTTCCTCAACACAGACCTTTTCTTTGATTTGCCTTCGAGGGACGAGCACACCAGTACAAGGTCCTCCCCTTCAGTCTGTCCCTGTCTCCTCGCGTCCTTACCAAGGTCACAGAGGCTGCCCTGCTCCACTGAGGGAGAAGGGCATTCACATTCTCAATTATCTCGACGACTGGCTAATCCTAGCTCTAGATCTATTGTGTGCGCACAGGGACCATGTGCTTCAGCACCTCGACCGACTCAGGATTCAGGTCAACTGGGAGAAGAGCAAGCTCTCCCCTGTGCAGAGCATCTCTTTTCTTGGTATGGAGATGGATTCGGCCAATCTCAGGGCCCGTTTTACGACCGAACGTGCTCAGTCAGTGATGACCTGCCTGAAGACCTTCAGGCAGAAGGTAGTGGCGCCAGTGAAACAATTTCAGAGGATCCTGGGGCATATGGCATCCTCGGTGGCGGTTCATCCCTCAGGTTGATGCATATGAGACCGCTTCAGCACTGGCTACAGACTTGAGTCCCGAGGTGGACATGGTGCCACGGCAACCGGCATGTGACCATCACGCCACAGTGCCGTCAGACTTTCAGCCCTTGGTCGGACCTGGCATTTCTACGGGCAGGTGTTCCCCTAGAGCAGGTCTCAAGGCGTGTTGTGGTCACTGGCCTTGAACTCGGGCTGGGGTGCCATGTGCAATGCCGTGTGCTGTTCGTTGCACCGTACTGGCCCAACCGGACTTGGTTCTCGGATCTGATGCTCCTGACAGTAGCACCTCCCTGGCGCATTCCCCTGAGGCAGGACCTTCTCACTCAGGGGCAGGGCATGCTCCAGCACCTGTGGCCAGACCTCTGGAATCTCCACGTAGGTCTTCCGCCAGTGGTGGTAGACACTATCACTCAGGCCAGGGCCCCCTCTATGAGGCGGCTGTATTCCTTGAAGTGGCATCTTTTCACTAACTGGTGTTCTTCCTGTGGGGAAGACCCACAGAGATGCACCGTCGGGCCTGTGCTGTCTTTCCTTCAGGAAGGGCTGGAGAGATGGCTGTCTCCCTCTACCCTGAAAGTGTACGTAGCTGCTATAGCAGCTCACCATGATACACTGGATGGGAGACCCTCACGACTGCGCGACCTCATCAACAGGTTCCTCAAAGGTACGAGGAGGTTGAATCCTCCCAGACCGCACCTGATCCCCTCTTGGGATCTCTCTGTGGCCCTACCTGCCCTACAGAGAGCCCCCTTTGAACCCCTGGAGCAGACCGAGCTCAGCATTCTGTCCCTGAAGATGGCCCTTCTGATGGCGCTCACTTCCATCCAGAGGGTGGGGGATCTGCAGGCGCTCTCTGTTACCAGCGAATGCCTGGAGCTCAGGCCGGCACACTCTCACGTGATCTTGAGTCCCCGGCCCAGTTACGTGCCCAAAGTTCCCACCACTCCTTTTCGGGACCAGTTGGTGAACCTGCAAGTGCTCCCTTCAGAGGAGGAAGACCCGGTCTTGTCGTTGCTGTGTCCAGTTCGCGCTCTGCACATCTATCTAGACCGCATGCAGAGCTTTAGATGCTCGGAGCAGCTCTTTGTCTGTTTTGGAGGACAGCAGGAGGGGAAATCTGTCTCCATCAGAGATTAGCCCATTGGATTGTGGATGCCATTTTCCTTGCATAACAGTCTCAGGACTTGCTGTGCCACTTGGGAGTCCAGGCGCACTCCACTAGAGGTGTTGCGTCCTCTTGGGCACTGGCAAGGGGGGCTTCTCTTGGAGACATATGCAGAGCTGCGTGTTGGGCTACACCCAGTACCTTTGCAAGGTTTTATAACCTACGCATAGACTCGGATTCGACCCGAGTGTTACGCGGTAACAGCAGGTAGACCGGGCGGCCAGTTGGGTGTACCGCTTGCATTGCGCCTTTCCCCTTTTTCAAAGGTGAAAATCCCCTTAGGTGAACCTTGTGTTTCCCCGCGGGCGAGCCCCCATTAATGTTACAAACCCCTTCAGATATATTTAAAAAAATGAGGATGTAACAAGATGTTTAGAAGTCCCACTCAGGGTTTTTTTTTTCTTAATTTACAGTGAGGCCAACACCTAAATGCCACACATGCCACTCATGCCACACAACATATATATATATATATATATATATATATATATATATATATATATATATATATATATATATATATATATATTGAAAAGTTAAATAGCTTCAGAGTGAGTCAAGGCCAAAATAATAAATAAAAGAAGATTTAACTAGAAACAAAAACTGCTTATCTAACCAAATCAAACACAATTCTAACACTCCTTAATTAACAAACCAGGAGAAAAGAGAAGAGAAAAAGGCAACTCACCCCTACAAAAGAACTGCAACAACAAAACAAGAACTGATTAACAATCCTTCATCATACAAACTATACAAACTCAAGAATATACAAAGTTACTGTTCACCACAATCCCCATTCTCACTATCAATAGCTATAAACCCATAGTCATCAAACAATAGAGAGAAAGCACCATGTTGATTAAAGTCATCAACTGGCTTTTAAAAGAAAAACTGTTGAGGTGGAGATTAGTGATTGGTTTGCAGAGAACCATGGGAGTTGTTGTCAAGCATGTGGGTGTTGTAGTCTTCTGTGAAAAGTCAAATGGAGCAACCTCTACAGCTCAGGAGTTGTAACAATGATGTGTTGTTCTGAAAGCAAAAAGAAACAATTGAAACACGGAATGTAGGCTGTCATCCGTGCAGACTGACCGGAGCAAAGCGGGCACGTTTACTCGTGCGATTAACCGAAAGTGAAGTGCTGCCGGCTCGTGATGCGCGAATGGCTTGCATGTGTAGCACGAGTCTCATCACATTTTAACTTTTTGTTTAGCCTCCCATTCAGCTCATGAAAACACGCTGCGTGATCATGAGAAAGATTACATCAAGATGTAGATTGGAATGCAGGTGCAGAATTTATATAAATAAAATAGTCTACTTCTTTCTCACCGTTGCTGGCGTGCCAGTGATTACCCCTCTATGTGCCATAGATTGCCGACCCCTGCCCTACACCAACCCCTATCCCTAACCCTAACCCTACCAAACAAAAATTAACCATGATTTTACTACAGTAACCATATCACCATGGTATTTTTCATGGAGGGAGTTTGCATTCTAAATATTGGAGGGGTTGTACTTACTTGTTTTGATTATTGGGGAGGGTTACCTCCCCCCTTCCCCTCTGGAATCTATGCCCCTGGGTGCGGTCTTCAGTGGGAAGATGAGGCCAGGGCCTCATTTCTGATCACGATGTCTCTTAATTAGCTCCTACGAGCAATCTCTGCGTGCAAAGTTACAAACATTCTTTCCTTTTTCACGTGAATTTATCAAAACAGCACTTACCTCCACCGAGCAACAATGCACTTTAAGTGCTTCCAAAAGAGTTGCTGTCCATAAGGAAAGTGCTGAAATGTGACCATATCTGGCTCATAATTGTAATTTAATTATAGCTTTGCAAATCACTTTATAAATACTTGTAATTTACCTTGCTGGGAATTATTTAAAGCTATTCTTTGAAATATTCAAACTAATTAACTACTTAATTAGCCTAAATGTGTAGTTTTGTAATACCAGCGACACTGCATAGGACAAGCGGCTATAGAGGATGGATGGATGTAGTTTTGGTATTGTTTTGTGTAATTCGATCTATTATTTTTACACAGTCACTGCTTTGTTCATCATATGTGCGCTTGCAACATTTTATTTTAAATTTATCTGTGATTTGTGTTGAAACTATATATATAAAAAAATAGTTATGTTTGCTCTGTTGTCAGTCGGCCTATTGCAATATTTCAATGATCAAGCGGAGATATGCATCCAAAATCATACCGATGACAGCAATGCAGCACAACAACGCTCCGGTCAGGCCCGGTTCCAGATCAAAATAGCTGAGGGTGCTTCTGAAAATAGTGGGGGTGCTATGTATAAAGCGGAGATGTGACGTAATTACGTTTTGTTTGTTTTTTTAATGATATAATGTCTACTGCTACCAAAACAACTTAATATTTAATCCACAAATTACACTGCCTTTGCTTAATTTTTTATATATTTTTTTTCCAAATGTACATTGCTATTCCCAACCACTGGAGTCAGTTTTTATGTTTCACTAGTAGTTAATGTTTGGATTGACCAGCAGGTATAGGCCGCTTCATCCAGGAGGAGAAATCAAATTATTATATTATTATAGCTTACATATTTAATTAGGGGTGCTCCAGCGTTTGTTTGAGGATGCTTAGCACCCTCAAGCATCCCTGTAGGACTCGGCCTGGATGCGGAGCGGGCGAAAGTGCCCTTGGGTGTCAGAGAGGAAGATGAGGAGTTTGAAGAATAGGAGGAAGGTGGGAAGACGAGACAAGATAGGTAATTATATCCTTAACTATAACATCTCCATTCCCTCTGAATTTAAATTGTAATACAATCATGTGGCCACTTTGTACCCACTATGTGGTCATGCACACAAATTCATGTAATTAATCGATTGAGGCCTAGTTATTTTATCATTAATATTTGTATTTTAATTATTATTTTATTTCATTTATCAGTTTAGTGATTTTAAATTTAAATTATATAATTGTATATCGTTATACATAAAAAATAGACCTATATAGGCTAATTGATATGACAGGTAGAAGAACTATATTTATATTCTATTTAAATATAAATAAACAAAATTTAAATTAAGTATCATGGTCAAATTGTATAAAACTGCATTAGGTGTAAGACTCAACATTAACTGTATTAAATTAAAGTGATAAAGTGAAATTTCATTATTGTCCTGTAGGTGTCTGCATACGTCTATGTCCCTACAATGCTTTAAAATTAAAATTCTCCCATCATTTACTCACACTTATACCATCCCAGATGTGTATGACTTTCTTTCTTCTGCTTTTTTTGAAGAATATCTCAGTTCCATACAACTCCATTCAAGTGATGGGGTCCAAAACTTTGAAGGTCCAAAAAGCTCATACAGGCAGCATAAAAGTAATCCGTAAGACTCTAGTGGTTTAATCCATGTCTTCTGAAGAGATCCAATCAATTTTGGTTAAGGACAGACAAAAATTGTACTAATTTTCACTATAAATCTTGACATCTGCAGTCTCCTTGGCAATCATGATTTCAAGCTCGATTACGCTTTCTTTTACTATCTAGTGCTCTGCGCATGTCAAACACTAGGAAGTTTAATCAAAACTTGAAATCATGATCATGCTTAGGGACTGCAATGGCAAGATTTATAGTGAAAAAGGAGTGGTATTTTGGTCTGTTCTCACTCAAAATGTATTGGATTGCTTTAAAAGGCATGGATTAAACCACTGGAGTCTTATGGATTAATTTTATGTGGCCTTTATGTGCTTTTTGGAGCTTCAAAGTGTTGGACCCCATTCACTTGGACCAACAGAGCTGAGATATTCTTCTAAAAATATTTGTTTATGTTCTGCAGAAGAAAGAAAATCATACACTTCTGGGATGGTATGAAGGTGAGTAAATGATGAGAGAATTTTCATGTTTGGGTGAACTATCCCTTTAAGTGCTCTATGATTACTCCAGACTACACATAGACCAACAACAATTTTCAAGTATAATTTACAATGTTTTTGGAAACAGCCCGTAATTCTAAGATGATTCGTGCAATCATTTCTGTGATATACTTAGACTTACGATGCTTTTGGGAAATGAGGCCCAGGTCTCTGTAGACTGCAACTCGATTTGTAGGTGGCTTTAAAAGTTGTCTAGTTTCCTTTTCTTGAGCTTCATGGCCCCACAAGCTGGATTTCCATTGGCTGATAACCGTGGCTATGAAAGACTATTAGGACTTCAGATTTTAGTCATGGAGCATCATAAACTATGAGATTTCTGTCAATTAAAGGTGCACTCAGTCATTATTTCCTCATTAAAAACGTTTTACTCCTAAAGAATTTAAATGTAATTTTGCAGTATATGTATAAAATCATAACCACTCACATGAGATGAAGACTCCAGTCATATCAGTAACCTCATAAAAACTGTTTTATTCTACATGGAGAGGGTCCACTCATGGGGCTGCCATGTTAGGATCACATAACCAGTCATATACTACTCACTTAAAGGTGCACTCAGTAACTTTTGTCTTTGTGTCATCTTGGACTTACACTGACACCTAGCGGCTTGGATGCAGCATCATTTAAAATCAATAGTTTTCAGTTTCAGATGCCATTGTAGAAATTTAGTATAAACAGTCAGCCATGATTACTTTAATCAGTGAGTGAGTGTCAAATAGCAGGACGGTTACTGAGATTAAGCAAGTAGTATTCGGCTGGTCATGTGATTCTAACATGGCAGCCCCCATATGTGGACCATGCAGAATCTCTCCATGTAGAATAAAACAGCTTTTATAAGGTTACTGATATAAGTGGAGTCTTCATTTTAATATAAGTGGTCATGATTTCCTACATATATTGCAAAATTACAATCCTGTCTTTAGGAGTTACACCTTTTTAATGAGGAAAAAATTATTGAGTGCACCTTTAATCTCTGTAACAGACCTGTTATTGGACACTTTCACCGTGGGTTAAATTAATCATGGCTGAATGGCAGCTTTTGCACAGGTAATTATTTATCTACTGTTAATCACTGCAACTGATTTCAAAGTTAGAATGATTGTTTTCATACTCACATCCATTCCGGAGGTTGTAATGCAATATGATGCAGAATTTTTCAAATACTTTTTATTTTACAAAAGTCATTTGTTACAAATTACAAACAATTTATTTGTTAAATTAAGCAATGAGAGAAACATTAAGAAATGATCATTTTAATGGTAAAATGATGGCAAGTCTGGAGTTCAATATCTCTGGGGGAAGAAACATTAAGATAACCCCAGAAGATGCAAATGAAAGCCTTTTTGTTGTAACTAAAGTTAGGTTGTTGTTGAGTTGGTTGTCACAGTGTAAAAGGAATACTGTTTTTAGAGGGAAGAAATAAACAAAATATATAAAAATGTTTAAGCTTTTTCAAACCAAAGTAAACCCACTCAACATAAATGTGTAACTTATCATATATTTTAATGATTAATATGATTAATTTAGTTTATCTAATTAATTGTATTCATCTTACAATCATTTATAATGGGTTTTAGCACTCATTTAGTCATCTACGTTACCTGTAGGGAAACTTTATTTTGTTGTCTTCTTCCTCACGTTGGTTTACTTTAGGCTTTGAGCTTTTACTTTTTTAAGTCACATTTTTGTTTGTGTGTGTGACTGTATACCCACTCCTGACCTGAAAATCAACACTGTACCTGCACACAAGGGTGTAGGTTTGGTTTGAAAGTTGGTAGAGACATATAGCAAGGATAATATTCAGAATTTTGGTATTAAGAAAATGTGAGAAAGTCAGTCTGGTAATATAGGCAAAATAACATTATTATGTCATATAACAAGTATCATTTCTCACAGTATTTCTCTGCCCCTGTCATGTGTATTTTGTTGATTCTTGTATTTCATGTCTTTTATTTTGAAAATTCTAGTTCCTGGTTCATGTCATGTGGTTTCCTAGTCATGTGATTCCTGTTTTCCCTCCATGTTCATGTGTCTTGTTTTCATTGGTTTATTGTTTAATTATCTTGTTTAGAGTTCTGGTTGTTCATTGGTTTGTTCTCCCATGTCAATGTATTTAAACCCTGATGTTTTCCATTGTCAAGTATTGTATATGTTTGGTATGTTGTTCATGTCTGGTTAAGTTTGTGTCAAATTCATGTTTTGAGTTTATAGTTTTTGGATTTATTGGGTTTCACTTTTGTTTAATAAATTGCACTTGAGTTCTTCAATTCGTCTTCGTCATTGCCAGTGCCAGCAGCTACGTTACAGCCCCACCATATTAAATATTAGCATTTTGTTTTTAAGAATTTCTAAAGAATAAACAAATTAAGAACTGACCACTGCACGGTTAGGAGAAAAAATATGATATGCGATAAACTTGGATAATATGCAGCAATATGCGATAAACCAAATGTTATCTTCTTCAAGAAGATTTACCTCGAGAAAATAATGTTCAAGGGACATAAAGGGACGTAAAGTGACATTCTGTAAAATGTATTATCCAGCATAAAAAAAGAAGAGGTAGGACAATAATTTACACATTAATAATTATACTTAGGACATTTAATAAAAAATAAAAACATACTGTAGTTAAAGTATTTTCTGTGTGGTAAAATTGTCCAAATGTTGGTCGGGACATTTTCGATTTTCTGAAAGTTGATAGGGACATGTCACTGTCATCCCTACCTAAAATTACGCATATGCCTGCACACGTGCCTGTAAAATATAAATTTAAATCTTTAGCCAATAGCCTATATGCAAATTTACCCATTGAATCTAAAGGCTAATAATGTCTTTGCTGTTTGTAGCAAGTTTAGCTCATTGGTTCCATTTCTTGCCACTCACTGGAGAGCAATTGATATAATAGTTAGTTCTATATAATATATTAATAAATATATAAATATTATATTGAGAATTAAGAGTTGGCTACATTTAAAATGTAATCCCTGTTTAATAGGTTGTGTTCTATTTAAAAGTTAGATTTCTATTTAATGAAATATTTCTTTTTCTATTCAAAATGTATTTTATTTTTCAAAAAGAAACACTGCACAATCTTTTTCAACACCTGAAATGGGTCAATTACTGCTCCCTAGATTCACAAGAGGGCAGCAACGCACAGTTCCTGCTTCTTAAACCTTCATCAAAAAACATTGAAGCCATTTATTTTCTTTATTTTTAGTCTTCCTATGTGTATTTCTAAATGACAGTCTGACGAGGACAAATAATGTGTGCATTTTTTTTTTCTAACCATATGATTGTAGAATGGTTTTACACCTTTCCTGTCATTCCTGGAATGATTTTATTATTATAGCTTCAGCTGAGCACCTGTAAGTTTGTCTCGTAGAATTTGACTTTTTAAACAGACTTTATGAAGAGGAGATTGTTTGACAGTATTCAGCCCTTATGCTGATAAGCAGAGGTTTGAGAAACCAAGTCAAACAAAAGTATACAAATGATTTGGTATTGTAAAAGAGCATAAATAATTCGTACATCTATAATGCGTTTAAACACGCTTAATATATATAAAAAACTGCATAGTTCTTTGCAGGCATCCCGTCATCACTAATTAGTGTGAGTCATGCCCACAGCGCACGTGGCTGCGCGAGCTTGTACTCAATTCATTCGCATAGACCACAGAGTATCGGCGGGTTCTGTCCCTGACACAATGTGCTCGCGCACTCCATTTGATGGATTTTATGAGGGGTGACGGTGGAACAAGAGGAAACCATGCCCGGATCTTCGTAGGAGCAGACCGAGGACCCTTTACTTTTTCATAGAATTTTTTTCATGCTTTTATCTTATTTGACCCTGAACGACAATGCTTTACTTTCAGCTGGTGATCATGGCAGGGACTGTCATGCTGGCATATTACTTTGAGTATACCGATACTTTCAACGTGCACGTCCAGGGCTTTTTCTGTCATGATAATGCTTATACGAAGCCCTATCTTGGACCAGAGGAGTCCAGTGCGATCCCACCAGCTATCCTGTACGCGGTGGTGGCAGGAGTCCCAGCACTTGTGGTGAGTAAATTGGATAAAAGGAGTTTTGTAAGGACAGTGTATTTTATATGAGCATTTTCTGTAATTGTTTTGTGGTCATAGGGAATTCCTTTATTTATTTAATAGCTGAAGGTAATGTTAAACAACTTGCTTTGTAGAGATAGTCAAACGTGATGTTTCTGTAGATAATAGTCTGCAATGAATGAGTCAGTTGGCTGCAAAGTTTAGGTTAACATATTCAGTGAATAATGATATACGTTACATTAAAAAGTACGCCTATGTATTAAAAACAATGCATGTGTTAACACATGAATTTGTAAATCATGACATTGTATAACTAATGCAGTACTCTCTCATTTTGTTCCTTCAAATCTATCATAGCAGAATGTTCTATTCAAATTATTTTGCATATATAATATTAGATATAATTTAACTGTGTTGAATAGTGACCTTTCAGTTAGTGTTGTCTACTACACTAACACTAGTTTTCTCACCAACCACAGCCAAACAGTGTTTTCTCACATCTCATAGTGGGATAACTAGGCTAATTTTCCCCCTCAGAATCAGTCATGGCATGTTCAGTTTTCTTTTTTTGAAGAAGTTTTCTTTTGAAGTTCAAGTGGAAAACTCTGCAGGGTGCCATGGGTTAATGCCTGCAGGGTTGGCCACACTGAATGCTGGATTCAGTCTTTGAGAAGTCACTTGTTGGCTCCAGACTTGCCTTCTACAGTATTCTGAGAGAGAATTTATAATGAACAAGCTATTGGCAGCTCCGAGGACCAATTAAAGAGTGCCAGGATCACCACAGAGCCTCCCTGCTTTCATCCCTCATTAGAATTCCAGTGGATTTATTCAATCTGAAACCCCTTTGCCTGGCCCACACAAAATCACCCCTCAAATGACAATTTGATTTGCTAAAAGCATCACTTTTGAGCCAATTGTGAAAACTGCGATCTGGTCTCAAGCATGCTCTGTGGTGGACAGTAAAGGTCAGTTATCAGCTCACCTGGGGTTCTATTATGTGCATGGCTTCTTCTACAATATTAACCTAGATGTTGACTCAAAGGCTGGCTTGCTGGACCTCTGCATTTTGATTAAGCAACTGATAAATCAGCTAACAGTGTGAGTGTGACTAGTTTGTAGCTTATCGGAGATGTTTAAACTAGAGGAATACTTTGAGAGATGTCTTACAATTGCACTGCAAGATTTCTTATTAATAAATAAGGCTTACTGCCAAGATGAGAGTTAAGGTATGATGAGTTCAATAAATAGGTAGTTGATGCACAACATGTCCATGGACTTTTAACAACAAATAGACTAGTGACTATTTGCACTAGTCTGGTGGAAACACAGAAATTGAAGACAAACTGCGCCCTTGTCGCTGCAATAGTGTAGTGTGTAAAGTAGGGATGCACCGATACCACCGATACAACATTTTCTCTTCCAATTCCAGTCTTCAGTAGAAAAGAAACCAGTGTTTTTTTTTTTTGTTTTTGGGATTCAGATCTCTTTTTTTGTTCAATTTAGTTGTAAGACATCAGTCCACTTTTCATTCACACAGTTATGTTTTGGAACCCATTCAACTGAAATATTGTTATAAACTGTAAACAAATACTAATGATGACAATAATAATAATAAATTGTTATTAATATTTTTATTATTGGCTTTTTTTTTTTAAATACAACAGTAATATATTTAAATCGTGCACTTTTAAAACCCTCACGCTTTTATTTTGACATTCTGAACTCTCCAGGAAGTCGTGTATGTGTCTGTTTGTAGGCAAGTTCACAGTAGTTTAATTCGCTTCTTATAAATTCTGGTAAAATGCACCTCCGGTGCCGTTCTAAATGCATATTATAAGTGAAGTGAACTATTGAGCATCTACATCTGAGATGTTGTTTTTTGAGTAGCGCTTAAATATTGCACACTGCTGTGAATGCTAAAAATAGCCGCAAGTGCATCACCAGCCTGTGCGTGAGTTTGTGTCAACAGAGCAGCACCATTCACTAACGCGCTGGCGCTGTGCATAAACACCGCCTTTTTTGATTCACAGAGCTATCGCACATCATCAAGTGGCTTTGAATAAAATGCACGAGTCATATGAACTTTAATTATGTTTTAATGGTTCTTTTATGTTATTTTTGGAGCTTGACAGTAACGAACATGACTAACACACAGTATCGGATTTGGATCGGGCTGGTCAGACCGATACCCAATCCGTCTAAAAGCTTCAGTATCGGAGCAGATACTGATCCAGGTATCAGATCGGTGCATCCCTAGTGTAAAGATGGTGTGAGTATGCTTTTTTCATGTGGATGACCCGGGTTCGATTTGCCCTTTTGTCCCACTTTTGCCCATCCTGTTTCCTGTCTCCACTCTTAATATTTCCTTTAATAATACTTAGAATAATAAATAAAATTAAAATAAAAGTGTATTACCTCTCAGTGATTTGGTCACGGTGAAGGTAAGGAAGTTGAAAGGTTTGATCCGGGTAAAATGAAAGGAATAGTTCACCCAGAAATGAAAATTCTCTCATAATTTACTCACCCTTATGCAATCTCAGATGTGTATGACTTACTTTCTTCAGCAGAACACAAATTAAGATTTTTAGAAGAATATTTCAGCTCTGTAGGTCCATATAATGAGGCATGAGGGTGAGTAAATGATGAGAGAATTTTACATTTTAAGTGAACTATTCCTTTATAGTTTACAATAGTTATATTGTAGTAACCATGTTTTTTGGCAGGAACCATAGTTTTAATGCAACTAACCACTGTGTTACTACAGTGATATCGTGTTAATATTAGGGGTGTAAATCGCCAGTTTCATCACAATACGATCTTGTATCGATTCGATCCGATGCAATCCGATTTCCATCTTGCAAATATACATATAGAAACAACGGGAAAAGAGCACAGACAGATACAAAACCAGTTCTGTGTGAACAGGCCCTTGTGCTGCAAGACACTGATATGAGAGCAAGACAAAACAACCAAAGACCCTTCACTAAGTCATTGTCAGAGCTTGGCACACATAAAATTCAAAAGCACATTTGAATGCAAAAACTGTGCATTTGAATTTTATGTGTGCCAAGCCCAATTCGATGTACATTAGAATTTAGAATTTTAATTTGACAGCCTTACCCCATAGGGATAAATATGCAATCACACACATTCACAGGGTAAAGTTACTCCTTGAACCTCTTTCTAATTCAGTGTATTACTGTTCATGTTCACGCGGTACTCCTGTTGATGTTTCGGTGAGCTCTACCAGGGAATCAGAAACAGAAACCAAGCGATCGACAGAAAGTCCTGTCCCTCTGGTTAGGACAAAAACTGTGATTAACATGGAAAAGGTATCTTATTTTGTCTGCCACAGTGTTGTCACATCTGGTTAGAACACAGCGTTAGAGTACTAAATGCAGTTATGTGACAAACAGTTTGGTTGTTATTGACAATGACAACCTCATTTTATAACCAAAGTTACATTTTCAGGACTCAAAATCCAATTTTGAGAGTGAGTTCAGTTAGCCTGTGTGTGAACGGAATCTGAGTGGACAACTACTTGTCTGTGATGTCATACAATGCACAAACACTTGTATTGTATATCGCATTTTTTCATGTGGGGTTCCAGTAACTCTCAGAGACAGAGATACAAGCTTTGTGTCATCCGACGGTTTTAGATCCAGTCACTGTCTTCCACCAGAGCTGCTACCACCAGTTTTGTGGTCTGGGTGCAACTCCAATACTGTGCTCTATTACACCCAGCAAAAAATAAAAGCTGTTGTTGGTTAATTAAGATTTGACAGATGATCTTCCTTTTTAATTTGAATTTTCTATTAAGTAACTTCTCTATAAATTGTGGTAAGACTTTCTGGTGTTATGGAAGTCAACGTCTTTGATAATTACTTGAATCACTGTCTCTATGGTTACAAACTTTATGGCTATTTCGAGAATAGAAAAGATGCTTGACTTCTGTTATCTTTTGTTTGAACGCTACAATTCAAGAGTCTAACCTGTTAATAAATAAAGTTATTGGGAACATAGCCTAAGTTTGTTTTAGATATTAAAACTCAATGATTTTTTTATAGATGTGTGTTTGTTTGACCATCTGATTAAGTGGGAGCCTCTTGACTCGGTGCCATCTGGATTTTGAGGCAGAAGACAGATTCACGGAATGCTTACTTTGGGCTGTATGTTGCATAAAAACAGATGAAAAATAAATAAACAATTCTTGGATGGCCCATAAGTTAGAGAAACAGTCTCACTCATCACGCTAGCGCTGTTAGACATTTATGGGCCAGGACGGCGTGATTTCTATTAACAGTGAGCAGATGTCAGTTCACGTTCACAGTTCCGGAATGCATTTGTTAAGAAATATGAATTTCTTCTGTAGCAATTGTTGTCATCTCTTGTTCAATGACCGAAAATATTTACAGTTCATTTTGTTTTCTGATGAGGATGTAGAAAAATGTGTCATGCAAGTGAAACAAAAATTATGTAAATAAATGTCAGTGTGTAACAAACATTTTAGAGATGGAATCAAGCAACATACACTATTTAAATGAAGCTTCTAACTTTTAAATTCCTAAATGTTTCTACATTTAATGAATGCAGTTTGTCTTTTTAACCATATTATATATACTTCAGATTTACTCAATACAGAGTAGAGATTCATGCTGTTATATTAAGAAGTGATGCCAAAGTAATATATTTTTAGACTCTCGATTCAGAGTTGCACTCCAAAAGCCCGCTCGGTTGTGCTTATGTTGAGATGTTATTGCCGTTGTAGCCGCAAGTTTGCTGAAGCGTTAAGTGCAAAAGTTCACCTGTCACTGCCTGTTTTTTTTACATTGGTAAAAGTATTCGAATAGGTGTGCCAAAATCTGCTACAGCAGGCCTAAAAGTGCACTCAAGAAGGACTATAATATTTGGAGAAATCTCTCCATTAGCAGTCCAATTCGTCTAAATGCTGTGAACCGATTAGTTTGTTGCTTCGTGGCAGCCACTTTTTGTTCCAAGTGATTAAAGTAATATGCAGAGAAGTAAAATGTCTTGCTCAAGGGCAACAGTAAAAGAGCAGTAAATGGGAGTTGTTCCTGGGTTGCCCATAAATGGAAATGAACCACAGCCTTTGCGTTAGCAGGCCAACTCCTAAACCATTAGAATAATTTTTCCCAAGTTTTTTACTCCAGATATGACACAGGGATTTAGATTAATGATATTCTGTTTTTGCCTACATGAATACTAAAAGTTTTCACAAAACCCCTCATTGCCTTCAACAGCTTTATTCCTTAAATCACATCCAGCACTAATTATGAGCGTTTTTTTTATGCATGCTTTGACCCTGCTGCCTCCTGCCAGTTTGGCATAGTCCTCCACAATCAATTTCAGGACCTTGCTGGGAGCTGGCATCTGGCCTGCACAAAATCAGACCTCTAATCATTTCCATTGTGTTCATGAAATGGTCTTGTTCCCATGTTGCAAATATCCAGAAACAGCCTATTTCCAAGCCCAGAAAAAAAATATTTTAGCTTTATCCTAGGTCACACTTCATAAAGATAAAGCAAAGATAAAGGGAAAAACAAAAAATTCTTCAACCTAACTTTAAAATGAAAGGAATAGTCCCCCCACAACCCCATTCTAGTTCAAAAATAATTTGACTTTCTTTGTTCCATGTAACACAAAGGTGAATTTAGAGGGATATTCTGGCCTCTCTTTTTCATACAGTGAAAGTGAATGAGGACTGGGGCTGCCAAGCTCCAAAATGACAAAAAAGCACTTTAAAGTATCATAAAAGTTGTCCACGAGTCGTACATTTGTCTTTTGAAGCAATACGATTCAGTAGCATTGTATTTGGAACAGACCAAGAAGTTATTCACTGAAAAGCTGATCTGCCTTAGCTACCCTTGGTACATTCATGAGAGAAATAGTGACATAAATTTCGACCTGTTCCTTACACAAATCATTGTATGCCTTGAAAAGATTTGGAATATAGAGCATGGTTTGTGTGGACCACTTTTTTGATTTTACTTTTATAGTACATTTGCATCCTTTTTGAAGCTTGAAAGCCTCAGTCCCCATGCAATACAACCAGTACAATTGTTCAAAATCTCTTGTTTTGTGTTCCACAAAAGAAAGAAAGTCATACATGTTTGGAATTACATGAGGATGTTAAGCCAATCGGCTCACATGGTATAAGCTGATAGGGCCTTTTGACATGTAATTAGGTAGCCAGTCAACTTGCATACTCTCATTTCCACAACATTTAAATGTGCTCACTTTGAAAGTAAGCTGGTTACTGCAGCGCACTCAAAGCGTTTTCTCTGAAATCCTCCACCTCCCCAGCTCCACCTGTCTAGATCTACTACATGGGGATTGTATTTATGTCTAATTGTGCAGCAGCATGTCATACATGCTTAGTACAGCAGGTCTTGTGTTTTTCAAATTATGCAGCAGCGGCAGCTGCTATGTGTATGTTTATGTATGTGTCCAACTGTAGCAAGTCTCCGTACTTGCTCTGCAGCAGCAGCAGCGTGGCAGATCTAGTCCGCCATGACTAATATCCTATCAATATGTTATACCCACAGTGATGTGCTAAATCTTTTCAAGAGTTGTCATGACTGAAATATTCCTTTAATGTGAAAAGTTTCTTGTTTGACTTTTGGTGCTTTTTTGTCTTCAGATCACAGTGACAGAGTCAGTGCTGTTCTTGCTGCAGTATGTCTCTGAGGATCTAGACAACAGGGAGAAGATCATTGTGATGGGGGACTGTTGTTACCTCAACCCTCTGGTCCGACGGACATTTCGCTTTCTTGGTATGTCGTAATAGACTGGAACACATTAATTAGGACAGATGCAGATTTCAACTTTTTCTTTTCCTTTGTGCATTTGTGCTAGCAGCAGAGGAAAGGCAGATCATCATCTCAGTCTCAGACGCGTACTTGCACGTTTTTTTGTGTGGGGCAGATGAAATGCTCATGGTGCATTTCAAAGCATTCGCTTTAATTATTTACAACATTTCTTCTGCAGAGAGAAGTTGAAGAAGAAACTACAGTTGCTGCTTGCCCTGAGATCAGACTAGACAAGATATTAGCCCCCAGGGCTGTAACTCCCATAGACACTCCTGAAGGCATTGATTCAAATTAGCAGTTGAGCAAAATGGGTTTTTCAATGAATGATTCTTAAAGCTAAATGTCTGTGCCACTAATGTCACCAAACATAATTGCAATAATTGCTTTCAAACAGTTTTTCCAAACACTCCCCCTGTCTTCCATTGATCGGGGCATCAAGATAGTCCCGCTCCTAATTCACGCCATTAGTTGAGCCAACTAAATGTAACTTTGATGTGCTGGTCAGGATTCTTGAAGTAATTTTTTGACAGCACAACAGAGCCATAGTGTGTACTTTTCAGGAAAATCAATCTATAAATGGCTTATAAATGACTCTGCATATAAAGCTGAGATAGGAGAGAGTTTTACTTCAACATAAAAAAATTACACACTTCTTCTTTTTGATGTTGTGATGAATATCATAATACAAAAAGAAATTGAAACAGGACAGTAATATATTATTTTAAAGAGTATCTTAAAAAACTAGGAAACAGGAAATACATTTTCCATTTTATGTTTGGGATGAAGGCAAGACTTATGAATACTGTATGTAGTTACAGCCTTGTTTGCTGAAATGTCCTGAACATGAACCCTTCACAAATTCAAGAAAACCCTTCAAGAAACCCTGTACTTCTACTAATGCAGGTAGTGTTAAGAAATGTTACATAGTTTCTCCATTATTCCAGCACAGTAAATTCAGTGGATGTTGCTTCTCTCGCTGCTCATTTGTGTGTGCAATCATGTGGTTTTAGGAGCCATATGATTACAAAGATTGTTGTGAGAACACTATTTTCCAGTGGTGAACATATACACAGAGATTCAGTCCTATGCTACATAATGTTTCTGGTTAAAAATGGACTACACTGGAGCAGAATGAATAAGCGTGTTAACATGGGGGCAGATGGAGGAGCAGTGTGAGTAAAACGAAAGCAGTAGCGCTCATTGTGAACTAGTTTCAGTCTGCAGCTTCTCCAAACTCATTTCTACACTTACATCTGTATTTCAGTACCTCTCATGTGCTTTCTTGCTCAATATTGTGGTTGTGAGAAAGATGTAGAGTGAATGAGCTGCAATTTGCCAAGAGCGAAGGTGTATGATGTGTTTGCATTTTGGCATCATTGATCTTTAACTTTTCAGGATTTGTTTAGTGTTTTAATAAAAAAAAAGGCAATGACTTATTCTCACTAGTGTAATCTTTGAATCACTGATTTTGTAAGATGTTTACATAGAACATTGCCAAATGTATGTGGACATCCCCTTACATTCCTTGCATTTAGATATTCCAGTAACTCCAGTGAAGACCAATTGTAATGCAAAAACATTCAATGACATTCTAGAGAAATGTGTGCTTCCAACTTTGTGGCAACAGTTTGGGGAGAGCCCTTTTCTGTTCCAGCATGACAGTGCCCTTGTGCACAATGCGAGGTCCATAAAGAAATTATTTATGGAATCTGGTGTGGAATTAGAACTTGATTGGTCTGCACAAAGCCCTGACCTTAACCCCGTTTAAGAACTTTGGGATGAAGTGGAACACAGACTGTGAGCATTAGTGACCTCACTGATGCTCTTGTGTCACTAATGCTCTTGAGCCATATTCTAGAATATAGAGGAAAGCCTTCTCAGAAGATTTGAAGCTATTAATGTTAATCAAGCATGTATGGGTGTGGTGTCCAGGTATCCCCATACTTTTGGCCATGGAATGTATATCTGATACACAGAAAGCATATATTGATATAGGAAAACATACACTCACTGAACACTTTGAGGAACACTGTGGTACTAATTAAGTGCCCGACGTGGTCTTCTGCTGTTGTAGCCCCTCCACCTCAAGGTTCGACATGTTGTGCATTCTGAGATGTTATTCTGCTCACTACAGTTGTACAGAGTAGTTATCTGAGTTACCGTAGCCTTTCTGTTAGCTCAGACTTGTTTGGCCATTCAAGGCATTCCTGTCCGCAGAACTACCGCTCACTGGATGCTTTTTGTTTTTGGCACCATTCTGAGTAAACTCTAGAGACTGTTGTGTGTGAAAATCCCAGGAGATCAGCAGTTACAGAAATAGTCAAACCACCCATCTGGAATGAGCAATCATGCCACAGTCGAAATCGCTGAAACTCCTGACCTGTATCTGTATGATTTTATGCATTGCACTGCTGCCACACGATTAGCTGATTAGATAATCGCACAAAAAGTAGGTGTACAGGTGTTCCTAATAAAGTGCTCAGTGAGTATATTAGTGTTCCTACTAATAAAATGTATTCTAACCTTGTTTAAAAATGGATACAAAATGCAAGAATGTTATTACTCACCAATCCTCATTTATATCTTTGTGTTCCCCCAGGTGTGTACGCCTTTGGCCTTTTTGTCACTGACATCTTTGTCAATGCAGGGCAGGTGGTAACAGGAAATCTGTCTCCATACTTCCTGACGGTATGCAAACCCAACTACACTGCGCTGGGGTGCCAACAAGTGGTGCGCTTCATCAACCAAAAGGAAGCCTGCACAGGCAATGAGGAGGATATTCTGCATGCTCGCAAATCCTTTCCATCCAAAGAGGCAGCAATCAGTGTTTATGCTGCTCTGTATGTTGCTGTAAGTAAGAAAGCACCATTTGACATTTAGAAGGACAGGTTTGCATAAAATGGTATAGGTTTGGAGTTAATGAAATGCAATATATACAGTTCAACTGACACCAGTACAGCTGGTGGTGGTTGTGTAGTGTAGCGTCATTCCCTGGAAGGCATGGATGGTTGCTGTGTTCCCCTGTCACCATTGTACTATTGAGTAAAGGCACTTAGCACCAGGTTGCTCCTTGAGGACTATCCCTGCAGTTAAAGGAATAGTACACCCAAAAATAAAAATGTTGTCATCATTTACTTATCCTCGTGTCGTTCCAAATCTGTATGATTTTTTCTTCTGCAGAACGCAAAAGGAAGAATTTTAAAGGGATAGTTCTAACAAAAATGACAAATCATTTACTCACCCTCATGCTATCCCCTTTCTTTCTTCTGTTGACCACAAAGATTTTTACAAAAATATCTCAGCTCTGTAGGTCCTTTCAATGTAAGTGAATGGTAGACAGAAGTTTTAAGCTCCAAAATCACATAAAGGCAGCATAAAAATAATCCATATGACTCCGGTGGTTTAATATGTCTTCTGAAGCAATGCAATCGCTTTGGGTGAGAAACAGATAAATATTTATATAATTATTTTTTACTATAAATCTCCATTTTCACTTTCACTTTCAGAAAGTAAAAAAGGTTTTTTATAGTAAAAAAGGCATAAATATTTTACTGTTTCTCAACCACACCTATCATATCGCTTCTAAAGACATACAGTAGTGGCCAAAAATATTGGCACCCCTGGTAAATATGAGCAAAGAAGGCTGTGGAAAAAAAAATCTGCATTGTTTATCCTGTTGATCTGTCATTCAAATAATTCACAAAAATCTAAACTTTGAAGTAAAACAACTGAAAGAGGGGAAATACCTCATTATTAAATAAATATTTTTCTCAAACACGTTGGCCACAATTATTGGCACCCCTAGAAATTCTTATGAGTAAAATATATCTAAAGTATATTCACATTCATATTTTAAATTGTTTAGTGCACCTGGGTGACTAGGAACATGAAATTGTTAAGCCATGACTTCCTGTTTCACAGGTGTATAAATATGAGGTAACACAGAGGCCAAATTCCCTTAGTCATCCATTACAAAGTGTATGACCAAAGAATATAGTTCTGATGTGCAGCAAAAGGTTGTTGAGCTTCACAAAATGGGAAGTGGTTATAAGAAAATAGCCAAAGCATTGAAAATACCCATTTCCACCATCAGAGCAATAATTAAGAAGTTCCAATCAACTAGAGATGTTAAGAATTGGCCTGGAGAAGGATGTATGTCTATATTGTCTCCACGCAGAGTGAGTTGGATGGTTCAAGTGGCCAAAGAATCTCCAAGGATCCCAGCTCGAGAATTGCAGAAATTAGTTGGGTCTTGGGGTCAGAAAAAAATCAGACAACACCTACATCACCACAAGTTGTTTGGAGGGTTTCAAGAAAAAAAAGCCTCTGCTCTCACCAACAACAAACTCAAGCATCTTCAGTTTGTCAGACACTACTGGAACTTCAAATGTGACTGGGTTCTATGGTCAGATGAAACAAATAAAGAGCTTTTTGGCAGCAAACACCAGAGATGGGTTTGGCGTACACAGAGATGAAGTACCCAATGCCCACGGTTAAATGTGGTGCTTCATCTTGAACATTGTTGGGCTGTTTTTCTGCCAGAGGTCCTGGACATCTTGTTCGGATACATGGCATTATGGACTCTATCAAATACAAACAGATAAAAAATCTAAACCTGACAGCCTCTGCCAGAAGGCTTACAATGGGCCCTGGTTGGATCTTCCAGCAGGACAATGATCCAAAACAAACATCAGAATCAACACAAAAATGGCTCACTAACCACAAAATCAAGGTCCTGCCATGGCCATCCCAGTCCCCTGACCTGAACCCCATAGAAAATGTGTCGGGTGAGCTGAAGAGGAGAGTCCACCAACATAGACCTCTGAATTTGAAGGATCTGTAGAGATTCTGTATGGACGAATGGTCTCCGATCCCTTGCCAGGTGTTCTCCAACTCATTAGGCATTATAAGAGAAGATTCAGAGCTGTTATCTTGGCAAAGGGAGGCTGCAAAAAGTATTGAATAAAAGGGTGCCAATAATTATGGCCAATGCGTTTTGGAGAAAAATATTTATTTAATAATGAGATATTTCCTCTTTTTCAATTGTTTTACTTCAATTAAAAGTTAGATTTTTGTAAATGTTTTTGAATGAAAGATCAAAAGGCTAAACAATGCAGTTTTATTTTCACTGCCTTCTTTGCACATATTTACCAAGGGTGCCAATATTTTTGGCCACTACTGTAGGTGATAACACTGGAGTCTTATGGATCACTTTTATGCTGCCTGTATGTGATTTTTTTTTTTTTTGAAAGGTCTGGCCACCATTCACTTGCATTGTATGGACCTACAGAGGTGATCTGTTTTTGTTTATGTTCTACAGAAGAAAGAAAGTCAGACACATCTGGGATGGCATGAGGGTGAGTTAATGATGACAGAATTTTCATTTCTGGGTGAACTACTAATTTAAACAATGTCCCCTTTGTTGGTTTCATTACAATGGCAGTTGATAGTGACTCACTTTAAAGCTTAAAAAAGGGCCCAAGGGTGTCATAAAAGTAGTCCGGCTGACACATACGTAATATTCCAAGTCTTCTATGATAGATTTTGGTGAGAAACAACCTGAAATTGAAGTTATTTTACAGTGAAAATCTTGACTTCTACCATGGCTCTCTTTTGCATGTTTATGAGTGCATGAGAGAAGCTCCTTCACAATAGGGCGCAATGATGTTGTGCATATATTTTTAGATATTTGCAAACATAAAAGTAGTTTGAGAGCACACGTTTTTTCTCTAGCACATTCCATCACAATATACAGATCTGAAATGTAGGTGGCGCTCTAATGCATTTTAGCCCTAACAGATATTACTAATTTTCAGTTTAATCACCACTCTTGTTGTTTCATTGAATATCTTAGCCTCTTAGTGGACTAGAAGCTTAATCTAGGTGTCATTAGAAGGCTGAGATCCACCCCTTTGCGATGATGTATAACATTTTATCATCAATAGTCGAAAACAAATTTTTCTGATAATTTGTTATGCAGGCTTTTCCTTCTGGATGGCATATTTTGTTCTGGACATCTAAGATATAACATTGGATTATTCAGCCAAGCAAGCTCACAGTAAAGTAAAAATGGCAATTTTTTAGAAAACTTCCTAAGGTAAAAGCAGCTATAACATTTTTGGCTATTTGGGGTTTATACTAGCAGTTATTGGAGCTTAAACAAGATGGTTGTATTTGATGACTTACAGAAATCATATTTCACTTTGTGATTCTTTTTAAGAAAATACGACAAAATACATTTTAAGCGTAAACTTTTGTAGTTTAAAAAGTTTTAGAGTTTAAAAAGTTGGCAAACTGGAGTCAGCAATAGTTTTCCAAAAGGATCAATAGGGCTCTAATTTTCTATGATTAAACATAGAGCTTTGTTTGGCACCGGTTGCATTGTGTTTGTGGAAGCTTAATACAAAACCAGCTGTGGTTACGTCTGTAGAATTAATGTAGTTGTGAGGGTTTTATGTCTGCTAGTAGCTCACTGATGAGAGTTTAATATTAAAGGAATCAAACTTTATCATTGAGAGTTTCACTCCTACCTAACAATAAAAGTAAAATGAGGAAAAGTTCAACAAACCTTTAACAGTTTAGCAGTTTGAGTGTTATAGTATTTCAGCGTAGATTGTTTTGCGAACCTGTCAAAACCCAGTGATGAGGCTGACACCAGGCTGTTATTGAAAGATTGTGCAGTGCAAACCATATTGAATCTGACAGTAAACCCATGAGTAAACGCAGCAAAGTGCTGTTACTCATTTCACATGTGAAGAGGTCATTTACATTGTGTCTTAAACGAACAGTCCAGACTTAAAAAAACACAGACCATTTAATTCTAACTATCAGAGAAAGAGGATGGTATATAAAAAAAACTAAATTATAACTAATATATATAAAAAGAGAAATGGTATGACTTTTGCAAGGTATATAAAGACGCAATATGCCTGAGAGCATTAAATTGTGTTCATGTTAATATGTATTTGCTGTATGAAAATTACATTCATAACATAAACATTTTTGTTTATAGATGTTGATATCCATTTTTATAATCGATTATAATTGAGCCTTCAAAGTGACATGAAAGATGTTGAGTCCTTGAGAAATTTAAGATGAATCATGAGTTTTTTATAGAGGGAGGTGACGATGGAGGATCTTGCATGCACAGAAAATTTAATTATTTTTTTCTAACATTCCTTCAAGTTCTAGATTTTCCACCAGTTTTGTAGAATGCTTTGTGATCCAGACTATGGTAATGATCCCGATATGAATGAGATTTCATAACATGTTTTTTAAAAATGGTACCACTCTGAAGTTATGCGTAGAAAAAAGACTTTTTCCATTTTCATAAAGTCCAACAAGCTACAGGACCTGTGCCTGCTGCACCATGCTTATTTTGACCAGAGAAAATTGATTTTCATTTTCAATCAGCTCTCACAAAGTCTTTAACTCAATAGAAGACCTTGCTTCTTGCTGTCTGATTTTTGATAAACTTAAGATCTGAAGTGACCTGTATAAGATTTAATGCGATCCTATGGCAATGTAGAAATCCTTTGATGTTCTAAATGCATCTGCACTGCAGTTAGATCCAAGTTTCAAGCAATGTCACAAGTTGAATATAAAGTTTTTGTGCATTGATGCAAGTTTTACTTGTCTGTAGACCACACTCAAGGAAACAAATAAAAAAGCATGTTGAAAGTATACTTCACCTGACAACCTTGAAGCCTTAATCGTGCCAGTCAAATTAATTACTTTGGATAATTTGAGTCATTAAATAAATCACAAATGGTTTAAATTCAGAGAGGGCTGCTTTTGATGCAAACAGCCTGAAGGTAGATTGTAGGACGTCCAAATTAGCCTTCTAAGAGATTAATTTGATGGTTCCTATGACAGTAATCCAATTAATAACTTCCCAATAGACAGAATAACTTTCATCTGTCATATCCAAATGGCACAGAGTTATGGAGAATCAATAGATCAAGCATGCCTAAGGGCTCTGTTACCTAATTACCCCATTTTGCCTGTGTTGGAATCTTAAAGGAATATTCTAGGTTCAATACAAGTTAAGCTCAATCGACAGAATTTTTGCCATAATGTTGATTGCTACAAAAAATAATTTCAACTCATCCCTCCTTTCAAAAGAAGAAAACATCGAGATAACAGTGAGGCACTTACAATGGAAGTGAATGGGGCCAATTTTTATAGGGTTTAAAGGGGTTATGAGGAATAAAATTTTCCTTTATCTTTCCTAGAAAAGAAACGTCCATGATCTTTCCTTGAATTCTTGACTTATAAGAGGTCATTGTGCTATAAAAACATACTGTAAGTTTCAGAACTAAAAATATCCTCTCAAGCCCAAGAGCATGACAAATGTAATTCTAATGTTTCATCTGGCTGTGTTTGTTTGATATTTAAGGAAATGCATAGTCAGCCGTTTTTATCGAAAAAAACAAAACAAAGCAAAACATAATTACTCCAAAGGGAAGGGGATTGTGGTTACTTAACAAAGAAATACATAATTCCTACACAATTCCTTAGATTAAATTATTTAAATATGGCAGAAGAACGCAGAGCGGAACAAAAAAACTGATGAAGTATATGATAGCAATGCTGTCTGTTTTTTCATCTGCTGTGTATTATCCCATTTTCCTGTATTTAAGCGGCAAAATGATCAAAGGTGATTCCTTAGCCAGCAAACATCGCTTATTTCTTTGGGTCTGCTCCAGCGTACTTAAAATCATTCCTGCAGAGCTACGTTCCCACCAGAAGCTTGTGGTCGGCTAATGAGCGGCGCCTTGTTGTACCAAAAAAAAAAAGAGCCACCAAGTCACTTTCCCTGACCTTCAGTTTCACTGTACCTCGTTGGTGGAATGACCTACACAACTCAATCCATGAAACAGACACACTCTCCATCTTCAAAATAGGGCTAAAAACACATCTTTCCATGAGCACTTGTCCATGCACTCATAAAAAAAAAAAAATAATATCTCTATATATATATATATATATATATATAATATATATATATATATATGTGTATATATATATATATATATATATATATATATATATATATATATATATATATATATATATATATATATATATATATATATATATATATATATATATATATATATGAATGCTTTAAGGGATTTCGTAAATCGCTTGCAAGTTTTTATTATTTTGTTCTTGTAAAATACTTTTCAGTGGTGCTAGACAATCAGAACACTGGGCTTGTCTTAAAGTTGAAGGACACATAAAACAGAGCATTTCAGACAGAGGGCCAAAGATAGGGTAGCACATTAACATTATTAGTGAACCTCAAGGAAGAAAATAAAATAAAAGAAATATGCATGACATGACCTCTTTAAAGGCAGAAATGTGAAGCTTATAATTTTATAAAAGTGCTTACATTAATTTTTCTTTTAAAACTTGTATATTATTTGAGCTGTAAGGTTGTTTAAATCGTTATCATGGTCATTTTAGTGTTAATGTCATCATGGCAACAAAGTTGTAAAACTGGATATAACTTCACACAGAACACGTATATTTTTTTAACGTCTTCAAATCAAATAACTTTTATTGTCTCACAACCATATACACAAGTGCAATTGTGTGTGAAATTCTTGGGTGCAGTTCCGAGCAACATAGCAGTCGTGACAGTGATGAGACATATACCAATTTACACTAACATCAAATTAACACAGCACAATTTAAAATCTAATATACACATAATTACACACAACACAATACACAAATAATAACATACAATACACACAATATAGAATACACATTATACAATAAAAAAAAGTATATATAGTATATATCAAATGTACAGTAGGTTGTATTGTACTGTATTGACATTCAGGCTGTCGGTTGATAGTCAGTTGCCAGTGTGTTGTTAAGAGAATATAATTTATGACAGTCCAGTGTGAGATAATAAGATTAATAAAGGGCAGTGCTGATGTTGATCATGAGAGATCAAGAGTTCAAAAGTCTGATTGCTTGGGGGAAGAAAATGTCATGAAGTCGGCTGGTGCGGGTCCTGATGCTGCGATACCGCCTGCCTGATGGTAGCAGTGAGAGCAGCCCATGGCTCGGGTGGCTGGAGTCTCTGATCCTCCGAGCTTTTTTCACACACCGCCTGGTGTATATGTCCTGGAGGGAGGGAAGCTCACCTCCGATGATGTGTCTGGCAGTTCGCACCAGGGCTTTGCGGTTGTGGGCGGTGCTATTGCCGTACCAGGCGGAGATGCAGCCAGTCAGGATGCTCTCTACAGTACTGGTGTAGAACCGTGTGAGGATGTGGCGGTTCATTCCAAACTTCCTCAGCCGTCTCAGGAACAAGAGGCGCTGATGAGCTTTCTTCACAACGGCCTCAGTGTGGACGGACCATGTGAGTTCCTCAGTGATGTGGACACCCAGGAACTTGAAGCTGCTGACTCTCTCCACTGGTGCTTCATTGATGGTGATGGGGCTGTGTTCTCTGTCTTTTCTCCTGAAGTCCACCACAAGCTCCTTTGTCTTGCTGACATTGAGGGAGAGGTTGTGCTCCTGACACCAGCGTGTCAGAGTGTGCACCTCCTCTCTGTAGGCTGTTTCATCATTGTCAGTGATCAGACCTACCACCGTCGTATCATCAGCAAACTTAATGATGGCATTGGAGCTATGTGTTGCCACACAGTCATGTGTGTACAGGGAATACAGTAGTGGGCTAAGAACACAGCCCTGCGGGGCTCCAGTGTTGAGGGTCAGTGATGAGATGTTACTGCCCATTCTAACCACCTGGCGTCTGCTTGACAGGAAGTCCAGGATCTAGCTGCACAGCGAGCTGTTTATGCCCAGAGCCCGGAGTTTCTCATCAAGCTTGGAGGGCACTATGGTGTTGAATGCTGAGCTGTAGTCTACAAACAGCATTCTCACAGAAGTGTTCCTTTTTTCCAGGTGGGAGAGAGCAGTGTGTATTGTAGATGCAATGGCATCAACAGTGGAGCGGTTGTTGCGGTAAGCAAACTGCAATGGGTCCAGTGATTGAGGCAGCACAGAGCAGATGTAATCTCTGATTAGTCTCTCAAAGCATTTGCTAATGATGGGGGTCAGAGCAACAGGACGCCAGTCATTTAAGCAAGTAATTTTGGATTGCTTTGGTACAGGCACAATGGTGGACATTTTAAAGCATGTGGGGACTACAGACAAAGAGAGGGAAAGGTTGAAAATGTCCGTAAAAACACCAGCCAGTTGGTTCGCGCACGCTTTGATGACGCGGCCCATCTGGACCCGCGGCTTTACGGATATTCACCTGTCGGAAGGATCGGGTTACATCCGCTACAGAGTCGGAGAGTGAGCTGTGAGAGCTCTCTCTGCGAGGGCTGTGTTATTTCCCTCGAACCGTGCATAAAAAGTATTTAGCTCATCCGGGAGAGAGGCAGCGGTGTTCACGGCGGAGTTTTTATTCCCTTTAAAGTCTGTGATGATGTTAATTCCCTGCTACATGCTTCTAGAGTTGGTGGTGTTAAACTGTCCTTCAATCTTGTTCCTGTACTGGCGTTTTGCTGCTCTGATAGTTTTTCAGAGGGCATAACTGGCTTGTTTGAGGGTGCATGCTTCCTGTTTCAGTTTTTGCTTGTAAGCGGGCAGAAGCAGAATGGAAGAGTGGTCCGATTTGCCAAATGGTGGGCGGGGAAGGGATTTGTAGCCATCCCGGAAGCGAGAGTAGCAATGGTCCAAAACCCGGTCCCCTCGTGTGTTAAAACTGATGTGTTGGTGGTATTTTGGTGCAACTGATTTAAAATTGGCTTTGTTAAAGTCCCCGGTCACAATGATGCAGCCTCAGGGTGCGTGGTTTCCTGCTTGCTTATAATCCCATACAGTCCTTGAGTGCCCGGTCTGTGTTGGCTTGTGGGGGGATGTACACAGCTGTGATAATGACCGCTGTGAATTCCCTTGGTAGTCAGAATGGTCAACATAGAAGCATGAGAAATTCCAGATCAGGAGAGCAGAAAGACTTGATAGAATGTACGTTCCTCTGATCACACCAGATCTTGTTTGAAACAGTGAGTATTTTTACGTTTCTGTATTGGCCCTATTCACTTTCATTGTAAGTGCCTCACTGTAACCCAGCTTTATTTTTATTATTTAATTTTTTTTAAAGGAGGTACAAGTCCAAATTATTTATTGTGTTAATGAACATTATGCCACAAATGCGATTGACCTTAACTTGTATTGAACCCGGAATATTCCTTTAAGATGTGAGCTGCCAGATGATCAGTCAAATTGTTTGATGGAACATGAACATGGAACAGTTAGGCTTTGTTTGCACCTGGTCAGTGGAATTACTGTAATCTGTCTGGGGTGATCCTATCACAAGTGGCATTTATACTTGGTATTTGCAGTATATGCAACTAAAATGTGTCGCCTGTGACCACTTGTAAGGTTTTCAAATTCAGGTCTGCTTATAATACAAGACGTTATTGTATCTCTGCATGTTAATAAAGCATAGAAAAGTAAAGAAAAACACAAAGTCAGCACACTGCCTTCAAAAATACTTGAATTTAAATTTTTCCACAATCAGAATTCTCAGTTTAGTCAAGAAGCTGTATTGAATACATTTTAGATGTGTATGCTTCACATGATCTACATTTATTCATTTCGCAAACACTTATCAATATTAAATATATATGCTTTTCCAAATTTTCAATCTGACAATTCTTTTCTTTTAAAGCCACACACAACCAGCAAAGTTTAAAAACCCTTTGCACAATTATTGATTGGTGACTAGGCAGTCCTTCATGTATTAGCATTTACACAAATGCAATATGGTCACATGCGTTTTCGATTACCACCACCACATGTTGTTTGGGTGATCGGGGTCACAACACGTTTTGAACTCCATTTACACCTGCTGTCCACTTGTGACTGGATCTCCCGAAATGTGTAAACAACGTTTTAGATGGAAGCTTGATAGAACAGAGAATGGAGAGGAAGGCTGTCTGAATGCCACTGCTGCTTCTGCTTAATGCACTAAGAGTTATACTTGATCAACCCCTCACAGTAAGATGGATGTCAGCCCCCCTCATACTGCCCAGCTCTTTCAGATCTTCCCTTCCACCTTCCCTCTTTCCACTAAGGCTTGACTCAATCTGCAGTTGGGAACAAAGTACAAAAGCAATGACAACAAAGGTTCTCTTCAAGTACCACCAGACTAGTCCTTAAATGCCACCCTTCTAGTCTGTGCTCTACAAATCTTGGATAAAGTAAATGATGTAGATGAACCATACAAATGTGTTGGTAAATCTTTACAATGAAGTTCTATACATTAACACTAGTTAACACCGTATTTAAAATGAACTAACAATGAATAATACTTTTACAGCATTAACTAATCTTGGTTACCGTTAATTTCAACATACAAATACATTTTTACAGTAACATTAAAAGTTGTATAAATTAACAAGTTAATGTGTTGTGAACTTAAATGAACTAACTTTTTATAAATTGCATTTACCTGGATTAATAAATTATGTAAAAATGGTTGTTCACTCTTAGTTCATAATATCAGTAACACTTTAAAATAAGGTTCCATTTGTTAACATTAACAATGAACAGTACTTTAATAGCATTTATTAATCTCGGTTAATGTTAATTTTAACATGTTTTAATACATTTTTTAAATTAAAAGTTTGTTAACATTAGTTGATGCATTATGAACTAACATGAACTAACAATGTGTTGTGCAATTGTATTTTTATAAACTAACATTAAGATTAATAAATGTTGTAATATTATATTGTTTAATAGTTAATGATATGTGATGCATTAACTAATGTTAATGAACGGAACCTTATTGTAAAGTGTTACCATGATATTTAATGCATCAATGTTAATATACAGTACATAATATACTTATTGTAAAGTGTTAGCAATGCATTTCTGTGTAATGTATGCATATACAAGCACCTGTACTGTATATTAACGGTATTAAACATGTTCAATGTTTGTATACACAAACCAGAGTAAAAAGTCCATATTAACTTACCATGAAGTTTATTTTTGTGAAAATCAGTGTTTTTGATGAACCTCTGGTGTTTGAAATTAAATCATACACATACGCACACAAGCCCATTTGTTTCAGCCAAAACTCATGTAGCCCATGTACTCGGACAAACATGCCCACACGTAACCAGGGAATGATTGAGCTATGAAAAGCATTTACGCAGAGGTTTGAATGAAGATGTATTACATCTTGAGTGCTCTGTGCTTCTTCAGATGTACATCACATGCTCAGTGAAGGCCAAAGGGACACGGTTGGCCAAGCCAGTGCTCTCTATGGGGCTCATTTGTCTGGCCTTCCTAATGGGGATTAATCGTGTGGTGGAGTACCGCAACCACTGGTCTGATGTCATCGCTGGCTTCATCATCGGAGCAGCCATTGCTGTTTTTATGGTAAGGTAACATCTGACACTTAATATAAACTCAGAATTACAAGTAAGTCCATTTCAAATTGCAACTGTATTTCATATACTTGTTCAGATCAATTTGAAATTGAATAGAACTATTCAACTATGAATTAATTAATGTACTGCAAATGAATAGAACCTTATTACAAAGTGTTACCAAATATCTTTACACTAAGGAAGAAAAACTTTATAAATATAGCAAATAGGGGTGCCAATTGATTAACATTTTTAATAAAATTAAGTACATGGTATGTCGATTAATTAATCACATACGTAAATATTTGCTTTGAAACCCCCTCAAATAAAAATAATTCAATATATAATGATTAAATAATTATAAATAGTTATATTTAAATATATATGTATATATATATGTGTGTGTATATATATATATATATATATACACACACACACACACACACACACAATACACACACACACACACACTGCCATTCAAAAGTTTGGGGTCACTTGACTGAAATGTTTCTCATGATCTTAAAAACCTTTTGATTTGAAGGCGTATGCTAAAATGTTTGAAATTATTTTTGTAGACAAAAATATAATTGTGCCAACATATTTATTTCATTACAAAACTAAAATATTATTTAAAAAAAAAGGTTTTTGAAATGGATGACTTGGACCGAGTAATAAAGAAAAGCAGATAATAAGTGCCCAGTATTGATGGGAACTCCTTCAGTACTGTTTAAAAAGCATCCCGTGGTGATACCTCAAGAAGCTGGTTGAGAAAATGTCAAGAGTACATGTCTGCAAATTCTAGGCAAAGGGTGACTACTTTGAAGATGCTAAAATATAACATAGTTTTGATTTTATTTTGGATTTTTTTTAGTCACAACATAATTCCCATAGTGCCATTTATGTTATTCCATAGTTTTGATGACTTTTACTGTTATCCTTAAATGTGAAAAATAATAATAATAAAGAATAAGTGACCCTAAACTTTTGACCGGTAGTATATACAGTTTGTAAAAGTTTGCATACCCTTGGAGAATTGGTAATTTGTGTACCATTTAAAAAAGAAAAAAAAAACAAAAAACATGAGTGAGCAGGCAAAACACATTTCTTTTATTTCTTATGGGATTCATATTCAACTGTAGGTTATAACAGAATGGCACAATCATAAAACAAAACATGGCAACAATGGAAAAAAATGAAATGACCCCTGTTCAAAAGTCTGCAAACCCTTAGTTCTTAATACTGTGTATTGCCCCCTTTAGCATCAATGACAGCATGCAGTCTTTTGTAATAGTTGTCTATGAGGCCCCAAATTCTTGCAGGTGGTATAGCTGCCCATTCGTCTTGGCAAAATGCCTCCAGGTCATGCAAAGTCTTTGGTCGTCTTGCATGAACCGCACGTTTGAGATCTCCCCAGAGTGGCTCGATGATATTAAGGTCAGGAGACTGTGATGGCCACTCCAGAACCTTCACCTTTATCTGCTGTAACCACTGGAGGGTCAACTTGGCCTTGTGCTTAGGGTCATTGTCGTGCTGGAAAGTCCAAGTGCGTCCCATGCGCAGCTTTCGTGCAGAAGAATGCAAATTGTCTGCCAGTATTTTCTGATAACATGCTGCATTCATCTTGCCATCAATTTTCACAAGATTCCCCATGCCTTTAGAGCTCACACACCCCCAAAACATCAGTGAGCCACCACCATGCTTCACAGTGGGGATGGTATTCTTTTCACTATAGGCCTTGTTGACCCCTCTCCAAACATAGCACTTATGGTTGTGACCATAAAGCTCTATTTTGGTCTCGTCACTCCAAATTACAGTGTGCCAGAAGCTGTGAGGCGTGTCAAGGTGTTGTCGGGTATATTGTAACCGGGCTTTTTTGTGGTATTGGCGCAGTAAAGGCTTCTTTCTGGCAACTCGACCATGCAGCTCATTTTTGTTCAAGTATCATCGTATTGTGCTCCTTGAAACAACCACACCGTCTTTTTCCAGAGCAGCCTGTATTTCTCCTGAGATTACCTGTGGGTTTTTCTTTGTATCCCGAACAATTCTTCTGGCAGTTGTGGCTGAAATCTTTCTTGGTCTACCTGACCTTGGCTTGGTATCAAGAGATCCCCGAATTTTCCACTTCTTAATAAGTGATTGAACAGTACTGACTGGCATTTTCAAGGCTTTGGATATCTTTTTATATCATAAAGTTCCATTACCTTGTTAAGCAGGTCTTTTGACAGTTCTTTTCTGCTCCCCATGGCTCAGTATCTAGCCTGCTCAGTGCATCCACGTGAGAGTTAACAAACACATTGACTATTTATACACAGACACTAACTGCAATTTAAAAAGCCACAGGTGTGGGAAATTAACCTTTTAATTGCCATTTAAACCTGTGTGTGCCACCTTGTGTGTCTGTAACAAGGCTAAACATTCAGGGGTATGTAAACTTTTGATCAGGGCCATTTGGGTGATTTCTGTTATCATTATGATTTAAAAAGGAGCCAAACAACTATGTGATAATAAATGGCTTCATATGATCACTGTCCTTAAATAAAAGACATGATCAGTCATATTTTCAAAATCAATGCCAAAATTTCACAATTTCTGCCAGGGTATGCAAACTTTTTTTTGTATATATTTATATATATACAGGGTTGGGAGGGTTACTTTTGAAATGTATTCCACTACAGATTACAGATTACATGCTGTAAAATGTAATTTGTAACATATTCAGTTAAATTACTCAAGGTCAGTAACGTATTCTAAATACTTTGGATTACTTCTTCAGCACTGGTAGATTTTTTTCACTTGTTTTGACTATTAAAACTCTGCCAGTACAGTAAGACAAAATACACGTTAAAAATACATTATCTGAAAAACCTAAATATCTTATGCAGCGTTGTTTCTAAAACAAGATAAATCAAATTGATCTTGTTTTAAGGATTTTTAGATATTTTTTTTTAGAGGAAAACAATGCAAAACTTATTATCAAGAATACGATTTTTGCCCTAATATCAAAGGTCTTACTAGAAAAAAAGAAATTATGATCTAATGTGAATTTTCTTGTTAAAAAAATATGATCGTGCCTGGTAACGTGCATGTAAAATGGCTAGAAATCGCATTTTAGCTTCGCTTAAAGCTGACAATTTACACAAGGTTTATTTCTATTTCTTCTGCTCCAAACTTGCTTCAAACTTACTTCTCTGTCTGTTCGTATGAATGTAACACATCATAAGAAAGTGTTTCACTGCTGTTCAGATGCACTTTGGATCGCATCATTTATATGTATAAATGTTTTCCATCTGAAAGGACTAAATATTAAATGAAACAAATGACAATAAAATGCAAAGTAATCTCTTCAGTAATCAAAATACTTTTTGAATGTAACTGTATTCTAATTGCCAGTGATTTCAGTTGTAACTGTAGCGGAATACAGTTACTTTATATTTTGTGTGTGTGTGTGTGTGTGTGTGTGTGTGTGTGTGTGTGTGTGTGTGTGTGTATATATATATATATATATATATATCGGTTGCGTCACGTCATAAACGTACAGTTTTTAGGTCGCTGTGTCAAGTTAAAGGAAGTTTGAAACTTAGAAAAACACATCTTGAGATCTCTGCATTTGGATTTGCGCTCCATCAAGCTGTGTTTGAACGCAATCTTGTGTCATCCTCATACCCTCTGTAACTGTGGTTTGTTCTCTGTCTGTATAAGCTGCGCATTGCCTATACAGCAAGTCTCGCTTACTGCCCCCTGGAGAAAACAGATGGTACTCTAAGCTTGAATTGCTCAGATATGAGGAATATTCCTTATTATGGTCCGGGGACATGATTAATTGCGTTGTGTTATTTTTGTATAATTAATCGCACCGAATTAACGCATTAAATCGACAGCCATAATAGCAAACAAACAAAGTGCTTTTATAGAAGACATATATACCATTGCCGGGTCTAAGGGGGGCTAGGTGGGGCATTTCCCCCATAGATTTGGCTCGAGCCCCACCAGACACTTCTGATGCCCCCGCCCTGACTGGCAGAAAAACAATCCACTGGCACTCCGCCCCATGGATTGACAGTGAAATGATCAACGTTGTCTGTAATAGGCTAAAATAGGTACTTATGATGAAAAAATGTGTTGCTAGATTTGTGTCTTGATTTAAAGAGTTTTGCAAAAAACTCAAATGTCTTTGCTAATGACTTAATGTTTGCAAATTCCTCAAGCACATACTTTTTGTTTCCAGGGTAATTTATGTAAATGTTTGGTGCTTCTGGATAGACCAGTTCTATACAGTTTCCAATATCTCACCAAGACAGGAATGTTGACCAGACACAGAGTTGCAATCATGTCGCGAGTGCTCTTCTTGCATGCTCGCATATACATGAGTGCTGGAAAGCAGCTGCCAACAAGACAGCATTTGTGTACTGAAATGAATCTGTCTTTGGTGTTATCGATACTCAGTACCACCACTCCCTATATGAATATTACGCAGTCTGCTTAGGGCACCAACTCCCTGGGGGGGCACCAGAAACTCCAATGGCTGCCCTTTCTCGCACGTTATACGTTTTTCAACGACTTTATAGCTGTTGCAGAACACAGCCAATCGCCTCGCAGCTCGCACTCGCACCACGCCTCGCACATACAAAACATGACAAGCCCTTTGACAAGCACTGTTTCTGCCATACTTTAAACAAAGTATGCCTCAAAGACTCAAATAGTCACAAAGTAATACTTTTATGACTTATTTTCTCTATTTCTGTCAGACGTGAGCATTATACAGCAAGGTCTGCGATCTGTGTTTAAAAATACTCCCTTACAAAAAATCTAAAGTTCTGGCAAACTAACCGAAAACTTGCCGCAAATTTTCCACTCATATTCACATGCAAATGAGCTTGTGATTCGCCGCAAATGTTTTCCAGATGTTTGCAGCTCTTCACCGGTAGTGGTGAACCTGCAGCAAATCTTTGGCAACAATGGAAAATTTGCTGCAAGTTTAGCTAAATTGCGTGTGAAAATGATCAGTGCCGAATTTGCCATGATCTCTCGATTTTTGTAAGGGCTGTGATAAGAAGTTCCCAGTAATTCATTGCGGTATAATTCAATTAAGCAGATTACTGTGTACTGTTTATAGCTTTACTGTTTGCTGATCACTGCTGTTATTGTATTTGTTGTAGCTTTCAGTTATTTGTCATTTGGTGATTATTCAGAGTTCGTTTAATTCTCAATATGTTTTTACTTTTGGTTATCAGTGTCATTGTGATTTGTATGTTAAATTATGAAGTCCACGTGCATTGATCGCAATGAATGCATGAGCTATGAAATACTAAGAGCCACAGAGATTTTCAAAATAAAGTCACTGGTGTTTCCAATATATGAAATGTTCATTGACTACGCACTTATTTGCGGGCCCTCCAGGCACGTCGGAGCCCTAGGCAACTGCCTATATTGTCTGTAGGATGGGCCGGCCCTGCTTCTTGGTAATCAACTGAAAACTCTGTCTATAGATTTTCCTCTGACAGACCTGACAAACATCTACCAGTGAGTTGATTTCAGTAAAAAAAAAAATCCATACCATTATCAGCAGTCACAAATGGCACTGAAGGTTTGAAACGCTAATTTGAACTAAGGGGGACATCCACATACATTACATATGGCTAGTTAATTAGGTCAAGCCACAGGATAAGGCAAATATGAGGCTTCCTCTGCAATGCAACAAAACAGTTTTTACTGTGCTTTGTACACTGTTGTGTGGAATGTGTACAGTCAAAGATGGGAAACCCATTGTGCACTATAGAAAAAGGTCAGATAGTATGAGCTCATGCTCGCATTGTTAGAGCTGTCAGTTTGTGGAAGCTTAGATGTTTTATTTTTTGTGGTGCTGTACTCATGAGGCAGAGATATGCACTGACCTATTTCTGTAGTTGGGGGGGGGGGTGGGGTGTAGGGAGAAAGGTTGATGTAGACACTAAACTCATGATCGTATCAAATCATGCAGTCTCCTGAAACAGCACATCATCAGAAGGTAGACCAATGCAAATGGACAGTAGAGGGTAACATTGCAGTGTGTTTGTGTGAATGTGTGGTGTTCTTGCAAATGTCTATTAGGCCTACCTTCTTTTAGATATTTTTTTTACTAGTTCTGTAACCTATATAGCAGTGGTTTTGCTGGATTTGCTGTAATACCAAAGTTATTTATCATGCAAAAGTCCATAAAAATGTCCTTAAAAATGTCCTGTTCTTTTACCTTTGCAGTTTTCGAGGTTGATATACACTCACTGAGCACTTTATTAGGAACACCTGTACTCCTAGTCATGCAATTATATAATCAGCCAATTGTGTACTGCTGCCACACAGTGCATAAAATCATGCAGATACGGTTCAGGAGCTTCAATTAATGTTCACATAAAATGTGATCTCAGTAATTTCGACCTTGGCATGATTTTTGGTGCCAGACGGGCTGGTTTGAGTATTTCTGTAACTGCTGATCTCCTGGGATTTTCACGCACAACAGTTTGGTGCCAAAAACAAAAAACATCCAGTGGGTGGCAGTTCTGTGAATGGAAATGCCTTGTTGAAGAGAGAGTTCAACAGAGAATGGCCAGACAAGTTGGAGCTGACAGAAAGGCTACAGTAACTCGGATAACCACTCTGTACAATTGTAGTCAGCAGAATAGCATCTCAGAATGCACACCACATCGAATCTTGAGGCGGATGGTATACAAAGCAGAAGACCACATCAGGTTCCACTTCTGTCAGCAAAGAACAGAAAGCTGAGGCTGCAGTAGCCACAGGCTCACCAAAACTGGACAGTTGAAGACCGGAAAAATGTAGCCAGGTCTGATGAATCTCGATTTCTGCTGAGGCACACAGATGGTAGGGTCAGAATTTGGCACCAACAGCATGAATCCATGGACCCAACCTGCCTTGTGTCAACAGTTCATATATTCATATATATATATGAATATGAACCAAGATTAACAAATTTGGATCTACCAAGATGTATTTGCTGCAGTGTACCGTAGAGTTGTGGGATTGGGTGCCCAGACATGTTTTCTCCCTTTTAACAGTTAATATTGTCAAAAAAGGATTGCCAATTTATTTAGCTTAATTATGCATGATTATATGGTAAGTAACATTTTATTATTTGCATTTAGCATTGTTTTTCCAATACAATTAAACCAGAACTGCAACCTATTTGATGGAGAAAATAATAAAGGCAGCCTACGCTGAACAGAAAAATTAATTCCTGCATCTGTGTAGTTTAACAGAGGACTTCAAGGCTGGAGGATGCTCTGAGATGTCCTCCTTTTGAAATCCTTCTTTGCACTATGCTGCAGTCTAGCAGAATATTGCCCATAGTGTCTCATTGAAAATCCTCATTTTGATGCGATAATGGATTAATCTCCTCCAGGACATGGACTCACATGCTTCCTCTCTCTTGAAAGAGCACAGAGCCTTTTTACTTTGGGCATCAAATCATGCAAGCGTCTTTGCCCTTTTGAGACTTACATAAACCATCATTTACAGCCTGAGAAAAGCTTGAAATTTCTATGTGTTGTACAAAAAGCCTTTCAGAGGTGTAAAACTTCCCTCTTTTATTTTCCCTACGGGTGCTCTTGTGTTAGGTGGTGTGTGTGGTGAAAAATTTCAAAGGAAAGCCCTTACTGGATGAGATACCGCCAGAGGAGAGTGTGTCCAGTGGTCCCATGATCAGTCAACCGAGAATGGAACACACCATGGAGAAGTACATAGCCTCCCAGGTATTCAAACACAAACCTTCATGGACATGAGTTAATACATAATGAGTTTTTTTTTTTCCATATATATATATATATATATATATATATATATATATATATATATATATACACATATACATATATACAGGTGCTGGTCATATAATTAGAATATCATCAAAAAGTTGATTTATTTCACTAATTCCATTCAAAAAGTGAAACTTGTATATTATATTCATTCATTACACACAGACTGATATATTTCAAATGTTTATTTCTTTTAATTTTGATGATTATAACTGACAACTAAGGAAAATCCCAAATTCAGTATCTCAGAAAATTAGAATATTGTGAAAAGGTTCAACATTGAAGACACCTGGTGCCACACTCTAATCAGCTAATGAACTCAAAACACCTGCAAAGGCCTTTAAATGGTCTCTCAGTCTAGTTCTGTACGCTACACAATCATGAGGAAGACTGCTGACTTGACAGTTGTACAAAAGATGACCATTGACACGTTGCACAAGGAGGGCAAGACACAAAAGGTCATTGCAAAAGAGGCTGGCTGTTCACAGAGCTCTGTGTCCAAGCACATTAATAGAGAGGCGAAGGGAAGGAAAAGATGTGGTAGAAAAAAGTGTACAAGCAATAGGGATAACCACACCCTGGAGAGGATTGTGAAACAAAACCCATTCAAAAATGTGGGGGAGAACCACTACGCACAGACGTATGCAAGACATGGGTTTCAGCTGTCGCATTCCTTGTGTCAAGCCACTCTTGAACAACAGACAGCATCTGAAGCGTCTCGCCTGGGCTAAAGACAAAAAGGACTGGACTGCTGCTGAGTGGTCCAAAGTTATGTTCTCTGATGAAAGTAAATTTTGCATTTCCTTTGGAAATCAGAGTCCCAGAGTCTGGAGGAAGAGAGGAGAGGCACACAATCCACGTTGCTTGAGGTCCAGTGTAAAGTTTCCACAGTCAGTGATGGTTTGGGGTGCCATGTCATCTGCTGGTGTTGGTCCACTGTGTTTTCTGAGGTCCAAGGTCATCGCAGCCGTATACCAGGAAGTTTTAGAGCACTTCATGCTTCCTGCTGCTGACCAACTTTATGGAGATGCAGATTTCATTTTCCAACAGGACTTGGCACCTGCACACAGTGCCAAAGCAACCAGTATCTGATTTAAGGACCATGGTATCCCTGTTCTTAATTGGCCAGCAAACTCGCCTGACCTTAACCGACCTTGTGAAGAGGAAGATGTGATATGCCAGACCCAACAATGCAGAAGAGCTGAAGGCCACTATCAGAGCAACCTGGGCTCTCATAACACCTGAGCAGTGCCACAGACTGATCGACTCCATGCCATGCCGCATTGCTGCAGTAATTCAGGCAAAAGGAGCCCCAACTAAGTATTGAGTGCTGTACATGCTCATACTTTTCATGTTCATACTTTTCAGTTGGCCAAGATTTCTAAAAATCCTTTCTTTGTATTGGTCTTAAGTAATATTCTAATTTTCTGAGATACTGAATTTGGGATTTTCCTTAGTTGTCAGTTATAATCATCAAAATTAAAAGAAATAAACATTTGAAATATATCAGTCTGTGTGTAATGAATGAATATAATATACAAGTTTCACTTTTTGAATGGAATTAGTGAAATAAATCAACTTTTTGATGATATTCTAATTATATGACCAGCACCTGTATATATATATATATATATACCTTATACTAAAATGCCTTAATATAGTAAGTTACCAGTTTATCATCAAAAACTAATGCTGTCTATTTATGTAAGGGACACGACATAGAGGCGAAGGTAGAATCCAAATGCAGGAAGTTTAATAAACTCAGCAGACAAATCCAATACACAGGCAGAGACATAGTCGATGAAGTAGTAGTGACAAGTAATCAGTCCAACCAGGCAAACAAAGAAAAAATTTAATAAAACAATCAGTAATCCAATAAGACAGGCACAATGGTCATAACAAGAAGGCAATGAAACAGGCAATGGAAAAATGCTCGGTAAGGCAGTGAAATAACTGGCAATACTTTGCAAAGTATCTATGGAAAAGTATGGCTATTTATACAGTGCAAACAGGAAGTAAACGTAGAAGAAACAGTTCATGGCTAGTATTCGGGAGAGGGCTCCCTCTGGCGGTTGGCTGAATGAATACCAGCCTCATTCGTTACAATTTAACATTTTAATTTAGTTCAATTATTGATATTTTTTTTTACATTTAATTATACCCCTTGAACCGTATGCAAATTACATAAGGAACTTTTCTATGATTAGAGCACTTGAAGCTTGAAACATGTTTTTGCGAGTCTGCAATTTGTCCAACCCCAACTGCTACTACAGAAGTAATCCCCCCACCAGGGAATCCCCCCCCTGAGATTCCCTATGCCACCCCACCCCCCCATTTCATTTAGGGGCTTTTATCATATAATTTTCATATAATTATAATTAATAAATTATATGAATAATAATAACTTCTGCACTAGACTAATTTAGATGGTCTTCTTACATTGGTCCTCTACAAGATCATTCATCCACACTTAAAAGATTTGCAAAACAATGTGTCAGCCTTATTTGGGTCATCGTATGCTTTTTGCTTCCAGATTGCCTTTGGCAGTTTTCAGTTTTTGCAGCATTACATTTTTAACTCTTATATGGTCATGAATGTAAAACCGTGTGTTGGTAAAAAGGGCATAAAAATTATGAGTGCAAAATGTCAGAGATCATAGATGTTCCCAGATCCAGAACGTCAGAATTGATAATGAATAACAGCTGTTAGAAAACAGTGCTTTCCTTTTAGTTTCTCTTTTGAATACTGGACTCAATCCCCCTTCATTTCAATCCTTTGCAGAAAAATAAAGGCTTTTGATGACACATTGAAAAGCCTTTTGATTCTGAATATTATGTTCTGAAGAATGTTATATGACTTTCCCTAATAAATCCCAATATTTCTTTCCAGTATGTTCATTCAACCTCTTTTGCCTCGGGCCAGTAATTCTTGTATCTGTGTCACAAGAGATCAGAGTTAGTCATTGGGATTGTCTTCTAGTCTCAGAGAAAGCAGACAGATGCATCTGGAGTATGTATCTAAATTCTGCTTTTGATCTAAAACTATTATTAGATGTTCTCATATGATTTTTCCATTATCATTATTCTACTAAAGTTTTTTCCCATATTAAAAGCATTGAGCTGAAAGCAAACAAAATCACTGGAAGATGAGCATTAATAAGAAGAACACTGCTGTTGTTAAATGCATTGGACATCATGTGTGTCCTCCTCACTGCCATCCTTAATATCGCCGTACAGTTGAATGCCATAGATTGGACACATCAGAGCCCTAATCATGAAACTGCTGTTTTACATACAGGGTTCCCACTGTCATGAAAAACCTGGAAATATTAGGGAATTTTAAAATCGTGATTCTGAGAACTGGAAAAGTCATGGAAATTAATTAGTGCTGTCAGTCAATTAAAACTTTAAATCGCGATGAATTGCATCATTTTTTGTAGTTAATCGTGATTAATCTCAGATTTTGAAAGTGCTTAAATCTGACTCTATATATAGTATACTTCTTTTCCTGTCAAAATGCATTCATTTCCATCTTAGGAAAGAAAACAAATATAAAACAATCTAATACTTCATTAACATTTTCCAAACAAAGCCTACCAAAGTATTAAGATACTCTAAAATAGCACAAATAGAAGTTACATTAAACATTTCCAGAAGTCTGTGTGAGAATTTGACTAATTGAAAGAACTATACTTGATTTCTATCACAAGTCCTGTCTGGGCTTGTTTTGTATATCAAGTAGCATTAAGAGTTCTTTTCCACATCATTTGATCACTGACATGGAAGCACTGTTATGTGTGTGATGTGGTGTGTGTCAGTGTAATGACTCCATAAACTTAGCATTTATGCTGGTTTATTCTGTGATTATGAAAAATGAATGCGATAAACTTTAAATTAATGGCAGGTGTTAATGTGTTAATTCTGACAGCTCTAAAATTAATAAAATCTTAAACCGATTATGGAATTTGTTACGTTTTATTTGCTTGTGGCTGAGAATCTCTGATGGCGTCTTTCCTTCAGGCAGGGACTCAGGCAGCTTCAAGTGACAGTGCACGTGTGCACACAACGTCTCTCTGTGAGTGAAAGACAAGCTCACGTCGCTCTGTGAGGCTTATTTCAACATCTCTGCACCTTATTACGTTTTTTGGTGGCTGGTTTTAGTCATAGTAAGTAACAACATGCCATTTCCCATATTCTGTTTGTTTCATGAGGCAATAAACGAAAACGTGACAAAAACATGTATGTATATATGTTACTTGTTGGCAATCATTTTCGCTTATTACTTCATGAAACATAAACAATGTGGGAAATAGCACATCGTTACTTACAGCACTGTGATTAAAGAAGTCCAACACGCAGCCTAACACGGTACATTGATCTTGAAATAATTCCCACAGAGCGACTCGAGATGGATGAAAACACTAGTTTGTGAGTGAAACGAATGTGCTTGTTGTATTTTATGAGTTGAGACTGGTTTTTACCTATTTCCATTATGATTGTTGTGTTCACATTTCATAAGTTATACAGTGGAACTGTCACAGATGAGCGCTGTAACAAGCGTCTGTGAATGAGACACGTATAAGTACAATGCACGCACAAACATAACACACACAAACCGCCGCTGCACTCGCAGTCTGGCTGCTAGCATACATATTACACCATGTATACAGAGATTAGGGTTAGTATTGTGTGTTTTGTTGTTTAATGTTCGTTACATGCTGTTTCATTGCCTCATTTTGGTTTCATGCATTGCTACAGCTGTTAGAAGTTCATTATTCTCTCTCTGTTAGCGAGTCATCAGGCTTACTGTAAATACTGTATGGGCACTATACAATTTATGCAAGTGTATTTTCATTTATTTGTCATTCAAATCAGCATACATCTGTAATATGGGATGATTTCTGGTTCATATTACATCCGCCAAACCTTAAATAGCAGCAAGTCTAAATTACAAATTTTTTAAATGAGAAGCTTTTAATGAATTAGCTAGCAGTTCCAGGTTAAAGGATTAAAAATGAAAACTTGTTTTATTTTTATATCGGTTATCGGTATTGGCCACAATAAGCTGTAAATTATCAGTTATCTTAATTCCACATACCTAATTTTTATAGTGAAGGTAATTTTTTTTCTAGTTATGCTCAGCTCTAAAATACAAGGTTTCCAATAGTCAACAAAATCCTGAAAATATCAGGGAATTTGAATATTGGGATTGAACCCACATTATATTATGTGTCATCAACTAATATGTACTTTAAAGGAATAGTTCACCCAAAAATTTACTCACCCTCAGGCCATCCAAGAGTTTCTTTCTTCATCAAAACAGAATTTAAGATTTTTAGGATTTCATTTCAGGCCTCCTCCTCTAAACAATGCAAGTGAATGTACTCCATTTTTTGACGGTCCAAAATGCATATTTAGAGTGCATCAAAATAATCCGCATGACTCCAGTCGAACCCAAACGATTGATTATTTTTAGAAACAAAACAATACATGTATACTTTTTAACTACAAATGTTCGCTTCCGTACATCTCTGTGACGTGCGCTCATGAGAGGGATGATGTAAGCTCGTTGGTAAGGTCACGCATCACGTGGAGGAGGAGGCAGGAAGCGCGTCATTGTTTACAACAAGCAGCGTTGTACAAAAGTTTAATTGTCTTTGCTGTTGGTTTGTATTTGTATAAGTGTATTGTTCAAAATGGTCGTTTGGTGTGACTTTACTTGTCGACAGGAGTCATGTGGATTATTTTGATGCACCCTAAATATGCATTTTGAACCGTCAAAAAATGGAGTACATTCACTTGCATTGTTTAGAGGAGGAGGCCTGAAATGAAATCCTAAAAGTCTTAAATTCTGTTTTGATGAAGAAAGAAACTCAGATACATCTTGGATGGCCTGAGGGTGAGTAAATTATCAACAAATTTTCATTTTTGGGTGAACTATTCCTTTAAGCATTCGACACAATGTACTTATTATGTACACACATGATGTTGCATTGTACTTGCGTAGTTACACTGTTAACCTTACCCCTAATCCTAAACCTAAACCTAACCCTACCTCAACCCTTACCCTAAACCCTATAATCTAAACCCTACCCCTTAAACCTACCGTACCTCAACCACAGTATGAGCAAAGGTGAATCTTGTGAAAATTTAGCAGAACAACATGTAGTTACACAATAAGTACATTGTATGTATTTTAATGTTAAGTAGTAGTTAAAAACACCTAATATAAAGTTTGACCTTGGGATTTTTCTAAGCCTAGAAAAGCAATGGAAATTTCTGCAGTGAATATACCTTTCTCTGGTTATGCTAAGATAACTTATCCAGTAATCATGAATGACTGTAAAGGAAATGGAAAAATCATGCAAATTATTTGGTCCAAAGGTATGGAAACCCTAAAAAATATTTCGGCATCTAGAAATTGCTTTTCAAGGGCGCAATGTCCATAAAATGACTTTTGAAAATCCTTTTCCAGTAATCACGAACAACTAGAAAAGTCATGGAAATTCATTGGTCAAAAGATGTGGGAACTCTGCTCCTAGTGACCCACAGATCAATACATGGTAGATCATTTCAGTATTCAACAGCATTGTTCTGCAGGACTGCCATACAATATTCAACAGGTAGCAAGTCCCCTTTAGGTCATGTACCCACTGTCCACTTTCAGATATTGTCACCTTTGACCTCTATTATGCCTTGCAATCAGTTTTTGAGCAACTGGGGTTCCACCCATCTTTGATTAATCATTCAATATGATTTTGATATCGTATAAGGGTGAGTCCAGGGGCTCTGTGAAGCAGTTCTTCAAGATTATCCATATGCCCAAGACATATACACCTGCAATGCATGGCTAGCACTCACACCACACTAGGTTATTTCAAGGCTGCATCATTAATCTTTAAGGTTGTTTTTACTTATTCCAAAAGCCTTAGAATAGTGTACATCAGGTTTAGCTTTGCAATGGAATGGAGAGGTATAAATCAACTCATTTTCATTTGAGTGTGTTAATTCTTTTACACAAGTCTTAAATGCCAGAAAATTCCAGTAGACCTCTAGCTAAGTCTTGCTTCTATGCTAAGTCTTACCTGACCTGCTTTGTATTGTCCCAGGAGAACATATTTGACTATGCAACTGGATTATGCCAAGTATTTTTCATAGATTTTTAACTGTGCATTTTGTTTGATTTTCAGAATCCCATCACTTATGCTGAGATCACATGACAATGACAAGACAGCAACCAAAAAGCTGTGGATAATGTTGCTGCTCTCTGAAGTGACATCTTACTTTGAGTGCAGCATCGATATGTGCTATTTTAACACTTCTATTTTCAAGTATCTGAAAAATTTGTCACATCACCTTGTTGTCCTCCTTGTTACTCTTTGTTGAAAATGATTATGCTGGGGTTGTATCCCTATTTTTATACAAATATATAACTGTTAGCATTTTTGTAATTGAATATGCAGGGTACAGAGTGAATGTGGAATTGTAACATGATGTCATTGAAATGTGTTAAACATATCCTGATGTATTATTATAACCATCCTGATCTCGTGAAAATTACGTGACTGTGGCGACATTTTTGCAAAATTATATTAAAGCAGTTCCCAGGTGAAATGTCCAATGTGTGGCACTAAAAGCGCATTAAATGTTCTCTCCATTTAGATTCGGTTTTTAAAATTAGTGCAATTTTGAGTTTTAAATAAACAAAACCTACCTCCCTACCATAAACCTAAACCTAACCAATAGTGTCATAAAGCAAATGTGAGGTGAAAACAGGTGAGGTTTTGAGGGTTAATACTCTGTTGGGTTTTAAAGCAACAAAGTCTACCTTCCTACCCTAAACCTTAAACCTAAACCTAACTGATAATGTCATAAAAGTAAGAGTGACATGAAAAACGCAATTGCTGAAGCAACACATCATTTTGTGATGCTTCCATGACACTTTCGGCTCACGTGTTGACTTATGTGCTCTCCTGGACTCATATCCCAAACCTTTGCATCAGTTGAGCAAACGTGCAATTTGATTGTGCTGAACATGCTTGTAAATGCAGTTGGTTATGTAATGCAAATGTTAAAATGTATCGTCTTACAAGTCATGCACTTTAGTAAATGCTTTGATGTCATAAGATAGCATTGTATGAGGAACTTGTGATTTGTGTAAAAGGGAATAAAAGCAATTGTTGTTGTAGCACCTCAAGTGTTTATTTCCCCAGACTGCCCCAGTATGTACAATGAGCCACGTAAAACTCATTTAGCAAAAATGTAGGTATAGTAATGTGATTCTATAAGACCAGTTTGATTATAAAATTGTGTGTGGATCCTTAGTTGAATTTTTATAATTGACTCTAAAAGAGGCTTTTGCCTGATAAGAAATATCACTTCTCATACAAGTCTGGTTCTTTAGAGAGATTCTCTGATGTTTGGAATAACTTCTCTTCACAATTCTTTCTTCCCACCGAAATGTATCATGTTACCAAGTCTCAGCCTATGACAGCACATCCACAGTCTGTTCGTTGACTGTCTGATGCATACACAAAACTTGAAAGTACTTTCTTGATCTGGCAAGCGCTAATCTGACTGGCTGAATTTAAGCATCTTCTGGGAGTAATGGTCAGCAAGGTTTTTTATCAGTCAAAGTCTTGTTTTCAAGTTACTGGGTTGATTTAAGCACTTTTTAGGAAGAACTGGATTTACCAAAGATTTTGATTGCCAGTTTAGTGACATCAAATCTTATACCCTCAGTGAGCACTTTATTAAGAACACTATGGTACTAATAAAGTGCCTGGCATGGTCTTCTGCTGTTGTAGCTCAACCACTTTAAGGTTCGACGTGTTGTGCATTCTGAGATGCTATTCTGCTCACTACAACTTTATAGAGTGGTTATCGGAGTTAGCGTATCCTTTCTGTCAGTTCGAACCTGTCTGGTCATTCTCTGTTGACCTCTCTCATCAACAAGGAGTTTCCGTTGCAGAACTGCCACTCACTGGATGTTTTTTTTTTTTTTTTTTTGGCACCACTCTGAGTAAACTCTAGAGACTGTTGTGCATGAAAATCCCAGGACATCAGCAGTTACAGAAATACTCAAACCAGCCTGTCTGGCACCAACAATCATGCCACTGTTGAAATCACTGAGATCACATTTTTTTTCCCCATTCTGATGGTTGATGTGAACTTTAACCGAAGCTCCTGAACCGTATCTGCATGATTTTATGCATTTTATGCTCAGTGAGTGTACAGTATATTCAGATCTTTGTTTGAGTCCCTTCGTCTTTACAATCTGTGTCAAGGGAATTTGTAAGTGTTACTTTTAGCAGTAACATGACAGATGTGTGGTAGACTGAGACAGTACTCACTACAGCTGAGATTTTATGGTGGGCTGATGCTGACATGAGGTGATAAGCAAAAAAATCATGATTGATTTTGGTGTCAATATAGCAGAGAGCACCTTGGGCAGGGCTGATGGATTTAATTGTGACTGGTATTTATTTCAGTACTCACAAAAAAGCTTTTTATTGGGTAATCATGCTTGGTTGTGTATGATGTGTCACTTGTGTGCTTTAATGTGTGTGTGTTTGTGCGGGTTTTGGTGGATTATGAGGAAATTTTGTTAGGTTACAAACTGGTAATTACAAGGGTATTATGTTATAAATGTGGTTTATGAGGACATTTCTAGTGTCCCCATAATTCAAATCGCTTAACATACTAAATGTTTTTTTGAAAATGTAAATATGTAGAAAGTTTGTGAGGGTTAGGTTTAGGGGTAGGGTTAGGGGATAGAATCTATAGTTTGTACAGTATAAAAATCATTATGTCTATGGAGAGTCCTCATAAGGATAGCCGCACAAACGTGTGTGTGTTTTGTGAGTCTGCCCTTGATGCCGCCTCTCTGAGTATGCAGTCTCTAGTGGGTTAGAGAATGTGTTTTTTTTTTTTTTTTTTTTTTTTTTCTTGCCAAACAATCATCAGCCTGAGCTTGATAATACCTGTACCTGTTAAGGAGAGAAAGACAGAGCTGGTAAGATAGAGGGGATGGACCTTCATTGTATCGATCATTTAGTTCATACAGATATATGGCAATATTTGCATTTGGATATGTTTACAATTTCACAATCAAATACAGTGGCCCCAAAAGTAACACTTAAATCACAATTAAAAATGTGGTAAATGTATTGCTTTAGATAACTTTAAAAAAATCATGCTTAACTTTTGAACTACACTTTTCTGAGCCAAGGTCATTGGTTCAATGTCTCAAAGTCGGTTCCCCTTAAGTTCCTAGGTCGTAGCAGAGTAACAACAGATGTAGTCCATCATATTATCTATATACTGTATGTCACAAATGTTTGACAGCCAAATATGCTTGTCCTCAATTTTGAACAATATCACTATTGTTTTATCATTTGAAACCTAACAGAGTTTTTTTTTTCTCTAAAATATGTGGTTTGAAATGTGTTTTTGCTATTTTTCGAATTCAGTACATGCCTCTTGGTTTGATATTTTATTATATAAAGCAAAGGCATTCATTCATTTTTTAGTGTGGCTAATATGTCCAAATATTTTTTGGGAAAATGTATGTTTACTGTGTCATAGACCTTGTAGCATCAAAGATCTGCAGTATTTGAATTTACATTCTGCAGAGTTATATTTTTTACACCATACTGAGCGTGTGTTTGATCTCTCACAGGCCAGTGATGAGATTTAAAATTAATGCTTGAATACAGTAAACCCAGTGTCTCATGGTGGTGTAAATAATTTATTATTTATTTCACTTATGTAGTACTACTGTATGTCCTGAACCCCTTGAACACTGTTTGTATCATCAATTGATGCATCGGAACTATGTGTAAAAAAAAAGTTTTTTTGGAAAAGCGCATTACAAATAAATTGAAGTTGAAAATTGAAAGAGCTACTGCATTAGCTGACTTTACATTGACTTTAATTCAAGGTTATTTTTAGTGACAGTTCTGTCATTTTTCCCAACAGGTTTGGAAAAAACTGCACATCAGTATTTGTTACAGTATAGATATACAGTATATGATTAAGGTTATGGTCCTGTAATGGAAGCAGTGAAGTTGTTTGTTTGATTTAATTTGTGATGTCCTTTTCTTAAATGTTTGCAAGCTTTAAAATGTTTTTGTTTTTGTTTTTTTGTAATATGTTTACTTAGATGGCTTACATGCTTTCTTTAACATTTGGTTTATAACAGGACTTGATGCCCAAAACCCAAATGTTGCGAATAAAATTTTGATTGTGTGAAAAAGCCCAACATTTGTTTTGTTTTTTTACAATGCACAATATTGTATATTAGTTGGACAATATATTTAAACAATTCTGTGTTGATGTCAGAAGCCAATGACCTCGGAGACTGAGCTAGCAAAGAAAGCAGATCTTCCCTGAGCTTAAGGTGTCGAACACTAATAAAATATTTACCCAGACTCACTGTCACACTATATCTTTTATGAATGATCTCTCATATTCTGTGATTATGTTCTTCCTATTTTGTTTGAAGATAAATTATCTCATATTATATTTCATTGATTATTTACTGTTGTGTGCATACTCATGATAACACAAGATTATATGTGAATGAACTCAATGGTTAGTCTGAAATGATAAGCTTACAGCAGCAAAAGAGCTGTTTGTTTAGAGTTGAGATAAAAAATTAGAAGACTTCCAGTGATCTTGTTAATTAGATGCTGTTTCAGTGAGAGAGTGTTACTACGATTGTTCTACTTAAGTTTCTTCAAATGTATTAGTTACAGTGCTTGCAAGAAGCATAGTATTGATATTCTTTAAACTGGTTAGGGTTTTTCTAAGTATTAAAGGGATAGTTCACCCAAAAATGAAAATTCTGTTATCATTTACTCACCTGCTTGTTGTTCCAAACCTGCATAAGACTTTCTTTCTGCTATTGAACACAGATGGAGGTGTTAAGCTGAAAGTTAGCCTCAATCATCATTCGTTTCATTGAATTTTTTTCCATACATTAAAAGTAAATGGTGACTAAAATTCTGCCTAACAACTCCTTTTGTGTTCATTGGTAGATAGGATGACCAGATGTCCTGATAAAACCGGAACAGTCAACATTTTCAAAATCATATCCCGCGTCCCAACAAAATTAAAGTTGGGATGCCTTTTATCCCAATAATAAGTCTTTAATTATAGTTTGATTTCTTTACATTACATTTTAAACTGATATTGCTGTGCTCTGTGCTTTTCCTATCATGAGCAACCAACAGAGAATAAAGATAGGATAAAATAAAAATAAAATTTCAGCACCAAAATATATATATATATATATATATATATATATATATATATATATATATATATATATATAATTTTTACAACAGCTCTCAGTTCATAACCCTCTTTAGGGTTTTTTAGTCCAAAAGTTCACATCTAATAATGACCTATAAAGAGTGATGTAGGAGGAACATTTTGTGCAGTGGAATATGTGTTGTTTCTCCTCTGCTGGGTTGTAGTGTATCAGTTCTGTGGCTGTATATGAGAACACAGCTGCTGGTCCAGTTAGAATGTTGGATTCAAGGTCGGAGGCCGCTGGCTCAGAGTTCAGGGTCCTCCTGGATTTGTGCTTTCATCTCCTACATTAATGAAGCTCATATGTGGTGGGTGAGTCCCAGTATTAATGCCCACTGCCTCCCCTCTGCCCCATTTACAATCAAAGTCTCCCACAGACAAAAAAATGCATAGGATGTTTCGAATGACATTTCAAGAACTCTGTACCCAGGGGGAATCTATCTTGTTTTTATTTCTGAATGTTTCATTCAGTCTTCTCATAAAATTAGCTTAATTCAAAGGAAGGACTTTGCAAGGGCATGAGTCATTGTCCATAAAAAGATACAGTATATAACAGTGTATGAGATATATTTGAATAATTATAATTAACTTTAAAAATGAAGTCACTTTTTAATAAAAATAGTCTTTTGAGCACATATCAAATGTAGGGTTTGGCTGATCTGCATGGGCCAGTTAGCTGCTGCATATAGATGCTATAACTACACCGCTCTGTTGGCAAAAAGCATCTTTCTTCATTGATGACCATTCAAAATTAGCCATATATTCTGACAAAAATAAAATGTTTCGCAAGAAAATATAAAAAATATTTTATAATTGTCAGTCGCAATAGTCTTGTAGCGCCATACAGACTGATCTCGCAGTGAAATCGGAAAAGGTAGGTTGACTTTTCTTTAGCTGAAATCTGTCTGTGCCAACCAAAATTCAAAACACTGCCCCAAGTGGCCAAAGGAGTAAGTGTTGTTGGGCATATTGGCATGTGTGAGCTCAATTTTCTGGGTGTAATGTCCACAGAGGGGAGCCAAAAGCGAGTTGTGAAGCGAGTTGTTTTCAGCTGTACAGGTGTAATACAGTGAAAACAGATGCATATTTTATAAACAGTATCTCAAAACCCAAACCAAAACCTAACCATCAGTGGAGTAAAAATGCAATGTTAGAGGGGAAAATGCAACCTCTGTATTGCGCTTGTCACTGATTATACTGGTTTCAATGGAGGATTAGATTTTTCGTAAGTACTGACCGATTTCAGTTGAACAACTTTCGACCTACTGTTGCCGAATTCACAGTGTGAACTGTCTTACAGGATTCGTTGCAGTAAACAACCACTAGTTCAATTAATGACCTTGCAAGGTCGTGTTGAGAAAGGCTATCAAGAAGACCAGTGAATTTGCCCTGACTCTTCATGAGAAACACTCTGATGTGTCACACTCACTGATGTGTCAGCAGGCTGCAGCATCTCTTTTATCCTCGACTGTTCATCTGTCTCTATTAATTTGTAGATCACATAGCAGAGAACAACACAGGCGCATGTATTTCATATTCTGTATGCAAAGTTCTCTTCTGTGAGTAATGCAGAATTTCCACCCATGTGACTGCATGCTGTGTGATTACAGTAGCTCTTTTACCCATTTATACTGCTAGAGACAAACTAGAACAATCTCATTATAATCACTATGGGATCATAAATGGAAAGTTCTAATTTTGTCACATTGCGTCACTCACTGTCAGTTGGCATAACATGTTTTCCTCAAGTAGAACATGTTCTTGCATTAACATCCTTGTTGGTCTTGGAACAATATTCCAATCAACAAATCAGGTTTTAGGGTTAGGTTTATAGGTTTAGGGTTAGGTCTAGGGTTAGGGGCTTAAAAAAATACTCATCAACAAATCATTACCCTCTAATTTTAGGGGAACACTGAAAAGAAATGGTATCCAAAAATGTACTAACATCCAAATTAACTGGTTTTAATTGTCAAAAAAGTTTAACATCACTTAATCAACCTGAATACATTAGGTTACACCAACTAATGTTTATAGGTTAGATCAGGTAGAAATAGATCTTAAAGGTAACAGTTGCAGGTTACCACATTTACAGTGAAGGTTATGGTTAGGAAAATGATGTTGATCTAGGAACATGTCATAATTGGTTAAATCACAAAGTGTGGTGCAGTCCTGTACACACACAGCAGAGGCAGGTGAATAAGAAACATGCATCTGAAAACAGTGTCGGGCACAGACCTCAGCAGGGGCGGAAGGATAAAAAAGGGCACCGATATTTTTTGGAATGAGAAGTACTTAATTTTTTTTTTTTTTTTTTTTTTTTTTTTTTTAACAGTATTTAAGCATATTTTCTTTTATTATATGTGTATGCTAATTTTTCCATTCTTTCCTTCATCACAATTAAGTTAGAAGTAACTTTAATTTAGAATCACATTATGTTATTTCAGTTGAAATGACCAAAGTTCAGGCACGAAACTCTACATGGCGCAAGCTGATAGGTTCTTTGAACTTATCTATTAGCCAATCGGCTCACTCACATGTAATATCTTAATCCAGTCAGCTCGCATGGTGCAAGCTGATAGGTCCTTTGACATGTAATCGGGAAGCCAATCAACAGCTTTAGTCCTTCTTTGTCTAACATTTACATTTCTCAGTTTTTCAGATAATTCGGTTTCACTGCAGCACGCTGCAAGAGTTTTTCTCTGAAGCCCTCCTCCTCCCCAGCAGCACATGTCTAGATCTGCTATATTGGGATTGTATGTATGTCTAATTGTGCAGCAGCATGTCCTACATGCTCGATGCAGCACATCTTGTGATTTGTCTAACCATCCACCAGCAGCATGGCCACATGCTAACAGTAACTCAGCATGTCTGTGTATGTTCAAGTCTTCTTACTTGCTCTGTTATCAATATGTCATATGCACATTAACATGCTAAATATTTCAGAGAGTTGTTATGACTGAAATTCAGTTAAGCAGACAATCAATACAAATAAAAGCAAATTTGATTACATTTATTTTAACTGGGCAGTTTCAACTGTGCTCACATTGTTGTGCAAAATCTTTACTTCTTTAGAAACAACTTCTAATATTTGGCCTTACAAAGAGTAATTTCAACATCTGTTTTATCCAACCATTTGGCTGGTTAGTTTTGGCAGTTAGCCCCTGCTGGTATATGCTGTAACTACTCCTTAATTCTGGCAAATATTTGTTTCTCCATTGATAGCCATTCAAAATTATCCATGTATTCTAATAAAATACATTTTTGTTTGCAAGCATAGATATTTCATTATATTATAGATGTTTCACCAGTGACCAGTTTTTTGTAGGGCTCTTAAAAGCATGAAATGTATTTTGCCATTGACGTCAGAGCTTTAGGCTGTGCACATCTTGTGGTACCATCAGCCAATCAGTGTTGTCAGGACATAATTTTCCTGCAGCTTCAGGGTAAATGGTCTCATTGTGTTTACTGCTCAGATAATTGGCTCAAAAAGTTTTTTCTGAAACTGAGTGTCCAAAAAAACAAAAAAAACAAAAAAACAAAATGCCATTGAGATGAATGGAAATGCATCATTGACCTATTTATTTGTCATTCCAAATATTATTAATCATGTCCTAATGGGCCCTTTTCACAGTTTGATTACGTATTTCTGCTTTCATTTAGCAGGGTAAATCTAGAAAAATTTTTCTCTCTTAATGCACATTATTTAATGTATATTTATATCACTATACTTTGTGTTTTATAACCCTGGCACTGATTTTTATTTATTTAAAAAACAAATTTTTTTATAGCAAACTAGTCAACACTGCTGTGGTTTCAAATACACCTGAGGGAGTGACAGTAAATTTTGCACCCTTCTCCCTTCCACAATCCATCTTTTTCTTAATTTCTCTCTCAATTGAAAAGTCTTGGAAACTTACGGTGTATAGTAATGAAGTACAAATACTTAGTTACTGTACTGTAGTAACTGTTTTGAATATTGAGAACTTTACTGAAGTATAAATATTTCTGATAACTTTCACTTCGCTACAAAATAAACACTTTTACTCCGATATATTTTTCCATACTCTTTAACTACTTCTGCGACTGAACACCACAACAGATAACATATCTGAAAATGTAAACTGAATGCTGCTTGATGATAGTGATGTCTGATTCACAAATGAATTGTTTGAGCTGAATCATTCGATTTGATTCTTCTGAACTGTTAAAATGATAAAAAGTAGTCTTAATGATTTTATTTGCTGATCGATTCTCGAATCTGAAACAAAATCCCAAGGGGAACCCTGCACAATGCATGTTATATCTGCACTTAGGAATTTAAAGAGAAGAGACTGCTTATGTTTTTGACTATAAATTAATTTAATACATTTTTGCCTTAAATATCATGAACATGGTGAAATGTTATGTTTGATAATATTTGTTAAAACTCCTTTTTTGGAGAATTGTTAATATATGTAATATTTAGCAGTTCATAAATCAATAAAATGAGGTTACCATTTAATCCCTATGAGTCGTTAGCTCTATGGATGAACACTGAGCACAGATGAACTATAGGCAGGTCAGAATAACAGTCTGACAGATAGTAAAACATGTTATTACTCAGAGGTGTGCAGTGGCCAGTCTCAGTCAGACCTTGAGAATGATAGTTTTCCCTGCATCCACGTAGCCATTCGTCCATCCACGCAGTTACTCTCACTTCTCTCGCTGATAAGAGAGCAGAGGCAGGCATGGTGTCAGCACGTTGCTCACCCTGTCAGAGTAAATCAGCTGTAACTCTGCAGTGTGGATGAAGGGACACAGGGCTGAGTGGCATCTCAGTGGCTTAGTGTCTTGCAGTAACAAAGACAAACTAGCCACTTTTCTTTTCTACACAAGGCATTCCCTAATGAAAAGGCCAGCATAGTATAGACCTACCTACCTGCTGGCATGCTGGTGCCCCCATTAGCAACACACACACACACACACACACACACACACACAAAGTGTTTCATAACATCCAAATTAACATTTTTTTTTTTTTTTTTTTTTTCCTCAAGTAGACAATATTATTTCACATGACTGAATCAACCTGACTACATTTGGTTCCACCAACAAAATTAATTTTTAAGAGTTAGATGAAGAAGTAATAACTCCATTTGCTGGTCACCATATTTTATAGTACAGAATTCGTACCAGATTCAGAAAATCTGATCATCTCTGCCAGGGCCAATTTGATAACGATAAAATGACAACATGGCAAAAATATACAATATTTGCAATTACTAGAAAATTGTTAGCTCTCCATGTTTACAGAAAGGTGTGGCATTTCAAATTTAAGTTTAAATCACTTAGATTTTAGCTTTCTAAAAGCTGAGCTTTGTATTTCAGACATTTTAATTAACATAGCAACAGATCCATTGAAACAAACTTACTGAAGGTTGAGTGATTGTCTTCACATTTTTTACATGCCATTAAAAAAAAAAAAAAGAAAAAAAACAATTCCAACAGAGTTAAAAAATACTAAAAATGACAAAAAGACTTCTTTTACTTGGAATTTAAATGTCATGGACACTGGCAATATGGTTACTGTCTCTTTAAGAAGATCGGGCTTGAGCGCATAAAACAACATTAAAGGCACTCTGGGTAGTTTGTTTGGTTGAGTTTAATCTTTTGAAAGCTGTAAAGTCCCATTATTTTCATACAGTGTCATGCTGTTGCATCTGTATTGATTTACTTTAAGTATTCTTTCATTTTGTGACAGTAAAGAATATTGATATCATCATTTTGCACTGCAAGGAATGAGGATTAACAGAGTGAGATTGTGAGACAAAAGTCAGTATTGAATTTGTGATGATCTGTTACCTGAAGCACGTTCATCCATTCAGCTAGTATCTGTTCTCGCTGTATCTTCTGTGATTTTCCCCCGCTGTCAAGTGAAGTGTCCGTGTAATGGCGCAACAGCCAATGTTTTGAGAGCCCACTCTCTCATTTGTTTGGGTGTGAGACGATAAAATACAGTAGAGACTGTGTCCGCTTTAATACAGAATGCAATTCTGATCCCTTATATACCAGATAATATGGACGGTCGGTCACTGTTATGCGACACGTGACTGAAAGTTTATTAATCAACATGCGGACCTGCTGGCCCAATTTATGGGCGGCCCACCGATAATTCACCCGGTCCTCCTGATTAGCCACTCCAGCTCTGATATTAGCCTTATATTATCATCACTATATAGTCCAGATAGCAAGGTCACGATGATACAATGTTGATTTTTCATCCTAACCATCATTTTTTTGGTGAGATTGTAATTTCAGTTTTAACATTTCTGTATCAAAGTGATGTCAAATCAACATCAGATTCTAATGTTGATTCAATGACATTAACATTGATTTCTTATTGAAATTTCAATGTTGTTTTTACATTATGTGTGCAAAAGTGATTTAGAACCTACATTAGATTGTAACATAGTTTCAGTGACATTAACGTTGACTTTGTTTCAATGCTTGTTTGCTATCTGGGTGGTTACCTGTTAGTTACTGTATTAGTTATACAGTAGTACTTCTACTTATAAAGCTCTAAATGAGCTTATCAGTAGGCAATATTCTTTCACACTATATGATACGTCATGCTCATTAAAGATGCGCATTTTCACGGCGAATGACTCAGTTATTTAAAAACTCAGCCGATGAGACCAACAAGTCTGATTTTTTGGGGTAGAATTATGGTGTATGCCTTTATTATATATTATGAACAATTTATAACTTACTATTTATCAGACTGAGATCCATGAGTATTGTTCACTGTAGTTTTGCACTAATCCTAAAACATATTAAGATTAGTATTTTTAGAGAAATACAAAATTTACTAACTGTCAAGTGCATTTTAAAGTAACTAAGTATTACATATTTAGGTGAGAAAATTATTTTTCAGTTCAAAGAGTGATTTAAAAAAAATACATTATGTCTGTGCATTCATAGGGTACAGTACTAATGGCCTGTGTATTCATAGAATAAAGCTCTCTGTGCTTTCTGTTTTATCTCTGCAGTGAAAACTTTCATTGTAAGAGAGGATGCATTTGGAGTCCTCAGATACTTGACTGATTCAATGAGACAGAGAGGCAGGCAGCCCATCCTCTGACCATTTCCAGACCATTCTTCTGTCCCTCTCTCTCTCTTTCGCTTTCACTCTGTCATTGTAAAAGCCCCCAAGCTTTGTGGCATAAAGTCCAAAGAGAGTGCACTCTTTCAGCCTGCTTGCTGCAGAATAAAAATGTACTTTAAATATTTTTGCTTTTACATGCCAGTTCTTTCACTGCTGTAAAACTCTTTTCACTTTCAGTCTAGGTAGCTCTTAAAAAGTGTCTAAGACATAATTGGACAAAAGGGCTATTTTATTTGCTCTGCCCAGTTAAATTCAGCGAATAAGATGGCTGCTCTACTAACAGTATATGTTAGAATTATTAGAATTGCTTGTGATGTTCCTCATGTGTTCACTCAAGCTCAGTTTTCCTCCTTGAACCATGCTTATTCAAAATATTACAACTCCTAATCATGCAAATGTGTCAAAAACATGTTTAGTACACGAACTCTCAAATAGCCAACAAATCACCATATGGCCCACTATATTTTATCGCAGTAAAGAAAAGCATGGATTGTCTCTGTAAATGCACTGATATCAAGGAATAAAGACCAACTGCTTCTTTATCTTAGTTTGATGCAGTTGTAAGATGTTTCATATTTGATAGCAGCAATATACTGTAACAGTATACTCAAAAAAATAAAAGATAAATAAACTTTCACTGTCATTTACTCAGTCCTCCCTTGTTCATATTATTCAAAACATTCATATAACCACAGGAACTTAAATTAGCTGGGTTGATTCAACTAAAAAAGTGTCTTGTCAACATTATTTTATTTTTGTTTGGTTAACTGAAACTGGGCAGAGGATTTCTAGTTCCCAGCATACTTTGCATGGGACTCGACAGGGAGAGTAATTGTTCTAATTAAGTGTTATTTTACGTGTCTTTGTGCAAGATGATTGTAAAGGGGGAGACTTGTTAGTGTTTAATGTTTTGTTATGTTGAGATTTAGAAGAATTTCTGTTATGTTGCAGTTTTGGGGGTTACCATCATGTTGAATAGTGGAGCTTGAGCCTTGTTTGAGAACAACTACAATTTGACCAGCCTACATATTGCTTTATCCATTGAGCAACTGCTGTACTAACAATAACATATTGACCAAGTTGCACTTAGTAGTGCTTCCCCCCAGCATGTATTTAGCATGCTAACATTTTCTATCACTAGCTAGCATATCACTAAAAGAGTTTCATTTGAGTTATTTTGACATGCTAATTTTTGTTGGGTTTACTTGATTCAGTTAAGTTTCATCTACTTGAAGTATTCAAGTTGAAATTACATGGTCATTTTAATTTCATAATACTCATATTCACATATTCAAATATGTGGATCCACTGCCCATGATTGAATCAAGTTCAGCCAAGGATTTATTTATTTTTTAGTGTATTCATGAGAAATGTTGAAATGATCTCTCCTAATACTGAACAAATCAGATACATACAAGAATTACAGGATAATTATTCTGTTACAATATAACAGAATCATTGTAAAGGTAGAAAAGAATACATTTACACTGTATACTAGAGAAATATTAAACATCAAATATCCCATCAAACACACACTAAAGTCACAAATAGAACATTATCAGAGGTAAAAATGAGTTGAAATGGCATAAAAATTCTCTTTTGTACTGGTTTGTTTCCTCAATAAAGAATTTTTTTTTTCTCCTCAATTTGTCTTTGTTCTTTGTTGTATCAACCTTGAACATCCTTGTGTGCCTCATCCAGATTTAAGAAATTATACATCAGAGTACATATTTAATTACGTATCTTGGTCTGAAATATTAAAGTTTTTTTTTTTTTTTTTAAGTTCACTGTAAGAGCCAGGGTCTGTAAGGCATTTGGTCAGGGTAAAAATAATGGTAAAAATCTAATAAGCTTGTGATATAATTTTTTTGTGAATATAATTCCAAAGGGATGTGGTGTCCGGTTTTGTTTAAGCTCATCATTTAGTTTTTCTTTCTAATTTCACTCCACTTGTGGTTTGACTGGCCTTGCTCTGGTATGCTCTGCTTTTAACAATAGACACTGCAAAAGGAACCAACTCTAAATTTATACAAAATGCAATTACACTGGCCATTTGTAAAACATTGTGTAATACATTACATTCTCTTAATATCCTCACAATAACAGTAATAATGTGTCAATGTGAGATTTCTTCTGTAAATCCCGGAAGCATTAAAGAAAATTAGGCCTTTAACAGCCCGCGTTACAGCAGATTCGGGCGAATTCCAATCAAAAGTGATCATCCCTGTGCCCTACTTACTCCAAAGGGCCGAATAAGCCATTAGACTAATAACATTTTTTTTGAAGTACCATGGAATGACATTTTTTTGGACATGCAGGCTACCATGGTAAACATTCAGAACCATGGTATTATTATATTGGTACCATCATTACACCATGGTTCTGCCACATTACTGCTGGTAAATATTAATCACAGAATATAGTAAAACAACATTACAGTAATATATAAGGAAATTAAGTGAAAGTATATAGAAAGTGTCAGTTCTTTAAATAGGATGATGAGGTCAGAGAGAAAGCAGCAGAGATGACAGGATGGTGAGGGAGCACAGATGAGAGAAAGTGAAGATAAGAGTGATGAGACAAGAAAAAGATCAGTACTTTGAAACACTGTGGTGTTACCAGGGTAATGCCATGGCACTGAATGATTATTTTATGTATACAGTATTTTATGATATTTTCAAGGTACTCCAAAGTACTTCCAAAAATACCATTTTACTATGGCACATGTTAAAAACATGGCATTACCACGGACCATGTCTAAACAACATTGTAATTCCAAAGTTCTTTTTGTGTGAAAGAGAACGGAACAGTGCATCTCTGGTGCATTTTTGGGCTGCCACCAGCAATTTTTCACACTAAAATTTAAAAGCTCACCATTCACACATACTTTGGACTAATTGCAAAAAAATTGGTCTCATTTTACAGAGAAACCCCCAAAATAAAATAAAAAAGACTCAAATTATTCATGAATAATTTTATATATGTTTATGATCTTATGTTAAACAAAAAAATTTTGGAAAATAAATAAATCTTTTTTTGTTGTTGTCCTAACTTTGTGAACATGTAATTCTAGTTCTCTATCTGTCACTTACTCGACGTTGTGTCGATGTAGTGACACTAGAGGTCACTCTTGGGAGCCCCAAACACCTCTGCTTTTTTGAAAAAAAGCCAATGAGTATTGGCAAGTGGAATTTGCATGCCACTTCCCCGGACATACGGGTATAAAAGGAGCTGGTATGCAACCACTCATTCAGATTTTCTCTTCGGAGCCGAGCGGTTGTATTCAGTGCGCTGAATTCAATTCCCTCCAAAGACGTACCTCAAAACTGCTGGATTTACGGCGTATTTCAGCGGCTTCTACCCCTCTGCACCCATGGAGTGCAGAGAACGCCCCTGGGTGCTTCGGCAAAGCGAAAATAAGAGAGTATATTCTAAAAGAGTATATTTTCATTCACAAAAAGAGCAGCACACACTGATCTTTTTGAAGATGCCTTTCCATTTGTGCGTTATTCCTGGTTGCGATTATCTCTCCGCTTCTGTTGGCCACGATCACTGTCTTACGTGTCTGGGCACTGCCCATGCGGAGACATCGTTCGTGGATGAGTCATGTCCTCATTGCGAGAACATGACCATGGCAACGTTGCGGTCACGGCTTGCTTTTGTAAGAGAGCAAGCCACCCCAGCGGCTCCCCACACCGGTCCTTCTACCTACAGGTTTGAGGCCATGTCGGTTAGCACTGGGGGTGATTTGGGGACATCAATGGGACCACCTCCGCCGGGTATCCCCCCACGGACCTCCCATTCCCCAGCATGCTCGCTTGCCCCAATCGGGCTCTCGGACGAGTCCGCCGGCTCGTCTCAGGGTGAGTTCGACTTCTCGTTCGGAGCTCAGGAAGACGATGAGTTATCGGAGAGCGGGCTCGTCCAGTCTGACGCAGAGGCTTCGGCTGGGCTCCCTCCTTCGGGAATGGTTGCCTAGTCTCAAGCCGTCACGGAAATGATGGACATGCTTTCCCGGGTGGCCACGGGCATTGGGCTAGAGTGGAACCTTCCACTCTCCCCTGAACCTTCACGGCTCGACGACCCCCGCCCCGGTCCTTTTCTTTCCGGAAGTGCATGAGGAGCTGACAAGATCATGGGAGGCACCTTTTACTGCCCGGTCCCGGTCTTTCAGCTCCCCCGCTCTCACTACCTTGATGGTGGAGCGGCCAGGGGGTATTCGGTGATCCCCCAGGTGGATAAGGCACTCGTGGTGCACTTGTGTCCGCAGAGCGCCACCACCTGGTGCGGGCGCCCGAAGCTCCCATCCAGGGCCTGTAGGTTTACGTCATCCCTGACGACTGTGGCCTGCGGTGCCGCTGGACAAGCTGCCTCCGCCCTGCACGCCAAGGCTCTCCTGCAAGTACACCAAGCCAAGGTGTTAAAAGAGCTGCACGAGGGTAGTTGCAGGAACTGCGCTCAGCGACCAACCTCGCTCACCGGGCGACGAAGGTCACGGTACAACGATGTCAATCCTGGTGGTCCAGGAACGCCACCTTTGGCTCAACTTGGTCGAGATGGGAGAGGCGGACAAGGTACGGTTCCTTGACACCCCCATTTCCCAGGTTGGCCTGTTTGGTGATGCCATCGAGGACTTTGCCCAGCAGTTCTTGGCGGTGAAAAAGCAGACGGAGGCCTTACAACATATCCTGCCCCGGCACGGCTTAAGACCCCGCACCCTGTCTGCTCGTCGCCAAGGGCATCCTCCTGCAGCAACAACACCGGCTCCACCGCATCCTGCCCCTGTGGCCCGGCTCCGGTGTGGAGCCCTCCGCAGGAAGCAGACGCCACCCGTCTCACGGCCGGCTGCTAAGAACCCGAAGAAGGCTTCTAAGCACCCCCGAGTCGGGTGACCCAGGGGCGAGGTGACCCGCTTCTCTGGAGCTGGTCGACAGACCACTCCATCCCTGGTGAAGGGCCGGAAGGAGAATCTTTTGTCGACGCATGCCCAGGAGGCTTCGGCACCCAAAAGCCTGACAAAAGAATGGTTTCCTCATCTCCTGGGTCACATGTCCATTGCGCACGGCCGTCGCCACGACCACTGTCCACTGTCCCATTTTGGCAGGTATGGCGCTCCAGCAGCAGACCCCCCCGCCCCTGTACGCCCAGCTGTGGCACAAACACGCACACACAGGATTGGTTCCAGTGGACTACGGGGATGAGATTCCTCCTCCCCCCTCCTCGGCCAATCTTATGGTGGGCGGCAGGAGCCAGGTAAGTGCTTCATTGTCCCTGGACTCAGCACAGCCACGGAGCTCAAGTCCCCTCGACATGGCACCTCAAGCTCCGCCCCACCGTGAAGCCCCACCCGCCGGTACGTTCGACATGATAATTCCCTTGGTCCCCCTCGCCCAGAGTTTGGGTGTGTGGCTCGTGCTTTCCAACCCGTCGCGATGGCTGACCTGGACAGTCCGACTCAGCTACGCGATTCAGTTCGCCAGGCACCCGCCCAGGATCATGGTGAAGGGCGAGAACGCCGCTACCTTGCGTGCGGAGATTGCTACCCTTCTGCGCAAGGGTGCGATATAGTCTGTCCAGCCGAGATGGAGAAAGGGTTCTACAGCCCTTATTTCATTGTACCGAAGAAAGCCGGTGGGTTGCGACCAATTCTAGACCTGCGAGTACAGAACCAGGCTTTGCACAGACTCCTGTCTAAGATGCTGATGCAAAAACGCATTCTAACGAGTGTCCGACATCAAGATTGGTTCGTGGCAGTAGACCTGAAAGACACGTACTTCCATGTTTTGGTCTAACCTCGACAAGGCCCCTTCCTGCGGTTTGCCTTCGAAGGCCAGGCGTACCAGTACAAGGTCCTCCCCTTCGGCCTGTCCTTGTCCCCTCGCGTCTTCACGAGGCCGCCCTTGCCCCGCTAAGGGAAGTAGGCATCCACATCCTCAACTATCTTGACAACTGTCTAATCCTAGCTTACTCTCAAGAGTTGCTGTGCGCACACAGAGACCTCGTGCTCCGGCACCTCAGCCGACTGGGGCTTCAGGTCAACTGGGAAAAGAGCAAGCTATCTCCATTTCAGAGCATCTCTTTTCTCGGTTTGGAGTTGGAATCAGTCTCGATGACAGCGCGCCTCACGAACAAGCGCACGCAGTCGGTGCTGAACTGTCTTAAGGCGTTCATATGGAGGACAGCGGCTCCTGGACTGGCCTGTGGCTGCGTTGGCACATCAACTGCCTAGAGTTGTTGGCAGTACTGCTTGCCCTGCGGAGGTTCTGGCCATTGATCCAGGGCAAGCACGTGTTGGTCCGGACGGACAACACAGCGACGGTAGCATACATCAACCATCAAGGCAGTCTACGCTCCCATTGCATGTCACAACTCTGCTGCCGTCTCCTCCTCTGGAGTCAGCAGCGCCTCAAGTCGCTACGAGCCACTCACATCCCGGGCGACCTCAACACCACAGCGGACGCGCTGTCACATCAGGTTACAATCAGGGGAGAGTGGAGACTCCACCCTCAGGTGGTCCAGCTGATTTGGAGTTGATTCGGTCAAGCACAGTTAGTCCTGTTTGCTTCCCGGCAATCCTCCCACTGCCCTGCCCGAGGCACCTCTCGGTATAGATGCGCTGACACACAGCTGGCCCCCTGGACTACGCGATTACTCAGGCTAGGGCGCCCTCTGTGAGGTGCCTGTATGCCTTGAAGTGGCATCTGTTCGCTAAGTGGTGTTCTTCCCGACACGAAGACCCCCAGAGATGCGCAGTCGGATTGGTGCTTTCCTTCCTGCAGGAGAGGCAGCTGTCACCCTCCACCATGAAGGTGTATGTAGCCGCTATTTCGGCTCATCACGATGCAGTAGATGGTAAGTACTTGGGGAAGCACGACTTGATCATCAGGTTCCTGAGAGGCGCTAGGAGGTTGAATCCCTCCAGACCACGCCTCGTCCCCTCGTGGGACCTCTCTGTAGTCCTTCGGGGTCTACAGGGAGCTCCCTTTGAGCCCTTGGAGTCAGCTGAGCTTAAGGCACTCTCTTTGAAGACTGCCCTCCTGACTGTGCTCACTTCCATCAGGCATTCTCTGTCAGCGAATTGTGCCTGGAGTTCGGTCCGGGTTACTGTCACGTGATCCTGAGACCCCAACTGGGCTATGTGCCCAAGGTTCCCATGACCCCTTTTAGGGATCAGGTGGTGAACCTGCAAGCGCTGCCCCAGGAGGAGGCAGACCCAGCCTTGGCATTGCTTTGTCCGGTGCAAGCTTTACACATCTATTTGGATCGCACGCAGAGCTTTAGGGACAGCGGAAAGGAAGCGCTGTCTCCAAACAGAGGATCGCCCACTGGGTCTTTGCATATCAGGCTCAGGATGTGTCATCACCAGCGGGGTAACGAGCCCACTCTACCAGGAGTGTGGTGGCCTCCTGGGCCCTGGCCAGTGGTGCCTCTTTGGCAGACATCTGCAGAGCAGCGGGCTGGGCAACACCCAACACCTTTGCGAGGTTCTACAATCTCCGGGTTGAGTCGGTCTCATCCCGTGTATTGGCAGGCACGAGCAGGTAAGTTCCGGGACAGCTGGCCGGGTGTACCGCTTGCGCATAGCACCTTTCCCCTCCCTTGAGGTGCGCACTTGACTCCCAGTCATGTTCACAGACTGTGATCCCTGGATGGCTTTCCTCCTTAGCCTTCTGGCAGCTGAGTTTGCGGAAAAACTCGCTGCCGGCTCAGTACATGCGCTAATGAGACCCTGTACTGAGGTAGGTGCTCCACATGTGCTGGTTCCCCGAAGGTGACCCCATGTGATATCTTCCGCAAAATCTTTTCCCTGTCGGTAAACTGCGTCTTCCTTGGGAGACACTTATGGCTCCCAGTCGGTTAACAAATTCCACTCTTTTTGGGGAGAAAAGAGAGGAAAAGAGGTCTCGGCTGGGCTAGCCTGTCCCTATTGTTAGGCAGTCGACTTGTTCCTGAAGGACCGTTCGACTCTCATAAGAGTGTTAGGGGAGGTTACGTGACGGCCTGGTTCTCTGGCTACGAGGCACACAGCGGTCTGCCCGTCACACACAGTTCAGATAGTTGTGGCGTTTTGTATAGGGACCCCTAGTGTCAGTGTCAGTGACAAAAGGAATTCTGTTTTTGAGAGTCATGTTTGTTGCAGCATTATTTTGTGTCTTCAGTACAAGGAAGAAGAACGTATTCATCTGATGTGCTCTGCCCCTGTCTGAGCTAGCATGCACAATCAAGTGTAGCCCTCAGGGCACAACACCTCTCACATGTGGTTATAACTAATCTGACACTAAATCCTTTCCATTTTTGGATACTTACAGTAACCTAACTGTACAATTGTAACAGTAGTGAATAAACTGAGTGAAGCATTATAAAAAGGTCAAAATTATAAGGCTATGATAGAAACATTGTTATTAAGGAATTAACATTTCCGAAGTTTTATAGATTCTCCCGGGGCAGTGAAGACTTCTAATATTTCATTATAGTTAATTGGAATGGAGGTTCTTTATTTTTGGCAATGTTCAGGTTGCCATGGTATCACCATAGCAATAACATTAGATGACACCAAAGTATGAGGTAAACTGTTGAAAATATAATCTTTAGCCCTGTGAATAATAAAAGTAATTATCTTAAATCCTCTTTGTATCTTTTCAGGTCAATGTGACAAAGATTCAAATATGTCAATCCATAACTGAGCAGAAGAACAAGGAGGTGAAAAGTAATAAAAACAATGTTTCAGTATATTTAAATAATAAATGTCCAGATGAGAAGTCATATTCCAGAGACCCTAAGATGCTGCATTAGTTTAAACCCACTCATAAAACATACATAATGTTTGAATAGATAGACCTAAACTCCAACTATTGACTAAATAGCAAAAGGTCTGGTTCATTTTGCAGCTCATTCCACCCAAGACTAACTCACTGTCCAAGTTATTTCCTGTCTGAATAACTCAAATGTAAAGCAACCAACAAAAGACCAGCATGAAAAACTCATTTCAAATAATGGTGAGGCAGTTTCTATGAATGTTTTTACAGAAAACACAGCAGCATAAAAAAATAGAAGAAAATGCATATAGACTCTGTGATCAAAAAGTAATAAGTACAGACTATTTCAATGACATTTAAAAAAATTAATTAATAAAACGGAAAATTACATTTTGCTTGTGGATATCTAACTTGCTAAAAGCCTCTTGCTTAAGTGCCTCAAAGAAAACAAGTAAAATAATCAGTTGGCATATACAATAATTATTTGATCCTCATAAGCACTTGTTGTTTCAATCCGGTTCTTTGCAAAATGCAAACACAACTTTGTTTCCAGGAACTTGCGTAAAGTCCACCAATCAGATTAGAGCTTGTCAGATTGAGAAAGTACTTTCCAGAGGTTGTGCAATATACACTCACTGAGCACTTTATTAGGAACACATGTACACCTACCTATTCATGCGATTATCTAATCAGCCAATCGTGTGGCAGCAGTGCAATGCAAAAAAAAAAAAAAATCATTCAGATACAGGTCAGGAGCTTAACTTAATGTTCACATCAACCATCAGAAATGGGAAAAAATGTAATCACAGTGATTTCGACCGTGGCATGATTGTTGGTTCCAGACGGGTGGTTTGAGTATTTCTGTAATAGGTGATCTCCTGGGATTTTCATGCAGTCTCTAGAGTTTACTCAGAATGGAGCCAAAAACAAAAAACATCCAGTTGATGAGAGAGGTCAATGGAGAATGACCAGACTGATTGGAGCTGACAGAAATGCTACGGTAACTCAGATAACTCAGAATAGCATCTCATAAGGCACAACACGTCGAACCTTGAGGCGGATGGGCTACAACAGCAGAAGACCACGTCGGCAGGGTTGGGGAATAACGGAATACATGTAATGGCTTTAAGTATTTAAAATACTAAACATGAGTAACTGTATTCCACTACAGTTACAATTTAAATTGTTGGTAATCAGAATAGTTACTTTCAAAAAGAATTTTGGTAAATATAGAGAATACTTTGCATTTTATTGTCATTTGTTTCATTTTATATTTAGTCTATTCATTTGGAAAATGTATGCTTTTAAATGACGCGATCTGAGGAGCGTTTGAACAGCGGGTAAAGTGGAATGTGTTAACATTCAAACGAACAGACAGAGTTCGCTCTCACATTATTATGAGTGAAAAGGTGGATCTGAAGCAATAGAGGATCTATAGAAACAAAAAAAGTGTTAGAAACGCTATGACAGATGAAATCTAAATCCAATAAATACACGATTAAAAGGCTATTTGGTTTCTAAATGTATTTAGTAAGGTTTGGGTATTTTTACAAGAATAATGGATGCTTATATGAGAAATATCCTACAAACCAATGTAGTTTGAAGCATCATGTAGAAAAGCTACAAATTATACATTTTCTGCCTCATTCTATCAACAGAATCATCAAACGATTGGAAGAAGTTGTTGTTGTGTACACTCTGTGGGGTTTTAAAGTAAGTTTGGAGCATCAGGAATAGTTCCTTGTGTAAATTGCCACGTGAACATCAAGCATTATGTCAAGGTAAAATGGTATTTCTAGCCATTTGATGCACCTGTTACCGATTATATTTTTGAATGAATTCTAAGAAAATCCACATAAGATATTTTTTTTTCCTTTAGTAAGACCTTTGATATTAGTGCAGAGATGTACTGCAAAAATATCACTCTTAATAAGAATTTTTTTCCTGTATAAAAAAAAAAACAAAAAACGTATAAATCCTTCAAATAAATTTACTGTAACGTTGCTGACACTGGCAATGACAAAGACGATGATGACAATGATGTGTGATGAACCCAAGTGCAGTTTATTATAAATCGTGATATCCAGAAACCCTAACTCTAAACATGAACTTGACTTAACTAAACTTGACATTACTTGGTAGACTATGAAACAAAACATAGACTAGACTAGACTAGACTAGACTAGACTAGACTAGACTAGACTAGACTAGACTAGACTAGACTAGACTAGACTAGACTAGACTAGAGAACCAACAATGATACATTCACAAACAATACCTGACAATCCACAATGGCAAACATGAGGGCTTTAATACAAGGACATGGGTAACAGGTAAACAAGCCAACCAATCACAAGGCTAAACTATAAACAAGATAACAAGACTAAATTAACTTTAACCAATGAAAAGACAAGACTGATAACAAGGTAATAAAACAATGAACCAATGAAAACAAGACACATGAACAGAGGAAACATATGACAAGATCACATGAGGGAACAGGAAATCACATGACATGACACCACATGACCTGAACAGGAACAGGAACTAAACTTTAAAATAAAAGACATGAAAACAAGAACAAAACACATAAACGTGACATTTACTTGAGAAGCTACACTGCACACGTAAGATATTAAGGTTTTTCAGAGCATACATTTTTTATATAAGTGTATTTTGTTTTACTGAACTGTCAAATTTTTTTCCACATTTTTCACTTGTTTGAAGTAAAAACAATTGAAAAAAATCTGCCTTGGCTGAAGAAATAATCCAAAGTATATACACTACCGATCAAAAGTTTTGAAACACTTACTCATTCTTTATTATAATATTTTTTTTTTTTATTTTTTTTTTCACATTTTAGAATAATCGTAAAGTCATTAAAACTATGGAATAACATAAATGGAACTATGGGAATTATGTTGTGACTAAACAAAATCCAAAATAAATCAAAACTGTGTTATATTTTAGCATCTTCAAAGTAGTCACCCTTTGCCTAGAATTTTCAGAAATGTACTCTTGACATTTTCTCAACCGACATCTTGAGGTATCACCCTGGGATACTTTTTAAACAGTATTGAAGGAGTTCCCGTCTATATGCTGGGCACTTATTGACTGATTTTCTTTATTATTTGGTCCAAGTCATCAATTTCAAAAAAAATTTTTTTTATTACATATAATAAATTAATATGGTGGCACAATTATATTTTTGTCTACAAAAGCATATGCCTTCAGATCAAAAGATTTTTAAGATCATGAGAAACATTTCGGTCAAGTGTTTCAAAACCTTTGACTGGTAGTGTATATTACGTTACTGACGATGAGTAATCTAATGGAATATGTTACAAATTACATTTTACAGCATGTATTCTGTAATCTGTAGTGGAATACATTTTAAAAGTAACCCTCCCAACCCTGCATGTCAGGCACTTTATTAGGACCATAGTGTTCCTAATAAAGTTCTCAGTGAGTGTACATCAGACGGTCAGCAAACAGACTGTGGGCAGTCCATAATTATGCAATCTGAGGCTGAAGCCCGAGACTAAAAAACACCCCAAAAGAGAACACATAGGGCCACAAACAGCCTGTCACTGCTTAGAGCTATTTATGGACAGATGTCTTCACTGCTAATGTCTCCTGTGGCCTTAACTGACCTTACTGAATCAAGTTTCCCCCTTTTTCTAGATACTTTTCCAGTGCACTGAAGGATAAAGCATTATTTACCAAAGTCTGGTCAAAAAAACCTGCACAAAGTTTGCATCTTCAAATAGCAGCTTATGGTCCTGTGAGGCCCCAGGGCACCAGCTTATTTTGGAGGCCCCCTCTTGCTGCAGTTGTAATGTCTAAAAAACAAAGGAATTCCATCACAAATATGAGAAATAAAGTTGCAGTTGATGAATTTAAAGTAATATTCTGTTTCAATACTGATTCAAGTTAAACTGAATCAACAGCATTTGTGGCATATTGTTGATCACCACAAAAAAATATTTCTGACTCTTCCCTACTTTTCTTAAAAAAAAAACAAAAAAACAGTTACACTTACAATGGAAGAGAATGGGGCCAAATTTTGGAGGGTTTAAAGCAAAAATTTGAGTCTTATAATTTTATAAAAGCACTTACATTAATTCTTCTGTTAAAACTTGTGTATTATTTGAGCTGTACAGCTGTTTAAACTGTAATTTTTTATGGTTGTTTTGGTGTTTTCTGTTCTGTGTTAACTTTACACAGTAAAGATTAGTAAGCGATTTTGTTAACTAAAATAATTTTAACACGCATATTGTTTACGTCTTGTGGCTTTGCTTTTGAAACAGTGAGTTCCCTGTCTGTCACTCACCTGACGTTGTGTCGATGTAGTGACACTAGGGGTTCGCTCTTGAGAGCCCCAATCACCTTTGCTTTATTCAGAAAAGGCCAATGAAAATTGGCGAGTGGAATTTGCATGCCACTCTCCACACTGGACATACAGGTATAAAAGGAGATGCCGTGCACCACTCATTCAGTCTTGTTCTTCGGAGCCGAGCGCATGTGTGTGCGTGTTCATCCCATCACCTTATTCCTTGCTGTTGGAATTTACGGCACATATCAGCAGTCGCCCTCACATGATCGAGTGTTGTGCTTCCCCTGGGCGCTTCGGCGGCTGAGTCCACAGGTGTTAAAAGAGTATATTCCAAAGGAGTATAATTTCTCTAAAAGAGCTTGCACAAACGATTGCCATCTTTTTAAAGATGTCCTTTCGCCTTTGTGCTACTGGTGCGGCCCAATCCTGGATCTGCGTGCCTTGAACAGAGCCTTACACAGGCTTTCGTTCAAGATGTTGACTCATCTGTACGACATCAGGACTGGTTCACAGTCATCGACCTGAAGGATGCGTACTTTCACATATCGATCCTTCCCCGACACAGACCCTTTCTTCAGTTTGCCTTCGAGGGACAAGCATACAAGTACAAGGTCCTCCCTTTTGGTCTGTCCCTGTCTCCTTGCGTCTTTACCAAGGTTGCAGAGGCTGCCCTGGACCCACTGAGGGAGAAGGGCATTTGCATTCTCAATTATCTCGACGACCGCGCCTGATTCCCTCTTGGGATCTCTCTGTGGTCCTACCTGCCTTACAGAGAGCCCCCTTTGAGCCCCTGGAGCAGGTCGAGCTCAGCACTTTGTCCCTGAAGATGGCCCTCCTGGTGGCGCTCACTTCTATCAAGAGGGTGGGGGACCTGCAGGCACTCTTTGTCACCAGCAAATTCCTGGAGTTTGGGCCGTCACACTCTCATGTGATCTTGAGACCCCGGCCCGGTTACGTGCCCAAAGTTCCCACCACTCCCTTCCGGGATCAGGTGGTGAACTTGCAAGCACTCCCTTCAGAGGAGGAAGACCCGGCCTTGTCATTGCTGTGTCCAGTTCGCGCCCTTCGCGTCTATCTGGACCACACGCAGAGCTTTAGATGCTCGGAGCAGCTCTTTGTCTGCTTTGGAGGGCAGCAGAAGGGGAGAGCTGTCTCCAAACAGAAGTTGTCCAATTGGATTGGATGCTATTTCTCTGACTTACCAATCACAAGACCTAATGTGCCCTTTGGGAGTCTGGGCGCACTCCACCAGAGGTGTTGCATCCTCCTGGGCACTGGCGAGGGGCGCCTCTCTATCAGACATATGCAGAGCAGCGGGTTGGGCTACACCCAATACCTTTGTGAGGTTATAAAACCTGCGCATAGAACCAGTTTTGACCCGAGTGTTACGGGCTAACAACAGGTAGGCCAGGCGGCTGGTCGGATGTATTGCTTGCATTGCGCCTTTCCCCTCTTGAGGTGATAATGTGCGCTATCTTGTCCACAACAGTTCCCCTTAACTGGTGAACACTGGACACCTCTTTAATTCCTTAAGCACTATTCTTTGGCGAACTTGGCAGAGGAGTGATGTTGCTAGGCCCAGTACTCGTGGTATGCCCCTTTTCAGGTGAGCCCGTGTACTTGGGCTCAGTGCTCCATACATGGTGATTCCCCCCTCGGTAATCCCGTATGATGCATTTCCACTGTTCGGTTTCCCCTCAGGTGAACCCTGTGTCTCCCCTCATCAGAGTTCTGCTCTGCCTTGGCCACTGTTGCTGTGTACCCTCATTCCATATGTGAACTACCTCATCGGTATGTCCGTGTGAGGTATTCTCCACATGTTATCCTCCCTCCGGTAGGATGTGGTCTCCATAGTGCTTTCCCTCCTGGAGAGGGAAGAGCACTTCCCCAGCGCTATTCTACCAGGTGCTCGGCGGGAAATGACTTAATACAAAAATCAGGAAAGGCTACCACCTGTAGCTTCCTCGGGTAAGTGCCTCCTCCCACCCTTGTTGGGACCTGGGAGATGCCTTACCTAACTTGCTGGAAGGTCACGACGTGGTCAAGCGCTCGCTGCGAGGCACACAGAAGCCTACCCGTGTCCACTCCTCCGTACCTCGCGACATGGTTCAGCGCCTGCGGCGTTTCGTATAGGAACCCCTAGTGTCACTACATCGACACAGCGTTGAGTGAGTGACAGACAGGGAACGTTTTGGTTACTGGTGTAATCTCTGTTCCCTGATGGAGGGAACGAGACGTTGTGTCCCTCCTGCCGCGGCGCTGAACCGACCGCTGACATGGCCGGGACTCTCTCTCGGCTCCTCAGCACAACTCTGAATGAGTGGTGCACGCCATCTCCTTTTATACCCGTATGTCCGGGGCGGAGAGTGGCATGCAAATTCCACTCGCCAATTTTCATTGGCCTTTTCTGAATAAAGCAAAGGCGATTGGGGCTCTCAAGAGCGAACCCCTAGTGTTACTACATCGACACAACGTCTCGTTCCCTCCATCAGGGAACAGAGGTTACACCAGTAACCAAGACGTTTTTCAATGTTTACGGATTGGCCCCATTCACTTCCATTGTAAGTGCCTCACTGTAACTTTTTTTTTTTTTAAGAAAAGGAGAAACAAGTTGAAATTACATTTTGTGGTAATCAACATTATGCCACAAGTGCTGTCGATTGAGCTTAACTTGTGTTGAACCCAAAACATTTCTTTAAAGTATCAAATTTGCAGTTATGAAAATGAACACACCATGGATGCAATATATATCTTAAGACAATAATGTACCAAAACTACAACATCAAAACAGCAATAGTGTATTCAGAGGGCATTGTTATTGTTGAGGATGGGCCAGGAAGCAATAAAATTTTTCATGTCTTTATTTATTTTACATTCAAGCATTGTTTGTGTATTTATATAAAATCTACAGTGGCTTGTTTCCAGGTGTCTGTTCTCCATGGTTCTCAGCTGGACCTCAGCTGACAGTCAGAGGCCCTCGGTAACACCATATCTATCAGATCATTGACACAGCCCTCAAACACATTATCTACAGTTATCTGACAAACACAGACAAACAGATATACAGTATATGTATATAGGTAGGTAAGTAAGTAGATACATGCCTACATACATAATACATTATTGATCCATAAAATAAAATCAGGAGACCAATTAACATAGTCAACCACAGCGCGTGTGTGTGTGTGTGTGTGTGTGTGAGTGAGTGAGAGAGAGAGAGAGAGAGAGAGAGAGAGAGAGAGAGAGAGAGAGAGAAAGAGAGAAAGAGAGAAAGAGAGAGTGGAGTGGACTGAACTGAGGGCATGCCAAAGGATGGCACAGAGCTCTCTCTCTCTCTTGCTCTCTTTCTCTCTCTCACTCACTCACTCACACACACACACACACTGTGCAACTACTGTGTGCAGGACCCCAGAATCAGTGCTAATTACCACACATTAGCAGTAATTCACACAGCTGCTGGTGAAGCTGCTGGGACACATATATTGAACTGTGTGTTAACACTCCCTCTGAATACAGACAAGGGCAGTTATTCTTAATGTACAACACACTGTTATTTTTATATTGAAAGCAAGGTCAAAGCACTACGGAAAGCATAGGGAAGAAAATATAACTTTATATGCTAACTTAAAGGACATACTGAATGTCAGCCTCTGATGTATGCGAGAAACAATAATTAATGCACTGGGAGTGTGGGTGAGATTTCTCATATGTTGGCCCATGTGTTTAAGAAGATGCGGAGGTTATGCAATATTTCCACATCTTACATCTCAGTTAAACAAGTATCTGTGTGTGTGGCCTTTAATTTCCATATTATTGACTTTAGATGTTCTTGACTGCTCTCAGCTGCATCCTTCTTTGCACCTTCTTCAGTTCTTGTTTATGTAAATGCTAATTCGGTACAAATGTAATGGTAAATTATGCACATTCAAACTTTCAAGTATACAGAATCACTCTATATTTGTTTCATTTTGCTTTAAAGAAATACATAAACCAATGCAATAATTTCACCAAATAGTATCAGCAAGGCAGTTCAGAGTATTGGATTCTGTCCTATTTCCCGAGTCAGTTAGCTGTTGATGAAAGAGCTTTTTCAAGAATTTATTGTATGGAGAGATCTAAAGAGTCTTGAGATGCAGCTAGAAGAAGCACCATGTTTGTTGTCTGGCAGTGTTTAATGAAGTACTCTTGTGTTGTTGTTCCAAATCTCAACATCCGATTCTCTTCAGTGGTTTGGAAAGCATCTGTTGATGCTGCCACTTTTACTTCAACTGGGAACAAATTTGAGAAACCGGAGTAGAAATGTAACCCTGTCTAAAAATACAGCCATCAAAAATGAACTTGTGTTGGTAATGGTCAATGACATTAAAATTTCTCAAGGCACTTTTTTCACAACTTGATTTAGCCATTTGATGTGCTTCAGCACACAGGGTTCTTTTCTATCAAGGACTACTTGTATGAGGCCAATGTGTGAGGCCATTCAAGATATTGAGATTGATTAATGGCCTGAAGAGCGAATTGTAGGCTGTTCTGATCATTTACAGCATTGGCCAAAACTACAGTATGTGAATTAATATATCTTTGCCATATGTTAATCCTCATGCTCTCTTGAGATCGACTTGGTAACACTTTGCAATAAGGTTCCATTCATTAACATTAATTAAGGTGTAATGAATACCTTTATATCTTAATATAAATATATAACAGAGAAAAAACTGTGAGTGAAATAAAGAGTCAAACCTCTGAAATTTTGAATAAATGTAAATTTTATTCATATAAAATTAATTTGGAAACACATGGCGGCAAAGCTTGTCCAATAGGAAATCGGAATGTCACTACAGAGGTGAGCTGACCACCTAGGTTAAACCTGCACTACCGGTGACTCCACCCTGATTAGCAGACGGAGCCAGAATTTTCGCAGATTTGATGAGAGCAGCATCGGAGAAAAAAACCAGCAAAGGATAAAGAAGAGAACTAGGTAGGTAAACCACTTTAAATCAAAACTAAACTGTCTAAAAAAATGTATCATTGTTAAACTTACCATTTGGCTGATTGTTTTAAATGTTAAACATAAAATTAGAGATGAGTGAGGAGTTTGAGCTGAATACTGTTTCAACCGTGTTGAACGCAGAGAAGAAATCAACAAGATTAACTGTTGTTGGAATTTGGGAATCGGTGAGTTCAATGTTTAAATTTGAAAAATGTTAAATACTGTATGTGTTGAACTGATGTATAAATCGAAAAGTTGATATATTTCACATTATATGTGATGTATGCTGTGTGCATGCTGTTAGCTAACAAAACTAACCCAGAGATTGTGGATTGTGTAATGGTGAATAATGTTGATTGAGTTAGTACAATTTTCAAGCTCATGATGATTTATTGTAAGGGAACTGAGAGTATTGTCCTGTTGTGTGCAGGCCAGGTTATTAATGTTGTTTATAACACGGATTCTACTTTGGATGTCGTTCGCTTGGTGTGAATCAACAAATTCAAACCACAAGTGAGAAAAAGAAGATGGCGAGCCCCCCACGAGACGGAGCATGGAGTGTAATTTCCAGGATTTCCACCGTTCACCTGGCTGGATAAACTTATAAGGTTCCTTTCCTTCAAAGTCTAAGATTTAGAGTGTTTTCTAAACTGATACGAAAATTTACAAAAGAGTGAGGGCCTTTATTTTTCTGATTGGGTTATAATGTTAACTGAGCTGAAACCTAATCCGCTGTGGCAAAATTTTTATTTTTATTTTTTTTTATTATTATTATAATTTTTTTTAATAAGGAGTATTGTCGGGTTGTGTTCATGTGGTTGTATGATATTTACCTGGTCAGAGTGTGGGTTTCCAAATAAAAGGTTAGACTAAATTAGGATAAACCCAGGAACCGTAAACTAATTATTATTAGAATTTACCCTAATTAGGCGTTAACTAAATAGAAATTCTAAAAATAGGATTTAAACTAGAATAAATGTAACAAACCTCTAAAAACCAGAGGGAAATTGACATCTGAAGATTTGATCTAACCAAATTAAGTTTAGAGTTTTACTGTTTTATGTAAATTTAATTTCATTGTTTATTTCATTGAAGTCCAACCGATAGAATACCATTTGAAATCACCTAGTACTTGTAAGCACACTAACTGTATGGTTTTGTCAGATTTGTTTTGTTTGTCTCTTCCCAATACTTCTTTACATAAACAAATGTTTGAGTTACCCCATTCAAGATGTGTGCTCCTCTGCCTTCTGCAAACTTGAGTCTTCTGATGGCCCAATACTATTGCTCAGAGTAATGTTGTTTAACCCTCAAACTGAGGGTGTTTTGGGCCCTGGAGAAGTTTTGACATGCATTTGTGCTTTTTTCAGTTGCTCAAAAACATATACATGGCTAAAGTCTGATAACACTGTATTCAGCACAAACTGGGCTACAATAATATGTGAACAACATGTACGTATGTATTTGTATTTTTGAGAAAATAACGTGTTTTTTGAAAAAACAAAATTTTTACGTCACTGAAATAAGACCATATAAACATACTAAGCATTTGTTCACAAGACTTGAGAACTGGATCTTGTAGCCTAGAGTTTTTGTTACAAAATAAAAACCATCCTGATCGCTCATTCATACAAAACAATATAGTCATTTAACTTTTATAAGACACTTTTAGTGTTAGAAAGGCCATATGCGAGGAGGCATGGATGATCATGAATATTGATGTAATTCACACCTGAGGACCCTCCCCTGAGAGAGAATGAATGTGAGGAGACTTAATGATTGAATGTATTGTTTGTAGCTTATTCACAAAATCAAGTTTAAGTTAAAAGAAGTAATCTGACTATACATTTTCTTTACATAAAGACTTAACTTTAGACCTACACTACCATTTAAAAGTTTTAGATCTGTAAGATTTTTTAATGTTTTTTGAAGAAGTCTCTTCTGCTCACCAAGGCTGCATTTATTTGATCCAAAATACAGCAAAAACTTTGATATTGTGAAATATTTTTACAATTTAAAATAACTGTTTTCTATTTGAATATATTGTAAAATGCAATTTATTCCTGTGATCAAAGCTGAATTTTCAGCATCATTACTGCAGTCTTCAGTGTCACATGATCCTTCAGAAATCATTTTAATATGCTGATTTTCTAATATGGGCATATTTACAGCACATTTTACACATTTACACCTGAACAGATATTTGCAAGCACAAGCTTCGTTGATGATAATGAGGCAGCATAAACACTAGTTAAAATATAATCTAAACATTCATATTATTTTTCTATCATATTACATATCATATTTATATCATACAGCATACAATTTACATACCTGCTTTAGCCAAAACAACATTTAAATGTAACTAAAACCCTTTAGGACATATTTCAAAAAAGAATACTAAATACTGGCTGGTTAGTCTGGAAATAGTCCAACTAGTAAAATATGTACATGTTTATATAAAATAGCATGTCAACTAATGTAAGTAAAACTAAATGACTTACTCATCCGAAATTGTATCCTCAGCTGGATCAAGTCGATCTTCAAACGTTCATCGTCAGAGTCCCGCTCTTCTTCTGATGAAAATGTGAACTCTTCATCACTATTCAGGAGCTTCCTCACCTGTGTAGCGTGCCATCTTCCAAACACGCAGAAAAGTGAATGAACGATGTTTTTTAAGGCATTGTTGGGGGCGTTTACCCTTTGCATTGATCGCCTCAGCACATTACTGTATGAATAGCACGCTCTGCTGGTGGGTGTGATCACATTAGCGATAATTAGCTGAGCCAGGAGAAACTGTACATTGCTTTGTTTCATACAGATTACATTGCAGGATAATATTTGTTTTAAATTTGAATTGTTTTATTTAAAAGTAGACATGTTAAGCTTTCTTTAGACATATGTTTCATGTTTGTGTGATAAGTATTGGTGGAGTTTCAATTCATTTTTGTGACGTAATTCAGAAAGATGCTCGCGGAGACAGAGACGGCTGAAAGCGCACCCTGTTTATTTTCTTTGTTTTAAAAAAACAAGGTTTTGTTGTTATTGTGAGTGTACACAAAAGAAAGTAAACCCTTTATAGTTTCTAATGATGTCTTACACTTATCTGTATCCCCAAAAATGGCAGAGTATTTTAAGTTGTTTCCGCTGTTATGAGGAAAAAATCCAGCAGGACGTGCCAGCGCGTCTGTCGACCCCAGAGGGTTAACTGTTTCTCTTTACACTGTGTGTAACTTTGGTGACACACGGGTGTTACATAATCTGGCGAGCCAGCCAGGAGGCAGAAATGCACAAAAGATAACCTCATACTCTAGAAAATGTCCCTCTTAAAATAAAAAAAGCATTGAATCCGAAACTGATTAAGTGTAGGGAAAAGAAAACCTAAACAGAAGCCAAATGGAAATCATAGAGGAAAAGGCGTAAAAATCCCTAATACAATACTGATTAGTAGCATAACAGAAACTGAACTTTATGAGGAAATATTAGACTTTGCAAAAGGTTACGGATCAATTACTAGGATCATTCCATTCAGTGACCCTAGCTTGGAGAAATCCCTAATTGTGGAATTCAACTCTGGCCAGGCAGTGAAAAATCTCCAACCGTTGTTGCCGTATGTTCTGCAGGCAAGGAGTAATCCTAGTGTTTCCATCCATGTAGCAGCCTTACCGAGTGTTTATGCTCAAAGGCTTGGAAGAGATCCAACTCAGACCTACCTTGAAGAGCTTAAAGTGGAGAGGATTACGCAGAAATCTTCAAGGACATACTAGCACATATCAGTGAAACCCTGACCCCTATGCAATGTCCCGAGCCAGTCATTACTGAAACCTGTGACACTTGGCCTGCTGAACCAGTAGTCCAGACATTGGCTGATCTCAAACTTAAGCAGCCTCAGTTAACAGTAGCTGCAGTGCAAAGATTCTTTGTTCTGTGGATGCCGGCCGCTGCAACCCCACTAACCCTGTTGCTTTCTGCCAGTGACCCAAATCCCCCTGACATTCAGAGGGTTGAAGTGGAACACCTTGTGCGCAGCAGTGATTTGGCGGCCCACGGGAATTCACCATTAAGACTCAGAACCTTTTCTGGGCGAATTCCTCATCCACCTAGTGAAGTCTATTATGAAACTTGCCGCACTAGTGCTGAACTGCTTTTCCAAGACCCAACGGTCTCTTTTTTTGTGAGAGACTTCTTCCCCCAGCGGCTGAGATTGTCAAGTCTGTTAGCCATGTAGCCACTCCCATTACTTACATTCAACTTCTTGATTCAGCTTTTGCTCCAGTCGAAGACGGTGATGAGTTATTCGCCAAATTCATGAACATTTACCAGAACCCAGGTGAAAAGCCCTCTAGTTACCTGCAAAGGTTACATGTAGCACTGCAGTCAGCCGTAAGTCGAGGGGGAGTTCTCGATTCAGAAGTAGACAAACACCTGCTAAAAGATTTCTGTAGAGGATGCTGTGAAAATCCTCTGATTCTAAAATTGCAGCTTAAGCAGAGGAAGCTTTCACCCCCATCCTTTGCAGAATTAATGATGCTGTTGCAAACTGAGGAAAATAGGCATGCTTCCAAGAGTGAGCGGATGAAGCAGCACCTGGGAATTGCTAAACAGCGTGCTGTAATGCAGTCGCAAACAGCCGTAGCAGATAATGTAGTTCAACTCAGTTCTGTTACCACTCAATTGGCCTGTCAAGTAGCTGAGCTTCAGTCAACTTGCCTCTCTGACTTCAAAACAGCTGAAGGACAAGCCAAACCCTAGAGCATATGCCATTAAGACCCCAAATGAACAAGGCCCTAGAATTGCCAAAGAAAGGTCAAAGACCCCAGACAAGCCGCAACTGGCTAGCCCCAAACCAGCCTATTGTTTCAGGTACGATCAAGATGGGCATATTGCCAGTTCTTGTTCCAATGACCCAAACCCTGCACTAGTGTCAGAAAGGAGGAAACAGCTTGCGAGGCGTCAGAGCGAGTGGGAGTTGCGAGATAGCACCCCCAAGCTCCATTTAAACAAGACGCAGTTCCTGTTGCGGAACAAACAGGCACTGGAGTTAAATTAGGACATCCCAAACCCTGTAAAGTGTTGATGGTTCAAGCCCAAATCAAGCCACGATGTTCTGCTTTACCCAGAGGACTAATTGGAGCTAAATGCACTGCTCAAATAGACATCGCACGAATAAAGTGTGACTGTTTACTCGACAGGTTCCCAATTCACCAACATTACTCTGTCCTTTTACAATGAGAACTTGTCTGACCAACAGATTATTTCTCTGAATAGCCTGTTGGAGATTGAGGGAGCCAACAGTCAAAGTGTTCCTTACCTCAGCTGTTGAGGTGACCATCACTTTTCTGAGGGACTTCGTGGGAGTTGATACAGAGGTACTCACTTTGATTTTGATCATTTCCGACCTTCATTCCAATTCTCAACTGTCAGTGTTAGTCGGTACTAATACAATGGATGAGTTATGCAAAGATTTTTGAGGCAGCAAGCTCGTTACTTCTCTTCTATGTACAAAAAAGTACTAAAGACATTACAATTGTGACAAATGCAGGGTACAGAAGGGAATTTTGGGTTGGTGCACTTACCTGCAAAACACTCTCAGGTGATTCCAGCTGGCCAATGTGCAATCCTGTGTGGGACTGTAGCTGTCAAAGAGTCACATTCTGATAAATGGGTGATTGTTGAACATCCTTCAATTTCCCCTCTGCTGGGAGTGCTGATTGTTAAAACTTGTGTGGTCAGGCTTGGAGAGAAACAAAATTGTCACTTACACGTTGTAATCGCCAACCCTACCGCTCATGACATCACAATCCCTCCTAAATGTGTTGTAGCTGAACTGAAGGCTGTACAGTCTGTACTTCCCAACGAACAGTCTAATCCTGTGACTGTAGCAGAATCTGTCACCCAAACTATTCCTAAATTCAATTTTGGCAACTCGCCTATCCAACCTAAGTGGAGGGAAAGACTTGCCAAAAGGCTGCAAAGCATGCCTGAAGTCTTCTCTATGCATTTCCAGGATTTTGGATGTATCGATAAGGTCAAGCACAGAATCAATCTTGCGGATAAAACACCTTTCAAACATCGGGCCAGACCCATACATCCTGAAGATCGGGAGGCCGTTAAAAAGCATCTTTAGGAGTTGCTCAGCACAGGAGTTTTTCGAGAATCTATATCCCCTTTCTCCTCGCCAATCGTTGTGGTTAGGAAAAAGAGTGGCAATATTCGGTTGTGCATAGACTACCGGAAAGATTTTTCTAAGAAAGTTAGGCCGCTTAATGAGTTAACTTCTGGATACCCTCCTACTTGGAGGATCTTTAACTTCAAGAGTGATGTCAGGAACAGAAATCCAAAGGACCCTTTTTGTGACAGATGGACCACCGGTTGTTAGGAAGCGTGTTATCTAATCATTGCAGAACTCAAGACTGTGCCAGTATTGGCTTTTGCTAACCCGAGGTTACCTTACATTCTGCATACTGATGTTAGCATGTTGGGTTTCGGCACAGCCCTTTATCAGGATCAGGATGGGCAGGCCAGGGTTATTGCGTATGCAAGCCGATGACTTTCGTGCAGTGAATCAAAGTACCCTGCTCACAAATTGGAGTTCCTTGCTTTGAAGTGGGCGGTGGTCTAAAAATTTAATGATTATCTCTATGGTAGCTCATTCATGGTGGTAACGGACAGCAACCCCCTAACTTATGTACTTTCCACTGCTAAGCTTGATGCGACTTTAGATGTGGTGAGCTGCACTTTCAACTTAAATTTTCAAGTTGCAGTATAGGTCCGGGAATCAGAATAAGGACGCAGACGGGTTGTCTCGTCCTTAACACTTAACTGATTAAATCACCTAGAAGGAACAAGACCGTATTTCCAAGTTTGTTGAAAAGCATATGACAAATTATGGTGAGCAAGAAGTTTGTAATGATGTAGTGCAGGCCATCTGTGACAGTCGTCTCATCCAAAAGCCAGAGTTTTCTAATAACTTACCCATTGCTTTTGTCAGTTCTTTGGCGATGCAAGGTATGGCCATACCTGATGCTTATGCACAGAAAGATTAGTGTGGAGGATTACAAATCATTCCCCAGCTGTCTCATTCTGAAATCCATAGCTCAGAAGGCAACCTTGCATTCAAGAGGTCATCGCACAAATTCAAACTGGGGAATCTCCAACTACCACAGTTAGAAATGCACTTCCCAGATTACCTTACCTCCTCAGAGAGGAAGACTGTCTGGAATTCTATACAGGAGAAGGAACACTGCTGAAAAGACTATGTACCAGCTTGTCTTACCAGAAAGTTTTCATTCCGATGTCCTCAAACATCTGCATGATGGTCTTGGACATATGGGCATTGATCGCACCTTAGACCTAGTTCGAAGCAGGTTCTATTGGCCCAAAATGGCCTCTGACATTGAGCACAAGATTAGGACATGTGGTTGGTGTATAAGAAGTAAAATCTTACCTGAAAAAGCTGCACCGCTTGTAAATATCTCAACCTGCTCGTCCCTTGCAACTGGTGTGCATGGATTTCCTAACTCTGGAACCTGATCGCAGTAACACCAAGGATGTGTTAGTGATCACTGACCATTTCACTAAATACGTGCTAGCTATTCCTACACCGAACCAAAAGGCAAAACAGTTGTGAAGTGTCTGTGGGAACATTTCATCTGCCATTACGGTTACCCCAGGCATCTTCACAGTGATCAAGGGCCTAATTTCGAGTCCCGTCTAATCAAAGAACTGTTGTAGTATCTGGAGTGCAAAAGGTCAGGACAATACCGTACCATCCGAGAGGGAACCCTGTTGAGCAGTTCAACAGGACTCTCTTAAATATGCTTAGAATTCTGGAAACTAAGAAAAAGAGCTGTTGCAAGGAATTTGTAAAGCCCCTTACTCATGCTTACAACTCGGAAAAAAACCACTGGATTTAGCCCTTATGTGTTGATGTTTGGACGACGACCTAGGCTTCCAGTGGACTTAGCTTTTGGATTAACTCTGAGGGACAAGGAGGAAGTATCACATTCCCAATATGTGAAGAGTCTCAAATCAAATCTTGAGGAAATTTTCAGAATTGCAACAGAAAATAGAGGAAAATGGCATAAAGGAATAAATCCCGTTATGATAAACGTGTAACGGTGTCACAGTTGCAAGAGGGAGACAGAGTCCTATTCAGGAATGTTCAACTGCAAGGAAAAAACAAGCTGGCAGACAAGTGGGAAGGAGTAGTTTAAGTAGTAGTAAGTAAATTCCTGAAGGGGAGGAAGAAATTCACGATTCTGAAGAGGAGGAAGTTTATTGTCTAAGACCTACATTTGATGTTGTAGGTGAATCCTTTGTACCCTTCACTTCTAGTGTGACAGCTAGATAACACGGATGTAGCTATTCCATTACATGAGACTAATATGACAGTGAACCAAGAGTCTGCAGTTGTTGATGACTTATACATACCTGAGTCTGTTGCTGAGGAAATACTTGTCAAAGAGTCTGCCATGGGAAATAACTTACCTGTGAGTCCTGAAGTTCAACCTGCAAAAGGGAAAGCTGCCGAACTAAGTGGTTCACTTACCTTGATTATGCCAAAATGTGTGTTTCAAAATCATAATGAAGAAGTGTCCTTGAATTAGGTATCATGAACTAACAATTAACAATATATTTTTTTCTACAGCGTTTATTAATCTTTGTTAATATTAGTTCATAAAAATACAATTGTTCATTGTTGGTTCATTTTAGTTCATAGTGCATTAAATAATGATAACATATATGACTTTCGATTTTAAAAATGTATTTTTAAAATGTATTACAATATGTTGAAACTAACATTAACCAAGATTAATAAATGCTGTAAAAGTATTGTTCATTGTTAGTTCATGTTAACTAATGTTAACAAATGAAAACAACTCCACGAATATTGGTGGAGGGTGACGCTCTTCAAAGATGTTAGCCAGTCATAAAACATTGGGCTTGTATATTAAAGTCTTAAAGGGCACAGCACAGAAAACCGTGCGTTTCAAACAGAGGGCCAGAGACAGGGTGGAAAAAGGTAATTTGATACCATATTATGTGTTTTTGTTGTCCAAAACCCTTTACTAACATTAGAAGTGAACCTCAAGGAAAATAATCAAAAAAAAAATAAATAAAAAGCATGACAGGTCCCCTTTAAAACGGCCTTGGATTCCAAACAGATCTTTCACTTGATATAGAGATATTGATATTTTTTTTGCATTTTCTGTATCTACTTTTTTTTGTATATATGAGATGGCTTTTGCTTATGAGGGTAAAATTAAGTCAACCATTGACATGACAAAACAAATGTCTGTTTTTTTTTATTTTTTTTTATGTGTGTGTGTTTAAGAATACTAAACTGTGTGTAATAAGAGTATGCTGTGGTCTGTTGACTCCTCAGGCTGAAGTTCATCACTCCACTGATCACAGCTGAGATGATGACGTCAGCATAGCCTCAGGAGGAAAGCAGGACCTTGCAGTTTATATGCTGGGTTTCAGGTCCATAATTCATTCTGTCAGCAACCATTGGCTAGCATGCAGGGCGAATAGGCAGGGCCTTATGGTTGACTGGTTGGGCATACTGATTGATTAGACACTGTTACACTTTTCTTTCCAATTGAGACTCCTTTCAACTTTTCATCCACAGTGACTGAGCCTGCTGTCAGAAGCACATGCAGCTTAACAATGACACCTCCCTAAATGCCTAATTACATGCATTTATCAAAGCTGAATTTTGAAAAGAATGTGAGTAAATTCAAGAAGTTGCACATGCTTAATTTCACTGCTGTGCTTATGACAATATATATATATATATATATATATATATATATATATATATATATATATATATATATATATATATATATTTATATATATACATACATACATGTATACACACTACCGGTCAAAAGTTTTGAAACACTTGACTGAAATGTTTCTCATGATCTTAAAAATCTTTTGATCTGAAGGCGTAAGCTTAAATGTTTGAAATTAGTTTTGTAGACAAAAATATAATTGTGCCACTATATTAATTTATTTAATTATAAAACTAAAATGTAATAAAAAAAAAAAAAGTTTTTGAAATTGATGACTTTGACCAAATAATAAAGAAAAACAGCCACTAAGTGCCCAGCATATAGATGGGAACTCCTTCAATACTGTTTAAAAAGTATCCCAGGGTGATACCTCAAGAAGTTGGTTGAGAAAATGTCAAGAGTACATGTCTGCAAATTCTAGGCAAAAGGTGACTACTTTGAAGATGCTAAAATATAACACAGTTTTGATTTATTTTGGATTTTGTTTAGTCACAACATAATTCCCATTGTTCCATTTATGTTATTCCATAGTTTTAATGACTTTACTATTCTAAAATGTACAGAAAAATAATTATAATAAAGCATAAGTGTTTCAAAACTTTTGACCGTGTGTGTGTTTGTGTGTGTGTGTGTGTGTGTGTGTGTGTATACTGTACACAGTACTGTGCAAAAGTATTAGGCACATTAGATGTTTCACAAAAGCGTTTGTCTTAAGATGATTATTTATATCTTCGGCTTTAGTGTGTCAATAGGAAATATAAATGTTAGACTCACAAGCATTACTTTTGCAAATAGAAAAAATTAGAATAGATGAACAGGGAGCCCTGCAACAGATGTCATGGCCCACACAAAGCCCCCCACTGAACATCGTGTCTGTCTGAGATTACATTTGAGACAGAAGCAATTGGGACAGCCTAAATAGATAGAAGAACTGTGGCGAATTCTCCAAGAAGCTTGGAACATCCTATCTGCCAACAATCAAGAAAAACTGTGTCCAGGAGTAGCAAGGAGAATTGGTGCTGTTTTAAAGGCAAAGGTGGTCACACCAAATATTGATTCAGCTTTTTTATGTTTACTGGACTTTGTATGACATTAAGTGATAAATAAAAACTATTTATGTCATTATTTTTGAGGACATCCACACTATGCAACATTTTTTACAAGTGCCTAAAACTTTTGCACAGTACATTTTATATATATATATATATATATATATATATATATATATATATATATATATATATATATATATATATGGAACCTGTATATCATCACGGCCAGCTCTGAAATAAATGTGCAAAATAAAAATCAGAGAAGGGTTTAAGTAGAAAGCTGAACATTAAACATTTATAAATCACAATCCCTGTGCAATTCAGGGAGAATTATAATTATGAGAAGTTTGCATATGCATAAAGTGTGTGTAAATTTTTTCTGGCCCACACTCATAGGAAAAAAGGTACCATTTGAGGTACATACTGTCACTAGGCTGGTACCCTTGTTTTGGGAACATATTTGTACCCTTGAGGAGACATAAAGGAACATGTTTTTGTTCCCAGAGGGGGAAAAAAACATAAATGTACCTTTAAAAGGTACACAATAGGTCCTAAGGGTATAATTATGTCCCCTTGAGGGTGCATGACTAGGATTTATGAGGCATATAATTTAACACTTCACCTCTTTAGAAACCTTAAGAGTACATTGTGGAACTGCTTTCTACTTCATCTATGCATTTGCCTCCATCTGTTGGAAAGAATGTGTATTAAAATATTAAATGGAAATGGCAGAAAGCAAACGTTTTATCTCTTAAATGTGCACTCAGTAATTAGGGGTTCAAGCCTGAAGGGCTGAAAACTCTTGTTTTTGCTAAGATTTTTATTAGGGGTTAAAGCCCGAAGTGCTGAAATTGTAAGGATTATTATTTTTATTTTTTTCTCCCCTAAAACGTATCATGCAGACCAAACCGTAAGGCCTAGACTAGAGACTTGAAACTTTGGGGGATGATAGTACTCTGGCCCGATCGGCCAATGGAGGGCGCTACAGTGAACAAAACATAACAAAAAATATCACATTTTGGGCCGTATATATAATAAATGAACCGTAAGGCCTAGAAACCTAGAAAAATTTCCTGTGATTCCTTCATGACGAATCTTTTGTAATACCAAAAAGATTCAGATGTCAAAAATTTGCTCCACCCTTTCATTTTCCCGCTAGGTCCTAGGCCTTTGCACAATCAGAACCAAACCAGTGCAGAAAGATTTAGCAGAGTCCCGATATGAAAAGTTATCCAAAAAAAAAAAAGTATGAACTTTCGATTCATTGTCGCAAAGGTATGCCAAAACTTATGTAGTGGGCGTGGCCACTTTTACTAAATTGGTTATAACACATGAACAGAATGAGATATTATCACCAAATTTGGTACAATTATGTATGGGGTCATTCTGAGGACACATGAAATTGCACACCTCGGTCATTTGGTGGCGCTATAAAAATGAAAAACCTAAAAATGGTTCTAACTACAGAGCCATTGGTCCGATCAACCTGTAAATTTGCACGCACTGTCTTTGTCCAAGATGCCATCAAGGTATATGAGGACATAAGCATATCTCGAAAAACATGGCCACCATCGACCAATCAACTTAAAGCAGCTTTTTGACAAAGATAACAAACACCGATCGGAACGACATGTGGTGGGCATATTTCACTCTTCGCAAAATGTAAAAAAAAAAAAAAAAAAAAAAAAAGGCCACCGGGAGGCGCTATCGCGTTTTACATGCATGTAAATTGCTGAATGTTATGCGGTGTGTCACACAGATACGTTAGACATACCATATGATAGATCTCCACTTTCTGAACAACTCTGCCTCAAGGACCATTGTGTCAATCAAATTGTTTAAATATTTGAGATTATTTAAAAAAACCTACTTTTGCTAACTAGTCCTAGTTTTTTTATGTGTTATCAATAAAACCTGTACAGGAAGAAACTTTGGACAGCCTAAATCAATAAATATATATAAAAAAAGTTGAACTTTTTATTTTGCATGGTTATAACAGGGTCATTTAAACATATGGGTATGGCCTAGGTTGTACAAAAGCCAATAACTTCACAAATTTAGCACACACATGCAAGATATCATTTTGAAGAAATTTGGTGGAGATCAGACAAAAGGTGGCACTATACCAGTTATGAATGTTTGCGCTATCGCGTTCAGAACATGCTTGTGAATTGTTGTATATTCTGCAGTGTTTCACACAGACACATGATATTCATATAATATGATAGATCTCTTCATTCTGAACAACTTTGCCTCAAGAATCATAGGTGTCAATATAATTGTTCATTAAATATTTGAGATTATTATATAAAAAAAATATTTTTGTAAACTAGTCCTAGGTTTTTCCACTCAACCTTGACAAAACCAGTGTAGTACAATTCTCTGGACTCCCTAGATCAATAATTATATATATAAAAAGAAAACGTAGAAATTTGTATTTATTTAGAATGGCTATAATAGGGTAATTTAAACATTTGGGTATGGCTCAGTTTACCCAAAAGCCAATAATCCCTAAACAAAGGCTCCGATTGAAATAAATGAAATGAAACGTGATTCTAAAGAAGCATGCAAAAGTTGGTGTGGATCGGACAATAGGTGGCGCTATAACAGTCAGACATGTTAAAAACACTATATCTCTATGGTTATTTAACTGAGATTGCAGAAAATTGTATTGCTTTATCTCTATTTTAGGTGTTTAATGGCTATCAGAATAATTATTAAAATCTTTAGCACATGCACTTAAAGGCCTATGTTGCTTGAACCCGTTAATTACTGCTTGCAACTATATTTAGGGGTTCAAGCACATAGTGCTGAATGTTTTGCTCGTTGCTAAACTTTTAAGCAGAAAGAAACAGTAATAATTGTATTTAAAAATATCTATCTATCTATCTATCTATCTATCTACAGGCAGATCAAAGATCTGTTGAAAATCTCTGACACTGCCCCCCAAAAACTCCTTTAATGATATGAAAGATACAGAAGTTACAAATAACAAGATTTAAAAATGTTAAAGAATAGACACATTTTGTTAATTTCTGTCAATGTGATCAATATAATTATTCACCTTGAATCCAGTAATGAATTGCCACCCTATAAATTTTAAAATTTAATTGACTGAAGACAATTTAGCTGCAAAACAACTTTATGTCTACAGAACTAGAATCAGGCCTAAAGAACTACAGAATGGCATTCAAAGTGGCATATGAGGACACAGTCAGTTTGCACAGTGTAAAATAGCATACTGTTGTTATGAAGTCAGCAGATGTTACAATCAAAAACTCACAACACAAAAGGTTAGATCGGAGTGTGTTGCCATTAGTAAGTTTACTGTGCCTGAATAACAAGCTTTGTAAAAGTTTTCCCTCTCTGTTTTAGCTACCCATTAAGAATATTTTTGATGTTTCATTATTTTCCCCCCAAACACAATTCAAAATTCAAACACCAACTTCAAGTATTTAAAATTTCAAAAGTAAAACTACTGCTCATTTGTCAACAAGACAGCTGGCCAGGTTGCCAAAAAGACAGCTAATGAAGTGTAATACAAACAAACTAGGAATCATTTATCATTCTAAACAGAATCTACATAGAGTATTCAAAGGTAATTATTCATTTATATCATGAAAAACTCTTGTGGAACTTTTACAAAGACTGAGAAGTTTCAGAGGCATTGTTTTCCACAAGACAAGCACAGTTTCCTCATTCATCAACTCGAAGCGTCATGGAGGAATAACTGCTTGTTGTGCAAGATGAAAAGAGAGGTTTGTTTAATTTCAGTTTTTTCATTATGACTATTACATATAATAATTTGCTACTTCAAATTATTTAGTAAACTTTTAGTACTGTACCATTTTCTGCATAAGTTATGCCAGAGATGGTCAGCTATTGTCCTCAGATGTCAAAAGTGAGTTTAACAAAAAGGACAGTCAAATCTAGCCCATGAGAAGACTGACCTCACAATCTCAAAGTTGTCAACCTTTAGTCAACCTTTATTTACAGAGCACATTTAAAAACAACAGAAGTTGACCCAAAGTGCTTTACAGATCAAACAAATAAATATACAATGAAAAATATATATAGATATAGATACTATATATAACATAATAATAAATAAATACAGTAAATACCTTTAAATACAGCATCATGTATTACATATTTCAACCTATTCAAAAGATAAAGAATAAAAATACGTTTTCAAAGAAGATTTAAAAAATGGCTAATGAAGAAGCTGATCTCATATGGAAAGGGAGACTGTTCCAGAGATTAGTACCTACCACAGAAAAGGCACGATCACCCTTAGGTCTACAGCAGCAATGAGGAACCCTCAAAAGAAGTTGATCAGGGGCCGATTTCACCAGTTGGATGTACATCCGGTTGTAATGTTAGGTTGGATGTAAAATGCGGCTTGAGTCTTTCTTAGAATTTATACCTGTTGCACCATCTAGGTGTAGTGCTACGTCTGAGACTAAATCTTATGCCTAATCAAAGGTAGGTGTAAAGTGAAAAGTCTTGATTTGTTTCCAGTGAAAACAAAAACTACATAAAAACATTGATTGAATGGCGCGACTAATATACAGGCTACTCGATCAGCGGGCTTTCAGGCGTGAAAGAATAATGAGAGACCGCACCAATCCTCTGTTTATAAATGGGGATAGAAAGCTCATTGAAGATTTTGTTTTAGCAGGGCTGAATTGTTAGAATTAATGATTGATTTAATTATGTTTATTCAGGGATTTACAGTATATTTATTTAGATTAATGGGGTGTATGGGATTATTATGTAATAGCTGGATTTCTAAGGCAAGTTTCCGTTTCTTGAGCTTAAGCTTCTACTTTTCCACCCTTAACTTCTCCGTCTCCATCTCTACTCTCATAATTTCTTTCTCCAGTAACACAGATTGGAGATTTGGATCTCTTGTCTTTCGAGCAGGTTCAGTTGCCATGTTTTTCGGAGCTGCCCGCGGTGCTAAAGGTGGGTTGGGATTCTCTGCAAGAAATGCAGCTTCATTAAAATAAAACTTGCTTCATACATTTGTGTAGGCTACTCCGTACACCCAGTGGAAACAGGTTTATTAGCCTACTATTTTTAAGAGGCAATGTTACCTTCATGACTGGTGTTTGACGTCATTTGTAAGACCTGAGCGCTCTAGTGAGGGAGTACGGGAGGAGAAGGTCACTAATATATTGGGGCGTGAGACCAGATAGTGACTTGTTGACATAAATCAGATTTTTAAAATCAACCCTAATTTTCACGGGAAGCCAGTGTAGAGACGCTAATACAGGGGAAATGTGATCCCTCTTTTTTGACCCTGTTAAGAGTCTGGCTGCCGCATTTTGAACCAGCTGTAGGTAGAATAATGCAGTTTGAGGGAGACCATTGTACAATGTGTTACAGTCTAACATTGATGAAATTAGTGAGTGGATCACAATTTCCAGGTCTTTGCTGGAAAGAAAATTTTTTACTTTAGTGATAGATCTCAGGTGGAAAAAGCTACCCTTGACAACAGCACTGATCTGCTTATTGAAAAGTAGTGATGAGTCTAAAATCACTCCAAGACTCCTTACATGATCTTGTACATTCGATGACAGAGGACCTAACTGGGCAGCCAGGCCAGGTAAGGAGTGTATGTTGGAACCTAAGATCAGAAATCAGAAATTTGCTTTAATTTAATTGTAAAAAATTGTTTGCCAGCCAATGTTTAATATCTTTGAAGCAATTTAGGATGTTATCAAATGAACACTTCTTGTCTAACCTCGGAGGGAAATAAAATGTAAAATCGTCAGCACAACTGTGATAAAATATACTTTCAGCATGTGAATGAAACACAGCCTAATGCATTAAACCTGTAGGTGCTGTACTGTCTCTCAAGAGCCAATGTTAAGTAGAGAACAATTCTATTGGCTCACATTACTGATGTGGTAAAAATGGCTACTGCAAACAAACTATTGCAAATGACAGTAGCTTGTTGAGGTTGAGACAATGCAGACTATTACAATTTTCATCCATTATACAAGTCACCAATTTCAGTGAAGAAAAAAAAATTAACATTCATTTAGGAAAAACTTGCTTCAAGTTCAAGCTAAATTAAGTCCAGTTGACTTGATAATTATTTGAATGTGAATTTGAAAATGAGTCACCACGCATTAAGAGCCTGAGAGGGGGCAAAAGTTCCCAAATTTCTTAGAAAGGGAACAACAAAATGGGTTTAAGAAACCCATTTACCAACGTCTGACTGTAATGAGGCTGAAATTGGAAAGGTTTTTGTCAGATGGGTGCTTTTTAATTGTCCAAGCTTTGTGTAATTCTCTTTGATTCAAAAGTAGATCTTTTAAATAGACTCAGATGGGCCCGTTTTTATGATTGCACTGCTAATTAAGTTGTAATAGATGCAGAAAAGTGAACTCAGTGATGTGGTCCCTAAATTTCACAGGTTAAAGCAAAGATTTGAATGGTATTCATCAATTTCTCTTCAATAGAATTAAGGGAATGCATACTGAGAACTCTAATTCCAGTCTTGAGCACATTATTTTACATTTTAATGCATTTTCCTGAATACATCATCACATACACTGGAGTCCAAGAGTCTGAGACCACTAATCTTTCTATTTTGCATTCTTTTCTAATTTAAAAATGAGATTTTCATCCCTAACCTTGAACAAATTTTAATAACAGTATAAAGTGGAAAGTTAAGTAAAAGTTAAAAGTTAAGTGAAAAGTTTAACTGAAATTTTTCATCAATTGTACAATTTCTCAGTATTTGGTACATCCCCCATTTGCTTTAATGGCAGCATGCACTCAAGCTGGCATGGACTCAACAAGTTTGTGCAAAACATGATGATCCATGTTATTCAGCATGATCTGACAATGTTCCAAAAGAGCATCTTGTGATGGATGCAAGGAAATCTGACCTTTTAGGAGTTATCATGACCAATGCCACAAATTTGCTTATTTGATTAGTGACCTAGTGCACAATCTCTACAGCATAATTGTTTGTTTTATTATTTTCAATATCCTAAAACCTTGTTTATTTCCAGGTGAAAAAAAATAAAAAAAGATTATCAATATGATTTTAAAACTCCCATCTGCTTTGGAAAATTAATGAATAAAGCTTTACACCAACAGATGTCACTATTGCCTGCTCTATTGTAATCTTGTGCAGAAACAGCCTCCTTTTAGACCTTAGATCATGTTTAGAGCATTTTGCAGGAATCTCTCAACAGTTTGTCCCATCACTTGATGTAGGGTAACAAATCCAAACAGACAGATAGAGATATTCATATTCAATGTGCATTATTTTTTAACTAAGAATAAAAAGAGAAAGTAGTCCTGATTTGTATTTTGCTGATATAACAGTCCGACTCCTGTATTACATGAATCTCAGAACCAGTTCTTGTACTTTGAATAACCTTTTGTTGATCTGTAATTGGCCAAAGGGAAAGACACACATAGAAGGTCATTCTTTTGTTTAGAACACATAGACACCTGCTCCCAATTTTCTTACCATTTTTGCCCAGATATTCCTCTGTTCTACTGTTCTACAGACATCCAGCAAAAAACCCTCTGCTTCATATGCATTTATAAAGGGTAATCCTAGGGAGCGTCCTCAAAGGTCACATCTTAAACTAACTAGATTACAGTCCTGTATGAAAAAGAGCACTAGAAAGGTCATTACAACCCAGCCATAACGCTTAACACTTATTCAATAGATTTATCCTTTGATTAATTTAACCATTATCTTCGACCATAGGCTGGTATGCATAAATATGCATTAACCCTGATGAATGCACAGACAGAAGCTTGAATGAATGCTGTGACAAAAATAAATTCATGTTTCTGTCATGACCTCTCATCACATTGATTCAAAACACTATCTTGACATAAATTGTTGGTGTGGAGGAAAGAAATCAAACCCTGAGGGGGCTTAATGCATTTAGAATTGATGGAAGTCGTCTTGCTGTACAATTCAGGGACAAGTTGTTTCAAAAGCTCAGGAGAGAAAATATTAAGATGAATGTTTCCTGGGACGCCACCTAGCACATGCCAATAGCGAGGAGGAGAACCATGCATCATGATCCCAACTGAGCCTGGTGGCACTGTCCCATCCCTGGAGTGAGTCAGACCTCCGGACTCGCCCTGCTTCATCACTGCCCGTCTCTAATCAGATCAAAACTAACCTCCCCCTCAATAGCAGCCTCCATACATCAGTTCCTTTCACATGGCATTTCCGTCCATTTGCTTATTAGTGTGGCCAGTGCAGAGAGTCTGTTCAGAGCAGTTCAGCCTCAACCACACTGAAGTGAATAGGTGCATTATGCCCTATTAGGTCCTGTGGTCCAGAAATCACAAGCCAAAGGATTTTGCTGACTGAATTTGTGGTGAGTCATGGATGTAATGTGTGGGTCTCAGCTGGACATGGATAAACCTTTAAAGGAATAGTTCTCCCAAAAAATTACAATTCTGTCATTATTTACTTTCATGCCATTCCAAAGCTAGAAGATTGTAAATTTTGAATAATCTTCATGTGTGCTATATTCCAAGTATTCTGAAGTCAAACGATTGCTCCATGATAGAGACAAACCAAAATGTAAGTCATTATTTACTGACATTGGGCCTCATTCATGAAAATTTCGTAAATATATGAGTAAATTGGGAGTAATTTATGCGTAAAATGGACCTTCCCGAAAACTTTCATCCAGATTCACAAACGCTGCATACACCCCAGATTTGTTTGTTAAATGTGTATGTTAGTGAATTCCAAAACTTTTTAATAGGGCGTGTGTGCACATTCATTCACAACAGCGTCTCGACAAAAGTGAGGAACTTACTGTCATCACATGGTTTTGCAGTCGTTGGAGGCTCTTTTGTAAATCAAACAGTACAAGAGGTCAATAAAAATGGTTTAACGTGAAGCTTTAGTGTAAAAATTGTTCAGTTCACACCGGCAGGAGGATGTCTGCGATTTATCGATGCCTATATTGAATTATGAAACTTAAATTATAGAGCTCATATTAAATGAAGAAACTGTCAAACCAGTCACATTAGAGGGCATTATTTTATTTTTTTTTTAGATAAAATCAAACTCTTCAAAGGTCAAAGGTCTTCACATGACCTTTTCGCTCCATGCCAAGCACTTCTGCTGGAAAAACAATATAAAATGAATGAAGCAGCATTGGGAATAAACTACACATTGAAGAAATAAATGCAAGCATCAAAGAAACATTTTTAATGAAGTATGTATATATATATATATATATATATATATATATATATATATATATATATATATATATATACACAGTACTGTGACGAGGGGGGCTGTGCATCATCACGGCCCGGCCACGCCCTCCTCCTCGTCACAAGTACATATAGCCTAAATAGGCTACACGTTTTAAAAATAAAACAACACACCTCTTTTTAACTAATTTATGTTATGTATTAAGGTTAATTTCACTTGTTCAATTATTATTTAATAAATTATTTTGAGAATTTACGTCATAACAGCTATATGAATGATTTACACAAATTCGCTCTGCTCGTGTTTCATGAATGAGGTCCATTATTTATCAGCTGCTTTGTCAGAGTAAAACAAAGAAAAATGTAAGGGTCGTGAAAAACACAATTATAATCAAGATGGAAGACAATGATAACGTATTTTTTTATTCATTTATTTTTTTATTTTTTTATTTAGGAATAGGGATTGGATTTTTTTTTTTAATCTGTCTTTCAATAATGTTATGTAAATGAGTGAATGTATCTGGATAACATGTAGAGATTTGTAATGTCATCAATAAGTAATCATGTAATCCTTAAAAGTAACTGTAATCTGATTACACACATTTTAAATATAGTGTAATTTGAATACAAGTACTTCTGGGATGCCAACATTTTTTATTTATGATTGAATTATCCAGATTACATGTAATCCATTACTACCCAACACTGTTCACTGATAATCTTGCCCTCCAGTGAGTTGTTAACTCGAGAAATACTGCGACTAGATCATTATGTCAGTGAGTGGTGAACAAATCATTGGCCCCCTTTACCCCTGGCATTATCATGCATTTTATATCTGGATAGCATCTGGATATTCTTTAGCTGGATAATCAAAGTGAAATTTCAGGCCACCAAAGCAAATTTCATGATATTCATCTCGCATTCGGGGTTAAATCTGAAATGCGCATCTGCGTGGCACGATTGAACCCTGGTCTCACATGAGAGTCTGATTTGAGAGAGACAAGATATTCCAAGTGTATTCCAATGGGGTAATTAATGGGATATTGTTCATAAATTGGGTGACAAGATCGCAAGACCGCATTCTCTGCAGTGTTGCCAGATTCGTTTGACATTTTCCAGCCCAATGATTGCTCAAAACCCGCCCCAATGCATAAAAAAAACACCCAAATAGTGTATATGAAAATGAAATGCACATTAACCATAATTCTACAGCATTGCCTTTACAACCTTGACAACACAATTAAGCGACGCAAAGATAAAGTTTCCAAAAACCTTTCCATTTACCCATTTTTCTTTATTCACACATATAAACAAACACACATGCACAGAAAAGGAACAAATATGCTGCCCTGGGATTTCAAGAAGCCAAATAATGAAAGTATGCCATTGTGCTATAATCGCAGTTATGTGTTTGCCATTCAATAGGCCTATTTTTGTTATTAATATGTCATATAAAGGTTATATATAACCTTTGTCCTACTTTTTTACGCTGTTATGGCTCATTCCAAATTCCAAGAAAACTGTAAATCTTTGTAGTCATTTAAGTAAGGTGAATTTGCTAATATGCAGAACAGTCAAAGTTCCTAGACAGCTGTCATTGTGATGTAACGTAGCTGATTTTCAATCATTCCATGTTCCTGTGCGCACATCCATAAGTCAAGAAAGAGCAGCAAATTCAAATGTCACTTTTAAGTCATGTTACTTTATAATACTATTGTCTATAATCACCATGAGTGGCAACTTCACGATATATCCTGCAGTGTTCTCAACAGCATTACACTTATAGCCAAAAAGCATCAGTGGCCTGGTTATGGGAGAAACTCAAAGGTGCAATTTCTCCAAGGCATTAACCACCACTTCTGGGTAATTTCCTCATTTTTGATATGTTCTCTTACATTTTTACCGCTTTGTCATTGTTAAGATTGTCTCATTTCTATCACAAAAATGAACGAGCAACACCTGCAGATCATGCACATTCAGAACTCACTGGTGGGTGTGGCAACTCGTAGCTCTTATGAACAGGATTAAACACATTGTCTGTCAATCAGTGTTCTGGCTATTTGATTGAATTATTGTGTGTGGATATGTTTTTTTTATTTGAGTTTCATGGTGTAACAACTTCATAGCAGAAGGGAAGGAGAACACAGGGAAGCGGGTTTTCCAGGCTCAGGTAAGACTTTTAATCGGCCACTTCAGTGCTTTACAACTTCACAAACTCATCAGCTTCACAGGCACGTAGTTACTTAAACACATCAGCTTCACAAATACAACAGAACGATCGTAACAGCTTCCGGATCAATGTGGCCTTCCTTGTGCCAAACTCTCTCTCTCCTCTGCTGGTGGCTTGGCTGCTTATATGCCGCTCTCCCCATGCTCACTGGAATTAGAGACAGGTGTTACACATAATCTAGCTCAGGTGCAAGCGCCCTTACCGCTTTCTCTCTCTCCGGACAGATGCTTGACCACGCCCCCGCTGCTACATATCCCCACCGCCCAACTCAGGCCGGGGAGACATCCGGCCTGTCTACCACACCCCCCCCCCCCATTTCTGGAAAGGAAGTCGGTGACAGCCATCTGCGCTCCCAGTCTATGGACACCTTGAAATTAAATGGCTGAAGAGCCAGATACCAACGGGTAATCCGCGCGTTGGTATCCTTCATGCGGTGGAGCCATTGGAGTGGGGTGTGATCCGAGCAGAGGGTGAAGGCCAGCCCCAACAGGTAGTACCGGAGTGTGAGGACCGCCCACTTGATGACAAGACACTCCTTTTCTACGGTGCTGTACTTAGTCTCCCTCAGTGAGAGCTCACGGCTAATGTACAGCACTGGGCGCTCCTCCCCCTCCACCACCTGCGAGAGTACAGCCCCCAGCCCTCTGTCTGAAGCGTCCGTCTGTAAGACAAAAGGGAGAGAGAAATCGGGTGAGTGTAAAAGCGGCCCCCCGCAAAGTGCGGCTTTAACCTGCATGAACGCCTGTTGGCACTGCTCCGTCCACTGGACCAGGTCTGGAGCTCCCTTTTTAGTGAGATCCGTCAGCGGGCTGGTGACATCCGATTATTTAGGCATGAATCTCCTATAATAGCCAGCCAGCCCCTGTCTCACCTCCTTTTTGGTCTTGGGCCTTGGGCAGGCCGCAATCACTACAGTCTTGTCAATTTGGGGATGCACCTGCCCGTGGCCTAAGTGGAACCCCAGATACCGTACCTCCACAAACCCAATTGTGCACTTCTTGGGGTTTGCTGTGAGTCCCACTCGTCTCAGCGATCTCAGAACCGCCCTCAGATGCTGCATGTGCCGCTGCCAATCATTGCTGTAAATGATGATGTCATCTAAGTAGGCAGCGGCGTAAGCCGAATGCGGTCTGAGGATTCAGTCCATGAGATGCTGAAACATAGCCAGGGCTCCAAACAAGCCGAACGGAAGTGTCACAAATTGGAGTAATTCAAACGGCGTGGAGAAGGCTGCGTACAACCACCCCCGGCTTGGTCTCGATATGGTGCTGTATGAGGTTCGTACGACCCGGTAGAGGGGAAAACACGTCTGCAAACTCCTTCTGCAACTTGGCAACCTCTGCGAGTTGATACTGTGAGAGGTGGTCTCCGCAAGTGACCGGGGTGAAATGATTTTGTATTCACCTCTGGCCCAAGCTCTGCCCTGTCCGGGACTGCCATAGCCAAGGTCACAGGGACCGCCTCGCTCCACAATTTCAGGAGGTTGAGGTGGTATATTTGACGTGCGCCCCCTCTATCGATTCGCTTTACCTCAAATCGAGATCCCCCTCTCGTCGTGTGACCTCAAAGGGTCCTTGCCACTTGGCGAGAAATTTGGAGCTCGATGTGGGAAGTAATACGAGTACCTTATCTCCCGTTGCAAATTCCCGCAGCCGAGTTCCCCTGTCATACAGTCGGCGCTGTTGTTCTTGAGCTTGGAGCAAATTCTCCTGTGTTAGTTGCCCCGAGGTGTGGAGTTTTCCTCTAAGATCAAGAACGTATTGAATTTCATTCTTGCTGTTTGAAGGTCTCTCCTCCAAGCTTCGCACATAACATCAAGCACGCCACGCGGGCGCCGCCCGTATAACAGCTCAAATGGGGAAAACCCCGTGGAGGCTTACGGGACCTCTCGTACTGCGAATAACAGGGGATCGAGCCATTTGTCCCAATTTATAGTATCTTCGTGTACGAACTTACAAATCATAATTTTAAGGGTTTTATTAAATTGCTCCAACAGACCATCTGTTTGTGGATGGTAGACGCTGGTGCGGATTGATTTAATGCCCAATAATTCATAAAGCTCACGTAGTGTTCGTGACATAAAGGTTGTGCCTTGATCGGTGAGGATTTCTTTCAGAATCCCCACCCGGGAGATTATTTTGAAGAGTGCCTCCGCAACACTGCGTGCTGAGATGTTGTGCAGAGGCACTGCTTCCGGATATCGCGTTGCATAGTCCACTAGGACCAATACAAAATGATGTCCTTGTGCTGACTGCTCTAATGGCCCGACGAGGTCCATTCCAATTCTCTCGAAGGGGACCTCGATCAGCAGAAGAGGGCACAATGGCGCTTTTGGGGTGGCTGGTGGATTCACCAGCTGGCATTCGTGGCATGCCGCACACCACCTTCAGACATCGCCGCCAATGCCCGTCCAATAAAAAAACACGCTATTAGGCGGTTCAGTGTTTTCCTTTCCTCTAGATGACCCGCCATGGGATTATAATGAGCCGCCTGGAACACCATTTCCCGATGGCTCCGTGGTATTAAGAGCTGGGTTGTATCTTCCTTTGTTTGAGCGTCCTGCGTCACTCTATACAACCGCTCATTTATAATTGCAAAATAAGGATATGAAAGGGTGACACCCAGCTGGAGTTGTTGACCATGGATCACTCTCACTTGGTCAAAGGCGTGCTTGAGAGTTTCGTCTCGCAACTGCTCCAAAGGGAAATCCCCTTCGGGAAATCCCCCAAGGACGCGAGGGGCTGCAGCCTCTCCCCCCCTCGCGTCATCCTGACGTGGAGCAGACGAAGACGGCCCTGGCTCCGCCTCCCCGCCAGAGCATCGCACATCTCACATCTCATGGCTTTAGTGCAGGACCCATCCGCGCATATTCCCTTTAATACATTTCTAAACTCAGGCCAATTAGTCCCCAAAATCAGTGGATGGTTGAGGCAGGAACCAACCGTGGCCTCCACTCTATGTTTTGTTCCCTGAAATTTAATAACAAGCGTCACCACAGGGTAGTTGTGAATATCCCCATGCACATACTTCACCCTCACTGTTTTAGCTGTGCCCAAAGCCTTGCGTTGAACCAAGCGTTGGTGGATAGTGGTTTGATTACAACCAGTGTCCAACAATGCTTGGTGAGTACACCCATTGACACTTACCGGTATCCGGTATGTTCCAGCCCAATCGGGGACAGCCTGCGGAGTGTCGGGGATCTGGACCACCGTTCCCAGCTCCAGAAGTGTCCCGGATCTCCGCAACTCCAGCAGATCGGCCCAGGCGCCACGCCCACACCTGCGTCAGCGGGCACTTCCACCTGAGGGGGAGAGCGGCGGGGCACTGTTGCTGCTGTGGGCGACGGAAAACCCCGCGCGCGGGGAACTGGCTTTGGTGGCAGGACTCCTCGCCTCTGCGAGGCAGGAATGGGCTCTGGGGAGAGAGCAGAGTGAGACAGAAGAGGGGAGGGGGAAGAGATCGGGGAAAACATAGGGGAGGGGGAGAGAGAGTGGGAGGGCTCTTCCGCCCTCTGGTATGCCGCCAAATGGTCCTCCGCCAGTCGAACGGCTTCCTCCAGCGACGCCGGGCAGTGGCACTGGACACACTCTGCCGTTCCTCTTGGCAGTCGATGGATTAGCTGCTCCAGTACCACCTGGTCGACAACTCCCGCGACGTCGTGATCCCCGCCAGCAGCCATTTCCGGCAGGAGTCTCGGAGCCGTTGGGTAAAAGCAAACGGGCAGTCGGTCTTCTCCAGCTTCGTGGATCGGAAGAGCTGCCGGCACTGCTCTGGGCTACAACCAACCCGCTGCATGATGGACTTCTTCAGGTCTTCGTAGGCCAGGAGGTTAGCCGCCGGCAGTTGTTGTGCCACAAGCTGGGCTTCCCCAGACAGCAACGGGGGAGCCGGTCTGCCCACTGATCTCGCGACCAGCTCCAGATCTCGGCGGTCCTCTCAAACAAGTCAAGGAAGGCTTCCGGGTCATCTTCTGCCCCCATCTTTAGAAATGTGGGTGTGGGAAGGGGGCTGTGGTTGTCCGGGGTCACGGCCGGGGCTCTCTCCTGGCTGAGGAGGCTCCGGATCGCATGCCGGTCCTCTGCTTGAGCTCGTAGGATCTCAAAAAACCGGCAGTCTTGGTCTTGACGCAGCTCAAGCAGGGATTGTTGGTGCGACTGGTGTAGGCTGGCAAGCGACTTGAGGATCTCGGCCAACTGCGAGGACTCCATGGGGCGTACTTCAGATCTCCCGGGTTTTGGCACCAGTGTAACAACTTCACAGCAGAAGGGAAGGAGAACACAGGGAAGCAGGTTTTCCAGACTCAGGTAAGACTTTTAATCAGCCACTTCAGTGCTTTACAACTTCACAAACTCATCAGCTTCATAGGCACGTAGTTACTTAAACACATCAGCTTCACAAATACAACAGAATGAACGTAACAGCTTCAGGAGCACCGTGGCCTTCCTTGTGCCAAACTCTCTCTCTCCTCTGCTGGTGGCGTGGCTGCTTATATGCCGCTCTCCCCATGCTCACTGGAATTAGAGACAGGTGTTACAGATAATCTAGCTCAGGTGCAAGCGCCTTTACCGCTTTCTCTCTCTCCGGACGGATGCTTGACCACGCCCCCACTGCCACACATGGGCAATGGAAATTCTTAATTTTATCATTTTAAAAACCTGCCAAAATCATTCTAAAGCAGACCAAATTTGACCACCCACCCAAGCACATTTTTCCCCACACAAATCTATTGAAAGTAGCCCAACTAGGTGGGAAACCGCCCAATCTGCCACCCAATCTGGCAACACTGAGTGTCTGTTGTGTTCTTCACATTATAATGGCAGAATAAACAGAAAAAGGCAAGAGACCACAACAAAATCTTTAACAAAAGATTTATTGTGGTCAAGTGCTATCTGATACCAATCCAATCAGTGAAAACACATTTTAATGCCAGGCGTAAAAGACGCCACCTTGTCCAATTTGCAAACCAGCTCAACCAACTTAACGATTCTCAAATTCAATTCCCTGACTCAAAGGTCTGGTCACAAATGTTTTCAAGTTACAGCTTGAGGGGTGAATAATGACTCACATTTTAATCTGTTCCACACACAAAGCTATCGTATGACTTCAAAAGACTTGGTATAGCACACAAGTTGTATGTACAGTACCAATTTTATGGTGTTTTTTTTTTTTTTTTCTTTTTTTCTTATCACTGTGAAGTGTTGTATGGGCAGAAATACTCAAATGAAAAGGGTGAGTAAATAATGACAGAATTTTTCTTTAATTGTTTGAACAAATAAATACATGCATAAATCTTTATACTTGAAGGTGGACGCTGGTGAAATTGACAAAGGATATACATGTTGTGCCTCATTTGCTCCAGAGATCAATGCTACAGATAAGGCACAAAATATGAATTGTCAGAATGAATTGGGGGAGGGGGGTGTTCTCTGCCAGAATCCTCTTCTTATCTCCGTCCTCCCACCTCTCTCACACAGATCTCTCAGTTCATTTCCTGTGAACACATTCTCATAATCCTCTGTGCACTCTTGGCTCCTGCATGCTATCAGACAGTTCACGGGAGTCGCATTCGCTCCAACACACACCGGCCGGGCCGCCTCTCCTCTGCCTGCCGTTTCTATAGCAACCTGGCCAGAGCTGCGTTTCAGTGGCTGCAGTGCCGCTGCCAGTGTGCTAAATGACTCCCACGTACAATTTGAAATTGATCGAGTTCCCTGGCACTTTGATTTGCCAGAGCTAAATTGCAGGCCATCTTTGGCTCTAGCACCTCACAGGTTGAAAAGCCCAATAGTGTGCACATCACAATTCACCATAAATTTTGGTCATGCGCACACACACTCGTGGACCCAATCTAGATTAACAGATAGGCCATGCAGTAACTTGCATCTAACAAGGGCATGCCATATTAAGAGAGAAAAAAGCAGATTTTAAGTTTCTAATATCCAAGTCCCTCGGGATATTGGCCCATATCTAAAACAATCTTCCATTAATAGCTAACACAAAGTTTTCTAATGTCTCAAGTAATTACTGTGTGTTTTTCCCAAGTCTTTGAAAATTCTTGTCAGCTCCAATTTAGCTCTTATACTTTGTTTGTTAACTAGTCTAAGGGGTATATTCAGTAGTGGTCAATTCTATTTCTCATATAAAGGCAGTGTCATTGCAATAATGAGTTATTATCCCTGTATAGGGGATAATTATGTTATTATTGTTATATAATGAGTTAATATTCCAAATAAATTAGTTCCAGTTAAAAAGAGTGGGTGTTTTACATACCAATAATACTGACATCAAATTAGCCCTGACAGCAGAATCAAACAAATTATCATTTTCTTCTGGCAGCACAATGAAAACAGCTTGCCTTCACTTGAAAGCTGTACAGGATTAATTAATTAATGTAACTTGAATGTGTGGAATGCTGTTTTCAAATTTTACCTCCAGGTAAAACAAAAATTCTTGATTGGGTCAGCGACCTCAGAATCAGAGTAAGAAGAATCAGAATGAGCTTTACTGCCAAGTGTTCTCATGTACACAAGGAATTTTTTTTGGTGATAGGAGAAACAAGTGCACACAGAAAATTACAGTGAGACAGAATATAAAACAAGGTAAGAGTACATACAAATAACAGGACATATAACAGAATGTCGTATGTACATGTGCAAGTGGAAATGTATGTGCAAGGTAGGGGTATGTACAGTTATTGAATTAAATATGTGAATTACATATGTACGTGAGATATGTATTTACATTATTGCACTATGGGGGAGTCCTGAGGCAGTTTAATTGTTCATGAGGAAAATGGCCTGAGGGTAAAAACTGTTCTTGTGCCTGGATGTCCTGGCGCTCAGTGCCAGAGGGCAAAAGTTCAAAGAGGGAGTGGGCAGGGTGTGTGGGGACTTGACAGTGTTCTTAGATTATTTGCTTTTAAATGAACCACGGTCAACTTTTATAACTGTGGATCAAAGAATGTTTACTGTATTATTCAAATTTAACACACACACACACACACACATACAAAATAAAAATAAAAATCTATCAGGCTTACATGTTGCATACAGTGTCGGCATATAATTCAACCCCCTTAAAGGTGCTGTAAGCATTTTTGTACTGTAAAACTAAGCATAAAATGTTGGTACTATCTGACAGATATCACTGAATTAGGATTTTTTTATTATTATTACACCTGTCTCTGTGACAGCCATAGGCTGAGTAAACAGAAAAAAAACAGGCTTTTTATTTAACTCGCCCACCGTCAGGCCCACTGAAAAAAAAATCAAAATATTAACTACAGTCTTGACCAACTAAAAATAGGTATCGTTTTAAAGCTTAGAAGCCCTACTTTACAATGCATTTAGGCATTATGACCAATGATGATTTATTAATAATTTTGCTCTGTACATATTATTGTAATAAGTAAAAACATCAAACTAATCAAATAGCCATTTGTCATATGTTGTTTGGAAAGCTCTCAAAAAGTAGAATAAAACCAGCCTATTTTTTTTTACTCACAGAAAAATATATAAAAGTTTAGTACATGTCTTTGATATATATGTGACATGTAAACAGGTGTTACTTATAAGCTGCGCTTTCGCATATAACTTTACGGAATATAAACAGAAGATAAAATATCACATACCATTACTTAGAGGAGGGGATTCCCGTTAAAACGAGCCCGCACACAACATAAGCGATTGCATAGATTATTAGATAATCCGAAGCACAATGTGCACAGCACATATTGTGCTATCTGGTTCAAAACACGTTAGCTTGACTTCATAGAAAATTATGAAGTATGTTGTCCATTGTCATGGAACACTAAACCAATCGTATCAGGATTCAGATCGCTGCAACCAGAGGTGGAAGTCATCCAGAGAGGATCGTTCACTCTAATTACATATGGCCACCAGGAGATGGGGCCAAGTACATGACACAGGCTCAATGATGGCTCAAATGACACAGAATGGAACTGAAGGGAACTGCATCGTTACTCATGCCTGCATTCTTTGGAGAGAGAACATACCTTTAGTCATTGTTGTATTTGTATGTGTAATTAGTTCTTATGTAATTAGAAGACATTTTTGGACACTAGGATAAATTATATTTGTAATTCTATAACTTTTGATTGCTTTGTCATATCAACACAAAATTTTACTCAGTTACTGGTGACATGATCAAAACAAAACAAAAGCAGTTTTTCCAGTGCTACATTATTTACACCCTGAGATATATCATGTCAAATAAAGAAAGAGAAAAAATTAATAATTTTTGGCTCATGTTTTTTTGTGATTTTTCATGTTTCTTAGGCTGAGAGTCTCATAATTTATCATTAAAAAATGTTAAACATTTTCTTTAAAACTATACCAAACTATTGACCCTCTTATTTTTGTAGAGTTATAAGCCTTTAATTTTGGGAATACCACTGAAACAGGAAATCTTTAAAAACACCTTCAGAGCTTAAAGGGTTAAAGCTGGTGGTGGTGGCGTAGTGGACTAAAGCATTGAACTGGTAAGCAGAAGGTTGTTGGTTCAATCCCCACAGCCACCACCATTGTGTCCTTGAGCAAGGCACTTAACTTCCAGTTCCACTTCCAGGTTGCTCCAGGTGGTTTGTCCCTGTAATAAGGGCACTGTAAGTTGCTTTGGATAAAAGTGTCTGCCAAATGCATAAATGTAATTGAAGTATGTAATTTCTGCACCATTAAATTATATTTTTAAATAGGTTTCTCAAACACTCCTCCCATCTGCCATTGGTTATAAACAGATAGTTCTGCCACAAACTCACACCGTTGGTTGAGCCAATGATGCTAGGGCGAGCTGGTCAGGATGCCTTAAAAAAACAGAGCAATATTTTGAAAGCGCCACAGAGCCAAAATGTTTACACTGTATAAAAAATAGATGCAAAGAAGATGCATTGAAAGTGAAGTGTGACTGAGACTAATGTACAGCCTAACATCTCCTTTTGTGTTCCATAGATTAGAGAAAGTAATTCAGGTTTGGATCAACATGAGGGTGAGTACATGATGACAACATTTTCATTTTTGGGTGAACTATCCCTTTAAGAACCCCTAGTCCCCCATTAAAGTTTAGTCACTTTTGATTCTCACTTTTACCAATTTTGATGTGCTCTTTTACTCCTTTCCTGATGGTCCTAAAAGAAAGTTAATCAGCACACCCTCTTTCTTTTACAGTAAATGTAAGAGACCATGAGGATCAGAAAATGAAAGTGTGTGTGTGTGTAGCTTATAGATGTGCAAAAAAGGAAGAGCGAGATAGAGTATTTCAATAAGTGGACAATAGAAGCTCTGCAGTTCACCTTTACAAACTCTCCCATTATTTTCTGACCCCTCACCAGATCCAACACCCACTCTTCCCATTTCATCAATCTCTCCTCTAATGCACTTTGTTTGCAGGTTGTTTTTATTATCAGCAGGCAAGAGAAATGTTTGCTCCCTGTGGAACACACTGGATCCCAGCTCAAGTCCAAATGTACAGATGACAGATCTACGGCACTCTAAAAGCGTGCAGCGCATGGGACCTGAACACAAATATTGGTGAGTGAGAAGGGGTGGGAGGCAAGAGGGGGTGTTGAGTGGGAGGCATCATGGTAGCTCCAGTCTTTAATGAGGCCTTTGTGAGCACACGGCAGTTTGGATAGATTTCATCGCCTCCTTCCCTCAAATGTATTGATTTAAACTCGGCCTGCAATTAGCATACACAAGGGAGCGGTGCTAACAAAGACGGGCAGGATGTGAAAGCCAAAATAATAGTGGGCTACAAGCACAGCAGTCATAATTTTTACAGTCTCCGCTCCTCTGCTTAGATTAGCTCATTCACACTGTTAAAAAGCTGCTATGTCTTTTTCTAACACTACCTAACAGTTAATGCTACATCATGTTGCACTGTAATTTGGTGATGGTTACACTTAATTATACAAGTTATGCTCTGATACAGCCAGATACTTGCGATGTACTGCAGCACAACTTCTAAGCAATAACAAGCTGGAAAAAAAATTATGTTTACATTTTAAGAGCACAGACCTCATTGTTTTTTGTGCAAGGTTTTAGTTTATTTTTGGAATTGTTAATTGGCTGCGCAAAAAGAACATACTATATATTTTTTTTAAACAGATTACTGAAAGTCCAATTAAGAACTTGTAAGGCTACTCTGACAAGTAGATTCTTATGTAATTTGATTACTAAATGAGTTCCCACATAAATCACACAATATTTTCTGCTTACATTTAAAACTTTTAGGGGGGTATTCAATAGGAATGTATTGAGCTCGCTGATAGCATTGTTTATTTGTACTTTCTGTTTGTGTTGTTTTAGCACCCGATTCACTAAAGGTATTATGGAAATTAGGTTAAAGCACAAACATGACCAAAAATGTGTTGCTGAACTCATTTCGTCAACGGCACAGTTCCCGTTCTTGCGGGTCGGTGTGCTAAGTTCTGGAGGATACAGCAAACTACCTTGATCTGATGTACTTTTCTGGGATGGGACAGCACAGCATTGATCCACCACTGTGATCCAGGTGCCTGAATCCACATTTTTAAATGTTGACTGTGTACTCAATTGGATATATGGCCATTTATAACACTGTTCTGCATAATTTGATTGTTATTTGATGAATTACTGCTGCCATGATCAATAGAAAATGCACACAAACAACTCTTTTTAATAAAATTCTGTTTACCTTCTGGTATTAGTGCAATGTTAATTGCAGCATGCAAGTAGCACTGAGTTATATGAATATGCGCAATCTATAATGAGCCTAATTTACGATGGGTCATATGACGCCATGCGAGAATCGGCCATGTGAATGGCGAGCTCTACGCACTTTGCTAGTATTAATCTCTTTTAATGACATAAACCGGTGAGATTCGATGCACTCTTTTCCATAACTGTTCTAGGAGGACAATATGTCAAATAATTCAAAATCCTCTGGCTCTGGAAACATTAAAAGACACTTACATGCTCAGGCTGATACCCCTGAGGAGGCCGCGGACTGGGGAGACGATTTGGTTGGAGAATTGCGGGAATTGTGGCGAGAGACATTGAGCATGTTGGTGTCGGCAATGCTGACGAAGGTCGTCGCTGACTTGGAGGATCTTGCTGTGATACATCGATCGATCAATTACTGCCATCGAGGCAAAATTTACTGATGTGGTCACAAGGGTGGGGGATGATGAGAAACGGATCGATTATCTGGAGTCATCGGAGAGTGAATTATCTGCTAATCCACTAGTGACCAAGGTGGATTTGGAGCGTGTCTGGGAGAAGTTGGAGGACATGGAAAACAGTAGCCGGTGCAATAACATCCATATCGTGGGAGTCCCAGAGGAAGTGGAGGGACAGAATATGGTGGAATTCCTGGACGGGCTCTTTCCAAGTCTGCTCGACATAGCAGGCCATAAACTGGAAATCGAACTAGCTCACAGGGTTCCGGTTCGGCAGTCCACTGAGGGAGACAGGCCCCGATCAATTCTAGCCAAATTTCTGAGATCATCTGATAAAGATCTCATGTTATGTGAGGCGAGGAGTAAAGGGAGGCTTTCTTGGAAGAACCACAGCATTTTCTTGTTCCCAGAATTGCGAACACGACAAGAGAGAAACGTGATCGATTCAAGGAATGCAAGAAACTTTAACATCAACAGAAGGTCACTTTTGCACTGATATTCCCGTCCAAATTGAGAATATATGCTAAGGATGGCTGTAAAACATTCACATGCCCACAGCAAGCGATGTCCTTCATAAAGTCAATGGAGTGAGTGGGTCATGCTGTGGTGCTCACATTGCGGCCGAATGGATAGGCTCACTGAACATTCGCTTGACTGTTTGAAGATTCCGCACGCTCATTTAGTGCTGGTTCCACCTATCGGCTGGAGTTTATTTTGTGGAGTATTTCTGGCAAAGTCATTGGAATGAGTAAGTCATTTACTTACAATCATGTTGCAGCTGAATGGGCCCGCTCACTGAACATCTGATTGACAGTTTGAGGAACCTGAATATTTTTGTTGTGATGGCTGGAGTTTATTTTGTGGAGTATTTCTTGCAAAGTCATTGGAGTGAGTAAGTCATTTACTTGTACTTACGTTGCAGCCATGTGGACCAGCTCACTGAACATTCGTTTGACTGTTTGAAGGATCTGCACGTTCTTTTTGTGCTGGTTCCACCTAGCGGCTGGAGTTTATTTTATAGAATAACACACCTTCAGGACAGTTTTATGGATGAATCGACATGCTCTTTGTGTTTATTCTGCCTGTTGGCTGGAGTTTGTTTTATAGATTATCTTTTGCTGCGTAATTGTGTGTCACAAAATGTGTATAGATACACCGGACTTGAGCAATCTGATGGCAAAGTTGTCGTGGGGGTTCTCGTAGGCGTACACGGACTGTTTGAGTTTGGAACGATGGACGGCAGTTGGCGCTGTCGTGCGCGGGGTTAAAGGTTTCTTTTTTCTGTTTTTTCTTGTTTTTTGTTCTAAGGGTTGTTCGGGGCTTGATAGTTACACTAATGTTGGAATGTGGTATTTATAATCCTATTTTTATAATCCTATTTTTGACACACATACACTGATAAGTAAGCATCTACAATTCAAATGTCTTAAACAGAGTAAAGATAAATGAGGAAGAGTCATTATTGTTTTAGCTGAAATTCAGGGAAAAAGTCTTATTTTAGCTAATATTTATGCACCCAACATTGATGATCAGGGCTTTTTTTATAGATCTTGAAGGGATGTTGCAAGCCACTGGCACCCCTCATGATATAATATTGGGAGGAGACTCTAATCTTTTGATGGACTCAGTCCTTGATCATAGTGAAGCAAAAGTGTGCAAGCCCCCTAGAGCAACACTGACGCTTCACAGGATGTGTAAATATCTTGGTCTTACAGATATTTGGAGGCTTTTGAACCCATATGGTAGGGACTATACATATTTTTAATCAGTCCATAAGATTTACTCTAGAATAGATTTTATATATATATATATATATATATATCTAAGTCCCTCATTTTATCTGTTGTTGATCGCTCAATTGGAAACATTTAACTTTCAGATCATGCCCTGGTGTGTTTAGAGGTGTTGCCACATATGAAGAAAAGGAAATTATATAGTTGACACTTTAATGTATTCCTCTTGCAAAATCCTGAATTCCAACAAATGTTAAAGGCTGAAATCAATGTCTATATGGAGACCAACTAGTCCTCAGTATCCTCTGTGGGCGTGGCTTGGGAGGCATTTAAGGCGGTTCTTAGTGGCAGGAATATACAGTATGCCTCATTCACCAAAAAATCCAAAGCACAAGAACTCGTGGAATTGGAAGGGAATATTAAAAGTGTCAAGGCAGAGCTGAAGTGCCGAATGTCGTCTAATGGCCTTGATTGAAATACAGATATAATACTATTTTGTCGTGGAAGGTGGAGTTTTGGCTATTCAGGGCAAGACAGTCATACTTTGAGTCAGGGGACAAAGCAGGAAAACCTCTGGCCAGATATATAAACAGAGATAGTCTTTTTCTACCATTCCCTCAGTGAAATCTGCTAGTGGTGATATATTTACCTCCGCCACTGATATTAATAAGGCTTTTAAAGTATTCTATCTTGATCTTTATAGTTCATGTCCTCGTCTACTGACGAAGATATTAGAAACTTTGTGGAACCTTTAGAACTTCCTAAACTGTCGGCTGAGCAAAACAATTCTCTTGATTCTGAGATAACCCTGAAGGAGCTTGGTGAGGTAATTAAGGCCTTGCAAGGCTCTGGGCCAGACGGTGAATTGTTTAGATCTTATGCTACAGAATTTGCTCCACTCTTGCTATAAGTTTATACGGAATCATTAAAGAATGGAAATTGACATATGGAAGCATTATGGCACTGGTGTATGTGGCATGCCATCTGCTGCCCTCTCTGTCATTGGCAATTTTTATGTTTTTCCTTATGTCTTTTTTTAATCACATGCTGCAATATGACGCTGGTTTATGACCACCTAATACTACTTGACATCCGTAGTATGGTTGTTGATTTGGCCAAGAGTGAAATTAGTGGAATTTGTCTCTGCCCCCCGCCCTTCCAACCATACCTCCCCGCATACCTGTGTTGGTGTCCAGTTGATGTTCCCCGGAGGAAACACTGGAGGAAACGTGGTAAGCGGGGTTGCACCGCTGCCCGGATGAAATCTGCCACATCGCTGGTGTCTGCTACACAGCCTTCCCCCTTCCGTGTTGGGTCTAAGATGACCCATGGATGCTGTGCATCTTGGCGTTCATTGGATGTACCACATCAGTGGCTGCGAGCTGTTACTCCCAGTTCCTTCATTAAGCCTACCCATTGCCTTTATCCTCACATCCTCAGAGGTGGAGTGAATCCCTGAAACCTTTGACCGCTGTGCCGAGCAACACATTCATCGCTACTTAAGGTGGCTCTGATCAACGCTCCTTTGTTGGTAAACAAAACTTTTATTTTAAATGACTTCTTCACTTCTCATGCTTTGGATTTTATATGTGTCACTGAAACATGGATTAAGCCTGGCGAGTTAAGTCCCTTTACTGAGCTGGTGCCACAGGATCGTAATTTTTTTTTAATTCCCTTCGGTTGTCTGGCTGTGGTGGGGGACTAGTGACAGCTTTTAAAAACTTTTATCATTGTCGCACCTTACCCACAGGTGCCTACTGCAGCTTCGAAGTGCAACTGTTTCAAATTGCCTTGGTTAATCCTATTGTGTTTGTCGTGGTGTATCATCCTCCTCAACAAAATAAGAATTTTCTTAATTAATTTGCTGAGTTTGTCGGGGAAATTGTCACCATTCATGATATGATTTTAATTTTGGGGGATTTTAACATTCATATATGCTGTGACTCTAAGCCAGTATCAAAAGAGTTTTTAAACCTGATTGACTCATTTGAATTTGTTCAGTGGGTATCTGGACCAACGCGTTCTCAGGGCCACACTCTGGATCTGATTTTATCACATGGTCTATCCGTTTTGGACACTGAAATTAACCACACAAGTTTTTCAGATCATATGCCTATATTGTTTTCTATACCTCTCTCTGGAAATACCTACAGAAATCCACCCCTGGCTCGTTGGACCCGCACCTTCTCTTCCCGTTCAAGTGAAGAGTTTTTTACAGCTTATTTAGAAGTATGCACTTCACAGGACATGGAATCTTCATTGCACCACTTAGATGCTAATGAAAATCTAAACTCTACTTGCACCAATATTTTTAATTCTATTGCCCCATTAAAGGCAAAAAAATGTAAACCTAATCCAGTACTTTGGCATAATGACATTACTCGTTCCCTCAGACAGGCCTGTAGAAGAGCGGAACATAAATGGAAAAAGGAAAGATTGCAGGTCTAATATGAAATCCTGAGAGACTCTCTTTTTTCTTTTCAGAGGGCTGCTAAGGCTGCTAAGTGCAAATATATTTCAGAGCTAATTACAAAAAATAGTCACAGACCTAAAATTATTATCTGTCTCTCTTTGTGAGGGCTTTGCAAGGTTTTTTTGATGATAAGATCACTGATATATGATCTCAGATGTTTCCTTTTGTGTACACCTTGTCTGATGTCCCTCTATGCTACACTACATTGTCTGCTTTTTAGCCCATTAATCTGCATACTCTTAATGAAATTGTTGAACATTTAAAGCCTACTATGTGCCCTCAGGATGTTATTCCCCCACGCTTCCTTAAACAAATCATTAATGTTGTTGGCCCTGGACATTTGTATGTCATCAACAAATGGAACCACACTGGAACTGTACCCAATTTCCTTAAACATGCTTCGGTGTCGCCTTATCTTAAAAAACAAATCTGGACCCCACTTCCCTCACCAACTTTCGCCCTATCTCCAACTTGCCTTTTGTTTCTAAAATCTTGGAGAAAGTGGTATTAATTCAACTACAATCTTTTATGTCTGCTAACTCTATTCATTAAATATTCCAATCTGGTCTTAAAGCTCGTCACAGTACTGAATCTGCTCTCTTACGAGTTTCGAATGACATCTTCCTAACCACTGATTCTAGGAAATCTATGGCTCTGGTCCTGTTAGATCTTAGCTCCGCCTTTGATTTGGTTGATCACAATATTCTTCTATCTCGACTGGAGTCATGTGTGGGCCTCCGGGGCACAGTATTGCAATGGTTTCATTCATACCTAACTAATAGGAGGTTTGATGTCCATCTTGGACATCATTCTTCCACTGATTTTCATCTAAGTTGTGGCGTTCCACAGGGCTCAATTCTTGGCCCTGTAGCATCTGGACCAATCAGACACACAATTATTCATTATTTAATGAATAATCCAACAGACGTCTCAAGACAGTAACAAGCAAAGGTCCAAGTAGGCCCAAGCAGACTCTGAGATGTCTGCTCTCCCAATAATATTATTAGCTTTTACTCCCCCTTTGCTGACACTGGTCCAGCAACTAGTGGACCTCAGAGACATTCCAGGTGGGGGAAAGCCACATGCAAAAGCAAAGGAATGTGGGGAGAAAGAAACTCACTCCATTCCCCCATAGGAAAGACACATAAAGCCCATAAAACAGACTTTTCTTCATTAATTTATAGACAAACTGTTCTGTAAATGAACATGCATATCCTCAGGACATTGTGTGTATGATTATTACTGTCTTGTATAGTGTCTTTTGTACTGTATACCGTTTTATGCATGCTTTATGACAGAACCACTAGATAATGTAAAATTATTGGTATCATGCTTCCTATAAAAATTAATCCTTGTGTGACTCTCTGCACATTGGTGTATTAATCAGAGCATAAAGGGGCACAAACTGCCAGCTTACTCCAATCATGCAAATGAGTCAGCTTCCAAACAAAGGAACTTTTCCCGCTGGAAAATTGCACCTTTCTCATTGGTCAAGCCAAACTCGAGAGGAGTGATCTCCCTCAGGAGTTAAAGGGCACTGTCGGAGTGACCTCCCTCTTCTCTCTTCTTCTTCCCTCTCTCCTTTCTTTTCCTGGTTGCTGTTCATGTGGGAACGGAAACACCCGGTCCGACCACGAGGTCGCGGGCCGGCAGGCCTCAAACACATCAAGCCATGTGTAACTTCCTCAACCATAACAGAGTCAAACTAACACCGCAAGTTCTTCATAATTTCTTCATTCAACGTGGAAGAAATTGATTGCAACTTCAACACCATCGACTCAAGGAACCATCAAGACTTTCTCCTGAGACTGCATCCGGGCGCTCTCTCAAGAGCCAAGGCATTGCAAGTATCGTACAATTAACTAACTAAACAGAGGTTTAGTATAAGCTGTGAATCCCTTTGTTAACAAAGGTGCTTTGAAGTAAGAAACTGATGGATCTTTCAGATGGTTAAATGACTCTTTTCATAGCTTCATTCCCCTGTTCTGTTCCGGTTTCATTCACTTTCACTTTTCCATTTCACATGTATGCGTGATTTGTGTGTATGTGTTTGTTTAGATTAGTTATGTGTTCGTGATTTAGTTAAATAAAGCTATTGTGTACATTCTTGCGAGTTGATTCTGGTCTGCTTGTAAATCAATGTCAATTTAACGATTTGATCACATCTACATGCTAAGAAAGAGTTATTTTCTGTGGCCACAAAAAATATCCTTTCTGAGAGCTGATAGACGATCAATACTGAGTGTTCGCTGGACAAACAGATTAATTGATTGTAATGTTAATTCAGCTACATCAAGTTAATTCTATTAACTGATCCAAATATTTATAATTGATTATAACGAGTTAAGATTAAATATTCATATTTCCCATTTAAAGATAATTTGACGGTGGTATATTTTGATAAAAAATCTCATCCCTGTTTTTAAAAGATTTCACTTCAAAGCTGTACCTAAATATGTGTAATATTATTTTCAATAAGCCATGATAATAATATTACTCCAATAAGAGAATTAATCATAATTCCCTTATTAAAGTTAATTCCTTACAATAGAAATTGTGAGCGGATACAAGAAGACATTGTATTACGATTTTAATGGTGGAGAATTTTTTTCAGACAAATAATCTAGTTATTTGTCATTTATCTAATTTAAAATGGTTGTCGAACGCGACTAATTCCATTATACATTTCCTTACATAATAATGTAGAATAAGGACAGTTTAATTTAATTCCTAGCTCACACATACTGTTTCCCAACATATAATGGTGGAGGTACGTGGGCACTTTAACCCATCCCATGTACATTTATACAACCAAATTCTCTACAGTCCTGTATTGTTTTCTCTGTATATGCTTCCTCTGGGCTCCATTTTTAACGGATACGGAGTGTCCTTTCATCTCTATGCTGACGACACCCAAATTGATCTCCCTTTAAAGCGTGACAACAAACATGCCTTACAGCCCATATTAGACTGTTTAGATGAACTCAAATTATGGCTTACGAATAACTTTTTAAAGTTGAACGAGAGTAAAACTGAAATCATCCTGATTTGCTTGAATAACAACAGTGCATGTGATTTTGACCTAGACACTCTCTCACCTTATAAGATCATGTGCGCTAGGAACTTGGGTGTTCTGTTTGACAGCAACCTTAAATTTGATAAGCAGATAAGCGCTGTGGTAAAATCATGTTTTTATCATCTTTTTTTCAGAATCAGAATGAGCTTTATTGCCAAGTATGCTTACACATACAAGGAATTTGTCTTGGTGACAGGAGCTTCCAGTACACAACAATACAAAAACAGCAAAAGACTTTTAAAAAATTATTAAAAATTGAATAAAAAATAAATAAATATTAAAAAGAAAAATAGACTATATATATATATATATGTCTATATATATATATATATATATATATATATATATATATATATATATGTATATATATATGTCTATATATATATATATATATATATATATATATATATATATATATATATATATATATATATATATATATATAGTGAAATTTTGGCATTGATTTTGAAAATATGACTGATCATGGTCTTTTATTTAAGGATAGTGATCATATGAAGCCATTTATCATCACATAGTTGTTTGGCTCCTTTTTTAAATCATAATGATAACAGAAATCACCCAAACGGCCCTGATCAAAAGTTTACATACCCTTGAATGTTTGGCCTTGTTACAAACACACAAGGTGACACACACAGGTTTAAATGGCAATTAAATTTTAATTTCCCACACCTGTGGCTTTTTAAATTGCAGTTAGTGCCTGTGTATAAATAGTCAATGAGTTTGTTAGCTCTCACATGGATGCACTGAGCAGGCTAGATACTGAGCCATGGGGAGCAGAAAAGAACTGTCAAAAGACCTGCGTAACAAGGTAATGGAACTTTATAAATATGGAAAAGGATATAAAAAGATACCCAAAGCCTTGAAAATGCCAGTCAATACTGTTCAATCACTTATTAAGAAGTGGAAAATTCGGTGATCTCGTAACTCGCTTTACATTGTTGCCCCTCATTCGTCTATTTCACGTCTTCAGCTTGTTCAAAACGCTGTGGCTAGGCTCCTTAAGGGGAAATGCAAATTTGAGAACATCACACTGGTCTTGATTTCGTTGCACTGGCTTCCTGTTAAATTTAGAATTGATTTTAAAATGTTATTGTTTGTATTTAAATCTCTCCATAACCAGGCGCCATAGTAATTATCCGACTTGCTGCACCCGTACACTTCATCGAGATCTCTTAGATCTGGTGAATCTGAATTGCTTTGTGTTCCCAGGTCTAAACTTAAGAATAGTGGTGATCGTGCCTTTGATGTTGTTGGACCTAAGCTATGGAACAGTCTTCCAGCACGTATTAGAACTGCCTCAACTATCTCGGCTTTTAAAACTAAACTTAAAACGTATCAATTTTCCTTGGCTTTTAACATTCGTTGACCATTTTTCTTTTTGTAAGTTTATTGTTTATTGTTATTACATGTCTTGATTGTTGTCTTTTTATATATTGTGCAGCACTATGGTCAACCTCGGTCGTTTTTAAATATGCTATATAAATAAACATTGATTGGTTGATTGATTGATTGATTGATTGGAAAGCTTCCACCAACCATGACACAAGCCCAGATCAGTCTGATTCTTAAAAGTGAGTGTAAGAGTTACTGTCCAATTTCCCTGATCCAGCTAGACGTTAAAATATTGTCAAAAATTTTGGCTAAGTGATTAAGTAAATTATGACATCTCTTATACATATAGATCAGGTGGGGTTTTTTCTGGGCCGTAGCTCTTCTGATAACATTAGGCATTTCATCAATATCATGTGGTCATTGGTGAATGATCAGACTCCGGTTGCTGCCATCTCAGTTGACGCTGAAAAGGCGTTTAATATGGTAGAATGGGATTATCTTTTTAAGATTTTGGAAATGTATGGGTTCAGGAATACTTTTATTGGATGGATTAAGTTACTTTATAGACACCCGGTAGTGCCGTTTAAATTGTGTTGTGTTAATTTGATGTTATTGTAAATTGGTATATGTCTCATCACTGTCACGACTGCTATGTTGATCAGAACTGCACGCAAGAATTTCACACACCATTGCACTTGTGTATATGGCTGTGTGACAAGTAAAGTGATTTGATTTGATTTGATAGTGGTGGTACAAATGGATTAATTTCAGATTATTTTACTCTGGACTTGGGCACCTAGCAGGGTTATCCTCTTTCCCCAATTTTGTTCTGTCTTGCCATGGAAACATTAGCAGCCACGATAAGAAAGTAGGATGATTTTCCAGGGGTGATGGTGGGAGGTGTGGTGCATAAGCTTTTGCTTTATGCAGATGATATTTTATTATTCGTCTCTGACCCTACTAGATCTATGCCTTGCCTTCACAGAATTATTCATTCCTTTTCTAATTAAGTTAATTGGTCTAAATCCGAAGCTTTGGCACTGACAGCATAAAAAAGCCCGGTAACAGTTTTTCAGCCAGGCGTCTTCCAGTGGCCCAAACAGATATTAAGTATTTGGGTATTTTATTCCCAGCAAATTTGTGTGATTTAGTTAGAATTAATTTTGTCCATTTAATAAAAAGGTTTTCTAGCGATGTGGGCAGGTGGGCTTCATTTCATTTATCTATGACTGGGAAGGTTAATGTTATTAAAATGAATTGTATTCCAAAATTCAACTACCTGCTACAATCTCTCCCTGTAGATGAACCCCTCTCTTATTTCAAGCAATTTGATAGCATAGCGAAGTCCTTCATTTGGAATGGTAAACTTCCCAGATTACACTTAAGTAAATTACATAGGCCGATTGACAAGGTGGGCAAGGCCTACCCAAGATTGTGTTTTATTATTATGCATTCGGTCTCAGACATTTGGCTCATTGGTCGCTTCCACCTGAGAGAGAGCCCCTCCCTGGTTTTGTATTGAACAGGAATTTCTTGACCCTATCTCGCCATTGCAAAGCCTTTCTATCAAACTAACCGGAGAAGTTAAGTGACACCCCGTAATCTCGCATTTGCATGTGGTGTGGACAAAAGTGTCCAGAATGTTTAATTCAGACATTTATTTAAATGTTGCCTCGAGCATATGGCTGAACCCAAAATTATGTATTAATAAGTCCCCTTTCTGCTGAACAGAGTGGATTGTGAGGGAGGTTAAAATGCTCGGTGACCTATATGAGAGTGGAGTGTTGAGATCCTTTGAAAATATTGTTCAACATTTTGGGATTCCCAGGTCTCAATTCTTTAGATATTTACAACTGCGCAACCTGCAATGCACTCTGGGAGTGGTGATTACTGCATTTGGAAAAGGTCATGAGGCATCAGTGTATTACTCCCTGCTAATTCAGAGTCTGGGGGACGGAGCTTCAACTTCTCTCAAGAGAATATGGGAGAAAGATTTAAACTTGGTATTGGAGGAGGGAGTGTGGGCTAGCATTCTAAAAAACATCAAGTCTATATCTAGAGATGCAAGGATGCGCCTTATGCAATTTAAGATTTTACATCGATTCTATTGGACCCCCTCTAGATTGTATAGGCTTGGTCTTAAAGACACGCCCACCTCAGAAGATGGGGATATGTGGTATGTTAAGATCCAAGAATTTTGGTTGAGGGTTCAGAGTTTTATGTGTGACGTAATGGGAACTGAAATTTCATTTTGCCCCAGACTCTGTATTTTAGGTGATGGGGTGGTCATTAATATAGGAGATAAATACATAAAAAATTGGGTCCTAGCCAGTGTTATGATTGGCAGACAAATTATTCTTAGGGGATGGAGGTCGGCTGGACCGCCCTCGTTTTGAGAGTGGCACACAGAGATGGGCAGGGTGGCGGCATTTGAGGGAATGTCGTTTAGAAGGCTAGGTGGCATGGAGGTGTTTAATAAAAAAATGGGGCAACTATTTGGCCTTTTTGGGGGGTTCTCGGGAAGGGGCAGTGGAGGGAGATTTGTAGTTTTAAATGAATTATTTATTTATTTGTTTATTTTTATCTATTCTTAAGTTTTTTGTTTTTTTTTATTTGTATGTGTGTATACATTCATTTTGTGTTAGACCACTGGATGTTTGTAATGTGGGGGGAGGGGGGTGTTCAGGGGGAGGGATACATAATTTGATTCAGTGTGTGTATGTTCTGCTTCTTCAATCCAGTTTTGTGAATCAATAAAATGTTAATATAAAAAAAGAAGCCTAATTTACATCTAAAAAATTAATTACTTAACTCATCGAGCAGTGCTATTTCTGCACATTTAGTGACTTGCTAAACATGATGGCAGCTGTTTATTGAACAAGATGCAGGTTTTTGCACTGAAATACCATGTGCAAAAGTGGCATAACTGTTCAGTGAATTCATCCTACCTAGTTTGTTTAATTGGCCATGTTTGGGCACAAAAACAAAACAACAGCAACAAAACAGCATGCGCGCTACAAAAGCAACATCTGACAATACACAAATGCCTTCGAAGAGCACTTGTCCATCACCCTGTGCACTGTTCGCTAGACAGAAAGGAAATAAAAACCTCAACAGTCTTTATTGTAACAGAGTCTGGGATGCCAAAACAGTGCAAAGGGGATACGAAGAGCTGATATGTCATCCAGAGATGTGACAATTTTCAAGAATGTGTGTATGGGAACAAGCTGTAGTCAGCCAGGAAGGGGGGTGCATGAGTCACATGAATGTAGTCATAAGTTCTTACTCGCGCTCTTTTTTTGATGTAGAATCTCATTGTCTTCTCATGGGTACATGAGAACAAACAAATATAAATAAATAAATAAACTGCACACAATACAACAAACAACCCACAGCTATTTAGAAATGTGACAGAACAGCTGTGGCACTTGCTCCGCCTGAGCGCCTCAGCCTGTTAATAAAATTCTTCTGATAAATATTTAATCCCCAGTTGAAACAAAACAACCTGTGCTTTTTATTTGTCCTGCATCTGTATGTAAAATGCATGCTGCTGCTTTTGGTTGTGCAGTTGGAGGAGAACAGGTTTTCCTCTCCCCAACTGTTAGACAAAGACTCTTCCTTTGGTTTGACGCACGGGGAGAAAGAGCTGTCCCATGGGTCTTGAACAGCATGGTTAATGTGCTTCCTTGAATTACACACTTCAAAAAGCCTTTGTGTCTTTTTCAAACATCCCTTGTTAGCTCTGCCTGCTCCGACAGTGATCACAACCTGATTTTTACACCCCATTCACAGTGTTGGGACTCTGTGATCTTGTACCCTACATGTAATCCGTAATTGTGATCATCTTTCCACTTTCAGGTCCCTCCTCAAAACCCACCTTTTTAAATTAACTTACTACAAATAACTCTTATTTATGAAGGTATTTATTCCTATGATAATGCTCATTTTTTATTTGTGATTTTAGATTTTTATTTATCTTTTATGTTCTCTTATTGTAAACTTGATTATGTCTGTAAGGTGTCCTTGAGAGTCTTGAAAGGCACCTATAAATAACATTTTATTATTACTCTTTTTGTTGACACCAGAGAAGGAGGCGTCATTGTTTTGCCTATTGGCGCGTCACAAGTGTGTTTGTCATGAACGTGTGGGGATCGGGACGCACGTGGCACTGATGCTGTCAAAGTCTAGCTACAAAGAGTCTGAGGCTATACGTCCACATGAATCTGTATACATTTGAAAATAGCATTTTCATTTTCAAGACGCTCTCTGTCCACACTGCCGTTTTCAAGCATTTTCCTAAAGTTGCTCATCCACACTAAAACGTATGAAAATCCCCTTACTGTGCATGCGATAAATTGCCGTTCCATGTACAGTCTGAAATGCAATTTTGAGTAAACTTCCCGTCGCCTTTGAAGGAAACCAGTGTGTAGGTTGTGCAAAGTAGCATTTATCTTTAACAATGCTTTCAGAGTGAACAGCAGGCACAACAACAACGCTACAACATGGGCTGACATATTGATTGATTTGGGTTGAATGGATCACATGACAACAAATACGTCATCATTTTCAGATAACTTAGTTTCCCCTTTCCACACAATGCAAAGACGGCATTTTCAAATTTATCCACTTGGGAGAGCATTTTCTAAAACCTCAGTTTTCGCTGTCAAAAATGCCATATCATTGTGTACGGATGGCCGAAACATAAAGAAAAAGTTGCGTTTTCAAACTAAAATGTATTAGTGTGGATGTGGCCTGAAAGTTTCGAAGTGTTCTCGCAAGTCTTGGAACCGGCTTGTGGATCAGCAGGTTAAAAAGCTTGAGGAGTCTTGCAGATCTTAGGTCAGTGTGCGGATCAGAGGCTGCTGCGAGCATAGTGTCACTCATTAAAGCTGCTCCTCTAATGCAGTCTCTCATCCCAATTAACCACCTCCCCTGTTTAGAGCTATTAGTTAAGCTATTAGCACTCTGCTCATGACTGCAAGCATGGAAATGAGATGAACGCTGCTGCATTATTTATGAGGCGAGAGCAGGAAAAGCACCTCAAATGGGCCTTTGGCTCGCTCGCTTCTCTTGGCCCTCTTAGCACTTCAACTCCTCCACCCCATTGCCTCTGTTAGAATTTGAACCTCTTTAGCAATTCCACTCCACAGCCCCCCTCCCACCCTCTCCCTATCCCAAACCCCTCTCATATTTAATGTATCACTCCATACTGCAGGAAGACACTAAACAATAACACTGTGATCTTTAAAATCAAGTATTTAACCAAACATTCAAGACTGAGGAGGGGAAATGTAAATATTAAAGAATTTACCATTAAAAAACCCATATTGATCAACTGAAAATTGGGGCATGGGACTTGTTTGTCACGATCCTGCCCAGTCTGCCCTTTTTCTGTGGTGTTTGTGTGTTGGTATTTTTCTTTTGTTTGAGCACATGGCTTCATGTGTGTTAAGATGTGCTCAATTTCATGCAGCGCAGCACTGCACAGACCTATTGGCACCAAAGCAGTGCATTTCTGTTAGATATTTTCTCTGGCTTGAGACGACACCACCGTCGCATCACCGTGTATGCCAGTGGTTCTCAACCCTGTTCCTGGAGGCCCCGCAACACTGCACATTTTGTATATCTCCCTTTTCTGACACATCCAGTTAAGGTCTTGGAGTCTCCACTAACGAGCTGATGAACTGAATCAGGTGTGTTTGATTAAGGAGATATCCAAAATGTGTAGTGTTGGGAGGCCTCTAGGAACAGGGTTGAGAACCACTGGTGTATGCCATCAAAGTACTGCAAGAGTGATTCGATATCACACTGCGGAAAGACAAGACCCAAACGCAGAGGTGCAAATTGGAATGAAAAACGGGTTTCATTTTGGATACGTGAAAGACGGGGTGAACGCGACAGAGGTGAGGAGGTAATTTGAGATGGACTGCCACCAGACTAATAACCTTGGTGATGGGAAATGATCCAATGAATTTGGGGCCCAGCTTATGTGAGGGGAGATGGAGTGGAATGTCCTGAGAGGACAGCCAAACCTTCTGCCCACACGTGGTACAATGATCACACTCATGCTCTCAAGAGAGCAGCTCGGAAGATGGAGTGCAAGTGGAAGAATACAAAATTAGGTATTTCGTGGTGCATGGAAGGATAGTGTCTGTAGCTACAGACAGGCACTAAAAGCTGCCAGGTCAGCATATTTTAGCAAACTCATAGAAAAAACCACAACAATCCTAGGTTTTTATTCAGTACTGTGGATAAACTGATTAGGAATAAAGCATCGACTGAACCAGATATTCTGTTCAGCCCAATAGTAATGACTTAATGAATTTCTTTACTGATAAAATTGAAATAATCAGAAATAAAATTGGAACTATGCAATCAACTGTCACAGCACCTCAGAAAACAGTGTCTCATAATTTTGCTCACGAGCAACTTCAATCCTTCGCTGTCATATGTCATGAAGAGATAACAAAACTTATCAAAAAATTAAAAGCCACAACATGTATGTTAGATCCAATACCAACTAAGCTCTTAAAAGAGGTATTCACAGTACTCTCAGAACCTCTTTTTTAATATTATTAACTCCTCGCTATCCTTAGGATATGTCCCAAGAAACTTTTCTATTCATCAGACCGCTTCCACTTTGTATGTGTAAACGAGGAATTGTTAAATCAAACAAAAGTTTAGTATGGAGTGCCACAAGGATCAGTTTTAGGGCCTCTGCTTTTCTCTTAATACATGCTTTCCCTGGGAGATATTATCAGGAATCATGGAATAAGTTTCCATTGTTATGCCGACGATACCAAACTTTATATTTCTTCTAAACCCAATGAAAATTCAGAGTGTATCAATGAAATCAAAGAATGGATGGCCAGAAATTTCCTTCTACTCAATTCCGACAAAACAGAGGTACTAATGATTGGACCAAAAACCTCTAAAAATAAGCTGCTAAAATACAGGGAAATGTGCTGGAGGGATCGTTATGCCATAACACAGGGGGCACCCACGCGGTAGGGCTGCGTCGCCCTGGATGGAGGCGTGAATCCTAGTTGCCCAGATTTACTTTAAATCTCCCTTCAGGTTGGTTCAATGGATGGGCTAATGTGGCGAATGGTGCGAGCCCCTTGGGAGGAGACTTGATGGCCGCTTGAGCAAGCAAGCCCAACCAGCATTCGAATGGGAAGGGCCCTCACTGCGTTCGATGGGGGAGTTTTCCCGGGCCGTGAACGGGGGAGCCCACAATACAAATGATCGTGAATGGCCCGCGCTGCATTCGGATGGGAGATCACTTCCCATGGATCGAACGGGCCCTTGCCCTTGGCATAATTGTGTTGGAGGGGTCTGCAATGCCCTACCATGGGGGCCACCCCAGGGGTCTGGCAGGATCGCCCTGAATTGAGGCTTGAATCCTAGCCACTCAGAACTGACCTGGGCCCCCCGTCCAGACGCAATGGGGCACCTCGATGCATCCGAATGGGGGAGTCCTCGCTGCATTTCGAAGTGGGAGCCTATGATACAAATAAACTTGAGTTAGCTTGCACGCATCCGAATGGGAGAACCCCCTGCTGTGATTCGGACGGCATGTTTGTGCTGCTTAGGGCTGTATTGAGCCAATAGTATACATGGTAACATGGTAAACGTAGCATCTGCGGATGCCTGAACATAACTGTTTGCTAGTTTAAATGTCAGGAACATATGTGAAGCAATGTTAGGAAACATGCTTGCGTGTGAACATACAACGTCATTTAAGGTTATTTTATCGTGAAATTAGAAGACACCTGAAACAACATATCCAGATAAATACGTTAGTCTGATTTTTATTTAACTTAAACATATGGTTTGGTGCTTTGAAGATTGTTTTCCAACATGAGGCGGTTAATTTCATAACTCTGTATTATTGGCACGGGGTGACTCATCTCGTTTGACGAGGACGTATGAAATAATTTGGAGTTTGTGCCTGGGAGTTGGATTTAAAAGATACTATATGGGCACCATTTGCAGTAGTGAGATGAATAAAATGTCTTGCTTATATTGATGACCTGTAATAAATTCTACAGAAAAACTTAAATATTGTGAGTATGAAGCAAAGTGCAAAGCCGAATCATCCAGTGTTGATTTAAACACGTTATTTTTAAACTTGGGTGGAGATTTGTTGAACGCTTTTAAAGTCATGCAGCAATTAGGTTCTATGGTCGAACTTGATAAGAGTTTGTAATCCAATGATTCAAAGAAAGTATAGAAGACTATAAGAAGACTTAAAAATAATGAATTGGTTTTACCTGCGTTAAGCTTTATCCTGGGTGGGAGGAAAGTCATGTTATAATCTAAAGATGAGTAAAAGTTTGTCGAATCGCTTGCTTCATGGTTATCAGGCTGCGTGATGAACTCTAATGCTGTGAGGAGGCAAGACATGTTTGCGGAATGATTATGAATGAGTCGTGACACGGCACGTGGCCGGCCTCTTGCAGAGCTGCATTTGGCTCATGTCAGTTCGGACAGAAGCTCTGTATAGCTGTAGTGAGCTGTAGCATGGTTGGAGCAGGTGTTGCTGTGGCAGCGTGCTCACGCTAAAACGTCTGCATTGATTTGAAAAGATGTTGTAATTAGAGAAGCGGTCATTTGGGAGGAAGTTCGCTTGTTGCATGATTGCCCCTGTGTTCAGAATGGAATAAATCACACTCTGAAGGGCACTTTGAAGGGAAAACAATCATGATAGTCATGTTGGAAGAAATTAAATTGCTGAATAGAGCACGCTCTAAACTAGCTGCGCGGCAAGGTAATGAGGCTGAACCAGATTAAAGCGCTGAGGGGGTTGAAATGGTGGTAGAATTAAATAGGTTATCTTTGTTTTTCTCGTTTTCAAATAATGCTGTAATAGAGCTCAAATGGTATGAAGGCAGAGCTGTGCCTGTTCGCGGAGGCATCTCGCACGATGGACTGCTCCGGGAGGAAAGTTTAGATAGGAGAACATATGAGCAGTCATAGGGAGCTGTTTCACATGTATACAGCACCAAAGCGGTCGGTGTGCGGAGGCGGGCTCACGCAACGGGCTGCTCCGGGTGTGAAATTTAGATGAGAGAACATATGAGCAGCCGTAGAGAGCTGTTTCACATGTATACAGCGCCGAAGCAGCCAGTTTGCGGAAGCAGCTTCACGCAATAATCTGCTTTGGCAAATAGAGATTAGGAAGAAAGACAGAGTAAAAATAACACTTAAAGTGGTAGCCGTCAATGCTGTAAAATGAATGTGCTGCTGCTGCAGCTTCTGTTGAAAAACGAGATGATTTAGATGAAGAGCTGTTCTGCTGAAAGTGAATGATTTGCAGTGAAGTTGCATCCAATGATCTGAGTCACTTGCATAGGTCTGTTCATGGGCAATGGGCAGGGCTGAATGCCAGAAGATTCAACGCCACATAGAGGTAAGCAGCTGTTTATGTACACTTACTCTGGCAATGTGATTGGTCGGATTAAATGAACTTGCTCCTCCCGAACCTAGTTTATAAAACTCCATGTAATGTGGTTAGGGGAAATTCTAGTATTTGAAATGATGTGGTTAAAAAGAATATTTATTGGGGGTATGTGAGAATTCAGTTTTGGTTTTGTCACCCCCTTTTAGGGACAGTGTCAAAGACTGATTTAACAGTTATATTTAGGACACTGCAGTGCTACACAAAAAAAAAAAAAAAAATTATGCTTATGTGCAAGTCAATTGCAAGGTTGGGCAAAAAATGGCAAAGAATCATTCTTTGCAGTCACTTAAGTATCCCAGAAAGCATGTGCTGACTTAAATTTATATTGTTGTTCTTGGGAGATTCTTACAAAAATTACTTAAGTACTCAAGTGTTCAAGTCAGTTGTCACCATAGCTATATTAAAAAAAAATGTTGGACGTTTAAAGTTGACAGAATGCACTTTAATGGTAACAAATCCAGAGAGAGGGGAACTTGCTATCTAAGCAGTTATGATACATAATAAAGGTATAGATAGTAATCTATGTATGAATAAGTATGGCTATCCATATAAACATGCAATCAGAATAATGCAAACCAAACTAAACTGACTGATACACAAGGCAAAGAAAATACCAGATGGAACTTTAAATAGAGATGAAGACATATAACAGGTGTGCTATGTGATATGATGAAGTGTGAGTGTCCTTCATTCTGCAGGTGAGCAGCTCAGATAGTAGCCACAGCATTTTTTTTTTTTTTTACTGCTGCTGCTGTCTTTCTTTTAAATTGTGCAAAGATTTCATCCAGTGATCAATGTTAAAAAGAAGTTCACCAAAAGTGACAAAAAGGCACTATCCTTTCTAAGGGAATAATACTAGTATAGCGCAACGCAAGTCACTGCGCATTCACACTAAACTCAAAACGCTTCCAATGACCTACTAATGCTGCACGTCACAGAAACTAATGATGCAAGTGCATAGATTTTGGAGTTAAAGCATAATAGAAAGATCAATTGCTTGATATGCTTGGATTAATGTACTAATCCTCATCTGTTTAGCAAATAAAATTATGAAATTATAAAATAAAATTATAAAAATGTGTGTGCAATTCCTGTAATCCTGAAGAAAAGTATTCTATTTATTTACTTACATCAAACTCTGGGCCCATAAGTGCAGCATATCCTGTATTGTGATTCTGCGCTCCAGAGTTGGATTACACATTTAAACTTTTAGTTCTTTCAGTTATTAAAGGGATAGTTGAAAATGAACATTCTCTTATCATTTACTTACCTTCATGCTATCCCAGATGTGTATTCAATGCAAGTGAATGGTGACCAGGCCTTTGAAGCTTCAAAAAGGAGATAAAGTCAGCATAAACGTAATCCATCAGACTCCAGTGGTTTAATCAGTGTCTTCTGAAGTGATCCAGTTGGTTTTGGGTGAGAACAGACAAAAATATAACTCCTTTTTCACTATACATCTTGACAGCAGTCTCCTTGGCGATCATGACTTCAAGCTCGATTACACTTCCTATAGCGCCATCTTGCACTCTGTGCATGCATCAAGCACTAGAAAGTGTAATCGAGCTTGAAGTCATGACTGTGCCTAGAGACTGCAATGACAAGATGTAAAGAGAGAAAAGGAGTTACATTTTGGTCTGTTCTAACCCCAAACCTACTGGATTGCTTCAGAAGACAAACTAAACCACTGGAGTCTTATGGATTAATTTTATGCTGACTTTATCTGCTTTTTGGAACTTTTTGGATTTCTGGCTACCATTCATGCACATTGTATGGACCTAGAGAGCTGAGATATTATTCTAAAAATCTTCATTTGTGTTCAGCAGAAGAAAGTCATACACATCTGGGATGGCATGAGGGTGAGTAAATTATGAGAAAATTTCATTTTTGGGTGAACTAACCCTTTAAGTACTTTATAAACCTATAAAGATTCATAGTTCTGTGATTGTTCGGGATTGTAGCTGTCAATGGAATGGACCAGGCTTTGTATTCTCACACCCGCACACATGAAACTGCCCACTCATCATTGGCAGAAAACTATCAGAGGACAGCTTTTCCAATAACTGTTCCTAATTTACACAACTGAGTTCTCTTTGCAAACATTCACTTATCTTCATCACAAGCGTCTTTGAAAGACCCTGCGAGACCTTTCTCTGAAAAGAAAGAACCCACACCACAGGTGTTTTTTTTCCACCAGAAATCTCCAAATGAGTGGACCTCTATTCTGTGCCTAATATCATCATGAATATAATGAAGCGCACCCCTTTCCTCAGCTTTTATGAGTCAGTATTTGCTAATTTACCTAATATTTACACCCACCACAACCACTCTCTCGGCTGGCACGAATCTCAGTGACCCAACTGGAACCAGTTTGCTACACAGCACCAGCCAATGGGTGGAGAGTGCAGCTTAAATATAATTAACGGGTCATACACAAAATTAAGTAAAGCAAGTGGAAGCACCTTTCTGACCCTGTTATACAATGAAAAATGAAACGGCCATAGAAATATATACAGTTGTGCTCAAAAGTTTGCATACCCTTGGAGAACTGGTAATATATGTACCATTTTTAAAGAAAACATGAGTGAGCAGGCAAAACACATTTCTTTTATTTCTTATGGGATTCATATTCAACTGTAGGTTATAACAGAATGGCACAATCATAAAACAAAACATGGCAACAATGAAAAAATTAAATGACCCCGTTCAAAAGTCTGCATACCCTTAAAACTGTGTATTGCCCCCTTTAGCATCAATGACAGCGTGCAGTCTTTTGTAATAGTTGTCTATGAGGCCCCAAATTCTTGCAGGTGGTATAGCTGCCCATTCATCTTGGCAAAATGCCTCCAGGTCATGCAAAGTCTTTGGTTGTCTTGCATGAACCGCATGTTTGAGATCTCCCCAGAGTGGCTCGATGATATTAAGGTCAGGAGACTGTGATGGCCACTCCAGAACCTTCACCTTTTTCTGCTGTGACCACTGGAGGGTCAACTTGGCCTTGTGCTTAGGGTCATTGTCGTGCTGGAAAGTCCAAGAGCGTCCCATGCGCAGCTTTCATGCAGAAGAATGCAAATTGTCTGCCAGTATTTTCTGATAACATGCTGCATTCATCTTGCCATCAATTTTCACAAGATTCCCCGTGCCTTTAGACCTCACACACCCCCAAAACATCAGTTAGCCACCACCATGCTTCACAGTGGGGATGGTATTCTTTTCACTATAGGCCTTGTTGATCCCTCTCCAAACATAGTGCTTATGATTGTGACCATAAAGCTCTATTTTGGTCTCTTCACTCCAAATTACAGTGTGCTAGAAGCTGTGAGGCATGTCAAGGTGTTGTCGGGCATATTGTAACCGGGCTCTTTTGTGGCATTGGCGCAGTAAAGGCTTCTTTCTGGCAACTCGACCATGCAGCTTATTTTTGTTCAAGTATCATCATATTGTGCTCCTTGCAACAACCACACCTTCTTTTTCCAGAGCAGCCTGTATTTTTCCAGAGGTTACCTGTGGGTTTTTCTTTGTATCCTGATCAATTCTTCTGGCAGTTGTGGCTGAAATCTTTCTTGGTCTACCTGACCTTGGCTTGGTATCAAGAGATCCCCGAATTTTCCACTTCTTAATAAGTGATTGAACAGTACTGACTGGCATTTTCAAGGCTTTTGATATCTTTTTATATCCTTTTCCATCTTTATAAAGTTCCATTACCTTGTTATGCAGGTCTTTTGACAGTTCTTTTCTGCTCCCCATGGCTCAGTATCTAGTCTGCTCAGTGCATCCACGTGAGAGCTAACAAGCTCATTGACTATTTATCCACAGGCACTAATTGCAATTTAAAAAGTCACAGGTGTGGGAAATTAACCTTTAATTGCCATTTAAACCTGTGTGTGTCACCTTGTGTGTCTGTAACAAGGCCAAACATTCAGGGGTATGTAAAATTTTGATCAGGGCCATTTGGGTGATTTCTGTTATCATTATGATTTAAAAAGGAGCCAAACAACTATGTGATGATAAATGGCTTCATATGATCACTATCCTTAAATAAAAGGCAGTTTTGCATGATCAGTCATATTTTTAAAATCAATGCCAAAATTTCACAATTTCTGCCAGGGTATGCAAACTTTTGAGCACAACTGTCCAATAAATTAAAAAAAGAGATATTGCAATAAACATTATTATTAGACACTTTTCAGTCTTCCTGCTTTTCACAGGTGTTGGCTGGGTTTCCCGAAGCACTAAGAAGAACATTAATAGCACTTTAGTAGTACTTCATCTCTACGGTGTGTTTCCCAAAAGCATCGTTATCTAAGTAAAAATGTTTGTAAATGAACGAGAGCTTTGAACCACTCTTAAGTCCGTTAAGTGCAACTTAAATGTATCTTTCTCAAATCTTTCACAGATTATCAGAGACAAAGGGACATTTAATAAATTATATTAATATATTTTGATCATTGGAAAGCCATTGTACACTGTTTTAGAGGATAAAAAAGTGTGAAAAAATGGCATTGAAATCAACTGGCAGTCTCCACGGTCTGCGCATGCAACGTGATAGATATAATTAGGTCTAAAGACAAATCTACATTTACATAACACATAATAGAGTATAACATTTTATTCGCCTTATCTGATAATCATAACTATGATAGCAATAGAAAGATTATCTCATTAAACAGATTTCTTTAGACATATGTGAGTAAAATGACCCTGCAGTTTAAAACTTAAATAAATAGACCTAAATAAATAAATAAAATACGTTTATCAAAGGTTAGAGTGAGTGTGCAATGAGAGATTGCCTTCATTCTGTTTAGAAAGGTCTAGGAGTAGTTCAGTACTGATGTCCATCATTTTAATCCTGTTCTTTGTGCATCTGTTCAGTTTCCAGCCAAAGAAACAACACAGGCTATGTGAGATCCCCTTATTATGATGTGATGCTCATTGGGTACATTCACGTTACATGCACTCCTTGCGTCACATTTATTAATCTCTATAAGTTGAGCAAAACATCTTACCAAAGCCCTAATTATTTATTTAACTGAATTCTGTAATAGTTAATCAATTCAGCACCTCAACAAGGTTACAAACAACTTCCATGTTTATTAGTATTTCCACATTATTTTCATTTTAAGAAGACAAACACCTGGACATATTTGCCAAAGTGATCTGCACCTTTGGACCGGACAGCTCCCTTAACGAAGCACTTAAGTTCAACTTTATAATGAGCAATCTGCGTGCTGGTTTGGGACACAGGCGTTACTCCATCGTAAAATAATGAACAACAACAGTTAAGATGATCGTAAAGGCTTAAGTTGCAATGTTATCGGGAAACCCAGCTTTGGCTATTTCCCCAAAGACAATGGTGTCGTTAGGCCTTAAGCCCTGGGTCTTTTTGTCTAACCCCAGGTATTTACCATAATGGCATTGCTGCGCGATTATATACAGACGTCTACTTGCATGTCTTGCAATCATACGAATGCACCGCTTCGCACTAACAACTCAATTAACCTACTAACATTATATAAACCACCTAGCTAGAACATTATATAATTGCTGGTTAGTGTATGTACACACACGACAAGAAAGTTTTGTTTAAATCTAAAACAGTTTCCTTTTAGTGACAAAATGTGTTCATATAAATATGTATATTATTTTAAAATCAGAGTATTCTTTTTTTTTTTTTTTATCATTAACACTAGAACTACCGGAATTCTGTATCTACTAGAATGGCCATAGCAGTCATTTTGCCCACTAGATTCCAAACTCTACAGTCTCAATTGAAAAAATACCCAATTGAGAGATTTCATTCAGTTCAGACACTTCTATTCTATTCAACCATTGTACTGATCAGCCAATTTAATCTAGCAATTTGTATTTGTGAGCAAATTAGCGATAGCACTGGAGATCGCTAGCAATGTTTCTTTGACAGAGACAATGCCAGTTGCTAAGCAACCATCAACCGGGGGAAAGATTAACATTAGAAATCCTGTGCGGTCAATATGACCATGCCTGGTAGTTATAGGTATAATTGATCATTATTTTCTTTGTCTTTTGTGTAATTTATATAAAAAACATTATAAATGAAATTACAGACACTTTTAGGAAAAGTCAGGTACCAGCAGGATTGTATTTTGTATTTGACAAAGTTATTACTAAAATAATATTTTCATAATGTGCAAAAGCATAAACATTTTACTTTGTTCCCTAGGCTCTGCATTTAACTTTAATTTAAAGAAGAAGCAGCAGAATAAATGATTCTATTAGTATACAGTATAGTAACTTCTGACATGTTGCATCTTTACTTTGCTACTTTGCAGATGAAACAAGAGTGAGGTCAGATTAGAACAGCAGGCCAATTAAAGACCTAGGGCAGCAGCAGGCAGGGGCAACTGGTCGGACCATTACTGATTTAGGAGACCCGGACACAGGCCCTAAACAAGTAAAGCTACCTCAATATCCCCTCAAACGTTTTGGATTGCAAAAAAGGGCCTTTCAACGCAAGTGGTTTGAAATCTTTGATTGGTTTGAATACTCGGTTGAGAGAAATGCATTGCCACAATGATGTCTTGGAAGTGTTATAAGACTAGTCTAGAGCATGGAGACATTGTAGAAAAAAATGCAAGCTGCAAATGTGAGTGAGATTCAGCAGAGGCGAGAGTACCTCTGTCGCATAGTGGCAGTCACTGCACTTTTAGGGAAACAGGGTGTACCCTTTCATGGCCACAATGAGACAGAGTCAAGTAACAACCAGGGTAACTTTCGCGAGATCATTCCTCCAAAATTAAAAAGGCTCCTTCTAACAGCACCTACTTTTCCCCAGTCTCTCAAAATGAGATGATCCAAAGCTGCTCCCAAGAGGTCACAGCAACAATTGTTAAAGCACTTAAAGCAGCTCAAATGTTTTCTGTAATGGCAGATGAGGCGAGAGATAGTAGTGAACAGCTTGCGGTGTGTGTGCGGTATGTTACACCTGATGGCACATTAAAGGAACGTTTCCTAGGACTCAACAAGTTGAGAGGGTTAGATGCAAATGCTGGTGTCAGATGGCCTTGAGAACTTGCAGTGTGTGGCTCAAGCTTATGATGGTGCGTCAGTTATGAGCGGTGTAGTTGGTGGTGTAAGACTGGCACAGAATTGTCTGCATCACTTTCGGGAAAGTTAAGAACTTGTGAGATAACATCGTCATAAAACTCACACACAAAAGGGACAGCTGTACCAAAGTGGCACCCCCTGAGAAGACATCTCCTCCTGAGACAACATACCCCACTGATTTGGGACCATAAAATGCAAATCACACTCACATATGCTCTCTCTCTCTCTCACCTCAGGTCACTTTAAGGACACCAAAAACTAAGTTATGACTTATCATGTACTGTAATGTAAAAAGGTTTTTGATCATACATGTTCATTCAAGAGGTAACAGTGCAACTGTTAAAACGGTCTCATTCCCTTTCAGCAAAGTCAAATCACAAGTAAGATTTAAGAACTTAGTAAAATACTGTATTCTATCAGAGAATGCCCCTCCCAGGGACCAGATGCTGTATGCAGATTAGGTGCATTCTTTGTAAACATCAATCAAACACTCAATCACAAGTTTCAGAGGTCTACCTTCAAACCCCTATATTGTAAACCAAATCCTGAATAACTTCAAACACACACATCTGAAATAACAATAGAATCGTTTGGTACTTAAAGAAAGATGGCAGAGGAGCTCGGGGAATCTGTAAGCCAGATCTCCCATGCTATGCCGTTTGTATGTAGTATTTCTCTACCAGATATTTCTTATTATTGATAAATGTTTGAATCGGTCTCTGTAGCCAGATGATCCACACAGTAAACATTGTGTGTAGTTTTTTCTCTACCTGGTAATTGCAATTTGTTTTTCTTATGTTTGGTAAATGTTTGAATGGAATGCAACTTTAATTATATTATTATGCTTGGTTCACTGATAGCTTTGAATTTGATTTAATATTTTAATTGGATTGTTTGAATGTATTACTATTACCTGGTAAATAAATTGTTACATTTGAGTTTATTCTGATTTACTCTGAAACTATTGTCTTTAGTAGATTACGTTAAGTCCATGTTTCCACAAATCTACGACCAGGTTAGTAGCAGACTAAAGCTCAGTTCTGAGTGGAGCATGGGGTACACCGAATGAGACTTTAGAGCTCCGACTAACAAACTGGCATTACTTCTAATGTACTTAGAGTGTACAGGCTCGTTATGGAATTTCTGTTTAGGACAACATGAAGTTGTTGGCCAAGCCTAAATAGGGTGAAGTCTAAACCTCTGGTTATTGTAATATTTTCTAGATAAGTGTACATAGGAAACTATGGCATGATTATATAAAGCTATTTTAACTTATGTATTGTTGGTCTACCTTTGTAATTTTAGTGGTCATGACCTCTGGGTAGAGATAATGTTACTCTAATTAAGTGTTTACTATCTAAGGGGACTAAACAAAATACTTTTAGATAAAAAGGCAAGCATGAGCAGCCATCTAATTAGTATTTAGTCAATTACTGTTTTAATGACCAATACTGGCATATTTATGACCGTGAGATCCGCGTACACGGCCGACGCAAGACTCTCTAAGTGACAGGAATCCGAATGAATGAGTACAATATAAAGTAGAGTTAAATACGATAATCAAATGTTAAACCAAATTTAATAATAAAGACTGGAACATTAATATATGCTTGGAAACTTTTATAATTGGAGTCAGATAAAATAAACGGGGATCATAAAATGAATAATATAGTTATTTAATTGGAACAAAATAACTTAAACTGAATGCGCACGATAAGACAGAACATGCAGGAGACCTTCAGCCACGCCATTGGATACCGTCCTTAGGCCAGTGGGTGGCCCCTTACAGTGGCGTACAGGCTCGCTTCCATGCCAAGCACCCAGAAGCAATATATGTCCACTGTTATGCACATGAACTTAACCTGGTTTTATGTTACACCTGCTAAGCAGTCACAGAAGCCAGTGACTTCTTTGACACATTAGAGTGTGTGTACTTTTTTTTCAGCATGTCTCTTGCCAACCATGATAAGTTCATTCATGTACAGAAACAATTTGGTTTGTAGAAAAGTGAGCTCGTTCAGCTTTCTAAGACCTAATGGTCATGTCAGCTGCATTCTGTTGATGCCTTGCTGAATAATTTCTCAGCTGTCAAAGAGTGCCTTGAGAATATTTCAGCACCAATGGCAATAGGACTCAGGGCAAAGCTGTGCAGGTTTCCTGCAGTCTATATGTTGCTAATGTTCCAGAGCATGCTTTCCACCACATCTGGATTGCCCAAATATCTTCAAGGTGAGACTGTGGACTTGGCACAAGCAGTTGAGTTCAAAGAAACCATCTATGATACACTTGCAGCAAAGCACACTGACAATATGGCTGGAGACCTGTACAACAAAGCAAAAACCATTTCTGAGGCCAATCACATCCAGGAGCCATCTGATGGTCCAAGACACAGAAGAGGATGGATGACTATGTGTTAGAATCCTCTTGCGGCCAAAGCACTGAGCTCAGTAGTGCAGAAAATCTGAAAAGGAAATTGTTTTTTCCTTGCCTTGATAGAATGCTTAAAAAGCTTGACCAGCGGTTCTCTGGTGTGGGAGCTAATCTCATGAAAGGTATCCAGGCCTGCCACCCAGGCTCAACCACATTCCTCTCTGAAGAGTTTATAGCAAATGTAGCCACACACTACAAATTACAGCTAAGATCAGAGGAAATACTTGTAGCCAAACAGTACTTAGCTAGGAAAAAGAAGGCAGGTGTGACCCTTGACATGCTCAGTGTATACAGGCTGCTCGACTCTGACATGTTCCCCACCTTAAAACCTGTTTTGAAAGACAGACAACAAATAGTACAATATGATGGAGGCACAAGGAAAGAGAGAGACAGACAACAAATAGATGGAGACACCAGGAAAGACACAGAGACAGACAACAAATAGTACAATATGATGGAAACACAAGGAAAAAGAGACACAGACAACAAATAGATGGAGACACAAGGAAAGACACAGAGACAGACAACAAATAGTACAATATGATGGAGACACCAGGAAAGACACAGAGACAGGCAACAATTAGTAAAATATGATGTAGACACCATGAAAGACAAAGAATATGGTGTGCATTAACAGAAAAGGGTAGATACAGGAGTTGTTACTGAAACGGAATAAAGTGTTCTTCCAAAACATGCAATTTGTCAGTAATGCATTTAGCTCTATTTTGAGCTTGGGGTGCGGTGGGTCTGTGTCTGGGCTAAACCCCTAGTCTCTTCAAACTCTAAAAATGCCCCTGCCCAAAGATCGAATCTTTAAAATCTGACAACTCTCCTTTGGCTGACGTTCTGGGCTTTGTGGAGCTGCTGCAATGTCGCAAAATATCTCTTTTGATTAGTAGTCTATGTAAAATAAGAGGTCTGGTGAAAAACACAAGTGAATCAGATGTTCTATTTAACAGCTGTGCTATAGAGTTGGGGAAAGTTACATTCAAATGGAAGCTAAAGAGTAGACAAGCACAGAAGAGAAACTTCTTGTTCAAGAACCATTTCTGAGGTTGTAGCTACTGAATTATGACACATATGACAATTCATCTGTCGTCTCAATGTCCTTGCATCCTGCGATGGTCTGAGATCATATTCAGCGTTCTCACAGATGACTCTATTCCTGCAAATTATTCCCAGATTTCGAACAGGGAAGAAATAGTGAGAACTCGTCATATGCGTGTGTTCCGTGAGACACAATGCGCTAATAAACCTCTAAACACACAGCGAATCAGAGACGCGCATCGATGGCTTCTCTTTCATATGTTTTCCAAAATATGATCTAGTGTGCTTCTTCAAATGCTTGTATTTATATCTAACAGCATTTCTTGTCATTTGTCATTCCGAGAAGTCTTAAAGGTCGTCTGCCACACAGTTGCGGGTAGATGATGATCAAAATTACCTGCTAATTTCATACCCTCCCATGTTATCTACAGAAACATCTACCACACTCCCACGTAAAATAATAATAATAAATTAAGTGAGATAAAGTGTGGATACATTATCTTGGTCCTAAGCGCAGTAAGCGGATCTGTTTACAGGCATGACTGTAGAGAGCTGCGCAGCGCAGAGAAAATGAGCGACTCGGTAAGAAGCATGCCGCAACCCCTTTCAGTTCACCATAATCATATCAAACTTTTTATTTGACAATAAAAACACATTTTTCCAACTATATTTATAACAGGAATATGATGATTATCTTGCATGTGAGCTATTTTGCGTGCGACAAAATGCAGTTTCTTTTTATTTGCAAACTGTTCTTATATTCCTGCAGTTTTGATTGGGTGGACCAGCAGTCAATCTGTGTGGACTAGTGCCACTCTGGCCCTTATGTGGCCTCACGCCTGCTATAGACTAATCTCACATCATTGATCCACTCACACACCTGCTCAGTAGGCTTGTCTTTTCTAGCCCCTCACGTCATCAATCATTAGACTAACAATCCTGCAATTCATTTGCCTTTCCAGAATCTCGCAACAGGGAGCGGTGGCGACTGTTTCTAGTCCTTGTGTTTGTGGAGTTTCCAAATATACCCATGCTGCCATGCAGGAGACTGAGAAAGTGAAAAGAGAGAGCCTCCCCCGAAACATTTGGATGTCCATCTGTGAGAAGAATTAAAAAAAAAAAAGAGAGAATAAAGCGATATGTACTCTCTACTCATCATTGGACCTATCAGAAATTTCCATTACAGAGAGCTATATGACTTCCTTGACAGCTGGAGTCGTATCTACCAGGCCCCACGTTTTTCCTCCCAACACTTTTTTTTCCGTCTTTCTCTCTTGCTCTCTTTCTTTCCCCATCACCCTCACTCTTTTTACAGCTTCATAAAGGAAAGCTGACTTTTTGATGCTGGACTTTGATTCTGTTTCAAACTCTCTCTCTCTGCCTGGTTTTATCTTGCTCCCTGCAGGCAGTGCGTTCCAGTCCACCATGATCGTCAGGGGCTTCTGGAGCACTGGGGTATTTGGAGAAAATGAATGATTCTAAACAGCTAGAGGAGCTGCCAGTAGAGCCTGATGCTTCACAGTCCATGGGTACAAACCGATATACGTATATGTGTGCATATAAAAATACATTAAATCATCTTGACAAGTCATCTACTGCCCAGCCACAGAGCAGGGCAACCTGTTGCGTGGAGCAAGACTAGAGTCATAGGCTTTAAAAACAGGCCCGCTTGCTTAACCAACTCCATTTGCTCTGATCAAAATGTTTTTACTTGGATGGACACGTCGAAGAAGTCAGCAGAAACCCTGTGAACACAGGCTGACTGGATATTAATTGGAGTGCTATGTTCAGTGTTTCATCTGTTTAATGATTCACATGTGTTGGAATACAGGCATCAATTATTTATACAGGATGCCACATTTGGAATGATACAAACTATTTTTTGTTCTATATATATTTCATGAGAATGGTGTGTTTCACTGTAAAGCTTTTGGAGGGAGATACTGAAGGACATGCAGATCGGTGTAAAGTTTTGTCATGGAATATATTACCACTCTTCAGACTACCCACACAAAGCTCGCATAAGAAACAAATTAGTCACTGAAGACTTTTACCGAAAAGAAACCTGATTCACGCAGTGAGATTTGCAGACTATTGAAATCAGTAAACAATCTACAGTATGTTTATTTTCTGTTCTTGGCTGATTATTCAGTCTTGTCAAAGTTGGCTTGTTAGCCTGTGATTTGAACACAGAATTGAATTCTTTTGGAACAAAATTTGAGAAGAGTGTGTTTATGCTACTGCACATTCTATTCAACATATAAATAGTATGTGATTAAAAGTTCAGTAGTTAAAATTTATCCTGCAATGGCTTCGTCAGCTACCACTTTGTTTCTCTGTCTATAAATAGCTATTGGACTTCCCTGGACAGTCAGACAGAGCCATTAAAACACAAATCAGTGAGCATGGAGACGGCTAATGATCGACCCAGCAGGGGAAAATGCCTCATTATAATCTATATGCTCTCTAACTGCTCCCACCTGAAGGCAACACTCTCCATATTGCTGTGCCCACTGACGACTTTCTGTACGTACAGATACAAGTCTGTTCAAAATCCTAGTGTTTTTTTTTTTGTTTTTTTTATATAGATGAAGACATGATTTGTGTGAAAAGAAATGGTACAATAAGTTAGCTTTAATTAAAAAATTGTGTAAATATATACACTTACAGGGGCCATTGAAGGTCCCCGGATGTGTGGGCTACAATGATATAGTGTAGCTGTAGCACCAGTAGTGATATGGCAGAAATTTGCATCATATGCCATTTCTTTAGATACAGAAATATATTTCTGAATAAAACTTAAGCACATTCTTATTCAAAATAACTTCCGGAATTTCACAACCTCACAATTATTTTGTAACAACTAATAGAAGTAATATTAAAAAGTAGTCAAAGCAAGTCTGGAAGTAATAAGTAATATTAATAACTGTAATATTTTGGTTTTAGTTAGTACAGTATGATGTACATACTGGAGCTACAATGTTAATACAGGCATACATTTTCTAATTGTCTTGAAAATATTTGTAAAAATTTGACACTATCTGGCCATTTTGTAGATCCATTTTTGATAGATATAATGTAAGAGTGTTTGGTGAAATTCCCAGGTATTTAAGGGTTAAAATCTACAATTAAAACTGCTTTATTATTATAAAAACTAAATAGACTTCTTCTTCCCCTTTAATAGTTTTAATATAAATCTAAAACATTTCTTTCAAATCATACCTGTTACTAAGTTATGCTACAGTAATAGCACACATTATGTTTTCTTGTCTTTTCCTCATTAATGCCATTTAGAATGTCAGGGCCCATATTCACAAAGATTTTTATCTTGCCATTAGGAGTTCTCCAAAGAGTTCCCAGCTAGGAGTTTTTGCTTAAAACCTATTCACAAAACTGCTAAGAGCAAGTTTTAGTAAGGAAATCTTAAGATAAGAGTAAGGTGGAGTAGATCTCGTTGCTATGGATGACGTCACGTTTTATTAGCGTGCTCTTTTAAAATGCCCTCAGAGACTGGTAGACAGGGAAATGCTATTTGTCAGCTAAGACAGACAACAATATATACAGTACATACATTTGAAGTCAGAAGTTTACATACACAGGTTGAAGTCATTAAAACTAATTTGTTTAACCACTCCACAGATTTCATATTAGCAAACTAGTTTTGGAAATCTACTTTGTGCATGACAGTTGTTTACAGACAGATTGTTTTACATTTAATTGACTATATCACAATTCCAGTGGGTCAGAAGTTTACATACACTATGTTAAATGTGCCTTTAAGCAGCTTGGAAAATTCCAGAAATTATGTCAAGCCTTTAGACAATTAGCCAATTAGCTTCTGATAGTAAGTGTACTGAATTGGAGGTGTACCTGTGGATGTATTTTAAGGCCTACCTTCAAACTCAGTGCCTCTTTGCTTGACATCATGGGAAAATCAAAAGAAATCAGCCAAGACCTCAGAAAAAAATGGTGGACCTCCACAAGTCTGGTTCATCCTTGGAAGCAATTTCCAAACGCCTGAAGGTACCACGTTCATCTGTACAAACAACAGTACGCAAGTATAAACACAATGGGACCACACAGCCATCATACCGCTCAGGAAGGAGCATATGATAGATAGATAGATAGATAGATAGATAGATAGATAGATAGATAGATAGATAGGTTTTTTTTCAATTGATGAACATTTCTTCATCCTGTGTTGATGTAATGAAATGAGCGTGCATCACGTCAACAGCATCAAAACACCGGGTAGCCCCGCAATTGCTGTGATTTCCCACTTGTTCTCTGCAGCGAGCGCACATCCACAGGAAAAAATAAGCTATGAATTTTCGGACGATGTGCGATCTGGAGAGGGCATATATAGTTTGATAGATGATTCTGCTGACGAATGACAGAAATTCCCAATTCATCTGTGCTACACAGTTTCATTTTGATGTGGCCAGGGAGCGCAGAGTTTATAAAGAGCCCATATTATGCTAATTTACAGGTTCATGATTTTATTTTGGGGGTCTACTAGAATAGGTTTACATGCTTTAATGTTCAAAAAACTTATTTTTCTCATACTGTACATTTCTGCTAAACCTATATTCATCCTCTGCTCAAACGCTCTGATTTATCTCCTGTCTCTTTAAAGCCCCCCTTTCCGAAAAGCCCAGTCTGTTCTGGTTGGTCAGGTGGCTCAGTCTGTTGTGATTGGTCAACCGTGTGTTGGAAATGTAACGCCCCTTACCATAACTAAAGCTGTGTCTCGTTTGGAAGGCTGCATGCTAGGTAGGACGCGTCCTTTGAAGGCTGCAGTATACCGAGCATCTTCCTTTAAACAAGCCTCGTTTAAACGAGACAGCCTTCGTAGGATAAACAGAAACAGAACGTAACATGGTTACTATGACAGCACGCCACTCTTTAACAAGCGTGAGCGCTTTGAGTGAGAAGGGAACAAAGTCCCTCTGGAAAGGAATGTATGAGGTACATTTTAGGAGAGTTATAATGATGTAAAGAGAAAAGAAAATAGATTTTACAGGTGTACTTTTAGTCTAATACTTTATTTTAATTCTATATTAATATAATTATACATATTATATATTCTGCACCCATCTACTGAGGTACTTCAACTTGGGAATTAACATTCCTTGCATTTGAACATCATATTTATGGGCAAATTGGTACATTTCTGTTGAAGCAAAGAATTGTGGGTTGTGAGTGCCCACGAAGGATACACCTCATGCATCCTCCGAATTCCCGTGAAAGAAGGTTGCATTCGAAGACTGCATTCAAAGTGTCCTACTCACTTTTCTGAAACAAGACAGCCTCGATGACGTATGTGGCCAACAAATGCAAACTCTGGAGGACGCATCCTTCCAAACGAGACACAGCCTGAGTTTCAGCTCCCGAGTCTTCCTGAGCAGCTCTGTAAACACTATTGTAACTATGGTAACAGTGCCGTTGGTTTTTGCCATACCAGCTCTAGCCCGAGTCTGATAATGAAAGTTTGGAAGAACAAGCTGATCGACCCAAACCACCTTCGCAAGCATGACTTGAGCAGGACTTTTCACAGTGGTAAGTTTTACTTTTGTAACTTTCTTACAAATACACTGTTGATTATTGTGAACCTAACAAAGCTTCAAGTAAAAGACACATAGTGCATCTAAGTTAGTCATCTTTTGCTGGAATGGGTGTAGCTGAACTTTTTTCACCCGAGATATGAACGGAGAACAGAGGCTTATTCCCGGTTAGTGAGCAAGTTAGCCGTGGACTACCATGGATGGCGGCCGTAACATTACAGCTTGTAATTATATAATTATATAAGGCTCTTGATATCGACCATTTTGTTAGACAGTTTTAGGTAAAAGCCGGCCCACAGCCGAATAGTAAACCCTAACCAAAACAATAACGTTACAAGTTAGCCGAGTACTACCAATAACATTAGCTAGCAGGTTAACAGAGGCCTACAGCTGTGCACTGGGTGTACATCGTAGCTACAACACAAAACTCCACTTTTGAATTCTCGGTAGCAGATAAATCCACAAATAATCAAGCATACTTACAGGTTGTGATCACGAAGCACCAGATTGTCCCAACAAAGTGGGAACTGCACCATCTTTCAGGAGTAACCGTCTTGAAAATCCTGCATTGGTTGTGGTTGTTCGCCTGAGGAATATTGGTAAAAATACATTTAAACCACTGATTCTTCAATTTGTCTGCCTTTGGAAGTCCAAACAAAGAGGTTTTGCTTTCACAGTGAAGAAAACAGCCTCTTCTCGACATGGCGACAACACTAACCTGACTCATCCTGGACTCGGCTATAACTAACTTTGTTTGAGAGCGGGCCAAAGTAGCCCTTAGGCGGGCATTATTCAAATGTGTTACATAGTGACGTTGATACTTTACGGAAGAAATGGCTGGACTACAATCCAGCCATTTCTTGTAGTTCTTGAGCAGTGTTGTCTGTGGTAGCGAATAACTCCCTTTTGCATGGACTTTGTGCTTTGTAACTTTGCAGACCTTTTACATGCACAAACAGCTATATTACACACTAAAGGAAAAGTAAAATACCAAAAAGCATAATAGGGCCTTTTTAAAACCTTTATCTCTGGTGTAATTGGGTTGTTTCAGTTTGTGGTTACTGCATCTCTAACTAAGTTTACAGTAATAAAAACACCCTCGCGATTCAGACGATACATTTTTCAAAGGTCAATGTCAACATTATAATATTTATAATATTATATTACTATATTATTAAAGTACATCGACTCAATTGTGATTCAGGCGATACATTTTTAAATGGTCAATGTCATAACATTCTAATATATGTGGACTGACAACAGCAGTCATGCTTTGGAATGTTTGTGAGCCACTCTTAAGAATTTAGAAGTCCTCAGGAGGACTTCTAAGCTGTTGTGGGTTTAGGAGCTACTTTTAGCACTGAAATGCTAAATGAATTACTCTTAGATAAGTCCTAAAATTATGAGTGACATGCCCTAATTTTTAAGAGTTGCTCCTAAATGTCCACGTTAGGAGCTACTTTTAGCCTTAAGATTTTTTGTGAATACGGGCCCAGGTCTGTCTGACCTTATGAGATGTCTGACATTCTCCACAGTGCTTGAAAGTAGAAATGTGTAAGTTTATTGCAGGTTTTGTGGCCTGCACAATCCAGGCAAGCCTATTTTATGACACTTCCAGTGCGATGATGCGCGCGAGTCACATCGCGCTGTACAGTTGGGAAGCTCATATGCGATAAACCACTGAACGTCTTGAAGTGAATCCCACACACTAGATTATCTTTTATTATCAAGTAAGAGCAGATTATATTAGCTACCCAGTTTGAAGTAGCCATTTATAACAAAATCACACATGAAAAGACTTGGGGGTCCTGCCGGGCCCCTTGTCTGTCCAGGGACCTTAGAATTGTCCTAACCTTACACCCCCCCAACCCCCAGCAATCAAACCCATGACCTTGGCACTGCTTGTGCCACGTTGAGATACAGGAGCAATAAATAAAATAAATAAATAAATAAAGTACAAAAATCAAAAGGTCCTTTTACCCTGAGGGGCCTTTAGACCCATTGTACTGTATACAAAAGGGTGAGAGATGATGATGAAAATGTGTCCATGTGAATTTTGTGGTGCATTTAAAATTGAGAAACTTACATCTGCAAGGTAGAAAAAGGAACTTTGAGGTTAGATACAGGGTTGGGAGGGTTACTTTTGAAATGCATTCCACTACAGATTACAGATTACATGCTGTAAAATGTAATTTGTAACGTATTCCGTTAGATTACGCAAGGTCAGTAACGTATTCTAAATACTTTGGATTACTTCTTCAGCACTGGTAGATTTTTTCACTTGTTTTGACTATAAAGACTCTGCCAGTACAGTAAGACAAAATACACATTAAAAATACATTCTCTGAAAAACCTAAATATCTTATGCAGTGTTGTTTCTCAAACAAGATTAAACTAATTTATCTTATTTTAAGGATTTTTAGGTATACAAAATGATTATCAAGAATACGATTTTTGCGCTAATATCAAAGGTCTTACTAGAAAAAAGAAATTATGATCCAACGTGAATTTTCTTGATAAAAAAAATATGATCGTGCCTGGTAACATGTGCATGTAAAATGGCTAGAAATAGCATTTTAGCTTAGCATAAAGCTAACAATTTACACAAGGTTTATTTCTATTTCTTCTGCTCCAAACTTATTTCAAACTTCTCTGTCTGCTCGTATGAATGTAACACATCGTAAGAAAATGTTTCATGGGTGTTCAGATGCACTTTGGATTGCATCATTTATATGTATAAATGTTTTCCATCTGAAAGGACTAAATATTTAATGAAACAAATGACAATAAAATGCAAAGTAATCTCTTCAGTAATCAAAATACTTTTTGAATGTAACTGTATTCTAATTACCAATTATTTCAATTGTAACTGTAGTGGAATATAGTTACTTATATTTTGTATTTTAAATACATAATCCCGTTACATGTATTTCGTTACTCCCCAACCCTGGTTAGATATAAACCTGGATTACATCACAGCTTGCAGATTTTCTCAACTCCCATATTTTAGAAAGCATATTTTTATTCCGTGCTATTTCACCATCTAGTGGGTATTACACATTGTAAACGATCAAATTTGTTTAGGGTTGGAATAAAGGGTGACTCCTAATCAAAAGATAAAGAAATACGTAGCTGTCAATATGGTCAGGCATAAGGCAGTATCGGGCATGCAGTAGCAGAGACAGGTCTCAGAGATAAGCCGCTTTGACATTCGACCATTTGACTTAATTAATAGCGAGCAGCTCCCCCGCATGCCATTCGTCATGTGTGTACTGTCGTCAGGCAGGTTAGCAGGTTAGCCTGACTGCACTGTCATCAAGCAGGCTAGCGCTGGAACAGGATCTGACAAGATAATCAACATGAAGCTTAGCCGCTGAACCTGGAGGGAGGTATGAGGGGAAGTGTCTCAAAGTGGCATTCATTACTGTGTAAAGAACTGAATCATCCAGGAATTCTATAGCCATTCTTAAGAGATAGTAGAGAGAATCTATGAATTACAACTTCTTTAAAAAACAAGAGCATTGTGAAGAACTACACTGAACAAGACTAAACCAATACCTGAGACCAAATTATTATCTCATCAAGATATAATTCTTCATTAGTTAGACACATGCTGACAGACAGCTAGTCTTAGCCTGAAACTTTGCAATTAAAAACACACAAACAAGACCTGATGCATTAAAACCCACTTAAGGCATTTTTCCCAATGCCCCTGCTGTTTCTGTTTTGTATATAAAAACATTGTTTGACTAAGAATAAAACAGGACGGAAAAAATTTTAGAGTGTTGAGGATGTTTTTGCCAAATAACATTAATGGGAAAGCAGACTGAACTAATAAGGAGAAATTTCAAGAAATGCTTTGACTTAAAGTGAAAAATGTATTTTTCATTCAAACAAGGAGTTAAGTTCTACCAGAGCTCATGCCAAAAAAAAAAGCTAAATGTGACATTTATTATAGGCTAATAGGTTTTGTGGTGTTATAACTTTAAAGTTCACTTTAAAATAATTTACTCACCCCCATGTTGTTCCAAGCCATTACATTTAATGAAAGTGAATGGTGACTTGGACTCACATTTTCATCTAATTTTGTGTTTTGTGGAACAAAAAGAAGTCATTTGGGTTTGGAACAACATGAGTGTGAGTAAATGATGACAGAACTGTATGCCTTAAAACTATATTAAATGTTAAAGGGATAGTTCACCCAAAAATAAAAATTCTCTCATCACTTGCCCTCATGCCATCCCAGATGTGTATGACTTTCTTTCTTTAGCAGAACACAAACGAAGATTTTTGGACGAATATTTCAGCACTGTAGGTCTACATCTGGGATGGCATGAGGGTAAGTAAATGATGAGAGAAATTTCATTTTTCGGTGAACTATTCCTTTAAGTGATTGATCATGTTATAATGATAGAAATGCCCTTAAATTAATACATGGGAAAAGACTCCAAAAAGGAGTCTGATAATTCCAAATAAACACAGTGTGTGAACGTCGCATGCGCTAACTGGGAGGCTACCTTCTAGGCATGACCAATCATTATATATTGAATTGCTATATGAGGAGCTTTCTCAGCAAATATTTATCTTTGCGATTAATTATATTAATTAACTGGTATATCATGTTATTAATGCAATTAAAAAAGATTATTGATTGACAGCTGTTGTCACCATTTTATAAAAGCAGTAAGCCACTTAAGTCTGTGCATTACAATGATTTTACCACAGGTAATGGTAACGCATGGCGTCTCTTGGCTTGTAACATTATTTTGTTAATTTGAAAGATCTTTTTTAGTTTAGATGATTCCATGCAGAGGAACATATGGGACACCCTCTTCACATGAACTCAGTCATAAAGTTTTATCACAGGTTCCGAGTGACAAGACCACAGCAGTAATTGCTCTAGCCAGAACCGGCAACAAATCAGAAAGCAACCAGCAGCTGCTTCCAGGTCAATAATTTCTATTCAGGTCTAAATGAGCTTTTTCTTAAGTTATCGGTATTCCTGTCCACGAACCCCTCCACACATCCTACTGGGGTCGATTGGCCAGTCAATCTCATGGGAAATCTGCACATAATGGAGGGTTATATAACATTTGCAGGGCACCGTGTCCATAAAGCATTATTTGATTCAGGTCTTTTGGAGTTTTCTCTAAATGCCAGTGGCTGTCAGGGGCAGACGTATAATGATGCGAGGAGCTGGAGACAGGGAGAGATCAGTTTAGCTTCGCCTCCATCACAGTCAGGTCCTAAACAGCACTGGCATATTGACAGCATTATATTATATGCATCTCTGTGGAAAGATTGTATTGCAATCTCAATGTACACTGCAATTACACTGATAAAATGTAAACAATAAACTGGTTTAATGAATAGTTCATCTAAAAATGAAAAATCTATAATTATATACTTATCCTCATGTTTCGCAACACATATGCTGTTATTTTTCTCTGGAACACAAAAGTAGTACGAGTCGTTGTTTACATGCAATGAACGCTGAATGAACAATGAATGGAAACTGGAGATTTTAGGCTTCAAAAAGTATGTAAAAGCACCATAAAAGTATCATAAAAGTAGTCCATATAACTCATATTCTAAGCCCTCTGAATTCATACAGTAGCTTTGTGTGAGAAATAGATAAAACTTTGTTGTTATTCACTGATAATCTTCAGCAAGATGATTTGCAAGATTATGCCATTCTATTCAGCGAAAAGCTACTCACATTTGCATTACTGGATCAGAAATAATGATGACTTTTAGCATCTGAGATTTGAATGTATGAAAAAGTACTTGAACTAGACATTGCTACTTCTCTCATGAAATAATAACATTAGTAAAGACTTTTATGATACCTTTATGGTGCTTTTGTGTCTTTTTTTAAGCTTGGAAATAAAAGGTGTTTTTTTATTTTTTTTTTTTATTTTTTAATGACAGTGTCATAATTAAACACTCCCATGAGTTGTTGATAATAGAATATGTGGCTGAGTATGTGTTAAGCAGAGGAACAGCAGCCAGCCACACGGGGCCAAAAGCAACATGATCCCATTGTAATGAGAATGTGTCAACAACCCGTCAGCCACGGTCCAACACATACATAGACATACATGCGCATACACACACACACTCAAACGCTGTTGTGTGTATATCTCACGCTGGAGTGGACATCCAATCAAGTGCTCATATGTTTTGCATGATTTTATGCACAGTCCCCCTGTCAGGCAGGGATTTGCCTAGAGTTGGCCTTGTCTGCTGCAATTCAAATGGCCTGTAAGACTGTTGACTGCTGAATGATGTGGAGATGTACTGTTGTGCTGTCAGGCATACTGAATGCCACTGTCTGACGGTGGTGGGGTGAAACCAGACACAATATGGAGATGAGATATTTGCATGATTATGCTGTTCTGTTCTGCGAAAAGCCCTCGCTCCTGCATTACTGGATCAGAAATAATGGTGACTTTTAGCATCTGAGAACTGTACATGTAAACTCCAGTTTAATGGTGTGTTTTGCATGCAAAAAATGCTGATCACAGGTACCTATGTGTACCAAAAGTGTAGAAAGGGCATGCATTTTTATCTTGTTAACTACAGTATATCGACCTACTGTAAAAATACACAGAAACACACATACATGCTCTAAGCAGACTGGTCTCAACAGATGCCATTCGCTGCTCTCATAACTTGCAAATAATTTGCATGAGAGAGTAGACAATTAGCATATGTAAGCTGGGGAATGGAGAGGGGGAGGGGCAGAGAAAGAGTGCCGCTCCCCTCTGATTGCTTCTGTTCTGACAGGATGGGCCAATCCCATGATCCATTTGGTGCGTGGGTGTGTGCGTTCAGCCGTCTTGGGGAAACTTTTATACTGTACTGTATATTGTTAAACTGCTGACACCATTTAAATGTTATCCTTTTACTACTTTTAGTCGAGAATGTGCTAAACTGCACTATTGGATAATTCTGGAACTGTGAACACATGGAGTAACAATCTCTAGGCAATCCCTTTCCCTAGTACCACAATAATGCTGAAGTTTGAAAAACTAGTTTTTAAAAATAGATATTTATACAGCGTATATCCTCGCCTAAAGGTATTTGTTGAAGATCATTAGCATGCCGTATCATACAATGTCTCTATAAAGAAGTCTGGGGTTTATAAACACACACAATACGGCGGGAGCCATTCAATATGTATCGCACTACCTATTCAAAAGATTGTGTTTCCTTTACCAAGTGTGAGTGAATAACAGGGAAAATACAAAAACGCTCACCATGACTAAAAGCACTTAGGTGAGGCCTGTTTGCAAAACAGCTAACTTACGGAACATGATATATTTGAGGATGGATGCTGCATTGTGTTTTAAGAGATGGTACAATTCTTAACATTTACTCACCCGCAAGTTGTTCCAAAACTGTATGACTTTCTTCTGTGAACCACAAAGTTAGATGTTAGGCAGAATGACAGCCTCAGTCACCATTCACTTTCCTTGCATGTTTTTCATGCTGGTGATTCTGCCTAAAATGTGGATTTGGAAAAGAATGAGGGTGAGTACACAATTTTATTTTCGGGTGAACTTTAAGGTTGTGAGTGAACAGTTTTATGCTTCCTTGACAGATAATCATCCCTTAAAGGGATACACTGTCAGAAAAAAGGGTACGGTCATTGTCCAGTTGTGATCTCATAGGGTACAGCTTATGTGGTTGTACCCTCACAGGGTCAAAGTTACACCTTAAGGTACTAATAAGTACCCTTTAGGGATAGATAAGGTACAAATACATTTCTGTCCATCATAGGGTCCATGTATGTACCATTTCCCCCAAAAGAGGTACAAAATACTCTGATCAAATGATTTGCCTGGTGGGAGATGGGGTGGTTCAAGGCTGCCAAAGCCAAACCCTTCAAGTGCATGAAATTCACTTCGTTGTCCCATACGTGATCTCAACAATTCAATAAACATGCAATTGAAAATCACCCAACACCAACATAAACTCAAATAATAAATGATTTTGAAAAAAAGGTTATACAGTAAAATAGTTCATGCTCTCTAATCACCTACAACAGGTGAAAAAAAAAAAAAAAAATAAAATATCTGACCTGGATTTTAGAGTTTATATTTAGAGCGTCAAGATGATGATGATGATGATGATTACTATTATTATTATTTTACATATAAAACAAATTCATTAAATTAAATTACAAACAGGTTTAGAAACAATGCCATTTTATCCCATATACTGTAATATAAAAGAGCTGTTTCTTTAAATAAAATCATTAAACTTTGGATCTTTTGGATGTTTAATTTATTCAAAGAAAGAGCACAATCTCTTATGCACAATTAATACAAACATTTTTAAACAAGAAAAACTGAAGAGCTGCAAGTGCTTCAGGTAATTTCACAGTGTAGGGCTTTATTCAAATTCGTCCAAAGGGATTGACTCCACGTATTTAGCATGTAATGGTACGTGTCCACTGGCACGGAAGAAATCAGCTCAACGCCGCTCACCACACCAGAGAGCTGGTGCATTGGGCCAGTGTACAGCAAGTGTGTACTTATAATATCATTTTTAATATGCGCGATTTCAGTTGCAAAGATGCCAGCATTCATTCTGAATGCCCAAAGTATTAAAAAACATTGTTGATTTATTACACTTTTGCTTCCCCAGCCACAGTATTGTCATAATAAATCCAAGTATTATGACATTTATTGCCTGTAATCCTTGGTCATGCTTGTATATATTTCTCTGTTTTTGTTAGCATACTTTGCACTAATCTCTTGGAGTGTGTACCTCTGATTCTTGAGGAGGAGAGGAGTAAGGAGAAATTTGGGCACAGTCATACAGTCTGAAGAAACTGCAAAGAGCCTGTCACAGGTCTGTGTCAGGGGTGAGTGGATTGCTGTAGTATAACACATTAGCTAGCCAAGTGCACAATAATGTTTCACAGGACATATATTTTAAGTCTTCATTTGTATTTGTATAGTGCTTTTCACAATACATACAGCTTCTAATCATTGATAGCATTAATACTCTTTATAACTGAAGAGTAACAGAGTGTCTTTGAGTGGTTGCAAAATTTAAGTTCAGATGGGAAAAATTGTTCAATTTGAGATTGAACAGATTTTTTCCTCTGCACTTTTTATTTGGCTCCAACAGGAGTTTGCTTTCATTGATGAGGATGCACCTTTGAGGGACAGGTAAATATTTTGCATGTACTGTATGGCAAGATGCTACCAGGTACCTTGATTTTTAAAGACTGGATGCAGCAAACTTTTTCATGGCGGAGAAGGGAGATAGAAGATGGAATGACTGGTAAATAAAAACTCTCCAGTGTAAGTAATATCACAGATAATTTTGTCAATTTTCAGCTTAAAATACATGTTTGATTTCAGTGTAGCACATGGAACAGCAGGTTAGAACTACATTGTAAAGACCAGGGGGACATGAAAATGAGAGGGGCACAGAACTTTTCTGTCACTTGGGCATTTTAATATTTTTATATTGCTGAAAAGTTGTTGAATAGTTTACCCAAAAAGGAAAATTCTGTCTTTTACTCACCCTAATGTAATTTCAAACCAACATGACTCTTTTCTTCTTTGTAACACAAAAGGTGAATTTCTGGTGGCAGGACATAAACCACAGTAAAAGTATTTGAAATAAAATGTGTGATGTATTCTGAAGTTTTCTGAAGTGATTTGATCACTTTGATGAACAGAACATAATTTGTTATTTACTATCAAATTAAAGCAATAAAGCACTGAAAACCTCACTGGTTCTCATTGCATCCTGTGAACAAACTTGGAATATAGTTTAAGTAGCATTGATTACTTTTACTGTGGTTTATGGTATTTTCCTCTCTTTTTGTGCTTTATTTTTTTTTTTTTAAGTCACCATCCACTTATATTATGGCCAATAAACACTATAAAGATTTCATACATTCACCTTTTGTGTTCCACAGAAGAAAAAGATATACAGGTTTGGAGCGACATAAGGGTGAGTCAGGACATAGGAACTATTTCTATAAGACTGGTGACCACTTTAATATCAAGTTAATTTGAATGATTAACTTTCCATTTCTATCCATTTTTTTTTTTTTTTTTTTTTTCCAGTTATGTGATGAAATTGACTGAATCCATTCATCAACTGTCCAGTGCTTCAAAGAGGGCTTCACTAGTATTGTGCATGAGCTTGCACCAAGAAAAATCCTTTGGCCAAAATATACATTGAAGCAAGAGAGGAGATGCTTGCAGAAGATCTTCCAGGTATTTACTGTGGCATTACTGCGGATTATATGAGTAGTAAATATTGTCAAACAAATGTTTTTGTTTCGTCAAAATGATGTAATACTGTAAGTTTTGTCATAGCAAATTAAGTAAAGCTTAGAAAGTTGTTTTTGCAGATGTTGCATGGTTTTAATACTGTTCTAACATTATGTTTTTTCCTCTTACAGTGTGATGCTGACACACCATATGAAAATGGCTTTCACCAGGATGGTACAAGTCCTGATCAAATGGATGGTGTGCGGGGGAATAAGAATCAAAGAGGGGGTAATTGCAGGCTTCAGTGCATATTTCTTTTTTAACATGACTTTTTTTTTTGCCCTATATAAAAAATATGCTCACTTCCTGCAATGTGTTATTGCAAAGATATTAGTCAAGAATCATTCAAAGACGTCCTGTGTTCCAGAAGAGACTATTAACACCGAAAAATAAAAATGGTCATATTTTACTCACCCTCATGATGTTTCAAACTTGTATGACTTTCTTTTCTTATGTGGGGACAGAAAAGAAGATGTTTTTAATGAATATCACAGCCCACCCTTTCAATGAAATGGCAGTGGGTAGAGGCTCAATTTAAAGCTTAGAGGACCTGAAAGATGTCATAGAAGTAGTCCATGTGACTTGTGCGTCTAATATCAAGTCATCTGAAGGCATACGATAATGTATTTTTTGTGAGAAACAACCTGAAATGAAAGAAGCTCCTTCGAAGTGGGTTGTGTGTTCACGTGTTTGTTTTGTTCTCTCTTTTTTTAAAGCTTAAAAGTGAGGTACTGTCAACTGCCATTGTGTTGAAAAGATAGCCTGTGATGTTCATTAAAACCTCTCCTTTTATGTGCTCCTAAAATGTATTTTTGGGTGAATATTAAAGGGTACTTAAGTTAAAATGAAATGTGTAGTAATATTTTTAAAGTGAAAAAAAATATATGTATCCTACTGTATTTGATGACAAATTGTGATTCTGAGATGTTTAAAGTGTTAATTATGTGACATTGTTAACAAAAATGTGAAAAATGTTATTAAATAAATGTGATTAAACATCAAGTTGGCAGTTTTTAATATGTTTTATTGAGTACAAATTTGCCATTCATTAGGTACAAAGTGCTTGTCACTGGGGCAGTACCCTTAAAAGGCCACATTTGCACCTTTTCTCAGGGTACTTTATAGTACCATATCACTGAGGTCCAAGTTAGTCACCAAGGGTACATATTTGCCTCTTAAAAGGTACAAGCTGTAAGGGTACGAAAATGTACCACGTATAAGAGTACACGAATGTACCTTTGAGGGTACTGCCCCAGTGACAAGCCATTGTACCCCTAAAGGTAAAAATTTTGCACTTATTTTCTGATAGTGTAGTTGACCGAAAAATGGAAATTCATCATTTTCTCACCCTCATGCCATCCCAGATGTGTATGACTTTCTTCTGCTGAACACAAAGATTTTTAAAAGATTATCTCAGCTCTGCAGATCCATACAATGCAAGTGAATGGTGACCAGTACTCCAAAAGCTCCCAAAAGGAGATATATTCTGCATAAAAGTAATCAAGAAGACTCCAGTGGTTTAATACATGTCTTCTGAAGCGATCCAGTTGGTTTTGGGTGAGAACAGACCAAAATATAACTCCTTTTTCACTGTACATCTTGTCATTGCAGTCTCTAGGTAGGATCATGACTTCAAGCTCGATTACATTTCCTAGCAGTTGACACATGGGCAGAGCGCAAGCTGGCGCTATAGGAAGTGTAATTGAGCTTGAAATCATGATCGCCAAGAAGACTATTGTCAACATGTACAGTGAAAAAGGAGTTACATTTTTGTCTGTTCTCATCCAAAGCCAACTGGATCACTTCAAAAGACATTGATTAAACCACTGAAGTCTTATGGATTATTTGTATGCTGACTTTATCTCCTTTTTGGAGCTTTTTTAGTTTGGGTCACCATTCACTTGCATTGTATGGACCAATAGAGCTGAGATATTCTTCTAAACGTTTTTGTTTGTGTTAAGCAGAAGAAAGTCATATACATCTGGGATGGCATGAGGGTGAGTAAATGATGAGAGAATTTTCATTTTTGGATGAACTATCCCTTTAATTCACCTTACCAACAATTAGGCTACTTGAAAACGACTGATTATTGAATCGAAGATGCTGATGTACGTTTTCACCTAAATGCACCTGAACTTTCCTTTCAAATGTCAATTAAATATGCTGTGCACTGTATACAGGTGATGCTACCCACTGCATTACAGTATACAGAGTGAGTAAAGCTATCACAATCAATTAAACACCTATACAGGAGTTATAGGTACATTTAAAAGCTTTTACATGAATCATGCACTTATAAATCAATAAATGGTTCAAAATAAAATGTATGCCATGAAAACAAAATTAGGCCATTTAAGTATTATTTTAAACTATACAGGAAGTCATTTAGATTCACTGAATATTTCTGGCATACTTACATGGATTTTCACATTGGTTATGGTCAGTTATGTCTTTATAAATGGCTTCTTATCAATCATTGGCTCATAAAATCACTTACAGACAAGATATGTATTCTAAAAATAACTTGCCCTATTATTGGTAATATGTCTTACCATCACATTAAGCATTAAAATTGTCAGTATATAGTTATATATTCTTTGAACATCATGGTAATTATTTCTATGCAAGGCGTTTGAATAATATATATCAGTTTCAAGGAGAGGATCTGGAATATGTGAACTACAATTGGACAAACCAACAGAGGGCAGTGTGTAGTTGCAAAACGGGTCAATCACATCGGTGTCTTTGTCTAAGGTAAAAGCAAGATATGCTACATTATTTTCTGTCAATCAAATATTTTGTCATCTCTGAAATGTGTACTTTCAATATGGTTATATACCGTATCTAGATTCTATTTAAGAAATTAACACCTGCTAACATTTTGTAATTACAATGTGTTTTTAATCTTCCAGTACAACACAATGGATAATTGCAATTGCCTTTCTTGAGATAAGACCGAAAAACACTAATTTTGCATAAGGTTTAATTACATTTACAGTAAATATGTTTTGTGGTGGGGTTTTTAAATAATAAAAAAAATGATTTTACAGAAAATGATTTTGGACACTACACTAATTCTACAATGCTTGAACTTGATAAGTGTGTTCCATATTGATAACGTACTTCTTTATATTTCATATTTAATATATAAATGGCATAATATTTTGGTCATTTACTCGTGTTAGTTGATGAAACAGAGTACATGTATGAAAAAAGAGAACCATCATTATTTCGCTTCTAGAATTCATTTTAGTAATTCATAAAAATAGAATACAAAATTATTTTGGCAGAGTGTTTCAGTTTTTATAGTCATTTTTCCAAGTTTCATTAAGATAAACACAGAAATGGGATATATTGGCAAATACCTATACAATATGTTTAATACCACATTTTTCTCAGTCTTTCTTTTATAACAGTGAACTGTTTTCACAATGAACTGAGAGGTTTGTGAGAAGCGGTTGAGTCATGCATGGAGATGACCATGCCGGTGTTTGTGGTAATGATGCTTCCTGAACTGTTGTCCCGGTGGTCCCTGAGGACTGGGGTGCACTCTAATAAGATGTCACGATGACTAGACTGAGAGGGGCGCGCATCAGATCTCCCTCAATTAATCCACCATTAGATGCCTGAGAACTATGGCTCACTGCCTTTGCTCACTGTGTTGGACCTCAAATCGAATTACACTCTCTCTCTCTCTGCTACTCTTTCTCAATGTCCACCCCTCCTTAGATCGAAAGACAGACAGATCTTTCCTTGCTTAGCCCTGTGGTTGGGTATTTTAGGTGTACCTCCCCCCCCCACCCCCCCTCTCTCTCTCAGTATCTTATCCTTACAGCCACATACTCACTCTTAGTCTGTCCCTCTCTCCCACTCCTGCTCTCCCACCCACTCTCTCTCTCTCTCTCTCACTCTGTATTCCCTTTAACTCCCTCGCTCCTCTCATCTTCCTGTGACTTAGTTAGCTGTGTGCAACAACTGGCAGACCTCTCCTCAGACTTATCCTCTTCCCCGACGAGTGTATCCTCCAGCACCTGCTCTCATTGGGAGGGGATCTTGTGTGCTTGTGGCTGGAGGAAGCTGACGGCACATGGTCTTGAAGGCAGAGGTGACAGATCCGCGGCACAGCAACCTGAAGGAAACGAAGGCACGGCATCTTCAGCCTCCCCGGCTCACAGCGAACGAATCAGCGGCTTTGTGCTCAGTGGGAGCTGCTCTGTAGTGGGAGAGGAAAAGATCTATAGGGTAAGCCTGCTTCAGTGGAGTAAGGATTTGTGCCTGTTTTTTTACTTTGCTTTTGTTCCTTTTGTGACTGCTCACAATATCATGGGGAAAGATTTGTTGCCGTGGGTATTGGGTGAGCTGATTTGTCACTGTGCTACAGATTTGTGTAACCGTGCTACTATCGGGGCGGTGGATATTTTTTTCTGCTGGATTTGTCAACTGTGTTTGCCGTATTAACATATTCATGGGATCTCTGCTCCTTCAATTAAATGGCAATCACTGGCAGGCAGCAGGAGCCGTGTGTCAGTGAGCATCTGTAATGATGTGTGAGCGGAATGAAGAGGAGCTGCACAAGAAAAGAAAAAAGCTTCTCTTTCCTCCTCTGTCACATTTTGTCTCCTTTTTTCTTTTGTTTGTCCTCTCTTTTTCCACCCCACATCGTGTTTTATTTTTTGTCCCTTTCAAATGCTCCAAAATGGAGGGAAAAGTCACAAATGGATTGGGACAGTCACTCTGACTTTGGTTGATGCACCTGCTGCAGGGAAATGGTTTTGCCAGTGGAAACAAACAAGCTGAAGACAAAATACATAGATTTTTATTATCTGTGCTACGTATTTGTGTCTGGCCATTCTGGAAAATGTTGTCCAAACCAGATCTACCATGGGAACCTGGCATGGACAGGGTTGTATGCATGTTTTGAGGGCATTGTGGGAAGGGTGGTTGGGAAGTCTGGGTCTTTTAGATTGACAGGGCTGTCCAAATAAGATAAGAAGGGAGTTTGTGTTTGACAAGCTTGTTTCTATCAGAACCAGGTTTCGTGCCGATATTACAGTAGCCACAATGTGTGGAGAATTGTTTCTGGGGATATTATACATGCTACATAATTTTTATGTAATTTTTATAAGCATTAGCAGATGAGTGTCTGAAAGGGTTTGTGTTTAGGGCATTTTAAATAGCCATAATTCATGTTCACTCTGTGTTTTTAAATGTAGTGTGTATTAATTAGAATGTGTTGGCTTTATACAGAAAGGATGGAGCTTCTTGTGTCATGTAGTCAATCGCCATTTTTAACTGTTCATTCTCTTAATATTTTTTGACATTTTTTAAATCCTTTTTAAATCCCCAATGACTTGCTTTTTAGAAATCTGTCATAACACTAGCAAAAAAATATGCATATTCATAATTTCACACAATTACATCCTCCACAATCATAAAATTATTCGTTTCGCTCAACAAAAAAAAAGTAAAAAAAAAAAAAATGGAAAGAATGTAAATCTTTGGTTCCACGTTAGTACGAAAGTGTCTACGAATGAACTCGACAAGGCTTGAAAAATGCATGTTCTGATGTCTAGCTTTTTCCACTTCCATTTGGGAGCTGCTGCACCCATAAGAAAATGAGAGCCACAATAACAGTTATTGTTTCCCGTTTATGACAGCCACCATTGCATTCCCTTTCCCCCCCAAACGATCTGTAATTTGCTTCCCGCTGCTAATGGATTTTCTGTATGACTCTTCTTCTCTCTCTCTCTCTCTCTCGCCCTGAATGTGTATGATGAGCATGTGAGACTTTGAAGGTGACAGTGGTTGACTATTAATGTGGTGTGCAATAAGCGATGTAAAATCTATGGTGGAGAGAATTTTTGACAATGCTTATGAAAGACTATTCAAGAGTCTCAGACTGATAATATGTCAGTCAGTAAACTAATCCATTGCCTGACCTGAAATCTATTTTTTTCCATCCATCCATCTAGATTGTCCCACCAATTATGTTCTTTGGTTAACGTAGGCATTGCCAACTTTTAATTTCTACCCGTTTCATTGTCCCAGATATTGCTTGGATGTTTGCAAGTGTTGATGGAGCCACCCCAGGGGCCGGGCCTAACTGTGGACAAGATGTGAGATCCATGAGCCCCCTCTCCCAGGTAAGACGATCCCCTCACCATCTGCCTCTCCACATAACTAGTTAAACCCAGGGAAGGGTTGCATTTTACATGCAATATCCTCCCTAGCAGTTTCTCCCTCTCCTGCTCCAAATGCAAAGTGTGTTCATTTCTGTCTGCAGATGCAACCTTTGACGGGGGCCTTGGCTTGTGGTAAAGGGCATCTTCAATCAATTCCCCTAGAGAGAGAACTCTGGTTTGGCCTAAGCCACTGTGGATGGCTGAAAGTCAGGCGAATATCCCCCCTTTTTCTAAGGCTCTCTTCGGTGACGGGTATTCTTGGGTGGATAATACGGCTCTCGTTGTTATTGCTTAAGAATACGCGTAGTTGAGGAGAGTCATTTTCAACTGAGTCTTCGGGGAGATAACCTCCACTGGTCCCAAAACCTGGCTGAGGGGTGCCTTTGTACCGTGGCTAGTGAAGAGAACACCCAATGTGTCTTCTTTAGTGCTCCATTTATTTAGCAACTAGAAAGCTAATAATTTTCACTGTGGTCTCCTTGATTTCTGTGCTGCAAGCTTTTGTATTGCCTTTAGCTGCAACAGGACACAGAGAGAGCTTGTTTGTCAAAGCTGTATCCTTTCAGGGTACCGCAAAGAACGTTATTGTCTCCACCTACATTGTGCCACCCATTCTGGAAAAGTGCCGTTTTATGTACCGCTATCCAACGAGTGGTATTTTGCATTTCACACAGTTTGTGTGTGTGTGTGTTTTATTAGTGTGTAAGTGTTTGTGTGTTTGTGTGTGAGGTTTGGGGGGGGACAGCATTTATTTTTGCTCTCTTCAGGGAGTGTTTTAGTGTACACATGCCTGATTGCCTGGCTGATAGGAATGCATTTACTGGTCTTTATTGTTAGTCCCGAGCACCAGCGGGAGTCCCAGACGGCATGGGGTGTTCACACAGATTGATTTTGAGATGGCATTAAGCGTACAGTTTTTAGAATTCAGCTGACAGCAATAGGAGTCTAAAGAGGCTTCACTAAGAAAGAGGAGGGGCTTCAAGCCTAATTACAAAACACTACTAAGTAGAAGCAACATAATAGATGGCAAAACAGAAATTGGGCTTTTATTTCTGGGCACACAGCATTAACCACAGAGCATTACTAGCAATTAATGGTTGATTCTGACTGAAGCATGGACAGTTTCTCGGATCGAATATCTTTTTTTCTGCCAGATAAAGGCAAACCTAGAAATAAAATTATTTTCAAAACCTCATTACTTATTAGTGACTTATTACTTTTTAGTCTGTGTTAGCTTATGCTGGTGAAAGCCATTGAGGCCCATGGCATTTGAAGATAGTCAGTGTTTGCAGAGATGTCCCATTTAAAGAAATCATGCCCATTTCTCAGAATGTATCCTAAGTTACTGTCTATAAATGGAAATCATGTTATTTTTAAACACAGTTCCAGGCATCTGTTGTTTGTATCATATTTAACATAATAATTTAAATATAACTGAATATACACTGGCAGCCAAAATTTTGGAATAATGTACAGATTTTTTTGTTTCGGAAGGAAATTGGTATTTTAATTCACCAAAGTGGCATTCAACTGATCACAAAGTATAGTCAGGACATTACTGATGTAAAAAACAGCACCATCACTATTTGAAAAAAGTCATTTTTGATCAAATCTAGACAGGCCCCGTTTCCAGCAGCCATAACTCCTACACCTTATCCTTGAGTAATCATGCTAAATTGCTAATTTGGGACTAGAAAATCACTTGCCATTATATCAAACACAGCTGAAAGCTATTTGGTTCATTAAATGAAGCTTAACATTGTCTTTGTTTTGAGTTGCCACATTATGCAATAGACTGGCATGTCTTAAGGTCAATATTAGGTCAAAAATGGCAAGAAAGAAACAGGTTCTCTAGAAACTCGTCAGTCAATCATTGTTTTGAGGAATGAAGGCTATACAATGCTTGAAATTGCCAAAAAACTGAAGATTTCATACAAAGGTGTACACTACAGTCTTCAAAGACAAAGGACAACTGTCTCTAACAAGGACAGAAAGAGATGTGGAAGGCCAGATGTACAACTAAACAAGAGGATAAGTACATCAGAGTCTCTAGTTTGAGAAATAGATGCCTCACATGTCCTCAGCTGACAGCTTCATTGAATTCTACCCGCTCAACACCAGTTTCATGTACAACAGTAAAGAGAAGACTCAGGGGTGCAGGCCTTATGGGATGAATTGCAAAAAGCCACTTTTGAAACAGAAAAACAAAAAGAAAAGGTTAGAGTGGGGAAAGAAACAGACATTGGACAACAGATAATTGGTAAAGAGTGTTATGAATCTTAACCCCATTGGGCTTTTGTGGGATCAGCTAGACTGTAAGGTGCGTGAGAAGTGCCTGACAAGACAGCCACACCTATGGCAAGTGCTGCAGGAAGTGTGTGGTGAAATGTCACCTGAGTATCTGGACAAACTGACAGCTAGAATACCAAGGATCTGCAAAGCTGTCATTGCTGCACGAGGATTTTTTGATGAGAACTCTTTGAAGTAGTTTAAGAAGTTCTGAAAATTTGATTTCAAATTGTAATAGTAATTGCTCACGTTATTGTCCTGACTATACATTGTGATCAGTTGAATGCCACTTAGGTGAAGAAAAGTACCACTTTCTTTCCATAAGAGCAAAACATGTACATTATTCCAAACTTTTGGCTTTAAAAAATAATTTAATGCCGTCACAAGCTTTAAAAACTAAAGACGAAACTTTATATAAAAAATGACTTCAAAAGCGAACTAGCATACTCTCTGCTCAGAAAAAAACATGCTGTTTGTAATATATAAATAATCTATGTGTGGGTTGAAGATGTAATTGTTACACATAGCTGTTAAGAAATATTTGATTTTCACTGCAAAGCTTGCTTCTTTTATTCTCTGCTTAAAAAAGGCCTACAAGACATGGAGGAAAAATGCAAATTGCCTGCTACTCTGTTTTAGTCATAATAGCCACAGACCTTGTGAAAATAACTAGAGGCTTATGAAATTAAGAGCTGTTCATTAAAAGTCCCCAGCCCCAAAAACAAAACATATTAAACATGTTATTATACAGCCTTGTGATATATTACTTTAGTACTATTATACATATTATAGGTTTGGATTCTGGACTTCTTTAATACTCAAGGTATATTATATTACATTATATAATACTCAAGGTATATTATATTATAATGATTAGCCTACAAACAATTGTGTGGGTGTGCTTTTTTAAAATGTGTATGGCTTTAGATCATTAGATTCAATTCGTTATCCATTATTATTTTCAGGATTTCATTTAAATGTCATTTCTTACTGATGCACATTCACTTTATATTAGTGTAAGTTAATCAACATATTTTGTGTTTTTAGTGGTTAGGTATTTTACTAGACACTGAACATGCCTTTATCCTTAAGTCATGACAAATGTTGTGTCCAATGATAATCTGAAGCCCTAAATAAACTCTACATTAAAAAAGTCCACAACATTGTTTTCAGTTTGTTACAACTTGAGTAAGTTTACACTGCCTTCCCCGTTTTCTCTCTCTTTGCTAATAGCTTTCATACACCTGTATCTGTGTAGGTGTTTCCCTCTTTGCAGTATGATTACTGCTCCCTCCCACTGAGTTAATTTCAGCCTTGGGGAGGGGAAAAATACCAAATAACCCATGGAAATTTCACTAGTTTCCTAAATAATGACTTGTTCTGGTACTCTCTGTGGTGTAGACAGACACATTAGTGGAGGTGTTTAAGCATTTTGTAGCAGGAAAGCATTTCAAATCCATTTGAACTTATTCAGCTTAGAGACTTTTATCATGATGCATTCCCCTCTTGTGCTGCTATCAACAACAGCCAGGTACCCTCTGTCTCACTATAATGACACTTTAAAAACTAATCTATTTTTGTGTGTATGTGTGTGTGTGAGAGAGAGACAGACACCCTTAGAGAGAAAACTGAATCAAGCATTCCATTTCAAAAAGCAGTTTGGGGGGGAAAGAGATTGCGCTATGGGGAAAAGAACCCCTTTAAAATGCAACTCTTTGATCAAAATACTTCTTACAAATGTTATATATTTTTATGTAGGATATGAATTGCACACTTGCGCTGGCAAATGCTGATTTGATTTAAAGGAATTCCCATAAATAAGCTGAAAGATTCTTGTCTAGTAAATGCTACTTTGCATTTTGTATAGACAAACATGATTCAGACTAGACAGGTGTTAGCACACACTCCAAAGGCTCTGCATACTTCACTAAGCTTGAAGATCCACTATCAGCTCATCCATATGATACGAGAATGGCGTGCATGTGTGCATGTGCGTTCTTTTTATCCCTTATGAAGGAGGAAATGCTGGATACCTTTAAAAGCTACCCAACTTTTTGTCGGCCCGCTACACTCGCTTTCTGCAGGGGTCAACATATACACTCACTGAGCACTTTATTAGGAATACTATGGTCCTAATAAAGTTCCCGACATGGTCTTCTTCTGTTGTTGCCCATCTGCCTCAATGTTCAACATTTTGTGCATTCTGAGATGCTGTTCTGCTCACTACAATTGTACAGAATGGTCAATTGAGTTACTGTAGACTTTCTGTCAGCTCCAACCAGTCTGGCCATTCTCCGTTAACCTCTCTCATCAACAAGGTGTTTCCGTCCGCAGAACTGCCGCTCACTGGATGTTTTTTGTTTTTGGCACCATTCTGGGTAAACTCTAGAGACTGTTGTGCATGTAAATTCCAGGAGATCAGCAGTTACAGAAATACTCAAACCAGCCTGTCTGGCACCAACAGCCACAGTTGAAATCACTGAAATAATTTTTTTTCCCCATTCTGATGGTTGATGTGAACATTAACTGAAGCTCCTAACCCATATCTGCATGATTTTATGCATTGCACTGCTGCAACATGATTGGCTGATTAGATAATCACATGAATAACTAGGTGTACAGGTGTTCCTAATAAAGTGCTCAGTGACTTTAAGTCCTAGTCCAAGTTGATTAAAAAAAGTCAAAAGACAATGTTATTCAAGTCTTATGGAGATACTGGCTACCACAATTAAACCATGTTTAAGGGTCATCAGTGTTCTAGTCGAGACCAGCTCATCCAAGTCCAAGTCCAGTCTGAGACCAGAGTAGGTTGAGTTTGAGTCAAGACTAAGACCAGAGAGAGCCGAGTCCGAGTCAAGACCGAGACCAGTAGAGGCTGAGTCTAAGACAATTTTTTTATGAATGTATTAAATGTATAGTTTAAAGGGCTGTTGGCTCTAGGCGCATATATCAAATAAACCTCATTTATTTTTTGCTTAACCTTATGTTGGTTAAACAATATTACCAGTTGAGAATAAAAATTAAATAAATGACATGTCCTAGGTTAAGTGAACAAATTAGTATTACAACAATGACATGTCAGTGTTAACAAAATGTCAGTGAAAAACTGAAATTAAAGGTTTAAAGTGCCTATGTGGCTTAGCATGGCAATGCAAACTATCAGCTTCTGCATACTATTATATTCCATTCAGTTCTAGTAAACATTTCAGCTTTACAAAATACAGTATTACTGTACTATAACTAAAATTGGCCTAAAAACAAACAATAATGTATTAAATATGATAATGTTTATGCAGAAAGTGAATATAATCATTTACATTCAATTTGTTAACAATTTCCTCAATCACACAGCTATATTTCATTCACTGTAAGTCAAGTAAGCATTTCTGCTTTTGCCTGCAAGAGTTCATCTTGGGGTATGAACAGAAAAGTTTTTTTTTTTTTTTTTTAGAAATTATTACATTCTGATGACATTGAGAGAAATATTTTTACATCTTGTTCCAGTATGTGTTCTAAAAGATTAGAGGCTGTTCAGACCAAGGCAATGCAACAAACCTGGACACCACACATACGTCTCCGAGATGTCTGTTTTAGACCTTTTCACCTGGAAAGCATCTAACATCTGCTAAACATCTTAAAAAGATCAGATTTACAATCATTCTAAATCATAAATATCTCAAAAACATTTGCTGAATGTCTTATTGACATCTAAGACATACTTATTGACATATGTCTTATAGCAAACAATGTAAAATAGAAGTCTTCCAGACAGGGGTGAGGCCAGAAATCTCCAAATGAGTGGACCTTGGTAAAACAGGGTGGACCTCTATTCTGTGCCTAAGTTCATCATGAATATAATGAAGCACACCCCTTTCCTCAGCCTCTATTCGCTCATTTACCTAATACTTACAGTTGCATAATTACATGTACAATAACAATAATTATTTTGGTTTTTGTTTTATAATTATTAAGTTTATTATTAGAAATTTACCGTAATAGGTCATATTGATGCAATTGTAATGGGGTTGTCTCTGCATTGTGTTGAATAAAGAACTCAAATGACACCATCTCACACCTTTGGTGGATTTTATTCTGTTTAAACGCATTGAAATGCGGTGGTCAGTCTCAATAATCATGCTCACGCATGTTCCACCACAAACACTCTCTCGGCTGGCACAAATCTTAATCTTTACGTATGAACAATATAGGACAGGTATACAACAATTACACATATTATTTCAAATATAAAGTTTGTTCCTGTTTAAACACATTGAAAAGTGGTGGTCAGTCCCAATAATCATGCTCACGCACGTTGTATAATGAAGATGAACATTTAATCAAACATTACTACACATAAAACATGGTAGCTTGAGAAGAGAGCATAAAATACACTTTCATACATGATAAAACAAAGTACATGTCGATGTTAAGCCCCCCAAAATACGATAAAATTAATTCAGATATTTTTTTCTGGGGAGCACTCACCCACTCACCCACCACAACCACCCTCTCGGCTGGCACGAATCTCAAGTGACCCGACTGGATCCAGTTCGCTACACAGCCAATGGGTGGAGTGCAGCTTAAATATAATTAAAGAGTCATACACAAAGTTAAGTAAAGCACCTTTCTGACCCTGTTATACAATGAAAAATGAAATGGCCATAGAAATAAATACAACAAATTAAAATAAGAGATAATTGCAAAACATTATTATAGACACTTTTCAGTCCTCCTGCTTTTCACAGCTGTTGGCTGTGAAGCACTAAGCAGCACTAAGAAGAACATTAGTAGCACTTAAGTAGTACTTCATCTCTACGGTGTGTTTCCCAAAAGCATCGTTATCTAAGTGAAAATGTTTGTAAATTAACGAGAACTTTGAACCACTCTTAAGTCCATTAAGTGCAACTTAAATGTATCTTTCAGTTTATCAGAGACAAAGGGACATTTAATAAATTATATTAATATATTTTGATCATTGGAAAGCTATTGTACACTGTTTTAGAGGATAAAAAAGTGTGAAAAAATGGCATTGAAATCAACTGGCAGTCTCCACAGTCTGCGCATGCAATGTGATAGATATAATTAGGTCTAAAGACAAATCTACATTTACATAACACATAATAGAGTATAACATTTTATTCGCCTTATCTGATAATCATAACTATGATAGCAATAGAAAGATTATCTCATTAAACAGATTTCTTTAGACATATGTGAGTAAAATGACCCTGCAGTTTAAAACTTAAATAAATAGACCTAAATAAATAAATAAAATACGTTTATCAAAGGTTAGAGTGAGTGTGCAATGAGAGATTGCCTTCATTCTGTTTAGAAAGGTCTAGGAGTAGTTCAGTACTGATGTCCATCATTTTAATCCTGTTCTTTGTGCATCTGTTCAGTTTCCAGCCAAAGAAACAACACAGGCTATGTGAGATCCCCTTATTATGATGTGATGCTCATTGGGTACATTCACGTTACATGCACTCCTTGCGTCACTTTTATTAATCTCTATAAGTTGAGCAAAACATCTTACCAAAGCCCTAATTATTTATTTAACTGAATTCTGTAATAGTTAATCAATTCAGCACCTCAACAAGGTTACAAACAACTTCCATGTTTATTAGTATTTCCACATTATTTTCATTTTAAGAAGACAAACACCTGGACATATTTGCCAAAGTGATCTGCACCTTTGGACCGGACAGCTCCCTTAACGAAGCACTTAAGTTCAACTTTATAATGAGCAATCTGCATGCTGGTTTGGGACACAGGCGTTACTCCATCGTAAAATAATGAACAACATCAGTTAAGATGATCATAAAGGCTTAAGTTGCAATGTTATCGGGAAACCCAGCTTTGGCTATTTCCCCAAAGATCGAATCTTTAAAATCTGACAACTCTCCTTTGGCTGATGTTCTGGGCTTCGTGGAGCTGCTGCAATGTCGCAAAATATCTCTTTTGATTAGTAGTCTATGTAAAATAAGAGGTCTGGTGAAAAACGCGAGTGAATCAGATGTTCTTAACAGCTGTCCTACAGAGTTGGGTAATGTTACATAAAAGTGGAAGCTAAAGAGTAGACAAGCACAGAAGAGAAACTTCTTGTTCAAGACCCATTTCTGAGGTTGTAGCTACTGAATTATGACACATATGACAATTCATCTCTCTCAATGTCCTTGCATCCTGCGATGGTCTGAGATCATATTCAGCGTTCTCATAGATGACTCTATTTCTGCAAATTATTCCCAGATTTCGAACTGGGAAAAAATAGTGAGAACTCATTATATGCGCGTGTTCCGAGAGACACAATGCACTAATAAACCTCTAAACACACAGCGAATCAGAGACGCGCATCGATGGCTTCTCTTTCATCTGTCTTCCAAAATATGATCTAGTGTGCTTCTTCAAATGCTTGTATTTATATCTAACAGCATTTCTTGTCATTTGTCATTCCAAGAAGTCTTAAAGGTCGCCTGCTACACAGTTGCGGGTAGATGATGATCAAAATTACCTGCTAATTTCATACCCTGCCATGTCATCTACAGAAACATCTACCACACTCCCATGTAAAATAATAATAATAAATTAAGTGAGACAAAGCGTGGATACATTATCTTGGTCCTAAGCGCAGTAAGCGGATCTGTTTACAGGCATGACTGTAGAGAGCTGCGCAGCGCAGAGAAAATGAGCGACTCGGTAAGAAGCATGCCGCAACCCATTTCAGTTCACCATAATCATATCAAACTTTTTATTTGACAATAAAAACAAATTTTTCAACTATATTTATAACAGGAATATGATGATTATCTTGCATGTGAGCTATTTTGTGTGCGACAAAATGCAGTTTCTTTTTATTTGCGAACTGTTCTTATATTCCTGCAGTTTTGATTGGGTGGACCAGCCATCAATCTGGGTGGTCTAGTGCCACTCTGGCCCTAATGTGGCCTCGCGCCGGCTTCCAGATGTAAACACACTCTAGACCGAGTCCATAACAGGCCAAGTCCAAGTCGAGTCTGACTGAATCTGTTCATGAATCTGAATGAAAATTGTAACCTTAAGCTCAACATCAATATTTTAAGCTTATTTTAAACTTCACAACTAAGAAAAAGAGTTTGTCAATATAAATGTAACAAAAACACCTCTGTTGCATTTCATATATACATTTTATAATTAGTATCCTGCTGAACAGACTTCAAAGTGGTTTCAGAATAAAAGCATATGCTTTAGGTGACAAAACTGTCCTTCAACACAATTCTTATTGCGTTCTGTTGACATTTCAATTATTTGTTGCTTTTTCCCCTCTACTCAAACATACACCAAAGAAAGTGAAAGCTGCGTTAGTCATTACAACCAATTATTATTTCGAATTTTAATTTTGTTTTTATTTCTAGTTCATTTTCAATTTGTCAATTCAATTTAATTTAGTTTTATTTAAGGTTATCCCTATCTAAAGAAATAATAGTCTATACTGAGATTTCTTTCTGAATCTTTTTTTTCTATCTACCGAGTGATTTGGGAAAATACATACTTTCCAAATGAGTCAACACAGTAGTAATTAGCACTCGCCGAGAAGTTACGTCTCACGATTTGACTGCAAATGCTACATCCAAAAACAATGGAAAAGCCCACTGATAATATTAGAGCTATGTCATCACAGACATGATTTTCTAGTTAATTTGCGAGAAACCGCACAATGCAGGGCAGTTCTGCGTGCTGTTTGTGTACCTAAATCCCTGATGTGTCCGTGTGCGTCTCGCAGCAGCTGTCGCAAAAGATAAAAAAAAATTATAATAACTGATAATTGCTTGAGCAGCAGCCGCGTTGGTCTGCAATCAGTTTGAAATCTTTAAATAACAACAAAGAAAACTTAATTGAGCTCTTCTTTAACCACAAAAACATGGAGAATAATAATTTTAAGTCATAATTTTTACAAAATTGTCCTTCAAAAGTGTCAGAGATATAGGCTAAAAAAAGATGTGCATAAGTTACCCGGTGGTTTACAATAAAATAAAATAAACATTTAAAATAAAAATGTCGTAACCAACTAAATTCATCACATAACATGAAGTTGAGCTTCATACACAAACTTTGTCATCGAATAATACATTTATTTTATAGTCTATAATTAAATTATAAACAAAACATTTCACTGCCCAAAATATCCAAATATTTTATTGTGCATGGTTTAATGTTGTGAATGGAGGACAAATACTGTAAAAGAATGTATTTTTAAGCAGCTTGTCAATGCTTTGAAAATAGTCAATCAATAATAAATAGGTGCTGTTTATCTGTGTAGAGTTGCAGTCAGCTTTAGCAATAATGCTTTTTCCCCCAACTATTTAAAAAGTTACACAGTTAATTCATCAAGCTATTATGGACCAGTTCAAACTGACAACACTGCGTGGACCACAAAAAAAGGCTACAGAAGCCTAAAAAGACTTAATATCCAATATGAATACTATATTTATGTTTTTTTATTTCGATATGCTGTTTTTAGTAAACTGTGAGAGACATGATGTGGGTGACTTGACTCAATTAAGTTTTTGATTTTAAGTTTTTAACCACGATGAAACCGCAATGCGAGCACCGTCTTGGCTACACAAATGCCACATGCAATTTTACCAGTTTTCAGGTCTCGTGTCGTGTGAAACTGCCTTTTTTAGATTCTATTACATTGGATACATACCTATCTTTATGTTTTCGTCATGCCAGCCACCTCGGTAGTTGATGTTATACAGAAGTCTCTGTAGTAACATTCAATCGTATTCGTTGACTGATGAGTGTGCCTGTGCATGTGTGTATATGTGTGTTTGCGCTTTTAAAAAATGTTTTTAAAAGGGGGCCTGGGTAGCTCAGTGGTAAAGACGCTGGCTACCACCCCTGGAGTTCGCTAGTTCGAATCCCAGGGCGTGCTGACTCTAGCCAGGTCTCCTAAGCAACCAAATTGGCCCGGTTGCTAGGGAGGGTAGAGTCACATGGGGTAACCTCCTTGTGATCGCTATAATATGGTTCGTTCTCGGTGGGGCGCGTGGTGCGTTGAGCGTGGTTGCCGCAGTGGATGGCAACAGACTGACATGTGGGACAGGATCTCTGATATTGTCAGTCAAAAATATTAGATAAGTCGAAGCTTTCACTGTATATTTTTGGAAAAGCGACTCGACTGGACTCGGGGTTAAGTCAGAGTCCACGCTTGTTCGAGTCAAGACCAAGCCAAATTGCTCACGAGTCCATAACAAGACTAAGACCATAAAAACATGGACTTGGACTCAGACTAGAGACTGAGTCCGGTCTCGAGTACTTCAACACTGAGGGTCATTATAGCAGGAGTTATATTTTAAACGTCATTATTGAATGTCAAGAGAATAGGCTTTCTGACCATTCGCTCAAGGCTATTAGTGCAACTCTAGTGTTTTCGCGAAACAGCCGTCAGTCTTGCGCTGTTGTGGCGCATAAAAGCTCTCAACAGGGCCATGCAGGCCTCATGGTCAAGTGGCTACACTTAAACATTTGAATACACTGAAAAGGCAACAAACTTGTGTTTCGCTCATCTCTTTCTCTGCATCTCTGCCTCGCTCGCTCTCCCTTCCCCCTTCCGCTTGCTCTCGTATAAGCTTTGACCTTTTGATTCATAATCATCTCCTGGGGGCTGCACACAGAGCCTTTGTTTACTCCATCATCAGGACCACCTTCAGACAAGACCCCCCTCTCCTCCTCTCCCCTCTCCATGCTGGTCATATCTTTAATTATTCTGTGATAATTAGTCCAGCAGGGCATTTTCATCTGCATTGATATATGTGTGGTTCAGGGTAGGACGCTTGCATTGTGAGTTTAAGAGCGCGCTTATGTGATCGGTATGCGTGCCATCTGCCCTCAAATTGCCTTTGACAATTTCGCTGTGGAATAAATAAATGGAGGCCTATCGGCACAAAACAAAATAAGCAAATCAATTATCTGCACTGCTGCATCTCTTTTACAGAGCAATACACATTTTGCATGTAGCCAAGACTCTCCATGATAAACAATCTGCCAGGCTTTTGCATAAGTGACGTGAGATTGACTCAAATGTTTTTAAAACAGCAGAACTGAGAATTAAAGGTGAAGTGTCTCAATTCTGCGCCACCAAATAGAATTGTAAACAAGTTTCCAAAACTATCACTCTGTTTGCCATTGGTCAATACTTCTGTGGAACATAAAAGGTCATGTTAGGCTGAATGTTTGCCCATTCACTTTAATTGTAGGAAAAACAATGCAATGAAAGTGAATGGCGACTAAGGTTAACCACCTGGTGGGATGAGTATTTAATAATGACATAATTTCATATTTAGCTAATCTCATTGGAAGAAGTATTTTAACTTGTAACTTTTTAAAAATGCATTCGTCATCTTTAACATTCAGTTTTTAAAAGTTCAAGACATGCTTCTTTTTTTACTTAAATGTCCACAAGCCCTGTTGTTTGTGATTTCACAGCTATTTTAACCATGCTGTGTCAAGTCAAATTGCAACTGAGATGTTGGATAGGATCAACAGCTATTTCTGAGGTAGAATATGAGGACTCGATGCCTGATAAGTCAAAGTGTGAAATAAAACATACTGGGAGAGGTAATTCAGTCAGCCAGCTTTGTTTCATCCTCTGAAAGATTGACACCAACGGGAATTCCAGATCAACAGTTGCCAGATTTGTGTGCTTAGAGCTGACACATTGACACACATAGCAGTGCATCTCTCTGTTAAACAAATGGCTCGTTGAGCCGCGGCTGATTCCGAGATTAAATAAAAGCTTGCCTAAATCCTCTCAAGTAGAACAAACTCCTTTTCTGTCAGCAAGACGAGCGACTGTTGTATTTGCTGCTAATCAACTTTCACACTTCAAACTCATTTCGAGAGCTAAGCGTGCAGAATGCACCCCCAAAATCACAGGAGCACATTTGCTGCTATCACAACACTTTTTTTGGATGGGGTTCAGCCAGCTATTGTGTGTCCAGATGCCCACGCCTTGCTCTTTTCTCACTTGCACTTTATCACTTTGACTACCAGAGTAAGTAAAGTTTTGAAGATTGGTGTCGAACAGAAAGCTCAGGCTTGGATTGTGCATAGATCAATTTTCATGATACATCTAACTCTCACAGGATTGGCCAGAACACTGCAGAGAGAGTCTGTGCTGTTACAGCCTTCTGGCATTGACTGGGTCAGCAACACTTCCATGCCCTCTGTTTTGGCCTATATCTAAATACTGCCCAGAATTGGTTAACAGGTATTTCTGTCTGGTTGCCAGTTGCTCATCATCATATTTTTTTCTCTCTCCATACTAGTGAACAGCTTAGGACTGCAGGTCGCGCCCATCAATGGTAGAAGACAACAAGTTCTGAATTAGCTAATTTATCAAGTATGTCATTTAGCTGACATTTTTATCCAAAGGGACTTAGAGTATGCTTAATATAGGGATAACTCCACTGGAGCAATCTGGGGTTAAGAGCCTTGCTCATGGGAATAATGGTGATAGTTCTTCCCTTGAATACAGTGTATTTACTGGTGACAGTTCAGAACCCTTTGGGCACCTACACACTAGAGTTAACATTGCGTCAGAAAACACTGTGAATCTATTTAATTGCAAAGACATAGAAGGACTTTGTTTAGAAAAACACTTTTGCAAACCTTTTGTTTTCCCTCTAAGTCAAGTCAGGTCACTCGGCAGCCATGTTTGTAACGCCTCTGGGCGCTGAATTCCAAAATGTATGATGGCAGGGGAAGAGCAGTGTTGGGTGTAATCAGATTGATAAATAATTAGTTACTGTAATCTAATAACTTTTAGGCACAAAAGGTAGTGTAATGCATTATATTTTTTTAATTCTTGTAATCAGATTACAGCTACTGACTTCCAATGAAAGTAATTACTTTTAAGTACATTACTTGGGTTACAAATATTTTGAAAAATATATTGTGTAATACAGTTTGAAATGTGAATTCATATGTTCATATGTATGTCTGTTTGCATTTCTGTGACAGCTGAAGGATTTGCAGCAATAGACAAGGTGAAAATAGACATTATTTTGAATTTGTTGAGCGGAAAAACAAAAATTATTTTGTGACAAGTGTTTTAAAAAGTTATTTAAAATAATTAGTAAAGTGACTGCTTTTCCGATGAAGTAATCAGTAATCTGATTAAAATCTTTAGAGAAGTAGTTAGTAATTTGTAGTGAATTATTTGTTTTAGCACTACTCTAATGTGTTGGGTTTAGGGTAAGGGTTAGGTTATTGTTTCTCCGACCAATCAGGAAGCACTTTCCTGATTAATATAACTAAGTTGTCCAATTAGGTATCACTTTCCTAAATATAAATGACTCCCGTCATCGTACATTTTGGAAATTCGATCTCCAAGCAGCAGTTTTCTATGGATACAAGCGGCATAGAAGCGGCGTACAGCTCCAATCTACTGGAATAGGTAAAGATTGAAATCTCCTAAACGGTTGGTCAAGATTATGTTGAACATATTTCAAATCAGCAATTCTATTTTTCAGGCTGTTCTAGCTAATATTCCTGCACATTCTAGAGTTAGCTGACAGGCATTGTCTCTATAAAAAGGTGACTGGCTCTTTTAACTGTCAGGAGGGACTTCCATTTCTAGAGCCGCCTTATTCAGTGTTACCATGTCTCCCATTCATATGTACACCAGTGACCTGTCTCATTCATAACCATGCTTCTTAACTTGGTTAAATAGCAAGACTTCCTTGCTCAAAGAGCTTCATAAGAAAGACCATGCCGATGACCATGGGTTTCAACCCACAAGATTTCCCAATAAAGGCTACACCATGTTACTTAATAGTTGCATCAACAGCAGGTAATTAATATTTACATCTGAGCAAAGTTTACATCATATTTCAAAAGCAGTTCCAACACTGCCAGGATTTATGAGGCTCCTTGTCACATACACTGGAGTTCCACCGCACCACTTGCTGATGGAAACCTGCAAAACCTTCAGTGAGTTCGGAGATGAAGTGAAGAGGACTTCAAGGGCTGGCACTTTTCTTGTTAACGTAACCCAAAGGTCAGACACAACTCGATCCCACCAATCCAGGTAGAGCTGCCTGCAAAGCTGTCCAACACCTCACATTTTCTCTGCGACCCCAAATCCTTGACTGGCAGTCAAAACAGCCTTGAACAGAATCAGAGGTGTAGTTGACTGCCTCTCGTCTGTGCTTTGCAAACCATCCCTTCAAGTCACCTCTAATCCTCTGCTAGCCTGACTGGCCACAGTGTAAACTCTCAGCCACGTTGCCTTCAATCCCGATGCTTTCTGACAGAACAGAACCCAGGCCTAAAGTTCAGGCTCTGCTTACTTGGGAGAAATAAGGTGATGGTGAGAACCAGTTCAGAGCTCAGCCAAACAGTGCTGAGATTGGATGCATCCAATGACAAACAGACACAGCTCAGATCTGCCTTATGGGTGACGGTTACTGAGCCTGAACTTTCTCAAAAGACTTTTCTTTGCAGTCTTCCAGTGTCAGATGGAATAAAGCAGAGATGACAACACATAAGATATTGTAAGATCAGATATTTAAAGAGATACAGCTGGTCTAAAATAGTACAATTTAAACATAAACTCTCAAGCAGGGTCCAAAATAAACACTTAACAAGCACCAAATGCAGGTAAAACTGCATTTCAGCCAGTAACTTTATAAGGAACTGCAACATTACATGGTGTAAATCACAATGTTAGAAAGATGTAATATTATGCCTGACAGTCTGACATATGCTGATTAAAGTGATGTGAGCAACTGCATGCAAATAATTCACTACAGAAAACATCAGTGACAGCTCACGCCTCTCTTACAACTTTTACCTCAGTGCAAAATATACCATCATAATTGTATGTAGGATGCCTAAAGTGTCAAACTCCATGTGGCATCACTTACGTAATATGTATAATATTCCTCACATTAAACCACCAACATAAAAATATGAGGAACAAAATCATGATGGGTCTTCTAGTTTTGTTTTCATTAGGCAATACATCAGCTTTGCTGTGGTTATTTCTAAACGACCATAAACTGTGAAATGACTGATTGGCTCTTGTCCCAGTGGCGTGTGGCCTCTCTGTTTTCTCATGCCATCCTTTGTTTCCACCAAAGATGCGCTCTTGGATTCTCACTTTATGTTTCAGACCTCAGCGGAACAGTGGAGGGAAAATAAAAGACTCTAAATGTTTAATGCTTCACCAACAACAGAGAATAGGAAGTTATTATAAAATGTCATGCATTTCAAAGTCCAACATTTCATTCAATCTGAATTTTTACAGACTGGTCATTTATATGAATTACTTTATCAATTATTTGCAATGACTGTGAAGCTGTGGTTCCTCCTGGAACAATATTGAAGTATACTTCTCTGTTGTTTTGTCATATCAGAAATAGTTATGGTTTCCAATATTCTTTTTGTTCTGGATATCTGCCAAGTTATACACAGGCAGTGTGTTGCCAGACGGCAGGCATTTTCAATCCGGAATGCTAAGACCTACTGTGGTTGGCAGAAAAGAAAAACATTTGAAGCTTGACATTTGTTAATGCTTAGTCCTAATCCATGGAAGACATGAATGTAGAACAAATAAATTGAATACAGATAACTAGGCATTCTGTAATTTTTCAAAACGGCTGCAGTGTGACTGTTCAGAGTGCAGATATAAGTAAAGAGGGAAGAAAACAAGAAAAAAGCAAGAAAGCAAGAAAGAAAGCAAGAAAGAAAGAAAATTAACGAGTACAGTACATCTCTTAAAATCATGACAACAAAGTCTGGACTGGGAATTGTTGAAAGAGCAGTAATTTTCCATGCAGGCCCAAATAGGATGGTTTTTTTTTTTTACTCTTTTCAAATACATCAAATGTTTTGTGTGACAAACATTATTTACAGAGGTTTTCTGAGGTGCTCGACAAGAAAAAATGAAAGCAAAAGGGGGAAAAAAGGAAAGTGACTGCCTTTTTTCTCTTCCCGGTTGCGACTCTGTCACAGGAGGTAGCCTGTTAAAAGAAGGAAACCGTTTGGTGTGTTTCTCTCTCTCTGACTGCCAAACAACACTGTTTGTCATTCCCTTTTGAACAGTTGCCTATCGGATCAAAGCATGCATGAAAGTGTGCAGGTTAGTTAAAACCAGAGATGTGATGAACTACATTCCATATGCACTCACATGCACACAGGACAGAGTCACTAAGTATAGCACAACTCTGATGATGAAGCAATGTGGTTGTGTAAAATGTATGTGAGACTGTGAATGAAAGGGACCTGTTGATGCTGAAAAAAATCAAAGGATATTTTAGCCCATAAAAAGGAAAAATAAAAGCACACGGAATTAATGATATAATTAGTAATAGAAAGATATATTGGCTGACTATTTGGCCATTTTAAGATTATTGTCATCGGCTGGTAACCATGACTGCTTGGCTGATCATGAAGTGGTATTTCGCTTATTAAACAGCAAAAGCTACTGTACCTTGTCAATGGATAGTGCACATTTTGTATTTTCCAATATTTTTTAGTGAATTTTGAGTAAATATTATGAAAAATAAGTGTTCATATCAATTCAGCAATTTTGTGTACATCTTACTTGCTATACTTTTAGGGGAGGCAGGGGCTAGTTGTCACAAGCGCTATATCTCAATAACGTTACATTCAATTGGGAAAATGTGTGCTTTCTCTAGCAGATGTTCTGTGTACTGGTTTGAAACACCTACTTTAAAACCCCCTTAAATTAGAATAATTTTTGTGAATTCTATCTCCAAAGAAAATTTTCATTATAGCTCTTTGGTAAACAAGTGAAGGCAAAGGTCAACTATATTTTGAAGACAGATTTTTACCGAAAGTTTTAAATGTGTTCTTAGGACAAAGGTATTTTTAATGAAAATCAGGTTGGTGCATGTCACATATGATTTAAATGTCATAAATGTATACAATTTATCATTTATGATATTTGTTGGCTAAAACAATGTCTAATCAAGCTGCCTTTGCTTTGAAAATGAAAAGACACTAATCTGATGTCAGCTTTGCTACTGCCCAAGAACTGAGATCATTTCTCTTTCAGCACACAAACACTGTGTGACGAGAATCAATCAAAAGCTGATTCACTGAATTGGCTGACACGGAGGAGAGGAGAAATGGAGCCAAGTGTGTCGTCTGTTGCCAGAGTCAGTATGCGTGATGACAATGCTGTGCTGGATTCTGGTACGTGCGTTGTATATGCCAGAGCACTGGCTCTGTACTACTACAGCTGGTTGATTATAATGATATTCTGACCCCTGCTGATTCTAGAGCATCCAGAATCCCTCTGATCAGTAAGATGCCTCGGGCTTATCAGCTCTCAGCATGAGGAGGCTGCTATCCCTAACATAAATATTAGATTTGAAAAAATATAGGCCGAATATCAATCTAAGATAGGGCAAACAAAAAATCCTTTTGGGGCGGGGGGGTAAGAGCTTTGTTTTTATTTTGGAATGATTATTTCTATGTTGTTGTTATTTATGTGACATACACAAGTATGTACTGAAAATACTGCATGCAAAGTGCACTAAACTGCATTTGTGCTCCGACTGCATTTCTAACGAGTGACAAAACAAATTGTCTTGTGATAAAGACTAACGTTGTGTTGAATGATCATAATGAGTGAGAAAAATAATTGCCTTGCCGTAAAGCATAATATTGTGTTGAAGGGTAAGCAGACACTGCCAAAATTACTTGAGGTGCAAACACACACACACACACACACACACCGCATACACGCACACAGACCTGCAGGCACACGCACAAACACTTACACTCACCAGTGAGAAGCTGAGCTCCAGAGTTGCAGATTTTAAAAATAAAGCTCCTCAGCAGTCGGCAGGTGTTTGAACATCAAGCCCTGCTCACGTTTGGCCTGCTGTGTTGCATTGGAGAGAAACCCGCTCTGACTGCAAAGACAAGAGAGATGCAAGCAGGCAGAGGGAATAAACACTAGTGAATGGAAGGTGAAATGACCTATTTCTACATGTGATAGAAGTAGTCTACATAAAAACAAGAAAACAAAGCTAAAATTTATTCTGATAAACTCTTACACTGTATATGTTAATTTTTTCATTCTCATTTAACTTAATGTACTACAACAAAATGTTATCATGTAAAATACATCTGTTGTAAAAATGTATGTTTCGTATTAAAGCAGAAATCTGTAATGTGGTTTGCTTCATGATTAACTGTACTCTAAGACTGGTTGGACATGTTTACAGCCCGCAGGAAGATTAGAGAGCAGACAGGTTTGCTCAAATTTAAATGAAAAAGTGATTCAATTATTTGTTGGATCAGAGATAAATCCCAACTAAAGTTTTAAGTAAGCAGTCAATAGTCATTTCCATTTTTGATTTTCTAAGGCTATTAAAGATAAAATATAGGTAATTTACAGAGAAACAGTTTGACAGTGCAAAGAAATGTTACTAGTCAACTAGTTAGACTTTTGCATAATGACAATAACATACCTGAATACTGCATAATACCGCAGCTCAGAAACATCCCAAAAAAAAAAAAAAAAAAAAAAAAAAGTGGTAGTTTGGGATCTTCAGACTTTGAGCCTTATGTTTACTGAGAAAAAGGGGGAGCAGTTAGTGACATAGTTTGGATAAGCCACTCCCCTCCATGTAATACTGCTTGAAAACATTTTAACCCCTCATTTCACTCTGAAGCAGGCTGAATTACATTGAAGTCCTTATTGAGAGTTCATCATCTTTGATTATTCAAATGTGTAATCTGACTTATGCATACTGTATGAGGAAGCAGTAAAATTCTATTAACTGGCAAATGCAATATACTTTACGATGAGAATATTCCGATTAGATATCAAAAGTGACAATATCATGAAATAAACTGGTGGCTGTATGTTTGGGCATCTTCATATACCATTTTATTATGATTGATGTCTTTTAAGAATTAGGTAATACATGGCTGGTCTGAGGAAAGTATATTTAACCCTGTGAGACCCAGTGTAGCAGAATTGCAATGGTTGCTTTAAACAATTGAATTTATTATTATTATCATTATTATTTTGATTAAAAATTATAAAAACAAAAAATTAAAAATAAAACTACATATAACTGTAGCAGACATTCTGAACTGTATAACAACAGCTGTTTTGGTATGGAAAAAACTGCAAATTGAATGTCACAGCTTGCTAAGGGGGGGGGGGGGGTTAAGTAAAATATGCTATTTTCATCAATCTCTATCATATGGGTCTGTGAGGGTTAAGTGTATGCAAGCTTTATGACTGAAATAACACAGAGATATGTCATCTTTGTTTCTTGAACACATCAGCGCCTTTTCTTAGCATGTTAACACAATGAAAAATACATTAGAAAAAACATATAGATAGGGGTTGTAAAATCTGCACATGCAGCCTTGGCTTACCTTCAGGCAAACTTAACTTTGACCCTTCGAACTTCGTCTTTTGTCGGAATCTACCATTTTACACACAACTAATCACACACTATCTTAATGTCAATTTAACAAATTAATCGGATTTAAAGTTTATAGATGTGAACATCGCTTTAAATTAGTTGTTTATTGATACACTGTGTTATCAAAAAGTTATTAGTTTGTTGTTAAAGTGAAACGTGTGCGTTAAGGAAATGGACTAGTCTCGTACTTTTAGGCGTGGTTACTGAATTTCTACTGCGTGCTCAAACTTCTAGTCATGAGTTCATGTGTTATTCACGGAGGAGAGATCGGATCATAGCAGACAGAATGGCTACAATGCTCAGTAAAGATTTTCCGGATATCGAGGTAACCCGAAATGCGTAGTGTATATAAGCTTTTTTTATTATTATTATTTCGGAGGTCCTTAGAGGACAAAAATGTCAGAAAACTGCCATGATAATATTATATATTAATATTATTTTCCACTTTCAATTTTTTTAACCAACATCAGTCCTGATCATAACTACCAAGTATTCATTCATTTTCAGGATTTTAACCCTTTAAATGCCAGTTTGTGTATATAATGCCACTGTTGTTTTTTACACACACCATCTCTTAAAACACACATACAAAACACACTCAGACATCCATATCAACACACCCACACAATTTTAGCTGCATAATTTATTCAATTGTCCTGCAGTGCTGTATAATACAGCAAGCAGAAAATAGGGAAAAAACATGTATTTGCTCCATAGGTTAAACATGAGGAAAATGGCGCCATCTGGTGGAAAATATTAAAAATTTTAATTTTGAAGCCAGGGCTCTGGAATGAAAGCATAATATCATATAATTCATGATTTTATGCTTTAATGGCACTGGGATCAAATATTGCAGTTTTAATGGGTTTCAGTGGGGACATTTTTGTCCTGAAAGTCCTGAGTGTAACTATTTTGTGTACACAGTGTATTATAGATTTATTATAGGAACTGAGGTTGAAATATCAAAATTCTCCCCAAAATACACACCTTTGGCAAAATGTATGCAGTTGGCATTAAAACAACCAAAATGATCCAAAAAACAAATATGAAAAAGACAAAAATGTCCCGAAGGTCGCATAAGGGTTAAAGCTGATTTGTGGTGGAGACTGAGAGACAAAATTTTGAAACTTGCAATGCCGTGCATAATATTAACACATCGAAAAGAAATAAAGAAAAAATATTGCTCACTAATTAAAGCAAACGTTATAGCTTATGCACATTATTTTACATTGGATAATACTTAATACAGTATACCAAATTTTTGCCAATTTATGAACAAGAACTTACTGCACTGCATATGATAATATCTTAAATATATATATATATATATATATATATATATATAAAGTTAGATACATTTGCAGTACTGGTATGAGGCTACAAATGAAATTTATTTCCACTACAGTCTTTATCATTTGAGATTGAAGGACAGTTATAAAACCCTCTGAATGTTGTAAAAGGTAAAGATGAGTAAGAGGTCAATTTAATAGCATTTCACATGGCCTTGTCTGCAGAAAGGGAAATGTTTCATAACCTTGGACAGGGACCCAAGTTGTGCACACATTATCATATTTGTTCAAAACTGATAAAGCCTTGATTAGTAGCTTAATGAAAATGTACAGTTTCAAATTAATGGTATTTCTTCCAGATAAACAAGTTTTCAGTCACAGAAGTTACATGTTTTCCTCTAATTATGCACTATAACAGCTTTGCTTTGTGACCGGGGTAGGCTTCACTTTCCTTGGCCTATATTGTATATAACCTGGGATCTTTTTTTTCTTTGCTTTTTTTTTTTTTTTAAAGTAAGACACAAACACTGAGATATGAGTTTCATCTGGATGACTTCACAGCAAGAAAACAAGTCAAATCATGTTTTTATCAAGTGAACTTGTAGAGGATAAATTAGTTTAGATGAAAGCAGGGACACAAGATTTTGTTCAGAAGATTTAAATCTGACTGAATTAAAGCTAATAAAATTTATTCTAAATTGGAGCACATAATTACATTTTGTAATTTTGTCCCTTTAAAAATGTTGCAGAATTGTAATTCAGGCCTGACCTCACTCTAGGACAGTCCACTCACTCAACAGATGCATTTCAATGCAAATAACAATCTTCAATCCAAACTCAAAGCAATATTTACAACATTGTGGAATGGATATCATTTGCCATGTTTAATCTAGACGTACCATACATTCTGTACAACATTTCAGTTAGTGGTGAGCCTACTCAGAGAAAATGGTCTTCAAGACTTTTTTTATGAAGTCTTGGTATGCACAGCACACGCTGGATGATATCTTCGCTCAGGTGAGATAAAGCTTTCTCTTTTAAGTTGAGCAGATATGGGCATTGACTTTCATAGAGAAAATAGAACTGTTACTGATGACTCTCATTAGCATTTCTATTCATGAGTGCTATGATTATGGCAACGTGACCTTGGCGTGAAGAGTGCACTTAAAACATGCTTTAAACGACTCCTGTCTGCCACTGAAAATACCTCGCTAAATGTCATAATAATGGCTGACCGTGGGGCAATTAAATTGGCCATTCATTTTGGCAGTGCTGTCAGACGTCTCATTTTAATATCCTGCTTTTCCGAGAGCTCTAAACGCGTGCCTTTGTGTGTGCTCACGGATTCATTAAAAAATCCTCCGGGATGGCCATCAGTGTTCGTTAAAAACCAGATTAATGTGGCCGCTTACACAAAGGGATACAGCTTTTTATGGAATGCCCCGAACTGCAACAATGACCACTTCCTGATAGCGAGTCAAGTACCGTGATAGAAAATTGTGACTTAAAAGCCAAAATTGCAATATGAACGTTATGAAAGCCTCATTAGCTGACAGACATTCATATCATGGATGTCAAAGTTAGATGCTGCACCTAAAGGAGCTTTCATCTGTGCCGTACAAAATGAATCCTCTTCCAATTCTTGAGGATAGAAATGAATATTTAGTATTCAGTAATGGTCTCTGATTATATGCAGTGGTTGCAAAGACATCGGCCTCAGACAATTACATATGTTACTGATGTGAGTGATTATATAAAAGGTTACATAGTACACATGTTGTGTGGTTGCACAAGGGAGAGCAAAACAGTATTGTTGTTCGAAACTAATTAGTACAGTATCAGGAAGGAGGGGCTTCAAGCTTTCAGTAGGAAACTTGTTTTGAATTACGTAGTGCTGCAATGCTCCAGTGTGTTTAAAGAGACTGATAAGTGCTAGAACTATAAACACATCATACACTTGTGCAATATCCACTTAAAGATCTACAGATACAAGAACGCAGCAAAAACTGTTTTACAATGATGTAACTGACCTTTTTTTTTTTTTTTTTTTTGCTTATAATTTCCATGCTAGAAATAGTATTGTGTAAGAAAACAGAAGTATCATGGTTTTTGAAAAGACATTGTTAATGATGAGCCAGCCACCCTTCTGCTTGGGTTCAACTATGAAAAACTCGGCCGGTTCATGCCCCTGAGTCAATGATTATCAAAAGCAAAAGTAAACAGTATTAAGAAATCTGATCTCTTCAAACCCTTTGGACAGTACAGGGCCCCTCTCTCCCACCCCCTCTTCTCTGGAACACAGAAATTTTAACTTGTTATTTTCCCCTCAGTTTGAGATAATACATAAACAGTTATCCTTACATTTATTTATCCTTAATATGCAGATATGGGTCAGAAATGATACAACACAATTATGGAATACAATTAGATGCATATTCTCTATAACACCACTTTTACAATTTTAACGATTTACTGTACTTAGAATGTGGGTTTTTGTGGGAGTTGTTTTTGTCAGGTTTTGGCAACATTACGGGGACCAAATGTCCTCCCAAGGATAATAAAACCTGAAATAATGTATATTGCTTGTGTATTTAACAAGTATAACTTTTCAATATACATACATACATTTACACTGGCAGCCAAAAGTTTGGAATAATGTACAGATTTTGCTCTTATGGAAAGAAATTGGTACTTTTATTCACCAAAGTTGCATTCAACTGATCACAATGTATAGTCAGGACATTAATAACTAGGGATGCACCGATACCACTTTTTCTCTTCCGATTCCGATATCGGAAATCTCAGTATCGGCCAATACCGATCCCAAGCTGATACCAGTGTTGTTGTTTTGCATAATCAGTTTAGAATATCTTTACATTATTGTGTGGAACTAATTGGGAGGACTCTTTAATATGTAAAGAAACACAAACCTCTAACTACACATTATTTCAATATAAATGTTTAGCTTATTAAGAAACACTTTATTATTAACTAGTGTACTGGATAATGTAGCAGCAAAATTAACAATAATTCCAGTCTTCAAGTCTTTAGTAGAAAAGAAACCAGTGTGTTTTATTTTTTCCTCTTTTTTTTTTTTTTTCCTTAATATTTTTTTTTTTCAAAAAATGTTTCAACTTGCATCTGGACTTTAAAGGATTCAGATCTCTTTTTTGCTCAATTTAGTTGTAAGATATCAGTCCACTTTTCATTCACACAGTTAATTTTTGGAACCCATTCAACTGAAATATTGTTATAAATTGTAAACAGTACTATTGATGATAATAATAATAATAATAATACATTTTTATTAATATTTTTATTATTGACTTTTAATTTTAAAAACAACAGTAATATATTTAAATCGTGCACTTTTTAAACCCTCACGCTTTTATTTTGACATTCTGAACTCTCCAGGAAGTCATGTATGTGTCTGTTTGTAGGCAAGTTCACAGTAGTTTAATTCGCTTCTTATAAATTCTGGTAAAATGCACCTCCGGTGCCGTTCTAAATGCATATTATAAGTGAACTGAACTATTGAGCATCTACATCTGAGATGTTGTTTTTTGAGTAGCGCTTAAATATTGCGCACTGCTGTGAATGCTAAAAATAGCCGCAAGTGCATCACCAGCCTGTGCATGAGTTTGTGTCAACAGAGCAGCACCATTCACTAACGCGCTGGCGCTGTGCATAAACACAGCCTTTTTTGATTCACAGAGCTATCGCACATCATCAAGTGGCTTTGAATAAAATGCACGAGTCATATGAACTTTAATTATGTTTTAATGGTTCTTTTATGTCATTTTTGGAGCTTGACCGTAACGAACATGACTAACACACAGTATCGGATTTGGATCGGGCTCGTCGGACCGATACCCGATCCATTTAATAGCTTCAGTATCAGAGCGGGATCGGTGCATCACTATTAATAACGTGAAAAAATACTATTACAATCCGGAAAAAAAATTCAGATCTTCTTAAACTCTTCAAAGGGTTCTCATCAAAAAATCCTCTACGTGGAGCAATGACAGCTTTTCAGATCCTTGGCATTCTAGCTGTCAGTTTGTCCAGATACTCAGGTGACATTTCACCCCAGGCTTCCTGTAGCACTTGCCATAGATGTGGCTGTCTTGTCGTGCACTTCTCATGCACCTTAAAGTCTAGCTGATCCCACAAAAGCTCAGTGGGGTTAAGATCCATAACACTCTTTTCCAATTATCTGTTGTCCAATGTCCACTCTAACCTTGTTTTTCTGTTTCAAAAGTGGCTTTTTCTTTGAAATTCTTCCCATAAGGCCTGCACCCCTGAGTCTTCTCTTTACTGTTGTACATGAAACTGGTGTTGAGCAGGTAGAATTCAATGAAGCTGTCAGCTGAGGACATGGGAGGCGTCTATTTCTCAAACTAGAGACTCTGATATACTTATCCTCTTGTTTAGTTGTACATCTGGCCTTCCACATCTCTTTCTGTCCTTGTTAGAGACAGTTGTCCTTTGTCTTTGAAGACTGTAGTGTACACCTTTGTATGAAATCTTCAGTTTTTTGGCAATTTCAAGCATTGTATAGCCTTCATTCCTCAAAACAATGATTGGCTGACGACTTTCTAGAGAAAGCTGTTTCTTTTTTGCCATTTTTGACCTAATATTGATCTTAAGACGTGCCAGTCTATTGCATACTGTGGCAACTCAAAAATAAACACAAAGACAATGTTAAGCTTCATTTAAGGAAACAAATAGCTTTCAACTGTATTTGATATAATGGCAAGTGATTTTCTAGTACCAAATTAGCAATTTAGCATGATTACTCAAGGATAAGGTGTTGGAGTGATGGCTGCTGGAAATGGGGCCTGTCTATGGGGTCTGATTTGATCAAAAATGACTTTTTTCAAATAGTGATGGTGCTGTTTTTTACATCAGTAATCCTGACTATATTTTGTGATCAGTTGAATGCCACTTTGGTTAATTAAAGTACCAATTTCCCTCAGAAACAGCAAAATCTGTACATTATTCCAAAGTTTTGGCCACCAGTGTATATGTAATATACATTTTATAAATAAATAAATAAATAATATATATATAATGTCTTAATAAAAATATAACAACGCAGAAATGTGTGTGAGAACCAAAGGTTGAAAGTGGATAGAAAATATATTTATCTCAGTATAAAAACAATAGAAGTCATGCAAAGTCCCTTCTGTGATAGAAAAACGCGTGTGTGTGTGTGTGTGTGTGTGTGTTTGTTTGTGTGTTTGTGAGTATATTATTTCCTAACCTCAGATTCAGGTTGCTGTCACTGTAATAAGTTTACTGTAATTTACTTTGTATTAAAGTATCTGCTAAATGACAGCTTATTTACTTTCTTATTAAATATAAATCTGAACATGATATTTACTGCCTATGTGTAACATATAAAGTAAATAGATAGAAAAAAACAAATTTGACCTACATATTTCTAATAGGTGTATTAATACTAGGGCTGTCACGATTATGAAATTTTGCTTTTTAATTGTCAAACAAGTAATTGCGAATATGACGATAATTTATTTTATTTATATTAATTGTCATACTAATTGTCATACTTTTGTCATAGGTGTATGTGTGCTTCATAAACTTTAGAAGAAAATTATTCATATTTAACTTTTACAAGATTTTCTTTAAGGCTTTAAATACTTATGAATGACATTGAACATTTTATTTTAAATATAAAAATATTTCTAGGGATTTTCGATTCCGACTTTTTGGGAGTCGACTCCGATTCCCGACTCTAGACGTAAGAATGGACTCCTCGACTCCATTTGTTTTTAGTAAGGAAAGGGGCAAGATTTGTGGCCATTAGGGGGCAGTGCCCTCCAAAGTGACACAATGTGGCCCTTAAAAATTGCTTGTCAGTCATGAGGGGAAAATGAATTGAATGATAAAAATCCCCAGGAGTTTTCACTCGTATTAGCTTGTTTATGGTATATGTATATACGTGTATATACATGTATATGGTATATGTCTCATCACTGTCATGACTGCTATGTTGCTCGGAACTGCACCCAAGACTTTCACCCATTATTGCACTTGTGTATATGGTTGTGTGACAATAAGTGATTTGATTTGATTTGTTTAATCCAATAATTTAGATGGCTGCTCCATAATAATTCTGCAGTTTTTCTGTAACTGCTGGTCTAGGACAGAGGTGGGTAGAGTACCCAAAATATTTACTCAAGTAAAAGTACAATTTAAGACAATTATTATTCAAGTAGAAGTAAAAGTAATAATGTAAAAAAACTACTTGAGTAAGAATAAGAAAGTATCCAATTAAAAGAATACTCAAGTAGCGAGTAACTAGTTACTTCCACATAAAACATAATGGACGATTACAACCCAATATTCCATCACATAATACATATTTAACATGTATTACATAATAATAATTCTAGTACTACTACTACTACTAATTATTATTATTATTATTAATGGAAATTGTCATCATACACCCTCATGTTGTTTCAAACCATATGACTTTCTTCAGTGCAACACAATTAAAGAGATGTTAGACAGAATGTTAGCCTTATTCACCATTTACTGTCACTGCATGTTTTTTCCTCCATGTTTTAAAAGGGAATGGTGACTGAGACCGTCATTCTCTAACATTATGTCTAATATCTTTTTTGGGTTCCACAAAACACACAAATTCACACAGGTTTGGAACAACATGAGGGTGGGAAATTATATCAGAACATTAATTTATGATTGAACTATCACTTTAAGGATGCTTGTTTGATTTGGACAAACCTGTCAATTAGAAGAGAAGTTTGGAAAACTTTCTAGTAATTATTACAGTGAAAAAACATGAACAATGTTCCACAGGCCCATTTATATGTAATGCTGAATAAAACAAAATATTTTCGTTTTATTAATAAAAAATTATTAATGCCTACTGTTGCTACTATACAGCTTTTTAAAGTCCTGCATGGATTCTTAGATCAGTGTAGTTACAGTATTTTCAGTGTCGAAAGAATTTAGATTATTAATTCTGTTCACTAAGTGTAAACTGCAACTTATCTCTGTATTTGGAAGCGTGTTGGGCTTATTTAGGTTCAGAGCTTGTTTTTTTGTTTTCCATGAAACAAATGCACCGTATCAGTCAAATGTAGATATGCTGTGCAGGCGCAGACATACTGTCAGCTCGTGCTCCAGAAGTCAAGCACGCGATCCGCAAAGCATAAGACATTTACACTTAACATGGATGTTTACTTGGATTTAGGAACTGATATATTGCAACACTGATGCAAAAATTTATACTTATAAACTGAGGTCATAAGAGCCCATAGTTAAAGATTCACCTTGAAAATGACAATGACACAGACAAGCCCACGTTATCATAATCTCCAAAATTTACCACGCTGCAATTTTAATCTTGAAATATCCACTTGTTTTGGTGTAAAATAAAGGCACTGATGAAACTACTCTTTTTCATGGTATGGAGCGAAGAAAGTGTTTATTTGGCATGCTTGCTGCTGCTGCAGTGGTTGACTCACTCCAGTGATAGAGCACAGCTGTAAAGTCTCTCAATAAATTACACATTTATTTACACTTTTTAAATTAAAACCAGTAATAACATCAGGAATGTCGGCCATTGTAACAAAGTAAAAGTAAATTTTTTTTTTGAAAAGTACCCACCTTTAAATATACTCATAAAAGTAAATTTTTTCCAAAATGTTGTTCAAGTAAATGTAGCGCGTTACTACCCACCTCTGGTCTAAGATCAGTTTCTCTCTCCAAAACCCAAACTATTAGTGGGGCAGGAAATGATTACTCTAAATCAGCACCTGCTGCCAACTGAAACCACATCGCTTGCTGTGTTTATCTGCAGAGAAAATGTCATCTTTTTTTTTTTTCTTTTTTTTTTCATAATTACACATGTATAAGAAATTTTATATAAAAGTAGTGCAATTCATGGAGTAAAACATATTTATTAAATTATGATACCATTAAAACGAGTTCATCCCTAATTACACAGCAACCGTTATAATCAACTCAAGCTAACCTACACAATTTTCTTTTAGGCCCCCCAACCTGACTGATTTAAGTCTCTTTTAATACCTGTTCTGTTATTTACAGTCAGATTAATTCAAATACACAGCACCGACCTGGTAAAGAAACCGCTCAACCAAAACACATTTGCTGAACAGCCTCTGTTCTTAAAGAGACAGTACTATTTTAACATTTGTTATACATAATGAAAACTCAGTGTAAATACTACAAATTATGCATACAAAATGCATATTTTTAAAGGGGCCATAGTAAATTAAGAAAAATTTTAACTTCACCAGACACTTTAAAAATAGTTGAATTTAACAAATTCAACAATTTAAATCCTACAGTATATATACAAGGGTTTGGTGAAATTCGGCAAAGAGTTCAGGCAGTTCTGGCTCATACTGCGATATCTTTTCTAAATCATCTGAATGATGGGGTGCTTTCCATTCAGAAGTGATCATCCCTACACCCTGTTTTCTTCAAAGACTTTACTCTCCATTGTGAGAGCTTTGAAGGCATGAAAGGTGTGGGGCACAAAAATTGTGGTCGTTTGGTCATTTTGTTTTGGGGGGTGGGGATTCTGTTTGGAACGACCCTACAGCTTTGCTACCATTATTATTCTTCCATCGAAAAGCCTTGCTAAGGCATCATTTAAGCCTTTCCAAAGTGTCCAAAAATCCCCTAGACTACATTACATTGACAGAATATTTAAATGAGCTATGAGTCTGTTTTGGAATGTTCGCAATTTCAAACTTTAGCTGTCAAAACTTACACACAAGCCCTTTAATCTGCTTTAAGATGCTCCTTTCTTTCTTTCTTTCTTTCTTTCTTTCTTCAAATTCAAGCATTTAAAACAATTTTAAATTTTCAGACAAGGTTTTGTCAGACCACCATTATAATGTGTCTCAACAAACTTTATGTATCTATGCTAATCAATGCTTTTGAACCACACAAAGTAAAATATCAATATTTTCTTTTTCCCAACCACCTAAGCCAAGTTATTTTTTGTAATGTAGGGCAAACATGAAGTTGTAGCAATGAATAGTATAATAAATGTTTTTGTTCGACAGCCCTTTTATACAAAGAATAAAGCTTAACCATATAAAGCCTAACATATTAAATAATAATCAGAAGATTATATTTTTTCAACCGGTTTAAGCCTATTTTTCTATAAAACAATTACATTTTAAGCACATGTTGCTTGAATTCAATAAATGCTAATTTTGAAATACCAGTATCAAGATAAATGTTATTGTTAATTTTACTTTATCAAAATTAGCAAAGATTTTACATAAAAGAGTGCAAAAAAAAATGAAGGTAGCTATTTTGGAAATTATTTTACAAGGTCTTCTTCTACATCCAGAAGAGCAAGCAAACTTTCACCAGGCGGCGTTATAAGATTAAAGAGTGGCTCAAAAAATGTAATTTGAAACCGGAAGTGTCCTATAAGAGGGCTGGGGGCTCTCATAGTCACTTATGGCCCATTAAGTTAATGGGCCGCGAGACCTTGCAGCCTGTAGTCAAGGACCCCTGGGCACTGGCCCCATTGGCCCGGTCCGTAATTCAACTATGGGTGCAAGTGTGATTTTGCTGCATTCAGTGGTTAGGCCTATGTATTTTTCAGGTTGGCTTCCATGCCAACGGAAAACAAATCACACGTATGTTCTTGCTCGATTCACATAATTATCAATAAGGTCTGTATGTTATCATGAACAAATAACAAAATTCAATTTGAATGTTGTTTTGAATGGTACATTTTTGAATGTTGTTTTAATGACAGCAGGTTTTTTTTTTTCCTTGACCACAATGTGTTAAACAGCAGGGGGTTTAATTCACGTATTTTGGTGTGTTTATTGCTTTTAAAATATCGCTTGCTCTGTGATCATAAAGTGTTCCCTATTCAATAGCATGTTCTGGCGATGGACTTGACAAGTTTACAGTCATTATCACACACTCCATGTAGTTTTTTTGTTTGATTTGTTTTTAAAAATGTGCTCCTCGAAGACATAAACTACATAAATTATGAAGACAAAAAATATAACAGCCTAATAGAATAACTGTTCAAATGAATCCAGTTTAGAGACATTTTGCATTTTACCTTGAAATGCCTGTTGAAAATGTCAATTCCTGGTTTCTGCCAATAACCACATTTAAAAGGGGAAAATAACAAGACACAGGCTGGGCCTAAAATTATTTATTTAATTTTCAAAAAGAAACAAGACAAATTGAGAAACGGGCAGGGTACGAAAGTTATGAATCAAAGAACAAATCGTCAGTAGTATATAGTGGGGAGCAAAAATGACACGCAATCGCACACACATTGATAAAACCAGCATAAATTTACTTCCCAACCACTGCCCCATGCATTGATGTAATGCTAGAAAGTTCCGAAAGTTTCGTCTTTTGAAGTCTGTCACGCACCCTCTCTCTGTTTAGGACGCACATGCATTATCTTTCACTCAAAAGTACATGATGAATGAGTGTCCCACCTACATGTGTGTGTGTGTGTAAGGTATGTGATTGGTTCTTAAGAAAGCCAAATTACTGATTTGAGCCAATCACAACGTCCTGTTCGAAATGATACAGAGTCGATAGAACAAAAGAGACGATTCCATGGCTTGTCAGAGTCGAGGTGTTGACTCCTCATCCCTAAATATTTCAAATCAACTTTAGTCTTGGTCCATTTTGTATTTACACTGTTGTTGGTACCCAGCCAAACTAAATAGCTATTATATTATATTATATTATTTTATTATACAACTATTTTAAGTATGTAATAGTAAAATAATTCTTCACTTTCACACGTTACTTTATGGCTCTCTGATTAAACTCACAAGCCCTTATTTCACATGAAGACAGACTTTTGAGGTTCTGTGTTTCTGCATTCTATTATTTCCTAAGAAATCGAGTAAGTGGGCGTGACACAGGCTCCTCTGTGTCACTGCCTGTTTGAACCCACAACGACAATTAACATTTGTCTTACACAATCGTTAAATTAAAGTGAAACCGGAGCGCTTTGCGTTCACTCAAATCCTTGTTTATATTTTCGTGGGAGTTTGGTGTAAACCTCCACAGACATCACAACGCTTCAAGTCCAGTTCAGAAGCGGTTAATCTTCACACGCTCTTCAAGAGCTGCACTGCAAATCGTTTGTTTAGCTAATAAAAAAAAAAACGTTCTGCCTGCCAATCATTGTATGTTCACAGCCAGGGCAGCCCAAATATGCTCTTATAAGGGCCAGTATGGTGTCCTACTCCCATGAAACGCTCTGGGTTGGACGCTGTAATGCTAACCCCTCCATCTACTCCAACACAACGGTCTCTATTGTGTTTGTGCGCTTTTGGAAAGTGTGGGCGTGGCTAATTCAACTAGTCTGGTGGAAGTTCCAGAATGGCTAAAATCACTTACAGGTCCTTTAATTGAGGAATACATGGAATGTCAGTTGAAAAGACCATTTCATGTAAAAAACAAAAGGATGTTAAACATTACTTTCTCAGTCTGTTCTTTCTTTTCTCTCAAGTTTTTCAGGAAGTAGTGGAGGACAGGATACAGAACAGAAGCAATGAAGACCTTAATTAGTGCCGTGATTAAATTAGTGTGGAATGACAAACCCATTCCTTTGTCTTGTCACACAGACTGAGAACATTGTTGGTCCAAAGAATAGAATAGCCGGCCACTCACAAATGCTTAGCCTGTGGTTGCTCGTGCTGGGAATCAACGCAAGCTCTGTTGTATTCAAACTGAATAGAAGCTTCAGGAGACCTTTAACTGAGCAAGATGATGTTGATGCCAAATGATCTGTATTGCTCTCGATAATTATGTTACAGGACTAAATGATATTCCGGGCTTGTGCTGAACATTGCTTGGCTGCTGGTGCGTCGTGGTTTCATTTCAGCAATGGAGGATCAATTCCTGTATTGATTTCAGGCAAAAAGACTAGGCAAGAATCTCTGTAGATTGTGTTTAACTATTCTGCCTTAGGGAGGGAGGGGGCTGTGTTATGAAAGAAGTGTGCTTTGGAAAGGGGTCAAGTTGCCTACATTAGAGATCATTGCATAAATGCTTTTGTGTGAATTTGCCTGTTTTCTCTGCATATACTGTAGATGATGTGATGTCATTAGCATTAATTATAGCATCAGGGGTTTTCAACCTTTACTCACCCAGGGTCCCCCTTATCCAGACTCTCAGCCAACCCAGGAATGCCCAGTATAAAAAAGCGACATTTTCTCTGTAAAATTATATAAGAAAACTTTCATTTATAAAATGTACAAACATTATTACCTTCCAAAATGCTTAACCTGTTTTGTGAGACAATTCCTAACAGCTGTTCTATTGGGGTCAAAAAACACCCAGTAGAGTATAGTAGATAAACAGCACACCTCCCGTTTTATTATAAACATGAACATTGAAACAGGCGTGTTTATTATACTGAACGCAACCTTTTTTCAGTAGCATTTCACCTGGAAAGAACACCACCTATATATCAGTGGTTATACTAATATTTAACAGTTGATATACAGTGAACATTTCATTTGGAGTAAAAAGAAGATAATAAATGGAATACTTACACATTGTATCTGATAATGTGTATTATAGAATCATTGTTTATATTATGAGAGATTTTTTATTTCAGAATACATGTATAAATAACCACAGAAAGAAATGAGTGAAAAATCTCATAGACTTCCATTGAAAGGTCCCCACACATATCTAGGGATCAGCATATCATAAAGACTCGGGTATGCTCTTTTGACTATCATAATATAAACAAAGATTGTATAATACACATTATCAGATACAATGTGTAAGTATTCCATTTATTATCTTCTTTACTCCAAATAAAAGTTTTGGAACGACATGATGGTGAGAAAATAGCAACAGAATTTTCACTTTTGCCTGAACTAACCATTTAATAAATTAGTAATTTACCAGTGTAATACATTTCTGAATAGAACTTTAAAATGCATTTTTAAAACCTAATCATAAACGTCTCCAGTAACACATGCAACCTTAGTTCCCTGAGATGAAGGGAATGAGGCATTGCTGTAAGCACTATGGGGAGTGTCCTTCTACATGACCTTGTTGAAACCCTTATACAATCACGGCAATCCTCTAGCTGGAAATGGTGTCTAAGCCCCGCCCCTTTAGGCATGCAGTCGGTTTATATAAGTGGCGCTCAGCCACCATTTCTTCAGAATTTTCTGCCCGAGGGACAAGAGTGAGTCACTCGTATTATGAAACTCTGAAGTAGTAGTGTGGCCAGCTTTCACAATATCTCATTCCCTACATCTCAGGGAACCGAGGTTACATGTGTAACCATAGACATTCCCTTTCGAAGTCAAGTCATTTTTATTTGTATAGAGCCTTTCACAACACACATCGTTTCAAAGCAGCTTTACAGAAAATCATACATTAACAGAAAATGAAACTGTAATATCTATAATGTCTTAGAGTCATCATTATGTAGTTTGATAAAATGTGATTGTGAATTGTTTAAAAATTAGTAATTAAATAGTAATTGTATTTAGAAATCCAGTGAGCAAGCCAAAGGCGACTGTGGCAAGGAACACAAAACTCCAAAAAAATTTGGTTAATGGAGAAAAATAACCTTGGGAGAAACCATGCTCACTGTGGGGCCAGTTCCCCTCTGGCTAACATCATGAATATAATGTGAATATTACTTAATTGTGTATGGTGCAAGTCATGGTTTAAAATTATTAAACTAAGTAAGTGTTAAGGGCCAGTCTTTAAACAAAGATTTTGTAAGAACTGTAAGATTAATGACTAATATCTTTGAAGTTCATCCTGGATTAACTGCAGAAGTTCACATAGATGCATTGTCCTTTGTTAGTTGGCTGATGAAGGGTTTTGATGGCAATTAATTGATAGACTATGTATCCCATTATAAGAGTGTAGTCCATCATTAGACCGAGGTGATGCAGGCAGAGATCAGTGAGGTGGAGATGAAAGTCACGGCATGCACCCTGGGCCAGACGATGTCCACCTTGGTGGTCCAAGAGCGGCACCTTTGGCTCAACCTTGTGGAGATGCGTGATGCCGAGAAGGTCCGCTTTCTCGATGCGGCCATCTCCCAAGGGGGGCTCTTTGGTGACACTGTCGAGGACTTCGCCCATCAATTCTTGACGGTGAAGAAGTAGACGGAGGCCATCAAACATATCCTGCCGTGGTGCGACTCGGCCGCCTATAGGCCTCCAAAGTTCCACGCCCTGTCTGCCTCTTGCCAGGGCCGTCCTCCTGCGGTGTCGGCCCCGGCTCCCCCACCATCGGAGCCCGTATGCTGGCCTCTGAGATGAAGATCCTCCCGCAGGAAGGCGGCACCGCCTGCCCGTCAGCCGGCCGCCAAGAACCCCGGACGGGCTTCGAAGCAGTCCTGAGACAGGCGACACAGGGATGAGGCAACTCTCGTTGACTGGCCTGACCCAGGTGTGCGCATGGGCCCCACTCCCGCCCCTGGGCCAGCATGAAGTGAGTATCCTTGTAACATCGCCGGGTGCCTTCTGGGCCCTGGCACCCAAATTGTCAGTTTAAAAGAGCAGTTTCCTCATTCCCTGAGTCATTCTCCAATGCTCAGCCCCTCCGGCCCTCGCACTTGCGACGGCCAGGTGCTGAAAGTCTTTTTGGTCAGCGAGCGGGACGCGATTATCTCGCATTCCCTTGTTTTCCATCAAAAGAAAGCTGGCAAACAGGTAAGTACGGTGGGTCTTGGGGCCACTCGCCCGCCCCAGCCACCGGCCACTGCGAACCACCCACCCCGGGCGTGATAAATCCAATCATCCCCCTGGTGCCGTTAGCGCAAAGGCTGGAAGCCTGGTTAGAGCTTTCCAGCCCATCACGATATTTCATCAGAAAGATCCGGCTTGGCTACGCGATCCAGTTTGCAAGACGGCCGCCCAGGTTCAGTGGCATCCTCTCCACCGCTGTGTGAGGCGAGGATGCCTCGGTCCTTCGGGCGGAGGGGGGGGGGGTTTGCGCCCAATCCTGGATCTGCGTGCCTTACACAGGCTTCCGTTCAAGATGTTGACGCAGAAGCGCATCCAGACTGTACGACATCAGAATTGGTTAGCGGCCATCGACCTGAAGGACGCGTACTTTCACGTATCAATCCTTCCTTGACACAGACCCTTTCTTCGGTTTGCCTTCGAGGGACGAGCATACCAGTACAAGGTCCTCCCTTTCGGTCTGTCCCTGTCTCCTCGCATCTTTACCAAAGTCACAGAGGCAGCCTTGGCCCCACTAAAGGAGAAGGGCATTCGCATCCTCAATTATTTCGACGACTGGCTGATCCTAGCTCACTCATGAGATCTATTGTGTGCACACATGATCTTGTGTTTCGGCACCTCGACCGACTGGGGCTTCAGGTCAACTGGGAAAAGAGTAAGCTCTCCCTAGCGGAGAGCATCTCTTTTCTCGGTATGGAGTTGGACTTGGTCACCCTGATGGCACGCCTTACGAACAAGCATTCATGGTGCAGGCCTGCCTGAGAACCTTCAGGTAGAAGGTAGTGGTCCCGGTGAAACAATTTCAGAGGCTCCTGGGGCATATGGCATCCTCGGCAGTGGTACTCCCCCTCGGGTTGATGCATACGAGACCGCTCCAGCACAGGCTACAGACTCGAGTCCCGAGGTCAGACCTGCCATTTCTACTGGCAGGGGTTCCCTTAGAGCAGGTCTCGAGGTGCATTGTCGTCATGATGGATGCCTCGAATTTGGGCTGGGGCACTGTGTGCAACGGGCAGGCAGTATCGGGGCTCTGGACAGGGCCCCGCCTGCAATGGGACATCAACTGGCCTTGCGGAGGCTTCGGCCATTGATTCAGGGCAAGCACATGTTGGTCCGGACAGACAACACAGCGACTATGGCGTACATAAACCGCTAGGGCAGCGTACGCTCACATCGCATGTCGCAACTCGCCTGCCGCCGCCTCCTTTGGAGTCAGCAGACGTTGAAGTCTCTGCGAGCCACTCACCTCCAGGGCATCCTCAACCGTGCGGCGGATGCGCTATCACGGCAGATAACGCTCCGCGGCCAGAGCCCGCTCCATGGAGACTCCACCCCCGCGCAGTCCAGCTAATTTGGGAGAGATTCGTGGAGGCGCAGGTGGACCTATTCGCCTCCCGAGAGTCCTCTCACTGCCCCCTTTGGTACTCCCTGTCCGAGGCTCCCCTTGTCACGGATGCCTTGGTGCACAGCTGGCCTCGGGGGCTGCTCAAGTATGCGTTTCCCCCAGTGAGCCTCGTTGCACAGACGTTGTGCAAAGTCTGGGAGGATGGGCAACAAGTCCTGATGGTTGCGCCATACTGGCCCAACCAGACTTGGTTTTCAGACCTGATGCTCCTTGCAGTAGCCCCTCCCTGGCGCATTCCCCTGAGGCAGGACCTTCTCACTCAGGGACAGTGGTGTCTCTTTGCGAATTGGTGTTCTTCCCACGGGGAAGATCCAAGGTGTACGTGGCTGCTATTGCAGCATATCATGATACACTGGATGGGAGACCCTCTCGGCAGCACGACCTGATCACCAGGTTCCTCAAAGGTGCGAGGAGATTGAATCCCCCTAGACCACGCCTGATTCCCTCTTGGGATCTCTCTGTGGTCCTACCTGCCTTACAGAGAGCCCCCTTTGAGCCCCTGGAGCAGGCCAAGCTCAGCACTTTGTCGCTGAAGATGGCCCTCCTGGTGGTGCTCACTTCTATCAAGAGGGTTGGGGACCTGCAAGTGCTCTCTGTCACCAGCGAATGCCTGGAGTTCGGGCTGGCACACTCTCACGTGATCTTGAGACCCCAGCCCGGTTACCTGCCCAAAGTTCCCACCACTCCCTTCAGGGATTAGGTGGTGAACCTGCAAGTGCTCCCTTCAGAGGAGGAAGGCCCGGCCTTGTCTTTGCTGTGTCCAGTTCGTGCCCTGCACATCTATCTGGACCGCATGCAGAGCTTTAGACGCTCGGAGCAGCTCTTTGTCTGCTTTGGAGGGCAGCAGAAGGGGAAACTGTCTCCAAACAGAGGTTGTCCCATTGGATTGTGGATGCCATTTCTCTGGCTTACCAATCACAAGACCTGCCGTGCCCTTTGGGAGTCCGGGCGCACTCCACCAGAGGTGTTGCGTCCTCCTGGGCACTGGCGAGGGGTGTCTCTCTAGCAGACATATGCAGAGCAGTGGGTTGGGCTACACCCAATACCTTTGCGAGGTTCTACAACCTGCGCATAGAACCGGTTTCGACCCGAGTGTTATGAGGTAACAACAGGTAGGCTGGGCAGCCATTTAGGTGTATCACTTGCATTGCGCCTTTCCCCTTTTAAGGTGATAATGTGCGCTATCTTGTCCTCAACATTTCCCCGCAACTGGTGAACACTGGATGCCTCTTTAATTGTTTAAGCACTATTTGGTGGTGAACTTGGCAGAGGAGTAACGCCGCCAGGCCCAGTACTCATGGTATGCCCCTTTTCAGTGCTACATACGTGGTGATTCCCCCTCGGTAATCCCGTATGATGCGTTTCCACTGTTCAGTTTCCCCTCTGGTGAACCCTGTGTTTCTCCTCGTCAGAGCTCTGCTCTGCCTCGGAAACTGTTGCTGTGTACCGTCTCTGTAGATAAGGTCCTCCCCAGTGGCATCATTCCATTTGTGTACTTCCCCATCGGTAAGACCATGTGACGTATTCTCCATTTGTTAACCTCTCTCTGGTAGGATGTGGTCTCCATAGTGCTTTCCTTCTGGAGAGGGAAGAGCACATCCCAAGCGTTATCCTAGCAGGTGCTTGGCGGGAAATTGCTTAATACAAAAATCAGGAAAGGCCAATGCCTGTAGCTTCCTCAGGTAAGTGCCTCTAACTCGCTGGAAGGTCACGACGTGGTCGAGCGTTCACTGCGAGGCATGCAGCAGCCTGCCCATATCCGCTCCTCCATACCTCGCGACACAGTTCAGCGCCTGTGGCATTTCGTATAGGAACTCTGGTATCACTACATCGACACAACGTCGAGTGAATGACAGACAGGGAATGTCTTGGTTACTGATGTAACCTCTGTTCCCTGATGGAGGGGACTAGACGTTGTGTCCCTCCTGCCACAGTGCTGAACCGACCGCTGACATGGCCAGGACTCTCTCTCGGCTCCTCAGCACAACTCTGAATGAGTGGTGCACGCCATCTCCTTTTATTCACGTATGTCCTGGCCTTTTCTGAATAAAGCAAAGGTGATTGGGGCTCTCAAGAGTGAACCCCTTGTGTCACTACATCGACACAACGTCTCGTTCCCTCCATCAGGGAACAGAGGTTACATCAGTAACCAAGACGATTTGAAATCGGTCTATAATTGCCAGTTCTCCAGGATCAAGTTGTGGCTTCTTAAGCGGTTTGATAACTGCCATTTTAAAGTTTCTTGGGACATGTCCTAAGACAGTGAAGGATTGATGTTGCACGTGAGGAAAATTATGAGACACTGTTTTCTGAGGTACTGTGACAGATGATTGCATAATTCCATTATTATTTCAATTTTATCAGTAAAGAAATTCATGAAGTCATTACTATTGTGCTGCGACGGAATATCTGGTTCAGTTGAGGTTTTATTCCTAACCAATTTAGCCACAGTACTGAATGAACACCTAGGATTGTTGTGGTTATTTTCTATGAGTTTGCTAAAATATGCTGACCTGACAGCTTTTAGCTACAGACACTATCCTTCCATGCACCGCGAAATACCTCTAATTTTGTATTCTTTCACTTGCACTCCATTTTCCGAGCTGCACTCTTGAGAGCATGAGTGTTATCATTGTACCATGGTGCAGGGCTTTTTTCTTTAATTTTCTTTAATCAAAGGGGGGGGCGACACTATCAAGAGTGCTAGAGAAGTCTGTATTTATATTTTCTGTTATTTCATCAAGTTCTTGTAGTCTTTGGGGCTTATTGAGTGTATGAGATAGATCTGGAAGATTATTTGTGAAGCTATCTTTAGTGGTCGAAAGAATAGTTCTACATGAACGATAGCGTGGTGTAGATTGAGTAACATTAGCTGATCATAGCATACAAGTGACGAGATAATGATCTGAGATGTCATCGCTCTGCGGAAGAATTTCTATAGTATCAACATCAACTCCATATGACAGAATTAAATCTAGCATATGATTATGGTGATGAGTTGATCCTGTCACAATTTGTCTGACTCCATGAGAGTTGAGAATAACGATAAATGCTAATCCCAATGTGTCATTTTCATTATATATGTGAATGTTGAAGTCATCAAAAATTAAAGCTCTATCTACAGTAACTACAAGATCTGATAAAAAATTAGCACCAAGGAAATCAGAATAAGGCCCGGGTGATCTATATACTGTAGCAAGGGCAAAAGACGAAAGAGTTTTTTTATTTATATCTGACATTAAGCATTATTAGTTCAAAAGACTTAAACTTATATCCTGTCCTCTGAGTAACACAAAAACTTCACTGTAAATTGTAGCAAAACCTCCTCTTTGACCCTTCAGACAAGGCTCATGTTTATAACAATAACCTGGGGGAGTAGATTCATTTAAACTAATATATTCATCCGGTTTAAACCAGGTTTCGGTCAAACAGAGTGCATCCAAAATATGATCTATAATAATTTCATTTACAATTAGTGCTTTGGTAGAAAGAGTTCTAATGTTTAGTAGCCCTACCTTCATATGATGTTTATCTTTAATTTTTGTGTTTTTTCAAGTTTGACCTTAATCAAATTTTTTCTAAATTATTTAATGAGAGTTTTGTGTTAGGTAGTTCGGGGAACAGACACAGTCTCTATGTGATATCTAGGTGATACAATATCTATGTGTTGTAGTTTATGTGACCTGTGTGGTGTCTCAAGACAGCTAGCAGATGTTCAGATTAACCAGTTTGTCTGCTTCCTGACTTGGGCCCCAGTTAGTCAAATACTATCATTATTAAGTCTATGAGCCAAATTACTAGAGAGGAGAGCGGCATCTTCCCTGGAGGGATGGAGTCCGTCTCTCTTTAGCAGGTCAGGTCTACCCCAAAAACTCTTCCAATTGTCTATAAATCCTTTGCTATTCTCCGGACACCACTCAGACATCCAGCCATTCAGTGACACTAATTGACGAGCAGGGAGGGGGCCAGAGCATATTACAGTGTCTGACATCATTTTGCAAGTTCACACACCTCATTAACATTATCTCTAGTGATCTCCAACTGGCTTAGCCGGACATCATTAGTGCTGACATGAATAACAATTTTAGAAAATCTACATTTAGCATTAGCCAGCACTTGTAAATTTGATCTGATATCAGACACTTGAGCCCCAGAAATGCATTTAACAATAGTGGCTCAATCTATTTTCACGTTCCTTATAATAGAATCACCAATTATTAGGGCTCTTTCAACATGATTCTCAGTGGGTGCATCACTGAGTGGGGAGAATCGATTGGAAGCCCTAACAGGAATGGGAGAGTGGTGTCGCATTGCTGAGCGAGTATGCCGCTGAGACGTCACCCAAATGCCCTGCTACGGGGGCTTTATAGCAGGAACCAGAGTGTGTGTGTTGCTCTTTGTGCTACCCACATCCGAAACAGTATCCACCGGCTTCTCTTTCTCACTGACCTCCACTAGCATTCGGATGCGTGTCTCTAACTCATTAACCTTCTCTGTCTGCCTTCTTACATTTATCACATGTAAATCCCTCACTGCTGATGGAAGAAGCTATAGTAAACATGTGACATGCATTGCAGGAAGAAATAACATGAGTGGATGCCATGACTTACCGCAGTTGTTTGTTGTTGTTGGTTGTTCCTGAGCAGTGAGGGTTTGAGATCGATGTGAATCCCTCACGCAATCATTTGTTGTTATGGTTGTTCTTGATAAGTGGTCTCTCATGCCATCCAGATGTGTAGGACTTTCTTTCTTCTTTATTTTTGATGACGTGAGAGCAGAAAAGATGGCGGCAATTCGTGCCCTGTGATTTGTTTAGAGACGAACATTCGTTTTGTGCGTCCTCCATAACAAATAATGTGCTGATCCGACAGCCTAAACTGACCGGTGCGCTCAACATATGTACGCAATGCCCTTACCAGGTATAACATATGCATAGATTGCTCTTCATCTGAATTAAATGGTGGGGGAAAGAAGGCTTTCAAATGAATCACCTGAGCCCTGGAGGGCATTGATAAGACCTTAGGCATGTAGCCTTTTCTAGGTTTAATGATGGCTTTTGACAGATCTGGACCAAACTCCAGGCATGAGCTGTCAGCTGATTGCACCTGCATGTCACTCACCTATTTAAATGAGGCCAAAGCCAATAGGAGTGCGGTTTTTAAAGAAAGCACCCACAGTTCGACAGATTCCAGTGGCTCGAATGAGGATTTTGTGAGTGCCTTCAACACCAGATTTAAGTCCCAAGTCGGCACCATAGTAGTGCGAGGGGGGTTCAAACGCCTCCCTCCCCTAAGGAACTTTATGACTAGATTATGTTTGCCTATCCACGAGCCAGCCTCCAGGGTGTGGTATGCTGAGATAGTTGCTACATAAACCTTGAGCGTTGACGGGCTCTTGAAGGAATGTCAAAATCTCAGCCATGGGGCAATTCACCGCATCTTTACCATGTGAAGAGCACCAATTTGCAAACACGCAGCTTTTAAGTGCATAGAGGCATCTCGTGGATGGTGCTCTAGCCTGTAAAATGGTGTTCATCACCAGTTGAGCCAATTCTGGCTCATCCGATGTGCTTCTTTCAGAGGCCATATGTTTAGGTTCCACAGCTCTGGCTGGGAATCTAGTCTTTCTATCATCTCCGGAAACCAGGACTGATTGGGCCATTTCAGTGCAATTAACAGAACTGTCTCCATGTTCACTCTGACTTTGCTGATGACAGAATGAAGGAGGTGCACCGGAGGAAACACATACTTGCGTTTCACTGGCCATTTGTTAGCCAGCGGTGCTTGGGACATGGAGTACCAAAGGGGACAGTGGGAATTCTCCACGGAGGCGAATAGGTTGACTTCTGCTTTGCTGAATATTTCCCAAATCCTCATCACTCTCTGAGGATGAAATCTCCATTCCCCTTGTAATTCTCCCTGGCGTGACAACAGATCCGCTCCAAAATTCAGATGGCCCAGGACATGTGTCGCACGCAATGAGTGGAGATGACACCCACTCCATTGGAGGAGGCATTTTGTCATGCTCATTAATTGTGGTGATCGGAGTCCACTCTGGCGATTTATGTATGCCATTATTGTTGTGTTGTCCGAACGAATCAGAATGTGGTGATTCACAATGTCGGAATTAAAATCTCTCAAAGCTAGAAAGACAGCCAGTAGTTGTAGGCGGTTGATGTGCCACCCCCGTTTGGCATCTGTCCAGTTGCCGAAAGTCATGTGTCCATCACACACCTGTGTTGGATGCATCTGTGGTCACCACTTTTCTTCTGAAAATTTGAGAGGTCTCATGTTTAGCACACCTAATGGTATAACGGCGGATGCTGCCGCCAAAAACTCAGCATTCTCTGAAATGACTTCAGTGGCAATGCTTTCCCCAGTTTGAACTGAGACATACACAGAAGAATGGTCTGTACGTCTGTATGCGCACATACTCATGGAGTCAAGACGAACTCCTAAAAAGGAGATTTGCTGGCTGGGGAAAAGTGTGCTTCACCCAGTTGACATTCAGACCCAGATTTTTCAGATGGCAGAGCAGCAAGTCTCTGTGATCGCTCAGTAATGCCTCTGATTGGGCTAGTAATAACCAGTCGTCGAGGTAATTAAAAACACTCACACCATTAATTTTCAATGGGGCGAGTGCCGCATTGATATATTTCGTGAAGGTTCGGGGAGCCAGAGACAGACTGAATGGAAGGACTTTGAATTGATACGCAGTTCCCTCGAACGCGAAAACACTGTGTGCCTCGAATCAAGCCTTCTTCGGCTCTGGGCCGTGGATAATGGCAAGCTCTGGGCTCCTCTTCATGGGGCTGGGCATGTCAGGAACGTTTCTGCTGCCCGGCCGGAGTTTATTCGCTGGCACGGTGTTCGCACTGAGACAGCGGGTGCTTACACTTGGGCCACGGTTTGCGTGGCTTCACAGACGGCTCAGTAGTAGCTTTCGGCTGCACAAGGGCAGTGAGAGATGGATTTTTGCCAGGTGCTGACCAGAATTAGATCGGGAGTGTGCCAGGAAAGGGGAAGTGCTACTTCTCTTTGGCAGAAAGTGTTTCATCGCTTGAGACTGCTTTTGCGCCACGATGAAGTGGTGTAGGATCTTGTGGGCCAAAGAATCGTTAATTTCCATGCTCAGAGGCCCCTGGAAATTCCTCAAAAGCCAGAAACTAAGAGCTGACAAAATGGCTCCCTGAAGTCTAGCTGAAGCTCACATCTGGCCAATTAAACAAACAAAAGAGACTTGTCCAGATAGCACATGATTTGAAAATTTCAAAATTTCAAGATGTTTCACCAAAGCATTTGTCTTAAGATGGTTAATTATATCTTCAGCTTTAGTGTGTCAATAGGAAATATAAATGTTAGACTCCCAGACATTACTTTTGCAAATAGAAAATAGAATAGTAGAACAGGGAGCCCTGCAGCAGATGTCATGTCCCCCACAAAACCCCCCACTGAACATCGTGTCAGTCTGAGATTACATAAAGAGACAGAAGCAATTGAGACAGCCTAAATAGATAGAAGAACTGTGGCGAATTCTCCAAGAAGCTTGGAACATCCTACCTGCCAACAATCAAGAAAAACCGTGTCCAGGTGTACCTAGGAGAATTGGTGCTGTTTTAAAGGCATAGGTGATCACACCGAATATTGATTTAGCTTTTTTATGTTTACTGGACTTTACTGACATTAAGTGATAAATGAAAACTATTTATGTCATTATTTTTGAAGACATCCACACTATGCAACATTTTTCACAAGTGCCTAAAACTTTTGCACAGTACTGTGTGTGTATATATAAATATAAATATATAAGTATATATATATAGACACACATACATACACACACACACACACACACACACACACACACACACACTCACACACATACATATATACACTACCAGTCAAAAGTTTTGAAACACTTACTCATTCTTTATTATAATTTTTTTCACATTTTAGAATAATAGTAAAGTCATCAAAACTATGGAATAACATAAAAGGAACTATGGGAATTATGTTGTGACTAAATAAAAAACAAAATAAATCAAAATTGTGTTATATTTTAGCATCTTCAAAGTAGTCACCCTTTGCCTAGAATTTGCAGACATGTACTCTTGACATTTTCTCAACCAACTTCTTGAGGTATCACCCTGGGATGCTTTTTAAACTGTATTGTTGGGCACTTATTGGCTGCTTTTCTTTATTATTTGGTCCAAGTCATCAATTTCAAAAACTTTTTTTTATTACATTTTAGTTTTATAATGAAATAAATTAATATGGTTGCACAATTATATTTTTGTCTACAAAACTAATTTCAAACATTTAAGCATATGCCTTCAGATCAGAAGATTTTTAAGATCATGAGAAACATTTCAGTCAAGTGTTTCAAAACTTTTGACCGGTAATGTATATATAAGGAGACAGTAACTCCAGCCAAGAGAGCTGTGGGAAGCAGATAGGAGTTTTGCTGAAGTGCCACGTTGATCAACGACGAGCGTCTGATGCGAAGAACCCATTCACTGAGAGCATCCTCAACGGCGATGTAGAGAACTTTTCACTGGAACACACAGGGGAGCGGAAAGCCTCTCGGTGCAGGCGCTGAGCACAGACGAGTCGTCCTGTTTACTTCTTGCTGAGAAGTTCCTTCTACTGTAAGTGTATATCGACAGCAATGCAGAGAAGGTTCCAAGACGAAGATGAATTTGCAGTCTTGAAGGAAGAAAATTCAGAAGAAATGGTGGCTGAGCGCCCGCTTATATAGGCCAACTGCGTGCCTAAAGGAGTGGGCTCAGACACCATTGCCAATCAGAGGATTGGCGTGATTGTATAAGGGTTTCAACAAAGTCATGTAGAAGGACACTCCCCATAGTGCTTTCAGCAATGTTGAGTTAACTGAATCGAAAGGGAACTACACTTTTCCAGATTCTGTTAAATCTGTTAAATCCAAATCATTATAGCATTCACCCCATACAAGGCTTCCCGCCATCTTAATTATGACTGTTATCAGAAGACATCATGTCCTATCATCATTTGTTCATATTCACTGTTGTTGGGCCTCATGTATTCAGATAGAAGATAAAGGCAGGCCTAACACAGTCGTAAAACCTAATTCAGGCCCACATAACAAGTCATAAATTTTACTGATAAAAATCGCGGCAAAATCAAACAAAGGGAGTCCAAAACAGACTACAAATCCCATGAAGCCTTGCTTACTAAAGGATTGAACTATCAACTCCTATTGGATGAGGCACACAACAGAATGCACCTCAACCATGACATCATCAGGAGTAGAAATACCTCTGAAATGCTTCCGGGATTTGCTTCCAGCAACTTTGCTTGCCGTGTGTAGACGCAGCTCATCGCTGCTCTCAGGTGCAGCCTCGTGGCACAAGGAAGTAATGTCCGACTTGAAACTGTGGCCATACAATCTCCATCACGCTGGACGAGTTGAGATTACTCTGTGTTCCACCGAACACTCTAACGGATCCGAAGGAGACCTCTGAGCAATCCGCATCTTCATCCGTTTGCCTGCAGAAGTGAAGAGATAAAAGATTTCTCTTCCATCTTCAATCAAGTCGACGTTGCTGATTTCTCCGCCAGCCCGCCGAGAATCAGCAGCCGTACCGCCCGCCGACAGAGCGAGGAAACGGCCTCCCATCATCACCCGAGCCTCAAGGAACTGAGTCGGAGTTAAAGGACGGATGAACACACATTCTACGTCCTCATACGATTCAAGTAAGAGGTTTACGTCTGGGAGATAGAATATTATAATGTGTTATTCTTGTGTATCAAGGTTATTGCTTGTACAGTTTACAGACTGCCGTGTCCACTCATTATTAATACTCAGGGTATTAATTTTCACGAATGAGATTTGCTGTATTGTAGTCCAACCACATTGGACTGTTGTGCATTTCCGCCATCGTGGGTGAGACCGGCAAACTGAGTTTATCCATTAAAGAATCAAAGACCGCGGGACGGTTTACGAGCTGTCCACGCGTCTCTGAGTGATAAACTAACAGCTACTTTCTCTCCCATGATCGCGAAACCGGCTTTGGGACCTTCACATAATTCTCTCTCTCTCGTACTATCCACACACACACACGCGCGCGACCCCTCACAAACATTCTCGCATACATTTTTGGCTAGTAGATAGCTTCGTGATAAAGCTCAGCTTTGTCCCTAAGCTATCGTACAAGCGGATACATGCGGTAACTGGTAGACGCCATTGACTGGTTTCTCTCCGCCCACATTCACGGTCATATTCTCTGGCCAGAAGTCTCACGTGACATACTCTCCATGAGACTCACGTCCGCCATTTTGTGCGCGTCCTTCCTTACACACACACACACACACACACTCGCTCTTACACACACCCTCGTGTTATAGGATTATTTTGATTTCCATATCTAATCTTATCACTGTTTAGTTTGTAGTTGTAAGTCGGAAGTTTATTGACTGCATTGTATTAATTATTAATTGATATTACTGCATAAATAAACTTTGTTATATTACAAAGAGAAGTGTTTTTGTTTGTTTTGCATACACCTGTGTCATGCTGACGGGATGTCAGTGCTCGGATTCAAGCCTTCATTCATTGTTTTTTTCCGAAAATCGATATTCTTCGGATGTCGATTTTCCTAAGAAAACAATCTAATATTGAGACTGTTATACTATCTGGTTATTAGTCCCTGATTCCAGGGTGGTGCCCCGTCAATATTAATCCTTATTAATATTCTATTGATTTTTGATAATTGATAATTATCTTTGATGATTGTTGAATTTGAATGATCAATAAGCTAGTGTTAATTTTAATTAATGTTTCATCGATGTTAATGATTAGTGATTATCTATGATAATTGTTGATTTAAAGGATTAAAAAAAGCTAACATTGATTCTCATCAATGTTCTATTGATTTTAATAATTAATAATTATCTTTGATAATTGTTAATCATTGCTAATAACCAAACCCGCTCCTAAACGTAGCACACTACATTTACTGGAGCCCCATATGAGGTTTTAATGAGTTCGATTCAATTAATTAATTTAAATATTAATTAATAACTAAATAAATAATTATTAATTATTTCTGATAGTAACACTGATCTAAACAACCAGTAAAGCCCTACTCTGTTCTTTTTCTGAATAGGGAGCAGATTTTGCTTACTTTGGCAGGAAAAAAGCCAGTATTGATTTGTTGTCTCAGTGGATCTGTATGACTAGTAGAAAGTGGTAAAGCCAGTCTCCACAGCTCTCCCTCTGGAGATGGAGCACATGGCACATCACATCCTGCTTAAAATGCCTCTCAATCCCGCCTTCTCCATCTATCCAAAGGCCAGTGTTTTAATGAAATGTATATACTTGTTCTTTAGTATGTGTTTCTGCTGTGATTTCATTGTATTTAAACATGAAACACGAAAATGGCTGACTTTTTTAAAAATAGGGTTTTATTCAAACTGATAAAACAATGTGCCCTCTTTAACTTATGGACCGAGTTCAATCTCATGAAAGCTTACTGTACATCTCTGGTAAAGGCAAATCATAATACCTCACCTATTACCTTGCGACCTATAGAAAAGAATACATAAACTACGCAGAGCGACCCTTTGTTTGGTGATAAAAGTGGGCACACACTTTCATTTCCATCTTTATTTCACTAAAAGCCCATCTGACATGAAATAGACTATCATTTCTAGCTCAAGCTTGTTTAACAGTCACAGGGGGGCTTTAGAGAAGATATTGATCTCTTCTTATAAAGATCTCTTCTTCTTATGGATGTGTTTCCCCTTACAAAATATTGATGTAATTCGAAATGGTGCACAATGTTTTTAAAATGCTTAAAAGGAACATCCTTCACTCAGAAATCATTAAGTCACTCTAAACATACTTGGCATTTTGTTCCTGTGTTGGTGTACTGGTCTTGATTAAGTGTACTTTTTTTATTATTATTACTTGTTTATTTTTCTTTATGACGCTGTCTGGACTGTGCATCACTTTTGAGGTTGCCATCGACAACATGGCTTAACTCTCTCATTATTACTCATGCTTCTCAGACTCAGCCTATAATAGCAAATAAACAACTGACTCGGTTATCAGCAGGGTACCAGCTAGGGAATAATATCTGTTCAAACCCAATTTTTGTCCCCATTCATATCTGTTAGCCTCTGAAATGACTGAAAACAAAGAAGGTTTCCTACACAGCACTACAGTATGTAGGGTTGGAAACCTAAAATAAATTCCAGCTAGTCAAAGTGGTGCTAAAAATAGACAAATCCGAGAAAACTAAAGGCCACAGATCGTAATTTTTCTTGTGAGGAAGGATTTAAGGAATCAGGATGTCTCCGCAGATATAAAAATAGTAAAACTTTAATGCAAGAACCCACCTTGCCAGCTCAGTGCAGTAAACCACCAACAAAACAGAGGATTTATCAAAGTCAGACAGATTTACAACTACATATTAATACTGTTCCCTGTCTGTCACTCACTCGACATTGTGTCGATGTGACACTAGGGGTTCGATCTTGAGAGCCCCAATCACCTTTGTTTAAAATAGAAAAGGCCAGTTAGAATTGGCGAGTGGAATTTGCATTCTTCTCTCTTCCCCGGACATAAGGGTATAAAAGGAGATGGCGTGCACCACTCATTCAGATTTTTTCTTCGGAGCCGAATGCATGTATTGTGTTCATCCCATCACCTACGCTTACGCTGGATTTACGGCGCATATCAGCGGTCACCCTCGCATGGTCGAGTGTTGTGCTTCCCCTGGGTGCTTCGGCAGCCGAGTCTACAGGTGCTAAAAGAGTATATTCTAAAAGAGTATATTTTCTACTAAAAGAGCTTGCACAAATGATTGGCATCTTTTTAAAGACGGCCTTTCGCCTTTGTGCTACTGGATGTGGCCGTTATCTCTCCCCTCTGTCTCGAAATCTGTCTCGAGTGCTTTGGGCGCCAGCACGCTGGGGCAGCTTTCGTGGAGGTGTTATGTTCTCATTACGAGAACATTGCGGTCACGGCTCACTTCCTTCTTCATGAAGCAAGGAGCCAATGCGGCTGCTTCCCAACCCGCTCTGTCCTGGGCTGAAACTCAGGTGGCCAGGTCAGCGAGCACCGTGGGCGATCTGGATGTGGACATGGGAGCGTTTCCGCCGGCTCAGCCCCCGTGGACCTCCCATCCCCCAGCACGCTCGTTCTACCCGAAAGAGCTGTCGAGAGATGCAGGCGGTCCGCCTCAGGGCAGATTTAATGTCTCATTCGTGGCTCGTGACGAGGATGATTTATTGGTCGCAGCATTGGAGGGTGGGCTTCTGCTGTTGGAAGCGGACATATCTTCTGAGCTCCTGCCCACGGGCGGTAGAGCTTGGGATGAGGCGAACACTGATATGGCAGCCATGCTTGCCCGGGCGGCTGCGAACATCGGGCTAAAGTGGAACCCTCCACCTTACCATGAGCGTTCGTGGCTGGATGATTGGTCCCTGGGATTGGAGCGCGACTCACGGCCATGCCCCGCCCCGGTGCCTTTCTTCCTGGAAGTGCACGAGGAGCTAACGAAGTCATAGAAGGCACCTTTTTCTGCCGCACACGCTTCGCGGGCACGTCCATCCTAACTACCCTCGACGGTGGTGTGGCTAAGAGATACGTCGAGCTTCCCCAAGTAGAGCGCGCTGTAGCGGTGCATTTATGCCCGCAGGGTGCAGCCACTTGGAGGGACCGACCAAGGCTCACTTCCAAGGCCTGTAAGTTCTCTTCCTCGTTGGTGACGAAGGCTTACGAGGCTGCGGGTCAGGCCGCTTCCACCCTGCACACCATGGCCATCCCGCAGGTCCACCAGGCCAAGGCGTTGAAAGATTTGTATGAGGGTAGAACCGACCCAGGGCTTATGCAGGAACTGCGTACCGTGACCAACCATGCCCTACGAGTGATGAAGATCACGGCGTGCGCCCTGGGCCGAATGATGTCCACTCTGGTGGTCCAAGAGCGGCACCTGTGGCTTAACCTTGCAGAGATGCGTGACGCCGAAAAGGTTCGCTTTCTCGATGCGACCATCTCTCGCTTTTTGGCGACACTGTCGAGGACTCCGCCCATCAATTCTCGACGGTGAGGAAGCAGACCAAGGCGATCAGACACATCCTGCAACATCTGGACAGACCAGGGACATATGCAACTTCAGTTCGGCTTTCAACACCATCATCCCAGCTATTTTCTGGACTAAATTGCACCAACTCTCTGTTCCCATGTCTATCTGTCTGTGGATCACCAGCTTTCTGACAGACAGGCAGCAGCTAGTGAGACAGGGGTAATTCACTTCCAGCACATGTACTTTCAGCACTGGTGCCCCCCAGGGATGTGTGCTCTCCCCTCTACTCTTCTCTCTGTGTACCAATGACTGCACCGCCAAGGACCCCTCTGTCAAGCTCCTGAAGTTTGCAGATGACACTACTGTCATTGGCCTCATCCAAGATGACGATGAGTCTGTATTCAGAAGGGAGGTTGAACAGCTGGCTCACTGGTGCAGTCAAAACAACCTGGAGCTGAACACACTCAACAGTGGAGATGATAGTGGACTTTAGGAGGAACACCCCAACATTGACCCCGCTCACCATTCTAAACAGCACTGTGGCAGCAGTGGAGTTATACAGGTTCCTGGGCACTACCATCTCACAGAACCTGAAGTGGGAAAAAGGCCCAGCAGAAGTTGTACTTCCTTCACCAGCTGAGGAAGTTCAACCTGCCACAGGTGCTGCTGATACAGTTCTACTCAGCAGTCATTGAGTTTGTCCTCTGCACTTCAGTAACTGTCTAGTTTGGTTCAGCTACGAAATCAGACATCAGAAGACTACAAAGGACAGTTCGGACTGCTGAGAGGATTATTGGTTGCCCCCTGCCCTCCCTTCAAGAACTGTGCACTTCCAGAGTGAGGAAAAGGGCCGAAAAATCACTCTGGACCCCACTCACCCAGCCCACTAACTTTTTGAACAGTTGCCTTCTGGACAGCATTACAGAGCACTGAGCACCAGAACCGTCAGGCACAGGAACAGTTTTTTCCCTCATGAACAATTAAAATTGCCCCATTGAGCAATAATTATGTGCAATACACAGCTTAGTCTATTTATATTTATCCAACATACCCTACCTCTTCTGCCATATATTCCCTTACATCTGTATATAACAGATTTGTATTTGTACATACGTGTGTATACACTGGTGGCCAAAAGTTTGGAATAATGTACAGATTTTGCTCTTATAGAAAGAAATTGTTACTTTTATTCAACAAAGTGGCATTCAACTGATCACAATGTATAGTCAGGACATTAATACGTGAAAAATTACTATTACAATTTCAATTTTTTTCTTAAACTACTTCAAAGAGTTCTCATTAAAAAATCCTCCACGTGCAGCAATGACAGCTTTGCAGATCCCTGGCATTCTAGCTGTCAGTTTGTCCAGATACTGTGACATTTCACCACACGCTTTCTGTAGCACTTGCCATAGATGTGGCTGTCTGTCGGGCACTTCTCACGCACCTTACAGTCTAGCTGATCCCACAAAAGCTCAATGGGGTTAAGATCCATAACACTCTTTTCCAATTATCTGTTGTCAAATGTCTGTGTTTCTTTGCCCACTCTAACCTTTTCTTTTTGTTTTTCTGTTTCAAAAGTGGCTTTTTCTTTGAAATTCTTCCCATAAGGCCTGCACCCATGAGTCTTCTCTTTACTGTTGTACATGAAACTGGTGTTGAGTGGGTAGAATTCAATGAAGCTGTCAGCTGAGGATATGTGAGGCATCTATTTCTCAAACTAGAGACTCTGATGTGCTTATCCTCTTGTTTAGTTGTACATCTGGCCTTCCACCAGTTGTCCTTTGTCTTTGAAGACTGTAGTGTACACCTTTGTATGAAATCTCATTTTTTTGACAATTTCAAGCATTGTATAGCCTTCATTCCTCAAAACAATGATTGACTGACAAGTTTGTAGAGAAAGATGTTTTTTTTTTTTTTTTTGCCATTTTTGATCTAATATTGACCTTAAGACATGCCAGTCTATTGCATACTGTGGCAACTCAAAACAAACACAAAGACAATGTTAAGCTTCATTTAATGAACGAAATAGCTGTCAGCAGTGTTTGATATAATGGCAAGTGATTTACAAGTACCAAATTAGCAATTTAGCATGATTACTCAAGGATAGAGTGTTGGAGTGATGGCTGTTGGAAATGGGGCCTGTCTAGATTTGATCAAAAATGACTTTCAAATAGTGATGGTGCTGTTTTTTACATCAGTAATCTCCTGACATTACTTTGTGATCAGTTGAATGTCACTTTGGTTAAAGTATCAATTTCCTTCTGAAACAGCAAAATCTGTTCATCATTCCAAACCTTTGGCCTCCAGTTTGTGTGTGCGTGTGTGTTTATGTGTGTGTGTGTGTGTGTGTGTGTGTATATATATATATATATATGTCTTATTGTGTATTTCTGTATATACCTATATTTTATATTCACTTTTTATTTTTATTCTATTTTTTTTATTTTTTATTATCTCTGTCTTGTTGTTGTATTGTTTGCGCACTGGAAGCTTCTGTCACCAAGACAAATTCCTTGTATGTGTAAGCATACGTGGCAATAAAGTTTATTTTGATTCTGATTCTGAACATGCCATCGAAATTTGTTTAGGAAATGGCGCATGACTGATTATAAACTGTATTAATTAGACAAACATTTATTCGGATAACACTGCAGGGTTCAAGTGTCATGTCAGGAATTTCTGTCAACGTCGTATTTGTGGGTGAAGGTTTTTCCGACAGTTGCCACAGATATGGCTAATGGGGGAGAATGCCAAAATGGCTTATTTCAATTTGCTCCTGGCCCCCTGTTCTGGCCTTTGTCAGATAGTGTTTCAGCAAAGCGCAATGACTGTGGACATGGTATTCTTTTACACTACGAAGAGCATGAAATTGGTATTAGTGTGATGGTAATGGTTGCTTCTCCCTCCCTTGTTCTCTTCTCCCTCAGTAAACTGCATGTTAATTGTGTTTACCATTAAAAGATCCCACACTGGTTCCTGCCTTCAGCTTCTCTAGTGTGCTGGGTGATTGACTGCCAGGCGTAAAGGTGCCATGCACATTTGAAATGAAAGTTGCTCCTGAATCAGATGATGATGGTCCCCATCATGGCTTTCATTTCACACTTTACACATTCAGTCGGGCTTCCTCTTTATTGACCCGCTGCACTGGAGCTCTAATCAGTGTTGTCACAGACTGCTTTGAAGGACCTGGTGTCGAGCGCACTCTGTAGTTTGTATCAATCTTTTAAAACGCTTTCATGTTTGTGGAACACAACTGCATGATTATCTTTGCTTTGTAGGGGATACCAGGTCTGGTTGTCTCAAGGGGACGTTGTCACAAGGGCTGGTTGTCAGTAACTGTAAGGTTTTGAGTCAAGTTTACACAATCACACAAATGCTGGTATTGTATAGCAGTTTTGCTTGTTGGTTTAAAGCATGTAGTTCGTAAATTAGAATAATTTTTTTTTTTTGTGAACAATAAAACCAAACTTGCTTACTTTCAGGCAAGAGTCAACTATAATGAAGGTAGGTTTGACATGAAAGGTTGAACTTTAGACGAGGGTGTTTTTCAGGTTGTATCAGGTTGAGGAAGGTTGCCACGTGTTGTAATTTTATTCTATTTATTAATAGAGCTGTTTAGCCGTGATGCCAATTTGTAGGCAAACCCTGAAGTCTAATTCGCCATGGGTTCCCTTGGGATTTTCCGATGTTTTTTTTTAACTTCTGTTCTGTAAAATAAGCTCTGTGATAAACATTACTTGACGATACGTGGACGTTTTGTTCTACAACAGAAATTACACTTTCATACTTCAAACGTGAATTTTGAAGCTGCCGTGCATTTAAAAAAAAAAAGTATGTAATTCAATATGGCTTCAAAATTCATATTTGAGGTATGAAAGTGTGTAATTTATGTTGTAGATAGAACAAAACGTCCACGTATCATCAAGTAATATTTACAGCAGACCTAATTTTTCTCATAAGTTCTAAAACCTCATTATAAAAACCTGTAGGAAAATCCAGAGGGAACCCATGGTGAATTCTCTTCTGGGTTTTTGGACTACAGATTAAACATCTCTATTATTATATCTGTTTCCCAAAACAGTGGTTGATATTTTTGTGTGTAACATTAAAAAAAAAAAAAAAAAAATTGTGTTTCATTAATCGTTTTGTGCTTCATAATTTTTGCTGAAAAGGCTACAATAGATTATTTAACGGCAGGCTCCATTGTGGCAATTTACCCCATATAGTGAGCTTTTTGGGGGGGCATGCTGTCACAAAAAGTCAATGTGTGTTCAATATACTGTGTTTGTTTTGCCCAGTTAATAATGATCAGGGTTAGGGGGGGCCTGGGTAGCTCAGCGAGTATTGATGCTGACTACCACCCCTGGAGTCACGAGTTCGAATCCAGGGCGTGCTGAGTGACTCCAGCCAGGTCTCCTAAGCAACCAAATTGGCCCGGTTGCTAGGGAGGGTAGAGTCACATGGGGTAACATCCTCGTGGTCGTGATTAGGGGTTCTCGCTCTCAGTGGGGCGTGTTGTAAGTTGTGCATCGATCGCGGAGAGTAGCATGCACCTTTACGTGCTGTGAGTCTCCACTGTGTCATGCACTGTGAGCCACTTGATAAAATGCGCAGATTGACTGTCTCAGAAGTGGAGGCAACTGAGATTGTCCTCCACCACCTGGATTGAGGTGAGTAACTGCGCCACCACGAGGACCTACTAAGTAGTGGGAATTGGGCGTTCCAAATTGGGAGAAAAGGGGATAAAAGAAATTAAATAAATAATGGTCAGGGTTAGTTAAATTACCAAAAATTAATCCACTACAATTTACTAACTACTTCTCTAAAATTATAATCAGATTACTTACTGGTTAATTCATTGAAAAAGTAATCACATTACTAATTGCTTTACTTTTAAGTTACTTTCTAAAACACTTGTTACAAAAAATGCTTTTGTTTTTCCCCTCAACAAATTCAAAATAATGTCAAAATATTTTCTCCTTGTTCATTGTTGCACAACACTTAGCAATCACAGAAACGCAAATAGACGTACATATGAACATATGAATTCACATTTTAACTGTATTACACATAAATAATAAACATTTTTAAACATTTGTTACCCAAGTAATGTACTTAAAAGTAATAACATTCAATGAAAGTCAGTAACTGTAATCTGATTACAAGAATTTAAAATGTGATGCGTTCAAACTGCCCCAGCAAATGCCAACACTTCAAACATTCTAAAGTTGGCTGTTGTATTTAGAATCTTGAGACATGTAACTGTTGTGTTCACACTGATCCAACAAACACCAACAAACTTGCATGTCATTGTTTGCCTTTGAAGAAGATGATTGACAAGGAAGAGGTTGCAGATGAAGCAAAACATACACAATTTAATATATAAATATTTTGCGCTATTAATATTATTGATTAAACATGTTTAAAATGTAGTGACATTAGGCTATAAATATAGTGACATTAGGCTATAACCAAGTAAACACACCTGTGAAAATTTTTGTATTTGCTGGAACTTATTCATTCTGAAAGTTATGTCCATAAAATGTGTGGAAAGTTGAAATATATAGCACTTAAGCACAAATCTATCAATCTCTGTCCACGTCTTGCCTGTTTGTACATATTCCCTCATGAGTGTGATCCACACAATCTGCGGAACCCCTATAATTTTGTTTCCTTTTATTTACAAGAAAACGGAAAGCTCTAACAGGTTCACTACCAAAATGTTATTAATCTTGATTGACAGCATTTCTTCTGATCTACCAATGAAGTTGCGGCCACGCGTGTTCATTTTCTATGAGTTGACAGGGACACTTACCTCATTGTCATGGCAAGAGTTCGCACTGAAGTCAGATTACTTCAGAGTTTTTGGAGTTTGTTTGAAAATCATACCAGGCTGCTCAAACATTCCAACACTCAACAAATGCTGATTGACCATGTTGAATCGGTGAAAACAGATGCCAACGAACGCCAACGAATGCCAACAAACGTCAACAAACGTCATCAAGGTGAACACATTGATCCGACAAAGCACAACAACTGTTGGATGTTGGTGTATGTTGACGTTTGTTGGGGCAGTGTGATCTGGCATTTACACTACTTTTTTTTGCCTAAAAGTAATTAGATTACAGTAACTAATTACTTTGTAATTCAATTACACCTAACACTGATAATGGTGGCCATGTTCAGTAGTTTGTTTTTGTAGCTAAGACTATAAAATATGTGCCTATACAGAAAATGGCTTAGAGTAAAATGTGTGACAACTGCCCTGGTCTCCCCTATTCTTCATTTATGCTATACAGCTAGTCATATCACCATATTAATTGGTGCAATATGAACTGCTTATTAATTGCAAGCATATGCTTTGCATTTGTCTTTCTCCCAGAGTTTATTAGTTTTTATCAAATGGATTCAGATTCTAAATTCTGATTGGATAAGCCATATTCAAAGCTGTTTTAAAATGGTGATAAATTTGTGACTGCTCATTGTGTATTAATGCGCAAAGTGCTCAATTGTGTGTTAACCATAAACAACCTACATTTAGGGATTGTTCAGACCAAAACGTTCTTGTACTGAAAAAGTAGATGCAACACAACGAATAGATCAGAAGGCAGGTGTCTCGAGATGCATTTTTAAAAGTTGAAGTTTTTAATGTGACACACCATCTAAAACACACAGGGAAATGGTTAAAGATGTCCATCTAATGCATGTTTACTTTATAAAAGCAATTGAAAAACTACAGAAGGACACTAAGGTTTATTTTTAATTGTTCACGTTGTGCTCTGCACCATGCCTAAGAACACCTCCTAACTGTGGTAAAATTACTATAATGCCCCACCTGGCTTGGCTTATTGCTTTAGTTTGCTTAATTTGTATTTTGTTCATTTAATAAAAGTCATGCATCATTCCATAATGTTCTTGCATTGAGTGATCATTTGACCATCTAATGATCTTGATTATGTGTAATTGTGCTTCAGAGTATCCTTTCATTGAACCCGAGGGTGAAGACTTGCGTGGATCTCCATTCCACTGTCTCAAAGAAGAAAGAGAAGAAGCACTGGAAGAGAAACCCAGAGAAGAGCTGCAATGTGAGTCTTCAGCCTCTTGTACTGTAAAAACAACAAAGACAAGATTTTCTCACTGGCTGCCTGAAATAACTCTCACATTTCAAAACCATCACATGCACTGCTTTGAGCCTTACATTAAATATTTAAGAAACAGCCAATGTGAAGAAAAACACTTGTCACGACACACCGCACTTGCATGTATACGTCTTTCCTTGTTTGTGGATTTTTTACCATTGCTGATTGTCACTCTGTGTTACAGTTAAAATGTTGGCTACTTCTCCGTGCCTCAGCATAGTGAAAATTAGAGTTAAAAGAAAAAATAATGATGATCTGTGCAAGACATTAAGGCTGGTTAAACTGCAAAATTTAGAGGTAGAAAAAATAAGCTTAATTCAAAGGAAAAACAAGTTAATCATTGGCAAACAGCCTTTTTTTTTCTTGTTTTGGGCCTAAATCCTCACTATATTTGGTTAGATTTCTCTGAAAGCAAGGCTTAATTTGTTATGTCATTTTGCTTCTCAAGTAAATGTATCTTGTTTTAAGGATGTTTAGATATTTTTTTAACTAGAAAACAAGACAAAATACAAGTTGCAGTGTATCTAAATGTAGTGAAGTCCTTATGCACTGTAGAAAGTGGTAACCTGCAAGGAGTTCTTTTCTACTTGATCTAACTCTTAAAAATTGGTTGTCAGTGTAACCTAATGCAGTAAGGTTGATTCAGTCATATTAAAAACATATTTTGACTTTTGTGAGCAAAATTCCTTCCAGTTTACAGATAATAAAGAGAACTTTGAGATGATAGTTAATGGTGTGGAGATTCAGTGATTATGCTGCTGATCGCTGTGATTATATTACTATGATGAGCAATAATAGGGCAGAAGATAATTCTATAATTAGTTCCAGCCGCCTAGTTTGTCCAATTATTGTAGAGATTCAAATTTTGACTCCTTCTGCCCTTTTGCTTACAATTTGTCAGTGAGTTATTCTTTAGCACTCATCAGAGTACTGCAGCAAAAGCTTAAAGGAGACATAATAAAAATGCATCATAAGCTATTACCACCCCACAATTCCCCAAGTGGATTAAATATTCTAAATTTCCCCTCAATTATTATCATATCCTGTGAGTCCTTTGAGTCAAGGCTCATAAGCATATTTAAATGTTCATTTTAAATGCTCTTTTTCACCATGTGGTGACTGTGTTGATGAAATACCAGATCTTATTTCCAGGGCTTGCATATTAATTAGCTGCTTAAATTATACTACCAATTCCCAGGACTAAGCATTTTGTCTAATTAATAATAATAAAGCCCACAAGATGTTGGATTAGACTAATCCTTTGCAGGGGAAAAATGCTACACATAATTTCAAGTGAAAATGTCAGTGGTTATCCCAGTCCCAACAACGCCTCAGTGTAATTGGAAATGTAATTATGTTTCATTTTACCACACAGATGAGTTTTAATACCACACAAAAGCTCTGAGATTAGTCTTCGGTGACACAGGTTTGACCGAGGTCAAGTATTTTTGCATTTGAAATGAAAATATGAAATTACACTGTGCGCTGCATGCTAACTTTTAAGAAAAGTTGTTGACAAATGCCTCTTATCACATATGTTTATATAATCAAATTACATAATTTATGTAAAAATGGGCAATCAAGTCAAAATTAGATGTGTCATTATTCAGTGAAACTGAAAGCATTTGCTTGGTTTACAGACTATTTCACAGGATTTATCTTATTTTGGAAGAGATTTCTGCAACACAAGGTTGCCAGCTAAAGAGTCCATTGGAGGTTCATAAAAGAGCTATAGAAGAATATGAGATGGCTGTGTGGATTGGTTTCATATTCACCACCCATCTGTGTAATAATAAAATGTAGTAACTCTGTCTCATGCCATAAATTAACTCAGTGTGTGGAAATTGAGTTAGCCTCAAGCTCAATCATGTTGTGATTTTAGTCTCTTGGTGCTTCAACTCTCTATGTGTGGGGGAATTTCCTAGCTGCTCATCCCTTTGAATTTCATTAAGTAGCTTAAGTCAGTTTTCACAATGGCTTCTGCAAAACTGTATTAGCTTACGGAATAAAGAAAACCGCTTAAACAGCTTGAACTTTGCCTCTTTAAATGGGGAGTGGTTGGGGGAATCCTCTTTAATTCCTTTCTGATAATGTCAACCATGACATGTTACAGTGTTAAATGGCACCAATTAATTCTTCCGTTTTAAAGTAGAAACTTGTAAATCTTTAAAAGCAGGATAATCTCTGAACAATATATTAGGTCTTCTCAATGGCATAATCCTCATGTGTGGTTATATTTAAAATATACAGCCTACAGAATTAGCATATTGTTACTCAAAAACCATTTATATGATGTTATAGACATCTCTGTAGGTTAAGGGCTGTTAAATGGATGGTGATGCAGTGTTCAAGTTATACTAAAATACACAGTACAGTAACAGCTACAGGGCTGGGTGATAAAACGATCTCGATATTTATCACGATAAAAAAAAATCCACAATATCGATGATAAGCTTTTGAGTAATTTTCAATATTTAGCCTGTGTTCTATGTCTAGACAATCAGGTGTGTGTCTCTAAAAACGCAAGCAGTTTGTCTTTCTCAGACTGCATGAAGTTGCTAACGTAAAATGCCTTGCTAACGATTAGGCTACGCCAGTCACCGTGGTCTGGATGGAATCAATCTGGAGTTGCACCCTCTCATCGTCTTTAGTGAGCAGTGCGACAAAACAACAGTGCTGTGTACACCAGTCCTGATCTTTCTGCGTTCTGTATTCTTTCTGTGTTCTTGAATATTTTTCTCTAGCACTGAACACGCTTCATTTATGCCCTGTCCCACTCTGCATGCCTTGCCTCTTTTCCCCGCTTGTGAGTAGACATGAGGCGCCGCATAAGTGTACGTGGTTCCAGAGCGCCTCATAAAGTTTTTTTCCTTCTAAATTTATCTTTATTAATCATCATTTTACGAGCCTTTATTAATAATCAAATAGATTTCTGTTCTAAATTTGTGAAATTAATCAGAAGTCATCATTTCTGGCATGGATAACAAGGAAAGCCAATAAAATTACTAGTTTGTACTTTGTAGTCTAGTCTTTCTTACTTAAATGAAAATGGTCCATTCAGACTTTTACATTTTCTACATTTTCTCTCGGGGGATCCCCCTGAACCCCCATACAGTATCATTCCTCAGTCACAAGGGCTTCTATGCCACCATACTTGGGTATCTGAATGTAACGAAATATAAATATAATATGAATGTAAAAATTATATGCTGTCATAATGCTTCAAAACGAACAGATGATCTTTTAACATTCATATCCAACTGCACTCTATAAAATGTTTTAATATTTTGGTAGAAGATCCCTCAGACACCACTGCTTTGGCTGTCTCTGGGCCCCAGTGCAGTTTTGTACAGACTATTTTGAGTGTTTAGGATTGTTTTTTTCTTCTGCCAACTTGGCAATAAAAAAAAAAAAAAAAGTGCAATGTGCAAATGTGAATGTATATCGTGATAAATATCGATATTGAACGATAAGAAAAATAATATTTTTGGCTTTATCGCCCAGCTCTAAGCAGTTATGATGCCAAATGCTGTTCATTTAGCTTATGTTTATATCACTGTGCAGCACACATACTGTAGAAAAGGGGTACTATGGGGCTAGAGAATTATGTATATTTTTTTGAATAGTTTTTATTACTTGCCATATTGGCAGCAATAGTGCTTTGTAAAAAAAATAAAAAAAATAATGGAAGAAAGAAATCTTAAATAGTCTCTTCAAAACTGGACAGGGATGAGGACATTGGGGGCCCAGAGACAGCCAAAGTAGTGGGGTCTCAGAGATCTTTTCTACCAAAAAAATTACAATATTTCATAAAGACTTCATCAGTCGAGGGCACTTGGATATGAATATTAAAAGATAAGATCAACAGTTTGTTTTGAAGCTAAATGACAGCAGTCCAGTCATTGTGTTGAAATATTCAGAATCTATACCTGTTCATGGGACATAGGAGGCCTTTTGACTGATAAAATAATACTGTGGGTTCAGGGGAGAAAATGTATAAAAAGTCTGAATGGACCATTTTTATATTTTCCTTAAAGTGAGAATATACCAACAACAAACAAACAAGTAACATAACAGTGAAGCATTAAATAGCTGTTTGCTTAATTTAAGTATAAATAGGCTTTCCTTGCCACCCATGCCATGATGACATCTGTGATTAATTTTTACAAAATCAGAACAAAAATCTGTTTGTTTATTATGAAAGGCTCGTACATGCTGATTAATAAAGCTAAATCTAGACGGAAAAAACAGGATAGTCTAAAGGCGGCACGTTAACTTGTCCTGACACAAACCTGGCTTAGCTGAACCGTCTGAATCACATATCAGACAGATGAAGATAGTTTCACTTCGCCTCATTTTTGTTGTCTGCACTGTTTTTAAGCAAAAGATGTCAGAATCTATAACGGCTGTTGTTAAAATAACCGCACATGCAACTCGTACGTACAGTAAATTAGGTTTTATGCTGCACCTCATGTCTATAGAGGAGTTAGAGGCAACGCATGCGGAGCGGGAATAAAGCAAACGCGTTCAATGGCAGGGAATAAAGCGTGTAGCACTGGACGTGCTTTATTACCACTCTAGAGAGAAATATTTCACTCTAGCGCTGAGCGCACTTTAAGGCCGAAACATACTAAACGCAAGTACGCAAACGCAGACGCGAGCGCTTGGCCAGCGCATGGCCAGTGCGTGGTCCCGTTGCACATACATTACGTGCACTCTTGCGTTGCTCTGGCGGTTACAAACCACAGACCACAAGTGGGTAATAGATTTTTTAGGCGTGACCACGAAACCGGTTCTGCTGCCTTCGGAGGCTGTATACGGAGACAGGTTGAAAAAAAGGCGCTTTTCAAACTGTTAGGAGACCAAAGCTCCTTAAGAGTTCCATTCATTCAAAACAGCTGTCAGTTAAGCCATTAACTGATTAGGCAGCAAGTCAGCTGCCTACGTTTTCGAATGCAGCCCAGATGTGGTAGAAGTTAGTTTGAATGGACTGGGGACAAAAAGTCGTATATATTTTTCGAAAAATTCAACTCAAACTGCTGCCCGAGTCCACCATGACAGTTGTTGATTGAAAGATGAAAATCCACTCTAGCGCCCCTTGCGGCAATGCTGAGAAAGCAGCGCATAGTTGCATTGGGTTATGAATTGAATGCTGACACATTTCATAGCAAATCGAGCTTGTGTAGCAAGGTGCGTCTGCGTTCACGTACTTGCGTAGAATATGTTAGGGCCTTTATTCTGGCTCCGTGTGCGTATATATGTATGCTTACACAATCATTTAACCAGGTGTCAGATAACTAACACATAGATTCAGAGCTTGGTCTGGATTTAATTGTCCTTCGGTCCGGATCTGGACCGGAGTCTGCCTGTTGAGTACCCCTGCTTTAGAATAACATTATATTACTGTTTAATGTTAGGGACTATATCTTCTAACAGAAAAAAATTATGAAAATTGTCCTTTATATTATGATTTAACTGTTGTTTAAAAGAATTAAGGCAAATGAGGCCATGGTATATTCTGAATATTGTCATGAGTAAAGGGCGCTGTTAAAGGTTAACAGGATAGTTCACCCAAAAAATGTTAATATTGTCAATACAGTATTTACTCAGCCCTGTGTTGTTCCAAATACATATGACTTTCTTTCTTCTGTGGGACACAAAATGAGATGTCTGTCACCATTTACTCTCATTGTATGAAGAATAAAAAATAAATGCATCACCTTTTGTTTTTCAAGGTAGAAAGAAAGTCATACGATTTTGAAACAACATGGTGAGTAAATGATGACAGAATTTTCATATTTGGGTGATCAACCCTTTTATTTTTAACAGCAGCAGTAAACTTACTTGGCATTTTTATCATGTTCCACTAGTCACCTAAATGGCTTTGTTGAAAGTACAATTACTACTCTGTTCCAGCATTGTCTCTGTGTGCTTAAATCCTCCAGACTTGTGTGGATTTGGAGAACAACTTCGATGACATCAAGCACACGACTTTGAGCGAGCGTGGGGCACTTCGGGAAGCGTTGAGGTAAGCACCGTCTCCATGGCAACAGTCACAGTCAACACAAAGAGGAGTTTCTGGTGGGCAGCCGAGGAGCACGCATGCATGTGCGTGCCGCTGCGCGAGGTGAGGACGAGTTGCATCGGAAGTCATGCTTCATTATTAAGGGAACAGATGAGTGTACAGGCCACACTCCGCTCTGTTTTTCTGAGGGATTAATTTGTTGGAGAGGAGCCTCCCTCTGGGCTTTGCCTTGACTCTTCAACACTGCAGGAGATGCTAAGGCTCAGTGCACAGTGAAAAATGTAAATGTTTAATTTGTTAGTTGAAAATGCTTTTGGGAATCCCAAGACAACATCAGAATACTTGATCATGAGGACGGCTGGAGTTTCGGCCTTGGTTGTGTTTGCATACAAAGAATGATCTTTAAAAAAACATTGCAAATGACAAAAAAGACTTGCAAATCAGCTAAACAAGCTCTAAATTGAAGTAAACTAAATACAAGACCTGTTTCACACCGTACATGCAAGCGACACATATTTATATATGCACCCATATTAACAGGTTACAGCATTCACATTGCCCATATGTAGCGCGGTGTGACAGCAGCTGCAAAAAGAGTAAGTGGTGAATTCAGCGCAAAAACCTGCGTCTTACTGACAGACCACCCTCAGTCTAGTTTAAGAAGGTGCAATCAGTGCTTAAATAGCACTGGTTCTTAAGAATTTCAATTAAGTAATTGTCATTCCTTTCTGCTAAATCTCTCGTCCTTTTTATGTAAATTAGGCACATTTTAGATTGTGCTTTATTCACAAAACGGTGTGCCATTTGCCTGGTGCAATAAACTTCGTGCTATTACCACCCACCTGAATTTTATTTAAAAGAGACAGTTGTGTATATTTTCTATCGATCATATCAGCTGATCTGCATAATTCCCAATGCAGAAAGCATGTGGAAATACACAGCGCTTTTACCGGGCATAATTTATTCTTACTATGCGTTTTGAAAATAAGTTTAAAATGCACTATAAACCAATTGTATCTACACAGTCTTTTACAATATAGGTTTTATGAAGCCAACATAAAATAGTGGAGTGAAATACTCACAGATTGTTTAAAAAAAAGATATCTGTCAGGCTTGATGCAAATTTCACATGCAGTGACAGGCACACAGACTTCACTTTATATCAGTAAATCTGACTGAATCCAAACAATTTATGCAATTTACAGTCTACATTTTGGGGGTTGGATTTTGTGTTAATTAAATACCATTTGGCTGTAAATATAATCCTTCTCCTCATGTAAATTAGATCTCATGGTATTCAAATTTGTATTAATTCTCAATGACCCAGTCCTGATAACCATTTGTATAATTTATGTCAGTTATTAAAGCTGCACTACAGCACTTTGGGCTCTCTAGCGACATCTGTGGTTGAAACCTATAATTACAATTGCGAAGAAACATTTTACATGAGTTGTGTTTCGGCACTGCTCTTCTGCTCAGTCATGAATCTATTGGTTTGAGGTTACATGCTTTGCCTGTGATCACTCTGAGATCTTCACCTGCAGAGCTGGAGTCATAATGACATGCTATTTTCATGTTAATAATATGTTATTTGTTTAAACATTTATAACCTACATATTACTTGCTTTGAGGAAGATAAACCACACTCTTACATATCTGAATATGACTATTCATCCACTACACATTAATGTTTGTATTGTACTACACATACCAATTTAAGTGGTGAAACTCCTGATATGGCTGATATGAGTTCAATTGAAGACACTTTTTTTTTATATTACAATCTACAGCCTCAGTGGACAAAGCAAGTGAACTGTAATAGTACAATAGTAGGTATATACACTGCAAACAATAAGACTGTAATATAAAATACAAAATGAGGATTCAGTAATGATGTGGATGAAATATACTTTATTAAACGTTAAAATAATAGGCAGAAACATGCAGTATAACAATTACAATAATAAACAGTTTCTTTAAATGTTTCTTTGGAAGTAAAGTTATAATAGATTGTTACACGATAAACTCATTCACATGGACATTCCTGTGCAATGAAATCGGTACAATTTGAGATGAGTATACATTCATGGTGTAATACCTTGTACCTATAGTAATAATAATAATAATAAAACATTTTATTTGTGGGCACCTTTCAGGACACTCAAGGACACCTTACATGTACATTAAAATACACAAAAAATAATTGCATAACAGTATCTAACATGATAAAGGAAACAAATACACAAAGAACAACAAACGCAATCCTTAAAAATCAGAAATGGCTTCTAGATGCAATTTTAAATTGTCCACTCTGTTTAAACACACTATTTGCTAAAAGGGCAATGGAAAGTGAAAACAACTTGTGCGTTGTTGTGATTAGGGTAAAAGAAAAAAGAAAACAGCAACACACACACACACTTAGGGTATCACGAAATATTATAAAATACTCAGAAGTCATTAATATTAGTAAACATGTTACAGTACCTTCACCGTAAAACGTAGCCTATTAAAAATATTGCGATCGTGCAATTAGTATGATACCTCTATGTAACTGTTAACACTGACAAACACTGAATTCTAAACATACATGAATGTAAGATAATTGAAGTATAAGGTATTATTTAGAGTAACCTATTGTTTTATGCTTGTTTTTATTTTTTTTTTTTATGTAAATATTGGTAATCAAAAAAATAATGCGATCGGTAAACACATGAGTAATGTTCGATTCATTAAAGCTTGGCTAATTATATAAGCTTCAACAACCCTGCAGTTGTTACACAGCAGAAATGCTGTCAGTGTGAAAACACAATTGAGCCTGCTGCAGCAGTTACACTTACATGCAATGCTTACATGCTTATGAATGCGGTTTGCGGTGTGAAACTGCCTGGCCTTCATTGAAAAATATCTAGTTGTGTGTATTTTATGGTAAAACGAAAGTGTTTAAAGTGTTGACTTTTTACATAAAAATAAACATACAGTACTAGCTCTGGCATCTTTACAGATAAGACAGTCAGACCGTTTACTTAGTCTATGTTCTGATCACGTTTGATGTAATGATCTGTTCAAATATATACTGCAATATTACCTCAGACCATTACACATAATGACTTCATTTGAATAATATGTTGTACTTCTGCAGACCATAGAATATGCATGAGCACAGCATTGCATCTGTTGATCATCATAAATAAAATAAAAAAATGCCAATAGTTTGGTTAGAAGAGAGCGAATGGTTTAGTAACTGCTAATAATGCCGGACATGAAAGTCCAAGCTGCGTGCGCTGCTCTGATGCTCTTCACAGGAGGAAACTAGCTTATTTGCCCTGTTTGTTGGGTGCACAGAAAGCCCCATGTCTAGATCCCCAGCGACATGAAACAGCCAGGATATTGACTCCTCATTAGGGACTACACAGAAAACCAAAGTTACTAAGACACTGCTCTTTCGTACCTCAACATAGCACAAATGACTACATTTTGATGACAGATCTTCATGTCAGGGAAATCAAGCACTCGCAGCATGAATCAACTTTGATGTCATAATGAATCTGATAATGAATAGGGAAAAATGTAATATTTTTTTCCATAGATATTTCTTTTTAAATATGAGGTGAGGCAGTAAGTCGTTATATTGAATTGTGTTCGTGTTTATATTTTGATATGGTAAGACATTTCTATTAAAATCTCTAAAAGCTAGCTGACACAGTCCTGACATGTTCAGTTAATGGAGGTAAGTGGATTTTGAATTACAGCTATTTTGTTCTTACTTCTATAAAATTATCATTACATTTTAACTGCTTGTGGTGCTGGTCTCTATAAAACCCATCTTAAACAGAGCTTCAGTTTTGATCACCAGCTTAAAGGAAAGTTCACCCAAAAATTTAAATTTTCTCATTATTTACTCACCCTCATGTCATCCCAGATGTGTATGACTTTCTTTCTTCTGTTGAACACAAACAAAGATTTTTAGAAGAATATCTCAGCACTGTTGGTCCTTACAAGTGAATGGTGACCAGAATTTTGAAGGTCCAAAAATCACATAAAGGCAGCATAAAAGTAAACTATGTGACTCCAGTGGTTAAATCCATATCTTCAGAAGTGATATAATAGGTGTGGGTGAGAAACAGATAAATATTGAAGTCCTTTTTTTACCATAAATCTTCACTTCACTTTCACATTCTTTCACATTTTAAAAGTGAAAGTGGAGATATATGGTAAATATGGACTTAAATATTTGTCATCCACACTCCTGAAGATATGGATTTAACCACTGGAGTCATATAGTTTACTTGTATGTAGCCTTTATGTGATTTTTGGAGCTTCAAAGGTCTGGTCACCATTCACTTGCATTGTGTGGACCTACAGAGCTGAGATATTATTCTAAAAACCTTTGTTTTTGTTCTGCAGAAGAAAGAAAGTCATACGCATGAGGATGAGTAAATGATGAGACAATTTTCATTTTTTGGTGAACTATACCTTTAAACACCTGTTGTGTTTTGGATGCTGGTGTCCCTATCAGACTTTTCAGAGTATTAGTTTATCCAAAAATACAAATTCATTATTCATCATTCACTCACCCTCATGTCGTTCCAAACCTGTATGACTGTTTTCCATAGAATACAAAAGCAGATGTTTAGACAGAATTGTAGGGTTTTACAGACTCATTCAGTTTCATTGTATGGAAAAAATATTCACTGAAAGTGAAGGTGAGTAAAATTACATATTGGGGCGAACTAACTAGTTTTACCAGTTTTATCAGCCAAGTTTTACTTGTGAACAGCATGGCTAGGCTGGTCCATCAGCACCAGCATAAACTAGCCTAGACCAGCATGGAAATTTATAGTGTACTAAGCTGGTCTTTTCAGCAGGGGACTAGAGGCGACACTGCCCTGAACTAATAGTCTACATAGTAAAACATGAGTTGGCTCTATTTGATGCATTCCTGCATTAAAGCGAGGATCTCAAAGCTGACAGCTGCCTTTAATGTCCGTTGTCAAACCGTTTTCACAGATGTCAGATGACTGAAGTCAAGTAACGTGTTGCATTGTTAAAATTATTAGATCTAATGAGGAATAACTCCTCTTATCATTCTCAGCTTCACCACACCCCTGACAGAAGCCCCTTTTCTCTTCCTGTCTTTTCTGTGACACAGAAGCTAAAGTATATAAAGATGAATTGATCATTAAAACTGTTCTCTCATCCCAGCTGTCCCAGCACCTAGTCTAAGAGAAGGCCCCTTTGATTCAGAGCCAGGCTTAATTGGTCGTATCTAAAATGGTTTAAGTAATTAAGATGACAGAGCTGGTGTGCGAGAGGACAGTCCCCTCGTGTACTCTCTGTGAGGTCGGGCACCTCTCTGGGGTCCTCATTATGACTCGGTCCCCACAAGTTACATGTCTTTACAAGTGAGGATTTTGATGGGTATCTCTTCAAGTTGACCTCCCACACACACATGATAAATTCATCATCTCCACAGAAGTGCGTTTGCAATTAAGTTGGTAGTGGTGGGAGGCGTGAGGTGATTTGACAGCATTTGCTAATGCCCACGTTGGTTTTGAAATGAGCTAACATTGTTTTTTGTTTTGTCGCACTGAGTAATCTTTTTGCTGTGTATTATTGCAGTGGTACCACAGTTTTAGGCTGCTTTTATTTCATCTGTAAAATTTTGTAGGATGGATGTACAAGTGAAAGAGAGTGTAGACTGAAGTCTCACAGGAGGACAGTTTCACAGGATGTGTTTTAACCTCTGTTTCTGTAATAAGAGGGAAAAGGAGTGTAGGTCAGGCTTATATGAAGGCTGAGGGAGTTGAAAGGAATGTTTTGTTTGAATGCTGCTATATGGAGCTATATGGATTCATTTGTCCACCCTATAAGGATGACCTTCTATAGCTCTGTCAGTCTCCTAAGAGAGTCTGAAATAAGTATAATCCCTTGTTACTTGACTATTGCTCGGTTTCAAAACCTAGTGAGCTGCCTATAGAGGCAGCATTTTAAAGCATTTAAAAGGCTCTTGACACAAAGGCTGTTCCAGAAGTTTGGCAAAAAAATTATAAAGGGAATCATCACATGTATGTTTCAAAAGGCAATCCTAGAATGGTGGATTAGGCAGGAGAAATGTTGATTTACAAATATAATTAGACATTTAACATAGAAAAGTATTGATAAAAAAAGTGTAAATAAAAATGGTTTATTTTCAATATAGTTTTACCCAATATTTGTGTGGCTGTGTACTTAAACATAGGCTACCACACTGTTAACATAGCAACATGTCAGACTCTGTTAAAATCAATTGCAAGTCGAAAATCAATAAAAAACTTATGTGTAATTTAAAGATTTTGTTTAATTTTGCTCAACATTTGTGTGCTATGTATTTTACATTAACATGCTTTTAGCTTAGCAACATGCTAATGTCAAACTCTATTAAAAGTGGAGTATGGATAAAAATAAAACTTAAAAGTCCCACTTTATACTGGCGGCCAAATGTTTGGAATAATGTACAGATTTTGCTGTTTCTGAGGGAAATTGGTACTTTAATTCACCAAAGTGACATTCAACTGATCACAAAGTATAGTTAGGACATTACTGATGTAAAAAACAGCACCATCACTATATGAAAAAATTCATTTTTGATCAAATCTAGACAGACCCCATTTCCAGCAGCCATCACTCCAACACCTTATCCTTGAGTAATCATGCTAAATTGCTAATTGCTAAATTGCTTCCTCTAGAAATTCATCAGTCAATCATTGTTTTGAGGAATGAAGGCTATACAATGCTTGAAATTGCCAAACAACTGAAGATTTCATACAAAGGTGAACACTACAGTCTTCAAAGACAAAGGACAACTGGCTCTAACAAGGACAGAAAGAGATGTGGAAGGCCAGATGTACAACTAAACAAGAGGATAAGTACATCAGAGTCTCTAGTTTGAGAAATAGACGCCTCCCATGACCTCAGCTGACAGCTTCATTGAATTCCACTCGCTCAACACCAGTTTCATGTATAATTGTAGAGAAATGACTCAGGGGTGCAGGCCATATGGGAAGAATTGCAAAGAAAAAGCCACTTTTGAAACAGAAAAACAAGGTTAGAGTGGGCAAAGAAACACACACATTGGACAACAGATAATTGGAAAAGAGTGTTATGGATCTTAACCCCATTGAGCTTTTTTGGGATCAGCTAGACTGTAAGGTGCGTGAGAAGTGCCCGACAAGACAGCCACATCTATGGCAAGTGCTACAGGAAGCGCGGGGTAAAATGTCACCTGAGTATCTGGACAAACTGACAGCTAGAATACCAAGGATCTGCAAAACTGTCATTGCTGCATGTGGAGGATTTTTTGATGAGAACACTTTGAAGTAGTTTAAGAAGTTCTGAACATTTTTTTTTTCAAATTGTAATAGTCATTTTTCATGTTATTAATGTCCTGACTATACATTGTGATCAGTTGAATGCCACTTTGGTGAATAAAAGTACCAATTTCTTTTCATAAGAGAAAAATCTGTATATTATTCCAAACTTTTAGCCACCAGTGTATATCTGCTCTTTAACTACTGCGTACTTACATTAAATTACATACAATGTATTTATTGTGTAACTACATGTTGTTCTGCAAAACTCTCACAAGATTCACATTTGCTGCTACTGAGGTTGAGGTATGGGTAGGTTTAGTAGTAGGGTCAGGGTTTAGATTATAGGATTTAGGGTAAGGGTTGGGGTAGGGTTAGGTTTCGGGTAACGGGTAAGTTTAACTGTCTAACTATAGATGTAATTAATTGCAGGCACTTTAAATGTAAGTACAATGCAACTACAAGTATATACATAATAAGTACATTGTATTAAATTAATAAGTACGTAGTAGTTAAAGACACCTAATATTGGGGGCCTGGATAGCTCAGCGAGTAACGACGCTGACTACCACCCCTGGAGTCACGAGTTCGACTCCAGGGCGTGCTGAGTGACTCCAGCCAGGTCTCCTGAGCAACCAAATTAGCCCGGTTGCTAGGGAGGGTAGAGTCACATGGGGTAACCTCCTCATAGTCGCTATAATATGGTTCTCGCTCTCGGTGGGGCGCGTGGTGTGTTGTGCGCGGATGCCACAGAGAATAGCGTGAAGCCTCTACACGCACTATGTCTACACGGTAATGCGCTCAATAAGCCACGTGATAAGATGCGTGGATTGACGGTCTCAGACTCGGAGGCAACTGAGATTCTTCCTTCAACACCCGGATTGAGGCGAGCCACTAGGCCACCATGAGGACTTAGAGTGCATTGGGAATTGGGCATTCCAAATAAAAAAAATAAAAAAAAGACACCTAATATAAAGAGGGTCTGCTAGACAAAGTGTAACGGAAAAACTGTTTGTACTTTGACACAGCGTCTTAAAAACGCTTGTGGCGTAAAATGCTGAAAAAACAGCAAAGACGTCCATGTAGTACATATGTTTACATAGATCAACAGCTGAAAGTTAGTGCAAACGAACACAAGAAGGTCCTGTGTAAACAGCCCTTTAGAAGGCAGCTGCCTATGTAGGCAGTAGGCAGTGATGAAGCTCACTAGGTTTTGTAACAGAGCTCATGTATTTTGTAAACTCCTACGAGTTGTGTCAACAGATATTCTGCAGACAACTCTACTTTATCAGGATCATTAGGATTATTGATGGGATTCTCAGTTTAAGATCATTAACAGCGAGCGATTTCCAGCCACACTGCACTCCACATGAGCTAAGTAGTAGAACATATATTTCCTCAACATCAGTCAGATTTGACCTCTGTCAAATAAAATGAGCATACAGCGCTTTGACACTGGAGCAACATGGGGTATTACTGCTAACACAGTGCTTGAGTAGAATGCATATTCCAGAGGTCATGTTTAGTCTGACCTCCCATTGTGGCTCATTTACTGGCATGTGCTAAGACCAGGTAACACGTGCAAATAAATTACTGAACAAGGTACTGAATTTAAAAGTGTAGAGGTCAGAGCTTAGCATTGCTATTATGTTCATAAAAACATGACATTGCACTACACGTGCAGAACAGCACTGTGGCCAATGTTAAGGAGGTGCATACATGCACAAATAATTTATTCATTTACATCAGTTGAAAGCAAAAAGACAGTGAGTCTTATTCACTAAACTGTGCATGAGCTGGATAGATTTTCAAATTGTATTTGTTAACATTAGTAAATGTCATGAACTATCAACGAACAATATGTTTAAACAGCATTTTTTTCTCTTGGTTAATCTTAATGTATAAAAACACAATACATTATTATTAGTGTTCATTTTTAGTTTATGTTAGTTCATAATGCATTAACAAATGTTAACATATATTTTTACATTTTACAAATGGATTAGTACTGTATATATAGTGAATATTAGGGCTGTTTTTTTGTATTATTTATTATCAGGGACAAAATGTTTTTCATTTCAGTTCGTTCTGATCAAAACTGTATTTTTTCGTTCTGTTTCCGACGTTCCGCAGCCTCCTTTCCAAATGGTAACCGGTTAGAATGAAATAAAAGAATGGTTAATAACGTTCTTTGTAAAATGACAGTAATCTGTGCCAAGGGTGGGTGATAGATTAGTGTTGCCAGATCTCACAAGAGAAACAAGCAACCTTGTCTGGAAAAACAAGCTCAAAATAATGGAAAATTGAAGCATTTTTTTCCCCCATGTGAGGGAATTATCTGCATAGAAATCATAGCCTACAGAAGCCTAGATAAAATAACATATTTTCAATAAATGTATTCTTAATTTTAAATAAATCCCCAAAAATATTTTATATCTTTCAAATATATATCTGGCCATCTAAAATCAATTAATAGCCAAAATCACTCCTGTATTCATGCACACACTGCGTAGGCACGTTTGGAATAAACTGCTTTTAATGCAAATTATTTTATTTATTTAATAATTGTTTAATTATTTTATTTTATTTTCATTATTTGTTTTAATTACAGATCTGCTTCTCAGTCAAAACCCAGAAGTTCACCAAACCCTCGCTAACACTAATATCTATTAAAAATGGATCTACAAAATGCCCAGATAGTGTAAAATGTTCTAAATATTTTTATGTTTTATTTAACATATATCGAAGAGATAATGCAACAAATTAGGACAAATCTAGAAAAGGATTATTTACTTTAACAACTGGCTGTCAAACACATATTATCTACACATGAAATAAGATTACCTATAGATGAGCTGCACAGAAGTATTTTTCCAGGCACTTATTGAGTCTAAATAGGTGTACAACTTACATTATTTCAGTAGTATACCCAAATGTCAATAGTCATATCATACTGTTCATTTGTTGTACTTGCTAAAATGTACTTCCATGTTGTTTCTTCATCAAATAGCAATGTCAAATGTAAATCAAATCAAACACTGAAACAACAGCACCACCTTAAGAAATAGCATATTATGTATGTGTAAATCTATATAGATATATAATTACAAATTAAAATGCAATTTAGTGCAAAAAAAAAACAAAACAAAAACAAAAAAAAGACACTATTACATACCTAGGGTTTCTAATGACTTATTTCTCTTGAGTTTCTATAGTTTCATATAGCTAACAATAATTCAGTGAAGACTTAGAAACAACTGAGAAATGTACTTTTTACATCAATATTTTATTTGCATCTGGATTAATCATGCACGTATGTTATGTAGTAATTATATATAGTTGCCAAAAAGGTCTTCAGCATGTCATGGAAGGCTACATCCACAATGTGCAATTAGGCAAAGAAATGTGTGATGCAGCAGTTTCCTTCAGGGTCAAAGCACAAGCTTATTATGTTCTTCTAAAAAGAGAGAAGCCCCATTTTTTTGGGCAGCAGGAAGTGGTGTCGTTCCAAAAATTTTGATGAACCCTTTGATCTTTAGTTTCATTAAAAAAAATTAAAAAAAAAAATTGGAACGAAATTAACTGGATATTAAATAGTTATCAGAATTTAAAATAAAGTTTTCACTCCAGAACAATTGAAAGGGACTTTGTTCCCATTTTCGTTTTTCGTTTTCGTTCCTTGAACTGTTTTTAGTCCCTGATTTTTATATTATTATGCATATTGTAAGTGACCGCACAAAATGTCTTATTTCAGAGTAACAAAAATTATGTGTGTCATAGCTCGAGCTGGGATAGATTCTTATGAAAACTTAACAAATTGTATTTGTTAACATTAGTAAATGTCATGAACTAGCAATGAACAATACGTTTTAAGAGCATTTATTACTCTTGGTCAATATTAATGTATAAAAACACAATACATTATTAGTGTTCATTGATAGTGTTCATTGTTAGTTTGTTAGTTTATAATGCATTAACAAATGTTAACATATATTTTTACACTTTAGAAATGTATTAATACTGAATATGTAGGATACTGTATGTAGTTATTAATATACTGTATATAGTTATATATGTAGTTACTAATATTAACAGATAGAACCTTATTGTCAAGTGTTACCGGTGCCTATGTAAAATGTGTTTATGTTTCAATTGGTTTTGAGAATGGCACACTTGGCTTTACTTGAAGTTCCTGCTGCACATGCTCTCAGGCAAGAGCGCATCTTTAGAAAGTGTACATAAACGTTTGAAGCGAGTGACAAATGTCTGTACAGGTCAGTTTGTGTGGAAAGCACTATTACGGAGATGATTTGGGTGTGTATTATACTATTTACTAACTGAATGCATGCAATATCTAGATTTATCAACATTAGAACTTGTGTAAGAATAAATGTATGTTTTAACGCATCTGAATCCACCTAGAATTTTGCATGAGAAACTTGTCTGTGCACATACAGTAAGAACGAACACTTTTATGCAATTATTAGTGAATGAGTCCTAGTGGAGAGGAATTGTCATGTTATTAGAGGCAAACAAATATTTTAAGGCCTAATTGTTGAGAAAACGATCTCTTGAAGTGTTTTTCTTTTGGTAGTGGTATCATTGAGAATCCCCACACCCCTCATTCTTTAATAATTGAGCAATCCCAGGGGCATCAATGTGAAAGATCTCACTAGTAACCCACAGGGTGAGCCGACTCGCGTACCATCGTTAATGACCAAACTGGAATTATTCTGCCCTTGAGAGCTAACTTTAAAATGCATATTCATTTGACTGAATTCCATTTAAGACCCAAGCTTTTCATTTCTCAAGTTCAGCAGCATTAACTCTGCTATATGTCCTTGACGTCCCATGTTACAGATGCCTTTCATAATATGATCAAATTACAGCTTTGTGCTTGTTCCATGCTTTCGTAATGTATATTATGCTGTGCTTTTTTTCATAAGCCAGTTTGATTGGCCACAGGTTTGAGGCAGACTTTAAGGAGAGCTTGTTATTGTGGTTGCATGCAGCCCTGATGTCCCATGAGTCACCATAACTCTTGAACAGATGAAATCACTTCTGCATTATTTTCTGTTGACATTTGCCCAAGTGCATCTGCTCCTGGTCAGTCATATAACTCAAAACAAGTGGCAGTCAATCATGGGCCAATCCATTGTTAAAGGTGTACGTGACACCAAGCAAACCCCAGAAGAGTGACCTATGACTATTGCACCATTGTTGCACCTCATGTACTTCATATGTCAAATACATGATATTTTAGGTCTAGGTTTCAACATTCTGCTGGAATTGCAAGCCACCGAAACCTTGCCGCGCATCACCTATATCCAGAACCTTTCGCTCGCTCTCTCCATTGGAATGTGCCGCATACATTTTGTTCCTCCATGAATATTTAATTTGCTGGAGCCAAATTATCCCATGTATAATTTAAATCGGGCATGTTGTTGTCTACCAATATGGAGTTCCCTGGTCATTATGAAGTCAACAGTATTTATAAGAGGTATCAGTCTTGACCGCAGTCTGTGCACAGATATGTCTAGGACAAAACGAGCATCACTCAGCCATTTGTTTTCGGCTCTCCTCTCTCAAACCACACAAAGGGCAAGCCATTTTCTGCTGCTGCACACCGTTAACTGTGCTGGTAGTGTATTTGACTTTAGATTTTGTACGCATTACCTTCCCTTTGGTGTGTATAAATGTGTTATGTTTGCTTTACAGGAATGTGATAAGATTTTCTTTGATGCTACAATACAGTCCTGCTGAAGAAAGCAGCATATGTTGTGTTTTAGATGCTGGTGTGCTGGTTTGCCCACCAGACTTTCTAAAGTGATAGTTCACCCAAAAAACAGTCGTGAAAACAGTGGCTGTGTGGGTCTACCAGCTAGACCTGGACCAAACCAGCACTAACCAATATAAACCAGCCTTGAGAGGCAAGGGAAACAAACTGGTTTTGCACATGAGGATTTTAAAATAAATTGTTGTTCAATTTAATATTTGTTTATTGCGTTATAATAGATGCCTGAAATGTGCAGATGCTCCTTGCCAAAAAAGCTGCCCTACCAATTTGGACATCAAGTCTTTCATCACCAGCATTTCCAACAAGGTAAAGCCTATTGCAATGCTCGAACTCACTCGCTTGGCAGTCACTGCGATCAGACTTTATTGATGTTGGCTTAAGTGATAATCACATAATCCTTTGTGTATTATATTTCTCAGTATGTTAACCATGAGCACTTATACATTGCTTTATTCAGCCAGGTAAGATCTCCAAAGCACTGATTGAGCCCATGTTTATTGTTGGCTTTGCTATGTGTGTTGCAGAACTACTATGGTGCTGCTAAAGCTATACTGTCTGACAATCCTTTGGGTCTGACCTGTGGCATGGTGTGTCCCACCTCTGATCTGTGTGTGGGGGGTTGTAACCTCTATGCCTCTGAGGAAGGGCCTATCAATATTGGTGGTCTGCAGCAGTTTGCTACTGAGGTAAGGTGCTATTGAAGTGGATTATATGAGGTTTCCATGAAGTTCCCTACTTTGAAACCATAGCTTTACATACTTAGCCACATGAAACATGTAGTTAGCCACACTACAAGCTGCTAACAGCTAGCTTACTGCACTGAAGCTGTTTAAAGGGGCAAAATCTTTTTAAATAATAATAACTGTCATATGATATTATTTAATTAATGCAGTATTTTTCTGTCACAAAAACAATGAGTATCATAATTAGGCTGACAACATTAATCAGCATTTGATCAGATAAATGCACACTAAAAAACAAGCAGTAAACCTAAAGTACACTATTATTTATATAACTGCTCCATGTGGGAGAGAGATTACCGTTTAGGAAAGTATATATGGTTTGCACACTACATCACTATTTGTTGTAAAATGTAGCTTGTTGCTGGTAATATTTTCTATTGTGAAAGCAGCTGAGCCATTGTTAGACTACTGAGAAATATAGACAGCGGTGTCACTACATTTTCTTTTTAGTTTTTAGTTACTCCTCAACACTACTTTTGAATATCTTTGCAAATTCAATACATTGACTAAAGCAGCACAAAATAAATAATGTTGTAAAAAGGATAGTTCACAAAAAAAATAATAATAATAATAATAATTTAATCACCCTGATGTTGTTCCAAACCTGTGACTTTCTTTCTTCCGTCGAATGCAAAAGCATAATGGAACAACATAGGGGATGAGTAAATTACCAGATTTTAATTTTCTGTGAACTATCACTTTAATGAAAATCTTTGAACTGAAGCCTTTAAAATCTGTAAAGAAATGTGAAAAGGGCAAAGGCATCATATCAGTTTGAAGTCAAAGACTTGTTTTTAGAATTTAATGGCGATTTAATCGAATGATTCCATCAGTGGTTTAACGAAGAAGCTCCCTCCGTTCTTTCGGCTGTCTTGTACTTTGTTCTGCCTTGTACAAAGTCTTGTACTGTCAGTTCCTCACTCACATCCCTGTAACAATCACCAGGTTCTTAGTTACTGTAAAGAAGTCAGTGGGAGTAATATTTCTTTCTGATGGATTGGACTTTCTTCAAAGGTGTACTGTAAATCAAGAACAAGATCAGGGAGAATAAAAGATTTACCATTTGCTTACTTTTTCATTAATTTTCAAGGAAAAGTAGAACATAAAATTGTTTTTATAATAAAAGATATTTCCTACCTATTACTGCTTTATATTGTCCATTTATTTAGCTTATGAAGTCTTATTAGTTGGTGAATATTAAAGCAATAAACCACCAGACCTTGCATTACAGTGATTTCACCACAGGTAAGGGGTGTTCTTAGGCATGACATGAAGCATAATGCCTAAAACCTCCTTATCCCCCTTCTATTGCTTTAAAAAAATAAAAAATAAAAAAGCTTTCAAGCTACATCCACTAAACCTGGCAGACTTTCAGACTGTTCAGATCTTTTCTAACTTATCAGAATTACGGTTTTCACACAGAGGACGATCAAAAATCAAATCTGTCTGTCTGACTGTTTGTCTGTCTATAGTCATTTTACGATGGCTTCAAATGCAGTTAATCCAGTCAGACTTTAGGTTCAGAACAATCAGTTTTATAATTGCCAATTTCCATTTATTGCCTTCTGGTTATAATTAAGTTGTATAAGCTATATAATAGCCTACCCTCCCTTATTTCTGCCAAATGTCTACCTATGCCATCTCTACCTCTGTTTTGCTTTCCATTTTCCTGACCTCAGCGAGTCCCTCCATTTTTACATTTCCACCCCTTCGAAAAATCATCCATGAAAGTCCAGAGTGCCTTGAAGTAGAAAGCCAACTGAACCATCCCGTAAGCTGCTTCCTCCCTTTACCTATCACAGCGGAGATGACCGCTCCTTTCTTCTCAAATGTGAAAGGCCAGGGTTGTTTATCAGCACGTTGATTAGATAACCCCTAGACAGGGCCTTCAGCGACTGCTCAGTATGCGCTCTCCAACATACACACAGCAGTGCCTATATTAGTATAAAGCAGGAAACTGTACAGTACATCACAGACAGTAAATCATATATATGCCCTGGGAGGCTTCTGATAAACAGTGAGTTGAGATGAGATGATGCATACTGGGCCTAAAGAAAGGTTTTCTGGAGCTGTATAAGAGAGGAAAGAGAATAAGGCAATCACAGCAGTAATGTTGTTTCATTAGGTCCGAGCGGATCCGTGCTTTACTGTAAAAAGCTCCAGGAGATCAACTTTGAACTCTAATATGCAAACTGATTCCTTATAAATATTACAGAAGTAATAGTGGGGGAAATTAGATTGATTCCTAGTTTAAAGGAATTGTTCACCCAAAAATGAAAATTAGTTCCAAACCCGTATGACTTGTGTCGTGATGTTAGGCAGAACGACAGTCTCAGTCATATTGTTTTGGTATTGGAGTAAATTATGACAGAATTTTATTTTTGGAGTTGACTTGCCCTTTTAAATGTGTATTGCATTGGAGAATGACACAGAAGAAAGGCGGTGTTTGTTTGTGCCATGTTTAAAGAGGTTCTTGTCCTCCCCTCAGGTGTTCAGTAAGATGGGCATCCCTCAGATCAGGAATCCGGAGCTCCCTCCACCAGAAGAGATGCCAGAGAGCTACCACACAAAGATCGCTCTCATCGGCTGTGGCCCCGCCAGCATTAGCTGTGCCTCCTTCCTGGCTCGGCTAGGCTATGACAACATCATCATCTTTGAAAAACAGAAATACATTGGTGGCCTCAGGTAGAGTGCATTTTTATGAATTCTCTCTACTTAGCAGAGATACTGCAACTAAAATTGGTGGGGCACTACTTGCAAATAAAAAGTTAAAGATCCTTTTATCTGCACTCAATGACCCTGCTGAAAAGACCAGCTTAGACCATGCTGGTTTGGTGCTGGTCTTGCTGGTGGACTAGCGTAATTTAGGTGTTCAAATGCTTTTGGTGAAGCTGGTTTGACTGAGGTAGTCTTCATGGTTAAGCTAATTAAAGGTGAAGTGTGTAATTTCTGCATCACAAGCATCATCAAATGGAATTACATATCAATATTAACTAATAATAACCCTCCCTCCATTTGCAGTTGGTCAGGCAAACAAATTTTCCTGCCCCAAACTCATGCCATTGGTTGACCAAGTATCAGGCTGGTCGGGTTGCTCAAACAAACAGAGCTATGTTTAAAGCCAGAGCCACAGTGTTTACAGTTTTGGGGGGAATCAGCCAGTGGCAAACTATGTATGTTTACTGTTACAGTACTGTTACGAATGTTGCCTACAATGGTTATGTAAAATACAATTGCAACAATACTTGCTTGGAGAAGAAATTATAAAGAGAGCGATTTCGTGTCAGGTTCGGGCTTAAAATCTGATGGTACTGTACGGTCTCGGGTAGGGGTCGGGTTCGGGTTTCATTTTAAGGCCCTTGCAGACCTCTTGTGGACGCACGGTCCATAGAGCGCTAATAAAGCCGTGCTTCAAAGGGTGTCAGTGACAGATACCTGTACCAAATCAATGGACCCAAAGGCAGATGTTGATTGGACATCGTTCCAACATGTCGTTTTGGACCCCGCCTGGAACGCTGTTCTTGTCTGTTTCAGCTTCAGGAGCGCTATTTGCATTGAATCTGCATCTGATTGCCTATTGGACATCGGGCTTTCAATCAATATATTTTGTTTCCTGCCAGGAAGCCCGGCTTCTCTATAAGACGATTGGTCGCGCTCTCAAATAGGTGGAACTTTGCAACAAACGGCCAGTAATTTAAACTGTAATGTACATGATTGACAGCATATGAAATGAATTGTTCAGCACCTCTGAAAAAATACGTGCAGTTATTTGCAATTTGACGTAACATTTTATTTCAGATTTTATTATCAGATATTTAGCTTTTTTCTTTGCGAAAACAGTTTTTAATTAAGTAATTAAGAAATGTTACTCTTTGAGTAGTTTGAGCAGCTTTTGGGAGCAACATTGCAGACATCAAAAACAATAGTCTGTGCTTCCCAACTTTTGGAAAGCAACAGCCGCAACTGGAAATAACCTACAAATGGCTGTCTCAGAGTTATCTCTTCATATTAAGCTGGGAAATCGGGTTAATAATTTTAACATTGATGAAATTACACACATCACCTTTAAGAAGTCTTGTGGAGACACCAGCACACCAGCATCCAAAACACAGCATATGCTGGTAACTATCTACTCTACAGTGTGCTAGGTTTTTTGGAGCAGATGAGTCAATGACTAATCAGTATAATGCCACAAAGAAACAAATGTAAATATTAAATGTTTTTTCCATGTGTTTCCTGTCTGTCTTTGCAGCACTTCTGAAATACCTCAGTTCCGTTTGCCCTATGATGTGGTGCAGTTTGAGATTGATTTGATGAAGGATCTTGGTGTAAAGGTATCAATGAGAGGGGGAGTGCAATGTCAGATCTTCCAACCCATCAGCAGCCAAATGTCACTGACATAAATAACCATGCAGGGGGAAAATAGCAAGCTAACAAAACACAATTAAAAGCCACGTTAGTGAGGCAAGTGGCTAAGACATCCATCTGTCCATTGCCTAAGAGCCATGATGGTGAGAAATGGCAATCAATAGTCCTCATCCTGATCACCTGACCATGATTAATTTGATTTTAGTCTTGAGAGAGCCAGAGAGAGGGAGAGAGAGAGGGAGAAAGTGGAAGGGATAAGGACACAGTTTCTCAAATTTGATGTAGGTTGGTTAAGGGAAAGTAAGGGGGCAGTGACTCCCATGAGCTGACCTTTACATCAAGACTTAATTTAATATTCAGCAGAGAAATTCTATTTTCATCAGCTCAATTATTTTAATTGAGAAAAGGAATGCTGATGAGGAAGGAACCATATTCCACCATATTGCTTGAAAAAACACCACTTCATTCTGTTTATGGATGGGTTTCCCAATTACATTGCAAATCACACTCTTACCATCATCTTAATTTATGTTGTACGTTTATTAATGATGAAGCAGTACCTGTTTCCCTAACCAGTTCGTAGGTCGCTTGTTATTAAGTAGAACTTAAGTGCAACTTTAAGGGGATGTCAGGCTTGAACTAAGGCCATCACTTTGACCTCCACATAAAAAGTGTTGCAGATAGTAGAGACTGGCATTTCTGAGAAATCTTGTAGCCGAGAACAAAAAATCAGTATTAGATTACTCGTATATTAAAATAGACATATACATTTTGTTTTATTCATAAACGTTACCAAAAACGGTTTCAAAGTAAGATAACTTCAACAAACTATGCTCTTATTTAGGGAAAAAATGTAATGAACAATATGCATGAATAAATATGGAAAACAAATAAAATTTAAAAATAGCCATTAAAAACATTTGCACTCACCCGGAGCTTTCATAGAAACCAATAATGATGGCACGAGGGTAAGGCACATATTTAAACTCTGAGTCTACATAAAGGCTATCACATATTTATCATTTCACATGCTGTTATTATTCAGAAAAGCAACTGGTGAAAGTTGGCTTTTTATAATCTCTGTGCTCGTGTTCAGAGATTTAACACACATACATGCATACTGGTCTGATCAGCTTCCAACAGACCCAGCTTCGCATTTTCTTTCCACCAATAAAAGCTGATTCTCGTCTGTTGGTCTGCATGACTCCAACACCTTGGTGACACACATTCACAGTGCCCCCCAGTGGACTCAATTGTAACTGCATTATTTGGTGAGAGATACAGAGGGAAAACTAAATTACACCCAAAAGTGTAATTTGACACTGCTCACGTCAGGAAAATGCATAAAGGAAAATTTATTTGCGATATTCTAGTGGTGTTTTTTAATACTCAAGTAGCTGGTGCAGAACGAGTACTCGACTACTCATGCATATCCCTAGCTGATAGCTTCTTGGCATGGGGATTTTATGAATTTGCTTGACAAAAATCGTGAGGAGTAAGCATTGAAAACGTACAGGATTAGAACTGAAAAAAGTCCTGACAACTTGATACATTTATTGCAGTATAGATGACTCATTGAACATCTTAGGATGCTTGTGGTTAATTTAAAGTAATTTAAGAAGTCTTGGGATGCTCTGAAACCATAAAAATTGGTAAAAATTAATGAATAAAAAGAAATTATGAGACATTTAGTATCTTTAAATTAAGTTTGACTTTTTAAATATTTCTTGGTAATTTGTACGAAAGACATCATTAGTGAGGCAAAAGCATTTGTAAAAAATGACAAACTATGGAGCAAATTTGGACGTTATCACAAATAAGCAAGCGGCTTATTGCTAGAAAGTGGCGTAATGCGAGAAAGCAGCGTTCTGTTTACATGCACTGTTTAAACAGTGTACTTTTCACACAAGTATGCAGTACATGTGTCTCGGTCAGTAAGCAGTTTTCTCCACAGCAACGTAATTTCCCCACGACGCTTGTGTAAATATCAAACATGGGATTCGAGGAAGTCTTCACTATTTTATGCCCTGTTGCTTCACTTTTCTTTCCAGATATTCCAGAGTTGTTGCTGTGTTTGTTTCTTTAACTTTCTATCGCGACCTGCTGCGGAATTGCGGTGCAATAGTGGAGTTTCCCTCTTAAGTAAATCTCCAGGACTCCCCCAATTTATGAGTGCATATACACGAACGTGAGGGAACTTCAGTATTTTAGATTGGTGTGTATAAATGGGTATAGTTTATAGTGTATGTGCTTTTCCCACTGTACGCCCAGAAATGTTGAATTCTTTCAGCTGTGTTGACTTGTTTTTGGCACTCTTCTAAAACTTGTAACAACGCTGCTTATGTGTTTACATGACCACATTAGCCATGTTCTCTGGGAGAAACCTGGGTGTGTTAAACCACTTTCTCTTAATCCCTTAAATGGCATAAGGAAATCGGCGTTTTGGTTTACATGACGATTCAGAAAGCCTCTTACTGCAAAAACCCTGGAATAAACCATTTTCTTAAGTACATGTAAACGTGGTCATTGGCTGATGATTTGAAAGGTCAGCGACAACGGGGTCAAAGTTCAAATGTTTAAAATTTGAGAGCTGTGCAACAACGCTTGACGGAAGTGCTTTTTGAAGCACCTTTAGTTCTTCAGGAAACTCATCCTACATTTGTTTTTGTCCCTAATGCCCGTTTGCCCAAAACTGACTCTGAATTACTTTCAGTAATACCTGACAAATGCCTGTAGTTCACAGCCTGTAGTCTATTTGTCCCCCAACACATAGCAGCAAATGCAACCACACAATCACTCACTAATGTAGAATAACTATACTGCGCCATCACAAAGGTTGCAGGATGATCGATGTAATTATGTCCTGGAATTCACAGCAGCGTAGAATAATTGACGCTAACATCCTCTTTATGCAAATAATACAGACAGATGGAAGCAGTCGAGACAGATGCAGTGAACTCAGTGTGGACGATGTTTGTGTGACAGGTTGTTCTGGAGAAGGGGCTCGGGCAGAACGGAGTGACTTTGACCTCGCTGAAGGAGGAGGGCTTCCAGGCAGTCTTCATTGGCATCGGTCAGTCCCTCTCCAGAGTTTCCTTTGCCTCCAAGCTCAAGCATGTCTTTTTCCTTTATTTGAACACAATCTGTCATCTGCTTGATGACAGCCTGTGTTAATAAATTGGTTAGTCTTTTTTGCATTCAAATCAGTGTTCTTCCCCAGCGGAGGCCATTCAACCAACTTTTTATTTATTTAATTGGAAGAGACAAGCATAACCCCTGTTCTCTATTTCCTTTAATATCTGTATCGTGGACTGACCAGTCCATAAAATGCTCTCTGCTTCATTGTCTTCTTTTTTTCTTTCTGTATCTCTTGTGGTCTGCCTCTTCCGTGTCCTTCACTGTCTTTCCCCTTAAACACACACACCTGCCCTCCTTGTTAAATGTCACATCCATTTTTTCTCCCATGCTTGATGTCCGTATTTAACCTTAATGCTTGGCAGCTTGTGGCATCCGTGGTTTCTCTAAACAGAAATAAATGGGTCCGTTGAGTCTTTTTGGCTTCTATTTTTATTAAAGTAAGGAAGTATTGTGTGCATTGGTATATTGATTTGATTTGAGAAATTCAAACATTCCTCAAGGGTGACTGTGTACTTTGCTCCTTTTTCTTCTCTTTATAATTAAAAGGAATTCGTATCATTTATTATGTTTGAGTAAGCACTACTTTTTGGAAGCTAAGCCTCATTGTTATTGAGACGGGTGAGCCAGAACCACTCTGGGATTTCGTTTTCTCATAAAGCAATGGCAATAAGCCGGGAATCATAAAGGAAATGATTACATTTGCGCCTCTGTGGTATTTTTTCTCCACTTCTCTCATGTTGTCTCTAATGTCAGCCTCTATGGTGATTGACATGCAAATGTGTACCTTTGCCTTTGAGAGAAGAAAATGGTTGAAAAACACAGATAAGGATGTTTCTTTTTAGTCTGTAAAAATCACTGCTCACCCTTTTTGTCCTTTTATCATGTGATTGCCATGTTGTTCATTCTCAGTAATGGCTATCATCAAAATATAAATTTTGGACCATCACCTTGAAAATATTACTTTCTGTTTGCACTCACTATGAAATATTACATTGGAGGCATCTAAGAGCAGACTGCTTTAAGGTTAGCAGCAGTCATTTTGGTTTATTTGAAGCACTGAAAAAGATGAATGCAACATCAAATCTAGACAGTATGGGCAGGCAGATTAGTTTAGATGTTTGCTTCTAATGAATCTGACACTAAGAATGTGTAAATCCTCAATGTGCATGCCATAATGTCAGATTGGTTGAGTTTCCTACAAAAGGTTATGGAATGCTGGAGTTGCCTTATAAATGTCATATTTTCATAGATTATAAAACACAGTGCAAGATATTCAAACCGTTTAAGGTGGGCAGCTCCAATGATTTAAAGGGATGGATTACCCAAAAATAAAAACTCTATCATTATTTACTTACCCTCATGTTGTCCCAAACCCGTATGACTTTCTTCTGTGGAACATGGAGATGTTACGCAGAATGTTATCCTCAGTCACTATTCACTTTCATTGCATCTTTTTTTCCATACAATTAAAGTGAATAGTGACTGAGGCTTTTATTCTTCCTAACATCTTTTGAATTCATGTCATATGGGTTTGGAACAAAAATAAGGGTGAGTAAATGATAACAGATTTTATTTTTATATTTTTGTGTGTGTGAACTATCCCTCTAAGGCTATCACGGTCTATGAGGCATACTGTATAACAAAAAAACTATGCATCTTTCTACTGCATATGACAGTTAAACTGTCCAAGAACATATTTTCAACCAAAGTTTTCCAGTAATTGCTGATGAATTTGGGAGGATTTTGCCACGAACAACAGATGGTATATGGGATATCAATACGTTTGACATTTTATAGCAGCACTCACACAATTTAGGCTGGTTACTCTTTATTGGAGTTTGTGAGTGCTGCCATTAGTTAAAACTACAATGCAAATATCAATTTATGTCCGCTCTGTGGTGCTTGCACTGATCAGGAGCAGCCTCCTCAATTCAAATCATCTGCTTAATCATTACTTTTTTGGTGGTCATGCTGTAAGAGTGATTAGACAATAAGAGGAACACAACAGGAGAACAAATCAGAAAAACAAAAATTACTCTTTCACTTGAGCTCAACTTTAAAGACAACATGAAATCCTGTTTGCATCCCATTTTACTCTTGTATTGTTTCTTATTTTCTAGTAAAAATATTCAAATTATTCAGTGGGAAAAATTGTAGGCAGAACTTGATTTTTGCCAGCACAAACTGATTGGAATGTGAAAATCTGGCACAACCACAAGAGCATCTCGACGTATCCCAAAAGCAACACTCCTTTTTTAATTTGCTGTTATTGAGGTAACCTTTATATCCATAATGTTAATATGGCTGTAATTTAAATGACTATGTCTACGGCTGCATTAGCTACAACAATTACCTTAAACAACACCTAAATAGTTCATTGCATGGCCTAAGTGACATCAGTTGAAAAGGAAAGCTGTTTCGAAGGTGGAGTTATTGCATTTTGATTAAGCTTTTTATTCTTTGGGATATTGTGTACTGATGAATCATGCACAATTAAGACCATGCACATGTACAATTGAAGTCAGAAGTTTACATACACTTAGGTTGAAGTCATTAAAACTAATTTCCACTCCACTGATTTCATATTAGCAAACTATAGTTTTGGCAAGTCGTTTAGGACATCTACTTTGTGCATGACACAAGTAATTTTTCCAACAATTGTTTATAGACAGATAGTTTAACTTTTAATTGACTATACACAATTCCAGTGGGTCAGAAGTTTACATTCACTGAGTAAACTGTGCCTTTAAGCAGCTTGGAAAATTCCAGAAAATTATGTCAAGCCTTTAGGAAATTAGCCAATAATCTTCTGATAGGTTAATTGGAGTAAATTGGAGGTGTACCTGTGGATGTATTTTACGGCCTACCTTCAAACTCAGTGCCTCTTTGCTTGACATCATGGGAAAATCAAAATAAATCAGCCAAGACCTCAGAAAACAATTGTGGACCTCCACAAGTCTGGTTCATCCTTGGGAGCAATTTCCAGATGCCTTAAGGTACCACGTTCATCTGTACAAACAATAGTACGCAAGTTTAAACACCATAGGACCACGCAGCCATCATACAGCTCAGGAAGGAGACACATTCTGTCTCCAAGAAATGAATGTAGTTTGGTGTGAAAAGTGCAAATCAATCCCAGAACTACAGTAAAGGACCTTGTGAAGATAAAGTAAAACGAGTCCTATATTGACATAACCTGAAAGGCTGCTCAGCAAGGAAGAAGCCAGTGCTCCAAACCACCATAAAAAAAGCCAGACTACAGTTTGCAAGTGCACATGGGGACAAAGATATTACTTTTTGGAGAAATTTCCTCTGGTCTGATGAAACAAAATTTAACTTTTTAGCCATAATGACCATCGTCATGTTTGGAGGAAAAAGGGTGAGGCTTGCAAGCCAAAGAACACCTTCCCAACCATGAAGCATGGGGGTGGCAGCATCATGTTGTGGGGTGCTTTGCTGCAGGAGGGACTGGTGCACTTCACAAAATAGATGGCATCATGAGGAAGGAAAATTATGTGGATATATTGAAGCAACATCTCAAGACATCAGCCATGAAGTTAAAGCTCGGTCACAAATGGGTCTTCCAAATGGACAACATGGCTTAAGGATGGCTTAAGGACAACAAAGTCAAGGTACTGGAGTGGCCATCACAAAGCCCTGACCTCAATCCGATAGAAAATGTGTGGGCAGAACTGAAAAGGCATGTGCGAGAAAGGAGGCCTACAAACCTGACTCAGTTACACCAGTTCTGTCTGGAGGAATGGGCCAAAATTCCACCAAAATTATTGTGAGAAGCTTGTGGAATGCTACCCAAAATGTTTGACCCAAGTTAAACAATTTAAAGGCAGTGCTACCAAATACTAACAAAGTGTATGTAAACTTCTGACCCACTGGGAATGTGATGAAAGAAATAAAAGCTGAAATAAATCATTCTCTCTACTATTATCCTGACATTTCACATTCTTAAAATAAAGTAGTGATCCTAACTGACCTAAGACAGGCAATGTTTTCTACGATTAAATTTCAAGACTTGTGAAAACTGAGTTTAAATTTATTTGGCTAAGGTGCATGTAAACTTCTGACTTCAACTGTATTATTAAAGTAAGATTTTTTGTTGACTTTAAAGGTGAAGAGGTTTTTTAAATTTTTTTTTATGTTCAAATACTTTCTCCTATCCCATTTTAGTATGTGGAGACTATAAGTGAGCTTTGTAGCATTTGTAGGATTTGTCTAAAAAGTGTAAACACAATGGCCCTGCAGAACTATAAAACATTGCTCTATTTATTTGAGTGAGCAGAGCATTTCCTGTACAACAACATATCTTACTGCTTAACCACCATAGTATGATGCATTGTTGGAGAAGTTAACTAGCTAAACACGACTGTTTCCCGAAACCGTGATAACTATGTCGCATATCCATCATTTGAACCATGTTGGTTCAGCAATATAGAGCTGTCGTCAATGATGTTATGCTGGGGGTGGAAGAATTTGTGCGGATATTAAACTATAAATGCTTGTTTACACATAATCCAGAAAGCTGTTTAATGCGAGAAAGCTGCTAAAGACACAAAAGTGGTGTGCACTGTGTGTTGCGATAGATACAATGCATTGCAATAGTGGGGTTTCCCTTTACATCAGACTTCAGGTTCCCCCGACACTTGAACACACACTCACATGTGCACTCTTCTAAAACATATAAGAACTTCACTTACCGGTATGCATTAACATGGACACATAAGCCGTGTTCTCCAACAGAAACAGTGTGTATTATAAGTGCTTTCTTTTAACTGCCTTTTAATCCCTTAAATGGCTACATACATAGATTGCCGCTTACTGCATAAACCCGGAGTAAGCCATTTTTAAGTGCATGTAAGTGTAATGGGAGCCAGCTGATAGATAGCTGTGCAATGTGTATAAACCTCACTCTCCTGACCTCAAGAGGTGCACTAGCGACTGATGCTACAGGCTGTAGCTTTTAGCCTCCTTGTTAGCGCACCTGCCTCCCATGCCGGAGACGACGGTTCAAGTCCCGTACGTAGCAGGTAGAATAGGTGCATCACAATGGTGACGCTCGTATTGCATCCTACTGCTGGCTAATGGCATTAGCCAGCAGGACTTTTTCTAGCATGTCAATTACTTTTTCAAGAGCAGAGTAATCTGCACTTTTCTGTTGTTGTTCACACACCATTGGAGCAGGCACCGGAACAGTATTAATATCAATCTTGTTGACAGAAACTCTTTCACTTTGGTTGCGATGCATTGTGTTGGTAGCTTTGAAACTCAAATCAGATTGATAGTCACTAAGTACAGCCTGCACTTCATGTGCTGACCACATGTCAATTGGTTTGGATCTAAATGTCAGGTCTAGGTCTTTACTTGGGCAATGTATGATAAACATGCAAACTATTTCCACGCTGGACTTGTCAAGTGTTTTACCTTGCTCTTGCAAGCATTCAGAAGCAACATCTGCTGCTCTGTTGAGTCTCAGCCAGTAGTCATATGGATTCTCATCCTCTTTGGGCAAGGTAGTGTAAAAATCAGCAAGAGGGACAGGTGAGTAATGATCACAACTGAAATGTTTGCACAGCAGGCTGTAGCCATTAGCCTCCTTGTTAGCGCACCCGCCTCCCATGCCGGAGACGCTGGTTCGAATCCCTTACAGAGTGGGTAGAACAGGAGCATAACAATGGTGCCGTGATCCGGATGGGAGTGAGGTTTAGGGGGGTGAGTGTAACAGGAGCCAGCTGATAGATAGCTGTGCAATGTGTATAAACCTCACTCTCCTGACCTCAAGAGGTGCACTAGCAACTGATGCTAGAGGCTGTAACCTTTAGCCTGCTTATTAGCGCACCCAACTCCCATGCCGGAGACACTGTTTCAAGTCCTGTACGGAGCGGGTAGAACAGGAGCATCATATAAGCGTCATCAAAGTCTTGACAGAATGAAAGATATGTATGGAATGAAAGATATAGTAGCCTCAGAGAAGTGAAATTATGTCCACACAGCAAACTAACGAGGAACTATGCTTCTAATCACAGATAAAGAGCTGTAGTTCCAACCACACATCTTTGTGATGCTGTTTGCGAATATTTTTTGGAACTCCGTTTTGGGAAACACCAAATTGTTGAACTATGTTGGTAACGATGGAACTTGCGACCATAGTTGGCTAACAGTGGTTTTGGGAAACGCACCCCAGTCTGATACAACCATAATGGCTCAACCAATGTTTGGGGTGGGACTCGCTGTTTGGTCAACCAATGTAAGACAGAGAGAGTTTCTGTAAACCTTTTTGAAAATAACCATCATTATTTTTGCCATTCTGTTTGGCACAGGAATTACACACTTCACCTGGAAACAAGTGTATTGATCCTAATGTATGCACCACTGTCCTCCGCTTCAAGTTGTATTAGTGCAGTGCAAGACCAGATCCTAGACCTGTGCTATTGCTCAATGGTTTTTGTGTGATTTCTGGTGCATAAGACACTAGCTTTATAACATTCATCAGTTCAGACTTAAATGGAATCTATGAAATGTCTAAGAGCTTGATTCAAATGCTGACTGTTTCAAGGTCTTTAATTCATGTCCAACAAACTGATGGAAATTTTCTATTCATCATAGTAAGTTTTCTAATACACAAAGTATAATAGTAGACATGACGTACAATGCTTTCAAAGACTAATGACTGATAGCAATAAAATATTGATCAAAAACGACAATAACTGAAAGAGGAACAACTCTCAGCCATTTTCTTTACACCTTTGTGTTCAAGTAATTAATTCAGTTTTAATTTGGCCTTTGACATTGTGAATACAGTCTTAGTTACAGAAAGGGGAAAGAAACTCAGTCTTTACAATACACCTCAGGGTACTGCACAATATTTAATTTCTACAACTGCCTCCACATTTGTTTTTAACTCCACTGTGCAGAAAACCATTAACAGTCTGTGAATCTTAATTATTCTTTTCTGCTACTGCTTGCTGTTACATAAAGCATTATAGTCATACTGTCTAGTATTTAATTTGTGCATATATTTGATCTGTATGTGTCAAACAGCAGTGTCAAATGACGCTATGAAGCAACTGCTCTTAGCTGGTTAACACAATCTTTCAGCCACACAACACTGTGAATTTAGCTGTTATCCTTATGTTGACTATGATTCACCTACAGACATTGTTCAGAAACAATTACAACAGACTCTGAATACATTGTTCTGCTACCTATATTTTTTCTATGTTAAAATTGTTTCTCGTATTCCAGTTTAATATGCAGAATCAACTATAAGTAAGCCATTTTAGGTTGATTTCAGGTACACAGCTACATTGGCTCGACCAATATCTCTATCTCTTTGTACAATCAATAGAAGACGGGGGAGTTTTCTTTTTGTGTTTGAAAACAGTGAATATTTTTGCAATTCCGTTTGCACACTTAAGCTTTAATTGGTTCTCTGATGCTACGCCAGATTTGTGGCGAGGTTTTCATATGCCACTTAAAAACACACAATGGCTTTTCCCTTCCATTGCACATGAGGCCTGAGAGCTCTTCGCTCAAACAGTGATGATGGGCATAATGAGATAGAGATTGATAGCCTCCATCACGCAGTACATCCTTGGGGTGCGTGCTAGGCGTAATAGACAGATTTGAAGTGACAGGGGGTTAAGTATCCCTTAGATCCATTTCTGTTTGCCCTTTGTCTTGTCTAAATACTTCTTAAGGAAGCTGCCTGCCATCCTCTAGTTCATTATTATACATTACATGTTTGGCGAGGACATAGTTCCAGACAAACTGTATTAGATCATTGATATTCTTTTGCTTAAGTGATTTTATGCTCCCTAGATGCAGACACAAGTTGCAAATGTTTGTTGTTGCAATGTTGATTTAAATTGAAAAATTATGACCTCAGAGGTTTTAACATGTGTCATTCACAGATGCTCTATGAATATTATGTTGTTCAATGACGCATCTAGGATCATGCTGGCCCTAGCGCAAAAACACTTGATGCCCCCACCCCATCACCACCCATATCAACACTGCCACAGCCTACACAAATTAACTTAAAAGACATGTAAATATAGCATTGTCATTTTTGGTGTACTCCATATTGCTACTACATGTCTCAACCAAGTTCAGTGTATTGGTTGTTTCAAATATAAGAATTTCACAAAATAGTGTTCATTATTTTTGGTTTATTCTGAACGATCATGTTGCTTAATAAATATAAATATAGGATAAACAAATTGATTAATCCACTTAAACATGGTGACTTTAATCACATATTAATTTACTTTCAGTCTCTTTACTATCTTTTCATCGCACACTTCTCCTCTCTGTTTCTCTAACAAGACAATAGGGCACCATGTTAACCTACCCAATCACAAAACCTTGTTTGTCTGATTCAGCAGAACTTTCTGGCTAGGGCTGCCCAAAGTTAGAACTGCTTTTACTCTGCGCAAGTCTCTGCTGTATGTTGTGTTGTCTCCGCTCCGCTCAGCTCTTCTCTTTATTATATATAGTTGTGCTCAAAATTTTGCACACCCTGGCAGAAATTGTGAAATTTTGGCATTGATTTTGAAAATATGACTGGTCATGCAAAAAAAACTGTCTTTTATTTAAGGGTAGTGATCATATGAAGCCATTTATTATCACATAGTTGTTTGGCTCCTTTTTAAATCATAATGATGACAGAAATCACCCAAATGGCCCTGATCAAAAGTTTACATACCCTTGAATGTTTGGCCTTGTTACAGACACACAAGGTGACACACACAGGTTTAAATGGCAATTAAAGGTTAATTTCCCACACCTGTGGCTTTTTAAATTGCAATTAGTGTCTGTGTATAAACAGTCAGTGAGTTTGTTAGCTCTCACGTGGATGCACTGAGCAGGCTAGATACTGAGCCATGGGGAGCAGAAAAGAACTGTCAAAAGACCTGTGTAACAAGGTAATGGAACTTTATAAAGATGGAAAAGGATATAAAAAGATATCCAAAGCCTTGAAAATGCCAGTCAGTACTGTTCAATCACTTATTAAGAAGTGGAAAATTCGGGGATCTCTTGACACCAAGCCAAGGTCAGGTAGACCAAGAAAGATTTCAGCCACAACTGCCAGAAGAATTGTTCGGGATACAAAGAAAAACCCACAAGTAACCTCAGGAGAAATACAGGCTGCTCTGGAAAAAGACGCTGTGGTTGTTTCAAGGAGCACAATACGACGATACTTGAACAAAAATGAGCTGCATGGTCAAGTTGCCAGAAAGAAGCCTTTACTGCGCCAATGCCACAAAAAAGCCTGGTTACAATATGCCTGACAACACCTTGACATGCCTCACAGCTTCTGGCACACTGTAATTTGGAGTGACGGGACCAAAATAGAGCTTTATGATCACAACCATAAGCGCTATGTTTGGAGAGGGGTCAACAAGGCCTATAGTGAAAACAATACCATCCCCACTGTGAAGCATGGTGGTGGCTCACTGATGTTTTTTTGGGGGGGGGGGGGGATGAGCACAAAAGCTGCGCATGGGACACTCTTGGACTTTCCAACACGACAATGACCCTAAGCACAAGGCCAAGTTGACCCTCCAGTGGTTACAGCAGAAAAAAGGTGAAGGTTCTGGAGTGGCCATCACAGTCTCCTGACCTTAATATAATCGAGCCACTCTGGGGAGATCTCAAACGTGCGGTTCATGCAAGACGACCAACGACTTTGCATGACCTGGAGGCATTTTGCCAAGACGAATGGGCAGCTATACCACCTGCAAGAATTTGGTGCCTCATAGACAACTATTACAAAAGACTGCATGCTGTCATTGATAAAGGGGGCAATACACAGTATTAAGAACTAAGGGTATGCAGACTTTTGAACAGGGGTCATTTAATTTTTTCTTTGTTGCCATGTTTTGTTTTATGATTGTGCCATTCTGTTATAACCTACAGTTGAATATGAATCCCATAAGAAATAAAAGAAATGTGTTTTGCCTGCTCACTCATGTTTTCTTTAAAAATGGTAAATATATTACCAGTTCTCCAAGGGTATGCAAACTTTTGAGCACAACTGTATCTCTGGCAGTGTCACTGCATCTGCAGCTCTTTTCTAACAGTAGTGTGAGGAAGATCCGGTGGTAGTGTGGTGAGGGAGAAAGGGTTTGGAAAAATACAATTTAAATACTGGTTGCCCTGAAAGCACAGGGCTGTTTACACTGGCTCAATAAGAGTGCTTTATAGTACCAACCTATATAGGATTATTTGAGATCTTGTTTGAAATTAGTCTTTTTTTTTTTTTTTTTTTCAAAAGTTTTACCCTAAAATGCATGGGAATTTTACCAAACACTCTTATATATTTGGGTCTTTAGAGACCAGGCACGTATTTCTATCACAAATGGATCTACAAAATTCCAAGATAGTGTAAAAAATGTCTAAATATTTTTAAAAACAAATCAGGACAAAAAGCAATGTCAAATGTAAATTAAGTCAATCACTGAAACAACAGCGCCAGCATGTATAATATGTATGTGTATACGTACATGGGATACTAATAATTCACCATTGTTGCACAGAAAATCAATGTGATATAGTATTTGTAGTTTGAATATAGTACTAATTTATCTTGTAATAAACAAAGAAATAGATATCCTGTGTCAGTAAATGTATATAGATATGACTTTTGGTATGTAAGCCATTTATAAAAAAAAAAAATATTTTAGCATTTTTGTTTTATTTTATTTATTTTTGATTTGTTTTTTGTGTTACACTATTCATAAGAGAAAGATTGAGGAATACAAAAGAGGTACAGGGCATCCTAAAAATGGGTGAGGTACAGGGCAGTGGCGGTTCTAGATTGTATGGCGCCCTGTGCGAAACCCGCATCAACACGCCCCCAAAGTTGTTGATGTTGGGGGGGGTGATTGTATAAAAGTTGTTGACGGGGGGGTGGGATTGTATGGTGCCTTGGGCGAAACCCGCTTCAACAGGCCCCCAAAGCTGTTGACTGGGAGGGCACGAGGCACCCACACAGCACCCCCCCCCAACCCCCCCCCCCCCCCCCCCGCAATTCACATGTCGCCCATGCCTAAATCCGCTATTGGTACAGGGGGTGAAATGTGGTCCTAAACACCAGAGGTATGCGTTTAAGGGTTAATAGACCAATGTAGATATAATTTAGGAGTTTTTAGAATTTAAAGAGCTGGCCTCCATGGATGAGATTTGAAAGACCACTATAAATATGATGTAGCTTGAGAAAGGTGAGCGTTGGACAGTGAAGTTTGGTATTTTCTCAGTTATCCATCATTTCTTGTGTACTCAAAGATATTATGGCAGGGCACTGTCGCTCCCACGCCGCACTGCCGGTAGTTACGCTTGCTTTGTAACCACTTATGTTGCTTCATATGCACCTTGTCACATATGGCCTCTGAGTGTACAGCTTTAAAAATTATTCATTTGTTTTTTTTAATTCATTTGTTCTTTTTTACTGAACAGGTCTTCCGCAAGCAAACAGGGACAAGATCTTCGAGGGTTTGACCATAGAACAGGGCTTCTACACTTCAAAGGATTTCCTTCCCGTGGTTGCAAAGGCCAGTAAAAGAGGTAAGTGACAGTTTGAGGTACTATGAATGTAGTTCTTGCTCTTGTATAGCAGAAGATTTTAATAGAGAAAAACGAGTAGCATCACCTAAATCACCTGTCATTAATTTACGTCTGTTAGATAATTACTTAGTTTAGACTGGGATTTAATGCTGGCCATGACTCTATTCACTGAATTTTACTTTTGATTTATGTTTTCTGTGGCGTTTCTCTCGCAGGCATGTGTAATTGCAATTCGCAACTGCCAGAGCTGCATGGGAATGTGATCGTCCTGGGTGCAGGAGACACAGCGTTTGACTGTGCCACTTCTGCTCTCCGCTGTGGAGCTCGACGAGTATTTGTGGTTTTTAGAAAGGGCTTCACTAACATTCGCGCTGTTCCAGAAGAGGTAAAAAAAAAAAAAAAACAGTTTAGCAGCACTGCAGCCAATTATAATATCCTACTGAAGGAACGGCTGTATATCCCATGTCTTTAAAAACAGTTTTTTGCTTTTGTCCTCTTAAATTACATTTTGTGTGAAATTGAAAGTTCTTTTTTTTTTTTTTTTTTACTAGAATTTGGCAAACTCTCACTCTCTATCTCTGTCACTGACTCATATAACAAGAAATTAACCTGGTTAAATAAAGGCCAACAGAATTACACAGCAGTATTGGTACTTTTGTCTTGTTTTTCAGTGAAAATGTCTAAACATCCTAAACAATATCTAAACAATTTTCTTGTGAGGCGAAATTCTTTGTTTTCTGAGAATATATCTCTAAGTTTATTTTTCTTACCCCATTGGCAAATAGTTGTTGTTTTTTTTCTTTCTTGTTTTAGGCATAAATTTTGTCTTGTTTATGTGTAACATGAAAAAAAAAAAAAAACTCTTTGCCAAAGAGGTAGGAAAAATAAACTTAATTCAAGACATATTCTCTGGGGAAAATATATATATATATATATATATATATATATATATATTAAAGTGAATTTATCTTGATTTAATAATGTTTAGATATGTTTACTGAAAAATAAGATGAAAATACTGATTTAAGAAAATTAATTTTGCAGTGTATAAAAATATATAGAACCCTGAAGCTTGTTATTTGCTTTTTTAATTATCTTTTTTTTCTTTTTTGGTCTTCCAGTATTTTCCCTTCAGTTCTTGATTTCTCCATACATCAGTAATGTACTTCACCTGAGGAAGGATATTTGATCTGTTTCATTCTTTTTGTTGTAGAGGGAGGCACATAAACCATGAAAATAAATTGCCATTCTCAGCTTTGTTTCTCTCACAGACACTTTTTGCATTGCTGCTGGTTTGATGAAGGTGCTCCGATTTGTACTTGTATCCATATATCCTCCACTTGCTACTATTGACTGCCATTGTGTCATGTCTATGACATGCTGGAAGTGGTCATTATTGTGTCTTCTTTGAAGCATTGCCCTGTGCCATCGCTTTTACTCCAAGGAATATTTTCCTTCAGTGTGTATATCTCATCTCCTTTGCAAATTCTTGAGCCTAATTCTAACATTAACAATGTGAAAACACAAGATAAGACCTTTGTCCATGCAACCAAACATGGCAGTCTGGCATGGTGTCAGATAATAGAAGAACCTTTAAATACCAGCTGATTCGGCTTTGGATTTTGTTCATTCAGCAATATTTAAGAGTTATCAAAAGTATTTCATTTTTCAAAACTTGACAGCACATTGTCAGAAACAGACTAATGGCACTGTTTATTTATGTGTGTTCATCTCGGTTTTTTCTTCAACAGTATATATATAATCAAGTTACCAGCATATAACGATACAGTGTATCGTGATTATGAGGACAACACATAAAACACATATGTATTTATTCAGGCACTTTTCGAGTCTAAATAGATGCACAACTAACATGATTTCAGAAGTACACCCAAATGACAATAGTCAGATCAGACTGTACATGTGTTACACATGCTATAGTTTACTTCCACGTTGCTTCTTCTTCAAATAGTAATGTCAAATGTAAATCAAGTGATTCACTGACACATCAGCAACACCTTGAGTAAGAAATAGCATGTATAATATGTATGTGTTGTGGCGGAATGATCCGCCCCTCCGGCTCGTCATCGTCACCCCGCCCCTTAGGGCCTCCCTTCAGCCAGGCTCACGACAGAAGCTGGGCAGGAGAGCGAGAAGAGGTGCATAATTAATAAGCCTCGTTCTGACAGCGGTGAATGAAGCACACCTGGTGAATAATGCTTCATCACCGCTGTCTTTAAAACGCAGAGTGCACCTCTTCTCGAGGAGCCGGCTTCAAATCTTCATGTGTGCACATACTGGCATCCTCGCACGCCCAGGACTAGAGCTGGGAGGGTTCGGATGAGATGATGTGCCGCGGGACCCATTCCTCAGACCCCCTGGGCCGATTAGATGAGTCACCGGGAGAGAACCGCACACGTTGAGGCCGACGGGCTAGAGGCCGGGCCGCCTTCCCCTCTCACCTGCCACGGGCCTGGGAAGACAGGCCGCCAAGGACGCCGCCGCCCCTCGCGCCGTGGACCCTGGAGGGGAGTGTGTGCGGCCGACGGACCCAGCTCATGTCTGGGCCATTCCAAAGACACTACCCCGCCCTTCATGGAGCCCCGTCTCACCATGAGGATGCCAGATTCCCCCTTTATTATGAACACTATACCCCCTGGACACTTTATCCCCCTTTATGGTCATGTTATTTTTATTATTATTTCCAATAAATGCCTCTCGGAGGCTTGAAGCCACACCCACTGTGTCTGTCTCTTGCTCACCCTGCCACAGTGTACACACATATGAATTACTAATAATTCACCATTGTCACACAGAAAATCAATCACTATTCAGAAGAGAAAGTTTGAGGAATACAAAAGAGGTGTGGGCATAACTCAAAAAAATGGATGAGCTACAGGCGGTGAAATGAGGTCCCGGGTCACTAAAGACCCGAGGTATGCATTAAAGGGCTAAAACTATCATGTTTTGCACCTGTAACAGAAGGCCCTAAAATAACAAAATCACTACTGTCTGTAATGTAATAACGGAAATTTTAAACACATTAATCTTTGAGTGAAGTTATAATCATCATCCAACTTTTCTCTAGAAACTGCCCAATTGAGAAACTAGCCAAGTTTAGAAAGCCATTGTCTTAGTTATTACTAGTATTTATTAAATGATATCTTTAATGTGGAATAGTTACATGAAATATTAATAGTTTAAAATGGAACCATATCAAAGTTAATGCAGTTAGCCATAAATTCCACAACAGACAGCTGGAGTAAAAGAGATAAAAGTCAGCTTAGAAAAACTGAATGGCTTTACCTAATGGAATAAACTGACAGAAAAGAGATAAAAAGTTAAATATCAATGCTGCTAACTGAACTGAAATCTTGAATAAGGTCAGATGGACCAAGTGAGCCGGAGTTAAAAGTGGATCTTGCTCTTTGAATAAATGTTCTGTGATAAAATTAAACATGGTTTCATCTCTTGCTTAGGTACCACACATGGCTAAGGTTAAAGGCTTTTATCTATGAACAAACAGGAGGCTAAGGTTTTTAAAACAATAAAAGCACATAGAATGCCTTGGTTTCATTTTGACAATAAATGTGCACATTTGACTAATTATATTTAGCTAAATGTTCTTGTACAATTTAACCAAATTTTTAATACATTATAATTCATACATTATGACAGTTACACTTTACAAAATAACACTTATTATGTGTTGTATTACAGTTGTGCTCAAAAGTTTGCATACCCTGGCAGAAATTGTGAAATTTTGGCATTGATTTTGAAAATATGACTGGTCATGCAAAGGATAGTGATCATATGAACCCATGTATTATCACATAGTTGTTTGGCTCCTTTTTAAATCATAATGATAACAGAAATCACCCAAATGGCCCTGTTCAAAAGTTTACATACCCTTGAATGTTTGGCCTTGTTACAGACACACAAGGTGACACACACAGGTTTAAATGGCAATTAAAGGTTAATTTCCCACATCTGTTTCTTTTTAAATTGCAATTAGTGTCTGTGTATAAACAGTCAGTGAGTTTGTTAGCTCTCACGTGGATGCACTGAGCAGGCTAGATACTAAGACATGGGGAGCAGAAAAGAACTGTCAAATGACCTGCGTAACAAGGTAATGGAACTATATAAAGTGGAAAAGGATATAAAAAGATATCCAAAGCCTTGAAAATGCCCAGTCAGTACTGTTCAATCACTTATTAAGAAGTGGAAAATTCGGGGATCTCTTGATACCAAGCCAAGGTCAGGTAGACCAAGAAAGATTTCAGCCACAACTGCCAGAAGAATTGTTCAGGATACAAAGAAAAATCCACAGGTAACCTCAGGAGAAATACAGGCTGCTCTGGAAAAAGATGCTGTGGTTGTTTCAAGGAGCACAATACGACGATACTTGAACAAAAATGAGCTGCATGGTCGAGTTGACAGAAAGAAGCATTTACTGCGCCAATGCCACAAAAAAGCCCAGTTACAATATGCCCGACAACACCTCGACATGCCTCACAGCTTCTGGCACACTGTAATTTGGAGTGATGAGACCAAAATAGAGCTTTATGGTCACAACCATAAGCGCTATGTTTGGAGAGGGGTCAACAAGGCCTATAGTGAAAAGAATACCATCCCCACTGTGAAGCATGGTGGTGGCTCACTGATGTTTTGGGGGGGTGTGAGCTCTAAAGGCACGGGGAATCTTGTGAAAATTGATGGCAAGATGAATGCAGCATGTTATCAGAAAATACTGGCAGACAATTTGCAGTCTTCTGCACAAAAGCTGCACGTGGGACACTCTTGGACTTTCCAACATGACAATGACACTAAGCACAAGGCCAAGTTGACCCTCCAGTGGTCACAGCAGAAAAAGGTGAAGGTTCTGGAGTGGCCATCACAGTCTCCTGACCTTAATATCATTGAGCCACTCTGGGGAGATCTCAGACTTTGACTTTGCATGACCTGGAGGCATTTTGCCAAGACGAATGGGCAGCTATACCACCTGCAAGAATTTGGGGCCTCATAGACAACTATTACAAAAGATTGCACGCTGTCATTGATGATAAAGGGGGCAATACACAGTATTAAGAACTAAGGGTATGCAGACTTTTGAACAGGGGTCATTTAATTTTTTTCTTTGTTGCCATGTTTTGTTTTATGATTGTGCCATTCTGTTATAACCTACAGTTGAATATGAATCCCATAAGAAATAAAATAAATTTGTTTTGCCTGCTCACTTATGTTTTCTTTAAAAATGGTACATATATTACCAATTCTCCAAGGGTATGCAAACTTTTGAGCACAACTGTATAAGACATTATGAATGCATTGTAAGAATGCATTGTAATGCATTAAGAATACTTTTGTACATTATATATACAGGCTTCATATAGATCAGTCTTACCAAATTCTGTTATTTTGTTGACACGACATTGACCTTTAGGTTTTAACCACTGTGAGAAGACATTGCTTATGTAGAAGAATACTTCTTATATACAGTATAGTTCAATGGTAGATGTGTTGTTAAATGTGCACTTTTTCAAGACATGAACAGAAGTCAGTCTGTGGGTTAACCTGTGAAAAGCTCTCAGGATGAGCCAGAGGCAATATCACCTTTTCAGTTCACCAGCTCATGAATAGGAATTTAATTCATTTAAATATTGCATTTATAGTTAGTTCCACCATTTTACTCTGTTTGCATGCCTAGTTTCTAGGTTAGTTGGTGTTAAAGACAATATAGGCTGGAGAATAATGTATCTTTCTTTGTTATTATCCATAGTAAGATTTTCCCATCTAAGGACATCTTAGAGTACACGCAGTTGAAAAGGAGTTTGTCAGGAAAAAAAGTGAGAGAAGTTTCTGTAAAGGTGACAATGTTGAGCTGTTATAGTGGTCAGCACTTTATATAATGAGATTTATTTTTATGTGAAGCTTTTTTAACAAAGTAATTAAGACATATTCTTTTCTCAATGACAACTGTTGCAAGGCTACCATGGAAACAGCGCCAGGAAAGTTAAACTTAGAAATATGTAACTACAGCAACTATTAGCTCTGCCTTTGCTCTTTGAGCGTTCAAACAGGGGTGCGCTTAAGCACTGTGGCTGTAAATTAAGCCTCTTCATAATGGAGGAATTTCTTTTGATTGTGGGTGTTAGTTTTATTCTGCGTGAGGCATTTACATTTAAGGCATTTAGCAGATACTCAGAGTGACTTACAAAAAGTGCTTTAGCTTCTCAAATGAGACCATTGCAAGCATGCAATTTAGAAAGTGATCTGCTAGGAAAAGAAGATCCTCTTCCTATATAAATAAAAACAAGTGTTAACTACTACTAACAAACGTATTTTGTGTTTTGTACTAACAAACAACAACTTTATTTTGTGGTATTGTTGACTGAGGTGAGTCTTGCATCTAAGCACAGCAGAGGTGTGACGTGAGAGTACTTGGGAATGTTGAATATCGGTCGGGCTGCAGCATTCTGGATGAGCTGCAGAGATTTGATTGCATACACTGGGAGGCCAGCCAAGAGTGAGTTTCTATTGACAAGACGAGAGTAGTCTAGGGCCTGTACCAGAATCCGAGTAGCTTCCATGGTAGGAAAAGGTCTAACTATGTGGATGAAATTTGCATGTCTTGACACTCTTTTTTAGGTTATTGTCCCATGTGACACCAAGGTTCTTGGTTTTCTATCTGTGTGGTTGAGATGGTTTACTGGTCTTTGGAAGGCCTTGGTAAGAATGGTTCTTTGCCAGGATAAAAAGCTGCTCTATTGATTTAGGTCTTTGAAGAAGTAACAGATGTTGTCTGTGTGGGTGGTGTCCAGTTCTTCTATGAAGTTGTCTGGGGGACCTGGTGGCAAGGGTGTAGCTTTGGCTTGAACGTTGGGGGGTTGCAGCATGAAGCATTTACCCATATTTCCATTGATCGTAGAATAAATGGTTCAGATTATTGGGGGGTTCATCAACCTAGAAAATTATTATCAAATAATAAACTGATATAACTGAATAATACAATTTTGGTGGTTTTGCAAGTATGTTAGGTATTGATGGACATTCAGTGTTGGATAGTAATGGACTATATGTAATATGGATTATTTAATCAGTTTACAAAAATTGTTTACTTGTAACTTGATTTTTAATTAAAAAATTTTTTTAAATTAATTTATGTAATTTATGTAATTTGTATTTTTTTTATTTTATTTTGTTGACTATGATTTTAAATATGCACTGTGAGATTAGATAACTTTTTAATGGATTACATGATTACATATCGATATTTATTAACCAAATATTGACTAAATTAAAAACATCGGCATATCGGTTATAAGCATGAAAACGCAGATATGAAAAACTGATGGTTTATTTATAATTAATTAGTAACACACATTGTAAAAACTCTGCGACTTCATATGCACAATCCAGAAATAATAATAGCCACAATATGTGGAAGACTTTGACTTTTGAGACGTCGGTATGATATCCATTAATGCTGCATGATTGATCGAATTAACCCTAAAAGCCTGCATTTTAAAATATAGTCTCAGTGCTTCAGTCAGTGCTATGTGAACAAGCAGTGCTCTCTAGCGGTCTGGACAGCAAGATCCATTATCTATTATACCACTATAACACAGAATTTAAAAGAGGATTTATTTTTCCATGATGTGGTTGACATTTCCGTGGAATTGCCCAACATATGCATAGTGTTAATTTGTAATGTTCTATTTCTGTTATAATGTTCTGTAATATTAAATTGCAAAAACAAAACCTTTTTTTTTTCATATCAATCATGTTATCATATTTATTTATTTTTTATCTTTATCTTTTTATCTTCTATTTATCTTTCAATATATCATGTGTTAAACAGATCCAATCCATGTGTAATGTAAATTATTTATTGTTAGAACAGTAAGAAAAAAAAAAAGGCTTTGTACATTTTTTAAGCATAATTCCAAAGTAAAATCTGATGACAAAATAAGGTAAGTGGCAAAACATGGCATCAGCCTACAGTTTTTTGTTAAAATCAGTATTGTCCAAATATGTTCATATCGGTGCATCCCTAATTGCATTACCTAACAGACTTGACTTTCATGTTTACTAATGTTTCATGAAAGTGTGTAAAAGAGTTTAAATTGTTCATAATGTTGACAAATTATACATCTTTATAATTTATACTGATTTTAATTTGTAATCAGTACCAGATTACATTTCAGAAATCATCTACCCAACACTGTGGACATGAGGCCACAGTTGCTTTCGATAGGCTTTACTGGTTTTACTAGTTTAATCTATTTGCGACCTTTATAAACTTATATAAAGAAACAAAATGTAAAAAATAAAATAAAAAATAGGCTCTCAAAAGAGGAGTGATAACGTCCTGGTTACTTGCGTAACCTCTGTACCCTGATGGGGGGAATGAGAAGTTGTGTCGATGTAGTGACACTAGGGGTCACTCTTGAGAGCCCGAGACACCTCTGGTCTTTGATAAAAGGCCAATGAAAATTGGTGAGTGGTATTTGCATGCCACTCCCCCAGACATACGGGTATAAAAGGAGCTGGTATGCAACCACTCATTCAGAGACAAGGTCCGGCCATTTCAGTGGGTAGTTCAGCGTTGTGGCAGGAGGGACACAACGTCTCGTTCCCTCCATCAGGGAACGGAGGTTACGCAAGTAACCAGGACATTACCTATCTGTCACTCACTCGAACTGTGTTACGTGAACTGGCAGTGTGTGACGGGCAGACCACTGTGTGCCTCGTAGCCAGCACACCAGTCCGACACATAACCTCCCCCAACATAGTTATGAGTGTCAAATGGCCCTTTTTGGGGACAAGTCGACTACCCAAAAGATAGAGACAGGCTAACCCAGTCGTGGCCTCTTTCCCCTTCTTTTTTTTCCACTCCCTAAAAAAGAAGGGGGATTATCCAACTGGGCCGCCGGTCTAGTCAGGGGGTGTGCCTCCCAAGGTCGTGCTTCCCTAAGGACTTACCGTCCACTGTGTCATGGTGTGCTGCTATAGCAGCAACGTACACCTTCAAGGTGGAAGGGGACAGCCGCCCTTCCAACCTCTACTGTAGGAAGGAAAGCACTGATCCGACTGCGCATCTCTGGGGTCTTCCCATCGGGAAGAACACCACTTAGCGAACAGACGCCACTTAAAGGCATACAGGCACCTCTTAGAGGGGGCCCTAGCCTGAGTGATCATGTCTACAACTGCGGGTGGTAGACCGCTTAGGTCTTCCATGTCCCGTCCAGGGGCCAGACATGGAGATTCCAGAGGTCTGGTCGCGGGTGCTAGATGGTGCCCTGTCCCTGAGAAAGAAGGTCCTTCCACAGGGGAATTCGCCGGGGGGGGGGCTGTCACGAGGAGCGTGATGTCCGAGAACCACGACTGGGTGGGCCAGTAGGGTGCTACCAGGATGACCTGCTCCTCGTCCTCCCTGACCTTGCACAGAGTCTGGCAAGTAGGCTTACTGGGGGAAACGCATATTTGCGCAGGCCAGGGGGCCAGCTGTGTGCCAGTGCATCTATGCCGAGGGGTGCCTCGGTCAGGGCGTACCAGAGCGGGCAGTGGGAGGATTCTTGGGAGGCAAACAGGTCCACCTATGCCTGTCCAAATCGACTCCAAATCAGCTGGACCACCTGAGGGTGGAGTCTCCACTCTCCCCTGAGGGTAACCTGCCGTGACAGCATGTCCGCTGTAGTGTTGAGGTCGCCGGGGATGTGAGTGGCTCGCAGCGACTTGAAGTGCTGCTGACTCAAGAGGAGGAGACGGTGGGCGAGTTGTGACATATAACGAGAGCGCAGACCACCTTGGCAGTTGACATATGCTACCGTTGCCGTGTTGTCTGTCCGAACTAACACGTGCTTGCCCTGGATCAACGGCCGAAACCTCCGCAGCGCGAGCATAATTGTCAACATCTCAAGGCAGTTGATGTGCCAATGCAGTCGCGGGTCCGTCCACAAGCCGGCGGCTGCGTGCCCATTGCAAACAGCGCCCCAGCCCATTTTGGAGGCGTCTGTCGTGACCACGATGCGCCTGGAGACCTGTTCTAGGGGAACACCTGCCCGTAGAAACGAGAGGTCGGTCCAATGGCTGAAAAGACGGTGACAGACCGGCGTGATGACCACACGATGTGTCCCGCAGCGCCATGCCCATCTCGGGACTTGAGTCTGAAGCCAGTGCTGAAACGGTCTCATATGCATCAACCTGAGCGGGGTGGCCACCACTGAGGATGCCATATGCCCCAGGAGCCTCTGAAAGAGTTTCAGTGGAACCGCTGTTTTCTGTTTGAACACCATCAAACAGGCCAGCACCGACTGGGTGCGCTCGTTCGTGAGGCGCGCTGTCAAAGAGACTGAGTCCAACTCCAAACCGAGGAAAGAGATGCTCTGAACTTGCTCTTTTCCCAGTTGACCCGAAGCCCTAGTCGGCTGAGGTGTGAGAGCACCAAGTCCCTGTGTGCACACAACATGTCCGGAGAGTGAGCTAGGATTAGCCAATCATCGAGATAGTTGAGAATGCGAATACCCACTTCCCTTAACGGGGCAAGGGCTGCCCCTGCGACTTTTGTGAAGACACGAGGAGACAAGGACAGGCCGAAAGGGAGTACCTTGTACTGATAAGCCTGACCCTCGAATGCAAACCGCAGGAAGGGTCTGTGTCGAGGTAGAATCAAGACGTGGAAGTACGCATCCTTCAGGTCTACCGGCGCGAACCAATCTTGATGCCAGACGCTCGCCAGAATGCATTTTTGCGTCAGCATCTTGAACGGGAGTCTGTGTAAAGCCTGTTTCAGTACTCGCAGGTCCAAGATTGACCGCAACCCACTGCCTTTTTTCGGTACGATGATATAGGGGCTGTAAAACCCCTTCTTCATCTTGGCTGGAGGGACAGGTTCTATCGCACCCTTCCGTAGGAGGGTAGCAATCTCCGTGCGCAAGGTAGCAGCATTTTCGTCCTTCACCAAGGTGAAGTGGATACCGCTGAACCTGGGCGGGCGCCTGGCGAACTGAATCGCGTAGCCGAGTCGGACGGTCCGGATCAGCCATCGCGACAGTTTGGAAAGCGCAAGCCATGCATCCAAGTTCCACGCAAGGGAGACCAAAGGGACAATGTCATCAGACGTACCGGCAGGTGGGGCCTCGCGGCGGGGTGGAGCTCGAGGTGCTACACCATGTTGTGGCCGTGCTGAGTCTAGGGACATCAAAGCACTTACCTGGCTCCTTGTGACCGTCCACTGTGAACATCCTGGGACGGGGGAGGAAGAGGCCTGTCCTCGTGACCCATGGAGACTGTCACATCGGGGGCGGATTTGTGCCACAGTTGGGCACTCAGGGGTGGAAGACCGCCACTGGAGCACCAAACCTGCCAAATAGAGTGGTGGACGGTAGTCGTGATGACGGCCGTGCACACCGGATATTTGACCCAGGGAACAAGGAAACCACTCTTGCTGAACTCTTGGGTACTGCAGCCACTTGGGCATGCAGCGCAATTAAATGCAAAGGTAACAAAAGGATTCTCCTCCCGGCCCTGACCGGGGGATGGAGAAGTCTGCTTACCAGCTCCAGAGCAGCGGGTTTCGTAGTCCCTGGGTCGCCCGTCTCAGGGGCGCTTTGAAGCCTTTCACGGGTTCTTGGCAGCCGTGAGATGGGTGGCGTCTGCTTCCTGCGGTGGGCTCCACGCCGGGGCCGGGCCGAAGGAGCCGGTGCAGGATGTGCCGGATAGCCTCCGTCTGCTGCTCCACCGTCAAGAACTGCTGGGCAAAGTCCTTGATGGTGTCGCTGAATAGGCCAGCTTGGGAGATGGGGGCAGCAAGGAACCGTGTCCTGTCGGCCTCACCCATATCGACCAAGTTTTGCCAAAGGTGGTGCTCCTGGACCACTAATGTGGACATCGTCTGCCCGAGAGACCGCGCCGTGACCTCCGTCGCTCGGAGAGCGAGGTCGGTCACCGAGCACAGTTCCTGCATCAGAATTGGGGCAGGGCATGGCTTTGAGTGGCGCCGCGAGCCCAGGAACCAATCATCGAGCCGCGAGGGTTCAGAGAAGAGCGGAGGGTTCCACTCTAGCCCGACGCTCGTGGCTGCCCGGGAAAGCATGTCGTCATCTCCGTGTCAGCCTGTGACCGGCGACCTCACCCGAAGGGATGAGCCCAGCTGAGGCTTCCGCATCTGACTGGATGAGCCCGCTTTCCAATACCCGGTGGAGGCGGCCCCATTGGGGTCCCCAAATCGCCCCCAGTGCTAGCCGCGCTGGCCTCATACCCGTGGGTAAAAGGACCAAGGCGGGGAGCATCTGGGATGGCTTGCTTTCTTACGAAGGCAAGCCGCGACTGCACCGTTGCCATGGACATGTCCTCGCAATGAGTACATGACCCATCCACGAATGCTGTCTCCGCGTGAGCAGTGCCCAGACATGAAAGACAGTGATTGTGACCGTCAGAAGGCGAGAGATAACGAGTGCAACCAGGAATAACACACAAGGAAAGGCATCTTTAAAAAGACGTATCTTTAAAAAGACGTTCCATGTGTGCCGCTCTTTTAGAGAAATATACTCTTTTCGAGAAATATACTCTTATTTCTGCCGAAGCGCCCAGTCGCATTCTCTGCAGTGCACCAGTGCAGAGGAGGAAGAAGCTGCTGAAATGCACCGTCAGATCCAGCAGAGGTGAATGAACAGTCGTGGGAATTCAGCTCAGAGAGCATGACCGTTCAGCTCTGAAGAGAAAATCTGAATGAGTGGTTGCATACCAGCTCCTTTTATACCCATATGTCCGGGGGAGTGGCATGCAAATACCACTCGCCAATTTTCATTGGCCTTTTATCAAAGACCAGAGGTGTCTCAGGCTCCCAAGAGTGACCCCTAGTGTCACTACATCGACACAATGTCGAGTTAGTGACAGATAGGAAACTGTATTTAGCTGCAGTGTGTATGTGGCCTATATTTGTTTTTTGAACCTGTCAAACATGTAGTTTTTCTTAAAAATGAATTAAATTAAATGAAGAATTGAAAAATAAATTATGTTCTCTTCATTCTTTTTTTCAAGCATTCTTATGTTATTAGTTAACATCAAGTGGTTTTCATTTGATTTCTCCTTTTAAGATGGAGGTGGCCAGGGAGGAAAAGTGCGAGTTCCTGCCCTTCCTGTCCCCTCGTGAGGTAATCAAGAGAGATGGACATGTCATAGGCCTACGGTTCTGCCGCACTGAACAGCAGGATGACGGCACCTGGATTGTGGATGAGGAGCAGATTGTCCACCTTAAAGCTGACTTTATCATCAGTGCCTTTGGCTCCATGCTGAACGATCCTGCAGGTGAGGTCATGCCTAAGCATGGTAGCTCACCAAGGGCAAAGTTGCTGTAGCTGGTATTAATGAGCTTCAATATGTATGGGCTTATTAATATTTTTGAAGCTGAAAATGTGGTGCATTTTTAGAGTCAATGAAACAGTAATTTAATTTTCCCATGTTGCTATTATTAGATGATTACATTAGTAATGATTGCAATAAATAGCCAATAGGAAAATGTTATTGCCCAGAGGTTGCTCTTTCAGAGCTCAGGAGTCATAGAGTTCTCAGTAATGTTTCATGTCAGTATTAACTTTGTCTCAGGTGTTTCTCAGAAATTAGACAATTGTTGAAAAATCATCATGGATAGCTTAGCTCAGACAAAGTGGTCTTTGAAGAAAAATGAGAAATGTTGATATTTTGACTGCAGACTTGAGGGTCTGAACAAATCTGAGCACAGTTTGAGACATTGTTGAGATCTCCTGAAATTCTATAGGAGACATGTGAGAGATTACTATGGTCTGTTTGTATAGAGAAAAATCTGAGCAGATTGAGACTTTAGCAAAAGTATCAGTTTGCTCCTCATTTAATTGAATTAGTTTTACACAAAATTGAATTAAAATGCAATTTAACTATTTGTATTTTTTCAAGATTATAACCGGATGCCATTCACATGCAATAAGATTAGGTCATGTGACAAGAATGTAGCTTATTACTGTTTGAAACGTTTATCATTGCATAATGCCTACTGTTTCACTCTATTTTTCTAAATACTGTACTGTATTAAGCCATATACAGAATGTATTGCACAGTATTCAGTAGTAAGCTAATATTCCATTCCAAATATAGCTTGGTTCTGATGTTCTAGGTTTTAAGAGCTAGTCTAACTGTGGTCTGTGTGAAAGATTTCCCCAGTGAGCCATCACAGAAAGCAGACTGTTCCCTCATCAATAAGCATTCAGCACCACCCCACTTATCTTTGCTTAGCAGATTTTAGTAGCCGCAGTGTGATAACCATCACGCTGAGGGAGAGGCAGGAGATGATAAGACCCTCAAACACGAGAGCCTTGTTTCATTATGGGAATCCTTTATCAATCCACCATCACAAATACAAACTTATTTTACCAGATTAGCCAAAAACATCTACCACACATTCACGTATTATGGTTAGATCACATATATTGAGGTTCTTGATTATATAAACAGTATATACACACCAGGGTCAGAAATGTACCAGAACTCGGGCCAAATTTGTCACCAGATGTGACCAAAATGCCCCAGATATTTAAGTTTGAGTGGCAAAGAGTGCCCTAGTAGTGAGTTCCTCTTTCTTTAATTTAACAATTCATATATTACTTAATATTCTTTTCAAAGCCTATCTAGTTATTGGTTTAGTATGAGTTTAGTGCATCTGCAGATACTGTAGTGACCTGTATACACTGTCTCAGAGGGGAATGTTGTTAAATGTGTAGTTAATATGAAGTGTTTTTTGGGTCCCACTTTATATTAGGTGTCTTTAACTACTATGTACTAACATTAAAATATATACAATACAATGTATTTATTGTGTAACTACTGTACATATTGTTCTGCAAAATTCTCACAAAATTCCCATTTGCTGCTACTGAGGTTGAGGTACGGGTAGGTTTAGGAGTTGGGTTTAGGTTAAGGGTTGGGTTGGGTTAGGGTTAGGTTTAGAATTAAATGCAGGTACTTTAAATGTAAGAACAATGCAACAACACATATGTACATAATAAGTACATTGTAGCAGATGCTTAAGTACATAGTAGTTAAAGACAACTAATATAATGTGGGTCCGTTTCTGAATGAAAATCAGTCAAATCGACAATGAAAAAGTAAAGATCTGTATAATGTAAAAGTGACTGGCCATTTATGTCTAATTTCAGTTTTGATGTTGTATCTGATGTTGATTTGATTTTATACATTACAGCCATAAAAGTTTATTTCTGACACTAATACACACACATATATGCATATCTGTGTGTTTATTTGTTGTCACACATTCATTCAGCTATTTTTCTCATCCTTATTTTTTATTGTCCTAGTATTGTTACCCTCTGACTGGCCTGTCATCCATCCTAAGCGCTGTAATGCCTCTGAACGTAGAGTAATTTTTAATCATAAACTTGAAGCTCAGAGATAGTGAGCTTATAAATGCTACTCACTTGCCACACCTTGCCCAAGATATGAATTACTTAACCACTCCAATGGCCAGCGGTGCCACCAGAAGAGACCTGCCTTGCGGCGTAAAGAAGAGAAAAGCTAAGATAGCTAGAATTCTCCCCCTGCAATCTTGGGTGGGCAGGACAGTCGGTGATTAGATCATCGTCGGCCAGCGGGATGGGCAGCTGACTGGCCACTTTTACAGCTGTGGGGATCTTTTGCTGTAACCCCTGAAGCAACGTTTACCTGTCTGTGCTCCTATCCAGAGGCCTCATAACATTGCTTTATTGAAATATGCTCACAATTAGAGCTGCACAATTCATCGAAATTGTGAGATGACCTGCGGTTTAAAATTAAATAAATAAATAGTCAGCATACACTGCTCGCTTCAAAGTTTATATGCGCAGATCTGTTGTGTATTGTATGGTATTTGTGTATTACATATTCTAAGAGTACACGTGAGGCTCATCATACAGTGTTCTCAGTGAATTTCTATGCATGCTCCACAATTCGATCTCTTGCTCAGAATAACCGATGTGCTCTGAGTTCCATTTCCGTTTGCTTAAGTGCGCTGAGCACAAAATATTTAAAGCACTCCAGATTCACTATGTTTGGCCGCTACAAGTTAATATACAAAAACAAATAATACAGTGCATCCGGAAAGTATTCACAGCGCTTCACTTTTTCCACATTTTGTTATGTTACAGCCTTATTCCAAAATGGATTAAATTCATTATTTTCCTCAAAATTCTACAAACAATACCCCATAATGACAACGTGAAAGAAGTTTGTTTGAAATCTTTGCAAATTTATAAAAAAAAAAAAAATGAAAAAAAATCACATGTACATAAGCATTCACAGCCTTTGCTCAATACTTTGTTGAAGCACTTTTGGCACCAATTACAGCCTCAAGTCTTTTTGAGTATGATGCTACAAGCTTGGCACACCTATTTTTGGGCAGTTTCTCCCATTCTTCTTTGCAGGACCTCTCAAGCTCCATCAGGTTGGATGGGGAGCGTCGGTGCACAGCCATTTTCAGATCTCTCCAGAGATGTTCATTCGGGGTCAAGTCTGGGCTCTGGCTGGGCCACTCAAGGACATTCACAGAGTTGTCCCGGAGCCACTCCTTTGTAATCTAGGCTGTGTGCTTAGGGTTGTTGTCCTGTTGGAAGATGAACCTTCGCCCCAGTCTGAGGTCCAGAGCCCTCTGGAGCAGGTTTTCATCAAGGATGTCTCTGTACATTGCTGCATTCAACTTTCCCTCGATCCTGACTAGTCTCCCAGTTCCTGCCGCTGAAAAACATCCCCACAGCATGATGCTGCCACCACCATGCTTCACTGTAGGGAAGGTGATGAGCGGTGCCTGGTTTCCTCCAGACATGACGCTTGCCATTCAGGCCAAAGAGTTCAATCTTTGTTTCTCATGGTCTCAGAGTCCTTCAGGTGCCTTTTGGCAAACTCCAGGCGGGCTGTCATGTGCCTTTTACTGAGGATTGGCTTCCGTCTGGCCACTCTACCATACAGGCATGATTGGTGGAGTGCTGCAGAGATGGTTGTTCTTCTGGAAGGTTCTCTTCTCTCCACAGAGAAATGCTGGAGCTCTGTCAGAGTGACCATCGGATTCTTGGTCACCTCCCTGACTAAGGCCCTTCTCCCCCGATCGCTCAGTTTGGCCAGGTGGCCAGCTCTAGGAAGAGTCCTGGTGGTTCCAAACTTCTTCCATTTACGGATGATGGAGGCCACTGTGCTCATTGGGACCTTCAATGCTGCAGAAATTTTTCTGTACCCTTCCCCAGATCTGTGCCTCGATACAATCCTGTCTCGGAGGTCTACAGACAATTCCTTGGACTTCATGGCTTGGTTTGTGCTCTGACATGCACTGTTAACTGTGGGACCTTATATAGACAGGTGTGTGCCTTTGCAAATCATGTCCAATCAACTGAATTTACCACAGGTGGACTCCAATCACGTTGTAGAAACATCTCAAGGATGATCAGTGGAAACAGGATGCACCTGAGCTCAATTTTGAGTGTCATGCCAAAGGCTGTGAATATTTATGTGCATGTGATTTTTTTTTCGTTTTTTATTTTTAATAAATTTGCAAAGATTTCAAACAAACTTCTTTCACGTTGTCATTATGGGGTATTGTTTGTAGAATTTTGAGGAAAATAATGAATTTAATCCATTTTGGAATAAGGTTGTAACATAACAAAATGTGGAAAAAGTGAAGCGCTGTGAATACTTTCCGGATGCACTGTTTATCCCATGGCACAGGGTATTTGTGGACAGAGGAGGAGAATATGTTAAAATGAGGAGCACATTATACAGCTGTTGTGATCGCAGCTACAACCAGAAAGTCCTGAAGTCTTCCTGCAGTTTTCTGCCAAAATAAAAGCTTGACGGTTTTACTGGACCGCATAGTAATGTTTCGTGCAAGTTAAGGTTTTATCACATAAATGCATTACTAGTGTATAATTATAATAATATCAAAAATAGTAATCGATATTATATTACAATAAAAATTAAAAGTGGGCTGAGACCGTATCACAAAGTGGACAAAAACAGATGCAGAGCGGACAGGTACAATGTGAATATGAAGAAGACAGTGTCTTTTTTTTCCACTTATTTATTTATTTAGTAGTTTGTTTTTGGCTGAAGTGAAAAAGGTCTGAGTTTGGCTTTTTTTAAGAGGACTCAAGTGTGAAACCTTAAAGAGTAGCCTTTATATTGGCAGTGGAGCATGGGCAGAACAGTGCCTTATTTTGGTCAAAAGGAATCACTTACTAGTTTTCTGTTTATCGTTTCATATTGTATCGTTTATTTTATCGCAGTCTTTAGAAGACTTGGAACATAATGCATGCAATTGTATGGGCTACTTTTATAATATTTTATTTGGTGTTTTATGTCATTTTTGGAGCTTGACATTTGCATTCACTGCAAGTTGTAAACAAGTTGTAAAGACTACTTTATGGTATTGTCATTTTTGGAGCTTGACAGACATGATTACAATGAACTGTCATTGTATGGAAAAGAGTGTTGTAAACAGTCTTCAAAATTCTGCTTTTGTATTCCACATAATAAATTAACAGCATATGGGTTCCTATTTTCATCATTTACATTTACATTTACATTTATTCATTTGGCAGACGCTTTTATCCAAAGCGACTCACAAGAGAGGAAAACATAAGCGAATCATCTTAGGAGACAGTGGTATGAAAAGTGCTGTATTACAAAGTATCACTAGCATCATAATAGTATTCAAAATAGAATAAAGTGCAACAGAATTTTTTTTTTTTTTTGTGTGTGTGTTTTTTTTAATGACTGGTTAAGTGCTCATGGAAAAGATGTGTTTTTAGTCGTTTTTTGAAGACAGAGAGTGAGTCAGCTTCACGGATGGAGTTGGGAAGGTCGTTCCACCAACGTGCTATGATGAAGCTGAAAGTCCGGGAAAGTGTTTTAGTGCCTCTTTGTGTTGGTACAAGGCGACATTCCTTAGCCGACCGCAGACTTCTAGTGGGCGCGTAGCTCTGCATAAATGATTTTAGGTATGCTGGAGCAGACCCAGTAACTTTTCTGTATGCCAGCATCAGAGCCTTGAATTTGATACGTGCATCAACCGGTAGCCAGTGGAGAGAGACAAGGAGTGGTGTAACATGTGCTCTCTTTGGTTCATTAAAGACCAGACGTGCTGCTGCATTCTGGATCATTTGGAGGGGTCTAGTTGCACATGCAGGGAGGCCTGCAATGAGAGTGTTACAGTAGTCCAGTCTAGTTATGACAAGTGACTGGACAAGCAGTTGTGTGGCATGTTCAGAGAGGAAGGGTCTTATCTTCCTGATATTGTAGAGTGTAAATCTACATGATCTTGCGGTCTTTGAGATGTGGTCTGTGAAATTTAGTCTGTTGTCGATGGTTACCCCTAGATTTCTGACCAATTTGGAAGGCGTTACTGTAGTTGCACCCAGCTGCGCGGTGATGTTGTGTTCAACATCAGGGTTGGCTGGAAAGACAAGGAGTTCAGTCTTGGCTGGGTTGAGTTGCAGGTGGTGCTCCTTCATTCAGGCCGAGATGTTTGCCAGGCAGGCTGAAATTCGAGCAGTCACTGTGGTGTCGTTGGGCTGGAAAGACAAGTAGAGTTGCGTGTCATCAGCGTAACAGTGGTAAGAGAAACCATGTGCTTGAATGATGGGTGCCAGTGATGTTGTGATATACTCAGGCTGAGTAAATATTGGCAGAATTTTCCTTTTTGGGTGAACTATCTCTTTAAGTGATATATTTTTGCATTTTCAAAAAACGCATCCCATATTCTTACTTTCATCCATCCGAAGTGGCTTCTTGTCCTCAACGCTGTTGCATTACTTCATGCCAGCATCTTGCTCATTGTATTTCACATAACAGAATCAGAATCAGCTTTATTGCCAGGTATGCTTACAAATACAAGGAATTTGTCTTGGTGACAGGAGCTTCCAGTGCACATCAATACAATACAGCAACAAGTCAGAGATTATAATAAAAAAATATATATATAAATAATAAAAATTGGATAGAAAATAAAGTATATACAGAATACACAATAAGACAATATATATATATATATATATATATATATATATATATATATATATATATATATATACGTAGTGCAAATACAAATCTGTTATATACAGTGCAAGGGAATGTAATGGCAGAAGAGGTAGGATGTGTTGGATAAATATAAAAAGACTAAACTGTGAATTGCACATAATTATTGCTCAATGGGGAAGTTTTTAACTGTTCATGAGATAGTCTGAGGGAAAAAACTTCCTGTGCCTGATGGTTCTGGTGCTCAGTGCTCTGTAGCGTTGGCCAGAAGGCAATAGTTCAAGAAGGTAGTGGGCATGGTGAGTGGGGTCCAGAGTGATTTTTCCAGTCTTTTTCCTCTTTTTCTTGAAGGGAGGACAGGGGGCAACCAGTAATCCTCTCAGCAGTCCGAACTGTCCTTTGTAGTCTTCTGATATCTGATTTCATAGCTGCACCAAACCAGACAGTTACTGAAATGCAGAGGACAGATTCAGTGACTGCTGAGTAGAACTGTATCAGCAGCACCTGTGGCAGGTTGAACTTCCTCAACTGGCGAAGGAAGTACAACCTCTGCTGGGCCTTTTTCACAATGGAGACAATGTGGGTCTCCCACTTCAGGTCCTGTGAGATGGTAGTGCCCAGCCAAAACGGGTCTCCACCGTTTTGAGTGTGTTCAGCTTCAGGTTGTTTTGACTGCACCAGACAGCCAGCTGTTCAGCCTCCCTTCTGTATACAGACTCATCGTCATCTTGGATGAGGCCAGTGACAGTTGTGTAATCTGCAAACTTCAGGAGCTTGACAGAGGGGTCCTTGGTGGTGCAGTCGTTTGTATATAGGGAGGAGAGTAGTGGGGAGAGCACACATCCCTGGGGGGCACCTGTGCTGATTGTACAGGTGCTGGAAGTGAATTTCCTCTGTCTCACAAGCTGCTACCTGTCCGTCAGAAAGCTGGTGATCCACTGACAGATAGATGTGGGAACAGATAGTTGGTGTAATTTAGTCTGGAGAATAGCTGGGATGATGGTGTTGAAAGCCAAACTGAAGTCCACAAAAAGGATCCTTGCTTATGTCCCTGGTCTGTCCAGATGTTGCAAGATATGATGCAATCCCATGTTGACTGCATCCTCCACAGACCTGTTTGCTCGATAAGCAAATTGAAGGGGATCTAGAAAGGGTCCAGTGATGTCCTTCAGATGGGCCAACACTAGCCTCTCAAATGATTTCATGACCACATACATCAGGGCGACTGGTCTGTAGTCATTAAGTCCTGTGATTTTGGGTTTCTTTGGGACAGGAATGATGATTAAGTGTTTGAAGCAGCATGGGACTTCACACTGCTCAAGTGATCTATTGAAGATCAGTGTGAAGATGGGGGCCAGCTGGTCAGCACAGGATCTAAGACAAGCGGGTGAAAGACCGTCTGGTCCCTGTGCTTTCCTTGTCTTTTTTTTTTTTTTTTTGGAAGATACGGCACACCTCTTCTTCACAGATTTTAAGTGCAGGTTGAATAGCAGGAGGGGGGTTGCAGGAGGTGTTGGTGTATGTCTAACAGCATGCATTATGTCTTCAAATGGGGCTTTGCATTGAGTAGTTGTTTGAGAAGTTACTCTAGAGAGTGCTACTGGATTCTGAGAGGAGGCCATTTCATTTAAGGGGAAGATCTCAGGATTTCCTTAATTGGCCATTAAAATGTGAATGGAATTTGATTGGTTATCTCAAATAACCATGTTTAGAATAAAAAAACGCGATCGCGACAGGCCTACTGTTGTCATTTATTCATACTTATGCTGCTCCAAACCTGTATGGATTTTACATTTTTGTGTGAACTATCCCTTTAAATATTTCTTAATTTTCCATTGTAATGTTTCTTTGTTTTACATGTTTCAAAATCCAAAAACTTTCTGTTTGTTTTCAAGTTTGAGGTTGGTATGTGTATTTTTTTCTATTTTAAAATACTTGCTCCTATTTTAGCTTAATATGCATAAACAGTTTTATGAAAAGCATTTGTAGGTTGATTTTCCAAAGTGTAAATGCTGTGGCTCTATGAGACTTTCAAAACATTGCTCTGTTTGCTTGAGAATCCTAACAAGCCAGACACCACAACATTGGCTTAACTAATGTGTGATCTGTTTGTTCGACTAATGGCAGACAGGGAACGTTTTTGAGAATCTTGTTTGAAAGCAATCATTATTTTTGCAATTTCATTTGAAATTGCTAGTGGCACACTACACACTTCACCTTTGAAAACTGGTTTTAAAGTCTAATTCATTGTAGTCTTAGACTTTTGAACCCCACTGTGTACACTGGTTCTATACCAGTATGTCCTGCCCAGTCATAGTCATAATCAAGACATTGTCATTTAGTTTTCATACCTAGCCTCTCTGATCTGTGTGACGCTGTGTGTTGGAACAGTGAAAAAGGCCATGGAACCATTGAAGCTGAATGGATGGGGGACACCTGAGGTGAACAGCGAAACCATGCAGACCAGTGAACCCTGGGTGTTTGCCGGCGGAGACATTGCCGGATTGGCCAACACCACTGTCGAGTCTGTCAACGATGGCAAACAAGCTTCCTGGCACATCCACAAGTACATCCAGGTGGGCTCTCCACTCAATAATCTCACTCTGCATTTAGACGACTTGCACAACATGCTTAGTGTTTGGCCATAGTTGTGTTGCTCTGAAAGCACACATTATGTGTCAGTGCCAGCAATTTTCAGCATTAGCACGGCACTCAAAGTTTTAAACTAACATTTTTTTATTGCGGGGGCATTATTCCATGGAGACTTTTCTCTCATGGTTTGACATCTTGAGTGCTTTTTGGCTTATGCACTCAGAGAAGTTTTTTTTTTTATTCCCTCATTTTTCAAGTAGAAGACTATCTTCTGTGATTTCGCACTAAGGCCTAAGTAGCGGCATAAAGAGAAGGTTCATGCAGAAGTTAATCACTAATGTAACTGTGGCCAGAGGAAGTCACACTGGAGTGTTTGTTCAACTAATCCATTTCCTTTCCCAAAAACCAGTCTGTAATTTTGGAGTACACTGAAAGAGCTGGTCAAATATTTGCTAATGGGTTCAGCAGTTCAAGATCACATAAAGCATTGGAATATAAGATCACAGTTGTTGAGGGTATTGTTTAAATTTTGGTTATAGGGGGTTGTGTTTAAGTTTGGATTTTCAGAAGGATGAGACATTTTCTCATTCAGTTTACTTGTTTATCTTTTTGTTTTATCTTTAAAAAGTGTTTATTCATAAGTGTACTCAACAGAACACAAAAGGAGACAAGTCCTTATACCCAAACAGAGAGGATACAATACATTTGCAGGCAAATGTATGAGATTAGGCAATGTTTCTTAAGCAAGAATGTACTAGAGGCAGTGCTATATTGTGAACAGTGTTGTGTAAATTACTCAAAATAAGTATGGTAATCCACTACAAATGGCTAATTACTTCTATAAAATATAATCCGATTACTTTACTGATTAATTAATCTAAAAAGAAATCACAAAAGTAATCATCAATTATTTTACTTTTAAGTTACTTTCTATATCACTTTTCCTAGAAAAGTTTTTGGTTTTCCTCTTAAACTCAGTGGGTGGGTTGCACCAATAAGGATTAAATTAAGTTTAGAGCTAATCCAGGGTTTGTTATCCAAGTTTTATTGTAATTTGTGTTGCACCACTTAATTTTAAATATGGTTTAACAAATCAGAGATTAAACTTTTAACCCATGATTAAAACGGTCACCAGTGATTAGGTCAGTTTTTTAGTTAAACCACCTCAGCTGCAAGTTTAAAGTTAATCCCTAACTGAGATTTAAATAAGAGTTTAAAGTATTGGAGCAACAGGATTAAAGTTCATTCAGATTTACTGTAACATTTAATTCAGGATCAAATTGATGGTTAAAATGTAACCCTGATTATTTTTAAACAAGGTTTAAAGTTTGGTGCATCACAATCATGAGTGCAACCCACCCAATGTCTTTAATTCCTCCACATTCGTTGTCGGACACCCTTCAGCTGTCACAGAAATGCTAACAGACGTACATATGAATTCATATTTTAAATGTATTATACATATTACTTTAGCTCATGTAATGTACTTAAAAGTAACTGCTTTAATTTAAATTCAGTAACTGTAATCTGATTTTAAGAATTTAAAATGTAATGCATTACATAACGTTTTGACTGATTATTTTGTAATTGTATATACCCAACACTGATTGTGAATATAGTCATGTCTGAAGGGCATTAATTGGCTCGACGTGAAGCTGAATGAATATAAGTAACTGTATTCACAATAGATGAAGTTGCTGTTTACAAACAATCGCTGAGCGGCAACAATTCCAGGTTCTTTTGGCACCGGAGAAAAGAACTGCTTTCAAATGGTGTTGCATTCAAATTGAGCTAAAAATGCTCATTACATTTGATAGATTAATAGAGATTTGGACTTCTTTTAATTTCCATCAGGATCGGTGGATCAGGACAAACTCAGGATTTGACATAAATTATGATATTTCACAGATCACCATCATTGTTATCCCTTCTGCTCTAATAAGACCCAATTACCCTGCAGTTGCTGTTGGTAGATTTGAACTTTTCAAGGAGCAATCACGTAAACTTGGCTGAAATTGAATTTCCAAAGTGTAACCGCTGTGACCAGTTTAAGGCCAGTTATGATCTAATTGTGATCTTATATGAATAAGATCACCCTGGAAGATCTAATGGGATGAACAAATAGACAAACAAATGTTTATTTAAATGTAATTTTTTTTAAAATTTTAAAATGCCATCCCTCCGCTACAAGATATAGTCCCTGACAGTAAACAGTAACAGAACGTTGCTATGCAAAAAAAAAATTAATGAGCCATGAATAAAACACTGCTATTAATAAGTCAGCATCCAGGACCGTAACTGTCCGTTGCGTATCACTGTGCAGTTTGAATGTTTACACGGTGTGTTCAATAAAAACATAAAAACATATCATTGTTTGGGTGTTATTTGTTTAAGCTGACTGTGTTTGTCTATTGTTGTGTCTTAGTTGAGGATCAGATAAAAGTTGATGATCAATTTATGCAGTAGTCCAAAATAAGGGTTCACATACTTTTTCACTGCAACTGTATGTTCATATTCAGTTTTTCTATGTGTCTGCATTGCGGGCAAAACAAATTAGCATGCACTGTGTGTTTTCTTTCCAGTCCCTCCATGGTAACACAGTAAGCACCTCTTCCAAACTGCCCCTTTTCCACTGCGCAATCGATACAGTAGACATCAGCGTTGAGATGTGTGGGATTGTGTTCCCAAACCCGTTTGGACTGGCCAGTGCTCCCCCAACAACCAGCGCAGCCATGATCCGCAGGGCCTTCAAGCAGGGCTGGGGCTTCGCCCTCACCAAGACCTTTGGCCTGGACAAGGTACATTTACAGTACACAAGCAGATGTGTGGGAAAGTCAACATGCAGCATGCCATAGGCTTTACGTGCACTTATGGATTTGGATAGAGTGTTTGTGTGGGAAGTGTACACTGCATCTGATTTTCTAAAGCATCTGAAGTTTCCGCACAACATCATAGAAACTGAAACCTTGGCAAAAATCCCTTTATGGTCAGAAGCATATGAAAGCTTCAGCACTGGTCAGTGCTAACAAAAATGTAAGCCTTTCCAGCTTGTGAAACAGCTCAACACACACACACACACACACACACACACACACATATGCACACACTAACACCAGCCATAATGAGCCACATTCTGGTAGCTTAAAACAGCACGGGAAAACCAACAACCCTTCCATTAGGCAGCCATGCATCTGCTTTGTTAGCAATGTAACAGTTGTTCATGACAGGAGGTAAAAAATAAATAAATAAATAAAAAATACGAAACAGGCATGAGTTGTTTATTAAACTCCAGCAGAAAAGCTTTTTGTTTTAATTTACTTTTTAATTCAAGTGATGGGAAAATTTGCAGTCCTTGATAAGTGGAGCTAGAAATGGAAACAGAATAAAAAAAAAAGAGAGAAAAGAAAGGAGAAGAAAGGCAGAGCGCAGGGTTTGAGTCGTATCAGACATCGCCATGGCAACGCTAAAAGGCGTCTGCGCAGCTCTTCGATCAGAGCGTCAATTTCACAAGGAATTTCAGAAAGCAAATGACAATGTTTCAGGGACATCAAAGAAAAAAGTAGCGAGGCTCTGAACATTTTCAAAGAGAGAAATTTGAAGGATCACTCTTAAAAACAGTATTCAAGTTGTGTCTAGAATATGGTCATTTTGTGTCAGTCATTGCTCTGCAACTCTCATGTGACCGTTTCATCTAAATCACCTCATTGGATACTCTGCCCACGTCGACAGCGAGCCCTAGAATGGAGTTAACGGGATAGTTCACCCAAAAATTTAAATTATCTCATCACAATTCACTTCCATTGTTTGGAAAAAAAGTCACTAACATTCTGCTTAACATCTCTTTTTGTGTTCCAACAAATAAAGAAACTCTATGAATTTGGATGAACATGGAGGTAAGTAAATGATGACAGGGTTTTCATTTTTGAGTGAACTATCCCTTTAATAATTGTTGCAGAGAGATGAGGCCATATTTCAATAAATTGAGCTCATATTGCTCTGCACCTGGTGGAAGTACTCCCTCTCTCTCCTATTCTCTTTCCCAGGCAGGATAAAGCAAACCCCCCTGTTTCAACATGTTCTCTGTGCCTCTGTGCAGTGCTGTCATTAGAACATGGGGACTTCTTTGTAATATACCCTTCTCCTGCATTGAGCTGAAACTAAGGCCCATTTACACCTTGCATTAACATGTGTTTCATATACGGATAGTATCTGTACATTCTTTAGCTGGATTGCATTTATATCTTGTAGTCAAATGTGTCTCTACTGTGATTGGATAGAGATCCGATCAAAGCTAACCACGGAAAATGGAAAATGCTACTCACTGTTCATATTACACAAAGTGTATTTGGCAGGGTTGGGCAGAATACTGAAAGAAAGTATTCTGTACTGAATACTAAATACTCTCTCTTAAATGTATTTAGTAATGTATTCCAATACCTCACATAAAAAGTAACTTATTTAGAATACAAGAAATACTTTTAGAATGCATGTTTATAAAGGCAAGGCACAATTGGAAGAATTATGTGTGATATGTCATTATTATCTAATCTGAACCGCCACATCTCCACTATTAGCATCTAAGTAAATCTAAACAGCCAGCTAGCTATTTGTCAGCAGAGTTCATGAACTTAGCACTACCTTGATTTCTTTAAATTAGATGTGGAGTTGGAAGCTGATGTTTTTCTTTATGGAAGGCACAAGGCAAACAGAAGGCAGTTTGTGGTCAACTACAATATCTCATCCACTTTCCAACAAGAACAATGCTGCCTGTACCTCCAAGATCCAAAGCCCCTAGCTGTGACATTGTAGCTACCAAGCAGGGTTGTTTGTGAATGTTCAAAATGGCATTATTAAAGTTTTTAATGATTATTTGAATTTTAATCTTCTTCTAAACCCCTTATTTGATTGGACTGACAAAGATTAATACATTTTGACACATAATTTGATACAAAATGCAAATTAACCATATTTTCAAGATGATAACTGGATGCCACTTGCATAGATTAAACATGCAGCATAGTGAGGTCCTGTAACAGCAGTGTGGTATATGAATGAGTAAACTAGGCTTACTTCCATATTAAGGCTTATTTATTAGTTTTTTCTATTACTTTTATTTCAGTTAGGACAACTCTCAGAGATAGATTAAAGATTTTATTGATTATAATGACAGTGAAGTAAGCTTAGTCATGGCAGACTAGAACTATGCATGCTGCTGATGCTGCTGCTTGACATGGGTCAATATGCTGCTGCTGTTGGCATGAAAACATGATGCTGCTGAGACAGAAGAGACATGCTGCTGCTACTGTACCAACATCAAGATAAAGCCCCCTGTAAAGCAGATCTAGACAGGTGATGCTGGGGAGGTGGAGTGATAACGTTACACATACTGCGCTGCTGTGGCCATTTCCCTGTGTTTTGCATGAGATGAGTAGCAGCTTTATATATTTTGACACAAGGGAAAAGCTTTTGATTGGGTGCGTAGGATGAGATACACCCGGTCGACCTATCAGCCTCGCCATGTAGAGTCTCCTAACTGAACTTACTTGTCATTACTGACACTTTTATTTCTTTTACTCTTTTGGATTTAATTGTAAATTTTAGATTTTTGTTTTGTTTGTTTTTTTGTTTTTTTTTTGTTTTTTGTGAATGACTTCGTATGATATGTTAAATGTATTTACACAGCAATTACAATCGCGGGAAACAATGTATCATGCACTCGAATGATGTTTAAAAATGATGCTGTATTTATTCTGGTATACAGCTGACAGCGAGCTGATTAAGACAGCAACATTTCGGTGCTGTTGCCAGATATTAAATCCCAGAATTATTATCCGTGACAAAGATGTTGTCATTCATTATCTAGTGTCTACCATCAAACCTTTTGGTCCATTTTTAAAGTATCCCAAAAACCACAACCCAAGATGCTATAATTTTAACCTGCGATTGTGTTGTCAAATTAGCCCAATTTGGCAAGAAACCCTGGCAACACTGCTCAAACGCTGCAAGTGTGCAGTGCGCATCTAAGCTGTTCAGAAAATCTGTTCAGAAAAATAATCAAGTTTCTCACTTGATTGGCAAAGTAACTTACAGGTGCTTGAAATTGTAACAGGCTAAATGTCATGTTTATTTGTTTTGTTCTTGTTTTCATGTCTTTTATTTTCAAGTTTAGTTCCTGTTCCTGTCATGTCATGTGATTTCCTGTTCCCTCATTTGATCTTGTCATGTGTTTCCCCTGTTCATGTGTCTTGTTTTCATTGGTTCATTGTTTGATTACTTTGTTATTAGTCTTGTCTTTTCATTGGTTTAAGTTCATTTAGTCTTGTTATCTTGTTTATAGTTTAGTGTTGTGATTGGTTGTCTTGTTTACCTGTTACCCATGTCCTTTTATTTAAGCCCTCATGGTTGCCATTGTCTAGTGTCAGGTATTGTTAATGTAACGTAGTCCATAGTCAAGTCCATAGTCAAGTCTATAGTCAAGTCTATAGTCAAGTTAAGTTTAGTTAAGTCGTTCATGTTTATGTTTTGTTTTGTTCACATTTATAGTTAGGGTTACTGGTTTTCATGTCTGGAAATAAACTGCACTTGGGTTCGTCACTTCATTGTCATCGTCTTCATCATTGTCATTGCCAACAGCAGCCACTCGTTACAGAATACCTGACCGCCCATAATGAACCCAGTAGTTCAGCTCCTTCGTCTATGCCAATGGAGTCGTCCCCTGGAGGAGTATGTGGAGGAATTCTGCGCTATGGCCTGCAGGGTGGATTTTAATGAGGTGGCCCTCAAGGACTGTTTCCGTTTCAGCTTAATGAGCCGATTTCCTCTTTGATGCCTGACGGTCAGTGTGCCGACGGCCTTGCCCGGTATATCGACCTTGCCCTACTGATGGGTGGTTCACCATTCACCGTAGGGGAGACGGCCAACGAGCCAACGCCCACGCCTGCCACGGCCAACGAGCTGGAAGCTTCGTCCTTCCCAGAGCCAGCGTTGCCAGCCTCGTCCGTCTCAGAGCCTGCGTTGCCAGCCTCGTCCGTCCCAGAGCCTGCGTGGCCAGCCTCGTCCGTCCCAGAGCCTGCACTGCCAACTTCGGCCTCCTGGAGGAGGAGGAGGAGAAGGGCTTCCGTTTCCAAGTCTCTGCTCATGTACATGACCACAGAAGTCATTTCCGAGTCTCTGCCCATGTACACGACCACGGAGGTCGTTTCCAAGTCTCTGTCCATGTTCACGACCACAGAGGTCGTCTCCGAGTCTCTGTCCTTGTACACGACCATGGAGGTCGTCTCCGAGTCTCTGCCCATGTACACGACCACGGAGGTCGTTTCCAAGTCTCTGTCCATGTTTACAACCACAGAGGTTGTCTCTGAGTCTCTGCCCATGTACACGACCACTGAGGTCTTTTCCCAGTCATCCAGAACTCTTAGTCTTGAGCCTCCCATGGCTCCGCCTTCCACAACTTTGCTCCAAGTCATGGCCGCCAAGCTCAAGTTCCACGTCATGGCCGCCATGCCAGAGTCAGCTCCAGACCATGTCACAGCCACACCAGAGTCAGCTCCAGGCCATGTCACAGCCCCGCCAGAGTCAGCTCCAGGCCATGTCACAGCCCCACCAGAGTCAGCTCCAGGCCATGTCACAGCCCCGCCAGAGTCAGCTCCAGGCCATGTCACAGCCCCGCCAGAGTCAGCTCCAGGCCATGTCACAGCCCCGCCAGAGTCAGCTCCAGGCCATGTCACAGCCCCGCCAGAGTCAGCTCCAGGCCATGTCACAGCCACACCAGAGTCAGCTCGCTCCATGCCATGTCACAGCCGTGCCTCCACCCGTTCCATGCCATGTCACAGCCGAGCCTCAGCCTGTTCCAGGCCATGTCACAGCCGTGCCTCAGCCTGTTCCGTACCATGTCACAGCCACGCCTCAGCCTGCTCCATGCCATGTCACAACGACACTTCAGCTTGCTCCATGCCATATCACAACGACACTTCAGCCTGCTCCATGCCATGTCACAGCCGGGCCTCAGCCTGTTCCATGCCATGTCACAGCCACGCCTCAGCCTGTTCCATGCCATGTCACAGCCACGCCTCAGTCTGCTCCATGCAATGTCACAGCCGAACCTCAATCTGCGCCATGTCACAGCCAAACCTCAATCTGCTCCATGCCATGTCAAAGCCGCTCTTCAGTCTGCTCCATGCCATGTCACAGCCAAGCCCCAGACTGCTCCATGCCATGACACAGCCAAGCCCCAGACTGCTCCATGCCATGACACAGCCAAGCCCCAGACTGCTCCATGCCATGTCACAAGCAAGCCTCTGCTCCACAGTCCAGGTCCGCCTCTGCTCCACGGTCCAGACCCGCCTCTGCTTCACGATCCAGGCTCGCCTCTGCTCCACTGGGGACCTCCATCCCCATCGGCTCCGCCCCTCGAGCCTCTCAGGTCCCCACTTTCCATTGGCTTTGCCCTGTTCCCATGCCCCACACCCTGTCTCACCAGGCCATGTCATGTTATGTTCAAGTCAAGTCAAGTCAAGTCTAGTCTATAGTCATGTCATGTCAGGGTTACTGGTTTTCACATCTGGAAATAAACTGCACTTGGGTTCATGACTTCATCGTCATCATCTTCATCATTGTCATTGCCAGCAGCAGCCACTCGTTACACTAAATACAGTTACTTCATTTTAATATTCTAAATACTTAATACTGTTACATGTATTCAGTTACAGCCCAACCCTGTTCTTGGGTGCATTTACACCTGGGATTTAATGTGGTCAAGTTCTATCCGATAGTGATCCGATCACTGGAAATGCATGTTAATGCAAGGTGTAAATGGGGCCCAAGATGGACTGTACGCTGAGCCCATTTGGCATCAATAATCACTCACAAAGCCACACAATTTTGACAGTGAATATGAAAAAAGGCACCGGTGTACTATATGTGCGTTAAATCGCTAATTTACCTTGTGTTAACAGGGGTGCTGAGCAAGCATTAATGATAATTAATGAGATGCATTGCATATGTAAATGTTTTATTTTTCCCTTCTGTCTCAAGATGTCAGGCCCTCGGGAATTGGTACTACAATGACTTGGAATGGGGCGCCTGTCTTATTTTTAGAGGACAGATAATGGTACTTCTATAGACTGAAGATCTATAAACCAGGTGATCATCAGATCCATATGACAGGGTTCCCACGCATCCTGGAAAACCTGGAATTTTGCAATGCAGTTTTCCAGTCATGGAAAAGTCATGGAAAATTAGAAAAATACCTGATGTCCTGGAAAATAATTATTTGTCCTGGAAAATATTTCAGTATAATAAAATGGTTTGTGTTGCTAGCAAGGTTTCCGTTACATGTACAAAAACATGGTAACTATTGGAACTTGGAATAGAAGTCAAATAGACAAATTTGTGTTGTTTGTCACTGCCGGCGGCTGCACATTGTGAAACAACATCAACGGTTAAGGGCGCTTACACCCTCATAATTGATTACAGCAGCAGCCTATCATGTGCTTGGCAATCACGGTAAAACCAAGGCAGATTGCTTGATTGGTTACAGCTTGCTTGGCTACTGCAGCGCATGCAAAGTGAGAAGCGGCACTCGTGAAACTTCTCATTCATAAACAAACTGAATGACCTGGTACATGTTGTTCGTTCACTTCAGCATCGGCATGTGAGTCTACCTTGTTCGTCATGGAGAGAAAAGCGTGGAAGAGCTATTAATGTGTAAAAGTGTCTGATGTTTATACCTGTTGAGGGGCGTACACATGACTCGTGTCAGCGCTGCTGAATACATTGAATTCTAAGTGATACATCAGCGCAACCTTGGCTCCAACTTTACACCAAAGTGTTTTTCACACGTTTTGCCTCACAAATGATGTCTTTGAGAGTACAAAGCTACAATAAATATTTAAAAACTGTCCAAATTTATTACGAGATATTGAATGTCTCAACATTTATTCTTATTATAACCCCCACCCCCCCCCCCCCAAAAACCCCGCTAAGACATAAAAAACAAGTCCTCTTTTTATTTTCTACAATCAAAGCAATTGGCATTTTTTTATCTTCCAAATAAATGTTTTTGATGTTTATTGTGCACACCTCCTGCTCATAAATTTGCCCCTTCGTGACTCTTCCTGCAACGTGTTCATGTGGAGGGCAAAGCACCACTTGGTGCTGGTGTTGAGCAGAGTGTTGATGCCTCGACTCAACTCATGTGAAATGTGCTTTACAATGACGAAAGGGCATTATTGAAACTCAAAATTATTATTATTGGGCAATTATTGTTGTCATTTTTTTCAACACAATATGCCTCTTTTTCTATGTAAATTCGGCTCATTATAGATTGTGTCTTATTCACAAAACTCTTGTTATTTGCCTAACACAATTAACAGGGCAATATTACTGCAGATGAAAAACAGATGGTAAACAATTTCATTTAAAGATGTTTGTGTACATTTATTTATTATGGCAGCAGTAATTTACTAAATAATGATCAAATGATGGAGAAGAGCATTATAATTATGTATACATCTAGACGAACTGTGCCATCCAGTGTACTTTCAGCATTTTAAAGAGCCAATTCAGGTGCCTGAATCACAGTGGTAGAGCAATCCCATGCACTTCCAGTAAAGTATCCCAGTCCCAGTAAGCCAGATACCGGAAGTCTGCTGCATCCTCCATAACCAAGCACTCAGAACCAACCCACAAGAATGGGTATTGCTCCATGCAAATTGAGTTTAGCAAAAAAAAATTGAACTATTTATAATTTTCAGAATTCCTTTAGTGACCCTGTTGATGAGACCAGCTTACCAGACCACGATGGTTTGGGCTGGTTAGTTTTGGTCTAAGGCTGGTCTAGCTGGTGGACAACTATGCATGGTCTTTCTGGTGAAGCTGGTTGACCAAGATAGTCTTGTTGCTTAAGCTAGAGAAAAAGACTGGTATTGACAGCAACAGTACCACCACCAGCATCTAAAACACAACAGGGGAATCAGGCACTAAAAAAATGCAAAATAAACAACGCTTTCAGTGGCTGCAATTCATTCTTGGTGAATTTTCCCCTGAGCAAGATTTGTAGAGCTGATGGGTGTTAAGATCTCTGGTGGATCAGAACCTCCAGGCCCAATTAGCCTTTTAAGTCTTCTCCATGTGAGAGACTTCACACAGTGTCACACTCTTACGCCATGGTGCTGCTATAGGCAGGCAGCAAGGAAGTGGCACGCCCACCCGTCAGAGCGCCGGACGGCTAAGGGGCCATCACTCGGGCAGAGCTGTGCTAATTGTACACGAGAATGAATGATTGCTGCTATTGTTCTTTTATGTGAGCTTGATTGCCTATTACTCCTGTTCAAGAGCTCACATGAGAGGTATCCTTAGCTGTCGGATCAGCTGCTCGGAGATGATGTTAATGCCGGTTGATTTTTCATGGAGTTCATTATGCCCCTGCCGAGTCATGATCAATTTTAAAGTTAGCGAGAAAGGAGTTGAGCCGGATTTCCGCAT